>NC_073237.2:67192500-71992500 GCF_029281585.2 Gorilla gorilla gorilla
AGGCTTTAGAGGTAGCCTGATTATAGGCTGTTGGAATGGGGAAGCTGTAGACAGGATAGCTAGAAGTGGACACCCTGTGTTATTGGTTAGGGGCATATATTTGACTGTTCAAAGTTGATCCTATCTTGAAAATGGGGGAAAAAATAGAGATGCTGCCAGTTATTAATCAAGTCCTGGCTGTTTAGAGCCTATTGTTACAAAGATATTGTTTGGCTTCCTGGACTGGTTGCCAGAGACAGTAGTTTGATTTCCTGGACTGGTTACTATACATAGCAGGTTGGCTTCCTGGGGTGGTTACTGCAGATTGTGGGTCAGAGTTCATTTTTATTGATGGTCTGGCTGTGGTTCCTTTGTATATTCAGTTTCTCATCTCCCTCAGTCCAGCTATGTAAGCCAGAAATGGAGGAGGCACTAGAGCATGCTAACAAGAATGTGAGCTCTGGAATCACACTGTGTTTATTTCACAGGTCCTTCACATATTTTCTGTGTGACTTTCAACAAGCTACATAAATTTTAACTTTAGTTTACTTACAATAAACATGAGAGGAATGAAGACTTATCTGAGGCAGATACAGTCATTGCCTGCTACGTAACAGCCACTACCCCCACTTGTTTTCTGAGAGTGTTAAAAGCATTACCCATTCTAAAGTTCTTTCTGCCAATAGCCTGAAATTTAAATTAACAGAAGTTCTATAATTTGAAGGCTGGCAGTGTTGTAATAATGCAATTATTTGGCTAAATTTGTGTAAACACAGAGGGAGAGGCAGGAGGTTCTGCTGAGAAAACAGTGTGGCCCCTGGCATCTTCCAAGCACTTTCTCTTAATCACAAAATTCAATGGAAGTGTCTTCCCATAACACAGAAGACACTATTTTATATAGTTCTAACTGGATTCATTAAAATAAAAGCTACTGGGATTAGCAGGTGAAATGGGCCAGTGACTAGAAGACAGATATTCTCAAGGATTATGCACAAGAGGGGAGAAAGTGATGTAACAACAGAAGCAGAAATTGGAGTGATGTGGCCAGGAGACAAGGAATGCTGTCCCACTCCAAAGCTGGAAGAAGCAAGGAACAGATTCTCTCCTGGAGCCTCCAGAAGGAACAAGCCCTACTGATACCTTCATTTTAGTCACTCAAGACTCTTTTTGTGTTTTTGACTTTCAAAATTTTAAGAGAACAAATTAATGTTATTTTAACCACTACATTTGTGGTAATTTGTCTAGCAGCAGTAGAAAAGTAATATGTCATCTGTATTTTATTTACCTTGCAGAATATGAGGTCATTCAGAGTTTCCTGAATCTTTGTCCTAGGTTCTAGCTTTTTGCTGTTGGGTTATCTCAAATTAAATGCATTTTAACATGCAGATGTGAACAATACCCAGCAGATGATATGGAGTACCAAAGAAACAGAACAGAGAAACGGAGAAAGTAAAAGAACATGAGATCACAAAGAAGGCCTGATTATGCTATTATTACCTATGGGGGTTAGGGATAGCTGTACTGCAGCAGAGGCAGTTGGGGCCAATACTACACAGTCCTTAAGCTAAAAATGCCAGAGGTAAGCCCGAGACCCAGCGCCAACTAATTTAATTAAGAAGATCTCTGCTGGAGGGTGTCTGGGAAAGAATTTTCTTCTTAAAGAGAGATGGATGAAGATAAGACTTTTCCCTCCCTCCCTTCTTGTTGGGTATGTTTGGTGTGAAGATATGCCATACAGATCTGCTGCACCTATTTGGGCACCATGAGGAAGAGGCCAACAAAATTCTAGAGAAGGCAACCCAGTGCTCTGGCAGTATTGAGGCTCCAAACCAGCCCTGGGTATGTATATTTCCAAGCTTCTTGTTAGGCAGGAAATGAAATGTCTGTATCAACCAAGACATTTTTTAGTTAGGTATTTATTATTTGTGGCCAAAAGCATTATAATTAAATGCTATGTTTCTTTTTTAAATAAAAGTTGTCTTCTAAATTCATCTAAAGTACTTGTTGCTAATCTCAGTTCAACAGACAAGTGATTTCTGAGAACTGACTTTGTGCCAGCACTGTGCTGGGCCCTTTTGGGAGGTATAAAAATGAACCAGATATAATCCCTGCACTCATGCAATCTATGATTTAACAAGGGAAGGGAAACATATTACAGGCAGAATATAATAAATCTTTTATAAAAAGACTAACAAAGCCATGAGTTGGAGCGAGAATGAGGCACTGGGTGGAGTACACTCAATACCCCAGTATACCAAGGACAGGATGGAGGGAGAATATTTAAAGCAAAAATAAAGTCAACAAAAATTCAGTCTGCTTTTTATTATTATCACACTCTGGCAGTTCTAAACAAAGTTAATGATAAAATATTCCTTCCAGGAAAATATACTTTGTGGGTCTAACTTCTAGACAATTCTGTTGCTGTTGGGTTTTAAGGATATACACGTATGTGGCCAGGCACTGTGGCTCATGCTTGTAATACCAGCATTTTGGGAGGCCAAGGCAGAAGGATCCCTTGAGGCTAGGAGTTTGGAGCTAGCCTGGGCAAGACCCCCATCTTTACCAAAAAAAACTAAAATTAAATAAAATTAGCCAGGCATGGTGGTGCAAGAATGCTGCCCTAGCTACTGGAGAGGCTGAGGCAGGAAGATTACTTGAATCCAGAAGTTCAAGGCTGCACTGAGCTATGGTAGTGCCACTGCACTTCCCCTGGGCAACAGAGGAACACCTTGTCTCTAAAATTAATAATAATATACATATACTTTAACTTCATACATCTTTATTACTTATACTTTAATAAATATGCAAACTTGGTTGCATGTAATCATTTCAAGAACAAGTTTATAATAATTCAGAATTATATGATGCTTTGAGATATTTCCCCTTGAATTATCTAAGTCAAGCAGACAGTTCCCATGTGAGGTGGATATTATTATCTCCATTTCACAGACAAGGAAACAAAGACCCAGAGACCTATGGGGACTGGCTTTAGGTAGTTAAATTAGTAAGTGAATTAGCCAGTTTTGGAAACAGAGCTATTTTTCCCCCACCATATTAATCTACCTCTTTAGCATTTGTGATTTCCCCAAAATATATGTGAGTAAAATGTGAATGTGCAAAGACAGATGTATAATCTAGTGGAGCCTCTTTAGATCTCTGGTATCAGAAAGGATTAACACCTCAGAGGAGGACACGGTATATCAGTCTTTTATGATCATAGTTATCCCTCAAGGAGTATCGCTTAACCAAAAGTGGATCAGTGTCTTCTGATAGAACTTTCTAGGTGATGGAAATTTTCCATATCTGTGCTGTATCTGTCCAATATGGTAGCTTTCAGTCATGGGTGGCTTTTGAGTACTTGACATGTATCTAGTGTGACTGAGAAACTGAGTTTTTCATTTTATTTGATTTTAATTAATTTACATTTACATTTAAAGTAAACATATTCAGCAGTATAGGAATGCGTAATGTATTATTTATCTCTTCCAGAAAGTTCTACAGTGGAACTCTATCATATGTGCATTAAACTGAATTGAAATCATACGACTCAGCAAAATCAACATAACAACTGATGACAACAAAAACAGCCATATGAACAAAAACTGATGGGCATTTTAAAAATACAGAATGGCTCAAAACTTAAATGCTTGATCTAGTGCTTAAGTGAAGAGAGTAATGTCTATTCTATCCCTTTATTCAATTTTCAAAAACAATTTTGATTTTATGTAATTTTTGTATTTCCTGCTGAATTTTGAACACAGGCTCTGAGTAAGATGCAACTTCTATGTGGTCTATTTGATGTAGATGGTAATTGAAACATATGGAGCATTTAGACAATTCTGCTTCATTCTTCCATTTCTTATGTCTTTTTCCCAAGGTCTCTAAAATCTATTTTATTCCCCAATATTCCATGAATCAATATGCCATTACTTTTAATGGCAAAAACCGCAATTAATTTTGCACCAACCTAATAGAACTTGTGAAAACAAGTTCAAAGAAGTTCTTTCTGTCATTTTTATCATTCTGATAATATAGTCATATACATACTATAAGATATTGTTAATCTAGTAATCGATTGACTAGGAGTTTCCATTAAGTAGTACTACTGCACACCAGTAGAACAATGATTAATTCTCTGTTGGATCCTGGAATGTCTTTGGAGGTTTCAAAACTTGTAACACTGTATTAAAGTATTCATATATTTAAAATTATTTAAAAATCTTATTTTATGGATAATTAATAAATCATGCATGTCATGTAAATAATTAAAAACATTCCAACTATAGCATACAACAGTGGTTCCCAAATGCCAGACCTTGGATTAGTGTACTCCTTATAATTTATTATCATTGCATAGAAAAGTGAGAAACATAAAGAGATAAAAGATGGTCTTATATTCTGTAATTATGTTCCTCTAAATTTTTTGGTGTTAAAATATCTGTTGGTAAAGTAAGCAAGCTTATGTAAGTCACTGAAATTCTTTGGAATCTCTTGGAAACATTGCTATTGAGCAAGAGTTCTTAAATTTATGATTTCTTAAATTTCTTGAGATTCTCAGGCTGTGGTCTAGTGAATCAGAGCCTAGAAATGAACGCAAAGCTTGCCACTGATTAAAATACATACTAATGTTTGAGAACCACAGATACAGAGCTAAGCATACAGGCTTTGAATCCAGATACTCTTAAGTTTGAAATCTTGCCTGGTTGTTTTCTAGCTGTGTAACCTAAGAAGCCTTCATTGTCTCACCTGTAAAATGGAAGCGCTGTTAAGAGCATAAAAACACTAATCATTGTGAAGTTTCTAACAGCAATTCGTCTAGAATAGAAACCTAAAACAGTTAGTTCCCTACCACTGCCCTTTCCCTGACTATGGTAGGTGAGCGTCCACTGTATACTTTCATATGTGTATTTTGGTAGGCAGAATTTTAAGATGGGCCTCCAAGATTCCCAGCCAGTGATTATTCAATGATGTGAATCTAGGTACTGCTGTGAAGAAATTTTGCTCATGTAATTAAATTCCTCAAATCAGTTGATCTTAAAATATGATTATTCTTGTGGGCCTAATCTAATCACATGAGCCCCGTAAAAGTAGAGTTTTCTCTTGCTTGTTGCACAAGAGGATGTCAGAGAGATGCTCTTGGACAGGCAAGTCTTGAAGAAAGGCAGCATCTGTGTTGTAAACTGCCCCTGGGCACTACATGGGAAGGACCTGAGGGTGGCCTCTAGCTGCTGAGATCAGCCCCTCACTGAAAGCCAGCAAGACAAAAGGATTTCCTTTCCACACTACTTGGAAATGAATTTTGCACTAATGTGAAAGGGTTTAGAGGGAGACCTTTCCTGAGTTGAGCCTCCAGATGAGTATGCAACTGGCTGACTTGATTTCAACTCTGTGATACCTTGAGCAGAACCCAATCATGCTGTGCCAGACTTCGAACCTACTGAACTGTGAGATAATAGATGGGCATTGTCTTAAGTTTCTAAGTCTGTGATAACTTGTTATGTGGTGATAGGACACATACACTATATACGTATCATGGAATCATATGTTTATACTTTAAAAAGATGATATTCTTTGAAAAAAATTCCTCCTGTTGTCTTTTCCACAACACACCTAAGCTTATATCTATAACATAAATAAGAAATGACAGTTTTCATTTTCCAAGGGACAAATGGAAAGAAAAACAGCATATCCACTATTTTGACATATCACCAAGGACTACATAAATGTATGCCTCTTTCACTCCATCTTCTTTAGTTTGTAATAAATCCCCTACAGTGAAACAACCTTCCTATCTTGCCCACAGGCTTAGCTAAACAATCTAGAAGCAACAGCAACTGAACTTTTAACTTGGTGAAACAGCAAGCCCCAAAAGTTTACAACTGTAAACAGCTTTCTCCCTTATCACTGTTGTTGACTTTTCGTTTTCTTAGTCTTTCTGTAGGGTTTGGGGTGGGGGTAGGATGGAGGTTAGGGTGTTGGCATTTTCTGCCCTTCTGACCTGGACCAAGATCAAAATTTTCTTTGAAAAGGGAACATTAAGCTTTATATGTTGTTCAAGGTAAATCCCAATGGGTTTGGAGTGTTTAGATTATGAACTTGGACATTCATCCTAATTATATCTTCTAATATACTTCAAACAAAAATAAATCTTGTCTCTAGGCTCAATTAAGTTACATATAATAGAAGCATGATGATCTCTTTTACAATCTGAAGCAACTATTCATGGGAATATCTATTTCCATAGAAAGCATGCGATCATTCTCCCATGTAAACAGTGAGAATAACACCTAACATTTATTAAACACTTCCTTAGCCAGACCCTATTGAGGGCACTTTATGTGTGTTAATTTGTTTAACTGTCATAACATTTCTCTGAGAAAGGTACTGTAAATTCTAAACTTATGCCTTTTGTACAATGAGGAAACTACAGAGTATTTAAATAACTTGCCACAAATCACATAGCTAATAAGCGGAGGAGTTCAGAACCTAGAAATTCCGGCTTTCAAGCTGTATATTTAATACCTATTCTATTCTGAGACAAGATGCACTATTTCTCTCAGTCTCAAAATCTGCTGCATGCAAAATGCAGTGTTCGGTGGCAGATGCAGGGCCCTCGTGTCAAAGAATGTTGTCTCTACTTGGAGTGGTAAAATGTACAGGCATGAAACAACAATACATCTAAAACCAGTAACTGAGTCCAAACATTCCCTCTCCTTCACCACTGTTATTGGCAATAAAAATGAATGAGATTGCCTGCTTTAAAACTTCTGCCTAGAGCCTAGACAATTCAATAAGTCACGATAAAACAAACAGTACAGTTTAAGAGTTTATAACAAGATAGAAGCTTTCAGTTCAAGTTATGAGATAAAAAGGTCTTGAAAGGTGATTCCCTAGATCCCTGTTCCTTTATCATATGTGCTTGGATCCAAAACACCCTGGGTTTGAAATGTTTGTGTTAAAATGAAGGAAGGCAAAATTCACTTCTCTCAGTCCTGGGCTATTTTATTATGATTTGTTGTTTATTATTACTGGTGTCACCATTTTAAACTGTGTGTGTGAGTGCACACACAGGACTGCACATTCATGTGGTTAAAAATAAACAAAATAAAGGCATAAAATGCACAAAAGGGATGTTCCCCATCCCTCTGGCAGAATAAATTTTAGAACTACTAAGTTTTCTTCTTGCCATGTTCCAAATGGGCTTTGAAAATACAACCAGCACAACTGTCTCACTCCTGACACAGGCTACCTGAAGCTTGCATACTCAAAGTTCTATAAATTAAATAATATCTTAAATAAAGAGGGTACCTATTTATAGACACATGTAATGAATCCTTTCTAATATAAATAACTGTTGTTGCAATGATCCATTTTGGAAGTTAATATGTGTTATATTGGGTTTAAAGGAACTGCTCAGTTGTAGGCTTTCTCATCTCTCACCTGAACCAGAGTGAAATCTTTCTAATTGCTTGCCCTTTCTTCAGCCTCAAAATATCCACCTCTACTCTTTCTCACTCCCAACTTCACTCTTCATATTGCCTAGAGAAGGGGCTCTTAACCTAGATTCATGGATAGAATTCAGTGGTCCATGAACTTGCATAAACATTGTCTTTATTTTCACTAATTTATTACTGAAATGTATTATTTACATATGTTGTGAATTGAGACAACAATCCACAGTATAATATTAACAGCAGTTGTGACTTTGTCACCAAACAAAATCAGATGTTTTTATATCTCATTATAACTGCAGCAAACATTCCCACATATCATTTATAGTCACCACCATTCAAAATTATGATAGTTATTAGACTTGCTGCTAGATCTTGTTATTTAGTGTACTAATAAGAAGCACATATTTGCTGTATCATAATTTTTAGGAACTTGATAGCTGGATTTCCATGCAATTGGTCTCCTTTGAAATACTATGTGTCTGTTTTTTTTTTTTTTGAGTACTAATAAGGGATCCATAGGCTTTCCCAGAGTGTTAAAGAAGTCCATGGCACAGAATTAAGAAATTCTGTCTAGAAAGATATTTCTAAAACAAAGTTCACCTTAAGCTACTCCCTTAACTTAAATTTCTTCAGTTGCTCCAAGTCCACCCCAATTAGCATCCAAATCCTTTGTGGCTCATAGAAGGCCTTCAGTGATCTCCAAGCCTCCCTCAGCTGCCTCATCACTGGTGTGTTCATCCTTGTACTCTACATTCCATCTGCTTCAAACTGTTTCAAGTTCCCAGATACACTGAGCCATCTCAGCTTTCTTGTGTTCTGGGCATGCTGTTCCTTCTGATAAAAATGTCTTTCCTCACTTTACTGCTGGTAAATCCTACTTATCCTTTGAGGCCCAGCTCCAGGTAGCCTCCCTGTTGACACTCTGTCTGACATACTGAGTCTTTATGCTTTTCAGACTCAGGACAATCAGTCATTTCTTTGCTCCACTCCAGTACACTCTGCCTGGGCACAGAGTGTCACAGTTATGCATTTACAAGTCACTTCCTTTAAAAGTGAGTATGGGAGCTCCTTGTACCACTTGTGCTACAATGATGCCCAGCACATTGTGGTCCTTTTGTGCATATGGACTTGACTCTTGTCTACAACTGTTAAATGAAGAAGTAAATTTGAGTTGGCCTACAAGCTGGTGTTCTAGTCAGTGTAGGGCTCTCTACTGTGTAGGATGTGGGACTACCTAATTTGCTTTGCTGATAGCTTGTGAAGCAGGGCTTCTACACTCCAAATATTAGTGATGAATTCTCCTGGTCCCTCTGGGTAGATTAATTCTGCCCCCAGCCCATTCATTCAGCAGATATTTCCGAGAGTCTACTATGTGCTGGGCACTGTCTGGGGATTCAGCAGTGAATGAGCCCTGTTCCTGTTCTCTTGAAGCTTATAATGTAGAGCAACACTGTCTAACAAACTTTCTGTGGTGATGGAAATGATCTATAATATCTGCACTGTACAATACAGTAGCTGCTAGCCATATGTGTGTATTGAGCACATGAAATGTGACTAGTATAACAGTAGAACTGAATTTTTAATTCTATTTAATTTTAGCTAATTTAACTTAAATAACCATATGTTGGCAGTGGATACCATATTGACAAAGCTATTCTAGAGGGTGTGTGGTAGAAATGAGTAAGTGAATAGGAGTGTGAATAAATAAATCAGAAAACAACCAAAAATAAATTTTAAAAAATCTTGGATATTGAAAAGTGCCAACACAACAGTGATGTTGAGTCACTGAGGTGTCGGGAAGGTATTACCTTCCTTTGAGGAGGTGACATTTGGGCTGACACTTGAGTATCAGAAACATTCTGCAATGGGAAGAAATGATAGGAGAACTCTAGGCAGAGAGAACAGAAACAAGTACAAACCCCCAAGAGATTTATGTGCTTGGTTGAGGGACATAAAGACCAATGTACCTGGTGTGCAGTAAGTAAGGGGTTGCAGCAGGACCTGAGGGCATAGAGGAGCTGGTACCATATTGTAGGACTCTGTAAACCAATGTAAGGAGTTTGGATTTTTTCCAAGTACAATGGGAAGTCATTGGAGGGTTTTAAGTGAGGGGACATCATAATTTTATCTGTATTTCATAAAGCTCATGCTGATGGCTGAATGAAGAATTGACTGTGGAATGGAAACCAGGAGTCTGGTCAGAATGATTATAGTACAGGTGTGAGGTGATGGCAGTTTTACATTAGGGTCATGGTAGTAGCCGTGTATAGAATCGATATGTATTCTAGAAGTAGAGTTAACAATATTTTCTAATGGGCTAACTGGGAGGGGGTAGCAACAAAAAGAGGAATCAAGAACAACTCATGGAATGGGGGCTTTAGCATTGGACGATCCTGCTATTGACTGGGATAATAACTGGAAGAGGGGCAGGCTGAAAAATCAAAAGGTTCAGTTTTGGATATGCCAAGTTTAAAATACCGATTAGCCATCCAAATGGAAATGCCAGGTCTGGAGTTCTGAATAAAGGTCAGAACTGGAAATGCAGATTTGAGAGTTACCAAGTCGAGATGGTCTTTGACACCAAGGGGGTGCGTGAGATTATCTGTGGAAGGAGCACAGGCAGAAAGAAAGCGCTCCATTGCAGTGAGCTGAGATCGCGCCACTGCACTCTGGCCTGGGAGACAGAGTGAGACTCCATCTCAAAAAAAAAAAAAAAAAAGAAAGAAGAAAGAAAGAAAGAAAGCACTCCAGGGGGATTGAGGATGCTGATCAGCATTTGGGTAGGGTAGCAATTCCCTTCTGATTAAGATTCCTCTCTCTTGGGGGGAAAACAGGCAAATTGCAAGAACCTGGCCATCAGAGTCCCAATGACATTCATGTCACAGAGGCATACTGTGATTGTTGCACTGAGCAAAATGGGTACAACTAGGGAGTGAGAAAATGACCAGTTATTAACGGTCACTACGTTCACCCACAAGCACTGGGAGACTAGTAATAGCATCTCTATTTCACAGAGAACATATTTGGAATATAAATAAATAGTCATGGAGGCCTGAGTCCTGATTCCGTTCTTTACTGGCTGTATAACCTTGAACAAGATACCTAATCTCAAACTTCACTGATAAAATAAAGCTACAGAGAGAATGAACTAAATATTGTATAAAATCCCAATACCTAACACATAAAAAATGCCCAAAATATGTTAGCTGTTGATACAAAATACCTTGTCCAGTGTTAGTAATCCCAGTTGCTATGTGACAGGCCTAGGAAGCTTACCCAGGTGTATGTAACTCCAAAGCCTGTGGTCTTTCCACCACTCACTCCATGACTCCTGGGCTTGAAAACTACCTGACTTTGACTCTATTCCTTATTTTTCTTATATACTTCTCTAAAGCTCCTTACAAATAATTTTTAAATTTAATTCGCTTTTTTTTTTTTCAAAATTGGAAGTTAACCTATGTGGTTTCCTGAAGCTGGCTCTGCCTTCTGCTCCATGGCAGGCAAGTATACACATTGATACGTATGCCCAGAGAAATTTTCCCCCTTCAGTATTTTTCCCTTTCTGCCCCCAGACCATCTTACCCTCCAGGGGAACCTCACCAGCTTACTCAGCATCCAGGGCTCTCCAGCAAAACATAAATCACTGCTCTTTTCAAAACCTGCCATTAAACATGTGCATCAGCTAAATTCCTGCTGACTCTGCTTTTGTTGTGCATTCTATCTAATAAACCCTCAGCCTCTTTGGATGTCAGAAACAGAGAAATGGCATACAATGTATTTATCCCTGCTGATCAACTGGAAACATGAAGCTGGCCTGGGATGGTCACCTCTAAAACTCTTTTCCTTGTTTCCTGCGGAGCATGTTCTCCATCTTTGCTTTGTATTTGCACAGATGATTCATTGGATCCATAGGGATGCTCCTGGATCAACAACCACAAGTCACAAAGGCAACTTTTGCAAAAATCAGAGCATGTAGGTCTTCATGATTCCAGCCGTGTCTTCTCTCTCTGGGTGTGTGTGTGTGTGTGTGTGTGTGTGTGTGTATGTGTGTGTGTGTGTGCATGTAATCTCATCAGCATTTTCTTGCCTTACACTAGGATGAAAATTAGTCTACAAGTCTCTACAGTATAACACGTGGGTGCTGACTAGTTTTTAAGATGTCAGCATTTCCTAAGGTTAGAAGACCTAATTAACTCTCTTTGAACTTCCTCATCAGGGCCTCCTAAAGAGCTTTATTCAAGAATATGTTATAATCAGCAGTTCAACAAATTTTCTCTAGTTCAGGGGAGATAAAAAGTGGAAGACAGATGGATTACTTACTGCTTCTAACTCTTATCTTTCCTAAAAGTGCGCATGTTAGGTGATTACTTTAAAAAAAATTCTCATCATTTTGATTTCCAAACCCAAACACACTAGATCTATTTTTTTTTTAACTGCGTTATGTTTTGGCATTTGTCATCCCTGCACATCTAGAGTCCTTGTAACAATTAGGGAAGGTATCTGGTGAGATTTTTTGACATTTTTTCTCCCATTAGGCTGTGGCACAATCTAGTAAAGAAGAGTGAGATGTTGCTTGCCTCGTCATTCGTCACACCAGAACAAGAGCCGTTTGTTTTAATTAGCTATGTCAGAGGTTCCTAGCATCTTTCCAGACGTATGGGCAAGATGACACATAAACTCAGCATGCCAGGCTCTTAAAAAATAATTGCTCAAAATAAAGCCATGCAAAACCCAGCTGCTGTCTGACCCATACATACAGAGTCACACAAATGCTTATTTACTTAACTGTCCTGTCTTGGTGTCTCAACTTTGGTCCCTAATTGCCATTTCTGACAATTCTAGAAAGAAACTTTAATCTTGTCACTTTTCCCTCTATAATTCCCTGGAGCCTTAGGCTTTATGTGTCTCTTTATACTGTAATGTGGAATGAATTTTTGAAATTGGCTTGGGTTTATTTTCCCCAGTGGACTGAGAACAGCTGAAGGGCAATTACTGTGTCTTACTCACTTTTATAATCACAGAATCTAGAGTTCTACACATTGAAGGTACTATGCAGTTGAAATAATAAAAGGTCTTTCTTAACCTTTTCAGGCTAATGTGAATAATCAATGATATCTTCATCTCAGAAAAACTGAACACATATTTATAGAACCAGAATTCTGCAGATTATATAAAGGGGTTAAGAACTTTGATCTTCAGACAGGGGCTCATTTTGCTCAGTTTATCTAGAGGATAAAGGCATAGGTGGTAAAAGGCATAGGTTTAATATTGTAGCTGGGTATCATGGGGAATCTGATAAAGAAACAATCTCCACTTTTCCCTACTCTACAGTGACACCAAGGTGTCACTATGCCCATCTCTGTCCACTGCTAGCAAATCCGGACAGTCAAACCAAGTGAACAAGACACTGAAGAACACTTGTTTTGTTGGCTTATGAAGGATTAACCAAGCTAGGATGCTAAAAACATGGTTCCAACTCACCTTTACATCCCATAGCCATGGCACTCAGATTATGTCTAAGGCCAACAGTGAATCATTGGCTAAATCACAATGTTAAAGTGCACTGATTTCTCACTTTTAGATCAGCTCCCTGTCTAATTTCTATTGTACTGAATGCTCTCTGGTTTGAGAGTTTATTTGAATTTTTTTCTTTTCACTTTAACAGTAGCTTCAAGTTTTCTTTTTTTGGTTTTCTGTCTGCTTAAATTATTCCCAAAGCTTTAACATTTATTATCTAGGATTTTAAATTAACTAGAAACGTGGATTAAAATTTCTTCAGATCTTATTTGGCTCCTATGAACAGGTAGATGTGGGGAATACACTTCGGATCACAGGAAGTTTTGGAAGGTTTGCCATTCTGTGTCACAAATGAGAGCAAACTTCTAAACAAACATGAATATATCCTTTTAATAGGAGTTTATGACTCCTGCTTCTCCTGTTTAAGGGCTTCTTCTTTGACCAACGTCAGTATATTCTCTTTAATAAATGGAATATGGTTTGTTGCTTGCATCTTGAGAAGTACCTAGATGGACAATATACTTTTCAATGACAGAGGTAAAACTGATTTATAACTTCAGAAATGCACTTCATTTTTTTAAATCTCTCTCCTCCTACCCCCTTGTCACATTTTTATCCTTACTATCTTAATACTTTTTTTTTTTTTTTGAGATGGAGTCTTGCTCTGTCATCCAGGCTGGAGTGCAGTGGCGCAATCTTGGCTCACTGCAAGCTCCGCCTCCTGGGTTCACGCTATTCTGCCTCAGCCTCCTGAGTAGCTGGGACTACAGGCTCCTGCCACCACACCGGGGTAATTTTTTGTATTTTTAGTAGAGACGGGGTTTCACCACGTTAGCCAGGATGGTCTCGAACTCCTGACCTCGTGATCCGCCTGCCTCGGCCTCCCAAAGTGCTAGGATTACAGGCTTGAGCCACCGCGCCCGGCCCTATCTTAATACTTTTTTTTTGGTTTCCTTTCACCTTTTCAAAATATGAGTTTTCCAGATTCTTTCCTAGGACTACCATCTTCATTTTTGTTTTCATTCTAGCAAATCAGAGTAGAGGAATACCTAAACTGTTCTCCTTCCCCTAAGATGGGAGACTGGCATGTTTTGCAGGGCGCCTAATTGATGTCTCCACATGATCTTTGTAGGCCACACTCTGTAGTTAATTTCACCAGTTCCTCAGTGTACAAGGTTCCTGGGTATCAACGTTAATTATAATTGACTGTGGATTTCTACTGGAAATTTCACATTTTTTTTTGCATTTTTGGGAGGGTGAACTGTTGTATCCTTCCTGATCTTGTGTGCCTACCTTCTCTGAATCCATAGTAATACACGAAGTTTCAACACTCCTCTGATATTCACTTACATAGCATCCAATAGGATCACTCAAAGCCTCACAATAGAATGTCCCACATCCCACAGCACACAGCCCACACAGTAACAAGAAATACCTTGTCCATATGCTTTCAAGACTGTTCCGATTGTTCTTGGGTTATGGGTGTTGCTGAGGATTTCTGTTTTTAATTTTATTCTTTCTTTATACACACCATATATAATGCTCTAATTGTTTATATATATATATATATATTTAGTGTTTTTCTTACCTGACATAACCTCTTTTACCAAATTTTCTTTGGATCACTGTCACTATTTTTTAAGTAAAAATGTTACTTTTTAGAACAATTTTAGGTTTGCAGCAAAATGGAGAGGAAGGTACAGAGATTTCCCATGTATGTCCTGCCCCCACACATGCCTTTCTATTATGAACATCCCCTGAGGGAGGTGAATTTTGTTACAACTGATGAACCTATATTGATACATCATCATCACCCAAAGTCCATAGGGTTCATTGGTGGTGGTGTACATTCTGTGGGTTTAGACAAATCTAGAATGGTATGTGTCAACCATTAAAGTATCATACAGGGTAGTTTTACTGCCTTAAAAATTGTCTGTGCCCAACCTACTTGTCCTCCTCCATCACTACTTTTTAGTTGTTTTCCAGTCCGTTCTTCCTTTCCCTCTCCTTCCTGCTGTTTACATTATTCCCATGAGAGGGATGTATTATTTACTCCTGGAACTCGGATTACAGCACCATAAAAATGGACGATTTCACTATTGTGGTCTGGAAGTCCTAGAACTGCATTTACGTTTATTTTGTAATAATGGTCTTCATGTCCTCTTTAAACTTTTACTTTCTCCTCTCTTATCTCCTGCTCACTCATCATTTTTATACTTTCCATAATTTGTGCTGCATCCCTCCTCTATACAAGGCACTGTGATGGAGGGTAGACAGACTTACCAAGCATGGTTCTAGCAAACCCCCTATTTCTGCTTAGCTGATAATCACTACCTTCTTTAAGCTCCTTGGTTCCTTTCAATTTTACCTCAAGATGAGTTTCTCATTTTTCTTCAGTTCCAGTTGCCTTTCAGAGAAGAGAGCACACTGGGATGAAGGCACACAGCAAAGATGAGTCAGATTATCTGGCCTACCCCCTACAGGGCCTCACTAAAAAAGAAAGAACTGTGAAGGCTAGTAATATACTGTCTATCCCATCCGAAGTAGATCATAGGTGTGCTTTTAACTGAACTGATTTCTCCAGTCTGGTGAATGGGGTAGTTTCTGGACATCCACAATTTCTTGTTCAACCTCCTTCAGGTAGTAACTCAGGCCAGAATTTAGCATCATTCTTAGAATTTACTAGGACAGGGCACAGCTGTACCTGGGCCTGAACGTGATCTGAAATAATAAGCAGAATTGGTGGTATCACCTTGGTTGGATTCAGAGGAAGAAAACAAACCTTCATGTTTTATGGAATACAGAAGGGTAAAGAGTTCAGTAGATACCATCATAGGAAATGAAAGACTGGAAACTCCAGTGTATTATTTCTCTGTAACGATGCTTCCGGAGAGCACTTGGCTACCATGCATAGTGTCATGGAGCTGGCATACTTTAATTGCCATTATTTTTGGCAAGGTGGCATTTTAAGTTTTTGTTCCCTAACTGCAGGATGGATAAATACAGCATTTGACTCATATGTTGATCCAAGGTTATTTTTATTCTCCAGCACCTTTCAATGTCACGCCAGAAAAAGGTGCAGCTCTTTCTGGGCAGTCCTCCTACAGGCCATCTAAAATATCCACACAGAGAGCATTCCTCCGGCTTTCAGGAGCATCTGAAACAATCCACAGTGTGTTTAGTAGAAGTCAGTTGGGGGAAAGTGTGCTGTTTTTCTCTGTCTTCAGCATTCAGGCTGTTTTTAAAGTCAGGATGCTTTGCAAAGGGAAGAACTGTGCCAAGTCTTTATTTTCATATAATGCCATAACCTAGTGTTTTGGGGATCTCACTTATCCCAAGAAAGCTGTTGGGGATGGCCCCTGCAGAGACAGCTGACCCAAATTGTGACTTCTCTGAGGGAAGGGAAACCCCTCTAGGACAAACAGGAAGCGATCTTTCAGCATAATGTATCCCATTGGGAACAAGTAAACAGTTTGCTTTTCAGTTCAAAGCAGTGAATTCAAGACACATACATTGGTTTTGGCTCAATGTGACTCTAAAATCAAGTCAAATGGAAGGAGTTTACAATTCAGAACCTTAAGATTCTATTTGGCTGAACACTGAGGTTGAAGTGTTGAATTCCAACTCATTTTTGTTATTATTTTTTCTTCAGTCATTTCCAAAATACTGCTAAGTTTTGGAAATAAAATAAAGTGCTAAAGTGGTTTTCAGATCCATGGCCAGGCCTCTGTGGTATAAAAATAATTCCCCAAGGTATGGTGTTAAATGAAAAGTAAGTGTTAACGTATATATAAACAACAAAAAGAAATCTTTCTTAAGTTGGGGTCTGGAGAAATTTAGATTTCCCTTTTTAATTTATTTGACTTTTCTCTGGAAGTTAATAGTTAAATTTATCTAGTTTTATTACCTTTAGAACTAATGAAACACAGTTCACTGGTTAAATAACATAATCATCTGCCAACATAAAGGAGAAGGATCTTACCCCTTACTTCATTAACCAAGACCCTTCACATAGTTAACAAGAAGCTGGCAATACAATGTACATATGCTACTTAGTCTATAGAGCTGACATTGAAAAGTGAGGTGGAGTCATTTTCTATTTTTTTCATTAGTATCCATAAAATAAAAATCTTCACATAATCAAGATAAATCACAATTACGCCATTTTCCAGTCTATTAGTCCTGCCATTCCCATAGAAGGAACTGATATTAGTCTGATAAGTTTTGTTCCCATAAATTATAATGCCAGCTACATAACAACCAAAACACCTTTTCTATTAGAAAAGTCTCAGCAAATTACATGCAGGATACAAAATGATAGTTTGGCCTACTAAATTTCCTCAGTACTAACGAATTGTCTTCCATTCTCATACAGGAGAGATTGGTGTAGCACTTGTTCAAGTGGTAGTTCATGGGTGGGTGATTAAGCTAATTCTGATTTTTAATGCTCTTTGAACCCAAAGCCAGTTCCAAGTAGCTCCAGTCCTGAGGACCAGAGTCTAGGCTGGGGCAGGTGGTGTGTGGCCCAGGAACCCTTGGGTCTGCCCAACCGTAAGCCCACATGGGGCTCATGTCTATAACCAATTCAGTAGTCATATGCCTTCTGATCCAGTTTATAAACTCTGGGATAACTAACAAATATAAAGATACAGAAAGAGACATACACATGTATCATTTTCCCTCAGGTTTTTGCATGTTTGTTCTTTCTATGAAGGTCATTTTAAACATCTTAATGTAACAGTGAACCTGATAGTTCTGGTATCTCATGGTTTGAGCACCAGAAGTTACTTTTCCTACTGATCCAAATGCATTCTGCACAAGCTTGCTGAATTACCTATGCAGGCCTTGGTACCACACAATGTCTATTAGGGAAAAAAGCCAGGAACAACAGAGACATTGTGAAAAAGAAAACCACTCCTTAGTTTTCCTCCTGTAAAAACATTGAGTCCCTAGCCTTGAAAAATGAGCCTTTCTGATGTTGAATCCAAAGAGAAAATCACTGTAACTGAAGAAAGATGGTACTGTTGATACACCTGTGTCCAGACAGCTGTTTGGATTTCTAAACCTAAAGGGAGCATGAGACACATATGGCATCTATTGTGTGGTGGTAGCAACTTGGAACTTCTGTCACTTTTGTTTTTGCCTTTGTTGCTTAGTTGGCAGACGCAAATGTGAAAGATATAGAGGCTACACAAAATAGTTTTGTATAACTCAAGGAACAAAGGAAATGCATTTGGGATGGCAGGTGTGCCAGAGACCAGGTATTTGGTCTTGTGTGCCCCCTTGTGGTTGACATGTCAACACAGACAGAGGAACTACACTCAGCAATCAGGTAAATGAAAAATTTGCTGCCTACCTTTCTAGCCTTGTTTCTTGCTATTCTGCTATTGCTTCCCTTTCTGTACTCCAGCCGTACTGGTTTTCTTTTAGTTCTCAAATTTTCCATATTCTCTTTTTGTTTCTGCTCCTATGTCCTTAGAATACTCTCTCAATCCATCCGTTCGCCTAGTTAACTCTTACTCATCCTTCAGAGTTCACCTTTGAAATCACTTCATCATGGAAGCATACCCTGACTTCATGTACTAGGTCACTGTTGTTTATGCTGTAAGCAATGATCAGTTGCTAGAAACACTTCTTTAGATCGAAATTGGAGCCAGTGGTTTTAGCTTTTGAATCTTGAAAATAAGTATCTGTCTCAGGAAACCGTCTAATACAAGTGGCCACCTTTCTTTTTACTGAGAGTTCTCAGAAGAAATGAAAGACCGAGTTTAATATGCACAACACAATTATTTTACATTGATGTTGTTCCTAAAACTTCATCCAGTATATTGATCATTTTTATCCTTTGACTCTTTTCTCCTTCCACTATATATGTCTACTTTCTAGTAACACCCCTAGACTCCTTTTCCCCTATCATACCTATAGTATCACAGGCATTCAATTAACATTTGGTTAGGATAATTTATTATTTTTAACATTATTGAAATCGAAATCCAAATTCTAATGAATTACAAATAAGTAAAAGGCATAGCTCTAACTTAAATAATCTTTATTTTTCTGAATGATTTGAATGCAAGTTATAGATAATACTTCATTCCTAAATATTAAAATATGTACCTCTTAAGAATAAGAATATTCTCCCATAAAACCACAATGCTAACATCGCAACCAAGAAATATAATATTGATAAGTATGATCCAATATTCAATCCATATTCATATTTTCCAAAAAGGTTTGTAATAATTGTCATTGTTATTGATGTTGGGTCCAGGACTCTATCAAGAATTACTTACTGTATTTGTTTAGAAAGCCTCTTTAAGCTCTTTAAATATAAAACTAATCTACTGCCTTTTATATTTCTCTTTTTCTGGTCATTTGTTACATTGACATTTCAAAAGGGTCTTCGTTTCAGGTAGTTTTGTACAATCTTACTTGTCTGATTGTTGCTCCAAGACTAGATTCAGTTTAAACATTTTTAATCCTTTTCCCTTGCTTTTAAAAAAAAAAAACTTAACAGTATATCCTGTAAATCACTGCACAGCAGTTCAAGGATCTTTTCCCCATTTTCTGTGTGCCTCTGTGCATATGGCACTTTATTGTGCAAAGTTCATTCAGTCATTCTTCTATGGATGGGCATTTGGGTTGTTTCCAGTATTTTGTTATTACAAATAATGATGCAATAAATAATTTTGTGCATATGGTTTTTTTTGTACTTGTTAAGGTATATTTTTGGGGTAGATTACTAAAATTGGGATTGCTGGGACAAAGAGTAAATGAATATGTATATTTATTAGATATTGGTAAATCCCCCTCCACAAGGTGGAACCACTGTGCTTTCCCATCAGCAATGTAGGAGAGTGGCTGTTTCTCCACAGCCTTGCTAATACAGGATGTGTTGTTGATCTTTTGAATTTTTACCCATCTGATACATGGGAAATGTATCTCAGTGTAGGTTGATTTATGTGATGCTTATGAATAAAGTTCGGTATCGTTTTATTTTAAATACCATTTGCAGTCGGCAAGATGGTGGAATGAAGAGCCCCCGAGATCACTCCCCCCATAAAAATACAGCTAGAAAGTATTCCGGAATAAGAATACCACACTGAATTCAATAGAACTCAAGGGAGAAGTAGAGAACGCCCTGGGCTCACGAAACTGACAGAAGCTGAAACCAGTTAGAGGAGTGGTCATTTTAGACTGTGCCACACCCTCCTCCAAGACAGAATAACATCACTCACACAGAATTTCCTTAGACCCATGGTTTCTGAAGTGGAAGGAGAAAATATGAGGTTGACATTTGATCTTTCCACTAGTCTACTCTGGTCATGTCCCACAAGAACCATTGGGAGTACCAGGAAGGCTGAACCATCTGGGTTGAACTGGGGACAAAATGCAGGGGTGCTGATTGCAGTAACTGATGTGCAGGGTAGCTGTCCTATGCTCTGATCAGTGGAGATGTCACATGGATAAGACTGGCCAGAGCCACAGTGCTGCAAGGGGGCACAACCCACTGAAAGGCTCAAATCCCTGGCTGAATTTCCCACAAAGCTCAGGTGCTCCTTTGGAGCCTTCCCTTGACCTGGAAACAACCCAAAGGTTGGTGATTAAGTAGTGGCACTAACTTAAGTCTTTCCCAGACTGGGAAACAAGGGCAGCACAACAATTCAGTTCCTGTGCAGTGTTTACATTCCAATGCTCACTGTAAGTCTTCCGCAATCCGGAAAGCAACCGCAGAACGGCAGTTAAGCTCCAGTGTTAAGTAGTAAAAGCCTAACACCACCAAAGAATACCAGCAAAAGCTGGAAGAGGCAAATGGGGGAGGTCTCCTCCTATATGCAGGCATCAATGTAAAGATGTAAGGATTATGAAAACCCAGAGAACTATGACATCACCAAAAGAAACAAACAAATTTTTAGTAATAGACCAAGAAAAATTTAAAGATCTATGAAATATATGACAAAATTCAGAATAGTCCTCTTAAAGAAGTTTAGGGAATCACAAGAAAATGTGGATAGATAACTAAATGAAATTTTGAAATATCCAGAAACTAGTGAGCTATTTTACAAAGAAATAGAAACAATAATAATAAAAAGAAATTCTAGAAATAAAGGATACAATAAATGAACTCATTAGAAAGCTTTAACAACAGACTTGATCAAACAGAGGAAATAATGAACAATCTTGAAGATAAAACATATGAAATTACCTATTCAAAGGAACAAAAAGAAAAATGAATAAAAAAGAAGAGTAAAGAAGGCGTATGACAATTATAGAACATCATCCATCAGACCAACTTCTACATACTAGCAGTTCCCAAGGGAGATGAGAGAGAACAAGGCTTAGGAAGCCTATTTGAGAAAATAATGGCTGAAAATTCACCATATCTAGAGAAAGGCAACAGCATTAAGATAAAGGAAGTGGCCAGGCACAGTGGCTCATGCCTGTAATCCAGTACTTAGGAAGGCCAGGTGGGCAGATCACCTGAGTTTGGGAGTTTGAGACCAGCCTGACCAACATGAAGAAACCTCATTTCTACTAAAAATACAAAATTAGCAGGGCATGGTGGGGCATGCCTGTAATCCCAGCTACTTGGGAGGCTGAGGAAGGAGAATCACTTGAACCTGGGAGGTGGAGGTTGTGGTGAGCCGAGACCGCACCATTGTACTCTAGCCTGGGCAACTAGAGTGAAACTCCGTCTCAAAAAAAAAAAAAAAAAAAAAAAAAAACCCTCATAGGCTCATAGGTTAGCAACCAAATTCAACCCAAATAGGAATTTTCCGAAGCACATCACCATCAAATTAGCAAAAATCAAAGCAAAGAAAGAATATTTAAAAACCAGCAAGAGAAATGAAACATATTCAATGGAGTCTCAATATAGCGTTCAGCAAACTTTTCAGCAGAAACCCTGTAGGCTGAGAATGAAATGCTATATTCAAAGTACTGAGAGGAAAAAAACTGTCAACCAAAAATACTGTACCCAGTAAAGCTGTCCTTCAAACAAGGAGAAATAAAAAGTTTCCCAGACAAACAAAAGCTGGGGGTTTAATCAACACCAGACCTGTCTTACAAAAAATGTTAAATGGAATTATTTAATCTAAAAGAAGAGGATGCAAATGGGTAACACAAAAACATCTGAAGGAATAAAACTCACTGGTAAAAGTAAGAATACAGACAAATTCAAAATACTGTAATACTATAATTATAATATGTAAGCCACTTAAATTTTAGGTATGAAGACTAACAGATAAAATTATTAAGACAATAATAAGTACACCAATTGGTTAGAAGATAGGCAATATAAAATGATGTAACTTGAAACATCAAAAAGTCAAAATGTGAGGAGGGGATGTGGTATTAAAATATAAAATTTGTCTTTGTTACAATTCTTTTATGACCAAAGTTAAGATGGTTGCAACTTATTTAAAATAACCTGTTATAATCATAAGATGTTTATAGTTAGCCCCACGTGTTGCCACAAAGCAAAAATCTGCAATTGATACACTAAAATAAGTAGCATGAGATCAAAACATTCTACTAGAGAAAATCTCTTAACTACATCAGAAAATGGTAAAATAAGAAAAAAAGAAGAATGAATCTACAAAACACCATAAAGCAAGCAACAAAATGGCAGTAGAAAACCCTTACTTATCAATAATAACCTTGAATGTAAATGAATTAAATTCTCTAATTAAAAGACATAGTGTGGCTGAATGGATTAATAAAAAAAAAGACCCAACTATATGTTATCTAAGAAAAACTCACTTCACCTATAATGATACACACATATTGAAAGTGAAGGGATGAAAAAACACACTACATGCAAATGGAAACAAACAAACAAACAAAATCCCCACAGGAGAAGTAGCTATACTTATATCTGATAAAATGGACTTTAAGCCGGGTATGGTGGCTCACGCCTGTAATCTCAGCACTTTGGGAGGCCGAGGTGGGTGGATCACCTGAGGTCAGGAGTTCGAAACCAGCCTGACCAACATGGAGAAACCCTTTCTCTACTAAAAATACAAAATTATGTGTGGTGGCGCATGCCTGTAATCCATGCTACTCGGGAGGCTGAGGCAAGAGAATCACTTGAACCCGAGAGGCAGAAGTTGCAGTGAGCCGAGATAGTGCCATTGCACTCCAGCCTAGGCAACAAGAGCGAAACTCGATCTAAAAAAAAAAAAAAAAAAAAAAAAAAAGACTTTAAGTCAGGAACAGAAAAAAAAAATAAGAAAAAGAAAGGGCCATTATATAATGACAAAGGGGTTAATATAGCAAGAGAATATACAATTGTAAATACACATAAACCCAATATTGTGACACCCAAATATATAAAGCAAATATTAACAGACCTAAAAGGAGAGACTGACTATAAAACACTAACAGTGTGGGTACTTCACCACCCTACTTTCAGCAACGAACAGATTATCCAGACAAAAGAGACAAAAAAACATCACAGTTAAACTACATTTTAGACCAAATGTACCTAACAGACATTTACAGTAAATTCCACTCAACAGCTGAAGAACATACATTTTTCCATTTTTTCTCAACAACACACGGAACATTCCCCACAAAAACTGTATGAAAGTTCAGAAAATAAGTCTTAACAAACTTAAAAAAAATCAAACTCATATCAAGAATCTTTGCTGACCACATGGAATAAAACTAGAAATCAATAACAGGAGGAATGTTAGAAAGTGTTCAAATTTATGGATATAAAACAACATGCTCTTGAACAATGAAGAGATTATTGAAGAAATTTAATAGTAAATTAAAAAATTCCTTGGGACAAATGACAATGGAATACAGCAGATCAAATACTTTTGCTGTATGGAATACAGCAAAATGAAAATGAATACAAATGAACACAGCAAATGAAAATGGAATACAACCGATCAAACACTTTTGCTGTAGAGTTTATAGCAATAAATGCCTATATCTAAAAAATAGGGAGACAAATACACAACCTAATGTTATGCCTCAAGGAAGTAGAAATGTAAGAATAAAAGAAACCCAAAATTAGTAGAAGGAAAGAAATAACAAAGATCAGAGCAGAAATAAACAAAATAGATTTAAAAAGTAATACAAAAGAACCCCAAAACGAAGAGTGCATTTTTTGAAAAGATAAATAATATGGACAAAATTTAGTTATACTAAGAAAATAAGAAAGAAGACACAAATAAATAAAACTAGAGATGAAGGAGACATTACAACTGATACCACAAAATAGAAAGGATCATAAGAGACTATTATGAACAGCTATACACCAATAAAATGGAAAATCCAAAAGAAACTTATGGATTCTTGGACACATACAACCTACCAAGATTAAATAATGAAAAAATAGAAAACCTGAACAGACCAATAACGAGTAACAAGAATGAAGCAGTAATATACTCCCATTAAAGAAAAGCCCAGAACCTGATGGCTACACCACTGAATTCTACCAAACATTTAAAGAACTATATTAATACTTCTCAAACTGTTAAAAAAAATGGAAAATGCTTACTTTCTAAGTCATTCTATGAGGTCAGCATTACCCTAATTCCAAAATCAGGCAAGGACACAACAAAAACATAAAACTTTAGGCCAATATCCCAGATGAACATAGATGCAAAAATCTTCAACAAAATACTAGCAAACTGAATTCAACAGCACATAAAAAGATCATTCATGGCCAGGCGTGGTGGCTCACGCTTGTAATTCCAGCAGTTTGAGAGGCTGAGGCAGGTGGATCACTTGAGCTCAGGAGTTCAAGACTAACCTGGCCAACCTGGTGAAACCCTGTCTCTACTAAAAATACAAAAAAACTAGCTGGTCATGGTGGGTGGTGCCTGTAATCCAAGCTACACAGGAGGCTGAGGCAGGAGAATCACTTAAACCCAGGAGGCGGAGGTTGCAGTGAGCCAAGATCACGCCACTGAACTCCAGCCTAGGCGACAGAGTGAGACTCCATCTCAAAACAACAACAACAACAACAACAACAACAACAACAACAACAACAAAAACCTTTACCATGTCAATTGGGATTCATCCCAAAGATGCAAGGATGGTTCAAAATATGCAAATCAATAAATGTGATACATCACATTAACAGAATTAATAAAAAAATGATTATTTCAATAGAATTGTTTTTATTGAAAAAGCATTCCATAAATTCAAAATCCTTTCATGATAAAAACTCTCAGCAAACTGAGTATAGAAGGAACATACTGTAACACAATAAAGGCCATATATAACACACCCACAGTTATAAATGGGAGAAAGTTCAAAGCTTCTTCTCTAAGGTCTGGAACAAGACAAGGGTATCCACTTTCATCACTTTTTATTCAACAGAGTACTGAAAGCTCTAGCCAGAGTAATTAGTCAAGAGAAAGGAATAAAGGGCATTCAAAACAGAAAGGAAGAAGGGCACCCAAATCAGAAAGGAAGAAGTTGAATGATGCCAATTTGGAGATGACATAATCATATATATAGGAAACTCTAAAATCTTCACCAAAAAACTGGTATAACTCATAAAAAAATTCAGTAAAGTTGCAGGCTACAAAATCAACATAAAAATCATTAAAATTTCTATACACCAATAGTGAACTATCTGAAAAAAGTAATTAAGAAAACAATTTTATTTACAACAGCTACAAAAGATACCTATGAATAAACAACCAAGGAGGTGAAAGATCTCCATGATAAAAACTATAAAACACTAATGAAAGAAATTAAAGAGGAGGCAATTAAATGGAAATATACCCCATGTTCACGGACTGGATGAATTAATTTTGTTAAAATGTTCCTATTACTCACAGTGATGTACAGATTTAATGCAGTCTCTATCAAAATATGAAAGACATTCTTCACAGAAATAGAAAAAAAATAAATTCATATGGAAATACAAAAGACCCCAGAGAGCCAAAGCAATCTTGAACATAATTAACAAAGTGGGAGGCATCTTATTACCTTTCTTCCAAATATATTACAAAGCTATAGTAAGCAAAAAAGCATAGTACTGTCATAAAAACAGATGCACATAGACCAATAGAACAGAATAGAGAACCCAGAAATAAATTCATGCATTTACAGCCAACTGATTTTTGACAAAGGTGCCAGGAATACACATTGGGGAAAAGACAGTCTCTTCAATAAGTGATGCTGGGAAAATTGGATATCCACATGCAGAAGAATTAAACTAGACACTTATTTCTCATCACATGCAAAAATCAACTCTACATGTAGAGAAGGCTTAAATAAAAGACCTGAAACTAGGAAAGTACTAGAAGCAAAAATAGGAAAAATGCTTCATGAAATTGGACTGGTCAAGGATTTTTGGAGTAAGACCTCAAAAACATAGGCAACAAATGCAAAAAAGACAAATGGGGTTACATGAAACTAAAAGACTTCTGCACAGCAAAGGAAGTGAGTAACAGAGTGAATAAACAACCTACAGAATGGGAGAAAGAACTTGCAAACCATGCATCTGACAAGGGGTTAATATCCAGAATATATAAGAAACTCAAATCAGCTCAATAGCAAACAAACAAACAAAAAAACAAAACAACAACAACAAAAAACTCCAAATAATCCATTTGAAAAATGCCCAAAATACCTGACTAGACATATCTGAAAAGAAGACAACAAATAGCTAACAGGTACATGAAAACAAATGCTCAACATCACTCATCATCAGGGAAATGCAAATCACAGCCATAATGAGATAGCACCTCATCCCAATTAGAAAGGCTGTTTTTAAAAAGACAAAATGTATATAATAACAAATGCTAGGGAGAATGTGAAAAAAGAGGAACTCTTATGAACTGTTGGTGGGGATGTAAATTAGTACAGTCATATGGAAAACAATATGAGCGTTCCACAAAAAATTAAAAATAGAACTACCATATGATCCAGCAATCCCATTACTATGTATCCAAAAGAAATGAAATTGGTTATGTCAAAGAGATATCTGCACTCCCATGTTTATTGCAGCACTATTTGCAATAGCCAAGATATGGAATCAACCTCAGTGCCCAACAACGGATGAATTTATAAAGAAAATGACACACACACACACATACACACACACGCACACATAAATAGTATTCAGCCATAAAACATAATAAAATCCTGTCATTTGTGGCATCATGAATGAATCTGTAGGACATTATTTTAAGTGAAATAAGCCAGGCACAGAAAGACAAACACTACATGTTCTCACTCACATGTGGAATCTAAAATAGTTGATTTCATAGAAGTACAGAGTAGAAGAGTGCTTACCAGAGGCTGGGGAGAGTATAGAAGAGGCGGAATGGGAGAGACTGGTTAACAGGTACAAGGTTACAAGTTTCTGGTGTTCTATTACACAGTAGGGTAACTATAGCAAATAACAATGTATTATATATTTCAAGATAGCTAGAAGAGAAGATTTTTGAATGTTATTGCTACAAAGAAATAAATGTTTAAACTGATGGATATGGTAATTACCCTGATTTAAACATTACATTATACATGCATTGAAAAAGCACACTGTACCCCACAAACATGTAGTTATGCCAATTATAAACAAAAAATCGTTTTTTAAATTATAAAATAAATAAAAGAGACTACTTGCACAGTATTTTCTGTTAACTGTGTTTTTCCCCATTTTTATCAAACTTCTGTTATTTCATTTCCTATAATTTTTAAGAAGTTCTTTATTAGGAAGATTAGTCATTCATCTTTGTTGTATCTGCAAGTATTTTCTCCGAATTTTTAATTTGATTTTGAATTGTGTATCATGTTTTTATGTAAGAGATTTTATTTTATGCAAAATTTATAAATTTCTTTACTTAATTGCATCTTGATTTTAAATAATAATAAAAAGGCTTTACCCATATAGGGGTCATACAGGAATTCATCCATGGTTTTTTTTTTTTTTTTTTTTTTTTGAGACAGTATCTTGTTCCTGTTATGCAGACTAGAGTGCAGTGATGTAATAGTGGCTCACTGCAGCCTAGCTTTCCAGGTTCAAGCGATCCTTCCACCTCAGCCGCCCGAGCAACTGGGAATACAGGTGCATACCACCATGCCTGGCTAATTTTTATATATTTTTAGTAGAGATAGGGTTTTGCCATGTTGCCCAGGTTGGTCTTGAATTCCTGGGCTCAAGCAATCTGCCCGCATTGGCCTCCCAAAGTGCTGGGATTACAGGCATGAGCCACTGCTGCTGGCCTATGTTTTCTTTTAGTACCTGTATGTTCCTCTTTTTGTTTTATGCTTAGATCTTTGACCCATTTCAAGTTTATTCTGGTACATGGTATGAGGTATGGATTCAACTTCATCATTTTGCAAATACGTATTGTGTTTTCCCAACATAACTTATTAAAAAGGTCATTTTTAGAGATTAGAGATATTCCAATGATTAGAGATACCACTTTTTCAGATATTACATTTCCATATACATGTGAGTTTATTTTTTGATTTTTTTATTTCATTCTTTGGTTCACCTGTCTGTGTGCCAGTTCTGCACTGTTTCAAATATAGGAGCTTTATAGTTTTTTTTTTTTTTAACATCTGGCAGAGTTAACCTTCCCTTACTGCTATCTCTTTTAGTATTTTCCCAGCTATTATCAGATGTTTATTTTTCCATGTGAACTTTACAGCCAACTTGTTTATGTCCAGGAAGAATAAAATTTAATGTATTTTTTAGGAAATTATCACATTTATGTATTAATTTGCTCACCTCTATTTTTGTGTCTTTTGTGAAAAGTGCTTTAAAGTTTTCCTCATACAGAGCTGGCACATTTCATGACGTGAAACTGTATCATATTATTCCTTTTGTTTTGTACCCATGAAAGCTAATACTTTTTATATATTTATTTTATATTTTAATATTCCACTGAAATTTCTTATGGTTTGTGTTGACTTCTTTATTGAGTCTCTAAGATTTTTTAGATATTATGTTATCAGTCAATACAGACAATTTTACTTCTTTCCAGATTTCTTTAGTACATTTGCTCTTGTTTGATCTCATTGGCTGATACATCCAACACAATATTAAATGATAGTAAGATACTGGCCATTCTTGCCTTGTTCCCAATCTTAATGTGAGTACTTTGTGTTTCTTCACTGATACTGTTATTTGGAGACACACATACACAGATATAGATATGTACACATACATGCATATTTGTACAGATGCTACACATATACACACAGGTCTATACATGAGAGAGAGAGATAGTTATGTTAAGCAAGGATACATTAATTCCTATTTTGTTGATTTTGGTTTTAAATCAGGAACGGGTGGTACATTTTATTAAATGCATTTTTTTCTTTGGAGATAATATGACTTTTTTCCTTAGATTTATAACTATAGTAAATTATACCGGTGGAATTCCTGTTACTGAAACATCCTTGCATTTCCGAAATAAATCTTTCTTAGACATAAGATGTTTTATGATGTGGTGTTAGATTTTATTTATTATTTTTACAATTACATCTATATATGAGACCAGGTTAATGTTTTCTTTTTTGTGTTCTCTTTATAATATTTGGAATCGATGCCATTCTTATTTCGTGAGAATACTTTGGAAGCTTTTGGGTTTTTTTTTGTATTTCTATGCTGTGAAACAATTTTTGTACATTTGGGATGATCAAGTCTCTGAAGGTTTGGTAGTATTTACGCATGAGACTATCTGAAGAAGTGTTGTTTGGTGAGGTGTTCTTTGATAACTATCTCTGTGGAAACCAGTTTAAGTCTTTTATCTCTTAAGCCCAATTTTGATAAATCATATTATCCCAAGAAATTACCCATTTCAGTTAGATTTTAAAGTTTATTTGCATAGAGTAGTATAAAGTGGCCTTAATGATTTTTAAATTTTCATTATTCCTTGGTGTTTATCCATTGCCACCTCTTGTTTTGTACATTTGTAATTTTCCCCACAAATATATACATTTTCCCCTTAGTTTTGATAATCATTTGTCTAATTGATGACCTATATTTTTAAGAACTGGCTTTTCACTTATTTCTTAATTCTACTGTTCTATTTTCTGCTGCATTCATTGCTGCTCTTATAGTTATTATTTTCTCCCTTCTGCTTTCTTTTGATTTATTCCCAACATCCTTACGGAGTGTTTTTGGATTGGAAATTTTTTCATTTATTTATAATTTTTTTTACTGGCATAAGTATTGGAAGCTCTAAACTCTTTCTTAATCACTACTTCAGTTATATTAACAGATTCAGATATATAGTGTTTTTAACATCATTATTTTGTAAAAATTCTGAAATTTTGGTTTATAATTATTATTTCAAGAATAGTTTAATAGTGAGTTTTATATTTAAGTTTCCAAGTGGGGCATTTTTGTTATTTCTTGTTCTATGAATTGTCAGCAGAAAATATTATTTTATATTTTTGCATTTTTCCACTTTATTTCTCAGAATGTCATGACCTAATATATAACCTAATACATGATTATTTTTGTGAATGTCTTATGTATATTCTCTATTATTGTGGTGCAAACTTTGATATACAAAAAAATCCACCTTGTTATATAGAACTTTTATATCTCATTTTTTATCTGTTTGACTTGTTTGTGTCTGAGAGTGGAAAATCTCCTGTCATTCATATTTCTACTTCTTGCATCTCTCTGAATTTCTGCTTTACAAAGTGGCTTACTTTTTGATAGATATTAATTACTAAGGGCCTTCACTGTGTATCGTGGCCTTTAGCATTATAAAGCATCCTTCTTTGTTTCATTTGGGCCCTGAATTCTATGCTGACTAATATCAAGATGGCAATTGCTGATTCCCTATGGCTTGGAATTGCCTAGTATACTTCTAGATATTTATTTTTAGCCTTTGGAATCACTTTTAGGCATATATTGTATACAACATTGAGTTGAGTTTTGCACTGTGAGCTAATATGAAAATCTTTTTTTCCTCTATAATTTGTGAGTTTAATTCATTTACATTTATGGGGATAGCTTACATGTTTTGTCTCAACTTTGTGATATTATTTTATGCGATACTTATTGGTAATTTGATGATTTACTGTATTTCTTTCTCCGTATAATCAGCTTTCTCTTTTCTTTTACTTCTTTTGTTATTTAAGAAAGTTTCCTTTTTTTCAGTATTTTTCTTTGCACTAATGCCTTTTATAATGCCCTTATGCACCTGGCCAATTCTTTAAAAAAGTAACGCGATAAGTATTATTCTTTCCAGTTACATTTCCTCAGACTAACATGAGTCAGATGGGCTCACTCTCCTGTTGCATTTGGTACCTGAACCATAGATGGGCTACTGTTTAAAATACTGACTCACTCTATTTAAAATTATTGTACCTTTAAGACTCAAATTGCATGCAAATTGGTCCTTCAGTTGAATGCTCTCAGTTTGGTCACTTTGACAACTTCTCATAAATGTTGAGACACTGAGCACCTACCTTGTACCTTGTTAGCTACTCAAAAGAGAATTTTCTATCTTCCTATTAGTTGTAGGTAATGCCACTGTGGAGGCTGAAATGCTAAGCAGTGAATTACAATAAACACTTCAGCCAGGGGTTGGAATAATTTCCCATGTTCCAGATAACCAGACTTATTTAAAGTCATGGAACTCTGATGGAATAAATGGTTTGGACAAGATAAAAATCAGTCTACATTGACCTAAGAATGTGCTATAAGCAAGTAATGGCATAAACACATTTATTCAAGTGGTTGTAAACTGCTATACTTAGAAGACTTATTCTGTTTTGATGACATTTAAAGAGGGTTTCCCTTATCATTTCACTTCGAATTTTATTAATTGGGTTCTCTCACCTTCATTCTGTGTTCTCAATTGATAATCCAAAACGTTCTTTTTTATAATAGGGTAAATGAAAAGAAACTCAACGAACCAGAGTTCTTTAATAATTTTATTCATTAAAGATTTTGGATAGATTTTTGTTTTGAATGGAATATTCATGTGTCACACTGAGGATCAGGTATTGGGCAGTTCCCTTGACAGGGTTTCCTTTAGCCTAATAATAATAATTCACAAGAGAGGTAAAAAAAATTCTAGGCCGGGCACGGTGGCTTACACCCGTAATCCCAGCACTTTGGGAGGCCGAGGGAGGCGGATCACGAGGTCAAGAGATTGAGACCATCCTGTTCAACATGGTGAAACCCCATCTCTACTAAAAATACAAAAATTAGCTGGGTGTAGTGGTGCTTGCCTGTAGTCCCAGCTACTTGGGAGGCTGAGGCAGGAGAATCGCTTGAACCCAGGAGAGGAGACTCCCTCTCAAAAAAAAAAAAAATTCTGAAGATATTACCAAATGTGAATGTACTACAGATCTCATTGAAATCCTTTAAAAAGTTGTGATTATACATGTGTGGTGTGTGTGTGTGTGTGTGTGTGTGTGTGTGTATAATGTAATGTTTTCCATTTTAACCATTTTTAAGTGTACAGTTTGCTGGCATTAAGTACATTGACATCATTGTGCAACCATCACAAAAATCCATCTCCAGAACTTTTTTCATCTCCCTAAGTAAAATAATATATCCAACAGTAAGTCATCATTCCTCCCTCCCCACTCCCAGACCCTGGCAACCACCATCTTACTTTCTGTCAAATTTGATGATTCTCATATAAGTGGAACCATATACAATTTGTCTTTTTATGACTGACTTAATTTACTTAACATAACATCTTCGAGACCCATCCATGTTATAACATATGTCAGAATTTCCTTCCTTCTTAAAGCTGAATAATATTCCATTATGTATATATTCCACATTTTGTTTATCCATTTATCTGCCCGTGGACACTTGGGTTGATTCCATCTTTTGGCTATTGTGAATAATATTGCTATGAAGATGATGATACAATTTTTTTTCCTGTTTTCTTTTTGGTATATACCCAGACGTGGAATTGGTAATTCTATTTTTAATTTTTTGAGGAACACGTTCTGTTTTCTACAGTGGTTACATCATTTTATATTTCCACCAACAGTGTACAAGTGTTCCAATTTATCTACATATTCACCAACACTTGTTATTTTCTGTTTTTATTTTTTAAATAGACTTCTAATATGTAGAAAGTGGTATCTCACTGCAGAACATGACTTTTTGTGCTTGTATTTATACTACAAAGTTATAAATGTAAGATTCAGATTTAACCAGTTGAGCATTGTGCTATGTGCCAGATATGTCTATATACTGTTAAAAATATTTTCACATTTACTGCACATAAGAAGCTCAGCTAATCTACTTCTTACATAAATTCATCAGAGAAACTTTCCAAAATGTTCCCAAGAAGACATGTATAGGACAACCATGATATATTTCTGCTTTGCTCGGTTTTCTGATCTCTTTGGAGAAACTGATTAACCTTTTAAATAAAAGAGGGCAAGAAAGGAGAGAAAAAGGAACTTAAAAGATATAGAATGAACAGAAAACAAATAGTATGGTGGCCTATTTGAACCAAAATATACAAATAATTACATAAAATATAAATGGACAAAAATTAAAAGACCAATACTGGCATGATGGATGGTAAAAACAAATAAGAAAACAACTAAAAATCCCCCACAAAACTAAAAAATGACTATATGCTGATTATAAGAAATGCACAGTAAATATAAGGACGTAAAATGTTTAAAATAGAAAGATGGAAAATATATTCCATATAAATATGACACAAAGAAAGACATGCTAATATCAGACAAAATAGGATTTAAGGCAAGAAACATTGTTACAAATAAATAAGGTTATTTAATAATAACAAAAGGCCAATTCACATAAGAAAATTAATGTGCATATACTTAATTATATAATCTTAAAATTTATAAAGCAAAAATTGATAGACCCAATAAAAGATAGAAATTCCATAATAATCATCAAAATATATAACACACCTTTCTTGAAACTGATAGAATATGTAGGAAAAATGTCACAAAAAACATAAAAAATAAGCAACAGACTTGACCTAACTGACATACATAGGACTCTATACCCAACAATGGTTGCATATATGTTCTTTCCAAGTAAAAAATAATACTTGCCAAAATATTTCATATTCTGGGCCATGAAACAAATCTAAAGAAAATTTTCAACATAAAATCATGTAAATGTTATGATCACAGAGTAACTAGCAAGGACTTCAAATAACAAAAAGATAACTGAATAATCCCCCGCTGTTTAAGACCTGAAAAATACATTTCTAAATAACCCATTGTTCAAATATAAAATCAAAATGGAAGTTAAAAAGTGTTTCAGAATGAATTGTAATGAAAATATGACATATTATAACTTGAAGAATATCTCTAAAGCTGTACTTCCAGAGAAAATTTATAGCTTTGGTTGAATATATTAGAAAAGCAAAAAAATGCCTGGAAATCAATACTCCAAGATCTATCTCAAGAAGCTAGGGGAAAAAAAGTTAAATCAAAATAAAAAAGAAAAAAGGAAATAATGAAGATAAAAGTAAAGATTAATGAAATAAACAAATAGACATAATAGAATGAAGAAGCAAAAGGTGGTTTTCAGAAAAGACAAATGAAACTGATAATATCCTAGCAGGACTGATTAGAAAAACAGAAAAGTTGCAAAAAACCAATATTGTAAATGTAAAAATGGTCGTCATATAGCCAGCAGATATGAAAAATAGATTTTATAATTACTTGTATGCCAATAACTTAAAAACTCAGATGCAAAGGGAAAATCCTTAGAAAAATAAGACTCAATGAAGCTAACAAAATAAAAACAGTAAAGTATGAAAATCCTATACCTTTTTAAGAAATTTCATCCATAATTTAAAATGTGATAAAACTCTAGGCCTAGATAGAATTTCTTCCACATATTGAAGGAAAATATAATGCCAAACTTAACCAAATACTTCAGAGGACAGAAAAAGGGGGAACATTTCCCAAGTCACTATGAAGCCAACAAACCGTGATACTAAATCCTGACAGGAACTTTATGAGTAGATAAATTACAAGCCAATATCTTAAAATCTTAGGTAAAATATCCTAAACAAAATGTAAGTAAATAAAACTCAGTGATATATAAAAAGAACAGTACATTATAACCAAGTCAGGTTCATTTCAGGAGTGTAAGAATGGTTTAATATTCAAAATTATATTAATTCACCACTAACTAAAATAAAAAGATGAGGATGATAATATTAATATGCTTATGTCAAAAATGTATATAAACAACTAAGAATAAGAGAAAATTTCTTTCAAATGATAAAGTTTATCTACAAAACAAACAAACAACTAAACCCTACAGCAAATATGATCTTTAATAGTAAATATTAAAAGCTTTCCTCTGGAGACCTGGAAAAAGATAGAGATGCTTGTTATCACCACTTTTGTTCAATATTTATTGGAGGTCCTGGTCAGTGCAATAAAATGATAAAATTAAAAGAATATTAGAAAGGAACTAATAAATCTGTTATATGACTAAATATAGAAAAGAATTGTAGCAGTACAAAAAGACTCTAAATAAACTATAAAAATTAATACATGAATCTGCTAAGGTCATTATCTAAAAGGTCAATATATAAAAATCACTTTATTTCTGTATATCATCAATTACTGAGTAAAATTTTTTAAAGTTCCTGTTTGCATCAAAAATCTTTAAATGTCTAATAAAAATTTTAACAAAAGCCAAGTACCCAGAAAAATACAAAAATATTGACAGGAGATTTTTAAAGACTTAAATAATTGGGGGAAATATATACTAGATTCATGGATTGGAATATTGATATTGTAATGATGCCAAATCTCTGCAAATTGACCTATAGATTCAGTGCAATCAGAATCCCATTCCCAAGAGGATTTTTACAAATTGGCAATCTGATTCTAGAATTTAAATGAAAATTTACAGGCCCACAAATAGCCAAAACAATGATAAACTAGAATGCTTATACAACCATATTTCAAGCATTCATATAAAGCTAGAGTGTGTCAGTGCAAATAGAACAAGGCAACAGAATCGAGGGTTCAGAAATAGACCCACTCATATATAGAAATTTGCTTTATGACTAAAGTTTCACTGTAGAACTGTAGGGAAGGGATAGTCTTTTAAAGAAATAGAACCAAATTGGTTGGATACTCACATGGGAAAAATATATTTTGACTACTACTTCACACTATACATAATTTATTTTAGTTGGTCTTTGACCTAAATATAAAAGGCAAAACAACTAAGCTTCTAGGTGAAAAATTAGACAGTATTTCTATAACCTTGGGAGAGTAAGATATGTTTTAAATGGGGGTGAAAAAAAAACCCAAGCCAAAACAGAAAAGTTGATACATTAGACAACATTAAAAATGTCTGCCTGTAATCCCAGCACTTTGGGAGGCTGAGGTGGGAGGATCACTTAAGCCCAGAAGTTCAAGATTAGCCTGGGCAAGAAAATGAGACCCTGTCTCTACAAAAAATAAAAATCAAATAAAATAAAATCAACCATGCATGGTGGTGCACACCTGTGGTCCCAGCTATACAAGAAGCTGGGCAGAAGATCACTTGAGCCCAGGAGACTGAAGCTATAGTGAACCATGTCTGTGCCACTGCACTCAGCCTAGGTGACAGAGCAAGACCCTGTCTTGAAAAAAAAAAAAATCTGCTCACCTAGACAGTTTTAAGAAAATAGAAACACAAAGAATGGGATGATTTATTTGCAAAACACATAAGCAGTAAATGGATTTAACATCCAGAATATACAAAGAACTAGCTGGAAAACATATGAAAATGTATTCAATCTCATTAGTCATCAGGAAAATGCAAATTAAACCCACAATGAGATAAAAACATCTACTCTCAAACTGGCTAAAATTAAAACAACTGCCTAGACCAAATTTTGGTGAGTTAATTGAGCAAGTAGAATTCTCATACACTTTGGTGAGACTACAGAACAGGAAAACTTAGGAATACTGTTCAACGATATCTACTAAACTTGAAAATTCTCATAGTCTACAGTAATTTGCACAGTAATTGCACTTCTAGCATATGCCCAATGGGAAGTTTATATCTGTGTACTCAAATAGAGGTATAAGAATGTTTATAGCAATATATTCACAATAAGCTAACTAACTGGTAAAAAACACGCAAATGGCCATCAGAGTTTGAATAAAACATTGTGCTATTTTAATACAAGAGGCTACTTTGCAACAAAAAAAGAAAGAATTACTGCTGAATGCAACTATATGAATGTCTTTCACTAACCTAATGTTACGTAAAAGAATCCAGACCAAAAGACTAATATTGTATCTCTCAATTTATATAAAGTTCATAGCCAGGTAAAACAAATATATAGTGTTTGAAGTCAGAATAATGGTTACCTTTGGGAAAGAACAAGTGGTGACTAAGGTAGTACATATGAGATTTTGGGAGGTGCTGGTATTGCTTTATTTATTGTGAAAACTTATTAAGCTATGCAGATATAATTTGTGCTTTTTAAGTATGCATGTGCTTCACTAAAAAAATTCCAAAAATATTGAGAATTTATAACTCAATAAAAAGTGTGTTAACTCAAGTGTGAAGTAATCTGAAATGTGACATAATTTTGAGCAATTCACGGGGATAATCGATTTTAACTTGGTATTAGGAACCTTTGTATTGAAATAGACAAGGGGTTGTTACTTAGCACGCTAGGGAAATGGGTAATTAGATCTTTTTCAATTTTAAAAATCTAGTAATGTCTATTGACCTTCAACTTTTAAAATCAAACTATAAATAAACAAGACAATTATCATTACAAAACAATGTAAATGTTGAAAAGTTTCACCAGGTATAAGACGAAATATTTGAGGTCAGATTTGGGGAAGCAGTAATGTCATACAAAGTTGGGAGATCAAGAGATGAAGCTTCCAGGCTTCCTTGAAGGTGCACAGGTGACCAGTGAACAAACTGGAAATCACAGTTTAACCAGAGAGGAAGGAAGAAGAAGGAATAGAGATGAACTGATTTCAGTCAGACCTTATATATCACAGCAGAAGGTAAATGCATAATATTCAAAGTTGATAAACCAAGAGGTAGCAATATATCATTGAGAGATAAATAGGCAAAAAACAAAAGAAGCTAAAATGCAAACAAGTAAAAGGTGTTGCTTACAGGAGGTTGGAATGAAGATGGTGACTGGGGCCAAGGCTGTTGCTTTTGATTATAAATTAAAAATCTATAGGATAGAAAGGCACAGGTTTCAAAGCAGCTAAAGCAAACTTGAAAAAGATTTAAGTGGGAGGATTCATTCTACTTGGTAGCAAGTCTTACAATATAGCTACATTAATCATGAAAATATGATGTCAGCAGAGATTGATACACACATGGATTAATGGAAAAGAATAAAGAACCCACAAATAGACCTACACAAATATGTCTAACCAATTTTTGACAAAGGTGCAAAAGCAATTCATTGGAGGAGTGGATAGCTTTTTCATGAAATGATGCTAGAGTAATAGGACATCCGTAAGAAACTAAATACGTGAACTTCAACCTAAACCTCATGTGTCATACAAAAAAAAAATAATTTAAAATAGATCACAGCTGGTCATGGTGGCTCACACCTGCAATCCTAGCACTTTGGGAGGCTGAGGTGGAAGGATAACTTGAGGCTAGGAGTTAGAGACCAGCTTGGGAAACACAGCAAGACTCTATCCCTATAAAAACAATTTTAAAAATTAGCCAGGTATGGTGGCCACTACCTGTAGTCCCAGCTACTCAGAAGACGGAGGTGGGAGGATATTTTGAGTGCAGGAGTTTAAGGCTACAGTGAGTCATGATGTCACCATTGCACACCAGCCTGTGTGACAGAGCAAGACTCTGTCTCAAAATAAACAAAATAAAATAATATGGTACAGCATAATAAAATAAAATAAAAATGGTGCAGCAAACTACCATGGCACTTGTACACCTATGTAACATACCTGTACGTTCTGCACATGTATCCCAGAACTTAAAGTATAATAAAAAAATAAATAAAATAAAATGGATTACAGATATATATGTAAAATTTAAAACTATAAAAGTTTTAGGGAAAAATGAGAGAAATCTTTGAGGTCTTGGGCTAGGCAATGAATTCTAGCCTTGACACCAAAAGCAGAACCCATAAAAGAAAAATTTGATTAATTGAATCTTACCAAAATTAAACATTTTTCTTCTTTTAAAAAAACCCTGTGAAGAAGCTATAAAGCAGACTTGGTAAAAATATTTGCACGCCTCATATCTGCCAAATAACTGTTACTGAGAATATATAAAGAACTCTCAAAACCCCCAAGTAAAAAAATAAACAATTCAATTAGAAAATCTGCAAAGACACAGACATTTTACTAAAGAAGAAATAGAGGTGGCAGATAAGCACATGAAAAGATGTTCAAACATAATTCGCCATCAGGGAAATGCAAATTAAAACCACAATGAGCTGTCACTACACATCTGTCAGGATGGTGAAAATAAATAATAGCAATAATACTAAATGCTAGTAAGGATGGAGAAAAAACGGGATTCATTGCAGATGGGAATATAAAAGACCATAGTTACTCTGGAAAATAGTTTATCAATGTCTCATAGAACTAAACGCCAGCTATTATATAGACTAACAATTGCATTACTAGGTCCGTATCCTAGAAAAATGAAAAGAATTTCACCCAAAAAAACCTGTGCATGAGTATTCACGGCAACTTTATTCATAAAAGCCCCAAAGTGGAAACAACCCAGATGTCCTTCAACAGGTGGCATGTTAAGCCAACTGTGGAATACTACTTAGCAGTGAAAAAGAAACAAACTTTTGATGTATGCAACAACTTGGAAATGTCTCCAGGGGATGATGCTGAGTAAAAAAAAAAAAGTCAAACTCAAAAGATTACATTCTGTATGAGTTCATTTATATTAAACATTTGGAAAGACAAAACTTTAGAAATGGAGAACAGATTAGTGGCCGCTAGGGCTTAGGGGTAGGGAAGGGAAGATGCAGGAGGGAGAGAAGGCGTAGTTATAAAAAGGGTGACCCAAAAGGTCCTTGTGGGGATGGAACTCCTCTGCTTCTTGACTGTGGTGTGGTTACATGAACATACACATGATAAAATTGTATAAAACTAAATACACACACAAATGAATGTAAGTAAAACTTGGGAAATATGAATGAGAGTGGTGGATTGTACAATGTCAATGTCCTGGTTGTGAAATTATACTATGATTTTGCAAGATGCAAAATGTATCACTGGGGGAAATCAGGGAAAGGATACAAGAGATCTTTTCATATTATTTCTTACAATTGTATGTAAATGTAGAATTCGCTCAAAAATATTAAAAAACATATAAATAAAAACACAAAATACTTTCTCAATAAATTTGAAAAAAAGATATGTGTGTGCATATATACATGTATATGTATATACACCTACGCATACCCATTGGGACAGAGAGGCAAAGTATCAAGAACTGAGTCATTATCAGGATCTGGAAAAGAAATAATAAAGTAGATGCAAAGAATAAAGTAGATCAGAGAGGTAGAAGTAGTACTGGGTGAGGCAAAGGGAGATTTGAAGGAGGCGTTAACAAGCTTTTACTTAAGCAGGGATAAAAATCCAGGCTAGGTATATCATGATGTCTTCTCGAGCAGAATACATCACTACCCAAAATATGCGGTAGAGTATAATTCTTATGAGTGTGAGCTCTAAAACTGACTTGCTGAGATTCAGCATCGACTCTGTTTACTCTTAGCAGTATTACTTTGGGCAAGTTATCGAAACTTCTCTATGCCTCAGGTCTTCCTAATACATGAATCACCTAGGGTTTTGTTAGGAGGGTTAAATAAGTTAATGCCTATAAAAAGCTTAGAAAAGTTCTTGGCATTCAGTCAGTCTTAGCCAACTGTATTATCTGCCAGCAGCTCATTTATCAGAGATGATAGCATAACGGTAAGTTTCCTACTTTTTCCTTGTTATTTATTGTGTTCTGATGCTTTGACTATCTGAAATCATCCCACAGTGGCTGGAGGACCTGATCCTCTGTATCTCTGATTTCTAAAGCTGTTTGAAAAAAGGGGAAGGAGCACAGTATTGTGTAGGTGGCTGCTTACCCATCCAGGTACACACAATGCTGCTTGGAGAGGGAAACTGGTTCACCAATACCTCTCACTGAATCCTGTCTCTTTGTAGCCTTGATTTACAACATATCATTGTAATGTGAATCTAACACAGGTTAGTAATGATTCTGTAGTTTCTTCACCCTGTTGGCAATGTATTTATTTCTTACCAAAGTAAAAATGTATCATAGGTAATGCAATACTCATTCCCCCAAATAGAAGCTATAATAATCATTTTCCAGCCTCCTTGATTAAATTTCATCTTATTTTGCAATTCTCTTTACTAATGGAGATTGACAGATAGTAATGATCTAGACAGATGTTGTCAGCTCTAAAACATCTACAGACTCGTTCTGCTTCTCCGAGTGGTGCAGAAGCAGCTAGCTACTGAAGTAGCCCTGAAGTCTATATAACAACAGCTGTGAAGAACTCCACTGTGCGACAGCCTGAGCTTCACTGGCAAGGAACACATGATTCATCGAAAAGAAGTAATTTTCTTAAACGTATGGGCATGAAATATGTAAGACTCATACTTCAGAATGAACTATAATATGATCTCTCCTAGGGAAAATACCATTTCTGTAATACCGTACATTTTTTATTAATAAAGACAAGCATTGATTTAGCAGCCATCACTGTTGGTACAATATACACAATATGTAGCGCACAGAAACAAAAAGCCAGATGGAGGGCAGGTAACTCTGTTCTGGAATTTCAGCTTGCATCCAACAGAGAAAATGAGTTTGGGTTTTTTCCCTGCTCCTAAGATGGTAGAGAGCAGTCTTGAGCCTGGGCCCTGTTCCTTATAGCCTGCTCCAAGATGTCCAACTAAACACAGCAAGGAGGAACATCTCCCACTGAGGGAACAGGACACCAGGAAGACTGGTGCACTCAGAGGAAAGGCACTGAGGGCAGATGAAGGGAAGACATAGATGCTGGGCTGAAGAGGGAGGCTGCTGGGAACTGAAACTCATTGCTGGTCCCCAGTGACTGCTGCAGAAGGGGTGAGCTGAACAGGCAAGGAGCAACCTGCTCTTATCATGGGCCTCTGGAATCCCAGCAGGAGGAGACCTCTAATCTGCCATGGACACTTGTATTGGCAGGGAAAGTTGCCTAGAGAAGTAGTCGGGGCAGAACTGCAGCCAGTGCAGAGCCCAGAAGGTGTGGTGTGGGAGTATCTATAGTGGAGCATGGCCAGGAGTGCCCATTCCCTTAGGCACAACTTGCTCCCATAGAAGACTTTAGCCCTAGGGGATCTGTCAGTCCTGCACTCTGCAGGGCAGTCTTGCCCATCAGATGGGGCGGGTCTGACCTAAGCGCCCCTCCATCTGCTGGCCTCTCCCAGGGCCCCAGCCTGGCTGCGCCTGCATGCAGTGCAGCCACCTGGTACCTCCTGGGGGCCCACATCGTAGCTCCTGTGCTGGCAGACCATGCTTGACCAGCAGAGTGCTCCAGCAGAGCAGCCCCGATGAACACGCACCAGCCTGCCCATTCCCTCTGCTGCCTTTGCCTTCATGTACTCGCCCATGGCCACCACCCACATTGTTTTCCTGGCAGCCATGTTTGCAGAGGAACTCTTCCTTCCCTTCCCTGCCATCATGTGTGTGCGTTTGCACTCTGCCATGCCACTGCTGGGCGTAAATGAACCCCATCATTCCTCCTCTCACCTCATAGCCATTGCCATGGGAGCATTGGTGGGCTCGAAGCCCACCAGCCCTGCCCACTCCAGTGCTCTGCCCCTGTGCTGACGCTGACACCGGTGCAAAGAAAACAGTGGACTCCCCTGCACCCTAAGCGGCCACCACTGCCAGTGTGAATGTGCACAGAGGGAGCACACAATCCTGTGCCCATCAATGTCCCGCCATCATTCTAACACCACCACTGGCACCAAGACACACGCAGTAGCAGGTGGGGGACCCTGGCCCCCCAAGTTGTACTGCCACCACAGATGCTGCATGGTGGCTGGGGCTCTGGCACCTACTAGCACCCTGCTGCAGCTGCTGAGCACGCACCCTGCTGCACTGCTGCTGCCACTGCTTGTGGCACATGGAAACAAGGATGGATCCTGCTGCCACCACCCTATGAAGTACTTTGGCTGCCACCACCCATCAGAGTGTTGTGACCAGCAGTCTGGGAGCACCTCAGCCCCTCCAGTGCAGAAGGTTCCTAACCTCAAGGAGCTAGATAACAAAGCCAGGGCCCAATATCAGTCCCCCAGAGTAAGAGCATACTGTCTAGGAACCCTGAGCTGAGCCTTGACCCCCTCAAATCTTCCAGTAGTGAAGCTAGTCCACTGACCACCTTACACCATCATCAAACCCCCAAGGTCATGGACTAGGGTAAAAGAAAAAAGAAATCCATCCAAAGGACAGCAACTTCAAAGAATGAAGGAACGTCTGCCTACAAAGATAAGAAAGAACCACCACAAGAACTCAAAAAGCCAGAGGGTCTTCTTTTCTCCAAACAAACACACTAGTTCTCCAGCAAGTGTTCTTAACTGGGCTGAGATGGATGAAATGACAGAAATAGAACTCAGAATATGGATAGGAATGAAGATAATTAAGATTCAGGAGAATACTGAAATCCAATGTAAGGAAGCTAAGAATCACAATAAAATGTTACAGGAGCTGACAGACAAAGTAGCCAGGATCAAAATCAACATAATCAACCTGACAGAGCTGAAAGACACTCTACAAACATTTCATAATGCAATTGCAAGTATTAGCAGCAGAATAGACCAAGCTGAGGAAAGAATCTCAGAGCCTTGAAGACTAGCTTTTGGAAATAATACAGTCAGACAAGAAGAAAGAATGAAAAGAAATAAACAAAAACTCTGAGAAATATGGGATTATGTAAAGAGACCAAATCTATGAATCACTGGAATCCCTGAAAGAGATGGAGAGAATGGAAGCAACTTGGAAAACATATTTCAGGATTTCAGCCATGAAAACTCCCCCAACCTAGCTAGAGAGGCCAACATTCAAATTCAGGAAACGCAGAAAACTTCTGCAAAATATGTCACAAGAGGATCATCCCCAAGACATAATCAGCAGATTCTCCAAGGTAGAAAAGAAAGAAAAAAATGTTAAAGGCAGCTAGAGAGAAAGAACAGGTCACCTACAAAGGGAAGTCTATTAGACTACCAGCAGGCATCTTAGCAAAAACCGTACAAGCCAGAAGAGATTGGGGGCCTATGTTAAACATTCTTAAAGAAAAGAAGTTCCAACCAAGAATTTCATATTCTACCAAAGTAAGCTTTATAAGTGAAGGAGAGAAATAAGATCCTTTTCAGACAAGCAAATGCTGAGGGAATTCCATACCACCAGACTTGCCGTATAAGAGCCCCTGAAAGAAGCAATAAATATGGAAAGAAAAGATTGTTACCAGCCACTACAAAAACGCACCTACACACATCAGTGATACTATAAAGCAATCACACAAACAAATTAGCATAACAAAGAGCTAACAGCATGCTGACATTATCAAATCCACATGTATCAATACTAACCTTGAATGCAAATGGGCTAAATGCCCCAATTAAATGGCACAGAGCATCAAGTTACATAAATAACCAAAACCTAGTGATATACTATCTTCAAGAGACCCATCTTAAATGCAATGACACACATAGGCTCAAAATAAAGGGATCATGAAAAATCTACCAAGCAAATGAAAAAAAAAAAAAAAGCAGGAGTTACAATCCTTACTTCAGACAAAACAGACTTTAAACCAGCAAAGATCAAAAATGATTAAAAAGGGCATTCCATAAGGGTAAAGGGTTCAATTCAGCAAGAAGAACTAACTATTCTAAATATATATGCACCCACCACATGAGCACCCAGATTCATAAAGCAAGTTCTTAGAGACCTTGAAAGAGAGACTTCAACACCCCACTGACAGTGTTAGACAGATCATTAAGGGAGAAAACTAACAAAAGTATTCAGGACCTGAGCTCAACACTAAACCAAATAGACCTGATAGACATCTACAGAACTCTCTATTCCAAAACAACAGAATATACATTCTTCTCATTGCCACATGGCATGTATTCTAAAATTGACCACACAATTGGACACAAAACAATGCACAGCAAATGTAAAAAATTGAAATTATACCAACCACTCTCAGACCACAGCACAAAAAAAATACTTTTTGGTTAATTATGAAATTAAGGCAGTAACCAAGAAGTCCTTTGAAATTAATGAGAACGAAGATACATCATACCAGAATCTCTGGGATATAGCTAAGAAATTAGTGTATTTTTATTGCTATCCAAATTCACAGACCTAAACTTAATGCTTAAAATATTTGAGTGTCTGAGGTTTCTAGATAAAGAACTCTTAACCTGTAATAAGACCAAAGTACTCACATGAAGAGAGAATAAAAGATAAAATACTAATAAAAATAAACTTAAATGGAGGAATTATTTAATATGCTCTGTGTATGCTTGGATTTCTAGTGCCAAAGATGTACCCAATTCAGTGTGGAGTAAAGGCTACATCTTGAAAGATGACCAAAAAATAACACCAAATTAAGATATAAATATTTTTCTCAATAAGAAGTCTGAGATTTATTTGTTCCAAATTTAAATGTTACATGAAATATGATACAGGAAAGGAAATACCATGATAATGTATAGACAATCTAAGCTTATGACAGAAAGAAGAAAATCAATAGATATTTCAGTACATATGTTCTTGAGAGTAGTCCTTCAGGCATTATAAAATCTTTATGAATCAACTTTTATAATGATGTAATATGAGAGACCTTCAGCAAAAAACTGTATGAAGTCACTCTGGGTCCTTATATAGATATGGGCTCAAATGCCAATATTATAGATATTAATAACAAATAAACAGATAACTGGAATTTAGGAAAGAATATTTCACAGGAAAATTATAGGAGAATTAGGGCAATGACATTGCTTCGGTGGACTGCTCTTATGTGAGTCATGTGCCAGTACACAGACTGACCCCTGAGCTAAAAGGAGCTACTCAAGGGGTCCAAGTACGTGAAATCACATATTGAGGATTTCTATAAAGACAAAATGTCAGATTCACATTCTCTTTCAACTGACTCACACACCTTTAAATAAAGTATAAGATCTCTAAGTATACACAGACAAATATTAATATATATTCATCGTGGTTATCTTAGGCTCAGGAAATATATTTCATTTCTTACTTTTGCTTATATTTTGTAAAGTTTGTTTAATAAACATATGCTACTTTTATAGTTAGAGAAAGTTGTTTAAATTATTTAAAAATATTTTGCCATTGCAAATTATTTCAATCCTAAATTTTAATGAAGTTTAAAGATTGCAGACCAGGCACTGTGGCTCACACCTGAAATCCCAGCACTTTAGTAGGCCGAGGTGGGCAGATCACTTGAGGTCAGGAGTTCGAGACCAGCCTGGCCAGCAAGGTGAAACCCCATCTCTACTGAAAATACAAAAATTAGCTGAGCATGGTGGCTGATGTCTGTAATTCTAGCTACTTGGGAGGCTGAGGCAGGAGAATCGCTTGAACCCAGGAGGCAGAGGTTGCAGTGAGCCAAGATCATGCCATTGCACACCAGCCTGGGCAACAGAGTGAGAAGTGAGACCCCGTTCCAAAAAAAAAAAAAAGATTGCAAAAATAACACCCAGGTATCCTTTGACTAATCAGATGCTAAATAACATTTTAAGAATATAAAATATTATTTTATACAGATAAGGTTATTAATTTGGGAATTTAGTGCAGCAATTATGCTAGCTTTGTCACAACAAATAAATGTATTAATCTGTAAGAGCAAATTTATGAATCCACACTTAGGATTTAGTCAATGATATTTGGCAGTTTTACCTGGGCTACAAAGACTAACTGAATTTAAAGCTATTTCTCCCGGAGCTTTTCATTTTAATTCTTGCATTTATTATGCTGATATTGACATGAGACATTTGAATCAAAATTACTCAGGGTATTCATTGGTTATCAATAAAATTATTTGAGTCAAATGTTGAAATGTTGAACTTATGGGATTTGGGGGTTTGTTACAGCATTTCTGTATATTTTAGCCTTTTCTAGATCATATCTTGGGCTGCTACTGCTCCTCACTGCAGAATTAAAATGCTGCAACCACATTAAGTCACATGGTCTCACTAAATGTCTGAAAAATTAACATTTTCAATATTATAATTCTCACTTTAAAGATGAAAAAAACAAGATAGTTAACGAGAGTTTAGGAAAGATGTTCATTCATTCTTTCAACTCACACATATACATTGAATGCCAAACAAATTATTAGGTGCTAGATATAGTCTGATGAGCAAGACCAACATGGTCTCTGCCCTTGCAGTGCTTAAAATTAGATTGCTATAGTAGTAAGACAGCAGAATTATGGATAGCCTAATTTGAGTTTGAATATTGGTTCTACCTCATAATTCTCACTAAACTTTTCTAAGCATCAACTTCTTCATTTATAATAAGATAGTGACAACTCCTTGGTCATGTTGCTATCGAGAATGGATGCATTACAGATGAGATATATAGCATAGTAATCAGCATTCAGTGATACCTAAGAAAGCCAGATACCTGACATAAAGTAGATATTTAAGAAAGCATGCTCACTATTACTATGTTTGTGTTTTCTGTTGGTAATATTTTTAGTAATATTAAAAAATATCATGCCAATTTATATTCCACTAAGACCACAGAATTTCCCACTTCTGAGATCATGGGAGATTTACACATTCCCTTTTTATATGTAAAAATCTCAACTTCAGAGTCAAGGCTGGAGCCACTGGGGTAATTCTACCCTAAATGTGTTTGGCCACTAATATTTTCACAGAATATATTTCATGAATCATAATTTGAAAGCCATTAAAATTTGACACTTCATACTTATTGTCCTAGAGGGAATAATACAATACTGGGACCCATCCAACATGTATTTACTAATATCTGGTTATATTTACAAATATCAGGCTATAAATCCACCATTAAGGTTAATATATATATAATATAAATATATATACTATATATAATATATAGTATATATATTATATATACTATATATTTATATGATATATATAAAAATATATATATTATATATTTTATATATTATATAATATATATTATATTTTATATATTATATAATATATATTATATATTTTATATATATTATATTATATTATATTATATATTATATATATTATATAATATATAGTATATATAATATAATTATATATTATATATAATATATTATGTATTATATATTATATATAATATATTATGTATTATATATTATATTATATTATATATTGTATATTATATAATATATAATATATATAATATAATATATAATATATAATATATAGCAAGCTAATAGGACAAAAGAAAGAAGCAGAAACACTGCAGAAGTGAAGAGCAGAATAAGAGGCTAGTCATTCTAAATCTACATACATGTAATAACACTTTATTAACTAGAGATCACATAAAAGTGAGCATGATGAAAGATCTGGACCCATAGGTTAAAAAAGTGATTTCCTGAGTCCAATTAACCTTAAGCCTGAAAATGTATACATTTATTTTTTCTACCGCTACACTGAGCTGTATGTGTCTATGTGTGTTTCAAATCTGTTTTATAACGGTTTTTCAGTGAGGATCCTTACTATTAGTTTTAGCATTTTACCAACATATTTTGAGGTAGTGAGGTATTTCATTTCTTAATAAGCAAAGACATGCGAGATTAATCATTGAGTTTGCATTATAAAATTCCACTTGGAATAAACGCACATCTAAGTTTTAAATTGTTTCAACAAGAACTTAACTGGGGAGGTTTGGGGATATATTTGTTCATTAGAGGTAGACAATTTCTAGTGTGTCAGAATATTGTCCTTTGGTATGTTATTTTGTGTAGTACATGGCTATGCATACCATCATGGGTTCTCAACAAATATTCATTAACTGAATTTCTAGAATCTGCAAGGAAGTAACCTTTCTGCCGGATGCATTTTATATATTTGGATTAAATGTCACCTTTCTTTTTGAATTACACTCTATTATTTCCTGGACTCCATTTAGCTAGCTACCTATTCATCATAGCTCCATTTACCTTGATTAAAACTCCCTGCTTTACTTAGTGCCAATTATTGATTATAAGCAGAGTTAAGTAATCAGATTCTATTTCCATGTGACTCTTTTGGCACCTATCTGATAGTTCACTGACAAGTCATCTCTCCATCTTAAGTGGGCTGGGGCTTGTAGCCCTTGAAGCAAGAGGAAACGTGGTATTTAAAAAGAAGGGGTCCTAGATGGTTGGGGCTTGCAGCCCTTAAAGCAAAAGGAAATGTGGTACTTAGAGAGAAGGGGTCCTAGACTATCAGAAAGTCAAACAACCAGACTAAAGCGTCCTAAGTAAGATACAAGTTGTACTGAGATCAAGGTCCCTGGGACACGGCTGCTTTTAATATACACAAGCCAGCACAGTACTTCTTCACTTAATGTCATAGATAAGTTCTTGTAAACTTAGTTTAAGCAAGATGACATACATAAAAATCAATTTTACCACAGGCGAAGTGATAGAAATAAGAGTTAAGTTCCTATGGTATATTTCTGGTCACAAAAACATCACCAAACTTCTAAATAAAGACTCAAAACACTTCTAATAATAGACATTGAAATAAATTTGAACTATACATACATTTGAGATTAATAAAAACAAGTAAGAGTATTATTTACCCAAGTTTTGGTGAAAAAGTGAGTGATGATGGTCACAGTGGTGATGGATTAAATAAAAGAATAAATGTTTGCAAAGTCAGAATTGCACCTTCTCCCACCATGCAGTTCAAAAACTAGAACCAATATGGCAGGCTTGCTGAGAGCTTTGGGGTTGCATGGTTTATTGTAAATTTCTATGATTATCATATACTTGATGAATTTTTATTTGATAATAATTTGCATGCATTCATTTGTTCAGTTTCTAACTCACTTATTCCGGCTCAGGGTCACGGGTGGCCAGAACCTGTCCCAGCAGCTCAGGGCACAAGTCAGAAACCCACAGTAGTCAGGCTGCCATCCCATCACAGGGCACATTCACATACACCGACACTCACTCACACTGGGACTGTGTAGACATGCTAATGAAACTAACATGCACATCTTAGGGATGTGGGAAGAAACTGGAGTACTCAGAGAAAACCCATGCAGACATGGAGAGAATGTGCAAACTCCACATAGACAGTGGCCCCAGCTGGGAATCAGTTTCCTTTTCTTGTCAATGTTACAACAAATCGACATGGAACAAAACAATGTTATTTGAAGACCTACTGTACTTCGAAGCCGCAATCTCTGACTGCCATGATAGCCTCATCTCAGTTCTGCTTGGCATAGTAGAGATCCAGGCAGTACTGAACTTGGTCAGGAAGTCTGGGTCATTGGCTAAATGACAGAAGGATTGGTGGGGAGTTCACATTTATTGATAATATTTATTAACTGAATATGTTTCTTTAAATTGAGCTTATTCCCAAGAAGAGGTAAATCTTACTGTTCTATTGAGTTGACTGAAACGTGGGAAAAAAGAGAGGTGAATATTTCATTCATACAATTTTAGGTGATCCTATACTGGGTTTGGGGTCACTTCTATGTGTGATATATAGGATTCAATATCTGAGATGTTAGAGGCATCCCATACCTCTAATATCTAGGGTGTAAGGGTGGGGTGTGCAGCAGTTAAATGATATACTTGGGGGTAGAGGTGGGCAGTGGTTTCCTTGAGCTGGCTCGATTCAGTTTGACAGCTGACTGTGTGCATTTCTTCCCAATTCTGTGCTCAGTAACATCATCTCAGTAGCTTGAAATCAGTCATGGTGGGAGTATTTACATCATGGAAATCAACAATGCTACCAATTGGGGTCTTTACTATTTTTTTTTTAGAGAGAGATGTTGGGTTGTTGAATGCTGTTGGGTTGTTGAATGCTTATCAACACATCATTCAGTGTGATGTATATATGTATGTCCATATACATATATACATCACATATATATGTATGTCCATATATATGTATATATGTATACATTCTAGAAATTTTATTTCTGAAAAATTCAAAATAACTTTAAATTTTGTTCTACCTCACACATGCATTTAAAAAATGGTCAAAATATATAATTTTTTTTTGCTACAAAATATCTTAACACTGTTTCCTCGAGCTTATTCCTTGTTTACACTGACAATTTGTAACTAATCCCATCCTGTTAGAAATTCCAGCCCAATTCTTTCCTTTAGCAGGCCAACTCTTTTGTTGTAGTTAATCAGAATTATTCCAAAAGCTGTCTTCCCTAAGTTCATTGCTTTTTCGTAATTAGTAAAAACATGACTGACAACCATTCAGCCAACTGCGCTCATCAAGTAACCAGCAATTTATAGAGTTTAGATTGTTAAAAAAGAGAAAGATGAAACTACCAGGAAGACCAATGGATGCAAACTTTATAATCTTCTCAGAAATTCTCCTAATAACAACAACTCCCACAATCTAGAAGCTACTTTTAGAGACTTAACATATGTTAAGAAGAGGCACTAGAAGGCATAAATTTAGTCATTCATATATTGTATAAAAACACAATTAATGTACTCTTTGGCAATGTGCGGTGGCTCATGCCTGTAATCCCAGCACTTCTGGGAGGCCAAGGCAGGCGGATCACTTGAGGCCAGGAGTTTGAGACCTACCTGGCCAACATGGCAAAACCCTGTCTCTGCTAAAAATACAAAAATTAGCCAGGCTTGATAGCACATGCCTGTAATCCCAGCTACTCAGGAGGCTGAGGCATGAGAATCTCTTGAACCCGGGAGGCAGAGGTTGCAGTGAGCCGATATTGTGCCAATGCACTCCAGCCTGGGTGATAGAGCAGGACTGTCTCACAAAAATAAATAAATAAATAAATAAAATAAAAAATAAAACAAAAAATGTACTCCTTTATCAAACTTTTACTGGGACTTGCTGTAGTAAGGACCTCTCAGAAAAATTTCACAGTCACTACCCTTGAAGAACTTATCATTCTAGTGAAGGCCATAAAATATATGGTACAAATTATTAAATAGAGACAAGTAGAGGATGTTATATAAAGAAATCTAGTGTAACTGAATTTACTGTACACCATAGGAAACTCGACTTGGTGATGCAAACATAGGCTTTTTTTTTTTTTTTTTTACAATTTTGGGATTTTTTTTTCAGTTGTAGTAAGAAAAGAAACATTATCATCAGCCCTAACTTTATGATCTGGAAATGGAAGATTACAGATTGGAGTTTTAAAGTCTCTATCCTCTAAGCATTTAAGAGATTTCTCCTTTGTCATGGTACATTTTGACAAGTATGGGCATTAATTTATTAACCCTCAATTGATTGGAAGAGTCAGCTAAATACAATACCTTATTCCCTGATGGAAACAGCAACCTGAAGTGTGACTGTAATTGCTTCTTATCCAGATGACAGAAAGCAATTTCAGTGACTGCTTTACTTAATTAGGATGCATGAAGCATGAACCTCCAGGTCACCTATGTCTGTAAATTCTGCCTCTTCAATTTTCTTGAGAAAGCACTCCAGCACCTTGACATGGTTTTCAGCAAGCACATATAAACTCAGCACAACCAAATTTCACTTATTTCTGGATATATTATCTACACTGCCTTCTGGTTTTGCCACAGACCCCGGTTCATTTAATTACCCATTTTCACTTTCTGGGCATTCACTGAAAAGTTAACAGTGAAAAAGCTTCATTTCCCATTTGTTGGCACAATATTTTTGAAGGAATAGGGGAACCCATTGCATTTATTTTGCATGAGGAGAACTCTTTGAAACAAAAGCTTTTGGCCTTTTGCCCAGATTAAGGGAAGATTTGAAAGACGGCCAAGTTTGCATTAGTCTGAAGTAGCTGCCTACCATCATGAAGCAATGTGCAACACAGAGTTGTGCAAAATGACAGCATGGAAAACCGGACAACTGCTTTGCACCTTTGGGATGTCAACTAGGTGGTTCAATGGAAGGTGCAGATCAAGAGACACATGTACTCAAATATGAGTAAAAACACATTTCAAAGACACAAATCAGAGATTTTTTAATTATGTGATATTTTGGACAACCCACTACAACATGATTGTAGGCATTTTTCAAGCATCTATGATGATACAAAGCTATTATTGAGATAATAAAATATACAAGAGATAGTTGCCACACTAAAACAGCTTATGACCAAGAACAGTGGCAACAGTAAAAGTGACAGTAGCAAAACTATAAAAAGCATCTCATATGAAGTGTGTGTACTATGTTATACAAAAATTCATTTATTTCCTTTTAGGGTTATTAATTGAGAATTAACTGTATCTTGATCATCCAGTCTTGATCTATTCTTATTATGATTATGTTCAACTTATAGCAGCGAGGAAAGTTTCAACATATGGGTGCTTAGGTATATAAGACCAGTCTACTTTAACCAATTAGTAATTAGTCCATACACCTCAGAGTTAAGTCTTGGTATCTCAGGAAATACTAAATTTAAAGTTTGAATATGTAACACAAATCCAACAGTTTGACTGGATTTAATTTTACTGGGTTACATCCAAGAGTTTCCTAAAACTCAGTAGGGTTACAAGTGCTCCATGAACATTTTTATGTAAATATGTGATATGTGTGCATATATGGCTTCAAAAGGAAGACACTTATACGTGTGTGTGTGCACATCCTTTGCCCATCCATTCAGCACAGCTCCTCCAAAATTGAGTTACACGACTGCACTTCTTGCTTACTGCAGTCTTACCCATTGTAGCTGACTGTGTGACTGTGTGGTTCACTTCACTTCTTGGCTAACAGCCTGCAGAACATCGGCATGATGAAGAAGACATGCACAGAAACCACTCAATGAAATGTATCACAGCAGATGTAATCAGCAATGTGCAAGAGCCTATGAGCTATATAATACCTGCCCATCTGCCATTCTTCCTGCCTGTCCACTCACAGTTCTATCAAGTATGGATGCCACAGATAAGAGTCCTAATCAAGAAAAACCTTGATAACATCAGTCTTAGAAAATGACATTTATGCATTCATATAAGTGGCACAGCCATTGTTGCTGTGCATTTCTTGCTGCTAAGGCTTTTATATGCTTTTATTTTCTTCTTCAGTCAAAACACAGTAGTGCTTACTGATTACAAGGAAGCAGAGGTCTAAGTATTGATTTTAATGATCCTACTGAATTTTCAACAGTCTTAGCTTAGTAAGGTAAAAGATGGAGTGACAGAGTCTAAAGTGTTTTCAAACAAATTTGTTTTGTTCAGGCCATGGACTGCTTTGCACTTTAGAGAGTTGGAGAATAAGTGAAGAAGCGCATATTAGGTGTTTGAGAACACTTCTCCACTAATGAATGTAGATCCGGAGCATGATAGAATTTGAAGAGATCTGAGATGGCTCTTGTCTTTAAGTTCAAACCTTAATTTTACTAGTAAGGAAATAGAAGTCCAGACAGGAAAAATAACTTATTCAAGGCCATAGAAAATGTAAATGCAAGGGCTAAAATCATTTTTACTGGCCTTAGTTAGATCCAGTAATAGTTTTCATTATGATGTGCTTATTATATAACTTGGCTGAGAATGTTTTGTTTCTTCCCTTTCTTCCTTTCTCCCTCTCTTCTTTCCTGTCCACTTTTCTCTTTCTCCCTAACAATATCTTTCCCTATTTCTCTTCCTCTTCTTCCCTCTCTCCTTATCATCTTCCCTTTCTTCTTTCATTTTCCTCTTTTGCTTTCATTCACTCATTCATTCATATATTTAACAATTATTTACTGAGTATCTATTATGTGTCAGGCACAGTGTTAGAAGCCAGGGATACAGATGGAACCTGGCCTTATGGAACTTACAGTCCAATAGGGCACATGGACACTGAGCAGGTCAGGGAAGGCTTTCTGCAGAAGTCATATTTATAACTGAGATCTGAAGGATGGGTAGGAGATAGCTAGTTACAGAATGAGGAGTGGGGATCACATTCCAAGCAGAGGAAACAGTACCTGCTGATGTCCCACAGCAGAAAGATGCTCAGTCAGTTCTAAGGCTAGAAGAGGCAGAACTGACACACGAGGCAGTAGTAAAACAGTATCACTATTTGACCCTGTCCTCAGTGCATTAATAAATCAGGAAGAAACATTCTAAAGTAAACTTAAAAAAAACAAAAAACAAATAGAGGGAAATGTATCATGTATCTTGCTAAGACAATGTTACCATGACCCATGACCTTGCATATTAATCACCTTTTTACCCACCGATTCTGGCACTCTCATGGAAGCCAGTATGGTCAGCGTGGTATATGGACAATGGACTCTGAAATCAGACAAATCACGGAACTGAACCTTCCCTCTGAACTTTCTGGTGCTTCAGTCTTGAGCAAAGCTTTCTGTCTCTAAGCTTCAGCTTTCTCATGTGCAGAATCAAGAATTCAAAACTACTATACAGAAGGCTACACAGAACACATGTAAAGAACCCAATAGGATGCCAAGCACATTAAGTACTTAAATATCCAATAAGCAGGTTAAAAGGTCTATGACATTTAAGTTTTAAGTCATAGTATCAGTAGATGCTTTTTAATAGGAGCAATGGATTTTTCAGAAATATAAAATCTATACTCTGTACCTAGATACTGCCAGAGATGGAAAATGTACATTTTCAAGAGAACATATTGGGTATGGAAATGCCATATGTAACCTTCTCACAAAAGTAGAGAAGGCTAATAAGCCCTTGGGCCATCAACATGGTCAACTCAGTCTCAAGATTATTCTTACTAATGCAGATAGACATAAACAGGTCCCAATTCTCAGCATTAATGGATAGAACAGGACTCACAAACATTGGAAATAAAATGAAGTGTATTTAACTTTTCTCTGTCTCAGTTGTGTCTTCTGTAAATGGAGGTAATACCTCACAGGGTGACTTTGGACTATAATTATCATTATACCCTGTATCATTATCATTATGTATCATTGTATGCTATAGTTATTAGTATTACATCCTGTATCTGGGCCATAATACATGCTCACCTTTTGTATTCATGGAATATGATGGTCACATTTTATAATATAGGTTCAAAATTATAATATTTGATAATTTCATTATAAGGGAAATAGTTTTTAAAAACTAAACTGTTTCCTTGTTCAATAAATTTCATAGGTGTTACGAAAAATCAATTTTTCGTCATAATTTTTACATAATGGGAATGAGAGTTAGAGTCCCTATGCAGGGAAAAGAAAGCCTGCGGCTCTTTCAAACAAGGCTTTACTGGTTCCAAATCTGTTTTCTATCTTACACAAACAAGTTTATTGCTTGAGTGAAAGCAAAAACCAAAATCTCTTATGTCTTTAAGCAGAAAGAGCTCCTAGTAGCTAGAGCTGGAATTCTTTGTAAAAATAGTTTATTGCAAAGCACATAATATTTCTCAATATTTTTAAAGGTAAATATTAGTGAATGAAGCTCTCTCTATAACAGAAGTTTTGAAATTCATAGCTGTTCATCAACGTGGTATTGCTTTCCATACTTTCTCAGCAGTGCCAGCCCCCAGGACATTAACAGTTACAGTGGGATGTTAGAGATATTTTCTGATGCTGTATATAAAACATTTTACTTTCAGAGTGGCGTTTGGTAAACTAGACTAATTCACATAGAGTAGCATCTCTCTGAATAAACACTTTTAAAAAATTGCCTTTGATTAGAATTAAAAACATCACCATTTGGCAACCATCATAGTTATTATTGATTCAGAAAGAAACATCAATGGATGCCAAAACAAGAGAAATAGGATATTTACATCATTGCAAAATAAAGCAGAGAAGAACAGAAGACAAATCTAGCAAGCATCACCTCAACTTAGGGATGAAAACTGACATCAGCAGGAATGAGAAACAGACATCAGGTGTTTTCAGATACAAGCCACTGGGACACACACCATGGCACTTCTGGGGCAAAAATGCATCACCTGAATATAATCATGAGGAGGCAACAAACTCAAATATTGACAGAGTTGACCAAAAAACTGTCCAGTACTCTTTAAAAGTGTCAAGGTCATGAAAGATAAGGGAAGACTAAGCACTTTCCTAGACTGAAGGAAACGGAGGGGACGTGATGACTGGAGGCAACATGGGACCTAGGAATTTCTTTTGCTAGAAAGACATTTTGGGATGATGGCAAAATCTGAATAAGACCTTTAGATTAGATAATATTGTATTCATGTTAATTTCCTGAATTTGATCACTGTACTAGTGTTAGGAAAGAGAATATCCTTGTTTTGGGGAAAGTCAAAGTATTTTAGGGTAGAGGTACACTATGTCTGAAACTGTTCTTAAGCAGTACAGAAGGAAATTGGGTGTGCATGTATGATGTATGTGTAGAGAGAGAGAAGGAGAGAGAGAAGGAGAGAAAAGGGGGAAGTAAAAATGGAAACATGAAAAAATTTGGTGAATCCAAGTAATGTATATGGTGATTCTTTATAATATTTTGCAAGTATTTGGGAATTCTGAAATGATGTCAAAATGTAAAAACTTAAAACAAGTATTTTTCCTTCAAACCATAATAACCCTCTCTGTCATGACATGGTTTCTTTCTGGTATTGGGTTTGATTATGATCAGCTTGGTGGAGAGGTACAACATATCAGCGATGGTGGAAAAGAAGAGTAAATATATATGCATAAGTATGTTTTTCTGACTAACTCCATTTGATGGTTTCTTGGCAATGTCCAAATCAATGCATAGAAAAAGGCTGTTATTTCCCACTCGACCCAGCTGAGAGAAAAGACCAGACTCAGGTACGAGCCATTCACAAAAAGGTTTAGTTGGTGACCTTAGGTTGGATGAGGGCCAACTGCTACTGTCTTTGATATCTACACTTCCAGGCAGCCTTTATTTTCCCAGTTTCTTCTCCTTTGTCCTTAATTTTCCTCTCTCCTCTGAATTAAGTCCCAAACCTATTCAGGTAGGATTTAGCCAGTCTAATCCCCTCTATATTCAAAACAGAACACTATCCCCTGGACAGGCCAGTCTCCTCATTGCCCTCAAATGATACTCAATCCTGCCTCAATATTTTCTCTTATATTGTCCCCTCTGTATAAAGATAATTAAAAATAATAATAATAGCAGCTACTAATTATTGAATACCAATTTCATGTGAGGTACTGTCCTAGATGCTAATCAATACATACACACACACAGAACCTAATTTAATCCATCCATCTTCCATGTGAGAGACATTATTATTCCCAGTTTTGGAGCTCAGAAATCTGAGGATTAAAAGTTTAGACAACTTTATTTTTAGCATCTGGCTTTGTCTGTTCCATAACCATTTCCTAAAGTATGTACCTTAGAATATTGAAGTTGTTATTTGAAAAAAAAAAGGTGAGGGAAACGGCAATGGTCAAATATGTTTGGGAAATGCTGCATTGAATTAATTTATCAACTAAGCCTCTGCTGTGCTAATTTGTGTTGCTATTCTTCAATGTTTACATATTACACAGCATTTCCCACTTCATGTATATCATGCCATTCAACAACTGCTTTAAAAATTATTTGTTGCTGTTTTACGTCATTTTGTCTTGTCACCAAAATAGATGGCATTTACATGAAGAATGGGATGTATCTTGTATTTGTTTCCTTCCTATGTTAAGCACATAGTGGGTGTTCGATAAATGTCCCATAAGTGGCAGGAACACGCTAAGCTCCCTACACCATCTCTTTTCTTCTTACAACATTCTTTGGCAGTTCTCCTTGAATTTCCATGCCTCCAATTTCCTATGTCCAAGCTAATATTTACATGTAAAAGAAGTGACCTTTGGATGTTCTGAAGTTGACTTCTAATCAGCAGTAGAAGTTTCTGCCCTCTGACAGCATTTGATTACATTTGGGTAACTCTTCATTCTCTTTTTACCCAGGTAAGAGTCAATTTTTCAAACAGCAGAGTCCTTAAAAGGTTTTGAATAAGAAAGGAAAAATTTAATTTAAATAAGCATTCCATACCTGGCAGTTGGGAAGAATGAAAGAGCCATAAACAGTTCATCAGAAAGCACCACGGTGTGTTAAATTATAGGTAATAAAATCATAGTATCATTAAAAAAAAGCACTATAGAGACTTTGAAATGACTTTTCTAAACCGCAAGAGTTGCATTAATTCCTGTTTCTTGGGATTACACATGAGCATGACTGCATTTGGAGGAAAGCAGTCACACTATTTCTGCCAAGTCCTTGCAGATTTATGTGAAAATTGGAAATTTCTGTATCTTTGCAAAACTGATCTTGAGCTTTTAAGTGCCTAAATGTAAGAATGTACACATTGTTGCATTTTCGAGGCTAAAAGGCTGTCTGACATATTCTCTCTCGATTCCTTAGTAGCCATCTACTTTCCAGAGAGCTTCAAACCTTGCTATATTCCAACTTTGGTAGTTAGTGGGTGATTGATAAACAGCTGCTGTATTTTGGATATGAGGTTGAAATTGGGGGCAGTTTCTGGGAAGAAAAGATAGAGGAGCCTGGAAGAGTTTACCACATTTAAAGCTATATTTAAGAAGTCTCAGCTGCCAGAGCAAGTAGCAAGAAATGACTAGTGATTATCTTTAATGTATAGAAAATCCCTGAGTACACAAAATATAAAAGCTACAGTTCTGCGTACAATAGGAAGGAAAACTAGGCCCTAGAACTACAGCTTTTTCTCATCTTCTATTCATAGGCAAGTATTTTGGACTTTCCTCCATTTGCTGCATAGACCTCTTGATTATCATGTATTCCTATATCCTCCCACATCTATTACAACCTCCCATCATTCTATTGAAATGATTTTCAAAATTTGCGCCTGGACTAGCAACATCAGCATCAGCTGGGAATTTTTTAGAAGGAGACATTTTCTGGCTTCACTGCAAATCTGTGAAATCAGAATCTTGGGGTGAGAGAATGGGGACTGACAAGTGAATCTATGTTTAACAAGCCCTTCTAGAAATTCCAGTGCAGTATACCATCTGAACACCTCTGCCCTCTTGGAACTACTCTCTCAAGGTTCAGTCATTACCTCTGATTCACAAAGTCTAGTAGTCTTTCCTCAGACCTGATCCTTTTTCATCTCTGCATCATGTCGCATCACTCCTTGAGACTTCCCCTGCTTATTTTCTATAATTTTGTACTACCCCAGCTGAGTCTCTTTTTATCTCACAATATTCCATTATCTTTTTCATGAACTCCCCTCCCATTTTCTAGACCTTTCCATAATTAAATCTCACCTTTTTCCACTGTGTACTTTCTCTCATGAGAATCTGATTCATCTCTATGATCTCAATTATTAAGTTTAGTCACAAGACTTTTAAAATTTTATTTTTCATCCAAGCCCCTCTATTAATCTCCAAGTTTGTGTTTCCAATTGCTTGTATAGAAATGGCATCTCTATGTTCCATGGACTCTTAAAAGAAAAACATCAAAACCCAAACACCCGGTCCTCATCACCCCTAAGCAGCTGCTCCCATTTCTGTCAACAGACTCGCAGAGAAGAAAACCCAAAGACTCAGGCTCATCTTTGGTTTTCATTCACTCCATGATCAATTACTTGCCAAGTCTCATTGAGTCTGTTTATATTCTTTGCTTTTCCACCAATTTTCTTGTATGTTCAGCTTCCAGTCATCTTTCACTTTAGTTCTTTCTAGTTATTTCTACTAAGTTAATATTCTGAGCATTAATACGACGTTTTTATTGTATCATTATGAAGACATTCAATTATTCAATATCTGCCACCATCTCCTACAAAAAGTCCTACTTCATTAGCTTGACATTTAAGATGATCTATTATCTATGATGTGACTCCAAACTTCCTTTCCAGCATTTTTTTTCTTTTTTTGAGACGAGTCTCGCTCTGTCACCCAGGCTGGAGTGCAGTGGCGCGGCCTCGGCTCACTGCAACCTCCGCCTCCCGGGTTCACGCCATTCTCCTGCCTCAGCCTCCCAAGTAGCTGGGACTACAGGCGCCAGCCACCACGCCCGGCTAATTTTTTATATTTTTAGTAGAGACGGGGTTTCACCATGTTAGCCAGGATGATCTCGATCTCCTGACCTCGTGATCCACCCGCCTCGGCCTCCCAAAGTGCTGGAATTACAGGCATGAACCACCGCCCCCGGCCATTTCCAGACTTAACTGTTATTGCCTCTGTTGTATTTTGGTCAATCCAGGAGACACTCCATTGAAGAGTCTCTAGGATTTATGATCACTTTTAATACTCCTGTAGTTTTATTTTTACTATTTTTTATTATTAATATTATTTTGGAGATGGAGTCTCGCTCTGTCACCCAGGCTGGAGTGCAGTGGTGCGATCTCAGCTTACTGCAACCTCCACCTCCTGGGTTCAGGTGATTCTCCTGCCTCAGCCTCCCGAGTAGCTGGGTCTACAGGGTTTTATTTTTTAAATGCTTTCACCCAATCTGGAATACCATCTCAATCCTCCTTCCCTGTCACCTTCTTAGGTTGTCCCCATCTGAATATTATCTTTCCCTTATTTTCACCTCCTTAGTATTTTTCTTATGGCAGGCAACACATCACAAGTTATTACACTAAAATGATTTCTCGGCTACACTGTAAACTCCTGAAGACAGATACTGTGCTGGCCTCTAAGTTTTCTTTCTCACATGAGTACCCAGTGTACAATTCGTTATATCACAGATACGTAATAAATATTTGTGTACTGAATAAATTCTTCCTGCAGGTTGCTTATGAGATGGTTGATGGGTCTCATTAAAGAACCAGCAATGAGGATGGGGCAGGGGGACAGATGAGGCATAAAAAATGCAGACAAGAAATTTTTGACTGGGAGAAAGAAAGAATAGAGTTTTCCTAAAGGAGAGACTTGGGAAAGTAATGCAGATTTGTTTTCAAATTGTGAAGAGTTCTAAACACAGGCTAAGAGACTCAGAAGACTACTCAATCCGGTGCTTCCCACAGAGTTTAGCGTACTATGTAACATTAGTTCTGATGAATATGTTCAGGTTCTAACCCATAAAATTGGGGGTTCAATAGCCAAATAATTTTGGAAAATTAGGCAAACAAAAATAAATACGATTATTTATTGTAACACCTCCTAGACCTTTCCATTTGCTAATGTGTGACTTTCCAGGAGTGTCTACAGCCAGTGGTATTGCCTACACTTTTTTTTTTTGAGATGGAGTCTCACTCTGTCACCCAGGCTGGAGTGCAGTGGCGCAATCTTGGCTCACGATCTTGGCTTGAATCCACCTCCCAGATTCAAGCAATTCTCTGCCTCAGCCTCCCGAGTAGCTGCAGTTAAAAAAGCCCCACGCCCGGCTAATTTTTTGTATTTTTAGTAGAGATGGGGTTTCACTATCCTGGTCAGGCTGGTCTTGAACTCCTAACCTCGTGATCCACCCGCCTCGGCCTCCCAAAGTGCTGGGATTATAGTGTGAACCACCGCGCCTGGCCTTTTCTACACTTTTATGACCACTAAACTCTTTTATCTCAGAGCATTCTGTGAGAATAACATTTCTAAGGAATTCATGCTGGGAAACATCGCATGAGTAACTCTTCACAACTCAATATTTTGTGAACTTTTAAATAAGTAAAGGCAATTTTAATATTCAGTATCTTGGAAATGGAAGAAATAAATTAGCAGGTCCGTAAAGTATCAAGGGAAAGGGCACTTCTATTTTAAGTATCTAAATATTGTTATCTGCTTCAGATAGCCCTCCAAAAGGATTTCCAGGTTATCAGCTATTTGTTGCCTGTCTCCGGATCTATCCTCCCCGACCTATCGCCCACCCTCCTTCCCTATTGTCACTTATTGAGATATTTTTTTCCTGGAGGAATCTTCTTAGCAATTAAAGGAAGGTAGAAAAAAAGAAATTAATTATACACACAAACCCTTGAGGCCCTTATAATTTAAAATGGATTTACTATGACTTGAAAGTGTTGTAAAAGCAACATATATATTGAATAGGTATTTGTATAGGAGAACAGAATGAAAAGCTGATCAGGAGGAAATGGAGTCTACCTGGTCTTTGGCCTTTCACAGCTGTGTTCCATTGTTTTTTTCTAAATGCCATAAAGTTCGCTTAAGGAATGTTCAACGTAATAAGCACCAAATACCATATACCTGTTCCAGAGTTACACATATGCCAAAATAGTCTTACCTTTGTAATCCCTAAGAACTTGACCATTGAAATATCTTGAGGGAAAAACACAAGGTTTTCTTATAGTATTTTATAAAGATGAATTCCTCCAGATCATAAGGGAAATAAAAGAGTGTATGTGTGTACATGTAAGTGTGTAGAAAATGAACTTAATGAAATGTTTTTCCAGTAGATGGAAAAGGTCCCAAATTAATCAGAGAAAAGAGTTCACATGTGAATATCTTCTTGCCCAATTTGGAATTATTACCACTAGAGGTTATTAGGAATTACCATATTCTAAGTTTGTGGATGTATAATAAATAGAATATAGTCATTAATATGGCTCTTCAATTTTTTAATATGATCCTACTTTTTCTAGATTTTCTTCTAAGCACTCATATCCTCTAGCCTAAATTTATCATCAGGTAAGAAAATTTTAATAATTTTTTTTTGAAATTCTTATGAAGTATTTTACTTGAATGTCCCAGAATTGGAATACATCATTAAGAATGTACGCATGTCACATATACTGTTTAAAGGAATTCCACCGATAGGTTGATTTGACACAGGGTTTGAAATATGGCTGAAGCAAGGCTGTGGACAGCCCCTGTAACTTAGGCTATCCTCTGGATAAGATGAACATTGTTGCTCATTTTATTATTTCCCTTGACATGATTGGATCTACTCCTTTACCATAAGCAAGAACTCATTCCTTTGTCATCAGCAAAAGCTAGAATGGCTAAATATGTTCCATAGTAGAAACTACAAAACTGTAAGTAGATACATATGCAATTGCCACAGAAAATCATTGCTTTCAAGATACAAGACTGCTGGCTAAATCACACACACACACACACACACACACACTCACACACTCACACAACAAACAAATGAAAAACAGTATGGTAAGAGCAGAGTCTTTGATTCTCTCATTTACCAGTGACTCACCAATGCTTTGTAGAGTGTCTGACGTATTAGGTACTTCATAATTATTTGTTCAATGAACGAATGAATGTAGGAATGTGTGATTTTATTTTCTACTCTGGTCATGTCATGATTCATCTTTAGATGTATACTCTAGCATATTACTAGGTTGGTACAAAAGTTATCACAGTTTTTGCCATGACTTTTAATTACTCTTAATGTCAAAACCACAATTACTTTTGCACCAACCAAATATTAACACTTTTATTAAAGGAAGAAGAGTATACATTTTCATCATTCCATCCCCTACACAGCCAAGACTGGTGTCCTTTTGGGAACAAGTACTCAATATATCTGTTAAACAGAAGACTGGTTAAAAAACTGTCTCTTAATTTTTTAGAGTACTTAGGTATTTGATCACCTACCTCATTTTATGTCAAAGAATTCAGTAACCCCTCTAATCTACACTGCCCAGCAGGTAGCCTTACACTAAGCTACAGGCTGAATGGCCACAAATCTTTATGTCCTTGGAAACACTTGACTCACTGGACATGCATGAATAGTCCAATCCATCTTCCCCAAGCAAGCATGCTGGGTGGTATGCGCTTTCAGCAACAATACTGTCATTCTCACTTACCATCTAAATCAGGAGAATTCTTGACTGGTTCTGTTCCCTCTCTAGGCACTTTGTTTATTGCTCCGGCCAGAAGGTAGAACCATGTTCCACTCACCCCATTTGATTCTATGATTTGAATCTACTCTGTTTGATGTGCTGGTTAGAGTTGGAGTCTTGCTTGAGAAAGGACATGAAAAATTGCAGGAAATCACAATCAAGCCTAGCAACATCAGGTGAGTGAAAAGCAGTGTCCAATTTCTGAGACTACCTCAGAAAGCAAAACCTCACCTGGATGCTGATGTGAGAGGAATATCAGGATGTATTTCTGTGAGATATTAAACAACTCAAGGTACTAGAAATCACTTAATGGAAAAGGGACATGATTTCTCATGAGGAGCCTGAGCTATGGCTCCATTCTTGCCCACATTAGCTATTATGAGATGAAAGCAGGTGGAAATTATTCATTCCCTTCAAACTCACATTCTTAAATGCTATCTTATAAAATAGCTTTATCCTAATCTTCTGCTTCCAGGGAAATATGACAAATGACTCCTCCCCCAGAGAAGGCTGAGGACCCTCACATACTTCAGCACTTCTTTGCTACTCTATCATCTTAGGTACAGTCATTGCTCGAGAGTCAACAGGCATTATACATGACTCCATTGACTTACCTTTATTATTATGAGGCACAACCCGACTCCCTCACCCCAAGGCTGCTCTAACATGCCTTAGCAATATGATCCCCTCCACACACACGGCTCCACATCAGCCCAAATTCTCAGGGTCACACTTGTAAGTACTCATCTTTCAGAGTATGAGGAAAACTCTCCAAAATATATGGTATGCATATATACTCCAAATCCTAGAACATATACACTGAAATATAGTATATAATATCAATACTCTCCAAAATATATTATATGAACACTACTCTCACATTATCTATATCTGAAGTGAGTTTTAGATCCTAAAGCATCATTTTATAATTGTACTTAAACCAAATTAACCAAGTTCATGAGAGGAAAGGGGGAAAAGGGTGGCCTAAGGAGCCCAAGCCAGTAAGGAGGCCTGTATGTTGCCTGGGTTTGCAGGAGAAGAGAAGACATGGCCAGATGAGAAGGTCCCTGGAAGCAATTGACACTTGGCCATTTCTACCTTGCCTGGTCATTGTGGGTAGTTTGTGTTGTTTCTGCTGGGCTGCAACTCTTTGAGGGCAGAGGAGGTACTGAGGTATAATGGAGGATGGGCTCCAGAGTCTTGGGAGACTAGATTAAAATCCCATTTCCTCTGTTTTCTAGTTCTGTGAGTTTGGGAAAGTTCCCTTACTTTCGGAGGCTCAGTTCCCTCACCTGTGACCCACAGGCTAATAATAACCTGCTTCCAAATCTGCCATACAACACTGTTCTGATAGTCAACAATAATGTATTGTACACTTAAAAACTTGTTGAGAGGGTAAGTCCTATGTTCAGTGTCTTACCATTCACACACACATAATATAATAATAACAACCTTCTTGCAGGTTATTATGGAATAATGTGAAATGAAATAACAACTGGACCCAGAAGACAGAAGGTGCTCAAAAGCCTTATTGTTTTCTATGAAGTGCTCCCCTCAGTATCATGCACATAGCAGGAATCAATACATAGAGAAAATTGTTAAATGGGGATTATGACTTATTCACCATTGTTTTGTGGGTATGGAATATGATGCTGGGGATGGAGGAGACTCCCAACTTTTATGCATATAAATAAAATGTACCAATTATTTATTGAGAGATTCATGTAGATCTGCAATACACCTTGGTAATAGAGAATTTAACAAACAAATATTAAAAAGTACAATTTGTATCTTTAACTAAGGCAGAGATAAGATACAGTTTTGCTTACAGAAATTAAAGTGTTTCCTAGACTAGTTTTAAAGTCCCTGCCATGTCAGACAGAAATCACAAGAAAACCAAAGTAATGAGTGGGCATCTCTCAGATTACTGAAATATATTTCATAATTATCTAATAAGAAAAATTATATCTTATTTGATGTTATGTATATTTTTCCACAAAAAAAAATCTTTATATGCTACTTGTTGGCTAGAAGTGTCACTTTTAGAAGTGTTACTTTCCTTAAACACACTTCTGTTTATATATTAATAACATACCTGCACATTCGAAACTCTGGTGCACACCCATTTTTCAGAGAATTTTTACTCATCTGCAAATGGGCCCAAGCCCACGGAATGCAGGTCATCCACACTGAATGAACTAACAGTAATCACAGCCCTCATCTTGGCCTCTCTTCAAATATCTCTGGACCTCACTTCAAAGAAGAGGGCTCCCCTTAGTCCAGATGCATTTATAATACAGTGAGGGCACCTGATTAATGGGAGGGGAGAAGGACTGACTTATAGATTGACTAGCAATTGCCAAGGAAGACATTGACTTTGGCTCACAAGAAATAACTCTCCTTCATCCATAAACTTTAGTTTACTCATCTGTAAAACTTGTCACTGTTTTGAAAACTGTGTCTCCCAGTTCCTGAGGAGTTCTAGGGGAAAAGAGGGAGATGACTGGGCTAAACAATGGGTTTCTTCTTCAACTTGAGCAGCTTGTTTTCTTCATGCATTTTAAACTTTCCATTGCAGAACTTTCTTTGAACAAAGTATTACTCTATAAAGAATCTACTAGATTTGTGGCCTCAGCCTCTACTTCTTAACTGGTTGGCATTCATTCAAAATGTTTTTAAACATCTCTTTTAGGACTCAAAAACATGTTTAAGTGCTAAACAGTTTACTGCAGTTTACTAAATCCATTACTAAACATACTAAATCACATTCATTATCTCATTTCAACATTACTGTGAGTTCAATATTATCATTCTCCTTCATTTCAAAGAGAAAGACGCTGAGTCTCATAGAGGTAGCCACGTACCCAAGGTGCACAAGTAGTCAGTTATGGAGCTGACACATGAGCATGTGTCTCAAGTCCAATCATCCTCCCCCCATAGCATGCCACTTCACTCATGTTAGGGGCTCCAGGCTAGGCTGTGCAAAATATGGACAGAAAGTGAAAATGGCGGGGGGGAGGGTTATATAGTCTTATTGTACATTCCAAATGTGCTCTGAATATTCAGGTCAAAATATTATTTAGCCGTTTGTCTTTATATCACCATAGAGTATTGCAGAACATAGTTTTGGTGTTCATTTCAGTTTCATCATCTAGGGGAATATGAGGAAAAAATATTATTTAATTTTACGCCAATTAGTGTTGAAGTCTGGCATGCCTTATCAAGTTCTATACAACATCTTCTGATCAAATATATACCTGAAATCAGAATAGCCCAGTCAGAGGGAAAGGAAACTGGGTGGGGTGAAGGGTGAAGAACATACAAAAGCAGCACTATGTTATCTCTAGGGGGGTTGTTTCCGTATCTCGAAGAAAAGAAAATTTGGCACAGAATTTGGCTTCATGTTAAGGGGACCTTTGTACATATTATTATCTGCACTTCATATTAGAGAAATCTGAAGTTCAGGTAAGTTAATGAAACTGGTAAAGTTCACACAGGTAGTTAATGGTAGATCAAAGATTCACACCCTAGTGTCCCCAAAAATAGTTTTAAGAGATGCAGTTAAAATTAAACCACAGTAAAGAGATATGATCTCATTAAACCAAATAAAGCAAAATAAATGTATTATATTTAGACACCATATATTTTCCAGAGTAAATGTTTGTCGAAGGCTATTATAAAAGGGCTGGACTTTTATTGAATTCTAGAGCTTGGTGAAAAGAGTCTGGAAGACAGCTGTATCTTGAAAACCCACGAAGGAAGAAATGTGGGATGGCAGTTGGGTTTTGAGTACCAGTTCTCATTAGCTGGCTGTAGCTTCCTGAATTGCTGTTTTGAGAAAGTATTCTGAGGCCTTGACCCAAGTCAGCAGGAAAGAATTCCATATTCAATTAGCTATGTGTGCAAGGGGTGTGGAACCACAGAAGTGGTGGCATGAGTGCTGCATGTTTCATGACCTTTGCTCTATCTACTGAAATCAGAAAATCACTTATGCTTCTTGCAAACACCTTATAATCATTTTTAACAATGAAAGGCATTTTGAGACTTGCTGCCACGTCCATTCAAACAAACCAGATAACCGTTCAAAAAACCCTACATCTCTAGGTATCTAGGAGTTTGCTGAAAATGGCCAAAGTACCATCATCTACTATCTTCAGTGCACAAGCAAAGCGTATCTCACTTTCACCAAGTAAAATTAACTTCCTGAAAGTCAAAGAACAGGAGTCCATGTGAGATAATTAATTATTCCTCTTTTTGACTGAAATGGCCACTGGAAGCTATATTTTTATGGCAAATAAAATATTATACTACTATCAAGAAAATATAATAACAAAAACACTTTTACAACCACCAAAAGTGGATCTCAGTAACTCTTTTGTCACCAATAGTGCATATGGCGTTTCCTAACCAGCAAATAAGTATACTTCTTCTTTAGAACCATCCTACGAAAAAAAAAAAAAAAAGCAGCATGGAGAGAAATTGTCTCTTAAACAAGTCTTGCCATTCACAACCTGGAATGGACCTCAGGATTATGAATTTCAGTTTCCTGCTAAACAAGAATGTGGTTGAAGCCAGAACCAGCCTGACTGGTGTAGACGATGACGCCATGCTAGGCTACTAAGCTAACTCACCCTGCCTCAGTATCCTCACCTGTGCAGCGCTAGTCATCTAGTTTCCCAGCACCTTCTTAAAAGTGCCTCTTGTGTTATTTCAGCTCCATGCAGATTTTGAAGGGAAAGTGTCCCAGAAATGAAAAGCTATATTATTAAACACACACAGAGTTTGTGGCCCTGAGAAGTTAAGGTCTTCTCCCAATGTCATCCAGAAAAGCAGTGGCAGAGAATGAGTGTCAACCCACTCAATGTGTATGAAACACAAGATAATGAAAGAGGTACAGATGCCACCTAAAATTCCACTGCCCAATTTTGACAATTGTGTTATTTTTCAGCTCTGTTGGAGATTAGAGAGGTTTTCATAAAATGTAAAAATACTGTAAAATGTCTAAGGGTCTAACTGTCTCCTGGTGACATGGACTTGGCAGCAGATGCTTCTTTCCGGTTCCTGGTCTGCCTCCTCACACTCCTTTGCCAGCACATTTCCAAAAGGTATGAGCCAGACCAGCTGATGCAATGACTGAGATTTTTCTCGAAGTTACTCTAAAGGCTAGCAGCATGAGCATCATTAATACATATTACTGGCCAACTATCACAAAACAGGGTCGGGATCCTTCAGACACTGGAGTACAAAAGCCTCCAGGCAACTCAAGAGCTTCAATGTAAAAGGTAACTTGTAGGAGAATCACTGGAGCACAGAGCTGGAAGATGCCTTACATGGTATGGTGAAGGCTTTAAATTCAGCACGACTTTGCAGGTTTAGATCCTGGCTTTGCCTTATACTAACTGTGCTATCCACCATTGATATATGGATGCCTTTAGCATGATGTGTGGTACATGGAAAACTGTAGCTGGCATTGGGGCAGAAAGATGACTTTTCAGCTTCCTCAGATTAAAGATAAGGAACTTGGTCCAAAGAGGATGCAGCTTACCCAAGACCACCCAGTGGTTGTACTGATTCTAAGCAAACATCACAGTTCCAAGAAGGCTGATTTTGTGGACTGGCTTGAGATTCTTCCCATGTGCAGGGGTGTGCATCTTTGGTTATCATTCAGGATGCTTGCTATGAAACTCTATTCCCCCCTTTAGAAGGCCACACATCAGCAATTTTCCTTCATAGGTATGAACTCATAAAGTTCATAGAATCTGTTGATGCTGCCCTTGAGATAGATTATTGAGGTAGTTACGAAGTGAAATAAAATTTAATGCAGCTCAGCTTTTGTTTATGTAAGTCAGTCCATCCAGTAGTCCAGTAGCACTAGGTGCCACTTTTGTTTTTACTTTCATTGTCTGGTTTATCTGAAATGACCTGTTTCATCTATTAATTCATCAAACATTTATTGAATATTGACTGAAGGCTAAAACCACGCTATATCTTTTAAGGAATAAAAATATATAGTTGGCATCCCCATGGTTCTAATAACAAAGGAGCTTGCAATTTCACTAGAGAAGATGCTTTGGATAAACCTGAAGGACTGACTGGCAAATCTGAAGGGACAGGATTGGGGCAGAAGGGTTGTCTGGAATCAGGTAAACCTAACCTGGTCACTAGGGCTTTGATGACCTCGGGAAAGCCCCTTAACCTCTTCAGTCCCCATTTCCATTCTATAAAATGAAGACAATAACAGTAGCTTATAATAACTTACAGGGTTATGGTGATCATTTTTTAAAATGATGCATATAAAGCCTTCTGCACAATGCCTGGCTGCTAGGCAGCACTCAACAAATGTTAACTATGTTTGTAGTTTAAGCAGTGGGTTCAGAGTAGATTTGGAGATTCTGGTTCATTGGAAACAAGTGAGGAAGTGAGGAATTATTAAGTCATGTTAAGGTTAGAGCTTAGGTTGTATTTAGACCATCTGGGAGGCAGCTTACTGACTGAATATTTGTGATTTCAAGAGGTGGTTCGGACAGGGTAAATTTTAAGAAATTTAATCAGGCAAGTGAGATGGATCAAAGAGGAGAGCAAATCAAGTCAGGGAGACTGGTTATAAAAATAATAATGTGGGTAAGAGTTAGTAGAAACTTAAAGATAGTGCAGTAGATAATAGAAATAATGAAGAGGCTGTCTGAAGATAATTAGACATCACTGGAGATAGATAATAAGATGGAGGAAATTATAGGTGTCTTCAAGATTTCACACAGAGTTTGGAAAAGTAAAGAATGATGAGTAATAGAATCAAGCGGGCAAAAACAAGGTGTCCAGCTTCCTAGTTCTCAGCATATATCTTTATAGCCAGAGCTTGTGAGTGGCAGGAAAGTATTCAACACACATCATGTCTTATATTCAATTGGAACATTTTTTAAGAAGAGTAGCCTCAGCTCTCAGAATTCAAATACATACCTATTATAGAATCTCCAGCCTTGCTGCTTGCTGTCTTAAAGGAATTGGTGATGTAGACAGAAGTCCTAAGAGTTCAGATCTTTATGCCAGTTCCTTAAAGACAATATTATATGTGCCAGGGTTGCTACAGTTCAATGTTAGTGTATCTTTCTGAGTTCATAAATAAATGTTGTTTTGAATGAATGATTTGGGAGTAAACCAGAAGAATTTCTGCCTTTGACAGACAATACAGTTTTAAGGGGACCACCCCTTTCTCTCTGTTGCTTTCCCAGCCCAACATCTAGAAATCCAGCCTCTTTCCCATATAGTCTGTATACAAATAACCTAATAGCTTTACCTACCATGTATTGGGCACCTGCTGTATATCAGGCCGTGTATAAAGTATTTTAGAGCCATTATCTCCTCTAAGACACCCCTATCAGGTAATTATCATCCCAATTTTACACATGAATGGACTAGACCTAGAGCAAATTTATCCAAGGACATTCAAGTATCTGACGGCAGAGCATGATTCACAACAAGTTTAAAGGAGTATCAAAACAACATCCTTGAGGGTATAATTGGGACTAGAAAAATTAAGAATATATTAATATTATATTCTGGTGTTTACAAAGCACTCATTGTCTGTGAATGGAAACTAATACACCAATCACAGTATGCTGCCTCTTGTTCTAATCTTTTCATATTACGTTCAAAGGAAATCGAGTTTTATTAACTTTAAAACTTCAGAGAAAGATGATTTAACTCTGATCCTTAGAATACACTGCAGAGATATGGATAATGAGACACTCTTCATAAATATAAAGATTAGGCTTCTTATGTCCTGTTAGAGTGTCACACTGTGAATTCTACCTTTCCAGGAGGGGTCAATAGGCATGTGTTTTGGGCTGAGTTTTGTCTGCCAAAATTCATGTTGAAGTCTTAACCCTAGTACTGCAGAATGTGACTGTATTTGGAGATAGGGTCTTATAAAAATTATTAAGTTAAAATTAAGTCTTCAGTGTGAGCCCTAAACCAATATGACTGGTATCCCTACAAGAAGAAAAAATTAGGACACAGACAGGCATAGAGGGAAGACTATAAGACATAGAGAGAAGATGGTCATCTACAAACCAATGAGAGAGGCCTCAGAAGAAACCAGTGCTCTGACATCTTGATCTTGAAATTCTAGTCTCCAGAACTGTGAGAAAATAAATTTCTGTTGTTTAGACCACCCAGTGTATGTTACTTTGTTATGGCAGCCCTAGCAAAGCATTGTAGCATGCTTGGATTCATCCACACTCTGGAACTTGTTTGGTCTTGAGAGGAAAATCATATCAATGTATTGACTAAGATGGACAAAACAATGAGAGGAAATGTTTTGGGGGCTCCTGACATTTGATGACAAGCATGGGTGCTGTGTTTTAGATTTCAACAAAATAGGGAAAGAGGATAAAAGATTTGGTCTGTAGTGTTACTTTCATTTTGTTAAGTCTCCAGACACCCATGCCATCTGCTCATGACCCCCTCGACACGCAGTTGGATTTCTATGCCTTTCTTACTGCTTTTCCACTTGCCCAGGGGATCCTATGGTCATTTTTTCCCTTTCCTCTGAAGGGCCAGAGGGGCAGTCCATTGCTCTTCTGGGCACATTTAACTGAAACTCTTGGGACACTTTCTCTACCATTGAGTCTATTTTTTTGTAGCCCTAGCTTGGGCTTGGCTTGGTTGTTGTCTTCTCATTCTGCTTTTGTATTTGAAGCTAGTGTCAGATAACAGAGTGCTCTTAACAGCATTAGCTAGACTGCTGTTTAGTTAGACTGATGCAGCATCATGGATTTAAATCATTTTCTGTTTTTATTTCTTGATGCTAGGTCTCTACCTTTCATTCTCATCTTTTCTATAGGTGTGCCATTGTGTTCTAAGAGATCTAAAGTACTAAAAGCAATGATTGCTATTTAAAGAGTGCCTATGATGTGTCTGGCATTTCATATTATTAGCTCTAATCCTCAGACCTATCCTAAAAGTTAAGTGTTATCATTTGCCTTTTATAGGTGAGAAATGTAAGACCTTAAGGAGATCATAATGAAGCCAAAATCTGAACCAAGTTCTGATGATAAAGTACAACATTTTCCCATTGGTTGTGTGTTTTCCAATTTTAGTCCTTCTCATGGCAATTTTTCAACTTTTCCATACCTGTAATATTGTCTGTACTGTTACTTTTTAACATTTGACTTAAAATAGACTCAAATTTTTACCTTTACATGTTTTAAGCAATAGGCAGTTACATGTCTGATGCAATAATTATGCTTTTAAAATATGCATTCAAATGAATAAAATCTTACACCTCATTTTATAAGAATATGCATTAAAATACATAAACATACAAGTCTAGAGTTAAAAAGGTCATCCGTGGAGTACCTAACATTATCTTGTGTGTTATCAATGGTACAGATAGTATCCCTGTAAAAGAATGCACTAGAAATTGCTACCACTTCAGCAACAGAAAGAACCCAGGGCATAGTCCAACACAAGCTTTGATATTTCCCGAATAATATTAGATACATGTTTTAAGCAAGTTGTGCAGCCACATGGAAGTAGCTTTGTAAATATAATAAAATCTATAGCTTTGGCTGATGGATATAAGGCTGCATACTATAAGTCTGCATGGCTTATACCATTTTTGAAGCTCCATTCTCTTGTTTTCTCCTGCTGATTCTTCAGCTGCCCAGGCCCTCTTGATATTAATATGGGAATTAGGAAGCCAAACCAGGGACGGAGACTGCACAGCTGCACAGCTGCAGGAGGGTTGGCTCTGAAGGTTAATCAAATGGATACAGTGCTTGGTGAAGTCAGTCTCTTGACGGAGACAGTGGACAGATTTCAGAAATGGAGAGTAGGACACAGCTGGTCTACCTGATGAATCTTGTACCAGTTTCCAAAAATATCTCCTTCCCTGCCTATCTTTGGAGTCAGAAGTTCTGCTGCAATGAATGCATTTCTATGACATGCTTTTCAAATTTCTAGAGTCATCTTTTAGGCTGTAAATAACCTGTAATAGACATAACACCACAAGTTACGTTAAATTAACTTAAATTTGGCCTGAGGCTGCCTCTGTACCTCAAGTCCCTACATAGCAAACTGTAACCTAACATGCTATGTAAATAAGCCAAAACCTAACTTGGGCTATAACAAACAGTTGAGTTTCAGCCAATCACAGGCAGCCAATTTATCACACCATGGTAGTCACTCAGATGATTTGTTTACTTTGCTTCTGTATCCAGACTATAAAAGCTCACTGCTAACACTGCTGGGTGGTGCTTTCTAAACCTCCACTGGTTTAAGATGTTGCTCCATTCATGAATTGTTTTTTGCTCAAATAAACTCTATAATTTGTCTGAAGTTTTTGTTTGTTCATTTTTTTTTTTTTTACCAGTCACTATTAATCCATACTATGCTAGCAGCTCTAGGTGGCAGGGACCATTGAAGAGAAGGGCTGGAGGAGAAAGACTTGTTAAAGGTTACCAAAACCAAAGAAGGAATGCGTTAAACATAATCATCTCCACTCCCTCCAGGCTTCTTGAAAGCATCTCTTCCTCACCCTCTTCCCTGCAATCTCGGGATTTCCCTTGTTGCCAGGCTCCCTCTGCCTGAACTTCTCTAGGAGATTTCAGGCCTCCTGCTTGCAAGAGTAGTATATATGCCCAATGCAAACAAGTCAGTATAGTCTGGCTATTTATTAAAAAGTTAATAAAACCTTAAAACATACTCATACTAGTTTCCAGACCAAAGGAGCTAACAGTCTCCCTGGGTTGGACCCCGATCAGAGCAAATGTTTCCTGTTTAGTTCTGAGTACCATACTTTAAGGATACAGCCTGTGACAGCTAATGTTATATCAACTTGGCTGGGCTATCGTACCCAGTTATTTAATCATATTAATTTTGCTATTGCTGGGAAGATGTTTTGTAAATGCGATCAACATCTATAATCAGTTGACTTTAAATAAAGAAGTTTGTCCTTGATAATGTATGTGGGACTTATCCAACCAAGTGAACACCTTCAAAGCAAAAACTGTTTCCCTGGAAGAAGAAATTCTGCCCCAGGACTGGAGCATCAATTCCTGTCTCAGTCTCCAGCCTGTCAACCTGCCCTACATATTTCGGACTTGCCAACAACATATAAGCCAATACTTTAAAAAATTATATGAGCCAATCCCTTAAAATAAACCTTTACACACACACACACACACCCTATTGATTCTGTATTTCTGAAGAAACCTAATAACTGGAGCAGCCAAGACTACAAGGGGTCTGGAAAGCAGGAGGGTGTGAAAACTATGGTATGAGGAGTGGTTGAAGATGTTACAGATATTTACTCTGAAGGAAAGAAGCCTGGGTTTGACCTGACAGCTGTATTCATACATTTGAAGGTCTGAAATGTAGAAGAGAATCAGACTTGCTCTGTATTGCCCAAGAAAACAGAATTGTAGTCCAAGGTTAGAAGTTATAGCAGGCATATGTGGGATCAATGCAAACAAGAGCTTGCTAATCATCACAGCTGAATAGGATTCCTCTTGAAGCAGTGAGCTCCCAGGGACCAGCTTTCTACCATAACTGTGTTCTGTGGAAGGAAGTTAGAAAAGGGACTCCTTGACTGGGTGAGAGGAAAGACAGTGTAGCCTCAAAGCTCCTATCCAGCTGGACAGTTTCAAGACCACAGCTAACATTTCTCAGCATTTCCTATGCACCAGGCACTGTGCTCAGCACCTTATGTTCAACTACTGAGGTTGGACAGATGATGCTGTAAGATCAAATGTATAACATGCTAAGGAAAAATATGATTCCTGGAAGTTCAGTAACATGTCCGATATCATTCAACAAGTAGAAGCACTATGTTTCAAACCCAGGCCTGTCAGACTCTCAGTGCTCCCCTACAGCTAATAAGGGGTAACCCTATGTGGAAACCTTTTATTTACTGTGCAATTGTAAGATTCAAAATCACAAGCATGGGCCATGAGTTGTGGTCTCTTCAATCTTTAGCATGTGTCCTAATCATCTGTTTGCTTGACTCCTTTCTATCAAATGTGACAAATCCATCTGGGACAGGGCAAGCCCTTATTTGTCAAAGCATTGACAGTACTCTTTGAAAGCAATGAATGTATTCTTTCATTAAACTAACACTGGTTGACCACAGGTACTAGTCATCTAGGGATATGGCTGCAAACAACATAAGCTTGGTCCCTGCCTAGTCAAGCTACCTTATACTTACCTGTGAGGGCAAATATTAAAATATATTTAAAACATTAATTGTGTGCCTTCATTAATTGCAATTGTCATCAATGTTGAGGAGGAGAAAAGCAGAGTACTCTGAAATTAAGAAAAAAGTGGGTCTTTATATCATCTGGGTCTTTATCCCTCTAAAAAGAGGGTCAGGGAAGATATTTCTTAACAAGTGTTGGCCAGGGTGAGAGCTGAAGAATGCATGGTACTCAGCCAGGTGCCATGTACAATAAGACTCTGAAATAGAAAGCCACCTGGAGCACTGGAAGAATTGACAGGAGGTCAATGTGGCTGACTTGTTACGAACAAAGAGGTCAGTACCTTACTATGTGGCTGAACAGGTGGACAGAGGCCACTTCCTGCACTACCATGGGGAATATGTAATCTTTTTAAATGAATGGATAAAAGATAGAGATAACTTACTGGCTTAGGACATCCCAATCATATAGTCCTCAAATGCAGTTGCACATGGGGCTTGTGTGGTGTGGAATCAACAGAGGTGGCCAGAGACTGTTATTCCTAGAAAGTCCTGTCTGCAAAATTCACCCCTGGCTGGCGTCAGGAAAGTTGGATATTGGGAAGTTTCCCACCTTTCCCAGGACAGATAAGAGTGACTTGCTGTGCCTAAAATGTTTGAAAACAATATGGTTTGTGATAAACACATACATTCCTCCTGGGAGTCTGGAATTTTGGTATGTACTAGGTAGAGAGTGGCCAATTTTTACTGTAACCAGTCCCAATAAAAATTGAGGTACCTAGTCTCTAGTGAGCATCCCTGGCAGACAACATTTCATATGTGCTGCCATACTTCATTGCTGAAGCAATTAAGCACATCCTGTGGGACTCAGAAGGGAGATCTCTTGGAAGCTTGTGCTTAGTATCCTTGAACTTCACCCCTTGCATCATTTTCCTTTGCTGATTTTACATTGTATCCTTACTGTGTAATAAACCTCAGCCATGAATATGACTGTAGGAATCTTGTGAGTCTTCCTAGTGCATCTCTGGACCCAAGGGGAGAGGGGTAATGGGGACCCCTGACATAGATCCTGTGACCCCAATGACCTAAAGGCCCATAGTGACCATGGAATCAAATCTTCCCCTTTGACCACAGAAGACCTCAGAAATGTGGATTGGAATGGCCTCACTGCTTCCAGGCAACTCTAGCCTCTGCAGTTGCTATACTACCCTAGAGCCTAGAAATATCTTCCGTGGTCCACAGCTGGGTAATAAAAATTTAAAGATATATAGCAACCTTCAATGAAGACTCATAATAAGTATTAAATAACCACCTGCAACCCCCAATGCTACTTCCCTAGATTTTCCAGTAATATGTCATCTTACCTTCAGGAGTTCAGAAAGCCAATTGTTTAATGCTCTGTGGTTTTAATCCACCTTCCCTTTATTAAAATGTAAGATATGCCAATGAGTCTTTAGGGCATTTCAGTTTTATGTCTTTATATTAAGCCAGCCAATGTGATGGTCTAAATACCCTCCTTTCTATGCCTTCAATTTGTTATTCAAGAGCAAGAAAAATTTTATATTCTGCTCATTGCAAGAACATCAACACAAACACAGTATAAAACCATACAAAAACAGATTTTTCAAAACATATGCCAACTTCACTACAGCCAGTGGAGTGATGCTTATAACTGCTGATTTGCTTTCTAAATACTTTTGTTTCTTTGAGCAAATGCAAATTCAATATACTTACTGCTATGAATTTAATGTATCCCACAAAATTCATGTGTAGGAAATTTTGTCCTCAATCCAACAGTGTTGAGAAGAGGGACCTTTAAGAGGTTATTAGGTCATAAGGGCTCTACTTTCATGAATGAATTAATGCTGTTATCATGGGAGTGGATTAGTTATCTCAGGAGTTGGTTCCTGATAAAAGGATGAGTTCAGCTCCCCTCCCCTCTCACTCACACCCTCTCTTGGCCTTCCGCCTTCTACCAAAGATAATACAGCAAGAAGACTCTCACCAAATGTGGGCCCCTCCACCTTTGACTTAAAACTTCCAGAACTATAAAGAAATAAATTTCTTTTCTTTATAAGTTACCCAGTTTGTGATATTGTGTTATAACAACACAAAAGGGACTAAGACACTCTTGCATTCTCAGGAGAGAAAAATGGCAATAAAATATTGATGAGACAAGAACTGACATGGAAGACAAACCTTGCTTTCTGAAGTAACAACTAAATAATACTGTATCTCCTATCTCCAGAATCCAGCCATACTGGTCACATCATCAAAGCAATCATCAAAGCAGGTCTTGATTCATGTCTATCACAGCACTCACCTTCCTCCCATGAGCCATTTGGGAAAGTCACAAAGCCCTTAAACCTGACATCCCTGAGGAGCCTGGAATGCTGCTCCTATGCAGGTGCTCCTTGATGGTGATCAATAGCTTAGCTGAGTACAGTTAGAATTCTTTTATGAAATCAGTAAATATTTATTGGGTACCTAATTCACACAAGGCATGTGCTGTGTGTTGAAAGTGACATGGTCCTTGATGTTTAGAAACTGTCAGGCCTGGATGTGTAATCGCATGTTACAATATAATGAAATGGCAGGACTGTGTTGTTAAGTAACAAATGTAAATTAATGTTATAAGGTCAGTGAAGGCAGAATGCCCTGTGGACTGTAAAAATCTTCATGGGAGGAATCTATACCGAAAGATGAGGATTGGAGGGATTCAATAGTCAGAGGCAGGAGAGCACAGCTAATGGAGTTAATAATGAGCATAAATGCACATTCAGGAGACATTCAGTAGACAAAGATGGCTGAGGGGGCTGAGGGGAGGGTGGCTTTAGAGACTATTGCAAAATAAAGCGGGAAATGTAGACTGAGAACACCTGAGAATGCAGTATAAAAAGACTGGCATTCCTCTTGCTGATAAAGAAACACTGCCAAAGGTGTCTGTGGAGAAGTGGACCTTTTTTTCCAGGTGACATTTCCAGAGTTAAGGTGTAAGAAGAGAGATGTGGAAGAGACTGAAAGTCATTGAATAGAGATCTAAAAAGGACCCAGAACTAAAGGGCACCATGGCATGCCAATTGGAATGAGTCAAATTAGGTTGGAAACATAGGAAGGGGAAAAACAAGAAATATATATGATAGGCAACATGAGTAAACAGCCAATAAGAATTTGAAACTCATGATATGGAGTTCCCATTAAAGAAGTTTCTAAAATATGATTTTAATACTACCCTCTCATATTATGCTGAACTTCTAGCTCATAACCTTCATCCTAATTGTAATAAAGTAATTCTTTTTGGTAAATCCTTTTACCTGGGAATTTATTCTCTCTTTTGTATTTTTGATAGTGATTACAAAGTTTTTCAGATTTTTATGTTGGCAAGTTAGCACTGGAGGTCCGATAGTTTGGTGAAGTTGTTTTGAGTCTCTTGCTAATGGTTTAGGAAGTAGAAATGCTTGGAGATAAAATTGACTTCTATACATTACCAGTAAATCTAGATGTACTTTAAAGAGCTTAAAAAATTGTTTACATTACACAAGGTAATTATCACCATGGTTTTTTTTTTTTAGCCACAGTTTTACTTAATCGAGAGTTCTCAGTAGACCAGTAGACTATCAAGAGATGCATGATAAAGACATTTCCCTCTGTAGTTTTCAAATTTTATACTCAAGTTCTTATATTTGATTATAGGCATAAACCACTACACCCAGCCTCAAGTGTTTAAAATTCAGTTTTCTTTACCTAAAGACATGAATGCATGAATTATAAGAGTGGTTATTTAGGAGGAAAAGCATGTAAAGGTAAGTTTTTAGAATTTAGACTGTTTGAAACTTTGAATTCATGTCAGTCAGTAGCCATTTTAAAACCCTACAATGACTTCATGTTCCTTGCTTTAATGTTTCTGTTGTAGTGACTAAATATTTGAGCCAAAATTCCATTAGTTCAATTGTAATAAAGTAATTTTTACAGACATTATTGGTTTATTGCTATCTTCTTATTAGCCCAGAAACTCTTGCAGGCTGAGATTATGTTCAAGCGTCTGGGGTAGGTCGTGGCACATTCCAGTTATTCAAAAAGTTGAATTAATATATAGGCACATTAGGAGGAGGCATATTGGAAGGAATTAGTTTTGAACAAGGTAAATTAGAGGTGAATGTCTAGCAGGAGTTGATTATTTATAACACACTTTATTGTAGCTATGGGATTGGGCTTGTAAGCAATTAGTATATCAGAGCTTCCATAATATTTTATGAGTGAAACTTGTCCAAATCTCTGTACAATGAACAATGCCACAAAGTTGAGTTTTATTGTAGAAGGTAATAGACACTTAAGAACCTCAAAGCTAACGGATGAAGAAAACATGTTCAATCAAGTGGGACTGTCAAGTAAAGATGAATTTTCACGCTAAGTTATTAAAAATGCCACTAATTGGTTTAAAGTTCCTTTAGTGTTATATTTCTATGAAGCTCTGTTCTTAATACTGAAATCATTAAGCATACAAGAACAAAATTATTCCTTCTTAAATACCACTTTAATGAGTGAATCAATGAATTAGCACTCTGAACACGGGAGAGTTAAGGGACCATCTGTGCTGCTACTGACCAGCTAATATAGTCAAATCACAATCACAGAATTCTGTGACTCAGTTGCTCATCCTACATTTCTAAACAATGGGGCCAAAATGTATTCTAAGTATTTTTAGGGCATATTATTAAGTGAATTCATTAAAAACATCTATTGATGATTACAGCAAAACATAACTTACCTAAAATATCACTCATCAAATCACTTCAATTGTCTAAAGCAATCCTGGTAACCAGGAGATTAAGGAAAGCAAACAAAATTTGTATCACTTGTCTGTGCACTGAAACTCATGCATTTTATACACAAGAACACACTCCACTCTTCACACAGAGTCTAATTTGCACACACTTTCTTATCAGCTTTCTAAGTCCACAGTAGGAGAGCAGCAACACAATACGTGTGAGCCTGGGCATTTCTAGAGACTGATATGCTAGAAAAACAAGCGATGACATATGGCAGTGGGATACTAAGAGAAGAGATCAAAAATCCAACAAATGCAGACATAAAACTGAACCAGCACAGCCATCTGGGACTTAAGTGTAGGGGAAAACTGCTGTCTATGCATCAGTACTTCTCAAGAATGAGGCATTGTTTATGTAATGATGGCCCCTAGTCACCCAGATTGCTTTGCTTCAGAAAGGACAGAAATGTATCACATATTTGAGAAATGTTCCTACCTATATGTTTAAAGTTAGAAAAAAATAAGCTTCAAAACTTTACAGTTATAAATTCTATCTTCTGAAACATTCACTAAAGTGAAATACTTCATATCTTGATGACAATAATACCTAAACAAGATTTGACTTAGTGACCTTTATTATTCAAATATCGGCAAACTTGGCTATGGCATAGTTTGACACCTGAGAAATGCTAAGTTTCCTGAGAAACTGAGATGTGGTCTGATTTTCATACCAAGAGATAAAATCTTAAGAAATGGATTCTGTGCAGACTTTCCAAGAAATTGCCCATTAACTTGATATTTGAAACTGTAATAAATTCCATGACACAGGTCTTCCCGGTCATAAATAATGGATTCTATAAATGTTTGTGAATGGGGTCGTGGCAGATAGGATGCAGTCGTTAAGTTGTTTTAATACTGTTTTGCAACAGCTTAGAACAGAGAGGGCCTCTGATGGTCTTATATACAGAGTGGGGTCACATTTCACGTTGCTGTATAATTAACAACTCTGAGTTTTGGCATATCAAGATGTACACTGCTAATTACTGTTGACTAGCACTGAAGGCTGTTGAATATTAAATTATTCTCTTTTTTATGAGATGTAGAATCATGACTGAATGCAGTTTATTCTTCAGACCACCTTTTCCTATGTAGTCTATCCACAGGTTTTCCCCCTGTCAGTCTCTCTTGGCCCCTGTTCCCTCTTTTTATCTAGTCTCACTAGTGTCCACTCTTTGTTCATCTCTCTGAAATCAAAAGTTAACACCTTATAAACTATACATTCATAACCCATATCAGTTATCATTCTTTTTGTTCTATAGATAGAGGTTTGGGAAAAAAACTGTTTCCTTCTATTGATTTTAGGGTTAGTGCCACGGTACCACATTTCAACCCATGAAGGCATTAATACAGTTCTGTCAGCTCTTGAAACTCCCACATGCATAAAAGCACTCCAACGATAGGCAAGAATATACCCCCACAGGCCTAAAACCTGACAGTGAACGTGTACAGAAGTCAAGATGGCTTCAGACAAAACAAGGAGGCAATTAACTTCTAGGTTCCTTACACTGTGTATAGTATTTTAAAAGAATATTTTTTTAACTAGCAAGGCAGCAGATATACTTTGTAGAAAATTTGGAAAGTGGAAAGTACCAAGCAAAAATTAAATTCCACTATTGCATGATCCAGAGATAACTGCTGTTGATCTTTTAGTATATAACCATCTAGTCTTTTGTCATTGAAAAACATATGAGTGGTGTTTTTTCATTTGAGAACTCATGTTGAAGTGCAGAAGTTAGCAGGAAAAGACTCCATAGAAAGAAACAGCATGGCACAATATGAAGAATATGGGCTATGCAGCCAGAATGCTGGAGTTTAAATCCTGGCGAATAAATCATCTCTTTGTACTTTATTTTCTTCACATAAAAAAAGGATGAAGATAACAATGACAATAACAAAATTTAACAATATCACTTACTTTCTGGGGAAATTAGGAAAATCAAATGAGTTAATATATAAAGTACTTAGGACAGTGGTTAGCATAAATTAAATGCTTAGTTAATATTTCCTAATATGAAGATTGCAGTTCCTGGCAACTGCATGTTTCTTGCCAAGGGCTCTTACTTGGTCACCTTCATGTACTATTTTTAAAGTCCTTGGAGATATCAATGACCACATACTAAGATCTCCATGTTCTGGCCCTGTCTCTGCCACTAATTATGATGTAACTTTGGCAAGTCGTTAGATTGTTGTTTCATCACTGGTAAAATCAGGGTGCTAGGCAATGTTGGTGATTCTTAATTGTTTTGAGGAGCTCAGAAACTCTCTTGATGCAACACTTTGTTCATGATTTCAGGGCTTCCACTGACACCTGGAAGCCATTCTGGGGTGTTAGGTTAAGAGTCTCCATCTTACATGCTCTCTGATGGTTCTTCTGGCTCTGATTGTCTATGGTGTTTAGTTTCATGGAAATGGCCCCATTCTTATGATTCCTGACCTATCAAAAAGGGGAAAGATAAGTTCAGGAAGCAACTCTTCTTCATGGAAGATTTCTCTGTTTTCCATCTTACTGGAGACTGAGTTTCCTAATTAAATGTCTTGCACATACTTTCAATTCTTGGTGCACTCAGGAATTGGGAATTAACAGAACTTATTTATATGCTAATTTGCTACAGAGGACTGTACTTTCTCAACTCCAAAGGAACAAGAGAAACTCCGCTTCCTGCTTTCTGGCATCTACTGGAGTCTAAGGTGGCCCGAACACAGCCAGGGTGCCAAGTGCCCTGGAAAACAAAGCCTGGCCCAGAGCACCTCAATGAACCAGGTGGCAGTGGGACCAGGATGGTGCTAACTACCAAACATGATGTCCTACACAACTAGTATGTGCTTCTAGAAACTACTTACAGCTGTGTGTCTTAGAGTGTGGCCCGGGAATTACTGCCCCCAGATCATCTGGGTGTATGCTCAAAATAATGATTGCCAAACAGGACCTCTGTGTTACATGCTATGTGAGTGGCCATGCTGAAGTTGGGCAACCTGGGATAACAGTGTTCTGGTGACTGACTCTAAGCATACTAGTGAGAATTTATGAGTGTGGAGCCTAGGAATCTACATTTCAAAGGCATCAAATGATTCTCATGTGTTCTCAAGTTTAGAACCTTTGTTATCCCAAACCTTGCTTGTGAACATATGGGGAAAGGATATATCACTAAGAACACCCAATATTTTAGAACTTACAGTATTGCTTCCATCATGGTGGTATAATATGATCCAATCTAACAGATCTGAAAGATAGAGATGATCATGGAAGCACTATAGAAAGTCTCAGAGCTTTGGTTTTCTCTGCAAATTGAGAATAATATGCCTATCTTTCAGGGTAGTTGAAGATTTAATTAAACAATGCCCCTTAGACTGGTTAAATAAACTTTGCCACATCCATACTGCAGAAAAACATATAGTTCTATGAAAGAATGAGGAAGCTGCCTATGTATTCATACTGAAAGCTAAGATACATTATGTGAGAAAAACAAAGTGGGCAGCAGTATATGTAGCACCAGGTAAGATGGGGTCTCACTGTGTCGACAGGCTGGAGTGCAGTGGCGCCATCTCGGCCCACCTCTGCCTCAGAGGTTCAAGTGATTCTCCTGCCTCAGCCTCCTGAGTAGCTGGGACTACAGGCACGCACCACTGCGCCTGGCTAAATTTTTTGTATTTTTAGTAGAGTCGGGGTTTCACCATGTTGGCCAGGGTGGTCTCAATCTCTGGACCTCATGATCCGCCTGCCTTGGCCTCCCAAAGTGCTGGGATTACAGGTGTGAGCCACCGTGCCTGGCCAAGAATGTGTAATTGTGTTTATATGAAAGTGCAAAAAGAAATGAATACAAATGGTTACTATGGGGATGGCATGATGGGGATAGATAGGATAGGTAGGAATAGGAGGGCCTGTATGCGAAAATTCCTTTTTTCTTTTTTTTTTTTTTTTGAGACGGAGTCTCACTCTGTTGCCCAGGCTGGAGTGCAGTGGCACAATCTTGGCTCACCACAACCTCTGCCTCCCAGGTTCAAGTGATTCTCCTGCCTCAGCCTCCCAAGTAGCTAGGATTACAGGTACACACCACCACACCTAGCTAATTTTGTATTTTTAATAGAGATGGGTTTTTGCCATGTTAATCAGGCTGGTCTTGAACTCCTGACCTCAGGTGCTCCACCCGCCTCGGCCTCCCAAAGTGCTGGGATTACAGGCGTGAGCCACAGTGCCCAGTGAAAATTAATTTTTTTAAAAAAGGTACTTTAGTGACTTCCCTCAACACCAATCTGTTCTGAGCAAGAAAAAGTAGGTTTAAAGCCACCAGTCTAATACTTTAATATGCCAAGTTATCATTCTGCTTAGTTTTTATTTTAATGAGTATTGACCATGAAATTCTATTTCACTAGAACAGTTGCCAAAACTCTCATCACCCCAATCAGCATATAAATCAAAGGAGAAATATCTGGTCAAAGTGTTATTATCAAAATGTATGAGTAATTTGTTTCTGAAATGGGAGGAGGAAATATCCTTGATCAGCAGAAAACAAAATCGGAGAAGTCTATAACCTACTGGTGAACTTTTTCAAGCGGCTGGGTTTCTGCATCGATTGTTATGCACTTTGTCTACTCCATCAAGTCATGAATGATGCATGCTGCAACAAGAAATTCAGCTATACAGCTCTCTGCTGCTGATTGAAACAGAGAGGACTGTTCAAGAGCAGAGAAACATGTCTTTACTTTGCTTTTAGCTCTGCACCAGGTTGTGGAACAAATCCACTGCAATTTCTGTAAGCTTTGTTCTCTAAATTCTCTTGGGCCAGATTTCTTATCAGATGTATTTTCCTTTTTTTTAAAAAAAAATCTAAACAACACAAAATCATAACAAGATATTTTAGAAGAACAACATTTGCAAAATTCTGAGTTGCTGAATATTCACTGTCAACTGATACCCATGCAAATAAAAACGTATTCACTTTTTTTAAAAATGATGAGGTTTGGAGAGGATGACAGGATAAAAAGAGATGTTTAATTTCTGAAATTATCTTTTTAGTGTGGTGATTATGTTTGTATAATATAAACATAAATCTTTGTCTCTATAGCTAGTCTGAACAGAAATCTAATTTTTCTCATCCTGTCTGCAGCACTCTCTATCCTAGAGTGGGGCTGGAGCTTTTCTCAACACAACTGATGGGCTTAAAATATACAGACTATTATTCAGTATATGTCAAAACCATAACTGCTGCTTTAAAAGATTTCTTATCAGCTCTAAGGTTGTTACAACCCTGTATTAGTGAGTCTCTAGAGAAAAAATGGAATGAGTCCAGTGGGACCTCATCATAGAGGGCATGGGAGCCTGGTGACCTTCAATCTAGCAGACAGCAAGGAGACTTACAAGGCTTTAGTTTTTAGTCTTCAGGGGTGATGAGTCAAAGAGCACTGATTGTCCCCCCAGTATGTAGGTATGAGTTAGTTTGAGCCAATGAGATGTGAGTGGCAGTCACATGTACATTTCTGGGCCATCTCCTTGCCTTGGTCTCCCTGTTTCTCCCTTCCTTGGGAAAAAGGCCACCTTAGAAGCCATGTTTTGAGGGTAACGGAACCTCCTGCAAGCCCTGGACTGTTCCTCAAGAAAGAAATAAACCATTCTTTTATTTGAGGCACTGTATTTTGGAATCTTTTGATTACAAAAGTATAGCCTGCACCTTAACTAATAAAAATGGCTTCATATAAGATAGTGTTTAGGAAATGAGCTTAGCTGTGAGTAATTAAGAATGCCTGGGGCCATAAATAGCAAATGATGAGAGATTGTTAGAAGGCTATCTACATGACACTACAATCTTGACCATGAAATGAATAATATTAAACTGCTCAGAAAATCAAGAAATTTACAACAGGGAATTGTAATCCACACCCCACATCCTTTGCTAAAGATTCCTAATTATGCAAGACCAAATTAATGCATTCTAGCAATCTTTGTCCACTGACTTGGTAGTAGAGTGATTAGAGATATGGAACAGAAAGAGAATTGACTTTAGTGCCAAATAGAGCTGGGTTTGAATCCAACTCTGCCACTTAGTAAATATAGGGTGCTGAGAGATTCATTTAACACTCCTGAACCTGCAATGTAAGTGGAGATACTAATAACCGCCTGTGACATGAGGATGCAGGTGGAGCCTCTAGAACAGGATGTGGTTCACATAGAGGCAATTAATACACTTCAGGTCTTTCTCTCTCTCCTTTACTCCTTCAAGGAGACATCACAGAAGTCCTCTTAGTGCCAGGAAAGTAAAAAAGAAATGGGTAAGAGGAACAAGTAGGAAATGGGATTCAGATGTTTTTGGTACTGGATCTCTTGATTAGGTATTGGGTGGTAGAACTCATAGGCCCAGACCTGTAAGAGATATTTTCAGAGAGGAGCTAATTGAAACCAAAGTCATAAAACATATGTCCATCTGATTTCTTTATATAGGAAAGCCCAAACATTTCAGATCTAGTTTCCAGGAGTTTATGGAACACCTTCATTGATGGCAAATTCTACATTTTTGAGATTTCTCTATTTGTCATTACAGTTGGTCAGCATCAAGGCCACAGTTTGCTTTCAGGGTGGTCATGAATTAATTTTTTTAAGTTAAGATAGTTAAACCTATCATTATTTCTACAAAGCATTTTGTCCTAGATTTGCCTATTTATATTTCCCTGTGAGCATGTCTTTCCATTCATCTCTTCGATAGTTAACACTTATTAAGCACTTACCATGTGCCAGATCTCCTATTTAAATCACCTAATAAATACAATATTAACTCACTTAATCCTCCCAATAACCCAAGAGGCAGGTACCATTACTGCCCCATTCAATAGACAGGAAAATGCAGGATAGATGGATTCAGTTGTGGGTCCAATATCACACAGTTCTTGGGTTGCAGAATCAAGAGCTGGACCCAAACTGTCTGACTCCAGAGCTTGTGCAGTAATAGTGTCTAAAACAAGGCACAATATCGTGCATTGTTGAAGGCCGAAAGAGTGAGGGTCATGATCAACTCAGTATACCTCTGGAGGCTATGTGAGTAAACAGCAAACTGCTCTCACGAAAGCAGGATGTTGGAAAACTGACAAACTGCATCTGCTGCCCACAAGGAATGCTGAGGGCAGTCAAAACCAAGGCACAAGTTTCTTGTGATTAGGCACAGCTGAAGCCTGTTAGCAATATTGTGAACTTGTGATCAATTAAGCAGCTGACCAGTCATTACCTCCTCCTCCCTACTCTTTCTACCCAGTAGAAAAGAAGGGCTGAAGAAGCTCGAGGTGGCTGCCTTTGCTCACTAGAAGCAGGGAGCCGTCTTCCCCGGCCCCTTCCTTTAAAACAGTTTCTTTTGTCTTAAGTTTTCATTTCTATGTTCATTCCCCTTTGTTCAGTCTCATAACGACAGTCTCAAGTAGTAACAGTAGTAACTGTCGTAGTGATGGTCTCAAGTAGTAATTGTGGCAGTCAGACATAGTGCATGAAAACAAAAATAATACTAAAACTTTGAACAGAAGACTATAAAAGGGGAAATCAAGTCATAAAGATGAGAATGAACAGGAAGAGGAGAGGTGAGACTTGGAAAAACAGGCTTAATGCAAGACCCTAAATTTGAGCCAAAGTCTTACTTTTGAACTTCTTGGCTATCAAGGCCAAAAGGAAAGTAGGACGTGTGACGGTTCAAACTACATAGTAAAAGGAAGACCAGTAGTCTCAAAGAAAAACATATTGTATCCTTCTTAGCCCTTTATTTAATTTTCCAGTTCTGAGCTTGAGAAAGTGTAGAAGTCTCATCAGTGATTAGTTCCTGACAACTATCTAATTACTTTAATTTTGCTGGCCAGAGATGTAGCTTCAGCTACTGCTGATGTTGCAAAATGCCCATTGATATTTTCTTGAGTAAGAAAAGCAAGCTATAATATTCGTCCCTGTTCCATTCCATAGATTATCAATTAAAAAAACCAATTTATTTAGAAAATGTTATTTCTTGCATTGCATAATATTAAAGCACAGAGCTTTGCTTTTCAAGCTGGCAGCTTATATATGACAGGAACGCCATGATGCACAAATTAATTATTTAATTAAAAAAACAGAAAAATATTGCTGAGATAATGCCAAGAAAAGAATGCTGAATTTTACAGTGGTACAAAGGCATTTATGACTATCTTACTTTTATTTCCCTAGGTAGTTATTAAAAAAGCTGGAAAAGCACTAATCTAAGGAAAAGGATATACTTCTATCATATAAAATTATTCGAATTTCAACTTTCATTGCTGGATTTTTTTCTGTATAAAGAATACATCTTTTGATTCTATTAAATTGGGGCTTTTCAGTAATAATAAGTAACTTCAAGAGTTACAACACGCTTTTTTCTCTGACTAAAAGAGGCTAGCGGAACCATGATTATTGTTAACAATATAATTCACCAGCCCGCAATTAATTCTATTTTAGTAACTACCAGAACAGGTAAGGCATATATGGTTATCTCTTATTTAAATTATTGTCCAAGTATTTTACTATTTTCCGTGCATAAGGCAAGCAGTCTGTGCAGCTGTTTCTCATAGTCTTTTACCCTGATAGGTATCTGAATAAACCAGTTACTAAGGAGATAATTTCCTGTTAAAGATCTTTGCTTATTCCTGTTCATCTAATATTTATTTTATGTTTTAAAGGAGAAAAGAATATGACTTGGGATCATTTTACTCTCTGACTTTGATGAGTTGAGAGTTTTGGTTTTCTTGGGCCCTATTATGTTAATGGGAACACGGGCAGCAGACTTCAGCATCAGATTCCCAGTGTCCACATCCTGCTCTCTCTTTAGCGAGGTATTAGGCTGGTGAAAAAGTAATTGCGGTTTTTGCCATTACTTTTAATGGCAAAAGTACTTAACACCCTCCTGCTTCAGGTACTTTTCTATCTAAAATAATTATGATAGAAGTTTCTTCCTCACAGGGTGGTTGTAAGCATTAAAAGAGATGACACCTGTAAAGTACTCAGAGGAGTGCATAGTCACAGTGAAATATTACATAGTACATTCTCAGTAATTATTCTTGTTGTACTTATTACTAAAAACATAGAGACCTGGCAATTCTGGATGCAAACAGAATTGATCAGTAGGTCACTGTGTTCATTTAAGGATAACTGTTCCTGGGAAAGGCTAACTTGAAATAACCCTTTTTAAGGAGAAAAAACCATTTTATCATAAAAAGTGAGGGTGAAAAGTTTGAATGAGACTTTAACCAATAATAAAGAAATTCAAATTATGGAAAAAATTTATTTTATGCTGTATGTCAGAAATTTAAATTATAATTACATCTATATGCTGACTTCTAGAATTCAACAATTCTAGAAGTCACTGTCATTCTAGAAGTCATTGACTTCTAGTCATTCCACAATGACTATATTGCACTTGTTTTGTTTTCTGATTTGTTTTAGGATTTTGTTTCTGGTTGGTTGCATCAAGATTATTGATATTCAAGTAATTCAATTTTGAAGAGTCTATCCTTAGATTTCTTTTCTCCTTCAATTCTTGACTCTGCTAACTCAAACAGATTATCATTTGTTTACAGCTTTGCACAAGATTCGAGCCTTTCACCAACACTGCCATCAGTGAAATTTCACATATTGAAGCATTTCCAATTTAACTCTGAAATTTGTTTGCATTGCATTTTGTTCTGTGTTTAAGTAGATAAGATGTCAAGTGGAAGGGGTTGAGTAGGGGCTAATGTTAGAAGTGGTCAGCTCATTTTTGATGTTTGTACATATCTTTACTTCTCTATGCAAACTTGTTCCCATGTGGATTTCGATAATAAATCCTCAGAAAACAACTATCCCCTCTCCTATGCTATTTGGTAGACTGAATTTAAATATACATCTGTTGTATCTTTAAAAACCTATAAACATTTGCACATCATAAGTCAAGCTTTACTTGAAAAAGCCATCTAATGAGCAGCTTGTGAGTCATAAGTAAATCACAAACAATAGACACCTGGGCCATTTATCTAAATAATATTTGCACAAAAGTAAATATTAAAGCAAAATGTTTTCTTTTTCCAATTTAGGGAAAACTGTAACTCTATTGGCATAAGGTTTATAATAGGATCTTGATGAACAGAAATACTGTACACTATTCTTAATTGTAATGTTCATGTCAACGGAGTGCATTAAGAGTAAATATTAGCTAGAAACATGGTAACTTGTTCCTCTACATGAAACACAAACAGGACAGAGATGGAAATCACTGGTCATAGCAAAAGGAACAAAACTTCAGTCCCAATCCTTGATTTTTTTATTGTTGTTGTTTTATGGTTTCATTGAGATATATTTAAGATACAGTTAAGTACCAACTGTATGTTTACGTAAAACAAACTATTGAAAATGAAGAATGATTAGAATGCGCCGGGGGGGAACAAAAAGACATAACTAGTGGTGGGCTGGAGTCTGCTCACACAGGCTCAGGAGAGCTAATTGTTCAGTTTTCAGAAATTTTGCAAGACAGCTGTTTGTTAAACTGCGGTCAGCTCGAAATCAGACACAGGAGAGTATTTAAACCATGAAACCAGAAAAACGCTATGAATCAGGGATTTTGTATTTTTCAGAGCTGGCTGTCAAACATTTACTAGCATATTACTGAATTTTGTAATAAAAACCATGAACTAATGTGCCACAGAATGAAACTGCCATCCCTAGGAAGAGAAAAGCTTTCCTCTGCTCTTGGGTTCCTGGATTTGGTGGACAGTTCTTGGCAGCAGCCATCGGCTGGGAAAGGGAGGGCTGCCACGCACCCAGGAATATACCTCTGCCAGTCACGGAAGATCAGTGTTCTGCTGCTGTTAGCATTTGCCACTTAGCATGATGAACAACACCCTCCCTCTCCATCTCAAAAGCGTTTGACAAGATTGTACCTTTCCCTGCACCAGAAATCAGGGGAGAAAGGGAGCTGAGTTGGGAGAGGAGAAAAGCTGGGGAAAAGCTAATGTCCTTTCCTCAACCTCATACAAATCTAGATAGGGTTCTCAATATCACAGCTCTTGAGCTTTAAAAAGACAGCAATGCTCACGGCCCATCTTGGAAATGTGAATTATATCTGTGGCTGGATCCCAGGCATTAGGTACAGTGTGATTGAGAATCACTCACAAGGATCACCGAATAGAGCAAAAACTAGACTACAAACTCAAAGGCATCAGGGACCTGCCTTGTTTACCATCCTTTCTCTAATAACAGTTTCCAGGGCATACACTTTTTCAAAAACAGGAGAATCAACTTCCCTGAGGTTCAAACACACATTTTCTATACTACAAACACTTGGCCTAAACAAGGGTTTCTTACACCATTAACAGGTTATAGTCTTTCTTCCCTTTCAACTCCAGGCTGTAGAGCCCTCTCCTGTAGAGGTTCTAAATCCTGGCCATGCACTAGGATCAACCAAATAAATTCATACACCTAAACAGGAAAATACAGATTCCTGGGCTCCTTCTCTAACTTCCTGAATCAAAATCCCGTATTTGTGCCCAGGAATCCAGGAATCTACGTTTCAAAGTTTCCAAATAATTCAGAAGTACTTCTAGGTTTGGAAATCACTGGTTTAAAACACCAGACACTACCAAAGCCCATCCTCCCTCCAAAGATTACTGAAGGGGTTAGGGACAAACGTTATTACCTGTTGGCCAGTTTGCAAAACTCTTTCTCTAAGCTTCATCATTTGACTCATCATCACACACTCCTCAATCCCATTTCAGGTCATCTCTTTCTCACATAGATATACATATCCTTGTGAATTCATTTTTCTTTCCACTCTTTCTTCCAGGAAACAGTGGGTGTATCACTTTGTTCTGAATTGTACATAAATGCTATAGGCTAAAGCTGCAAGATGTTTGAAGTTTGAGGTACCAAAAAGTACTATAAACATGAGTTCCTCTTTATCAACACCACACCTAACTGAAAGCTTCTCACCTGTGCTCCTGTAACACCCATTTTTACCCACACTCTGCCTGCACTAGTGGACAGTAGAGACCGTGAACACAGAGAGAGAGGCATGCAGCCACACTCACCTGAGGCAGGTGTACACAATAGGCACTAAAGGCACTCCATATGTGCTTGATAAACTGAACTACTTATTGTTGCTAGATTCTATGTAAATCAGTTTCCTTTATACTTTCAATATGTTATAACTTATTAATTCAACTCATAATCATTTGTTTTGTTTTTGTCTTTTTTTTTTCTCCTATCTCAGCACAGTTTTTCAAATGGTAGCCAACCACACAAGCTTCTTGGTGTACAGCTGGCTGGAGTATACTGATCAAAAATTTTAAATGCAGATATCTTTTGAGCTAGCAACTCCGTCTCTAGAAAATCATCTTACACATATATGTGCGCTTGTGGGCAAAAACATACTTGGGAGGAATTTTTGTATTGGGGAATTTTTAAAACAATATTGTTTGCAAAATAGTACAGATAAACTGCAAACATCTAGAAACCATCCTCTTTAGATGATTTGTTACATAATTAAGAAACATCTTTGAAATGAAATATATAGATATGCTAAAAAATGAGACAGAGAAGGGTATCTTTGTGCTGATATGAAATTTTCTCCTAGGTATAATTTTATGTGGAAATAAAGGAAGATGCAGAACAATATGTAAAGTATCTTCCCATGTGTATAAATACACACTTTTGTTTATACATAGTAAAGTTTCTAGAAAGACATGAAAGGAATTTTTAATAGTAATTGCTTCTTGGGAGAAAGCATTTGGAATTAATTATTGGTGATGAGATGTTAACAATATTTTTCATGGAATGCTTTCTTATCCTCTAAAATTTTTGTCATGGCCTGTATTACTTCTTCAATTAATTATGTTACAAAAATTTTAGAACTCACCATAATTAAAAACAGAGTTTTAAAGTAGTGAGTCTTGTATGCATAGACGTAGGTATAACATTTTGTTAAATAAGCATTTTCAATGTTAAAGGGATCACAAAAAGCATCTTCCCCTAATAATCTTGCTTTTTAAATAGTATAAGAGTCTCTCTGCTGGCAAGGCCTAATGAGTATAAAATTTAGACTACGTGCCTAGAATTTTAGCTAAATATTTTCTAATATCATTTCAATTTGGAGCATAATAAATGCAGAAAGAAATCAAAGCAAGAAGCTAAGCAGATACAAAGGTAACAAGTGCCATGACTGTCACCCTTTCTGCCCTGGCATCCTAGGAAGCTAGTGCCAGTGGTCACAGCCTGCTTTCCCCACTGAGCCTGGATGCAACCTCAGAATCCTTCTCAAGGAACTCACCACCAGTTGAATAGAATGAGCACCATTTTTTTTTCCATATCAGACCTAAACTCTCTACCTTCATACCTGCCTTGAATTCTTGGGGAGGCAGGGGTGACAAGCTGCTGTGTTGAGGCTAGCTGTTGCGTTGAAGATTGTTCTGTTTGCACAATCCAAACATCTCAAAGGAGAGAGAATGTTTGACTATATCTATCAGAGTTGGTGGCTGGAACTTGGGTAAACCACTAGAGTAATGCACAAGATGAGAAAATAAAAGTGCTCTCTATGGGAACAAAGTACATCAGTTTGATCTATGGACAGTGGCAAGTTGCAGTTTAGAGTGAAGGAATGATTGTGAGGGTAGCATTCTGTGCTGTTCCCTCAGGATGGCTTCTGTCATAAGGAACTTGTGCCAATCTTTAAAGGAAAGGTGTGCTGTAATAAAGACCAGGCCAAACCAAAACTGTATCTCTGGAGGTGTGTGATCTCAGTTAAGTCAAGTTACCAGTGACTTCCAGGAGATTTGTTTATTTATTTGGTAAAGTACCTGGGTGTGAAGCGGTGATATCTAAAGTCCCTTTCATCTTGCATATTCAGAACTGTACCCTCTGGTTGGAGATAAGCTGGAAAGTAAATAGTTCTTTATTAATAATGCATATGAGTCTTCCCAATGGAATGTAGTGCTTGGTTGTGCAAATTGCATCCATCTGCTTCCCTCCAGCTGGCTTAGTAGTCAACAGGGTTTGTCAGTGAGTCCAGGGGATGTGCTCACCAAGTGGTGCAAGTCCTCTTTCTGGGGTTGGATTAGAAAGGCTCCTATATCCTGAAATGGACTTTCCACACTGCCCACATTACCCCCAGTGGTCTTCTGGTCACCTTAGGAGAGCTCAGAAGGACTTAAAGGAGAATCTTTGAGCCAGGCATGGTGGCACACACCTGTAATCCCAGGACTTTGGGAGGCCAAGGCGGGCAGATCACCTGAGGTTGGGAGTTCGAGACCAGCCTGACCAACATGGAGAAACCTCATCCCTACTAAAAATACAAAATTAGCTGGGCATGTTGGCGGATGCCTGTAATTCCAGCAACTTGAGAGGCTGAGGCAGGAGAATCGCTTGAACCCGGGAGGCAGAGGTTGCAGTAAGCCAAGATCGCACCAATGCACTCCAACCTGGACAACAAGAGTCAAACTCCATCTCAAAATAAATAAATAAATAAATAAATAAAATAAAAAGGGAGACTTTGTTCTCTACGATTCCCAGTCTAGTAATTGAAACGAGACAACAGTAACACTAAAGGATGCTAGCACCCTAATGGTGGCAGGACCCATAGATAACTCGGAGGAGTTTTAGCTATAGCTTCCGTAAGCTCCCCAACCCCCAACCAAACCAAATAAGTATTACAAAGGGCCAGTTTCAAGGGTGTGCTACCCATGCATTGCAAAGATCCCCAAACTAAGAAGGGAAGCCTTGTTCTTGGGCTTTAATACACTGTAGTAGCCATACTGACATTCTTAGTAAGTTTATTTTGTGATGTGGATTCTGTGTTTGAGGGATGATAGGACAATGAGGTAAATGCCAGGTCCTTGGAGCCTAGGTTCAGTGGCAGTCTTATCTCCCACTGCCTCCTTGGGATGAATTCCTGGTCATCCCCAACTCCAACTCTACCCAGCAACAGCCCTCTCCCCAAGTCTCTCCTTCAGGGTCCTAGGTGCACTCAGCTAGTAAGTATTCCCATGCTTGAGGAAGTGCAACATTAAATAGCAAATAAAAAACACCACGACAGGTTGAGGGAGATACTACAGAAGAAAGAAACTTTTTTTTCCTGCTTTTTGAATAAGGGGCCTGAATTTTTGTTTTGCACCACGCCTGGTAAATTATGTAATAGGTCTTGTGTGTACACCGTAAGCATGAAAGTCCTTAAGTCCCTCCTTCCACTAGGATGGCTAATGCTAAACTCCTTCTATATACACATTCTGGAATCAACTGTGTACCTCATAAGGACAGTACCAAAAAGCAGGAGAAGGTGAGGGGAGAGAATAGAAATACCCGGCTTGTTGGAGGTAGGACTGTCCCTCTCAGCTCTCATCTTGGCAAGTCCAAGACCCCCCTCTCCTCGCTCCCACCTCAGCTTCCTGGATGTGATGCTAAACTGACATTTATCAAATTGAAATGTACTCTGCCTTTACAAGTATAAAGAGGAACAATGGCTATAATATGTCAACAGACTACCTGGAAAGACAGGATATAGTCACAGAGAATGGTAATGAATAGTGAACACGCAAGGCAATCTGTGGACGTAATTAGGAAGGTGGGCTCTCAAGGAAGACTGCCTGGATTCCACTCCTGGCTTATCTCTCACAAATTGTGTGAACTTGTGCAAGGTGACCTCAGTTTCTCAGTGTGCTCATCTTTAAAAAATGGGATAATAAGAGTGGCTCCCTTAGTAATTGCTGAGAGGATTAAATTCTTACATTGGTGCCCAGCACGTAAAAGTGCTTATTCAATGTTAGATACAAAGGCTCAAACAAGGGAAGTTTTTTGAGAGACATATAACAATCAGGAAAAGATTTGCAAGATGCCAAGACAAGAATCCTTTATGGAAGATTTTTATGGCATTACTAAGAAAATGTGACTTTAATTTTGGCAGAATATCTAAATAAAAATGCTTTATGCTATTGTTTGAAATTACACACACACATACACACACACAAACAGACACACAATATGAGCCCTTAGAAATAAGAAACTTGGTTTAACTACATGCTTTGTATCCTATTTCTGAAATGATTACCCTTTGCTTTTCAAATCTCACCGAGTCTTGTTTTGTCATTAAGCAATTCTAATGAAAGTGTACAAACATCTGTCTTACATTCTGGCTTTTTCTTAGCAACATTGCCACTTGGATTCATTGGACTTACAATTTATGATAATTACAAATAAGATAAAAGCCACATTTACCTACCCACCAATCTTTTATTTTTTTTTAACTAGCAGAACTGTATGTCCTTGCACAGATGTAACCTCAATATGTTTTTAAACAAATCCATATTGAAAAGAAAAGTAGAAAAAGTGAATCTGACTACAAATGTTTACATGTAGCAAATAGAGTTTTTAAAATATCAATTTAGTTAAGTGTGTGTTCAGTTATCAGTCGAATACTCTCAACTGACCCCAGTGCCAATCTCAAATCTTGTAGGAATATATCAGATGTATGAAGTGCATTTTCCTTCGTAGTTACTGAAGGTAATTTGTTTGCTTTAGATTTGATTATGTAGTGGTCATTGCTAGGAGTAAATGCACAGATGGCCAAATAGCTGATGTTGAAAATAAAAGTTAGGAAACACTTCTCATGATGCCAATTTTCCTGACACTCATGACATGTTGTCTTTTTAGCAAGACTGTATCATTTTACTGTTCTGTAATGTCTTCTCATGTAATACCTACTAACATAAGGAATAAAGGGAGGATCCCCCTAAGGTAAGTTAGAGCTGTGTTCTAACTTCATTCTAGGTAAATAAAGGGAATCTATGTTTGATGTTAAGACATAAGTCACAAACACTGTTAAATGATAGTTCACAAGGTACCTTAACTTCTCAGAACTTTTTGTGCAAAGAAAGATGTGAACTACACACTCCATAAGATGCCTTCTATTCTAATTCTCTATGATCCATGGTGAGTGGACTAAATTATCTCACACAGCCTTATATCCTGTCAAATCAAGGTTGTTACTGAAGTTAAAGTGATCTACATCAGGAAAAACAAATCAAATGGTTAATGATGTAACCAAGGGGGTGGTTTTACCAGGAACAGTGCTTCTGTGGTGATAGAGACACACCACAAGGAGAATCATGTAAAAACACAATAGATATTAAGTTTTACTTAAACTGTAAGAGACTTTGGAGTAGCAAAAAGGAATTGTACAGGCAGGAACAGAACAGATAACATCTTAGAAGACAATTTGAAAAAGTCTTTACATAGAGATTTATATGGAGATTTCTAGCATGTCCCAAATAGAGAAATATTTTAAATATTTCTATGTGTGTGTGTTCCAGGGAATAGCCTTCATTTAAATGATATAATGTGATAGGTAATGCATTTCACAGAACCCACTGAGAGCTTAAAGATGTATGAGCCTGAATTCCAAGTGAATCTTTTGGAACATACAGAGATTGAAATGGCTGAGTGATTGTGTGAGATGAAAATAATTTCATAAGATGTAATTATTTTCAGTCTCATAATGATAACTACCATTTATTGAGTGCTTATCATGGATCAGGAACTACCCTGGATGATTTACAGACATCATCTCGTGAAATGCTTACAACATCACAGTGGGAAAATTTAATATCGGAAACAAATGTTCAGAAAGGCAAGCAACTTGCCCAAGGTTACAAGGCTGGTAAATGGGGGACTAAAACCCAAGTCTGACTGATTTGAAGCCAGTCCTCTTTCCGATCCTTCATCCTGCCTCTGTCTGCATTTTATTGGATGAGCCAGTCTTAAGAGCCACTTATTGTGAAATTGCAAATTTCACAATGCTCTGACTATACACTAAAATGTTTTGATGGATGGGAAAGTGTGAAAAAAGGGGTGAATATATTCCTAATTTTTAATGACTATTACTTTATGCATTAATTTTTTTGCTGTAATTAGTAGGCCTGTACATTAAAGGGCATTTATTATAACCAGTGTTGCATAAAAGTCCCCAAAATGTATTATTATGTACACACACACACACACACACACACACACACACACACTGCACATATGTATGCTAATGTTGTGCCAGGTACTTTCTGAATATCTCCTATGATTCTCATGGCAACCTTAAGAAACTGGCAGCCTGTATATATATGCAGTGTGTATATATAACTATATATGTATATATAGATACATATATATAGTTTTTAACCAACTTTTTCTTCCAAGTAGTAGTGAAATATATTAAAGTCAGTAAATTTCCTGGCATAGGGCATCCGAACATACTTTAGAAGATTTATCTTAGCATTGAAATCTTGAAGTGAAGTGATGTGTACTCAGTCTATGTGGGAGACAGGGATTCTACAGAAGAAGGAGATTTTTGAAAGAAGGGAAGAAGGCAAGCCAGTCTTTGGCTCCAAGGACCTACAATGTGCTAATGTTGTGATAGGTATTTCCTGAATATTTCCTGTGATTCTCGTGGTATCCTTGAGAAATTCGCTGGCTGATGGTAGTTGAATAGATATGCTTGGTCCAGTATATACTAATTTTAACAATGAGCCACGTAGTATATTTATAGAATAAAAACTGCTCTAAGAATCTGTAATTGCACATGGCTTCATATAGCCAATAGGGAATGAATTAGTAATAGCATGAAGTGAGCTTGGGCATGAATGAGTAAATGTTCTGTGACACCTACTTCTTGGTTTTAAAAAGATTTATTCTGACTTTGGTAAAGTTTCAGGATACAAAATCAATGTACAAAAATCAGTAGCATTTGTATACAACAATAATGTTCAAGCTGAGAGCCAAATCAAGAATGCAATCTCATGTACAATAGCCACACACACACACAAAAATACCAAGAACTACATTAACCAAGGAGTTGAAAGATCTCTACAAGAAGAACTATAAAACACTAATAAAAGAAATTCTGGAAGATACAAACAAATAGAAAAATATTCCATGCTCACAGATTGGGAGAATCAGTATCATTAAAATGGCCATGCTGCTTAAAGCGATCTACAGATTAAACACTATTCCTATCAAACTGTCAATGCCATTTTTTGCAGAACTAGGAAAAAAACAAACTATTCTACAATTCACATGGAACCAGAAAAGAGCCTGAACAGTGAAAGCAGTCCTAGGCAATAAGAACAAAGCCAGTGGCATCACGGCACCCAACTTCAAACTATGCTACAAGTCTATAGTAACCAAAACAGCATGCTACTGGTACAAAAACAGATATGTAGACCCATGTAGCAGAATAGAGGACCCAGAAGTAAAGCCACACACCTTTAGCCATCTGATCGTTGACAAAATCAACAAAAATAAGCAATAGGGAAGGGACTCCCTAGTCAACAAAATGGTGCTGAGATAACTGGCTAGCCATATGCAGTAGAATGAAACTGGACCCCTACTTTTCACCATATACAAAAATTAACTCAAGATGGATTACCGATTTAAATGTGAGACCTCAAACTACAAGAATCCTAGAAGAAAGCCTAGGAAACATCATTCTGGACATCGGACTTGGGAACTAATTTATGACTAAGTCCTTGAAAGCAATTGCAATAAAACCAAAAACTGGCAAGTGGCTCCTAACTAAACTATAGAGCTTTTGCACAGCAAAATAAACTATCAACAGAGTAAAAGGAAACCTACAGAATAGAAGAAAATATTCGCAAACAGTGCATTCAGCAAAGTTCCAATATCCAAAATCTATAAGCAAATGAAACTATTAAACAAGCAAAAAACAACCCCATAAAAACCTGGGCAAAAGACATGAACAGGTACTTCTCAAAAGAAGATACACAAGTGACCATGAAACTAGGCGAAAGACATGAACAGATACTTCTCAACAAAGAGCCAACAAACCATGAAAAGCAGCCAACTAACATGAACAGTGCTCCACATCACTAATCACCAGAGAAATGTAAATGAAAACCACAACGAGATACCATCTCACACCCATCAGAATGGCTATTACTAAAAAGTCAACCAACAACAGATGCTGGCAAGGCTGCAGAGAAAAGGGAACACTTATACACTGTTAATGCAAATGTAAATTAATTCAACCCCTGTGGAAAGTAGTTTGAAGATTTCTCAAAGAACTTAAAATAGGACTACCATTCAGCTCAGCAATTCCATTGCTGGTTATATATCCAAAAGAAAACAAATTGTTCAACCAAAAAAACACATGCACTTGCATGTTCATTGCAGCACTATTCACAATAGCAAAGACATGAAATTGACCTAGGTGCCCATCAACAGTGGACTGGATAAAGTAAATGTGGTACGTATACACCATAGAATACCACACAGCCACATAAAAAGAACAAAATCATCTCCTTTGCAGCAACATGGATGCAGCTACAGGCCATTATCCTAAGCAAATTAATGCAGGAACAGAAAACCAAATACTGCATGTTCTCACTCGTAAGTGGAAGCTAAACATTACATACTCAAGGACATAAAGATGGCAATAAGAAACAGTGGGGACTACTAGGTGGGGGAGGGAGGGAGGAGGGCAAGGTTTGAAAAACTAAGTATTGGGTCCTATGCTTAGTAGCTAGGTGATGGGATTATTAGTATCACAAACCTCAGTATCATGTAATATACTCATAGGAAAAACTAAACCTAAAATAAGGGGTAAAAAAAAAAGAAAATTTTTTTAAAAGATTCATTCTCATTTTTTCTCCTCTTCTCAGCAACCTTAAAAATGAGGTATAAGTCTAGATTATCATAATGGACCACTGACATAAATTCATTGCTTAGATTTAGATGCCCATCACCAACCAGTTGAAGATGTCTTTTTCTCCATTCATACTGAAAATCTAACCCAAAGAGGTCAAAGTAACAAAGACCTGCATATCCTGTCAGGATAAGTGGGAACTTCAGGTTGATGGAGAGTAAAGTCTTCTTTTTCTAATTGGCCTGGTTCTCTGTTGTTATTTCATTGCAGTGCAAACTTTCTATGCAATTCAGCTCTTCCTCTTCCCTTGCAGAAGCTGAAAACTGTGCCTCTGCCTAAGGAAAGAATCTAATCTGCCACTTCACTACTCATAGGAAGAGATGGGAAATGTGATGAATATTTTTCAGGGTGATGCTAACTTAATATTCTAGGCAGAGCTAGGAGTAGGTTAGGATGAGTGAGGCACCATTTCATGTACTTTTCACTGAGAATTAGTGCCTCTTGAAATTTACACTCTCGGCACTTCACATGCCTTTCTCTAGTCCTGGCCCTGATTTGAGAAGATGAGAATTATGCCTGAGCATTTTATTTCCTTATGAAACTACCGAATTTCCTGCTGCTTATGATCTCAATAGCCATTGACTCCAAAGTCTCTGATTCTTGAAAATTTTTGAACACCATTGCTTATCTCTTCATGGCCTCAAAAACTTTTATATATCTCTGGTGACTGGGAAATTAAAGCCAGACCCTCATCCCTCCGCAAGAACTTTTTAACCAAATCTTACTTTTCAGCCTTATCTCATATCCTATTACTATTCCTCAATCCCATCTATGCCCATAGAATAGCTTTTCGCCTTGCTACTTCTAGCCTTGTGTCCAAGTTGTGATTTCCTCTTGGAAGTTTTACTCTCTTTATGCTTGTACTGTGCTTATACAGGAAAGTTCAAAGCTGAATTCAAATCCCATTTCCTGGGAAAGATCTTTTCATATCCCACCAATACAAATTAATTTTTTTCCTCTTGTTCTATCACTGCCTTTTGTTTATGACATTGAGCAAGCTTAAATCTTACTGTGCCTTTTATTTTTAAAAAATTATTTCCATTTATGTCTGTTCTGTGACCACCCTTTGAACTCATGGAGGGAAGATTCTATTTTGTTTGTCTTGATACCCTTGTACAATCCAGCAGTGAAACTGCATTTTGTGGGCCCTCAATATATTTGTACCTCACTGCATGACTGGGTACATTCTTTATTAATGTAAAGTGTACTTGGCTTAATAAGCTTTTGGCAAGAGACAGAAAGAAGCAGTACAAGTTTATTTCCTTATTTTAATCAGCAAAGTAGATTTTAAACATAGGCTGTTGCATGTTTAGACCAACTCTACTGGGTAGAAAGACTAAAAAAACACTTCTAACTAATAACGGACTTCAGCAAGAATACATGGTATAATTGTACTTTGAAAATTATAATCTGCATGAATACAAAGCAATTAAGTATTAGAAGTTCAAATATTTGAAAAGCTCAAAATATGTGGACATGATGTTCCTTGAATTCAAATGTTGATAGGAAGAAATTGCATCTATTCATCCACCTTAACCCTTACATTGTTATTTATGCTTTAATGAAGTGTTTATTGTGAGTCCCCGTTGTGCTTGATATTGGGCTAGGTGCTAGAAATACAAAGAGGATGAAAAACTCTGTTCTTTAATGAGCTCTTGTCAACAATCAGCTACAGTAAAAAACATGTCGGGTTACAGTGATTCCTCAGCCTACTATGGAAGACGAGACACTTGAGACAAGCACTGAGAGACAGAAGTATTTATGAACTAATATTACGCAGAGTACAGAACACTTGATTATACCCGAAACGAGAAAATGGATTTTGGGATGGAAGCTGCTCAAATAGATTTTGAAAGTTGACTGGGGCATTTGCAGATGGCAAGGAAGGAACTGCATTTTATGAAATGGGAACAGTATAGAGAAATACCTGGAAGCCTGAATTAGCTTGTTGTACCCTCAAATCTAGTATATCATATTTTAAAAGATTGACACAAAATACACTTGGGAACCAACATAATCTTTAGACATAATCTAATGACACTTTACCATACAAACTAAACTACTTGGTTAACAAAATATTTCCATATATACATATGTTGCTTCTCTCTGGCTCTAGACTCAAGCTAAATAACATTACTTAATTGTAGAAAGTCCAAAACTGTCTGTGCCTACCAAGAAGCCAATTGACATTACTAGGTATAAGAAACAGAATTTCAAAAGCGTAATGAGGTTTCCTCATTTTTATCTAGTTCAAGGTAACATAATTAGTATGCGGATATACATGAGGTCATTTCCGGCTTTAAAATTCTGTAAATCTGCTTCATTAAACTTTCCTTTTTTTGAAAGACTCTTCATGATCCATTGGTTTTGGATGTCACTTCATCCAAACTTTTTATTCACACTTGCACAATGAGTTGAGATGATAATATACTTAGGCAGAGAGGTGGAAAGAGAGGGAGAAAAGGGTATAATGGAACTTGGGCTGGTGAGGAAAGAGGAGACAGCTTCTGATAGAAGCTCTCTGTTTTCTTCTTTCTCTAGTACATATCTCTGAAAAATAATCATGGTACTATATTAGCTGCTCTCCAGGGCAGAAGGCAACCTCAAATACCAAGCCAAGCTTGTAAGTCACATATATGCACCATATATATATTATATATATATGAATATATATTTTATATATCATATATATGAATATATATTTTATAGATCATATATATGAATATATATTTTATATATGATACATGAATATATCTTTTATATATATTCATATATAGCATTATATTTGCTTATAGTGTTATATAGTTTGCTATATAGTCTCTATATCACTATAAAATAAAACAACTTTTGTATAAGTGTTTTATAAGCTCCAAACATGCTATACAAAGATAGAGCATACATGGCAATATATACAATACATATTGTTCTTAGATAGCATTTCTACCTCCATATAAGTAGTCTAGTTAAGGAGAGATAAAAGACAATGACAGACTGTGTCTATATTATCTGTATCTTCCTTTATATCTCTTGAAAGTGTTTCTCTGTAGCTAGAGGCATCTAGGTACTACGGAGCCAGAAATTGACTTAGAATTTTTTGTCAGATGTATAAAATAATATTTGGACAATGATGTGAAAAAAACACCAAAGAATCATAAAATTATGTGATAAATATCATAGGCATTTAGAATAAAATTGGGTCTTGGAAATCATATAATATACTTTCCATTCAGTTCAAGAGTTAGCAACCATAACCATGGTCTTCAGTTCTCTGATGAAGACACCCAGAGATAGAAGAAGCTCAGTGTCTCGTGAGGAAGGCCACTCAGCACATGTCCTGAGCATCCTAGTGTTTGCATCTTTGAGGTCGTATCCTGAAAGCTTATAGGCTGCCATCAGAGAGAGGAGCTCTACATCAGGGGTGTCCAATCTTTCAGCCTCCCTGGACCATACTGGAAAAGAAGAATTGTCTTGGGCCATGCATAAAATACACTAACACTTAAGATAGCTGATGAGCCAAAAAAGAATGGCAAAAAATGTAATAATGTTTTAAGAAAGTTTACGAATTTGCATTCGGCCACATTCAAAGCCATCCTGGATTGTGTGCAGCCTGCAAGCTGTGGATTAGACAAGCTTGCCCTACATTAATACAGGACAGCATAGGGCAGGGGCGGTGTCTGTGGCACAGTAGAGTCTTAGCACTCTGGGAGTTACGGGGAAGAGATAAACTTACCTTGATGATGAGGGGATTGAACAAGGTCTCGTGGAGTAAGAGGCATTTCAAGCTTTCAAGGACAGATTGAATGTAGACATGTAAAGTAGTGGAGAAGCATTCTGGACAGAAGGAATGGCATGTGCCAAGGGACAGTTGCTAAGAAGACTTTCCTTAGCTGCAAACTGTCTCTCTGAAACATGCAGCAACTATTCTACTATGCAAGAAAATATAATTCCGTATCTTTAAGCTAGTTCTCACAAGCAGATGAAGTTGTTATGTCCCTTTTCCTTGATATAAATCTTCTCATCCAACAATTTCCAGATCCACCACCAACCTGGTCACCCTCCACATCATGCCCTCATCTGTATCAAGGTGTCCCCTAAGAGATGCTTCCCAGACTGTTGCAGTGCTCTTTCCTTTTGCCTTGGCCAATACAAAAGCAGTGGGACAACAGCTTTTCTTGCTTTGGGTTATTTCTGTTAATGGAGAAGTCCGGCAGCACAGGCTAAGTCACTGTCTCTCAAACTGCACTTAAGTTCAAAGCTGGCTCTAGTAGTCATCCATTCTATCATCTTAGACAAGTTATTTAACTTCTCCAAGCCTCAAAATTTTCATTTGTAAAATAAGAATAATGACTACCTCCTTCTTGGGATTACTTTCAAGATTAAATGAATATTTAAAACTATTTAGTACTGGGCCGGGCATATAGGAAGTATTTAAAAAATGTTAGGTACTATTAGTAATACAATCAGTCACATGTAGTGATTTTTAAGGCTCTAATAAAATTTTCAGACCCTTGATTTATATCCACAGTAGGACATTTTTCAACTCCTCCCCCACCATTTATTTTTAACATGCTTCATAAAATTTACTGCCTTTTTTTCTGTTCTAAATTAAATTGTACTTAATGTTGCTGGGGTCAGCAGCATTACTACCTTTGGACTTTGGCTTGATAAAGAACAACTTGAGATCTCAAAGCTTAAACACACCATGCTTACCATTCTCTTACAGACAAGACATTTTATTCTTTGGTATGCTGACAGCTTTTATTAACAGAAGTTGTATTGATTATGTTAAAGGACAAAGAAGATCAAATTTCTCTTTATGGTCTTTGTGGTGGTTATCTATTTTTCTGCTACCCAAAATTCCTTTCACCCACTGCTGGTAAATGAAACCCAAACTTTTAAAGAACCACCCTTCTCTCAGTCTTAGTCATTCCTTAGCTGGGGAATCCATCCCAGTTCAGGGTTGGAGAAGGTAATATAGATGTAAGGGGTCAGGGCACTGCCTGCCCCTTACAACAGTGGCTGTTTGGATTTGCCATGGGACCTCTGATCAGAACCTTTGAAATACAATGATATGAATTTGGAGTTGTTGCCGTTACCTTGAGCCACAAGAGGGGATCTTGCCGAGAATGAATACAATGCAGAGGAAGTGTAATAAAAAGATCCAGGGAGAAACCCAATATTTAGCAACATTGTGTACCTGAAGCCAAACAACTCCTGGGGTTTCCAGTTACTCCAATAAATTTCTTCTGTGCTCTTAAACTGGTTGAGATTGAATTTACTGTCATTTTCAGCTTGCAACCAGTCATGCCTAATATAAATGAAATCACCAGTTACATGTATTGATAAAGAAAATAAAGGATATAAACCCTAGAAAAGATCGGTTTTCGAGCATCATCTAGTATTTGAAAGCCCATAGAGAAAGGCAGCTTTGACTATTGTGAATGGTTAAGGTATATAGAAGAATTTTGTTTGGGTGCCCCAAATTTAAAATATTATAATAGTCTTGGTTTCTAGCTATCCAAGCACAAGCATGTATTATTTATATTATCTTTGTATCTGTATCACTACATCATCAGTCACATCTATCTATACATAAAGAAACAGTCACATCAGTTTAGTAGTCTTCATTCTAATGGATAGTGAGTCTCTTTTAGGGGTCATGTCTTATTCATTTGCAAGCTTCTAGCCCAGTCTCTGACAGAGGTACTTAATAAGTGCTAAAATGAAACAAATAGGAATCTGTTGCTTTGGCCTAAATTGCCTTTATAGAGAAAAGAAAAGGCAGAGGTGTTGATGGCTGTGAAATGGGAGCACCCCTAATCCCAGAGCTCTATTCAAATAGATTCACAACACTATGAATGGTGCCCTCTGGAACTCTGCAGTGGAGCAACCTGAATAAAGTTTTTAAAACTATACAAAAGAAAACTCACTGATTACCAATTTTAGTAAGTATGAGGAGACATGAATTTACTGAAATTTAATTGTGATTTCTTGTAAATTTGTTTTTCTAATAGCAGTAACACTAACTTCTTCAATTTACTAAGCATAGATTTTTTTTTTAGCTTTTCTTTCTTAATACTTAATAAATTGTAAAATTAACTCAATTCGAAATTTTGGGATCTGGTTAGGAAGGTATTTACCAACAATAACAATTAGATTTCTTTGGAATTGTTAAGAATAACAAAGACAGAATACATTAGGTATTCAATTTCTTCCTGCTGTGATTCTAAATTTCTGATTCCTTAAGCCCAACATGGCAACATTCATTTAAATTGACAAAATTAATATCCTCTACTTTTTGGTCATTATTATAATGTAGCTCTTACATTAAATGTTGTGATAAATTTATGAATGGCACAACATAGACATTCATTTGTTTAAAAATATTTGGTTGCCTCCCATCACGCTACCTAACTTCAAACTACACTAAAAAGCTACAGTAACCAAACAGCATGGTACTGGTACCAAAACAGATATATAGACCAATGGAATAGAACAGAGCGCTCAAAAATACCACCACGCATCTACAATCATCTGACATTCAGCAAACCTGACATGGGGAAAGGATTCTCTATTTAATAAATGGTGTTGGGAAAACTGGCTAGTCATGTGCAGATAACAGAAACTGGACCCCTTTCTTACACTTTATACAAAAATTAACTTAGGGTGGATTAAAGACTTAAATGTAAGACCCAAAACCATAAAAATCATAGAAGAAAACCTAGGCAATACCATTCCGGACATAGGCATGGGCAAAGACTTCATGACTAAAACACCAAAAGCAATTGCAACAGAAGCCAAAATTACAAATGGGATCTAATCAAACTAAAGAGCTTCTGCACAATGAAAGAAACTATCATCACAGTGAATAGGCAACCTACAGAATGGGAGAAAATTTTTACAATCTACCCATTAGACAAAGGACTAATATCCAGAATCTACAAAGAACTTAAACAAATTTACAAGAAAAAAAACAACCCATCAAAAAGTAGGCGAAGGATATGAACAGACACTTCTCAAAAGAAGATATTTATGCAGCCAACAGACATATAAAAAAAAACCTTATCATCACTGGTCATTAGTGAAATACAAATCAAAACCGCAATGACATATCATCTCACACCAGTTAGAATGGTGATCATTAAAAAGTCAGGAAACAATAGATGCTGGAAAGGATGTGGAGAAATAGGAACGCTTTTAAACTGTTGGTGAGAATGTAAATTAGTTTGACCATTGTGGAAGACAGTGTGGTGATTCCTCGAGGATCTAGAACCAGAAATACCATTTGACCCAGCAATCCCATTACTGGGTATATACCCAAAGCATTATAAATCATTCTACTATGAAGACACATACACACATAAGTTTATTGCAGCACTATTTACAATAGCAAAGACTTGGAACCAACCCAAATGCCCATCAATGATAGACTGGATAAAGAAAATGTGGCACATATACACCATGGGATACTATGCAGCCATAAAAAAGAATGAGTTTATGTCCTTTGCAGGGACATGGATGAAGCTGGAAGCCATCAATCTCAGCAAACTAACACAGGAACAGAAAACCAAACACCACATGTTCTCACTCCTAAGTGGGAGCTGAATAACGAGAACACATGGACACAGGGAGGGGAACATCACACACTGGGGCCTGTCAGGGGTGGGTGTGGGGGGCAAGGGGAGGGAGAGCATTAGGACAAATACCTAATGCATTCAGGGCTTAAAACCTAGATGATCAGTTGATAAGTGCAACAAACCACCAGGACACCTGTATACCTGTATAACAAACCTGCACGTTGTGTGCAGACATCCCAGAACTTAAAGTAAAATTTTAAAAATAAAATAAATTAAAAAAAAACTTAAAAAAATATTTGGTTGCCTCCATTTGACAACCATTGTACTAGGTGCCAGGGATGTAAGAATGAAAAGAAAAGACAAAGTCCTTCGTCTTGTAGAAATTATTTCTGACAGAATTTAGAATTGAAAATTTGAATCGTCTTCTAGTCCTGCATATCCTCATTTTATTCCCTCGACTGCTTCTCTACTTCTTTTCTATTTCTATATGTTGTGTTCTGTTTTAGAGAATCCCTGTAATTCCATGAGAAATAGAAGAGGAATATAGGAGGAGAAAATTATTGGGTAAGGGCACAGATTAGGTTCAAACCTCAGCTCTACCATTTACTAGCAGTGTAAGATCTAGCTCTATAAACTTAATTTTCTTATAGGGAAAGAGGGCAATCTTATATATAAGTCTGTTGGGAGAATTGAATGCATTAGGTGCATAAAAGTATCACACACAGTGCCTGGCACAGTGACTACTCTGTGGTACATCAGATATTATTACAAAGGTAGGTACTAAAAATCAAACTGTGCCTCTGGTTTAATCATTTACATCATTAAAGAAAAAAAATCCATCCTCTATGATCACAGTATACACACACTCAACTTGGCAATATAATGTTGATCTTATTGGATACAGTTAGGGTTTACAGCAAGGGTGAGAAAAAAGACAGTCATAAGGCTCTCCAGTTTTGAAAGCACGTATAGCTCTAGAAAGGTCTAAGTCCTCTTAGCATACTCCATCCAAAACAACTACTTTGTATTCAGAAGAGCAGCCATATCATCCCCACAGATGACTATCTACAAAATGGACTGTAATCCAAGCCCTGGGAAATGCCTTGGTTTTTAACTGGAATAGGGATCACAAGGCATATTACTATTTCCCTTTTTGTTTCTTGGACTTCTGAGTGTCTGATTACATTTGGCTGTTAAAATTTAAGTGAACAAAAACTCTCCTGTTTTTACTAACAAAAGATTTGCTTACTAAATGAACACAGGAGGGGTAAAACTGACTCCGCCGTCATGTATAAAAGATGAAACCATTTTTTAGATTCCCTTCCTTTTCTTCTCTCATGAAAGAACATGAGATTGAGAGGTGAGGTGGGGCACGACGGGAGATGCCTCTATTTAAGATCTTGCAGTTTCTTATGAGCTCTTACCACAAATCTTAAACAGGTAGAAGACTAAATTACCTCTTAAAGAATTTGAGGCCAGGTGCGGTGGCTTACGCCTGTAATCCCAGCACTTTGGAAGGCCAAGGAGTGTGGATCAGCTGAAGTCAGGAGTTCGAGATCAGCCTGGCCAACATAGCAAAACCTCGTCCCTACTAAAAATACAAAAATTAGCCGGGCATGGTGGCATGCATCTGTAATCCCAGCTACTAGGGAGGCTGAGGCAGGAGAATTGCTTGAACCCAGGAGGCAGAGGTTACAGTGAGCTGAGATTGCATGAATGCACTCCAGCCTGGGCAGCAGAATGAGACTGCGTCAAAAAAAAAAAAAAAAAAAAAAAAAGAAAGAAAGAAAGAAAAGAAAAAAGAGAGAGAGACAGACAGAATTTCCATTTACCTGTATTATCTTCTAATAGCTGTGAAGATTTATCCCTTCTTCACCCAGATAGCTACCAGAGACACAGAGTGGACATGGAGTTTTCATCAGAAAAACTTATAAAATCACAATTCTCTTCATCTGTGATCACATAGGTCAATTGTAAAAATCAAAGTGAGTCTGTGGTTTTGTGGAGACCACCTTGGCTTTATCCATTTAAGGGTTAAACAAAGGTGTTTATTCAAATAAGATACTTTCCAAAATTAGTTTTTCTTGTTTCTGGAGGACCAAGTGTGATTTTAAGTGAAGTTAATGTTTCAAAACTAAGTTCATTTGCTCCCATCTTAAAATAGATCAGTGATCAGAAAAAAAATGTAAATTCAGAACAATGTTGCAAATGCTATACTTCTACCCAGAATTGAAACAGCATAGACTGTGAGTTCCTCTTATTTCAATCAATTTTGATATCTAGTTGCCTTTAAAAAAAAAAAAAACTACTAAAAATTGCTGAAGCTACCCTTCTAGGACCTGAAGGAACAAGGTAATCATGTCCATGGTTAAATTTTTAATTGAAAGTCATTAGAATAATGTGATTCAGAAAATCAGAGAAAAAACAAAGACCACATACTATGTTGCCTCTGGGTGCTATGGAGCTCTTCCAGAGGCTTAGAGAGAAAATGAGACCCAGTCGGTGACAAGCTTAGAGGACTTCCCAAATGACTGTTGGAACCCCCATCCTGTGAGCGCATGCACACACACACACACACACACACACTCTCTCTCTCTCTCTCTCTCTCTCTCTCTCTCCCCCCCTCTCCCTCAAATAAAATGTTGAAGGAGGTACAAGGTACAAGAACCTAGCATGGCACTGGCAGATTTTATTTACCTGGGGTGTTGCAATCATTATCTGTAAACAAACAGTCCTTCATAATTAAACATTAACTTCCACATCCACTTAACAGTGGTGGTCAAGTAAATTTATGTTTCTCAAACTTCTGTGAGTGAATGGGAACAGACTATTTGGCACTATTTGCGAGAACATAAAAATTCAGAATTCAAAAATAATCAGAATTTACCTCTAGAACAGCTGCTGGAGTCTATCTGATCATCCCATGGCAGTCATTTCATTGATCACATGTATCACCCTGGCTCATAATTGCTGGTGCTTCAGAGAAGAAGGTGGGGGAAGAAACCAATTCCTGTGACCTATTTGGCCAGCGCCCAGGCAACACTAGCGGTTTCCTATGTCTTTCCTGACTCTAGCAGCTTTCATGGTTTGCTGTCAGAAAGACTCTAGGATGGGTTGCTTTATAATGTTTGTTTGTTCCTTTTTATAAAAATGCTCTATGCTTATTAAAAAAAGAGAAAATTCAGAAAATATATAAAACAAGAGAAATGGTTTGTAGCTCTGTCTTGTAGTGATATTCGGAACACTTAGGATATATGGTATACATATTAGGATATACAGTACATGGATATCCTAACTTTAGGATATATACTGTATATACAACTGGCGAACATTTTATGTATATATACACATGTACATACACATATATATGTAGTATATATTAAGGGTATGTTTAATTTATGTTTGCACAGTATTTGCACTTAATATTATGTGCATTTAACGTATTTATATGTGAAAATATACGTACATTTTTTAGTTTAAAGGTTCTTCCAAACTTCTCTTAGCTTAAAACTTACTTATCACAGAGAACTTTCTGATACTTACAATCCTGTATTCCTCTCTCATTGGCACCAGTGAATTTCTTCTAAAACCAAATATATACCATATAGGACCAAAAAAAAAAAAGTCCCACTATTCCAGCTTATGTGCTCTCTGCAATTTATGGCTTAAAAATAGCTATAAATTGAATTCCAAGCGCTCAACAGTGCCATACAGAAGAGAGATGATTATCTCAACATCCTAGGTGACAAAATCACCAATCAGTGGTTTTAAAAGACTTTGCCAACAGATGAAATACTTCCAGTTTCATCCAAACCACTAGATGTTGGGGCCAAGAGGAACTTGGGATGTAACTAGCAGCTGCCAAATATCACAGATGGCACAAAGTTAGAGACATGTGGAAAGGACAGGATCTATGATTAAATCTGTCCAGCAAGGGAAAGATGAAGATAAGAAGGTTCCTAAAACCATCCAGGACTCTCAAGTACATCCTGCCACGAAGAGGAAAAGAAAAGGATGCAAAAATTCACCCAATACCAGCATGTATTTGATACATGCTCAGGCCATGGGAATTTCACTGTGTGACAATAGCTGTGCAGTCAACACTGGGACATGTGCAATCTATTTACTTATCTCTTATTAGCCCCTTTATTAGGACCATGGGTTACTCTGATGTCTACTACTGACACAACCCCAAACAGAAAGGTAACAAAAAGAAAATGAAAGCAACCACTGAGAAATAAGCAGTAAAATCCAACAATTCTCAGTGTGAACCTAGTGGCACCTCAGCATTAATTTATTTAGTGTGTAGGAATTAATGAAGCCTATTTTTACATCATCTGTTAGCTGGAGACCAAACTTGAAGAGAGGTAAAGGAGCAGATATGTGTGGGGAAACAGAGCAAGCCAGGCTGCTGGGATGTTCCTACTGGTGTTTTCTGGTTTAACATAACTACTTTCACACACTATTCAGCTGAGTCGCAATTTATACAATGCTAGTAAGTAGTGAGTATATGCGGTGGTGAATGCTCCCCTATCATCCAAGCTTTGTTAAACAGATCATGCTATATGTGGTCTTGCAAAATCACTTAGCCTCGCTAGACCTCAGGATAACGAATAAAATTGGACCTGATGACCAGTTACATTCTTTTCAGCCTAAAATTCTAGATAACTCCCATTCCCCTGACCACACTGGCCTGGAAGTGGTAAATGTATGGATATAATTGTAGCATAATTCTCTATTTATAACCTCAAAAACCGGAAGATTACTCCTCCCCCTCAAGTGTTCTCCAAAGGTTTCTTGGAGCCCCCTGGAAATTTCAGTGGCCAGTGAAACCTATGACAGCATTTCGCAAATGTCACTACATCCAGACCCACCATTGAGGGACTGATACTCATGCCTCCCTAGGCATTGCCACACTTCCTTCTCTCCCAGAGCCATCAATATGGTGCCATTGCCAGACTGGGCTACTCACACGAGGGGGAAGTGCTTGTTCCCTAATACTTTGGCTTCACACCATGACACTGAAGCCAAAGCAATATTAGCTGATGTCTTAGTCCATCTGGGCTGCTACAACAAAATACTGTAAACTAGGTGGCTTATAGAAATTTATTTCTCACGTTTCTGAAGCCTGGGAAGTTCAAGATGAAGGCACTGGCAGATTTCGAATCTGGTGACGGTCCTCTTTCTGGTTCATAGATAGTGCCTTCTCACTCTGTCTTCACATAGTGGAAGATGCAAGGCAGCTTTCTGGAGCCTCTTTTATAAGGGCACTAATATCATTCAGGAGGGCTCTTTCTTTATGACCTAGTTACCTCCCCAAAGATTCCACCTTCTAATATCAACACCTTAGGAATTAGAATTTCAACACATAAATTTTGGGGAGATATACACATTCAGACCATATCAGTCAGTACTTGCAATATCTTAGACACTTTATAGAAAAAGAGCTCTCTCACGTCTCACCATTATATTTAACTCATAATCCTCGCCTCCTTTAAGTGTACAGGGTAGGTACAATGTTATATGCCAGCTCACCCCTCCTCTCTGTTGTGAGACTTTTTTAATGATTCAATAGCTTGTTTGTGATTTTACCTTTAGATGGGATCCCCCCCTCAAAAAACCTGGGGCAAGCCCATTATGCCAACCATCCACATGCCAGGATAGAAAATAAGAAAATACAACTTATGCTCAACCTGAGATCCATTCTATACTTGTGTTATAATGCTAAGCTTTCTTTTATTCATTCAAAGTTAAGCTCTTTATGTTACTTTATTTTATCTTAACAACCCTAGAAAGGAGGTGTCATTATTACTCCCTTTACAGATGAGGAAACTGAGGTTGAAAGAGAGTAAATCCTTTACCCAAAGTCAGCAGTTATTGAGATGAGACCAGAATATGCAGTGTAACCCCAGTGACTATGATATCCTATCTCCCTATTGATGTATACTGATTGTTTTATGTGTTTGACACTGTGCTGTAGTCTCTTATTTTTACAATGAAAGAAGTTGTACATGCCTTCATTTTAGAAGTTTTTCCTGACACAGTCTGACTTCAGATCTTATTGGTCACATCTCAAGGGATAGATATATTTCTGTTTCATCATGTTTTACAAAAATAAATTCTTTTCTGATTTTTGATTCTGATTTTTAGATCTCAAATTTTAACTCCATTGATTAACAAGAAATTTAATAAATAAATATTCAATCAACTACAATAACTCAGGAAAATTTTGTTAGTCTCTGAGGGAGATTTGAAGATGCCAAGTCAATGTCTTTACCCTAAATGAGTAGACAATCCATCTAGCAATAAAGATATAAGCATGAGAAGATAAGAAACCATTGAAAAATTAGAAGTAAAGGATGCCCAAACATCCAGCCTCATTCCTTCACTCTCAGGAAGTGACAGCCTCTGGAGGCAGAAACTCTAATTTTAAATCCCAGCTCATCACAACAGATCCTTCAGTCTAATTAACCCCAGGAATATTCTAGTTCCCTTAACTATGAATTATGAGGATACTAACCCACACTCACCTGGGAGGTATATATGAAGTAATATAAGTAAAATGTATAACATACTACCTGGCATACAGTAATCATTTCCTAAATCTTAACTATGATTATCTTAAGATGATTAAAGCATAAGAGTCTCCACTTCCCTTCCTTCCCCATCAGAATCCTGTGCCTCTAACTGCTCTTCCTTTCGTCTTTGAAGATGAAGTTCACTCATTGCCCACTGACGTATTCAATGAATATTTATATTGTGCTTCCCATTAGACTTCTCCTTTGCAAGAAAAACCCTTTGCCTTACACAAAGTAAATGCTTAATAAATAGTAGCTATTATTAAATTTGAATGAATGAAAGGAAGCTTAGAGTCATAACACAAATGCACCGTGGATCTCAGGTTGAGTGTAAGTTACATTTTCTATCCTGGCAAGTGACATGACTTATTCTTTCTTCTTCCCAAATCATGGTAGCATTTTTAATCTCTCTTTCTCTACTTGCTTTTTCTCATGTATCTAAAACCTAAATAAACCTTTCTTCTGGGCCATGCCACACCAGATGCCCACCTGCTAGGTTATCTCTCCTCCACTGCTTATTCTCTCAAAATAACACACTTACTGCCTCTACTTCTGACTAACTCATTTACTCATTCATTCAGGAAACAAATGAGCATCAGTGATTTCAGGATTGATATTGTGGAATAAACCATAAGTATCTCTGCTCTTGATCTCTGCTCTTGAGACATGATCTCTGCTCTTGAGATGGTTGTGGATTTTTTTTTCCTCTTAAACACCCACAATACCTCCACAGTCAGTCGCTCTTGATCAACCAAATCACTCAACCCAAGTCTTCTCTTAGTCCTCACTGATTTCCTTCTTCCATGGAAACTAATGTAGGAAAATGTGCCAAAGCAATCTGAAATGATTATTAAGACTGTTTCTAATGACCGAAGGGAAGGCTGAATTTTGTGTGTATGTGTTAAGTGAAGACAGGGCTAGGAGAGTACAGGTAAGATGGGATGATTAATTCCCAAGGACTTAGTTCAAACTCAGTTAAAGAACTCTAAAAATTGGCACATAGCTATGTTGTCAAAGGTGAATATCACACAAAAAGTCTTTCATTGGAAGCAATCTGCACAGGAAATAAACTTAATTTCTTCAAGGTAATGAAAACCAAAGACATCACTTTCTATGCTGTAAATGCACTCTTTGTAGGCCTTCTGACCCAGTTTAGTGACTAGTTTAATATTCAAAGAACAGATATGTCCTCTTCACTTTAGAAAGTTTGATGTTTGAAGACAATTTAGGTCATTGGCTCCTGTGACAGCATTTCCCCTGTGGGAAAGCTACATTTAAGCATCCATCTCTTGTATTATTGATAGCAAACTGGTAAAGGCCATGAAGTCCAACAGCTTTGTCTCTGGGCCGTTCAGAAGAAGCAATTAAATCAAAACTATTCCAGCTTTCCTTTTAGAGGAATACGTCTGTGCTCTGAACACCAAATCTGTGAAGGTGGAGTTCCAGCATGCTTTTTTCTTTTCAAATATATTTTAATCATCTCCATACCAAAGCAAAATCAGAAATGACATCACAGATACATTAATTTTTGGCTAGTCACATAATCACTATTACCTTGGTAGTAAATAAAATGTGTTCTTTCAGATGCAGAGCAAACACAGCCTTCCTCCATGCTTCTTACTCCCATCATTTTGAAACCACCTGTCCTGGAATCACCATTGTTTCTATGTTAGTCTAGCTCCACTTGGGATTTCTAAGGGCTGAGAATGAATTTTTACTTGTCATTGAGTTTCTAGTTCCTAGTCCAGACTTTGTCACACAGCTGATTTCTGTAGATATTTGTTGAACACATTTTCCCCTAAGAACATTTCAAAATGTTAAAATGTAAAAGTTCGAACTACTGAGCATTGCACATGAAGTCCTTCCTGTTTCTGGTCCTAGCTTATGCTACACTGCCTACTTTTCCCTCATGCCTACTTTACTCAGGTACCCTGATCAACTTAAAATCACTCAACATGCCATGCTTCTTCACACCACACTGCTTCTGCACATACTCTTTCCTCTCCTTGGAATGTCTTTTATCTCTTTCTTTCCTTATTGAAATCTTAATCATCTTTTAGATTTGCCCAACTCAAATACAATCCCTTTTATAGTTAACTTTTTTCTCAAGCAAAATTAGTTGTTTCACACACTGCTTTCTTAAATATCTGGTATGTTCTTCTATTACATTTTTATTAGAAAGCAATATGATTAATTGTTCATGTCAATTTCCTCCCATTAGTTGGTCAGATCCTAGACTGTAAAGATTATGCTATTTTCATCTTTGTATTGCTAACGTAACACATGGAGCTTGAAACATGGGACATGGTCAAAAATATTTATTGGATTGAATTGATTTCTAGTTCTGAGTCCATTACACATATATGCTTTGCCATTTCCTGATAAACCAGACATATTTACCTTCTTTCAATATTTGTTTTTGAACAGAATTTGGAGGGATAAAAATTTTTTTTAGTTAATCAAAGAAGTTGCTTTTTAGTTTAAGTAAAAACATCACTATCTCAAATCCTTTTTGGCATAAGATTTATGTAAATAAATAAAATGGATAGTCGCTGTGGTCATTTTAAAAGGCCCATCCTCAATAAATCACATGCTGGATTGCAGTGTTTGAAACTGTATCAAACACTTGTATTATTTTTCTCCCTTGAATTCTGATTACAACCAAAGTAAATACCCCTACTATGCTTTCTTATTGATAAAAGGAAAGAAAGTTATTAAAAATAGAATGGAAAAATTGAAAGAGGAACCTTAGAACAAAGTATTGAGTGCCTGCTCTCTTATTACCTGAGTATCCTGTGAAAGCTAGTCTCTCAACCTGCTGAGGTCAAAATATGATCATTTGAAAACTCTACCAAGTAAGGTCTGAAATTTTAGAAGTCAAAGTTGAAGGAAAAATTAATATTAAATATTGGTAAACTGTGTCATTGTGATATTTAAAATTTATTTAGAGGAGACAAAAAACATCTCACTGACTACAGAGTCCTGGAACAAAGATGGCAGAACAATGACCCAGTAAGTCTGCAAAATCACTCAAGGTGGTCTAAATATAACTGATTAAAGAAGTAAATGTGGATGGATAGGGAGATAAAGCATGTTCCCAAAGCCTATCTTTTCTTCCTATAACTCCACAGAGGATAACCACAATTACATACAAGTTTTTATCTCCAGCATGCAGTATGGCATCTCACGCATAGCACGCACCTGGAACATTTTTTTGAAGGCATGAATTCATGAATCAACTTATGACAGACTATGCCCTCTTTCTGAAATGTGGACTCTTCCCATCAAAACCGAGCTCTGTGAAATAATGGAGCAGATGATCTGGCCCATGTAGCAATCCTTTTTTTTGAGACAGAGTCTCGTTTTGTTGCCCAGGCTGGAATGCAATGGTGCAATCTCGGCTCACTGCAACGCCCGCCTCTCTGGTTCAAGCGATTCTCCTGCCTCAGCCTCCTGAGTAGCTGGGACTACAGGAGCGTGCCACCATGCCCAGCTAATTTTGCATATTTTTAGTAGAGATGGGGCTTCACCATGTTGGCCAGGCTGGCCTTGAACTCCTGACCTCCAGTGATCCACCCACCTTGGGCTCCAAAAGTGCTGGGATTACAGGTGTGAATCACCATGCCCACCCCATTTAGCAACTCTTTATGAGTGACCACTACTACTAATATGGACACATTCCTAGTGGCACAGCCAACATTTTGTAAAACTTCCTGATGTTAACTTCAGATAGTTAAATGTATAGCCTACTTTAGACTGATTTTCCTTAAAATCCATGAGCTAATTTGCTTTTATTTACAACTTGTAGCACTACGTTTCAAAACAGCAAAAAAAATATCGAATGCTTCTCATATGTAAGGGCACATTCTCAGAACTATAGGTGCATTAACTTATTTCACCACAGTGAAAAGTAATTAATATTATTAAACTGTTCCTGCTTTATTCAACCTGTCTCAATCACAAATTCCTCATCTGAAAACCAGAGATAAGAAGGCTTCATTACTGAAGATTAAACAACGTATAAATCATGCATCTTAGTCTCCAACCACAATAGTAACTCAATAAAAGTTAATTTTCTTCCTCTCTCTGCTCAACTTTACCCATTAAGTTTTTTTTGCTGTTGTTATTGCTTTTAAAGGTATTTCTGTATGAGAAATTTAACATCACATTACTCATTAGGGAAATGTGAATTATAATCACAATGAGAAAAAGCTATACAGAATGGCTAAAACTAAAAAAAGAAAAAGACAATGCCAACTGGTGAGAATGTGTGACAACTGAAACACTTATATTGTATGTTAAAGGGAGTAGGAAATGGTATGATCATTTTGACAAACTCTTTGGCAGTTCCTACTAAGGTCAAATATATACCTACTCTATAATCCAGCAATTCTATTCCTAGGTATATAACAAGACAAATGAGTGCTTTGTCCAACAAGAATGTTCATAGCAGCTTTATTCACAGGAGCCCCAAATGGGAAATAACCCAAATGTCTACTAACAGGAAAAAAGATAAATCAGCTATGCTGTATTCATACAACATATGCACAGAATGACAGACCAGAGAAAATGAACAAATTTTAGGAGCTTGTTGAGTGGAAGAAGGCAGACACAGGAGTGCATATTGTATGACTTGACTTACACAAAGTTCTAGACAGGCAAAACTAATATAGAGTGTGTTCTGTATACTTCAATGTGATGGCCAATCAGATGTGGCCATGAGAGGAGGCACAGGAGAGACTCAGGAAAACAAAAGTTATTATCTTCCCAAGTCCTAGAGACAGGAGGCACTGTATGCCACGCAGGGTCACATGGGAAAAACACCAGGGTGGTTAGGAGGCAGAAGATGTGAGCTACAGGAGAGCTTAGACCCCAGCCTTTGCTGGGGTTTCCTAGGGAATGGCAAGGCAGGCAGGGTAATCATGTTAGGATTGGCTATTCTGAATAATTTCAGTGGACTGTAAGCTATGGGGTGGTCCCTAGTTGCCTGGTACCTGGCCTTGGGATGATTAAGGCAGAGGAATATTGTGTCCTGGGGTGTAAGGGCCAGATAGAAGAGGCATGGCTCTGGATTGTTAGTTTGTATATCAAAGCCATGCTCCTGGCTAAACCTTGCTATCTCTAAGAACTGGCTAGCCCTAGGAGAGGCATTCACTTCTCAGCCAGAAAAGTCTTTTAAAGATGTCAAATCAGTAAAATATGCAGAACGTAGTACGTGTATACACACACACATACAATACAGTGATGGAAATCTGACACTGGTTACCTTGGGTGGTAGTGATTGCTGTGATATTAACTGGAGAAGGTCATTAAAGAACTTTCTAGGGTGATGCCAATTAATACGTCTTGATATGGGTTGTGGTCACATGGCTGATTTCTTTTATAAAATATTATTGAGCTTACAGAAAAAATTCACAAATTCTACTGTAAGTTATACTCAATTCAAGAAGGTTTTCTTGATGATGTTCTACTGTTCACTTAAGTAGGATACCTGTTAGCAGCTTTTACAGGATGGTGAAGGATGACTATACTAGATAAGTCAGTTTAGATGTAAAGAGCAGATATCCGGAATTCACCTTGGTATTTATTCAGGACACATCTGAAAACACATGCTTTCCTTTTGCTCAGTGATATGCCACTATTGACAACTGCAAAGTAATGCTCATGATATGATTTGGATATTTGTTCCTTCCAAATCTCATGTTGAAATATAATCCCCAGTGTTGGAAATGGGGCCGGGGGGAGGTGTTTTGGTCATGAGGGCAGATCCCTCGTGAATGGCTTGGTGCCCTCCCCATGGTAATGAGGGAGTTCTTGCTCTGCATTCACAGATCTGGTTGTTTAAATATCCTGGCACCTCCTCCCTCACTTTCTTGCTCCCTCTCTTTCCCTTGACAGGCCTGCTTCCCCTTCACCTTCTGCCATGACTGTAAGCTTCCTGAGGCCTCCACCAGAAGCACATGCTGGCCCCAAGCTTCCTATATAGCCTGCAGAACCATGAGCCAAAATAAACCTCTTCTCTTCATAAATTACTCAGCCTCAGGTATTCCTTTATAGCAATGAAAATGGACTAACACTGCTCACTATTCCCTTTGCCTAACATTTTATAGCTGTCCAGAGCAAAAGAAAGATGTTCTTGCCATAGCTCCTGTTTACTACAATTCTCTTAAGGCTGTTATCATTCTGGATGAAAACATTTTAAAATGTATAAAACAGGATAAAATGTTTCTCCACAATGAGACAGTTTGCAAAGTTGTTTGGATATGGAAAATGAGTTTGCCAGGGGGTACAAAAAAGGGAAAGAAAAGTGAAGATCCCTCCTACAGTGTAACCCTCTTAATAAAGCATCCTGCAGTGGCTGAGCAATTCCCACATTTAATGACTAATGAATTTGGGTTCGCCTCTGCATTTGCACAGCTGGGGACAATGGTGCTGTCTATGGAGCTTCTTTGAGGCAGAGGGTGAGGAGGTGGCCACATTGCACTTCAACTTGAGCAATGTAAACTAGGCAGACTGTTAAACAAGTATGAGCTGTACATCAAAGCAGTATACGTTATAAATATACCCCCAACCCTGCACAGAGGCAGTCCCTATGCTGCACGCCACTCTCTTCAGCCCACTCCACCCACGACGTGCCCCTCTACTTCATACTTCATTCCCTTCAAGGGAGTTCCCACTGTGAGCAATAATCTCTAGCATGCGTCCCTGCCTTTGCCTATACTGCACCACTCTACTTAATCCAGAATAGTTTTTTCTGCCCCTTCTTCTGGTTGGTATCTCCTTCAGTACTCAGCTCAAGGGTTATCTTTTCAAGGAAACCTTGCCCATCTTCCCAGCCTGTATTTGGTGTTTCTATCCCTGCTCACCAATGTGAAAACATGTATCAAGTTATATTGTTATTTCCAATTTCTTTGTCTCAATTCCAATATTAGCTCCTTTTGATCAAAGGCCTGTTCTTTTCGTCTTTGAATTTCTAATACCTAGCAGAGTTTCTGACACTTAGCAATAGATGATTGTAGAATGAATAAGTATGTGAAGAGTAAATCAGTTGGGGGTGAAATGTTAATTGTATACTGCTGTTTTGATGTATGAATTGCTATACACTTAAAAACAAAACAGTGCTCATTTGACTGTTTTACATTTGTGTGAACTATTATCCTTCAGAAAAACTTCAATGAAAGCAGGAACATTCTGTTGAAATATTAATAATCTTTTATTCTGAACTCCTTTAAACATGGTTAATTTTTCAAAAATCATAAAAATTTTTTACCCCATATTTAGTTTACTGTGACATTACTTCCAAACAATGTGCTATTTTCTTTCTTTTTTCAAGGACATAAATTTGGGATGTTGCAATTTCAGTCAACCAGAAGAATTGACAAAGCTTGTGGAACCTTTTGTCAGTGGTGAAACCATGAACAATGGGAGCAACTCAAGAAGGCATTTACGGGGACATCTGAACACATCCTGCCATCTCAGGGTGGAACTCTAAAAGCATTTCTTCATGATTTCAATATTTTCCTCCAGTGAAGGAGAGTCTACTACTTATTCCAGACTTTCTAAGCCTCTTAATCAGAAATACTGTCTTTATAGTATACCTAAAATCAGATTCTGTAGTTGAACTCCATTTCCTCTTGTTATATATTAGCAAAAGGTATAGAAAAATTGTTTATCATTACTTGCAGAGTGAAATCATAGTTTTGGATCGCTTGCCATGCCTTCTAGGTCTGGGTAGATTCCAGAACCATTAAGCTATTATGTGTGTAGGAAGTTCATGCTAATTGAGTTAGTGAAGCACTGTGCCTGCATCCTTGCTAAGACAGGCTGCTCCCCCGCCATATCACCTGCTAGATGAATGGGTCTAGGTGGCCATTTTTAAATCTTGTGACTCTATTTCTCTGACCAGAGCTAAATAAACAAGGTTCAACATATCACCAAACCTTGGTTAATGAGATTTTCCATAGGAGAAGGGGAGAGGATAAACTGAGGAGACAGGAAGGCAACTTCGAGATTACAAGGAACTAGGCACTATACCAAGTGTTAACAGAATACAGAATAATAGATGAAGCTAACTTACAAAGAAAAGCATAAAGTAGATGGGCCAAGAGAGGCAGAAATGAGAGACTCCAGGGCCCCGTAACAGAGAAGTCTGGGTCCCTGTGGCTGTACTTCATTTCAGTCATTGGTATTTTAGAGGCTAACTTTAGAGGAAAATTTTTATTTAAGTTATCATGAGTTAATTAACAATTATCTATGTGATAGTTAATGTTATATGTCAACTTCTCTGGGCTGTGGTGCCCAGAGATTTGGTCAAACATTATTCTGAGCGTTTCTATGAGGGTATTTTTGGATGAGGTTTACATTTAAATTGGCAGACACTGAGTAAAGCAGATTACTCTCCATTATGTGGGTGGGCCTCATCTAATAAGCTGAAGGCCTGAATACAACAAAAGGCTCACCTCCTCCAAGCAAGAAGGAATGCCAGCAGACTGTCTTCAGATTTTATCTGCAACATCAGCTGTTCCTGGTTCTACAGCAGACTCGAGCTAAAATTTTCTGGCTCTCCAGCCGACTTAAGCTGCAATTCTCTCCTGAGTCTTCAGCCTGCTGGCCTCCCTCATCAGCTTTTAGACTTGTCAAGTCTCCACCACTGCATAAGCCAATTCCTTAAAATAATCTCTTTCAATATATATATACATCCTACTGCTTCTGTTTTTTTTTTTTTTCTGGAGATTCCTGACTAATACAATCTACAATAACTCCAAAGTGAAAGCAGTTGCACATAGATAACATGCATTCCCTGAGTCTAGTTTATTACAAAAGACACCTTGAATTCTATTAATTTGCATTGCATCACTTTTGCTTTACTAAGTTGAAAGGAATGGAATTCATATAAACTGCATACCAACTATATGCAAACACAAACATATTAATTTATGAATAATACAAAACAGTATTTTTATTATTTCAATTTATAATGAAAGACACTAAGACTCAGAAAAGTTTTCTATCTTGTCAATAATCATTTTGAGAATTGGCCATTTCATTCTTTTTGTAGTCAAGTACCTAGACAATCTACCAATGTTTATTATTAATGCATGATATAACTCTATAATCTAGTTGGGCCTCAGATGAAGAGAGACGGTAACAGGGGCAAATACAAGATGCAGAGGACTGCAGGGAAGGAGTTTGGAATTAGAAAAGTCCTTAATATGTGGCTTAACCTATTTGGGCCAGAATCTTTTTACCTATAAAGAGGAGTAACTGAACCCACCACATTTGTTCACAGCGTTGCTATGAAGCTCATTTCATTTGATGTAAAGGAAAGTACCCTGTAAATTGAAAAGCACCTTTCAAATGTTAAGCTTTTATTATCATTTCATTTTCAGTCCCTGTACGTTTCAATATATATATTTTTGTGAATAATGACATATTTTGAAGAACTGAGACTGCATCAATTTTTTTAGAGGGAGAACAAGTATTCTCCTACCCCTCATAAGATAGCCCACCACACACTGCTCCCCAATAAGTACGAACGATTTAGTCTCAATTTCCCTCAGACACTGAGCAGTTTCAAGACAAATAGGAACATCCAAATGGCTTTTCCGTCATTCCTAAGTAAATTCAAGAATGTTAAAGGTGGAAAGAACCTTAAGGATCATCTCATAGTTGGCAAACTGTGGAGCACAGGCCAAGTACCACCTGCCTCTCTTGTGTACAGCTGTTAAGCTAAATATAGTTCTTACATTTTAGAATGGTTGAAAGCAATGAAAATTAGAATATTCTATGACATTTGACAATTATATGTAATTCAAATTTCGTTGTTCATAAGTAAGTTTTATTAGAAAACAGCTATGCTCCTTTGTTGTGCATTGTCTGCGGCTGCTTTCATGCTTCGATGTAATATGAATTGAGTATGGCAGTAGAGGCTGCATGACGCACAGAGTAGTTACAATAGACTACATGAGCAGTTGCAACAGAGGGTGTATGAGCCACAAAGCCTAAACCACTTACATTCTGGCCTTTTATACAAACCTTGCCTACCCTGATCTAACCTTATTCTCTCATTTTATAGATGAGAAAGCTGAAGCATTGAAAGATAAAACTACTTATTCTAGGTAACTCAGCTAGGATATTAATTAATGCAGAATCAATTAAGAGCTGAAATTCCATTTTTTGTCCGTTTGATCATGCTGAAATTAATGACTAAAATTAGCTATAGTTATACTCATCTTTAAATTATATAGCTTGCTTGTATAAATGACTAGATTTTATCTCAAAATCTTTGAATGCTCACATGAGCTAATGTCACATAAAAAATTTGTCTTGAGAAAGTGAAATATTTTCTTCACTTATTCATTGAAATGAAATGTATATTGCATTGTTCTTAAGCAGTTCTAAGTAGAAGTTATTACAGAACAAAATAATGGTAAAAATTAAACATTTCACTGGATAACCATCAATCAAACTGAAAAACACCCTCTGCTTTTGGTTAAAAAAACAACATATATGGAACATTCAAACATTTTCAGACAAATTGGTTACATTCGATTTTCTTACAAGAGATGATTGACAATAAGATGAGAAAATGATTTCTTAGTCTGTGTTTAGTGAATAAAACTGGACCAGTTAATTTCCCAAATGTAAGCTAAATTTCAATGTCTTGTAAAATGAAAAAGAAAGTGTGTCTAAAGTTAAAGCATTCCCTTCCTATCACTAGGAAGTATCTCTTGGGATTCCAGCAAAATCAATTACGTACCCACCCGTTAATATCTATTTTCAAGGGGAAATGTTTAAACAGTGCTGCCAACTGGGGGTGATTTTGCCCCTCGCCCCCAAAGGATATTTGGCAATATCTGGAGAAATTTTGTTTTTCCCAATGGGAAAGGCATCGCGGGGGTTGGGGGGTGCTCCTGGTTTGTTTCAATAGAAACCTGAGATACCAATAAATGTCTTACAAAGCACAGGACAGATGTCCCCCACAACAAAGACTTATTCAGCCCCAAATGTCAGTAGTGTTGAGGCTGAGAAATCCTGTTTTAACGAAACATCATTAGGCAAGCCCAAAGCTTTCAACGACCCTGCAAACTTATCTGCCAGGTCCTAAATGTTCAAGTGAACCTTTATTTGTGGACTAGCACAATAGAGCAAATATTTCTTATGGAAGCCTATATGATAGCTCATTCTTTCCAATATTTTCTTCTAGCGAGATTATCACAGAGATTATGCCAGCAAATAGTTATTTACCTTCTTTCCAGCCACATGTATTATTGATCTTAACCAACAAACAGTAGCATAATTTTCTAATAATTCTGATCTCTTCCATATGCAAGTTATTTTGACTCTGATTTATTTTTTCCCTGTAGGAATCTGATAAGCTAAGATTTCTATTTGACCTTGATCCATGATACATGATATAGTAAAATAACCTATGACTAACAGAAAAATAAATCCTAAGTCATATTTACCTTCAAAAGGAAATACCAAAATATTTCAGTTGGGTAGAGCCTACACAGTTATCTCTAGACATTTTCCAAATACATATTTAGAGGATAAAGCAAGGGTGGCCCCAGCAAGTTTAACAGTACAGTTTTTCTTCTAACAGTATTTTATCTATTTTACAATGTAACCCAGTCAATAATATTAAAGGAAATATATTAACATATGTTAGATCACCATATTAAGAAATGCCTTTTCTCCAACATGATGAATAGATGAGATAATTTTTATCTCTCACTTTCTCTTTCAGTGTATATTATCAAAGCAGATATCTGGTGCTACCTACAAAGATTCTTCCTTGAGTACATATTTTATTCTGGGTCACTTTCACTGAGCACGAAATATTGGTTTAACTCCCTAACTAATCTTCCAACTTGGGGAATCGATGAACTAAATCATCTCAAGCTCAAGGTATTCTTTAATCACAAAAAAATTACCAAGACCCTATAATACCATTTGGTTCCTCTAAGTAGCAACTTCTGAACACTAATCAAAAACATAGTTACTCATTTTCTCCAATATTTACCTATTCAGATATAATTCATCTAACACCCGAGACATTCTAGGCTCTCTGCTAAATGCTACACACACCAAATTGAACAAGATATGATTCTCAACTTCAAGAAGATTTTCAAAATGAGTTGGAAGAGCTAATAATACCACAACATGCTAAAAGTAAAGCTTGAAATACCCACTGATGTTTACGGACATGCAGGAGAGGCGAGCTTTATCTAGCTTAGAGGATTCAGGGAAATTTTTCTGAACTCATCCTACTTACCTGCGTTGAGCATTAAAATATGGGCAGGGTTAGCTAGGAGAAGGTCTGGTGCAGGTTTTCCAGGCAGTAGAAATAAGTCGTGCAAAAAACTCAGCTACACGGAATTCCATGATTTGAGGAGGGGAAAAACAAGGTAAGAAGGCAGCAAAGTAGGCAGAGGCCAGATCACCTTGGGTCTTGTATTCCATGCCAAAGAGCTTAGGTTTTATTCTGCAAGAGATGAGGAATCACTGAAGAATGTCAAACACAGCAGCCTCCTGGTCTTACTTGCATTTTAAATGGACCATTCTGGTGGCTGTGGGAAGGATGGATTTGAAGTAGACAACACTGGAGGCAGCTGTAGTATTTTGGGCCCAAGAAAAAGAGAGACTGATTTTGGGAACTAGGAATAGACAGAAGGGGGTGGAACAGAGATATATTTATGAGGAAATCTGGCAGAACTGATTGGCTAATTACATAAGGATGGGAGAAAACAAGGCAAAAGGCACAAACCCAGGTTTTCCAGTTTGGGCAATGTGGTGAATGGGTGATCCTAGCAGTTGGGAGATAGTATAGAGGAAAAGGAGCAGATGAGAGGGAGCTTGCTTGATTCAGCAATGGCCACTTGATTAGGGCAGCAGTTAGACTTAATGTGCTTTCTCTGCTGCAAAGTTTTTCTGCCTCTAATCATGAAAGTGTACAGTCTCCTAAAGTAAACAAAGAGTGAGTCTGACATGCCATATTTTCTTTGAATCCGGAATACTACCTATCGACTACACATTTTTGGTATCTAAATTAGGTTTCCTGCATGATCCCTTAAAAAATAATTATAAAAGTCATTCAATGCTCTGTGAGCATGAGAACTTTAAAGATGTGGATACATTTTGAATCTATATAAATGTATAGAGAGATACTGAGTGCTCAATTTTGAACAATAAAAATGAGATACTGAGGCCTGGTCATGCCAGAGCCTAATTTTAATGAGCCAACATCTCTTTACTAAAGCATTACACTTTAGAAGCAGAGATTCTCAAATGTTAAGTGTGTAACATTCATCTGGGTTGTTTGTGAAATGCAAGTTTGCAAGGTCCACCCAGGGGTTTAACTTAGTAGGTCTATGTGAAGTTACCGTCTTCTGATTCTATCATAGATAGTCTTGGATCACACTTTGAGAAACACTGCTTCAAGTACTCATTGTGTTGGATAAAACTTTCTTCATGTAAGACAATTCAATATGTAAAATGTAGGAATTCTTCCTACATTCCTTATCAGTTATCTATTTTATCTATCTATCTATCTATCTATCTATCTATCTATCTATCTATCTATCTACCTACCTACCTACCTACCTACCTACCTACCTACCTACCTATGTATTAAACCTTGAAGAATCTTTACTTATTTGGGAGAAAAGAAATAAAACTCATCAATGATATCCCTACACTACAACTCCTATGCATGTCCCTCTGAAAATGAAGTACAGAAGAACCAATAGTTAGATCTGAATTCCCAAAGGCTATTAAACACAAATCTTCTGTGTGATAAACATAAAAATTAAGTGTGCCCTTCCTAGAGATTTTGTTATACCTGAACCACCCCACCCCAGCAGTCACAGCACTGTATTTTTGCCACATGCTCAAGAGCCAGGAAAATTGTGTTCATTCTATTTTTTTCATATTAAATATTTAGTATTAAGCAGCATTTAAAAAATTTTCCAAGTATAAAATTAATTGTAAATATAATTATGCTTTTCCAAATGAAAGCCCTAAATGTTCTCTTCCTCCTCCTTTCTGTCCAGAATCGTTGGTTAGTTTTTGAAGGTTGTGGGGGGGAGGTGGTTGGGTTGGGGAGTCTAGAATTATGGGCATCAGTTATGGCTGCTTCAGCCTTTGCCCTAAAGTGAACTGGCCACTTCTCACTTGGTCCTATCACATACCTTGGAATCTAAGGGACATGCCCTTGAGTGACCACTGCAAGCCCAAGGGCCATTCATTATAGCGGAATAAAGAAAGGGGGCATACGTAGGATGTTCCAGAATCTTGACCATGAAGACTATTTTTAGGAGCTCTCGTTCACAACCATATCTCCATCTAAGTTCAATAGCATAGAAAATTCTGAAATTTCACATCATGTGACTAAAAATTTTCATAAAAAAATACAGAGAAATGATCATATAAACAAACAGAAAATAAAAAGAAATAGGGAAAAACACTTCTTCAGATTCTATCATCTAGAACTCAGAGCAGGGCAGCTGAACTCAATTTACTTCTCTTTCTGTCAATGATCTTTCATGATTACATTTTGAAAACCTGAGAACTGTTTACTTAAAACCTTTTGCTCCCACTGTCGACTAACACAAAATCTGTTCTTCCCAGATACCAGCATCAGAGGGGCCGCTGAATTAAGTTTCCATCCAGATCAGCTGAATCTATGGCAGCTTTTTTCAATGTGGGGTCCTTCCAAGAGCTCTGGACTTCAGAATCACTGGCAGAACAGTGAAAATGCAAATTCCTGAACCCACCACCTACCTACTCAGTCAGCACCTCCGAGAGTGGGCCCTGACTATTTGCTTTTCTGACAAGCTCCCCAAGTGGTTCTAAGCATTCTTGGGATTTCATATATCTTTCATGTGTTTGTTCATTTGTTTGTTCATTCATTAAGCATTTGTTGAATACGTTTTGTTGGTCACAGCCTGTAAAACTCTTTTTCATGCTAGATAATGGAAAGGGAGAAAAAATATGATCTGAAAATTAATTTGGAGCCAGTTGAGGATACACCAACAGAAGAGCAGAGGGGAGGGTGTGGAACCGCTGCTGGGTAGGCAGAGTCCTGGCTCCCTGCAGGAAGTCATCTGGCAGGACGGCAGGGCCCTTTTCCTTGAGACAGACCTTGCCAGGGGTGTTACTGTGCCTCCAAGCATCCCAGAGAGCAGTGGCCCCTGGACTTGGATGTCCCAGCCATTTCCTCCTCACTCCCCAGTGACCACACATTTTCATTCTTGCCTCCACAAAAAAGGTCATCAGGAGACAGAACTCTCCAGAGAGACAGGAGGGTTTCTTGTTGCCTCAGGAATTTTCCTTAGGCTGCCTGAAGAACATTTCACAAAAAGGCAAGTCACATGGTTCACTGTTCAGCAGCCTGAGTCGAAGCCACCATTTGATACACACCAGACCATTTTCCCTCTATCCTGGGTTTTAGTTTGGTTCCATTTTCTTTTATTCTTTTCTTTTTTTCTTAAGGAAATCTGAGGCTGGCAGGCTGAGATGGAAAGATGGAAGTTTCTTTTATTTGTAGCCATTAAAATTCTGCCTAACAATACATCATGTTTTCCTAAAAGCAGTTTATTCTTCAAGTTTCCCATCTTCAAGTCACTTCATGGAATTAGTCCGTTACAAATATCCTGGCCTTGTTTGCCAGGATTCACTGATATATTCACCTAGACATAATAGGTGTGTATTTCCTCTCTTGTGGTGGAAATTTAACTGTTGCTCCCTAGGATGTGGCTGAGTACCCTATCCAGGCTAAGCAAAGTTTCTGGTTTATTGACATCATTCTACCTCCTTTGTAAAGATTCAGAATTTTAGATGTGAATGGGACAACTTGAACGTCACAAATTTAAAACACAATTGAAACAAATTTCAACATAATTATTTCTTGAAGAGTTTGAGAACACCAGAGGGAAATCAGTTCCTGGAATGCCTGAAATCAACTATAGAAGACAGACCAAATACATTTGGTTATTTGGATCTTACTTTGCTTCAGAGACAATAGAATGAACATTGGTTATCATTATATGGAATTATAGAAGTGTAAAACATTAGCACTTGGGCAGAATTTGTGCTGATCTGATAACCCAACCTGATCATTGCTCCTTCAGTTAATTCCCTTGTGTTACCTACTTTAAGTAATACTTCTGTATCAAAAAGAGAAAGGATAAAAAATAAGAGTTTGGGCTTTTGACTAGATTCCAAAAAAAAAAAAATTAAAAAGGGAATTTACTATGTAAAACTCTACATAGTTTTATCAGAAGGCAGGGTATATAACAAAAATACAGTGACATTACTGACTGAATACTATTTGCTTCACAGAATTCTGCTATCAGACACTCCATGGGGCTCATCCTCATTAATGAGATAAGTGAGATAAGGAATAATATTCTTTACTTTTGTCAGTCCTACTAGAGACAATAACTGAAATACGCTTTCTAGCCCGGGAAAGAGGAACTTCTTTCTCAGGATCTTAATTCTTAGATGCTGGGACCACCAGCCAACCCTACAGCAAAGATAGAAACTCAGACGTTATCCTAGATTCCTCTCTCCACCACAACTAGTCCATTTAGCAAGGCCCTGTTTATTTTACCTTCATTACTTTTGCCTTAGCCAGGTTCTCATCAATTCCCCAGGCCTCTAACCTAATCTTTCAGCTTCCAGTTGCATCATCTCACCCATTTTAGACACTACAGCCAGAGCAACTATATAATACCTAAATCTGGTGATCACCTCGCTGCAAAAATTCTTTTAATTGCCTCTCCCTTCCCCCTAGTTTCAAGATAATGGTCAAATGCTGTAGCTTAGCAGACAAGGCCTTCTATTAGGTGGGTGAAAATGTAATCGTGGTTTTTGCCATTAAAAACCTTTTGCACCAACCTAATATGATTACTTTTGCAGCAACCTAATATGATTTAAACACTGTTGTTTACCCGTTTCCTTCTTCCATTTTAATATTCAATTCTTTCAGTCCAAATAGACAACGTTCTTCAATGCCCAAGTTGCATAGCAGGCTTCGGACACTAGATCTAAATCCAGTCAAGACCCAAACCCTTCATTTTAAAGAAGACATCAAGTTACAGAAAGATTAAGTAATTTGCCCAAGGTCACACAGCTGGTTAGGAACACAGTGGAATTAGGACCCAGTGTCCAGGCTGACTTTTCCAGAATATAATTCCTTTATTCTATTTCTGACATTGCTTAAAGTGAGCAAAGTCATATGATTTCTCAATATAAAAATTTGAAAGTCTTAAAAATGATACTAATCATTTGGTCTTCATTAACACACTGACTTAAATATCTTTCCAAAATCTGTCACAAATACAGTGTCCCCTTCTCCCAATGCAACCCATTTTTCAGAAGCCTTCCCTTCAGTAAGTTCGCCAAGACTTCAATACACAGAAAGCTCTCTGCCCTAAAAATAATCTTCGAATTCAACATGTTACCAAAATAAAATCTTCCAAATAAAACAATGACAAAGATAGACCTGATAATGAATATGAAATATGCTAAGAACATTCTGTCACTGAAATAAACTTGACTTTTTTTGTGATTAATAGTAAGATGCAATCTTGAAACACATAAGAATAAAGCAAACGACAACAGAAGAGAAATGATGTGTAAAGGGTCCCATTTGAAATTTACCCGTTTGAAAACAGGCTCTGTCTTTTGGCTATCATCATTGTGTGCCTGTCCAGAAATTCATTTCCAAGTTTTATTTCCAAATGCAACCCCAAATTCAAAACGTAAGTTTGTTGGCATGTTCAAAAATTGCTCTGAGATGGACAAAACAACAAATGAGATGCTTTCAGGAGGAATAATAAGTATATTCCAACGCTCATTGGGTTTAATTCATACTTCAGATATTGGCCTTCCCCTTCTAATTCTTTAGTATCCTGTTTCTATTAGGAAATGGAAAATAAGGAAATAGGATTATGAAGCCATTTCTAAATATTAACATGATACCAAAGGAAGTTAGCAAAGATACACACATTTTCAAGGAAAAGGATAGAAAGGGAAATTGGCTTGAGTCCAGTCTGTCAGAAATGGTGACTGATCAGAGTTTAGCTAAATCTAATCAAGCCATCAGGACCTACACTGCATTTACTGACAGGTAGGGGCACTGAGAGAGGGCAGGTCATATTAGAACAATGCTTGGAAGAGGAATAAGCACTACCTGTTGAATAGGAGAATTGGCTTTGTTACCTTAAGATTTCAATAATCTACTGGATTCCCAGAGAATCCATTCATCAAATTAACATAGTGGTGGTAGTTAGGAGGGAGGTGGAACAAGAGAGAGAAGGGGGAGGAAGGGAGGGAGGAGAAAGAAAGGAGAGGACATAAGAAATACTGTTATTAAGTATTTCATTTCTAGATTAAGCCAGGAAGAGCATTTACCAAAACATGCAATTTATTATTCATGAACTTACATTTTACTCAAAAGATAAAATGGCAAGAATACATAGGAACTAGCAAAGCAAACACAGGAATCCATAGGAGAAACACACAACAATCCATAGGAAAATACATAGCATTCACAGCCAGAGGGTGGACAATACAATCGCTCATATACCAAAGCAGCTTTTATTTCTTTCTAAGTATTGCTGAAAGAACTTGGTATGACTTTATTTTTTTAAGAGTTTGAAATGTGCTCAATATCTGAAGTCTCAGAGGATAGCTATGATCTTTCAAAAATACAGATGTCATTTGGGAAAAAAGTTCTCCAGTAAGGTTCCATCCTGTCTTTTAGATATTGAAAAAATGGGAAGGACACACAGTAATGCACTTTATTCAATAAATTATTATAAAGCATCACTTTAATAAAGGATGGTAAGATTGAGCTGTATGCCAATGAAAGTATGGCTGTAGCATTAACAATGTCTCCTGAAAGTATGGACAGTACTTTCAGTTAAAAAAGATGACAGAGCTCACTCTCCTAAAAAGACAGAGCTTCTTCTAAAAGAAGTACCTCAGGTAGGTTCTTCTCTGCTGGTTTTGTGACTAGTAAATGAATAACATTCTCCATTTTAAAAAACTAGCACATTAATTAATCATATATGGAGAGTGATAGTCACGTATCTGTCAAGAAGAGTTAAAAGGCATTATTTTGGGTTAAAGCTGATACATGACTTTAACTGAAAAAATGTTTCTCATTGCACTTCGAATTACTGGAGTTGAATTCTTTCAGGGAGACTTAGATATGCCCATTCTTTGCCCCTGACTCTTGATTCACTAGTGATTCTGGAGAAAATGTACACCAATTTGTTAATTCTCTGGCCTCATTCTTTTTCTTGCCCTATCACACATGTTGTCACAACACAGCAAAAACACACATATCCAAGGAAAAGTCTCTTCTACTGCCCATACCCAAACCTGCCTTTCCTCCTAAATAGTCCCTAGGGAAGCAAGCCATTGCCATGACAACCATATGATGGGAGTTTGAACAGCACTTGGGGCAGCCTTTGTTGAAAGTTAATACCAGTTGGTGTTTAACAAGAAAAGGAAAACTCAGGCAAGGGGTAATGCTCTGTTGTGAGGCACCACTTAGCTGTATGGAACTAACTGTCCCCATCAAATCTTACCTAACCAGAACACATCCTCAGAACAAAATTCTCCAAGTGTAACGTATTCAGGGCTAATTCATTAATTCTCCATTGTAGCCCACTGGACTCAATGCTCTGTGGTCACTAAATCAAAAGAGCATACATACTCAGGAAAAGAGAATTAAGAACTTTGCCTTTTTTAACTTCGAATGGATATAGAACATCAGAGATATTTATTTTTCCCTATTAAGTATTACCACCTTCTATTTGCTGGGCAAAAATGCTTGTTTCCTGCACCTTTAAATCTAATTTGTGTTTTCCCCCCTACAAGAAAGATCGTGAAGGTGGATTAGTACAGAGTTGTATGGACTTTTTCAGTATCTTTAATGCATTTGCTTCTGGAAAGAGAAGCGCTGCAGACACACGGTGGCAATTCCTGCTCAGGTGTAGTGCCATTCTTTTGTGTGACTCACAGCTAGAGAGAGAGCTGACATTCAATATATGTTTAACAATACTTTCCCACTACTGATTCCACTCAGGAGACTCACATTTTTATGCCTTTTCTAAAAACAAGGACACCAAAAAGTCACTGTCTGAGGAGGCTCATTCTTTGTTCATCTTCACCTGACTGGCCACCTAACTACACAAAGCTTTTAAACTAATGAGGAGAATCCTTTGTTCTCTCTGGTTCCATTTAAAGGGAAAGTGGGTCGAAGGGCTTCCCCAGGGAGAGAGAAAGAAAAGCCCAGGAGCCAAACACAAGGGAGTAAGAGATTTCACTCCCACTACTATTCCCACCCTCCCAAAGAAGTTAATTAATTCTGTTTTAGGAATGGTTAAAAGCGGTGGGGGAGCACCAGGTAGCCCATTCTCTGAGACCAAAATCTCCTTCTCGAGTGTGGTTCGCTAGCCTCTTGTCTCTGACACCACGGGGTGTGGGTGGGGGGCGTGGGGGGAGGGCAGGAGTACTGAGAACCTCTCTCCAGCCACGGACCACAGAGCCAGTACTGCATGCATTTAGGCTCCCCCAAAGGTGCGTCCCAGCCCAAGTCCCCAAGTTGGGTATTTAAATCTGAAAAGCACAATTAGCGCCATTCAAAGCTGCAAGTTACAGTACCTTCAGAAGTCTGACAGATGGAAGAAAGGCTGCGTGGCACAGCTTCCGGATGGTCCAGTTTAGGGGTCGAGGAGCATCAGCCTGATTCATGACCCCTTCCAAATTCCACCAGGAAAACAAGAAACTGAAAACCTGAGCAATGCCTAGAAAATAAACTGTCCCCCACGGCTCTGGCATCCCATGGTCATCTCCACACCTGCAAATTCCATTAGGGCAGAGGCTTCCTGGAACTTGGAAGACTAGTCAAGTAGCCTTGCCTGAGCCCCTGAACCTTCTTAAAAAAGCCACCTCCCCTCTCTCTGCAGCCGTGCTCATGCATACCAAATGTGGCTGAATGGAGGCACACTGCCTGCTGCTTCGGGGAGGGGATGCACGATTTTGAAGAAGAGGGACAGCCTGCACAAAACAGCCTGTGGTCGGAGTCAAAGCAGCCTGCTCCGGAATGCGCGCCCCCTCTCCCGCTCTCCTCCCAGTAAACGCAGGTCAGGCGTTGGGGGGGAACCGGGGCCATTGCTTTGCTAGCTTGGTTTGGAGGGGGGGAGCCAGGAGGATCGCAAAAGGGAACAAAAATGAAGCCAGAACGGGAAACTTGCACTTTCTTGCACAAAGCATCTTTGAGGGACTGAGAACTGGTACGGGGGGAGGGGCGAGGACACAGGGAGAGAAGGGGTGCCTCCGAATGATGAGATAAATGCTTCCCTTTTGATTTATGTGACATAATAAAGTGAGGCTATCATCAAATACATCTATAGTAAAAGAGATCTGTGTCGTGTTCTGAGGTTTTTATTAACCGTGATTGACAGTCTTCATCCTGATAATTGGTTGTATAGATGACAGACATTGAGACGGAAGCAAACTCAAACACACTGGGTTGTTCCTTTCATACAAAGCAGTTTAAACTCATGGGCATTTGGCTCACCTTTTAGAGATAGCAGTTTTTAAATGGGGGTTATCTCCTGGAAAGCCACTTGATACCCTTTCTCTGCAACACAAGTTTAACCCATAAAGTGCCACATGGGATGCTGTCTATAAAGAATGGACTTTCCTCAAGTGGGGTGTCCACCCCCATCATTTTGTAAGGAGGCTTTATGAAACAGTTGCTGAGTTGGAACGTATAGTCTTTAGGACTCCTGTGGTGAGAGAGAGAATTAAAGGACAGTTTTTCAATTTGAAGGTAGAAATTGGACAATTTCACATAGTAAGTTGGGACGGTGAGACGAGAAGGGAGTTCCTGACACAACCCCCCTTCGGCTCCCATGTGCCCCCCCCGGCATCGGACCTCAGTGGGAGCAGTTGACCTGACAACTCCTATGGGGAGAATCCCCACATCCTTGGAGCATCGCCATCTTATTTATTTTTTCCTCTGTGACTATGCTGATTTTCCATTTCTAATTAACTTGAAGAGATTGGTAAATCCCAGCTCCATGACTATTATGCAGTCAGAGCTGAACTGGGAGTGGTGCAAGCAGATGTGACACACTGCTGTAATTCAGAACCGGGACAACACAGGCCCACCCCAGCATGAAATCAATACCTGACACACTGCGCTACAACACCATTTCACTCACAATGGTCTTGTGTCAAAAATTTAAGAAAGATATTGCAGAAAACTAGTCCACCGCTGGAAGACAGACCATTGACCTACCTCGTATAGTAAAATTTATGTCTCTGATTATCTACCAAACAATATCACTTTAATAGATCTCATACACAGCTGATTCATTTTCTGTTACTATTCTATTTCCACAAAGGATTGAAGGCAGTATTAAAATAATAATGGCTCACATGTATCACCTAGCACAATGCATTGCATAGGTTTATGCCCATGTCAACCTTATGGAGTAGGTGTTATGGTCATATCCTTATCTCACAGATTAAGCAAGTGAGGTCCAGAGAAATTAGTAACAAGTCTAACCTACTAGTATAACTGGAGTCTGGATTGAAACCAGTCTACTAGGCTGTAAAGACAAGCTTTCTCTTGTCTCCTATTTCTTTCAAAAGAGACGTCAGGAATAAAACCACTGCCTCTGTTTTTTGGTAATTTAATCTTACATAACAGTTAAAGGCTTTAAAGAAGAAACGCTCAGCATTTCTTTCAGATTATTACTTTGGTCTGATGTTGATGTATTAGTTAACAGCATGAATTCTGGAATCAAGCTGCATGGTTCAAATTCCAACTTTGAAGCTAGTCTTGGGAGATTTACATACCTTCTTTGTGTCTTGGAGTCCTTATCCGTACAATGGAGATTAAAATAAACCCTTATGCCTACGGCTGTTGTGAGGACTAAATGAGCTAATATTGGCAAAGCACTTAGAACAGTGCCTGGCATATACTAAATACCTGTACCATGATCCATCTTCTGGGTAGCATGTGCTGATTCTGAGCTGGAAGCCCACTGACAATTTTCATTAAGCATGCATACATATGGTAGCAGGTAATGAAGTCAAGCAAGACAAATTAAAACTGAATGCTTCTTGTGAGTTACCATGAGTTTAATAAATGGGGTAAAGAGGAAGGTGGGAGACTGCAAGGGCAGCGTGGGTTTCCTCATGCAGTGTGGTATTCATCCGGTTGCGAGATGCTGCCTTTAGTGGGGAAGGCTTCAGCCTTTCTAAGCTTTTAAATGAATGCCCTTAAGTGGTTCTGTTGAGGTGGTGAGGTCTCTGCTTCATGAAAATGCTGAAAAACTGCAATTGCCTACCCCCTGCCCTGCACTATTTCAAAATGGTAAGGACCCCACAAAAATGACAGCATCATTCTGAAAACACGTGGCCTTTGATCCTATCCCCTTTAATTTTACTGAATAACTTTGGTCAAAGAGAACTGTTAGAAACTATGCAGAGTGAGGAAGTAGGAGGATTCACAGCCCTCTCTAATGGCAATTAGAGGAGAAAAGCACAAAACCTTCAGGGAATTGATTTGGAGATTACACTGCAAAAGAGATAAAAGATCAAAGAAGGATGACAGTGCATGAGAGGCAGTTTTTCGTCCATCACTGGGGACGCTTTGTGCCAGAATTGTTTGCTATCAAAACATCTAAAGAAGGGTTTTCAAGACCCTTCTCTCTACTTTCAAGAAATTATATTTTCACATAGAAGATGCCTTCCCCAGTTTTAGAGAGAAGTCTAATGAGAAAAAAAAAGCAGAGAGGAGCAAGCCCAGCCCCAGATATTAGCATCTCACAAATTCAAAGTGCTTACTTATAAATCTTATGAATGTAGATGTCTACATATCTGCAGAACAAATTCTAGCAGGCTTAAAACTCTGAAATAATCATACTAGCTTTCAGTATCCTAAAAAATAGCAAGCAGGGCATATCAGATTTCTGTATTCCAAAGCCTGCCTTTGAGCCAACTCTAATTCTCTCCCATGCTACAGAAAAGCCCACTTTCCACTGATTATCTTCCCTTTTTATTTTCTGTGTAAATGATACTAAACCAAAGAATCATGATGAAATTTGAGCTCATTCTCAATACTGACAAGGCGGCCATTGTATAGACCTTCTGAATTCTTTCTTTTGAAGACCACGTTCCTTCTCTTCAAAAAAGTCATAGCACCCTCAATATAGTATTGTACCACTTTGCACCCTGTCTTCTTTATATCTTTTGGATGTAAAAGGAGCTGACCCATGAAAACCTAAGAAAACAAAAAGGAAATGACACAGTGACCAGGTAGTACAGAGAACTCAAAAGCCTCCCTCTGAAATGTGTTTTCTGCAAACAACACTAAAATAACAGTGCTGCAATGTAATTTTTCAGAGTTTATTATTACAACATTAAAATTCATAGGTATCTGGACATCAATTGTACATATATTTTCAGGCTCTAATATATGGATGAAGTGCACCTAGTGCAGAAGGATGATATTTAAGCATCCAGGGGAAAAACCAGGAACAAGCCCAGTGGTGAGCCTTTGTAGACACTTTCATTTGCTTCAGTGTTTTGTAGTCTTAATATTAACGTCTTGCTTGCTTAATGATTGGCCTGTTTTATTAATTTTGTTGTGCTTTGAATTTTCTTTTTTAAATCTTCTATTTTACTTTAAGTTCCAGTATACACGTGCAGGATGTGCAGGTTTGTTACACAGGTAAATGTGTGCCATGGTGGTTTTATGCACTGTCAGCCCATCACCTAGGTATTAAGCCCCACATGCATTAGCTATTTATCCTAATGCTCTCCTCCTGCAACAGGCCCCTGTATGTGTTGTTACCCTCCCTGTGTCCATGTGTTCTCATTGTTTAGCTCCCACTTATAAATGAGAACATAACGGTGTTTGGTTCTCTGTTCCTGTGTCAGTTCGCTGAGGATAATGGTTTCCAGCTCCATCCATGTCACTGTGAAGGACATGATCTCGTTCTTTTTATGGCTGCATAGTATTCCATGGTGTATACGTAGCACACTTTCTTTATCTAGTCCATCACTGATGTGCATTTGGGTTGATTCCATGTCTTTGCTATTGTGAGGAGTGCTGCAATGAACATATGTGTACATTATCTTTAAAATAGAATAATTTATATTTTGGGGGATATATACCACTAATGGGATTGTGGTAGATTAAATACTTAAATGTAAAACCCAAAACTATAAAAAACCTAGAAGATAATCTAGACAATACCATTTAGGACATAGGGACAGGCTAAGATTTCATGACGAACATGTCAAAAGCAATTGCAACAAAAGCAAAAATTGACAAACGGGATCTAATTAAACTAAAGAGCTTTTGCACAGCAAAAGAAACTATCATCAGAGTGAACAGACAACCTACAGAATGGGAGAAGATTTTTGCAATCTATCCATCTGACAGAGGTCTAATATCCAGAATCTACAAGGAACTTAAGCAAATGTATAAGAAAAAAACAAACAACCCCGTTAGAAAGGGGGCAAAGGACATGAACGGACACTTCTCAAAGGAAGACATTTATGCAGCCAACAAACATATGGAAAAAAGCTCAATATCACTGAATAGTGATAAATAGAAAAATGCAAATCGAAACCACAACGAGATACCATTTCACAACAGTCAGAATGACAATCATCAAAAAGTCAAGAAACAACAGATGCTGGCGAGGCTGTGGAGAAACAGGAATGCTTTTACACTGTTGGTGGGAATGTAAATTAGTTCAATCATTGTGGAAGACAATGTGGTGCTTCCTCAAAGACCGAGAACCACTATTTTTTTCAAAAAATCATTTGTCTCATGAACTTTATGGCAATTTATCATTTTTGTCAAAAAACATACTTTCCTGTTTCTTCCTTTTAACTTCAAATAGAGCTATAACATTTTTAGGCATTTTTTGATGCTTCTACAGTATTTTCCAAAATATTAGATCTCTTTATAGATTCCATTTACCTACAGGACAATCCTTAATGTATTTCCAAATATATGTTTTCAAACAGATTAACTTTTTTCCTTTCTTAAGGTATATTTCCCCTTTTGCCATCTTTTGTAGATAATAGATTCTAAAATACACTAAAATTTATTAAAATACATGGCTCACTTTGTTAAGTAGGTTAAGCAGCATTTATTCCATGTAAAATAAAAACATCTCACAACTACAATTGTTATCTATTCATTTTCCCTCCATTATTGGGACAGCATCTCTGACTGCTGTCCACCCTCTGCACAAATGCCTGTGGTGACACAGAGTGGGTGAGTTTTTGAGACAGCCCATTCCATGATTGTACAGTTCTGGTTGACAGAAAATTCTACCTAAGACTGAGGTGAAATGTCCTTCCCTCTAACTTCCAAGTCAAGTTTTTCTCCCAGAGCATAGTTTTCCAAATGTATAAGGATACTTAACAAGCTCCACTCACACTTCCTCTTCTTTACACTGGGGATCTTGGGCCATTAATCATTCTTCACGTGACGGCATAGAGTTTTTTAGGGAAAAAAAAAAAAAAACAAAAACTCTCTTCAGGATTATATTAAATATTATGTTATAGGGGTACTTTAAATATAGTAGTCTCTTAATCCTCTGGAATCTCTTGAATTACTTCTCATAAAGGTCCTTTAGGAAGCTTTGAGGGGAAACTCACTAATAATTTAGCTTCTTTTTAAACATTGTTTCCTAAATTAATTAGAATACTCACCATAGATTTTAAGTAATAGCTGACCAAAACACACACACACACACACACACACACACACACACCCCTGAACTGATGTGAGTAATTTATTCTTTTTGACCCTGACTTGTAACAGAGGTGGTGGCGGGTAGTGACGGGCTAATGGAAAGCTCATGCTTGTTTCAAGAAATGAGGAGGGACTGGACTGTCTGTGTTTCATCCTCCCTATCTTTATCTGTAACTTTGGAAGTCAGACAGACTCTATCCAAACCTAAGTGCCTCCTCTTACCCACTACGTGGCCTGGGGGCAGTTACACAACTTCTCAGAGGCTTAGTTTCCACATTGTAAGAATGGGGTCTACAACAGTTTCCACCTCCAGGTTTTTGTGAAGGTTAAAGCAATTAGCACAGTGCTAACATAGAGAAAAACACATTTAAATTCAATTACTTTTGTTGTTGTTAGTAATAGTATTGTTATCTTGTTCATGGATACCACTGGCAGTGTATGTAGCATAGTCCATAAGCGCACAGGCCATAGACCGAATGGCCTGAAGGTAAACCCAAGCTTTACCATTTACATGTCACTTTGGGGAAGTTATTTAATCTCATCATGCTTCAGTGCCTTCATCTGCAAACTGGGGATAATAATATTACCTTTGTCAAAGGGATAATGTGAAATTAATAAGCCAATATGGGCAGAAACCTTAGAAGAAGTTCCCACACATGAAAGAGCTAGAAAAATATTAGCAACTTATTATTACCAATATTGGAGTCATATGTGCCACCCTTCCCACAGCTAGTGATCTAGGAAAAGCAAAGCAAAACAAAACACCTTCATCTCCTCCTTTGTTTCTTCCAGTAAGAGAAGAAGCTACAGAGAACACATGAGAAGAGACCCACCTCTGACTCTCCTTACTGCTTTCCTCTGCAGTCCCATGAGTCCTTACTTTTAAAATAGATAGTGGTTATGAGAGGATGTATATATATACATTGGAATATAATGGAATTATTATATTCCAATAATGGGGTGTAAAACTTTAATATATAAAATGTCTCACTTTGGAAAAGACAAAGGCATATAAGCAGCTTCCACCTTACCAAAAATAGAAATCCTACATATACACCTACCAAAAAATGTATAACAGATATTCAAAGGCCTAGAGCTAAAATACAACTTTATTCAACCTTGAAACCCTAAAATTTCCATTCACAAAAGGGATGGAGTTTTAGTATAATTCAAAAATTCTAATGAGTTCCCGGAGGCTTGTTAAAAATATAAGAATTTGAGATGTGCATTTCTGATCACTTAATATTCACTCTTCTAATATTTGCAATGCTATTCATTATTGTAAATGTTCTCTTTCTAAACTAAGTTTAAATATCTGCAACACATACACACATGTAAGCACAAATACACACCCACACACAGAATGTAGGTATTTTAGATACATTTTCATTATGAAAGCCATAAATTTGACCAACTTGATAAATAACTTACGAATTAATATCTTTTAGGAGGAGACATTTAAGCAGTGAATCTCCAATTACTGCTTGAATAACTTGCATGAACTGGAGGGAAGCTCAGCATTCACTATTAACAGTGCAGCTGAAGTCAGATTTCTTGGTCAATGGATACCCAAATCAAACACAAGTTCAAGCTCAAACCTCACATATACCTTCTCAAGCACCTTCTGACTCACACCAATGAAAGCTGAGGGCCTGCTCCAGCCACACACCCTGACTTGTGCATCTGGGCTTCTCGCACTAGTGGCCAGCCCTGGGTTGGACCATAAGGTCCGCTCACCTGGGAAACAGAGACATACTGTGATCTGGAAGATCCTCAAAGCAGTAACTCTGCTTGGTAGAGAATTTTAATAAAGAAAGCTAATGAAAACCGTACTTGCTATCTATTTTTGACAGCCTTCCAAAAAATGCAACATTGTTGATATTTATTCTGGTATCATATTTTTGACAACCAGGAGCCTTTCATTTTATTTTTATTAGCATTAATAGTAATGGGAGGGATTAAGTGATTTTACTTTATGAGAGACAACGGTCCAGTTTTTGTTTTGTTTTTCTCCTGATGAGGCATAAAATAGATGCAAACTACATGGATTTCGAAATCAGGGAGAAACAGATTTGAATCCACATTAAGTCACCGGGCAATTCATTTAACTTTTATGAGTCCTTATTTTTAAAATAGATAGTGGCTATGTGATAATATTAAAATGATGATTAATAACTTTTTTCAAGCACTTACTATGTGCTAAACAGTGTTAAGCATGTAGCTCATTTAGTTATCATAACAAACCTGTAAAGTCTACAGTATTGTTATCCCAGTATTACAGATGAGGAAATGGCCTCAGAGAGGTTAAGAAACCTGCAGAAGGTCACGTGGCTGGTAAATGGACTTGAATTCAGGTCTATCGTATTCTATAACCCATGCTTTTACCCATTACAATATGCTGCTGCCAATTAAATAAAAATATTTATATAGGGTTCTTGCAGCTTCACAAAAAGAAGCTGGTATTTGCTCTGACAAATCTGAAAAAAGGAAAAACAACCCAATGACCCTAACTTATCTAACTTAACACCAGAATCTTGCAAAGCACAGAAGAAGCAGTGGTTCTTCCAGAAGCTCTGGGTTTCTTTTATTTGCACGGCTGACTTCCATATCCCTTTCCCTACCTTCTAGTTACATCTGGCTGGCCTCTCTGTTGAGATAAGGATTGTCTGTACTCATTTGGTATGCTCAATATATAACACAATGCCTGAAACACAGTATTTATTAAATGGAAAAAGGGATGTTTCTAAATAACTTATATGATTTTTTGCAAATACGAGGTAAGTTTTTAAACATATACAAATTCATGTAATTATCAGTATTATCCAACTTTGATTCCTACCTGCATTTTCTAGTTGAGGAAACTAAAGCACAGAAAGATTAAATACTCACCCAAGTTTACACTGTAAGTTTCAGAGCTATGTTTTGAATTCAAAGATAAACTCTTGATATATTATATAAGGTTCAAAAACGTATACATAAAAAGTAAAATGTGTTTTTAAGGTAACTGATTTAGTTTCAGATACTCAAGTTTGGTATCTCAAAAAAAATACCATGATCTATCATTATTCATGAGTGAAAGATAATATTCTAGAAACTTATGACAAGATGTTTGTTTCAATGACACAAAAGATGCATGTGGCCAGAAACTTTATGCCTGTTATAGTAAGTACAGACCAAAGGTATCTCTGTAACCATATAAGTAAAATTATATGGTTACAGGGATTATTCACATTTACTTGGACTTCATATAAAATGTTCAGAGTATTTAGGGAGAAAATAAAACAATATTATCAAGACTCTACTACTAACTTGAAGCTATTAAGTTAGAAAATGAAGGTACCAAAGATGAATTTGATTTATAGCAGCTTCTAAATTGGTTAATAAATCAGATTCTGACTGCTTTTATTCAGCATCCAGCCAAGGCCATCCGCAGGCGCCTAAATGGTACATGCGTTTGCACAGGGTACCTGGTTGACTGCATGGGACACCCAGCTCTCTCTGGGAAGGCTTCCTCAATAAGGAAGGAGAGAGATGATAACAGAGAAAGAATTATAATGTTCTGTAGTACCTGATACTATCCCAAGGAAAAACTCATAATTATTGTTTTAGTAAAGAATAGGTAGATATAGCTTTAATGCGTATGTTTTTCTTTGTACTTTAATTAAATTCTTTGCAAGTAAACCTGCTGGCTACAGATCAGATGAGAGCATGATGTATTTACTTTTATGAAGACACCACAATTAAAATAGATCAAGCCACTCCTATGAGTAAAATCATCTAGTTCTCTCCATGGAGTTAAGAAAAACTCTGAACTCCTCGTTTTTGATAATGTGACAAATTTGATCCTGCCTCTCTCTCCAACCTCAACTCTTGACATTTCCAATTCATCATGCCTAACCACTTTTATTTCTTCTAGTTTTGTTTCCTGTCACAGGACATTTACATATGCTGTTCCCTCTTCTAAAGCTTTCTCCTCCAGCTCTTCATGAGATTAGCTCCTTCTCATGCTGGGAAACTCAGATTATATGTGATCTCCCTAGACAGTCCTTCCTTGATCTCTTGAGCCCTCCTTCAACATTTATTGCAGCTCTTTGTTTGAATTCTTCCTGTACTTTTCAGAATTGGTAACTATTTAATTGATTGGTTTATGTACTTTTGGCCTTAATCTACGAATGGAATGTAATTTCTATAGGGCAATTGTCGACTGTATCCCAGATCCTTGCAGACTGTCTGGAACATAATGGAAACTCAATCAAAATTTTTTGACTATAGAATGAACAAATGAAGAATGAGTGAACTAGCCATGTTTGTTATAATCATTTCTTGCAAGTCATTTAGCGTTCCTTATGATGACTACTGCTTGTCTATAAACTGATTTGAACACATACTGACTCTACAGTGCCCTTTTGCTTCCCCAAATCTCAACTCCAAAGCCTTAAAAAGTCTAAGAATTGTTTATTCAACTCTCAAAAAATTAATAAAAGGAAAAGTTCTCAGACTCTAAACTGCAAGTAGAGACCAACATCTAAATACAGAGGAACTGGTTTTGGAAAAGAAAAGCAAAAGAGGAAAAGGAGTAAGTACAGGTATCAAAAATTCAATCTGAAAATAACTCAAGCTAGAGAATTAAATTGCCACTCATTAAAAATCTGGACAATTCATAAACATTTCCCATGATGGCAATTCATCAAAGGCTTAACTTGATGTCATAATATACCTTTATGAAGGCAACTCTCTATTTTATGTAAAGGCATATCTCATTTTGAAGGAGACAGGAACACTGAATTACATATCAGCCATTTTAATCAGGTTCACAATAATAATAAAAATAGAAACCGATGTTGATGTCTCACAAAGTGGTTCAACAAACATATTCTGATCCATTACCCATAATGATGCTGAGATAAGGGTAAGAAAGATATTATCATCCTAATTTTACATCTGAGCAAACTGAGAATCCGAGAATATAGGTGACTTCCCCAAGATCTGAGTCTCGATCTCTTGTTCTTTGCCTTATGCTCCATGGTCTCTTCCCTCTACAGTTAATTCTTGGAGGGAACCACACACTCAGCATTATTTCAAAATATATATTTTTAGAAGAAAATATTGACACAGTAATGTGAATGAATCTCAAAATTATGTATGAAATTTTAGAAAAGACAAAAGTGACAGAAAGCAGAGCAATGGTTGCCAGGGATCATTCGGGAGATGAAATCAACTACAAAGGGACATAAGGAACATTTTCAGGGTGATAAAAATGCTCTATGTCTTGAATAAAGTGGCAGTTACACAACTGTATAGAATTGCTGGAATTCACCAAACTATAAACTCAAAATTCATGATTGTTTTGTACATTAGGAAAATGTATTTATTGTCTTCCTTGACAATAAAAGAAGAATTATGTCAAAAAATTTAAAATTCATAAAAATATAAAGAATTAAAATGTATCTATTCTTTGATTATCCATCAATAACTGTTGATGTAATTTTTAGAAATATTACCAAGTATTTTAAAAATCATACTTCATATACAGTTTAATACACTTATTTTACATGAATTGATGTCCATATTATCAAATATTCTTAGAAAATACAATACTTAATGGTTTTATAGGATTTTATTATGTTAGTCAATGGAAGATAATCAGCTCACTTGCAATTTTAATGTTATAAATAATGCTATTATGGATATATAGTACAGTACTCAATCATATGTTTTTGTGCACATCTCTGATTATTTCCTTAAGATGCAATTTAGGATGAAGGATGATTAGTTCATAAATCATGAATATATTTTCAGGCTCTTGATAGTTATTTCCAAATTGCTATCCAGCAGTGTTGAACCATTTTACATGCCCCTCAGCAAAGTATAAGAACGTCCTTATTAGTGAATCATTGACAAAACTGGGCATATCATTAATTTAAATTAATTTTTGGCCAAGATGATCACAGAAAAAGAAATGTGTTATACATTTATCTGGTAACTTATAAAGCTTCATTTTTCCTGTGGCCATTTGTAATTCTTCTAGCAAATTGCTGTTTTTTTTTTTTTTTTTTTTTTTGAGACAGAGTTTTGCTCTTGTTGCCCAGGCTGGAGTGCAGTGGCACCATCTCGGCTCACCGCAACCTCCGCCTCCCAGGTTCAATCAATTCTCCCACCTCAGCCTCCCCTCCTGAGTAGCTGGAATTACAGGCATGTGCCACCACACCCAGCTAATTTTGTATTTTTAGTAGAGATGGCGTTTCTCCATGTTGGTCAGGCTGGTCTAGAACTCCCAACCTCAGGTGATCCGCCTGCCTCGGCCTCCCAAAGTGCTGGGTTTACAGGTGTGAGCCACTGCACCTGGCTGCTTCTTCTTTTATTAGAGTTTTATTTTTCTTATTAACTCATAAGAGTTCTTTTTATATTAAGGACATTAATCCATTGTCATGTGAATTGCTAGTATTTTTGTAGTTTTCCACATAGCTTTTAATTTTGATGATGTTGTTATTTACAAGAAATTTTTAGCATTTATACATTCACTCTAGCAGCCATTTTCTTTATAGCACACACAGCAGATGTTATGCTGAAGAAAGGTCATTTCCAATCTAAGCACAGACAAACACTTACATACTCTTATAAGTGTTCTATGGTTAGTAAGCTGCTTTGAAAACCACCTCTGCTGCATTCTTCTTCCTTACTGGTCTCATTATTTTGCCTACTATCTAAACTCTGTGTGTGTTTGTGGGTGTGTGTGTGTGTGCGCGTGTGTGTTTGCATCTCAATCTCTCTCTCATTACATTTTAAAGACTGAATAAAATTTCCTTGCTGATATTTGACCAAACCACAACCCTTTATTATTCTTTTTTATTATAGGCCCATCCAAATGGTGTGATAACATTTCTTAAGTAGCAATTGTGAATACAGGGATCTTCGGTTCCATAATATAATCCACGATTTGTTCTAAATGAGGCCTGTGGCTTCATATTTCCAAATATTCTTAAAAGATTTTTCAGCCAGGCACAGTGGCTCACGCCTGTAATCCCAGCACTTTGGGAGGCCAAGGGGGGAGGATCATGAAGTCAAGAGATAGAGACCATCCTGGCCAACACGGTGAAACCCCATCTCTACTAAAAATACAAAAATTAGCTGGGTGTGATGGTGTGAACCTGTAGTCCCAGCTACTTGGGAGGCTGAGGCAGGAGAATGGCTTGAACCCAGGAGGCAGAGGTTGCAGTGAGCCAAGATCGCGACAGTGCACTATAGCCTGGTGACAGAGCAATACTCCATCTCAAAAAAAAAAAAAAAAAAGAAAGAAAGAAAAAAAAATTTCTTTCTCACAAACATTATCTCCATAAATTAAAGAAACCAAATGCCTTCAAATCCCTGTCATCTTAGTCTTACAAATTCAATCCTGCATAATTCAATGTGGCAGTGATCTCTGCCACAAAGTTGACTGGCAAAAGCAATGAGTGAATTGAATGCTATCTTATTGGTCTGTTACTGAATAAATGTAATATAGATTTCTTAGTTTTCTAGAATCTAAGCCACTAGAGACTTTGAAGCTCAGAGGCAATACCTTGAATTAAGCTCTGTGGACTTCCAGCCAGAAAATAGGCAACATCTCTTTCTAGAGCTGTCCACCTGGTACTAAACCAGTTGGGGAAAAATTCAGTGTGAAAACTCACTAACCCCTTGAAATAGAAAAGATTGGGCAAGAGGTAAACAAAGAGAAAGTCAATGACAGGAACTCTTACTGTAAACACAGCCTCATAGGAACATACCTACCTAAATCCCAAATCACCAAAATACTCCTTATGACAATTTTCAGCATGCTGAAATTATGTTAGTGACTCCTCAAGCATTCACCTAGAGCCAAAACTTATTTGGGTCTTAGGCAGGAATGCTCATAATGTCATCTTCCATTGGTATCTTACCCATATACTGGACTGCAAATTCTCAGTCACTCTTCAGCTCCCTATTCCTCTTTATTTAGCTTTCTCTTTATACAAATCCTTCCATCTGTCACTTCCAGTTCTGTTGGGGGGACAGAGAGAAGAGTGAGAAGCAGAAGCCATGGAGATTCAATTACATATAACAGAACGGGAATAGTATGCAAGTCAAGGCAACTCTATTATTTTCCAGGCTGTACCCAAAAGTAGCAATGTGAACTCTGTCAGAGCACCTTGCTAGTTTGGGTCTCAGAATAATGTATATAGTAAGAATGATGTTGATTCTCTGTTGAGTTCTTCCCAGGGCTGTTTAGATTTTAAGAATAGTTCCATTGAGTCTCAGATTCTTTCCATCAATCTCCAGTAATCCACAAAATAAGGCATTTTCAGCACTATTTTGAATAGAAAGTAAATATTACTTAATACTACAGAGCTCATGCAACAAGAAAACCTAGGAGGCTAAGCTTACCTAGAACATTGTGGAATTATGGATATAAGCAGAGAGTTTTGCATGCTACTCAAGTTTATGCTGTGGAACATCTGGCTCAGATATATTTGAGCATATGCTTATCTTCAGGCAAAACAAAAAAAACCAGCAAATTACAGATCTGCTTCATTTTCTCAGTAGAATGAAACAGAGTCATACTTCTAGTGTTACTAATACAAAATACAAACATTATTTATTGTTTGCTGAGAAGTTATGTATATTTCTCTGGGTATAGGATTTGATGCCACACTTGCAGCATAACCATGAATTTAAGAGTTTAGTAAATGTATAAAGACACCATTTAAGTGTGATTTAATTAACATCAATTAGCTGGATGAATTTAATTCATTCAATTCCTCTACACGTCTGCTGTGTGTGTAGCACTACGCCAGGTACTGAGGATACAAAGAGATTAATACATCGTCCACATAAGGATTTAACACACAGACAAACTACTATAGAAGACAGGAAGTTCACATAGCATGTTAAGTGCTAAACTAAAGGTAAGATCCAACTGGGTATTCAACCTCTTAGATAAGCTGAAAACATCAATTATGTAGCTAGTGGCTCAAGAAGGTTTAATCCTTTAAAGTTGACTTTGGAGGAAGGACTGAATGACACATGGGAAATGATGGAAGATTGCTAGGCTCAGCCTGTTCTCTGTAGCTTCAAGTTATTCAGCTCTGACATCAAACATGGACACTCCATCTAGTGAAGCCAAAGGTTGACATGTACCCAGGCTCATCCACCTGAGAAGGCAGTCCAGGGATAGGACCATATTGTGACTGGAACCTACTTCTTAGGGATTTTCACTTATCAATCTTACTTCTTCGCAATCATACATAACACATTTAATATCCTCCTCCTGAACACATTTCCAGTGGTATTTTGGTGTGTCTAAGGAAATTCATATGCTTACTACAGAACAGGGACCAGGGAGCTGCTCCCAGGTGTGTTTCTTACTCCTGGTACAGACAGAGAGATGCAAAGAATGCGAAGAGGGCACAGGAACAGTAGCCTCAGGGAGACGTGAGATTTCTGAGCTCCTTCTGGAAGCACAAACATTTAGCAAGTTCAGCCACAGAAGTAAGAGAAAGTCACTTTAGACAGTGAGAACAGCCCCGGAAAAGGCAAGGAAGGAAGAAGGCCCATGGTGCACTTTGAAGACAGGAAGTAGTTTTGTACAGCAAAAGAAGCTGGTGTGGATGACGACAGTTGCTAAGATGTTTAAACTGTATCATTAAAGCGGATGGAGTGAGGGTGGGGGAGTCATTGAGGTTTTTGAGTCTGCAGTAAATGTAATCGGAATTGCATTTTAAAATGACTCTAGCATCTGTGTAGAAAATGGACTGAACCAAGACTAGTACAAGGAAAGCAAACCTGTCAATATTTATGTTTCATTTTTTAGTTGTTGAAACTAAGTTTTTCCTCAACCTCTAGACACTCCAAGGGTGTGCTTAATAATGCAAAAGTTAGTTTTTATTTTGTGGTTTTCCTTTAAAACTAATAAAAAGGTATTAAAATTCACATAAAACCAACAAAGAAAAAGGTACTTCTTCAAAAAAATAAAGATTAAGTACCATCATTTTCATGACCTCAACCTAAGGCAAAAATGCATTATTTTTTTTGTATATCGCTTCTCCCTTTGTAGAAAGAACATCAAATACAAATCTAATAGCTTAATAAGTATCAAGTAAACAAATTAACTTAAGTATGTAAGTCAATACATAAGACCAGCTCATCTAAGCATAACACAGTAACATGAAAAAATGAGTTCTGCAAACAGAGTTTTGAAGATCCATTAGTGGGGTTATAGATCATCTATTTGGTAATTGTGTCAACATAAACTGTGGTTAGTTGGCTGAGCAATTCTAATTATCTTAATCTTTTTCCTGGAAAAATATGGCTCTTCTTTTATTTCTCTTTAATTTTCTAAATGGAAAAGCACATGACTCTGAACTTTAACCCTCATCAGTTTCTTATTTCGATATGTCACCAAAGGAGTAACATGCAAGAGAGTTCTGTAAAATGTCCAGAAGGAAGCTTCAGGCTTGGAGGATACATTTTAAGTAATTTAGAAAGTGACATTTTTACATTATTTTAACAGTTGAAAATATATGTTAAGGTAAGTTTTGCAATTAAAAATAGGTTGGGCGAGGTGGCTCACACCTATAATCCCAGCACTTTTGGAGGCCGAGGTGGGCAGACTGCCTGAGGTCAGGAGTTCAAGATCATCCTGGCCAACATGGTGAAATCCTGTCTCTAAAAATGCAAAAATTAGCCAGGTGTGGTGGCGGGCGCCTGTAATCCCAGCTACTCAGGAGGCTGAGGCAGGAGAATCACTTGAACTTGTGAGCTAGAGGTTGCAGTGAGCCGAGATCTTGCCACTGCACTCCAGCCTGGGCAACAGAGCAAGACTCTGTCTCAAAAAAAAAAAAAAAAAAAAGACGATGATGCCTTGGTGGAGAGGAAGTATTAGAAATCAAGAAAACATGGAAATGAAACATAACAATAATACTTGCTTTCTCAAACTCACACACTGGGGTCCATATCAAAGGTCTCTATGGCATCTTTCTGCACTCAACTTTCCCTCTAGGCCTCTGTCTATGCCTGAAATGCTCCCATGCATTTCAGGAGAAACGATGGAGCTTTTCCATCCCCAGGTAGAGATGATCCCGTGCATACGCTATGGGTGCCTGAACTCAGGACACAGAGAAAAATGCAGTAAATAAAATTACTTTTAATTTGCTTTTGGGTTTTAAATGAAAAATTTGTCCTCCAGGAGATTTTTCAGTATTTATGTGAGTTTCTAATAGGAAATCAATCTTTTGTAAGCATTCTCTCCTTTTTCTTTTTTTTCAGTTTGGTTTGCTTAAAAATAATAGGTCCAATTGTTGAACTGTACTCTTTAAATGGGTGAACTTTATGGCATGTAAATTATATTTCAATATGGTTGTTTTAAAAAATAGAAAAGATTATAACATCATTCAATAATATGTCTGGATTACAATCCCATTTTTTCCCAATAGTCAACTATTTATTAAACAGAAATCATGTCAGGCTTCCTTGGGGAGAACTTTTTCTCTAACTGGCTCTTTGATCCCCTCGGTGTACTTACAACTTACATTTCACATAGTTATATATACGTCTCCTTTCTTCAATATATAAATTGATTTTTCTAAGGTGACTATTTTTCCACTTACAAACGTGAACACTACTGCTCAGGGCCACTGACTTTGCAAATTCTAACATATAGCTTGTATAAAGAATGCCTCATGATTAGTATATTTAAAGGGGTCTCTTAATTTGGTAGCATAACTTACTTGTCTGTAGATTTTATTACCTTCATCCTTCTCTCCTCTAGAGGTTACTTTTCATTTTGTTAATTTTGTTTACCTCTTTGGTATTCTTACTAGAATCACTAAATACATGGTATTTTATCTTTCCAAATTGCTGTCCTCGCTCACCACAATTCATGTTGTAACTGAAATAAGCAGTGTTCTCAAAGATTAAATTGATGGGAACAGCATATTAGATACGTTTTCCCACTAGCTAAAGAGTACATATAGAAATGGCCGTGCGGCAAGGTACTATCTCAAGAGGTTTTCTGCTATGAACATTTTATCAGTTGTGAAGCTATGAGGTAAAATTCAATCTTAATTCCTGGAGATGTGTTCAAAATAATTAAAACAAAAATTTCCACTCATCTTAATTGGTATTTCAGAAAAACCACTGTTTACATTTCAGACTTAAAAATAGGAACAAATTACTTCTCATGTTTGGTAATTTTCACAAAAACAGAGTCGGGGTTGGATAAGAAAAGGATGGGGTGGAGATAATACTAAAAGGGTAATAAAACTAATGTCTGAGCTCATAAATAATTTATTTTAAAAATTTTGTTGGTAGGAACTAGCCGATTTTGCCATAGAAACTTTAACTTACATTAGAATTATTTTGTTCACTGCAGTACAGAATGGTTAATAATAAAAGTAGTAATACCTAATGAATACTTACCCTGTAGCCAGCCACAGTGCTAAGAAATAATAATAATCCTTATTCCAACAGGGACACGTACTCTTAGTTGGCTACCTAACTGACATTCTCAACCTCTTTCTTACTTGTGCTTCTGCTAGAGAAGCTAAAAAGTAAGATGCCTGTTTCCAAGTATCCTTTATATACAGTCTGGTCAATCAGGGAAATAAATGACATGGAGATTCGGGAAAAGAGCTTCCCCTCCTGAAAAATGAAAAAAGCATCCAAGCTCTCTTGCAGCCCTTGCTATGCTACTTACTGTCACTCTACTCGTTCCCTAACTCTGGAATGCTGTTATTTGAGGAGGTGATACCTAGAGCTATAGCAATCATCTTGAAACCGTGAGGGAGAGGCCAAGATAAAGACAGACAGCAGTCTGGCATCCTGAAATGTTGCACTAACCTAGAATCAACAGCCTCAGACTTCTATTAATAATTATGCAAGATAATCAAATGCCTTTATTATTTGAGAAACTAATATGTTTTCTGTTACTTGCAGCTGAATGCTTCAATTTAAGCAGATATAGGAAGCAAATTCTGAAAGAAGAGACTGAAAGACAAAAAAAGTTCACCTCCTCAAAGTCACAAACCTAGGAAGTGGCAGAGACGTGATCAGCCCAGTCACCATATGTCCAGTGTTTTAAATTTCTACTCAACATTGTCTTTCATTTCCAAAAGACATAGTGTGGGGTTTGAAAGTACAGCTATTTCCCTTCCTTTGCTCATTCTCTGAATCTGTTCCAATTTTACCTCTTCTTCTCTCCTCCCCATCTTCAATATGACATCCTGACACCTCCCCAAGTTTGGTCATTTATCCCATCCTAGAATAATGTTTGAAAATATTTTTATGTTACAGTATCTTTAAAGCAAATAGGCACATAACTTTCCTCAACGAATGCCCTAAATCAACATGTTTCTTCATTCATTCATTCATGCATTCAAACATTTATTGAGCTTTTGCTATATGTCAGGTACTGAGATAAGTAGCAAGGGTAAAGATAAACAAGGGTAATACTTCACTGTTAAGTCATACATGTACTTATTCAGGCAAATACCATATAGTAATATACTTTATAAATGCATTATAGTAAAAAGCACAATAATATAAACGTAAGCAAGGTACGATGTTAGCAGAGAGGAATAAGGAAACTGGCTCTGCCAGGGGAGACCCGGAGGTTTTAAAGGAGCATTCCTGAGCCGGACTCTATTATATTCAAATGTAATTAGTTTCTATTTTCAAAAGTAGTCAGATAAGACACTTGATGTTCAGCTTGTTATGTGTTCATTCATGTTGAACTATAAAAAAGATTATGCATATCACATTTTTATATTTTTATGCTTACAAGAATTCAAATCAAGAACATTAAACAGGATGTATCTTTGACATGTAAAATAAAAATTTCCACAAAGAAATAAGAAAGCTTGACTCTTCACATGTTTTAAAGTTTTTGATTCTTATTCAGATAATTTAATTAGTTGTACTAAGAGTGTGTAACTTAATTTGAACAATAATCAATGTACTCAGCTTCAGAGATCTTTATTAATATCTCTAGCTGGATGTGGTGCTAATATTCCTACATGATTTACACACATTTTGAGCTTTTCAGAAAAATACAAAAAACAATGAAATTCACATGTAAGCTGGATTTTAGTGTTTAAAAACCACCCCTACAGTTCAAAATGATTGTAACAAGCCATGGATGTAACTCGCCCTATAATCTATTAGCTTTGATTTCATTCTTTTACCGATTATTTCAAAGTAATATAGACTTTTCTTAGCTACATCTTTTAGCTCCAAAATATTCTTTTGTCTATGTATTATTTATTAAGTTAAAGGGGCTTTTCAAACACACACCTGAAATATTTTGAGCTAATGTGATTATCTGTACAACGTCAGGTTGTCAGAATCTGCAACAAGACATGTCAGTGTTTGAAGCAGATCTCTGAGGCTTGAATGATGGGATTAATATTATCACTACCACTTAAATTTTTATTACATTTTATAAGTTGACTATATTTTTTCTCATACCACTTTCACTCATGTCTGTCGTTCTGCTGGTTGTTGTCTTGCAAAATCTCAATTACTTTGGCATGACCTTTTGATTTCCTATGAAATGGAATTTCTTCTTCCACAAGAGCATCTTTAATACTTTTGTTGCTGTACTTGTTTTGATTGCTTCTGAAATTCCATTCACTGGGGCCATAATATATCCAAGTTTCTTCTCTACAGTGGACATTGTCCAAAACACCAGTATATAATGCCCGAATGTTTCCATAAGTAAGTAGAGTTTTGTCAAAACTGCAGTGTTTCTATCTTAATCTTTGCCTTTGTTGTATAAAAACTTTGAAATGTTGAATAGGGTCAAGAATAACAAATCCATAGTCAAGAGGGTAGAATTTATCTCATCCCTTGTTTGTAACACTAGACTAAACTTCAAACTATCAAGATCTCTGGTTTCCTATTTCTCAAGAGAGTGGCTTGAGCTGGTCAGTCTCTTGGCAGAGCATCTCCAAAACCGTTTTGCATGTGGTGGCCACTCTCTTTGCAATGGTTTCCACTTGTCTTAGGTTGAGTTACCTTCAAAACAAACCCTAAAGCAAGAGTTTGAGTGCAAATAGCTCATTTAGTAGTTATCTCAGAAAACACAGAAGGAAAGTAGGGAATTGAGACTGGAAAGGAGAAACAGACAATAGAGAGGTTTTGACTTTTTAATAAGAGCCATTATTTTTTACATTTATATATATACGCACACGTATATACACACATACATATATACACTTATACACACATACACACACACATATATACTTTTTCATTTTAAAGTGAGATCAAATCTAATGTTTAAATTTTAATATTGAAACCAGGTTATTAAAAGAACCATGCTAATTTGAACACATTAACTTCAACAAAGGTGACATCCTCAGATTTACTTTATACTGACAATTTATATTTAAAAAATTTGCACGACAAATTATATTGAAGTTGTCTTTTCTGCTTATGTGCAGATGTATTTTCATTCACTATCAGATTCTGTTACTGTACTGTAAATAGTACACAGTATTCAAAGCAGTTTTGGTCAGGCATGGTGGCTCATGTCTGTAATCCCAGCATACTGGGAGGCCAAGGCAGCGAGGCAGGAGAATCACTTGAGCCCAGGAGTTTGAGACCATCCTGGGAACCATAGGGAAATAAAAAATAATGGAAAATATAAAATTATTAAAAAGAAAATGTTAAAAAAAAAAAAAGAAAGAGAAAAACAGGCCTGGTGGCACATGCCTGTAGTTCCAGCTACTTGGGAGGCTGAGGCGGGAGGATCACTTGGGCCATGATCACATCACTGCACTCTAGCATGGAGGACAGAATGAGACCCTATCCCAAAAAAAAGAAAAAAAAAAAGAAGTTTTTTGTTTCCATTGGTAGAACTTTGTCCCATTGACTATTTTTTCTTTTAACTTTTCAGTTCAAGAGTACAAGTTTGTTACATAGGTAAACTTGTGTCATGGGGGTTTATTGTACAGATTATTTCATAATGCAGGTATTAAACCTAGTACCCATTCATTATTTTTCCTGATCCTCTCCCTCCTCCCACCCCCCACTCTCTGAAAGGCCCCAGTGGGTGTTGTTCCTCTCTACGTGTCCATGTGTTTTCATCATTTAGCTCCCACTTGCAAGTGGGAATATGTGGTATTTGGTTTTCTGTTCTTGTGTTAGTTTACTAAAGATAATGGCCTCTAGCTCTATTCATGTCCCTGCAAGGGACATGAACTCATTCTTTTTTATGGCTGCATAGGATTCCATGGGGTATATGTGCCACATTTTCTTTATCCAGTCTATCATTGACAGGCATTTGGGTTGATTCTATGTGTTTGCTATTGTGAATAGTGCTGCAATGAACATACACATACATGTGTCTTTATAATAGAATGATTTATGTCCCTTTGGGTATATACCCAGTAATGGGATTGCTGGGTCAAATGGTATTTCTGTCTTTAGGTCTTTGAGGAATTGCCACACTGTCTTCCACAATGGCTGAACTAATTTACACTCTCACCAACAGTGTATAAGCATTCTTTTTTCTCCACAACCTCACCAGCATCTGTTATTTTTTGACTTTTTAATAAGAGCCATTCTGACTGGTATCTCTGATGGTATCTCATTGTGCTTTTGATTTGCAGTTCTCTAATGATCAGTGATGTTGAGCTTTCCATATGATTGTTGGCCACATATATGTCTTCCCATTCACTATAAATTTAGTTAATGGAGCTGCCTTTTAAAAAGATATATTCCAAGCAACATCATTTCTTTTTGTATTGGTTAGTTCTCAAATCTAGTTTTTCTCTATGTCTTAACACAATGACTTCCTTATACCATAATATTCCTTACATTGTGGCCAAAACTATGGATAAGAAAAAATAAATGAGAGCTCCAAATTTCATAAGGTACATGATTTTGAAACTTATTACTCTGGTTTGACCTTGTGCCCCTAGAAGTAGTATGCTCTATCCAAGCAAGTTACTTTTAAAGGGCCCATCTGATCACTGTAATTTACCCAATATTGGCATACTCAAAAAACCTTTCCAAGCCTTTTTATCCTACTTTTTGCTCATGGACAACCTGATCTATCTCTGGTTCCACCACTCATCCCTTTCATTCTTTTCTCTTTCCTTCTTAAATATCAGTCAAGTCTTTCTTTGCTTCTAGACTGTTCTTAAGAATTGTTATTGTACCCTTAAGATAAGAATATCGTGAGATTTGGGACTTTGCTTAGGGGAAGCTAAGGTTTTATTTTTTCCCTCATATGGGTCAATTACATGAGTTCCCTGGTAGGTTGGTCTAATTCATTATAATGAACATTACTCTGAGTTATATATAATCCTTACTTGACATATCAGCAGGAGAAAGGAAGACTTGCTAAAGTCAAGCCAGATTGCTGATCAGTCATTTTGACAGGCAGTTTAAACTGTGCCCTTTGGCAATAAAATGTCATTAAGAGAAAATATTAACAAGAAAGAAATTAAGCAGCAATATGCTTAATATAATAACCTTAATGGAAAAAAATGAACAGCATTGGTGTTTTTATTAAACTCTATTATATCCTAAAAATAAATAGTAAGCTTTGTAACAATTTGATAAAATAAGCCTCGGCATGCATGTATCCATGACAACCCAGATTTATATTTTTGAGTTCCAAATAACCGTGTCACCAGAAGTATGCAAATTATCTTAAAAGTTATAATGAGATAACACTATTTGTTTCCATAAATATCTGTTGACTAATAGTCCAACAAAACCTTGACAGTAAATAACAAATTATGAAATGTTTTGAATATTATTCTTAGAGAAACTAGAACAGCTGTTTATCATCATAATTATAATGAAGAGCAAAGAGTCAACAGTCACATGCCCTTTAGTCTATTGTGAAGTCAAAAAGGATATGAAAAAAATATACATGCTACCTTAAATACCAGATGGAACTCCATTTGGAAGTCTAATAGGGTAACTTCCCTGGAGCTAATACACACCAGAGGTTAAGTAACAACAGAAGAGAGTGAATGTGGGCATTCAGCCAAGGGCTTCTGCTGCCCTTTCCTTTTCCGGTACCAAATGTATGTTCTTTTAGATAAAAGACTTTGCGAATGGATTCTGAAAAACTCTGAGAGAATGCAGAAAATATCACACCATTGGACTGCATTTACTCAAGAGTGCTCTGAAAGTCCTATTAAGCTGTTACAAAACCTGGAGTTGTCCTGCAGACATAGATTGAATTTCTAGGAAAAGGAAATGCAGATAATATGAGGAATGGACAAAACAGGCATTTCCGTTTTCTATTTTCTCATGTAAAATCCATTTTTCTTCTGTGCAATAAAAAAGGAAAGTATACTACTTACTGTTAGTATACTATTCTAATTATGAGTAATGATTGAGAAAAAAAAATTGAAGGAAACATGTCTGAAAACATGGGAGTAAATTCCAGACTAAAGTTTTCCAAGTGTAACTAAAATTGTCTTTTAACAAAGGAAACTCTTATAAACTAATTAGAATAAAAGATTAAAATCAAGAAGGAAATTCCAAAGTACAAAATTAAACATTAAAACTCCCCCCTCATTACTAAATTACATTTTTCAGCTCATCAAGTTTGGTTAAAAAAAAAATTCTAAAGAACTAAGAAAAATAATCTGCCTAACAGCATCGTTCTTTATGAAGAAGTCATCTGAAGACAGAGGTACTCCGTGATTCTGTTAGGTACATATTTGTTCTTTTAGGCATATTTCTACTGTTTAGATCAATTTTCCATTTACAGACAAAATGAATAACAAACACATATTATCTTTGTGTATTTGGAAGAATGGGAGAAAATTTTCCCAAACTATGTTTTATCTTGTAGATACTCCTTAGATGTTCCTTCGTTTTTAATGTGGGTACACAATGACACAGTGATATAAAGTCAGCTTTTGCAAGCCGTAGGTAAGAATGATGGAGCTTTCGAATCACCGTGGTGCCGTTTGCAGTTTCAGCCAAAGCCCCTAGCTTGCCAGGCTCATACTATACATTCCAGAAGCTCCCCCTCTACCCCGCATAGTAAACAATCCACCACATGTCAAAGACGAAATTTTGAAACCTCAAGAAGCAACTTGTTCCAATCTATGAGCCATTAACTTGAGATTCTGTTTCCTAACACTAGAATTTTTCTGCTACAATTGTCCTAAAAGAATACATTTCTTTTCTGTCACATCAGTCTTTGGAGACATAGCAGCCTCCTCTTAGAGCTCAATTATGCCCCAGGGAGCACCTTAATAACAGTAGTGGAGACTGGTTGTTTTGTCCTAACATACATCCTTCTTCTCCATTCTTCTGGAAATACAACCATTCTATCAGGTTGGTAACACTCAGCACCTGACTTATATGTGCCCTAGACGCCATTACTGGTTATAGGAAATGAGGCAACACCCATGACCACAGCACGTTGAACAAACATGCTGCTTCTTGAAGATCTCAGCAGCTGGTAGCTTTTCATAATTTATTAATACCACTTACCTGATTTCTCCAAACTTTCACCATAGTGATTGGTTCAGCAATAATCATGTAACCCAAACTGGGCCAACCAGAGTTCCCCTTTAATTTCTTTTCTAAATCTATAGGAAAAGGCAACAGCCATTTGCTACCTAAAGCACTAAGATGTGTTTGTGGCTATTGGATGTCATGTTCTTGCCTCAAAAAGAAACCCGTCTGCGAGGGAAACCAAGTGGGGGCTAGCCGAACTGAAAGACCTGACAACATTGCTTGAGCCCCTGGATCTAACCTTGTCCAAAAGCAGTAACACCAATGTGGTTGTCCCAGCCTAGGAGCCAAATGTTCCCTTTTTTGCTTAAGCTAGTTTGAGTAGGGTTTTTGTCACTTGCAACCTACATTGAAAAAATAGAGTATTTTCATCAAGGAGATAGCTTCATGGATTTCTTAGTTAGTATTAACTGTAGCTTAATATTCCTTCATTGAACAAACATTTGCTAAAATACTGTCTTATGTAGAGCATTATCCCTAAACCCAGATAGAAAAATTTAACGGACTTGCTTCTTGCCTTTAAGGACTTCACCATTTATTTACTGAGACACACACTACCACTGAACATCTGCCCTCTTGCCTGCAACACACAGACACACACACACACACACACACACACACACACACACAGCCAGCTAGGCAATAGAATTTCTACTGGCTAAGAAAAGGTTAATGGAAACTAAACTCAACTGCTCTTCCTTATAAGGGAACTCTGACCCAGAGCCTCCTGAAGTCCTATGCACACACTTGACAAAAACCCTCAAGAGATCTGCGTTGAGTACTGACTGATTCTTTTAAACCAATCTCTAGTCTGAATGGAAATCAGGTTAAGATAACATTTTGGAATTTATCCCATTTCAAGTGTTCTAATCACATAACAGACTGAAGAAGTAACTTTATTTGCTGCCAAGCCTGCTGATTCAAGTTCTCAGAAATAGAAAATGCTGCCTCTGGACAAAGGTATGTGCACAACTCATATCTCAGACCTCCTGGGGGAAGCAACAATGCAATAAACAGGGGCCTTACAAGGGGTTCTAATTATGTGGCACTTTCTGACCGACATTTCTTTTTCCAGAATCTAGAAATATTCTCTTTTCCTCTCTACCTTCACAAAAATATATTCAGCTCAAGAGCCACCTCACCAAGAAGCTCACCTTGAAAAATCTAGCCAGCAAGTCTCCTTCCTTCCTCTCATGGTACTCTATCTAGTTTGGCACTTAATTACTGATTCTGATTCTCAAGTGGGGATGACAGAGAGTAGTGTAAAAGAATTTTCTGAAGTTAAAAAAAAAATCTCAATTTATTACAGCTTACTTGTTCTCCTACCTGAGCAAAACTATGTACCTTAGTTTTGAGTCCTCAAGAAATTTAAAAAATATTCACATAACAAACTTTTAAAATCAGCTAAAGTTATCAAATAATATTTAAAATATTAGAACATGTAAATAGTTCTCTAATTACTAGAAGAATATTTTTAAAACAAATTATACATTTGCTTGAATTTTTATAAATAACATTGGAAATAATTTACATTTTTCTTAACACCCTAGGATCTATCATTACTATGTGATTTGCTACAACAATACTTTCAATGTCTAAGGTGTGTTGGATGTTGTTTTGAAATGCTTTGCTTTCTGAGGTCTTATTTTAGATGCTTATGTGTTTTTAATCTCCTGTCTTGTCTTCTGCCTACTGTTCACAGAATTCTTTGGAGCAGAATATACAGCCAGTGCATGAAAGACTGACACCTGGAAAATCTTAGGAAAAACATGAACCAAGAAAACATGAACCAAGAATTTTATATCCAGCCAAGTGATCACTAAAGTATAAAGGCCACAAAAAAGGCATTTTTCAACATACAAGACTCAGAGAATAATGTTCCAAGAAAACTTTCTTGAAGGAGTTTAAAATTTCTTGAAAGTCATAGGGTGAATTTCAACTAAGGAAGAAAGAGTAAGAACAGCAAATGGCAGTGGCCATTGAAGCCATCTAGCTCTAGGCTAAGAAAACAAAAATCAAATCTGTGGTCATTATAGTAATAGAACTATAAAAAGTAAAAATAATATAAGTATCAAAACTTAAATGAGGAAGAAAGTGATGGTAGTGAATGTATGCTGATAGCCTTTCTTTTTAGAGCTGGGGATTCAGAAAGAATCATATAGCTGGTCAAATAGCATACATAGAGATATATGCAAAGATAGAAATAAAAAGATTAGATCTAATAAAATGTAATCAACCAATTGTAAAGAGAAGGATGGCGGGAAGGCAAGTGAGAAGAAGTGAAAATATAGGCTGGAGTGGTGGCTCACACCTGTAATCCCAGCACTCTGGCAGGCCAAGGTGGGAAGATCACCGTAGCCCAGGAGTTCAACACCAGCCTAAGCAACATAGGGAGATCCAGTCTCTACAAAAAATAATTTAAAAACTTGCTGGATATGGTGGTGTGCACCTGTGCTCCCAGCTACTTGGGAAACTGAGGTGGGAGGATCACTTGGGCCCAGGAGGTGGAGGCTGCAGTGAGCCATGATCATGCTACTACACTCCAGCCTGGGTGACAGAGTGAGACCCTGTCTCAAAAAACACAAAACAAAACAAAACAAAACAAAACAAACCAACAAAAAACAGCTATAACCTGAAAACGAAGACAGTAACTTCTCTGAAGTAATTATGGAATGTCTGCAAAAAAAAATTAACCAAGTGTTAGGCTACATAGCAAATCTCAATAGCCTCCCACCCTACCAAACTATGCACAGGTACATGTGAGTTAAACAGATAATAAAGATAAATAATGAAAATCCACTTGGAAATGGTGAAAAGCAGCTAATACCAAGTTTAAGAGAAAATATATAGTTAAAATATTTATATTAATAAACAAAAAAGCCCGGGCATAATGTCTCATATCTGTAATCCCAGAACTTTGGGAGGCTGAGGCAGATGGATCACTGGAGCCCAGGAGTTTGAGACCAGCCTGAGCAACCCCATCTCTATGAAAAATACAACCATTAGCTGAGTGTGGTGGCACACACCTGTGGTCCAGCTACTTGGGAGGCCGAGGTGGGAGGATGGCTTGAGCCTGGGAGGTCAAAACTGTAGTGAGCTGAGATCTCATTCTGTCACCCAGGCTCCACTTCAGCCTGGGTAACAGAGTAAGATCCTGTCTCAAATATATATAAACACATAAATAAAAACAAAACAAAATACTGAATAAGCATCCAAATTTACACAAGAAAGAAGAACAAAATGAAACTAAGCAACATAAAATAAGAAATAACTGAAAAAGATAAAAAAAAATTAGAGGGCAGAAATGTTGTAGAATTTAAAAATACAAGAGATTGTTATTTTTAAAAATAGGATAAATAACAAACACAACTAATAAAGAATGGGAGGTCCATATACACACATGCACATATACGCAATGAGAAGGGGGAAATAACCTCAAAACAGAAAATGAAAATACATAAAAGATTGCTATCATTCACATTAACTTGCAAATACATTTGAAAATCTGTAAGAAATTTATTGGTTACTAGAAAAATGCAATTTATAAAAACTGACCCAGATGAGCAGAGTATATAAATATCTTAACGGGTAAAAATTAAATTAAGTGATTCCTCCTCACACTCTCTTATACCTTTGAACAAGCACCAATCTTAGGTAATTCCCTGGTGAAATTAAATTGTAAAGAATAAATAGTTTCAGTACTATGTCAAATTTGAAAATTTGAAATTACAGATATCTCCAATACTATTGAAACAGATCAAAAGCATAGAAAAAGAATACAATCTTTCAAATTATTTATATGAAGTCAGTAAAATATGGATGCCCAAATTCAATGAAATAGCCTTCTCCTACAACCACAAAGGGCTAGTACTTGAGAAAACTGATACTGGTGCACAACCTTCAATACTATCACAACATATTTCTTAGACCTATACAAATATGTTTATCTAAATCACATGGAAAAATAAATGGGCACAAATAGAAAATTCTTAGGAAAGAATTTAATGAAGAGGGAGTGAAGAATGGTTTTATTATAAGTCTACTGCAATTAAAATATTGTTGTTCTGTTGCACTAAAAGATCAATGGAAAAGCATACAGTCTAGACACAAATCCAGATATATATAGGAGTTTGGTTTATGATATAAGTGGCATGTTGAATCAGCAGAAGAGAGATTAAATGGTGTTGAGATGACTGGGAAAATGTCTGGCAAAAATTCAGATTTGATCTCTATTCTCTATCAAAATAAATACCAGTTAAAAACACTAGAAATGAATAGGAGTGTGTGTGTGTGTGTGTGTGTGTGTGTGTGTGCATTATGAGAATCCATAAAATGAAATATTCATAAGTTGAATAGGTAAAAATCTAAATTTTCTTCTTGGCAAAACTGTCACTAAAATGCCCTAAGATAAATGGCAAATGAGGAAAATAATATTTGCAAATTCTATCACAAAGGGATACATTTTCCAATATGGAAAGAGTTTCAGTGAATCAAAAGAATACCAACAATCTAAGAGAAAAATGGGCACAAAACACAATGAGAGTTCATAGAAAATGAAATGTAAATAACTTCAAACGCTCCTATTTGTTACAAGAGCTTTATAAATTCTAAAAGTACAGACACCATTGTTCATCTATCAGATTGGTAAAAATCTAAAAGACATACATATGTGAAGAATTGTGTACCTTCTTGCACTCCTGGTGGGAATACAAATTGATAGAACTTCTATGAAGGGCAATTTGGCCATCTTTATTAAAAAAAACATGTTGACCCAAAGACCTAGCAATTTTACTGCTAGGAATTTATTCTATAGAGTACTCACCCATTAGTTCAATGACACGTGCACACAGATATTCTTTGCATCATTGTTTATATCAGTAAAAATTTAGAAACAACATAAATTTCCAGCCATAGAAGAATGGTTAACTACATTACATAAATCCAAATAAAGGGCTCTTAAGTAGCCACTAAAAAAGAATAGGCAATTCTATATGTGCTAATATGGAATGAGCTCCAAGTGAAAAAGGCAAGGTGGATAACAGTGAATATTTTGTGTTTTTATTTTGCCAAAAACATTCGCTGAGCTCTCATGTGAAGGTTCTGAGTTTTTTACTTCAACTATCTGCCATCAACAAATGAAAAATGTATGTTATAAAAACCAGGGAAAGATATATCTACTTTTCCTTTTCAGAAAAGGTGTAAGAACCCTGGCTTGTTTTTCAATCAATTTATATTCATGGCCGATTTTATGATAATGAGGGTTTTTAAAATCTGGACACATGTTATAAATAACCAGAAGTGCATGTCCTTAATCACATATAAAACTGTGAACTCCTTGTTGATAAGAATTTTATCACCTTCAACTTGCTCTGTAATAAACTGTAAGATAAATGATTCTGAGATTTACTGCATAGTAACTTAGAGATTTATTTTTCAAGTCAAGGCCACTGTTAAAAACCAAGTCACTTGAGAGGGTGTATGTTATGTATTCTCAAGAAAGGTGCTGAATGTTGGTTGCCTTGTACCTTGCTTCTGAGGACTTAAGGACTTGACAAATGTCCTTATAATTATTAATATACCTATATGACTAAATCACCATGATTAAAAGGCTTCAACCTCAAAGAAATCTTTAAATTGGACTAAAAATACAGTTTGGATTTTATTTAAAAAAGGGTTCTATTTTCCATTTAACTAGATCATTTATACCCAATGAAAATAACACAAATAAGGGATAATTTTATTTTAATTTATGAATTTCAACTTTTTATATTTCAAATGAACTGATAGAGATAGTCTGCCCTCGTACTGAGATAATCATCACTGGTGCTTCCTAGCCTTACTGCTGCCTAAGATAAGGACATCAGTTTGAGGCCAAGGTTGTCCAAGGTTGAGGCCATCATAGGAGGATACGTACTTACCCCTCCTTTATTAGTTCCCCTTTTCTATTAGGACAAAGATTTAGCTTTCAAAATGAAAACATGATTCCCAGTTAAGTAACTTGTGGATGACTGTGTACATTCATTTGAACTCTTTAAAGAAGATCTATTCCATTTCAGGCACTGTGTTTGGTAGACATAAAGGATAAAACAACAGTGGCCTTACCCTGCTGAAAGTCTAGTAGGAAAGACTGCAAGTTGATTAGTAAAGTCAGCATAATGTTAAACTGAGAGAACTGAGAAGCAGCCCCTGTCATAGTGGCCAATGGCTGTCATGCCATTACAGCATTTCATATGCTATTTCAATTTCCATAACACCCTTGTGAGGTTGGCATCATCAAAATCAGAGCAGTCATAGTAATACTGAGCCCAGGGAAAGCAGTACCATCAGATCATCTTGGCTAATGTACCATATAGGGTAGTATCAGTAACAGTACTTGTCACATGACAATTTTCTATTTTAATTACCTTTTTGCTAATTAGGTGCTAAGCTCAGTGTATATGTTGTTAACATGTATATTTCACACTATTTTAAATGGTGCCATTAATTTTTTTTTTTTTTCCTGAGACAGAGTCTTGCTCTGTCATCCAGGCTGGAGTGCAGTGGTGCAATCTCAGCCCACTGCAACCTAGCCTCCTCGGTTCAAGCAGTTCTTCTGCCTCAGCCTCCTGAGTAGCTGGGATTACAGGCATCTACCACCACACCCAGCTAATTTTTGTATTTTTAGTAGAGATGGGGTTTTGCCATGTTGGCCAGGCTGGTCTCAAACTCAAGTGATTTGCATACCTCAGCGTCCCAAAGTGCTGGGATTACATGCATAAGCCACCACACCCGGCCAAAATTTTGTTTTTTAAAATGTCTATACTCCCTTAATGTTGATGATTTGGGACACATCCCTGCTCACTCTACTTTTATCTCAGGATAATTTTGCAGCTGAGTCAAAGAGGGTCAGGATCATTCTGTCACTTATCCTAAACCCTTTGCTCATAAATAGCAGAGTGATTTGCACCCTCATTGACTTGACACAGAAGGCCATGCTTTTTCAAGACAACATCCCCCAACAGGGAAATGAAATTCTATAGCTCTAAGATGGGACCCAACAAGTACAGTGAGCATCTTCCTTTTTTTCCTTTAACTTAGTAACCTTACTGCACATAGTCTAATTTAGGGTAATTCTTTCCAAATGCCTTGACTGTTTTGCAACTTGAGGTGTATGTAGCCATCTTTATATAAATACCAAGAGTAAATCTGTTTTGGCACTGTGAGAGTGAACCTGTACAGAACTGTAATGGTATAGCCCAAACCTTAAATAAACAAGTAACAACAACAACAACAAAACCTTTGGAGTTTATGATTCTGGAGTTCTTGAAATAAAAATAATTTTATTTTAGCTATATACAAAAAGCAACCTTAGTTTCAAATTGTTACTTCAAATAAACACTTATGCTTTAGATCTCTTACCCAATAACTTTTTAAAATATAATATCCATAAGCACTTATTATATTTAAAACATGTAGTTTTAAGCTCTATAAGTACAAAGCAAAAACACTTCTAGAATAAACACCAAAACATCACTCAACCATTCATTAATACTAGCTAGGAAGACAGAGCATGTAGCTATGAGGCAAGTCTTTTTTCCGGGCTTCAGTTTCCTCAGATATAAAATGAGATAACTGAACTAAGTTATCTGTAAGCCCCCTTCACACTTAAGGGTTCCCTGAATCTATTGTTATTTAACACACCAGCAAACTCCAACTGGCAGCAGGTCAAAATATATTTGGGTAGAGTAAAACACAACTGCCCCCTCCCTCCTTCAAAATAATCTATCTGAAGAATCCTTCTCCATCCCACAATAAACACTAATCTGATTTCACTCGAGGTTTAGACTGTCCTTTGTGTTATACTAGGAATTTGTACATCACCTTGGCAGTCCTAGAAACTGCCAAGTGAAATAAGCCAAAAACCTTTCTTATGAAATAATTTAATCATCCCCTACTACCCAACTTCCCATCTCTACAAAAGGAATTTTTCCCAACCAATTTGATCTTATTCAAAGAATGGAATGCCAAGATTGGAAAGCAGTGGCACCAAAGAACGATACAGTTTAAAATTTGAAACTCAAGATTCCCATTAAAATGGTATAAACTACAGAAATACATCTGGTATTACTAATGAAACAAACTCACACAAAAAGCATTATCTTAAACTTTTTTTGATAGTCTAAAAATTAGCCTTGCTACATATCAAAGATGTATTAGTATTGTCATATTAATGGAAAACACAGTATTCTTCAGAAACTGTTTTATCCTCAAATCTACAAATGAAGGCTTTATCAAATAGTATTAATTTTAAACTGAATCCAGCACACCCCTATTTGTACAACATCTGTATTCTCCTCCCAATCACCTAGAAAACAATGATACATGTAGACTTTGTGTCTACCGTTGGGAGAGCTGGCTTAGTAGATGAACTTAAACAAATGAACTAAACAAAAGTCTATCCTAACTTTGTCGTTAACACGTTCATTCAACAGACATTTATTGAATACTTACTATATGCCAAAGTTCCTATCTTTTTTTTTCTTTTTTTGAGACAGAGTTTCACTCTTGTCACCCAGGCTGGAGTGCAATGGTATGATCTCAGCTCACTGCGACCTCTGCCTCCTGGGTTCAAGTGAATTCTCCTGCCTCAGCTTCCCAAGTAGCTGAGATTCCAGGCATGCACCACCATGCTCATATTTATTTTATTTTATTTTATTTTATTTTTGCATAATTAGTAGAGATGGGTTTTCACCACGTTGGCCAGGCTGGTCTTGAACTCCTGACTTTAGGTGATCCACCTGCCTCAGCCTCCCAAAGTGCTAGGATTACAGGCCTGAGCCACTGTGCCTGGCACAAAGTTCCTATCTTATACTAGAGATACATACATCTACAAGATAGACAAGATCTCTTTTCACATTATTTACATCTTAGCAAAGACACCAACAATACACAAGTAAAATAACACAATTTCATAAAATTAAAAGTGTTTTAAAGAAAGCTTGTAAAAGGAATGTAATAAAAAATTTTCAGGGGAGTTATGCTGGGAGACACTCATAGACTGTCACTCTGAAAAAACTTAGGAATGGAAACCTGAATACAGAGAAGAAATCACCCAGGGAAAGTGTCAAGCATAGGCCAGTTACAAAGTTCTTGAGACTGAAGTGAGCTTGGCTCATCTGGTATTAAGCTTTTGTACTAATACATCCAAATGTATTTTTATTATAATTGTTTTTTAAACTCCCCTTATAATCCTGATGCACAATGAAAGTTGAAAGCCATTACTCTAAATTAATCTATAAATTGCCATATTCTAGCAGTCACACTATGTTGGGGTTCTTTGACCTAATAGGTAGACTTAGTTCAGGTACAATGGAGTTTAACAAAGGCCATCGAGTGGGTGTTTGAGGGTGTGAGTTCTGGTCAGATTATTTTCCTGGTTTGAATACTAACTCTCATCAGCTGTGTAGACTTGGGCACGTCATTAAATTCTTTAAGCCTTTGCTTCTTTATATAAAAAATTAGGATACCACGAGCACCTATCTTATTGTTCATTAGGTATTATATATATACTACAGACACACACACACACACACACACACACACACACACACACACACACACACACACACACAAAGGCTTATCACCGTACCTGGTAAACAATAACTGATCAGCAAATTCCAGCTATGGTTATTAATTATTAAGTGAACAGCCTGGTCTTTTCATCTACTTTTTATAAACAAACAAATCTAATTTCTTGCTCTCAGGATTAACTTTTAATGCTTTAAATGAGAACAACTGATTGTGATTAGGTTGCTACCAATACAATCCCATATAATTATTTTATTGTTTTTCAAGTTATTAATAAGACAAAATCTACTTATATTTCCTTATTCACCACCATACTTAGGAAAACTTGCTATAAACATTCTTTAAGATTCTTAAGAGATATGTAGACTTATTTTTAACAGGAAAAATATTACCCTCTTGAAAATTTGCAAACTCTAATGGAAGAATATTCAATGTCACTAAGAATGCATTCCAAATTGGTTTGCAAAGGAAAATGAAGATAGCTTGATGTGGCAGTGGGCATCCTCATGACAATCATCCTCCAAGACCAAATAACTTGAAGTGATTTAAGTCATAACCCTTGTCACAATGGGACTTCCACAGGAATTGTGTCTTGGAATATCAATGTTCCAGTATAATTTCCATAAAGCATACATTATCAAAGATATAAATGCTCTTCTTCTGCCTCCTTCCCACACACATGGATGAGTAAGGGCTTCCCTGACTGTAATGATCCACATTGGATACACACTGACTTTCTTAGAGTCTAGGTTTATTTTCCAAACATTAATAGAAAATGAATAACAGTACATTATCAACAAAAAGCATAACACCTACACAATGTTGAAGGAATATTTTGGTTTGCTGATCTAACAAATGTTACAGTTCTGAAGGCAAAGAATATTTTTACTAAAATACCAAAGTCTCACAACTTTTAAAAAGTCAGAAGCAAATTACCATGAAGATGTCTATAATGCTATTACAACACATTTAAAAGTATTACTTTTTATTCCAAAAAGTTCCAAAGGCTATAGCTATCATTTTCAAAATATGTTAGTTTCTATATATTTTATTAATCCTAAAGTCACCTGAACATACAGGTAGTATCATTTGTCCAGTGCCTGCCTCTTTGACAGTTAAGAGCAGGACGAGATTAAGCCAATGGCACTCTAAGGGATTCTACTACACCCACAAAGGTAATATATCAATTAAATCCACAAATCAAAGCAAAGCCATTCCGAGTTTCTATTAGTATGTTTTAGAAACTAAAAACTCTGACCAAAATTCAGTTATTAGCTGCAAATCCTTTGCTAGTTCAATAATGTTTTTAAGCATTACAGGGAAACAAAAACTATAGAGTTTTAATGGTCTAACATTTAACTGACAATATTTGACTACAGATGGATGGCAAGTCATAAAAGAAATTGAGTTAAAGATATGGTATTTTTAGTCATTCTTTTCTAGGTAGGAGGAATCAAGTAGCTTAGCAAGAGAAGATATAAGCTCAAGAGCACACAGACAGATTGTTGAAACTGAAATAATTAAATTATGCAAAGATTAAGAGGACAGATTGTCAAAAAATGTCTGCATTTGGCACTACAGAACAGTTGACTGGGTTAAATGAGGTTAATATAACTTGTCACACAACACTGGTAATGAACTTTTCTTATTGAAAACCTAATTATAATATTGTACAGTAAGACATATCACATGCAATCTTAAAGTTGTGACATAGCTTAGACTATTAATCTTTGATACAGAAACATACTTTGCCAAGCACAAAAAGAAAAGATCCTATTATATTCAAGTAACAAAAACTGAAGCTTTACTTAGTCCAAAATATGCCCCTAGTTGATTCCCCCAACAACTCTGGAAGGTTAATGTGATTATCCTCATTTTATAGATCAGGAAGTAAAAGCTCAAAACTGAAAATAACTTGACCAAAGCTACACCATTCACGATAGACAAAGCTGTGATTTGAATACAACACTTCTAAACGCATACTACCTAATTTAGTCATATCTAATTTACTGTCATATCCAGTAAGGATGAACACCCAGTAGCTGTAGACCTGTTAACAATTTATTTCTTCTACCAGATTCTAGTTACATAATGTTCAAAGAGAGTTAAAAAGAAGAAAACAATTGAATAAAGTGGAAATTCCAAAGGATTTTGAATCTGAGCAACATGAACTAATATCGAATAAGCAGTGCACTTGGGAAAAATTATTTAACCTTGGTAAGCTTCAGGTAATGCTTCTTTGAAATTAGAATAATAATGTCTCTCTTATAGAGCCTGTGATGGTTAACTTCATGTGTCAACTTGACTAAGCCATGGGGTGCCCAGATAGCTGTTCAAAAATTATTTCTGGTCCTATGAATATGATTCCAAAAGAGATTGGCATTTGAATTTGTGGACTGAGCAAAGCAGATTACCCTCCTCAATGTGGGCTGGCATCATCAATCCACTGAAAGCATGAATAGAACTGAAAGGAGGAGGAAGGTTGAATTTCCCTTTCTGCCTGACTGCTTGAGCTCTGAAACACTGACCTTCTCCTACCCTCAGCCCTCTTGATTCTCAGGCTTTTAGAACCCGGCTGGAATCTACACCATCAGTGCTCTGGGCCTCAGGCCCTCAAACTATACCACTGGCTTTCTTGGGTCTCCTGCTTGCAGGAAGCAGACGGTGGGATCTCTAAGCCTCCATAATGGTGTGAGCCTATATTACATATATATTTAGAGAGAGAGAGAGAGAGAGAGAGAGAGATATGTCCATTCATCCATGTATCCAATTGGTTTTACGTGTGTGTGTGTGTGTGTGTGTGTGTATGTATGTGTCCAATTGGTTCTAATAGGTTCTTTGGAGAATGGTGACTACTACAGAGCTATTTGATAAGCTCTGAAAGCTTATAAAAGAGACAGTGTAGTATAAACAGTATTGAACGCAACGATCTATAGAAGCCCATTAACACACTCAGGCACTAACAAACATATGCTTCTGTGTATCCCTGCTATAGATAGAATCATGTGGAAAAATAAGGCTCGGCTACTCCATCTGTGTTAATTAGAAGAGGAAACTCATATGTCAATATATTGAATCAAATATATCAAGAATACATACTTCAATATTTGGCCAAAGAAAACACACATATGTTTAAAAAAATCCTAACGAACATAAAGCCTACAAATATATCATTTTATCTCCCCATCTTTTGTTCTTAAGAAAGTTATTATATAACTGCCTTCCTTTGACTAGCCTTGGAGTAAAAGGGTACGAGCCCTTTTTCAGTGAAAAATAGCTTATAACTGTTGTATCTAATGCAACGCGGGTATATGTCAATACAGAGAACACTTAACGACTTGAAATATTGCTTCCTTACTATTTGAAGTCTACTAAGATCATCTATATTTCAGAAATTTATGAGGTTGAATAAAAAATTTTAAATCATGTGGAGATTATGTTGACTCTATCTGCTGAGATGTGAGTAGATGAATCACCACAGCCCCTCTAAGGGAAAGCTGTAGGAAAACATTTACTCCATATTTTCTATGAGATTCCAAATCTAGGGAACTATTGAGTGTTTGGAGAAATTGTTGGCAGAGGAAGCAAGAAAGTCCTTAAACCTTCTATCAGACCCTATAGGACTCACCTCCCTATGGACTCACCTCCCTACAACCCCACCACACATCAGTTTACTTCTCTGACTGTATTTCTGACTCCTCTTCTACCTATTCAGCTCTAGTTATACTGGCCTCCATGTTATTCTTTGAATACACCAGGCACACTTTGGCCTTGTAGCTCTTTTCCTGGAGCATTCTCCCCTAAAATATCTTAATGGTTCTGTCGTCCCTTTCAAGTCTTTGCTCAAATATCACTTGAATTCTCAATGAATTATTCTTGACCCATTCAAATTAAAGTGTTATCTTTCATCTTACAAGGGACTCCCAATCCCTTCATCTGCTCTTTAAAAAAATTTCATAGCACATCATCATCTTCTAAAATCATTTATGATTTTTCAACTATGATCATTGTTTATCATTTATCTCTCTCTACTTACACATAGTAAGTGCTCAATATTTGTTCAGTGTTAAATGCAAAGTAAGTTATGCCATATAGAGTATTTCCTTAACCCACGTCATAACACCTCTGCCCCAACTCCAGAACACTACTTATCCTTCTCACTCTTTCTAATCTCCATGTTTTTGCTCAGAACATATTTGTATCTAAAATTGTCTCAACACTTTACTTCCACAAAATACAATCTGTCTTTAAGGCCTGCTCAAGTTCCATCTCCTCTGTGAGGCCTTCCTAGATTCCACTGGGTAGGATCAAATCTTCTTCATTTCCTTCATAACTGGACCTGAGTTGTACCATTTAACAAAGTTCTTTCTGTGTCTCTTTCTCGAGCTATCCAAGAAGCTACAGTCTTTTAAACACACATTTATTTTCTTTTTAGAAACTAGCACAGTGCCTGACACTTCTAAGGTTCCCAATTACATTTATGAGACTGGACTGGACATAATTTTATGGTTTTGTATTGCTGGTAGACAAAATATTAGACCTAAGCAAGCCTTATATTTTGTAGATAATAATACTTAACTCCTCCCAATTCAATGTAAATCAATTCAGCCTAATTAAGTGGGAAGTTTCCTCCTTGCTGTCGTTTCACTGAGCACAGAGGTGACTATGGAAACCCAATATTCCCCTTAAAGCTCAGAGAAAATTATACCAAGCTTCTCCATCAAATAAATGAAAATTTTACTTTCTGATGTATTAGTCTTGGTTTTGTAAATATCCTTCGATTTACTTCTCACAGGTCTAATTGTTTCTTTAGGAGGAAACTCCAACTACTTTCACGAACTCCAAGCCCTTCTCTATCTCTTGGTTACCTCTGGTTTGGCCTCACCTTCTGTCACATCCCTACACAACATTCTTCACTGCAGTGATAACCAAACCTCACTCCAGAGCTCATCTGAGCCCCCATGGACCCTAGAAGGTCAATGAAATTCTTTTAGAGATCTATGACGCCCTGAACTTGCAGTCAACATTTGTGAGGGTATGAGTATGTGTATTTTCCTTGAGAAAGGACCCATATCAGATGATTAAGGGGTCCAGAACTCCAAGAAGATTAAGAAACATGTACCTTACTTCCTGATATCTGTTGTTATGTCCTTGAATAAACCCTAAGCCTTGAAAATAATATAAGGGCTTTGCTGGGTTAAAACTCTTCTAAGTGTGACGTAACTGAAAGAAAAACAGTTTCAGAAATGCAGATTCAAGATATAATTACTGTGTACCGTCTTAGCATACCATGCTAAGGCAACAGTGAATAGGAGTACCTCTGATTACTCAAACTCTAGAGAAAAATGGGATTATTTTTAAAAAGAGGTTAGGTTTAGACTTTAAGAAAGATGCTACATTCTAGTAAAACTATGTCAAAAGGAGAGTCTTAATAATTTAATATACTGTATAGAGATAAGTGAAATACCTAAAAGTTTAGTATATTCATATTACTGAGTTACTGCAGATGCCAGACAATCATTTAAAACAGTTTAATTAAAAGTAAATAGCAGCCGGGTATGGGGGCTCGCACCTGTAATTCCAAAACTTTGGGAGGCCAAGGCAGGCAGATCACCTGAGGTCAGGAGTTCGAGACCAGCCTGGCCAACATGGTGTAACCCCGTCTCCATTAAAATAAAAAATTAGCCAGGTGTGGTGGTGTGTTTCTGTAATTCCAACTACTGAGGAGGCTGAGACAGGAGAATCACTTGAACCCAGGAGGTGGAGGTTGCAGTGAGGTAAGATTGTGCCACTGCACTCCAAGCTGGGTGACAGAGCATGACTCTGTCTCAAAAAAAAATAAATAAATAAAAGAAAAAGAAAAAAGGAAATAGCTGCATTGTGGATTAGAGAAGGATGAGTTCATAATAAAATACAATGCTTCTGGCTTTTCTGGCTTTCTGGTAACCTGTAGGTCTCATACCTACCATACAATAATAATTAACAGTCATCATGACAGACAGGATATGACAACAGACAAAGATGAGAAAAACACTGTAGTTTCAATCATTTAGATCACTAGTTTTTCTATACCATGCATTTTATTGTACTCTTATTTAAGAAAATGGGTATACTTTATTTTACATATATAGCTTCATGCAATATTACTAGAAATATGTAGTTAGCAAGAATACAACGGTCCTCAAAACTAAGAGGATTTGAGAATCAAAATTAAATTACACAAGTGGAATTGTTCAGAGAACTTATTTGAATTTTTTTAATTTAGAAAATCTCTGCTAGTATCTTAATTTTATTTATGATATTTCATTCATTTATATATTAATCATTTATTTAATAAACTTTCATTAGTTACCTACTATGTACTGGGTTCTGGAGAGATGAAGTGAATAGAATTTGGACTTCCATGTAAGAGACAGGAAAGTAAACAGATTATTCCAGAAAAGTACAGTAAGCATTAAGGTAGAGATGTGCCTGTACAAGATGCTATAGGAACACAAAAGAGGAGCACTTAGGTTGGGTGAGAAGAAGTTTCTTATGGGAGGTGATTGTTCGCATGGGTGTTACAGAACAGGAGCAATGGCTGAGGGTCACTAATTTACATACTGCATGTGGGAAATGTTGCTAGAGTGATGAATAGATCTCAGAAAGTGAAAGAATAAATGTTAGGGAGCTAAGCCAAGGCCGATTTATAAAGGTCTTATGTTCATGCTAATGAAATGGTCCTTGTGTTGAAGGGAGCAGACATCTAAGGACAACTTTAACCCAAAGAGGTGACATGATTAAAAATGCACCTTGGAAGCTTTTTCCAAGGTCACAGTGTGAAGAACAGATTGGGTAGTGGTGAGATTGCAAAGAAAATAATCACTCAGGAGCAGATGTGGTGATTTGGACGAGAATAGGTGTATATCTGCACTAGGGCAGGATCAATAGTGATAAAGAGGGGAAACAAGATATAGGTAGGTAGGTAGGTAGGTAGGTAGGTAGGTAGATTGATGAGACTGATGTTGATCAGGGAGATGGAAATGGCAGGATTTAGTGACTGAAGGGATATAGCAGAAGTGACTGAGATAGAGTCATTCTTTGGTATACTGAGTGGTTAACAGTGGTGCTATTTATTAGGGTAGGCAATGTCAAAGAGGAAAATTTGGAAAAGAATGATGAGAGTTTGAAGTGCTTGTGAGATAATCAAATTGAGGTAACAAACAGAGAGTTGGACATGTGTCTAGAGATCAGCAGAAAGGCCAAAACAAGAGATATACCTTGAGAATCATCAGTGTGGGTACATTAGTGGAAGCCATGGGCGAGGATAAGCACATCTAAGATATAAAGTAAGATAACTAGAAGATCAAAGACTGAGTCCTGGAGAAAGACCCTATTAAAGGAGTGGGTAGCTGAAGAGGGATTTGTAAAGGTGACAGAAATAGCAGAAAGGCCACAGATCCTGGAAAGAGGGATTCTAGAAACCAAAGAAAGAGATTTTTAGTAGCAGAGAATGGTCAATAAGGAAAAAAGCATTAGAATTATCAAGAACTATGAAGATAGAAGTGTAGCCACTGGATTTGGCCACATGGAAGTCAGTGGTCATTGTGGCCAGAAAATTTCAGCAGATAATCTAAAATCCAGCAGGTTCAGAAGTATTAGCTGGGACTCTTTCTATCAAGCAACAGATGCTAATGAGCGTATGCACAAAGGATGCAGGGGCACCTCCTGGCATCCAAGGGGAGCTGTACAATTAAGAAGGCAGGAGCCAAGGCAGCCTCAAGGTCAATATTCCAAAAGATAAATCATCATGTCACCAGTTGGCTGGACAACCACTTCATTTAAAGCCAGTTTGCTGAAAGCTAATTTACCAACCAATTCAATGAATTTACTTGTTTGTTTTAACAATTTGAAATGGTTCACGGAAATTTGTTTTAGATGGACAAGGTTTAACAGTTTGGGAAAACTCCTGCTGTGTTTGAATTGACCAGTTTTCTCTTTTTTCTCTACAATGGCAGTGTCACAAGAGTTGAGTTTACCCCAGACAGTCACTGTTAGAGCCGACGGGAACTCTATGGCTGGAGGAGAGGCAAACGGGGAAGTCTGTATACCCCACAGCCTGCTTGCGCTGTTGCTCCCAGAGAGTGGAGGCTGAAGGAAAAAATGGTTGTGTAGAGAATGATGGGCAGAGGCAGAGGGTAAGAGAAGAGTGTGAGGGAGAGAGGGATATGGCCTGAAAAGTATCTATATAAAGACAGGAGACAATTGTCAGTGATTTTAGGGAGAAGGAGAGTGAGAACAATGAATTTCATTGCTCCGATTGGAACTTTGACTAAATTTTATTTTCCTGTCAACAAAAACAGAGGTACCAGATAGTATTTGAGATTACATAACCATTATGTTTTGGAATTTTAAAAACTTACCTTTGTAAGCACTACTGATATATTCAGAGACGGTTATTCACTAGAGAACTGCTCTGACTCTTACCTTTGGCAGGAATTGCTTTAATGTGCTCAATTCATTCATAAGTAATCTTTTTGATTCCATTTAATCCATAAGACTTTATACTCATTGGGTCCAACAATATAAAGTTTCATGCATGGAAAATGTGTTTTCATTTAAATAATTACTTAAAGTTTGATGTGTTTCTTCACATACTAAGTCTGATTGATCAAATAATCCTTGTGTCTTATTGTCTTTACACCTGGTCACAGTGTGCATATGTTTATGATAAGGACACTCAGTATAGACCAGCCCTGGAGCCAGGCTGACTGGGTCCAAATCTCAGCTTCACCTCTTATCAGCTGTGTAAACCCGTGGGCAAGTTACTTAACTACCTATACCTATTTTCACAAGCTGAAATTACAACAATAATATCAACCTCATAGGATTTGTGAGAATTAAAAGCGTAAATTTACATACAGCATTTAGAACAGTGCCTGGTCTATAGATAGTAAGCATCACTGAAGTGTTTGCTTATTATTACTGCTGTTTTGTTATGGGTTTTGTTGCTACAGGGTAATAAGTGGGGATGAAAAAAGCAGCGAGACACGGTTTCTGCCTCAAAGTAGCTTAAAATCCATAGAAGATAGGACATTTCACACATGCACACACACACTTCTAACAGCATGTTGAGTGGGACCTTTTATATTACAACTAAGGTCCAAAATGGTATAACAACGTGCCACCAGGAGTGTTCCTCTTCTCAAGCGGTCTATCAAGAGGTGGCAGAACCAGTTTTCCACGCACCAGTCTTTCTCCCTGCCCTCTTTTCCCTCAATCTGTAGAATGAGGAACCTAAAGGGTAGCTCAGATTTCCTGAGTGTGCGCTATTTGTGTTGAAAGGTCACTCATCATTACCCTAATCATGAGAGAGAGGCATAAATTATTTCTGAAGACAAGCATTTCAGAGGATACTCATTTACAGCCATTGGTGAGAAAGCCTGGCTGGTTGATTCCTGAGCCAGAGTTGAGCACGGTAAAACAGTTTGTAGGTGAGGTTAATGTCTATCCCCAGAAATGTGGGACAAACTACAGAACCTGGTAGTCTCCACCCATTCGAAGATAGAGTTGTCTGACAGCAGAAAGGCCTTCAGAGCAGCCTATGTCAGCAGGTCTTAGAAGGACAAAAGTTCAATACACTCGTGATGAAAATCAGTGAGGCAGCCCCTTCCAGGTTCCCATAGCATGTCAGTGGACATAGAAGAGGACTCCTGTGATTCCTGTTGTCCTCTATGAAGAATCAAGCAAGACAGAGGAAGGACACAGCCAAGTGACAAGTATTCCATCATGAGAATGAACTGAAAACATGGTCTTCTGGAAGCACTCCAGGGAAACTAGCTGACCCACTCTGCAGGAGTCGGCAGCCACAGAAGTCACCAAATGGAGGATGAACAAAGCTATCACCCTCTTTCCCCAAATATAAAGCAGCTACTCAGAAAGCCATTCTCTCAGCAGAGCATGAGGTGGAACCAGAAGGAACCGAGCAGCCCAGTTATCTAGCAGGCTCTTCTTCCACGACTTCTGTCTCTCCCTAGAGCTTAGGCCTAGTCTCTCTAAGGGATTAGGCCTTGAAAAAGAAGAGGAAGTGAGGATCTAGAGACCATATTGTCCTACTGTCACCAAAGTCCAAGCAGCCAAGGCCATAGTCTACTACTGGGAGAAAAGAAGAGAACTTCAAATCAGACATGACACTGGAGTATAACATAAGCAGGAATGACCAGAGGTTACAGTATCTTGCCAAAATGGACTAGAAGGAAATTCAACATGGAAATTTTAAAGCTGTGACTGAAGAAATAAAAATATAATGTTTTTGTCTCCATGTATTTCATGGCCATGTAGTCTTTAAACAATGTTAGAAAGGAAGAATAAAAGGACTAATGGACTGTTAATGTAGAAGCTCAAATGTGAAACTGAAATACATTATATCTTTGATTACATAAAAGTAAATTTAGCTCTCTTATCAAACATAAGTTATTTAGAAATAAGAGTGACAAAGTATAATAATGGGATGCATAGATTGAAATTTCATACAAATAACCTAGACTCATTCACTTGTAATTAATAAAAGGCATGATGAGAAATAATATGAAAATGTCCCAGGTACTGTCAACACCATTATAATTTCTTACTATCTTGTTTGAGAAAAATGAGGTAATGGCAGAAAGGATTCAAGAGCTCTGTTGAATGTTCCATTTTTGTACAAAAACAAACAGAAAAAGTTACCAAAAAAAGTTTTAAAAATTCATCGAAACCAGTATTTCGAAAATGTGAATCAAGTAAAATATGTGAGATATTTATTATTTAAAAGACCATTTGTGCTAGTCAATGGTTGGTTTAAAACCATAGAACAACATTCAGATCATTCTGAAAAGCATGTATTCATTTTAGCCAGACCTACCTAGATGATTTCTTCATTTATCTTATTTGCCTTATGTGATTTTCCTCAAGAGCACTCGGTATGAAATGAAGACATTGTTATCTTTTATTTAAAATGTACTGTTATTTTACTCTGGTATCCCAAAATTGTACACTAGAAGACATGAAGGACACAAGCGTGAACTTACCAGAATAATACCTGCCTCATTCACACAACCAATCAAACAACAACATATCACACCCTTCTGCAAAAAAACACACTTCTTTCTCCCATGAGACATTTTATTTTCCATTATTTATTGGTATCCCTCTGCCACATAGTAATAACATTCCTAAATTCAACAATCTTCCACTCCTTACAGAAGTTAATTTAGAACCAAATTAGCAGCTTCCAGAATTCTGAGAGCCATAGGCTCATGGTGGAGGTTTCAATTACAACTCCCTCGTGACTTCAGCCCTTGCACAAGCTGATGAGAGCTCTTTTTTTAAAAAAAAGTTTTTCTTGCTAGGAGAGGTTTGCCCAGACTTTCCTAATAAACCAGTTATGGAGGGAATAATGACAGCATAATTTTAAAAAAATCCAGCAGCATTCTAGTTGCATTCTACAGAAGAAAATTTCAAAAATTACAAAGGGTAAGTAAAGGGCAGGGTGTAGGAGAATAAAGAAAACTGTAATTTTTGTTTTATAATGCCAATAGCTGTATAATGTTATGACAAATAAACTGCTAAAGAATTATTTTTGCTGAATCTAAAAATAAGTGCACTATGACGTACCTCATTTAGAGGAAGAACTGTTATTATCTTAGAGAGAATACAAAATGGCTTGCCAAATCTTTACTTTAATAGGTAAAGCAAAACAAGTTAAAAACTATCACCCATCATCATATCATGACATCTTTAGTAGTATTATTTGCATGATAATCTTGCCAAAATGGACTAGAAGGAAATTCTAGAAGGCTGTGAAGCTACCAGACACTTCTGTTTCAAAGTGGCATGCACAACTGGAATGACTTTCTGAATATGCATCTTATCTGCTATCTTCCTTTATCTAGTTTTCACTCTTTTGTACTTGTTAGTATCAAAGAATAAATTAGGACAGATCCTATACCATCTGTTCTCTCTGAATCCAGCCCCTACCTTCCAGTTGGGTAGAAAGACAGCAGAAAGTACTGAACGGAGATTTAGAATTACTGAGAGTTTAAATCGGAACCTCTGTTCACCATTCTTGGCAATGTCAGCATCACTAAGCACCCTTCTTTAGCCCTGACATTTTTCTACATGGATTACACTGTGTAACTGACAGTGGATACTTCCTAGGGGTGTTGCCATAATTTTAATAACATTATTATTTATATTTTTAAAGGTAATAAATATAAATGCCTACCAAAAAGAAGTAACTTAAATGAGTGAGGATACCTGGGTAAAGATCCAGAGATACTTTTAAAAATTGCATTTGATATGTAAGAATATAGTTCATTGATATAAAAGAAGAAGCTAGCTTCCAGATTTTGTTGAAATAAACTGTCCTCTCCTGCTATGTTTCATTTCCTCATAATTAACAAAGCCATGGATATAAAAAAGCATTTCCAATAAAGCAAGCAATGTAAGAGCACAGATGAAGGGCAGGTTGTATCAGGCATTAACATCAGGGAGATAATAGGGAGTGGTGAGAACTGTGGTCTACTAGGGAGTGGTTACCTGTATAAATAAAGTCATCATTGCTAAGTTCCAGCTGATTATTGCCATGTTGTAAAGTGAATCATCTGTTGCTCCTTGTTTTTGTGTGTGAAATCATCCAACCTTCATATGTTGACTAAAAAATAATTTTGTTTACAGGCAGTATGCATTCCAAATAAAACACATCTCCAGGTCAAATGTGACCCTCAGGCCTCCAGTCTGCAATACATGCTCTTTATATTCACCAACGGTTGGAAACAGGACTCTCAACATTGATTCTACATAAGAAGAGACTGAGAAATGCAGCCTTGGAAGGCGAGAGTATGTAGGTGAATGTTATTTATATGCAAAAGACAAATTATGTGCAGAATGTGGCTATGCATACAGATTAAGGGTAGATCAGGAAAGTCAATTGAAAACTATGTCTTGATAGAACCAAAAAAAAAACATATTTCGAGGCAGGTGCTCTAATTAGTTGTTCTGTTTCATTTAGGCAGATTCGATTCTTTACTGATGTTATTAAATCTATGGATATTTTTCTTATTAGGAAGAGAGGCACGGAGGAAAAATATATACTGATATAAAAATCCAAATTCGGGTCCAGGCACGGTGTCTCACGCCTGTAATCCCAGCACTTTGGGAGGCTGAGGTGGGCGGATCACCTGAGGTAAGGAGTTCGAGACCAGCCTGGCCAACATGGCGAAACCCCTTCTCAGTTTAGTATAAAAATATAAAGTTTTAGAAATATTTTTTATATTTTTATATTTTTTATAAAAATTAGCCAGGCATGGTGGTGTGTACCCCGTAGTTCCAGCTACTAGGGAGGCTGAGGCGGGAGAATCCCTGGAACCCAGAAGGAAGAGGTTCAGTGAGCCGAGATCATGCCACTGCACTCCAGCCTGGGTGACAGAGTGAGACTGTCTCAAAAAAAAATCCAAATTCAGATTTTACTGCTTAATTTCTAATTTCCAGTGGCAAGTAGGAAAGAAGATGGTGAGAGCTGCACAATGGAAAATAAGAGGAAAGAAGCACAGGAGAAGAAATTGGAGGTAGAGAAGTTTGAAAAGATTCTCCAGTACTGTTTCTGTAAAATTAATGACTCAGGGAGAGAAAGTAACAATGGCCAATGAACTAAGTTACAGCAGAATAGAGAACACGAAGATGAAGGGAAGGGACAGGGAATGAGGTGAATAAGATGCTTATGAAACGGAAACCCCAGTATTTAGATCAGGAGTCAGTATTGGGAAGAACGTCTGGACTGCTAATCCTGTGAGTCAGGATAAGTAGCAACACTGTGGATTAAGCTTAGGTCTTTAGAGCTTTCATCAAGGTACGAATTTTACCAAGAGGTTCCATTAAGCTTCATTTCTTTTAAAATTAGTAAAACAAACCTGTTGCGGGAAGTCTGGGACCCCCAAACGGAGGGACCGGCTGAAGCCATGGCAGAAGAAGATTGTGAAGATTTCATGGACATTTATTAGTTCCCCAAATTCTTTTGTAATTTCTTATGCCTGTCTTTACTGCAATCTCTAAACATAAATTGTAAAGATTTCATGGACACTTATCACTTCCCCAATCAATACCCTTGTGATTTCCTATGCCTGTCTTTACTTTAATCTCTTAATCCTGTCAGTTTAGGAGGATGTATATTGCCTCAGGATCCTGTAATAATTGCATTAACTGCACAAATTGTACAGCATGTGTGTTTGAGCAATATGAAATGTGGGCACCTTGAAAAAGGAACAGGATAACAGCAATTGTTCAGGGAATAAGAGAGAGAACCTTAAACTCTGACCACAGGTGAGCCGGGCAGAACAGAGCCATATTTCTCTTCTTTCAAAAGCAAATGGGAGAAACATCGCTGAATTCTTTTTCTCAAGATGGAACATCCCTGAGAAAGAGAATATGCGCCTGGAGGTATAGGCTTATAAACAGCCCCCCAGGTGCTCCTGTCTCTTATGGTCGAGACTGCAGAGGTGAAATAGACCCCAGTCTCCCATAGCGCTCCCAGGCTTATTAGGAAGAGGAAATTCCTGCCTAATAAATTTTGGTCAGACTGGTTGATCTCAAAATCCTGTCTCCTGATAAGATGTTATCAATGACAATGGTGCCTGAAACTTCATTAGCAATTTTAATTTTGCCCCAGTCCTGTGGTCCTGTGATCTCACCCTGCCTCCACTTGTCTTGTGATATTCTATTACCTTGTAAAGTACTTGATGTCTGTGACCCACACCTATTCGCACACTCCCTCCCCTTTTGAAAATCCCTAATAAAAACTTGCTGGTTTTTGTGGCTTGTGGGGCATCACGGAACCTACCGACATGTGATGTCTCCCCCGAACACCCGGCTTTAAAATTTCTCTCTTTTGTACTCTGTCCCTTTATTTCTCAAGCTGGCCGACACTTAGGGAAAATAGAAAAGAACCTATGCGAATATCGGGGCAGGTTCCCCGATACAAACCTTTACTATGTACTGAGTGTGGGTCAGAAATTAAGTCACAATTCCTGTCTCTAAAATACCTACGATGTGTTAAGGGATAGAAATATAAATAGAAACAATACGGTAATGAGGAAAAGCACAGGGTGTGTTGGAGCTCAAAGAAGGCAACGTGTACCCAAGGCTGCTATACACCATTACTCAGGTTGTGAACTGCATAAAACCAGGAGGTGTCATTCATATGAATTGGAAGTAAACGGCCCCTGAATCTGTGTTACGTGGCAGCTTCATGCATCTAAGACCAGATTGGCACCACATAAGGCTTTTTATTATTATTTATTTTGGAGGGGGAGGGTGTTAGGGTTTTTGTTGTTGTTTTTGTTTTTAAGACAGGGTCTCACTCTGTCACACAGGCTAGAGTGCAGTGGCGTGATCATAGCTCACTACAGCATCAACCTCCTGGGCTGAAGTCATCCTCCTGCCTCAGCCTCCCAAGTAGCTGGGACCACAGATGCACACCACCATGCCTGGCCAGTTTTTTTGTTTTTATTTTTGCAGGACGTATCTTGCTCTGTCGCCCAGGCTGATTTCAAACCCTGGGCTCAAGCAATCCTCCCGCTTCAGCCTCCCCTAAGTGCTGGGATTACAGGAATGAGCCACTGTGCCCAGCACATAGAAGGCGTTTCGGAGGAAGTAGCTCCTGAACTGAGTCTTGAAACTGTAGAATTTAGCCAGATAGAGGTTGGTTGGGAGAGGGAAGATCTCATTCCTGATAGAGGAACTTGTCAAAACAAACAAAACAAACAGAATAAATGTCTTTAATAGTTTTATCATTGTCATGTTCAAGGACATTTGCAGCCAAATAGCAATTCATAATTTTTTTGTTTTTGAGACTGGGTCTTGCTCTTTCACCCAAGCCGAAGTGCAGTGCTGTGATCTCAGCACACTCCAGCCTCAACCTCTCTGGGCTCAAGCAATCCTCCCACTTTAGCCTCTCGAGTAGCTGGGACCACAAGTGAGTACCACCATGCCTGGCTAATTTTTTATTTTTTGTAGAAACAGAGTCTCACTATGATGCCTAGGCTTGTTTTGAACTCCTGGACTGAAGTGATCCCCCTGCCTTGACCTCATAATTTTTAACTGTGAGGTCTCAGAGGGAAACAATAAAAGCTCTCTCACTGGCACTCAGATTTACTGAACATGCTATGCGTTAGAAAAATCTCCAAACAGAATATCTAAACAGGTTCTTCCCATGGAACTGAAATGAAGTGAATCAGAGTGGAGTGGAGGAAACACAAGAATTAAAGATGGTGTAACGTATAGCAAGGACATCACACATGGAAAACTGTTTGCTTATGCCCATTTACTTTGGAGGTATCTAAAATGCAGAGGCATCTTGTGACTGGTGAAGTAAGTGGGCATAAACACACAGAAAACCATAATAAACTAGAAAAGCCACATAGATCTGGAAAGGAAAGAAACACTAGAAGGATGTTTTCCCACAACTCATAAAGTCTTCCTCCTCTGAACACCTTTTCACTGAACAACTCAATTGTCAATGATGCCTTATGTACCTAAATTTTGTTCTTTCTTTACAACTAGACTATATGTGCCTTGTCACATAACTGCATTTTCCACAATGCCTTGACTATCCCATGCCATGAATGTATGTTAATGATAAGCATAAACAGAAAATAGGAAACTATATCACCAATTGCTTTATATTATATAATTATATATATTAATGATATATGATTGTAACACCACTACCTGCAACTGCTACCATGTATGCAGTATTTATGACTGCTATCAGTATGAATTAGTTACATATCACAGAATCTATTAATACACTGGAAAGGATTTGTGAGTAAAGTAGAGAGGAACAAAGAAATCTAGTGGTAAATTGTAAACATATGTGGAAAGGCAGTATATTTACCATATATGTCTTATATTTGGTGGCGATGAAAGAAACAAGTTACGCTTTGCCACTGTGTTTTGTTCCTTAAAATATAGGTGCAAGTGCTGCCACTGCATTTGGTAGAACCAAGATCTATGGCTGTGTATTGAGGGAGGTGCATGAATTCCTCATGGAAAATTTCACAAGGAGCCATGGGGAGAGGCAGATTGCTAACTGCCAGTAAAGCAGCTTTGGAGACAAGCACATTAGAAACGCCCACATTTCTTTTCTACATTCATCTAAGGTAAGGATGATATTGAAATGGCTGCAGGACAGCTTGAATCAACTTTTAATTTGTTTTTAGATTTATTAGCTAGGAACACCAATTTATTTCTTGAAACAACTGTTCTTACTTGTGAGCTTTTACTTGTTAAAGGACAATGAATTTGATTAGCAAATAATCGACAATCTGGGCATTGCTTTGCATTATAAATTGCTAAAAATAAAGTCATTCCACATTCACTGCACTCAAAGATAAACCACTCATCTGCAATACAGTGTACTTTCTAAGAAGAAAAATACTCCAGAATCTGAAGTGATAGCCGACTCTGCATATGATTATCTTAGCACCAAGCCAAAGGCATATGTCTGTACGAGTATTTATATATTTCCTTCAAAAATTAAAATAAAGTTAGAAATAAAAAATCATTAGGGGGAGGCATGTCGAATGGGAAAGTTTTCAGACAAAGATAACTCATTAGATGAACTAAAATGGAAGACATCGCAGGAAAATTAAGTTGAAATGCCCAACAGGCCTTTGAAAATGGAGTTATGGCGGGGTACAGTGGTTCAGGCCTGTAATCCCAGCAATTTGGGAGGCCAACGCCAGTGGATCACCTGATATCAGGAGTTCAAGACCAGCCTGGCCAACATGGCAAAACCCGGTCTCTACTAAAAATACAAAAATTAGCCAGGTGTAGTGGTAGGTGCCTGTAATCCCAGCTACTTGGGAGGCTGAAGCAGGAGAATCAGTTGAATCTGGAGGTGGAGGTTGCAGTGAGCTAAGATCATGTCACCGTACTCTAGCCTGGGCAACAGAGTTGAGACTCCATCTCCAAAAAAAAAAAGAAAATGAAGTTACAGTTTTGGAGAGAGTTCTGTGTGAAGGCATATTTTGGGGCATCATGAAAATATAGTTGAGTGTTGAAACTGGGGAATGCTAAGCAAAGAACCAGGAGTGTAAACCATGAAAAACTTTGAAAAACATTCATATTTAAAATCTGAGGGTGAAAAAGAAGCCATCAGGTAACTGGAGAAGAATCACAAGTGTGAATTCAGTATGGTTCGAAGCCAGGGTCAAAGGACATAAGGAGATCCTGATGATGAAAATGCAGCAATCAGATGAGGGCCACACGTTAAGTATGAGAGTTCTGAGAGAGGACAGCGCACTTGACCAAAAGCTATTTGGTTGCTTTGTCTTCAGATAGTGAGAGCTAATCTTTAAAAGTAGAAGAGGAGGAGCTCGGGTTACTGGAAATGAATGAGAGACTGAGGGCCTTCCCACAGTTATAAGGACATGGTAGGCAGAGAGAAATTTCATGGAGGCATGAGGTGTAGGAAAAAACAAGCTGGGAGGAAGGAAATGACAGATGGAGGTGAACATGACCAGAGATGCAGAGCAGTTCCTGCAAGACTGCCATGATCTTTCCTACACATTTGGAAGTGAGAGAAAGTAGGATTGAGAGACAGAGAAGAAAAATCCAATCATGTGTGGCCTCTGTGAGAGGCAGCTTACGGATGCATGAAAGAGAAGTAAATGGCTTGTGGAGCTGCATTAATGGACAGACTGAATTTGTTGAATCTGTAATAGGCTACGATAGGCCTAATTCTACCCTTTCCTCCCTTCAAGAGGAGCAGAAGGTGAGAGAACAAGAGCTGAGACAGGTCCAAGGATCATCAGTGCACATGGTTGACTTTGAGGTGGGCAAACAAGGGAACTGTGAGTGGGAAAAATAAATCCCTAACATCATAAAGACTAGAGGCCAAAGACAGGGATGTGTGTGGTAGCCAAAAGGCACACAGTGATGTCAATGTGAAGGCAGGCTAGCGTGATGACTGGTCTTAGTGGTGGCAGGCAGTGTGGATAGTGTCAGAGGGAAAGATCCCCAAAGCAAAGTAACATCCATTGATCAGAGCTAGTTTCCAGGCTACTGGTGAATGGCTGTGCCATCACAGAAGGCAGAAAGTCAGGTGACAGACGGGTCGCATAGGTTTTCAACATGGAGATCAAAATCATTAAATGAGAAAGGACATGGATAGATTAGGCATTAAAAAATAGAAGCCAGGAGCAGAAATGTTAGCAGCTATGCAGTGCAGTAATTTTACATCATGCAGTGGTAAATACTTCTCAAATAGAGTCATGTACTACATTATGGCATTTTGGTCAACAACAGACCATGTATAGGATGGTCCCATAAGATTATAATGGAGCTGAAAATTTTCTATCACTTAATGATGTCATAGCCATCTTAATGTCATTGTGCAATGCATTACTCACATGTTTGTGGTGATCTTGCTGTAAACAGACCTACTACACTGCCAGCTGTATAAAAGGATAGACCCTATGATGACATACAGTACATATTACTTGATAAGAAATGATTATGTAACTAGTGTATGCATATACTGTACTTTTAATCATTATTTTAGAGGTATTCCTTCTACTTATTTTAAAAATGTTAACAGTAAACAGCCTCAGGCAGGTCCTTCAGGAGGTACCCAGAAGAAGGCATTGTTATCATAGGAGATGACAGCTCCATGCATGTTATTGCCCCTGAAGACCTTCCAGTGGGACAAGATGTGGAGGTAAAAGACAGTGATATTGATGATCCTGACCCTGTGCAGGCCTAGGCTAATGTGTGTGCCTGTGTCTTAGTTTTTAATTAAAACATTTAAGAAGTAAAATAACATACTTTTTAATTGAAAAGGCCTAAGAATAAGGATATAAGGAAAGAAAATATTTTTGTACAGCTACGCAAACTGTTAGTATTTTAAGCTAAGGTTTATTACAAAAGAGTCAGGAAGTCAAACAAAATTTAAAAGTTTATAATGTAAAGAAATTAAAGCTGATGTTAATTTATCATTGAAAAACTAAAATTTTATAAATTTAGTATAGCCTAAGTATAAAGTGTTTATGAGGTCTAAAGTAGTGTATAGTAATGTCCTAGGCCTTCACATTCACTCACCACTCACCCACTGACTCACCCAAAGCAACTTCCAGTCCTGCGAGCTCCATTCATGGTACACACCCTATACAGGTTTATCATTTTTAATCTTGGATACAGGAGTTTTACTGTGTATTTTCCATGTTTAAATACATTTAGATACACCAATAATTAACCATTGTGTTACAGTTGCCTACAGTATACCCAGTACTGTAACACGCTATACAGTTTTGTAGTCTAGGTAGAATGGGATAGACCAAGGATCCCCAACCCCTGGGCCATGGACCAGTACCAGTCTGTGGCCTGTTAGAACTGGGACACACAGCACAAGGTAAGTGGCAGGCAAGAGAACGAAGCTTCATCTGTATTTACAGCCACTTCCCATCACTTGCATTACCACCTGAGCTCCACCTCCTGTCACATTAGCATTGGCATTAAATTCTCACAGGAGCATGAACCCTGCTGTGAACTGTGCATGCGAGGGATCTAGATTGTGTGCTCCTTATGAGAATCTAATGCCTTGTGATCGGTTTTTGTCTCCCAAAACCCCCAGATGGGACCTTCTAGTTGCAGGAAAACAAGCTCAGGGCTCCTACTGATTCTACATTATGATGAGTTGTATAATTATTTCAATATATATTACAATGTAATGATAATATAAAATGCACAATAAATGTAATGCTCTTGAATCATCCCAAAACCATCCCTGGCCCCCTACCCCTGGTCTATGGAAAAATTGTCTCCCACAAAACCCATCCCTGGTACCAAAAATGTTGGGGACCTCTGGGTTAAACAGCATAGCCTAGGCTATACCATCCACGTTTGGGTAAGTATACTCTACAATGTTCACACAATGACAAAATTGCCCAAGGATGCATGCATTTCTCAGAATGTATTCTCATTGTTAAATGACCTACGACTGTACATTAAAGACCTAAGTTTTCACACATGTAGACAGAATCTTGAGTCATTCATGTATTAGGGAAACCTATCTTTTCCCATACTGAAATATTCAACTTAAAGAAGGCCCAACTAATATTCTAAACATTCTAAAATATACTCAACCCAGGCCCCAACCTTCACTGGGTTTGTAGATTTTTAGCTCTTGTTTCCCCTACCTTTAGGACTAGCACACTAAGGCTTGGTTTTTAGTCTCTTGGAGCATCACATAGGGTTATCTTACATTGCCTTTTATGAGGTTTTCATTTTCTGTTTACCTTACTTTCCTTAAACTATAGGGAGCTGTATTTTTGTTTTGTATTGAACAGAAAGGATTGTTCAAAGCCAAAAAAAAAAAAGCTTCTAACAAAACTTCCTTTGCTAGCAGATGTTTTATACTGAACCAAGATACGATCTTAAACTGAGTACAAGCAAAAGCATTATTCAAGCTTAGTAGGTTTTAGGATTTTTTTCCTTCTAGATAAGATTTTTATCATACAGTCCACTGTAGATAAAATATAATAAACCTATAAACCGTCACAATGGCAAGTGTAGCAATGTGTACAAGGTATCACTGTTTTTTTATCAACAAGACCACACTTCAAAGAGGAATTCTTATGCATATGTCATAGTCTTTCACAACTTAAAATACAAGAGAAATAGAGCATATTACAGAAAGCGGGTGCATAAACTCAATATGTTTTGTTTTATTATAAACATAAATATTTTCCATAGTATAGTATAAAAGCATCTGAATAGAGTAAGTAATACAGTCAAGAAATTTGAAATGAAAGGGGGAGTAAAAACAAAATATAATTCTCTCACTTTTGTAAGATCTCAGGCAATTTAACTTTTTGTTCAAACTCATCATTGTTTATTATTATCTAATAAGATTCCTGCCAGGATTTTAGACTAGTCCACATCAAAGATGTTTAAGAGTTAAAAAAATCTGACATGTGGCATTTGCAAATAATTACCTTAAAAATATATTTTCTACTGTGGAAACATCTAGAACCATATTTCTTTAGCATATTATATTTATGGCACTAGTAGTTAGAAGATATTTAAAGAAGTAATCACTAAAACACAGGAAAATTCTGAGAAGATGAATAATATACCTGAGAGAAAATAGCAATTTTGTGAGATTCATTCCATTCTGAGAGTATATTCTAACTAAACGTGACACACAAATGTTACAGGATCTTTATCTATTTCATAGTCATGAGCTCGCTGTTAAAAATGCCTGCCTCCACTCAGACAAGCAGGGATGTTTCTCTTACTTCAGAGGAGTTTCTTCTATTAAGTAATTAATCTATTTTATTCCCACAGTGACTCTCCAGCCACCATAGAACTTAGATGCTACAAATTAACTTTTATCTCAAAATATTTTTAACATTTTAAAGAACAGTGTAAACTTTTATTAAATAGAAATTTCATGCATTACAATGATGAACTTGATTCATAGGGAATATTCAGAAGATATTGAACCTTGATTTTCCTTGGCTCTTTCCTATATTCTAGGTTTCTCCTGTTTTCAAGGAATTAACAGCCCAGTTTGGGAGAAAGAAGCAACACAACTGAAACAGAATAATTTGATGTGAAATGCAGTGTGCCAACTAAAAATGCATTACTGCTTCCAATATGGGAGACTGGGCTGGACCAGTCACACTGGGCCTAAAAGAATTGCTGGCACCAGTCGATTATTAAAACGGGCAGGGAAAAGAAAGGGGCCTCACCACTCACGATTGTAAAAGTGAACAGTCATCAAGCAGTCATCCACTTGTCTGGCAAAACAGCAAGGTGTACACCACTTCCAAGGTCTCATGCAGGGAGTGTCTCCTTATTCTCTCATTCTGGTCTGTGTTTGACTTTGCTTTGCTTTATTAGAAACCAAATTAAAATGCATACTATGTAAAATAAAATGGAAGAGTCACTATTGGCTGGTGAATTTGGGCAGTTTAGATAATTCTGAACAAATTAGATTTTGAGAAATGAAATTTACTCTGTAGGAACTGAAACTGTAACACAGAATGGTAAGGAAATCACAGACTCCATGTTTTTTCTGAAGGGGCAGGACGCTAACTTAGCCAGAGACTTCTGTGATTTGTAGGGGGCCAGCAGTGCTTTACTTGTCATACCAATCAAACATAACCTACATATATTCCCATCAGAAAATTTTCCATTTGGGGAATATTTTTCCACAAACATTCTGTTTAAACAAAATTTCAAAATCATAGTGAGACTTTCCTAATGAAATCTGCCTCCAAAAATAGGCAGTAAATTTTAGTGGTTCACATGACTGCAGGACCCACCATATGGCATGCACGTGCCTGAGATGCTGGTGTCCATCACTGGAGGAAACTGCTTAGTCGAAACTACCATGTTGGAAACCATCTACCAATAGAACATGATTGGTTTTACATTACACAATAAAAGGGGAGAACCTTATCATACATCCTTCTTTTTTTTTTTTTTTTTTTGAGACAGAGTTTCACTCTCATCACCTAGGCAGGAATGGAATAGCACAATCTCAGCTCACTGCAACCTCCACATCCCGGATTCAAGTGATTCTCCTGTCTCAGCCTCCTGAGTAGCTGGGATTACAGATGTGCATCACCACACCCAGCTAATTTTAGTATTTTTAATAGAGATGGGGTTTCACCATGTTGGTCAGGCTGGTCTCAAACTCCCGACCTCAGGTGATCCACCCACCTTGGCCTCCCAAAGTGCTGTGATTACAGGCATGAGCCACTTCACCCAGCCTATCATACATCTTTCTTAGAAAGGGCTATCATCCCCAATGTATTTCAAATTCAATTCACTTGAAAGGGAATTTAATCCAGATATAATTCCCTAAGAATCCATTTTTAGGAGGAAGCCTGTATTTTGTAAGTACTCTATTTGAAAGCCATGTGACTTGTAATACTTGACATGGGAACCCAAAACAAACACCCCAAGGTTGAATTAATTTCTCAGTGTGTCTTATTGGATACAAAGGAAGGAGATACCATGGATACATAGTTCCCACTGAAGTCATGAGTAGCTGTGAGGATGTGCAGATCCACCTAGGCCACATTCTCTCCCTGTTGCCAAAGAAATTCTTAATACTTTTTACTAAAAAGAAGAAAGCTTGTATCATATGAGATTTCTCTTTGTATAAATCTTTTAAGATTTGAAATTTTTTGACCCCAGTTAAACCTTCTAAGTCCCAAGATCAGGCAGCTAGAGTACATAAAAAAGCGAATAGTTATTGAAGAGAGGCTCCTCACCTCCCCTCAAAATTCTAGCATATTAGATTCTCTAATTATAGAATACAGGTACTATTTAAGTGTTTGGCCTTTTAGTCGTAGGAGAAGTACGTTGCTAGGATAAAAGCAAATGGTTCCTGAAGGCTCTTGAGTGTTTATTTTCTTTATGATAATATAGTCACAAGGGATTGACAAGACTGCTCTAATTTGAGGACCCAGACACTTCGCGAGTTGAATTCATTTCCATTAAGATAATTTAACTATGCCTTTAAAAAATATTCCTACTTTATAAAGCAAGGAAGATCTGTGCTCTTCCTGAGAACAAAGGGATTATCACACTCACTCGCCATTTGAACTGTCTGTCCATGTTCACTTTTAAGTTGTATGGAAACTGATCTTCTATTACTACAGCTCACTACAACTTTGAGCCCTAGAAGGAAAAGTAGATGCCTTTTTACACTTCAACTTCTGTTTTAATAAAAATATTTGTTTTGTTTTCAAAAAGAATAGAATGGGAAACTGCAACTTTTTTTTTTTTTTGATTAGGAGAAAACTTTGCTCTTCAGCCACAAGATGATAAACAAAACAATAATCTGAGCCCTTAGGTCAACTCACTGTATTAAAAATAAAGCAGCAAATAGGAAATACATAGCTTAAATAATAATGAATGATAGAAGAAGGATGCATGACGCCTACTAAACATTTTATCAGACACTGCGGAATACAATGAGAAGCATTTTACAATCACTACCTTATTTAATCCTTACTATGAGGTAAATAATATAATTATTACATTCAACAGACGAAGTTTTTCTCTTTGAAACAAAAAAGTGATGTCAAATTTACCACTGTCCTTTAGCAACAGAGAGGTTCTTTTCTACTTTTCTTTTCTCGTATCTGCCGTACACACTCACAAGGGATGTTATGACTGGACTAACAGGTGAACAATCCTTAGACATAACTTTTCCTCAAATGTGTGACCCAAAGTAATACCACATGAAGTTATCCTCTCAGTGTTTCCAGCACTACCTGTGTTATTAATCACCTGGTATGTTCATTAAAACACAAATGCCTGGGCCACTCGATGAACGCAGACTCAGAATCACCAGGAGGGCCTGGGAATCTGCATGTTTACAAGCTCCATAGGTCATTGTTAGGCACGTTAAATAATGGAAACCCCGGCCTCTACATTATTCATGCCGCATACTCTCTTTTGCACATAACTCAGATGTCTTGTTTTTTATATGCACTACATCTTATGAGATGAACACAAGCATACAAAAGCACTGTATGTGCTAAATATATGATGCATTTTTTTTTCTCAAACATGTATTCGGCACTAGAATTTCAGAGGTATTTCTTAAATTGAAGTCATAGCATAGAATAGGAAAAAGAATTATTGGGGTATGTGTGTGTGCACATGACAAATATTGTTAATCCACCAGCCCACATATCACTAGAGATGCACACAACTCCCTCTCCATGGAATTTTACTTCCCCAACAATAGCTTCAGAATGAAAAATGGCCCTCCAGGGTTTCAAACCAACGAAAGGAACCCAAGTTCCTTTAAGACCTCAGATGAGTGTACATGGCCAAGCAAAACCTGACAATTTCCTTTTCTTCCCCCTTAACTTGGCATGTAAATATCAAAGAAGAAAATGGCTCTAAACTTCATAAGTATCTATCAAAAACATAAAAGAGCCTATTTATCCTAAAAGACACTTTTAGCATTTTTGAGTCTTACTTGATCAAATTCAACATAATAAAACATAAAATAGTATAATGGCTTACTTATGTTAGCAAGATGCTCATTATTAAATTTTATTTTATTTTATTTTTAGATGGAGTCTTGCTCTGTTGCCAGGCTGGAGTACAGTGATGACATCTTGGCTCACTGCAACCTCCGACGCCCTGGTTCAAGGGATTCTCCTGCCTCAGCCTTCTGAGTAGCTGGGATTACAGGCACGCATCACCACTCTCAGCTAATTTTTCCATTTTTAGCAGAGATGGGGTTTCACCATATTGGCCAGGATGGTCTCAAACTCCTGACCTCAGATTATCCACCTGCCTTGGCCTCCCAAAGTGCTGGGATTACAGGCATGAGCCACCATGCCCAGCCTATTGAAAATTTTTAAAGCCCATCAGGGAATAAAATTATTTAACTCATTCCCAAAGTAGGGTAAAAAAAGAAAAGAAAAAGATATTAAGTAATTTGGTGGTATATAGATAGAACATACCAGACAAGGTAGCAAATAGTCAGGGTTTTTTGTATATAGAAGAATGTATTTTACGTTATTCAACATCCACCACTTAAGTAAGACTTAATAACAAAAAAATGTGATTCAGAACTTGTGTGTGTCCTACTGGATCTGCACAGTCAAACTCTGCAAGGTCAAGGCCATGGCATTTACTGTGCATTTTGTTCTCACCACTACCGTTCGTCTCCTGCCAAGTTCTCTAAGGATAATGAACGTAGAGGAACAGAGAAGAAAACATCTCTCTTGAATCAGATCTTTTTCATGGAAGTTCTCCTCAGTGTGTCAATGCTGGAGGCATTTCTCCTCTAGCCATCCAGCCCCTTTGAAAATGTCTTTCCTCTTCTGCTTTTTAATTTCCTGTGTTATTACAATTATTGGCTGCTTCTCCTGCAAATCACCCTGACAACAGTCCTAGCCAAGCACAGTTGCACTGCATAATATTTATTATTATATACTAACCTATTCTTTTCCAAGCTTTACTTATTAATTTCATGCTAATTTCCCAATATGTATTAAAGATTATTTATTTAGGCTACTTTTATATCTAAATACACACAGCTGGGAAAATCTTCCCTTCTTGACTTTCTATCACATTCCTGCAGCTAATAAAACTGCTCTCTGAACATACTAATAATATGAACAATATAGGTGGGATCATTTTCTCATTTTCCTCAATTCTTTAACAGGTACATCTATCACAGTTCAATCTATGGGGGCATTTGAAATAAAAAGCAAAAGCAGGTTTCCTTTGTGAGAATGTAGGCCAAAGAGTAGTAGAAGAAAGCACGGCTAAAATCTTTCAGGCCTCACTCATTTGCCCATTACTATACAAGGTATAAAAAATTCAGAAGCAATTCATTCATGCCCCCACTGAATGAACACAGATCAACAGCACCACAGCTTTGCCACATCTCTCACACCCTTGCCAGGAAATATCAAGCCCCATCATCAGCTCAGCCAGAATCCAGACAGGCAGCCAGATTTTTAATGCAAATCTCCAGACACCGCCATTAGGGGTGCTCTTCGAGATGTTACCAGTGTGTGAGTATCAGAAAAACAGGGAGGAATACCTCCCATGATGAGATATTGCTATTACCTAAGAACAACGGCTCTCAAACATACCATATGGAACTGGATCAAAGGATAACTAATGGTATCAATCAATGTCAGGGTCCGGCATGGGGGTTGCAAGAACACCACTTTACTCAATGCTCATCCTTAGCAAGGGCCTCAAATCTAGACTTTTGGCTTTCTCTCTATAGGAAAGGAGTCTTAACTTGAAGGAAAACATGTAAACCATACCATAGTTTCATGACTTGGTTTTAACTTTTATTTTCTCCTTTTGTATTCTCTTCTCTTTTTTCTCTTCAATATTATCAAAGCCCCAAAAATGGAAGTGACCTGGGCTTCTCTCAGTATCTGTTAGTCCTTGATTCCTTCTGTAATTGGTCTCTATAATGACACTATTGAGCAGATTCCATGTCTGCATACAGCAGGTGGACTATTTTCTTGCTGTGAAGTGTTAACCTAGAACTAGCCTTTGGCAACATTACGAAGGAGGCAAAACATTCTCATAAGCAGTCTCCATTTTTGCTTTTTCTTCTGTCTTGTTGCCCCATTTTTTTCTCCTTATGCTCACTTCCATCTCTGACCCATTAAAACTTGCTCTCAGGCAAGGGCCTGACAACAGCTTTACATGCTCATCCAAATTTAATTTCATGTGTTGCTTAGGCCAGAGGAAGGTGCACCTGAGTCTCATGTGTAACTGATAAAGATGTTTGTTTCACTCTTATAATAAAGGGAGGGAATGAGTAAGAAATAGGCTGTCAACACACATATACAAACACACACACACACACAAATACACAAATTAGAACAGCAGATGCCAAGATGTAGGATGCCCAGCCTAAGACTGGTCAGTCTTCTATAACAAGCAGGCATGCACAGACATGCATTGATGAGCTAACAGCATGCTCAGAGAAACCAAGTGTCTTTTCAAAGATGGCTCTTCAGTGAACTGGAGAGAACTCTTTAGGGTAAAAAAGTGCTGTGGGGGAAGCCACACACTCTAATGTAATAAAAATCCAGTGTGTAACTGATGCATGAAAGAAGAGAGGAGATATTAGGAAAAAAATCAGTTCAGAGCAATCCTGCGTATAAAACTAAGTATAACCACAGCTATTCATTTCCACACTTTTCTTCCCTGATTCTGACAATTGAAAAGCATGATCCCATCCCTTTATCTAAAGGAAAGGCATTCACTTGTAGCAATTCTACAAATATCTTTATTTTCATGTAGAGTAGCAAGAAAACAAAACAGAAAGAGTAATAAAACAAAAACCAAAGAAGCTTACTTTGGAAGTAGACCCTCTTTGTTTCTTTCTTGGCTGTTTAGGCCAGGTAAGAACTATACCCTGTTACTGACATAGACCTGACTTTTTACTCAAAGGCTAATCAGGACAGCCTTTGAACAAAGCTTCTCCTGGAGCAATCTAAAGCAAGGTAATGTGACAGAATTCGTGTTTATTTATTATGCATCTATTATATGCCAGGCTCTGTGCTATGTGTTTTATGTGTAGTCTCATTGCATACGACACTGCTTTGGGTAGTCCTCTAAATATTTCACAGGTCAGGAAACTGAAGCTAGAGAGGTAAGGTGTCTCATCCTTGAGCTCAATGGCCACTCTGATGAGCCAGAGCACCTTACAGAGAATGGACGTGTGCATGTGAAGAGCATCATAATCACATATTCATGGGGTATTCATCTCCTAGTACTGCATTAACAAACTACTTCAAATTGGGTGGCTTAAAACAGCAGAAATGTATTGTCTCACAATATTGGAGGCTATAAGTTCAGAATTAAGGCCATGCTGTCAGTGAAACTGATAGGGGAATCCTTCTTCGCCTCTTCCTAGCATCTGGTGGTTTGCTGAAAATCTAGTATTCGTTGGTTTGCAGCTGCATAACTCTAACCTCTGACTTCACGGCATCCTCCACATAGCATTCACCTTGTGCCTCTCAACCTTCACAGGACTATCTTTTTATAAGGATGCCAATCAGACTAGACTAGGAGCCCATCCTGCTCCAGTATGGCCTCATCTTACTTAGTTATATTTGCAATTACCGTATTTCCAAGAAAGGTCATATGCTAAACTATGGGAGGTTATGGCTTCAACCTAGAAACCACGTTTAGTCCCTAGGTTATTTACTATATTAAAAACATTTCAGAAATTAACTATAGCCAATGCATTTAAACTATCTGCAAACTAGAAAATTTGAAAAATCTAAGTAATCATATTATTAAGGTCACCCACTTCTCTATTTCTTCTTAAATTCATGCCCTCTCTGCTCTGGTCTTATACTGTATGTTTTTAAAGGCAAATTCTATGTGTATCTTAGCTTCCTGTCTCCAAGGGCATTTAGTTCGTGAATTTGCCTCCAGAAAGATTGATGTCCAAAGATGCACTGTATGTAAAAAAATACACAAATAAATCATGGTAATATGTGGTCAGCCCAGACCAAATTAGGGATGAAGTTTGTTAGGATTTTATGAAAATGTGTGAGATTACTAATTAGAAATATATTAGAAACAATGTATAGAAAGTATTAGAAACATATTAGGAGCTATTGTTATACTTAGTTCCTGTAAAAAGAACAGATTTGACTGTCTATAAAATCTTCAAGTTTTTCTTACATATATTATTGTTGGACTGATGCTTTGTACATGAAGATGAGCTAGCAAAAAGTCTCTTGTTATGTCAACTCATCTATGAACAAATGGGAGCATGTCATGGAGTTTTAAACAGAATCTCATGAATATATTTTCCCTAATAATTAAAAACTCTTCTTAAAAATAATACATGATAGTGTATAATACTTTATCATGTGGGCATAATAATTTTGGGCAAGTTTTAATTTGATTAAATCTTTCGAAAATAAGTCTGATGTGTAATTACTAGTATGTTTGATACCAACAATGAACTCACGAAATCTTTAATAGCAATTCTATACAGCAGATTAAACAAGCCTTTGAATATCTTTTTAACAGTACTCAATTTCTTCATAGATTAGATCAAGTTAAACTTCAGTTCAATTAAATTAAATTATCCCCTCATTTCTAATTGGTTAATCTGCATTCAAGAGGAGGTATACTGGCATCATAATTATTTTTTCTACATAGTTTGATCCAACTGAATTCTGTTTCAATACATAGTTTGAAGTTCTCTCTTCCCTCCAGGAAATTCCTACTCACAGTTCCAACAAAAGTCTACCCACTTCTTATTCCTCCACATCTTCCTGGGTGCTCAGCTCTAAGCAAAGGCCTCCAAAGCTAGAAAAAGGGATGAGAGAATAGCAAAGGATATGCTCTCTTTGTCTCTTACCCAGGCACATACCCCTTTTCCCACTGACTCCATCAAGAATTCTGGGAAAACTGGGATAGGACAATTGACATTAACGAAACTGGAAAACACAGAACCATTTTAGGAATTAAAACAGTAACAGATTTATTTTAACCAAAGGTTTATTTTTATTTAAAAACTACACACTCTTTATAAAATAAAAAAACTCAAACAATACAGAAGATTACTAAACAAAATCTAAAAGCCTCCTCTGTTTCCCCATTACCAAAAGCTGGCCACTCCTAATTTTGTTATTTCTTCAGATATATTCCAAGAATATATGATCATATATATGAACATAGTTTTCATAACACAAAAGAGAACATGTTCTCCATATTCTTCTGCAACTCTTTGAACATATCTTCAAGACAGACAGGCAGACAGACAGATAGACAGACAGATAGATCATCGCATTTTTTTAAAAAAGTTAACCAGTATTCAATTCTATAACTATATCATAATTTATCATTCCTCTTTTGATGAACATTTAGGTTCTTTCCATTTCTTTATATTACAGACAACTTTAATAAACATCCTTGCACACCTTCCTGTGGGCACAAATGCAAGTCTGTCTATACAATACATTTCTGGAAGGAGACGTGCTAAATAACACTTTTGCTTATGTTTAATTCTTACGGTAAATGTCAAATTGCTTTCCTGAAAGACTGCACCAATTTATACTTCTGGCAGTGCTGTGTTAGAGTGCATGCTCCCCCACATCCTTGATAACACTGGATACCATCAAGCATCTTCATATTTTCCAATGTGATTAGGAAAAGGAAAATTTTTATATTAAAAATATCAAATTGGCCTAATAACAGTGCTCATTTTTAGAGTTGCTATCCATAATCAGACCACGTGCCTGTAGAGGTTTATATCACTAGAATCACTGTGTACAAGTAATTTTATATTTCCCCTTTTTGTTTAATCTGTGGATATTTTGATGCTACTATATGGTATTTATTATTATAAATACTATAATGATTATTATAATGTTGCATCATAGAAATACTCAACCACCGAGTTTGAAGAACCTTGGGAGACAGGGTTTTAGACTTAGCCCAGGAGCTGGGGAAAGAGTTCATGTCTCTCAATTACCTACTGCCCTAAGGCAGGCCTCTCAGCACTGCCCTTCCAGACACCCAAGTCTACCATGATCCAGAAGTCACTATGCTTTCTTACCTGCAAAGAGTCAAATTAACTACTCACTAGCTTTGTGACAGTGAACAAGTTACTCAACAACTTTTTCCTTTTTTGTCCTTTAAAAGGAAGAAATAATATCTATCTCTTAATATTGAAACAAGGATTAAATAAGAGGATGTATATAAAGTAATAAGCACAGTGGCATATATAGTAAATGTGTAAAATTCATATTTGAATATTCTTGTAATATTTTGTGGGCATGTCCATTGTTGAAAAAGGTCTATTTTACAAATTCAAGACAGAAAGACATTGATTGTTCTCATTCCCAAGGCTTAAATATATAATTTTGAGACTGGTCATCAATATGTGCCAATACCACTTCAATAAGGATACTTCTGAACATGAGTCAATCAGGAATTGCCTCTCTATGATGTTTAGAATTTCTGGGATAAAGATCAGCCAGTCCCTAAACTCCTATGTCTAAAAGTCCTTTAAACTCAAACACCCAAAAAGAAAAAGACTTCTCCAAATTCTGCACAAGATCACCCACTTACTTTGTTCACTGTGCTTTAGGAGTAGAGCTTTCCCTTGCTTAATCAACAATATATTCAGCTTTTTGTTTCAAACACTGAGTGGTGGGCTTGTCCTTGAACAGCATATACGGTACATTTGTATATGTATGTTGTTTTAAACAAAATTACCTATATGTTACAATACTGGGTACTAACACACGTGCATATACACCCATCCTTAAGCTGCTGTCTGTATTGTTCATTTATTGGATGTACAAATTCTTTTGCCCCAAAGACAGGATTATTTGCATGCTGAAACTATCTCAGCTTTTGTGTTATAATCCCATCACTCCCACGCTCCATTCTACCTGGCCCTTCACGGCTATCACTTTTTCATGTCTTTTTACTTGTCACCAAGCTACCCCTTCTGTCTAGAACTACTGCATCCTCCCCACACAACCACTCACTTATCAAATACCTTTTCACCCCTCAAGGCCCAACTGAAACATCTCTTCTACCCCTTAATCCTTATTCCTCCTTTTTCCTTCCCACAACACTCTCTATATGTCTCAAGTCAGCTCTTGCTGTATATATCTTATTTGTGTATCTGTCCCCACAGATTATATACTTCTTGATGACATATACCTCTAATGTGGTTTTCAAATCTTCTATCTCCAAGACTTTACATATCAACAGTCATCTATAGTGTTTCCACTCACATGTGCTATTCATATAAAAATTTATCTGCAGCCTACAGCAAGTAGAGAAAAATCTGCCACATCAACAGAAGATTTGTTCTTCTTATCTTGATTTTTGTGTCACTTTTATATATTTCAAGTTACAAACTGATTTCCCCAATGGCCAGAGATGTGGAGATTTGAAAGAGCAAACCAAATACCTTTTGTCTAAAAGCATATGGGCTCAGTGGTGTTGACAGCTTAATATACAAGGCAGGAGCAGATTCATGTCACTTCACATAGCTGCGCAATGTGGGCAAGGCAGCAATGATACTGTTATCCCCATTTGAGTTGAGATCCGCAAGTATCTAACAACCGAACAATTCTACTGAACAAGGCAGGTCAGTCCATCTATTTTTAAAGAACTTGTACAAATACCTAAGTAAATAATAAGCATTAAATTGGTATTTGCTGAGTGAATACTAGCCTTTTTTATATCAATTAAAACTCCCATTAATATCCAAACATCATATTAAAACTTTTGCTACAGAGACTTAATGTAATTAGTTCAATGACAACAATCTTTTCCCACATCTGATAATCTTATTTATAAAATATCTGAAAACATAGAAGTCTTTCAGGTATCTGGGGCTTCCTTATAATGAGGGATGGGCAGGATGATTAAAAGTAGGATAAAGGGAATGTTTAATTTTGTATAAACATTTCAAAAACTCTTTAGGATCATGTTATAAATTGCCTAAATTCATGTTGTACATTTCTTCTTAATATAGGGTCTCCATATCTTCCTTAAAACAGAAAACTATGATACAACTTATTCCAGGATGCCAAGCATTATTAGCCAACTGAATGCCATGTCCTCTGTTCTAATCCACCTGTTACATAACCACTCTGATCATGATATTCACCTGGGCAATGTCCTGTAAGGACTCTATGACTTAAAGAATGTGTTCAAATTCCTAGACCAGCAATGAAGGCCATTCACAGGTTCCCTGCCAACAAAACACTCTAGTGAAATCTCCTTCTGTTTCACTAGACATAAGCTTCAATCCAAGCAAAGCAATATTCATTTTCTGAGCATTTACTATATAAACACCAGACACCGTTTAATAGTTTAGACATATTTTCCCATGTATTCCTTACCATAGGCCCCTACGAGGGAGCCATTGTCTTAGATTTAGAAATAAGGAAAGTTAAGTGATACTGTAACTTTCCTAAGGCCACACACTGAAAATAATGTAGCCAGAATTTGAATACTGATTCCAAGCCCTCTTAAACATAAAGCTGTATTGAATGGGTCTGTAATTTCTGACTTCATCTCTTCTGCATCCTCAATGGCCAGCGTGGTGCTGGGTACATAGTAGACACTGTACATTTTTGTTTAATAAAACAAGACTCTGTGTCATTATTTATTTGCTTTTTGTCTATAAAGACAAAGGCTGCCCACCCTTCTTTCAAATACCTTTTCAAGTTCACTTTCTTCCACAATGCTTTCCACAGCTAACCTCTCCAGCTCACTTGCATTTCTTCCTAGCTCATGGTCTGTGCTAGAAGCTTGCAACTAATGCTCTACTTCCTTCCAACACTTATGTATTTGTCGTCCTTCTTTTTCATTTATTTTTGCTCATGTGGTCTCATTAATTCTTAAACTTTGAGTTCTTTACACTACCCAAATGTCTGGACTCCAGTGACAGCCAATTTAAGCACTTCTGTACTAGACTGTCCTATACTCCCCTGCAAGCCTACAAGATAAAAACCATTTTTAAGCATTGCTGTTTTGCCAATTTGGAGCAGTTCTTTTTAAAATATAAACATTTGCTCCCATTGTGGAGCAAATTATTATAAGTTTAATCTGTACAGAGTCCCTAAAGAAACAACAGAACATTTAAAAAAAAAAAAAACCATCACATCGTCAAGGATCAGAAAACTGAAGTGTGACTTTCAGCCACTGGTAGCCTCTGCTTCAGGGTGATGTCATATCTGTAAGGTGAATTACCTTTGCCTTCCTGACCTGGAGAGTGAATGGGGAGGTAACTATGTGCTTTACTCCCTCACATAGCACTAAATGGAACATTCTAATAAACATGTTACTTTCTTGCTCTGCTTTTTCAGCCTTCAACTAAAGGAAGAAAAATGTATATCATATACAGTAACCTTTACGTCTGAGCTTAAAGAAGGCAGTGGCTTAAATCTTTATGTAAATATATTATAGCAAAAGCACATGTTATTAAATAAGACATCCAAACGGTATCATTGTGATACTCACCTTTATATAGCATTTTTAATGTTCTTCCAAATCTAGGCTTTTGAAGAGGGGAGATTTGGGAATTTGAATCAATTAAAGAATCTAAGCCTGAGAAGAGAGTTTGAATGAATACAAGAGAGTAAAATCATGAGAATTATGAAAAGGCATGAAGTTTTGCTCTCTGAAAGCAATTTGGCAATTTAAGGGTCCAGATTAAGGACACTAATAAATTAGTAGAAAAATTTTTAAGAGAATTTATGACAGAGAATTGTATGTTATCTTTTGACATTTTGATAACAGCCATCCTAAAAAGTATGAGCTGATATCTCATTGTGGTTTTTATTTGCATTTCCCTGATGATTAGTGATGTTGAGCATGTTTTCACATACTTGTTGGCTATTTGTATGCCTTCTTTGGAAAAGTGATTATTCATGTTCTTTGCCCATTTTTTAATTGAGTTATTTTATTTTGCTATTTAGTGTGACTTCCTTAAATATTTTGAATATTAACCCCTTATCAGATATATGGCTTGAAAATATTTTCTCCCATTCTCTAGGTTGCCTTTTCATCCTGTTGATTGTTTCTTTTGCTATGCATAAACTTTTTAGGTTGATGTAGTCCCAATTGTTTATTTGTGCTTCTGTTGCTCATGCTTTTGGTGTCATATCCAAGAAAATCATTGCCAAGACCAGTGCTGTAGAATTTTCCGCCTATGTTTTCTTCTAGTAGTTTTAGATGGACATATTAACCAGCTTGATTGTGGTAATTTCACAGTGTATAAATATGCCAAGACATCATGCTGTCAAATACATATCATTTTTGTCAATTAAATCTCAAAGCTGAGGGGAAATGAATTGTGTATATATGGTGTGTGTGTAACTTTAGCTTTAAATTATCTTTAAGGAGATGATATGAATGGGTATTTAAAAGCTATTTATGACAATGGAAGCATCTCCCCAAAGCTGACAGGAAATTACTTTGGATTGTATCATGAATCTACTCAATTTTCAAAAGTCTTTCCTTCATCCCATTTTCTCTATAATGATGTGAAATCATCTCCCTCTCTCATTTCCCCCATGTGGTCATCACTTCCTTTCACTCCCTGCTCTGCTTCTCAGTCCATTTAAGGTCTTCCACCTCCTTGACTCTCCTGTAAATATCTGAAAAAGTCACCAGTGTCCTGTGGGACTCCACTCAGTATTTGACCCTGTTGTTCATCCTCTTTTCATAATTCTCATGACTTTACCCTCTTCTATTCATTCAAACTCTCTTCTCAAGCTTAGATTCTTTAATGAATTCAAATCCCCAAATCTCCCATTTCTCATCCTCCTCTTTCTCTACCAGCACCTCCTAAAATATCTATTTTCCCCTATTCAATCCAAATGACACTATCATATGCTGCTAACTCCCTTTATATCTCCAACCCTCAACTTTCTATTCATCTCCGAAACTGAAATTTAAATTATCTATTAAATCTGTCCACAAAATCTTACTATTACTTCAAACTCTGTAAGTCCAAAACAAAACACAAAATTGTCCTTTTTGTTCTCCAAACTTAACTTTTTTATTCTATTGTATTACTGAGTCAGTGGATGATGTTGCCATCCACTGGATTCCAAGTAAGAAATCTAAATTGCATAAAGGCAGTGTGGACTATGGAAAATACACTACTCACAAGTGGTTTGATATTGACACATCACTTCCTGTAACTGCAGTTCAATTCCTTATTATTATGAGGTTCTATATGTATCTCACATTTTCATCATTCATTAAAACACCAATTAATGATCACTCAGCGTGCACCCAAACCATCAAAGTTAGGTAAAGTTAAAATAAATATGCATACACATATACAAATTTTAAAATGAAAAATAATCCTTTTTACAAGTATAGGTGATGTTGACATTTGTTTTACATTGTTTTACATGACACTGTTTACAATTTTTGTAATTTGTCACCATAATGGGTAGTTTGAATCAGATTCCCTCCATTCCCACCCTTTTCTACTAAATTAGGAAATCCAACTTACAATTATAGATCACATAAATTTTCATTAAGTGTTTGATGGCTCTTTCTAATAGTTTAGGGTTTCTCTTGGGAAGAGGTAAGTGTGTTCATACGTGGGAGGAAGAGTTAAATAGGTATATGGCAACCAGGAGGATTGATTGTGACCGAGACTATGTGTTTCATAAACCCTGTTTCCTCTTCTTCCTTGATACATAGCTAGACTATGTTTCCTAACTTCTCTTTAAGTCAGGTGTGGCCCTGTTGCTGAATTTTAGCCAACAGAACTGGGCAAAAGAATGCATTCCACTTCTGGATCCAGTTGGTCCATGAAAGCTCCCACAGGTGATCCAGCTAGAGTCCCCAAAGTGAGCTTGGTCATCATAAAAAGATGACAGCAAAACTAGAAGATGGAAAGACACTGGGTCCCTGAATCACTGTTTGTAGGAGAGCCGCCCAACCAGGAACATACTGAACTCTGACGCAAGTGAGAGGTGAATTCCCACTGCGTGAAATCACTGAATTTATCTGCCACAGCACCAAACTTTACCTTAAATAATACACATACATTGGAAAATATGTTTTAGCCATAAACAACTGGTTCCACTACAGTACTGAAAGCATACTCTACCATTGGGAGTATGCAACACTTATTTTAAAAAGAAAAAAAAAAGAAAACCTTTAATTTCAGTTAGATCTAAGAACTTAGCTAAACTCAAAAAAGCAATCATATGTTACCAAAATCTATACTGCAAAAAACACCAAGAATAATCACTTTGAATCAATTTCTAAGTAAGTCCTTAAGGATCATGACATATACATCACAGATAGAAACACTGACATAGCATCTCTCGTTTCATTAAGTATAAAGAAGCAATTTAGATCATCACATTAAAGAATATCGTTTTAACCCTGAGAGACAACCTAAGAAATACCATTCTGGACATAGGAATTGGTATAAGTTTCATGACGAAGACAGCAAGATCAATTGCAGCAAAAGCAAAACCTAATAAACGGGATGTAATTTAATTGAAGAGCTTCCGCACAGCAAAAGAAACTATCGACAGAGTGAACAGACAACCTACAGAATGGGAGAACATTTTTGCAAATTATGCATCTGACAAAGGTCTAATATCTAGCATCTAGAAGGAACTTAAATTTACAAGAAAAAAACATAAAAAAGCAGGCAGAGAACATGGACAATTTTCCAAAGAACACATACATGCGGCCAAAAAGTATATGAAGCAAAGCTCAATATCACTGTAAGATACCATCTCATACCAGTCAGAATGGCTATTATTAAAATGTCAAAAAATAACAGGTACCGGTGAGGTTAAGGAAAGGAAACACTTCTACACTGTTGGTGGGAGTATAAATTAGTTCAATCATTGTGGAATGTAGTGTGGAGATTCCTCAAAGAGCTAAAAATAGAACTACCATTCAACCCAGCAATCCCATTACTGGGTATGTATCCAAAGGAATATAAATTGTTCTATCATAGAGATACACGCATGAATATGTTCTCTGTAGCACTATTCACAATAGCAAACATATAGTATCAACCTAAATGCCCATCAGTGGAAGACTGGGGTAAGAAAATGTGATACATACACACCATGGAATACTATGCAGTCATAAAAAAGAATGAGATCATGTCGTTTGCAGAAACATGGACAGAGCTAAGGGCCATTATCCTTAGCAAGCTAACACAGGAACAGAAAACCAAATATCGCATGATCTCACTTATAAGTGGGAGCTAAATTATTAGAACACATGGACACAAAGAGGGGAACAACACACACTGGGGCCTACCAGAGGATGGAGAGGAGCCACCCTTTGGAGGAGGGAGAGGAGCACAAAAAATAAGTATTGGGTACTACGCTTAGTACCCGGGTGATGAAATAATCTTTACATCAAATCTCTGTGACATGAGTTTACTCATATAACAAACTTGCACATGTACTCCTGAACCCAAAAGTTAATATTTTATGTACATATGCATATATATATATACACACACATGTATGTGTGTGTGTGTGTGTGTGTGTGTGTGTTTTGTACTTATTTGCTCTACCTGTGGTATATTTATTTGATTTCCCAACCTCTGGGTCTTAATTATTTGTTTTTCTTTTTTAGTAATTTATTTCTGATAGTATTGAAGTTATGGCCAAAAAAAGTCACACACATGCGATCACCAAATTCATTTTTCTAAATTTGGATTTTATCATGAATCTACTCAATTTTCAAAAGTCTTCCCTTCATCCTATTTTTTAAATTGTATTTATCTTTATTGTCCTCTGGTCCCTGTCCATGAGCATATTCAATATTTGCATATCTACCTTAACATCATGGAATCTAACATCTGCATTTTCCATTATCATGATCCTGTGTATTTTGCCACATTTCCTACTTCTTCCCTGTGAATTGACCTGTTCTGCTTCTCTCCCCTCTCCTCCATCTCTGACCCCAAGCACCCTCCAGTGTTTCAAATTCTTCAGTAATTGACACCTCACAGGTAAATTCCTGTTAAACTAAATTTAGATCTAATAACAGGGAACTTCTTTTTCTTTCCTTTAAATGTTATTTAGCAGTATTTGTAGGACTTACATGTGTTTTCAAAGAAAACTAGGATATGAATACGATTTTGAGCCATTTTTCATGAATGCAGTTGCTTCTCCACAAAACTGTTTGCTCTAAAGCAGGATGGAGTATAAATTGGGCCTTTCTTTTTATTTTATTTTATTATTATTATACTTTAAGTTTTAGGGTACATGTGCACAATGTGCAGGTTAGTTACATATGTATACACGTGCCATGCTGGTGTGCTGCACCCATTAACTCGTCATTTAACATTAGGTATATCTCCTAATGCTATCCCTCCTCCGACTTCCCACACCCCACAAGAGTCCCCAGAGTGTGATGTTCCCCTTCCTGTGTCCATGTGTTCTCATTGTTCAATTCCCACCTACGAGTGAGAACATGCGATGTTTGGTTTTTTGTCCTTGCGATAGTTTACGGAGAAGGATGATTCCCAATTTCATCCATGTCCCTACAAAGGACATGAACTCATCATTTTTTTATGGCTGCATAGTATTCCATGGTGTATATGTGCCACATTTTCTTAATCCAGTCTATCATTGTTGGACATTTGGCTTGGTTCCAAGTCTTTGCTATTGTGAATAGTGCCGCAATAAACATACGTGTGCAGGTGTCTTTATAGCAGCATGATCTATAGCCCTTTGGGTATATACCCAATAATGGGATGGCTGGGTCAAATGGTATTTCTAGTTCTAGATCCCTGAGGAATCGCCATACTGACTTCCACAATGGTTGAACTAGTTTACAGTCCCACCAACAGTGTAAAAGTGTTCCTATTTCTCCACATCCTCTCCAGCACCTGTTGTTTCCTGACTTTTTAATGATCGCCATTCTAACTGGTGTGAGATGGCATCTCATTGTGGTTTTGATTTGCATTACTCTGACGGCCAGTGATGGTGAGCATTTTTTCATGTGTCTTTTGGCTACATAAATGTCTTCTTTTGAGAAGTGGCTGTTCATTTCCTTTGCCCACTTTTTGATGGGGTTGTTTGTTTTTTTCTTGTAAATTTGTTTGAGTTCATTGTAGATTCTGGATATTAGCCCTTTGTCAGATGAGTAGGTTGCAAAAATTTTCTCCCATTCTTTAGGTTGCCTGTTCACTCTGATGGTAGTTTCTTTTGCTGTGCAGAAGCTCTTTAGTTTAATTAGATCCCATTTGTCAATTTTGGCTTTTGTTGCCATTGCTTTTGGTGTTTTAGACATGAAGTCCTTGCCCATGCCTATGTCCTGAATGGTATTGCCTAGGTTTTCTTCTAGGGTTTTTATGGTTTTAGGTCTAACGTTTAAGTCTTTAATCCATCTTGAACTGATTTTTGTATAAGGTGTAAGGAAGGGATCCAGTTTCAGCTTTCTACTTATGGCTAGCCAGTTTTCCCAGCACCATTTATTAAATAGGGAATCCTTTCCCCATTGCTTGTTTTTCTCAGGTTTGTCAAAGATCAGATAGTTGTAGATATGTGGTGTTATTTCTGAGGGCTCTGTTCTGTTCCATTGATCTATATCTTTATTTTGGTACCAGTACCATGCTGTTTTGGTTACTGTAGCCTTGTAGTATAGTTTGAAGTCAGGTAGCGTGATGCCTCCAGCTTTGTTCTTTTGGCTTAGGATTGACTTGGTGATGCGGGCTCTTTATTGGTTCCATATGAACTTTAAAGTAGCTTTTTCCAATTCTGTGAAGAAAGTCATTGGTAGCTTCATGAGGATGGCATTGAATCTATAAATTAGCTTGGGCAGTATGGCCATCTTCATGATATTGATTCTTCCTACCCATGAGCATGGAATGTTCTTCCATTTCTTTGTATCCTCTTTTATTTCATTGAGCAGTGGTTTGTAGTTCTCCTTGAAGAGGTCCTTCATGTCCCTTGTAAGTTGGATTCCTAGGTATTTTATTCTCTTGGAAGCAATTGTGAATGGGAGTTCACTCATGATTTGGCTCTCTGTTTGTCTGTTATTGGTGTGTAAGAATGCTTGTGATTTTTGTACATTGATTTTGTATCCTGAGACTTTGCTGAAGTTGCTTATCAGCTTAAGGAGATTTTGGGCTGAGACAATGGGGTTTTCTAGATATACAATCATGTCATCTGCAAACAGGGACAATTTGACTTCCTCTTTTCCTAATTGAATACCCTTTATTTCCTTCTCCTGCCTAATTGCCCTGGCCAGAACTTCCAACACTATGTTGAATAGGAGTGGTGAGAGACGGCATCCCTGTCTTGTGCCAGTTTTCAAAGGGAATGCTTCCAGTTTTTGCCCATTCAGTATGATATTGGCTGTGGGTTTGTCATAGATAGCTCTTATTATTTTGAGATACGTCCCATCAATACCTAATTTATTGAGAATTTTTAGCATGAAGGGTTGTTGAATTTTGTCAAAGGTCTTTTCTGCATCTATTGAGATAATCATGTGGTTTTTGTCTTTGGTTCTGTTTATATGCTGGATTAGATTTATTGATTTGCGTATATTGAACCAGCCTTGCATCCCAGGGATGAAGCCCACTTGATCATGGTGTATAAGCTTTTTGATGTGCTGCTGGATTCGGTTTGCCAGTATTTTATTGAGGATTTTTGCATCAATATTCATCAAGGATATTGGTCTAAAATTCTCTTTTTTGATTGTGTCTCTGCCTGGCTTTGGTATCAGGATGATGCTGGCCTCATAAAATGAGTTAGGGAGGATTTCCTCTTTTTCTATGGATTGGAATAGTTTCAGAAGGAATGGTACCAGTTCCTCCTTGTACCTCTGGTAGAATTTGGCTGTGAATCCATCTGGTCCTGGACTCTTTTTGGTTGGTAAGCTATTGATTATTGCCACAATTTCAGAGCCTGTTATTAGTCTATTCAGAGATTCAACTTCTTCCTGGTTTAGTCTTGGGAGAGTGTATGTGTCGAGGAATTTATCCATTTATTCTAGATTTTCTAGTTTATTTGCGTAGAGGTGTTTGTAGTATTCTCCGATGGTAGTTTGTATTTCTGTGGGATCGGTGGTGATATCCCCTTTAACATTTTTTTTGCGTCTATTTGATTCTTCTCTCTTTTCTTCTTTATTAGTCTCGCTAGCGGTCTATCAATTTTGTTGATCCTTTCAAAAAACCAGCTCCTGGATTCATTAATTTTTTGAAGGGTTTTTTGTGTCTCTATTTCCTTCAGTTCTGCTCTGATTTTAGTTATTTCTTGCCTTCTGCTAGCTTTTGAATGTGCTTGCTCTTGCTTTTCTAGTTCTTTTAATTGTGATGCTAGGGTGTCAATTTTGGATCTTTCCTGCTTTCTATTGTGCGCATTTAGTGCTATAAATTTCCCTCTACACACTGCTTTGAATGTGTCCCAGAGATTCTGGTATGTTGTGTCTTTGTTCTCATTGGTTTCAAAGAACATCTTTATTTATGCCTTCATTTCGTTATGTACCCAGTAGTCATTCAGGAGCAGGTTGTTCAGTTTCCATGTAGTTGAGCGGTTTTGAGTGAGTTTCTTAATCCTGAGTTCTAGTTTGATTGCACTGTGGTCTGAGAGACAGTTTATTATAATTTCTGTTCTTTTACATTTGCCGAGGACAGCTTTATTTCCAACTATGTGGTCAATTTCGGAATAGGTGTGGTGTGGTGCTGAAAAAAATGTATATTCTGTTGATTTGGGGTGGAGAGTTCTGTAGGTGTCTATTAGGCCCGCTTGGTGCAGAGCTGAGTTCAATTCCTGGGTATCCTTGTTAACTTTCTGTCTCGTTGATCTGTCTAATGTTGACAGTGGGGTGTTAAAGTCTCCCATTATTATTGTGTGGGAGTCTAAGTCTCTTCGCAGGTCACTCAGGACTTGCTTTATGAATCTGGGTGCTCCTGTATTGGGTGCATATATATTTAGGATAGTTAGCTCTTCTTGTTGAATTGATCCCTTTACCATTATGTAATGGCCTTCTCTGTCTCTTTTGATCTTTGTTGGTTTAAAGTTTGTTTTATCAGAGACTACGATTGCAACCCCTGCCTTTGTTTGTTTTCCATTTGCTTGGTAGATCTTCCTCCATTCTTTTATTTTGAGTCTATGTGTGTCTCTGCACGTGAGATGGGTTACCTGAATACAGCACACTGATGGGTCTTGACTCTTTATCCAATTTTCCAGTCTGTGTCTTTTAATTGGAGCATTTAGTCCATTTACATTTAAAGTTAATATCGTTATGTGTGAATTTGATCCTGTCATTATGATGTTAGCTGGTTATTTTGCTCGTTAGTTGATGCAGTTTCTTCCTAGCCTCGATGGTCTTTACAATTTGGCATGATTTTGCAGTGGCTGGTACTGGTTGTTCCTTTCCATGTTTAGTGCTTCCTTCAGGAGCTCTTTTAGGGCAGGCCTGGTGGTGACAAAATCACTCAGCATTTACTTGTCTGTAAAGTATTTTGTTTCTCCTTCACTTATGAAGCTTAGTTTGGCTGGATATGAAATTCTGGGTTGGAAATTATTTTCTTTAAGAATGTTGAATATTGGCCCCCACTCTCTTCTGGCTTGTAGAGTTTCTGCTGAGACATCTGCTGTTAGTCTGATGGGCTTCCCTTTGTGGGTAACCTGACCTTTCTCTCTGGCTGCCCTTAACATTTTTTCCTTCATTTCAACTTTGGTGAATCTGACAATTATGTGTCTTGGAGTTGCTCTTCTCGAGGAGTATCTTTGTGGTGTTCTCTGTATTTCCTGAATCTGAATGTTGGCCTACCTTGCTAGATCGGGGAAGTTCTCCTGGATAATATCCTGCAGAGTGTTTTCCAACTTGGTTCCATTCTCCCCATCACTTTCAGGTACACCAATCAGACGTAGATTTGGTCTTTTCACATAGTCCCATATTTCTTGGAGGCTTTGTTCGTTTCTTTTTTTTCTTTTTTCTCTAAACTTCCCTTCCCGCTTCATTTCATTCATTTTATCTTCCATCACTGATACCCTTTCTTCCAGTTGATCGCATCGGCTCCTGAGGCTTCTGCATTCTTCACGTAGTTCTCGAGCCTTGGCTTTCAGCTCCTTCAGCTCCTTTGCCTTTGGTTTGAATTGAACTTCTTTGCCTTTGGTTTGAATTTCCTCCTGTAGCTTGGAGTAGTTTGATTGTCTGAAGCCTTCTTCTCTCAACTCGTCAAAGTCATTCTCCATCCAGCTTTGTTCCATTGCTGCTGAGGAACTGCGTTCCTTTGGAGGAGGAGAGGCGCTCTGCTTTTTAGAGTTTCCAGTTTTTCTGCTCTGTTTTTTCCCCGTCTTTGTGGTTTTATCTACTTTTGGTCTTTGATGATGGTGATGTACAGATGGGTTTTTGGTGTGGATGTCCTTTCTGTTTGTTAGTTTTCCTTCTAACAGACAGGACCCTCAGCTGCAGGTCTGTTGGAGTTTGCTAGAGGTCCACTCCAGACCCTGTTTGCCTGGGTATCAGCAGTGGTGGCTGCAGAACAGTGGATTTTCATGAACCGCAAATGCTGCTGTCTGATCGTTCCTCTGGAAGTTTTGTCTCAGAGGAGTACCTGGCCGTGTGATGTGTCAGTCTGCCCCTACTGGGGGGTGCCTCCCAGTTAGGCTGCTTGGGGGTCGGGGTCAGGGACCCACCTGAGGAGGCAGTCTGCCCATTCTCAGATCTCCATCTGCCTGCTGGGAGAACCACTGCTCTCTTCAAAGATGTCAGACAGGGACATTTAAGTCTGCAGAGGTTACTGCTGTCTTTTTGTTTGTCTCTAAGTTGGGCCTTTCTGTACCCCTCATGAGAGGCCTTGGTCACTAATGCTTTAACAGGACTTTGTTATAGAGCTCTCTGGCATGGACTTCATAGGCAGAATAAGAGAAATTTCAGGTTATTAACACCTCCTGCCTTTTGGTTTATGTTTATTTCTGGGTATAAAGTGGCAGGTGCACAAAACCTCATGGGAAGATTAATGGACCCAGGTACTCGGACAATGCAGGGTGGTATGTCAGTTGGTAAAGTTCAGTCTTCCTCACTGTAACATTTTAGTGCAGCATAGTTTTTAAGAGCTCAGCCTCTGGAGCCAGGCTGCACAGGTCTGAATGCCAACTATGTCACTTATAAAACCCTTTGCTCCTCTGTATCTTTATCAGTAAGCTGAACCTAACAGTACAGCTTACCTCATAGAGGTGTTAGAAGGATTAAATGAGAAAACTTACATACATAGCTTACAATAGTGTCTGCTCTCTCATGGGTATTAGAAAAATGTCCTTTAAACAGCAACATTGTAAATATTGAATAATGACTTTCTTTTTGCAAAAGAGAAGTCCCCAAATTGGCAAATAATACTATAGCATTCCCACAGCACTGACTGTATGAAAACGATGTCAATTACTCAAAGCCAGGTTGCAAATGGATGGCCTGCAGTTTGGCTCCTAGAAGTGTTTAGTTTGGCCAGCATACATTTGTAGCTGGTTCTGCTTTTCTGGTTTACACTGACTGATACTGTCTAAGGGAGATCTAGTTCCAGAAAAACAGACATGCTTTGGAACAAGACAGAGCTGGTTAGAATGCTGGTTTTACCACTTATGTCACCTTGGGCATGTTTATTAACTTTTCTGGGCTTCATTCTCCTTTATCTGCATCTCTGGAAAATATCCCTTTCACAGGACCATTGTGCCTGGCTCACAATGCATATTCAATATTAGTGTTGTCTCTTTTCCCTCTTAACATGTCTCAGTAAGTTGTAATCAAATCCACTGTGCTTAATTTTGTACTAAAACACAATATATATACAGTCCAGTCTGTTTTAAGCTTTCATTTGCTCACTTGTTTGTTTAGCCAAAAATATGTCTTAAAGGCCCAATAGGGGATGGATAAAACTGAGAAATGATATCAGAAAGAATAACTTTGGAGACTGTCTGTGTTGAAGTCCCAGTTATGCTACTGACTGGCTGTGTGACCTTAGGCATGTTACTTGACCTCTCTGTGTCTGAATTTCCTCATCTATATAATGATGATTACAGTTTTATCTACCTCTTAGGGTTGTTGTGAGGATTAAATGATTTAATACACATGGTACTCTCTACAGTGCCTGGAACAGTATGGGGAGCTTTATACAAGTATTGGCTGTCATCATTCTTCCTCCTTCTCTTCCTCCTCCACCTCCTTCTTTTCTGCTTCTCCTCCTCCTCCATCACAATCATCATCATCATTATCATCTTTCAATTCAGTGCCACATATAGTAGTACGATTGAAAGTAATCTCATTTCAACTATCTGATCTTTGACAAACCTGACAAAAAGAAGAAATGGGGAAAGGATTCCCTATTTAATAAATGGTGCTGGGAAAACTGGCTAGCCATATGTAGAAAGCTGAAACTGGATCCCTTCCTTACACCTTATACAAAAATTAATTCAGGATGGATTAAAGACTTAAACATTAGACCTAAAACCATACAAACTCTAGAAGAAAACCTAGGCAATACCATTCAGGACATAGGCATGGGCAAGGACTTCATGTCTAAAACACCAAAAGCAATGGCAACAAAAGCCAAAATTGACAAATGGGATCTAATTAAACTAAAGAGCTTCTGCACAGCAAAAGAAACTACCATCAGAGTGAACAGGCAACCTACAGAATGGGAGAAAATTTTTGCAACCTACTCATCTGACAAAGGGCTAATATCCAGAATCTACAATGAACTCAAACAAATTTACAAGAAAAAAACCAACAACCCCATGAACAAGTAGGCAAAGGGTATGAACAGCCACTTCTCAAAAGAAGACATTTATGTAGCCAAAAGACACATGAAAAAATGCTCACCATCACTGGCCGTCAGAGAAATGCAAATCACAACCACAATGAGATACCATCACACACCAGTTAGAATGGCGATCATTAAAAAGTCAGGAAACAACAGGTGCTGGAGAGGATGTGGAGAAATAGGGACACTTTTACACTGTTGGTGGGACTGTAAACTAGTTCAACCCTTGTGGAAGTCAGTGTGGCAATTCTTCAGGGATCTAGAACTAGAAATACCATTTGACCCAGCCATCCCATTACTGGGTATATACCCAAAGGATTATAAAACATGCTGCTATAAAGACACCTGCACACGTATGTTTATTGCGGCACTATTCACAATAGCAAAGACTTGGAACCAAGCCAAATGTCCAACAATGATAGACTGGATTAAGAAAATGTGGCACATATACACCATGGAATACTATGCAGCCATTTAAAAAGATGAGTTCATGTCCTTTGTAGGGACATGGATGAAGCCGGAAACCATCATTCTCAGCAAACTATCGCAAGGACAAAAAACTAAACATGGCATGTTCTCACTCATAGATGGGAATTGAACAATGAGAACACATGGACCCACGAAGGGGAACATCACACAACAGGGCCTGTTGTGGGGTGGGGGGAGGGGGGAGGGATAGCATTAGGAGATATACCTAATGTTAAATGATGAGTTAATGGGTGCAGCACACCAGCATGGCACATGTATACATATGTAACTAACCTGCATGTTGTGCACATGTACCCTAAAACTTAAATAAAAAAAGTAATGCACGAATGTTTAAGCAAATCAAATAATTCAATAAAAAAAATTAATCTCATTTCAAAGATCGAGTGTTAAAAGAGGAACAAGAACGATTATTTCTATGAAATAAGGACTATTTTTACTCTCAAAACTTTACAAAAAAGCTTCTCATTCAGCCCAAAATGAATTTAACATGTTCCACTCTAAACTTGTTTGAGTTTTAAGAGTGCCAGTGCCTAGGTGTGCTTCTTTTACCTAGTTGGGTAGAGAGTGCGTAAGAAGGAATGGACCTTGGAGGGAGGGTTAAGGAGATGAAATGTCATCCATGGCAAGTTTGTTGGCCAAACACTTTTTGAATACAAGTATCTGCAATACTGTGTGAAGTGTTAAAACACATTAGGGGTAGTTTGAGGACACAGACAAAATAAAAGTTATACTAATTATACACTTTCCTAAAAACATATGCTGATACATTTTGAATTATCTAGTATGTAGTCAGAAAGTTATCAGCTCAAGAAGTAATTACTCATTCTTCCCACATTTACATTTTGTGTAGTCTGGAAAGTGATTCATTCACACAAATTAATAAATGTTTCTGGCCTGAGACTGTCATCAGAATGAGCAAATTGAACTGTCTACTGATAGTTTCCATGAGAAATGACCTAAATCCCCGTGTTTGCACACTGTGATTTCAGCACAAATGAAAGTGTGAAAGGGTCACCTCAGAGGAAGAAAATAAGCAAATGAAACTCTGGCTCTTATTCTGAAAACACTCTTTAAAAATTTTAAAGGAAAATGGAGTTTTAAGATGAGAAATATTAGGTGACTTGGTTAAAGACAAAGCTTATCATGTAAGGAAAATATATGGATTTGCATGTGTCTTTACAGTAGAATGGTTTATAATCCTTTGGGTATAAACCAGAAATGGGATTGCTGGGTCAAATGGTATTTCTGGTTCTAGATCCTTGAGGAATAGCCACACTGTTTTCTACAATGGTTGAACTAATTTACACTCCCACCAACAGTGTAAAAGCTTTCCTATTTCTCCACATCCTCTCCAGTATCTGTTGTTTCCTGACTTTTTAGTGATCGCCGTTCTAACTGGTGTGAGATGGTATCTCATTGTGGTTTTATTTGCATTTCTCTAATGATCAGTGATGATGAGCTGTTTTTCATATGTTTGTTGGCCATATAAAGGTCTTCTTTTGATAAGTTTCTGTTCATATCCTTCACCCACTTTTTGATGGGTTTTTTTTTCTTATAAATTTAAGTTCCTTGTAGATTCTGGATATTAGCCCTTTGTCAGATGGACAGACTGCAAAAATTTTCTCCCATTCTGTAGGTTGCCCGTTCACTCTGATGATAGTTTCTTTTGCTGTGCAGAAGCTCTTTAGTTTAATTAGATCACATTTGTCAATTTTAGCTTGTGTTGCCATTGCTTTTCATGTTTTAGTCATGAAGACTTTGCTCATGCCTATGTCCTAAATGGTATTGCCTAGGTTTTCTTCTAGGATTTTTATGGTTTTAGGTCTTACATTGAAGTCTTTAATCCATCCTGAGTTAATTTTTGCATAAGGAGTAAGGAAGGGGTCCAGTTTCAGTTTTCTGCATATGGCTAGCCAGTTTTCCCAACACCGCTTATTAACTAGGGAATCATTTCCCCATTGCTTGTTTTGCAAAATGTTTTGCAGAAAAAAAAAATGACTTAAAATGTACAAAACCATTTCTCTAACTTACATCAAGGACTAACTCATGAACCTAAGGCTACCTTAGACAGTTCTCATGGGATGTTCTCTTTATTAGTAGTTGAGTTGGGTGCAGAAGCTAAGCAAGGAGACTGAAGGCATAGCTTCCAGTATAAAATAAAGTGTTGATTTTTAAAATCCAGCTGTTTATCACAATGCTATACATCTGGTAACTGAGATTAGGATGAAAATGCTTTTCCTTAAAATTTTATAAATCAAACAGCCAGTTTCTATAAAAATTCATTTTTCTTAAATAAAAGGATTAAGACACCATAAAAACACCATGCTGCTAACAATTACAGACCTCATTTCTGAGATAAATAATACATCTCTTACATATTTCATCATTTTAAATGAGAAAATATGTTTAATTTAAAAATAATTATGTTCGATTTTTTCATAAAAGTTATTTCTCACTGTAATTCCTAGTCGTATTTAACTTTCTAATTTAACTCTACCAAAGATATAATTTAAATGTCATTGATGATCACTGTATAACAAAGTGATAGCCAAGTTCACAAACCAAAATTAAAGAACATCTTGAGATCTTTGATAGTGTGTCCCATCAAATTGGTCATTATCTCCTAAAGTGATTTTTGGCACAAGAGATAAATGTGATATCCAGAATGTATCTTGTAACAGATATTGCATATCATTTGGCTAATTCATCAGTGGGAAATTTGGCACTGCATAGTATAGTACTATAAATTCTCCACACAGTAATGAATAATGTAATTACAGAAATTCTTTGAATCAGATATTGTTCAAAATGAAGATGAACTTTAAAGTATTTCTGAATATGTCATATAAAACCAGTTGGTCTTTTTAATGCTTTTCAACAGATCTTCCTTGCCCTTTTGAAAAATCAATATAAAAGAACATAGACAATTGCTATATTTCAATCTCTTTTACTTTTATCCTTGGCCCCATACAGCTTAACTTCACTTTTATTTTTTTCCTTAACTGCTCCAAATTATGCTGAGCTATTCTTTGATGAGAGTGGTTTCCTTGTCCCCCAAATCCTTCTTAGTTCTACAGTTAACCCCTAAAGTGATGAATCATCCATTATAGGAGCAAGGAAGGAGAGAAGGAGCTGACAGAGTAGGGCCGGAATTATTTCAATTCTGTTCAATTTTTTCTTCCATCTCTAGCCCTAGAGGGGAAGAGGAAAGAGAACTGGAAAAGAAAATTAACGTTGTGCAGGTGTTTTGCCAAAGAACAGGGTAGACAGAACACTGTTTACCTATTCATCTGTATTTTTATCTAGCATACCTGCCTGATAACAATTGACACTCACCTTAGCTGGAACTGATTACTAAATAATAGTGTAAAATGGTATGTCTAGAGTAAAGGGAACAGCAAGAGTACAACTTGCTGCAGTTTTAAATTCTATTTTGAACAAAACATTCACAAAAAATATCAATAATTTAGGTACTGAAAAGTATTTGAAACAATGAATGAAATACTAGACTTTCATCCTTTACCCACCAAAAACAGGAATATAAGTCAATGGAAAATATTCCTGCAGTGGAACATTTACAAGCAGTTGTTGGTGTTGGTATTCTTAAGAATAAACAGTTCAAATTGCCCTGCAAAGGCCAAGTTTGGTTTGCGTTAATTAACATTGACTACTTGTGAGACCAGCTTCCAAGAGTTTACTTAGATCTTTTAAGTCAATCAAAATAAAATATCCTACTTGCATTAATGTAATGAACATTTAGAAACAGAAAAGAATATGAAAGTTTCCTAAATTCATCAAAAGTAGTGCTATTAACACAAGAATGGTTCTCATGGCCAAAATAGCATCTCTAAATAATTATATCATATCTGCTAAACTATATACTGTAATTCTCCCATTTGTTGTCCCATTTTTCAAGTTAAAAATTGAGATGGTCAGGGACACATAAACATAAAGGTAACCCTCTGTGCTTTTCAAATTATTATGAAGTTTTATCACATATTTTGGAAAACTAGAACCTAAAACATCTCCAGTTGCACGAACCTCAAGACTTTAATAGCAGTCCATGCAACTATTTACTTGTGATGAACTTAAGTGAATAGTGAAGTCTTAGCCCATCCAGACACAATGTAAATCATGAGACTTTGATCACTTTAATTATTCATATGCCATAGCTAGAAATGGAATTCTGGCCAATGGGAGAATGGGAAAGAGTAATTAGCAAATAGATGCCTCGTTTATATTATGTACCATAATTGCTAAAACTGCTTGCTTTTTAAGGAATAAGCTTTTCACTTCTATATGAGGAAATGAATGTGTGTTGGCATTTTTATAAGCAAAATGATTTCTTAAATCTTAACACTCAGATGAGGAAACCAATTCCAAAAATGATTTTATGAGTTAAAACATAAAACCAAAGAAAGGAGCTTTACATGAAAAATGGAAGGAGGTGGGAGAGAGGCAATGAGGGGGTGGGGGGAGAAGATGGGAGGGTAGGGAGAGGGGGAAGGAGGGAGGGAGAGAGAGAGAGAGACTGACTTCTTTTCTTCTCTATCAAATTAATTGGACCAAAAGGAAATAAAAATTTCAAAGTCATCTCAAACAAAACAATACCAGGTATTGGAGCCCATCTTATTTTTTCTGTAACATCTGCCAAATATTGGCACACCAAAAACAGCAGTAAGTTTGGCAAAATTTGAGAGAGAGGCAAAGAGCACCTGCTGATAGAGGGGAAGTATCTGTGGCAGGCGCTGCAAACTACTGCCCACAGGCCAAATCCAGCCTGCTGCCTCTTTTTGTCTGGTCCATGAGCTAAGAATGGTTTTACATTATTAAATAGTTGGAAAAAATCAAAAGAAGAATGTTTCATGAAAATTATATGACATTTAAATGTCAATGACCATCAATAAAGTTTTATTGGAATACAGCCATGCTCATTCATTTACATTCTGTCTATGGCTGCTTTTACATTATAATGGCAGAATTGAGACCTTGTAGCAGAGACCATATGGCACACAAAGCCTAAAATACTTCCTAGCTGGGCTTGTCCTCTACAGACAAAGTTTGCCCACTTCTGCTTTAGGGAATCGCAAAGGTACATTTCCCAGGACAGAGGTCCCTAACCCCGTTAGGAACTGGGCCGCACAGCAGGAGGTGAGCGTCAGGGGACCCAAAGGAGCTTCACCCGTATTTACAGCCACTCCCCATGGCTCACATTACTGCCTAAGCTCCGCCTCCTGTCAGATCAGCTGCAGCATTAGGTTCTCATAGAAGCAGGAACCCTTTTGTGAACCATACATGTGAGGGATCTAGGTTGCGCACTCTTTATGAGTATCTAATGCCTGATGATCTGTCACTGTCTCCCATCACCGCCGGATGGGGCTGCCTAGTTGCAGGAAAACAAGCTCAGGGCTCTCACTGATTCTACATTCTGGTGAGTTGTATAATTATTTCATTATATATTACAATGTTATAATAAAAATAAAGTACACCATAAATGTAATGCCCTTGAATCATCCTTAAACCCTCCCTGACCCACTCCCTGGTCTGTGGGAAAACTATCTTTCACAAAACCGATCCCTGGTGCCCAAAAGGTCAAGGATCACTGCCCTGGAGCATTTCTCAGTCCTATACTGACTCCTTCTGGTACCCTTCCTTACTTCCAAGAGGCCCCAGAGTTTTGACCCATTTAAAGTTCCTTTGTAAGAAGTTCTTTTTCCCATCAAACAACCTCAAGAGTAGGATACAGTTGCCCAAGAACAAGATATTGTTGTTCTGTACACAGTTGGCACGTGGACTTTGTCTTAATGTGTTCCGGCTGCTATCACAAAACACCATGGATTGGATGGCTCACACAACAGAAATCTGCTTCTTACAATTCGGGAGGATGAAAAGGGAAAGTCTAAGGTCAAGGTGCCACCCAATTCAGTTTCCAGTGAGGGTTCTCTTACTGCTTCATAGAGGGACATCTTCTGGCTGTGTTCTCACATGGCAGAGACAGAGAGAACGTAAGAATGCATACACTCTGGTGTCTCTTCATTATCTTAAGAGGGAACCAGCTCAATTGGATTAGGGCTCCACCCTATGACCTCTTTTAACTTTTATCACCTCTTGCAGGCCCTATTTCCAAATACAGTCACATTGAGGGTTAGGGCTTGAGCATATGAATTTTGGGGTAACACAGTCATTCCCTGGCAGACTTTTCCTTTTTGAGGGTGTTGCTCCTATTCATGATTAGAAATCAGACAGGTAGAAAAAAAATACAGTACATTCAAGCTAGTCACTGCTTTCCAAAGCCTTGCAGGAATCTCAGAGTCATTAACCTTGATCTCTAAGCCTTGACTGTTTCTCAATGGTACCTAGAAGGTTCACTGATGTTCTGCTTCCTTTTTCTATTCCAGAAGATAAAACCCTTTGAAATTCATTCTTTCTTTCATTTGTTACTGTTCTCTTATATGATTGTGGTTTTTTTTTTTTAAATAGGAAGAGTAGTAACTTTCTCCATGGGTCCTGTACTAAAGACAGTAATGCCAATTCAAAGTTTCAGTGTCCCATATATTTGTTTCCTAGGGCTGTGTAACAAAATGCCACATATTAGGTGGCTTAAAACAATAGAAATTTACTGTCTCATAGTTTGAGAGGCTAGAAGTCCAAGATCAGGGTGTTGTTGGGAGGGTTGATTCCTTCTGAAGGCTGTTCGAGAGAATCTGTTCTGGGTTTCTCTCCTATCTTCTGGTGATATGCTGGCAATCTTTGGCATGCCTTAGCTTGCAGAAGTATCGCCTTGATTTCTGCCTTCACATGACATTCTCCCTATATGTGTGTCTATGTTCAAATTTACCCTTTTTATAAGAACATCAGTTACTGGAATTAAGGGCCCATTCTACTTAGGTGTGACCTCATCATTTTTACTTCACTCATTATATCTGCAATGATCCTATTTCCAAATAAGGTCACGTTCTGAGGTACTGTGGGTTAGGACTTCTTTTTGGGAGACACACTTCAACCCATAACATCCTTTATACAGAATATACCTTGAAAGCCCATTTTATAAACTTACATTTGTAAATCATATATCTTCAACTGTAATGGATTCCACCAGGCCCCAAGATGTTGGGGTAGGGTGGAAAGCTTAGCTGGGAAGACAGAGAGGTGGAGCTCATCCTCTGCCTCCATGTTTCAGCCTGAACAGAGCTGATTTCATGGTTTTTTTGTTTTGTTTTTGTTTGTTTTTCTTGAGAAAGGGTATCACCCTGTTGCTCAGGCTTGAGTACAGTGACATGATCATGGCTCACAGCAGCCTCAACCTCCCGGGCTCAAGCCATCCTCCCATCTCTGCCTGCTGAATAGCTGGGACTATAAGTGTGTACCACCCAGCCCACATAATTTTTATCTTTTGTAGAGACTCACTATGTTGTCCAGGCTTGTGATTTCCTGTTCCTTATATTGAGGTTTGGTGTAATGTTTGGTTTTAATTTAGACTCCTGACTAAAACAAAACACAAAGAATCAGTGTAGTATTGGTGTTTCCTTGAGTTTGTTAATCAGTATTATATGAAAAAAAAGTTTCCAAGGGAATATACTGAGTCAAACAAATTAATCTCTTTACCACAGAACTCTTAGAGCCTTTCATACATAAATGTGCACCATGGATCAAGAACAGGCTGTACTGCTCTCCAAATGTATTTGATTGCTGAACCCATCAAGAAGGTGCATGGCTGACACTAGCATCCCCCATAAATGCTCCTCTTAGAAGAAAGACACTTTCAAGATAAAACTTTGGGAGTCCATTGAAGAAAAACATGAATGTACATCAGGTGGTAATTGTCAGCGGAAGATTTTTCTTAAAGAAAAAGGGCTGAAAGTAAAACTCTATCTTAATATTAAAATGACTTGAATTTTTCCCCTTTCAGAGATTTTACAATGTGCTAAGAGTGATCACAGCCAGCTTTACTATGTATGTATGTATGTATGTATGTATGTATGTATTATAACACTTCACAGGAAAGACTGATGACACAAAGTTTACAGGCATACATTCTGGGCAGTGAAGAACAAAGGCAATGGTAAAGGTAAAGACAAACAAAGAAATCAAAAACAAAACAAATAATATACTTATTTTTAATCAGATACATAGGAGCAGCGTGAGTTTTATGGTTGAATAAATCCACAGATCAGGCATCCACAAATGTTTTCTCTCAATGACCAGCTAGGAAATATTTAAGCTTTACAGGCCATACAATCTCTGTTGCAACTATTCCACTATGGCACTGCAGCAGAATGCAGCCATAGATAATATGTATAGGAATGAGTGTGGCCATGTTTCAATAAAATTTTCTTTGAGGATACTAAAATTTAAATTTCATGTAATTTTCATGTGTTACTAAATATTATTCTCCTTTTGATTTTTTTTTCAATCATTAAAAAAATTTTAAATACCATCCCAGTTTGTGGGCTCTAAAAAAACAGCAGACTAGATTTTGCCTATGGGCCTTAGTTAGCCAAAGCTTGAACTAAACATTTGGCTTTAATTCTTTCCCTGGTTTATCATGTTTAGGTTTAGAACAAATATGTTTTGAAAACATTTTACAGCCTTGGAATGATATCATAAATAGCAATACTATGTTTTGTTTTGTTTTTTTGACTTCATCTTTTTAAAAAAGAGGTGACAGGAATGGAAAACATTATTTATTTAGCATATTAGGAGGTGGTGATATTCTCAACAGATTGTTACAAAAATCCCAAATTTTCAAATTCTGACCAGGCAGCTAAGACATGGCCCTTAAACTCCAGTAGGTCTATAATTACTTCTTGTATAAATAAATGATATCATCCATTGACTTTTAAAAAGTCAAGAATAACCTACATATTTTTTCCTGGTACAACAAACATATAATAGGATCTCCTTACCACATCAGAGCTTGGTGCAGATTTATATTTACTTTGAAAATTTAAGTCTAAAATCTTACATTGTGATAATTTTTATCTTTTCTTTAAATGCTTTGTTTTCTGCCTCCATGTATCAAAGCAAAGTCATTTTACTTGGGGTATGAGATGCTTTCTCCAAACCACTGTCTCAAAACTCCTTATTTCTTAAAACATGCAGAAATGAGTAATTATAGTCTTTGTTGGAGAAAAATGCCTCCAACTCATTTGACATTAATAAACAAGGTCTACCTCGAGCTGCCAGCATCCCCAGAATGAGAAGACTGAAAGCACGGGAAAAGGAGATTTGTTGGAAAAGGAGCAATAGTTGTAGGAATGGAATATAAATCATAGTTTAATATATCAGAATGTCTAGGCATTCCAAAAAATCTTAGTAGAAGGAGAACAGTTTGGAAGTTTCTTTAAGAATTAAATATGTATTTATCATACAACCCAGCATCTCCATTCCTGGGTATCTGCTTAAGAGTAATGAAAACATACGTCCACACAAAGACTTGCATTCAAATATTTACAGCAGCATAATTTATAGGAGCCAAAAAGGAGAAACAATCCAAGTGCTGACCAACTGCTCTAGACACACTAACTATAGCTATCAAATTATACAGTTTTTTCTCTATGATGGCTCCATTCATCATTTTCAAATTTTATCATATTCTGTCACTTCCCTTTTAAATCTTTGATGGCTCCTGAGTACTGGAAGGCTAAAGGCCAAACTGTTGGACATGATACACTATCAAACCTCCTTTATAGGCATTATTATCTTCCACTTCCATGCACCCTGCATTCCAACCACATGGGACTAACAACATACTCCTGAATATTCCATGTATTCTTATAATTCCGTATCTCTACTTCTGTCAATTTCTCTGCCTGTAACCCCCTTCCCCATCCTGTTGACCTGGAAACTCATCTTTCAAGGTCAAATGAAATAGTCTCTCCTCTTTGATGCTTCCCTGAGTCCTTGCACTTTTCCAGGTAAATTCTGCTATCATTTTGCACCTGAAGCCTCTTCACTACTGTCATGATTCTATCATTTTTTGTTTATTTACTTCACTGAGGATATCTGTTCACTCTGCCTCACCAAAAAAAAAAACAACAACCCAAAACTGTAAGGTCCAAGAGGGCAGGGAAAATGTTCTACTCGTGTTTAACATAAACACTGACAGAAAGTAATAGTTCATAAATTTGTTAAATGATGAATATCCCTCAACACTACTGCCATTTGCACTAGAAATCAAATTTTTAAAAACTTACTTCTTAATGTATGTTAATAAGGCACTGAATGGCGCTTATATATGGAGGAGATGTTGAAGAGTGTGCATTGCAAAACATGCAAATAAGCCAACTGTGAAAACAGTCTTTTTCACGGTGCTTCTGTATGCTTGTAACAGGCATTCCTGGTAGCCCTATCGCCAAAAGCCTGCAAAGTTAAGTTAGACTTGGGGGCTCTGCTTTGCAATTCATTGCTGATCAGGATTACAAGTTTAATTTTAGGATCCATGGGATGGATTACAGAGCTGCCTAAACTTCCCTTATGTTGTGGCTTAAGAGAGTCCTTCCAGAAGAAACCAGGATTTAATAAGATTATCTTTGAACTTGTCTTAACTAAATGTATTCTTGGATTACTACTAATGGACACACTAAATTTTTTAGACCATGGTTAGGAAATTAGCTAATTTAGGAGGCAGATTCACTTAAGCATAAAATAAAATTGAATGAAATCTCTAGAGAACTCAGTTCCACTTTTGTGTGGAATTGAAAATTTTCTTTGCTGGTGGTTTTAATTGTGTAAGGCACTTGCTCATTTACTGCTTTAAAGAGTTTCCTATGACCATTCTGTTTGTGTTTAATGCCAGGATGAACAGACAGTTCAGGGCAGAACAAAGGCAGGAAGTTAATATCACTGAGTAGCACAGAGACCCTCAAAGTTACTTACAATCCATGGGAATGTCTGCCCCTGGTCGGCTCACAGCATGGGAGAACAGAAGCACATGGCATAGCTAAAGATGGATCAGAAGTTAATGGCCTAGAACCTGCAGAGTTCCATGAAAAAAGATTTAGTATATGTCTATTGTGAAAGCTAAGCATTTGATGGCTTAAGCGAGAATCTACTCCTTGACTGTAACTGAAGTATGAAGTTGCTGACAGAATTTTGCTCTCAGCTAAGGGATCTATAAAAATTCTTTGTTGTTTATGAACAGATGTGAGTTTATTAAAAGCAAGAGAATTGGTTCAAACAATTACTTTTAAATAGGCTTCTAACTAATGGGAATACTAATTATTCTTATTTGTGCATATATTAGAATGAATTGATCTCACAGGTCCCTGTCAAACAGATAAAATGCATTAAAAGATCTTTATACTTATTTCTCTCTCATAGATGTCTAGTTCATGGTGAGAGGCAAAGGAATCAAAGATTGTAAGTCACTTTCACATTGCAATTGCCTAACGGAGAAAATATTATACTTTAATCTACACAAAATAATAAAGTATAGCTATTTGTGTAAAATGTTATGAATTTTACTTTGGGCCTTTGTGTTTACATGCCAGTACATACGTCCACAATAGCTTTTAGACACACACAGGAAAGGAAAGGTACATAATTAGTTAATTGTTCTATAGGGCTAAATGGAAAGTGAAATGCCATGCAAAGAGCACATTTGCACTGAACTCAATATTATTCCTGACATATTCATATCTAGCTAGATCCTCTTCCCTGTAAATTCTTTTAGAGAAGGGATGAACTTCTATCTTACTCATCATTCTGTATCTTAACAGCACTAGGCACATAACTAGGTGCTCAACACAGGTTCATGGCATTGAATTGAATACAACCATAATAGAATCATCCCTAGGGAAACAGCAAATACTTCCACATTACCACCCAAGAAGACATCCTTTGTGAAAATACCATTGCTGTAATTTGTACAGCACAAGTTTTGCACAAGCATAGTCAGTGGCCCTTTCTTAAAACATTCTCTCTCCTATAAACTCTAGACAGTGTAACAGGGTTCATGATCATATTTAGCAAAGACATGCCATGCAACAGTCACCTTGTTACACTTTTGCAGGCACTAAAGTATGTGTGTGTCAGACAGAGGTTGCGGGAAAAGGAATGAAGGGATGTTTAGTGTTTGGCTTCCATAATGAAGTCAACGGCTAAGCATAGCAGTCCTCTGCCCAGACACTTTCATCACTTCTCTGTGAAGCCAGAATTTCTGTCCATGATATTTAGTGCAGTACTGTGCTTATAATGTGCACAATAAAAATGTGTGCTGATTAAAGCCATTTCATAAAATGCTGGGCCCATGAGAAATGGAAAAACTTTGACATCTACAGGTTTAAAGCAATAGTTTTTAAGTTCTGGATTGAAATCCAGCTGTCCTGATGAAGTCTGATGCTCTGAGACAGACCATTCTGCCCTGGGGAAAGTGAGGTAATCCACCGGGGAACCAACCAAACAAACAAACCTGGTATCTTGGGCATGAAGCTTAAACAACAGTGCATCCTGCCCACAGGATCCCCTCCACAGCCCTTCTGCTGAGCTGTCCTTAACAGTGACCTGGAAGACTGGAAGAATTAGAGATCCTCTTCTAGGACTCAACTCACTACCTTGGAGTGATTGGGGCCTGGAAAAGACCGAATCACTATTTCCATCCAAGTATCTCCTCGCCAAGCTGCAAATCAATTTATTTGAATCACAAACTGCCAGGATTATCCATAAATAATTTTTTCCAATAATAAGATGGCTTTGCTTTACTGATTTTCATCAGGTATTAAAGCAAGATTTGATTAAAGGCAAACAAGAAAAGGGACATGTGGTTATTTAAATTTTAATTTATGGCAGTCTGGGTCTTGCTCTAACTTTCCCTATCCACACAATCCCAGTGTATCCTGCACATAGAATTTTGGGAAGTGAAGCAGGCATACAGTTTGTCTGTTTATTCCTCTTTATCTCAGATATACAGACTCAAAAACAACAATGACAACGCACTCTCATGTAGCACTCATTACATGTCCAGTGCTCTCTATTATTAATTCATTTAATCATAACAATAGCATAAAAACATACTGTATTAGGTAGATATATTTTTATAACCATTTTTAGATGAGTAAATTAAAGCATAGTATGATTAAATAACTTGCCCAAGGTAACATCATAAACAGCAGTGTCAAGATTTGAACCTAGACAATCTAGCTGCTAAAGTTTTTCATTATCTATGAAATTTGCCAAGGAATCTCACCAAGAGTGAATTTAAATTTCCATTACAGACATTGCATCCTTCATTTGGCTATCTGATATGACCATTCTCTTTTGGTCCTTCTTATAGAAACTCATGTCTCATTCATCCAACACACATAACACATTTATTGACTACCTATTATGCACAAGTCACCATGCCTAAATCACTTTCACATGGTGATTGCCTAAAGAGCAAAAATATTATACTTTCACCTACGTAAAATAATAAAGCATAGCAATGTTTTTGGTAGAATGTTATGAATTTTACTTCGGGCCTTTGTGTTTACAGATCAGTACATATGTCCACAATGGTTTACCCATCTTGTTGGGGATACAAAATAGATAAGGCCAAAGTTACAGTCTACTGGGAAAGGTAGGTCCACATTCCAATGAACGCTACATAATCTGTGCAAAGTCCTATATAATTTAGGAGCACAAAAGACTGGATGACTAAGTGCTTACCAGGCAAGGAAACTTTTACGCAATGAATGCTAATTTAACCAAGTCTAAAGGAATGAGAAACATATCAACCGGTGGTTTCATGGCTGTGTAATGATTGTGCTCAAAATTTTCTAGTGAGAAAAGGCTGCATTTCCATTTCTTTGCAGTGGATCTATTTAGAATTACCAAACGTTAAAAGAAGGTTGTGTGTGTGTGTGTTGGGGGTAGGGGTTGGGAGATGAGGGAAGGGCTTTTTTTCCATGGATCTCAATTGCCATTAAAAACTTTCTAAAAATTTTAGTACATACATCACAGATTTGACAAGAAACAGCACCCATCAGTGTATGCTTTAATCTTTTAAACAGTACACATATTCCTGAACTTCTTAATGGTCAACTGTAGTAAGTTTTGGTGACAGTCTGTACTTTCTAAACCTGTATCTCAAGTTTTTAAGTGATAAAATCAACTAGCCTAGTCATTTAAAGATATTTAGATCATTGACAGGAAAAAGTAGTTGCCACGCATAAGCCAACAAAATTGTCCTGAACTCAGAAAACAGAAACTGTTCTCATTTGCTGCTAACTTGGGTTAACTAAAAATTGCACGCTCTCCTACAGTTAACTTTCTACCGCACTTCTTGACACAAGTATTTAAGCATGTGCTACAGAATATCACAGACATTTTTCCAGAGTTTCAGAAACTGTTTTAGATACTGACATGGTATGAACAACATTAATCTGGGCGTTCAGAACCAGGGCCAATCAGGGTGAACCTGGGCAAATCAGATTGCCCAACAGGGATTATAAAAGAGGATCAACAGAACATACGGGACAACGCATTCAAGTCAGGGGGTCATAGAATGTGTTTACAAGTGGCCTTGAAGGGTCTGGAAACTGTCTGATAGTGTGTACAAAATTGTGTATGTGTGTTCAAAGCTACATTTTTCTGGGGAGATTTTTATTGTAATTTCAAAATGGATTATATTCCCCTTCCATGCCCCCCAATCCTCACCAAGAGGTTTAAAACCACCAGATTGAGTTTTCACTAGTGAGAAAGAAGTTGATATCAGGTCCCCATTGTTTTATAATTCATTGTTTATTGTATCTATTTCTGCCTGGTGAACTATATAATAAAATGTTCCCTTAAAAATTACATGTTTAGAGCCCCTCTAGTGCTGGTTTCTAAATAACTGGACTCAAAAGAGTCAATTGTAGTTTATCCCATATTTGACACTAGTAACTCTCTGCAAAGGTGATATCTAGACTATTAGATTTTACAAAATCCTGCCATTGGGGCATTAGAATAGTTAGTAGATGTCATTACTTTTCTGGTCACTGAATTTAGTATTAATAAATAGTACTCTTTAATTTTGAAAAGTCTGATTTATTATTATTATTATTATTATTATTATTATTATTATTATCTGCTTACCAGTTGACCTAAATAGGTGAGTTAGGGAAGAAAAGCTAATTCCAGACCATGTACTTCCAATAGCCTTTATTAACTAATTTAAGGGTCAACTGAAATTTTCTTAGTTCTTATCCTATCTTGAGACTTTGCTTATACCTTCAGACATTCAGGACCTTCATGGGAAGCAGTACAACTTAGAAAAAAAAAGACTATGTGTAAATCTTCGTCTCAGATAGACCCCAGTTCTAATCCCAGCTCCACTCTTTACAAGCTATGTTCCTTTGAACACATTACTTAAGTCATTGTCTCCTTCTAGAATGGATTTAATAACATAGCACAGATTTTGAAGAGCAAATGAGAGAATATGTGCACCTGACAGATATAAAGTCTACACACGAAAATACTTGACCACCCTCCAAAGAGTGCTCCCAAGGAAAAAGCTGACCAACTTATTGACACCATCCACTGCCCATCCAACAGCCTCCTGGGCTCCCACAGCACTCACTTTGCTTTAACACTGATCTTATTCCATCTTGTATGCAAATCAGTTGTTTTCATGACTCTTTCTTTTGAGGCCCCTCACATATGCCTTAATTCCAAGATAGTACAATGTGAGACGGGCCAATCAAGAGCATTACTGGGATCACTGGTAGCTGTGTGAATGCATGTATGAGCTAGTGAAAATGACTCAAGTAGAAAGAGTAAGAGCTCCAAAAACCAACTAAAACCACCATGTCTGAGGGAGTTCTTCACCCATTGCTTTAGATACTAGATTAGGTTTCTGTAAATTATGGCCTTGGGCCAAATCCTGACTCTTCCCTGTTCTGTTCTACTCTCAATGCAGTTGCTCTTGTTCATTAGGTATTACCTACAAACCCCATACCAAAAACATTTGCAATCTGGACATTTACTGGAAAAGTTTGTCGACCCTCATCCTACAGCAGAACTGTGCAGTAAAATATAGTGTAATTTTACATTTTACATGTTATGAAATATATGCATCACATAAATACATACAAGTTTAAATTTCTAGGAGCCAAATAAAAATTTTAATATTTTAATCTAATATATCTAAAAGCATTAAAAGTTACTATTGATCAATTTTATATTTTTTAAAAAAATAATTCTTTTTAATTTTACATTCCATTTTAAGTCATGAGAAATCTGGTATGCTTTTGGCACTTATCACGTATGTCTTTTGGGACCATCCACAGTTGCAATGCCCTGTAGCTAATAGTGGCTCATTGCTGGCATATTGTACGGGGCCTGTTCAGAGGTCCACATGTGGCTGCAGCATTTTGAGGAGAGAAGTGGTAATAAGATCAAGTCTTGGCCAGGTCATGGGACCAAACACAGGCCAATTACCTCTGGGAACCCCATCTGGCAATGGCTAATTCCAGAGCCTATGTGAGACAAACTGGGGAATAAAAACCAGGTAAGATAAAGAGCAGGAAATTTAGAACATACTTGAGGGAGGTGGATGAAGGGAAATGTCTGCCTCAGAAGAAGCAGCTACCCAGAGCTGCAATGAGTGAATGTGTGTGCCCAGTCGTTTGAAATTTAATAAGATAAATATCAATTTCCCTACCACTAAGATGTGGGTTAATTCTTACATTTTTTATATGCCCTTAAAGAATCACTAGCTCTTGAAAAGCAAGAATTATGTTTAATTCATCTTCATATGTGATCAAGATACCTCCCACAGGTTTTGCCTTTAGGATGTGCTTTAAATATATTAGTTGAAGCTGATATTGAGCAGTACACTGCTGATAAATAGATAATGAACAAATGACTGACTGAATGAATGACTAAAAATATAATAATAAATCCATTTTTTCTATGGCTGATAAGTTTCAATCTCCCCAGAATGCCTGGGGTTGAATAAGGATCTGAGTCCAAAAGTTAAAGAAATAAAGTTCTACTGACAAACACCAAACGTTCTTGTCACAGAAGAGTGATCATCACAGAAGAGGTGGTCCGTTGTTCATTTGGTAGTTTGTTTTTTGGGAAGGGGGAGTAAGGGCACTAAGCCTGACCACGCGTCATTCATATGTGTTCTTTCTGATGATTGAGATAGGCAATTTTAATAAATGAACACAGAAGTGCTTGTAGGGTTGAGGAGGTGGAACAAGATGGCCAAATAGAAGCCTGCACTAATTGTCCTCCCTGCAGGAATACCAAATTTAACATCTACACAAAAAAGCACCCTCCTAAGAACCAACGATCAAGTGAGCAAGCACAGTAAGTGGTTTTAACTTCATATCACTGAAAGAGGGACTGAAGAGGGTGGATAAGATAGTCTTGAATTGACAACACCATCACTCCCCCATCCCCCAGCAGCAGCCATACGGTGTGGAAAGAGAATCTGTGTGCTTGGGGAAGGCAGAGCACAGTGACTGTGGGTTTTGCATTGGAACTCGGTGCTACCAACACCAGGCAGGACTCAGCTGATACCCACAGAGGGAACATTTAGAACAGCCCTAGCCAGAGAGGAATTGCCCATGGCAGAGATTGGAACTTGAGTTTCAGCAAGCCTCACCACCATGGGATAAAGTGCTCTGGGGCTCCAAATAAACTTGAAAGGCAGTCTAGGCCACAAAGACTGCAACTTCTTGGCAAGACCTAGCGCTGAACTGGGCTCAGAGCCAGTGGACTTGGGGCTAGGGGCTAGGGGTGGTGGGCATGTGACCCACTGAGACATCAGCCAGGGTAGCTAAGGGAATGCTTGTTCCACTCCTCCCCCCAAACCCAGGCAGCATAGCTCATAGCTCCAAAAGAGTCCCCTTCCTTCCTCTTGAGGGAAGGGTAAGAGGACTTTGTCTTGAAACTTGGATACTGGCTCAGCTACAGAAGGACAGGGCACCAGTCAGAGTCATGAGGCCCCTGTTCCAGGTCCTAGCTTCTGGGCATTTCTAGACACATCCTCAGCCAGAACCCACTGACTTAAAGGGAAGGACCCATTCCTGGCAGGATCCATCATCTGCTGACATAAAAGCCTTGAGGCCCTGAATAATCAGCAGCAATAGTCAGGTAGTACATGTCATGAGCCTTCGGTGAGACTCTGAGATGTGTTGGCTTTAGGTGTGACCAAGTGTATTCACAACTGTGGTAGCTACCAGGAGAGACTTCTGCTACAGAAAAGGACAGGGAAAAATAAAAGAGACTTGTTTTTCGGCTTAGGTAATAGCTCAGTCACAGTGAGGCAGAGCATCAAGCAGGCTCTTGGGTTCCCCAATTCCAGGCCTTGGCTCTTGGACAGCAATTCTGGACCTATCCTGGGCCAGAGGGGAGCCCACTTCCCTGAAAGGTGAGTCCCAGCCCTGGCAGCATTCACTACAATCTGACTGAAGAATCCTTGGGGGATACCCTGGCGTACTCCCTGTAGGCCTGTGGTGGTGTTGGACATGGAGAGAGACTCCTCTGTCTATAGAAAGGAGAAGAAAGAATGGGAAAGATTTTGTCTTGTGGTTTCAGTGCTAGCTTAGCTACAATATATTGGAGGAGCAGGTAGATTTCTAAGGTTTCTGACTCTAGGCCCAGACTCCTGCACAGCCTCTCTGGACCTGTCTGGGACTCAGGAGGAACTTGCCACCCTTAAGGGAAGAACACAAATCTGACTGGCTTCACCACCTGCTAATTGCAGAGTCCTAGGGCTTTAAGTAAACATAGGCAATAGCCCAGTAGTGGCTACAGCAGGCCTTAGGCAAGACCCAGTGCTGTGGTGGCTTCAGGTCTGACCTAGTGTAGTACCAGTGGTGGTGGGGCCACAGGAATACTTGTGTCACCCCTCCTCCAGCTCCAGGCAGCTCAGCACAGTGAGAAATTCCATTTGTTTGAGAGAAAGTAAGGGAAGAAAACAAGAATCTGCATCTGGTAATCCAGAGAATTCTTCCAGATCTTACCTAAGACCATCAAGACAGTATTTCTACAAGCCTGCAAGAACCACAGCATTACTGGGTTTGGGGTGCCCCCTAATGCAGATGTAGCTAAAGTGACCACTGGATCGCAACACCCAAGTCTCTTTGAACACCTGGAAAGCCTTCCCAAGGACAGGTACAAACAAGCTCATACTGCAAAAACAATAAGTGTCTAATTTTTCAATGCCCAGACACTTACGAACATCCATAAGCATTAAAACTATCTAGGAAAATACGACCTCACCAAACAAACCAAATAAGGGACAAAGGGCCCATCCTGGAGAGAAAGAAATATGAGACCTTTCAGAGAATTCAGAATAGCTGATTTCAGGAAATTAAAAGAAATTTAAGATAACACAGAGAAGGAATTCAGAATCCTATCAGATATATGTAACAAGAAAATTGAAGTAATTAAAAAGAATTAAGCAGAAAATCTGGAGTTGAAAAATGCAACTGGAGACAGAGCAAGACCCTGTCTCAAAAAGAAAAAAAAAATAAAGAAAAGAAAAATGCAACTGGCATACTGAAGAATGCATCAGAGTCTCTTAACAGCAAAATTGATTCAGCAGAAAGAAAGAATTAGTGAGCTTAAAGACAGGTATCTGAAAATACAAAGTCAGAGGAGACAAAAGAAAAAAGAATAAAGCATGCCTGTAAGATCTAGAAAATAGCCTCAAAAGAACAAATCTAAGAGTTATTGGCCTTAAAGAGGAGGTAGAGAGATAGGGGTAGGAAGTTTATGTAAAGGGATAACAACAGAGAATGTCCCAAACCTATAGAAGGCTACCAATATTTAATATTGATACACTCTATACAAGAGTGTTACAGAACACTAAGCAGATTTAACCCAAAAAACACTACCTTATGGTATTTAATAATCAAACTCCCAAAAGTCAAGAATGAAAAAGAATCCTAAAAGCAGCAAGAGAAAAGAAACAAATAACATACAACACAGCTCCAATACGTCTTGTCTCTCAGCAGACTTTTCAGTGGAAAGCTTACAGACCAGGAAAGAGTGGCATGACGTAAAGTGGTGAAGGAAAAAAAAAACTTTTACCCTAGAATAGTATATCTAGTAAATATATCCTTCAAACATGAAGGAAAAATACTTTTCCAGACAAACAAAAGCTAATTGATTCCATCAACACCAGAGCTGTCCTACAAGAAATACTAAAGAAAGCAGTTCAATCAGAAAGAAAAGGACACTAATGAGCAATAAGAAATCATCTGAATGTACAAAACTCACTGATAATAAGTACACACACACAAAACACAGAATAGTGTAACTCTATAATTGTGGTATATAAACTACTCATATCTTAAGTAAAAAGATGAAAAGATAAAAAAATAAAAAGTAACTATAACTTTTCTTTTTTTGAGATGGAGTCTTGCTGTCACCCAAGTTGGAATGCAGTGGCACCATCTCAGCTCACTGCAACCCCGCCTCCTGGGTTCAAATGATTCTCCTGCCTCAGCCTCCCTAGTAGCTGGGATTACAGGCACCCACCACCATGCCCCACTGATTTTTGTATTTTTAGTAGAGATGGGGTTTCACCATGTCGTCCAGGCTGGTCTCAAACTCCTGACCTCAGATTATCCACCCGCTTCGGCCTCCCAAAGTGCTGGATTACAGGCATGAGTTACCGCACCCAGCCTACTTTTCAAGACATAGACAGTACAATAAGATACGAATAGAAACAACAAAAGGTAAAAAAAAAAAAAAAAGTGGGGAGATGAAGTTATAGAGTTCTATTAGTTTTTTTGTGGTTTATGCAATCACTTAAATCATCATCAGTTTAAAATAATGGGTTATAAAATATTATTTGCAAGCCTCATGGTAATCTCAAATTTAAAAACATGCAATGGATACACAAAAAATAAAAAGCAAGAAATTAAAACATATCACCAGAGAAAATCACCTTCATTAAAAGGAAGATGGAAAGGAAAAAATAAGGAAGAGAAGGTGACAAAGCTACCTGAAAACAAATAACATCACAGGAGTAAGTCTCTATTCATCAACAATAAGATTGAATATAAATGGACTAAACTCTCCAATTGAAAGACATAGAGTGGCTGAATGGATTTAAAAAAGATGCAACAATCTGTTGCCTACAAAAAGCATACTTGGCCTTTAAAGACATGTAGACTGAAAAAAAGGGATGGAAGAAGATATCCTATGCAAATGGAAACCAAAAAAGAACAGGAGTAGCTATACTTACATCAGACAAAAATATCTCAAGTCAAAAACTATAAAAAGAGACAAAGAAAGTTATTATATAATAATAAAGGAGTCAGTTCAGCAGAGGATATGATTGTGTGTGTGTGTGTATATACACATATATACATATATATATATATACACACACATGTATGTACACATTATATATATGCATCCAACAATGGAGCACCCAGATATTTAGAGCAAATATTATTAGAGCTAGAGAGAGAGATAGACTCCAATACAATAATAGCTGGAGACTTCAACCTCCTACTTTCAGCGCTGAACAGATCTTCCAGATGGAAGATCAACAACAACAACAAAAAATCAAACTTAATCTGCACTATAGGCCATGTGGGCCTATAAATATTTATAGAACACTTAATCCAATGACTGCAGAGTACACATTCTTCTTCTCAGTACATAGATCAGTCTCAAGTATAGACCATATGTTAAGCCACAAAACTCGAGACACTGAGGCAGGAGAATCGTTTGAACCTGGGAGAGCGAGGTTGCAGTGAGCCGAGATCATGCCACTGCACTCCAGCCTGGGCGACAGCATGATACTTCATCTCAAAAAAAAAAAAAGAGAAATATATCAAGTAACTTCTCTGACCATAATGGAATAAAACTAGAAATCAATAACAAGAAGAATTTTGGAAACCATACAAACACATGGAAATTAAACAGTATGTTTCTGAATGACCAGTGAATCAACAAAGAGATTAAGAAAAAATTGAAAAGTCTCTTGAAACAAATGATAAAGAAGCCACACATACAAAACCTATGGGATACAGTGAAAGCAAAACTAAGAGGAAAGTTTATAGCTGTAAGTCCCTACATTGAAAAATAAGAAAAACTTCAAACAACCTAATGTTGCATTTTAAAGAACTAGAAAAGCAAGAGCAAACCAAACCCAAAGTTAGAAGAAAGAAATAACATAAGGGCCTAAATAAATGACATTGAAATGAATAATAAAAAGAGCGATGGAACAAAAACTGGATTTTTTGAAAAGATAAACAAAATTGACAAACCTTTAGCCAGATTAACTAGGAAAAAGAGAGAGGATCCAAATTAAAAAAATCAGAAATGAAAAAAAGAGACATTAGAACCAATACTGCAGAAATCCAAAGGATCATTAGAGACTACTATGCGCAACCATATGCCAATAAATTGGAAAACCTAGAAGAAATGAATAAATTCCTAGACATATTCACCCTACCAAGATTTAATTATAAAGAAATCCAAAGGCTGAATAGACCAGTGACAAGTAACAAGACCAAGGCCATAATAAAAAATTTCCCAACAAAGTAAAGCCTGGGACCCAATGACTTCACTAATGAATTCTACCAAACATTTAGAGAACTAATAGAAACTCTATTCTAACTATTCCAAAAAAAAAAAAGTGGAGCAAATATTTTCAAACTCATTCTATGAGGCCAGTATTACCCTGATCACCAAACCAGACAAAGACACATCAAAAAAGAAAACTACAGGCCAACATCTTTGATGAACACTGATGCAAAAATTCTCAGCAATATACTAGCAAACTGAATTCAACAATACATTAAAAAGATCACTCATCGTGACCAAGTTGGATTTATCTTAGGGATGCTAGGGATGCAAGGATGGTTCAATATATGCACATCAATCAATGTGATGCATTATATCAACAGAAAGAAGGACAAAAACCTTATGATCATTTCAACTGATGCTGAAAATTTTTGCTAAAACTCAACATCGCTTCACGATAAAACTCCAAAAATGGGTATAGAAGGAGTATACCTCAACACAATAAGAGCTACATACAGCAGACCCACAGCTAGTATCACACTGAATGGGGAAAAACAAACTTTTCCTCTAAGATCTGGAACATGACAAAGATGTCCACTTTCACCACTGTTATTCAACATAGTACTAGAAATCCTACCTAGAGCAATCAGACAAGAGAAAGAAATAAAGGGTATCCAAATTGGAAAGGAAGAAATCAAATTATCCTTGTTTGCAGATGATAAAATCTTCTATTTGGAAAAACTTAAAGACTTCACCAGAAAACTATTAGAACTGATAAATTCAGTAAAGTTGCAGGATACAGAATCAACATACAAAAATCAGTAGCATTTCTATATGTCAATGGTGAACAATCTGAAAGAAAGAAGAAAATAATCACACTTACAATAGCTACAAATAAAATTAAATACCTAGGAATTAACTGAACAAAAGAAGTAAAAGTTCTCTACAATAAAAACTGTAAAACATTTGGTGAAAGAAATTGAAGAAGATACAAAAATTTGGAAAGATATTCCATGTTCATGGATTGGAAGAATCAATATTGTTAAAATGTCCATACTTCCAAACACAATCTAAAGATTCAATGTAATCCCTATAAAAATACCAATGACATTCTTCACAGAAGTAGAAAAAAAGATCAAAAAATTTGTGTGGAATCAAATAAGACTCAGAATAGTCAAAGCTATTCCAAGCAAAAAGAACAAAACTGAAGGAATCACGTTACCTGACTTCAAATTATAATACAGAGCTGTAGCAACCCAGACAGCATGGTACTGGCATAAAAACAGATGCACAGACCAATGGAACAGATTAGAGAATCCAGAAACAAATCCATATGTCAAGAGTGAACTCATTTTTGACCAAGGTGCCAAATGCATGCATTGGGGAATGACATTCTTTTTAATCAATAGTGCTGGGAAAACTGGATTTTCATATGCAGAAGAATAAAACTAGGCCCCTATCTCTCACCATATACAAAAATCAAATTCAAATAGGTGAAGAGCATAAAGCAAAGACCTCAAACTATGAAACCACTCAAAGAAAACTTTGGAGAAACTCTCCAGGACATTAAACTTGGCAAAGGTTTCTTGAGTAATACCCCACAAGTACAGGGAACCAAAGAAAAAGTTTGAATCACATCAAGTTAAAAAGCTTCTTCACAGTAAAGGAAATAATCCACGAAATGAAGAGATAACCCACAGAATGTGAGGAAATATTTGCAAACTACCCACCTGACAAGAGATTAATAACCAGATTATATAAGGAACTCAAGCAACCCTGTTAAAAATGGACAAAGGATCTGAATAGATATTTCTCAAAAGAAAACAAATGACAAATAGGTATACGCAAACATGCTCAACCTCATTGATCATCAGAGAAATGCAAATCAAAACTACAGTAAGGTATCACCTCACCCCAGTTAAAATGGCTTATATCCAAAAGACATGCAATAATAAATGCTGGCTTGAATGTGGAGTAAAGGAAACCCTTGTATGCTCTTGGTGGGAATGTAAATTAGTACAATCACTGTGGAAAACAGTTTGGAGGTTTCTCAAAAAACTAAAAATAGAACTACCACCTGATCCAGCAATCCTACTGTTAGGTATATACACCGGAGAAAGGAAATAAGAGAGATAGCTGCACTCCCATGCTTACTGTTGCACTGTTCAAAGTGGCCAAGATTTAGAAGCAACCTGTGTCCATCAACAGGTGAATGCATAAAGAAAACGTGGTACATATATACAATGGAGTATTATTATACAATGGAGGCATACAAAGAATGAGATTGAGCCACCAAAATATGCCATTAAAAAATGAGATTCTGTCATTTGCAACAACATGGATAGAACTAAATGTCATTATGTTAAGTGAAATAAGCCAGGCAAAGAAAGACAAACTTTGCATATTCTCACTTAGTTGTGGGAGCTAAAAATTAAAACAATTGAACTTGTGCAGATCGAGAGTAGAAAGATGATTACCAGAGTCTGGGAAAAGTAGTGGGGGGAATGGGGCAGAAGTGGGGATGATTAATATGTACAAAAAAATAGAAAATATGAATAAGATCTAGTATTTGATAGCACAACAGGGTAACTATAGTCAATAACTTAACTGTACATTAAAAAATAACTAAAAGAATATAACTGAATCGTTCATAACACAAAGAATAAATGCTTGAGGTGGTGAATACTCCATTTACCCTGATGTAATTTTATACATTATATGCCTGTATTGAATATCCCTATACCCCATTAATATATATGCCTACTATGTACCCACAAAATTAAAAATTAAAGTTCAAGAAGTGCTTGTAGGCCAACTCTGCAGCAGAACAATTTCTGCCCCAAATTCTACACTTGCAAAGTAGACTTGATTCAGATTGCTCATGCTTTTACTTTAAGTTAGGATCCTGATCTGCACAGGCTCCATGACAATGAGATTCTAAATTGGCCACGAACTGAAGAGCACCTAAGGCTACAGTCAAGCTTACAAGACTTCAGTGTGCAAATGCTGTTCTGTAGATTCCAAGCTCTGTGTTTCTAAGTAAATATTCCTGTTTTGGCTTCTGGGCTGTCTATCTTCCATATCTTAAAGGCAATCTTCAAATTTCTCATATCATAGGAAAGCAAAGCAGAAAGGAAATATTATTATTTGTACTAGGTTTCAGAACCACAATTTAACCAGTTTTTCCTAGCTAAATAAAGGAATAAAGTAATGTTCTTCCATGGAATATATCAAGCTACTTTGACATACAATATGCACACAATATACATACTGATGTAGGCTGAATTATGATCCCCTCAAAGATAGTCATATCCTAATCCCCACAGCCCATTTACTAATTTAAATGGCAAAAAGGACTTTACGGTTGACTGTAAATGAAGGATCTTGAGGTGGGGAGATTATGCTAGATTATCTGGGTGGCCCAATTCAATCATGAGAGTCTTATAAGAACTCCCTTGTAAGAGAGAAGTAAGAGAATCTGAGTCAAAGAGATGTGGACAATGGAAGCAAAGGGTAAAAGACAGAGAGAGGGAGACTGGAGGATGCTACATCACTGTTTTTGAATATGGAACCACACCAAGAATACTGGTGGCCTCTTGAAGCTAGAACATGAAAATATATGAGTTCTTCCATAGAGCCTTCAAAGAAATGTAGCCCTGCTGACCTACTTGAAGACTTTTAACCTCCAGAATTCTGAGAGAACAAATCTGTGCTCTTTTTTTGAGCCACTGAATTGGTGGCCATTTGCTACAGCAGCAATATGAAACTGTTAAACATACATGACACATACAAATGTTTCCCCTTTGCAGCAACATGATGCAGCAGGAGGCCATTATCCTAAGTAAATTAACACAGCAACAGAAAACTAAATACTGCATGTTCTCACTTATAAGTAGGAGATAAACACTGGGTAAGCACGGACATTAACATGGCAACAATAGACACTGGGGACTACTAGAGTGGGGAGGATGGTAAGAGGGTTTGGGTTAAAAAGCTACCCATCAGGTACTACGCTCACTGCCTGAGTGATGAGATCACTCCAAACCTCAGTGATGTGTAATAAACCTGAACATGAAACCCTTGAACCTAAAAGTCGAAAACACACACATTTCTACTTGAATAAAAGATTTAAAAATCAGGTTATTTAAATGTCACGTTTATATTAGTCCCTTTAAGGAGTTGAACTCAAAGTACTCCAAAGACCTTATATTTCTTCCGAGACATTAAAGATGCCTTCTAGTTATAAACTACCATCTTTTACAAGTTAAAAATGACGGCTAGCTTTAGAGAGCAGACTTTCACGAAGATGTTGATATCAAATGGGCAGGTTCTAAGAAGGAAAAGGATATAGCAACTAGAGGGCATCTGAGCTTCCAATCTAGCAATGGGCTGGCACAAGCACTGTTTGTAACTACCTCAAGTTAGTCTGATCTGTGCTAGGAACCTTATCACACCATCTTAAAAACCTGCCAAGGCCACACTATTAATTAGTAAATTATAAAACCAGAAGTTAAACTGAAGCTGATATGATTCCAAGACACATGCTATCAATGATCTACCATCCAATTTCTGATCTATTCACTATAAAAATTATGTGTTGATTTTCCTTGCTCTGCTCACTCCCTGATGCATACTCTAACGCACATATAAATTGAATTCAGTGTCCTTTTTTTTTTTTTTTGAGACAGGGTCTTGCTCTGTTGCCGAGGCTGGAGTGCGGTGGCACGATCTCCACTCACTGCAACCTCCGCCTCCCAGGTTCAAGCAATTCTCCTGCCTCAGCCTCCCGAGTAGCTGGGACTACAGGTGCATGCCACCACACCCAGCTAATTTTTGTATTTTTAACAGAAATGGGGTTTCACCATGTTGGCCAGGCTGGTCTTGAACTCCAGACCTCGTGATCTGCTGCCTCGGCCTCCCAAAATGCTAGGATTACAGGAGTGAGCCATCACACCTGACCAGTATTCATTCTGTAACTTGTATCCTTCTCCCTTACTGGTTCACACTTAAGTTTGTATCTCTTCTCCATACACCCTGCTGCCTTCTGCACTGGTGCTATACTGAGCTAACATTCCAGTCCCCGTTTTCACACTGCTTCACTGGGTAATCCAGGGATCATCTTTCTTTTATGAACAGCTTTATACCTGCTCTGTCATCAGCCTTCATCCAGGAGAGACCTGCTTCAAGCCCCCGACTTCTGCTAGGGTTTGACATCTGAAAGTGCCATATGTAGCTAGAAAAAGGGCAAACCAGGGTCTTCATTTTACTGTCCTGCCTTACTGTCCAACAATAAAACATTGTCCTAAGATCACATGAGACAATTGCACTAATAAACCCAATAAGGATAAGAAATAATGTCCTTTTCAAATCAAATGAATCATTTTTCCCTCCTTCAAAATTCAAAAGGAGAATCACAGATTTATGTTAAAGACTCCATGCTTCATTATTTTTAAAGCTGTAACAATCACTTGTAGCCAACAGACAACTCACTTGTCTCCAAATTATGATTCGAAAATTAAAGTTTCAGTAGCAAATATTCATATTCCAGTCAAAATCTGCTTTAAAAAATTATATACAGCTATCTTTAATTGCTCAATTCTTGGTATAGGTATTGTATGCAAACTTAAAAGCCATATTAAGATGTGAGAAAATCTTATATTATTTTGCAAAGGCATCATCTGCACCACAAAAACAAAAAATCATTATCTTATACAATATTCTGTGGGGAACAGCCTTGATGACTTTAGAAAAATAACTACACGAATCCTGGGAAACTGCAGGAAAAATTGCAATCTTCTACATTAAATGAGAACATTTATGTGAAAATGTGTTTGAAATCATAGTTAAATAAATTGTAGGTGTTATTATTAGCATTAGAAAGACTTCTAGAGCTTGCAAGAAGCCAAATTTTCAAAGCCCCGATAGCCAAAAATTCAGTTAAGTCTTTAAAATGTCATTCCAGGCTTGAGATTTCTCTCTGCAGTGAAGCTCAAAAGTCTTTCCTTTAATCAGACTGAATAAAATCCGGTTGACCTACTTTCAAATTCACCAGAAGGACTGGAACTATTTTGCTGAGGTCCCTTCCTTAATTATGATATTACTTACCTATTTCTATGTAACAAATTGTTCCCAGACTTAGTAGTTTACAACAACAATATACATTTATTATTTAACAATCCCTATGGGCCAGGAATTTGGGAGCAGTTTGGCTGTGTGGTTCTGGCTTAAGATCGCTAATGAGGTTGCAGTCAAGATATTCGCAGAGGGACAGTGCCTACTCCTACAGTTACTCATTCACGTGCCTGACTGTCAGGAGGTCTCAGTTCCTCACCATGCAACCCTCTATATAGAGCTGCATTCACGTCCTTACAACATGGCAATTGGTTTCTCCAGAGCAAGTGATCCATTAAGACAGAAGTGTTACATATCTTAGCCTTGGAAGTCACTACCATTTTCTTTTGGTTACACAGGTCAGCTCAATTCAGTATGGGAGGGAATCACACAAGGGTGGGCCTATAAGGTGGCAGGGATCATTGGAGGCCATCTTAGGAGCTGACAACCCCAACTATGAAATTCTGATGACCCATATGTATTAGTATGCTAGTGCTGCCATAATAAACTACCACAGATTGGATGACTGTAACAACAGAAATTGTTTTCCTCACAATTCTGGAGGCTAGAAGTGTAAAATCAAGGTGTTGGCAGCATTGGTTGCTTCTGAAGCCTCTCTCCTTGACTTGTAAATGGTCTTCTCTCGGCGTCTTCACAAGGTCTTTCCTCTGTGTGTCTGTATCCTAATCTCTTCTTCTTATAAGAACACCAGTTACACCCACCTTAATGTCTTCATTTTAACTTAATTACCTCTTTAAACCCCTAACTCCTACTACAGTCACATTCTGAGGTAGTGAAGACTAGGACTTCAACATGTAAATTTGGAGGAGTGTGCACACGTTGGGAGATACAATTCAGTCATAATATCCTGTTATCCATCACCTTCTTTACTACAGGTGTTCTCTGTTCTTGGTCTTGTAAAATAAAACATTCATGCTGTGTACTCAGGAATTCCATGTACCTTTTAACAAATAGTGTGCAAATAACCATTTCTTATCTATCCTACATAGGCTTCATAGGACAAGTTCTGAGAAGGTAAGGACTAACGTCAAATTCCTTCTCATGAACAGCAGTTCTCCCTCTGTGATCTGGGTCCTGATGACAGCGCCAACCTATGCGCCAACCATGCCACTCCACCTGCTGGCTCCATTCCTCTTTGCTGCACCTCTAACATGCCAGGCTTGGCGCCCTGCAGGGCCTTTGCTAATGCTGTTCTTTGCATTGTTCTTCTGCTATATTGCAGCTGACTAACTCACCTATTCAGGACTCTGCTCCATAAATGGCTCCTCTTCAGAGAGGCCTTCCTTGACCACACACTCTATTACAATCTTTCTCATCCTCCCCAGTTATTCTCCAGAAGTTTACCCTGATTTGTCAACATTGAATATGTCACTATTTGAAACTGTATTATGCATTTTTTACGCTTTATTGTCTGTCTCCCACACTAGACCATGAGGCCCATGATCATGGGGACTTTCTCCTGTTCACTATGTATCCCTAGTGCCTAGTACATAGTGGGTAATCAATATATTTATTTATTGAATAAATGAACAAATGACTATATCAATTAGGTTAATCTGGGCAGTCTGACAGATGGAACAGATAACAATTAAGGTAGTGTCTATGTTTTATGAGCTATATCTTCCAGAGTTTCTGATCACTAATAGGATACATTTTTAGCTTTGGTGATATAATTTCAGTAAATTGCTTTAATTAAATTGGAAATTGGCAGTAAGTGTTTGTTTTCTTTAGATGTGGGACTCTGAGACTCAGATATTACATCTGCAATGTTGCAAAGTCAAACACACAAATGGGTGCCAATCTGGATGTTTCCCAGAAATTCTCAATATTGAAAATCTCCAGTTTCTAGACTTGCAAAGGGCTCTCTGTTGATGCATATTGCTTCTGTATTATCCCAAGCTATCCATGATGGTAGAAAATAATTCTTTATTCTCATGAGATACTACATATGCCTAGGATCGAGCTTACAAAATGCTTCATAACTTACTTTATTTGTTGTACATTAATTTCTTACCTGAAAGGCAAATTGTGGGCCTGTAGAATAATTTGTACCTATGGTGGTAACAAAAGTTTCAGTAGCTCCACAACTTTCTATGGTCTACCAATGTCATATAATAAGTTAACAGGCATAACCTACAAAAACCACTTCCAGGGATACATAAATTAACTGTCTCCATTCTCAAATGTGTTGTCTATTGTGTGTTGTGGAAATGCCTTTTGGCTGAAATTTAGAGCTCCTGATTTCTAGTGTTAGATCCACAGCTTTCCCCATGTATGGATTGTGGGAAGTCATTTAAATTCTCTGGACATTAGTTTTCTTATCAGTAAATTAAGGTGTGATTTTTCAATCTACACTCTATACTGTTTCTTTTAATTCTAAAATCTTATAATTTCCCATCTCCTCTTCCTCTTCCCTCTTCTCCCCTCCTTTCTCCCCACACCACCGTCTACCTGCCCCACATTTGCAAAAGGAAATAAAAAGTAGTAGCAGGAAAAGTTTAGGAAAAGCAATGGTAAGTATATAGTCTTATTTCACTTAATAGGAATCAAAAGAAAGGTACTTTACTATGCATACCTCCTCAGCTGCTGCTCCCCAAACCTCCAGAGAATCCTCTGGAAGTGAATGATCACACTTCAGGTCATAAGAGGTCATAAGATACACCTCTGTTTACTGTCCAAACTGAAAGAAATTACGCACCACTCCCTTCAATAAATACATCTGCTAAGATAAATGTAGGCATGTGCTTTTAAACCTATACATATGCAGGACACATATGTAGGTATATGAAAAATAAAACAAGCTGGGTGTAGTGGCTCACACCTGTAATCCCAGCACTTTGGGAGGTAGAAGTGGGCAGATAACCTGAGGTCAGGAGTTCGAGGCCAGCCTGGCCAACATGGCGAAACACTGTCTTTACTAAAAATACAAAAATTAGCCGGGCGTGATGGTGGGTGCCTGTAATCCCAGCTACTTGGGAGGCTGAGGCATAAGAATTGCTTGAACCTGGGAGGCGGAGGCTGCAGTGAGCCAAAATCGCAGCACTGTACTCCAGCCTGGGCGATAGAGCAAGACTCCATCAAAAAAAAAAAAAGGGGGGGGGGAAGAAAGGAAAGGGAAAGGGGATAGGGGAAAGGGGAAAGGAAAAGGAAAAGAAGAAAAGGAAAATTATCTGCTAAAATAAACGCAGGTATAGTTTGGTGCTGTGCTGATATGTACAAGATACAGGTATAATCAAGCTGTGTTGTTTTGATAATTCAAAATTTTGATCAGAGACTTAATGTGATAATCTTAAATCAAACATTGTTTTTTTCAGAATGAAATGATGATACTATGAACACAGTTCTAAAGTGTGACCAATATGACCTCAACATTTTCCTACATCATATCCATTAGAAATATTCCCTTCTTGGGATTTTAAGTAGTTTCTTTATCCAGGCACCTTGTTTCAGAAACCTGCTTTATTTTCCTACAAGGTGGCTGAGGGGAAAAAAGGGTGTGGATAGCAACAGAAAACCCACATTTTCTACTTAGCATTTATTAGATGGTCTGGAAAATGAATTTCATTTAAGTCCTGAGTACTGCTGACAGGATTTAATTTTTTAAAAGTTTTGATACCATTTTCAATATAATTATTACTCTCCCAAGCAGAAATATCAAAACACTTCTAAAAACTGCTTGGCAGATTTTCAGCTTCATATTTCTCCTTAGAAAGTGTCTCAGTCTGTTTTGTGCTGCTGTAACAGAATATCTGAACTGGGAAATTTATGAAGAATAGAAATTTATTTCTCATAGTTCTGGAGGCGAGATGTCCAAGATCGAGGCACTGGCATTTTGTCTAGTGAAGGCCTTTTTGCTACCACCTTACATGACAGAAAACAGAAGGGCAAGCTAGCTAAATGCTGCATGAAGCCTCTTTTATAAGGGCCTTAATCCTATTAATTAGGAAGATTCCCTCATAGTCCTCATTCCGTCCTAAAGGCCCCACATCTTAATACTATTGCATTGGCAACACCTGAATTTTGGAGGGGACACATTCTAACTATGGCAGAGGGTACAGCGTGTATCTGTCAAACTTCTGATTGTTCACTACAATGAAGAATTGGCTGAAATTCAACTTTTTTAAAAAATCAAAGTAACACCTCTTCTGCATTTCTAGAAAGTAGTTTTTTTCTATGAAAAAACGCAGCATTATTAAATTATTAGGACATCCATTTTCTTCTCAGTAAATCTACTTTTATTCCATCTCACATAGATCATGAATAAGGCCTGTCAGAGGTGATGCTTGATTTTTCAAAGATTAAGTCTGGCTTCCTTCCCTACACATCATTCTCTAACTCACGTGAAATTGTAACTCTCTCTGCCTACTCCAAGTGATACACACACTGATGTCAGATAAGTTATCAATTCACCTATAGGGAAAGAAGTTCAGAGTGGAGCCAGGCTATGGTGCCCCCCTACTTTATTTTAGGGAGCCCTCAGTTAATTTTGGCCAGCCCTCTTCCTTATCTCTCAGGTTGCAGTTCTTCTCAAGCTTCCACTGCTCCAAAATGAACTTTTTTTCTTCATCAGTATCTACGAACTAAGGAAACAGTCTTTCTGGAATGTTTATGATGAAATATTATCAGTATAAAATTTGATGTGATGCATCTTTATCCTTCAAAGGCCATTTACTTGTTAACAAGGTCTTATCATTGTAATGCATTTGTAACTGCTAGAACTTTAAGCATTCAGGCCATGTGAAGGTTGTCAAGAAAACTTAGGAATACATTTAAGGGTAAGGGGGATTTCTTGGTGCTATTTAAATCACATCATACAAGCAACCATCTACCCTTCACCTGTGGAAGGTATTTGAGCTTTCTCTCTCCCTAGTACACCTCAAGAATACTCATGTCAGTTTTGGATAATACTTTTGAAAAATCGCCAACCCTTGTCCTAAGAGGTATTAATATTCTTGACATAGTACTCTTCCAACTCTACCTGCTGTCACCAAAATACATATCTCAGACTGAAACATTCCGAAGGTGCACATGACTGTGTCAGATCAAATGCATCTCTTGTTCTTGAGATCATCTTCCCTACCTCCTTCCCTTGAAGAAGGAAAAAAACAAACAAAAAAAACAGCATTTTAAAACTCTGGTACCACAAATCCAATGCGGAACATTTAACATTTCATGCAGTGAAATTTAGCAACACTAATACATTTTTAGTGATATAATTTCCCAAGCCAAAATAGAAGAACAAGTTTACTAGTACAATTTTTGCTGTGTTTTGAAAAGTTTCTCACAGATAAACACTTCAAAACTCATAGTTCCTGCAATTTAAATATTTTAGGGCACTTTCGAATTCTTAAAAATATTAAATTACATCCACTATAGTTCAATATTCTATAGGAAAATATACATTATTTTCAAAGATTAAGTCTGGCTTCCTTCTCTACACATCATTCTCTAACTCTAATGGGTGAAATTATAACTCTCTCTGCCTGCTCCAAGTAATATACACAATGATCCGAGTAGTTTTTTAATCATTAAAGAATATTTTGAAAATAATAAACTTCACTAAAAGTATTAGCAGAAATTTAAAACAAAACCACCTTTTTACCTCAAAAGTCATGAGCCAAAACAGAGAGTACCTTACAGAAAATATTTGCCTGTTTCATGTGATGCAAACTCAGAACATAACTCAATAGAAAATGCAATATACCATTTAAATTGTAGTACTATTCCTTAGAAAAGTACTACAATATGTGCTTCTTAGAATTAGTAACTTATTAAATGGGCTTTCTTTTTTGTCTTAAAACAGGGAAATTAAATAGGAATGGGGAAAACATGTTTCATGTAAGTTATTGACTCCAAGTACTTAAGTGTACCAAATATAAAAGTTGGACATTGAAACTAATTTATATCACTACCCTAGAGCCTCATGAATTGGAATTTTCAAAGACTGTTTGCCTATTTAGGTCTTTGTTGAAAAAAAGGAATTTCATTAGAAAATGGAATTAATTAGGGCAGCCTGTGGAATTTATTCACAACATTTGCAACCTAAGAATTTATTCGCTTGAAAGGTTTCGTTCTTTTGTCAAGGATTAACTAAAGAGAACCTATGGCATCTAAATATAGCTGAGAGGGATAATTTAGTGCATCTTGAAATTTATTACATAAATGTAGTTTCTTTTCCTCTGGAACTAGATGAGATTTATATGTACCACTTTTTGCACCTGTGCCAGATTCTTTAAAGCATATGTTGTAAATTAAAACAATTTTTTATTTTAACATTGAATAATTATTTTGATTGTTAGGGAAATGTTAAGTTATTGTGATAATCTTCAAAATGACCATTAGAAGAGAGATTAGCTAGATTACAAGTTCCTGGAAGGCAAGAACTATGCTGTGTTCATTTTTTTATCCCTGGTGTTCCATTTACTAGAGTAAGCAATAAACAAGTGTTGTCTTGAGTGAGTTAAAGAATAAATGTATTATAACTCTAACCATGACTATTAGCAACAGGATACATTATTATTACCAAATAGCTTTGCTCATTAGTTTGATATATTTTATCCAAGTCTATATTAACTCTGATACGAATAGTTCATGCAAGTGTCAATACAACTTTAAATGTTTGCATCAAATAGCCAGAATCGCTTAAAATAGCAACAAATATATCTTCTCTTGTTGGAACAAAGATAGCAATTTGTAAACAAAATTATTTTAAGACTTTTATAAAAATATTTTTAGTGGCGAGTTAGATTCACGGACAGAGGTTGCGAGAGAGAAGGATAACAATATTCAGGGAGAAAACCAAAACAAAAGAACAGGAGTCTGCACTCTACCCATCCTAGGATTAGTCTGCTAAAAGGAATTCATAGAGTAGTATCTAGGTCATGCCAGGGATAAAATTTTAATTGAACTCTTTTGGCTCCTTGCAGGATACCAAATTTTTTATGTTAAAAATTTCCTACTATGTAGATTGTGCTTTATATTATTAGTCAATCACTACAACTCTTATGAACATTATGTTCCTTTAAAAACCATTCTTTTTGTTCCAAATACATAAAAAGCTTTTAAAATGCTCTCAGTTAGTTGGCTTCCAACAGAAAAGCAAGTAAAGAAAAATAACTTAAAATTGTCACTTCTTTGTAGGATTTAAAGCTAATAGCACAAATCTAATAGTTCGTCTAAGTGCAACATCCTCCAAACAGACCTTGAACCTCAGGTAATCGCACACTCACCAGTTTTCCTGTTTCACACCTCTGAATTTAAAATCTTCTCTGGTGGTAAAGACTGGCAAAGCTGCCCGAGCTTTTCTGGCTTATGCACTTCGTAGCTCCTTTCACTATGGTCCTGGCCTTTCTTAACTGAATCTAGCCAAAAATTCAGTTGGTTCAATTAACCATCATTCTCAGCAAACTATCGCAAGGACAAAAAACCAAACATCGCATGTTCTCACTCATAGGTGGGAACTGAACAATGACAACACATGGACACAGGAAGGGGAACATCACACACCGGGGCCTGCTGTGGGGTGGGGGGAGAGGGGAGGGATAGCATTAGGAGATATACCTAATGTTAAATGACAAGTTGATGGGTGCAGCACACCAACATGGCGCATGTATACATATGTAACTAACCTGCACGTTGTGCACATGTACCCTAAAACTTAAAGTATAATTTTAAAAAAAATTCTGAAATCTGCAACCATGTAACATTCTTCACAGAATAAATGAGAATTCTATTCCGTAACATATTAATGCTTCATAAGCTTACTAATCTGACATACTATAAAACCTAAACTCATCCTGCAAAAAAAATCATAGAAATACATTAAGTGATACATGCAGATCCACTTTACAATGAAAGGTTTAAGAGATAGACTAATGTGGACTTTGTGCAAATTAATATCCCTTCTAATTATTCCTAGGCAAAAATATAGCTCATGTGACTTTATTTGGGACATTCATTTAATTAGATATCCAGCAGCAATGGTCATTGTGCCAGTGGGCACAGAGAATCAGAATGACTGAGATATATTATTGCTTTTGGAAGGAGGTTTTAAGACAAAAACACATTTGCATAAGTGTTAACTTGGGAACTCACTGCCCCTCAATAGTTTTAAGCAATGTTTTTGTAGCAGATAGATGGGTAAAGCAGTATTTTAGCCATAAGCTTCCATTGTTCTTCAGTAGGACAAAGTACCAGGCTATGCACAATGTATTCCTATGACACGGACAAGAAGCCGCAATTAAATCAAAGTACCTCCAGCTTAGGTCAGTAACTGCGCAGATGTGGTTTCTTCACTGGCAGATGACGGCATGATCTATAGGGGGCAGAGTCCATGAAATAGTCAGTTAACTGAGGAAATGTCTAATTTCCCACAGAACACTCTGTATAACTACATGGCACTACTCTGAAAAGGCTCGGTCATGACCGGATTAGATGGTGAAAACAATCTGTTTATTTAGGCTTGACTTCTGTTAACAGAATGAAATGCCAATGGAAGAATTTAGATTTTGATGCAAAAATGCAAGTTGGCTACCTAAAAACTGGATTCTATAGTATTCAATTAGAACTTGGCAGAGAAAGGTGTCTATTTACTAATATCACTATTATGGCTATTATTCCTGATATTAATATTGATGTTATTTTTATAAATATTATTAGTACTACTCCCATTACTACCACCATTACTATCATCATTGCCACAACTTCTTGCCTAGGCTTTTAGTCAGAGTCTTTTCCCTAATCTTCCTACTTTTATTCTTGGCCTTTTATCATCCATGACTGCCTTCATCACCTTTCATCATCCATTCTCCACATTTTAGCCAAATTGAGCTTTTAAAAGTGTGAATTAGATTATATCACGCCTCTGCTTACAACCTTCCAAGGACTCCCCATTGCCTCAAAGTAAAATGCATGCTGCTTATCCAGTTAAACATAAGTCATTTTGCCCTGTTTGCCCGATTTAATACCAAACCCAGTGTAGCTGGGGTACATTGAAATCACTGTCCCCAGTGCCGCTTAGCTCATCTGTGCCCCAGAGCGAGAGCCAGAGACTTTGCACCTGTTTTGTGTTTTGTTTTGTTTGTTTGTTTGTTTGAGACAAGAGTCTTGCTCTGTTACCCAGGCTAGAGTACAGTGGCATGATCTCAGCTCACTGCAACCTCTGCCTCCCAAGTTCAAGTGATTCTCCTATCTCAGCCTCCCAAGTAGCCAGGATTACAGGCACCCACCACTACGCCTAGCTAATTTTTGTATTTTTAGTAAAGATTGGGTTTCACCATGTTGGCCAGGCTGGTCTTGAACTCCTGACCTCAGCCTCTCAAAGTGCTGGGATTACAGGCATGAGCCATGGTACCCAGCCTGCACCTGCTATTCTCTTATTACCTGCCTTCATACAGAGGCTCCTTCCATCTGCTGTCATGTCCGCTGTGCAGCTGTCACCTCCTGGAAGAGTGTCTTCCTGACTGCATGGTGCTGCCCTGCCAGGCTCTGGCATATCATTTCATTTTTATGTATTGCCTTTGGTGTTACTTGCAACTTCTCCTTTTCTTTAAGTCTTTACTGTCTGTCTCTCTGAGATGTAACCTTTATGAGAGCAGGAATCTTATCTGTCTTTTTATGTAAAATCATGCTTATGCATTGTAAGTACTCAATAAATATATTTTAAACAAATGAATGGAAGAATAAATTATTATTATTAACAAGACCTTATATTCACTGATCACTTACTGAACACCAATGTGCTGTAATCACATTAGCCTAATTAACCTACACTGTCAATGTGTAAGAGAAGAAAGCATTAATAACATATGCAGGGCCTAGGGAAGATGCACACATCTTAAGTTTAAATATTCAAAAGTTATAAACAAAGCCAATGGGCTGTTATATAAAATACGTACTCTAAAATACAGACTTTACCCTTGTCAAATATACCTCCATAGAAACATATAAGATCATATTTGATTTTAAGTTCTTGAATTCCTCTCTGTGTCCCACACTGCAGGGGACATCAGGTGAACAGGCTGTGAACCTCCAGTTCACATGTCTTAGATTAAGGCACATCACTTCAAACAGCCATCTCGAGACAACAGTTTGTGACTGTGGCCTACATATAGTAAGGCAAGCTGTGGAAAGAGGCCCGTGAAGATACTAGAAGTGGGAACAAGGGCATTTAGACAAGAGGTCCCAGGAATCCAGGGCTTGTCCTAAAAGGGGAGGTACAGGCAACAGTTAAGCACATTCCCGTAGCAGCATGAACTCCTCATCTTATAAGAAAAGAGGTGGTCAGAGGGAGGCCAGAGTAGAGCTTTCTAAAGCATGGGGTCGGGAGCTGGGGACCCTTTGACCTGAGTCTAAAAATAAAACTAACTCCACACTCTGAGCCTCAATAATTTGAGCCTCAAATGAGTGAGTGGCAGAGTCAGATTTCTAATGCAGCCATTCTGATTCCAGTGCTCATACTCTCAGCACTCTGCCAACCTTCTTCATAACATGGGAAACACAAAACATGATAATATTTGTGGTACATATTGGGGAAAATCCTCTAAGTCACCCTTGAGGTGACTTGAGGGATAAAGGAATCAGTATCTAAACACATCAAAAACCTATTGGGAACCAACCAGTACATTGGACATTAGAAAGCTGTACACTGTACTGTACTTTTTATTCCAAATTTCATAAAATTATTAAGATCCTTTCAAACATAAGCCAGACTATTTGGATAACAGGCAATTTCTTTCCAGCAAATGTTGAATTCCTGATATGTGTAAAGCACTTTGCTAGGTGCTTGGGGCAGGGAAGTGGGAAGAAAATACCACCTAATGGGAAAAATGCAAACAAACCACAGGCTACAATAAAAAGCAGGATAAGTGAAGGATTTGATAGTACTATACGGAATTTAGTTTAGTAGTACAGAGAATGATTGGTTAATTCTTAGTGATAGATTAGGGGAAGAGGGTTGACAGAATCCAGATGGTATTCAAAATGGAACTTGAAAGATAAATAGGCTTTAACAGCACAGACTGGTGGGAGGACATTTGGTGTTGCTAGAACAACATGAGCGGAGACAGGACAATCACGACAATTTCACTGCTTGGCACAGCATTGGCAAGTCCAAGATGGCTAAATCAAAGACTATTCTAGGAGAAACATGTAGAAAGGTGGTTTTGTGTCAGATCAAGGAGGAGTATAAATACAATGAAGAGGCTGAGCATGGTAGCTCATGCCTGTAATCCCAGCACTTTGGGAGGCCAAGTTGGGTGGATCACCTGAGGTCAGGAATTTGAGACCCCAAACATGGCGAAACCCCATCTCTACTAGAAATACAAAAAATTAGCCGGGTGTGGTGGCATGCACCTGTTATCCCAGCTATTTGGGAGGCTGAGACAGGAGAATCGCTTGAACCCAGGAGGCGGAAGTTGCAGTGAGCCAAGATCATGCCACTGCACTCCAGTCTGGGTGAGAGAGCGAGACTCCGTCTCAAAAAAAAAAAAAAAAAAAAAAATACAGTGAAGAGACATCTGAACTTCTTTCTTTAGATATTTAGAGCGGCAATGAAGGAATGAATGCTCTTGAAGCAAGGAGTAACATAATTACAATTGTTTTAAGAACTAAGCTGAGAGAATTTATAAGAATAAATTAGTAGTAAGGACATACAAGTGGGATAGGCTTTAACCAGGGCAGTAGTGGTGGAAATGAAAGAACTAAATAGAAGAACTGTGGAGAAGTTGAATGAACAGGAATGGCTTGATACAGACAAGCCCACTTGATAAGGGACTTTGGAAAAGGGCTGATCGTGATTTAAATGTGTCATGATTTGAATGTGGATAACTAAAGGATTGTGGCTTAAAAGCTCAGGAGACAGGAACAGATGTCAAAGACACAGGGTTTGTAGCTAACATTGGAAAACAGGAGGACTCAAGTGCCCCAAAGAGGGGAGGAACAGAAGAGAGATTTATAAAAGAGAAGAAAAGGTAAGGATATCTGATGAAGTTAAAGGGGAATGGCTTTTTTGTCAGTGAAGCAAAACCCAGGGTCGTTAGTTAAGAAAGGAGGGACTGGAGTATGACTGGGATTTTAAATGTTTTACAACTTTTAAAATTACACAATGGTACTTGGATTGGGGGTTTGGGAAGTGGACTGCTGCACAGTTTGACTCCTTATTTGGTGGTCTAACCTTCCCTTTATGTGATCCAATAATGGGTACAAAAGCAATTCAAGGAAATATTAGTCCTAACAAGATCATAGTTTCCCAAGAATGTTTTATGTTCATCTCCAGGGCTTTTTAAGTGATTTTAAAATTTTTTTTCAAATTATTTGTACTTTAGAAAACAATTAGAAAAGAAAAGGCATGTATGCCAAGTCTCCAAACAAGACAGATCACATTTTAGATTTGTGAATGGACAAAATCAATGAAATCAAGAGTAGAAAAGTCAATAGACCATTTTACACAAACTCAGTAAAATTATTTAAGGTGCGTCCCCTTCACACATTTTAGCACATGGTTCCGGAAAATGAGATGTTTCACCAGGCCCTTCAGTTCTGGCCATAATATAAAATGGATTGAGACTTTTAACTAAAAGGAAAAAGAAAAGCAAACAATGGCTTTAACAAACAGTACCCAGAATTGAATTGGCCCTGTTTAATAGCCATTTATACAAATAACTGGTTTCAAAAAATTAACTGACATTCGCATACAATTTTATCAACCTACTTTTAGGGTATGAATAATAATGGGATTTACTTTGCCATCTCAAAATTGGCCTCTGTAAATTCACACAGTTCTAATTTACCTACCCTAATATCAGGAAGATTTAGTTATAAGACACTTTAATTAGTGCTTTCACTGTACTTGGTAGTTAGTTACTACCATTTTAGCCTCTTCAGGTTTTGTGTGCACATGTAATTCCAGTGTATCACAAAGCAAATATAGATTACTGAAAGGTTACCTCTCAGAATATTTAATAAAGCTAAAATCTAGCAAAATGGAAACTATCTCAAACCCCAGACTGTTAAAGTGCTAGATTCAGGGAACAGAGTCTACTGAGCTCCAAAACTCTAAAATTACTTTAGCAAAGGACAACAGAGGCAGTGGAGAAGGATAAGATAACTGAGAGGGTCTTGAACTCCTAACCTTAGGTGATTTGCCTGCCTCAGCCTCCCAATGTGCTGGGATTACAGGCCTGAGCCACCTGACCAGCCTGACCAACATAGTGAAATACTGTCCGTACTAAAAATACATTAATTAGCTGGGCGTGGTGGCACATGCTTGTAATCCCAGTTACTCAGGAGACTGAGGCAGGAGAATCGCTTGAACCTGGGAGGTGGGGGTTGCAGTAAGCCGAGATCATGCCTCTGTACTCCAGCCTGGGTGATAGAGTGAGACTCTGTCTCAAAAAAAAAAAAAAATTAACAATAATAATAGTTGAGAGGGTGAATCAATAGGAATTGGCAAGTCATTGCAATACGGAGTAAAGGAAAGGGTCAAAAATCAGTACAAAGTGCCTAGCCTAGGTGACTTGGGAGAAGAAACTGGATGACAAAGCTCAAAAGAGTCAGGAGAGGAAGGAATAAAAAATACCAGGGAGGAATTTGCACTGGAAGGGAGAAGAGGTATTCCATCCTCAGAAATAGAAGGGAAGGAGGAGGAACTCAGAGATGTCAAAGAGAAGATTAGTTGATGAAATTCATATGAGCTGAACTTTTATTTTCTCAGTGATACTAGGTAATCAGCTCAGGGCAAGGGAAGAGCTCCTGTGGGCAATGGGATACTGGAATACCAGATCAGACTCCTTTCTGCTGCTTAGTCATTAGTGATGGTCTAGAATTATCATCCCTGGCAGAAATATGAGATCCAACAATCATGAAATAGGGTTTAAAACAAGGAGGTCCAGAGACTTAAATTTATATTTTATAACAAATGATCTATTTTACTAGCTAAAGTGAAGGCCTTAAAGTAGGTGTAATAGTGAAATATTTGAGGAGATAAAAAGACTAGCCTTGCTAGGCTGACAGCACAATGTCAAAAGCTGATAGACTGTCCTTCTCAGGGTCTTCAATCCAAGAACGTTGAAATGATTGAGATTTTAAGTACATCTCACTCTCTTTTGATAACTGAACTTGTTCAAGCTCTTCCAAACCTCCAATGATTGGAAACGTAAGGCATCAGAAATTACTGGTTGTCAATCTAAAACCCATTCACCCTTCTTACATGTTTTCCTTCGGAAAATTCTCCCACTACGTGACTTAGTAAACTGAATAGTCTAAGCAATCATAAAAATCAAATTCCTTCACTATGGGTTGGTTTAGACAGAAGTGTTCAACCAACTCTGGCCAATGAGACCCGAGGGAGTTGGCTGCAGGGCCTCTGGGTATGGTTAGGTGGTTTCTTCTTCCTCTGGACATTCTGGTATTTGAATGTGACTCCTAGAAATATACAATCACATGGTGACCATGAAGGAACACACCAGGGGACAAAGCTAACAGACTGGGGATGATAGAAGCGAAGACAGAAAGGATATCTTTTAGACTCTACGTTAACCAACTTGGAACCATCATATCTCAGTCCTTCTTTTTAGGTGAGAGAACACATATTTCCTCGTATTTTAATTTTGTTGAGGTTTGTTATTTGTTGCAAATCCTGTCTTAACTGATTTAAGGTGGCCAGAGGAGAGATAAAGTCCCCTTTTCCAGCTATTCACAACTTACTCTTGTTGTCTGCTTGATCTTCCCAGTCAGCCAAGACACTATTAACAGAGCCCTGGTGTGTTATAATGTACGTCCAACTATTGTTACACATGTGCGTAACTACTTATGATTGTCAACCCCCCTGAGCATCATGATCATAAATAAAAGTTCTGTGTTTTGTGGAAGCAGAGGTTTTGAAAGAAGTGAGCTTTAGGGCTCAAAGTGTAACGACAAGCCACTTAAAGATATACAGATAAAAATCTTCATGAAGGAAGAAGAGGAAAACGGTTTTATTTCAAAACAGATAAATCTCTAATGAGCTTTAAGATATCTATGATTTGCTTTTAAAGAGCAGGCAATGAAAAAAAATGTTTCATCTGGAATATACTTCCTGACTTAAAAATAGCACTTGAAAAAATTTGCTCATTTCATTTGCAGACTGTTAATAGCAAAACTCATCTGGAGGATCTTTAAAATGCTCTGAAAGTAATCCCTGAAAGTATGGTCACCCAAAACTTTGTTTTATAAAATGCCAACCAAGGCTTCTCCATAAGGCCAAAACAAAGAAGTTAATGAGAATATAACTAAATTCAGAAGAAAAATTACTAGTCCTTAAGAAACATATATTTATTTGAAAATGTTCATTTACCTGCAAACACTATAAAACCAAACTCTACACTGGAGCTTTGATGTGATTGTATATTCTTATCATAAATATTTTTTAAAAATCAGAGGAAGTTACATAAGCAAAGGACGTATAAATAGTCTATTTAAATACAAAGAGTACAGCTTAAATGTTCCTATTTGGAATCATAATATAGTTCAGCAGCATAACACTACTGTGCAAGCTAATCATCAAGCCTTAAAAACATCACACATATACACACACAAATACGCTAGCCAGTATTTTTGTCCCTTGAGATATATATATTTTCTCACAAATGTAAAGAAGCCTACACAGCTGTTTCCTTTAAGGATAAAAAGGGAAAAAAATTATTCTGCTGCAAAATGCAATTAAAACAATTAGAATTAAAAAATGTTCACAACGGATATTTTTCAAAGGAATGTCCCAAAGACCTTCTCTTTAGCACACCCTACACATGACTGGTATCGTAGTGGGAATCTATGAGATAGGAAAGAACCGCAGAACAGAAAGCAACGCAGACCTGGAACACAAAAAGAATTAAGATGAATGGGTCAGGAGATCTTGAAAACAACGGAGAGATGCCATCAAGTGGCTGAAGAAAGAATTCTTCACGTGGGATGGTTTTCCCAGACATCACCATCTGGTGGTCAATTTTGAGAATCATTTCAGACTGGTAAAACTGTACAATGTGAATATTAGTCTTTCATGCAGTCCTTAATTTAAGGCTTGATAATTCCTTATTGACATTAAGAGAATACACTCCATTAACAATCTTTAAATACCATTTACATGACAGACTCATAAGGAATCATAAAATAGGAGTCACAATTCTATATAGGAGGGGAAGTACATTTAGAATTTGGCTTAAACAATTTTAGGGAACTTTTTTTCATAATAAATTCAAATTGAATAGCTATTTACAACTGTATTTAACTTGAAGCTATAATTTTTACCTTCCCTTCCCATATCTGTTGGCAGCCTAATGTTGGGATCGTAAGTTTTTATTGTTATTGTTCTCATTTTGCTCTTTATTTTTACCTAAAATAGATCTTATAAATCATTTTATTTATGAATTCATTTATTTACACCTTCAAAAATTATTTTTGGACCATCTTCGTTGGACTGGGCACTGATTTAGGCACTGGTTATACAATGGTGAGCAAAATGGGCATACTGCTGTCCTTGAGCTTATAATCCAGTGTAGGTGACAGACACTCAAGAAAAGTATTGGTTTACTCATTTGAAATCTATGTACTGAGTATATATTTCTTATGCCTTGTTCAGGGACACATTAGTGAGCAAAATAGATAAGGATTCCTAGTCTCAAGGAGCGCTTTGGAGTATAAAGGAGGATGTGAACAAAGGTCGAGGGAAATGACACTGAACCTTTGATGTGAAACATGAGAAAGAGCCAGCAGTAAGAAGGGCAGGGGGCAGGAGCCAGGAGCAGAGGGATCAGGATTGCAGGTGCATATGCAAAGGTCCTAAGATTCATTGGGGGAGGGGAGGTAGGCAGAGTAGCTACAGGACAACGAACAAAGGGGAGAGTAAGATGACCTGGGACCAGAGAGGTAGGAGAGGATAGGTCATTGCAGAACGTTGTAGGTAATGGAAGAGAGGGAGTTTGATTTTCAGTTTAAGAGCAGTGGGAAGCCACTGAAAACATAGTCACAGGAGTGACATGATTTGCTTTGTTCCAAAAAGATCAGTTCAACTGCTTTTTGGAAGATGGATAGAGAAATGGATGGATGAATGGATGGATGGGAAGATAAGTATTCTTGTACTTTTAGAGAAAGTTTCCTTTTATTGTTTTTCTAAGAGAAAAATGAGTTTGATAACAATTTTCTGAAGCCATATCCCAAGACTCCTACCAGCTTCATTAATATGGGTGGATGGCATTTTTTGATCTGCAAGTATTCCTGACGTACGTTCTTGTGCTCAGGAAATCAGAAAATACAAAGATTATTGCTCACACTGCCTCATTCACCAGTAATAATTCTTCACTTCCTCATGTGAACTCCCCTATCATAGCATTAATCTTACCCTCTGATAAATTAACTTTGTTCTGAGTTCATCTTCTCTACAAGACTAAATGCTTATATCTTCTCTCATTTTTTTGCAATCCCATAATGCTGTCTTTTATTCTTGGGAGCTTTATCATAAATATTTATTTAACTAAATAAAAAAATTAAAGTTTAATATTAATTCATTGTACCACAGAATTTTAACTTTTAACATTAGAATACTCACTTCTCCAAAGGAATTTTTTTAATTTTTAATTTTTAATTTTCATGGGTACATAGGTATATATATGGGGCACATGAGATATTTTGATACAGGCATGCAATGTATAATAATCACAACATGGAAAATGGGTTATTCATCCCCTCAAGTATTTATCCTTTTTGTTACAAACAATCAAATTATACCCTTTTAGTTATTTTAAAATATACAATTAAATTATTTGGCTATAATCACCCTGTTGTGCTATAATAGGTCTTATTCATTTCTATTTTGGTTTTTGTACCCATTAACCATCTTCTCCTGCCCCCCACCCTCCCACTATCCTCTCCACCTTCTGGTAACCATCCTTCTACTCTCTATCTCTGTGTGTTTAATTGTTTTGATTTTTAGTTCCCACAAATAAGAACTTATGTTTGTGTTTCTGAACCTGGCTTATTTCACTTAATATAACCACTTCTAGTTCCACCCATGTTGTTGCCAATGATAGGATCTCATTCTTTTTTATGGCTGAATAGTATTCCATTTCCTTATTCATTCATGTGTTGATGTAGACTTAGATTGCATCCAAATCCTGGCTATTGTGAATAGTGCTGCAATAAACATGGGAGTGCAGATATCTGATATACTAATTTCCCCAAAGGAAAATTTAGATTGAAACCAATTTAACTTTTTTTTTTTAAGGTTCTCTAATTATGGCCAATTGAGGTAGCATGTATGGTTCCTCATAAAATCAGCTGCTCAGCCCTTCAGACAATGTGGATACAGCATATCAGGGTAACACAGTGGTTTTTCCTGGACTGTTATTGGACATTCTTGGTTCTGTTCATTTCCTTTAAAGCCATGACATGTTTATCAGACATTGACATTGCTTTGTTCACCTTTCTAAAAATGACAGCTTATGATACAAACCGCCTCTGTCCCAACAAGTTCCTCCATCAACACAGAATTCTGCTGTGAAAGGCACTTTCCAGGACCAACTTATTTCTTCATAAAACTATGCAATTTTTATTAGGAGTAGGTTTCAGTGACTAAAATGCCCTGCATTCACGGAGCTAAGAAGAGCCATGGGAGAAACAGCCCACAAAATAATGGGGACATTTGCTATGGAACTTCCAAAAATAATAGAATTTTTCTTTCTTTTTTGTGACAGAGTCTCATTCTGTCACCTAGGCTGGAGTGCAGTGGAGCAGTCACGGCACATTGCGGCCTCAGCCTCCTTGGGCTCAAGTCAATCTCCCTCCTCAGCCTCCCAAGTAGCTGGGACCACAGGCATGCACACCTCGCCTGGCTAATTCTGTAACTTTTTTTTTTAGAAGTGCAGTCTTTCTATGTTGCCAAGGATGGTCTTGAACTCCTGAGGTCAAGCAATCTGCCTGCTTTGGCCTCCTGAAGTGCTGAGATTACAGGCATGAGCCACCAAGCGTGGCCAAGATTTCTTTCATTATGGAACTTGGCTGAGTTTTTCTGTCCAAATTTGATTCAACATCCTTTTGGCTCCTACAGAACCACGGATTTACCTTCACGGAATTACATTTGAAACTAGAGAGTAATGGTTTGTTCCATGTGTTTGTCTTCTTTATTGAAATGTAAGTCAGTGAGGGCAATTTCTTAATTTTCACATTTCTCACATATGATTCATTGAAAGATGTCCAACAAATGTCTGATGGGTAAAGAAAAAAATTTCATCACTAGTTGAAAAGTTCTACTGACTCAAAGGCAAATGTTTATAGTAAGGAAGAAACCATGCATTATGGCTTAGGTCAGTAACTATCAGGGGAATTTTGCTTTCCTGGGGGACATTTGGCAATATTTGAAGACATTTTTAGTTGTTGCAAGTGGGCAAGTGTGTACTCCTGTCATCTAGTTGGTAGAGGCTAGAAATGCTGCTAACCATCATAACACCACACAGGACAGCCACTTATAAGCATTACATAGCCAAAAATGGCAATAGTGCCAAGGTTGAGACATCTGGCTTTAGGTTAAAGTTTCAATTGTTCTTCACACATATTAAAATGGAGCAGTTGCCCCCAAATTTATCCTACTAGAAACTGTTTTGGTACAGCCATTACAGAAAATAGTATAGAGGTTCCTCAAAAAATTAAAAATAGAACTACCATATGATCCAGCCACCCCACTACTGGGTATATATCCAAAGGAAATGAAATCAGTATGTCAAAGAGATGTCTACACTCCCATGTTCCTTGCACCAATATTCACAGTAGCCAATATATAGAATCTGCCTAAGTGTCTATCAATGGATGAATCGGTAAAGAAAATGTAGTATATGTACACAATGGAATACTATTCAACTGCAAAAAAGAAGGAAATTCTGTCATTTGTGACAACACATATGAAAGTGGATAAATTATTATTATTATTGAGATGGAGTCTCGCTCTGTTATCAGGCTGGAGTGCAGTGGTGCGATCTCGGCTCACTGCAACCTCCGCCTCCTGGATTCAAATGATTCTCCTGCCTCGGCCTCCTGAGTAGCTGGGACTACAGGTGCCCGCCACCATGCCTGGCTGATTTTTGTATTTTTAGTAGAGACGGGGTTTCACCATGTTGGCCAGGATGGTCTTGATCTCTTGTCCTTGTGATCCGCCCACCTCATGCTCCCAAAGTGCTGGGATTACAGGCATGAGCCACTGCGCCTGGCTGGATAACATTATTTTAAGTGAGATAAACCAAGCACAGAAAGGTAAATACCATATTATCTCACTTATATGTGGAATCTAAAAACATTGAATTCATAGATGAAAAGAGTAGAACAGTTGTTACTAGAGGCTGTGTTGGGAAGATGTTGGTCAAAGAATATAAAATTTCATTTAGACAGGAGATATAAGTTCAGGAAATCTGCTGTACAACATGGTGACTTAGTCGGCAACAACGTATTACATATTTGAATATTGCTGAGAGATTTTAAGTGCTTTCACCATGGAAAGTTATAAGTATGTGAGTAATGCATATGTTAACTAGTTCAAATTAGCCATTCCACAATGTATACATATTTTAAAACATGATGTACATGATAAATATATATAATTATTGTCAATTAAAAATTAAATGATTTTTTTAAAAAAGAAATCACTTCGGTTTTATCCAAAATATTCTGATCTACCAAAACAGTATTTATTAAAGGTTGAATGTCAAACCACATTAACAAATTGTTCTTGTACATATCTAGACAGTTTGCATAACCTTTATGTGTACATGATAAGATCAAACATAATGCAATCTCTAAAGTACAGAGGTGGTAAGGACAAGGATAGAAAAGAAAGAGGGTGGAATAAAAAAAATGAAGATGAAAGGAAAGAGGACAAAGGGTCCCTTCTTACCTTTCATCCAGATGAGAATGGCTGAAATTTTCCAATTATCAAAAGAAATCCCCTACCTCTTTCAGAGACAGCTTTGATTCTAGCAAAGCCACACCCAGTTTTGGACTCTGCCTATTTCTGTAGCCATGGAGCCATTTTCTTCTCTTAACCAGTCCAACTTAGCCACAAAGGGATTTTGCCTAGGTCCCCATAGCTACCACTAATCTATTACTGGATTGACTTTAAGCAAACATGACCAGAACCTACCACTGTGACCATCTCTAATCATTTCTGCATTCCCAGTGCCTCATGTCCAAACTCTCTAAACCATCTTGCTTCCACAAATGTTGAAGATTTTTAAAAATATTTTTACTAATTTTTGTAATGCTCATTTAAAAAAATGCTAAATGGTTAGTCAAGAATTAGGAGTCTCCTGTACTAAGAAACAAAAGTAAACAAAAATTTTAAAAGAATGCTTTAAATCCACTTGGAAAAAACTTTTACAAGATTGTGATTCATATAATACCCATTGGCTGGCCAGGCATCCCACCATCCTGCCCACATTTGCAGACACCAACTGCCTCACCATAATCAGTTCCTTCATCAATCCTGTCCACACACCTCTGCTAAAACAATTAACATAAAACATCACTTAGTATAAAAGACATAATGCTATATACAAATGTAAGGTAAAAAAGAGACAAAACCTTGATAAAATATTATTTTGCCTGATGATGTTGAAGTCTATTCTGGTTTAATTTCTTGAGTCTTTGTTGAACTGTGTGTTCTTAAACCTGAGCAAAAACATACCTTTGCCACCCATTAAATGTAAATTTATAGTTCTTGTAACCTTGGGCATGTCTTTTATTCTGTGCCAGCATCTACCCTATTATGTGTAAAATGATGGGTTTCTATATGCTCATTTTAGCTGTAAAAACTCTGTAAGGTTATTATTGAGTAAATTCATAACCTGAATCTCTTTTCTCTTGGAAGAAAGCCAGCTCTGCAGCTTCTTATGGACAGCTGTTGCCACAATTATCTTGTTTTCAAAAACGAATGATCTACAGCCAACCAAGAGTGGGTGGTTAAATCAAAAGAAAAAAAATAAATTTATTGCTTCTCCTTTGATCTGCTTCCAAGATCTGAGATGTGACATATTCAGTAAGGATTTCAGCCCATCTGAAGGCCATTCTATCTCTTTTCTCTTTTATTCAGAAGGATGGTGACCATGAATGCAGAAAAGAGAGAAAGTAGTAAGTAATCTTCAAAGTTACAAATGCTCAACATTTGATTGGAGAGCATCTTTTTGAGGAGGAAATGGAGTTGGAATTCAGATGCAGTTTCTGGGGATAATGGTTTCATGGCTGAAGTCACTGTGTGTTAATGAGTAAATACAGCCTTGCCTCTGATTTCATTATAGTCCTAACTTTCTTGCACTGCCCCTCTCTCGACAGTGGTGTGTCCATTTACCACTAGAGAAGAACTACTCTTTTTCTTAGCACCAACTATGTGACAGGTGCGAGGCACATAGGATTGAAGAACACTGATGATAAAGGATCCCCCAGACTGGTACATAAGGAGAATGATATACAAAAAATTTAATAAAATGTGATGAGAACTCCAAGAGAGAGCGCCATACCGGGGAGTATGGAGAGGAAAAAAAAAGATTCCTTGGGTGTACCAGAGGAAGCTTTAAAAAGGTGATATTTGTACCTCATCTTTAAGGATGAAGAGGACTTCAAGTAGACAAGCTAAGGGAATGGATTTCAGATAGGGAGGAATGCATGAGAGCCATGACCATATGCCTGACATGGGACCTAGATACAGTTTGATGGGACCAAAACAAAAGGTATGTGCAAGAACAGATGCCACGTATGAGGCTAGGGTGATAGCAGGAGGCCCTTGCAAGGCATGTTAAAAAAATTTGTGCTATGACTTATAGGCTGATATGAAATTTGAAGGTTTAGAGAGGCAGATAAAATAGTATTTTACAAAGTGTATTCCAGAGCAAACTGTACTCTTGCAAAAAAAAAAAAATACTGGTAAGTAAAGTTCAGGAAAAGTTGCATATTATAAAGTCTTGGATATTCATAATGTATAAATCCTAAACATTCTGATAAATCTTACAACGAAGAACCCTAACATGGTTAAGCCAGCATTTCTCAAATGTACCATCTTTAACATGTGCAGAATGATGTTTGCAGAGCACTCTGGGAAATATCTAGTCACATAAAGTAAATTTGCATGAGTAGAAGAGTTGCTTTAAAGTTATCCTTCTAAAGTAATGTAGCAGATGGACCAGAGGAGAAACCCCTTAGGAGAGGGCTTTAATAGTACAGATCAAGATTATGAGGCTCTAAATTGATAGGAAAATGGAAGGGATGGGCTCTTAGATAAAGCATAGGGAAGAGAGTTGGGAGAATATGGTAAATGACTAGATGATAGGTTGGTAGAGTGTAAAGAAGAGAGAGTAGAAGATGGATCCCAGGTTGTCAAACAGAGTAACTTAGTAGATGGTGGGATCCTTTTTCAGAAGAGGGAAAACAGGAGGAAGAACAGTTTAGGCAAAATATAGCGATTTCAGTGCTGGTACTATGAGAATCTTCATGCCATGTACCCAATGACTGGTCAGTAAAAACTGTGTGATAGTAATGGCAAAACATTATATATGAGATATTTTTCAATAAAATAGAAAAGCATGGGCCTGATTAAGCTATTTAAGATAAGTTTTCTTTACACATTTATATCTACAACTTAAAGTGAATTGATTTATACTACGAGAAATTGTGTATGTATAGCCCTCCTGAGGAAAATAACCTTCTTAAAACCAGTAACCGCAAGTGAATGTATCTTTGTACTAAGTCTGTACTTCCATGTATACTGATTTTTAAAGCTGAGACAGAGTACTGGTAGGTCTTTTGATAAGGTCATCTCACAGTTAATATCCCTCCATTATAGTTGATATTTTGATAACTGTTTTGATGTTCATCTAGAAGTCTAATTTCTTCACATTCTAAGAATGAAGTGATATTTCTTTATCAGATATGCAAAATGGGGGAACGGAGGTATTTGGTCATTACGTGTTAAATTGCATTGTGAGATGATTTTCCTGTACTCATTCAGTAAGTATTTATGCTTCAAGAATGCACATCTGAAGGTTTCCACCATCTAAAAAGTATCAGGATTTTATATTTTCTAAGAGTGGATAAAAGGCTAAAATCATGAAAATGAAAATATTCAAAGGCATAAAACTTCATAGGCACATTTTCTAGGTAAATTAAATGTCCCTCATTTATGTACCAGGCTCTTTGCACACATTGGCCCATTTAAGTCTTACCAGTAACATTATACAGTGAATGCTGTTATTAGCCCCACTTTTCAGATGGAGAAACTGAGGTTAAGTTCATGCTGCTGGTGGCAAAGCTGGGACTTGAACCCAGGTAGCCTGGCTCCAGCATCTGATCTCTTGCGCCACCTGGACCTGGCCATACTTCCTTTGCACTTGTTCAGCAGTGAGCCTTCAAGCTAAAGTCCCCATGAATTCTATTTATTACAGGGAGTACAACCTATGTATCATTTATATTTTTTTACATTACTGAGAATGAATTCTCTCTTCTATCTCATATTATTTTCCTACTTGAAAAGTGAATGACTTATATGATAATGATTACTTCATATTTACCTGTGGAATTTTCATTTTGAATTTCTACCCTGTAAAGTAACACTTATTTTTCATTAATGTGTCAATATTTTAAAAGATACTAATACATTAAATTCATATGTTCCTGTGCGATTGCTGGCCAGTGGGTACTATGATCATTGCCTTACATGCATTATTACATTTAATCTTTCCAACATCCACAGAATATTTTACAGATAAGAAATCTGAGACCCAAAGGGGTAATAGAATTTTCCCTGGTCTCAGTATCTTGAAAGTTGCCCTCTTAGAAGTTATAGACTACTAATTATTTTGGGTATCATGATGAATTTTTACCCTTAATTTTTAAAAATATTTTAATGGAGCTTTTCTTTCTTAATTATACTTTAAGTTCTGGGATACATGTGCAGAACGTGTGGGTTTGTTACGTAGGCATACATGTGCCATGGTGGTTTGATGCACCCATCAACCCGTCATCTACATTAGGTATTTCTCCTAATGCTATCCCTCCCCTAGTCCCCCATCCCCTGACAGGCCCCAGTGTGTGATGTTCCCCTCCCTGTGCCAATGTGTTCTCATTGTTCAACTCCCACTTATGAGTGAGAACATGTGATGTTTGGTTTTCTGTCCATGTGTCAGTTTGCTGAGAATGATGGTTTCCAGCTTCATCCATGTCACTGTGAAGGACATGAACTCATTCTTTTTTATGGCTGCATAGTATTCCACGGTGTATATGTGCCACATTTTCTTTATCCAGTCTAACAATGATAGGCATTTAGGGTGGTTCCAAGTCTTTGCTATTATGAATAGTGCTTCAATAAACATACATGTACATGTGTCTTTATAGAATAATTTATAATCCTTTGGGTATATACCCAGTAATAGGATTGCTGGGTCAAATGGTATTTCTGGTTCTAGATCCTTGAGGAATTGCCACACTGTCTCCCACAATGGTTGAACTAATTTGTATTCCTACCAACAGCATAAAAGCATTCCTGTTTCTCCATATCCTCTCCTGCATCTGTTATTCCCTGACTTTTTAATGATCACTATTCTAACTGGTGTGAGATGGTATCTCACTGTGGTTTTGATTTGCATTTCTCTAATGACCAGCGATGATGAGCCTTTTTTTTTCATGTTTGTTGGCCACATAAATGTCTTCTTTTGAGAAGGGTCTGTTCACATTCTTTGCCCACTTTTTGATGGGGTTGTTTGTTTTTTGTAAGTTTGTTTAAGTTCTTGTAGATTCTGGATATTAGGCCTTTGCCAGAAGGATTGCAAAAATTTTCTTCCATTCTGTAGGGTGGCTGTTCACTCTGATGATAGTCTCTTCTGTTGTGCAGAAGCTCTTTTATTAGACCCCATTTTTCAATTTTGGCTTTTTTTGCAATTTCTTTTGGTGTTTTAGTCATGAAGTCTTTGCCCATGCCTATCTCCTAAATGGTATTGCCTAGGTTTCCTTCTAGGGTTTTTATGGTTTTAAGTCTTACATTGAAGTCTTTAATCCATCTTGAATTAATTTTTGTATAAAGTGTAAGGAAGGGGTCCAGTTTCAGTTTTCTGAATATGGCTAAGCAGTTTTCCCAACTCCATTTATTAAATAGGGAATCATTTCCCCATTGTTTGTTTTTGTCAGGTTTGTCAAAGATCAGATTGCTGTAGATGTATGGTATTATTTCTGAGGCCTCTGTTCTGTTCCATTGGTCTATACATCTGTTTTTGGTACTAGTACCATGCTGTTTTGGTTACTGTAGTCTTGTAGTATACTTTGAAGTCAGGTAGTGTGATGCCTCCAGCTTTGTTCTTCTTGCTTAGGATTTTCTTGGCTATGTGGGCTCTTTTTTGGTTCCATATCAAATTTAAAGTAGTTTTTTCTAATTTTGTGAAGGAAATCAATGGTAGCTTGTTAGGAATAGCATTGAATCTATCAATTACTTTGGGCACTACAGCCATTTTTATGTTATTGATTCTTCCTATCCATGAGCATGGAATGTTTTTCCATTTGTTTGTGTCTTCTCATTTCCTTGAGCAATGGTTTGTAGTTCTCCTTGAAGAGATCTTTCACATCCCTTGTAAGTTGTATTCCAAGGTGTTTTATTCTCTTTGTAGCAATTGTGAATGGGAGTTTGCTCATTATTTGGCTCTCCGTTTGTCTATTATTGGTGTATAGGAATGCTTGTGATTTTTGCACATTGATTTTGTGTCCTGAGACTTTGCTGAAGTTGCTTATCAACTTAAGGCGTTTTGGGGCGAAGATGATCAGGTTTTCTAAATATACAATCATGCCATCTGCAAACAGAGATAATTTGACTTCCCTTTTTCCTATTTGAATACCTTTTGTCTCTTTCTCTTGCCTGAGTGCCCTTTGTGGGTAACCCAAGCTTTCTCTCTGGCTGCCCTTAACATTGTTTCCTTCATTTCAACCTTGGTGAATCTGACGATTATGTGTCGTGGGGTTGTTCTTCTTGAGGAGTATCTTTGTGGTGTTCTCTGTATTTCCAGAATTTGAATGTTGGCCTGCCTTGCTAGGTTGGGGAAGTTCTCCTGGATAATATTCTGAAGAGTGTTTTCCAACTTGGTTCCATTCTCCCCATCACTTTCAAGTACATCAATCAAACGTACGTTTGGTCTTTTCACATAGTCCCATATTCCTTGGAGGCTTTGTTCATTCCTTTTCATTTTTTATCTCTAATCTTGTCTTCACATTTTATTTTATTAAGTTGATCTTCAATCTCTGATATCCTTTCTTCTACTGGATCAATTCAGCTATTGATACTTGTGTATGCTTCACGAAGTTCTCATGCTGTGTTTTTCAGCTCCATCAGGTCATTTATGTTCTTCTTTAAATTGGTTTATTCTAGTTCGCAATCCCTCTAACCTTTTATCAAGGTTCTTAGCTTCCTTGCATTGGGTTAGAACATGCTCCTTTAGCTCAGAGCCGTTTGTTATTACCCACCTTCTGAAGCCTACTTCCGTCAATTCGTCAAACTAATTCTCCATCCAGTTTTGTTACCTTGCTGGTGAGGAGTTGTGATCCTTTAGAGAAGAAGCATTCTGGTTTTTGGGATGTTCAGCCTTTTCATGCCAGTTTTTCCTAATCTTCATGGATTTATCTATCTTTGGTCTTTGCTGTTAGTGACTTTCGAATGGAGTTTTTGCATGGTCATCCGTTTTGTTGATGTTGATGCTATTGGTTTCTGTTTGTTAGTTTTCCTTCTAACAATCAGGCCCCTTTTCTGCAGGTCTGCTGGAGTTTGTTGTGGGTCCGCTCCAGACCCTGTTTTCCTGGGTATCACCAGTGGAGGCTGCAAAACAGCAAAGGTTGCTGCCTGCTCCTTCCTCTGAAAGCTTCATCCCAGAGGGGCACCTGCCAGATGCCAGTGGGAGCTCTCATGTATGAAGTGTCTGTTGACCCATGTTGGGAGGCGTTCCCCTGTCAGGAGCCACAGGGACCAGGGACCCACTTGAGGAGGCAGTCTGTCCCTTAGTAGAGCTCAAGCACTGTGCTGGGAGATCTACTGCTCTCTTCAGAGCCAGCAGGCTGGAACGTTTAAGTCTGCTGAAGCTGCGCCCACAGCTGCCCCTTCCCCCAGGTGCTCTGTCCCAGGGAGATGAGAGTTTTATCTATAAGCTCCTGGTGATACCCAGACTGGGGCTGCTGCCTTTCTTTCAGAGATGCCCTGTCCAGAGAGGAGGAATCTAGAGAGGCAGTCTGGCTATAGCTGCTTTGTGTGTTGTGTGCTGGGGTGGGCTCCACCCTGTCCGGACTTCCCAGGGGCTTTGTTTACACTGTGAGGGGAAAACCACCTACTCAAGCCTCAGTAATGGTGGACGTCCCTCCCCCAACCAAGCTCCAGTGTCTCAGGTCAACTTCAGACTGCTGTGCTGGCAGTGAGAATTTCAAGCCAATAGATATTAGCTTGCTGGGGTCTGTGGGGGTGGGATCTGCTTAACAAGACAACTTGGCTCCCTGGCTTCAGCCTCCTTTCCAAGGGAGTGAACAGTTCTATCTCACTGGTATTCCAGGTGCCACTGGGGTACCAAAAAAACAAAAAAACAAAACTCCTGCAGCTAGCTCAGTGTCTGCCCAAATGACCTCCCAGTTTTGTGCTTGAAACCCAGGGTGCCTGTGGTGTAGGCACCCGAGGGAATCTCCTGGTCTGTGGGTTGTGAAGACCGTGGGAAAAGCGTAGTATCTGGACTGGATAGCACTGTTCCTCACAGCACGGTCCCTCACAGCTTCCCTTGGCTAGGACCCCTTGCACTTCCTGGGTGAGGCAACGCCCCAGCCTGCTTCAGCTCACTCTCTGTGGGCTGCACTTACTAACCAGTCCCAATGAGATGAACCGGGTACCTCAGTTGGAAATGCAGAAATCACCCGCCTTCTGCATTGGTCTCGCTGGGAGCTGCAGACTGGAGCTGTCCCTATTCGGCCATCTCCTTTACCTTTAATTTCTTGATGGTAATAACTGTATTTGATTATCTAATATCTTTAATTTTGTTTTAAAGCATTCATAAACATGACGATGGCTTTAAGGCCAATTGGAAAAACTAAAAATAACTAAGGATATCATAATTCTCACTGACCACCATTATTTTTAAGTTTTTTGTCTTTTACTTAAAACTATTACAATCCTGATTTTTATTTGACATAAGTGCTTTCATAATAATTTTCATACCTTCATCTTAGTTGACTTTGTAACTTTCCTCCAAGTTTGCTTACATTTTTTAAAATGTTTAACATGTCTAAAATGTTACTGTGACCAAATTTGTACAAATATTATTTCTCTTCATTTAATTTCACAAAGATGAAATTTAAAGAAATGAGAATACAAAGACTGTTTATTTTGCTTAAAATTTACTTCCAAGACTGCGAGAAAGAAAAACTCCAAAAGGTGAGTCTCATGAAGACCTCTGAGTCTACAACAGTATCTTTCATCTTCCAACCTTTTGAGCAGTAGCTCTCAGGGCGCTTATTACAGATCTCCATGGAGGTGTCAGTTAACACTGTATATGTTTGCAGGCAAACATTTCTTAGTCATGAGGGATTTCATCTTATTTACTTTCATATCCTCTACAGCACTTACATGGTTCTGCATAGAGAAGAGAAGTAAAGCTGTGTGTTGATTCTGGCACAATCACAGCAAGTCCAGGTACAAGATGTCCATGAATATGTACAAGGGCCTTGGAATCAACTGAGGGAATAATCACCCCTGGTCTCAAATACCCAAACACACCTATTCTTTTTCCTTCTTCTTTTTATTTTGAGACAGAGTCTCACTTTGTTGCCCAAGCTGGAGCACAGTGGCATGATCATAACTCACTGCAGCCTGAAACTCCCAGGCTCAAGCCAGCCTCCTGCCTCAACCTCTGAAGCAGCTGGGACCACAGGTGCATGCTACCATGTCCAGCTAATTTTTATTAAAATTTCTTGTAGAGACAAGGTCTCACTATGTTGCCCAGGCCGGTCTCGAATTCCTGGGCTCAAGTGATTCTCCTGCCTCTGTCTTCCAAACCTCTCAAAGTGCCTGGGATTACAGGTGTGAGCCACCATTCAGGCCACTCTCACCTATTCTTATTAATCCTTACCCCTGATCTAGCCCACACAATTAGCGTGACTTACCTTTGACATAATTGCAAAGATTCTGAAGTAGGAGAAGAATGAAAAGGACAAGTAACACACACACCCCACAAAAAGGGCCAAGAGCTGAGGAAGAAAAACACATTGTGGAATGGTGTGCCCCCTCTCAGAAGTCAAAGAGAATTCATTCATATTGACAAAAGCAGACCGCACCTCCCCTCCCATCTGTACTATCTGATATAAGTAGATAATAAAAGTGAATGATGAGAACACTAAAATATACAAAAATTTTATTTATCAATTACACTTCTTTAAAGCTGGGGGAAGGGAGTGAATGATGTTTCAGTCTCAGTAAGCGATCCAAAAAAAAGTCCCCAAATTGGCATAAAAATAGCCTCCTCTTAAACGAAAATAAATTCAGCTTAATAGATGAGGTTGCACCTGTAAGCATACAAGCACGAAAGCTTCTATAAGCTTTAAACACATTCATTTATTTGACCCTTAGGAAACAAACTCTTGTAAAATGGGCTCCACTGTCTCTCATTTTTAGGGTAAGGAAACAAAGACTAGGAAAATCTAGGCAACTTGCTCAAGATGGCCCTTGAACAGATTCTGAGTGAGAATCTAGACAGGTGTACTTGCCAACTGCACATGGGTCCAGCATGCCACCCTCCCTCACCTTAAGCATCATTGCTGCTGTCCTTTCTTCTCACCTTTTAAAACCACTTCATCTTCCATCTTCTATGTCCCAAAGCAGAGCATTTCTATCCTAAAATATATTTTTTAAATCTACTTCATGCCAAATTGAAAAAATTATTAGAACTGTATTAGTGGTGCGTGGGTGTGTCATTTCTTATTAATACTAGAGAAAGAATGTTTTAACAAAGAAATATATTTAATTTGGATGATAGCAAAGAAAGATATCTTTATAAGTATGAAACACCCACTTAGTTTTCTTAAATTCAAGCATGAGATCTTCAATATTTTAACAGAAATTAGTGGAAAAGATGAATTAGAATTTTCATGATGCAAAGAAAAAATATAAAAGTTAATAAAGCCACTCATATTACTTATAAAATATGTTATACATTTTAAAGTATCAAAATTTTAAATGGCAAGAAGTTTAAAATTTTCTTTGAGCATAATAATGCCTAGATGTCCCATAGTAGCCAAATAGACTATCTGAATATAAGTTACCTTTCCGACATTAACTTAAGTTCCTAATGCAGGTTATTAAATTTATTGCTCATAGTCTTTGCAAGAGGAAATCATTTGGATGAGAGGTGGAACAATACAGTAATAAGACTGGTTTTTAAAAACCTTCTTTGAAAATGGTGACACATATTGGCATGTAAGTGAATGTATTTGCTAAATAGCTATTGCTTTTCTGTCCCATCTGATTATATACATCAAGTCAACCAAATAGGCTTCTGATTCCAGTTTCACTAACTTTATTTCCAATACCTCCTTATCCTGTCATTTGTTTTCAAACATCTGTTCTCAAGAGTTGTTCAAGCCTATGTTAATTGCTTACACTCCTCCATGATAGACAGCTTAGAGCTATTCATAAGCCTATTATGAGTGTTGAGCAGCAAGGGAAAATACCCTTGAAATTAACACCAGCAATATCTGTTGTATGTTTACATTTTCCTTTCTAATATCCAGCCATTAGCTGAGTCATTAGACTACTGTCATCACCTCACCTAACCAGTGACTATTCTTTCTCTCACCTCTTTTCCTCTCATATTTTAAGGTCAAGCAACCCACTCAATTAAAATTCAGAACTATCACTGTCATTATCAACTGACATCACATTCTGATATCCCTTTGAGGATGAATAACCTATCTTGCCACTGAGTGTCAACTAGTTTGTTGGCTTGTTTCCTCTCTGGCTAGAGAAAGATAACAGGTGTCTGTCTCCAGTTCCAACACCAGGAGCAGCTGAAGCCTGCCAGACCTCTCAAACTTAAGGAGTCCACTGTAGCCAAAACCAGAATCCTAAGAAGTTTCTGCCACTCTCTGTTTTCATATTGTAGCTCCCCACTTTGCATTTCATTACACAGTATCAATGAACAGAAGCTTGTCTGGGTTCTTGCCTTCACTTTATCCAGCCCTCACAATTATATAATTCTGGGCACTGATACCTGGAGAATAATTCCTTTGAAAATATCAAGACAAAGAAAAATTAATGGTTGTGAGTAATTTTTATATCATGAGGGAGTGGCAAAAAAAATGGTCTACCTTTGATGCTCCAGTAAGAAAGGAAACCAGTTTTTAAAAAATAGTTGGTACATATAGCTCGTAACCCTGTTTCCATTATATTCTTTGTTTTCTCTTTCTATGCCTTTATCCTTTGTCCAGTAATCCTTCCAAGAATCCCCTCCCTTCTTTATCCCTCTTTCTCTGCCATCTTTACTGTCCCCATAAGTGGCAAAATGAGCAGAGGCATAAATAAAATAATTTCAGTGTGTTTTGTGTTTTTATCTTATTTTTATTTTATTGTGGTAAGAATACTGAACATGAGATATCGCTGACAAAATTGCATGTGTATAATACAGTATTGTTGACTGTAGGCACAATGGTGTACAGCAGATCTCTAGAGCTTATCCATCTGGCTTAACTGAAACTTTATGTCCATTGATTAGGAACTTCTCAATTCCCCCTCTCCTCAGTCCCTGGTAATCACCATTCTTCTCTGACTTTATAAATTTCACTATTTTAGATACCTCATATTCATTGACTAACACATTATTTGTCTTTTTGTGGCTAGATCATTTCACTTAGTGTTCTGTGTTTCTATTAATGATGACAATTTTAATCCTTCAAATGCTATACACTTCTCTGGCCAAAAAAAAAAAAATGTCATACCAAATGACAAAAGTTAATTTGATTCCACATGATTCAAATTTAGAAAAAATTAAGAAAGCTAACGCTGTTAGTCATCTATGGCAAATTCATGGAGAGTCCTGAGAAGCTATTCTGCCTACCTGGAGCACTGGATTTCCCTTCACCTCCTGCCCCCTTCCTATCTTCCCATATTCCTTTCTCCTTTGCCTGACTGCCTTATCCTTCAAGGCTCAGCTTAAATGTCACCTCCTTAGACAAGCCCTCTAAGTTAACACCCACCTCTACCATTACATGCTCTTATAACACTCTGGAATATTACTTTATGACAATTATCAAAAATGTAGTAAATAAAAGTTATTCATGTTTACCCTCATTCTAGACTGGAAGCACCACGAAGGCAAGACCTGTTTCATTCATCACTGTGGTTCTGACCCCAGTAAGTGGCTGCCCATAGGGAGCACTCAGCTCTGTAGATGGTTGTTGAATGAATAAATGACTACATGGCTAAATAAATGGGTGCTATTTCTCTAAGTACTTTGGGTTGCAGCTCCTTATCCCCAGGCCACAAAGATTTGGAAGACACAAGGAGGCTATTTACTCAGACTCTACTTATCTCTGTCACTCCTCACAGAAGACCTAAAACTCCACAGTCCTCCTCTCACTCTAGATGCCAAGACATATTCTTTTTGTGTGATTATTATACAACTACTCTTTTTGTGTGATTATTAATTATACTTTTATTTTTTAAATGCCCAGCCACACGGATGGGCATTTATTTTAGGTCACCTAATCTAAATGCACATGACGGACAATGGCCTTGTATATATCAGTTTTGCTAATAGTTCCAGTGGATAATACATGATGAGAACAATCATCACAATCATCACCTAAAACGAACCTCAGATCTTCCTGGCTACTGTTACCATAGTTTCTAGGGTGTGTAAAAAAGATAGGGATTACTTCCCACTTCAATGTATTTAAAATCTCTTCAGATCAGCTGATGTGAAGTTGCTTCCTATTCTTCAAAGCTGTTACAAGATTCTGATGAGCAAATGACACAGAACAAATATTCTGGGAAACCTTGAAATATTTTACATTGATTAAAATGGCTTTGGGCCATTAAATAATAAACTTGGGCTGGGTGTGGTGGCTCAAGCCTGTAATCTCAGCACTTTGGGAGACCGAAGTAGTTGGATCACATGAGGTCAGGAGTTCAAGACCAGCCTGGCCAACACGGTGAAACACTGCCCTACTAAAAATACAAAAGTTAGCCTGGCATGGTGGTGCATGCCTGCAGTCCCAGCTACTCGGGAGGCTGAGGCAGGAGAATCACTTGAACCCAGGAGGCAGAGGTTGCAGTGAGCCAAGATCACGCCACTGCTCTCCAGCCTATGTGACAGAGCGAGACTCCGTCTCAAAAAATAATAATAATAATAAACTTGTATTAAGTCTATGATATATCAGGGACTATGAGTTGAATGATAAAATTAAACAACTATAGTACTTAGAACACAATGCTCTAATGGAAGCCTGAATGTCCTAGCATGGGTTTGTGGCAATAGGAGCTAGATCTGAGGGCTGGGCATGGTGGCTCACGCCTGTAATCCTAGCACTTTTGGAGGCTGAAGCGGGTGAATCACCTGAGGTCAGGAGTTCAAGACCAGCCTTGCCAACATGGTGAAACCGTTTCTAGAAAAATACAAAAATTAGCCAGGCATGATGGCAGCTGCCTGTAATCCCAGCTACTCAGTTGGCTGAGGTGGGAGAATCGCTTGAACCCAGGGGACAGAGGTTGCAGTGAGCCAAGAGTGTGCCACTGCACTCCAGCCTGGGCGACAGAGCAAGACTCCATCTCCAAAAAAAGTTTAAAAAAATTAAAAATTAAAAAAAGACCAAGAATCAGAGAAGGCTTCTCAGAGAAAGTGATATTTGCACTGAACTTTGACAGAGAAATGTAAGTTCATGAGAGGAGTAAGGTTAGAGGCCATCTCAGCCAGAGCAAACCATGTATACAAAGGAGTAAAGACACAAAAGCACATGATTTACTTAAGGATGGATGAAAGCATAGCATGTACATGGGGGCGGGCAGAGGTAGCGAGTGAACCAAGATACAGTTTTTGAACTCTATAATGAAGTTACATTCCAACTTTAGAAATACTTTGAATAATAATAAGAACAATGTTTAGTACAATCATTTCTGAAGAGCTGGTACATTATACACAAGGCTCTAAAAATCACAATTCCTGTTCTTAAGTAAAAAGAAAGAAGTGTAAGTAAGCAGTGAAGAGATAAGAATGTCTCATCAAACCATTAGGCCTGGAGAAAATGTTAATTTTGCACACGACTGGGATTTTATCTGCTAGATTCTGTTACCATTGAAATGTTTTGAGGGACTCAGCAGGGGCATGGCAAGCATGTCTGGTTTAAGAGAAAAACTGAACACATTCCTTCTCCAAGTCAGTGAACCATGGCCAGAGTCTCAACACCTGCACCGAGCAACAGAGCAGAATAATCTCATTTTAAATGAAAGTCTGCATTTTCTCTGGAGGTCAAAACCACTTTATAAAGAGCAAGACTCATCACTGGCCAGTGAGCTGGGAGAGTGGGCTATTCTTTTATGTCTAAAGTGATTATTTTGTAAATGAGTTAAAACCTGCATTCTAACAGCATGAAAAAGGAACTAGAAAAATCGGAGTGAGTGATGCCCTACATCTGACAAATAATAGGGAAAACACCTCAGCAGGAATGTAACTTGGCCCTTGAAACATTCATAAAATATATTTTTGCCTGTAGTTCCCTGTGGATTTTGTTCCCTATAAATAATCTGGTCAACAGTAGAACCTATTTCATGATGGCAGAATAGGAGGTCAGAACTAATTCAGAGATGCTCACACTTCATATTGAAATCCCTGGATCACTTTTATTCTATTATTCAACAAAGTAGAATAAATATTTGTATGTCTCACCTTTATGAGTTTGCATAACATGACCATCAAGAGTAGAAGTCAACAGTCTTAGTCTAACTCATTCTTTCTGTTTAGTATTGCAATTTTACAGGTCATGTCCAGTTCTTTTCTCATAATTGTATTTTTGTTCAATATGTAGTCATGCAGTTAATGTCACTCCTCTGCTTAAAACTTTCAGGAGGCCAAGGCAGGCTGATCACCTGAGGTCTGGATTTCAAGACCAGCCTGGCCAACATGGGGAAACCCCGTCTCTACTAAAAATGCAAAAATTAGCCGGGGGTAGTGGTGGGTGCCTGTAATCACAGCTACTCAGGAGGCTGAGGCAGAAGAATCGCTTGAACCTGGGAGGCAGAGGTTACAGTGAGCCAAGACGGTGCCACTGCACCCTAGCCTGGGCGACAAGAGCGAGACTCCATCTCAAAAACAAACAAACAACAAAAAACTTTTCTAACAGTTTACTCCATCATTCAGAATATATTTCAAACCCCTAAAAGGTCCATGTCATCTGGCCCCTGCTCACTGGACTCATCCTATACAGCCCTCCTGCTTATTCAGCCTAGACTTATGTCTATTCTTTGGCAACACCCAGGTTCCCCTGCCTCAGTGTCATAGAAACTGCTGCTTCCTTTAATAGAAAGCCCTCCTCCCTAGGTATTCACTTAACTGATTCCTTGCAATTATTCTGGCCTCAGTGCAACTGTCCCTTCCTGTGGTAGGAAGGATGATATCTTCCTAATACCTTTACTCCTGGTATACATGCCCTGTAATAGTCTCCTCCCACATGGCATCAGCATTAATCTGTGTGACCAGCAATACGGTGAGATGCTGGCATGTGACTCATGATGTGTCAAGGCTGAGACATCAAATATATTGCTGCTCTGCCTTGTTCTTTCAGATCATTTGTTTTGGGGAAAACCAGTCAACATGTCATGAAGACACTCATAAGAATCTTATGGAAAGATCCATGTGGGAAAGAGCTGAGGCTTCTTGCCAACAGTTGTGTGGGTGCACCATCTTGGAAGCAGATTCTCCAGCCCAGTTGAGCCATCAGATAATGGCAACCTCACAAGAGACCTACCCAAATAAGACCTACCCAATAGAACTACCCAAATAAGTCATTATTTCTGTCTGACAAAAACCACAAGATAGAATAAATGTTTGTTTTTTAAGCCGCTAATTTTGGGAATAATTTGTTGCACAGCAATAATAACCACTATACCTTCCCATATAGAGCTCTTGCGACACCCACTCAGGGGCAAACGAACCTACCCTGTCACGTGTTATGAAATTATCCCATCTTATTTTCTTTCTCACACTTATTCATAGCTTGTTATCTTGTTAATTTATTATTATTATTATTATTGTTAGTTTGGTTACCGTCTGTCTCTTCTTACTGAAATGTAGTTCTTGAAGGCAGAAACTTTGCCTTTTTCATCAAGGTTTATGCCTAAATTGGGTCATCTGGAATACATGTTCAATAAATAACTGTTTAAAGAATGGCTTACCACTCTGTGAAGATTCTATTTCACTTATTTCTCCAAAGCACATAGGAGGTTGGGTACTCAAATAAATCCCTTTATCAACCTGTGTGGTGGCTCATCAGCCTCAGATTCTATGCAAGATTAAGGAAACATTTCTACCCAGCAGAAGAGGGGAGTAAGGGGCTCTCAGTTAACCTTCAGCAAAAGAAGAAGAAGAAGAAGAAAAAAGCCCCACCAAAGAGCCACAAAGGATTCGCTGGGCCTGGCTTAACTTGGTTAATGACTGGACTGGCGAACGTACCTCCATGGATTTCTCAACAGGAGGTGACACTATCATCCTCAGCAGCCCTGGACACAAAGTTCCAAGCACATGGAGCTGAGCCATTTTCCACCTGATGAACAGTAACAGAAGCTGTCTTCTTGAATCAAAAGACATGAAAGAAAGGGGCAAACTGTAGAGTAATGAGAAGAGAAAAAAAGATAAAGATCTATTCACTCTCTATCCGCAGGGAGCCAAACTAGTGGCTCTTGTCTTACTTCTTGTGAAAAGGCAATTCAGCACCACTTATCCGATCCTTGTTGTGCCAGCTGGATAGTCTGAGACATAATTTTGGTTAACAGAGGGGGTATATTTTAATTCACAAGTAGAAAAGTATGAGTTGTGCTTGAAAGGAATCTTGGCAAATAAACCCCACAGGTAGTAAATATAAATTGAATTGAGAGAGCATCATTTTCAGTGTCTAGGTATGGGGTTATGGAAGAAAAGTGTCATATTTTTTCTTATCTTTTTAAAAATTTTTAATGTCTAAGACATCAAGAAAATAGAATTGGTATTGAGAGAAACTGAATATTTTAAAGGTGACTGTAATTGCACACAGGTCAATTTTAAACAATGACAAAAACAATTTTTAAAATGTTAAACATTCAAAATCTTATATATTAACATAAAAATATTTTTAAAATGAGTCTATTTCACAATATATTGCACAAAGTCCAAATATGCCAACATGTACTAACTGCTTTTCCTACAGAAATACCAGGTATTGATATATTCATTAGCTCATTTATAAATTTATTCACTCCATGTATTTATTCATTTGATAAGCACTTAAGGAGCTTGGGAGATACAAAGATGACACAGACTCAGAGGTTTCTAATCTATAATAAACGATTAAACTCAACTGTATCCACTGGAACAGGCTCACATACCTGTACATAGTTTATTTCTAGATTATAATATGAAATTCACCCATTTGTGTAATAGAAACTGTATAAATATAATTTATATATTCTCATACTATACTTTTATCATTTTGTATGATCATATATTTTTAGTGTTATATTACTTATATTTATGCCCTAAGTAAAAAGAACTCAAATGCATAATTCTAGTAAGGCAAAAAAGAAGCCAGGATCTAAAAATGTGCATGAATTTATAGTATGAACATTGTATGAAAGTGGTAATTTTTTTTTTTTTTCTGAGACAAGAGTCTTGCTCTGTTCCACAGGGTGGAGTGCAGTGGCAAGATCTCAGCTCACTGCAACCTTCGCCTCCCGGGTTCAAACGATTCTCCTGCCTCAGCCTCCTGAGTAGCTGGGACTACAGGTTCATGCAACTGCACCTGGCTGATTTTTGTATTTTTAGTGGAGATGGGATTTCACCATGTTGCCCAGGCTTGGTCTCTAACTCCTGACTTCAAGTGACCTGCCTGCCTTGGCCACCCAAAGTGCTGGGATTTCTGAGCCCAGCCTATTAAAGCATTTTTAATTCTCTAACAACCATTTGGCATGACCAGAATCCTGAAGCTAAAAGGAGAAATAAGAATTTTACTTGTTCTGTGCTCCATTCTTTATCGGATAGATGTTTGGTTCCATGTATACAGTTCTTCAACAGTGAAGAACCACAGCAAAGCCATAGTTACTGCAAATAATTTTGACAAGAAACATGACAATGTTAGATCAAAGAAAAAGATGGCTCTGCCACCTGACCTCTCACCAGAAATTCTGTTTTCCTGTCTTCTATTCTCTTTCACCTCTTGGCATAAGACCATAGAGACAGCACTGGCATGCCAAGTTGAAATTCATAAGTGATAACTTGATAAAGTGTAATTATGACTTGTATTTTTCCTTGTTAAGGTTGTCATTAAGGGTGTCAGTAAGGCTATACATTAAGGTTATAACACCAAAAGGAAGGCTTTATGCGACTCTGGGAACTTTACAATGCTTACTATTAATCCACTCCCCAAAGCGCCAATTACACTTGTGTCTATAATCAGTTTGGAACTCTTTGGGGAGATAATGAATCTCTAAAAACGATGACAAATGTATGCAAAATATATTGTTCCTGGGGCAAAGTCCAGGTTACTCTGCGCTAGATGCATGTCTGCTGGGCATTATGAAATCTGTTCTTTAGGCTAACCATGATCTCCATATTGGTAACTTCACAATCTCTCAGTTATATTCTGCACAGTGCTCCCCAAGACCCTCCTCTCTGAGTAATCCTGTCTCTCAAATTCGATCCCTGACTATAATACAGGATATGCCACCTTTTATCTCTGGGTAATTATGAATGAAATGTGTCTATGGATAAAATTCATTGTTTGCATGTCCTCATCTGTTACCGGTGGTTGTTGTACACAGTTCATTCTCTCCTTTCCCAGAGGTATGAGTTATCCATCTCCTTTATCCATTAGTTCATCCATGATCCAGGCTGCTCAAAGCCTCAGACCACTTCCACTGTGACAAATGTATGCCAAACAGATGTAGTCCTTGATTTATTATGTCTTGGGACTGACATCTATAGTCTCCAAGTGGATTTCAGGAGGGAAAAACATCTACTCTACAGAAAACCCTCCCTATGTCAGGACAAGTACTGAAAATTCTGTTTTTGTTTGTCATGGAACTTAGTGGTTTTACTGGGTAAGACTTAAGAGGCTCTGATTTCCTTCAGAATGGGACAGCTGGATAATACTATTGTCCTGTTTTCTTTCCATAACTTACACATACCTATTAAGATATTAGTGAAAAAGCATACCAGGCCACTTATATTACATTTATACAGACAGTTAAGGGGCCCTACAAACACCCTGTCATCTTCCCTTCCTACAGGAAATGCTGCAAAGACTAGTTAGGCTGTCAGTAACTGTGTTGCTCTCAAATAGGAGAATTTTCTGCAAATAAATTCCTTAAGAGACTGCACATAGAGAAAGCCAGCAAATGCTCACCTAAAACTCTGAGGATGCTTTCTACACTAAAATAAGTGTCATTTTCTTGAATCTATTCACTGTGTAGTGGGCATGAGCTTTCGTCTACAAACTCATGTATGCAAGGCATGCCACTTTATTTCTCCATAACGGAAATTAATTTTTACTTATAGCTTCTAGTATGTTTTGTGACACAAATATAACCTTTTAGATTAGTTTAACATCGTCTCCTTCACCTCCAGTGATTTAACTAATTTCTTAGGGACTTAAGTGATATTAAGGCCTAGGTCAGATAAAGGGAGCCCTTCTAATTCTCAACATTGAAATGCTTAATCCTTTGAGTCTGAGAAGAAGGTTTTGAGCTTGCAAAGAAAGGCAAAGATCCCTGCTATCACCATTTCTGTTCATTCTCACTTTAGATCTCCTAGCCAATACAGTAAGGCAAGGAAAAAAAAATAAAAGCATAAGAATTACAAAAGAAGCAGCAAAATGATCTTTATTTACTATGATATAATTATGTTTATGGGCAATAAAAAAGAATCTTCCAACGAATTATGACTTATTAACACAATTAGCAAGATTGTTGGATATGAAATAAGTGCAGATAAATCATTTGAATTTCTATTCTCCAGCAACAAAGCTTTAAAATGTTTTTTAAGTGTTTTTAATTAAAATTTTTTTCTACCAGTTACAATAGTAAGAAAAATCATATGCATGATTTCAATGGTGAAAATTGTAACATTTTATTGAAAGATATAAAAGAATAGTGTAAGTGACAATAGTTAACAGATTGGAATAGTCAATATTGCAAAAATGTTACTTGATCACAAATTAATCTATAAATTCGATTCCAATAAAAATTCCAACCCCGTGTGTGTGCACATGTATGTGTGCGTGTGTGTGTGTGTGTGTGTATTATATGTGGAGCCTAACAAACTGCTTCTATAATATGTAGGGAATTATGAAGTTCCAATAGTTATACATACTAATTAATTAGAGGAATAATGTCATGGGACTTGACTACCAGATAGCAAACTTCAAATATAAAGCCATATTATTGAAGATAGATAGGTAATGGAGTAGTGATTAACAAACAGAACCTGAGGCAAAGCCCTAGTTGTTTGTTAGAACAAAATAGAGAGCCCCAAAATAGAATGATGAGTGCATAAACGCAATATATGAGTAAGTTCATAATGTAGATCAATGGAGAAAGAAGGAACTTTTTTTTTTTTTTTTTTTTTTTTTTGAGACGGAGTCTTGCTGTTTCACCCAGGCTGGAGTGCTGTGGCGTGATCTTGGCTCACTGCAAGCTCCACCTCCCGGGTTCACGCCATTCTCCTGCCTCAGCCTCCAGAGTAGCTGAGACTACAGGAACCCGCCACCACGCCCGGCTAATTTTTTCTATTTTTAGTAAAGACAGGGTTTCACTGTGTTAGCCAGGATGGTCTTGATCTCCTGACCTCGTGATCCACCTGCCTCGGCCTCCCAAAGTGCTGGGATTACAGGCATGAGCCACTGCACCCGGCTGAAAGAATGAACTTTTACAAATAAATTGCACTGGAACAACCGACTACATATGTGGAAAAAAATCCCTTCGTCAACCGTACACACAAATCAATTCTTGATGAATGAAGCACACATATGTGAAAGACAAAATTTTAAAAGCAATTTAGGGAAATATTTTTTTATGTTGGGGGTAAAAGAATTATTTAAGGCACAAAATGGGTAGATTATGAAGGGAAAGATTGTATCAAAAACTTCTATCCTCAAAAGCCATCAGGGAGTAAAAATATAAGCTATAAATTTGGATATAACACAACACAAATATTACTATGTAGCATATACAAAAAAAAACTCCAAGAATCAGTAAGAAACACTATGAGAAAATAAGAAATAATCACAAATTTTACGAGAGAAGAAATAAATGACCCATAAGTAGATTACAATGTGTTGACCCTTTTAGTAATCAAAGAAACCAATTAAAATCATGAGATATAATTCATGACAAGTTTGGCAAAAATATAAATATGGAATAATATCAAGCAATGCCATTAATGGAGAGCAAAGAGGGTGTTCATCCATTAAAAGCAGATATGTAAATGAGTAAAACTTCTTTGGAAAACATATAGGAAAGTTGAACACGTACTGGCCTCTGATTCAGAAATTCTATTACTAGGTATTAATTCTTGACAAATTTTTGCCTATATGTACCAGGAAATATGCATGAAATATTTATAATTATGCTGCTTATGATAGCAATAAAACTGGAAAACCCCATGTGTGCCTCATAAGTAAAATGAAAAAATAAGTTGTGATATGCCCATATCATGTAATACTATACTGCCATGAAAAAGAATGAACTTAAGTTCTAATCACTGAAGTAGGTGAATCACAAAACTATAATGATAAATGATATAATCAAGCTACATTAGAATTCATACAATGTGATCTCATTACTTAAATTACCAAAACAGATACAACTAAGTAATATTTAGGAATTCCAAAAAAGCTAATTTTTTTTTAAAGAAAAGTTATTAAGAAAAGCAAGGGAATAACAACCATGATATTCAGGATAGCATCCACCTCTGAAGGCCTGCACAGAAAGGAAGACGCGACTGAAATGGGGATGGTGTCTATGGCCACACCACCCTCACGTGCTCAAGCTTGTCTGAAATGGGAATAGTAAATGTATTTGTTTTCCTGAGTAACGTGTAATAGTTCTGCATTTCATCATTATTCTTACACTGCATTTCTTTTGCTTACTGTGTTTTTTCCTATGTAGGCTATATAATTCAATAAAAATAGTTTTGTTTTTGTTTGTTATAAATAGTTTATGATGAGTCATACTGAGGTAAAAGGCAACAGGTATCAGTTGAAAGTTTTGGAAAAATCAATGTGACAAATCAAAGGAGTCTAATTTTTTTTAACTGATTTAAAAAAAAGATGTGGACAACAAAGAATATTACAATGTGGGAAAAAGTGAAGTCCACAAAAGAGGTTCATTAGTCTACAAAATATTCTCATGATCAGGTAAAATGCAGAGCACCTCCCCAAATAGAAAATGTCTGCAGTGCAAAATGAATACAATAATTTGACTCTTCTAATGGCAATATTTTAACAAATATCTAATCTGTATTAAAGTAACACGAAGGAGAAAACACTAACAGGAAAAATGCTTCAGCAATGTGTAATCCACATATACATGAAATAGTTAAGCATCTCACTCCACACATGGGTTTCAGGAAAAGAGGATGCAGAGACAAAGTCAGAGAGTAGAACTGTAAAGCAGGAGGTTATTTTTAAAAAACATAAAAAGAAAAATGAAATACAAAGGAAAGGCGACTAATTATAAAGAGTGTGGGATAGCAATGCAAAACGCAGCACATTTTGTTCTAGTGGTCCTGTTATTTCTACCAGTGCTGGGGCTGGGGCAGCTGCTTGGATGTGTATCACCTAGCATTAAGCATTAAGCAGTAGAAATAACTGCTTTATTCCTTGGTCCATGGGAAAATCCTGATCAATTAGTACAATTTCAGTAAAAGGAACAATAACTATGAGGCAACCACTGTCCTAAATCCTGGCACTTGAAAGTAAATAAGACATGATCCCAGATTAGAAGAGGAGAAATCAACAACCTTTGTAGAGGTGATAAATTCCATGGAAGAGTTGTCCCCCAAAGAAGCACAGAACATTAGCACTTGGCCATGCCAAAGAGGTCAAAGAGGCTTCCCAAAGGGAGCGATTCTTCAATGGAATCTCAAAGGAGTTAGGGAAAGGTAAGAGCACCACAGTACCAGAATCAGAACAAATGCAAAAGATACCAAATCAGATAAAACTGAACCATGTTAGAAGGGAGTCTAATACTAAAAGGAGGAATAAAGTGTTAATTTTCAAAGAAACACAATTCTTAAACAGTATAGGTTATTAGGCATGAGGAAAAGTACATATGCAACATCATATAAGATAAGATTAATACAAACTCTCTAGATATGACATCAAAGGCTTACAAACTATTTAGGTTGAACCGTATGTCCTTGCTGGGGTTTTTTGTCACGTTTGATGGACAGAAACAGTAACTCTATGTGGCTCAACCTGACAGAAAGGAATAGATTGACAGATTTGATCAGAAATAACCTGGACATGTATATGACAGAGGGTTAATGATGACATATTGAGATATCCATCTGTAACACATATATTATAGAAATCTTACCTATCAAGAAAAAACGTGAAACCTAAAAGGAAAAGAAAATACCAGTGCCCAACAAGTATAAGCAGAAATAGTCTGCTACAATGATAATCAAAGAAATGCATACTAACACCATAAGAACATACTTCTCTTTTGGTTAGCAGATTGGTAAGACTCATGTCAAGTTCTCTCCTCACCAAACTTATCCTGCTTAGGTTAAAAAAAAAAAAAAAAAAAAAAAACACCACCAACGACCATTTATGCTCATTTCTTTCTTCAGTCGAATTGCTGAAGAATACCCCATAGTGGAAATGAAAGGAACTTGATTTCTTTAACAGATGGGCCTTTACTACAAATATTTCCTTTGGCCCAGCTACTGAGCCCAAAATGCGTACACAGACAGAGGAGGGCAACCCCTTCCTGTGAAAATATCAACAGTTGTAGCCAGATCCACTGGGTAGAAAATATACTATGAAAAAAAAATCTCCAAATACGGATAGTTACACAACGGAGCTCAAAGGTGTGCTGGCTTACTGATGTTCTCCAAGGCAATAGAGGGTGTAGTTAAATATTTGTCCATCTGGCAGTTTTGAAAAACAAAGTATTTTTAAAAGAAACTGAAATCTAGACTTAAAAGGAAAACTTTATAGGAGCAAAAAAATGAAATTGTATGTTTTTACCATGCACATGTGTTTGTGGAAAGCGTCTTGGAAAGATGTGAAGCCATTTAGTAAGCCTGGCATAACATGGAGGGCTGTTAGGGACTCTATGACAGTCTAGAAAGAACCCTGGTGTGAACCCTTGGAAGTGTTGGTTCCCCCAGCCCCCAAGCAGGCTCAGAGGACAACCTCTAAGGAAGGAAGAGCCTGGGGGAGAGGACTCTGCGTAGACAGGGAGAGATGATTCAGGAGCAATGCTGACTGATATTTTTTCAAAGGTACCAATACCCAGCATTGAGGGAAATTATCCCGGCCGGGCGCGGTGGCTCATGCCTGTAATCCCAGCACTTTGGGAGGCCAAGGCGGGCAGATCACCTGAGGTCAGGAGTTCGAGACCAGCCTGACCAACATGGTGAAACCACATCTGTACTAAAAAATACAAAAATTAGCCAGGTGTGGTGGCACATGCCTGTCATCCCAGCTACTCAGGAGGCTGAGCCAGTAGAATTGCTGGAACCCAGAGTCAGAGGTTGCAGTGAGCCAAGATCTTGACATTGCGCTCTACCACAGATGATGAGAGTGAAACTCTGTCTCAAAAAAAAAAAAAAAAAAAAGGGATGTATAAGGTTCTCCCCTTTCTCCCCTTTTATTGTGTAATGTAAAACCAATTATGCTCTACTGATACATGGTTTCCAACATGGTAGTTTCAACTAAGCAGTCTCCTCCAGTGATGGACACCAGCAACTCAGGCACGTGCATGCCATATGGTGGGTCCTGCAGTCATGTGAACCACTAAAATTTACTGCCTATTTTTGGAGGCAAATTTCATTAGGGAAGTCTCATTATGATTTTGAAATTTTGTTTAAACAGAATGTTTGTGGAAAAATATTCCCCACATGGAAAATTTCCCAATGGGAATATATGTATGTTATGTGTGATGCTATGACAAGTAAAGCACGCCTACAAATCACAGAAGTCTCTGGTTAAGTCAGCACCCTTCCCCTTCAGAAAAAGCCAACAACAGCAAGGGGCCATCTCAAAAAAAAAAAAAAGAAAAGAAAAGAAAAGCCCTGGATTTTTGAGAGAGGATTTGTGGGAGAAAAAAATTAAATAATGGAGTCAAATAAGATTTTAGCATTAGCTTTGTTGAAGAAACAGATTCAGACCACCCTGTATTCCAACACTGACTCAGTGATACAAAAGCCTTTGTGCAGGTCCTTGAAGGCGCTGGGTTTTGCTCCCCTTAGCTAAGGGTCTTTGCACATGGGGTTCTCATGGCCTCCTCTCACACAAACACATACACACACACACAAATGCATCAATACAAGGGCTGATTCCTTTCTTTCTCCAGATCTTAACCCAAATGGCACACATTCAAGGAGGAACTCTCTGATCAATATGTCTACATTCATTCCCCTATTATTCTCTATTTCAGCATCCTATTTGCTTCCATTATAGCATTTATCAGATTCACTTGACTGTTTATATGTTTTTTGTTGTTTTTCCCTAGGTTGATAGTAAGCTCTGTGCAGGCAAAGACCACATGTGTCTTGTTCACCACTGTGTCCCCAGCACCTGGAAAGTGCCTGGTATATAAGACATTCTTAATAAATATTTGCTGAAACGGAACGTGAATATCCTGAAGGAAGAGGCACTCTCACAGACAAGTCAGGACCACAAAAGCAAAGTTGGGAGGTGTGTCAAAGTGACAAGGACCAACCCTGGCTTTTCAAGGTTAGCCTGCGTCATGGAAGAAGGTGAGAAAGCAACAACAATTCAGGACACATGGGATAAAGAAGAGGCAAACTTTAGCAGTGGGACAGTGACAGAAGTTGAATGACCATTAAGAACACTTCATAAGCACCCGGACACACTTATAGGATCAGGTTAGAGCTTGGGTCACCTTACCTCCAAATCACTTGCCCCCATCTGCTACCATCTATTTTATTCACATATTTTGTTTGCTTTCTGGAATAAGGCTCCTTGGGAAAGCATTTTGTTCATTGCTGTCTCCCCAGGTATAGTATCTAGTACATGGAATCCGCTCAATATATTTGAATTAATTCTGCTGGTGGGAGTTTAGAGCCACGTCTGTCTTTCTGTCCTTTTCATTGCTGTCTACAGCATTTTAACTACGCTCTTCCTAAACTGAGGAGGTATACTTTTCATATTATTTTAGAATTTGGGGGATTCCTAAGCCATCGTATTAATTTCTTATTAAATTCATAAAAATTACAGAAGAAAACCACATTTGAGTGTACATTAACATCCTCAACAATGGTAAGGTACTGTAGATATGAAAATTGTGGCCAGGTGCGGTGGATCACACCTGTAATCCCAGCACTTTGGGAGGCCAAGGTGGACAGATCACCTGAGATTGGAAGTTCGAGACCAGCCTGACCAACATGGAGAAACCCTGTCTCTACTAAAAGTACAAAATTAGCCAGGCGTGGTGGCACATGCCTGTAATCCTGGCTACTCGGGAGGCTGAGGCAGGAGAATCACTTGAACCTGGGAGGCAGAGGTTGTGGTGAGCCAAGATCACAACACTGCTCTCCAGCCTGGGCAACAAGAGCAAAACAAAGAGAGAAAGAAAGAAAGGAAAGAAAGAAAGGAAAGAGAGAAAGAAAGAGAGAGAGAGAAAGAAAGAAAGAAAGAAAGAGAAAAGAAAGAAAAGAAAAAGAAAGAAAGAAAGAAAGAAAAAGAAAAGAAAGAAAAAGAAAAACAAAGAAAAGAAAGAAAGAAAGAGAAAATTGTAACTAAACAAAGGCTCACTCACCCCAAGCAGGTGAAAGGGTAGTGCTATTTTTAAAAACAAGAGGTATGCCAAAGCACTACAATGTCTGTGCATATTTATGTTTAAACTTCAAGTAAAATTGTTATTTTTTTTAGAAGTCTGTTGTTGGAAACATCTGTGAGCACCATCTGTATAGGAATTTAAAGTTAAAATTAATGGCATGCTCTTTCTTGTTTAAGACTCACCAGCATGAGAACTTAAACCATAGGAGAGATGTTCTTACTTAGGAATATTACTGTCCTGCCCACTATCCTCTCCCAGTGTAAAATAACTCATTTACTAACTGAAATATCATCAGACTCTACAAGTGGCTGATGTGACTAGATATCTTTAAGTCAATAAGACCTAAGGTATGTGTGTATGCTACCAGCTTTGCCAGCTACCTTGAACTTGTAAGAATGTCTGTCCCTACCCGTCGGGGCACCGCTGGATGACCATTCTTTCTCAGTCTCACTTTTAGGCCTTCTTTCCTCCTTTCTAGTGCTTCCCAAGGTGCCATATCGTGATCCTTCACTCTTATTCCTTTCTTGGACTCCTATCAAATTGTGGTAAAATACACGTCACATAAAATTTACCATCTTAACCATATTTAATTGTACAGTTTAGTCTGTATTAAACGATTCCCCCATTCTCCCCTCCTCCAAGTCCTTGGAAACCATCATTTTACTTTCCACTTCTATAACTCTATTACTGATACTTCATGTAAGTGGAACCATGCAGTATTTGTGTTTTTGTCATTGGCTTGTTTTACTTAGCATGATGTCCTTAAACTTCCTCCATGCTGTAGCATGTGTCAGCATTTCTTTCTTTCTTTTTCTTTCTTTCTTTTTGGAGACAGAGTTTCACTCTGTTGCCCCGGCTGCAGTGGTGTGATCTTGGCTCACTGCAAGCTGTGCCTCCCGGGTTCACACCATTCTCCTGCCTCAGCCTCCCGAGTAGCTGGGACTACAGGCACCCACCACCACGCCTGGCTGATTTTTTGCATTTTTTTTTTTTTTTTTTTTTTTTTTAGTAGAGACGGGGTTTCACCATGTTAGCCAGGATGGTCTCAATCTCCTGACCTCGTGATCCCCCGCCTTGGCCTCCCAAAGTGCTGGGATTACTGGCGTGAGCCACCATGTCCGGCCTCCTTCCTTTTTAAAGCTAAATCATATCCCATTGTATTTAAATACCACGTTTTGTTTATCCATTCATCTGTTGGTGGGCACTTGGGTATCACAAATAATGCTGTTATGAACATGGCTTTGCAAATATTTCTTCAAGATTCTGCTTTCAATTCTTTTGGATCTATACCCAGCTCTATTCTTACATTTTTAACTACCACCCCTCTTCAGGAGTTTCAAATTACAAGTCAAGTGCCCTATCTAATATACCAACATCTATGTGAGTTCAGATACTGTCTTCTGAGAGTTATGTTTCATAATTGTGTCTATGTTCCTCCTTTTTAAACGCATTAATCTGTCCCACTTCCCACCGCCAGTGGGTTTCCTCAGGGCATTCTGACAGTTAGACAATATATTAGGGAGGCACAATGCCTGATATGAGCCCTGGTTCTGCCACTTGCTAGCTAAATGACCCTGGGAAACTTATTTAACCTTTGTGGTCCTTAGTGTTCTCACCTGTAGTACCAGCTTCAAAGGGTTTTTTACCAGGATAAAGGAAATAATATATGGAAAGTACATGCACTAGCATGATACATAGACCAGTGCCTGAAACATCATAAAAGCAAACCTAAAAGCTAGCTATTATTTTTTTGGATTTTAAGTTAAAATAATTTATACTTGCCAACATAAAATTAACTTCCATTTCAACTTAAAAGACATCTAGTAATTCAGGATAATCATCCAGAGTTTTTAATCCTTCAGGTAGTTTGTCTCAATATTGGGAGAGATCAAAAGCTCAATCTAAGTTTTTCTTTAAAATCAGCCATCCTTATATGTGAAGAAAACGTGCAGAATACAACACTTGATCCGTCTAATGGCCTAGGAGACTTGATCAGATGGCCTTACAGGTTGTCTCTCAGCTCGCCTCTCAGAATCTGAGCCTAATAAACGCAGTACTGTTATATTAGCTTGTTATTCTTTTGAGCGGTGAGGTCACACATTTCTGATAAAAAACATTTCTAATTATGGGACACACCTATTTATATAGGTAAGTCATAAATTAGTAGAATTGACCATGCTGATCACTAGAATACTTTCTTCTGGTTAGTGAGGGAAATGTTATTCACTAACATTTACTAACTTCGCACTTTACCATAACTCAATTAAGATTTTATAAGCTAAAGACTAATGTATTCTACATTACTTAGTATATACAGTTCGAAACTCAGCTGGGAAATAAAAAAGGCTATTCACTCTGCAAAATGCTATAAAAGCTAGAATAACTATTCCTAAGAAAGAATTGTGAATTAAGTCTGAATTTTGTATCACACTTACAAAGTATATTACATTTTTTGCTCAAAATAACTTTTATAGACTAAAAAGCTGCAATTCTCAAACATTTTAAAAAACACATTTTCCATAATTTCAATTTTAGTTAAAATCAGCAAACGTAGAACAGGTAAATCCAGAGGCAAATTTACCATGAAATTCATGAAACTTGGGAGATGGGAAACAACTCTAGTAATGTGTTTACATATTTGCATGTTTTTGTAACACTTACATAAGTAAGATATTTTACATTTTCTTCTAAAAGTGCCCATCCAATCTAAAACTGTATAATCTTTAGGCCCCACTGAACCCTAACTCCTCCAATCCTGCCTGGGTATGCACCATGTTATCTGACCGTTAGAAATAATTAAATCTTTCCAACTGCGGTTCAAATTACCTGCATTCTCACTAGTATCCACTAGAGGGCCCTAGCTGCACTATGTAAAGAGATGGCCTTTGCCTCTTTTTCTTCCTATTCTTTTTTGTGTACCCAAACAAGCAAGGAAACACTGAGCAAACAGTATAGTCCTCAGAGTTGAAAAGCTGCCTATTAGCTCGAACTGTTGCCATCGAGAGACTGATGTGGCAGAAATGTCTTGCTCTGTTTCCGAGGCTGCCAATCCGTTCACTTGGCAAACTCCAGAGAAACAAGGCCCAGCACGCCCCAGTTTAACAAAGTTGAATAAAAGGCCATTTCATCTCAGGGCTACTTAGTCCAAATCAAATAATGCCTAAGCTATTTGGTCCAAGCCAGCTCAAGTGCTCAGACATCATACAAGGCTTTCTTGGCTGAGAAGAAGCATCACCACCACCAGTCTCTGCACACATTTAGCTTGTTCCTGCTGTTTTCACCAGCCTAACTTCCCAGCTGGAGTAGGTACCAAATTCAAAATCAAGCTTCACTGAGGACTATCACCTAGACTCCCCTTGACAATCACTCTACAGGTGCAAATTAATCCATTATGCGCTGTAATTTCCAAACAGTGGCATATCCATTTTACATAAGCAGGAAGACTTATAATGTCACAGCACAAAATTATTCATATTTGTCTATAACTTTCCTTCAAATCCTCATTTTCTCCTATTTTTATTTAATGCAAAAAGCCATGTGATTTTCAGGAAAAAAAAAGTGATTCATTTCTGAAAACCTATAAGCCATAAAATCAAGGGTTCCACATCTGTTTGAGAAAGTCTGACAATTGTTTCTGAGATCTTCAGAATTTGCTTTCATAAGGTAGCGAGGTATGGGAATCACTGCAATTTTGTGAGGTGTCATTAGACAAGGATTTGTAGTTTTGTAGTTTCCCAATCAACTTGTTGATAAATCATGATTAACAATTCAGGAAATTCATATTAGACAATAGTAATTCAAATTAAGCTAAACCAGGGGAGGGCATGTAATTTATTTGGATTTGCAATCTGTCTGTTGCAAGGAGCCAGAATCGTGCTGTGATTTGCCCTTCATGTGCAAAGCTCATTTTGCAAAATCCATCTTCCATAGAGAGGGAAAATCTCAATCCAGAGAATCTAGCCCATTAATACATTAATTCTTTAATAGATCACTAACCAAACTAGCTTTTTGGTCATTTGTGACCAAAGGAGTTACAATGAGTGTGGAAGACTGGGACAGGAAAAGAGATATTCACTGGAATCAGGAAATAACAAGTTTACTACTTTTAACTTAGGAGGTTAGCAATGGAAAACCCATATTTAGGGAGAAGAGGCAAAAGGAAATGGAAGTCAGTACAATACATTCTATTCAATTCCACCTGGAATACTACTGATAAAAATCACGTATTAAATAACCTAGCCATTTTCAGCTTCTCGGATTTAATCTTGTACCAATCTACCCCTTGTTTGTTGTGTTTCAGCTATACTGGTCTTTTTCCTGTTTTTCAAAATGCCAACCCCTTCCGCCTGCCTGGATTGTTTTCTCACATCTTCAGATGCCTCACATTGTTTAATTCAAACCTCAAATGTCACCTCTCACAGAAGCATTCTTTGACCACTATTAACAAACCTTGTTCATTTACTCGTTCATTTTCCTGTCTCCCTCTAAGCCAATGTAAATTCCATGAGAGCAGAATCTTCTATATCTTGTTTAGCTGGTAAATACCCCAGAGCCTAGAAACTTTTCTTTGTAAGCATCTTTTACTAGGTGCTCAACAAATACTTGTTGATTGAATGAATGAATGAACAAAGAGTAAGATTATTCTCAACACTTTAAGTATATATATAAAAATAATAAATATAAATTATATAAATTATATGATATATTATATAATATATAATAGAATATATGCTTTTATATATATTAATTTATATTTTATATAAATATATAATTATATAATTATATTATATAATATACAACATATAATATAGTATATAATATATAACATATATTGTATTATATACTATATTATATAATTTATATATTATATATAAATTATATTATATGCTATAATATAAAATTATATAAAATATATAGCAATATATAATAAAAATATATAAATAATAAATATATGTATATAAAATAACATAATAAGATAGTATCGGGATGCCCATCCTCTGGAGATTTACCATCTAATTTGAGAAATACATTGTGTAAGAGAAACAATACCTGTACGTATTGTACAAATGCCAAGAAGAGGCAGAAATAGAATAGTTCACAGGAGAAGCAATGACTTGCCTTACCTTCTGAAGTCTCAGGAATTTCAGAATATACACCAATGAGCTTTCATGGCTGCATATAAGATTTTTATACTGGCAATCATTATGAGGCTGTCCCACAAATTCCATCCTATTTGGGGTAATTTATCTGTACTCATGGTAACAGATAAGATGTTGTATAAATGCTGAGCAACTTCAGGAAAGTGGAAATATTACTACCGTAGGCTCTCAATTTGGAGGGTACAGAGGAAGGCCTTCAAAATTCAACTGCTGGACTTCAGTGTACAAAAAAACTACAACTCCAGAATTACAGAATGTGTCATTTACTCAGGAAAAAAAAAAAGCCTGGACTATTAATGCTATAATACAATTGATATACAGCCATGCACTGTATATATCAATTGAATAAGATCTTTTGTTTCTCACAGCAGCAACATAAGACCTATACATGTGTTATTTTCATTAACCCATTTAATAAATGAGGAAATGGTAATTAGAGAGGCTAAGCAATGCGCCCGATGTCACATACGCAGTAACAGCTGGAATTTGGATTTTGGAAGCAGCTACTGTAAAATTGAGGTAGCAATTCTTATTAAACCCTTGCTCAGTGTGCTCAGATATTTACAGGTATTACAAAATACAGGTACCAATGAGCCTGAACTTAAACTTCTAGAGGGCAGCAGATCTGTGTTAACTATCCCTTTTCAATTTAGAATTGGACTCGGTCACAGAAAATACTAAATATTAAATATTTTTAAAATGTTAAATATTTTTTGTTGGCTGGATATAAGTTTTACAACATTTGCTTTCTTAAAGTCAAGGTTTTCCCCATTATTCCTTGCTCTAAACCCCGATATTAAATTTATATTAAATATATTTTTATCTTATAATATTTAATATCATAATTATGATATTAAAACAACAGATACCTTAGTGAATAGAAGGAGAAGGCATGTTAGCATCTCATAATATTGTCTACGATAAACGCTATTTTCTGGATGTAGAGCTAAAACTGTTCGATTATTAACAAAATTATAATGTACTGTTTACACATAGCATTATTTTTCATATGTGTATATATACACATACACATATGTGCACATGTGTACATACAGGGAGACAAATAGACAAAGTTCATCTGAGTATGACAGAAAGTTCCCTATTGAAAAATATATACGTTTTGCTTCTAGTAGTATAGCAGACTAGTTTTACACATGCACACACAAAAACCACACAAACACACACACCAACTCAGTAACAAGGAAGAACTAAAAATGGTGGAACTTTTTAAAAGGCATTTTCACACAGAGCTGAGTTATTAGGGAAATGAGGAGAATTCCTTGGAGGCCAGAAATGACAAAGGATGGACACAGAGAGGTACACAGCACTGTTACTCTGGGTACCATCAGCCAATCCTGAGTTGACTCAGAGCCTAGATTTTTAAAGAAAATCAAAGAAAAAAGTTGAGGGCCCAACAGATAGGCAGTCAGACAGAAGACCTGCAGATATGAAACTGGAAGCTCCCAATGGTTGAGCTACAAAAATAAAACCTCCTATAGAGAGAGACAGTGGGGCATGCGTATCTCCTTGGTTTTGACTCTAGGTGGAAATAGGGGGAAAAAAAATTCCCAAGACTTTCTAACTGCAAGTCCAGTTGTGTTCTGAGAGAACACAATTTATACAATGTAACTGGCTCAACAGTCCCTCATATACACATTTATTTTAAAGATGTAATGGACGTGTAGCACCTCTAATGCCACACACAAAGCAAATTCAAATCCTCTCCGGAAGAACACACTTTAACACTTAAAAATGCATCACAAAATATGTAACAAAACAGTGAGAGAGAGAGAGAGAGAGAGAGAGAGAGAGAGAGACAGCAGAAAATGCTAACTGCAGGATTTATCTTGCAAACCCCACAAATATTTAGTATCTATAAATGCACTTAAAGAAATTAAAGATGATACTGAGAGTATGTCAAAGGAAAAAGAAACCATCAAAAATTGACCTCAACGTTTTAAAAAGGAAAGCAATAAAACTTCTAGAGATAAAGCCTATAGTAGAAATCAGAACCTCCATAAATGCATTGAACAGATGAAGCACACCTGAGGAAAAGTTTGTGCACTTAAAGATACAGCTGAAGAAATTATTCCAAATGTAGCACTGAGAAGCAAGGAGATACAAAATATAAAACAGAAGCTCAAGTTCTAGTGTTCAATAGTACAGTAGGAAAATCATAGTTAACAATAATATATTGTATGTTTCAAAATAGCTAGATAGGGTCAAGCACAGTGGCTCACGCCTGTAATCCCAACATTGTGGGAGGCCAAGTTGGGCATATCACTTGAGGTCTGGAGTTTGAGACCAGCCTGGCCAACATGGTGAAATGTCGTCTCTACTAAAAATACAAAAATTAGCCAGGCCTGGTGGCTCATGCTTGTAATCCCAGCTACTCGGGAGGCTGAAGCAAGAGAATTGCTTGAACTCAGGAGGTGGAGGTTGCAGTGAGTTAAGAGTTAAGATGGTGCCACTGCACTCCAGCCTGGGTGACAGAGCAAGACTCTGTCTCAAAAAAAAAAAAAAAAGCTAGATAAGAACTAGGTAAGAATTGAAATATTCCCAACACAAAGAAAAGATAAATGTTTGATGTGATGGATATCTCATTTACCCTGATTTGATCATTATATATTATATTCTTGTATCAAAGTATCACATGTACCCCCAAAATATGTACAACTATGATATGTCAATTTAAAAAGTACAAGAAAAGGAGAGAAGCTCAGAGGCTGGAGAACAGAATGAGAAAATCAAAGATGTATCTATTCAAAGTTCACAAAAGAGAAGACATGATGGGGCATAGGTGATACGTGAAAAGGTAATGTGATGCACTCTTTTTCGGAACTGATAAGATACCGAGTTATATATTTAAGCAGTCTAAGATAGTACAGGAATAAATAAGAAGAAACTCACCAATATATCATAATGTAATTCAGAATACCAAAAAAAGAAAGATATTAAAATTGGCAAAAAAGAGACCTACAAATGAAAAAGAATTATATTGAAAGTTGATTTCTGTTTGCAATACTTGAAACCAGTATTTGGAATAATACGTTTTAAATACTGAGAAAGAAATAGTGCCAATAATTGAATGTCCAATAGAATGAGGGTAGAACAAAGATATTTTCAGACCAACAGAAACGGAGTTTAGAAATAGGAGACTCTCTAAAGAGCTTTCTAAAGGACATATGTTAGAAAAAAATTACCTCAAAAGGAACATATACAATTCAAGAAATGATGAACAAGAATAATGTATAGACACATTCTCAAAATAATATAGAAAAATAAAACAGGTCTCATTTATAGAGTTAGAGTAATCAAGATATTGCTAAAATCCAAGACAATTACACAAGTCAGGAAGAAAGTAATTCACGTCAAATCATCCTAAAACCCTTATATTGTTTGGCAAGAGGTAAATGTATTAGGCTTTGTTAAATATGCTTATTAAACTGTATAGGACCTAAAAGAATGACATAAGTGTATAAAATCTAAACTAATGGAGAAGAATGGAAAGAGAAAAAAGTTGAAAAAGGCAAGGAAAAAAGAAAACAGCACAAGCAATATGTTAGAAATGAAGACAGATATATCAGCAATAATCAATGTAAATGAACTAAACTCTAAAAACACAGATGATATTTGATTCAAAAAGATAAAATCCAAATATATACTATTAACGAAGACACAAACATTTAAAAGAGAAAAGACTATTAAATAAAACTTATGTGAGGCCATTATTTGGGATTGAGCTCCTGTACCGGGCTTCAGCAGACCAAACCAAAATGGAGACAGTCTTGTCAAGTGCCACATAATTAAACTGAAATCTTAAAATACAGGAAAATCCCCAAACATACCAGTTTTTCCAAAATTGGGAGATTCATAACAATCAGTCAGAAGAGGCCCAGTATACCTGAGCCACCATAACAAGGAAGTAACCTCTGCTTTAACCCTTGCAAGGAAAGTAACCTGATGCTAACCTTTCTCCTTTCTCATATTGTACTTTCCTTAGTTCTGGTTCAAAACCAACTGTTTTGCCAGCAGTGCTCTTTCTATTTTGTAGATTAGACATTGCCTGATTCATGAATTGCTCATAAAAGCCAATTAGATCTTTAATTTGTCAAAAGTATATTCTTTGACAACAGAAAAGATTTATTAGCCAAGTATTAGCTGAATCAAGCTAATCACTACTCATCAAAATAGAACCTAAGGCAAAAATATTAGCAGAGGTAAAAGAAAGTCATTACCTATTGATAAGTTATTTAATTTACCAAGAATATGTAGTATTTTCAAATGTATATGACCCTACAAAAGAAAAAATAATACAGATACGAAAAACAATTACAAATCTGCCCTCATAGTGGAAGTTCTGATACACTGATAATTGATATTATAAAGCAATCAAAAAGAAATTATTGAAATTAGAAAAGACTTGAGTAACAGAATCAGAAGCTTGACCTGATGGACAAATAAATCCTGAAACTAGTAACAGAAGACATCATATTTTTCTCAAGTTCAGATGGGACATTTAGGAAAATGATTGCAAATTAGAACAAAAAGCAAATCTCATCCTGTTTTAGATAATCAATGTCATGTAGATCATGTTCTTTTATTACAACAATTAAGTTAGAAACAAATAATGAAAGACGGAAAAAGGAGAAGAAAGACAAGAAGAGCAGGCAGAATAAGGAGGAAGAAGATAGAAACAACAGAAATTAAAGAAATCCACTTCTAAAGAGTGCATGTAAAAGTAAAGCATAATGAAAATGAATAAACATTGAAAACCTGGCGAATGCTGATGAAAACACAGTACCTCAAAAGTTGAAAACTGCACTTAGAAGAAAGGTAGATAATGCATACACACATACACAGGGCTAAAGTAGGCTGAGGAGTCCATTTAAAAGGAGAATTGCATTTTAACAAGCTATCAGAAAAAAATAACAATCAAAAGCTGAAATAGATGAGAAAAAAGAATAGAAAACAGAAAAGAAGATGTGAGAGAATTAACAGAGTTAATCTGTTTTTAATGGCTAAAAATCTTGAGCAGTCTCTAAAAAATACTGATTTTTTTTATAGAGGGAGAAATAAACAATATCAGAAATGAAAAGTAATAAAAGATAATATAAACAATAAACTATGAAAATATGGTAAAAAGAACATTCTTAGAAATGTGTGAATTATTAAAAGTGACTTAAGTCAGTATTACTATCAGTCTGTTAAGAAGAGATTGGAGAAATAGAAAATTAGAATAATCCTAATAATGTTTTTCTAAAAAATAAGTTAGCTGTTTAAGATTTTCCAAAGCAAATATCATACCTAGAGCATTTTACCAGCAAGTTCTACAAACCTTCAAGGAATCAATAACCTCGATATATTACTACAATTTCTATGGAACAGAAAGGGGAGAAATACTTCTCCAAATTTTTTACAAGTCTAACTTTTGATACTGACACCAAAGAGACACCAGAAATGAAAAATAACTGGCCAATCCTAATCATTCACATATCAGTGAATGATTATAATATTGTCATTCAACTAAAATTGCAAACCAAACACAGCAATGCCCAAAAAAGCAAATACAAAATGACGAAATTGTGTTTATCTCAAGAATATAAAGTTGGTTGAACATCAGAATCCAGAAATGTAAGTCAACACAGCTACAGTTCAAAGAAAGAAAAGTCTACATATTCATCTCAATATATTTGGTAAAAAGTGTTCTTTAACATTCAGCATCACTTCATAATAAAAACTTTTTAAAAACAATAAATAAAATACAACTTCATCTTGATAAAGGGTATCTACAAAAAAAAACCTTACAGCAATTATCTTTTCAATAATGAAATATTAAAATTATTCCCTTTGAAATGACACACAAAAAATGTCCACTATCACTTCCTTACAACATTAACTTTGATTGTGAGTCAATGCAATAAGTCTAGATAAAAGATAACACATAAATGGTTTGTAAATAAAGAAATAAAACATCCATTATTCACGGATATTTTATGCATAGAAAACTTAAGCATTTCCAAATTATTAAAATAAAGTACACCACTTTTAAATAGAACAAATTAGAAAAATGCAATTTTAAAATATATCCTTTACAAATAAAAAAGGTTGGTGGTATGTAGGAATAAATCTAATATTAAGATGTGCAAATCCTTTACGTAGAAAGTTCAAAATTTTATTGAAAGACTCTAAGAGAGACCTAAATAAATGGAGAGATATACTACGTTTGTGAAAAAAAATGCTCAATATTGTAAAGGTATCAATCTTCTCCCCCAAATTGATCTATACTTTTAATGCAATTTCAGTAAAAATCCCAAGGATGTTTCAAATAACTTGACAGAATAATTCCAAATATTTTCATGTAGGAGTAAAGGACTAAGGATATCTTGAAAATATATCCCTACCAGTTATTAAGACTTATTATAAAACTATAACAATGATATTGTCTTAAGGATAAACAAATAAGCCAATGGAATGAGAGAGAACCAGACACAGACTCATGCATATGTAGAGACTCCATATAAGATAGAGCTGATACTGCATACCTGCGAGGAATGGATTTCTCAATAATTATGCAGAATAATTACAAAACCATATAAAACAGAATACAACATTGATTCCTTCTTGGAATAAATGCAAAAATCTCTTCCAAGACTTTAATGTGAAGAGTAAGATCTTTGAGAAAATGTAGGCGATTATCTTTACGATATCATAATAAAGAATATTTTATGTACCAATTTTCTAAAAAAGATAAATTCAATTTTGTTAAAATGTAAAACTTCTGTTTATCAAGAGGAACCATGAAATGATAATCCAAAAACAGAGAAAATATTTGCTGTATATATAACAAACAAAACTGCACCTAGAATATGTAAAAAGAACTCCTATAAATCCATAAGACAAAAACAAAAAATCTAATAGAAAAACACACAAACATTTCCCAGAAGAGGAAATGGGAATGCCAAATAAACATATGACATGATGCTCAGACTCTTCAGTAAGCAAGGAAATGCAAATTAAAATCTCAAGGAGATACCATTTCACACCTGCCAGACTGGCAAAACTTAAAAAGCCTGACAATCTTCTTGACAATATTGAGGAGGATATAAAGCTCCATGAATTTTTATGTACCACTGAAGGAAAATGTAATTTGATATAATCACTTTGGGAAACAACTTGGTATTGCATAGTAGAGTTGAATATGAGAATATTCAATGACCAAGTATAAACCTATGACTAATTCTAAGTGTAAATCCCAGAAAAACTCTTGCACGTGTGTACTAGGAGACATAAGAAAATGTCCACAAACACATCAGTCATTATAGCAAAAAACCCTAAGCTCAGATATTCATCAACAAGATGACAGAGCATTAAATTGTGATTTACTCACACAATCGAATTCTGTATCAAAGTGAGCACGATTGATTCTGAGTATGTTCATCAATATGGATGAATCTCAAAGCAAAAGACAAATCACAGAACAATATACATAATATGATTCCATTTATATGAAACGGACAAAAACAGGCAAAACAAAACTTACATTATTTAGGGACATAAAGAAAAGGAAATGATTAATACCAAATTTAGATGTAATTATCTCTGTAAGAGGAGAGTACACAGGAAATGTCAAGGATACTGATCATGTTCTATTTTTATAACCTGGATATTAAAAATAGAGGTGTTTATTTAATGCTATTCTTTATGCTCTTGTTACACACACCTTTGTACATGTGATATATCTCATAATACTTTTTGCAAAATGCATAACCGTATGAGCAATATAGGTCTCTCAATATAAACCTCACTGATTCATTATGCAAATAACATGAAGCTCAGCAAGGTAGGAGGTATTCATTCAAGGGAGATGATAATGGGTCAGTATTTTCAAAGCCTGTGAATAGAAATTAAAAATTATGGAGTTACAATAGACAGTACTATTGTAGAATGAGAGCTCATGCCGAATGTTGAATATTAGAAGGCTTGAAAAAAATACAAGTGATTAACTATGATAAAAGATTTGTTTTAAATGACCATAGGAGAGTAAATTAACTCCATCATGGTTTGAAATCTATTTTGGCTTCCTTTTTTTTTTAAACAAAAGTATAACTTATCTTATAAAGTATGAACATGTATCTAAAGTCTCTGAAATTTAAATGCTGCCAGGTGGCTAACAAATGTAATCTCAGCACTTTGGGAGGCTGAGGCAGGAGGATAGCTTGAGCCCAGGAGTTCCAGACCAGCCAGCTCAACATAGCAAGACTGTATTTGTACAAATAAATAAGTAAATAAACAAGCAATCCTGGCTTGGTAGCATGTACTAGTAGTCCCAGCTACTGGAGAGGCTGAGATGGGAAGATCCCTTGAGCCCAGGAGTCTGAGGCTTCAGTAAGCCACGATCATGCCACTGCATGCCAGCTTGGGCAACAGAGTGAGATTCCGTCTCAAAAAAAAAAAAAAATTAAATGCTTACTATTTTCTACCATAGAAGTAGAAGTTGGTCAACATAGTGACAGAACTCTTCCTGGACCAAAGGCATTGAGATCCAGGCTCCAGCCCTGACTCTGCTTCTTATTCATCCTCTCCAGATTTTAGGGGAGTCGATAGATTCTCTTTCCTAAAGCCTTAGAGGTGTATAGGAAAATGTTTGTGAAAATGGTATAAAAGTACTAAGAAATACTAAGTATAGATGCTCAACAGCTTTCGTGTGCTAAGCTCTGGACTCCGCTGCTTTACATACAGTTTCTCTTTTAATCTTCAAAACAAACTGGTGAGATGAGTACTATTTGGCCCTTAAAGACTCCATTCAGTCACTAAATATACATTGAAATGAAAATAAGAGATTATTATTCTAGATGCCTGTGAATGATATTAACAAGGTCCCTACCCCCTTGCAGCTTCATATTCTGCTAGGAAGAGGGAAAAATAATAAACAAGTAGACAAAAAATCCAGATAGAGTGTGTTGGAGGATACTTTTTCCTAGGGCAATGGAGGATTGCCTCTCTAAGAATGTAACATTTGACCTAGACTAGAATACAAAGAAGGGATCAGCCTTATGAAGATCTTGGGAAGAAATCCCACCAGTTAAACGAACATAAATGCAAAACAGCAAGGAGAGAACAAGGTGTGTGTGTTTGGCCAGGTTGACCAAAGCACCATGAATGGGGCCTCATGAGATTAAGGAGGGCAGGAGGAAACTCTGAAGGTTACAGTTAGATGCTTGAATTTTATTCTAATGCACTTGAGCCCTAGGCAAATTATGTGATATATTTTTAAACTAGCACTCTATCTGCTACTGATAAAAGGACTATGGGAAACGACGGACCATTAGAAGATTGCTACAAGACCCAACAGACTAGACGGCGGGGCTTCACACTGAGATGGTAGCAATAAAAAGAAAGAGCTGGTTTTAAGATACATTTTGAAAGTAGAAGAGAAAGAACTTACTAATTGAGCTCATAAGTTTTGGGCATCTACTACTGCTGAAGGGTAATGCCATTATTGAAGATGAGAAACACTGCAGAAAGAAGATTTAAAGCGATGAAAATTGAACAATACATGAACAAACATGGGATGTGAATCTTTTCTTTTTTTTTTTTTTTTTTTTTTTTTTTTGAGATGAAGTCTTGCTCTGTCACCCAGGCTGGAGTGCAATGGCATGATCTCTGCTCACTGCAACCTCCGCCTCCTGGGTTCAAGCAATTCTCCTGCCTCAGCCTCCCGAGTAGCTGGGACTACAGGTGTGCACCACCACACACGGTTAATTATTTTGTATTTTTAGTAGAGACCAGGTTTTCTTTTCATTACTACTCAGTATCTCCAGAAGAGGAGTCACCAGCCTTCTCCAGTAACAATAGTGGTATTTAATAGTATAATGGTTGTGAAGAACTCACGATATGCTGGGCCCCTCTTCCTGATCTGAGCCCTAAGATGTAAGTGCTATTATCATGCTCATTTACTTGATGATAGATGTATTAGTCCATTCTCATGCTGCTATAAACAACTGCCTGAGACTGGATAATTTAGAAAGGAAAGTGGTTTAATTGACTCACAGTTCTGCCAGCCTGGGGAGGCCTCAAGAAACTTACAATAATGGTGGAAGGGGAAGCAAACACGTCCTTCTTCACATGGTGGCAGTAAGGAGAATGAGATCGGAACGAAGGAGGAAGCCCCTTAAAAAACCATCAGATCTCATGAAAACTTACTATCACGAGACTAGCATAGGAGAAACTGCTCCCATGATTCAATTACCTCCCACTGGGTCCCTCCCACTACACGTGGAGATTATGGGAACTACAATTCAAGATGAGATACGGGTTGGGACACAGCCAAAACATACCAATAGAAAATGAAGCACCAAGTTCCTTCACTTGCCCCAGGTCTCATGGCTAGTAAGTGGCAGAAGCAGAGTTTGAATCCAAGCAGTCTTAGCTCCATATTCCTTCTCTTGACCACTTGACTGCCCAATTTCATGGTTTCCTTAGCATGCCTGTAATGTAATTGACCCTTATGGACAATAAAAGGTGAACGGCTCATAGCTCAGCAGACTTAAAGAGGTGATTATCAACTCATACTGGTCTCTTAAATTGTACTTTATAAACATAGCATCAAAATGTTTACAGTTGGAATTTAGAGGTACTCTAGTCTAAAATCTGTGGGAAGGTGAGTAGTCCACAGCATGCCAGTAAACTCTGCCACCAGAAGAAAAAAAAAAAGTTCCTCTAGTAAACTGAGTCAAATCTAAACATTACTATTTACTGCAGGATATCTTAAGTCTTTAATGGGGTGTCACTATAAATATCAAAGCAGAATATAAGATATATTCGACCTTGTTTGATCTGGAAATCTTTAACGTTTGTTTTTGCTGCTTGTTTGTTTTGCTTCTCATCAGGAAGTATAATCCATACATCTGGTTGGGTCAATCCAACATTTCCTTATTGTGAAGATCAATAAACTCATGCACTGAGATATTTGTCTAAGCTCAAGGGATGAATATGGTCCTGGGCACAGTAAAATCTGATTAAAATCTGATTCCCCAAATTATCATGGCACAAGGAAGGACATTCAAAATAATCTGGTCTTTTTTTTTTTACATATATGAAGATATAAAGATTTACAGTTTTATACATTTGTTCAGCAGCAGTATATAATCAATATGGTACTTCACTAATCCCATTAATTATACCATCATCTACTTTTTAAAAAAAATCTGTTTCTCACAATAATAGGAATTTAGAGTCCAAACAGATGCCCCATCATTACTTGGCCAGGGCCCAAGAGCAAACTGCAGGTAGCAACACAGGAGACACCTTCTAATGTCACCTCCACACACTCTCTCAATCTCTCTCTAGCTCAAAACAGGCCTCCTTCAGAGTACTTGCGTCACTAGGCAAATGTGCTTTCACCTGCAGAATAAATCTCAGTATTTTTATGAAACCCTCTTTTATAAGGAAAAAGACACCAAATCGAAAACTAACATGGGAATAAGAACCAGTTCAACTTATAGCTGACATCGTCCTACTTTCCTAGATAAAAGAATCAACTCTGTATTTTATTCCTCTCATTTCCAGGAAGGTAATACTAGATAAATCTTTGTCTAAAATAAAGGATAAAAAAGAGACTGCTGAATTTAATTTTTTAATGTTGAACCTAGAAAACATTTTTTCTACTCAAGACAAGAACTTTCTAGTGCACACCTTCTGAACGATGAAAACCATTGATCGTGCTTGCAGAGTACAGTCTAAGATAAATGCCAAGAGGTCTGACTGCATTCTCTTTGCAACTGACTAGGTGAAATACCTTAAGTAAACCAAAGAACATTAGGACTCTTTAGATTATTAAGGCTCTCCAATTCTAAGTCTGCATGTGTTTTGATTGAGATGAACAAAATCATGTATTTATTTTAATCACCCAAAATTGACCTAAGACTTAACTCTGTGCCCAGCGCTGTGGTAAATGCTAGTGTGTGTTAATCTCTGAATTCTAACAACTCTCCTACTATATCTGTATTAATATTCTCCCAATCTTACAAATGAGGGAATTGAAACTGAGAAAGGAAAGAGAAAAAATAGGAAGTTAGGAGGAAGAAGGAAAATAAAAGAGGAAAAGAAAGACGAAGGAAGGGAGGAAGGAAGGGAGAAAAAAGAAAAGGAAGGAAGGAGAGGGGAGGGAGGGAAGGAAGGAGGGAAGAGAAATGTTAACGTAATGGAAACTATTCTAATTTGTTAACTATGTAATTGTGCAATGGTTAGTTATATTGTGAAATGTGTCTCTCAGTTCTCATAAAAATCGAAGAACTTTCCATGTAAAAGTTGTTGGATTGGCAAACAAACTTTGTATCTTATTTTCTGTTGGCTAACACCATATACCTTCCCTTAAAATGGCCTTGTGCACATTTATAAAGAAACTGAAAATTTGTGGGAAAAATGACTATTAAGGATCAAACTCCAGATAAGAGGGCAAAAGTTAACTAAGCTTAAATAGATATATTATAATGTAAGGGAGAGAGAAAATAGGATGAAAATCCACAAGAGGGCATATTTATATAAAGGACATTCAATAGTGGAGGTCTTTCTAGGAAAGTCTAGTGAAGTTAGCTAGGAGCTGTCTCATCTGCTGCCAGATAGCATAACCCATATGTAAAGAGTAAATAGAATTTCGAATTGACAATTATCTCTGTGCTTGGAGCTGTAAAGAACCAAGATGTCACTGACAGTGTTCCTTATTTCATGGTCCTTAAAGATAAAAGGATGTCTATAATGGTGAAATAGTATTAATCATAGGATAACCAAAGAAACAGTAACCTTATAAACCTTATAAACATTAGAAACATTAACTTTGTAAAAACTTAAATATATTCTCATTGGTGGTCAAAACACACTTTCAAAATGCATGAATCTGCAAGCTGGTTTTAACGACACTATCATGGAAGCCCATGACAGGGATGCTGCTGATTAATGGGCTAATAAATTATTTAATTGGATTTTTCCCTCCATTCAATTGTAAAATCTATGCATTTCTTAGCTTATGTAAGGTCTGTTAGTGCCTTCCTAAGCATTCTATTTTGTCAAAATGTAGACTGAAGAAGTAAATAGAAGACTTATACACTTAACCACAACTTTTGACATAAAACTTTTTTTTTTTTTTAACTCAGTACTGTTAACTCAAAACAATGTCATGAATGGTGAATACAGCAAGCCTTCCTTGTGTATGTTTGTTTTTAAAGATGATGCTGGTTTAACTATAATTCTAAGTCAGGAATTTCCTCACACTTCCCAGTTTAGAACCTTCAGTTAATTAAAGGTCAGTCTTTATCATGTAAAAGTTTGCTAATAAAAGCCTTGCCAGTTCTTTTTTTCTTACAACTGTGTAAGCAATCCCTAGATGATCTATTTCAAATGTGATTTTAAATTCTGAAATGGAAAAAATCTTCTAAAGCCAATAATCAGATGTATAAGATATATGGGATTCAGCATTTAGAGGGATACGCACTACTACTGACTCATATTCTCAGGACCAAATTGGATCCTCAATAAAATGCCTTAAGTAGCACCTTGAAATTTGATTCAATGTGATTTGTACATATTCAATAGCTAATATGTGCTAGATTCCATGCTATTAAACCGAGGCTTCATTTCACCACGCTCTCATTTCATCACCATCAAATGAATATGTATAGGACACTTCCTATGTCTATGCCATTTAAAAGCATAAGAAGAAATACAAGAAAACAGAATACCTGCCCTCAGGGAACTGGCTCAGAACAACATGTACCAAGAAGTTTTAATTAGGATTGATGTCTGATTAGAGGCAAGAGATCTCACCTCATTCATCTTTGTCTTCTGAGCAAGTGACACAGCACCCTGCCCAAGAGCACCCAAAGAATGTTTGGGGACCTGAATGGTATTATGAGTAATTTTACACTTTATAGATAGAAAGATTTCCCTTCTAAAGTTTGTCCTAGTTCTAAAATAATTCCCAGGAGGGAAAACTGATGCTTTACACATTGATTACTGCTATTCTTAATTCCCAAGGGTCACTGAGTATGTACCAACATATTGTGCTTAATTGTTCTCAAAATCACTTATACTCAGTTTCAAAGCCACATACTGAAGCCATATATACAAGACTCAGACTAAATATATCATATGGCAAAACGTAATATTATAAAAATATATTTAACGAATCATTTTCTTGGTTATCTGGTTAACTTTTCTCTATGTATATCTTTTAAAGATATCACATATCACCTTATTCAAATGTCAACTGCTGCTCAGATGATAAGGGGAAAGAGTACATGAAGATGATTTTCGTGTTTGGCAATAGGGTGCCGGGGAGAAACCTAGTTTTTAAATTCCAGCTGGGCTGTGAGCCAGTTGCTTCTTTATAAAGTGCTTTATTATTATTATTATAAGAACTGTCTACCGAATAGGTACTAAATGAAACACCATATATATATAAGCTATTAATGTAGTACCTAGCATATAGTAGATGCTTCATAAATATTAAATTCCTTTCTATTTCTGTGGAAACATGGATTTACCCTCAAGAGGTTGTCTCCATAGTTAGAAAATCTGATTATCCTCCTTCAAATTTTGCACTGAATGAAACAGCGTTTGTGTTTATGCCCCTCTTTACTCTGAACCATTACAGGTAACTGCCATAGCTTTGGGAATAATACAGCAAACTCCAAATGTCTATATAAAACAAAAAATCATGTAGAATTTAGTGTCGCAAATCAACACCTACACTGTAGGTTTTTAAATTACTTTCTATGAAACTGTAGTTTAAAAAATTTACACACTTGAAAAAAAATCAACTGTAGTTATTTTAATCACACAGAATAAAAGTTATTGCAAATACTCTTCAACATGTCTGAAATCATAGAAATTCGCTGATAAATATTAGTAAATATTTTATTTATCCTCATCACCTACTGTTTTATGACCAGATTGAAAGGCCAACAGACTATTTGAGTAAGAAGGACTACCTAATTGATATGAAAGTCTAAAAGCCACCAAAATATTCTATGAGCAATACTGAACAAAACAAATACGCAAGATCTGCAATGCATGAGCTTAAAGTAATGAGATCAAATAATTCTAAAATGCTGTTTGATATAATTTCATTTCTCCATTTCTTGACAGTCATTGTATTCCTTGAAGTTGAGGCATCCATTTGTTCAAGCGAAAGGTAGAATGCAGCAAATACAATTATACTCTACTTTTAAATTTCAAAATGAGTTCTTAATGGCCATGTCAGAAACAATACTTGTAAGAGCCAGAGCTTTTATTTGTAAGAGCTAGTCTTTGTTGAGAGGATGGATTTAGGAGGCCCAATGAGACAAAGCTGAAAGACTCAGCACAGAGATTATTAATGTCAATTGCAGAATATGGAATAAATATTCTAAAAAAAAAAAAAAGGAAGGAAGGAAGAAAGAAGGAAGGAAGGAGGGGAGGGAGGCTTTGTAAGTTATAGTATGGACTGAAGAGACTACAAAGGGTGAAGTCAAGAATTAAGAAAAAAGCATAGTGCTATGTCACTGAGAAAGGCCTAGGGAAGATATCTGGTGGCCACAGTAAAGTGAAAGCAGATGTGTGCAGAGTTTCGGAACTTGAAGCCTAAGACCACTTCAGACTCTAGGGACACTAGCACTGGGCGCTCACCAATGCTCAGAGACTAAGCAAATCTCGTTTCTTCACCCACAGTGGCCTGAAGGAACCCAGAGGACTTCCTGGACACCCCACCCCATCCCACCATCATGGTGTGATGTAAGCTTCTCCATCTTCCCTAAGAAAAGGAAAGGGACAGGGAGATGGGAGAAAATAACCCTGGACTCACTGCCCTATAAAAAACCTAAACTGTGTAAAGGAAGAGAACAAATTACTGTGAAAAGGTAAGACAAAGTTTATTTTCCTCCACCATCAACAGAAATGGAAGCTCAACACCAAGTGGAGTTAATTATAGAAAACAAAGTTAAATATCTCTTTATCTGCATTCTGCAGTAGACATTTTAACAGGTTACAGTGATTTTTTTTAGATGTTGACTTTTGAACACTGGTAAATGAAGGAGAAATATGTAATAAAAATCTCAAGATGGAGAATTAGAGAAATGGCAATAAGTCCGAGTGACTAAGGTAAAATATATGTGTGAGCAATCCCCATACCACTAGCTATGATCCCATGCATTTCTTGGCACTTTACTGTTTTTACATTTTTAGCTCATTAGTGAGAAGATATAAGCTCCCTGAGGGACAGAGGAGAGAAATCCTGTAAAACAGAGCTCAAGCTTTGCCTAGAGTTAGTGAAAATTAAATCTAATAGCCTAGCTTTTGTCACTAGCTTATTAAATTACAGAGATACAGAAAATAAAACTATTATCAAGACCTCAGGAGAAAAGGTAGAACATAAAGGTGTTACATTATTTTAAATAGGTTTTTAATAGAAATACTTAGGGAAAATAAAACTATGCTTTATGTTTATTGTATTGCAATGATTGTTTAAGATTTGTTTCTGTGAATTACAAAAACAAAAAACAACTATTCTAATTCCTATTCAAAAACTTGTGGAACACACACTTGAGGCTTGCCATTCTATAAAATACATATATTTTAAAACAACATATTATACACAATAAATATATAGTTTTTGTTAAGTGAAATTAATATGTTAGTAACTCACACACGCTTATGAACACAGACACATACATATTGGAGACCAATAAACAAAATTGTTAGCTTGAAGAAACTGCACACATAATTGATGCAACAAATTGAACTTGGTGTACATAAATTGTCTACACAGCCATAGAGATAGTAATATTATATACTTATACTATTTTATTGCAGTCATGCTGAATTAACATACCAAGTTAAGGATAGAGTTCTTCAGGTCTGGTTTTGATTTGAGTTTTGCTTTTCAGCTAGACTATTTTTTCCAAACTAGTGTCAGCTTTGAAAAGCTGCAGGAGCCTCTTGTGGATGCCCACCTCATCCGACGGAAGGCAGTGTTCCAAAACCCTTTGTGTTAGTGAGATGAGAAGTTGGTATTGTAAGGACTGGTTTAAGCTGTAAATAAGCATACTCTCACAAGGCATCAACCAGATGTCAATAAGAATTAAGGTTTACAAATATCAAAGAAATCCAACCTAGCATCTATTGTAAGGGTAATCGTTTACTTAAGTCAAGTTCCATTTTAAATTAAGCCTAAATGAATTATTCTCAAGTCTCTGCATATTGAATAGTGCATCACAGACATGCCACATCACCATGCAAATGGAAAATAAAGTACTAAAAATTAGGTCAGCAATTATATATGCAAAAGTTATTTTGCAGAGCAGCGATCTGACCTACAACGTTCTCTCTTGAGGCACACTTAAATACTACAGGATACAGTACAAGAGTAATGGAGACATCAGTGAAACCATGTATAGACGGAACAGATTATGCTTTACTGGTTAGTTTGGTTGGGTTCTGTAGCTCAGGTGAATCTCTCATTTTGATCATGGTCTTCTCTCCTTGCCTAGGATTCCAAGAGCTTCTGAGACACCATCATCACCACAAAAAAATAGTTCCCACTAGTTGAACATTTTTTAGTAGGTACTAAGCTCAAGATTTGGCCTTCCCTGACACATTCTATTCTTAAAATACCCGTGTGAGACAGAGATTACACTCCCATTATACAGATAAGAAACTGAGACTGAAAGAGACCAAGAATTTTCCCAAACATACACAGCTGGTAATAGGAATACAGATGTGTCTATGAGGGCAATGCTCTTCTCATTATACTTGCAAGAAAGGCGTGGACATTTAGTGCAGTGAGAAAATGAATGGACACAAATGTTTTAAAAGGTTTAATTATAATCAAAATACATTTGGAATGCTGTAGAAGCAGAGGAAAGCCAAGAACCAAGATTCAGAAACCTCTAGCACTGACAGAGATGGAGGCTGATTTTTAGACATTCTAGCAAAAATAACCTTTCCAGGAATGGTGAGCCTCATAAAATGACTGCATTCATCATACTAGGGGAGTAAGGCAGAAAACTGCCACATAGACCTAATTTGTGTCAAGCCTGCTGATGGCTGCTGCTGTTGGTACTTTTCTCCAGTGTAAAGGTCTGGTAAATAAAATTACAAGAAAATGTAGAGAAAAATATTAGTAAAGACAGAGTTCTGACTAGATGGAGTTACAAGTGGCTCAAATGACACATTTTGATACAAAATGTTTTGTTTTGCTTATACAAAATTAAATTGCTAGATAATTTAATGGGCTCCAGTGTAATGAAAAGCACAATTCCCCAAAAGATTTTAGTCTGTAAGCAAAGGTTCGCAGTGGATTTGGGGGTCATTATTCAGCATGGTAGGAAAGCCAGGGCTAACAGGTGATGTTTAGAAGTTTTGGAGTGCTAGTATTGACTTGCTTTCTGTTTCTCTAGATCACGGTGCCTGTTCTTTACAGCCGTATCTGCTCATTACTAGGAATTACACCTTATATTTGGATCAGAATTCCTTCTTTTAAAAAAAAATCTACCTTATAGGATCAGGGTTTTTTCCTGATCAGGACTTTTCTTTGCAATTCTAACTGCAAGAAAAATATCTGAGAAAGGGTGCTTTGTTGTACACACTAAACTTTCCCATTCTCCATTTCACATTGATGGATCAATTCTCCTGTCAAGTTTGACAACTGTCATTAATAAAAAGGAAATTTGACTGTCATGCATATACACCTTGTTTTACATGCACAGACTCTCAAGCAGAAATATAGAGAGCACGCGGCCTTGCTTTGCTACCTGAACTATTATCATGAACTTGTTTGATTGGTTATAGTTTAGAAGATGAAAAAAGAAACATTTTGGCTATTGAGATAAAATCAAAATCCTGCAGTCCAAATTCTGGACTGAACAGGAGATCCCTGAAGATAGGTTCTTGAGAGCCACGCAGCAAATGACTTGAACTGTCATACAAAGTTTCCATTTGTGACTGGGATCCCCCTGCAGAGAAATGTGGCCTGGGTTGAATGAGGTGCTTTCCTAGGATCTTTGTTTTTTCATTTCCTCCTCTTGGTTTAATATTTCTATAACTAATAGACATATTCAACATAGAAACTTTTACTCTACTTCTCAGTTTGTCTTTTTTATATTAAAAAATCCAAACAGTTTGGAAAATAGATTATAAGTTCACTATTCTGATATCTATAAGCCTTCTATGTATTTATTTTCAAATATGATTTTTAAAAACCAGGCATGGTGGCTCACGCCTGTAATCCCAGCATTTTGGGAGGCTGAGGCAGGTGGATCACAAGGTCAAGAGATCGAGACGATCCTGGCCAACATGATGAAACCCCGTCTCTATTAAAAATACAAAAATTAGCTGGGTGTGGTGATGTGTGCCTGTAGTCCCAGCTACTCAGGAGGCTGAGGCAGGAGAATCGCTTGAACCTGGGAGGTGGAGATTGCAGTGAGCTGAGATTGTGCCACTGCACTCCAGCCTGGTGACAGAGCAAGACTCCGTCTCAACAACAACAACAAAAACACCTTATAGTATCTGGTTAAGGATAACTCCATATTGTTCCTTATGTATCACTGTTACTATCTGTAAAATATCTTTGACATTACTACAAAACTTAACACTTCACAGATTACTCACTAGTTTGCTTCCAGTTTTTTACTGCAGTTGCTCCTCTGAACATTTTATGCATTTTTTAAGATTAATTATTTTGGCTTTACGTTCATTTGAATTCCTTCTTAATCTGGAATGCCTGAGTGGGATTACTGGGTCAAAGGCCATGAACACTTCTGTGAGTAGTGATAATCTCCAGTTAGTTTTATGTGGCCTGACAATACATATGATTAGTGGCTTCATGGAAATCTCATCATTTCTTTTTCTTGTATTTTTATTTCCTTTTTCTATGTTCTTTGTTTTCCTAATAGATGCTTTGATCTTTATTTCCCTGTTTATTTACCAATCCTATAATTGCATTTGAATTTTAAGTTATTGATTTCTTCTAACAGTATTAAGTTTAGAATTTTTTCATCTAAGAGCTGATAAGTATTCAATTTTCTTTTATTTTTTCTTATATGTTTACATATTTATTGTAATTTTTAGAAATTATTGTAGTAAATTATATAAAACATGCATTTAACTGAATTTGTACCCCAAACTGCTAACCATTCATTTGAAATAATTTATTTTTGATAGTCTGCTTCTCCTCTCTCCTCTGTTTTTAGTGGGGGAAGAGGTTATGTGTATTATAATTAGATTTATTCAGTAGCTATTCTTTTCTAATAACACATGCATTTTCTTAGGTAAAAGCATTATTTCAAAGATCCATCTTGGATGTACTAACATATGATATACTTTTTCCTACTAGAAGTATGTCTATTTATTCACATTTTCATTATCTCAGCAAACTTTTATAGAAAAATGCTCAATCTCTTTGCAGATTACTTTTCATATATTTCATGCAATTTGCTACTATTATAAATTAAATATTTGTTGTAATTCCTAAGTGACTATTTCTAGTAAGGCATTTATTTTGTTTTAAAAATTTATTTACTTTGAACTTACCTATATTACTGGAGCCTTTTATTAGAAGTTATTTTTTCTTTCTTTCTTTTTTTTTTTTTTTTTTTTGAGATGGAGTTTCACTCTTGTCACCCACGCTGGAGTTCAGTAGCACAATCTTGGCTCACTGCAACCTCCATATCCTGGGTTCAAGTGATTCTCCTGCCTCAGCCTCCCAAGCAGCTGGGATTACAGACATGTGCCACCACGCCCGGCTAATTTTGTATTTTTGGTGGTGAGCCACCACGCCTGGCAATGTTTTACTCAAGTTTCAATACATTTTAACATCCCTGCCCTCCAAATCAATAATTTATATTTATAATCAATACAAAAGTATTTGATCATTGAGAAATATTTATTTCTTTAAAAAAACCTATTACTCTGCTTGCCTTTATACATTTTGAAGGCCTAAATTTAGAGGATTATTTGAGATGTTGTCAGCATGAATTCAGGAAAATTGAGGGGAAGATTAACAGGGTTGTTTATACATCTAATTTAAACATCAATTTGTGATTACTACATTTATCCAGGCTTATTAGCAATTCAGGCAGAATCTAGTTGTCATAACTATTTAATGATCAGTTACCATTTCATTAAAATACCTATTCTAAAGATAGTATTTAACACTCTTAAAGAACCTAATCATTTTCTTTTTGTAGGATCAGTTGGAGGTTAGGTAGGACTTGGTCTGACTCAGAAGGAAAATTATTTTACACCTCAGCAAACAAAGTAATGGGGGTTTTTGACATAAATAGCACTGCTGTGCTCTGTAATTGAAGTTCAAAAATGGACGATGAAACCACAGAAGCAGAAAACCAAAGTAAGCTTGCAATGAAAAGAAATACAGGCCACAGTTGCTTCTGGCTGAGACTGATTGCCAATCTTTGGGAATGAGATTATGACACCAATTCTAATGCATTGGGTCTTGCATTGGCCTTAAATCACATTCCTCCCTTAATGTCACTCTCCAAGCACACCAAAGAATATGTCATTCTCTCATCAAGAGACATGACATAGATTGATGGTGACTTGAATAGGCTATCAGAGTTTTCCATTGGGTAGAATCCTGCCCTTGTCTGGTCAATATTTAGAGGTGCTGCTACATATGCTGCTACATGTTCTAAAGCATCGCAGGCGTGGCCTGAAGAAACAGGACATAGTGGGAGATACAAACACATCACCAACTGAAATTTACTTTTAATCTTTTAATGTGCATCGAGTAGTGTTGCTTCCAGATTACTTATACCTTTTCAAAAAGACTCACAACAACCAATCTTTTCTGTTGCCCAGCTTTTTAATAGCTGTAATGCTTAGGACACCTAGATTTCTGAGGTGAGTTACATAAATATTTCATTTTTGTTTTGTATTCATGGCAGAATTTCTATGTTTCATGGATTTTCTTAATGCAGATACACTCAAACTAACATAATATAGTAGCATGTCTAATTTTTTCCAGAGGATACCAATTCAATAGCTTGATATTTAATGCAGGCAAAATGGACATATCTCAATATAGATTGTTAAAGGTGAAATCATTTTAGTTACTTAGTAAACATATTGGAAGGATCCAGGGCATTACTACCATCACATATTCCCTATCCCCAAAATAAAGTATGCTCTGCAAAATCCATCACAATTGCAGTTTCTCATTCTATGGTTTTTAGTTATTTTCTTGCTCTTACAATTTTGGTGTAATTCTGAAATAATGGGCACACAAATAACATTGTATTTAATAAATACTTAATGGAAAAACAAAACTTGAATATTGATTTCATTATTTCCATTTTCTTAGAATGACATACTTTCTGCAAGCAATAGGCTGACATCTTAATTTACAACTGAAATGCACATACATTCATTTCAACTAAAATGCCATGAAAGTATCATGGCAGAATTGACAAAAATGACAGAATAAAAGATTCCCTCAGCATGCTATTTTTAAAAATTTCTAAGAGTGATTTGTGGGATAAAAAATTAAATATTTCTATCATTATTCTTCATCCCATAAACTGATGTATGAAAGAATTTTATAGTAGAGAACACATCTTTGGAAAGAACTATTTTCATAAATGAAACAGGTGTAACATATTAAGGCAGATAGCAAAAATCCTAAACTACGAATATTTGTAAACCATCTAAATAAAATAGAAAATTAAAATGAGATCTTGGGTAGCCTATCATTCAATATGTTAAAAGGAAAGAAACAAGTCAAAAGCACAGGATAAGAATTTTAAATCAATGAAATTAAATGTCTGAAATTAAATGAGGTAAGAATCATCACATAATAATTGAAATTATAATCTATTATGTTGTTATTTTCAGGTGGTTTATTTTTTATATGTCTCTCTAGCAGTCAGGAAAAAAAACCCAAAATAAAACTAATCTGAAATGTACCATAATCTTGAAAACCGAAACCAACATTTCATGAAGGGTGATTTAATTACAATATGTTATAGTAACCTTAAAAAATCTAGAGAAAGAATTGGGTAAGGTAAATTTTTAAGAAAAGATCTAGGCAACATCTGTGGTTATTAGAATAGGAAAATCTCTGGAGGGGCAAAGGGTAAATTATCAGGCTCTTTTGGCTGGAAAGTAGTATCTGTTAATATTCAATTCCCATTGCTCTAATTTCATAGCCACCAAGCAAGTTTCCTACCTATAATTTGGCCACCAGAGCACATCTTCTCACCCAAGGGGAGTGTCTTGTATGATTAACTAATCCAGTTATTTTATTATGTGTAGCTCCTACTGTAAATTAATGAGCAGACATTAAGATTTATAAATCAGTCTCTTGTGACTTTGGCTAATACAAATCAGTCTCTCAGTATCACCTTGACATGCTCTGGCTTCAAGCATAGGACAATATCCTGAGTAACACACTTTACCAAAATCTAGGCACCAAAGAAAGCTTAACCTAATATGTTTCTTAACCTGATGATAAAACAGCCTAATGTTTTTCTTTTTACTATGGAGAGAAAGATGACAGTTAACTAAGAGATGAAAAAAATAGAAGAGTTTTTTAACCTGATACTGAGTTGTAAATTTCTCAATCTGTTCCTTAACTTTCAGTCTTAAATAGAACTCCTACTAAAAATTATTATAAGGATTATTCCAGAATTGTAGTAAATGAACATTAAGCTTTTTTTCTTCATCTCTTCTACCTTATATACTTTTTTGGAGGGTGACTTTAAAGAAAATATAAAAAAGAAAATATAGTATCCTAATAATTTCATGTTTATTCCTGCAGAAATGAATGGTTTAAAAAATTGTGCACAAAGTGACAACAGATTCTCACTAAGGAATTTTTCTGTAAATTCATCTTTTCTCCTGTACTTATGCTGTGTATAACATCAGAACTAATTTTAACATGAGAGCAACATGTTCAAGAATGCAATTATTTTGCAGAAAATGTGTGTCAAACCCAGACAGAAGAAACTGTGAGTTTTAAAAGTAATATCTCTTCAAGACAGTGTAGCATTGACAAAATAGAAAAATAAATTAATGGAACAGAACAGAGAGCCATATAGTTAGACACACATCAATATAGTCAGCTGATCTTTGGCTAAGGAGCAAAGGCAATACAATGAAGCAAAGACTGTCTTTTCAACAAATGGTGCTGGAACAACTGGACCTCCACATGCCAAAAAACTGAATCTAGATACAGACTTTTAATCTTACAAAAAAAAAGTAACTCAACATGAGTCATAGATCTCAATGTAAGGGGTGAAACTATACAACTTCTAGAGGATAACAAAGAAAAAAAAATCTAGATCAGAGGTGTCCAATCTTTTGGTTTCCCTGGGCCACATTCAAAGAAGAATTGTCTTGGGCCACATATCAAATATGCTAATGATAGCTGATGAGCAAAAAAAATAAAAATAAAATAAATATAAAAATAAAAAAAAACCACACACACACACATACAAGAAAATCTTATCATGTTTTAAGAAAGTTTACTAATTTTTGTTGGGCTGCATTCAAAGATTCAAAAAATCTCATGTTTTAAGAAAGTTTATGAATTTGCATCCTGGGCCACATGAGGCCTGTGGGCTTCCAGTTGGATGAGCTTATCTAGATGGTCTTGGGTATGGTGGTGACCTTTTAGATTTAACACCAAAAGCACTATCCATGACAGAAGTAATCTATAGGCTGGGACTCATTAAAATTTAAAACTTCTTCTCTGTGAAAGACATAGTCAAGAGAATGAGAAGACAAGACACAGATTTGAAGAAAATATTTGCAAAAGATATATCTGATAAAGGACTGTTACCCAAAATATATTAAGATCTCTTAAAACAGTAAGAAAACAACCCAATTAAAAATGGGCAGAAGACATGAACAGACAGCTCACCAAAGAAACAGATGACAAACAAGTGTAAAGATGCTCCATAATAAACTGTCAGCAGAGAAATGCAAATTAAAACAGGAATGAGATATTACTGCATATCGATTAAAATGGCCAAAATCCAGAAGAACACCACCAAATGCTGACAAGGATGTGGTGCATTATAAATTCTCATTCATTGTTGATGGGAATGCAAAATTGGTACAGCCACTTTAGAGGACAGTTTGGCAGTTTCCTATAAAACTGAACATACTCTTAATATACAACCCAGCAATTGTACTCCTACACATTTAATCAAATGAATTGCAAACTTACATCCACAAGAAACACCCTGCACATGGATGTTTGTAACAGCTTTATTCAAAATTGCCAAAACTAGGAAGTAAACAAGATGTCCTTCAGTAGATAAATGGCTAAACTGTGGTACATCTAGATAATGGAATATTATTCAGTGCCAAGAAGAACTGAGTTACCAAACCATAAAAACACATGGAGAAAACTTAAGTGCATATTATTGAGAGTAACCAATCTGAAAAAGGCTACATTATTATATGATTCTAGCTGTATGACATTCTGAAAAAGGCAAAACTATGGAGACAGTAAAATATCAGTGGTGGTCAGGGATTAGAGGGAAGGAGAGATGAATAGGCAGAGCACAGAGGATTTTTTGGGCAGTGAAATTGCTCTGTATAGTACTACAATGAGAGAGACACGTCATTATACACATTTGCCAAAACTCATAGAACGTACAACACCAAGAGTGAACCCTAATATAAACTATGTGATAATGATGTGTCAATATAAATTCACCAATTAACAAATGTTAATGCACCTGCACCTCCTCTGGCGCAGGCGGTTGATAGTCGGGGAGGCTGTGCATATGTGGAGGAAGGTGGCATATGGGACAACGGAAATTCTGTATGTTCTGTTTAATTTTGCAGTGAACCTAATCTGCTGTTTAAAAAGGAGTCTATTAAGACAAAACACTAAAAGTTTTTAAAGTACTATCTTTATGTTCTTACATAAATCATTGCTCACTGATATGGATGCCCAAATCTAGTACTTTAAAAGTTTTTAAAATAATGAACTGAGACTTCACACCTGATTCCTAAATTTCTAGATGACCTGTCTGTTTTATAAGATAATCTTACATTAAAGGAAATTATAAAAAGGCAAAGCATAGCAAATGCATTAAGATGTCATTTATGTTTCATTCCAAGATTATCTTACTATGTGTCCAAAAGTAAATCACATCATATTTTAATGTCTGAAAGATGTACCTTATATGACTCCTGATATCCATTTTCTTGACCTATCACAGTTAAGACATTTCTGTTGCATACCTTTTCTAATTACTTTTTCCTTTTACTGAGATAACATAGTCTTTAGGTTTACTGTTATTTCCTTATTTCCATTGGCTTTAATCTAAACAGAAAGATCACATAATCCATTTAAATTGCAACAATGAGAAATCCCATCTGACCAGAAGGATATTTTATTTCCTCATTGGTCACCTGAAAATACTGAAACTCATGTGTTTTTTGGCTGCATAAATGTCTTCTTTTGAGAAGTGTCTGTTCATGTCCTTTGCCCACTTTTTGATGGGGTTGTTTGTTTTTTTCTTGTAAATTTGTTTGAGTTCATTGTAGATTCTGGATATCAGCCCTTTGTCAGATGAGTAGGTTGTGAAAATTTTCTCCCATTTTGTAGGTTGCCTGTTCACTCTGATGGTAGTTTCTTTTGCTGTGCAGAAGCTCTTTAGTTTAATTAGATCCCATTTGTCAATTTTGTCTTTTGTTGCCATTGCTTTTGGTGTTTTAGACATGAAGTCCTTGCCCATGCCTATGTCCTGAATGGTAATGCCTAGGTTTTCTTCTAGGGTTTTTATGGTTTTAGGTCTAACGTTTAAGTCTTTAATCCATCTTGAATTGATTTTTGTATAAGGTGTAATGAAGGGATCCAGTTAAAAATGCTCATGCTCATCATCACTGGCCATCAGAGAAATGCAAATCAAAACCACAATGAGATACCATCTCACACCAGTTAGAATGGCAATCATTAAAAAGTCAGGAAACAACAGGTGCTGGAGAGGTTGTGGAGAAATAGGAATGCTTTTACACTGTTGGTGGGACTGTAAACTAGTTCAACCATTGTGGAAGTCAGTGTAGCGATTCCTCAGGGATCTAGAACTAGAAATACCATTTGACCCAGCCATCCCATTACTGGGTATATACCCAAAGGACTATAAATCATGCTGCTATAAAGACACATGCATACGTATGTTTACTGCGGCACTATTCACAATAGCAAAGACTTGGAACCAACCCAAATGTCCAACAATGATAGACTGGATTAAGAAAATTTGGCACATATACACCATGGAATACTATGCAGCCATAAAAAATGATGAGTTCATGTCCTTTGTAGGGACATGGATGAAGTTGGAAATCATCATTCTCAGTAAACTATCGCAAGAACAAAAAACCAAACACCGCATATTCTCACTCATAGGTGGGAATTGAACAATGAGATCACATGGACACAGGAAGGGGAATATCACACTCTGGGGACTGTTGTGGGGTGGGGGGAGGGGGGAGGGATAGCATCGGGAGATATACCTAATGTTAGATGACGAGTTAGTGGGTGCAGCGCACCAGCATGGCACATGTATACATATGTAACTAACCTGCACAATGTGCACATGTACCCTAAAACTTAAAGTATAATAATAAAAAAAAAAAAGAAACTGGCAAAAAAAAAAAAGAAAAGAAAATACTGAAACTCTTTTTCTTTTTCATCATGGAACCTTATCATTTTTCTGGTTGTAAATATTGAAAGAGTATAATGAAGCAGAAGAAAACATCAGCAATAAACCAGAACTCCTCGGGCAAGACTGTTAACATTTTAGCAGTTTTGTTTAGAATTTTTTTGCATTTTCATAATTAAGAAAAGATCGTATTCCTATCTTGTTTTAGAATATTATTGTAAAATTCTTTTCCATGTCATTATAAATTCTTCATCAACACCACTGTTAAAGGCTGAGGACCTCACAATAGAGTCAATAATTTATTTAACTATTCTCCATATTCTATAATGTTGCTGGGCATTATAATGGTGTGATGAATATCTTTTCACTGTAATGCCTCCCTATATTTTAAACACTTTTTACAGGAGTTTTTCCTCAATAATACCCTACTGGCCTTAAAGAGAACTCACTTATACATGTGATAAATACACCAAGAACACAGTTATCATATGATTTTTTTATCAAAGAAAAATATCACATAAATTGATAGCATTTTATCAAACTTATTTTCCACATAGTCCTGACTTCCTTATTCAACATTTAAGTTTCTTTCTCTTTCAGTAGCCTGTGTGATCATTTCTTTGTTCTCTAGTTTCAACTATAGTCAACATTATTGAAAAGTTTCTTTTAAAATTGGGAAAATTATTTTTGGCCCCATACCTACCCTATTAATCCCAAAAAGCATATGGAAGGAAGCAATGGAGAGGGAAACCGAAATCCTCAGAAAAATCTGATGTGCGTTGACAAGACAGGGAGAATTTGAGCTGAAGTATAACTATGGCCCCCACCTCATTCAGAGAGCATGACACATTCCATCTGCTCCCAGACGGGAATCATCATTTAGCAGTGAGGCCACAGGTTAGAAAAGTGAATGAATCCCCCAACGAGAACAAGTCAAGTCCCATAATTTGAAGGCTTTTCTAATTTGAGGGCCCTGGGCTGCTTTGGGGAATCCTATAAACATGTCAGTGTCAGATTTGGAGGGACTTAGCTTATTTTTTCTTTGAGGCCAGCAGGACCTTCTGATTGAGAAGAGGAAATTAAAAAAAAAAAATGGGCATCAACGTTCAGAGGCAGCATGGAAGAGATAAGAAAAACAAAGCTTTGGAGTCAAGCCTATGAGCATCCAAGCCAGGTTAGGCTATAGACTACATAGAATGTTTGATCTTGTACAAGGTTCTTGGCCACACTAAGTCTCAGTGTTGTCTCCTGGGTGATAACTAACTACAATGTGTTGCAATGTGTAGAAAGTATGAAACAGCATATCTGGTACATGGTAGATTTTAATAAGCACTGATACCCTTTTCTGCCTCCAAATTTCCTCTACTTCACTGAGTCCTTCTCTTTTCCATCTAGACTCAAGGAAGACTGAAATCAAAGGCATTCTGGACTTTTCCTAGGTTGTCCAGCCCACTCTACAGCGGGTGGGGTAAAAGAATTACACAAGTAAATATGGTATTGATTTACATTCACACATGAACTTTTAGAAATAGACCAAGTGATTCTATTGCATAATTCAGGCATTTTTTGTATATAAAACCAGTTATTGCTTTTATAAGCATCAGTAGTGGGGAGGAAGAGGCATTTTTCAAACTTCCCATACATTTGAAACTGAGAAATTTCCCATGACACGAACTTATCTTTCTACTCTGTCTGGATCCCTGCTTTACTCAGTTGTCACTGATTTTATAGCTTGAACTCTAAATTTCAATTAATTTAAAATACAATTAATTTTAAGACCATCAAATCCAGCTAAGTTTATAGCCATCTACTAGATTCACATGAATATTCATTTTCTCCAGCTCATTTATTAAAATCAATTTAAGAAAAATACAGTTTAAAAGGATTCTGAAGAAATTAGGGTATTTAATTAACTAAAACAAAGAGGATATTATCCAGCAATGTTTTAAAAAGATTTTTAATAGTAGAATCTACTTTCTCTTATTAATAAGTTTTTGTGACAACTGGGACTTTTTATTTTGCAAATTTAAAAACTAAAGCAAAATCTTGCCCTTGTTTTGATGTAGATGTATTATAGTTTTATCTATTTAAGTCAAAAACATTTTTCTGAGAAGACAGAATTTGGTTTATAGTTTGGTTGGGCTATAGTTATTGTCATTCTCCTGTGGACCCTAAATATACTCTAGGCAAGAAACTCTGGATTTAGAAACTGTCTATTAACCTAGTTTTATTTTACCTTAGTAGTTTTCAACTGTTTGCTATAGAACTTCAAGTACCTAAATGATGGAGTTACATCTGCTACCCAGATTGGGAAACAGATGACAGGACAGGCCTAATAGTGTAATTAGTTTATTTAAATATTGAATGAACAAAGAGGATTGCTCTATGTGCAAAGTGTGGCAACTGCTAACTAAAAGGTGTTATCCCAATGTCTACTTTTCTGTTGATAATTTTGTTTTTGTTGGTTCTTCTCTTGAAGACCATACCAACAGACACGCTCTAAAACATGTCCATTAATTCAATCTGTCTCTGCCCTTGGTTACTCCCTAACTGTTCTAGCATTTTACCCAATGTGGTAGGCAGAATAATGACATCTCAAAGATGTCCATGTTTTAATCCTTGGAACATGTGAATATGTTACTTTACATTGCAAAGGGGATTTTGCAGTGTGATTAAGGTTAAGGACCTGGAGAAAGGAAGATTATCTTGAACTATGCAGGTGGGCCCATTTGAATCACATGAGTTCTTAAAAGAACCCTTCTGTCTGAGATAAAAGTGAGAGAGGTCACCAAGAGAGGTAACATTGCTGTCTTTGAAGATGGAAGGAGGAGGCCATAAGCCAAGGAATGAAGGCGACCTCCAGAAGCTGAAAAAGGTAGAGAAATGGATCCTCTCCCAGAGCCTGCAGAAGGGAACATAGCCCAGCTGACACCTTGATATTAGCCCAGTGAGAGTCACTTAGGCTTCTGACTTACAGAACTCTAAGGTAATACATTTTTATTGTTTAAACCATTATGATTGTGGGAATTAATTACAACAGCAACAGAAAATTGATATCACTCATAAGAATTAATCTCATCATAAAGAAAAGAAATCCTGTGGGCCACCTGCCTACCACTTTTCAGATGGATAATGGCATTCATAATTCTACAGTATCACTTTGAATTCTTTTCTAGTAAGAAAATTTGCACATATTGAATTCCTAACTCTTTGAGGCATGAAAGAGTTTGAGGTTATACATAAACCATATCCCCTATGTTACTTCTGGGTTTCTGTCATTCTATTTTACTCTCTCCTTCATAAGATATCAAGGATGTATTACAACCAGAATGTACTTCTTACCTGTCTTGCTACATTCACATTGTGGTACACATGAGAATGCTGAGATTAAAGGCTCAAAAATGAACACCTTAAAAAGAGAGATGAATCTATCATTTCTAGTGGAAACGGAATCACAAGTATTTGGGCCAGAAGTATGAAATGTTTTGTTAAGTAAAAATGGCTCATTGATAAAACAACTTCTTTGTATTTTCTATGAAATCAAGAAAATTGTTCAAAATATAGAACAAGGCCTGGAACAGTGGCTCACTCCAGTAATCCCAGCACTTTGGGAGGCTGAGGCTGAGGCAGGCAGATTGCTTGCGCATGGGAGTTCAAGACCAGCCTGGGCAACAATGGTGGAATCCCGTCTCTATAAGAACTACAATAATTAGCCAGGTATGCTGGTGTATGCCTATAGTCCCAGCTACTCAGGAGGCTGAGGTGGGAGGATTGTTTGAGTCCAGGAGGCAGAGGTTGCAGTAAGCTGAGATTGGGCCACTACACTCCAACCTGGGTGACAGAGCAAGATCCTCTCTCAAAAAAAAAAAAAAAGAAAAAGAAAATATATATATATATATACACGCACACACGCGAGAGAGAAGGTGCAACAAAAAACCATTGTTTTCATTCTACTTACATTTTTAAACTACTATTTTTCTCATTCTTTCCCCTCACAAAATACTTTTGTATTTATAAGAAAGTACTTTGAATTTATCTAAATAAGCATTAATCATCTTCATCAAATTTCTGGCTAGGACCAAATTTTTGAAATAAAAACAAAAATATAACTTTTAAATACATCCTAGAAACAGTACAGGCAGGAAATTGGGCTTCAACATTTAAAATAGAATGGGAGACTGAATGGTGTCTCATGCCTGTAATCCCAGCATTTTGAAAGGCCAAGGCAAGAGGATCGCTTAAGGCCAGAAGTTTGAGAGCAGCCTAGACAACATTGGAAGACCCTGTCTCTACAAAAAACAAACAAAAAAATACAGTGGGGAAAAAAATAAAGCTTTCTAAGTAATATCTATTAATACAGAGTTTGTGATAATTTAGAAGATATATTTAATCACGATTGAATTCTAAGGTTAAAAAGCAGCCAAAATCAGGGGTTTTAAAATAGGAGATGACATTGTGTAATGGAGGCTTAATTCCAAATATAATCATGTTCCATGAATATGTCATTATTTTTGACAACTAAAATGGCATTTTCTTTAAAAATCCAAAATTTTGACTTACTACAAATTTGTACAGGATATTCACAACTCTACACTGGGGATGAACTTTTATTGCACATAATTAAAAAACAACTGAATGGTGAAACAAGTGTTTTATTTTTCAGTAGTTGTGTCTACAACATATGCATTTCTCCTTTAATCTGCAAGTATTTTTAAATTTTTAAGAATCATTCTCTCACTAGATAAGAGGAAGGAGACCCTCTGTTATAAAAGCAGTTGCCAGGAACTAACAATCTGTAACCATAACTATCCAGCTCTAATGGTAGGTACAAAAGTAACTCTTATAAGGCATTGTCTTAGCCTGTAGTCCCCTTACTGCTAAAATTAAAGAATCACAGGACGTTGAGAGTTAAAGAGAACTTTAAAATTAATTTTTTCTTCTTGAGTCGCTTAGTATGTTTTTTAAAAAAATTATTGAAGTATAGCTGAAATAAGATAAACTTTATGTATTTACAGTGCACAGTTTGATTAGTTTTGACATCTGAAACCAGCACCACAATCAAGCTAAGCAACATTTGCACTGCCCCCTAAACTTTCCCTTGGTATCTATCCCAGATCCCTCTCCCAGGCCCCTGCCCCAGTCCCCAGCTCCAAGCAACTACAGGCTGCTTTCTGTTATTATTGATAAATTTGCATTTTCTAAAATATTATGTAAATTATATAGTATGTACTCTTTTTGCTTTGCTTCTTTCACTTATGATAATTTTGAGATTCACCAATTTTGTCCCATGTATCAAAAGTTTTTTACTTTTAGTATTTCTGAAGTTAATTATTTTATTCATATAAGGTCCCTTAGTGGGCAAATTGATGAGCTGAAATTCACGGTTATGTCCATAGTCACATACTTTGTGTGTGTATTAGTCAGGGTTCTCCAGAGAAACAGAGCCAATAGTCTACACATAGAGACCTAGAAAGAGGTTATGACCGCTCGGCTGAGATGTATCGTGTGGGACTAAGAAGTTCCATAGTCTGCTGTCTGCTCCCTGGAGGCCTAGGAAAGCCAGGGTTGTCGTTCTAACACAGGCCCAAAGGACTGAGAACCAGTGAAGCCAAGGGTGTAAGTCCCAATCCCAATATCAAGACCCAAGAGCCAGGAGCATCAGTGCTGAAGGGCAGAAGAAGATACATGTTCCAGCTTGAGAATGAATCTGCCCTTCCTCTACCGTTCTGTTCTATTTGGGCCCTAATGGATTGGATGATGCCTGCCCACATTGCTGAGGGTGATTCTCTTTATTCAATATACTGATTCAACTGACATTCTCTCTGGAAATGCCCTCATAGACATACCCAGAAATAATGTCTTACCCGCTTACCTGGACATCCCTTAGCCCAGTCAAGCTGACACATAAAATTAACCAAGAGTATGCTTTACAAGATAACATTATTAAATTAATATAATATTATTCAAAAATGTTACCCTGAGCCTCAGAAATCCCACTACTTTGGCAACAAGCAAATGATCCTCAGGGTCAGCTAGGCTATGGCCATTACTACATGAAATGGGAAGGAAATTTTGAGAGAGAAGGAACAAAAATTCCTCTGAGCCATTCTTGCTGGTTCCTGAGATACCTACAAAGGAAGAATTACAAAATTCTAATATGAGAAGACTTTATATTTTTGTGCTTTGTTATTTTAAGGATTGAGCTACTAAAATTAGACTATATGGGCAAGGAGCAGTTAAAAATACCACTTCCAAGAAAGCTTTTGGAAGAAGATGGGAATATGAGTAAGGGTTGGGGTAGGGAGTTTCTTCTGGACCACAGCCATCCCAGAATATATTGTGTTCCCTAAAGTATGAAAGGTATATTAAAAAGAACAGCAATAGGGAGTTTCTTCTGGACCACAGCCATCCCAGAATATATTGTGTTCCCTAAAGTGTGAAAGGTATATTAAAAAGAACAGCAATACAGAGTGAAGCCAATTCTAGAATTATCTTTCTTGCAATTCTGGTATTGCAAACATATTTGCAATGTTAATTTTAAAAAAAGAAAACAAATGCTTATTACATGGTCTGAACACTGAGCAATCTCATGAAACAGAGTCCTCTGAGAAGAGTCTCCAGGAAAGGACTAGACCAACATAGGTTAGTGTGGCAATAATACCAATGTTGGTCAGAGACAAGAGAAGGGAAAAATATCCTTTTCTTAATCAGTATTCTGTACACTGTTCTTCACTTGTTCTTTCATTGCTCCTGACCAGTAAAATCCAACCCTGGACACCTCATTGTTCATCTCCTTTGCAGGATTAACTCCCTCGACCTAGTGTATAAATACTGAAGTTCCTCTCTGCTCAACATGCAGCCCTCTTCTTTCTCTCTGGCAATCTCATTCAGTCCCAATGCCTTTAATTGCCACTTATACATGGTGACTCACAATTGTGTAACCCCAACCCAGATCTCCCCTCATAGCTCTAGAGGTACCTATCCACTAACCTACTTGAAAAATCCTCTTGAATGTCCCAAAGTCATCTGAAAGTCAACATGCCAATGAGAAAGTGTTGATCTTCCTCCTCAAAAGGATCCTCTTCCACAATTCCCCTATCTCAGTGAATGATACATCCCGCTACCCATGCATAGGGCCATCCTTGACATCGCTCTCTCCCTCATCCTCCTCCCATATCGAAGGCATCATCACTCATTGTTGTCTTTACTCTCTAAGCACAGTCTCTTTCCAAGTGGTCCACTTCTACCAATTTCTGCTGTTTCCATCCTAGATTAAGTTACCATCATGGACAATTTCAGCAACTACCTAACAAATCAACCCATATGTCTTCTAGTTTTTAAGATGTATTCTCTGAGGCAGAAGGATCTTCAAAACACAAACCATCCCTTCCTACTCCTCAGAATATCTGAAATTCAATCATTTTTAAAATTCTTCCTACTAAATAGCTTTTAAATCTATCCACCTTTTTTCAATCCTAATGCCACTAAACTAGACCCTAACATTGTCATCACCTCTTTCCTAGATTATACCAAATGCTTTGAAATTCTTATCCTCATCTGTGGTCTTTGCCTTTAAAATCTGTGTTACAAGTGCAACCAAAGTGATTGTCCTAAAGCAAAAGCTTATGTCCCTCCCTTGCTTAGACCACTTAGTTAAAATCAAAGAGAAAAATCAGCAACATGAAACTATGAATATACATAAATATCACTTTCATCTCATATGAGGCATTAATACATGAGACTTCCTAGTCCTAGAATATAAGATGTAAGAAACAAAAAATAAACAGGTTTAAACATTGTACACATTTGTTAACAAGATGTAAAATGTATCACAAATGTTTCATTGATGAAATGACGGTCATTTCTGTGAGATGAACTTCCTGGTAAGTATAATCAACCAGACACAGGAGGTAAAAAAGTGCCTATGATCTGCTAAAGGGGTCTAAGCTGGGGCTAGCATCTGTAAACAGAAAAGTCTTTATTCATTCAGCAAATACTTATTGAGCAATTAGTCCATGTACATTAATTTGGCGGGCAATTTTTAGCATATGCAGAAGTGTAAGAAGTGGTCCCTACCCTCAAAGTCCCCACAATGTACTTGACGAGCCAAAAATAATATGAGAAAAGTTTAAAAGCCCACAACCAGAAGATGTCACAGAAGGAAAAAATGAGGTAGGATAAAAGAGATTAAGAGGTGCATAAAAGCTTTGTAGCAAATACACAGAAGTAAGAAAGCTAAATGTTTAATTAAAAGTTGTAGATGAAGTACCCTATGAGTTAGGACAGAACTTTTGACTCACAGAAGCTTTTATCAACATTTTTGGTTGTATAGACAACTTGGATTTTGTGTTACAATCCAAGTACAGACAACTTGAATTTTGAGGGATAGTGGTATGTTATGACATTTAATATGATTTGAGGTTCCATCATATGTTTAGCAGTGGTCTTAACTCCCTAAAGATTTTAGATCTCCCTAACGGTATGTTAACTGAATGTTAGCCTGTGAATTTTGCACAGATAATTCACATATGGACAAACCACACAAATGATTCATCCAGACGATGATACCATAAAATATCGTTATTTAAAATATTTCTCATAAGATTGCAAGAAATTCTTTTAAATGAAAGGTCATTAAGCATCTTTATATCTAACTAGCAATCCAACTTGATATATTATTCCATAAATAACATCTCATCCAGTCATACTGCCTCAGGTTACAGCAAAGTTAGACTATACCAGCATGCTCTGTGTGAGTGAGGTAGTTGCAAGGAAAATGTCAAATACTGTTTCATGGACAACATTTTAGGAGCAAGAATGAGTCTGCTGGTTTTTTCCAACTCATATTTTATGGTGTCAATAGAGACAACAAAAAATCCCTATATTAGGTAGACATTTTGTCCAGAATTTCATGAAAAAAGCATCATATAAACTAGTTGATATTTTTGGTTGATCTCTAAGTTCTGATGTATTTTCAAAATAATGACTTGCACATTAATGCAATTCTCTCCAGATCCCAGCATTGCCGAAGTTAAAATTGAGTTTAGTTTTTTTAAAGGCAAACCATAAATTAAGTACTTTGACTTGATAAAAAGAAGTGCTTAGTTCAACTAATAATTAGTTGAAGGGTAATAGTTCAGCTATTAAGTGTATTTGCTTTCAAAAGATCAGCCACTTTCATTTACCTTTTTGCAATATTTCTCCGTCTTTTTTGCCCTTTGTTAAATTTTAAAAAAGATAATACATTCTAAATGTCAAGACTGGATAGTATATTAAATATTTCAACATCTGGAAACACTAACACCCCATCTTTTTTTTCCCTTACAGTTCACACTAATTTGTCCTGATTTCATAACCAAGTAATTTAAACAGTGTAGTCTCTGTTCAGTCTTCAGAAACACCATTACAGTAGCCTTCATGTGTTACAGCACAGTTGGGGCAAAAGTCTTTGAAATGAGTGGAAGTGAATTTAAAGGGAATAACTAATTTCAGGAATACCAGCTGCCAAATGCTTCAACTTACCTAGTAACCACTATCCTCTAAAGTAGTCTTTTTCTTACTGTAGAACTTTTTATACTTTATCCAACAATCTCATATATATTATTTTATTTCATCTTCACATTATCCTTTGAAAGAGGTAGTGTTATCTACATTGTTTCAAATGAGAAAATTGATCTGAATGTTAACTGAACTCACCAAACTAGTAAGAATTATACTAGATATGCTTTGTTGTCTGCAAGCTTTCCACCCAAAACTACTAAATGGATCAGAAATGGATATTTCACCCCAAACCAATGAACACTTCATTAGCTTGTCCTGAGAATTTGAACTGAGACAAAAAGAGGCTATTGGTGGATGTAGGCTTTGGAAATGAAAGGTCACGCTATGGTTTGAGGGACCAAGAAACGACTTTGCAAAGTCATATCCAATATGGGCAAGCAAAAGAAACCAGTGAAGGAAAAATAAAGTTGACACATTAAGATGAGAGGGAAGATGACATGAAGGGAAATGTGCAGCCTAGAAGAGAGAAAGAAAGGGATCTCGTGACTGGATTTCTCTTCTGATCCACACAGGGTCTGGCTGTAATTTACTTCCTGATCTTAGATGACAGTGAAATTGACTACTGAAGGCTTACACTGAATCCTTTGGCTTAAGCTAGCCTGAGTGGGCTCTGTCACAACCAAAGCTTCCTTAACTGAAGAACAGTGGTAGAGCCCTGACTTGAATCATTAAGCTCTGGGTTTATTCCCAATGCTGTTTGTCATGCACAAAATTGTGAATTTTCTCTTCCTTATAGAGTTCATTCACTTGATACTGTAGTGTCAGAATGCATTCACCTGGTATGAGTTTCTAATCAATCTATAGATAGATTAGATAGATGGAATATATGACTTTATTAATATATGTAATAGAAATATTGTTATATATGGAATAACTAGGAAAATGGTAAGTAATAATTGGAAATTAGAAAACAACATTTAAGAAAAATATATAAATGAAAGTCTTAGAAATCACAAGTCTCTTAAATAATCCAAAGCTATCAGTATTTTCAAGTGACCAATAAGTATATGAAAAGATACTCAACACCACTAATCAGAGAAATACAAATCAAAACCACAATGAGGTACCATATTTTCCTAGTCAGAATGGCTGTTTATTAAAAAGACCAAAAATTACCAAATTTTGATAAGGATGCAGAGAAAAGGGAACTCTGTTGTTGGGAATGTGATCTAGTATATCCACTATGGAAAACAGTATGGAGATTTCTCAAAAAAACTAAAAATAAAATTACCAATTGACCCGGCAATCCCAATACTGGGTATCTATTCAAAGGAAAAGCAATTAATATATCAAAAGGATACTGCACTCACATGTTTATAGCAATACTCTTCACAATAGCAAAGATATGGAACCAACCTAAGTGTCGACTGGCAGATAAATGCATAAAGAAAGTGTGGTATATATACACAATAGTATACCGCTCAGCCATTAGAAAAAGAAAATCATGCCTTTAAAGTAACATGGATGGAACTGGAGGTCATTATCTTAAGTGAAACAAATATTGCAGTTCTCACATGTGTAAGCTAAAAAATTTGAATACATGGAGGTAGAGATTTAAAAAATAGATAACAGAGAGCGGAAAGGGTGAGTGGGGGAGAGGAGGGAAGATGAAGAGAAGTGGTTTAAAGAGTACAAATATACAGTAAGAAGAAATAAACTCAATGTTTGAAAACAGAGTAGAGTGGCTATACTTAACAAAGATCTATTGTACTCAGGTGATGGGTACCTAAAATACCCTGACTTGATCACTGCAAATTATATTTATATGTAAAAAAATTTCTCACATACCTCACAAGTTTGTACAAGTAACAAATACGTTATTAGTATTTTCTGCAACCAAAACAAAAACAAACAGACCTCTAACACAAGATATTAAAACAAAGTTTTACCAAAATTTAGTGAAATCGGACAAATATCAACCAAAGTCAATTTCTATGTTGCAGGCCAATGTGATGAGCAAGGAAACGTGCTGATATGTCTTCAGCACCAACTTATCATACATCACCTTTGAAGACTGCTGGTATACGTGTGACCTTTTATCACACACATGCTTATTAAATCCTAAGCAACCTCAAGAGAAAAGTGTTCCCCTATTTCACAGGTGAAAAAAAAATTGAGGCTCAGAAAAGGCAAGTGTCAACTCTAGAGTTACAGAGATTATAAATGATAAAATCCACTTTTACTCAGAGGTGAGAGAGGACACAACATGGTTTAAAGACAGCCTTGAGCATAACAGGTAAATAAATGTGTGAGTTAATGAAAAAATTGCTTAAGCAGGAAGAAGGAATGAAGGCAATGATGCAGCCCACTAACCTACAAAACCTACAAAGGCATAAACTCCCTTCTTTCTTCTCAACGATCCTGACAATATTCTCCCTCTCATTCACACCCACCCACCCACACACACACACACACAAAGTGATGAAGGCTCTGCCACATGCTTCATTAAATGGGAACATTTAATTTTATGATTTTTTTTCTATTGGAACTTTTTCTACTCTGCTTATAACAATGTATTTTCCATTGCTTATCATAACTGGATTCACGTAGAGATTTTACAAATTTGTGGGAAGCTTAGGCAGAATCTAGGACTATCATTTCAGAAGATGTTTCTACTACAACAGAAGTTTCTGTTAAAGAATGGATTCTAGTGATGTGATATAAACATAGCAATGTATTTGATTTATATATTTCATCCAAATTTAGTAATACTTGCCCATGTCAGAAAATATTTTTACTTCTTAGATTTGAAAGCCTTAAAATACAGGCATCAAGCCTATTTAACCTAAGATTGTGGGGAAGAACATATGTAGTTATTGAACCAACAGAATGATTCTATCTTGTAGCAAACAAAATGTCCTACATTTCTAAGAAAGATGATATTTATTAATAATTTAGAAGAAATCAAGAAACATCAGAGCTAGAGAAAAGCCAAAAGACTACTGCATACATTTCCATGTTACAGATGAGGAACCTAAGGCCTTCCCAGGTGTCAGCAGGTGAGCAATACTTATCAGGTGCTCTTTGTATCACAAGTATGTATGTATATATGCATGCATGTATGTTTGTATGTATGCATGTATGTATGTATGTATTTAACTCTTGGAAGGCAAATAATTGTATTAATCTCTGCATTCATAAGCACCCAATAACTTACCTGGCCGAGCATGAATGTGCTGTTAAGTGATGGTTGAATGAGTCATGAACTCATAAAATGCAACTGGTACTTCTCAAGCACAAGTTCTAATAAAGACAAGGAAGGAGATGACTGGTCTTTTAATCATGCAATATTCACCCGCATTGATACTGCCATTTAGTGTTCCTGATTTGCTTGCAAAGAAGCTCAGGGATACCCTTTTGTGTCAGAGAAGATGAACAGGAGACATAGGAGCCAGCTAGAATTTCCCTAGGCCCAGAAATACCTCCTTCATCCTCAGCAACTCTGGGGCCCTGATAATGAACCTTCTCACAATCTCCTCTAACACAGCAGAGGAGAAACAGGGCTAGTGTCTCTGGTGCAGTTCCCAGGCTCCAATCTTACTGAGAGTGCACGGAGGAGAGAACAAGCATCCTACATTCACTCACTGATCTGTGTAACACACTGGTTATGCACTCACCTGTCAAGATGACATCAGGACCATGTCTCTAGATAAGGCTGCATGGACTGATCAACCATGTGTGCTTTGTGCAGAGCCTCTACTCTTACAGAAAATCCTCCTCAGTTTCCGTAACAGATCCAGATTAGTTGGTAGGATCTGCTGTTTGGAGTTAGGCTGCTCCTCCATCTTCCTTGGACCACGGCATCTGCCTTCTTGTGGTCTGAGGTGGAATTAGATTTTATTAAAGATACTTTAGATTTGATTTCAAGTTACAATTTTGTTCAAATGTTATGGGGAGCAAAATGTCACTGAAAAGAGGTTAGCTGTGAAAAGCAATGAACGACTGCCAATGCCATTGTGCTAGTGAGTTAATGTGCTGGTGTTTCTGGGGGATGTCTAACCACCTGTCATGCTGGAACAGGCTGACTGATCAGCCATGCCATGCACTGTCTCCCCAAGAAATGTCCCCCTCAGAAGAGAGGTGGTGGTTTTCCAGGGATATAGAGAAGAATGTTATATGCACTTATGAGTCCCATTGAGAGCCTTTGAGACACAATCCACCAAGGAGATACAAAATATGAGATTAACCTAGGAATAGGGAAAACAGTGCAATACAAATCACGTAACGGTTTTCAACCCAAAAAGTATACAGTGAATGAACTAGTGTTTCAAAATGTTTAAATAACAGTCTGGTTTTTAATTCTGCATATCCAAAACAAAACACACACTGTTCAAAAGAAGTTTCCTTCCACTCTTTTCCTCCAACAGTCTCTGAAGTCCCTACAGAAGTCAACTTTTCTTCTGAAGCAATCTGTGCCTGCTAACATCTTCCTGAGAGGTTCTATCAACGTTTTAAAAATGTTTTAATGTGTTTATCAGGATACATTGACTGCTTCCAAAAAGGATGTAAGAGGAATAGTTTCCTGAGTGTCAACTATGTGTGGTACTTGACATTAAGGAGCACAAGAATAGCAGTCCTCCAAGCGGTCAGTTTGCCTGCTCCACACCGTTACTGGACTGGGTTCATTAGGGAGATGAACTGCTCTCTGGGTATCAAAGAGTGGGAATGACTACAGATGGCATTAGCAGATAAATGATAGGTCATTTTTCTGAATTAAAAAAAAACAAAAACAAAAAAAACCCCAAGTGACAAGAGTGAAGAAGCCAAAGGGTCTCCAACCCCCTGTCTTTATTTTCTGACCTCTCTGTTTTTTGTTTGTTTGTTTGTTTGTTTTGAGATGGAGTCTCGCTCTGTCACCCAGGCTGGAGTGCAGTGGCGTGATCTCAGCTCACTGCAAGCTCCGCCTCCCGGGTTCACGCCGTTCTCCTGCCTCAGCCTCTGGAGAAGCTGGGACTACAGGCGCCTGCCACCACGCCCGGCTGATTTTTTGTATTTTTTTTAGTAGAGACGGGGTTTCACCGTGTTAGCCAGGATGGTCTCAATCTCCTGACCTCGTGATCTGCCCGCCTCGGCCTCCCAAAGTGCTGGGATTACAGGCGTGAGCCACCGCACCGGCCGACTTCTCTTTTATCTTCCCCACATATGTGGAAGCTCAACCTGTCCAGATTTGCCACTAAACCTACAAAAATGTCTGTTTTTTACTTTTCCAATTCTGAAAAAATCCTTGGTAGAAAGGGACATAGAAGACTGATTTCGATTCCCAGATCTGTCCCTAGCCACATAGCATAAGACAAGTCATTTAGTGTCTTTTGGTCAATTTCCTCATCCTTTCTGATGGGCATAGCAATACCTGTAACAAAACAATCGCTTATTTAAAAATTCACAATTTATATGGAACTGGTTTCAAAATACAAAAGCTCCTTCAACTGCTCTGATATTTTTATATTTTTATGTCTAATGTACTGCATTATAGCACAGGTCCCATTCGTATTATAACTGCTACCTTCAATGCTGTCACAGAAAGCAATGTATCCCTATAACCATTCCCAGAGGCTGACACCTTTTGTACTCACATATGGACAATGCTGAATGCCTGCAAAGTGTAATAATCAAAAGTGTAGACTTAATTGGATTCAAAATTCTATTCTGGTGTTTATGGGCAAGGAAGTTGACCTTCCTGAGCCTTGGTTTCCTTTTCTGTAAAAGAGAGGTGACAATAGAACTATTATGAGGATGAATAAGATAAGGTAAGAAAAATGTCTAACACTACTGAATGTTACCTGCTGCTTGTTAACATGGGCTTTGCAGCACACATAACAGTAACAGTAGCAACAATCCCAGAATAGTGATGTAGCTATGCTTAATTATCAACCGCCTTGACTGTTCACTCTTATTTCATGTGTGTTTATTTTGTCTCTCAAATTAGCACCTGCAGAGAAATGAGTAGGTCTTATAATTTTCTGTTTTGTACAGTATCTAAAATGATTCCAAGCATATATTCGATGGTCTGAATTAAATACCATTTTAACTATCTGATGATTCTTCACTATTTCCATTGGTCAATAAGAGTTGAGTATGGAATATCCCAAAGCTTTATAGGTGAGCTGAACCTCAGGAATACAGCAAAAAGTTCAAAGGGGCCATAAAGATGCTGCAGCAACTAAAGGAGCTCTACTTTATGCTTTATAAATTGGAGATATGAATTATATTGCATAAGGGAGAGGGGGTTACAGGTTACAATAAGTGTTGAAAACCACTGTCGTGAGTACTCAAAATAATATGTAGCCATGAAGACAAATCAATATGAATCTTAAATATCTTGCATCAAGCTATTTATTATCTCTAAATTCTAGAGTTAGCCTCCTCTATATTCTTCCTGCATCCTTTATCCTGAAGAAAAGAGATATATGCCTGGCCCTAGGATTTGGGGGTATTGTCTAACAATGTAAAAACATGTTTTTATGATTCTGAAATTCTATTAAAGGAGGATTCTTGAGCACCTGCTATGTGAGAGCATCCAATAACTCAAACATAAGCACTCATGAACCCTTGTACAAATAAATACAGAAAATTTCTTGGAAGCATCATTTTCTAAGATTTAATTCACAGGAGTTGCGGGATGTAAGTTGGCAGACCAGAAAAGATGAGTGAGAAAAAAAGAACCCAAATTTAGAAGTACAATAGAAGAAAGCCAAACCACTAGAAATCACAGTCTGGTAGCAGCTGCAGCATGGTGCCCAGCATAGCACCCCAAAAATGTATTCCTTAGGCACAGTCCTGCTGTATCCTTCCTGCAGGCGGCTCTTGTGTTTGTCGGACCACACACAGGAACATCTCCCTAATCTTGGCTAATTAGAGCAGAAATTGCAGTCTGAATCTGTGAAAAACTAGATTGCAGATTTCTGTTAAGGTTACATAGTTTAATTACTTTCAGAAATACACAGTAACTCAATTAGGGAACCAAAAAGTTTTCAGTTCTGTGTAAGGCCTGCTTCAATGAGAGAAAAACACTTTTACAATCATTGTATAGATTCACACATAAATGGCACTGTTAAAATTCAGAATCCTATACTAATTATTTACACTAGAAAAGGGATAATGAGCATATTTATTGAATGCCAGCTACTTACCAGCTATTATGATACTAATGATCACAATATCCCTGAAATGTTAGAATTTCCTACTGCCAATATTTTTCTAATAATAAGAAATCAAATTCTTAGTATGCTATAGCAGAAAGAGCACAGATTACATTTCTGATTTCTCCATCTCAGAAAAGGAGGGACAGGGTGCTGGGTATATTAAAAACTTAGTGTTTAATATACCCAGTGTAAATTAGTGTTTAACACTTAATATACACTATAGAGAGAAGAGATAAGGGGAATCTGAGTACAAGGCAGCAGCAGGGTAAGATCCAAGTATGTCAGATGACCATGAGAAGGATTCACACAGATACAGGAGGCAGAACCTACTAAAAACTCCTAGAGTCAAAAGGGAACCACAGTCTTTCCTGGTGGGGTTTCCATAGCCTCAGGAGGGGCAGCAGCTGATAGAGTGCTGATCTGGCCTAGATACGTCTCCATTTGTTTTACAAGACTTGTCTGGGTCTCAAAAAACAGATTTTGTGTATCTTTAAATGACCATGAGAGCTTGGGCAAGCTGCTAAGATTCTTGGGATCTCAATTTTCCATTAATAAAATTAAGAAGACAAATTAGAACTCCAGAGTAGGTAACATAATTTCATATAGTTGATCTTAAAGAATATTAGTAAATTATTGATTACTTAGAAAATAATCATAAATGTGTGTTAATTATACCACAATAAAAATAGTCCTAGGCAAAATTTTGGATAAATATATACAACTTCTTGTGAAAACAAGTATTACACAACAGAAACTCATTTTAAAAGTTAGATTGTGAAATCTGAAAATATGTGTTTAAAAGCATATGAAAACTTTCACTAATGTTCAAATAAGATAAACTAGCCACACATTAATTTTGCCTCATAATAAATATCCTTCATGTTGATCTAAGTTATAATGCAGGCTCATAATAGATGGCACAGTAATAGTTGGTTTTCTGACATAGTTACTGGACGTAGTTGCCTCATTTCTCATCTTCATTTTATATGACTTATATTCTACATAAAACATAATTATTCTATATTCTACATTATATTATAATCTTGCAAGAAGAACCCCAATATTTACTATTTACTAAGCATGCTTTTTACATTTCTTATCATTTAGTTTATATTCTAAAAATAAGAAGGAGAAGAAGGAGGAGAAGAAAAAGGAGGAGGAGGAAGAGGAGAGGGAAGAGGAGGAGGAGGGAGAGGAGAAGGAGAAAAAGGAGGAAAAGGAGGAGAAAAAGGAGGAGGAGGAAGAGGAGGAAGAAGAGGAGAGGGAGGAGAAAGACGAGGAGAGGGAGGAGGAGGAAGAAGAGGAGAGGGAGGAGGAGGAAGAAGAGGAGAGGGAGGAGGAGGAAGAAGAGGAGAGGGAGGAGGAGGAAGAAGACGAGAAGGAGGAGGAGGAAGAAGAGGAGAGGGAGGAGGAGGAAGAGGAGAGGGAGGAGGAGGAAGAGGAGAGGGAGGAGGAAGAAGAGGAGAGGGAGGAGGAAGAGGAGAAGGAGAAAAAGACAGGAAGGAAGGAGAGGGAGGGAAAGGGAGAGGAAGGGAGAGGGAGGGAGAGGGAGGGAGAGGGGAGGAGAGGGGAGGAGAGGGAAGGAGAGGGGAGGAGAGGGGAGGAGAGGGGAGGAGAGGGGAGGAGGGAGAGGGGAGGAGAGGGGAGGAGAGGGGAGGAGAGGGGAGGAGGGAGAGGGGAGGGGAGGGGAGGGGGAGGAGGAGAAAGAAAAGGAAAGAGGAAAAGAAACAAAAGAAGGAGGAAGAGAAGAGGAGGAGGAGGAAAAGAGGAGGAGGAAGAGGAGGAGAAAGAGGAGGAGAAGAAGGGCAGGAAGAAGAGGAGGAAGAAGAGGAGAAAGGAAGAAGGTGAAGGAGAAGAGAAAGGTGGAGAAGGGAGGAGAAGGAGAAGGAGGAGGGTTAAACTATTTACACAGGTTATTGTACAGCTATAGTATTCATCAAATAAACTTTCTGTAAACACAGTATGGTTAAGGAATAGAAAATTCTGGTTAATTGAACACACTGGTCAAATAACAAAATCAACGTATCTATCCACTACTAATAACCCCTTCACTAAGAAAACTATTAAGTATATTCAAATCTTGGATGATTTTAAAATATACTTTAGAATTTTGCTGCACCTTCGAGTTTTTAAATATTATTTGTAGCTATTACAGAAAAACAAGCTTTTATTCCACTATTTTATGATTTTGATTAGGAATAATGCTTTTTTTGGATACATCTTTGGCTAAAGTCTGTCTAACTGCCCCCAAAAACTTAGTCTAGGTCAGTGGTTTTCAATGTTGGGTGTGTGTGTGTGTGTGTGTGTGTGTGTGTGTGTGTGTGTGTGTGTGTGTGTGTGTGTGTGTGTGTGTGTGTGTTTCAGCACAGAACCCTTTGCTCCGGTGAAATCTAACACAGTTTGACAATTGAGCTAAGACTGACGTTTTATTAATTTAAATAAACTCAGTTTTAAAAATGTATTTATTACAAAGCCAGTCATAAGAATGCAGTAGATTCTACTCTGATGAACCAAAAAAAAAAAAAAAAATGTGAAATCAGGAGATAAAGAGAAAAGTTACAGTGTGACATCAGTTTCCTTACCAATTTATTCCTATACTTCATTTTAGTTGCACAATTTCATGGAGATGCTACTTCACACCATTGAGCATTCGTATACAATTTTATAGGATTTCTTAAAAAGATCAGTGCAATGCCACAAGTTCTAATTAACAACACATTTAGAAAAATTTTTAAATGTATGTGCAAAGTGGAAGCTTTGCCCAGAAAAAAACACAAATTAAGCTTTGCTGGTTTCTAAGTGTGACAACTTTTATGTAATATATTCTAGTAGGTTTTCTTAAAGAGTTTTTAAATCATTGAAATATCCATGTCAATAAAGTTCAAATCGAAATTAGGAGAATTCCCACAAAACTTCCAAAACATGGTGTATTATAACAATATGCTTATATTCAATCTGGTCTCTTTCAAGTATAATACTTGGACTCCACGTGATTATTTTGTCTCCCCAGGGTAGAGAAGGGAAGAATTTTCAACTGTACAACAAATATTTCTATAAAAAAGATAGTGACAATGACACTAAACAGAGATCAGAAACTCAACTGTGTATGGAATCCCAGCAGGGAACATGAATCCGTTAAGGGGACTGCAAGAAGTCGGCTCTGAACCAGAGAGTTCATGACCTACTTCTAGGGAACTGGTCAGAACTCAGCTCTAACAAGTGTCTGTGTTGTGAAAACTCAGCAGTACGAAATCGACTTCTCAAATAGCTCCCAATAGCATTCATGCCCTTGGATAATCCTCTCCTATTGAGTGTGGGTTGAACATAGAGATTTACTTCCAATGGGAGAGTAGCAACCAGCAAACATGACAAGATGGTATTTCCAAGATAAGCTCACAAAAGATGGCCATTTCTGTGCAGCTAGCACACTATCTGGCTCTTCTCAATTTTGCTTTGATAAGGCAAACTGCCATGTGATAAGTTGCCCTGTGGGGAGGCCCCTGTGAGAAAGAACTGAGGGAGAGCTTTGACCAACATCCTCTAAGGAACTGAATTCCTCCAACAACCACGGGAGTCAGCTGAAATAGTCCTCTTCCAGCAGACTCTTGTGATGATTTCAACCCCACAAGATAACTTGAGTGCAGTTTTGTGGGAGACTTAGAGCCAGAGGTCCAGTTATGCTACACCTGGATTCCTTACTCACAGAAATAGAGATAATAAATATTGTTGTTTGAAACAGTAGATACCTAATACAGAATGTGAACCGATTTTCTAAATTTTCAAGAGCAGTTGGAAATCCAGATTCCAGTGTGTGAAATCTCCTGTTTCTATTTAAGTTGAAAACCAATTCATTTAATAGCTCAGTATGTCACACAGAGGAAAATAACACATCTGAAGGTTAAAGGGAATTGCAAAGCTCCAATTTTCCATTGGTATGCTAATAAGGGAAATGCCAGAGATGATGACCAAAAGTGAGCATTCATTGATAAATCTGTGGAATGAGAAAGTCCTCTAAAATAAAATGAAACAACAAACTAATTTTTCTTCTAAAGTATAACATGCCAACAGAGATGGTATCTTGAAAGGTAAGAAGCTCTGGTACAAGTAGGCACAACCTTCAGTAATAAAATTAGAGAAAAAAATTATAACTAAGTAATTCACCAGAAAGAGACCTTGAATCACTCAAAGCTCTAATATTAAATCTGCCTAATATTTTGCTCGTATGTTTCTACAGAATACTAATAAGCAAGCAGCAGAGGAAAACCTAAGGGATTATTTTTCCCTTTTTAAATGTGAAAGACTATACTGTGGTTAATATACATGAGTTGCAAACTGCTAGGAAAAAGAGACCAATTTCTAATACAAAAATGTACTCCTGGATATAAGTCATACTAAAACATTTTAAGACAAAATATTTCTATAAATTTTTGCCACAGAATTACCATAACATCCTCTGCTCTATTACAGACGATGGCTAATCCTGTCTGTAACTCTCAACACTCTCAACATTTCATCTATCGTTTCTAAGAGAATGAATCCCAAATAGCCATTTCTATCTCTGGCCACATGCCTCAACTATAATCCTTTATCTCAAATTGTGTTTTCTCTTAGCTATCCTACTTCTTATTCAACAACCATCTTTCTCCCCAAATTGCCTCCTCCTGAACCATTCCACCATAGCCATTTCCATTTAGTTATGAAATCTGATTAGTTGTTCTTTAACTTTAACTTAATTAGCTTAAATATTACTTCCTTTATATTTTTACAGTAATGATGCTGGTTCAAGGCTTTACAAGTTAACTCCCTAATTACTGCATTATTTTCTTCTCTTCATCGTTTTCTTTCCAATTATTTACCTCATTGTTGGTTTATTCTACATATACACACCAATACTGAGCTCCATAAAGAATCACTGAAGAGAAATCAATTATTGGTAATAATATATGATGGAATTTTGCCCTACATTACAAAATGTCATCACCACTTAGCTTTTAAATGCCGTAATGGAATGAAATGAACTAGAAGGTATTAGGAAGGAGATCACGGGTAACCAAAAAATTATGGATAAAAGCAACTGTAATCACTTTAATGAAGTGAAAGTATGTTAATAAGTGTGCAGGCATGAAACATGGTCATGGCTTCTTGGAGACCTGGAGTTAGCTCTCCTCCCTAGCAAGATTTTCTATTTAGCATTGACTATTACAGATTTCAGTAACCCTAGACCCTGCCCTGAAACCCCGGGTAGAAGTTTGGCAAATCAAGTTCTTTTAGATTACAATTTTTTTTCAATATACCAGAAGACTATTTATACAAAACCAATATTAAGGAAATAGTGCTTCATAAAGAGAATAGCCATCTTTAAACTTAAGGAATTGTGGTTAAATTCTTATACAGTGAGTACTTTTAAAATAGAACATGCCGTTATAATCTTCTTATGTGACTTATACATACTGAACACTTTAAACTTCATAACGCTACATACAAAAGCATCTCCTCATCACTGATATGAAACAATTCTGAATATAATTGCTGAAATTAAATTTCCTATTTTTTCATTTGAAATAATATAAGAAATCAAAACTTACCCTAATGTTTGGCCCCCGGGATCAGTAAACTGAGTTATTTAAAAGAATACAGAAATAACCTTTTTAAAAGGAGTTATTTCCCACAGACTTACCATATATTGTTCAAATCTTCAAATTTTGTAAACATAAAGAATGTCAGGTGTGGTCTAACATCAAGTGGAATTTATTAGAATCTAACAGACAGTTTTATACTTCAATATTAAATATCTTTAACCCTTTTACAAGTGGGGAGATACGGTCCTTTTTGGCATCTGACTCTGCATATGAACAGTATGAGCAGCAGAGAGATTTGCCAAAGTCAGAAAAATCATCATGGAGTCCATGAGACTGATCAGTCCAGGAGAAAAATATTCAAAGGTGTTGCTCCTCCAGCCTACCAATCAATTCATTCAGAACAAACTATTAGCTTATTAACATACTCCAAGAAGACATCAGTGTCTTTTGGCAAGCTAGCCTGAAAAATAACCACAAAATAATAGAACTCATTCTTCTCACCTAGGAAGTAAGTAGAACAGTTTCATAACATATACACGCTCAGGGCAAGACTACAAACTGTCCGAAAAAAAAAAAAAAAGATAGCAGGTTGAAAGAGCTGACCAGCCCAAAATCTCCTTAAGCTGATAAGCAACTTCAGCAGTCTCAGGATACAAAACCAATGTGCAAAAATCACAAGCATTCCCACACAACAATAATAGACAAACAGCCAAATCATGAGTGAACTCCCATCCACAATTGCTACAAACAGAATAAAATACCTAGGAATCCAACTTACAAAGGATGTGAAGGACTTCTTCAAGGAGAACTACAAACCACTGCTCAAGGAAATAAGAGAGGACACAAACAAATGGAAAAACATTCCATGCTCATGGATAGAAGAATCAATATCATGAAAATGGCCATACTGCCCAAAGTAATTTACAGATTCAGTGCTATCCCCACAAAGCTACCACTGACTTTCTTCACTGAATTAGAAAAAAACTACTTTAAATTTCATATGGGACCAAAAAAGAGCCTGCATAACCAAGAAAATCCTAAGCAAAAAGAATAAAGCTGGAGGCATCACACTACCTGACTTCAAACTATACTACAAGGCTACAGTAACCAAAACAGCATGGTACTGGTACCAAAATAGAGATATAGACCAATGGAACAGAACAGAGGCCTCAGAAATAACACCATACATCTATAACCATCTGATCTTTGACAAACCTGACAAAAACAAGCAATGGGGAAAGGATTCCCTATTTAATAAATGGTGTTGGGAAAACTGCCTAGCCATATGCAGAAAACTGGAACTGGACCTCTTCCTTACACCTTATACAAAATTTAACTCAAGATGGATTAAAGACTTCAATGTAAGATCTAAAACGATAAAAACACTAGAAGAAAACCTAGGCAATACCATTCAAGACATAGGGATGGGCAAGGACTTCATGACTAAAACACCAAAAGCAATGGCAACAAAAGGCAAAATTGAAAAATGGGGTCTAATTAAACTAAAGAGCTTCTGCACAACACAAGAGACTATCATCAGAGTGAACAGGCAACCTACAGAATGGAAGCCCATCTGACAAAGGGCTAATATCCAGAATGTACAAGGAACTTAAATTTACAAGAAAAAAACAAACAACCACATCAATAAATGGGCAAAGGATATGAACAGACAATTATCAAAAGACATTTATGCAGTCAACGAACATGAAAAAAGCTCATCATCACTGGTCATTAGAGAAATGCAAATCAAAACCATAATGAGATACCATCTCATGCCAGTTAGAATGGCAATCATTAAAAAGTCAGGAAACAACAGATGCTGGAGAGGATGTAGAAAAATAGGAACGCTTTTACACTGTTGGTGTGAGTGTAAACTAGTTCAACCATTGTGGAAGACAAAAGTGTGGCAATCCCTCAAGGATCTAGAACCAGAAATACCATTTTACCCAGCAATTCCATTACTGGGTATATACCCAAAGGATTATAAATCATAGTTCTACTATAAAGACACATGCACATGTATGTTTATTGCAGCACTGTTCACAATAGCAAAGATTTGGAACCAACCCAAATTCCCATCAATGGTAGACTGGATAAAGAAAATGTGGCAAATGTACACTATGGAATACTATGCAGCCATAAAAAAGGATGAGTTCATGTCCTTTGCAGGGATATGGATGAAGCTGGAAACCATCATTCTCAGCAAACTAACACAGAAACAGAAAACCAAACACCACATGTTCTCACTCATAAGTGGGAGTTGAACAATGAGAACACATGGACACAGGGAGGGGAACATCACATACTGGGCCCTGTTGCAGGGTGGGGGGCCAGGGGAGGGAGAGCATTGGGAGAAATACCTAATGTAGATGACAGGTTGATGGGTGCAGCAAACCACCATGGCACATGTATACCTATGTAACAAACCTGCACATTCTGCACATGTACCTCAGAACTTAAAGTATAACAACAACAACAACAACAGAAAAAAAAAAAAGAGCTGACCACAAACTTTGGCAGCGCTGCTCACTAAGTCAAAAGGCTTGGTAAAAACTTCAGCCATCCCTTTTTGAACCTTTGTTTACTTGAGGAATAAAAGTCACATCTAATGACTCAGAGATGTTCCTTAGAGTAAGTGCGAGCCTGATTTAGCTCTACTCCAACAAAATCTAAAACCAAGCCTTCAGAAGGCCAAGATGATCTGCCAGTAATTTAATCGCCTGCTAGAATAACGTTCAACGCTCTTCAGAGGGAAATGGCGGAAGGCAAAGTCTACATGATGTGTCATACGTAGTATGTCCAGCAAATTAGCAGAGAAACATGAAAATATGACTCAGTCTAGAGAAAAGTCAGCAGAAACAGACCCGGTTCCAAGGCAGATTTTAGAATTAGTGGACAAGACTTGATAAAACAAAAAAGAACCTATGATCAATGTTAAACTGCAGGAAAAGATGAACGTATGAGTAATGAGAGATGGGGATCTCAGAAGAGATACGGAAAATGTAAAAGTAACGAAAATCCTAAAACTGATAAAAAGCAGTATCTGAAATAAAACATGTAACTAGCTGCAAAAAAAAAGCCTTTGACAAGATTTAACACCCATTTCAAATAAAAATCTTTGATAAAGAGGAATAGATGGATACTTCCTTGCAGACACACACCCCTCCCTCTCTCAGTCCTAGAGTCAGCATCTTACTTGATAGGGAAACATTACTGGCATTTCTACTAAAATCAAAAACAAGGCAAAAATGTCGAATATTCACCTTTTCAATACTATTTAACTGAAGGTGTTAACCAATTCAATTAGACATGAAACAGGAAGAAATGAAACTATCTCTATTTGTAGATAACATGATAGTATACCCAGGAATGGCTAGAGAATCAATGGTTAAAATGATAAAAGATTCAGATAATGTAGCAGATATAAACTTAGGATGCTAAAAAAGAATCAATACTTCTTACAGAGTAAGATAAAATGCAAGACAAAACTCAATCCACAATACCATCAATAAAAAAATACTCAAAAGTGAACTTCAAACCCCTTATGAACAAAATTATAAAAATATCCTTAAAAGATATAAATGGAGAAGAAAAGAGCTTTAAAGGAAAAATAGCTTTACCTGATATTTACATATGCTACAAAGCCTCCGAAAGTAAAAAAATGTGCGTACTAGTGCATGAATTGACAAGCCAATGGAACAGAGTAAGTTCTGAAATAGACTCAATAACATATAGAAATTTAGCATATGATAAAGGCGGCCTCTTGAACTGCTGGGTCAAAGACACACTTTTAAATAAATCATGTTGGCATAATTATCAGCTATTTGGGAAAAGATAATATTAGATCTGTTCATCATGCCATACATAGCGTATGACTCTATTTAGTACTCTAGAAAAGGCAAAGCTATAGGACTAGACAACAGATCTGTGATTTCTGGAGGCTGGGAGATGGAGAGAAAAGTTGACTCTGAGGGGGTAGCAGGAGAATTTTGGGGATGATGGAGTTGTTCAATATGAACTTTGCTGGTGAACACATGACTATGCATTTGATAAAATTCAGAACTAGACACAACAGATGTTTTTGGTATATAAATTTACAAAAACAGATTGTAGGTAAAGATGGAATTCAGACAGTGTCAAACAAAGTCAAACAAATCTATCTGTATTATAAATAAATCTCATGGTCACACTGAGTAGATCCAGGGAATAAAACTGACCTAAGTAACTTTGAAAACAGGATTTTGACTGAACATTGTAACGCTAAAGACAAAAAGAAATCTACACAACACTGGATTGAAGTTGATGCATTTGTTTCTCCTGGGGCATGGTTTAGCATTTCTGCAACTATACGCATGCCAGGGTTGAACAAATGTGTAAATGAAATGCATTGCAGACAATGAGATCCAGATTTAGCATTGCCGGAGAAAGAAGTTACAAATAAGGAAAGAGAGAAGGCTAGAATAAATCCAGTAGTGCTGGGCTGGAGTGAAAGGTATCAGTATGGACTGATGGTTTTGTTATATACGCATATAGCTAAATACAGAGATCAGTATGTGTGTGAATGCATGGGCTGGTGAAATGGTTTGGCTGTGCCCCCACCCAAATCTCATCTTGAATTACCATGTGTTGTGGGAGGGACACAGTGGAAGGTAATTGAATCATGGCGGCAAGTCCTTTCATGCTATTCTTGTGATAGTGATTAAGTCTCATGAGATCTGATGGTTTTAAGGAGAGTTTCCCTGCACAAGCCCTCTTCTCCTGTTTGCTGCCATACGAAACATGTCTTTCACCTTCCATCATGATTGTGAGGACTCCCCAGCCATGTAGAACTTTAAGTCCAATAAACCTCTTTCTTTTATAAATTGCCCAGTCTTAGGTATGTCTTTATCAGCCGTGTGAAAACAGACTAATACAGTTGGTATACGTACATATATTTCTTAGCTCTATCTATTGAATAGGACTAAAAGCAGTGACACCCAGTAGCAATGAGCATACCTAGCAAACAGATTTTTGTTTCTTACTACCATTTTCCAATAAAAGAAACCAGGGCTCCTTGTAGAAGTGGTCATTCTAGAGGAAGAACAGGAAAACTATACAAGAGAACCCTGGATGATTTGGGGTGCCAGAAAGTAAGAAAGTGCCAAAAAGCAACAACAACCATCACCACCACCAAAAATCATCAGTTTTTGTCAAAAGGGCACAGAAGCCAATGTGAAAAAGCTCCCAAAGTTGGAACATCCTGTGCATTAAAATAAAAGATATATTATTGCAATAATACTATACCTATGAGTCTATATTGGTTACATAAATAACTGAATAAACTGGGAAAAGGAACTCTTATAAAAAAAATTTCAATTGATATATATAGGAAGAAAGAGGAAAGTAAAAAATTACCAGTGGGACACCACAGTAAAATCTGCTACAGGCAATATCCACTGATGAGTACTAAATGTGTCAACAAAAGTTTAAGCAGAACAGGCTATTTGCATAAATCTCAAAGTATCCTACCCTAATATATGTTAATTACAACAGGAAAAAAGTAACTTCATGGTGAAGAAATCTGGCAGATGCCACCTTAACCAAATGATCAAGGTTAACATCACTAGCAACGTGACATGTACATCTGGTATGATACACTGAGAAGGGCATATAACTTCTGTGGTATCTTTTCCAATAATGCACCACCTCAACCTATTCACTGGAAAACTACAGACGAACTCAAGTTGAGAAACATTTTACAAAATGAGTGACAAGTACCGTTCAAAATTGCTAAGGTTACAAAACTCAAGGATATATATTGAATGCTCAATAGGAGAAGGGTAAGACATGAGAACTAAATTCAATGTAGAATCCTAGATTGGATCCTGGAAAAGAAAAAGAAACTAGTAAAAAAAAAAAAACTGGTAAAAAAAAATCAAATAAAATTTGTAATTCAGTTAATAGTACATACCAATGTTAATTTCTTAGTTTTGATAATTTTCCTATGGTTATGTAAGATGTTAACTTAAAGGGAAGTGAGGAAAAGTATATATGAGGACATTCCACTTTTGTGTATCTTCTGCATTAAAAAAAATGCCATAAAGAAAGTCAAAGAAAAATTACAAATTGGGAGAAAATACTTGCAATACATCACAGATAAAGAGCTAATCTCCCTTAACTGTAAAGAGCTTCCAAAAATTGAGGCAGAGAGGATGAGCAAAAGACAGGAACAATCTATTTAAAATGGTTTAAGAATGGTCCTTATGCAGACGAAACACTTCACTCAGAAAAAATGCAGAGTAACACCACACAGAAACACTATTTCTCATCTATCAAAATGAGAAAGATTATGTTGGCCAGGCTGTGGGGAAACAGACACTTTTAAATATCACTTTTAAATATCTTCTCTTCTCCATAAAGTTTGGCACATTTGGCATGCCAAATGTGCCAAACTTTATGGAGAAGAAATTGGTGATATCTTTAAATAGGTGTATATATATATATATATATAAATAAATATATATGATTTTACTCTTTTATTCAGCAATTCTACCTCAAGAACTTTATCCTGAAAACACACTTTTGAAACACATTGCAAAAGCATTGAAAACTATGAATATGCCCAAATAGAAAAGACTGGTAGAATAATTATGATATTATATGATAAATATGAATAAATTATGATACAATTACACAATTGAGTATTATACAGCTATAAAAAGTAATTAGTAAACTCCATGAAGCAATATGAAATAATTTCCAAGATGTATTATTAAGTTAAAAATGTGAAGAGAAAAATAATACGTATCCAAGTGCTGGCAAGGATGTGCAGCAACAAAAACTCATTCATTGCTGGTGAGAAAGTAAAATAGTACCATCATTTTGAAAGACAATGCAGCAGTTTTTACAAAAGTAAATTAGGCTCACTATAAGATCCAGCAACTATGCTCCTAGATCTTTACCCCAATCAGCCAAACTACGTCCACACAAAAACCTGCACACACATATTTGTAGCAGCTTTATTCATAGTTGTAAAAAAAATTGGAATGAGCCAAAATGTCTTTTAATAAGTGAATTTTTAAAAAGTAAGAACTGTGGTCCATCTGTATAATGGTTTACTATTCAGTGATAAAAAGAAATAAGCTATCAAGCTACAACAAAAATGAAGAATCCTTTAATGCCTATTACTAAGTCTATGAAATTTAAAAATATCTACAATAGTGTACACTTTGTATAAGAAAGGTAAAATAAAAAAATAAATATGCTTATTTTTGCCAAAGAAAACACAAGAAGAATAAACCAGAGAATTACATAGGTTTTTTATAAGGGCTTAGAGTAGGGAAGGGAGGGGGGTAAAAGAGTGAAAGGATTAGGGAATGGACCCACACTTCCTTTAGTATATTTTTTAAGTATAATTTTGACTTTGGGAACACATAAACGTTATATTTAGCATACAAAAATAAGTTAAAAAGCAAGGAAACCCAGAACTGAACGCAAACAAAAATAAATGTACTCAACTATATTTCACAATAATAAGTAATGACACTGAAAAAGAAAGAACTAGTCCAAGTAGCTTCTGATCAAAGTATTTTGACAATACAACTTCACTATCAGTGTGGGGATGGGATTCAAATACTTCCTGAACTTTTATTAGTAGGTTGGTTTTTGTAATGGCATGGGGTGGCCATTCTGGAGTTACTTTATGTATATTATGTTGGACAATGAATAGATCTGTTGATATTGTTGAGAGCTAGGACACTCACATGGAAGAAAGGAGATACAAATATGGAATGAAAGAAAGCACAGAAGAATCCTGTGAGATTGGCTTGAAGTTATCTACATAAAATAATTACAGAAAGTAATTTCATAAAGAGAAAAGGGTAAATATATATTTATATTCTATCTCTGTCCACTGAAAGGGCCTCCAAGTAATAACATCTCAGGAGCAGCAAGCACTCTCAGAACCCAGATACTGGTTTCTAACATAGAATTTCCCATTAGAAGGAACAAAATATCCAGGAATCTTTGAAGAAATTGATTATTCCAGGTCTGATGTCGGGAAAATATAAGATGAGCTTGGGTCATCTTATTAAACCAGAAAGTAAGGAAGTTATTTTTAAGAATGATGGAGGTATTTCAAAAGGAATGGGGACTCATCATGAAGGGGCACCTACTGGCCATATCTGGGACAATTTGAGTATCAAAATAAATGATAACAATTATAACCTATTGCATAAAATAGGAATCTATTATTCCATGTTAGATTAGATTAGATTAATAGATAAACTGAAGAGGAGGGAATTACATAAGATGATAACTGATGAATGTGGAGTAGGTTGAAAATCTGTCATTTTAAACCACCACAGAAAAAATTAACTGGGGCAGCTGGGCACGGTGGCTCATGCCTTTAATCCCAGCACTTTGGGAGGCTGAGGAGGATAGATTACCTGAGGTCAAGAGTTCGAGACCAGCCTGGCCAAAATGGCGAAACCCCGTCTCTACCAAAAAATACAAAAATTAGCTAGGTCTAGGTATCGTGGTGCATGCCTGTAATCCCAGCTACTCCGGAGGCTGAGGCAGGAGAATTGCTTGAACCCAGGAGGCGGAGGTTGCAGTGAGCCAAGATCACACCATTGCACTCCAGCCTGGGAGACAGAGTGAGACTCCATCTCAAAAAAAAAAATTAACTGGAGCGAGAAACATCAATGGATATTAAATCTACTAGGGAAAATGGATTTTTAAAAAAACAGGATATTTGCATGACCTAAAAATATCTCTCACAAGTTGCTTATTAGTTGCTAGGAAAAAATAATAGCAATACAGTGGACGAACATAAAAGCTAAGACTATAAAACTTTTAGAAGAAACATAGGACAATATCATCACACCACTGAGGCTGACAGATTCAGATTTCTTAGCTAGGACTCAAAATATACTAACAAAAAAGTTATAAACTAGATTTCATCAAAATTAAAAGCTTCTGCTCATCACATAACACTACTAATAAAACAAAAAGCAAGCCACAGCCTGGAAAAAATATTCACAATATATCTGACAAATGACTTATAAACAATATATAAGGAACCCTTGCAATTCAATAACAAGAAAACAAACACTCAAATGAAAAAGTGGCAAAAGATAAAAAGTGGGCCAAGGATATGAACAGACATTGCTCAAGAGAAGACATTTATGTGGCCAACAAACATGAAAAAAGCTCATCATCACTGGTCATTAGAGAAATGCTCATCAAAACCACAATGAGATACCATCTCATGCCAGTTTGAATGGCGATCATTAAAAAGTCAGGAAATAACAGATTCTGGAGAGGATGTGGAGAAATAGAAATGCTTTTACACTGTTGGTGGGAGTGTACATTAGTTCAATCATTGTGGAAGACAGTGTGGTGATTCCTCAAGGATCTACAGTCAGAAATACCATTTGACCCATCAATCCCATTACTGGGTATATGCCCAAAGGATTGTAAATCATTCTACTACAAAGACACATGCACACGTATGTTTACTGCAGCACTATTCACAATAGCAAAGACTTGGAACCAACCCAAATTCCCATCGATGATAGACTGGATAAAGAAAATGTGGCACATATACATCATGGAATACTATGCAGCCATAAAAAAGAATGAGTTCATGTCCTTTGCGGGGACATGGATGAAGCTGGAAACCATCATTCTCCACAAACAAACACAGCAACAGAAAACCAAACACCGCATATTCTCACTCATAAGTGGGAGTTGAACAATGAGAACACATGGACACAGGGAGGGGAACATCACACACCAGGGCCTGTCGGGGGGTGGGGGGCAAGGGGAGGGAGAGCATTAGGAGAAATACCTAATGAAGATGATGGGTTGATGGGTGCAGCAAGCCACCATGGTACACATATACCTATGTAACAAACCTGCATGTTCTGCATATGTATCCCAGCACTTAAAGTATAATAAAAAAAAGTGACAAAAGATGTGCACAGTTATATGACAAAAGAAGATATTTATGTTTAATAACCACATAAAATATGCTGAATATTATTGGTTTTCAGGGAAATGCAAATTAAAATTACAAATTACACCACACATCCACTAGAATGGCTCACCTTGAAAAGGCTGACAACATAAAATGTTGGCAGATGTGGACCAACTGGAAGTCTTAACCTTACCAATAGTATACTATGGGAAATTGTTTAGCACATTTTTCTTAAAATGCTTGTTAAAAGACTTAGCAATAGCACACAAATATGTTATCAAAATAAATGAAAGCATATATTCTTTAAAAGAATTGTACAAGAATATTCATAGCAGTTTTACTCACCCCAGAATTGGAAACAACAATTTCTACCAACAGATATGTGGATATAAAAATTATATGACATATTCATACAATGGAATGCCACTCAACAATAAAAAGAAATGAATTATTGATGCATAAAACAAGGATGAATCTTTAAAGTATCCAATTGTACACTTAAAATCTATAGACTTTAAAAAAGTAATGTTTAATTTGCATGCAATAAAGTTAACAACAAAATCTTGACCCTTCTTGTTATGCTCATTTTTACTCTTTGTCTCTGCATCTCACTGTGTCCTGGGTTTTAGGAGTTTGCTGTTCTATAGTCTTAGGGGTGTACTTTAAGAAATAAAATAATGCAAGTACAAAATTAGGCACCGGGCCTCATTAAATTGCATTAGCTTTCTGGTAAACCAATACAGAGTGCTAAACTCTTTGCAAGGGAGCTAGTGTCACTAACAGCTGTTGTAAACTAGAAAAACAAAAGATAAAAAGAATTTTAACTGGAAAGAGGTGCCTTTGGGAAAGAGAGGTTCCATTGGCCAAGAGCCAAGGGAAGCAGGGAGTAGCTCACAGGAAAGAGGTTAGCCTCAGATAAAGTAATGAGAGAAAATATAAAAATTAAGAGGAGTGGTATCTTCATCTTGTTGTCTTGGCTGAAACAGGAAAGCAAAGAGAGACAACCAGTAGCTGTGTACAGAAGGGAACAGAGTAGGGGTGGGACGTAGAAGCACTACCTGCTTTTAGAAAAACCTCATTGATTGGGATGGGGAGTGAGGATCACGACAGAGAATCTGTTTCGTATTTTTATTTTCTAGGCATGGATAGTCAGGATACGACATTGCTCTCACCACTTAGAAATGTGGCACAAACTATGAGTGAACTCTGATGAGAGAAACTGACATTTCTGATATGTTAGGAAATCTGGTTATTAAACAAATCCCAAAAGGGGAGGGAGCTTCCCAATAATGAAAAGGTAAGTCATATGTGCTGACTATATATTCTGCTTTTCACAAATAGCTCTGATATATTCCTTTTGTTCCAATATCATGTTTGGTTTAGCATTTTAGTGGTTGAAGTTATCCCCACCTGGACAATAAATTATATGATCACCTAAGAATAATGTTGCTAGAAAGGTTAACCATGATAGCAAATGTAAAAATGTTGATATATGATAGACATTCAGTTACTGTTAGTTGTTCCTGTAACTCTCCTTAGAACCCTTTCATCAGTAGTACCCTCATAAGCATCTGCAGTTTTCCCCCGCAAAGAGTTGAGGTTTTCTTGTTTTGTTTTCTGACAAAGCATAGAAAAGCTCTTTGTCCATAGATTTTACTTAGTTCTCTTCAATTTTTTAGTTAATTTACTTGCCATTATTGAAATACACTATTATCATGCTTGACAGACAGTGGTTGATTTTAAATTTTTCAAAGCTTTTACATGGATACTGTGGTTAGTTTTAAAATCACAAAATAAACATTTTGAATAGCTTAATTTTTTGTTCCCCAGACAATAAATTCATCATCTGTAATTTAACACGATATTTAAGAGACGTTAGGCCAGGTGAGGTGGCTCATGCCTGTAACTCCAGAACTTTGGGAGGCTGACGGATCGCTTGAGGCCAGGTGTTTGAGACCAGCCTGGGCAACATAGTGAGGCCTCGTGTTTATTAAAAACATTTGATTAAAAATAAATTAAATGAAAAATAATACTAAAATAATTTTAATTAAAATTTTAAATTAAAACTTTTAAATTAAAATTGCATTTATTAGGTTTTAACACCTTACATTTAAAGATGTTATTGATTGCTTATTTCTTGAAAAGTTGAGAAGATACACATTCCCTGCAAATAGGGCTGATTGATTTGCACTAAGAAATAGCATGTTCCTCTTTGGTTGAGAAAAAAGTTAAAATGAACAACTCCCATGAGCTTTAAGGAATATTTTCTTTTTATACAAAAGTAACAAATGACCTAAAGAAAGAAAAAAAATTGTTATTTTCTGATTATTGGGCAAACAGCTTAAAGTGTGAAGCTCCTAAAAAGAAAATTATTTTTGCCCTATTGAGAATTTAAAAGTTACACGTACACAGAGACACATTTCAGTGAGCAACGAAACTAATAATTTAAATAAATGTTAATTATTTAGAAATTACCCAGAAAAAGTTTTTTGGCTTGTCTATGAATCATTGCTACATTTGATGAACAGTTGCTACAGCTATTAGTGTTTAAATTTTTTGTGATTGAATATCTCAGAGCAGCACAATTCAGTTACTTCACTACTTTCTCCTGTAGAGTTGTTGCTGTGCTAAGTCCTTTCATAAACAGTATGTAACTCATTTAATCTGCAAAATAACCCAGAAAGAAAAGCAGACTTTTCCCCTTTTTTTTGCAGATAGAGAAATTGTTTCAAAAATTCTGTCATTTTGATAGTTTGGTGGTTGACTTTTCTGAAAACAGTTTATTTATTTATTTATTTATTTATTTATTTTATTTTTTGAGACTGAGTCTCATTCTGTCACCTAGGCTGGAGTGCAGTGTCGCAATCTCCGCTCACTGCAGCCTCAGCCTCCTGGGTTCAAGCGATTGCCTCAGCCTCCCGAGTACCTGGGATTACAGGCGCCCCTACCAAGCCAGGCTAATTTTTTTTTTCGTATTTTTACTAGCAATGGGGTTTCACCATGTTGGCCAGGCTGGTCTCAAACTCCTGGCCTCAAATGAGCCACCCACCTAATCCTCCCAAAGTGCTGGGATTACAGGCATGAGCCACCGTGCCCAGCCAGTTTTTATTATTTATGACAGAATAAGAATGTAAGTTAGTTATTCCTAGAATGGCCACTGATCTGTTTTGTGAAATTTCCTGAACAAAGCTATTGAAGATCAGTTAAGTTAGCCAACATGTGAAATCAAAAGCAAATCAAACATGCTGTGCTTTAAATTCCCCGTTCCCGGGCTTCAAGTACACTGTATGCTCAAGAACATCACCTGGCTCATATTAGGGCTAGAAAAGTACGATATTCTTCTGAAGATTGCCTGCTCCAGTGGTACTTCAGATTAGAAAATAAGAGATGGAGATAATGCGAATCCAAAAATGCGTCTTTTATCAGTATTATGATGGCTCTGAAATTACCTCTCTACTATCCAAGAATCCATATATAATTTAAATCAGTCTTTGACTGAGAAAATTATAAAACTACATGTTTTCAATATCAGGACCTTGTACTGTTTCGAAAGCTCAGTAGAAGAGAGGCAGTCTGGTAGAGCCAGGGGAACCCACCTTAAATCACAATGGAAATGTACATTTTTAGAGGCTTCATCAGAGCTGAGCAGATTAAGACTCACAGAGCAATTCACATTCCAGAAAACCAGCAAAGAGAAATTCCACTAAGAAGACTTCAGCATAACGTTCAGTAAATCGTTTCCTTAAATGGAGATTGAATTTAGGTTTTTAAAACCCCAAGATATTTTATAATATTTTAACTGTGTACGTTTGCCAAAACCAAAACAAATCAAAACCTACATGTAAAGTTAATGAATGCTCTTTCATAGGTCCATTTTAAAATATGATTACAATCAACAGTTATTCAAAAGTCTTTCTTTTGACCAATGTCAAAATGTATTTGAAAGGGAGCCTCAAACTATTAGACTATGTTGTGAAATCTTTCCCCCACGTGAATTCTTACACTCTGCTACAGAACTGGGACCTGTTCATCATTTAAATGTTCTCATTGTAAGTGCATATATATAGACACTCCATCACAATAATGTTCTCATTGTAAGTGCATATATATATATGCCTAAAAAATGACCTGTGTAGAAGTTAAAAAATTAATATTTGCTCTGACTTAAGGGTACTACTAATTATACACACTCTACGGATTGGAGACTGTATCAAATGGATTCTTCTAAAATCTTGCTATTTATGATTTGTCCTATCTGGAGAAATCATGAGATGTTTCCACAAATAAATGAGCAAATATCTCACAGTCTATGAAAAGAAGTCACAATTTACATACTGTTTCAATTTAATCTCTTCAAGGTATTTCATGTCAAGTACTAGTCAATCATGACAACAGAACTGTAGGTCATTACACAGAAACTAGTTTTCATAAAAATTCTTCTTCGATGGCACTATCCCCAATCTTTCAATACTCTGGTTAGTTTGCTGATTCCTGGTTTATCAATGTTCCAATGACAATGCAGATTCTAAACTGCAAAAAAATCTCTAGTTGTCATCTGACTAGTTCCTAAATACAATAGGTGGATCGCTTCCCTTGATTGTGAAATTATACTTCCACCTAAGGCTGTTCCTGTAGTCTTAAGTTTGCATTTTCAGTTTCACAGAATAATTGAATTGTTGACTCACATGAAGATTTGTATCACCTAAAATCCTCAGATATTTCACATGAAATGTTGTCAAATATAATTGACCAAGTCCAATGCTTTTACATTGATTTTTGAATTTTTTCTTTCATTCTAGTTCAATTTATTTTGTTGACTTGGATTTCTTCTTCCATCATATGAAATTGCCAGCTCTGTCATCTAACTTCAAGTCATTTGCCAAGCTTTACGTCATCCCAAATTTAATAAGCTTTATCTTTAGTCATACAGCAGAAAGATGTACCTTCCAGTGAGAACATTTGAAAGATCAATGGTAACTGGTGTGGAAGATATTTTGGGGAGGGGGCGATAGTTCCATAAATACCCTGGCAATCAGGCTATGTTGATATCTACCTCCATGCTCATAAAGCAACTATTTCTAAAACTTTCTGGAAATTAGGAATGACTAAAAACAAAGGCCTTTTTGATTTGGAATCCAAGACTGAAAAGGCCAAGAGTGTGACAGGATCTGATTGGGTGATCTTTTCTTAAAGTCAGCCTTTTTAAAGGTGAACCTGATGAGCTGTCCTGAATAAGTTAATATGAAAACATTTTTCTTGTAGATTGTGTCAATTTGTTTGGCCCTGTTACTAAACTCACTAGAGCTAGAAAGTATTGGGTTATGGAATACAACCAGAGTGTTGGCTTCATTATGGCTAACCAGCTACTATCTGTTTAGAAAATCAGCCTTAGTTTAGACTGTAAGCTTAGGTACACAGCGTTAAGGCTGTAATTGGATTCACGTGAACAAATTTAGCGACTGTTGCAATGTTGTCTGCCTTATTATATACTTCTTTCTGAAACAATGATTCTATAACCTAGATGATAATTGAAAATGAAGGGAGGGGACAGCTATAAATTGCAAAAACTGAATGATCAAAACTATATATATGATTAGTGAAAGAATTTGACATTAGATGGTTTCCAATTTAAATGTCTGTCAACAGGAGAATGAATAAATAAATCATTGTCTTTTTAAACAGTCAAATACTAAAAATCAATGAAAATGAATGTAGTAGTAATATATACATAGGTATATCTTCAAAATATAATGGACAAAAAATGTTGTGGAAGGATATCTACAGGAAGCTATGATTTACATAGCATTTTAAAATGTCCAATTTGCTATATATATTTGTTGGGTTATGTGCTTACATAGAAAGATGTTTTTAAATGTCCTAAATGATAAACACTAAGTCCAACAATAAAGGTTATGGGAAGAGAGGCAATAAGAAGGTAGGAGAGAGTAAAGGAAATGGGAAGTTTTTGTTTGTTTGTTTGTTTGTTTGTTTTTTGAGACTGAGTCTTGCTCTGTTGCCCAGGCTGGAGTGCTGTGGCGTGATCTTGGCTCACTGCAAGCTCCACCTCCCAGGTTCACACCATTCTCCTGCCTCAGCCTCCCGAGTAGCTGGGACTACAGGCACCCGCCACCAGGCCCGGCTAATTTTTTGTATTTTTAGTAAAGGCGGGGTTTCACCGTGTTAGCCAGGATGGTCTCTATCTCCTGACTTCGTGATCCACCCACCTCAGCCTCCCAAAGTGGTGAGATTACAGGCGTGAGCCACCGCACCCAGCTGGAAATGGGAAGATCTTTTAAGTGAACAGTGTATATACAAATGTTCATTATATTATTTGTTTTACGTTTTTATGTATTAGAGAAGTTCCATAATTCAGAAGAAACATTAATAAAAAATTTTCAAAAGAAAACTGACTTAATTTCTCCCATGAGTATTCTTAAAGCAACTCAAATATAGTATAACTTCATATAGTTATTAATTATATTCAACTTATTTTTCCCTGGAAAGAATAGCACAGAGATGTCACTGAAGTTATTGAAAATGATGATTCTCTGTTTATGTTCTTTTAGATTTACTTACTGAAAAAAAAAAAATGGGATATGCTATTCCAGCATTTGACCTAGGCAGTTAGTGCAAAATATTCGCATATAGTGTCAGAATACTAACAGGCACTTGGTCACATGGTTCACATGCAAAAGAAAGCACCTAAATGAACATTATTCATCCTATAATGCAGCTTTTTGCCACAAGTCTTTATAAATACTTCCTAAACTATATATTTTTTTCAAACAAAGAAACGGGTCCTGCCATGTCACTTTAGTATCTCTTCCAGTTGTTTCCCTGGCTGGCCCAACCACTACCAGATTTTCCCAGAATTTCTAGCCTTTGTCTATCTCAGGCACCACCAAAACAAAAGTCTACCCAGAGTGGGAAGCTCCCTTGGAGGTTGTAACCTTTCATATTTAACTCAGCTCTTTTCCTGCCCGCTTCCAACACAATTCGAAACTCCCAGGTGGGGCCTCAGAACCACCTGCCTCCACACAGGTCTCCTGGAGTCAAACTATCCTGGCTTCCAAACCACTTTGTTCATAATATAAATATCCAGGTCCCATCCCACACCAACCAAATCAGAATCTCAACTGATGTTCAAGCAGCCAGACTGGCACCAGCCCAAAGTTTAACAGCTGGCTCTAGATTCTTACCACCTGCTCTCTCTGCTTGAAATAACCTTCAGGTCATATTCATCCTTCAGGTTACTGCTTAAATGTTACTCCTTCTCCAATGCACCACCCCACCCTCACATGTTCTGACTATTCCCAACCTGTGTCAGCATTTCTCACGCTGTATTTTAAGTGCTATTTGACTCCCTATGTTCCTCTACACTACACTAAAAACGCTGTGGAGGCAGGAACTGGACTTCCCTTGATTACATTATTTCCTTAGTGTTTGGAACAGTGACTGGCAGTTAGTTAGTACACAGTCAATAATGGTTGAGTAAATGGGTGAATGCATAAAGGTAAGAGATGTCCAAGGCCACTACTGTCCCCTGGCTTTTCCTTCTCACTGAATGTCTCTATATCTATCCATGGCAGAGTTAGGCTGCAGGGGTTAAAGGCAATGGTTCAACAGTCAGGGCATCTCATCACTACCTGTGTTGCCTAGGGCAAATGACTTCAACCTTCTGTGGTCTCTTTCCTTTGCCAAAATTGTATAAAGATTAATGATAGAAAACACTTAGACCAGTGTCTGTCAATTGGAATGTGTTTATTATTATCCTTGACAGATATCGCTCTTTGTTTTTATTATAGTCCTCTGTACCCAGTTCAGACCCCAAACCTAAGTTTCCCCTCTTTTGTAAATATTTGGCAGTTTTATAAAATAAAGCTTCCCCAGTGTTGAGGGCTGCATATTCTTCATGAATCATCTACCACATATATTGGTGAACAGAAAGTTGTAAACATCCTTAACCACAGTAGTTTCTAGCCAAAAAGGAGTTTAGAAAACATCTGGTTTCATCTGAAAGATGAGGGATTTGCCTAAGCCACAGATGGTTGGTGACAAAGCTTGGCCTAGAACCCAGCTCTTCTGTCTCCCAATCTTTCTATTCCATCTCATGGCCTCTCATCTCAAGTACTGCAGACTATTTTAAGATCCAGGCCACTCATCATATGCTGTAACTGTAGCCCTTCTCTGTTATTTCCATATGCTTTCCTCTCTCCGCTCCTGAAATTTTGTTCATGTTTTGCTGACATTTGAGATTCTGATGCATGAACAGTCTAACCCCTGTCAACCCTCACTCCCCAAAACTCTGGGAGAGAGTCAATAGGGAGGTACACAAGCAAGTTGCAATAGGCCACAGAGAATGTCCAGCTACAAGAAGACTCATCCTGTAATAAGTGAGGAACACAGATAAAGGTTTTCAGATGCCACCTTATCAATGACTCTATTTTGTGACTTGGCAGACCCCAAAGATACTCCCCGCGTCCCATCCACCCACACACTCATTAGGTACACGACTCAAACCTCACTGTGGAGACTTTAAACAAGCTTCGATGGGACCCGCTTCATAACCAAGACACTTATAACTATGCATTTCCCACAGCTTATTTATCCAGTTACAACTTATCCTTTGACTTTTAAGTCAAAGATTTTTAAGTTATTTTATTTCAAAAGATACCTGAGTAATAATCAAATACACAGCTTGTCAGCTTTTCAATTAATCCTTAATTTTTCATCATCAACTTATACAGAATCATTATTTGTAATCACATGATGTTCCTTGTAATATATTCTTAAATCTTGAGACATCCCTGCCACCAAAATGTCTTATTCTATTTATTCCTAAGTTATCCTCTGTCCTCTGTCACAATTACTACCAGGATGATGCCATATCCTATATAAAATGCTCCAGTTAGGTAAAAGGGCTTGGTTTGTATTTCTGCCCCTGTGCTTACAACAAATCTGTTTCACTTCTTTCCACAAGGTGGCAAAGGTAAGTAGAGGCCTCAAATCAATGAACCGTAAATGTCCTTCTGGCTCCTTTTCCAAATAGTATCTCTCTGTTATTCAAACATTCTTAACACGTAAATTATTTGTTTTACATCTATAGTCAGATCTTTCTTAGTTCTTTGAGCTGCTAACCTTTCTTAAACTCCTGGCAACTTATGAAAAGAAGTGTCTCCGTTTCAAATGTTAAATGGGAACATAATTAGCCACTGGTACCCACTGCCATATGTTTTCTTGTCTCTTTCCTTCCAATCTCATGGTTCAACTGCAATTAATGGTTCCTGTTATACATTGAATTACACCCTCCAGAAAGATATGTCCGGGTCCTAACTCCTGGTATCTGTCAATGTGAGCTCATTTGGAAAAAGTTTTTTACAGATATAATCAAGTTATTATAAAATGAGGATTAGAGTAAGCACTAACCCAATGCCTGGTTTTCTTTTAAGAGGGAAATTGGGATACAGACTCACAAAGAAGAGAATGCCATGTAAAGACAGAGGCAAAAATTGAAGTAATGTTTCTACAAGCCAAGAAAGGCCATGGGCTGACAGCAACCACCAGAACCTAGGAGAGAGGCATGGAACAGATACCCACTCAGACTTTCAGAAGGATCCAGCCCCACTGACAACTGGATTTCAGACGTGAAGTCCAGATCTGTGAGAAAATAAATTTCTGTCATTTTCAGCCACTCAGCATGTAGTCATTTCTTACGGCAGCCCTAGGAAGCTGATAGAGTCCCCTTGTGGTTATTTGAGGCCATGTGACTATTTCTCTCCAACAAGGTAAAAGGAAGTACATGTATTATTTGTGGGCAAGAACTACCAAAGGAAGACCCTCTGGCTTGGGTCTCTAACAACCCGCCATGGATGTGGATACAGAGCATGAGCTAGGGCAAAACGTTTGTTCTTCATATAGCATTAATATTTAGATTTTCACCACAGTAAAACACAAAATATTCCATTTTTTTTTCCAGGGACTAAATTATATCCCTTAAAAGAAAAGAATATTTTGAAAAAAAAATAAGATTTTTATTAGACAAGTAAAACTTCTATTAAAGTCTGAATGATCTAAACCATTACACTTAGAAAAAGCACACTTCAGGAAAAACAATCTGCAAGCTAGCGAGTGGTTGATTGGGCTTCAATGTGTTCTCATTCCTGAAGGAAATCCCAAATCATGAAACTTCAGGCAATAACCAGCAGGTGGGTCTCTCTGCCACTCTTGAAATCAAGCCAAGCAGGTGATTCCATTCAACCAATGGAAACAGCTACTTTTACTGTAGCCCTGTATATCATATACTTTTAACGGAATTTTTTTTAACTTTTATTTTAAGTTCAGGGGTACATGTGCAGGTTTGTTACATAGGTAAACTTGTGTTATGGGGGTCTGTGGTATGGATTATTTCATCATCCTGGTGTTAAGCCTAGTACCCATTAACTATTCTTTCCACCCCCCAATAGGCCCCAATGTGTGTTGTTTCCCTCTATGCATCCAGGTGTTTAATGGAACCATTTTTGTATGGTGTCTGTGACCCAGAAAACTCAGAAGTTACTGTCTCTATACTATGAGATTGTAAAATAGAGACGTAATTAGGAGGATGGGCCTGAATTCAAACCTCAGCTTCTTTCTATCTTTATGAGGCACATTACTTCACTTAGCTAAGCCTGTGTTTTAACAACTGTAAAAATGGGGATAATAATTTCATTCAGTTACTGTGGAAGTTAAAGGAGATAATCCATGAAAACCACTGGGGTTGGTATCTGGCCCATAGTAATTTCTCTATTAATGCTAGCAATTGTTATTGTGAAGAGAACTTTTTGATGTAGTAGCACAAAATTGAGAGATTTCTGCCATTTTCTGTTTTTTATGCATATCCAGTTCTGAATCTTACTCCCTTGTGTATTCCAGCCCTGAGCCCCAGAGAGAGAGATCAGTGAGAGAGCAGGGACCATGACATAATTATATTGTTCACTTGTTTCTGCACTTTTTCCTATTCCCCAAGGCCCTTATTGCATTAAGACCTAGGACAGAAATGTTGAGTGAGAAATTGAGCCCATTTTGACAAAGAGAAATTTGTTTGCAACACAGAATGTCATGTAACATGGCTCCTGACAAGTCACGTGGTTGATGGCAGCCTTGAAAAACAAAATAGTGATAAAAGGACAGCAGAGTATGTATAAACAGAGAGCCCACCTGCCAGAAATCTGGCAATCACAGTCACCCCCAAAACTATATTTGCTATGGGGGAAAACAATTCTTAAAATAATGAACATACTGCTTAAAAGTTATGTCTTTGACTCATTTTCAAACACTGCAAGCTTTACTTCTTGCTGCAGTATCAGTACTTGCTACATGGTGTTATTTCTAAAGAAGCAAAAGGCATTATGTCTAAATGTACAATTTTATGTCATTTATTATGAAACCAAAGTTGTGATATTTCCTAAAAAGCATGTTCACATTCTTCAAGCGCCATTATCCCAGACAGTGAGGGATGTCTGTATGTAATGTGATAATGAACCAAAGCTTAGGAGCTCCAAATGAAAAGATAAGCAGACACGTTTTATTGTACTGAAATTCGTAGCAGTTCTCTCCATTGCATACAAAGATAGCAGTACTGTCCCCTCGCTTTGGCAGGAATTTGCATCTATCAGCATTTTCTGGCCCAGTCTCTAATTAACAACAGCATGCATTTTCCAGATGTTTTGCAGGATTTGGGAACACTGTCTGTGGTCATGTGACACACCAAAATTAACTAGCCTTATTTGAAATACAAATCATGCTGTCTGCTCACTGGGATGATATTCTAAGTAGGTCTAACTGCATCATTCTCAAGTGGTATGCTTTCCATAAAAAAAAAAATGCATCTTTTTCTTACCTTTTCTCTTTTCTTTTTCCTCTTCTTTATACAGAGAGATTGAGTCAAATAACTATTCAGTTCCAAAGCTTTTCCTATGAATCTGTTATGAAGGAAAGTGATTCCAAAAGCACTTGTAAAGCAATATGAAACATGATATTCTATGTTGCAAACAAATTTCTGTTTGTCAAAATGGGCTTGATTGCTCACTCTACATTTCTGTCCCAGGTCTTAATGCAATAAGGGCCTTGGGGAGTAGGAAAAAGTGCAGAAATGAGTGAACAATATGGCGAGAGTACAATATTTATTGTATTTTAAGAGAACACAATAATTTCTCAAAAGAACCTACATACTGACTAGAATATACCAGTCATTTTATCTTCAATAAATTTGATAAGCTTGGGTTCAGATTTTACTTTTGGCAAAATAGTCTGTAAGCTCAGTAACAGGATATCAACTTATTTTGCTATCAATCATAACCATTCTCAACAGCATCTTATTATTGATGCTTTTTCTGTTTGGTTTTATCTATAAATAATTCATTCATTAGTAGGGTTTAGTGAGGCCAAAGTTATGGATTCAATCCCCACATAGATCTGTTAACTCTAGATCAATTGGAAAATCACAGACTTACAAGCTTTTAGAAAATGTGCATCATCTGTCAGGCAGGGCTAAGTAAAATCAACACAATCAGCAATACTGGAAAAACAACTAAGGGAGTCTACCCTATTGATTGGTTAGGGTATAACTTCCAAAAATCTAGGGCTGCAAGCATACCCATTTGCTCAAGCTCTCTGTTCTCTTCACATTAAAGAGGCCATGAGCCTAAATGCCTATCTATCAGCAAGCCCTCTAACAGGATATTTCAAATTTCAAACCCTAAATATAAAGGTGCTGGAAAGTAAAGAAAGAACAGAACATAAGGTGTAGTTAGGAAACTAAAAAGAACAGAAAAAGAAGCAAGGTGAAAGGAGGAGTCAACGAAAGTTTTAAAGTTGTGATGTGACATCTATCTTCTACCACCAAGCACTTGATCACGGTGAAGTGGATCAAACTCATAGCTCTGGAAATGTGGTTTTATCTGTCTGGTTATCAGGGTTTGTAATGCATAGGTGCTATTATTACCAAAGGGATGAACGCGTGTAGCCTATAATTTCCAAACTTTCTGTGAGCTGCAATCACATCTCATGGTCTTTTAAAATTTTTATAAAATACATGGTTCTTTACACATCAAAATAAATAAACTGAACATATATTAAGAATTTGGTAATACTTCTTTTGATGATATAGTGCCTCACTGAGTTTTCTGAAATGAAAGCCAAGTATCATTTATCTAAGCACTAAGAACTAGGTGGGCAAGATTAACTGTAGCAATTGTCCTATACTACCCAAAGAGTGACATTAGGGAAGAAGCATAAAATGTAAAAGAAAAGTCTTAGAGCTTGAATGTGAGGTAATGAATCTGTTGGAATTTGCACAATCTGTTCGGTGAAGAGTCAAATAGTGGTTAATAAAGTGAAAGGGGAAATCTCACGAAGTGAGGTGTGTGTGTATGTGTGCATGCATGCATGTGTTCACACACGTGTGCAATATATCTGTAATGACCAAGTATGGCTGCATCCATGAAGAAAGGAAATTTTAAACAGAAGTTACTGAAACTTTCACAGAATATTTAAAATGTGCCTATGTAAATGCCTCCAGTTGACTTAATTCATCTCATTTAAACCAACATAATTTAAACCCATACCTAAGACCTCTGCTATTAACCCACTGCTATTTATTATTCTAAAACATAAGCCTACTGCATGATTTTTTTTTCAGTTTAATTGCTAGCAAGAAATATTATGGGTGCCTCTCCTAATTCTTATTATGCCCATATATTTATCTTTTCCCTGTCTTTTCTTAGTAACTTTCTTGGGTGCATGTTTCCATCTAGGATTTTAATATGTCCCTAGAGCTTCACATTAAGCAGAAAATTTCATTATTTTCAGGAGTCAGGGCAATTCAAATTCTGGGTGTCCCATCTTATCTGTATGATCTTGGGTTTAAGATACTTAAGCTCTCTGTCAATCAATTTTCCTAACAATAAAATGCGAATAATGAGAGTAACTATCCATAAAGTTATTATGTAAATTTAAAGAATAGGATGATCTATATAAAATACTATTATAAGATAAGATGCCTAAGAACAGAGATTTGGGGTTTTGCTTATTGTTACATTCTAGCACCTAGAAAAGTGGCTGGTACTTAGTGGGAATTCAGCGAACATTTATTACATACAAAAGAAAGAATGAACAGCGCTAGAGGAAGAGTGGCTGGCACATAACTACAATTAGTGTTAGTTATTATTATTTTCATCATTATCATTTATATCATTATCATCCTAATCTTTACTTCCAAGCTGGGTGATCTTAAGATAGGTTAGGTAATCTCAAAGCTCCTACTGGATTACAGAAGGCACTAAGAGATAGTAGCCAATGTCCTAGCCCAAGACTCAGGAGTCCAGTTCTAATTCAACCACATATAATTATTTGACCTTGAATGAGTCTCTACCATTTTGGTAATCAGGGAACTGATAGAATGGTATTATAAACATCATAATTTTGTTATAAACATTTCTGAGTACAGGATCATGAAAGCTAAACAACAGATCAAACTTAAGAATTTCAATATGACATGTTAATTTCACCAAAATCAGCTTTAAAATAAGTCAGATATTTCATCACAAGGCACTAGATTAGGTATATAGTTGGGAATAAAAGAACAAAGATGCATTTGATTTCTAATTTTATTCTAATCTCTAAATTGAAAACCACAGTCTAAATATTAAGCATATAAGCTCATGCTGCTCTCATGAGCTTGCAGTTTAGTAGATGATTCATAATAAGGCAATATCATATACCAGCTCTCAGAGGCAGTCTCTGATTGCACAGCATCAGCTCTCTTTGGAATCAGATAAAACAGTCAATTTGTAGTTATCTGTGCATTCAACTGAATTTTTCTAAACAAGATTTAATGCCCAGAGCACAGCACTATATCATCAAGTAATAATGGTAGAGTTTGCATTAAAATGATCCAGAAAAATAATCTGGAAGTTTGCATTAAAATGATCCAGAAAAAAAAGAAGGAAGAGGATTGCCAAAATGTTGAATTTGTAGAAGTGAGCTGGTAGACATATGGCAGTTCATTATTCTCTCATTTTGTGTATATTAAAAATTTTTGTAACAATTTTAAATTTTTATTTATTTTCAGATGGAGTCTTGCTTTGTGGCCTAGGCTGGAGTGTAGTGGCACAATCTCGGCTCACTGCAACCTCCACCTCCTGGGTTCAAGTGATTTTCCTGCCTCAGCCTCCCAAGTAGCTGGGATTACAGGTGTGCACCACCACGCCCAGCTAATTTTTGTATTGTTAGTAGAAACAGGGTTTCACCATGTTGGCCAGGCTGGTCTTGAACTCCTGACCTCAGGTGATCCGCCCACCTCAGCCTCCCAGTCTTCACTATTATCTAGTTCTGAAATGGGTTTTGTGATTTCAAAAACTAATAAATATCTCAGGACACTAAATACCTCTCTGTGCTATTTTGAGAGACCATAGCATAAGAAAAAATTAACTCCCAAAGAGTTATGGGAAAATTAAAGGGACTAGGTGGAGATCAAGGAAGAAAAAGGGACTAGAATAATGTATCCACACACACAAGTATTTGATGGCAGAGGCTGGTTCATGCTTTGTCCCTGTGGCTGACCAGAACCAAAATTGTTGATTAGAATGTAGTAACTACAGGAGTTTTACATATGAAGGGCTCAGGTATGTCAAGCTGGCTGGAGAGAGAGCAAGGTTTATTCTCTTGCATCTGTGTTCATATGCAAGCTCTCCTTTGGACTAGATTGCATATTTATTGGTAGGGTCCCCATGGCACTGTCACAGTAATGGAGAAACTTCTGGCATTAATAATGGCTTTTATTGTCTCTAGTGCCTATGAATTATTCTGTATGAAATTGCTCTAAACTTTTCAGCCTATACTACGCTGTAATTTCCACCAAAAAGCTGAAACAATTTAAGCTGGATTTATTACAAGATTGAAGGACTAATCAGTTATCCCTGATCGGGTTCAAATATATTTGAAATGAAATCTTGCTTTTTTTTTTTTAAACCTGCAATCCAGTGGAAGCTAGTGTGTAAAAAGAGATGAAAGAGATTATAGAATCACAGAATGTTCTAGTCGAAGCCCCTTCATTCTGCAAGCCAGAGAACCAAGGCTCAGCTAGGAGGTAATTTAAGATCACATACTACTTAATCCACATTGGGAAGGTGCCTTGGGCTGCTAAATCCCAGCTAATACTCCCTTTACCACACTAATCATGCCCACAGATAAGGCCCCTGAAGGCCACACTTCGCGTATATGAAGGGAATTCAGGCAGGGTTCCCCTATGCCCAGTCTGTCTGTTCCCATATCCTGAACATCTCTCATTCCAGGGGGTTAAGGTTCCTTTATTCAAAAATAGTTGATTGCAAAATCAATTCCCCTGGGAGGAGATGCACCTATAGCCGTTAACTGTCAGCCCAGACCTAAGGATACTGACCTCAGAAACAGCAGGGTTGAAAAATAGTCAAAGATGCTCACCTCAGGGCCTTCTTTCAGAATAGCAAGAAGGGTGTTGGTGCTGGAAGTTGTGAGTGAAACAAAGAAAAATTCTGCTTTCTTGACTATTTCCCATGTGGCTGGCCCTGAAGGATACTGTACAGTAAATAGTAAAAGTACACTGTTACTATTATCCAATTAAAGCATATTGCACCAGGGCAGCCAGTATACTTATACACTCTAAAAATATAAGAGTTGAAATTAAAGTTTTAAATTAACAACGATCAGAATGATCTTCTCCATTTTATATTATTTCCTGTCTCTATGACTACAGGTAAACCTTCTGAACATAAGTGATAACAATTTTTGTAACTTGTAATTAAATACATTTTCTTCTAACATAATGAATTAAAGTTTCAAATTAAATAGTATCTGGTAGCTACTAAAGCTGAGAGATTTGGGAACACAGATTATGGCTCCAGCTAATGATTGCATGTAATTTAGTACAAAACTTGTGAAGATTAAAAAATAACAATTCCACCTTAGGAATTAAGCTTAGCAGGCATGGGTTTGAAAAAGCCTAGTGGTATTTCATTGGGATTGCTGAAGAATATAAAGAGTGATTCTTTCATTTAAAACCAGCAAACGAACCAAGAAAGCAAAATTGTCTTTAGAGCAATGCTTTGAAAATAAGAAGGCTTACTAATGTTAAAGTTGAGAAAACAGAAATGTTAATTGCATTCATTTTACTGTCTGTACTAATGGTCCTTCATACAATTCTCATATGGCAAAATTTCTGCAAGTGGGCTCTGTTGGAACCCAACAAATTACTACTGAAGAGTTAAGATTATATTAAGAGAAATGCCCAGTGAAATCAGAAGACATTTGATATTACTCTCAGGTTAATAACACTAGTCTACCATCATTTTCTTGTGTAACTACAGAATTGTTAGTCTTAAGTCATGCCCATACTAGTCAAATAAGTAATTCACCTGCCAACAGGCCTGGAGTTGTGTGATTTTTTCCTAAGCCAAATTGGGAGATTACAATTACCATTAATTGAGATTACAATTACCATTAAATAGCAGGGGTTAAGATTGGAATTCAAGCCTTTATCATTCCAATGTTATTCTATTTGCATGTCACCGTACTGCCCCATCTGGTTTGAATTATATGTTGTTTTATTTCTAACTCAACAAGTTGGTTTTGGTTTCAAACAACTTTTCTGGCTCTATCCACCTATATAAAATACATTTGCCAGAAATAGAAGCTCATAAGCCCAGAAAACGTAAAAATGTGCTTTGTAAACTCTCATTTTCTAAGCTAACTCAATCTCACCCATCAAGTCTTAGCTTATACACACTGCACTTCCTCTGGGAATTCTTGCTGACCCCTGGCCAGGAGGCCCCTGGTACTTTCCTGTAGATCCTGGGCACTACCATAATACATCACACCAGATTTAAGTGCTTGCTGAAGCCTGTCACCTTCCTGGTCTACAAGTTCTGTAAGGGTAGAACCTGAGCCTGGCATAGACCCCACTGTGTCCTCAGGCCTAGCATATAATAAATGTACAAAAATAGTTATGAAATGCATGGCCTAGCACATAAATGTACAAAAATCGTTACAAAATACATGGATTAAATGATGCACTAAACTCGAGGTGTTTAAGTTCATTTAGCTTTTGAAAGCTATTTATTAATGCCAACCAGGAAAAAAAATAGGACCAGAAAAAAGATTCAAGGCTATCTCACAATAGGGTGATGAGAGATCTATATGCATGCAAAAACCAAAACAAGAAAAAGGAAAGCAAATAAAAAGCAGAGCATAAGAAAACAAGACAACAACAATAAAAAGAACTGGGCTCTCTCCTTTAAAAAAAAAATCACTGTTATTCTCGGGGAAGCCTTAATATTTTTATTCGCCACTGTTAGGATACATCAGTTCTAAAAAATGTTGAAAACTAATTCTTGAACCATTTAAGGAAACTTGAACATTCAAAGATAATATGAGACACATGCAGTCATTGTTTGGCCATGCCTAATTAAATGGGATACTCTTCTGGACATTTCCAACCACTAATTGGCCAGAGTAAAATGTGCATGTGGTGGGCAGATTACCTCAACATATCTGCCTTCAGCAGTGTCAGGGAGACAGAGTGATTAAAAGAAGGTCAGCTAATTTGTTTGCTTATCACAGAACCCAACTGGTTATTCCAAATGACTATAAAGAATCTTAAATCTTCTTAGAATTTCATGTGAGGCTCAGAGCTAAACTGGGACAAGGAAGTGATTTTTAAAATCTTTGTCAATCCTAGGAGGCAGGAGGTGGTAAGGACTTCATGGACAAGACAATAAAAGAGTATTTATATCTACAGCTTGAGAGTAGTATGTCTCATTAAGTAAAATGTCTTTTATCATTCTGGGAAGTGACCCAGGGCACTGAAAGTAATGACAGAGAAGTCTACAATTAAGCAAACCAGTAACTGAATCATTAAAGATTTACTGAGACACAAGAATACATCCTTTTTCTTTTTAACTGAATCATCACATGAATGTTCATAAGCATTTGCCTGGGGTAAGGAATCTATTCTTTTTTGGAAAGAAAATAAAATAAGATACAATCTCATTTCTCACTAGAATCTGCTGGTTTTAGCAATGTAGACCTGCAGACATAAAGAAAGACCCGATGTTAGTCACACCAGGTCAGGAAGGGAAAAAAGGACAAAGAAAAGGTACACAAGGAAATAAGCTAACTGACAAGGACTTAAGCGCAGCAAAGCCAATTTCTCTTTTAGTGCAATGTAGACAACAGACAAAGCTTCCTCCACCATTCTGTGACCCCTGGCTACCTGGAATAAATGAACAAATGAAGTCTACCTACAAACATCCCATTGGCTCATAATAATTGTTTAATATTAAAGCACATAATAGCATGTTTTTGGTGAAGTTTGTCTTCCCACTAAGAAAACCCCAGGCCGCATGTAAAGATTATAATGAAAAATTATTTCTCCACATTTTTATTATTTTCCAATATCCAAGTCTCATATTAAACTGATCTTCATTTTATTTTTCTCATCTTATAAAAATGTTTCCTTTACCTTAATTTCATTCAAGACATCACTTTATCTTAGATTCTGAAAGTTCCCCAAATATAAACATATAACTGGACTAGCTGTACAGGTAGAATAGATGGTAACATATGGATTATGATTTTAGAGATCTCAGGTATGTGGCTTAGCAAAAAAACTGTCCCTTGAATAGCTATTTTGTCACCCTCCAATTCTCTAATTAGAATCCCTCCTTATTATATTGGGGGTGTAGAAAGTTGTGGCATGGTATAATGACAGAAGAATTTGGAGCCAAACAAGCCTGGATTATTGTCCATTCCCACCACTTCCTACTTATGTGGCTTTGAGATCATTATTTAACTTCTAAGCCTCACTTCACTCAACAAATAAGTATATAGCACCTATTGTTCTAAATATAGCGAATACAGAGGCAAACAAAATGAAGTTCATGCTCTCATGGGGCTGCCATTTAGTTGCTGTACCAGAATATAAACCAATATACAGATAAATATTTAATAGTATACCCACATGATAAATGACATGAAACAAAGTGAAATAAAAAAGGGGCATAAAGAGAGATGGGGAGGGGTGCATGTTAGGTAGGAATGCCTTTCTGAGGTTCCATTTGAGCTGAATAAAATGAGGTGAAGGCTGTTAAAAGAGCTTTTCAGAGATTGGTCATCATAGGAAATTTACAAATATAGTATCTGGTATGGTAATTGCTTAGCACATAGTAACACTCCAAAATAGTAAAAAAGGTAACTTAAAAATTTGAGTTCATTTCTTTTCTATAATTAAGGCCCAGGTTGTTAAAATACAAATGTGTTATTACCTGTCAAAGAGTACGCACAAGTACATGGGCACCTTTATGCTGTTACTGTTTCCTTGCAAGACAGAATAAATGAAGTTAATATGGAAGGAATGACACTTGGTGGGGGTACCTGGGAGTGGGACAGGGAGGTGCATGGAGCTTGGAATATGCATTGGCCAAGGAAGGGAGAGGCCCTGTTGAGCTCTCAGCAGCCCTGGAGACAGCCAGGGTCTCATAGCCTAAGTACCAAGAAAGGTCAAGGTGGTATGAGGGTAGGAGAGAGAGGAAAATATGAATCTCCACACCTAAGCTACCTACAGAACCAGTTTGCCTAGGACTTAACCTTGTAGGGCCACTATAATTACCTTTGTATTTTAAGGACACATTCAGTTGCTGTCTGAAAGTATTATCTTCCCAAGACATCAATCTCCTGCTAATAATTTGTTTTGTAGGGCAGTGGCTCATGGAAAGAGCTTCTGTTTGTACATTTAAAATATATATACATATTTTTTATTACATGACAGCTATACCTAAAATAAATTCAGTAATTTCAATGCAGATTACTATTTTTACTATTTACTATTTCAATGCAGATTACTATTTTTACTATTTACTCATTACTATTAGAGATTATTATCTCTAATAGATAAAATTTGGCAGGGGTAAATCTGTACATTCAGAAATTTACAAATTCAAATGGATTTCTTATAGAAATCTTATAGATAAGATTTCACCAACTGAAAGAAGTTGAAGATTTTTATAGAGCAAATGAGTATTTAATTGACTGTTTTTAAAAGTGTCAGGCAGATAGAGGCATTAACTTGTATTATGATGAATAGAATAACAATTACAGGAGGTTTTTGTTTTTAAGGAACTGTCTTGTTCCAACAAGAGGATAAAAAAAAACAAAATGATTTTGAGGAAAACATTCAATGCAATCTCAGAATCCAATTTCCTTCCTTAAAATAAGAGTCTGAATAATTGAGAGATACTGGCAATGCTTTACGCCAAGCTAAGAGGACATTTTGAAAAGAATGTATATGAATGATCAAGAGCAACCATGTATTTGATCAATATGATCAAGACCATGAATGCGCAAGAGAGACCAAAAGTATTTTGGGAAGTCTATCATAATAACAGCTGACCACCCTGGAATGTCTGCCTCTGTCCCAGACACTAGGTCTAAGGCTGTTAATCTTCAGGAGAGCTCAATGAGTTCTCCATTTTGTAGTTAGGGAAATGGAGACTTGTTGGTTCACCGAGCCTAAATTCACCTGTAAAAGGCAAGTTTGTAAATATAACAGTTTGTGCAGTTTTTTTCTTTTTAATTTTCTTTTGATTGGAAATAAGGTCACGTAGCAGAAAAAGAATATTACATGAGGACAAAAAAGATCTGAGCTGTGGTTATGATTTCACCATTTAGTAACCAATCTCTCCAAGTCTGTTTTCTCACCTACAAAGATCTAGTCCAGGTTCTAAGCTCATCGAAACCATCAAATAAGTGGATGGTTATTTGAGGATGCATTAAAGGCAAAAGTGCTCTGTAAACTAAAGCGAACAAGGTATGAGGAATTAGCAATTTCCCCCATGTTACTAAGTTACTGGAAGAATTTCCATGGGAAAGTTACCACCTCTCTTGAGAAACAGGATAAGCAGCTAATTTCTGGACAGGCATATGTCGCTTTTTGCCCTCCTAACAGTTATTTTCTCCTACTTCAAATGTCTTAAATTGCTGATCTTTCAACTTGCTGTCTAAGTATCTTCCTAAGCATTTGTGTGTGTATGTATATATATATTTATCATATATATGCATATATGTGCACACACACACATATGTGAGTGTATGTGTACACACACACATGAGTATGTGTACACACACACATATATGAGTATGTGTACACACACACACATGAGGTTCACTGACTAAAGAAGTTTCAGTAACCAGGGTTACACCTAAACATCTGAAGAAAGGACCAAGATTTTTTTTTTAGATGTGCCACAGTGACCTTAAAATAAATCCTTTCTTTGCTAAAATGTGATGAGACTCCCAATGGTACCATTCCCTCTGATTGTGAGTAAAACTGTAGAAGTTGATTTGACCATCTGATTACTTGTTTGACAACTACAGAGTTTATCCATTAGCCCAGGGAAGCTACTGCAACCCTGAATCTTTCACTAGCCAACAGTGATTGGAAAATTCTCAGGCAGCTGGCTAAACTCCAGGCCTGAATTTCCATGTGAATCGTACTGACAGCAAGGAAGCTTTTATCTCAAGGCCTCAAGGGAGAAAAAGTTCAGCCAACAAACTTTTTGTGTACCAAGGGAATAGAACAGTGCCTCACCCAGTAGTTGGAAAGGCCCCCAAGTCTATCTTGCTTAATCCTATTTGCCAAGCAGAGATCAGAAGAGCTAGCACATAAAAAGTGATCTGAAAAAAAATTGAATGAATTTTATAATGCTTTTTTAATAATAAATATCTCTAGCCTTAATATAGTTGCATGTGACAGCTTTAATGATTTACTAGTCTGAAATGTTTGCTTTGACACTTAAGTTTAGGTGAAAAAATAAAATGTGTTGGCTTTGGTTCATTTAAAAAAGCAAATCTTTATGCTCTATAACAAAATGAAATGTTGATTCACAACAGAACAACTAGACAAACACTAATAAGTAAATTTGACAACTTGTAATAAATATGGGATTCAGTTGAACTCAATTTCAACAAATAAAAATATTAAGTAGAAAGGAAAAGTGTGACGAATATAAAAATCCCCCAAATAAACATGGATCAAAGAAGAAATCACAATGGAAAGTAGAAAATAGTAAACTCAAGGATCATGAAAATAAGACATACATGTAGGATGCAAAAAATGCCATGCTTAGAAGATAGTCTTATATACATATATTACAAAAGAATAACTGAGATCAATAATCTTACTAGCTATTTTAAGAATTTAGAAAAAGAACCACAAAACCTCAGAAAAGCAGAAGGAAAAAAATAAAATTAAGAGCAGAGAACACAGATGCCCAAAATAGGTGACAAGTTTATAATAAGAGAAATAACGAATGAAATGTGTTTTTCTGAGAGGACTAATGAAATTCCTAGTAATGCTGATGGAGGAGAAAAAAGAGGGAAAATACTAATTGGAATGCTAGAAGTTTTTAAAGCACTAATACTCCATATATTAAAAAATAAGAGGATATAAGAAACTTTATGACAATGCACTTGAAAATATAAATAAAACAAACATGTTTCTAAAGAATCGAAACTTAGAGATATTGAACAAAAATAGTGACTCTAATAAATCTATATCTAGGTGTGTAGTAAATGCAAAGGAGGCTGAAGGGAACTTCTGATTTGCTGAGAATGGTCCATTTTTTATTTTTTGACACAAAGTCTCACTCTGTCGCCAGGCTGGAGTGCAGTGGCGCAATCTCAGCTCACTGCAACCTCCGCCTCCCAGGTTCAAGCGATTCTCCTGGGCGTGGTGCCCACCTTGGCCTCCCAAAGTGCTGGGATTACAAGTGTGAGCCACCACGCCCGGCTGGGAACAGTCAATTTTTCAATCCGGGTTATGGTTGACTAGGTGTGTTTACTTTGTAAATATCATCACTTATAATTTGTGTACTTCTTTGCAAGCACAGGCAATACACCATTTTATTGCACTTCACTTTATTGTGCTTCATGGACAATGTGCTTTTCACAGATTCAAGATTTTGGCAAACCTGCGTCAAAGTCCAGCAGCTCTTTTTTTCCCCAACAGCATGTGCTCACTTCATGTCTGTGTCTCTCATTTTGATAATTCTTACAGTAGTTCAAACTTTCTTATTAATATTATCATATCTGTTGTGTTGATCTGTGATCACTGATCTTTGATGTTACTATTGTAATGGTTTTGGTGTGCCAAAAACCATACCCACATAACATGATGAAGTTAATTGATAAATTCGTGTGTTCTGACTGCTTCATCTATCAGCCATTCCTGTTTCTCTTCCATCCTCTGTTTCTTTCCCTCTCTGTGGGCCTGTCTATTCCCTGAGACAAAACGACATTGAAATTAGACCAACTAATAACCCAACAATGGCCTGTAGGTGTTCAAGTGAAGAGTCTCACATCTCTCACTTTAAATAAAAAACTAGAAATAATTAAGCTTAGTGAGGATGGCATGGCAAAGCTAAGACAGGCCAAAAGCTAGGCCTCCTGGCCAGTTAGCCAAGTTGTAAATACAAAGGAAAGGTTCTTGAAAAAAAATTAAAAGTACTACTACAGTGAACACACAAATAATAAGAAAGCAAAACAGCCTTGTTGCTGATATGGAGAAAGTTTTAGTGGTCTGGATAGAAAAAAATCAAACCAGCCACAACATTCCCTTAGGCCAAAGCCTCATCTAGAACACGGCCCTAACTCTCTTCAATTCTATAAAGTCTGAGGTTAGGGAGATGCAGAAGAATAGTTTGAAGCTAGCAGAAGTTATTTCATTAGATTAAAGGAAAGAAGCCATCTCCGTAACAAAAAATTACAAGGTGAAAGAGCAAGTGCCAATGTAGAAGCTGCAACAAGTTATTCAGAGATCTAGATAAAATAATTGAGGAAGATGGCCACACTAAACAACATATTTCCAATGTAGACAAAACAGCCTTCTATTGGAAGAAGACCACCTAGAACTTTCACAGCTAGAGCAGAGAAGTCAATTCTTCAAAGTTTCAAAAGACTGGCTGACTCTTGTTAGGGGCTCACACAGCTGATGACTTTAACTTGAAGCCAGTTCTTATTTGCCATTCTAAAAATCCTAGGGTGCTTAAGAATTATACTAAATCTACTCTGCCTGTGCTTTACAAATGGAAAAACAAAGCCTGGGTGGCAGTACATCTGTTTACGGAATGGTTTACTGAATATTTTAAACCCACTGAGACCTACTTCTGAGAAAAAAAAAAAAGATTCATTTCAATTATCACTGCTCATTAACAATGCACCTGGTCACTCAAGAGCTCTGATGGAGATGTACACAGAGTTGAATCTTGTTTTCATGCCTGCTGACACAAAATACATTCTGCAGCCCATGGATCAAGGAGGAATCTTCACTTTCAAATCTTATTATTGAAGGAATACATTTTTTAGGTCTATAACTGCCACAGATTGTGATTTTTCTGATGGATCTGGGCAAAGTACATTAAGAGCCTTTGGAAAGGATCCACCATTCTAGATGCCACTAAGAACATTCATGATTAATGGGAGGAGGTGAATATAGCAACATTAACAAGAGTTTGGAAGAAGTTGATTACAACTATAATAGATGACTTTGAGAGGTTTAAAGCATCAGTGGAGGAAGTAACTACAGATGTAGTAGAACAGGAAGAGAACTAGAATGAGAAGTGGAGCTTGATGATGTGACTGAAGTGCTGCAGTTTCATAAAATTTGAATAGATAAGGAATTGCTTCTTATTGATGCGCAAAAGAAAGTGATTTCTTGAGATGGAATCTATTCCTGGTGAAGATGCTTCACCAGGTGAATACTGTTGAAATGATAACAAAGGTTATAAACTTAGTTGGTAAAGCAGAGGCAGGGTTTAAGAGGATTTACTGATTTTGAAAGTTCTACTGTGGGTAGAATGCTATCTAACAGCATCACATGCCATAGAGAACTCTTTGGTGAAAGAGTCAATCATTTTGAAAAAAATTCATTCTTGTCTTTTGTTTTTGTTTTTTCTCCAACTTTTAAGTTCTGGAGTACATGTGCAGGATGTACAAGTTTGTTACACAGTAAACTATTTGCTGCACAGATCCTCTCATCACCTAGGTATCAAGCTCAGCCTAAGCTATTCTCCCTGATGCTCTCCCCTCCCACATCCCCCCAACAGGTGCCCAGTGTGTGTTGTTCCCTGCCATGAGTCCATGTGTTCCATCAATCAGCTCCCACTGATACGTGAGAGTATGTGGCATTTGGTTTTCTGTTACTGCATTAGTTTGCTGAGAATAATGGCTTCCAACTCCATCCATGTCCCTGCAAAGAACATGTTCTCATTCCTTTTTTATGGCTGCACAGTATTCCATTATATGTATGTATTAATACCACAATTTCTTTATCCAGTCTATCACTGATGGGCATTTAGGCTGATTCCATGACTTTGCTATTGTAAATAGTGCTTCAATGAACATACGCATGCATATATCTTTATGACAATTATTTATATTCCTTTGGGTATATACCCAGTAATGGAATTGCTGGGCCAAATGGTATTTCTGCCTCCATGTCTTTCAGGAATCACCACACTGTCTTCCACAGTGGCTAAACTAATTTACACTCCCACCAACAGTGTAAAGGCATTCCTTTTTCTCTGCAACTTCACCAGCACCTGTTTTTGGCTTTTTGTTGTTGTTGTTGTTGTTACTTTTTATTAATAGTCATTCTGACTGGCATGAGATGGTATCTCATTGCGGTTTTAATTTGCATTTCTGTAATAATCAGTGATGTTGAGCTTTTTACCATATGCTTGTGGGCCACATGTATGTCTTCTTTTGAGAAGTGTCTGTTCATGTTCTTTGCCCACTTTTTAATGAGGATCATTTCACACATAACAATACTAACCTTAAATGTGAATGGGCTAAATACCCCAATTAAAAGACATCAAATGGCAAGCTGGGTAAAGGGTCAAGACCCATTGGTATGCTGTCTTCAAGAGACCCAACACATTACATAATCATATGTAATCAATATTTACCTCTATCATATGATAGAAGTAAAACACTCCTCAGCAAATGCAAAAGAACTGAAATAATAAATAGTCTGTCAGACAACAGCGCAATCAAATTAGAACTCAAGACTAAGATATTCACTCAAAACCACACAACTACATGGGAATTGAACAACCTGCTGCTGAATGACTCTTGGGTAAACAATGAAATTAAGGCAGAAATCAAGAAGTTATTTGAAACTAATGAGAACACAGACACAATGTACCAGAGTCTCTGGGATGTGGCTAAAGCAGTGTTAAGTGGGAAATTTATAGCACTACATGCCCACATGAGAAAGCTAGAACGATCTCAGGTTAACAATCTAACATCTCAACTAAAAGAAACAGAACCAAGAGCCAACAAACCCCTATGCTAGCAGAAGACAAGAAATAACAAAGATCAGAGCTGAAGTGAAGGAAATAGAGACATAAAAAACCTTTAAAAAAAAAAATCAACGAATCCAGGAGGTGGTTTTTTGAAAAAAATTACAAAATAGATAGACTACTAGCTAGATTAATAAAGAACAAGAGAGAGAAGAATCAAATAAACACAATCAGAACTGATAAGGGGGATATCACCACTGACCCCACAGAAACACAAACAACCATTAGAGAAAACTATACAAACCTCTATGCACATAAGCTAGAAAATCTTGAAGAAATGAATAAATTCCTAGACACATACACCCTCCCATGACTGAACCAGGAAGAACTGAATCTCTGAATAGACCAATAACAAGTTCTGAAACTGAGGCAGTAATGAATAGCCTACCAAGCAAAAAAAGCCCAGGACCAGACAGATTCACAGCTGAATTCTACCAGAGGTACCAAGAAGAGCTGGTACCATTTCTACTGAAATTAGAAAAAAAAATGGAAAAGGAGGGACTCTTCCCTTACTCATGCTATAAAGCCAGCATCATCCTGATACCAAAACCTGGCAGAGATACAACAAAAAAGCAAACTTCAGGCCAATATCCTTGATGAACATTGATGCAAAAATCCCCACTAAAATACTGGAAACTGAATCCAGCAGCACATCAAAAAGCTTATCCACCACAATCAAGCTGACTTGAAATCCGTGATGTAAGGTTGGTTCAACATACACAAATCAACGTGATTCATCACATAAACAGAACTAAAGACAAAAAGCTTGATAATCTCTACAGATGCAGAAATGGCCTTGAATAAAATTCAACATCCCTTCACGTTAAAAACTCTCAAAGGCCAGGCACAGTGGTTCATGCCTGTAATCCTCACACTTTGGAAGGCTGAGGCAGGCAGATCACCTGAGGTCAGGAGTTCGAGACCAGCCTGTCCAATGGTGAATCCCCATCTCTACTAAAAATACAAAAATTAGCCAGGTGTGGTGGCACGTGCCTGTAATCCCAGCTACCTGGGAGGCTGAGGCAGGAGAATCACTGAAACCCAGGAGGCAGAGGCTGCAGTGAGCCAAGATCATGCCACTGCACTCCAGTCTGGGCAACAGAGAGACTCCGTGTCAAAAAAACAAAACAAACAAGCAAACAAAAAAAACCACTCTCAAACTATGTATTAAGAGATTATACCTCAAAGTAAGAAGAAGCATATATGACAAACCCATGGCCAATATCCTACTGAATGGACAAAAGCTGGAAGCATTGCCCTTGAGAACCAGCACAAGACAAGGATACCCTCTCTCACCACTCCTATTCAACATACTATTGGAAGTTCTGGCCAGGGCAATCAGGCAAGAGAAAGAAATAAAGGGTATTCAAATAGGAAAAGAGGAAGTCAAATTGTCATTGTTTGCAGGTGACATGATCCTATATCTAGAAAACCCCATTGTCTCAGCCCAAAAGCTCCTTAAGCTGATAAGCAACTTCAGCAAAGTCTCAGGATGTAAAATTAATGTGCAGAAATTGCTAGCATTCCTATACATCAACAACAGACAATCAGACCCAAATCATGAATGAACGCCCATTCACAATTGCTACAAAAAGAATAGAATACCTAGGAATACAGATAACAAGGGAAGTGAAGGACCTCTTCAAGAACTCCAAACCACCACTCAAAGAAATCAGAGAGGACAAAAACAAATGGAAAAATATTCCATGCTCATGAATAGGAAGAATCAATATAATGGATATGGCCATACTGCCCAAAGTAATATATAGATTCCATGCATTCCTATTAAACTGCCAGTCACATTCTTCACAGAACTAGAAAAAACTATTTTAATATTCATATGGAACCAAAAAAGAGCCCAAATAGCTAAAACAATCCTAAACAAAAAGAACAAAGCTGGAGGTATCATGCTACCCAACTTCAAACTATACTGCAAAGCTACAGTAACCAAAACAGCATGGCACTGGTACAAGGACACATAGACCATTGGAACAGAATAGAGAACTCAGAAATAAGACCACATATCTACAACCAGCTGATCTTCGACAAATCTGACTGAAACAAGCAATGGTTTCAGAAAGGACTCCCTATTTAATAAATGATACTGGGAGAACTGGCTAGCCAAAGCAGAAAACTGAAACTGGACCCCTTCCTTACACCATATATAATAATTAACTAAAGATGGATTAAAGACTTAAATGTAAAACTCAAAACTGTAAAAACCCTAGAAGAAAATCGAGGCAATATCATTCAGGACATAGGCATGGGCAAAGATTTCATGATGAAAACATCTAAAGCAATTGCAACAGAAGCAAAAATTGACAAATAGAATCTAATTAAATGAAAGAGCTTCAGCACAGCAGAAGAAACTATCATCAGAGTAAACAGACAACCTACAGAATGGGAGAAAGATTTTGCAAACTACACATCTGACAAAGTTCTAATATCCAGAATCTACAAGGAACTTAAATTTCCAAGAAAAGAAACATTCTTGTCCTATTTTAAGAAATTGCTACAGCCATCCCAACCTTCAGCAACCACCATCCTGATCAGCCAGCAGTCATCAACATTGAGGCAAGACCCTCCACCAGTAAAAAGATTACAACTCACCAATGGCTCAGATTGTTAGCATTTTTTTAGCAATAAAGTGTTTTTAAATTAAGGAATGTACATTGTTTTTGCGTATGTACATATTATTGTACATATTACATACATACATATTACATACATAAGGTATGTACATATTATTGCGTACATAATACACTACAGTGTAGTGTAAACATAACACTTACATGTACTGGGAATCTAAAAGATTTGTGTAACTATTGCAGTAGTCTGGAACCGAACCTACAATATCTCCAAGGTATATCTGTGTATTATACTGTAATAAAACATATCTTTGATAAAATTAAATGATGCATTTAGATACTGCCTGACAAGACTATAATCTGTTTCCTTAAGCAAACAGATCATAATTTCTAATTTGGGTGGTGAGGAGGTGGGGTGATATTGCAAATTTTGCTGAATTAACTAGAAGAAGTCACAAAAATGATGAGATATAAAAGTCCATTTCTTCTAAGAAATGGACTAGAAGAAATGGAATTTTATATCTCATCATTTTTATTTAGGTTTAAAGAATATCAGACAAGATATAACACAGATTTAAGAATTTTAAGGCAAATTCTTGTAATTTTGAAGAAACAATTTTCCCTTGCAAGTGATTTACATGAATATTTTAATAGAATAAGATTATAAATATGTATCATTGCTTTCATAATTATCAGTAAATGGATATATAACTCCTCAAGTAATTTTTCAGGAGTTCTATATTTGTAACCATGTATAAAGTAATGCCTTAATATCTTTCTTTCCTAGTTAGTATAATAGAATATAAATATTCTATTTCATCCAATTTGTTAGGAATAGGTAAATGAGTATAAAACTAACAAAGAATGTCTAGCACATGGTAGGGGTTCAGTAACTGTTAGCTATTTATCGTCATTATCATCCTGATCAATACAGTCATAATTCCTTTTATCTAAGTTAAATGCATATTTTCAGGTTCTAGTCATCAAAAATAGGCAATATGATTTATATTCAATTATATTCTAGTTTAATAACATACTGAGAAAACTGAAAATTTGGAAAATTTATGTTCACAAATGCACAGTGAAGCATGGATTAAAAATACATTTAGATCTCCACTCAATATTTAAGTTGAATTTTTAAGTGTTCTATATTTTTTATGCTAATCATAAAATTTAATTTTGAGCTCTCTTACTGCACATTACATTCTCTGGAAGAATAGAATTTGAAATTCAAAAAACTATACAAATTACATTGATACTAATAGCCACCAATTATTACATAGCTACCACGTGCCATGAAAGTGTTATTATACTAGTTTGCAAGTTAGAAATGGCTCACAAATTAAGGAATTTATACGAATGTAGAATAAATGGTAAAACTGAACAAACTTTTTGGAGATGCCGAATTATTTGTTCTCTGTACCACACAACACTGCTTCACGTAGATAGAAAAATTTAAACATAATGGCCATTCATTAACAATTCCTATTGACCAAAGATACTTCGATAGCAGATCATTATAATAAATCTAGAATATATGGACTTTAAAAGCCCTCTAAGAAATTATTTTTTAACCTCGGAGATGGAATATTAACCACCATCCAAACACAATCATTTCAGGCATTTTACAAGATGGGATCAGCCACACAGAGGGTCTCACTAAGTTTCTTTAAATCAAATCTCAAGTTTACACTTAATGTAAAATATAATTACTGGCCCTCTGAAATTGTTTGCATTCAATAGGCAGAAACATGATATGGAACTTGCCAGAACCAACTGACCATGAGACAGTTCTGTAGCAAATCACCATGCCCACCTCTCTCATCTCTCAGAGTTTCTTTCTTGGTATGTTATTCTCCAGGTGTGGCTAGTCTGTATCTTTTTTATGTAAAGTTTTATTGAAGTATAACATATATAGAAAAAAGTACACTATAAGCAGAAAACTACACAAATCATAAGTGTATAACTTGATGTCTTTTTAGTATGTGAACACACCAATGTTACTAACATCCATGTGAAAAGCACCCAGATTAAAAAAAAAAAGGACATTAGCTTCCCATAGATTATTTTTGCCTGTTTGTGAACATATTAAAAAAACTCATATGTACTATTTTGCGTCTGGATTCTTTGGCTAATATTATGTTTATGGGAACCATGTATGGTTTTTATGTGGTTATATCTCATTTTACTCATTGCTATGTATTATTTGATTATATGAATATATCACGATTTATTTATCTATTCTAGTATTGATGGACATTTGGATTGTCCAATGACACTATTTAAAGAGTAAAAAAGCAAACTACAGAGTAGATAAAGATATTTCTAATACATATTTGTAAATGATTCATTCTAGAATATATAAATAACTCATAGATCAAAAGTTTAAAAAAAAGACAACCCTACAGAAAAATAAAGAAAATATTTGAAACAGGCACTTTGAAAGAGAAGATATGCAAATAGTCAAACAGACCAAATAGGGTTTAATTTTATTAGTCACCAAGGTGATACAATTAAATCACAGTAAGCTACCATTATATACACACTGAAATGCCAAATTGGAAAAGACCAAAAATACCAAGAGTTGGCAAGAATGTGGAGCAACAAAACTTGCATATACTATGGATACAACCACTTTGTAAATTGGTACAACCACTGTAGAGAGCTATTAAGCAAAATGTTCATTGCAGCTTCAACTGTCATATTCTTCATCTAATAATGCTATACTCAGAGCCAGTCCAAGGCATTGACAGCCTGTGCTATCATTTTCCTGGTTCTGACAACATGAAAGTGCTATTCAGTCAACGATCGCTTATTGAACACCTAATAAATCACAGACACCACATCAAGTTCTGAGGATAAAGGACTCCAACTTTATTCTTTCTTACATTTCACTCAGATGCTTCCTCTTGCTGCCCCTTTTGAAACCGGAGAGTGTTTCTTTGTTGTCACTATTCAAATTATCAAAACATTTTATTTTGAACAATGCCTTTGAGTTAATACCTTCAAATATCATTTAAGTAAAACTTTTTAGTAAATCATACTTGCTAATTAAAATATAAATTTGCTTGGGTAGGATCCAAGTAAGTCCAGCCTTTATACTAAATACTATTACAGCATTATATATTATTGAATAATTATATATAATGTGTAAAACTATCTCTGAAACACAGTGATATAATTTAGATTTGTGTCTTCCTACTTCAATGTCTAGCAATAGTAAAATTAGAATTGCCATGTGCTATGGGTTTGAAGATATAAATACTAAAACAGCACACATTTTTAAGTAATAAAAACCAGTATTGTCTCCATTTTAGGTGTAAAATGGCATTGCAGAAATTTATAACTACATTATAGTTATCGTTTCAGTTTTCTTATTGTACAATATTTAAATAATCTGATTTCAACTTTTGCTACGTGAAATACTTACCTAAAGTGGCAAATTTATATTAGGAAAATATAAATGCTTAATCTATCTTTATGATGTGTGACAGAATGGATCTACACCGTCCAAGTAGGTCTTCTGCAGATATAAAATGTTGGAGAGCATTACTTGGAACCATACTTTAAATCATATCAACTTTTCTGAAACAAGATAATGGTTACCCTGGTTTGTGAAAGCATACATTAATTTTCATTGCTTCACAATCCTTTAGCATAGTCAATTGACTAACTGGCATTTATTTACATTCAATTCTGTCACCAAAGCTACTTTCTGATTGTTGGGTCTTGGTTTTTCTGCTATGATAAGACACATAAATTTTGGTGTTACCGTCAGAGCAGTGGCTCTTAATTCTGGCTACAGATTAGCATCACTTAGAGAGGTTTTTAAGAATACCTGAAACAGCCTCACCCACTTAATTGATCTGGTGTGGGCTCTGAATGATGCAATAGCTTCCAGGATGACTCTCAAACACTCACAGCTGGGAATTGCTGGTATACAGAATTTTTTTTCTTTCCCAGAATCTTTTTTTTTTTTTAATTCAAATAAATACTTGGTCAGTCTTTATATGTTGAAAAGCATAAACTTACATATACATCTGTGAATCAGGCAGCCCTGACCTCAAAATATTTATAGTCTAGCAGAGAAGAAGCTCAAACAGTCAAACTTCCTATACTTGTCTTGTAAAATGTGTCAAGAGAACCATAGGGTCAGTATGTCATTCACTCCTACAGCATACGCAAGTAACTTTCTTCGTGTATGCCAGGTTCTTGTTCTTAACCACTATGCATTGCCATGTGTTCAGTCCCTGGTTTCTGGTTCTATTTTCATCTAATTTTAAGATGGAGCAGGCGGAGGCAAGGCAGATTCTACTGATGTTTTTCCAAGAGTGTGTATGTATAGTTTCAGGAAATACAAGTCTTGACTAAAATTGTTAGTATACAACATTCTCAGCATTAGAAGGGACCTTCATTTTTCTCAATGTGCAGTGGTCTTCTTGGCTATTTGCTTGCGGGGAATTCTTCCTTCTAGAGAAAGGCTGCTAACATGTCATTGATGTTCTTTGAATTCAAGTCATGGGCCATTCCAGTCCCAAAAAATAATACACACAAGGCACAAAATGAAGAGAAAACAATGATAAAAAAAAAAAAAGATCTTTAAATACTTTAAATCTTGCCCTACGTTGCGAGGAAGTATGCATGCTTGTGAGTTGGTAATATTACCAATTAGAGAATGAGGAAGCCCAGCTCTCAGTACCACATTTGAGAATGGAAAATTTTTAATTTGATTTTATTTTTGTCAATCATTTTATTGACTAAGGAGAGTGGCCTTAATCCTGGGGAATCAGTTACCAACTCAAGCCCACAGGGTTGGCCACGAACCTACCTCTCTAACCTACCTCTTTTTAGGGAGACAGGTCTTCCCAGAGAAAGAAACTTCATCAGCAGAAAGCAAAGAAAATAGTATGGCTAGTATCTGATTATTATTTCATATTATCTTAAACATAAAAGTGACTTTATTAAATAAGTTTCATTTTTCCTGAGTTTTGTCCCTTGAGTTTCTAAATCTTTCACTTGCTGCTTCATAAAGAAAACATATTTACTAACTTAGGTCCTGACAGGGACATGGCAATACCCTGACCTTTGGCCAAGAAGACCCCTGAAGCTCTCAGCATCTTGACTCAGAACTGCTTAATACTTTCTAGAGGAGAAGTTATGCAGCTTGGCCATATATAGTAGGGAGTAGGGGATGACAAAATGAAGATGACGACAAAATGAAGAGCTGGAACCACTCCTGTATCCGCTGGAAGGATACTATATACACAAGTTAAGATAAGCAAGTGTGAGATTGGTGTTGAGATTGAAATAAGACTCAGGCATGACTACACTTAAGAAATACAAGACAATTACTGCCCTTAAGTCTCACCTGCATGCAATGATACCAAACAACCTCAGCCAGCATAAAATAGTGTTACATAATATGGTAGAGCCTAGAACTCTCAGGCAATAATAAATGATAGAGGACAGGGGTGACTTTTTGGACAAAGAAAATTGAAATTAAATCTAAAAGTACTAGTAACATTCAGACTGGTAGATTAGGGAAGAGGATTTATCCAGGCATAGAGTGAATATAATCAAAGTCACAGAGGTGGAATAGAGTAGGTGGGTATATCACTGGGGACCAACTAGTCTAATGGGAAATAAGATTCCCTAAGTAGGGTCAATTCACAATGTGGCCATTTCAATGACTAGGCAAGGCCTGGTGTGTCATTTAATACTTTCAAATAGTGATTAAGTGGAATTCTAGGCAATTGCCAACTTCAAAGCTGAAAGATATCTGCGGCTGCATTAAAAATAAGGTGGCACTAAAAATATTATTTCTAGCTACCATGTGTTGAATGAATGAATGTTTACATGAATATAAACATATTTAGCAGCACACCACAAGTGTTCACAACATGACTTAGTCACTATTAACCACACTGACAGCTAAGAAAACTAAGGCTCAGAGAAGTTAAATGTAAATGAAGATTTGAATGGGAGTATGTCTATCTCAGAGCCCATACAATTCACAACACTACACCACTTTCTCTAATATTAGGGATGGCTTTAGTTTTGGATGAGATGATTATTAAATATTCTTTCCAGGTTTCTCATCTTTCTTATTTGTCCCCAGCACCTAAAGAAGGGCCTGGGTTCAGCAAATGTTAATGGATTAATTCTACGGTTTTTGAGCACCTCTCTTCTCAGACCTACTTCCCACACAGTGCTATCAAACTTGGGAGAGGGGAAGGTAAAAATTACTGTATACTGTGGTATATGCCAAGTTAGTGTATGAATAGATAAATGCATGCATGTCATTAACACAATTTAGTAAAGTGTTTAAAACTGTGGTACTGGTTAAGAACATGGCTTTAGTGTTAGACTGTTTTGAATCCCATTTGTAGCATTATTAGCTATATAGCCTTGTATAAGATTTAGTTTCTCAAAACTCCAGTTTACTCACCTATTAAATAAAAATTTTAATTAAACTTTTAAAACAGTTACATCTCTATCCCTCTATGAAAAACTCAACTGCTTAAATTATAAGTAAAAGAACAGGATCCAGTTTATAGGATTTACCATGTGCCAAATGCATTTGAAAAACTTTTGCATGCATCATTTCATGCTAAGTAAAATTTTCTTGTACTTTACAGGTAAAAAAATGGAGGCATTAAAACGTTAAAATCTAAATCATGCTATTGGAAAATAGTAAAGCTAATATTTGAGTCTTCTTACTCTAGGTACAGTGGGATATTTACAATTGAAAATAAATAATCAGTGAAAAACCAAACCAACCAGTTCACACACATAAGGCTATATGAAAAGAAACTACTAAAAAATTACTGCCTTGTGTGGAGCCAGCAAGGGTACCAGATGAACCCTCACATAAGTGGCATTCTTGATTGGAATTTTTTTAAAAAAAAAGAAGCGAAGAGCAATATAACTTTTATATCCGTATAGTCTTTTTTTTTTTTGGCACTTTATCATATATAGTTTTTAATGTCCCTTGGTCTCTTGAACACAGATTCTTCTTTCTCAAATAAATGATTAGCTCTTGAAGGCCAGAACAATGTCTTACATTTCCTTCACTCCTACTTAGAAATGACCTTAGGCATCATACTCATCAACCACTGGGATGGTTTATATAATGTCTTCTCTGGTGGTTTATATAACATCTAATATTTTGGTAATCCTTTTCAGGACCGAGATACTTATCTTTAGAAAATGGGACTATATATTCTTTAGCTTACTCTGTATAAGCCCAAAACAATATTGTATGCTCTAGGCGGATGCTGGATAAATGATTGTCAACAATGAGAAAGTAAAACTCATTACTTTTTAAACTTTAATCATACCCTAACATTAATAACACTCAATTTTGCTTTTTTAAATAGAGCATAAAAGGAATTATTTCTCTAACATTTTACACCAGCATTTTATATCACTGTTAGCTCCAACTGATACATACACACATATATGCATATATACATGTATGTACATGTATATGTGTGTTTTTAAATCATACTAATTTTCTTGACGCGTTGAAATATGTATCATTTCTGGTGGTACTGGACATCTTGTGTTTGCCCTTCCAGATTCATTTTTGACCCTTCTTTTCCTTGTTTTGTGCCCTTGTAAACTGACCACTACGGACTGCATCTATTTGCATCTTTGACCTCTGGCTTTTGTCGGGTTCAGCCAATAGGAGATAACAGTAGGAGACTGAAAGGGTGGAGAGAGTGGCTGGGGTATTTCCTCCCTCAGCTCCTGCTAATTAGGCTTCTCTAAGCTGGTTTCTGTGTCCCTGTACAAAAGGCAACAGCCCCTGTCAGGTGGCCCTCCTCCACAGCTACTATTTCAGGTTCTGGGACTGCCTCCTTTCTTGTCTCTTTTAGTCTAAGAGTTCAAACTGCTTCCAGCTGGCACTACCCCTGAGGAGACTACCCCTTTTTTGCTTTTCCCTGCTTATAGTTTTGTAAGTTGTACATTTCCTAACATAAACACATCAATCTTACCAAGCAGGTCTCAAAAATGATTACACAAGCATCTGCCCATGAAACAAAAACAAAATGTGTTCCCAAAGTATTTTAAACCTTAGGCATAAGGCCAGTGTTTATTTCTATGATTGAGTCAATCCTTCACTAACACATAGTATATCCATCCTTAATTATGCACACAAAACACTAAAGGAATGATCCATTTTGCTAGTGCTTATAAGTTAGAGTTTTTTGAAACACACCAACAAGAAAAATTCATCAAAAGCTGTTACAAATGGAAGCATAACTTGAGTAGTAATTAGCTTTGATTATTCTTCCATTCCATGACACTGTAATAAATCCTGTCTTTTGATACCATAAGAGTAAAACGTTATTAATATATCATATATTCTGGTGGCTAATTGATGTTCATATACATCAGAAAACTTAAATAACTCTAGTTGTTTTCATATTTAGGGGCACTGCTCCTGGAGATAAATGTTGAAATGTAAAAGTAAATAAATTGGAAAAACCTGAATTCTTTCGGTTCCTTATTTCAGAAGTGCTGCCAAAGGACTTATTTTGAGTCAGTAACCTCTTTGGTAGTACAAATATTTAAGAATGTTACTTTCTCAAAAACATTAGAACAAATGGAATCCCTTATTTTAACTATATATTTTCCACAAAAAGTAAAGCATAATAGAAAAGATATTAATTTGGCAAAGACTTTTCTTCTAAAATAACCCAATAGGCTTTTAAAACAAAATCTCATGAGCATACATTTCCCATTCACATGGCTGTCGTCATGGAGACCAATCTCTGGCACATTTGATGGTGTAACCTACACATCTTTCTAGCCCGAAAATTCCGTTGTTGCCATGGAAACTGCCAGTCACTCGCATTTCTATTCTTTGATGCTCCCATAGATACCACTGAAATTTTAGCTATGGTTTTCCTAGCCTTTAGCAGTCTTAGGGTTTTTAGGCAATGCCAGAAAGAAAAGCATAACTCTTGTGCCTTGTACCTAAATGTAACAATTTATTTCAGTCATTAAATTCTGTAAGAACACCATATTAAGAATAATTTATTTTGATAGAATCCCAGGTGAGACTTTAGATTGTACAGACACTCTCCAGAGTCTAAAATAAAGAAAGATTACTTCTAATGTCATTTTTAAAAACAGCCATAAAAGGCATTCATTCTTCAGTTAATAAAAATCTTTTAATTAAAAGAGAAAAAAGTAATTTGTATAATGGACTCTGAAGTTTATCCCTTCTGGCCAAATATAACCAAGAAATTAGAAACTGTTGCATCTTCTGAGATACCTCAGTTGAGACAGTCACATGATATCCTCCTTTAGCGAATGAAAACACACTTATTACTTGATAAAGGAAAAAACAAAAATTCTAAAAGCTTTGAGTAGCACAAGGGGAGCCCAAAATCCCAATGTCAGAAGTTTGTTCTTGAAGTTTTGAAGAATGGTTCCAGAACATGAGAAGGTAGAACAACACCTCCATATTTGTCTCTTTTGTAGTCTCAAAATATCAATCTAGAAAACTATTTCTGAAAAATATTTATTTCTTTAATAACTATTTAGAAAAAAGAACACAATTTAAACGCATGTAAAATTTGGTACCCAGCATGATCTATATGCATAAATCTAAAACTAGCAACTCACAAAGTAAATTTAACTTATGGAACTTTTAAACTGGCTTGAGACATCTTTATTTGTATTAGAGGCTCACATTTACAAATCAGGATTCCATACAAAGACCCAGATTTCTAACTTCTTATAAAATGCTGAAAAGATCTGAACACACTGAGTCTGTACTTCTAATATGGCTTATTTCCAGTTTTTCACAATCATGTTGCAACCAGACCACAACACTCATCTTCAAATTAAATGACTAGTCCTTATCTACAATTTTTGAAAAGTAGTTACTATTGATATAATTACATTAACAGATTATCTGTTATATTTAAGTGAGTCTTGGAATATTTTATTTTATTTTTTATTCATTTTGAGACAGGGTCTCACTCTGTCACCCAGGCTGGAGTGCAGTGGCACGACCTTGGCTCACTGCAACCTCCGCCTCCCGGGTTCAAGGGATTCTTCCACATCAGCCTCCCAAGTAGCCGAGACTACAGGTGTGCACCACCACACTCGGCTAATTTTTTTTTTTTTTTTTTTTTTTTTTTGGGTAGAGGCAGGATTTCACCATGTTGGCCAGGCTGGTCTCAAACTCCTGACCTCAAGCGATCCACCCACCTCAGCCTCTCAAAGTGCTGGGATTACAGGCGTGAGCCACCACACCTGCTGAGTCTTAGAAGATTTAGGTATAAAGTCAACAAGTAGTAGTAGCTGGTTGGATGTGGACGTGGCAATGGAAAGAATATAGTTAAGAATGAATCCAAGATTTCTAGCTCAGTTGACAGAAAGAGGCAGAAAAGTGGTGGGCTGTTCCTTAAAATAGTGAATACAAGCCAAGCGTGGTGGCTCCTGCCTGTAATCCCAGCACTTTGGGAGGCCAAGGCTGGCAGATCACGAGGTCAGGAGATTGAAACCATCCTGGCCAACATGGTGAAACCCCATCTCTACTAAAATACAAAAAATTAGCCCAGTGTGGTGGTGCATGCGTGTAGTCCCAGCTACTTGGGAGGCTGAGACAAGGGAATCACTTGAACCTGAGAAGTGGAGGTTGCAATGAGCTGAGATTGCCCTACTGCACCCCAGCCTGGGGACAGAGCAAGACTCTGTCTTTTGAAAAAAAAAAAAAAAAAAAAGATAGCAAATATAGGAAGGGAACACATTCCGAAGAGCTGAGTTGGCAAAACTAATAAGAATAAGCCTAGAAATCTTGGCTCTGAACTGTCTGCGCAATATCAAGGTACAGATGTATCTGGTAGTCAATTGGATATTGGAACTGTGTATATATAACTCATTTTCATTGATTTTCATGCTGCAATGGTAATCCCTAAATAATTATTACTATATGATATTATTCATTATATAACACTAAACTAGTTATTATATAGTTGGCCTGTAGCTTAAGCCATGGATAAGGGCTCAAAATATTAATTTATAGCAATAACTTTAATAAATATTCCAAAACCTGAGAATAGATTATAAAGTTTCTGAAGAAAATGACAATCAGTGTTCCGTAAAAATCAGTTTGATTCTTAGTTTACCATGTGTTTGGCTGACAGACATATACACAATACAAACATTTATCCTTTTCTAGTAAGTACATGTGATCTTCCATTGGCACTGAGAACATAAGCTAACAGTCAGAATTTTTGGAAATGATTTTCTCAGAGACAGCATTTGCTCAACTGATGGTTCTTACATTATTAGATAGTTATCTAACATATAAGAATAAGTTAGGTCAAATTTTTCAGGGAAAGAGACTGAGTATGAATAGATCAATGATCTATGAGGTTAGAAGGAATAAATCAGACTCGATTTTTGAAAATTTAGTTTACCTAAAAGGGCAATGGTTTCCTAATTATGGATGGAAAGTAAGCCAGTTAAGAAGCTTCCTCAACAGCCTCAGGAACCACTGCATTGAAGACCAAAGAACAGCAGAGAATTCATCAAACCTGGTTTCTGAATTCTAAATCCTCATGGTCAAACCAGATAATTGAGCATGATCTTTAATTTTATAGCAGCAAATCATCTGTGGGATCTCTCTCAGGGAAGGACCTAGTGTTTATAGAGCCACAGATGTTCAAAAGTGACAGAATCCTAAATATCACATCTTAACTTATACCAACAGCCATTCTACTTTACATCTATAAACTATGAAGAGATTTATTGAAGTACAATAAAATGGAAGACTTTGAATCTTCATGAAAAGGAATGTTAATGCCACAACTTCTCTAATTAAATATTTGTTGTTGGCAAAGTAGGAAGAAAAAGGAAAACTTCTTTTGAAACAGCAACATTGTTTTATTACTTATTAAAATATGTATAATATTAAGTGATTTGAGAAGTGAAACAAGTCAGATATCGCATTCACAATGCCTAACATATAGTAAGCCCTCAGGAAAGGTTACCTCCATTATTAGTTAATTTTACCACAATTTTATTAAAAATTTTAAATCAAAATACTATCTCTAGAGACAACCACTACTAACATCAAAATAAATATTCATCAAGACATGTACAGACACAGGCACACACAGATGCATACGTATATAACTTTTCTATTATGTTATAACATACTTTTCTACTCAATCATATATTGTGCATATATTTCTACATCATCTACATTCTCCAATAACTCCTTAATTGCCATATAATATTCTTTGGGCAGCTCTGGTTCTAAGAAGATGAAGGGTTCTTTTCCTATCTTCAAAGTAACCACAGTAATCAAAGACTTGTTAGTCAGGGATTTCTGTGCCACTGTCAGGAAGATCTTGGCAGCATCCATCTTACATAGTTATACAACAAAAAGAGGAACGACCAGTTATATGATGAGCTAAGAGGAAAAAACTTTCCTTGAAGCTTGACTTTCATGTTTTTATGTTTACAATCTCATACAGAAACATACATAGACATACAAAGTTTAGGAGAATAAAAAAAGTAAAATCGCTCTTTTTTCAAGAAAAGTAAAAGATCCGGTTATTTTCAATCACTTCTGTCTGACAGAGTCTAAGTAAGTGCCTGGGTGATGAGAAAGATTTAAAATAAAAATGTAAAAAGTGAGAAGAAAAATTTGCCACAAATCATTCCCCACAAAACTTCTGAGACAGAGCCTTAGTGTACATGCGTGGAATTGGCTGTATTATTTCAGCCTCAATGTAAGATGCACAAAGGAAAGCCAATGACAGTATGAAAAACTTCCTTAAGAAAAATGTAAGTCATCAACACTGAAGCAGAATTAATCCATACTCCTCCCAGTCCTACCTATTTCAGCCTTGAGAATAGTTGACAGAGTACAGAGTATATTCGGGCCTACAGACACATTCATTCACTAGCCTCTCAATTCTTTAACAGTTCTACATGTACCAGCCAAGGGAGACTTTAGCTTCAGAGCAAAGTCACTTAAAACTCAACAACAACAAAAAAGAATTTTTTTCTTCAATTTCCCTAATGTGGCTTCAGTGCCCCAGGAGAGGAAATGCAGATTTGCCATCCAGAGCCCAGGGATCAACAGAGTCTACTGTTTTTCAGAGCATCAAAATGAGGTATCTGGGAACTTAAACTAATGTGAACAGGTTTGGCCACTTGCAAAGTATCAGATCTTGCCGTAAAAATTATAGCAAAACAACAGCTTCTTAGAGCACAAAAGGAGAAAATAACAAAATGTTACATGATAAAAATAAGAGATGTCTTAACTCCAAACGAAATTCAAACAACCCATCCGGAAAACTTATTTAGAAGAAAATCTTCACCATTTATACATCTGACAAGGGACTAATATCCAGAATCTACAATGAACTCAAAGCAGTAAGAAAAAAAACAATCCCATCAAAAAGTGAGCTAAGAACATGAATAGACAATTCTCAAAAGAAGATAAACAAATGGCAAACAAACATGAAAAAATGCACAATATCACTAACGATCAGGGAAATGCAAGTCAAAACCACAATGTGATACCCCCTTAACTCCTGCATGAATGGCCATAATAAAAAAAAAATCAAAAAACAGATGTTCGTGCGGATGTGGTGATCACGGAACACTTCTACACTGCTGGTGAAAATGTAAACTAGTACAGCCACTATGGAAAACAGTGTGGAGATTCCTTAAAGAACTAAAAGTAGAACTACCATTTGATCCAACAGTCCCCTCCTGGGTGTCTACCCAGAGGAAAAGAAGTCAATATTCAAAAAAGATACTTGCACACGCAGGTTTATAGTAGCACAATTCACAACTGCAAAATCATGGGACCAACCCAAATGCCTATCAATCAATAAGTGAATAAACTGTGGTGTACATATATAAGATGGAATACTACTCAGCCGTAAAAATGAATGAATTAACAGCATTTGCAGTGACCTGGAGGAGATTGGAGACTATTATTCTAAGTGAAGTAACTCAGGAATGGAAAACCAAAGACCATATGTTCTCACTGATATGTGGGAGCTAAGCTATGAGGATGCAAAGGCATAAAAATGATACAAAGGATTCTGGGGACTTGGGGGGAAGAGTAGGAATGGGGCAAGGGATAGAAGACTACAAATATGGTATAGTGTATACCAAAAGCTTAAAAATCACCACTAAAAAACTTGCTCATGTAGCCAAATACTACCTGTACCCCAATAACTTATGGAAAAATAAAATTTAAAAAAACTTATTTGGAAAATATTTTAGAACATTAGTGAAATACGTACATAGGAGCACACGTGTGCACACTCACACACACAGTTATCTACATTCTCCAGATATGACACATGAGTTAAATAGATATCAGTAGATAGTTAGGTATGCAGAGATAGATAAGACAGATGGATAGGTATCCATGGATATCCACAGATAGATCAATATGCATGGATAGATTGATCTCACTGGCATATGGAAGAAAGCAGGAGGCAAAATTATTAGGAGTATATTTAAGAAAGAAGAGAAGTGGGTAAGGGAGAAGTGGAATGAATTTACTATGTTTTTCATACACATAAAGGAAACTTAATGGTAAATTCACTGTATCAACTAAAACTAACTTTCTCATCTGAGTCAGCAATTGAACTTGGCTCTTGTACTCTGAATAACATTTGCATTTCTAATTCTCCAAATTTCAGCATTAGTTACTTGCAAATATTTATATTCTGATCATTTTGAATACAGAGCTCATGTCACTGGTTTCACTAAAGGCAAGATGCTCCTTTCTACCAGTTTCATAAATAAGAATCTGTACTTCTTTTAGGTAGTTTATAGCTGGAAAATGAGTTTGAGACCAGCTAACAGACTCTTATTCCATCTTGGCTGTGCATGGGCCACTCTTAGGTCTTTGTCTATAAATGTATGAATTAAAACTGTCAATCATTGATTCTCAAGTACTCATTAAACATTACAATACTATAGGCCAGATACTATGCTTGGTTCTGTAGTAACAACAACAAATGAAATCAGCATGGTCACTGTACTTGTAAAGATGTACTAGCAAAGGTGCAGATATTAAACACTGAGCTCCATGATTACTTTTCCATTGCAATTGTGATGAGTGCTGCAAAGAAGAAAGAAGTACAGAGTATGGAGAAATGGGCCCTAGTGAGTGTGGGGAAAATTATAGTTCAAGCAAAGATTAAGAGACTTGAAGTTGTCTGGGACAAAAAAAGCAACAATAGATGAATAGGTAAAGGTATTGAGACACAAAGTCAGAGATACTTATTATGTAGATCCAAATGAATAAAACATGAGTAAATAAGAAAGCAAATATTTTCCCTAGTCTTGATTATTACAAATTACTGTCATTTGTAACTAAGATTCTCCCTAAGACCACCGTTGCTTGAACAAAAAAAGGAAAGGAAACTGAGTGTCTATTATGTACTAGGCATATCCTTGAAATCTTTTACATGTTATCTTATTTGATCCTTCCAACAAGCTTGTGAGAAAGGTATCATTACCATTATTTCTATTTTACACAACAGGAAACAGAAGATAAAAAGATGAAGTGACTTGTTTCAGACCAGAATTAAAGTTCAAGTAACTGAGTCCATGATAATACTCAAGCAACTACAACTGTCTACTTCTCTTTCTTTCTATGAAAAAAACGCTGATAAAATATGACATGATCTTTCCTAAGATGTTACCTTTCCTCAACAAAATAGTGATTTTTCTATTTTAAGTATAGATTAATGATATTTATTCTTCATATGCCCAGATTAAAATGACTTTTTAAACTCTTAATTTATAAATACAGTGGTCAAGCTCTATCAAATGTTATTGAAATGTTTCCATATGAAAGATGCTAAATAAACAAATATTTAGCTATAAAATTTTAAAAATCCATTTCGGGGAGTTTTATAAATTTGCAAGGTAAAAAATCGAATTTGACTATTACATCAAATGCTTTCAAATTGCTGATATTCAACCATTTGGACAAACAAAAGTAGTAATTCCTTATGGTTCAACCTAATGTTTTTTGCGCTCATGCTGAATGTAAGTCATTCTTGTGGGCATGAAATACTTCTAGTTCTTTCAGCTGGCTGAAGAGATAAGGTATAATAGTTAAACATTTAAGCAGCTATTAAATCACTCAATTTAGAGGTATTTTAAGGCAATACATAATTTATAACTGAAAGGCATAAAACAGTATGATCAGAAGAGAAAGAAAATTTAAAGATAGAAGTTATGTCTATGGGCTAGAGTGGCTTGGACAGTCTTTCTTAAAGAAAAATTCAGTAGAATTTGAGTGAGCTCAAGGGATTTTAAATCCCTATGACAAGAGCCTGAGCAGAAACTAAAAAGAGAAAAGCCAATTTAGAAAATATGACAATGAAAATTAGGCAGACTGTCGTGAAATAGAGTGTGCCTGCCCCACATTTAGGCATTCAAATTTAATTTAAAAACAAACACTGCACCTACAAAGAAAACACATTTTCAGATGTGAATTGGGACATCAGACTGGCAGTTTGAACTTTGGTTAGAGAGAAAAGTAAGAGCCCACTAGCAGAAAAGTAAAAGGAAAGGATAAAATGAAATCAAAGCATTGTCAGACAAGAAAGCCTAGGACAATGTGAGTAGGGAATGGAAGGAGACATGTCCAGAAAGATGGCTGTCCATTATCTGGAAAGCCCTCAGAGCCAGAGTAACAACTTCGAATTGGATAACTTGAAGTTTCCCAAATTTTGTTGGAGTATTTTTTGCCTTGGCTGGGTATTGGTTTTTTTCAGATTATCCTCTCCATTTTCAAATATGCTGCCTCATTTCTCCTTGTGTCTACATCCTACTTTCTTTCAGATATGGCTTTAAAGTAGTATCTTCCCCTATGCCTCTCTATCAGAAGGAATTATCACTCTCTTCTCTCAGATTTAGTAAAACTTTGTCTCTCAAGACTTACAGCACCTTCTATATAGCACTATAGTTACTATGTGCACCTCAGTTTTCCTGCTATACTGTGAGTTTCTCGGGAAGCTACATCGAAATCACATTTGTACCCTATACAGCACGGAGAATGGCATTTAAGATACTCTAGTTGAATAATTATTCAATTGAAAGCTCTTTCCCCTTTAGGAAATGGAGTAATCATCAAATGTTTTAGAGTACATGTATAATATAATCAAAGTAATGTTTTGGAATGTTATTTGGTAGGAATATAGAACAATGTAGAAAGTAAACAAGAAATCTAAGTCATACTTATGGGCCTGGAGCAATAGGTATTAAAAGGAAGGAATGTAAGAAACGATTTGTTTTCTAGGAAGGACTGGATACCGTGTTTCTAATTGGACAGTGAGATAAAGATGTGGAAAATGTCTGGGCAGTTTTGAGTCTAAGGGGATTGGAATAATTACACAGTAAGAAAAGAGCCTGGTGCAGGCCAAGGGAGTCAGAGAAGTGAATTGACTTTCAGGCCTATTGAGGTTTCTATAGCAATAAAACAGCCAAGGGAATGCATAGAATGGAAGTTTGAGAACAATCACCTCTTTCAAGGAATTTCTACAGATTTTGAATAGCACAGCATAGGGTGAAACATACTATATGTTGAGAAAATATCTTTTTATTTTCGTGTCCCAGAACAGTACCTATCCTAGGTTGAAAAGAATAAAATAGACAAGACAGTGATGGGGCAAGAAATGAAAAGGGAAATGCTGTAAGTGCTAATTAAGAGTGCTTGAAAGGGAGAATTTGGTAGAGCTTGAGGATGGAATACCAAACAGAAAGATGAAAACACCTGAAGGAAAAGTTAGAAATCACCAAGGAAAATCTTTGGATACTTTCCCATTGTGCACCAAGCCAGTCGTGTCTGCAAAGAGACTTGTCTCTAGGCTCTGAAGATGTGACTTCACAGTTCTGCCCAAGTTAATAACCTAGAGACTCTTCATACCCCTTCCAACCGCACACAGCCAATTTCATCAATAAAGACGTTCTGGTACAATGGCCTGGAATAAACAAACTCTAAAGATGGCCTCAGGGTACTGAACAGTTGGCAATAAGTATACCACACAGCACACTCAGATCATTAAGTTCCACTGAGACCAGCAAGTGACAGACATCTCAACGTCACAGTTAAATTCTTCTCCTGATTTTTCCCATATTTGAAAGAAAGTTTGTGCTGAAAAATTGGAATTCATAGTCCGGGATTTATATTCCTTTAATAGATCCATAGATAGTCTTCAGGAGGTCTGGAGACTGCTTTACAATACAGAAAAAAAATGTGTATTGTGTATGTACACATGTCTGAGAAGAGATCCACTGATTTCATTAGACCCTCAAAGACATGAGAGAAAGTAAGAGATTAGGAAACACTGCTAAAACACCAGAAAAATCAATGATGCTTCCTCGTCTGTGTTTATTTAACATGAGAAGTTTTACAGAACTGATAAATGAAGAATGCAGTACAATTATTTGGCCATTTATAGTAAATATTCTATTATTGATGCATCATAAATATTCTTATAAAGAGTTTAACATGCAAGTAAAATACTTTCATAATTTTAAATTTAAAAAACAGGAAACTAAATTGTGTATATTGTATGACTTCAACCATAGAAAACATAGTTTGAAACAAATTCCTTGGTGAGGTAATTTTTAGTTTCTTTTTCCAAAATGTTTGGCATTCTTCACATTTTAAAAGATAAAACATGTATTTGTTTACTATTATAATTACACATAATTTCTAAAGATACATGGAGACTACAAGCTTCCAAAACTAGTCCAAAGCTTGCTTCACTAAATATGAAGGTCTTTTCCCTGCACAGGCATATAAGTCAGCCAAAAATGACCCATTCCCAGATTTTTCTTGAATTCACCAATTTCAGTAACTTATATTTTTTTGGTTCCTATGTTGCTCTCACACATCCCAGCCTTTTTGATGTATGATCTGCCTATGTCACACAATCTTTTCTCAGATCCACAGTAAAGTTTTCCCTGGTTGACTACAAAACTCAGATTTAGGAATAATTTCAAGAGAAAAAAATCAACCTGTTTCTTAAAAGCATCCAAGTCTACATCTTCTCCTAAAATACGTTACAGTGTCAATATACAAACCTTCACTTCCTGTTACTTGGCATCATAAACTCTGTGCCTCAAAAGGCCAAAGTTCAAACTGTCCACAGGAGGATGACATGTCCCAGACATGGCTCCCAACCAAGGCAAGTACAACATCCAAGTGAGTGCTTTGGACCTATGCGGGGTGTTTTGATTGCCCCTGCAACTGGAAGTACCACTGTCATTTAGTACTCAAAAGCCAGGGATGCTAAACATCCCACAATGACCAGGCAATACCTCACTCATGATGAGACATTGTGCTACCAAAATGCCAATAGCACCTCTGTTGATCATCATGAAGCCTCACCAGTGCTCTTCCCAGCCTTTCGTTTTTTCCTGCACAGCTCAAGTCCACATCTATCTTCTCAATGAAATTTCCCCCAGAACACTTCAGTGTATCCCTAGTCTGTATTTCCATCTCTTGTACTCAATTTGGCACTTAATTATGTGATTTCTAATACAAAGATTTAACAGCTTCAGATATAAATGTTTTGCCTTCCTCAACGGAACTGTGGACTCCTGTATCACCTAGGAAAATGATAAATGCTATCATGTAGGAAATTCTAAGTAGTTTCTTAATGAACCACAGTAGACTACATAGGAAAAGGTCTGATAGTACAAAAACTTTAGACATTCTAGGGAGAGTGCTTTGTTTGAGAAGCCATCACACGTGGAGCTGCCCTGTGGAAGAGTTAACTTTAACTTCATGTAATTGACCGCAGCAGTATGGTACTCAGGTAATATTGGTACCAAAATAAAAGATCAACTATCATTAACTATTTTCCTTTCTGATTTTTCTGTTAGCAAATTAATTAAGCTTGTTTCAATCTTTTGAAAGATCAAAATGTTGACTAAGGTCTTAAAATTCTAGTTAATTATTTCTCATCATCACCAAAAGCACTTACTAGGTTCACGGAATGTGCTCTCCTGGGCAAGCTTCATATCAAAGAAAATGCCTTTTAATACCCTTTAATCAGTGAGGTGAGAAAGTTTTAGTGAAAGAGATGGAAATACAGAATTAGTGTAAAATTGTAAAACTTGACAATCTGAAAGCAGGAGGACAGTTTCTACTGGGTATGAATTTGGGGAATGTACAAAGGTGGGAGTGGGACAAAAATCCAGTGAAGGAAATGTTCAGGAAAACCATTTAGAAAAGCTAAAAAAGCAAAAATGAGAATAAGAAAAGTTAATAAAAATGAGAGAACTGCTTTGAAGGACTTGGGATGTGGTCTTAATTCTATGATCAATGGGAAACAACTATTAGGATTAAAAAACAAATTCAAGCAGGCAAGTGACAAACACTTTTGTAAATGGTTTTCTGCTCTGCCTCGTGATATTTAGAAGTTATCACTGGTAATTTGACAGATACATATTTTTCATCTTCAGATTGGTAAACTGCTTTCAAGAACTACTGCTCTTCAGTTAATGACCTAAGACCAAAAAACAAACAAACAAAAAAAGTGCTATTGCTCAAAAAAAAAAAAATCCTTAATTAATGTGCAAAGAGTTATGCGGCAGCAATGATTATCAAGGCACAAATTTATTTAACAATTTTTAAGAGTCCAAGAGGTGACACGATTTGATCTAAAGCAACTATAAAGTAAATTACAACTTACAACTTCCATTTTAATTTTCATTTTAAACAATGGGTTCATTACCATGGAAAAGAATATTTTAAAATCAGGAGGCCACATCTTTAGATGTGAGTCATCCTATTACACTCTTACACTTGAGAAACCCCAGCCACAGGAGTTTCCTCAGGAGAAAGATGATTCTGAGAACCAAATCTAAAAAGTTAAAGTCGAACTTTGGAATAAAATTCCTCTTTAAGGAAAAAAAAAAAAAAATGCCGGGCGTGGTGGCTCACACCTGTAATCCCAACACTTTGGGAGGCCGAGGTGGGCAGATCACAAGATCAGGAGATTGAGACCCATCCTGGCTAACACGGTGAAACCCCATCTCTACTAAAAAAAATACAAAACATTTGCCAGGCATGGTGGCACGTGCCTGTAGTCCCAGCTGCTAGAGAGGCTGAGGCAGGAGAATCGCTTGAACCCAGGAGGTGGAGGTTGCAGTGAGCCTAGATCGCGCCACTGCACTCCAGCCTGGGCAACGGAGCAAGACTTCATCTCAAAAAAAAAAAAAAAATTAAGCCTTATATACAGTGGAAGGAAAACATGCACCAGCTTTTTTTCCCCTTCAATGTTCATATATACACATTTCCAATTCTCCAACATAGAGAATTCGGCAACATTAATGTAGTACGATAAGATATTTCTAAATAAAAATAGCACAGTTGGTAATCAGAATAAAACCATGGTTTTCCAATAATAAAATATATTTCCATTTAGATAAAGATCATTTTTGCAGCTACTATTATACTCCTTTACAGCCAGAATAATATGGATTTTATCTGGAGGGTATCGGTCAGGGAAAATATATTTTGTTTGTAAAGCATATATTTTCCAATACTATTGTAATATCTGTTTTTTTTTAAAAGGGGCCTTTAAGTATAATTGTATTTCTCTATCTTTGCTTTTCCTTTTTATCCTACAGGATGCATTCTTGAAATCAGATAATCTTATAAACTGTATCTTAATAACTGTGATTCTTTGACACCCTAAGGTCTGTTGAATGTTATATACAACATCACAGTGACTTAAAGTGTTTGTTGGGTTAAACCTAAAATAATGCAAACTTCACCAAGGAAGAGTTGGAACTTTTTCACCCCTACAAGGCCCTCTTTGGATACATTCTTTCCAAAGCAGAAGGAATGACAATGAATTCTGTCATTAAATTTCTGACCACCTATATCAGAGAAGCTTGAAATAAATTTCAGATGAGATTATGCAATTTGAAATGCAGTCACCTAAATTCCCATGGTCTAATATTACGTTTATGCAGAACTCTTATGTTTACACCAGAAAAAGAAAAAGATGAAGAGTCTACATTATATATTCCAGAATACTGGGTACATGCAAACCTCTGAATACACATTAGAGATTTTTTAAGTTAGCAGAAACTGCTTTCAAATGTAGATCTGAACCTTGACTGACAAATATAATGGACTTTTTCCCAAGCCAAACTCTTACCCAAATATTTTGGATTGTCAACTGTAACAACCATATACCCTCCTGGCAACTTTAACCAGTTTATCCAGTTTAGACCGTGCCATTTGCTCAGCAACAATGAATTGAGTCCCTAGCCTGTATCAGATGTTCACATCAGTGCTAGTAAGCTAATCAGCACTGATCTGCCCCATGATAAGCTTCACATTACATCAATTTAATTATACAGTACTTGATATTCTCATGTAGTGTTAGTTCCCCTTTGTAAGTTCAAGGATCTCTCCTTTGAAAAGATATTTTTTAGGCCAGGGCAATGTTAATAGAAAAAAGCTCAGTTCTTATCCCGGCTGCATATTTGAGTAAGTAACAACTTTTTAAGTTTGTCTTCATCTATAAAATAGGATTAATACACTATTTTTCCCACAAGGTTGTTATAATGAATAAATGAGAAGCTGTGTGTACTTTGAATCTATGAAGCATTGATATGGTTTGGCTCTGTGTCCCCATCAAATCTCATGTTGAACTATAATTCCCAATGTTGGGGGGAGGGACCTGGTGGGAGGTGATTGGATCATGGGGGTGGATTTCCTCCACGCTGTCCTCATGAGAGTGAATGAGTTCTCAGGAGATCTGATGGTTTAAAAGTGTATGTCACTTCCCCCAGCTCTCTCTTCTGCTCCACCACGGTAAAACGTGCTTATTTCCCCTTTGCCTTCCACCATGATTGTAAGTTTCCTGAGGCTTCCCAGCCATGCTTCCTGTACAGCTTCTGGAACTGTGAGTCAATTAAACCCCTTTTCTTCATAAATTACCCAGTCTCAGGTAGTTCTTTATGGCAGTGTAAGAACAGACTCATACAATCTCTATACTAATGCAAAATGAGAAATGTAAGAAAAGTCCTCATAAAATATAAGACACAGGTTATGAACAGGCAATCGATAAGTAACAATACAATCCATAAATATTGAAAAATATTCAATTTAATGAATAAGAGTAATGTAAACTTTAAAATGAAAATTCTTTTTCATCTATTAAAGAAAAAATATCAAAATTGATATTATTAATCAATAAAATGAACAATGCCCATAATTTAGCCTTAAATAATTTTGACTATACCCTTTGTCCCAATAGTGCTAAGTCAATATTTATCTTCTAAAAAAATCAATAAAATGTATTCTGAAAGATCTGTCTTCAAGAATCTTCATAACAGCATTATTTATATAAAAAATGACAACCTAATGGTACAAAATAGGAGACTAAGACAGTATAATTATATAATGCAATACAATGAAGCCATTAAAAATCATGACTTAGAAAACTACTTAATGGGGAAATAAGTTGTTCTTGTTGATGCCCAGCACATGCCAGAGAATGTTCAAAGCACTAAGAACAAAGTGGAAAGTAAACCCACAACCTCCTTGCTTTATGAAGTTCTAAGTAGAAATAAACTACGTAGAAAACTGTACATTTTATGTGATCACAGTGATTATAGCTAAGTTATATTATGTATTCAATTTAGATTCAAATGAAGGACTGCAAGGGAATCTATAAAGTAAGATATCTTTGGATAATTTAAAGATAGATGATATTCATTTTACTCCTTATATTTTCTTTTCTTTTTTCTTTTTTTTTGAGAAGGAGTCTCACTCTGTGGCACAGGATGGAGTGCAGTGGTATGATCTTGGCTCACTGCAAGCTCCACCTCCTGGGTTCACACCATTATCCTGCCTCAGCCTCCCAAGTAGCTGGGACTACAGGTGCCCGCCACCACGCCCAGCTAATTTTTTTTTGTATTTTTAGTAGAGACAAGGTTTCATCATATTAGCCAGGATGGTCTTGATCTCCTAACCTTGTGATCCGCCCGCCTTGGCCTTCCAAAGTGCTGGGATTATAGGCGTGAGCCACTGCGCCCAGCCTATATTTTCTTTTAGTTTCCAGAAGTTGTTGATTCTTTTCTGAATATAGTTTATTATTTTTCTTGAATATGATGTGAAAATTTTAAAAAATCCTGGCCTGGGTGTCAAAAGATCAGGTTCTCTGGATCAAAGCTGAGCGAGCTTGACCAAATTACTTAAACTTTCTGATCCTCAGTTTCTTCAGGTGAGAAATAAGGGAGTTGTTTTGGGTAACCACTAAAGTCCCTTCCGAAATTGAAACACTAAGTCAGAGTCCTGCTCAATGCCTCTGGGTTATCATTAATATCAACTACATTACAGAATCATGTAAAAATAATTCTGGTTTGGGAGATTTTCATTCATTCATTTTGCCACTCCTGGACTCAAGCAATCCACCCACCTCAGTCTCCTAAAGGGCTTAGATTACAGGTGTAAGCCACCATGCCTGGCAGGTTGGGAAGATTTTCTGATCCTTACATTATGGTTGATGGGAGTTTTCTATACTTCCAGCAGCTAATTCTAAGTGTTTGGCTCTGTAATTAAAATATAATTGAGATGTTTTTATATTATACACAAAGTTTACTTTGACATTTCACTGGGATGATCTAGAGAGGGATTTTTGTTACTTATGTTCTTATTTAATTCTGTTACTGTTGAAACCCTCTTCTCTCATCAGCTGGGTGGCAAAAGAGTTGCATGGGGGTAAAAGAGAAATCTTAGTTAATATACTTCTAATTGAGGAAGAAGGAGAATAGAAAGTATTTTTATTCTTTAATTTTTACATTTATTAATTTTAACTTTTTCAATTTTCAAAATTAAATTTTTTGAAATTATTTATTGCTAATACTTAAAACCAAGGACCTGCCATAGTTTACTATTACTGGTAAAGAGGTATAATCTACTGCCAAAATATTAATACTGTACCAAAAGCAAACAGTTTGGTTCTATTTTTAAGTGTATGGCAATGCATTTTACTAGTTATTTTTTTTTCAGAATCCAGAAGTTTTAATGACATAGAAAACACAACTTTATAAAAATACATTCAAAGAAAGGTATTCTAATGCTCATTAGTAAAACCAAACACACATTTATTTATTAAGAATCAATTACTGGGTACAGTGGCTCATGCCTGTAATCCCAGCACTTTGGGAGGCCAAGGTGGGTGGATCATCCGAGGTCAGGAATTGGAAACCAGCCTGGCCAACATGGCAAAACCCCGTCTCTACTAAAAATACAAACACTGGCTAGGTGTGATGGCATATGTCTGTAGTCCCAGCTACTCGGGAGGCTGAGGCAGGAAAATCACTTGAACCTGGGAGACAGAGGTTGCAGTGAGCCAAGATCGTGCCACTGCACTCCAGCCTGAGGGTCAAAGTGAGACACCATCGCAAAAAAAAAAAAAAAAAAAAAAAAAGAATCTATCATATGGCTAGTAACCTCTGCTTTCAAGGAACTTAGAGATCTTTTAACTGAAACAAACACACGTGGGGTGGAAGGAAGATGAGGGAAGTTTAGATCAGAGTAGGCTACGGTAGTTAGAGGACTCAGGCAACTGGAAAATCTCAGAGGTTGACCAGTGTTCATCTGAGCAGACTATTGGAGGAGGGCATGCAGATGAAGAACATGGTTTTGGCAGGCCCAGGGGACAGTAAATAAACCCATCTGTCAGGAGCAGTGTTTTAAATTAGGTAAAAGAGAAAATCGTTGTTAAGTAGACAGAATGAGATTAGATTTCAGAATCTAAAGCGAAGTTGAAGAACTTACCCTTGATGAGGTAGATGTCAAGAATTCATTGCATGTTCCAGAACAAATGATATTCTGAAAGCAGTTTTGTAATAATATTAATGCACACGGTGGTTAGAGAAGAGAGTAACCAAAGAATGGAAGATATGCTACTAAGCTGAGGTATTAAAGAATTGGATTTGAATAGTGGTAACTAGAATGGATGGAAAGGCAAAGCACTTGCTTGCCATTTCAAAGGACATCAGCCTCAGATTTCTAAGCCTACATCAAAATAAAGTATATGCTCAGATTTGACTATGGACTACTCAATAATTTATCCAGCTGAGCAGCCTTCAGGCAGAGACAAAAATTGAAATTCTAAAAGTTCATATTATCCCCTCAAATCACTCTCATGAGTTACTGGGGAGAGACAGTTCTAAAAAGGCATACCATGTATTATCAGTGTGTAACCCGTAAAGTGATGGCTGGTTTATGTATCAGAAGTGTTTCTGCCAACTTTCAGCCAGCGAGGTTGAAATGAAGAAAAAAATGAACATTCAAACAAATTGTCGTCAATTACTCATCGCAAATTAGAAGCAGCATGCAAGTCTACACAGCCTGGCACTTTGCTGCTTACTTTTGCCAAAATAAATTGAAATCCAAAGCTATTTAAATATCGAGTTCACTTGTATGTGTCTAGACAATTTAATGAACAAACATGAAAAGGTGGTACAAAATCTTGCTTCTTTAGTAGTCAACAAAGAATTATAGTACACAAAATAATCAGAAATCAGAAAAGTGGTGTCTAAATTTGATCATTTTCTATCATGTGGTTTGCCAGATGTCTCCTCCAGATAAATTCTTCTTTGGGTTTTGGTAACCCTTATCGTTAGTCTCCTCCCTACTCAGCTAAGTTGAAGATGCACAAAGGTCTTGTCATGCATATATCAAAGGTCTGCAGCATTTCTCCTGTGTATTTTGATAATCCATTAACAGGCATTTCCAAAGCCTACAACTAATCAACATCCCATTCCCAAACACTTTCTTTCCTACATCACTAAATTTAAAATTGTACTTAACTGAGTGATCCTATTTCTAAGAAATAAAAGAACTGTTTATATTGCATCATTTCATTTCAATGACCTCTGAGAGTTGTACTCCTTGGTAGGGAAAATAATTATTTTAAAGCAAACATGAAGTAGTATATGCTTATTTTGTGTTATCTGCGAGACAGGGAGGCCATGCCTTTCCCAGCTATGATCCATGCTGATTGGGCCTCAATTTGAAGCTTACACTAATCTTACAAGTGTAGGTCAGATTTTTTTTTTTAACAGCAATTGAATCAGAGCCAATGCACAGCATCCTGTTAATGAAATTCATCCACTCACTCAAAAAACATTAATGAACCATTTCTACCCTTGCAAAAGTTATAAAGAGATGACAAAGACAAGATACAATCCTTGTTCTCAAAGTTCTTCATCTTATGAAAGATATAAATAATTTCCTGCATGTAAAGTGTTCAGCAGGAGGTAATGAGTGGATAAAGGCTCACCTAGCATGGCTCCCAACTCAGAGTGGGAACTTTGAAAGAACTTTCTAGGAAAGAGGTTGGCAAACTATGCCTGCAGGCCAAATCCAGCTGGACATTTGTTTTTATAATTAAAGTTTTATTGGAACACAGAATAATTAGTCCTTTAAGAACTGTCTATGGCTGCTTTCATGCTACAATGGCAGCATTTAGCAATTGTAACAGATACCATATGGACCTCAAAGCCTAAAATAGTTACCTTCTGGCTCTTTGCAGGAAAACTTTGCCAACTCCTGTTCTAGAGAAAGAAGCAGCTGAAGATTTAGAAACTGAGTTTGTCCACTCCAGGTAAGAAAGTATGTATAAAGACAGCAAAGCAAGAAATGCAAAAAGAATATACTTGTTTCTGGAAACTGTATGACTCAAGAGGGTTAGGTCATTTCAAAAAGATAATAATGATGATCATTTTTAAAATGTTTGCTATATGCCAGGTTCTATTATGCTAACTATCTCACATTTTCGTTGACGCTTCACCACAACCCTGTGAAATAAAACTATAATCTTTGCTTAATGAATGAGCAAACAAAAAATATATATGCATAAAGAATTAAAGTGAAGTCATAAAGCTAATAAGTGACGGAGGGGGCGATCTGAACCCAGACAGTGTGACTCCTATGCTCTATACCACTTGTAAGGCAAATATAAAATAGTTCTCATTGTCAGTCTTCAGGAGACACCATCAAAAGAGCTAAGACCCATGGAACCTCAGAGACTGCTGCAAGATAAACAACATGGGCATCTTAAAAGGAGAATTAAGAATCCATAGGAATCAAACTTAAATTAATTCAGAGGACGTGGACAAGTTGGTGCTTTCTAATGATCAATTAGGAATATTTCTCTTTCCAAAATCCTAAAACACAGAATATATTAAATTGATATACTGAGGCAGAGTAAGCTAGAAAATAGCAGGGTTTTTGAACTAGAAATGTCCAGTGTTTGTTCTATTAAGGAAACCTCTTACAAGCTTAGCAGGTTACAGGGGAAACGAGTCACTCAGCGCCTGGCCATCTTTATAAAACAAGGGCTATAATACATACATCCCAAGGTGATTGCAAGAATGATAAAAATGTCTATGTCCTTGGCATCGTGCCTAAATAAGTAGCAGCTCAATAATACTAGTTATTGTTACTGACTTTTTAAGAAGAAATCAGTGTCCAACACATAAGAGATATAAATGATGAATAATTGCTTGTTACATTAATAGGTTTTCGTTAGGCAATAAGTTTGGTTAATATCAACCTTAATCAGATGCATTTCCACCTGGACAACATAGTATAACATGGGAATCTTTTTAGGATTTGAAATTATACCAGATGCCTTCCTCTAACTTATTCATCTCTCTTTTTTTCTATAATTCAGTTACTCATCAAGTTCTTTCAAATCTGCCTTATAAAATCTTAAGTCTCTCCTTCCTCTTATCTCTATGTCTTATGTCAGACAGACCCTGGCCATCTCTCGGCTGGACTAATGCTATCACCTTCTGATTGCTTTTGTTGCCTTGCTGGCTCTGGTCTTTTCCTCTCCACCAACCCATTCTTAAAACTAGCTGGAGGTATTTCAAGATAATGTCACTAGTCTGCTTACATCATCCAATGGCTCCCCATTGCATAGAGAATAAAGCCTGGACTTCATGCAGAACAAAAGATCCATGCCTTCCTAGACTCCCTCTAACTTCTATGCCCTAATTTCTTCTGCTTTGTCACAAACCAGGTCCTTTTGTACCACTATGGCTTTGCACAAGCTATTGTCCCTGCCTGTTATACTTCTGTCTCGTTCAACACCTAGAAAATATCTCTAGATCTAAACCAAATATCCAGTGTGCATTGTAAGGTCCTCTTCAACTTATCCAGGAAGCATTGGTCCATGACCCCTTCGGCTCCTGCAGTACTTTATATGTAGCTACATTTTGATATTTCTACATTGTGCTATAGTTAACATGCATGTTAAGTGGATACCTCTAAGGCATGGATTCTATCTCATTTTACTTCACATTCCAACACCTTGTACATTTCTTGCCTCATATGAATTATCAGTAAACATTTGCCAACTGGTAAGTAAAATGATAATTACTCCTTGTCTGACTGTCTTCATCAAGTCTATCATATAAAAACAACTTTATTCTATTAAATTTTGCACTTGCTTACTTACTGTATGTATGGTCTCGTCCTACACATACAGCAAAGTGCAAAATGTACAAGTTTTTTTAAAAAATATTCCTTTTAGGAATTTAAAAAATGGTACAAATAATCATTAGACATTGGGTTTAGATTTGGAAGAGACATAAACCAGCTAAACATATCCTCCTCCTACTCCAGAAGATATTTTAATACCAGCAGATAATTGCTAGGTTTTATTCTCATATAAACAAAATCTTATCCTGAAATTTGATTCATACACATGATTTTTTCCTTTTCTTCAATGTTATACAAACAGATGTGTCTCTTCCTTTAGGAATGTGAAAAAAACAAAAGTAAGCTTAAACCACTCTTACCACTGTAAGCTCAGAGAGTCCTGTTGAAACTCTGTTTGCTTTTTACATATTGAGATCTAATTCTAATTGTTTTGTAATAAAATGTCATTTTATGAATTTTATTTTCTCCTGATGGTTCTTCTCCTTTCGTGCTTATAAAATTATCAACTCTATTTGTCTTTATTCCCTTTACCAGGGCTTCCTCAAAGAGCAGTAATATTTGGCAGATTACAACTAATACATATTCCAGATGAAAATATATTTTTAAAGGATGCCAAAGGCTAAGAAAGCATCTATGTATCTATTCTTTATTGCTTCACATCTAAGTGCAGAAATATTCAGAAGTAATAGAATAAAAACAAGAAAGATAAAGCTTTCCATCATTTAATATAGCATTATCTTTTTTCAAACAATAAAAAATTGGTGGCTGGGCACGGTGGCTCACGCCTGTAATCCCAGCACTTCGGGAGGCCAAGGCAGGCAGATCACCAGGTCAGGAGACCGAGACCATCCTGGCTAACATGGTGAAACCCTGTTTCTACTAAAAATACAAAAAATTAGCTGGGCATGGTGTCACACACCTGTAATCCCAGCTACTCAGGAGGCTGAGGCAGGAGAATCGCTTGAACCCAGGAAGCAGAGGTTGCAGTGAGCTGAGATCACACCACGGTACTCAGCCTGGGCAACAGAGAGAGACTCTGTCTCAAAACAAACAAACAAACAAAAAACAACAACAACAACAACAACAAAAAAGTAAACAGCTCCCTTTATGAAAAGATCCAAGCCTATCTATTTTGCTTACCATGTTATTACTGGTGAGTTGCACGATGCCTATCCTAAAGTGCTTGATATTTGTCAAATGAAAGAGTCAATAAAGAGATGAATGAAGAGCAATGCAAAAGGAACATGGCAGAGTCTCTGTCTATACAAATATACTCTATAGAAAAATAAACATAATTAGAACTTAACTAAAATTGTCCTCAAGGAATAAAAGGACAGAAAGCTATGTTAGGAAGGAAAAACTTCCAAGTGGAGAGTCTGGAAGTTAACTTAGATAAGTGTTGCCAATCTCAGTATTTAGCTAAGGCCCACTTTCCTTTGTAAGAAACTGTTTACATCAGTGTACCAGGAGAAAAACACACCCCATCCACACGCACATATGCAGTGACAACAAATGCACCTTTTTTAAAATAGAGAAAATAGAAATTCTGTTTATGGAAAAAGCAGTGTGACTAAAACTTCTCCAGAGATTAAGAGTGACTAGAAATCAACCCAAAGGCATCTATTTTGTTCAATCATCCTTGTTATAATAATGTCATTTGCATCAGTGCCTTTAAGAACCATAACAAGCAGTTTCCATTGGATTAGGAGACTCTGGGGTACTGAGTCCTCTTAGAAAGTGGAAGTGACAATATTGCTTGAGGGATCAAGGATTGAACTCAAAGACAGGAAAAGGATCTGCAACCAGAACTCAGAGTTTAAGGGTACACGTTTAGAGCAGTGATCAGGCTTAATATGGGGAATTCAAGGGCCAGTATCAGGGCTGCAGAGAAGCTCTGATTCACACTGAAGGAAAAACTTATGTTGAGGACATTCATTAAATATGGCCTACTTATTAAGTTGGATGGGGAATGTGGCTTAAATTCACCAAATTGGCTATTTTCTCCTAGATGGTTTTATGTTTCCTATCTAGCTCAGAATCGGAAAAATCAATAACTTGACTTTTGTTCCAAGATGGCCGAATAGGAACAGCTCCAGGCTACAGCTCCCAGCATGAGCGACGCAGAAGACAGGTAATTTCTACATTTCCAACTGAGGTACCGGGTTCATCTCACTGGGACTGGTTGGACAGTGGGTGCTGCCCACGGAGTGTGAGCTGAAGCACAGTGGGGCATCGCCTCACCCGGGAAGTACAAGCGGTTGGGGAATTCCCTTACCTAGCCAAGGGAAGCCATGACAGCTGGTACCTGGAAAACCAGGATATTCCTGCCCTAATACTGCACTTTTCCAATGGTCTTAGCAAACAGCACACCAGGAGATTATATCCTGTGGCTGGCTCAGTGGGTCCAATGCCCACGGAGCCTTGCTCACTGCTAGCACAGCAGTCTGAGATCGAAATGTGAGGCAGCAGCGAGGCTGGGGAATGGGCATCCGCCATTGCTGAGGCTTGACTAGGTAAACAAAGCAGCCAGGAAGCTCAAAATGGGTGGAGCCCACCGCAGCTCAATGACACCTGCCTGCCTCTGCAGACTCCACCTCTGGGGGCAGGGCATAGCTGAACAAAAGGCAGCAGAAACTTCTGCAGACATAAACGTCCCTGTCTGACACTTTTAAGAGAGCAGTGGTTCTCCCAGCATGGTGGTTGAGCTCTGACTATGGACAGAGTGCTTCCTCAAGTAGGTTGCTGACCCACAAGTAGCCTGACTGGGAGACACCTCCCAGTAGGGGCCAACTGACACCTCATACAGCCGGGTGCCCCTCTGAGACAAAGCTTCTAGAAGATCAGGCAGCAACATTTGCTGTTCTGCAGTATTTGCTGTTCTGCAGCCTCCACTGGTGATACCCAGGCAAATAGGGCCCAGAGTGGACCTCCAGCAAATTCCAACAGACCTGCAGATAATGGTCCTGACTGTTAGAAGGAAAACTAACAAACAGAAAGGCATAGCATCAACAACAACAAAAAGGACATCCACACCAAAACCCCATCTGTAGGTTACCATTGTCAAAGACCAAAGGTAGATAAAACCACAAAGATGGGAAGAAACCAGAGCAGAAAAGTTGAAAATTCTAAAAACCAGAGCACCTCTTCTCCTCCAAAGGATCGCAGCTCCTTGCCAGAAACAGAACAAAGCAGGATGGAGAACAACTTTGACGAGTTGACAGAAGGCGCCTTCAGAAGAACGTTAATAACGAACTTCTCTGAGCTAAGGGAGGATGTTTGAACCAATTGCAAGAAAGCTAAAAACCTTGAAAAAAGATTAGACGATGGCTAACAAGAATACAGAGCGTAGAGAAGACCTTAAATGACCTGATGGAGCTGAAAAGCATGGCACGAGAACTACGTGATGCGTGCACAAGCTTCAGTAGCCGATTCAATCAAGTGGAAAAAAGGGTATCAGTGATTGAAGATCAAATGAATGAAATGAAGCGAGAAGAGAAATTTAGAGGAAAAAGAGTAAAAAGAAATGAACAAAGCCTCCAAGAAACATGGGACTATGTGAAAAGACTAAATCTACGTTTGATTGGTGTACCTGAAAGTGACGGGGAGAATGGAACCAAGTTGGAAAACACTCTGCAGGATATCATCCAGGAGAACTTCCCCAACCTAGCAAGGCAGGCCAACATTCAAATTCAGGAAATACAGAGAATGCCACAAAGATACTCCTCGAGAAGAGCAACCCCAAGACATGTAATTGTCAGATTCACCAAGGTTGAAATGAAGGAAAACAGGTTAAGGGCAGCCAGAGAGAAAGGTCGGGTTACCCACAAAGGGAAGCCCATTGGACTAGCAGCTGATCTCTCAGCAGAAACTCTACCAGCCAAAAAAGAGTGGGGGCCAATATTCAATATTGATAAAGAAAAGAATTTTCAACCCAGAATTTCATATCCAGCCAAACTAAGTAAGCTTCATAAGTGAAGGAGATATGAAATCCTTTACAGACAAAAAAATGCTAAGCGATTTTGTCACCACCAGGCCTGCCCTATAAGAGCTCCTGAAGGAAGCACTAAACATGGAAAGGAACAACCGGTACCAGCCACTGCAAAAACATGACAAATCGTACAGACCTTCGATGCTAGGAAGACACTGCATCAACTACCGAGCAAAATAACCAGCTTACATCATCATGACAGAATCAAATTCATATATAACAATATTAACCTTAAATGTAAATGGGCTAAATGCCTCAATTAAAAGACACAGACTGGCAAATTGGATAAAGAGTCAAGACCCATCAGTGTGCTGTATTCAGGAAACCCATCTCACATGCAGAGACACACATAGGCTCAAAATAAAGGGATGGAGGAAGATCTACCAAGCAAATGTAAAACAAAAAAAGGCAGGGGTTGCAAATCCTAGTCTCTGATAAAACAGACCTTAAACCAACAAAGATCAAAGGAGACAAAGAAGGCCATTACATAATGGTAAAAGGATCAATTCAACAAGCGCTAACTATCCTAACTATATATGCACCCAATACAGGAACACCCAGATTCATAAAGCAAGTCCTTAGAGACCTACAGAGAGACTTAGACTCCCACACAATAATAATGGGAGACTTTAACAACCCACTGTCAACATTAAACAGATCAACGAGACAGAAGGTTAACAAGGATATCCAGGACTTGAACTCAGCTCTATACCAAGTGGACCTAACAGACATCTACAGAACTCTCCACCCCAAATCAACAGAATATACATTCCTCTCAGCACCACATTGCACTTATTCTAAAATTGATCACACAGTTGGAAGTAAAGCACTCCTCAGCAAATGTAAAAGAAAGGAAATCATAACAAACTGTGCCTCAGATCACAGTGCAATCAAATTGCAACTCAGGATTAAAAAACTCACTCAAAACTGCACAAATGCATGGAAACTGAACAACCTGCTCCTGAATGACTACTGGGTACATAACAAAATTAAGGCAGAAATAAAGAGGTTCTTTGAAACCAATGAGAACAAAGACACAACATACCACAATCTCTGGGACACATTTAAAGCAGTGTGTAGAGGGAAATTCATAGCACTAAATGCCCATAAGAGAAAGCAAGAAAGATCTAAAATTGACACCCTAACATCACAATTAAAAGAACTGGAGAAGCAAGAGCAAACACATTCAAAAGCTAGCAGAAGGCAAGAAAAAACTATGATCAGAGCAGAACTGAAGGAGATAGGGTCAAAAAAACACTTAAAAAAAAATCAATGAATCCAGTAGCTGGTTTTTTGAAAAGCTCAACAAAATAGACTGCTAGCAAGACTAGTAAAGAAGTAAAGAAAGAAGAATCAAATAGACACAACAAAAAAATAATAAAGGGGATATCACCACCAATCCCACAGAAATACAAACTACCATCAGAGAATACTATAAACACCTCTATGCAAATAAACTAGAAAATCTAGAAGAAATGGATAAATTCCTGGACACATGCACCCTCCAAAGACTAAACCAGGAAGAAGTTGAATCCCTGAATAGACTAGTAACAGGCTCTGAAATCGAGACAGTAATTAATAGCCTACCAACCAAAAAAAATCCAGGCCCAGATGGATTCACAGCCAAATTCTACCAGAGGTACAAAAAAGAGCTGCTACCATTCCTTCTGAAACTATTCCAATCAACAGAAAAAGAGGGAATCCTCCCTAATTCATTTTATGAGGCCAGCATCATCCTGATACCAAAGCCTGACAGAGACAACTAAAAAAGGAATTTTAGACCAATACTCCTGATGAACATTGACGCAAAAATCCTCAAAATACTGGCAAACCGAATCCAACAGCACATCAAAAAGTTTATCCACCATGGTCAGGTTGGCTTCATCCCTGTGATGCAAGGCTGGTTCAACACATGCAAATCAATAAACGTAATCCATCATATAAACAGAACCAAAGACAAAAACCACATGATTATCTCAATAGATGAAGAAAAGGCCTTTGACAAAATTCAACAGCCCTTCATGCTAAAAACTCTCAATAAACTAGGTATTGATGGAACATGTCTCAAAATAAGAAGAACTATTTATGACAAACCCACAGCCAGTATCATACTGAATGGGCAAAAACTGGAAGCATTCCCTTTGAAAACCGGCACAAGACAGTGATGCCGTCTCTCACCACTCCTATTCAACATAGTGTTGGAAGTTCTGGCCAGGGCCATCAGACAGGAGAAAGAAGTAAAGGGTATTCAATTAGAAAAAGAGGAAGTCAAATAGTCCCTGTTTGCAGATGACATGATTGTATATCTAGAAAACCCCATCGTCTCAGCCCAAAATCTCCTTAAGCTGATAAGCAACTTCAGCAAAGTCTCAGGATAAAAAATCAATGTGCAAAAATCACAAGCATTCCTATACACCAATAATTGACAAACAGAGAGCCAAAACTTGAGTGAACTCCCATTCACAATTGCTTCAAAGAGAATAAAATACCTAGGAATCCAACTTACAAGGGATGTGAAAGACCTCTTCAAGGAGAACTACAAACCACTGCTCAACAAAATAAAAGAGGACACAAACAAATGAACATTCCATGCTCATGGATAGGAAGAATCAATATCGTGAAAATGGCCATACTGCCCAAGGTAATTTATAGATTCAATGCCATCCCCATCAAGCTACCAGTGACTTTCTTCACAGAATTGGAAACAACTACTTTAAATTTCATATGGAACCAAAAAAGATCCTGCATTGCCAAGACAATACTAAGCAAAAAGAACAAAGCCGGAGGCATCATGCTACCTGACTTCAAACTATACTACAAGGCTACAGTAACCAAAACAGCATGGTACTGGTACCAAAACAGAGACATAGACCAACGGAACAGAACAGAGCCCTCAGAAATACCACCACACATCTACAACCATCTGATCTTTGACAAATCTGATGAAAACAAGAAATGGGGAAAGGATTACCTATTCAATAAAAGGTACTGGGAAAACAGGCTAGCCATATGTAGAAAGCTGAAACTGGATCCCTTCCTTACACCTTATACCAAAATTAATTCAAGATGGATTAAAGACTTAAATGTTAGACCTAAAGCCATAAAAACCCTAGAAGAAAACCTAGGCATTACCATTCAGGACATAGGCATGGGCAAGGACTAAAACACCAAAAGCAATGGCAACAAAAGCCAAAATTGGCAAATGGGATCTAATTAAACTAAAGAGCTTCTGCACAGCAAAAGAAACTACCATCAGAATGAACAGGCAACCTACAGAATGGGAAAAAATTTTTGCAACCTACCCACCTGACAAAGGGCTAATATCCAGAATCTACAAAGAACTTAAACAAATTTACAGGAAAAAAAATCAAACAACCTCATCAAGAAGTGGGCGAAGGATATGAACACACACTTCTCAAAAGATGACATTTAGGCAGCCAACAGACACATGAAAAAATGCTCATCATCACTGGCCAGAGAAATGCAAATCAAAACCACAATGAGATACCATCTCACACCAGTTAGAATGGCGATCATTAAAAAGTCAGGAAACAACAGGTGCTGGAGAGGATGTGGAGAAATAGGAACACTTTTACACTGTTTGTGGAGATGTAAACTAGTTCAACCACTGTGGAAGACAGTGTGGTGATTCCTCAAGGATCTAGAACTAGAAATACCATTTGACCCAGCCATTCCATTACTGGGTATATACCCAAAGGACTATAAAGCATGCTACTATAAAGACACATACACATGTATGTTTATTGTGGCACTATTCACAATAGCAAAGACATGGAACCAACCCAAATGTCCATCAATGATAGACTGGATTAAGAAAATGTGGCACATATACACCACGGAATACTATGCAGCCATAAAAACTGATGTGTTCATGTCCTTTGTAGGGACATGGATGAAGCTGGAAACCATCATTCTGAGCAAACTATCGCAAGGACAGAAAACCAAACACTGCATGTTCTCACTCATAGGTGGGAATTGAACAATGAGAACACTTGGACACAGGGTGGGGAACATCACACACTGGGGCCTTTTGTGGGGTTGGGGGAGGGGGACGGATAGCATCAGGAGAAATACCTAATGTAAATGACAAGTTAATGGGTGCAGCACACCAACATGCCACATGTATACATATGTAACAAACCTGCATGTTGTGTTCATATACCTTAGAACTTAAAGTATAACAAAAAAAAATTAAAAAATTTATAACTCATATTTATTGAGTATTTAGCATGAGGAAGTCCTAAGTGCTTTATATACCTCATCTAATTTTACCTTCAAAATTATAATATCGAAAGTGTCTATTATTCTTTTTATAGGTGAGAAGAAAACAGACTTTGCTAGTTGAAATTAAGTGACTCCCAAAGTCATAAGATTAGTAACTAATGGCAATAGGATTTGTACACAGGCAGTTAGGTGCCCAAAACTATACCTTTAACAAGTCTCATAATACTGTAGTTTCTTTATATTTGTTCAATGAATAGTGCTTACTGAATACTATGGTCTGAATGTGTCCCCCAAAATTCATGTATTAGAAACTTAATTCCCACTGCAACAGTGTTGGGAGGTATTTAGGTCAAGAGAGCTCCACCCTCACTAATGGATTAATGCCCTTATTTAAAAGGGCTTGTGGAAGTAGTTCCCCTTCTGCCATGTGAGGTCATGGCACTCTTTCCTTCCAGAAGACTTAGCATTCAAGGTGCCATTTTGGAAGCTGAGAGACTGGGCCCTAACCTGCCAGATGCTTTAATATTGGATTTCCCAGCCTCCAGGATTATGAAAAATACATTTCTCTTCTTTTTTTTTTTTTTTTTTTTTTTAACTACCCAGTCTCAGGTATTCTGTTACAGTCACATAAAACAAACTAAGACTCTGAGCATGTTTATCTCCTCACTGGTTTATACCACAGTTATTGACATTAATCTAAAAATGGCTTCCCAAGCATGACTCTTTGCTTTGTAATATTCACAAGGCTAAATGAAACCATAACCTTTTAACTGTTATGTAAAAACAAAATTTAACTTATACTATTGTATCGCACTTATTGTATTGCCATTCTTCATAATGCTTATGGCAGCTATAACCTTTCTTTCTCACAAGCTGCATGTCCTGTGGTCTACAAAGCTAAAAGATACTATTAAGATGAAGAAAGATTATACCATTTGAGGGCAGAAGCCAGTATCTAAGAGAGACCATGGAAATAAAATTTTAATAGGATGGATTTTATTTCTGCTACATCAATACCTTATTACAAGAATCAGTTCATCATAACAATAATAGGTTGTCATAATTCGATGTTGTGAAACAGACTTTATATCACCACTCTCTTAAGAGCTTATTCATTGATTACCTTTTTCCTTCCTTTCACAAAGGAAAAAATAGATGTGATAGAGAACTAATATGAACAAAATGAAATGCCATTATTCTCTTGAACAGATCCATTAAAATCATTAAGATCTATTCTGTCAGATGGCCTGTATACAGTAATCACATGTGGGTCAAAAAAATGTAACATGTAATAGACACAGTGGTTAACAATAGGACTGAATATTATAAGTTGGACTGTCAGGGAAATTCTCAGGTACATGACATATGGTACAAAATACACATAGATCTTGTGTTCAAAATCTCTACTAGCTTACTGGAGAGGCATGATACTAACTCATGAAGCAGAGAAATCCCAAGATTCGTATGATTATTGTGAATTACAACACACACAGTCTTATGCAACATACCCAGTCTTTTTGACTAAATATTTTAAATTAAAAATGTGTAGGAAAGACCATATGTGCTTTGAGGTGACAGGAAAAGAGCAATAAATTAAAGTAGCAAGCTTCATTTTTTTAGGTCATTATAACAGCCTGCATCATGGCCCTTAAAGATATGAGGTTATAATCTCGAACCTGTAAACATTATCTTACTTGAAAAAATATTTTTGCAGATATGATTGAGTTAAGGATCTTGAGATGGGAAGATTTTCCTGGATTATCTGAGTGGGCTGCAAAAGCAATCACAATTATCATTGTAAGAGAGAAGCAGAAAGAAATTTGACCATCCAGAAGAGAAGGCAATGACCATGGAGGCAGAGATTGGAGTGATGCGGCTACAAGCCAAAGAATGCTGATAGCCCAAGAGAAGCTGGAAAAGACAAGGAACAGATTCTCTCCTGGACAGTGTGTGGCCCTCCTGACACCTTGATTTCTGCCTGTGAGACTAATCTCTGACTTTTGACCTCTGTAACTGTGGGAGAATAAACTTCTGTTGTCTTAAGCTACTCAGTTTGTGGTTGTTGTATTAGCCACATGAAAACAATACTGTCATGATTAGATGTAAATATGGTAGACCTAAATATTGTCTATTTATTAATATCATTCTTTAAATACATATATTTTTCTATTTATCTAGATCTGATAAAAATAACCTAATGAGAACAACTTTTTTTCATACATCATAAATAAAAGCAGTACACTGGGTGACACTAAGATATACTTTTAAGGAAATAAATCACCTAGTAAGTTTTAGAAGTATAAGAAAATTACAAGCAGACTTTGAGAAATTATAAATCTCAGCTGCTGTATATGATCATTATATCCTTAACATGGAAAACTGACTAACTCCCACTTATAAAATGTTTCACCTACCTTCTATTGCTGACTCAATGGAACAGTTTTCTATACTCAGCCCCCTGGATGAGCATTTAAGAGACTCTTAGTGTGGTCTCCATTTCTAAGAGCTTCTCTAGATTTATCTCTAGATTTATGGTACAAAGATTTTTATAAAATATAAAACACTAAGAATAAAATGGTACTAGAAAAAAAATGTGAGAAGATTATTTCCAAAAACACTCACCCTAAAATTGTATTACAAGAATGGATGATAGAAAAATATTGAATTTCTACTATTGCCTGAGGCGTTGAGAAAACACATTTTAAAAGTAATCTTGTTATAATATTCCAATTTTTTTTTTTTACTTTCCATTAGTTGACAGTGAGGCTCAGATTTGCCCTTCTCAATAAATGAATATTTAATAGCATTGTATTTCACAAAGAAAAAAGACCTGGTAGTTTAACCTATAGTATCAAAGCATCGTTTGGGATTTGGCACCTGTTAAAAGTTGTAAATCAGTGGAGAATATTTAGTAATATAAATCAGAATAGGTACTTAAGAGAACAGAGAAAAGTTAATCAATACGTTAGTGTGTTTTTCCTTACAAATTTTATAAAATATACAATCCAATGTTGAATGAAATATTTTAAATTACAATTACTTTTATATTTAATAAACTAGTTTGGATTGGTCGGCAATTTCTCACCATCTAAAATGATAGCTTTTGCTGTTTTAATGTTTTTCCCAAACTAATAGCACAAGCTGCTTAAAGATATGAAGGCTAATTATTGTTCCATAATTAAAATAAGATATTGTTTGCCATAAGTAGAAAATATAGCTGGTTTCCTGGATAGTGTTTCCATCTTGTATCATTGTTGATGAAAAGGAATTATGTTTAAAATTTCCAAAAAGCACTATATTTTAAAAAACATAACCAGTAAAATGCCTTATGTTTTCATTTTAGGTACAATCACATTAACATATGACTTACAAAATAAGATTTTTAAGGGACACTATTCACCTAAATTTATGTCAACCTTCCTGAGGTATAATTTACATACAGTAAGATGTGCCCATTTTAAATGTATATTTCAATGAGTTGTGACAAAACTACCACCATAAGATACAGAAAGTTTTTATAACCCCAGAAAGTTTCCTTTTACTTCTTCCCAATTTAAGGGGAGCCCTAGGTAATAAGTCATCTATCTGTCCCTCTAAATTAGACTGGTCTTTTCTGGCATTTCATATAAATAGAATCATACAATATGTACTATTCTGTGTCTGGTTTCTTTACTCAGCATATTTTTAAGATTTAACCATGTAGTTACATGTATCAATAGTTCATTCTTTTTTATTGCTGAGTATTTCATTGTAGAGATATACCACAATTCATTTGTTTATCTATTAATGGACATTGGGTTGTCTCCAGTTTGGGGTTCTTACTAATAAAGCTGCTAAGAACATTTATGTGACAGTCCGTGTGGTCATATATTTTCATTGGGATCACAGGGCCATATGGTATGTGCACATTAAACTTTATGAGAAACTGTTTTCTAAAGTATTCTGAAATGTTTGTACCTGTTTATATTCTCATTAATAACACATGTGAGTTTCAATTGTTCCACATCCTTGCCAACACCAGCAGTGTCAATCATCAATTTTAGCCAATCTAATGGGTGTATAGTGATATCTCATTATGGTTTTAACTTGAATTTCCCTGATAAACGAATGGTATTGAGCATCTCTTTATGTGCTTATTGACTAGCTACATATCCTTTATTATGAAGTTACTGTTCAAATCTTTGAGAACAGTGACTATTTTGTTGAAAGGCACATGCACATACGCTAGCACAATGCCTGCCCCAACAGCAACTGAATGAATAACTGGTCTTCCAAAATATTATCTCATAATCCTATTAAATTACTGCACTAATTTAAATTAGTAAATAAAAATTCATCCAGAAAGAATTAATGGAAACATATCTGAGAAAGGTATGAAATAAGTGCCAAGAAAATGGAAATACTACAGAGCACACCATTCTGGGTTCTTTTATTATTTCACATAGACTTCTAAACTAGAAATACTCTTTCTAAGAAAATGACTTCATAAAATAGAAGACGACATGATTATTCCAAAAGCCAAATATCAAGTAACTGTATATCAATCTTTATCTGTTCTCTCTTAAAACAAATGATTTGCCTGTACTTGATATATCATTCTTATTTGTCATGTTCTGTCACTCGCAAAACACCTGATGGAAATAAATTTTTTTAAGTTGATGATTTTTTAAGTTTCTAAAAAGACTAAAAACCTTTCTTTGGTGAGAAGGACATGAAAAATATAAAAAGGGACAGGAATAAATATTTGAGAAATTGAAAATCATTTTTTAAAGGATGAGTGAATTGTTGCTTTTAATTTAGCTTCAATAGTGTGCTTTAAAATAATAATAATAGTCAGCAGCATGATGAAACATAATGAGTCCTGGAATATCTGGGTCCAAGTACCAACTTCCACCACACTGGCAATGGGAATCTCCTTGTGCTGGTTTTGGGGTGGCAAGCAACAGAAACAGATTCTGGCAAACACAAACCAAAGGGAATTTATTAAGAGGATACCAGGGACTCACAGAATCTCCAGGAGGTTCAAGAACCTGGAAAAGACAGGAACCAAGGCAGCTCTGGATTAAGGCAGCTGGAAGTTCAGTAGTTCTCTCAATACAAATGGTCTCATCAAGATACGCCCCTGTTGAGATGAAGCAGAACTGGACCTATGGCAGCCTGATTGTTCACATTCCAAAAGGGAGCCTCTAATTGCCTATGCTCTGGTCTCATCCTTGCCCACATGACCAGGGATTGGTGGGTACCTCATTGCAGTCCTAGCAGATCCCATCAACGGGGAGGGGATATTACTGTATTATGAGGAAATGGGAAAGGTCCTGAGCAGTCAGGAAATAATCAATCATCACTAATGATATCAGAAAAGTTAAATATCTCAATCTATGAAACTCAGCTGAGGATGCCCCTTTGTCTCAACTTAAAAGGATTCCTAAAAGGCTCAAAGGACACCATATATATATATATATCCTTTGAGATACTATATATATATACTATATATATATCCTTTGAGATACTATATATAGTATCCTTTGTATATATATGTATATATGTGTATATATAGTGTATATATGTGTATATGTATACATATACACATATATATGTGTATATGTATACATATACACATATATATGTGTATATATATACATATACACATATATATGTGTATATGTATACATATACACATATATATGTGTATATGTATACATATACACATATATATGTGTGTATATATACATATACACATATATATGTGTATATATGTGTGTATATATACATATACACATATATATGTGTATATATGTGTGTATATATACATATACACATATATATGTGTATATATGTGTGTATATATACATATACACATATATATGTGTATATATGTGTGTATATATACATATACACATATATATGTGTATATATGTGTGTATATATACATATACACATATATATGTGTATATATGTGTGTATATATACATATACACATATATATGTGTATATATGTGTGTATATATACATATACACATATATATGTGTATATATGTGTGTATATATACATATACACATATATATGTGTATATATGTGTGTATATATACATATACACATATATATGTGTATATATGTGTGTATATATACATATACACATATATATGTGTATATATGTGTGTATATATACATATACACATATATATGTGTATATATGTGTGTATATATACATATACACATATATATGTGTATATATGTGTGTATATATACATATACACATATATATGTGTATATATGTGTGTATATATACATATACACATATATATGTGTATATATGTGTGTATATATACATATACACATATATATGTGTATATATGTGTGTATATATACATATACACATATATATGTGTATATATACATATACACATATATATGTGTATATATACATATACACATATATATGTGTATATATACATATACACATATATATGTGTATATATACATATACACATATATATGTGTATATATGTGTGTATATATACATATACACATATATATGTGTATATATGTGTGTATATATACATATACACATATATATGTGTATATATGTGTGTATATATGTATACATATATGTGTATATATACACATGTATATATATGTGTGTGTATATATGTGTGTGTGTATATATATATATATATATTATATACACATGTAAGTGCTTTGAAAACCATAAGGCAACCAACAAATGTTGTTTCATTACTGTGCCATGAACTTCAAGAGGAACTGTGAAAGTCTACAGTAGAGAATGCAAACCTGAGGAAAATAAAACTAAAAGGCTATCAAAAAAATGTAATATTGGAGCTCTTATAGGTTTTGCTCAGCCCACTACTGTATCTACTTACTAGGGCAATTTTTCTTCCAAAATAATTTATAGGACTAGTAAACAGAAAAGGCCTTATTGTTAGGATTTAATGCAGTACAGTAATTATCATAGTAGCAATATGTAGAAAATATTTGTTTATTCTGAAAGCCCTATTTTTTGGGGCATTTTAAAAAAGCCTATTTCCCCCAAAGGATGAAGAAATCAAATGACTGTTCAGATGTTTCAAGACTGAGAAATTTATTCAAATGTGCAGAAGATACCACATTTTCTAGTGGCATTTCTGTTTGTTTGCAAATTATTAGGTATCTTTTTCCCTGAGGAATAAAGTTCTGAGATAATTTACTCCTAAAGAAATTGAAAAATCAGTCAGGTATCTAGTCAGTTGATTTCTTTTAGCCATAAATCTTGAATTATCTTACTTTAACTTTCATAATGGGGTAATAGCAAAATAGAAAAAACAAAATTTGCAATAAAAGTTTGTAACCAAAGATACATATCACAATCCATGTTTCCTTAGAAGTTCTGATACAATAATATCAATGTACTTAATACCACTAAACTGTACACTTAAAATGGATAAAATGTTAAATCTTATGTTATGCACATTTTACCACAATTAAAACAGTTGAAATACACTATAAAAAGGGTTCTGAGATAAATCATCTCAATTTGGCTTATTTCCTTCTCATAATATATCAGACTAATAATTTCTGCTCTATCATAAAAGTCAGAATAATAACTGTGATCTTACCTTGGTTCAGATACATATCTCAGGTATAATTCTGAAATTCTGAACATTTAAACTCCTAAGATTTGTTCAATAAAATACAACATAACTATTCTTTTAAATCAAATAATGAATTACATTATTAATAATCAACTAGTCACAGTCCAATTATACATTCAGATTTAAAGTTTTCTGTTATACCTCATTTTAAATAATATCTTTCGTCATTTTCCTATTTTAAACCTTCTTAAACATTAGCTACAGTCTTTGTGTCCTGTTACTCTTCATAAGGGGAGGAGAACGGGGATCTGAGATAACTTGAGGTACATGGTGGGGATGGAAAGTCTGTTATGAGGGAGACAGGAAAAGAAGAGAATTAGGGGATGACCAAAGGGAAATCTGAGGCTGGGGATGCTACATGCATTTTCTCTGTTGACCACTTCCCTCTCAAAGAGTCCTTAACCGTAACGGATTTGTCTTATATAAATCCCTCCCTTCATGATAATGTTTGGGGGAAACGTGAAAAGGGAATAATAAAGAGAAAGCTAGCAGAATATGCCACCCTAAAATATGCCACTTTGGCATAAGGATTATTTTGAGCCGAAAGCAAGCAGAAGCAGATACCAGAAGAAGCTTTCTCGCAGCAAGAAAGAAAGAGAAAGAGAAAGAAAGAAAGAAAAAGAAAAAGAGAAGAGGAAGAGAAAGAAAGAAAAAGAGAAAGAGAAGAGAAAGAGCGAGAGAAAGAGAAAGAGAGAGAAAGAAAGAGAGAGAGAGAGAAAGAGAGAGAAAGAGAAAGAGAGAGAGAGAAAGAGAGAAAGAGAGAGAGAAAGAAAGAGAGAAAGAGAGAAAAAGAGACAGAGAGAAAAAGAGAAAGAGAGAAAGAGAGAGAAAGAGAGAAAGAGAGAGAAAGAAAGAGAAAGGGAAAGAGAGAGAGAGAAAGAGAGAGAGAGAGAAAGAGAAAGAGAGAGAGAAAGAAAGAGAGAAAGAGAGAAAAAGAGACAGAGAGAAAAAGAGAAAGAGAGAAAGAGAGAGAAAGAGAGAAAGAGAGAGAAAGAAAGAGAAAGGGAAAGAGAGAGAGAGAAAGAGAGAGAGAGAGAAAGAGAAAGAGAGAGAGAAAGAAAGAGAGAAAGAGAGAAAAAGAGACAGAGAGAAAAAGAGAAAGAGAGAAAGAGAGAGAAAGAGAGAAAGAGAGAAAAAGAGAGAAAAAGAGAGAAAAAGAGAAAAAGAGAAAAAGAGAAAAAGAGAAAAAGAGAGAAAAAGAGAGAGAAAGAGAGAGAGAGAGAAAGAGAAAGAGAGAGAGAAAGAAAGAGAGAAAGAGAGAAAAAGAGACAGAGAGAAAAAGAGAAAGAGAGAAAGAGAGAGAAAGAGAGAAAGAGAGAAAAAGAGAAAAAGAGAGAAAGAGAGAAAGAGAGAAAGAGAGAGAGAGAGAAAGAGAGAGAGAAAGAGAGAGAGAGAGAGAAAAAGAGAAAAAGAGAGAAAGAGAAAGAGAGAAAAAGAGGAGAAAAAGAGAGAAAAAGAGAGAGAGAAAGAGAGAGAGAAAGAGAGAGAGAAAGAGAGAGAGAAAGAGAGAGAGAGAACGAAGGAACAAACGAAGGAACTCACGTCCTTTACAGCAACATGGACACAGCTGGAGGCCATTATCCTAAGCAAATTAATACATAAATAGAAAACCAAATATCCATGTTCTCACTTGTAAGTGGGAGCTAAATATTGGATAAACATGGACATAAAGATAGGAAAAATAGGCACTAGGGACTACTAGAGGTGGGAAGGAAGGAAGAGGGTGTGGGTTTAAAAACTATGGGTGCTATGCTTATTACCTGGATGACAAGATCAATTGTACCCCAAACTTCACCATCAGGCAGTATACCCACGTAACAAACCACCAATCCACTCCCTGTATCTAAAATAAAAGTTGAAATTTAAAAAAAAAGGAAGAAAAGCTTTCTTCCCTCCCTCTATTGGCCTAAAGGCAGAACATAAATTTACAAAGGTGTCCATCCTCCTTTCTCTACCAGGAAAGAAAATGTTCCTGCCTAGAGATGACTTTAGACCCTTATCACCCTGGAGACATCATCAGAGGAATCCGCACCACAAACCATACCAACTAGCCTTTATCTACCTACCATTAGTTTCCCATATACAGTCATATGTCACTTAATAAGAAATGCATTGTTTTGTCCTCGTGCAGACATCATAGGGTATACTCACACAAACCTAGCTGGGATAGCCTGCTATATACCTAGGCCATAAGGTACAGGCTATTGCTCCTAGGCTACAGACCTGTACATCATGGGACTGTGCCGAGTGCTGTTAGCAATTGTCACACAATGTTAAGTATTTGTGCTTCTAAACATAGCAAAACGTAGAAAAGGAATAATAAAAATACACTATTATAATCTTATGGGACCAGTGTCAAATGTGTGGTTTGTTGTTGACCACATCATTATACACACATGACTAAGTTTATCTTCCCACAATTTGCCACCCCTGGAGACTCAACGTCCCTTTTTTTTGTATTGTCACTTCTCAAAAATATATTGTTTTTGTTGAAGATGCTACATAAGTCAGAGTTCTAAGCCAGCTCTTTGAGATTTCCTCTTTCCCTGTGTTTTCTCCCCTGAATATATGAAATATACATGTTAATAAACTTCTGTTTGGTTTTCTCTTGTTAACTTGTTACAGGGGTCTCAGATGAGAATTTAGAAGGGTAGAAGGAAAATTATTTTTCTTTCCCTGCAGTGGTCAATATCACAAAGATACAATAACATGAGTACCAACTTATGCAGAAGGCATGATTATTCTGACATCATACTGAAAGAAGAATATGAAAAAGAAAATAGTGTCTTAGACACTGAAGGAAAATGTGACACATTATCTATGCAGTTATAAATAGATACAGCAAGCAATGCCACTTGCATGTGTCATTTAGGACAATAGTTTTCTCCTTTGCCTTGGAGGGACCTTTCCACATTTGAGACCCCTCGATCTTTATTCATTACTGAGTTAGGCCTAGTGGCAAAGAGTGATGCCCCCTTGACCACATGCCTAATTTCCCAAGGAGTCTCAAGAGACATTTTATGAAAAGCTGGTTTTACGAAATGTAGTTTGAAAATCACTACTTTATACTTAATAAATGATATAACTTGATGGATCTTTCTAGTAGTATATATACAAAAACTTGTGAATGAATGAAAAACGTTTCCAGGATTGCTAAATTAAAAAAGAAAAGTCCAAAGGAGACACATTTGACTAAACTCCTGTCATATGGTTATGCTTGGTTTCTTACAAACAGTTACCCTTTGAAAATTAGTCAGCTGATAAAACACACATATTATTTGATATTTTCCAGTATCTCTGGACCTTTAAGACAACTATATATTATAGCAACTTAGATACCTTTCTGCTCAGTGGAGATTTAAGAATTATTTCTAAACTTTTGACCTTATCAGCTCCCCACACAGACCCAGTAAGAGGTGACCTTTACAAGCCCCACACATTCATATCACCACATCAAGATGCAATATCGACAATGCAAAACCTTCTCTAGGTCTCGGCCCAGTAAACTGACAAATGTGTTCTACGACAATCCCCTACATAGCTGATTATTAAGAGTTTTGCATCATTTCCAGCATTTCCATTTCAGTCTATCACTGGTTGCTCATCAAAGAAAAATTCTGGAGTTTTTCTTTTCACTGCATTTCCTGCTGTGAGCAAGTTGCTTTCATTAGCAGTAAGTTCACTTTTTATGTTTGTAGCAGATTTTCACTTTTTGACAGATAACTTTAGACTGAAAACTTTATAAGAAATAGGAAAGATCCACTAAAAGTTAGAAATTCCTTAAATAATTGTTTTTTAAAGAACTACCCTTTAAAAACCAATCAAAATTTGCGATTTTTGTTTTCAAGTTTCATCTTCTTTGCAACTATTTTGTAATGTGATCTGCATATGGGAGAAGCAAACATCTTATCTAAGCAATGAAGAAAGCTGGCATTTTCTGAGTAACCATTCCTTTGTTTACTGAGAATAATTTGCTGTCACCATTCTCCATAAAACAGTCTTCCCAAACTGAAGCCTGGCACCATGAAAGCAGTTTAAGTTTGTTTTCTCTCAATATTTTATGCTCATTACTGAAACTTGTGGATGGAAAACAATATCTATATTCTTCTACAAAAACAAGAAAACAAAGTGCATTATGCCTTTTTGGAACTATGAAATTTAAGATGGATATATATACACACACACGTATATATGTAGGTATACACACACACATACACACACACACACACACACACACACAGCTTTCTGCCCTCCTATTTGCCTGAAAGCAGAACATATATTTACAAACCTTTGCCTTCTTCCTTCTCTACCAGGAAGGTCAAAAGTTCCTCCCCGGAGATGACTTTGGACCCTTATGAGCCTGGAGACAACACCAGAGGAATCCACATTACAAACTCTACCAACTAACCTATTTTTTTCATCTGCTTTTCTTCTAAATCCAGTAACGTATCCACCTTGTTAAGGACAAGTTGACAAAAATGGCTGAATGATGTCAGGCTGGCTGAGCTTCTAGACCTTGACTGCTCCCAATTGTCGCAAGCACTGCTCAATAGTTTTTCAACATTCTAGGGCACCTTTGAGCTCCACCCAAAGCTCAAATCATTTGAATTCTTAAAGATGCCTTATAGACTACCTTCAACATTACAATGTCATAAGGTTCTTTCCAGATAATTCAGCACAGAGTTGGCCTTCCATTAAGACCATTTCTTCACTTCATTGTATCCAAATTCAGCAATCCTAGGTTTTAATTTGCATTTTTCTTTACATATAGGTCAGGAACTGCCATTTATTACCTTGTGGCAAGCCATTTTGTGGCATTTTTTCTACCAACTTTTAAAAACAGATTGGGGTTCAAATTTCCATTTTTTTTTTCACTAAAATGTTTCAAGAAACCCCTTGACCACACATATGGCCAAGGCAGTGTGCTAGGTGTCAGGAATTCTATGCATATAAATGAGACATGTTCTCCTCTGGCAAGTCAAGGAGAGAAATAAATATACAAGACAGGTTAAATGATGTAAACATAAGCAATATCATAAGACAGATCTAGTCAGTTGCAAATATTACTGACAATGTTAGGTTTACTCTGGTTTCCTCTTATTCTGAATGAGTCCCTTTGCTTTTGTGTATAATTTTATTTTATAGAGGACCTATCTTCTCTGGCCTTCTCTCAGTTTGTATTTTATAGGTGTTTCCCTGTCTTTCACCATCATTCTCTCCCTGTAGATGGTATCATTTCTTTCAGTTGAGAAACATGCCCTGGTATTTTTCATATTAATAGGAAAAGTACCTTGACAGCATAGGACCTCCCAGTTGCCCATCTCATTTCTTCTGCTCCCTTGTACTTTATAGTTCTCAAAAGATTGAATGTACACACTGTCTCCATGACCTCACTTGTCATTCATTCCTCAGCCTACTCCAGTCTGGCTTCTTGTCCCTATTACTATAGCAAAACTGCTCTTGACAAATTCACATAGAATTCATATTGCCAGATCAAATGGGCTATTTAATATTCTCACCTTTCTGGACCTCTCTAAGCAGGATTCAACCCTCTTAATCACTTTTTTCCTGAAAGACCTTCCACTCTTGGCCTCTGTAATATCATTACCTACATATGTCTCTGGTTTTTCTTTTTCTGTTTCCCTGGATAGCTCTTCTACTAAATAAATCCACAAGGCTCTTTCCTAGTCCCCCTTATTTTCTATGTACTATCATCCTAATTAACATCATGTGTTCATGGGCTTTAATATCACCCATAAACTGATAATACCCAGGTTAGCTCTAACTGGGACATCTTTTTGGGTTCTAGTCACATGTATTGAACTCACCAATTTGTTGCCACCATCTCAAAATCAGCATGTTCAAAACTTGGCCTTTGGCTTTCTTCCAAAGCCTGTTTTTCCCCATGTGTTCAGGATTTCTATAAATATTACCATCCACCCAGCTGCTTAAGTCAGAAACATAGGACCCATTCTTGATACATCTGCCTCTCTTAACACCCACATGCATATTAATCGCAAATTCAATTGCACCCACCACGAAAATACATTAGAAGATCAGTCCATTTCTTCCCATCTCCACTGTCACCAACCTGGTCCAGGCCATCATCATTTCTCACCAGGTTTTCCCCCACAATAACCTCTCACTTCTTTTCTTTTGCCTTTTCCAAATCTTCCCCTCACAACGCATTTGGAGAGACTTTAGCAACATTCATCAGCTCACATCATTTTCCTATTTAAAACTCTTCAATGGTTCCCATCATGCATAGAATAAAGTCCAGACATTGACCCATAAGGGGATACCACACAATCTGGCCCCATGTTTCTCCCTAAATTCATCCTGTAGCACTCTTTGCCTCATTCTCTGGCTCCAGCCTATTAATCTCTTAGTTCCTCAAACATGCCAAGTTCTTTACTGTTGAAGAGAGTTTGCACATGTTGCTCCCTCTACCTGGAATGCACTTCCTATACTAGATCTTTCTCCACCCTTAGATTATAACAGCCTCAATGTAACCTCTTCAGAGAAGATTTCCCTGGCCTCTCTCTAATATTATACCCCTTGTGCCAGTTATTTTATGCCACTGCACTTTTTGTATTTCACAATTAGGTTTCATCTACTTGTTTATTGGCTGTGTCTCCCACTAGACTGTGATCTGCACAAGGACAGCAGTAAGCCCAGCGCCTAGGACAATGCCTAACACATTATAGGCAATCAACAAACATTTAAAGAATTAATCAGCTTTATAAGAATTTGCAAGATGACACCCATACTGGGAAAATAAATAATCTCTTCAGCCCCAGCAACTCTTTTTTTTTTTAATTTAGGGTTTTTTGAGGTTTTTTTTAATGGTCTGCATATACCACACACTACCACTGGCACTTTTACATATTACCTAACTTGTTTTTCTCAATAAATTTTCAAGATAAGGATTATTCTCCAAACTGTACATGTCAAGAAACTCACAAGCAATGAGATAAGGTAGGTCACTCATAATGATACAGAGTGTCAGGGATAGAACCCAAATCTAACTCCAATCTTCTGAAACTCTCTTGATTATACCCAGGGCTGGCTTCGGGGACATGAGATTGGTTTAATTGCACAAGGCCCCATGCTGTAATGTTCTGCTGTTGCCATTTAAAATTATTAATTTCTGAATATGGGGACTTGCATATTTATTTTCCACTGGACCCCATAAATTATAAAGATGCTTCACAGGTTTTGCTGTGAAAAGCTTCCTTGACTTTATTCCTATTAGCTCGGCATCTCAGAAGAATTTAGGATCTAAGAACACTGATTTACACTGTACTAAAAGTTGTAAAGTACTTACTAAGGCGTTAAGACCAAAAAAAAAAAAAATTCAGACCTAATCCCAGAGGTAATTCTCTATTTTTTTCCTCTGTCTTGAGAAACGCCTGCTTATCTCCTTTTTTTATGTCTGCCATTTCATGATTTCATCCTTGAATAAAAGATTACTTCCCCAATTTTACTCTAATCCCATGAAACTAGATTTTAGACATTGGTAGTCAGCTAAGAAATGGCTTTGTATAATGCAGTATTGCCCCTGGTTAGTGCATTATTCACAAATTCACTAAAACCACAAACAACTGAATCGATTAATTATACCTTAGAACAATAATGCCTTACTCACGGTATTCTTTTTCTTCAGTGGTCAGTGATTGCATCTTGTACCATGGAGTCCAGGTTGTTGTTGATAGACTCAAAGTGGTGATACGCATCTCTCCTAAACCCTCCTCAGTATTACTCTAAAGTTTTTATAACTGAGGGGTTCTCAAACTGTCATGCCCAGACCATCAGAAGCAGAAGCAACACCTGGAAACTTGTTAAAAATGCAAATTCTCACACCACACTTCAGCTGTATTTATTTAGAAAATCCAGAGGATGGGACCCAGCAAGCTGTGGTTTAACAAGCCCTCCAGGTGATTCTGATATATGCTAACATCGAGAACCACCATCATAGATAATGGTCACTAAAATAGTGTTATCCTCACTAGCAAAGACATGGAATCAACCTAGGTGCCCATCAACAGTGGACTGCATAAAGAAAATGTGGTACATAAATATCATGGAATACTATGCAGGCATAAAAAAGAACAAAATCATGTCATTTGCAGCAACTTGGATGCAGGTGGAGGCCATTATCTGATGCAAACTAACACAAAAACAGAAAACCAAATACTGTATGTTCTCACCAAGTGCGAGCTAAACATTGGGTACAAATGGACATAAAGATGGAAACAGTAGATGCTGGGGACTAGTAGAGGGGGGAGGAGGCAGGGGGCCAGGGTTGAAAAACTACCTCCTGAGTACTATGCTCACTTCACTATCTGGATGATGGATTCAACTGAACTCTCAACCTCAGCATCACACAAAATACCTTTGTAACAAACCTGCACATGTACCCCCTGAATCTGAAATAAAAGTTGAAAAAATAAAATGTAAAATAAAATAAAATGTGTTGTCATAATTTGGGTTATCAATAAATCACCTGAGGACCTTTTCAAGCTATAGTTTTCCCAACACTGCTACAGAGATAGAAAGTTCACAGGCATGGTATAGTCCATCCAGTAGCCTGTTTTTTTGTTGTTGTTGTTTGTTTTTTGGTTTTTTTTGAGACGGAGTTCCGTTCTGGTTGCCCAGGCTGCAGTGCAATGGTGCAATCTCAGCTCATTGCAACCTCCACCTCCTGGGTTCAAACAATTCTCCTGCCTCAGCCTCCCAAGTGGCTGGGATTACAGGCGCCCGCCACCATGCCCGGCTTTTTTTTTTTTTTTTTTTTTTTTTAGTTGAGATGGGGGTTTCACCAAGTTGGCCAGGCTGGTCTCAAACTCCTGACCTCAGATGATCTGCCCTCCTCAGCCTCCAAAAGTTCTGGGATTACAAGCGTGAGCCACCACGCCAGTCAGCCTGTTTTTTTTAAACAGCTTTCCAGGTGATTCAGATGGCCATCAAGTTTGGGAACCCTTCTCCCATAGAGTGGCTGTTTAAAATCAGTTACATATTTGTTTGAACAGTTTTACATTTCATCATTGAGTTTCTTCAGAATTTCTGGACATGTGCTTTTTGTTATTGTTCTTAGGAACTGTGAGTGTGTATGTGTGAGTGTTTATATCATTGATGAATCTCTACCAAGCTTGACAAATGTAATCTAAAACTACTTATTCTGATGCTTCTGGCATGTTTCAGCAGCCAATTCGCAAGTGATACTAATCTAAAAGACTTGCCTAATGAAAAACATATAATACACAGACAAATTTTTAAAATATCAAGAGCAACAACAAAAACGGATTTATACTTTCTCATGCCTCCTTTTAATCCTTGAGTAGGTACTGAATGAACACCTTATAATCATCAAGTTGACCCAGATTTCAAGAATTTGCTTCTTAATTTAAAAGTAAGAACTTCATGATTGCACCGCACTCCAACCTGGGCAACAAAGTGGGACCCTGTTTCAAAGGAAAAAAAAAAAAAAGGAAACAGGCTTTTTATCTAGATATAAAGAGCATTTTATTGAGGACCTAATCTTTGCATAATACTGTATCTCACTGGTTAATTTCATTTTTGTCCTGGTCATCAGCCAGAGGGAAACTGGAATGAGAAAATACTTTGACTAAAAGTGGATCTTCACTGTTCTCCTTAACTCATTTCTCCCAACTACCTTTCATATTCTTCAGAGGGATAAGAGTAAATGTTTTTTCTGGTAGCTCACCTCTCTATCTTTGCTCCATATTTCAGAAAAGTAATGGGTTAAAAAATAATAATAAAAGAATAAAAGAAGAATTGCCCTACATTGTTTTCTATTTCCTCCACTTTTTAAGACTACAGAATGTAGAGCCAGGCACGCTGATTTCAAACCTAAACTTCATAACATTGGGCAAGTTATTTAATATCTCTGTGCCTTAGTTCCCTTATCTGTAAAATGAGTACAATGAGGTTGTCATAAGAAATAAATGATTCAATATATGTAGATCTCACAGAACAGTTTCTGGAACATGGAGTCCAACATGGGTAACTATCACTAACATTCTCATGTCACTGCAGTTGAATCTGCCCTGTGTAGTTGGAATCTGCAAATGCACAGCTTCCAGTATCCTAAAGGCCAAACTACATCATCCTGCTTTCAATAAAACATTTTATGGTTCTGTTTGTGATTTCCTACATTACTCACATTGTATACTGCAAAGCCTAGTGTTGTTTTGAATCCCCTAATCTTTCCCTAAGTGTTACACAGTCCCCCAATTCATAGATTGAGGGGAGCATTTGTGCACATAGGTTTGGAGTCAGACCTGGGTTCGAATCTCTCTCTCCTACACCTCTTTTCCATGCTGACTGCTCCAGCCTCTTTGGCTGCCTTCTTGTTCCTCAAACACATCAGGCATGCCCCTGCCTCGGGACACTTGTACTTGCAGTTCACTCTGCATGGAATGTCCTTTCCCTCATTTAGTATCTCCATGGCTTGCTCCCTCACTTCCTTCTGACATCTACCTAACAGCAACAATCAGATAGCCTTTCTCCTTAGCTCAAATGGTGCCCCCTCTCATTCTCTATCTCCCTGTCTTGCTTTATTTTTCCTCACAGCACTTATAATCACTAGATATTTTATTACATATTTATTTGCTTGCCAGTGTATCTTCTGCTGGCCTTCATTAGAATATAAGCTCCAGGAGGGCTGGAACTTGATAAAATGAAAATGTTACCTACATAATCAGATTGTTGTACAAATTGAATGAGATAACACATATGAAATATTAAACTTTTAGAAACAAAAAAAAGCTTAACAAAATGCTAAGCATACATCAAATATTCATTTTCCCCCCTCTTCTCATAACAAAGGAAGAGGGTCAGCACATTTTGCTTCTCTTATATCCCTATAAGATGGGAAAGAATGGATGGAAATTCTTCAATTCTATGGTCACTACTTAGATTAACAGCAAAAGGCAACATGTCCTAATTAGATTTTAAATATACTTGGCTTTAAAGCTGTAGTCTTACAGTTTTTATAAGCATACAGAGTGAGATTAAATAAGAATGCTGGTGGCCGGGTACAGTGGCTCACACCTGTAATCCCAGCACTTTGGGAGGCTGAGGCGGGTGGATCACAAGGTCAAGAGTTCGAGACCAGGCTGGCCAATATGGTGAAACCCCGTCTCTATTAAAACTACAAAAATTAGCTGGGCATGGTGGCATGCAGCTGTAATCCCAGCTGCTGGGAGGCCGGAGCAGGAGAATCGCTTGAACTCAAGAGGCGGAGGTTGCAGTGAGCCGAGATCATGCCACTGCACTCCAACCTGGGCGAGAGAGCGAGACTCCATTAAAAAAAAAAAAAAGAATGCTTGTGAAAGGGGTATTTTTGATTAAATGATTTTCCAGTTAATCATCAACTCTTCTTTCTCCCATTGATTCTGAACATTTCTCTTTCTGATCTGAATGCAGTTTCTTGCCATAATAAGTAGGAAGCATAAAACATAAATCCATCCTCTTATGACTGAGTACAGTGTCTTGATTGAGGGTCGTTGTGATGGACATCAATATGTATTTGATACAATTGAAAATATTGAAGATATAGCATATTGGCTTGACTCTATTCTAACCTTGAGATAAACCAAGGTAATAACTTCCCCAAATTAAACTCCTAATGAAGACACTTATTTGTCTCTTGTCATATTTTTAATAGTAGATATCTCACACACACACAGAGAGAGAGAGAGAGAGAGCCCACTTAACAAGTGTTCCGTAAGTTTCACTTGATGAATTTAAAATTTTCTAGATCTGGTTTTGATTGACATCACATAAAGAAATAACCAGGGCTTATCTAAAACTTGAAAGGATAAGTAAATGTTTCAGCACATTAAAAAGATACTGGAAATAAAGTCTTCAGGTCATGTAAATACAATTATATTGCACTATTTTTAATTTTTTTCATTCAATAATTCTCCTCAAACTAAGCTTGTTTGCAGGCCTGCAGACAATATAGTTTCATTATCAAGTACTGCCTTGACTTAGTCTCAACATCCATAGTGACCTTTAAGCCAACTTCAAGAAGAAATCATCTTTGTGAGGGAAAAGACACACATTAACGTTGCTTACACTCTTTTTATCATCTTACCTCTGACTCACGAGTCAGTAGCATACTGACAAAAAATTAAAGGGTAGTTACATTTGAATTCTTTCTCTACCTTTTCCCAGCTGACCTTGGTTAAAATAGACTTCACTTCTCTGAAATTTTATTTCATCTTCCATAACTTGTGCATCAAAATAAAACCCACAGTGGAATGATGATGAAAGATTACATAAGAGATCATTGAAAGAGCCTGGTATTAATAAATGCCAAAATTATGCTCATTTTTCTCTCTTACTTCATCTTCTCTCTGTCCAGGATATGAAACACCAAAGTCTACAGGATTTTCATTATGCTCTTTCATTTACTTCACACACAATTACTGAGTTTCTACAACATGCCAGCCACTCAGCAAGATTTGGGAATACACTGATGAATAAAATACAGTCGTTGCCCTGAAGGAGATCCTAAACCAAAGGACCCTATTATACTCTATGTACATATAAGGTTTTTACCCAGGAAGAAGCAATAACATCCAGCCTTCTAGAGGTCTTACAACGTGTATGATTCATAAACTATGCAGTAATACAATATCCTGTGAATTACCTCACTGCTCACATTAATACAGGACCATGATGTTATCATACCAGCCTAACAGTCTGTCTCCATCGGTGGACCCAAAGGCACCAGTTATACAAGATACAGTATGATTGAAAAAATAATGTTTTCTGTCCCCCAACTGTATTCAATGGGTAATGAGACAAAAGTAGGACTTTTTTTTTTTTTTTTTTTTTGCTTATCTCTGGTTTCTTCTGCATTCATTTTCATGGCCTATTCATCTGGGATGTTTGGTCTTAATAATATGAATTAAGCTCTTGTTTTAGTTACTGTTACCAGTGCATTCCATAGTTACATTCAATAACTTGATGAACCTTCAAAGCAATGAGCTCTTTTTGTAGCTGTAAACCAGATCATTCTCATTTTGTCCTAGGCCTTGGTAATTTGAATCATTATTGTTTATCTTTTAAGGAAAATTTAATTTCATTTAGTGTGGGAGTATCTAATGCTTTTAAATGCATAAAAACTCATTTCTTTGTCACAAAATGGCTGTCGATAATTTAGAACACGGAAAACAATTTTAAAGTTTATCTTTTTGTTCAAAATGTGTGTTTAGAGGGATGACTTTGTGATATGAAGCCAAAAAATGGGACTAGATCCTATTCTGAAACTGGTACCCACTCTGGGCAATGTGTTGGTGACAGCAAATGTCAGGTCCAATTATACTATTTCCTCTCAATAAATCTTGAAGGGCTTCTTTTATTAGAGAATTTATAAAGACAACAACAGCAAAAAGGCATATAATGAATACTCACCAATTACCTTAAACTTAATTATACACACAAGTTGGAATAGTAATACTAATAATATATAGTATAACTACAGTAAAATCCTTAGTTAGGAAAGATAAAGGGAAAAGTGTCTAAAAGTGAAGATCCAAGTCTTTTTGCCTTTGTCTTCATTTCTATGCTGTGCTATGAATATAATCTTCAGCTTTCTTTACTTTTTGTTTCATGCTTCACTGGTACTTCTTTGCAGCCATGAATGACCAATTGCAGAATTTCTAAACCTTCATCTCTGATATGGTTTTGTTATGTCCCCACCCAAATCCCATCTTGAATTGTAGTTCCCATAATCCCCATATCATGGGAGGGACCCAGTGGAAGGTAATTGAATCATGTGGGCAGTTACCCCCGTGCTGTTCTTGTGACAGTGAGTGAGTTCCCACAAGATCTGATGGTCTCATAATGGGCTTTCCTCCTTCATTTGGCATGTCTCTTTCCTGCCACCGTGTGAAGAAGGACATGTTTGCTTCCTCTTCTGCCATGATTGTAAGTTTCCAGAGGCCTCCCCAGTTATGCTGAACTGTGAGTCAATTAAACCTCTTTCCTTTATAAATTACCCACTCTCGGGTATGTCTTTATTTGCAGCATGAAAACAAATACAATATCCAACCATCAGAGTCTCCATCAGCTGTGTATCTGCAAACATGGTTGTTAATTTTTCCCTAATTCTGAACAAGTGCTGCAATTTTAAGCTCAAAACTTTCCCACAGATACAAATGAGTGTTGTAGACACATAACCCAAGATTACCTGCTACACATGCTATAGGCAAATTGGCTTTATATCTCTCTGACTTTTGACAGGAAGATAGCAGCTCTAGGTCGGATGCTTCACATCCCCTAGCTCTTTGTGCTTCTAACACATAGAAGCTTTATGCACTTTGGAAATTTCCTGAATTATCATAGAATGTCATCCTGAGGCTGGGCACGGTGACTCACATCTGTAATCCCAGCACTTTGGAAGGCCAAGGTGGGCAGATCACATGAGGTCAGGAGTTCAAGGCCAGCCTGGCCAACATGGAGAAACCCCATCTCTACTAAAAATACGGAAAAAATTAGCCAGGCGTGGTGGCGCACACCTGTAGTCCCAGCTACTCAGGAGGCTCAGGCAGGAGAATCACTTGAGCCCAGGAGGTGGAGGCTGCAGTGAGCCGAGATCATTCCATTGCACTGCAGCCTGGGTGACAGAGCAAGACTCTGTCTCAAAAAATATAAATAAATAAATAAAGTCATCCTGTTGTGTGCTAAATGTTTGTGTCCCCCCCAAAATTCATATGTTTAAACTTAGTTCCCAAGGTGATGATATTAGGAGGTGGGGTCTTTGGGAGATGACAAGGTCATGAAAGTGCAGCCCTCAAGAATGGGATTGGTGCCCTTATAAAAAAGTTCCACTACGTAAGTACACAGCAAAAGACAGCCACCTAGGAAGCAGGCCTTCACCCTCACCAATCATCAAATCTGCCAGCACCTTGATCTTGGACTTTGCAGCCTTCAATATGATAAGAAATAATTTTCTGATATTTATAAACCACCCAGGCTATGGTATTTTACTAGAGCAGCCTAAATGGACTAAAACACATCCTCTGTGACAGATATTCTAGGGAAAACAATCTATTTATTGTTTCCATGAAGTTTTATAGTTTAATTGTTCAAGGCCCAATGTGGTATGACTTCAGTTGTACTTGCAATAATTTGGTTTTTCAGCTCAGAATTTTCTAGACTTCTTCACAAAGCCATACTTCCCTAAAATAGGCCCATTTTTGAAAAGAAAGGGAGACTCAACTTCTCACCTTATTTGACGTTAACATTTTGAAGACTGAGTGTTAAATTTTTCACCTTTCTTTCTTGCCTATTAACAGTGATGTATAATAATTATCTATTACTATAATCTTTATTTATGAAGCAAAGGAGACACTTTTATCAAAAATCAGATGTCCTCAAATAACAGGAAAAAATGGTAACAGCTCCATTTTAAAACTAATTATAATGCAAACTTTCAACTTAAATGTTGTTCTCATTCATTGAGAAGAAAAAAATAATAAAATATTTACAAACTATTAATAATTGCATTTTGCAATATCCATGGAGAAAATATTAAATAAGAATATTCAAAAAATTATTTTACCTGTACAGCTTTGATTTAATTAATCAATAACTCAAATTTACACTATCTGTTCATGAGTACAATCCATTGGTTTTCTCACTCATTTGACCCATCTTATTAAACTTTTTAGCAGACTAATAATATAATTAAGACAAGTTTAGTGTACTTATAATGTGAATAATATAATATATAAAATATGTATAATTACTATCTAATAGTCTTACAAGATATCATGTTATTTGCCAAATTCTAGTTTCATTTCTCCCCTCTGTAGCAAGAAAGTCTCTCAGAAGTCTTTTTCACATTTCTTTCTTCTATAGCATTTGAGTCTTTATCTTGTAGGGAGTGGGTGCTCTTTAAAACAAAACATTCACATACCCAAATTTACTGAATATCCACTAGTAAGATAGGCAATTTCCTCTTCTGCCAGCACTATAAATTCAACACTCAGAAAACCAAAGTGTGCAAGGAACCTCATCTATTCTGTTCCTTTGTCTACCAGCAGAACCTCATTCCAAATACATGAGTATTTATCATGGATTTAAAGACACCTTAGAGAGAATCATTCAACACCATCTCCATAACATTTTCTAGTGAAGGGTTAACAAATCAAAAAGTAATATCTCAATGCCTATGGAAGGCAGAATAATAACTTCCCAAGGAGGTTCACATCCTAATTTCCAGAACCTGTGAATATGCTACTTTACATGTCAATGGGGAATAAGGTAGCTAATCATTTGACCTTAAAATAAAGAGATGGTTTTCAATTACCCAGGTGGGCCCAATGTAATCATAAGGTTCCCTAAATGCAGAAGAGAGAGGCAGAAGAGGAGAATCAGAAAAAGCAACGTGATAGCAGAAAGGCCAAAAAGATGTAACTTTACTGCCTTTGAAAATGGAGAAAGGGACTGATATGGCTTGGCTGTGTCCCCACCCAAATCTCAACTTGAATTGTATCTCCCAGAATTCCCACATGTTGTGGGAGGGATCCAGTGGGAGATAGTTGAATCATGGGGGTCAGTCTTCCCCATGCTAGTCTCCTGATAGTGAATAAGTCTCACAAAATCCGATGGGTTTATCAGGGGTTTCTGCTTTTGCCTCTTCCTCATTTTCTCTTGCTGTCACTATGTAAGAAGTGCCTTTCGCCTCCTGCCTTGACTCTGAGGCCTCCCCAGCCATGTGGAACTGTAGGTCTGATTAAACCTCTCTTTTTTTCTCTTTCTTTTTTTCTTTTTTTTTTTTTTTTTTTGAGATGGCATCTTGCTCTGTCACACAGTCTGGGATGCAGTGGCTTGATCTTGGCTCACTGCAATCTCCGCCTCCTGGGTTCAAGCAATTCCCCTGCCTCAGCCTCCAGAGTAGCTGGGATTACAGGCACCCACCACCATGCCTGGCTAATTTTTTGTATTTTAGTAGAGATGGGGATTTCACCATGTTGGCCAGGATGGTCTCAATCTCCTGACCTCCTGATCTGCCCACCTCGGCCTCCCAAAGTGCTGGGATTACAGGCGTGAGCCACCACGCCCGGCCTAAACCTCTTTTTCTTCCCAGTCTTGAGTATGTCTTTATCAGCAGTATGAAAACAAACTAAGACAGGGACCATGAGCCAAGGAATGTGGGTGGCTTCTAGAAGCTGGAAAAGGCAAGCAAATAGATTTTCATCTAGATATTACAGAAACACAGCCCTGCTGACATCTTGATGTGTAGTCCAGTGAAACCCATGTCATTCTTCCATACTACAGAACTGAGATAATAAATACATGTTATTTTCAGCCACTAAGTTTGTAGTAATTTCTTATGGCAGCATTGGAAACTTAACACGATGCCCAACACTTTTTTAAATTCTGAAAGCAGAATCTTTAATACAGAAATAGTTTGACAATATATTTTTACAAGTTCTATTTCTTAATAATACTTTAATTGGCCTCCACAATTAATGGGTCAAATATTTTCTTCTAGTTAACTGAATACAATGCCCCAATTAAAATCTAAGGCCTGACAGTACACTAACAAATTAATGCCACCACACAGCTCCTATTATTATTAGCTCAACTTTTTAAAAACTGTCTCAAACATTTATCTTGACTATTACATGAATTATAACTCAGAATAAGAAAATAGTTGATGAAGGAAGTTTCTGCTTATAAAATTATTTCAGCTAATAAATGAAAAAGGAAAGACAGAATCATAATATCACTATTTTGCAATGCCCAAATAAAATAATGGATCTTGGCAAACTCCAAATAAAGGCCAGATCCATTCCATTATCGGTTTTTCTTAGCCTGTAAGCTAAGAATAATTTTTGCATTTTTAAATGGTTAAAATATCAAAAGAATAATATTTCATAAGGTAAAAATTATATGAAATTCCTATTTTAGTGTTTATAAATGATGTTTTGTTGGAACACAGCCATGACCATTTATTTACATAATGCTTATGGCTGCTTTTGAAAGAATTGTAACAGCAAGAATTGAATGATTATAAGAGACCTTATAGCCTGCAAAACCTAAAACACCAGCTGGGCGCGGGGGCTCATGCCTGTCCTAGCAGTTTGGGAGGCTGTGGTGGGTGGATCACCTCAGGTCAAGAGTTTGAGACCAGCCTGGCCAACATGGTGAAACCCTGTCTCTACTAAAAATACAAAAATTAGCCGGGAGTGGTGGCAGGCACCTGTAATTCCAGCCACTAGGGAGGCTGAGGCAGGAGAATCGCTTGAACCCAGGGGGCGGGGTTTGCAGTGAGCAGAGATGGGCACCACTTCACTCCAGCCTGGGCAAAAGAGCGAAACTCCGGAAAAAAAAAAAAAAACCCTAAAACATTTACTATTTGGCTCTTTGAAGAAAAATTTGCCAGCCCCTTCTCTAAGCAATCATCCCCAGTGGTGGCTAATACCCAAAAATGAGAGACAGCCAGAATACCTATGAAGTATTGTTGCCAAAAACTCAAATTAAAACTGATCTAGGCACCTGGTCAAATCACCAGTTCATAGGAAATACAATGGACAGAGAAACATCTGAGATGACACCATTGGGATGTATTCAGCAAAATACAGAATGTAGAAAACTGTGCAGGATAAATACATTTCTCTGACAAATAATTGTTGAGAGGAAAAGAAGAGAGATCAGGAGAGGGAAAACCATAGACTAAAAAGGAAAATTATAATGTGTCCACTACAGTTGGATTCTAATTCAAACAGAATTATGAGATAATCAAGGAAATACAGTTCTAACTTAATATCTGTGGGTATTAAGAAGTTTTTTTTAAATTTGATAATAGTGTTACAGTTTTGTTTTAATAGAGTCCTGGGTGGTTGCAGTGGCTCATGCCTGTAATCCCAACACTTTGAAAGGCTGAGGTGGAAGGATCACTTGAGCCCAGGAGTTTGAGACCAGCCTGGGCAATGTGGCAAAACCCCTTCTCTACAAAAAAAATATAAAAATTAGCAGGGTGTGGTGGCGCATGCATGTAGTCCCAGCTACTTGGAAGGCTGAGGTGAGAGAATCACCTGAGCCCGGGAGGCTGAGGCTGCCGTAAGCAGTGATTGTGCCACTGCACCCCAGCCTGGGTGATAGAGTGAGACTCTGCCTCAAAAATAAACAAATAAATAAATCTTTCTCTTCCAGATATTTTTTAGAGGAAGTGATGTAATACCTAAGACTTGCTTACAAATAATCTAGTGGGAGAGAGAAGAAATAGAAAATAGGGATATAGATGAAGCAAGATTGATTTGTCATGATTTGATCATTATTAAAGCTGGGTTATAGGTTTATTACACCATTGCCTCTACTTTTGTATATGTTTGTAATATCCCACAATAAAAGAAAGTTTTAAAAACTTTCCTTCCCAAAGTCCTTGAGCTTCATGAAGAGATTAATTTTATAACTATAATCTATTTCAATACATAAAGAATCCAGTAATAAAAATGCCAAAAGCAAAAAGTATCATATTTCAATATAGTATGGATTTTATATTTTAGCCCCAAGAATGTCAATAAACTACCTTTGGTAAAAACATAGAAGAATGGACATTTCAAGGACCAGGATCTGCTATAGAAAATAATCATCTTGGAAAAGACAAGCTGATTTTATTTTCTAAAGCATTTTCAAAACCAGCCCAATACAATTAACAGTCATTACATCATGGATGTGATCAACAACATTCTAATTTCAGAAAAATTAAAGACCATAAACAACATTTCCTGTCAAACAAAAGCAATTTCTGCTTTTTACATGCATTGTAACAAGTCTAGTTAACATCAATATTTAGATAACTGTTTCCATTCAGTGAATAGCTCTGACCAGACACTGAATTAACTATACATATCAATACACTTAATGTTCATAAGTCATCCTGGGGGGGCAGGTATTTTCATCTTCATTTTATCATGATGGAAGACAATAAGATTCAGTTGCAAAACCAGCGAATGACCTGAATCAGGCTGGAAATCAAGTCTGTCTAATTTGAATGTTAATACAGTCTTAGATCGGAAGGCCAGCACCACTCCCCTGCTGCCCTATGCAAAATTTTGGCTCAGGTCAGAGATTGGGATCCAGACAATCAAGGAAATGGCATGGGGATATTTTAGCTTCTTTTAAGACATTTTATTTATTTCAAAAAAATATGAAGAAAACATGGCAAATTGTTCACCTCTAATGTGTATTATGATTATGTGGATTATTTTTGTCATGTTCTCTACTATTTTTGTATATTTGAGACTAAGTTTTAAATAAAAATAAATACAATAAATACTTTTCTTAGGCTGGGCGCGGTGGCTCACACCTGTAATCCCAGCACTTTCGGAGGCCAAGGCGGGCAGATCACGAGGTCAGGAGATCAAGACCATCTCTGGCTAACACGGTGAAACCCTGTCTCTACTAAAAATATAAAAAAAATTAGCCGGGCATGGTGGCGGGCACCTGTAGTCCCACCTACTCGGGAGGCTGAGGCTGGAGAATGGCGTGAACCCAGGAGGCGAAGCTTGCAGTGAGCCAAGATTGAGCCACTGCACTCCAGCCTGGGCGACACAATGAGACTCCATCTCAAAAAATAAATAAATAAATAAATAAATAAATAAATAAATAAATAAATAAATACTTTTCTTTATTAACAAAACACTGAAGTGAATCTTAAACTCACTAGGAAAGGAAGAAGGATTATCCTAACAGAACTGGGGAGAAAAGAGTCATAGAAATATAATTCACCCAAGGCTACACAGCTAATAATGGACAGAACCAGGATTCCAATCTAGATCTGCTCAGTTCCAGAGCCACCATACTGTACCATACAAATATTTGCACTTGCTGTCATTGTTATTATTTCTTTTTCTCATCTAACTTGTCTCCCATTCACTGCACTCGCATCTATCCTCATGACTCATTTAAAATGACTCTCAGAAAGGTATTATTGCCCTCTTTCCAAATTGCAAAATCCAAGTGACTGTTTTTCTTCCTCATCTTTTGAGAAGCAGGCATAAATGTCTCAGAAGCTTTTTCTCCAAACCTCCCACCACCACACTTAAAGAGGCATTGACTACTTTAACCTTTGCTCCAATGTACTCTGACTATAAAGCTAGACTTTGTATATCTGTGTTGTCACTTTGCATATTTCTTGTGTTAAACTATCAGCTCTATTAGAGAGGCTGTCCAGTACTTACCATGGTGCCTAACACTTCTTAAGTGTTCAACAAAAGTTAGATGAATGTTTCTTTAAACGTTGTTCTCTATAATCCTTTCATTTTTGCTTTACCAGCCCTCGTTTGGCTTTGCAAATGAAAGAAATAAAAAGTAAAAGCAACACATGGAAGACCATCACAGCTGGTCTAACAAAATGAAAGTAATATTTTCTTACTATTTACAAGTTATTTTTAATGATTCCATTGTTTTTAAAGATCTAGTAATTAATCACAGGAGAAGCTGTTCTAATATCTTTGGGAATAATGAAAACAAACTTAAAATCATCACAATGCAAAGATATTTTACTCCTCCAAACTTAAAGTATTTGAATTAGGCATTTTCTAACATATTCGTGGTCCTCAAATTAAAGCTGAAACTAAATTAAAATTTTTAATTCACTGTGATGAGGAGGAGGAGCTTGTTGGTTGTTATATTAATTACTAGAGAAAGATATTATTTCAGAAATGCTTCAACAAAATGGACCATTATCAGAAAATGGTCTTTTTTTCCACAAAAAAAAAAAATCACAATAACCAGAAAATACAACTGTATTCCTGAGCAATACAACATTGTCCCTTTTTTATTTTTTTAACAGAGTGAGTAAAAGGCAGTAGACAAAAATCAACCTGTCAAGAAATGGTTTATACAGTAATGGGCTAGCACTGCAGGAGATTCGCTCTGCTTTCATCAGGAGAGCCCTTTGTGTAACAAGAACAAACTACTGAAGGTTTAATGACATTGCAGTAGCATATTAGACACTGAAAAAGGAAACAACAATTCTTTTCACCCAGTTGCCATTGCTTCTACGATAGCCACAAAGGACCTACTAGCCACGTAATCCTTAAATGGGCAATTGGTTGGGAGATGAGTTTTTCTAACTTTAGTTTTGCCTTTGACTCGACTTTTTTTTTTTTTTTTTTTTTTTTTTTTTTTTTTTTTTTTTTTTTTTTTTTTTCTGAGACGGAGTTTTACTCTGTTGCCAAGCTGGAGTGCAAAGGCATGATCTCGGCTCACTGCAACCTCTGCCTCCAGGGTTCAAGTGATTCTCTTGCCTCAGCCTCCTGAGTAGCTGGGACTACAGTCGCGCACTACCACCCCCCAGCCAATTTTTGTATTTTTAGTAGAGATGGGGTTTCACCATGTTGGCTAGGATGGTCGCTAGCTATCTCCTGACCTCGTGATCCACCCGCCTAGGCCTCCCAAAATGCTGGGATTACAGGCATGAGCCACTGTGCCCGGCCTTCTTCATTTATTTTAAGACCTTAAAGAACTCTGCTTTTAGCAGGGAAAACTGGAAATTACCTAGTAGGCTCAAAGAGGGCAAGTCAACAACAGAAACGAATGGTAGGTTTGTTTGTGGATGCCTCCTGCACGCACAGCATCTCAAACAGCTGTGAGAAGAGTAGCTTTGGTAACCAGCTGAAATGGACTTGCTTACTTGGCAGCACTGTGCTTTCTACATACTCACTGCTGTTTCCATACACTCTCTCAGTTGCCCACTTGTCTACACAAGGTGTGATAATCTGTGGTTGGTACCTGCTGATAAGGGTAATTATAGCATTAGTGGAAGCAAGAGCGCTAAGGTTGAAAAACAACTCTAATTACACCTCCATCATTTTACTCCCTCAGCACAGTTTCTTTTTTTCCTTTTACAGAGTTTACTCAGAGACTAAATTAAATCTGCATCTATTTGAAAACAAGCTTTTAAATAGCTGTGGGGGTAGAAAGAGAAATCTCCTTTTAAAATTAAAAATACATACATGCTAAGTGCAAGGGAAAGGGGGGATATGGAGGGGAAAAAAGAATAGAAATCCATTTATTACCACTAAACTATACACTGAAAAATGGCAAATATGGTAAATTGTACATGTATATTTTACCCAAATAAAAATAAATAAGTAAATAAAGATAAATGTGTGGTTAAATTTAAATTAAGGTTAAAAAGGAGAGCATATAATTTGGGAGAGGATAAATATACTTAATTGAAATCTACATTATTTTTCTCTTTTTCCCAAAATAATGCTGGATTTTTTTCTTTATATTCTGATTAAAAAATTTGAGATGAAATAAAAATACACACATGCTGTGGTGAGCAGCTGACATTTGTAATGCGAGACAGCACTTGCTGAATCACCTTTCAATAGATTTCCATGCATTTCTGTACAGATAGAATCAAAACAAATAGCAGGAATAACAAGAACAATAATTTACAAAGAAATATGAAATCCAAATCTTATAGAATGGAGACAAAGAAGTTTTAAATTACTTTTATACCTATTGACCAATTCAACACAGACAGTATTTAAAACATTAATATCCAGAAACTTAATTTGATATCTGAATTTCAAATGTATAACTTTCATAACAATAAAACTATGAAATTAATATATAATGTCTTTACTAAAAAACAGTTTAGATTTGAAAAATGACCTATGACCCAATCTCAGAAAGGAACAATTTCCAAGGAATGAATATAACTAAATACCACTTTACCGTATCGGAATTTTATGATTTGGGGTGTAATTTAATATTGTAGATTAATGGATTATAGCAAAACAACATGAATTCATAAAGCTTCCATTGTAAACCATGAAGCCTTAAAATATGGGAGAGAAGATGTTTCCTGAATTACAAAAATGGAAAAAAAAAAAAGTCTTTTCAAATCAACAAGGATTGATTTGTTAGACACACCCACTATTGTGGTCCAGAACTTGAGAACATGCATTTTAAATGCCACTATTAGGACACAGAACAGCTGCCCCTTCCTTCAGCTATTGCACAGGGCAGCACTGCTTCTGCCTGTCACCAGAACAGAAGCAGATCCAAGTGGGCAGTGGCAGGGATAGCACACATTTTCTACTGTAGGCCTGCCATACTCCATAAGAGCATCAAGACTTCATTTACTCCAAAGAGACTGCCAGAAATGCAACTTTTGGGTTTCTAATATTGGTGTCAAAATCATGGAGTTACCCAACCTCTAAGAAAACCCCTACATATTTAGTGATAAGTAGGTAGGAAATCTAACTGTCAAAGTCAAGTCAAGCCGACCTCCCCTACACTTTACACACCAAAACAGCATGCCTCAGATCATGAATAAAGTCTTTCTGGATACCAGGAGTATAGCAGAACTCTCCTTACTAAAGAAAATATCTTCTATTAATTATGATGTATGCAATACTTTGTTGCTAGTGAAAATGAAAACTAGGTCAGGCGCGGTGGCTCATACCTGTAATCCCAGCACTTCGGGAGGCCGAGGCGGGCAGATCACTAGGTCAGGAGATCGAGACCATCCTGGCCAACACGGTGAAACCCCATCTCTACTAAAAATACAAAAATTAGCTGGCTGTGGTGGTGCGTGCCTGTAATCCCAGCTACTCAGGAGGCTGAGGCAGGAGAATCACTTGAAGCGGGGAGGCGGAAGTTGCAGTGAGCCAAGATTGTGCCACTGCACTCCAGCCTGGCGACAGAGCAAGAATACATCTCAAAAAAAAAAACAAACAAAAAAAAAACTAATACAATCATTCCCCTTGAGGACAGAGTCATGGACTATATCATTCCCTCGGAATAACTTTAACTGGAAGTGATTTCAAGAATCCAACTAAAGCAGAGAAGAGAGTAACAAATGTCACATTAAAAAAACAATTATTTTATATTCTCAAAAGAAAAAAGATTTATGAAAGCCCCCATGTTTTACTATTAATCAAATTTTTCCACATTTTTCTATTTTGTCTTCAAAAGAAAGAGTGAACCCCTCATATTTTCTCTGTCAGGATGGATACCACGATATTTTGGGGACAACACATAATGAATAAGATTCACAGCTACATTATGGAATATCTTATTTATTCATAAGAATAAATACAGAACAGCATTAATCATATTAACTGCTTTAATCTTTATAGGTTAGGCTATTTTTTAACAGCTCACTTTAAGGGAGAGAAAAAATCTTACCTTAAAGATTAAAAACTTTTATAAGCATGTCTGCTATAAGCATTATGATTTCCTTCCTCCTGTTTGCATAAATAAGTTGGGTGTCTCACTTACAAATGAAGTCAAAACTCTTTGTTAACAACTAGAGAATCAAACCTTGGTTCAAAACCACCGTCTTAGCTCTAAGATTTACAAGACCTCACTATCTTTGTTTAAAACACTGATAATTAAAAATTATAGCTAGAAGCACTTATTATTAGGTTTTTAGAAGAAAATCAATATCAAACTTGCCATGCAATGTGAGAATAAGCACAGGCTTTTGCCTTAACTGGTTTTTAACTGAATTACTAATGTTTCAATTAACAATTACTACAGAGAACTACAGCACCATCATCACCCTTAGCAAACAGGAGGACATAGTTACTTTTCCAGATGTCTCTGGTTGTCATGGTACCCTCTTAGGCTCTTTTCCCACATTTTTATTCTAGGTAACAAACCTGCAATCATTTACTCTAACTTATAACATAGTTATATGAAGATTTTATATGTTCCTGATATAGACTGTGCACACACCTGTTGAACAGAATCAAAAATGCAGCATAAGAAGTTCCTTAGATTAACACTTAGACTTCCTATTAAAAAGAGGATTGAATTTTTAGTTCTCATACTTCATAAAAAACAGATGTCATGAATTTTATATTTTCCACATAATTTATTTCAGAAAAACCTATCTTCAGATTAATATTCTTTTGTAAAAAATATTTTCGAGTACACATTTCTAAACAATATTTCTACACCTGAAGTAAAATCACTTGCCTTTTTAGGGGTGCTGTACCCATATTTAGATGAAAAAACCTGCTCACAAAAAACATAAGTATTTGAGAAAAATACCTGAAATTTCATAACATTTTTGTAAACAAGCAACCAAAATAAACACACCAAAAATTTCAAATGTTTATATTACATTCTGTTGAAGTAATGTTTAAACATCTTTCTTTTCAGGGATTAATTTTTATCCTTCAATGACGACTTCCCAAAAACAGAGCAGGGTAACATTAATCACGCTGTGGGATCAATGCTTATGTACCATTCTCTCTTTTAATTAAATCAAAGTCTCTTCAATATGCAACATCTGCTGTCAAGCCCTTTGGATGTAAAACAAATACACACACACACACACACACACACACACACACACACGCACGCTGGTATTCTTAATGATGTTTGGGAAGTTAAAAGTGGTGTATCCTCCTTCCCCAGGAGCAACAGGAGGGCTTTGCACTCTCTTCTAGAACAGCGTTCTCTCCCTCTGGGATAAAGGAAAACATAATATTCACATACTAAAAATGCAAATGCAGCTAAAGTTTTTTATCAACTGCACTTCTCTACACACATACGATGCCTATATTAATTTCACTGGAGTGCTTTTATTGCACTAACTAGACAGTGAAGATGAGCTGACACATGGGAAAACTTGTCTGAACGCTGTATATGTTAAGCAGTAGGATTACAAGCACCTGGGATATTCTTGCTATTCTCTGTATGCAAATGACATCCTGCAAACAATTAAACGCTCCCATTAAAATAGTGGGGGTGTGGGATGGAAAAAGCAAGTGCTAAGAGAGTAAAAATATGGCATGCCCTTTCTATTCCGCCCTCATTCAGCGGAGGCCGAGTACCTTCGACATGCTGCACAGACAGACCCTTGGGAACGTACACAGGAGTCACAATACACTCGACAACGTCTCACACGCTGTTAACTGCAAAACTCTTATGATCTAACAGCGAGCCCCCTCGCCTCTCGAACATGTTTTCAATTTTTGCAGAGCCGCCAGAGACGTCAGGAGACCCTCCCCTGCTGAAGGGAGGGAAGACGTTCCTTCTCGCCCTTCCTCACAGCCCCCAGCACTCTCTTTCATTAGAAGCGGCGCCACAAGTTCCCTGGCTCTCACCCTTAGGGAGGCAAGTTCAGCACCATGGAAAGGGCTCGAGTCGCGTGCTAAGGGAGAAAAGAAAGCAAAGACTGGGGCTCTCCCACGGCCACTCACCGGCGTCTGCTGCGACGGGAGTCCCGAGCGTTTGGTGGACCCCTGCTTGGAACTTAACCTTTTCCACGACTCGGCAAACCTGCCCCGGCTGGCGCTCCGGCTGCGTCTGCGGCTCTCCGCGCTGTCCTCGCGGTCGGAGCAGCCCCGCTCCATTTCCGCCGCATCCCTCCACTTCTTCCCCATGAGAAGTTCGCCTCCCTCGGCCGGGAAACAGCCCAGCGCCGAGCCCTCTCGCTGGCTCCTCGCCGCGGGTCTGCCTCCAGCCTGCGCGCGGCTCTCGGTTGGCGCTGCCTTTGCCTCCGCCGGCTCCTGCCAGAGCCCCGCGCTCCGTTACCGCCGCCGCCACCAGGCTGCGCTTGCGCCCGCGATTGGCTCAACTGTGGGCTGGGGCTGCGAGCGCCACCTGCGCCCGAGCCAGCTTTCCTTTGCGTCCCCAAATTGCTCTCCACCCGGCAGCCGCCGCCTTCTCTGGAGAGTGCAGGGCCCACGACTGAGGCTGTTGATGCGCCGCAGGGTAGCGCTCCCAGCGGTCACATCACCCTGCCCAGTACCCCAGACCTGGGGACCCACCTCCCCCCACCCCGAGCTGCGGGTGGAAGCCTAGGTTACCCGCACTGGGTGGGTGGAGACTGCAGTTGACTTAGAAAAATATAGGAAGGGGCAACTTTGTTCTTCCTGCTCCCTTTCTTCCCTTCTCTTTGCAACAACAACTCGCTCCTAAGTATCCTTGGGGAGAGTGGAGCTTCATCCCCTTGTCAGATGCCGCACTTATTCCTTCTCCAGCTTGCTCAGACTAGCCCACTGGGTCTCAGACTTGGCTGCACACTGGAGTTACCTGGATCTTTTTTCTCTTTCTCTTTTTTAAATGGTGATATTCCCCAGAGTCTAATTTAATTGGCCTGGCTGTGGCCTGGGAATCAGGATATTTAAAAGCTCCCAAGGTGATTCTAGCTGCTCCATCCCCATCAGCAATTAAGGGCCTTCAAGGGCCTGTACTGTGGCGGTAAGGCAGAGGAGGATTCTTGGGAAGGGAAGGCTGTTACTTCTCCTTACCTCAACTCATTTCTCTTTCCGGGGTAGAAATGGGGTATTCAGTTTCCCCTCTCACCCTGGGCGGTTAAGCAGCGAGGAGGACATGAGACGGATTCGTGGTGGAGCTCCTGTGTGTTGTGTATTCTGTGACCCCTGCACCTTGTTGCTCTTTCATGTTTTTGCCTTCTGCTCATTAGGACAGCCGGCTGGCCCTCATGAGTTTTGTGTCAGTTATTTTACCAGACTGAGCTGTCCACATGTCCTTGATCAAATGAGAGAGGGCAGTTGGGGGCATCACAAATTAACAAAACCTGAAAACAATGGCTTTACTCACCATTAAAGGGAGTGATGCCTAAAATCGCTCCCGGTTGAAAAGGGCCGTCTGGTTGCTTATCTGTTGCAATGGCAACAGATGTATTTTCATTTCTTTCTGAAATCAAGCATTCTCTGTCCTATTTGAATATTGCCAGATCTTCCCAGGAGGCAAAGGTGAAGGAGGATTAGGAGGGAAGGGGAGAGGGTGAGAAATGCTGTGGGAAAATTGGTGTTGTGGCACTAGCTGTAAAAATCATAATCTGAGTTGCAGTGGTCAGTGTGATTAAGCAGAGGTTCTGAAACTGGCTAGTTTACGGGAATGGAATACAGAGCTCTAAAATCCCACAGCTGTGCCCCTGTGTGTAGTGTTACATGAATATTAATCCTGCCATTTTAAGGAAAAGAGACTCACAGGGCATACATCCTATCTTTTTAAACAACCCTCTGTGTCTAGAAATCACACACCCATATTAAACAAAATGAGACTCTAAACAATGTTTGCAACACACAACGCCATTTAATGAGAAAACCACAGGCTCCATTTCACATTTTCTCACTCCCTATCTAAGTTCATGGATTTGAAATTATTAGTGACATTTCATGGAAATACCGTAATTTAGTCCAGATTCCTCCCCCTCACAAAAACAAATCAAAATGATTATGCTTAGTTTACAAAATTACACAGGTATGAAAACCAAATACCAACTAGGGGGTAGAATAAAAGTCAGCATATTATTCCTTAAAGTAAATATTTACTTTTTCCTTTAGTTGCTTACAAAGGGGTATATCGGTATGACTATATAAATTCCCTAAGAGATGAAAAGCCTGTGTTTTAACCTGGATGCCTTGAAAGTTCACTCTTTAGGTATACCAAGATATACCTAAACAGATATATCGAGGCACATCATCCAAGAACATTCACTGTGCAGAGCCAAGAGACCCTGGTTCACCCACACCCACCCATGAAGGGGAAAATGACCCTGCCATAAAGAGTACCTGTCATGAAAGACTGTTCCAGCACATCAGTGCATACTCAGAGCAACTGATGAGATTTTTAGATGTACTTAGAAAAATGTAATGATGAGTAGTGACTGCATGTGTCATATTTTTTAGCTGTTCAGTCTAAAAATGAGCTTTCAATTGCCCTTCTCTTAAAGCACTGTTTTTAAAGGCTTGTTTGAAGATGATCTCTGCATTTCTTTTTTGCACTTGACAGGTACCAAAAATGTCTTGGAACTGTATATGAGGCTAAATTAGATGTGATTGTAGGCAACCAGAAAACTGACCCTTTCCTCTTCTGATATTCATTTGTCTTTCCAAAGTTCCTAATAGCCGGAAACTGGAAGAATAAAGTGAAAGTCTATCATATTTTTTACAAAATTAATGGAGAATCGCAGCACCAAAGCTAAGAACACATTGAAAATCACCAGCATTCAAATTCTGGAATACACGTTAGAAGCCATTTCTAGAGCAACTTAGCTTTACTAGAGAAGAGTCACTGCAATTACAAAAGGTGGACGTTAATAAATTTCAAAAGGTAAATGGGAAGTAGGGCATAAACCTTTTTTTCTTCATAGTCTCTAGGCATTAAATAATGTGCAAATTAATGTGATAAGATTAAAGCAAAAATTACCATACTGTTAAATAATAGCTATTCTTTGTAAAATGAAAAGCAAATATATAAATTTTATTTATATATCAATCAAAATATAACATTTTGAAATATTCTGAAAAGTAAACTTTAAATAGTATTCTAAAAACAACAAAAAAAGATCTCAACACACTGTCAAATGTCAACAGTCCTCTGTTAGCCCTAGGTACTCTTTGATCTGAAGTTTACATGGTTCTACTAGTCTGTGAATGAATCAATAATCAGAAGAAACTCTCTTGAAACCCCATTTGCTCTAGGTATGCAGTCATGTGCTTCACTGCAAAAGAGTTTATAGAAAATATATATTCCTTTGGTTATCTCTAGGACATGAAAACCCAAAGGTATACCCAGGAACTAACTTAACCCAGCAAAGTATGAGAGGGGAGGGCAAACAGAGAAAATAATCAAAGCTGCAAAGTAATGTTGATCCAAAAATTTCTCCTTGTGAAATAAGAGAATATAAACCATATTTCATCAACTTTAACACCTTCAATTTTTCAAAGAGGGTAAACCTCTCTGAAATCAGGATGCGTTTTATCATAGATGGTATCTCAGATTCAGTGTAATGCAGCATATTGATTCATAGAGTCTCAGAGTGAAATAGACATTAATAGATCTGACTTTAAAAATCCAACAAGCTACCATTAACTCTCTGCCTACACAATCAGCCTTTGGCATTAGATATCCTCTTTCTCATAAGCAGAGCATTTCCTTGTAAAATAGCTTTAAGCATGAGAAAGCCCATTCTTATAAACTAAGCTGAACCCCAAGCCTTCTACCTTTATTTTAAATTCTGGGGTGGGGGAGTCACACTATTTAAACATGTGTTCCTCATGATAATCATCAAGTAATTGAGACAGTCCTTAAAGTCCCCTAAAATTTCTCTTTTATTAAGCTAAACAATGTGTAGCTTTTTCTATCAAATCCTTACACACATTGGGGAACAAAGTAAGAGTCAGCACCCTCACATAGTAAGATAAATTGGAAAATGGTGAGTGTTCAATGAATCTGGAGCAACTACTTTGTGAATTCACTAAAAGCTTAATCACTATGACTAGACTCACTGTGAAGTGGGATTAGTCAATACCTACAAAGCAGGAGATAGGATGCAGAATTTGTGTTTAGTCATAATTAAATTCTCTTCTGCACACCTGAGGGCTGAGACCCACAGAAACCAAACAAGCATGAGAGTTGAAACAATTATTCCTGTAACTCAAGCAAAAAAATCTCCCAAAGCCCATGACTATTAATCAAGAAAAGGAATAATGGGGTTATCTTGGTTTAAGTAAATTGGCCATCTATGTGGATGAAATTATCTGGGTATAGCTATGGGAAAATTATACTCCCTTTTAGGAAGAAAACAATCTCATATATTCCCTGTGGCATCTGTTGACAAGTCTTCAATGGTTACACATCTTGTCAAGTCCTCCCAGCAGAAGTCACTGCAGGCCAGAGAACCTGGCTACACAAGTTCACTCTTTTCTTTTCCTCTTCCTTCATTTTTTCCCTCCTTCCTTCCCTCTCATTTTTTCTTCCTTTCTTCCTGCCTTCCTTTCTCTCTTTCTCTCCCTTCCTCCCTTTTCCTTCCTTCACCTTTTTTCCTTCCCCCTTTCTCTCAGCATAGAACAAACCAAATTCCCCCAGCAAAATCTTCCAATTCTCCAGCCTTCCTATTAATATTATGATTTGTGGGAGATTTAGTATAAGCTTTCCTTTATTGTTCATTGATGCATTTGCATAAATTCATATTTATATAAAGTTTATTTCCCTTTCTAAATCTATAGGTAAATAGTTTTCTAAAATCTTATTTCACGGTTAAGAGATAATGATTCAAGTGAATGGTATAAAGTTATAAAGGTAAACAACAATAGAATCAAAAATAATATAACCATTAAAATTAGGGAGAAAAGGAGAGAGAGAATAGAAAAGAGAAGGAAGACAGGTATAAATTAGCTAAATGTCCACCTATTACTAAATAATTTCTAAAATAAGTGAATAAATATATGCTGACATAAAATCCCCATAAGAATGACTAAATTTCTGCAGACAGAAAATTTAAGCAAACAGAAAAACACTAAATGTTGTCAAAGCTGTGGAGCAACTAGAACTCCCACACACTGCTGGTGAGAATGTATGCTGGTACAACCACTTTAGAAAACCATTTGGCACTATCTACTAAAGTTGATCATATGGATACTCTATGACCCAGCAATTCTACTCCAAGGTATATACCCAACAGAAATGAATGCTTATAATTAATGAAAGACTGTAAGATGTGCATAGCAGCACTATTTGTAAAACTCCCTATCTAGAAACTACACAAATGTTCATCAACAGCAAAATGAATAAATTATGGTATATTGAGACAGTGGAATCTGTACACTGATGAGAATGAATGAATTACTATTACACGCAAAACCATGGGTGATGCAACAACAATATTGAGCAAGAGAAGATATACACAAAAGAATACATATTGTGAAATTCCATTAATATAAAGTTTGAAATTAGACAAAAACAATCTATACTACTAGAAGTCAGGACAGTGATTACCACAGGAGGATGCGTTCTAGAGGATGCATTCTATAGCGATCAAAGGACAAATGAGGAGGGTCCCTGGAGTGCTAATAATGTGCTCTTTTTTGATCTGGTGGTAGTAACAAGGGTGTACTCATCTTGGAAAATTTATAGAGCAGCACAATTATAAATAATGTACTTTTTCATATGTGTCTTACCTCAATAAAATGTTTACTAGGAAGGGAGAAACAAACAAACAAAAGGAGGGATGGAGAGAGGGAGGGTGAGAGAGAACCTATCTAAACGTGTTTTCTGATGCTAGTATCATTTCACATAATATTACTTTTTACATTCTTATATAACCATTTATATGTTATACAACCATGCATGTCTCATATAACTGTGACATTTTCAATTGTCAAGATAATTTCATGCATTACTTAAGGTAGATATTATTATCTGCATTTTCAGGAAGGGAAACAGACTGAGCATAGTTACCTGACTGATCCAAGTTCTCCCAACTAATAATTGGAAGTTCGAGCCTTGAACCTCAGATTTTTAGCCCTCAATTCCAAGTTCTCTTTTGATTATATTATAGTCATCTCTATATATTTCTATACATTTTAAATTTATATAATTTACATGAAATTACATAATAAATATACAATATATACTTATATATGAATAATATATATGAAGTCTAATGTCTGTGTTAAAAAACAGTTGCTTAAACCAAAATGTAGATATTTTAAGCAGCATGTACTGGCATTGTTTCTTCCTAGAATTTAGAAATATTTGGGAAAAATTTGAAAATATTGAGAAACCTCCTCTGAGATTAGGGAAAAGAGCCCATTTGGAAAACTGCCATAGAAATCTCCATTACTAAAATCCAGATGAGCTAAGACAATGGCTTTTACAGACAGAAGAAAGCCTTTTAACTGACCTCCATTTAACATACATGAAGAATGGATCTCTTTTTCCTAATACTCTGAAAGCTAATAACGAATCTGCTGTTCTTTGCCACACAACTTTCTGGTCTTCCCATTTGAGTTATATATTTCTCAGGGGTCTACTGTGTTTCTTTCCAAGCCCATTTTTGTATGTTGTATTGGTGATCATTATGCAATTTCATTAAATGTTATGAACAATGATGCAAAATGAGAACAAAAGAAGGTGGCATTTCTGTGAAAACCAAATAAAATGTTTTGGAAAGAAAAAAGACAAAAAAAAATCACCCCTCGATTTGTTTTTATATATACTGGTATAACATGATGTGGACAAGAAAACTGTTTAAACAAACAAAAAATAATAATAATAGACTAGAAAAAATACAGAAGCCAGCTTCCCTCAGATTCCTCTGCAGTTGTCATTAAGATATCTCTCTACTTAAAACGAAAAGGAAACTGTGGATCCTACATGATGGATATGGTTTATGCAAAAAGATAAACCAGAAGTTCAATTGCTAGTAACATACTCAAAGAAAAGACTTTATCCTTAGATCAAGAAATGAATACATATAACCTGTTTTAAGTTAAAACAAGATGTTTAAGCTTAACCAACTTTTGAACCAGTAGAAGATTGAACTATCCCCATGAGGAACTGATCTTGTTAACAGTCAAATGAATTGGATGCTACCTCTCTAAAAGGGCCAAATTTTTCCTCAAACTGTTTTTCCGGCATCATAGACACCAGAATTTCTAATTCTACAATTCATCACTTTTGCTTCTTAAAAAAAAATGCCACTCCTGCGATGAGCAATATTTTAAGTTTTATCACTCATTACCACTTCTCTGAGGCCTGGAGTTTTCAGGTGTGAGGCAAGAACTCTAGGAGATCGATAGAGAAGGATGCACAACACAGATGTGGCAAGGAGAGGTGCAGAGTCCAGAGCCTGGGAATTTCTAAAGATAAACTATTGTTTCCTTTTTGCTTTGGAGTTACAGCATTAGAACATGAGGCAATCATTTGTGCTAAAGCCCAATTATTTCTATTTTATACTACAAACTGCAGAAAAACATTAAAGGTCATCTTGGAAAAAATAACAGTATTAGGAGCATAGCAGAAGTCGTTACTTTTTCTTCCTTTTTATTTTTAAGGAATTATGAATTTCTCAAAGCATCACACAGGTCAGGGAACATATTCAGTGATGTCTTCAACAGTTAGGTTCAGTGCTTGGTTTTGTTTCCTAAAGGTAAGTACATTAAATGGTCTTATAAAACTAAAATTTTAAACTGCCCATTTGCATAACTATTTTGTTTAGAAAGACAAACAGGAATGTCATTTGGTCTACTGCAAAACAGAATGAAAAGGGAACATGGAAGTTACCATGCAAAACTCCCATATTTCTTCATCACAATTTTTATTCACACTAAAAAGAACTATCTAATACCATTGAATCTGAGCATATTAAACAGAACACTCTTAAATATTTTTCACTGTTCAAAACAGAACAAATCTGTACATTCTCCCCCTCAAAAGTACAAAAGTGAATGAAGTGAAAGCAATTAGTTAAACAAAAAGTAGCAGCTTAGTTACCTTTTCATCTCTGATGTACTATCAAAATTCATTTCCTCCAACTCAAACAAAATCATTATTGGAACCTGAATAGAGTCTGGAAGCAGAGGCTCAATGAACTAACTAAAATTCCCAAATGCTTCACATGTATCCTTTGACTTCTACAAAAGAAACAAAATCAACAATATGCTAAAACTGAGACAAGCTATTATCATGAACACAATGTATTTCATTGAAACTGTCTTTGCCTGGTGAATGGACTCTTGGGTCATTCAATAGAGGTTCCAGTACCTACTGTGAAACTTGGTATCAACAAATGGTTTGTATTAAACTAGGCTTTAAAGTAAATACATTGTACCAGATTATATAGAGTTCTTCCAGTTATTCAGTGGAAAAGGTCATCTGATTGGCTGAAATGTGTATGCTCTATGCTATAATAATATTAAAGGAGGTTAACAGCATTTTACATCCAGGTTGATGACATGGAAACAAAACTCATCAGGGTGTTCAATGTGCAAGAAGATGAAAGGTGATGCCAAGTTTGTTAAAATAAAAGCATATCTAAAACGAGAAAGGCAAATGGAAAAGCCATAATCCTTTAAACTCCTGTTTTTTTCAAGAAAGCTTTATAGATAAATACTTCTTTTATCTAAAGGGGAATGATAAAGCAATTTTTAAATTACCTGCCAAAGTGATCCTTCAGTATTTGTTGATTGGTGAGTTAGCTTCACTTCTTATTTTCTACCAGTGTTTTTCAACCAGATCTCCATGACAAGCACATATGGCATAGTCCTATTCATTACTTCCATCACACCCACTGATAAAAATTCTATGTATGCTATGAGCTGTTCACCTGTGTGAACAACTTTGCAATCTGGGTGAAAGTTTCTAGCCAGCTCTGATGTACCTTGGTCAGCTGGATTTCAAATGGTACAAATTTCTTCAATTTTGAAGAATATTCTTAGAATCTCAATCTCTACCATGTCTGTGATAAACTTAACTTGAACATGATAGGTAATTTGAAAACTCCATGTGTCTGTTATAACCACACCCTTTGCAAATTGCATCTGTTACGATATCAAATAAACACAGTGGTCAAAATCATAGCATTTATTTTGGTTCCAAGTGTCATCAATTTCTTCACATATGATTCATGAGTGCCCTGGAAGTACATGAGATATGTTGAAAAGAATCCAAAAGAGAACAAAACCACTAAAAGTATGAAAGGAAGAATAAAATATGAAAAATGAAAAACTAACAACAATGCTATTAAAAGTGCTAACATGTATTAAGCACTTATTATATGCTAGGCACCATCTCACTACATGAATTAATTTGTTTAGTTCTCACAATAACTCCATTTAACTACTGAGGAAACTGAGGCAAGAAGAGGCTAAATAAAATGGCTGAAGTTTATATAGCTAGAGAGCAGCAGAACCAAGACTTGAACCCCGGAAGTCTGGCTCCAGAGGCCATGCACCTTCCCACTGTGTCACTCTTTCTAGGAAACAATAACAACTGCCTGACACAGACTGCTTCTTCTATGAAAAGCACTGTGCTAAGTATCTTGAATGAGATCACTAGTCTTTTCAAGAGCTCTTTGAAATGAAAATTATTGTCATTTTGCAGATAAGAAAAACAGGCACACAGGGTAACAATATACCTAATGATTCAACTTTTAAGTTGCAGCATTGAGATTCAACCTCCAGCCTGTCTGACTTCATAATAATGACAGCAAGGATAATAATAAACAACTAATAGTTACTGAATATTTATGATGTAAGTAAGTCCACTACTAAATGCATATTTATCTCAATTTATCCTCTCGTCCATATTGAAGATTAAGAAAGTGTACTTTAGAGAGCCTAAGCAACTCTCCCAGATCACACTGGTAGTCATGGATGGAGTCTGGATTTCAGTTCGGGTGTGTCTGACTCTTGAGCCTAGGAATATAAGCACTGCACCCCATTTTTAGTGTATTCAATCATTTTTAGCATTATACTACTAATATTATATTATTAGCAGTATACTACTATATTATTAGTATGTTATATTAAACTAGAATAATTCTATTCTAATTTTATTACTAATTACTCATTTATATATTAATCTATTACTAATTACTAATTTTATACTAATTTAGTTTAATGGGGTTTTTTCATTTCTATTTATTTATTTATTTATCTATCTATTTATTTTTGAGACAGGGTCTCACTCTGTCACCCAGACTGGAGTGCAGTAGTGTGAACATGGCTCACTGCAGTCTCAAACTCCTGGGTTCAAACTCCTGGGTGTCAAACTAGCCTCACAAGTAGCTAGAACCACAGGTGTGTACCACCACACCTGTCTAAATTATTTATTTATTTGTTTGTTTGTTTGTTTTTGTGGAGATGGGGGTCTCACCATGTTGCCCAGGCTGGTCTCAAACTCCTACATTCAAGTGATCCTCCTGCCTCAGCCTCCCAAAGTGCTGGGATTATAGGCATGAGCAATCGCTACTGTTAAAGTAATGGACTGTCATTGTTGATTTAGGAATTAAAGTCAAGGGAAATGATTGTGAGATTTTCCATTTTGTCAGGTATTCTCTTGGCCAATATTAACTTCCTCACAGGGGAGTTGTGAGAATCTAGTGAGAAAATATGGCTGAAACATTTCTCTCAGTGCCTGGCCCATTTTTGTTCTCTTCCCTTCCCTCTAAGGATAGATGCCTTATTAAAAAATTATTTAGTTTTCTTAAATCTGTGTAATATGTAGAATTGTACATCATAGGCCAGCACTAGCTAGTAGAAATATAATTCAAAAATCACTTGTAATATTGTTTTCTAGTATTCACAGGTAAAATTAATTTTAATATTATACTGAACTTAATATAACCAAAATGATCATTTCAACATGTAATCCATATGAAAATCCATATAATGAGATATTTTACCATTTTTGTGCTGTCTTTGAAATTGCTATGTATTTTACATATACAGCATAATTCGATTCAGATTAGCCATTTTTCAAGTACTCAGTAACCGTATATGGCTAGTGGCTACCATATTGAATAACACAGTTCTAAATTTATGCATAATCCTAAAACACTACTTGAATCACTGTAATTGACTTCAAAAAACAACAAATAAAAATTTCCAAGTAGGTTTTTAAGTATGGCAGTGGTGGTGGGGAACAGTTAAGAGACTGCAAGTCTTTGGGAAGCTCTGGGCCCTGCCCCCAAAGAAAAGCACTGCTGTACACAGTCCCAGGTGTGTGCATACAATTTTAGGAGATGCAAGACCCCAGGCTAAAGAAACTGCAGTAAGTGATTTGTTTGTGAGATGATTCAATCTTGAACAATGGAGAAAGTTTTTGCCCACATCCTGCAAGGTAATCCCTGGCTTTGCACAATGTCATTTGGAACAGGGGCAGCAATTGTGGCCTTTTGCCTTTTGAATCTCATTCTTATACCCAGTTGGCTGTATGGAATTCAGCCAGTGTGCCAGTATTAAAAGACTCATCATAGAGGCCTACACTGTTGCTGAGAGAGAAATTGCAAGGAGGCCCAGAAGAACAAAGGGGCTTTTCTACATTGTTTTGTTTTTGTTTTTGTTTTTGCATTAAGCCAAGTGGCCCCACAACAAGTATTGCATTCTTCTTTATCTCCTAAGAAGCTTTATCTCCATGTCATCATCCTCTAAAAACATAAGAAAGTTTACCTATTTTATTATTCTATTTTATTTGAGGCCGAAGGGCCTACATCTAAGTTTTAACCTTAAAGCATTCTAAATTCTTCCTAAATGTCAACAGAATTCATAAATGACTTGATTAGGCATCCAAATGTTTGGCTCAGTGAATGTTTTATGGAAGAGTCATAGAATCTGACCCTAACTTTGTATTCCTGTTTTCTTCCTTTCCAGGTATAACATCATTTGATCTCATTCACCATTTTGAAATGAAATAATTCAAAAATTCTGAATACTCTACTTATTTTATGCATCCGCTTATTTTTGTAAAAAAAAAGATAGGTACATAAAATGCTATTTAATTCTATTTGTCAAACTAGCTATCAAATATTTACTTATTCTTTTTCAGTAGCATCTGTCCTCCATCAATTTCTTATTTATCTGACAGAGTAAATGATTATTTCTAAGTGTAGAGGCACCTTTGAGACTACCCTTGTTTACAAAGGACTTGTTCTAAATGTGATGGTGAATTTTTCAGTGACTTAATGAGAATACAAATCAGGCACAATATTTATTATCTTGGAGGAAAAAAGAAAATTATTTAAGCCTTCTTGTCTATTCTTTTCTATTTTAGTTTATTAAACCTGTGGTTTTTTGTGTCAGAGAGATAGAGAAAAAATGGGAAGAACTTCTTTTCCATTTGTAATATTTCTATACAGCACCCCAACCAGAGTCTTTGGCTTTCTTTAAAAAATTATAAAATTTCCTTTTAAAAAACCAATCATTTCCTTCACTATTTCCCATAAGTTTTTCCAGATATATTTAATTCCCTGTACTCTAGGATGTCTCCTAGCTATAGGAGTTTGCAACTGAACCTTTATGTAAAACCCTAAAAACAAGAACAGTGATCTTACTAAAAAAGAGAAACATTCTTTCCTCTTGGAAAGAATCATGAAGGAGTGTGTGTGTGAGTGTGTGTGTGTGAGTGTGTGTGTGAGTGTGTGTGTGTTCCAACCTCAAGGGCGGGCAATGAATGGAATGTTTTATTTAGGCTGATATTTTGGACATCATACCTCACACCCCTTTTCAGTTCACTTCTAGTCTCTTAAAGACGAATTATGTTTCAAGACAAACTGTGAGATTTGAGGTCAGACTAAACCAATTGTTGGGGAAGCTGGAGCCAAGGAAGCCCTGGGAATTCCTGACTTTTCAGATATATTATAGGTTTTACCAGATGAGAACAATCACCTCAGATCCTTCTCTGAACTAGCCTGAGAAGCCATAAAACCTTTCAGTTCTGCTTTGAGTACCTCCCTGTCTGGACTGCCACACTTAGGAATGCTCCAGAATTTGCTATCTTTGGAGAGGGTAGTAATTTGAGGGTCACACATGCTGATGAATTGGAGGAGGCTGTCAAGCTCTTTTCTCAGTATGACTGGCTCCGTGATCCAATGACATGAATTCCGATTTAATAGCCAGTGCTATTTTCTGGATGATAAAACACTATACCACTTTTCACAACAGACATGCCATATGGTACTCGTTACTTCTCTCCTAGATAAAACGCCTAGAATCATAAAGCTTTTTCTTCTAGCTGCAAAAGATAAAGGAGGGTAGTTTTACCTTTTTTAAAAAATAAAATATTATGACAATTCCCATTGACAATGGTATATTTACAATCTTCTCTTAAATTCAGGAAGTTTACAGGGAAAATGCTCCTACCACAATAATAGCCCTAAGTGGTTTGGCATTGAACTTGATGAAGTTTTTCTTGACTAGCTTTCTTTCTGGAAATGAAAAAAGTTTTCTTCATGATCTTTACCTTGACTATCACATTGTTTTCAAGAAGGACATGCTTTACTGGTAGCTAAATCTTGCACTCAAGAGAGACCAAAAATGGCTTGACCTTTATATTCATCTTGTCTTTGAAAATAAAAGGAAATGCTATATCTATGCTGGGGAAAAATGATTAAGTGTAAAGAACGTAATTTGGAGGTCAGACAAATCTGGATTCAAACTCCTACTCTTACTAGCTATATTAGTCCATTCTCATGCTGCTAATAAAGACATACTCAAGACTGGGTAATTTATAAAGGAAAGAGGTTTAATTAACTCACAGTTCATAATGGCTAGGGAAGCCTCTGGAAACTTACAATCATGGTAGAAGGGGAAGCAAACACGTCCTTCTTCACATGGTGGCAGCAAGGAGAAGTGCCAAGCAAAAGGGAAAAATCTCCTTCATAAAACCATCGGCTCTTGTAAGAACTCACTATCACGAGAATAGCATCAGGGTAACCGCCCCCTCATTAAATTACCTCCCACTGGATTTCTCTCATGACATGTGGGGATTATGTGAACTACAGTTCAAGATGAGATTTGGGTGAGGACACAGCCAAACCATATCACTAGCTATGTAATTTGGGGTAAATAACTTTAACCCACAGTATCCTTGGTGTGCAGCATGTTGTAATATGGGCAGAACAGAACCTCTATCCAGCAGAAGTGTTGTGGCAATTATAAAGCATACAGTTCCATGCCTAGAGGTAAAAGGTGGTTCAATTATATCGTTGTTTCCCATTTTATAATAATTACTTATTATAAGTATACTATTTTCAAGGTTTTATATGTAGATTTTTTTTAATTTGTTTGGAACTGACTCTTAATCATCTCATTGGAATTATTTTTCTCTGCTGCAAAAACAAACTCCTCTCCCCTTAAAAAGATTTCTTTTATCTTAGCAAGAAAAATGTGTTTGCTTTTTATTTGTGGCCTGAAAAATTTATAGAATCAGAATATGTAAGATCTAAAACATATTTTTCTACATTAAGAAGTCACAGTACAATAGGAACCACAATGGCTTGATGGTCACAAAATTGCTTTTTGCACACTGCTTCAATAAAACGGTTTTGTGATGATGCTGGTTGTATCACAACATTGTCACTGCAAAAAGAAAGTGAAGGCAATAATACAGATTGGAGCTACACCAAGCACAGGCACACACACACACACACACACACACACACACACACCCCATTAATAACAAATGAAAAGGAGTTAGACATTTTTAGAAAACCACAGAAATCCAAAACATCAAAGAGCTATAACATAAAGTTTGGCAGACCGAAAAATCATTAAAAGTTTGACACATGATTTCAACAGTGTTGGTAGATTTAGATAGAAGCTTTAAATAACATATGTTTTGAGGTTCTCTCAAAAGAAAGAATTTAGAACTCCTATTTGTTTAACTTTGAGGAGAAGGAAATGTTGACCAAAAATAACTGTAGCACAAACGAGCGGTCACAACATTGTACATTAGGAAATGTCAAGTAATGATCTGGCAAAATCACTCCCCTTGTCATTGTTTGCCTCTTTCTTTTCCTCACAGGTTAAAACATACAAGCCCTGAGGGTTGCCTTGCACATATGTACATGAAGATGAAAAAAATAGTGCCCTAATTCCTCACTGGAAGGACCCAAGCTCTACCCAGTAAGACTTTCAGCTTTCTGCTTCAGGGAAGAGGACAATGGAATGGAATCACAGTGACGCCATTAAAAGACAAATGTCCATGTCTCCAGGGGTTATTTATTTACCTACCTCTGGTTTTTAATATTTAGACCTCACTCTTTGGGGAAAGGTTATCTTGGCTAACCATTATGCAAACTCTTAAATTATAGTATTCCATGACACATTCTTATTTTTTGAACAGGGATTCCTGAGTGAACTCATTCTGTTTAGCAATGATTTCACTTTAGTATCTTAGCCTACAAAGGATGAGTTTATGCCACACTAAACACGAAAGAAGCTTCACATAAACTAAATGACAGAACAAAACAATAACCTCAGTGACTTCCTCCAATAAAGATAACCTTGTCCAAGTGAAAACTTTGTTTTTAAATATATTCTTCTAGCCAGAGGAGACACCTCCTAACAGTGAAACATGTAACAAATAATAACTAATATTTTTGAGATTTACTGTGGATTAGGAATTACTCTCAACCCTTTAATGACTATACCATATAAACATATTAAATAAAGATAATTATGACAGCTAACGCTTACAGAGCAGTTATTATGTGCCAGGCACTGTTCCATGTGTGACTTCTATTAGCTTATTTACACTTCACAACAACACTGTGCTGTAGGTATAACTATTATCCCCATATCACAGAAGAGGAAATGGAGGCACAAGAAGTCAAGTAAGATGCCCTTGGTCATACATCAAGTAACTGGCAGAGCTAGGATTCAAACCCCAAGCAATCTGATTCCAATAGCTCACTTAAAGCCATTACCCCACATTTTCTTTCTATTTAGTGAGTACCTACTTCTCACTGTTTCAAAGTGGTATTCAACATTCTTCTTTGGAAGTATATATCATAGAGATAATCAAGGAAATAAATGACAGATGGCCCAGGAACGCCAGATTATGACCTTCGTGAGAGGAGGACCATCTGTTTTGATCATCACTATATTCCTATTACTTTCCAGCATACTAACCCCACTTAGAAACAGTATATAGCAGAAACTCTCCTAATGGGGCCAAGCTGAACCATCATTAGAAAGATTTAAGAATTGTTTTAATGTGAATCTAGAATTTCAGCTGAATCTGAGTTTTACTTTAATTAAATCTCAAGTCTTATCTATCTAGAGACTTTGGGTATTCAGAAGTCTCTTTCTAAAGCAAGAGTTTGATGAAAAGTTTCATCCAATCATGAAAATTAATCAGTCAAAGGAAAAGGGTGATTTCAAATAATCGGTATTTCCTTCAATGTGGTCTTTCTTGCCCTGTTTCCATATTTAGTCAACAAATAAGTACCAAGTTCCTACCATATGCAAGACACTGTTCCAGGTACTGGAGGTTCAGAGGCAAACAAGTTCATACAAGATTTCCATCTTATATAGGAGGAGCAGGTCAGGGGTAGATAAGTAAAACTCTAAGGCAAGCATAAATCTCAGTCTGTATACTTTAGGGCAGAAGAGTGTTTGTTCTGTGCTTTTCTTAAATTAACTTCATCAGACGAACAGCCATTCATCAAGAAATTCTGTTGTGACTTCCTTCACCTCTCTAGATCGCACTAATATCTGAGATATGTCATGTCTCTTGAAGTTCTTTGTTTTGTTGCTTTCCTGTCATATACCCATTCTGCCCAGGCTTGAAGTCCTGGGCTTTGGATTTAGGCTCTCTTGCTTCCTTATGCATTCCTTTCCCAGTAGGCTTGCACCCACCTGGGGCTCTGCCACAGCTTAATGTTCAGGTCCCCACTGTTCCAGAACCCCATGACTTTGAGTTGTGTCCTCTCCATTTTTTCTTCTCTCATTCTGCTGCCTTACAAACTACTCACACCTCCCCTCTCCCTCTGGGACACACACCACCTTTTCCTCAATGAGCTTTGGCTCTTCCAACAAAGTGGAACAGGCTTTGACTACAAGTGGTTTCTGCTCTAGGCTATACAAAATTCCAAAAAAAAAAAAAAGAAAGAAATGTCAAAATGTCAGTCTTCTCCTTGAAACAGAAGCAAGAGTGAAACACAAATGAGCATTGTGCAAAAAATATTCTGTAGCCCCAAAAAGAGCTGTTCGTTAAATTCTCTGAGATACTGGGTACAAGGAGATATGGGACAACACTAAAAAAAAAGAATAATAGAAGAGCTTGCTCTGAAGTAGTGATTTGAAAGTCTTAGGATTCTTTAATGTCTTAGGGTTCTTTGTAAGTGCCAAAGAAGTTGGGGCGAGGGAACAGGAAAAGCCTCAGAATTCTCCCCCCCAATAAATAATCTCATTTTTATATTTTCATAAATTGGATGTCATGTATCATTGCTTTTATTACTCATGTCTTTGTTCAGCTGACTTGCCATAGGCTGATATATACTGCCACTCTATATCCATGTACACAAACACGTGAACACATTTTTTTCAGGGTCATTTCAATGTGACAGTTCAACAAATAAAAATTTTCAGGAGGAAAATTGGAAAAAAAAAGTGTCTTCCATCATTTACATCCATTTACATATATATGTATATATATATATAAAAAACATATTTTCTATATTTGGTATAGTCAAACCATATAAAAATCTATGATTAAAATCCTTATTACAGAGTCTCATGTTGATAGAACAGTTGACTATCTTGAGTGTGGTGGTGGTTATGCAAGGAACATGTGTGATAAACTTGCATAGAGCTATACACACACACACCCCACATACACACTCATGAGTTGCATGTATAACTGGTGAAATCTGAATAAATGCTATTGATTGTTCTGATGCAATTTCTTGGTTTTCATGCTGTACTATAGCTGTACACGATGTTAACAATGAGGAAGCTTGGGGAAAGTGCAAAGGACTTCCCTGCACACTTCTTTGCAACCTACTGAGAACCTATAATTATTTCAAAAGAAAAAGATTTTAAAAATCCTATCACCATCTATCTAAACAATTCAATCTATGTTTTGTGAAAACATGATGTTTCATTCTTTTCAACATAACTAGCCTCAATGATAGCAAAATAACTCATTGAACAAGTTCAATATGTGAGGCATGCTGCTCCACCTGAAAGTGAAAACTGAATTTATTATTCCTTTCAGAAATAAGGTTATCTTATTAAAAGTAGCTTTTAAAATCCCTATTCTTAATTTATCAATATATAGTACTTAGACTTGTTTTGTTTTAATAAGGATTACCTTTTAAAGGGAAGCATGGAAAAATCATAATCTTTTTGTACCTCAAAATCTGAGCTACTCAAGGCACTCAAAAATGCCATCACTGATAGTGATAAAATATGCATTTGTCAGTATGAACAAACTGAAATAAATGTGACAAATGCATATTTTAAAATAATATAGATGTTTGGCACTTGCATATTGTTTCCCTTTTTACTTATACAATCAATTTTAGATTCTCTCAATAGCCTTGTAAGAATGCAGAGGCAAATAATATTAATAGATAAAATTATACATATTTAAACTGCTCTGTGGCAAAGGCTGTTTATTTATTTGGTCTTTAATGGAGAAAGGCCACCCAGTTCTTGATTTCAATCTCCAGTATGATGGGGGTGATGGTGCTGATGATTATGAATGACAAGGATGATGCATTTATTTGCAGAAGTTTCTACTACTTGCAAAATATGGTAACACTGTTTGGTTTGGTTTTGGCTGAACCCAAGATGATGTCATCAAGCATTTTAGCGCTACAGGAAACACTTCCCACCAGCCAGATTTCTAGCCCAACTTTTCAGCTAACAGCTGAACACCACATAAGGTCTATCACCCAGACTCCCCCGTTTCTGCTCCCCAGGGCTGATGGGGAATGGGCAGTGAGTCATGGAGGCAGTTGGTGGGGAGGTGGCAGCTCTACACACCAATGATTATTTTTTAAAATAACTGAAAGCTCTTATTATACCTCAACCCACAATTTTCTTGCCTCCACCATAGCCAAGCTAATGTGGTGGGGTCCATCGTTCATTTTTGACTTCATTTTAAAATTTATGTTAGTTGGATTTTTTCAACATTCTGATATTAAAGTAGAAGGGAAAGAAGAATATTCAGGATAATTGGACCGGGTTCTTTATCTCCCTGGCAAATGTCAAGACCCCTAAATTGTACTACTTTATGTACCTGATAATCCTAAAACACATCATTATATTCTTTTAGGTGAAGGCAAAGTACAACAAATATTGCTTATATGCTAGCTAGGTAAAAATCCAAGATCAAGTTGAACTTTAACTTTGTTGGCTCGTCCTTGAAAAATGAAAATGTAAAAAGTTGGAGCTCCTTTCATACTCATCTTTTTGGGGTTGGGAACATGCATTAGGCACCTCTCTCTTACATATACTCCTGGACTTCTTGATAAACCATTCAGTCTGGTTATGAGGTTCAGTTCCCCCTCTACATCCAAGTTTTTTCTACTTATTAAAAGAAATGCAATGCAAATCCATGACACTTACTATTTTTTAATCTTCACGCCTGCTTGCTCCCCCTCAGATGTATCAATCTGCCACATTTCTGGAAGATGCAGAACTCTAGGAAGCATTTATCATTCATTGCAACAGGTGGATAATTATTGAATAGAATGAACTTTACAGGTTAATACGTTTCTCATATATCCTGCCTTCTTCTAGGGAAATAAAGATTAACTTCAATTTTTGTCAACTTTTTTGTGAGGGAGGGGATGCTTATTTATAAGTGGATTTGTTTTTCATTTCAACTCTTCCCACTATCCTAATCATTGCTTTTATCTTTCTTTTTTGTCAGCAACAGATCCCACCTTCTGTTTGATTTAATTATAATTAGCTTATCTGTTTGGTAAGGTTATTGTATTATATATTTCTAGTTTAATCTCTTCTAACTGTTTAAAGTTGCTGCAAATAAAGCTTAAAAATATATGACACAACATTCATTATCCATTTATTTTCTCAAGTATCCTATTTAGTCTTCTAATCTCCAAAATTAACTCCACTTTGCACATAGATTGTACTTAGCAAATGCATGCTTACTTTTTAAAGTCTGCCTTTTTATGGATAAAATCATGAAGAATGCAAGTAAACACCAAAGACACACTTGAGTAGGAAACAAAGCCACAAGACTGGAGCATGCGTTCTGACTTTGGGGGAGGACGGACAAAGGTGCCATCCTCAAAACAAAATAGGATCCAAATAATTATTTTGATTTATATTACAGTTATGGCTTCAGAAATTAGATTGTAGGAGTTCTCAGAAGATGATAGGATAAAAAAAAAAGAGAAATTTATTGTGGAAAAAAAATATCCTACAGCAAAATATGAGAACTACCATCAGCCAGGCTGATGAGTAGATTAAATTTGCATTTTATATCTGCCCACTCTCCAATTCAGCATGTTTCTGTTCAACACATATACACTTCTCTTGCTCTCTCTCCCTCTCCCTCTCTCTCCCTCCACCCAGACATATACACACGGACACGTGCACTTGTGCCCTAGGTGTTTCTCTAGTCATTGAGTCATCATTCCCTTTTTTAAAATTATTTTTAAATCATTGTAGATTTATAGGAAGTTGCAAACATAGTACAGAATGGTCCCATGTACCCTTCACCCAGTTTTCCTCAAGAGTTACATCTGTGTAACTATAGTATAATATCAAAGTCAGGAAATGTGCATTGAAAAGTGTATGTGTAACATTCTATGCCATTTCACTAATGTGTCAATTCCTGTAACCACCATGAAAATCCGGATACAGAACTATTCCAGCACCACAAAGATCTATTGGTGTTGATACTTTACCAGACTGAAAAATTACCTCCTTGTAAGTCCATTTATGATCCTTCATTTGTAATATAATTGTCTTAAATACTTCCTTTAAGAAATATTTGCTTAGGCCATAAAACACAATCTGGAAAACTCATGAGGAAAAAGAAAGTTTATTGTATTCATCCATGTTTTGGCTTTTCCTGCTATTTGTTCTTCCTTTCTAATGTTCCAAGATATCCCTTCTCTATCAAAGACTTTATTTGCCATTTGTTTTTTAGGATAGTTCTGCTAGTGAACATTTTTAAACTTTTCCTTTGTCTCGTGATGTCTTCGTTTCTACCTCACTAAAAAGAGAAAAGTGTTCAGGACATAGAGTTTGCGGGGGATGTTTCTTTGCTTTCAGCACTTGAAGACTGTCATGCCTCTCCTCTGGCTTCCATGATTCTGATGATAAATCTAATGCCATCTGAATTGTCTTTTGAAGGGTGTTGTTTTTTTCCTCTCACTGTTTTCAAGATTTTTCTGTAGTTTTCCAAAGTTTAATTATGACATGAATTTCTTTGGATTTATCCTGTTTGGGGATTCACTCAACTTTTTTTTAATTTAACAGCTTTACTGAGATATAATTCACATATTATAAAAATTCACCAATTTAAAGTCTACAGTCAATGATTTTTAGTATATTCACAGACTTGTGCAACCATCGCCATAATCAATTTTAGAATACCTACACCCATTAGCTGTCACTTCTCCATCCTGCTTCCCCTCTCCCAGGCCTGGCAAACACTAATCTACTGTCCATCTCTATAGATTTGTCTTTTCTGGACATTTTATATAAATAAAGTTATGTAATTTGTGATCTTTTATACCTGGCTCCTTTCACTTAGCATAATGGTTTCAAGGTTCATCCACATTGCAGCATATATCAATATCTTATTTCTTCTTATTGCCAAATAATATTCCATTGTGTAGATACACTACATATTATTTATCTATTCAACAGTTGATGAACATTTGGTGTGGTACCATTTGGGGGATTATTCTGAGTAAGGCTGCTATGAACATCTGCATGCAAATTTGCACATGCATGCGTGTTTTTGTTGCTCTTGAAATGCCACCTAGAAGAATTATTTCTGGGTCATATATTAACTCTATGTTTAACATTCTGGGGAAATGGCAGACAGTTTTGAAAGGCACCTGTGCCATTTTCACATTACCACCGGCAATTTATGAAGACTCCAATTTTGCTACATCTCCATCAAAACTTTTTATTATATCTTTGTTATCATAGCCCTCCTAGTGAGAGTAAAGTAATATTTCATTGTGGTTTTAAATTGCACTTCTTTGATGACTAATAATGTTGAGCATCTCTACATGTGGTTTTTGGCCATTTGTATATCTTCCTTGGAGAAATGTCTGTTCAGATCTTTTGCCCACTTTAATTGATTTTATGTCTTTTTATAATATATAATTATAAAAAAGTTATTTATAAATGTTAGATAGAGTTCTCTTATCAGATACATGATTTACAAATATTTTCTCAAATTGTATGGACTATCTTTTCAATTTTTTGATGATACCCTTTGAAGCACAAAGTTTTAATTATAAAGTCCAATGTATATATTTTTCTTTGTTTGCTTGTATTTTTTGGGTCATATCTAAAAACAGATTGCCTAATCCAAGGTCATGATGATTGCCCCTATGTTTTCATCTAAGAGTTTTATTGATTTTGATTTTACATTTCAGTTGATGATGCATTTTTAGTTCATTTTGTGTAGAGAGTCACAAGGGGTCCAACTTCATTACTATGCATGTGAATATACAGTTGTCCCAGCATCATTTGTTGAAATGACTATTCTTCCCTCCACTAAATTTTTTCAGTTATCTTTTAAAAAATCAATTGATTGCAAGTGTTCTATCTATTCCATGCTAGTATCAGACTTGACTACTGCCATTTTGTAATGAGGTTTAGAGTCAGAAAATATGAGTCCTCCAACTTTATTCTTTTTCAAAATTGTTTTGGCTACTCAGGGTTTCTTGGTGGGGAGAGGAAGAGTCATTAGGATTTTAACAGCAATTGCATCATGTATGCAGGTCAATTTGAAGAAAAATTTCATCCTAACAATTTGAGACTACCAATCCATGAAGGTGAGATTTCTTTCCATTTATTTAGATCTTCCTTAATTTCTTTCAAAATGTTTTATATTTTTATTGTACAAGTTTTTAATGTCCTTGGCTAAATTGTATTCTTTTATAATATTTTAAGTGAAATTATTTTCTTAATTTCAATTTGGATTGTCCATTGCTAGTGTACACAAATACAGTTGATTTTTGTATATTGATCTTGTAGCCTATAGCCCTGCTGAATGTGTTTACTATTTCTAATTGTTTTTATTGGATTCCTTAGATTTCTCCATATACAAGATCATGTTATCTGCAAATAGGGATAGTTTACTGCATTCTTTTCAATCTGGATTACATTTATTTCATTGTTTTTGTTTTTGTTTTTGTTTTTCTAGTTGTCCTAGTTAGAACCTCCAGTACAACATACAATAAAAGTTGTGAGTACACTTTCCTGTATTTCCCTGATCTTAAGGGGCATAGACTTTTGGCATTAAGTATGATATTAGCTGTGAATTTTTTATAAATATCCTTTATTGGATTGAGAATTCTTCATCTGTTAATAGTTTCTTGAGTGTTTTTAATCACAAGAGGGTGTTGAATTTTGTCAAATGCTTTTTCTGCATCTATCGAGATGATTGTGTGGTTTTTAAATTTTACCCTATTGTATGGTGTATGTCAGGCTTCTCTAGAGGGACAGATCTAATAGGATGGATGAATAGATAGATAGATAGATAGATAGATAGATAGATAGATAGATAGATAGATAGATAGATAGATAGATAGATAAATAGACAGACAGACAGGTAGATAATGGGGAGTTTATTAAGTATTAACTTACACAATCACAAGGCCCCACAATAGGCTGTCTGCAAGCTGAGGAGCAAGGACAGCCAGTCCGAGTCCCAAAACTGAAGAACTTGGAGTACAGTGTTCGAGGGGAGGAAGCATCCAGCACAGGAGAAAGATGTAGACTGGGAGGCTAGGCCAGTCTCTACCTTTCGTGTTTTTCTGCCTGCTTTATATTTGCTGGCAGCTGATTAGACTGTGCCCACCAGATTAAAGGTGGATCTGCCTTCCCCAGCCCACTGACTCAAATGTTAATCTCTCATGGCAACACCCTCACAGACACACCCAGGATCAATGCTTTGTATCCTTCAATCCAATCAATTTGACACTCAGTATTAACCATCACATATGGTGTATTACATTAATTAATTTTCAAATATTGGACCAACTTTGCATCCCTGGCATGAATCCCAATAAGGCATGGTTTATCATCCTTTTCTATATGACTTCTGGTTTCAGGCTGCTAATAATTTTTTTTTTTTTTTTTTTTTTGAGACAGAGTCTCGCTCTGTCACCCAGGCTGGAGTGCAGTGGTGCGACCTCGGCTCACTGCAAGCTCCGCCTCCCGGGTTCACGCCATTCTCCTGACTCAGCCTCCCAAGTAGCTGGGACTACAGGTGCCTGCCACCATGCCCGGCTAATTTTTTTGTATTTTTAGTAGAGACAGGGTTTCACTGTGTTAGCCAGAATGGTCTCAATCTCCTGACCTTGTGATCCGCCTGCCAAGCCTCCCAAAGTGCTGGGATTACAGGCCACCGCGCCCGGCCCTGCTAGTATTTTGTTGAGGATTTTTGCACCCATATTCATAAAAGATATTAATTTGTAGTTTTCTGTCCTCCTGATATCTATATTTGGTTTTGGCATCAGAGTAATATTGGCCTCACAGAATGAGTTAGGAAGTATTATCTCCTCTTCTATTTTTTGAAAGAGTTTCTAAAGAACTAATATTAAAGCTTCTTTAAATGTATGGTAGAATTCACCAGCGAAGTCATCTGAGCCTGGATTTTTCTTTGAAGGAACTTTTTAAATTATTAAGTTAATTGCTTTACCTGTTACAGCTATATTCATATGTTCTGTTTCTTCATGATTCAATTTCAGTAGTTTTGTCTTTCTGAGTTAATTCATTTTTATTTAACTTGTCTAATTTTTTAATGTAGTTGTTCATAATATTCCCTTATAATTCTTACTTCTGTAAGCTCGATAGTGAATCCCTTCTTTCATTCCTGATTCTAATGATATGAGTCTTCTCTCTTTTTTTTCTTGGTTAGTGTAACTAAAGGTTTGCTAATTTTGTTTATCTTTCCAAGAGACAACTTTTGATTCCATTGATTTTCTTCATTGCTTTTCTATTTCATTAACTGCTTCTCTAATAGTTATTCTTTTCTTCCTTCTTCTTGCTTTAGGTTTTGCTTCTGCTTTTCCTATTCCAATGTCTTAGGTAAAATATTAGGTTATTGATTTGGCTATTTTTTATATGGGTTTTACAGCCATCATTTTTTCTCCAGCAATTTCTGAAAATTGCTTTATTTTCATCCCATAATTTTGTATTGTGTTATTCATCTCTAAGTATTTTTTTTTTTTTTGAGACGGAGTCTAGCTCTGTTGCCCAGGCTGGAGTCCAGAGGCACAATCTTGGCTCACTGCAACCTCCGCCTCCCAGGTTCACATGATTCTCCTGCCTCAGCCTCCTGAGTAGCTGGGATTACAGGCGTGTGCCACCACGCCTGGCTAATTTTTTTTTCTTTTTTTTTTTTTTTTTAGTAGAGACAGGCTTTCACCATGTTGGTCAGGCTGTCTCAAACTCCTGACCTCGCGATCCACCCACTTCGGCCTCCCAAAGTGCTGGGATTACAGGCATGAGCCACCGCACCTGGCCACCTCTAAGTATTTTCTAAGTTCACTTGTAACTTTTTCTTTGACTTCATGGTAATTTAAGACTTTGCTATTTAATTTGCAAATATTTGTGAAGTTCCAACATTTCTTTCTCTTATTAATTTCTGATTTCATTTTACTGTGGTCAAAGAAAATACTTTGTATTATTTGAATTCTTTTAAATCTGTTGTCTTGTTCTATGGTCTTTCCTATTGTCTTTTCTGGAGAATGTTCTATGTGTACTTGAAAAAATAATATATCTGCTGATGTTGGAACAAAGTGATCTATAGATGTCTATTAGATCTAGTTGGTTTCTAATGCTGTTCAAGGATTCTGTTTCATTGTTGAACTTCTACTCTTTGTTCTATTCATTATTTAAGGTGAAGCGTTGAAGTCTCCATTTACCATTGTTGCCTTTATGGATGCTTTTTATTATGTGAATTTGAATTATTGTCTGGGCTCATTTGCTTTCAGCCTTTAATATTTCTTTTAAGGACGGCTGCTTGCAACAAACTCTCTGTTTTTGTTAACCTGGGAATGTTCTTATTTCACCTTCACTTTTGAAAGACAGTTTTCGGGACTTAAGTTTCTTTGTTAACAGAGGTTTCTTGGTTTTGAAGGATTTTTTTTGGTTTTGGGAGTTTTTTGGGGGGTTTTTTTGTTTGTTTTGGAGCACTTTCATGTTATCTCCCTGTCTCTGGCCTTCACTGTTTCTGATGAGAAATCACGTGTTAATCATGTTGTGTATAGTCATTTTTCTCTTGTTGCTTTCAAGATGTTCTCTTTGCTTTTCAATATTTTTACTATGCTGTTTCTGGGCCATCTACATTTTAGTATGTGTAGATTAAAGTTTTAAAATCAAATTTGTAAACTTTTTAGTCATTATTTCTTCAAATATGTTTTCCTCTTCTTTCTGACTTTTGTTCTTCTGGTACTCCCAGTGTATCTATATTGGTGTGCTAATGATTTCCTACATGTCTTTGAGGATTTGCTTATTTTCTTTATTTTATTCTGTTTTTCTTCAGATTGTATAATTTCTATTAATCTATATTCAAGTTCTCTGCTTTTTTCTTGTACTAGCTCAAATCTACTATTGAGCCTCTTTAGTGAGTTTTTTATTTAATTTAGTGTATTATTAAACTCCAGGATTTTCATTTAGTTCTTCATATCATTTGTCTTTATCAGTATTCCCTTTTTAATGACATTGTTATACTATTACTTCTTTAAGCATGGTTTCTTTTCATTTCTTTAATTCTTTGAGCATGTACATATGCTCATAGCTGTTTTGAAGTGTTCGTCTACTAAGTCTGATACCTGTCAAAGGTAGTTTCTGTTGCCTGCTTTTCTTTGATGTGTACGAGTCACACTTGCCTATTTTTTTGCATGTCTCATAAAGCTTTTCTGAAAACTACTTATTTTAGGTAATATATTGTAGCAACTCTAATATCAACTGAAGTGAGATTTAAGGAAGCAGAGAGACAGTGCAGAAGGGTGTTTATTTTAAGGTGTACCCTGGCCCAGCAGACATGTGTCCTACAGGCTGAGCCCAGAACAAACAAAATGAGTCCTTTTTAAGCATTTTGAGGTGGGAACTACATGAAGCAGGCTTACAGAAGCGAGAACAAAAGGCTGCTGTGACACTTTTGCTACATGTCTTACATCTCTGTGAGAACTCGGTTTGCAGCTTATGCTTATCTGTCTTGTGACCTTGCAGCTATGCAGGGAAGAAAGAAATAGGAGTTTACAGAGCCTACAAAATATGCAGAGGATAGATATGGTTAATGTTTCTTGGGACAGACAGTTAATATTCTCTTCTAACTTTAACTTCGAGGGGGGCTACTTAAAATCTTTTCAGCCTTGGTTAATACAGCAATTCATTCTATGAGCTATTGTTATTTCTCTATTATTACTTATGCTATTATTCTGTTATTTTCTCAATTTCCCACTTCACAGCTACCCCTATCAAGTCCATATTTTGGCTAATTTTTCAGTGACTTGGCTGGACTACTTAATGAAATCTATTCCTCCACAACGTGCAGTCTCTGATGCTATTCCTCAGAGGATGCCACCTTGGGGCATGAGCACATTCAGCCTGAGATGATAGGGTTTCTAGCAGGGCTGTTTTTGTCTCTTCTCTTGATCTCTATGTTAATCTGTTGATATCCATTGGTATCATTAGTATCACACCCAGCTGTTAGCCTCCACTATTTGCTGTTTGATTGCACTATTATTTTACCAAATGCCCCAGGGCATAAATTACTCTACAATTTGATTCGATTAAATCTTTGTCCCTTTGTTGCAGTCATCTTTGAGGCCAGGCTTTGAGGGGTTTTCTGACTCCAGGAGTGTTCTCAGCTATCTCTTTACCTGATTCACTCTAATAAACTTCTAAATGTTTTACAGTTTAGTTTATTGCTCTCATAGAGCTACCAGCACTCTCTTAGTTACCACCACAGTCTACATTTTTTTTCACACTCTGTTCCAAATAAAGTCAATTCACTTGGGGGAGGTGCTTAAGCTCTCTGTTCTTATGGCTTGCCCTTGCCCAGGTGGGCAAAACCCCTACATTACCGCTCCAGAGCTAGGGAGAAATATAGTAGTGTACTTCTCTGGGAGTGAGACCAGAGAAGTAGGCTACTATATCTTTCAAGAACAGAGTGCTTGTTTTCATACCACTATAATGAACTGCCCAAGACTGGGGAATTTATAAACGAAAGAGGTTTAATTGACTCGCAGTTCAACATGGCTAAGGGGGTCTCAAGAAACTTACAGTCATGGAAGGCAAAGAAGAAGCAGGCACCTTCTTCACAAGGCAAGACGACGGAGTGAGTGCAAGCAGAGGAAATCCAAGATACCTATAAAAACATCAGATTTCATGAGACTCACTCACTCTCACAAGAACAGCATGGGAGAAACTGCCCCCAAGACCCAATTACCTCCACCTGGTCCCACTCTTGACAAGTGGGCATTATGGGGATTCAACATGAGATTTATGGTGAGGACACAGCCAAAGCATATCAGCGCTGGACTGGGGTGGAAGCCTCTAGTGCTTTCAGGTTACTCCTCCTGGCCTGAAAACTTTGCCCCATTTTATTCAGCTTCTTGAATTTTTAGACTTAGGTTTGCCAGATTTAAGAGATTTTCCACCATTATTTATTTGAATACTTTTTCATCTCCACCTTCTTTCTCCTCTCTTTCTGGAACTCTGACCATATGAATGTTAGATCCTTTGTTATTCACTGAGGGTCTATTCACTTCAGTCTCTTTTACCTCTGTTGTTCACATTGGGTAATTTATTTTCTTGCTATTTTTAAGTTTACTCATTATTTTGTCTGACCTTTCCATTTTGCTATTGAGTGTATCCAGTGAGTTTTTTATTTTGGCTATTGTCTTCATGAGTTCTAAAATTTTCATGTGGTTCTTGTTTATACCTTCTATTTATTTGCTGAAACTTTTTATTTTTTCATTTGTTTCAAGCATGTTCATAATTGCTCATGAAGCATTTTTGCAATGGCTTGTTTTTAACACTAGTCAGATAATTCCAACATCTGTGTCATATTGAAGTTGCTGTCAATTGCCTTTTCTCATTCAAGTTAAGATTTTCCTTTTTCTTTTTATGATGTGAGATTTTTCAGTTCTGTCCTGGACATCTCATGTTATGACATTCTGAATCTTACATAAAGCTTCTGTTTTAGCAGGCCTTCTCTGACACCACACAGGTTGGGGGAGAAGGGACTCTGCCTCACTACTGCCAAATGGGAGTAAAAGTCCAGGTGCCTTACTAAGTCTTCTCTATGCAGGGATTAAAATCCTAATCCCAATTAGTCTTCTGTGGATGGAGGTAAGAAGGGGAGCCTCATTACAGCTGGGCAAGATTGGAGGTCTAGGCTTCTCATTCAGCTTTTGATGACATAAGTGGAAGTGGGTTATTATAGTTTTCTCCCATAGTGTTTGGCTGAAGTAAAGGGGTCATTGACTGAATGTTTTCTGTCTTGCTAGGCTGCTCCTTTCCTATTCCTCTGGCTAGAGACAGCAAGATTTTTTCTTTGAGAATTTTTTTTTCTGTATGTTCACATTCGCATTTTTGGGTTACCTGCTTCTCCAGCATCCAGCTCAAGACACATGAGGCAAAAAGAAAACCCATGTCAACATGTTGTTCCTCAGTTCCTACAGGCCGTCCCCAGCCTGCCCTCTTCCCTTCACCTTTCAGAGTCTTCTTATGTTTGTTTTATATTTAAGTTTGAAGAGTTTTAGCTGTACTTATCAGGATAAATAAGGAAAAGTAGATCTATTCCATATTTTTCCGGAACTGGAAACCTGTTGTTACTCCTTGAGCTTTACATTCAGCTAGCTGTTCACTAATAGAGTAAAAATTATCTTCATCTGGATAACTTACTGTTTTAGCTCCTATTAGTCCAATAAAAAATAATAGTTTCAAATGTTCTCTACTTTGTGCATCTGCATTTTTATAAAGAACTCTCAAAGACTGAAAATAAAGCAGTACCCAAGTGAATTCTTCCTGAAAGTATAATTTTAGCTGATTTCTCCAGCCAATAGAGAAGATAACTTGTTTACACTAACAGACAGCAATCACTGTAACTCATTCTAAATTCAGTTCTCAGTCTTGGCATATAGAAATTAAAATACAGTTTCATGATCTGATTCAGCTGTGGATTAAATTTTTACAGCAAGATGGGAAAAGTCTCTGAAAGGACCCCAGTAAGAGGCGAAAGGAAAGCTATAATTGGTCAGTCATTTTGACAAGGTAATTCATTGCTTCTAAGACCATGCGGAATTAATGATAATATTCATTTCACATCTTCCTGAACCTTCTCTATTAAAAAGAACCCATTTTAATCTATGCCTGTAATATATAATTTATACCAGGGACTCTGGAAAATGGCTAAACCTCTCACTGTGTGTACCACGTCTGCTGGTGACTAGCCCAAACTCTTATCTCTGTGTTTATGAATACAGGTTGTTGCCCCAGAGATAAAGACATAAGAAGAGCAATATAAAAGGCAGGATGAGGATATGGTCACCAACCTAATTAAAATGAAGACAAGTGGTTTATCTGAGAATCTTACTATAAGGGAAAACAAATAAAGGAAATTTCATTTTTATGCATACTCTGAGGACATAATCAACTTTATGAGGTGAAATGTAATATCTTCCCAACCTCATAAGCATACACAATCCCCCAGCAGACTGCAAGCACACAACCCTACCCTTTTCCAGTATCTAAGAAGATGAGAAATATATGAAGGGAAAGTGAAAGGACATAAATATATCCACAAAAAAAGGATTAATTATGGATAAAGTCTGTTCTTTAAAAATAAATGGTCTGGTTTATATCTGACCCTATTCTCCTTCATCTATGCAGGTTATTTTTCCTAAAAAAGAGATAGGCATCATTTAATTCCAAAAGTATATCTTGTGAATTCTACAAATAATTGTTACCATGGAGCTCTAAGTATCCCATAGCAAGCTAATATGTTCTTGGGGCCAATGTTGTTTTGGCACTTAATGTGCTTGCTGCTTCAGTAGAGAAATCTAGAAGGAGAAAAACTGCCTCCATTCCTAATTATTTCCTCTTAAGCGTATTGGTGTTCCTACTTGTTTTTGCAAAACTATGTTAAGAGAAGGCCTGTAGATGAGAAAAATATTAAGAAATAATTTCTTTCTTAAAGTCTTCATTTAGATGTATGCTGTGTGAATCTGAGTGTGGTAACATAAAAAAGACATATAACTAAAGAGATAAGTAGCAAGTTAAAAGAAATTTCCATTGTGCAATTTGTTGTTGAACATCCAAAGAAAAGAAACAATGCAACAGAACATGCTGTTACTAAACTGCCTATAACACCTTTCCTCTGAATCTTTTCAAGCATGTTACACATTTATCTATCCCATAAATAATTACGGGTAGGAGGAGGAAAAAAAAGAAAAATAGATGTAGATCCTGGACAATTCCCTTTTTCAACAATATTATCATTTCTTAGATGATACAGCAGTCATCTGATCAGCCTCGAAGGAAAACAAAAAGATTGTCATGTTAAAGTATAAAAGATTCCTAGAGCTACTTTGTAATGAGAACTTTATTGGGGGGAAATATGATTTCTTAAAAGGTTATTAGAAAGTGAGCTACTCAATAAAACCTCTCTGTACTTTTATTATTCTTATTGTTTTGATGATTTTGTTTTAAATATTTATACCTTGCTCCATAATTCAGAAAGAATTTTCAAATATATTCTTACTTAACCCTAAGAACTATCATACATGACACGTAGGCAGGGATTATTTTCTCTGGACGGATGGAGAAACTGGAGTTTAAAGGGGTTGTGTTACTTGCCTAGATGCATATACCTAATAGTAAGAGAGAAACTAGAATTTAAACCCAGACAATAGAATGTAATTGTTGTGTGCATAGGTTTGGGAGCCAGGCTGCTTAAGTTCAGATCTCAAGTCTGCCATTTGCTGTGTGAGTCAACTTGGGCAAGTTACTGAACGTTCCTGTGCCTCAGTTTTCTCATACATAAAATGGGTAAAATAATGCTACCTACTCTTGTTATAAAAGTTAAATTTTTATAGCACTAAAAAAATTTAAAGTGTATAGAGTAGTATGTAGTATATGGCAAATATTCAAAGATGCTAGCTCTTTTTATATCCAGACAACTCACTGTTGGTCTAAATTTTCAGTCTTGTTGCCTACAATGTCCGAAATTCCTTCTAAAGGAAACAGCCTGTCCCAAGGCCCAGCTTGGGGCAGCCATCCATGGATGACAGATTAGACCAAGAAATAGGCAACTGACATAGCCAATCCACTGTGAAAAGGTGAGCTGAGCAAGTCTTACTGCCATGATATTTGTACTCTAGAAATGGAGAACAAGCAAAGAAGTTTGCAGACAGGCCAAAATCAAAAGGATGTGATGAAGAAGAGAAGTGGCCCTCAGGAGAAGTAGGTGTGGAGTTCAGAGAGAACAAAAGCGTATATGGGCTTGGTGTTTCCTTGGTTCCTAGCTTCTCACTTCCACTCCATTTAGAACCTTAAAATGTACTTCAATATGTGTTCCCATATTTGGAATTTCGAGTATGGAATTTCGTATACTATTCCATACTCAGGTATGGCCCCAGTCTCAGTCCTTTCAAGATGTTAGAGGTCAGCGGCTCTCCCAAGGAGTGTCTGCTCCCTGAGGCCATCCCATGCATGTCTCTTACCTATCAACTTCCCTGTTTCCCTTTTATTTACTATATACCTTTTACCTCTGACTTGTAATTCTGTCCAAGAACTTTGTAGGTCATATTAACCATTCAATTGTTGAAAGATTAATGAATAAAGTGATTATGAATGTTTATTCAGAGCAACGTGATCTTGTGCACTCCAAAGGGAGTGTTTGCATGATCTGATTATAGGGATATTAAGAAGAGTCTTCTAATGCCCCTCACCCAAATTCTAAAAGATAGAATATCTTCCTCACTTCACACAGGTTTTTTTTTTCCCCCACAATGAGAACTAACCCTTACAATGTAAGAGCCACTGGGCTTCTACCAAGTTGTAGATCCTTTTCTGAGAGCAGAATTTGAAAAGTTAAAGGCATTAGAGACCCAAAGAAGAAGGTACAGTTGGGGAGAAGGCAACAGAGAAAAGATAAACTGTAGTGGGTTAATGATTATGTTCCACTGGGCACTCTTCCAATCCCTCTTCTGTTCAAATCAAACCCAGCCAGGCATGATGGTTCACACCTGTAATCCCAGTGCTTTGGGAGGCCGAGGTGGAAGGGTCACTTGAGCCAAGGAGTTCAATAATAGCCTGGGCAATATAACAAGACCTCACCTCTAGAAAAGATTTAAAAATTAGCTAGCTGTGGTTGTGCACACTTGTAGTCCCAGCTATTTGGGAGGCTGAGGCTGAAGGATCACTTGAGCCTGGGAGGTCGAGACTGCAGTGAGCTATGATTTTGCCACTGTACTCTAGCCTGGGTGACAGAGTAAAACCCTATCTCAAAAAAAAAAATCAAACCCATGATATTTAATGTGTACTTTGAGTGACAAAATAATCTCTGAGCTTCAGCCTGATGATGTATAAATATTCATAATTACTGTAAGGATTAAATAAGACGTATTTTATAGAGAAAAATCCTTCTCCAGGTGTTTCCTTTTGCATGGAAAATGGATGTTTTAAGTGCAGAAGTCTCTAAAGGGAATCAGAGAAGTCAGGCAGTTTGGATTATAAATCATTTATTTATTATTTATTCTTCATTCATATATTTATTTATTGAATACCTACTATATGCAGGTCAACCTGCTAGTTGCTCAATTACCAGGCATGGCGCAAAGAGAACATCTCTGCTGCCAGAATGTAAACTGCTTGAGGCCAGGGCCTGTATATTGTATCCCTAGTACTTAGCTCGGTGCCTGGTAGAGTTGGAATTGTTTTATATATTTTCTGAAAAGAGGTAGGCATGTAATAATAGCAGACTGCATTCCTGAAAAAGGATATAGACAACACAGTCCATCTGTTTACTCAGAAAGGTAGACTGGTATCTTACCAACTTCATTTCATTGCTGAGACAAATTTTCCCATGAGCCATATCTTGTCCTGTCATCCTGGTCCCCCCATCAGAGTGCAGAGGTAGCCTATGAGCCCTGGCTGCCCATCGTTCTCAGCTCAGTGAACCTTGCCATTTTATCAATTACTGCCCCGATTGGAGATTTTGAAGGCTCATTTTCTACATTGGTCCTTTCGAGTATAATGTTTAGATTTCTCATTTCAAAAGAGTAACATTTGCAAGTCCAGAATTGGACTTTTTCTGCAGATGCGATGAGCCACTTGGATGAATAGTATATGAGAATTCAGCCAAGTGTCCGAAGCATATTACTCCCTGAAGAATCAAGCTAAATTAAAGTTCCATCCATCCTTCATATATATGAGCCACATATAGCTTTTTCTTGCCTCTATTTACTTTTAAAGCCTTTACAGCTGAACAATTCCCAGATTACCACATTTCTAAAACAACGAATTCTCAGGTGCAGTTAGCAGCTCCTATTGTACTATAGCTGATAAACACTTTGTTTAAATAATGAGCTCATTCTTTACCTTAGAGAAATGAAATAACAAAGTCATAATGATGGATATTGTAAAGGTTTTAAAATAATTTTTATACAATAAAATTTATTTTATTTATAAATGGTTTAAAATGCTCTCCCTATGTGAGAATCGGCTGAATAAATGAGGCCTCTACTCACCAACTAAGTAAACAGACAAGCTACCAATTAATGGTCTAGAAAACTACAAATGGGTTATAAAAATTAGGCCATTATTACTGTTTAAATCTACGTGGTTTCTTGCCAAAGCATTATAATGATCATAAATTTGATGAAAGATTAATTGCCTGATTTCCATTCTATTTTTAATATCGTATGTCTCTTGTCTATTTCAACAGCTCTCTGATTACATCTATACACACACATACACACACACACACACTTGCACACACATGCACATATACATCCAAACATGCACACTTTCTATCCAGTCTTATTTCAGTAATTGACTCTACCATAACTCATTTGCACAAGTCATCTTTGACCCCCTGCAACACTCAGCACTTTTCTCCATTCCACATGTTGTCAATTCCCAAGTTTTGACTATCTCATTCATCTACCTTAATCCATCTCTCCCAGCTGGATTATTGCAATAGCCTCTAAACAGTTTTCCTCACTTCCAACCTTGGTGCCTTCCAATCCATTCTGTTCACTGCAGTAGGATTAAAGCTTCTAAAATGCAAATCTGATCATATAATTTCCCTGCTTGAAACCCATGATGACATCCCTTTTCCCCTATAATAAAGTTTAAACTATTAATATGCCTATAAGGTACTTCAGGAGCTAACTTCCTCCCACTCCTTTCTACTCTATATTTTCATTCTGCACCCCACATTCTGCACCCCAGCTACACTGAACTTCTTCTGGGCCTGGAGAGCTCAGTGGAAGGTCTTGGCCACTTCTGGATTTACACACGTCACTTCCTACAACCCCCTTCTCCTTCCTGTTTGCTTTGCAATGTCTACATATTCCTCAAGCCTCAGCTAACATGTCACTTTGTTGGCAAATCTTCTCCATTATCTTCCCTGCCCCCAGAGTAGGCGATTCTCTCTTCCCCTGCACTCCATGTCTCCTTTCTTGTACATATTTCGCTGGATTATATCTGCTTGTTTAATCACTGCCATCCCTGCCAGATTTCCAGCTCTAAAGCACCTTGTAGGGTCATATATTTTTCTGTATGTCTGTCTTCTCTAACAGATGAGAACCTTGGAGAGAAAACTACACTTAGAATAATGCCTAGGACATTGTAATATGGGTAGTTAGAGGGCAGAAAGTGAAGGCATTTCAAGGTTACGTAAATTTGAATCATGTTCTACCCCATTTCCAATTAAATATTTGACCTTCATCATATTACTTTAAATTGGTTAACCATTTGTTTTCTCATTTGTAAATGGGGATTAAGGGCTGCTGTGAGTTACATGAAGTACTATTTCTCAACGCTTTCTCATTCAATAAATATTGAGCATTCCTGTGTATCAAGCATTAATTTATTTAACAAATATTAATGGAGCACCTACCCTGTGGCAGGCACCATGCTGGGCATTTGTGATGTAAGTGAACAAAATAGACAAAGATACCCACACTTGCAAAGCTTACATTCTAGTGAAGGAAGAGATAATAAAATAGTAAGCTTCATAGTATGTTAGATGGTGATAAATTCAATAGGAAAAAATAGCACAGGAATGGGGAGGGAAGAAGTTCAGAAAAGCTAGAGGTGGGTGGGAGGTGGGGTCATTCATTACAATGTTAAATGGGGCAGCCAAGACAGATTTTACTGAGAAGGTAACTAAGACAAATTTGTGCAAAGATTCAAAGAGGTGAAGAAGAGGAAGGAATGAGCTACATGGTCACATGTGGAAAGAGTGTTCCAGTCAAAGTGAACAGCAATATAAAGGCCTAAGTGCAAACATGTCAAATATATTGCTGGAAGAGCCAAGAGACCCTTGGGGACACGGCAAAGTAAGTAAGGAGCGCAGCAAGAAATGGGGTCAGGACAGCAGTCTGAAGTCTCTTGTTACAGGGCTTACTGATTCATTGTAAGCACTTTTGCTTTTACTCTGAAAAATATGGTGAAATCAGGAGGTGTCAAACCAGGGAGTCCCATCATCTGATGTATATTTTAACAGGTTTTCTCTGTCTGCTATGCTGAACATAGACTGGAGGGGACAAGGGTGTAGACCAAATAGGAGGCAGTTGGCTGTAGCCAAAGCAAGATGATGGTGGCTTGCATTGGGTGGCAAGAATGGTGGTGCACAGATTCTGGATAAGGTTTAAAGATACAGGTAACAGGCTTTCCTAACAGATTGGATGAGAGGTGTGAGAGAATGAAAGGAGTCAAAGATTCCCCAAGTTCTTTTTTTTTTTTTTTTAACTATTGGAGGGATGTGGTGTTTGCCATGAGTTGAGGTGGACAATACTGAAAGTAGTGTAGGTTTAGGGAAATTGAGAAGTTCCATTTCAACGTGTTGAGTTTGAGCTGTTTACTAGATGTCTGTTTGGAGGTGTTGGGTGGGTGTATGCTCCCAGAGTTAGGAGAAGTTGTCTGGATTCGAGATACAGATTCGGAGTTTGGGGCATATAGATAGTATTTACAGCCACGAGACTGAATTGTCTGATGGTGAATAAAAAACTCAGAGTTCCTGCTGGCAGGGAGCTTATAGTCTAGGAGCATGACTCATGACGTATGTGTCCTTCCTGAAGCAGTGCTACTTGGTGCATGCTTTGTACGGCACCAGCATTACTGTCACTTGGGGATGCTTATTAAAAATATAAATTTCTGGGCCTCATTCCTAATCCAATGAATTAGGAATTTCAGGGGTGAGGGCCTGAAACCTGCAATTTTTTTGAGACAAGGTTTCTATTTGTCACCCAGGCTGGAGTGTAGGGGTGTGATCATAGCTCACTGCAGCCTACATCTCTCAGACTCAAGCAATCCTACTACCTCAGCCTCCCAAGTAGCTGGGGTAGTAGGTGTGCACCACCACACCTGGCTAATTTTTTTTTTACTTTTTAGTAGAGGCAAGGTCTCCCTATGTTGCCCATGCTGGTCTTGAACTCCTGGGCTCAAGTGATCCTCTCACCTCGGCCTCCCAAAATGTTGTGATTACAGGCATGAGCCACCACATCTGAAACCTGCATTTTTAATAAGTCTTTCAGGTGATTCTGCTATTTGGTATTTGAGAGCCACCCTAATAGGAGCTTAATGAATGTTTATTGAACTCATTCGCATTTTTAGGTTTTAATTTCTATTTAATAATAATATGACACTTAGAAGTTCAACTTAGTTTCATTTCTAATCATAATGGTGAGGCTGAATTTCAGTCTATATCTTACCAATTAGGGTAATGTTTCCAATCTGCTGAGTATCACACTGTGAGACTTCAAATGACAGAGGGCAGAAGAAAAACCCAATCGACTCTCTGATCTTAATTTCCTCTCTAACATGAGGAGGAAGCCCTGGAATTATACAGCGTGTCAGCAACAGGGAAGAGAATCAGGAATTTGGTTTTCTTCTTGTTTTCTCTGTCCTGGGCTCTCCACGGGCTGAGGCCACATGACTTCTCAGAGGTCCTCACAGTCCTATTATTCTATGATTTCCTCCCCTGAGGTTTCTACAAAGAACACTGTGAAAAGCATCACCCCTGACTACAGGGGCCACCCACACAAGGGCACATTTCTGATTTCCAGCCCAGTGCTCTCAGACACAGTCTGCAGATGACTGGGCAATCCCAGGGGCTTCGTGCAGCTGCCACAAATACGATTGGCATGGCCATAGCCTGTTTCTGGCCTTAAAAAGAAAATGCTAAAACAAATTATAAAGAATTTTCCAAGACACCTGTGAATCCATCAGCCAGGAGCACAGGGCAGCAGGCCCATGGAGTGGAGGATCAGGGATGTTTTGAATTAAAGCTGATCAGATTTTGCCAAAGAGCTCTTATTAGTCTAACTAGCATGTCTGTCCCTGCCTTGCCATGCTCTCTTCACCTGGAAGCATGAAGATTTTTCATCTTCAGCAGCAGTTCCACCTAATTGCAGAGCCTATTCACGCCTAGTAGGGATAAGTTTGGCTCATGCAGGAAGTGGTTACCTACACACCCACAGAATTGTGGGTTTCTTTTTTGTTGTTGTTGTTGTTGTTGTTGTTTGTTTGTTTGTTTTTGAGATGGAGTCTCACTCTGTCACCCAGGCTGTAATGCAGTGGTGCGATCTTGGCTCACTGCAACCTCCGCCTCCTGGGTTCAAGTGATTCTCCTGCCTCAGCCTCCTGAGCAGCTGGGATTACAGGCACCCGCCACCATGCCCAGCTAATTTTTTGTATTTTTAGTAGAGACGGGGTTTCACCGTGTTAGCCAGGATGGTCTCGATCTGCTGATCTCGTGATCCACCCACCTTGGCCTCCCAAAGTGCTGGAATTACAGGCGTGAGCCACCGCGCCCGGCCAGGTTTCTCTTATTTTCTGCTTCTCTTGCCCAAATGTAAGACAGGATTCACTGTGGTTAGCATTTGTCTTCCTCAAGGGACTAGCACCCTGTCCTCAGGACCAGTTGGGCTGGGATGGAGAAAGAAAGGATAGAGTGGAGCCTGCCACCCTGCCTAGCTTTTGCCCCAGCTTCCTTTCCTGGAGAGCTAGATCTCATCCCCAGTACCTGTGGCTTGATGGACGGAAGCCTTTGCTAGGTTTGCCAATCCACTGCAGCCACAGAGGATGCTATCACTCATCAGTTTTGAGCATCACTTTCTTGCTGAAAACAACTACAGTGTCCCACTGGAGCAGTGGTTCCCACTTTTGAGCGTGCGTCAGAATCACCTGGAGGGCTAGCAAAAACATAGATTGCTGGATCCCACCCCCACAGCTTCTGATTCAGTAGATCTGAGTAGGGCTTGAGGATGTGCATTCCTCACAAGATACCAATGATGTTGGTCTGAGGATTATACTTTGAGACCCCTAAGCAGTGGACTGGACCACTTAAATGTAGAAGAAAGCCTATGTGAGGAGAGAGATAGATAGACATAAAATAAATAAAGAATACCTCATGTTTACTGAGAGCACTGTGCTAAACACTTGACATTTCTTGCTTAAGCTTCACCACCACCCTATGATGTATGTATCATTAACATCCCCACACTCCCCTTGGAAATTTTGTTGTAGTGGATTCGCACAAGAGATGGAAAAACTAGTTCTGACTCTTTAAACTTCATTTTTTCGTAACAACTGCAATATGTTTCCCTATTTATTGCACCTCTGCTATTCCCTGTTGGTTGAAGCAGTTCCCCCAACCCTGCTCACTTGCCAGTTCCTTCCCTCCTCCACTATCAGTGCTGTCAAGACCTCAGTATGCCTCAAAGACCAACCCAAGATATGACAATCTCTACTCTTCAGTACTCCCGATCAACAAGTATTCCCACAATGAAAATCATGTAATTTGTTAACCATAAAGTAAACAACTGAATGAACCACTATAATTCAATATTAACCAGAGCTGTAGGTCATGGATATTGTCATTGCTTCCACTGACAGACCTCTGGCATGATGCCTGTCTTTGGGGCATGTGTAGTTCAACAGCTAGAAGGGTGGAGATTCTTGGTCCTGAATGCGCAGTTCCCTTGAGTGTTGAACACCCAGCCCCTATCATTTTAAGATGCACATATTTAAACTTACCAGAGATAACAGCCAATCAAATTAAAGAACAGAGTCTCCTGAGAGACACTCAAGATGAGATGATGGATAGCCAGGGCAAGTGAAATGGGATGGGAGCAGGAGACAACAGTGTCATCATTCAAAGGAACCTATCATAATACAACTGTGTGTTAAGGATCTGGGGTGAAATTATTACAGTTAGAGCACATAGATTTAAATATGATGGTATTGTCAACCCTTATTTCCTTGAGGGCAGAATCTGTGTCTGAGTCATCTCCTCGGCCTTCAATCTTGAATGTTGTTTACACATTTTAGGGGCAAATAAAAATCTAGTGATAACTGGTAGGAAAGGAAAGAAATGGAAACGAAGAAGAAAGGAAGGAAAAGAAGAAAGAAGGAAAAAAAGAAAATGAAACAGAGGAAGAAAATTGTAGCCATTGGCAAGATTTTTGTTAAATCACAAAACTAGAAAACATGCTGCCTCTTGTAAACCAGCATGTCTCCTTTTTGCCTCCACTGACCAATTATATGTTCTTTTTCAATACGTGTATTAGAAACTTGTTTTTCTTTCCTCTGATATACCTAACCAACTTCTTTTTGTCAGTTCGCCTAAAGTTGTACATGCACAATCTTTTTAAACTATTTTTTAACTTAAAAAATAGTTAACACTCATCTCTGAGTGCTGTAAAGAAATTTTTTAACCTCTCAATCTCTCTGCAGCCCACCCCTGCTCTCTACCTTTCTATCATTGCAATCTCTGAAAAATGTTCATTGCAAACAATACCAGGTGCAGGTCAATGTTCTCCAGGAAGAGAAGCAAAGAAAAAGCAACCGTACTTCTTACTAAATGCTTGTTAGTGTGAAAACACAATAGATTTGATTTTTTTTTCTTTTTATAAAACCAGCCTTCAGGTCAGGTCAGCCCACACTGGATGTAAACTTGTTTTCTGACCAAGTAATGAGTCATTCTGAATAGGAGCATTAATTTATATGCACCTCTTGGGGTAAGAGTGTGGGGATAAGTGTATCACCCAGAAGCAATCATTGAGAGTAATCTTTATGAAAAGGTTAATACAGGCAACCCTTCCCTTATAACTTTGTCAAAGATTAAAACTCAAAAATTTTTGTTAAATGTGAAGGGAGAAAAATGTATTATAATGTATCTCTCTTCTGGTTTTATGTGTATCTGACACAACAAACGGCTTCCTGTGTGATAGTGGACCAGAGCAGCAGTATCACCCAGGAACTTGTTAGAAATGCAGATTCTCAGACCCCGCCCCAGACCTACTGGATCAGAAACACTGGGGATAGGACTCCCGGGATTTCACAAGCCCTCCAAGGAATCCTAATGCATGCTACAGCCTAGAAGTCATTGCTCTACGAGTTCCACTTTTATAAAGAATGGAGTATCAACCTTAACATGAGTTAATGAGGTCTGTGCACCTTATCGGTTTGGCTAGTGTTACAGGATCTGTTGACTCTTGATAAAAGATAAGCCGAATGCTGACCAACAGGAGGTGATCTAGCCAGAGCTCTGTGATAGAGCCATGGCCACTGAGCTTAACAATCTGACCGGCCACCAGATGGCTGTTTTAGCCTTCCGACTTTCATCTGACAGCATCTACACCCCAGGATTGAGGAACTCTAAGAAACATCACGTGTGGACTGCCTGCCAGCCACCTGGTTTTGATTTTGCCGTGGAATAAAAATGAAGCAATTAGCTTCCTGTTGCTAAATGGACTTCTCCTGATGCTTCTTACATGAATATGTTTTCCTGTTGAGTTTTGCTGTGATGAATTTGGGGCTTTATTGTCCCATCCAACATTCCACACTCTTAATAAATACGAAGGTTGGCTCTGTTGGAAGGATCTGAAGCTACTAACATCACCCCACCCTGTATCTGGCCAATATGGAGCTGTCCATACCTAATATGACAGCTGCAAAACTCACAAAAATAAATCTAAGTTATTTTCCACTTACTAATTTAGCTACTTCTCCCAGATACTAATTCTTTCTGATCCATATTATTTATGTTACAATAAACAAATCAGTTTTACTGAAGAAAAGATTGATATTTACTTTATTTCTCCAATAAATAGGATAAGTAGAGTAGAGTAGAGTAGAGTAGGGTAGAGTTGGGAGAATGTAGACTGAGCATTTTTTCTCCTTCATATGTATATTTTTACTTCTATCTGTACATGCAGAGATATAAATATTATCTATATATCATTTTGGAAATAGCTGGTAAAAATATTAATTTCACAAAATATTACATTTGGTTCTCAAATATACATTAACTTCACCTACCTCTGGAATTTTTAACAAATCTCTTTTTTCACAACTTCCTTATTTTCTCAGATTCTGGTCCTAACTGCCTTTGCAGCATCTCTGTGCAAAATCATAATACGTTTTATGTTCTACTGTAAAATTATTTTCAGTACTTCAAAGTTACAATTCCTTCATAACGCACATCTATGTTTCTGTACAGCAACAGAAGACATGTTTCTACCAGTCTCTATGGGATTCCCCCAAACTCTGTGTGTGTGTGTGTGTGTGTGTGTGTGTGTGTGTGTGTGAGAGAGAGAGAGAGAGAGAGAGAGAGAGAGCAAGAGAGAGAGAGAAAATGCTTGCACAAACAGACAACCTTAAGATGTCCTTAATTCAAGTAATTTTTACGAGTACTAAAAGTCATAATAACATAGTCCTAGCCTTCTAGTCTTGGAGAAGTCATGTCATGGGCACATTCATGTATAAGGGGATTCTTTCCTGAGAACATTGAGTAGCCAATTTCTCAGGAATGTGGTGCTGAGAATCATCTACAATCAATGATAAATGTTTGTATGATTAAACAAAAGTCTAGATGAATGAATTAAGAATGTATGAGGCTTGGCACGGTAGCTCATGTCTGTAATCCCAGCACTTTGGGAGGCTGTGGCAGGAGGATCACTTGAGCCCAGGAGCTCAAGATCAGCCTAGGCAGCACGGCAAGACTCCAGCTCTACAAAAGAACAAAAATAATGGGGCATGGTGATGTGAGCCTGTAGTCCCAGCTAATCAGGAAGCTGAAGCGAGAGGATCATGAGATCCCAGGAGTTTAAGGCTGCAGTGAGCTATGATCACACCACTGTACTCCAGCCTGGGCAACAAAGCAAGATGCTGTTGAAAGAAAGAAGGAAAGGAAAGGAGGGAGGGAGGGAGGGAGGGAGGGATAAATGAAGGAAGGAAAAAAAGGAAGGAAAGATAAATGGAATACTAGCAGCTAAATTTGTTGCTATGGCTAGAGGCCACCCTGGACAATATATTTAAATAATGTGTGTGTTTTCTTGCACTTTTCCTAACAGTTCTTTCCTGCTTCATGATACCCACCCATGGGGCTCTCAGGGATGAATGCTCAGAGCCCTCACTTTCTCCTATGCCCCCATCCCCTGCTGCAGTGCCTTTCCATGGCCAGCCTTCCAGAAGTGGACACAAGCATAAGATGACATAGACTGCTCAAAATCCGCCATGAAAGCTAAACCCAGAGCAAAGCTGACTCCCATCTCTGAGCCACAGGATGCCAAGGACAAGCCAGGTATAAATCACTTCTTCCCTAGGGCATTCAGGAAAATATTACCAGCAAAGAAATAATTTCCATCACCTTAGGCATTGGGTGGAAAATGGAAACAGGGTTGGGAGGAAGTGAAGGCAGGAAATAAAGCTGCCTTCATCCTGCCATGGGGCAGAGAGATTAAAAAGATGAAAGAAAAAAGCTTGAAAATGAATTGCTTAACCTTGGAGGACTAAAAGAAAGAGCCTACAGGGAAGACACTCAGAATGTGGATACAGAAAACCAAATAAAGCAATATTAAAATAGATTGCCCTAAAAATCTGCTGGTTTCATTTTTGTTATTGGCGTTTAAGCCAGTGTTTACATGTGATACAAATGCTGGCATTACAAGGTTCAAAATTATCAGTTCCTGAAAACAGAAGAAACAATTATCTTGTGAGTTTAAAACAATACCGTAAAAATCTAGCAGATCACCACAAATATGCTATCAATATCAAATGTCATATTACTGACACATTCATTTGGAGATGCTGTTCCTTGTGAAATCACTCAGAAGAGAAAAACGACAAAAATCCAGACCAAAACAGAAATTTTCAAATAAACATTTTAGTTTTAAGTAGCAGAGCTGACCCTGCAATCTCGACGGTGACCATTAACTCCAATAGATGATAATAAAGTCCCATCACCTTTACCCCATTCCCATAGCTCCACTGAAGTCAGTGAGCAGAGAAACTAAGCAAAAAGTGCATGATAAATTAGCTGAGAGCATCGACTGTGACAGGTGTCTGTTTGGCACCCTCCATGGATTCTGGTCGTGGTGTTCAGCTAATCTTCACACAGGCCCAATAATCCCAAGAAGAGAGGCTTTAAACAAGCTCTGATTTTCAGAATTAATCTGCTGTGAGGCAGAGATGTTCCTGTAAAATATTATTACTACTTTCATTTCTGGTTCCTTGCAAAAATTAATGCAAGATTAAAAAAAATGAATGTTTTGATGGGCACAGTGGCACATGCCTATAGTCCCAGCTACTTGGGAGGCTGAGGTGGGAGGATCACAACAGCCCAGGAGTTCAAGGCCAGCCTGAGCAACATAATGAGACCCCATCTTTAGCGTACTTTTTCAATTAAAAAATATATAAATAATTAAATGTTTGTTCTGCATTTTATTTGAAAGAAACATACGACATAGGAACTTGCACATACTTCAGTCTATAGCTTCTTCATACACACACATATGTGTTCCTACATAATGTGTGGACTTCATATAAAAGTAGAGAGAACACTATTGTTGGAAAGAGAAATTCTGGGTTTGAAGGCCAACTCTAAGGCTATTTGATGGGGTAAATCTTTTGAGCACTCTGAGCTCCAATTTTCTTATTTGTAAGAATGCTTCTTTTCCCTTCCCACTTCACTTGGTGATTTTAAGACTCTGAGAGTGAAGGAAAGCCTGTGAAAATGCTTTATATCCTAAAGCATGTCTAGAAACAGCAGTATTTCTATGTTTATTTCTCACTTGCCTTCATGTTCTGTTAATGTAGGAATGCACTTTTTTGTAGTACATGGGTCTTTGACATATGTATTTTTGCTGTTGATCAAAACATTTCAGATTCACTCATTAGAATATATTATTAATTAAACCCTTTGGTAAATCTTTTGTAAAGCATTGCTTGTCTTTAAATCTAGTCTTCCCTAGACTCTGCTTGCTTAATGCAGGACAGTCTACAATTTGTTTTTATAGCTCTAGAGCATGCTTTCTCAAGCTCAATGCTATTGCCATTTGAGGCTAGATAATTTTGGGGACAGTCCCGTGCATTGGATGGTGTTTAACAGCATCCTTGGCTTCCACCTCTAGATGTCAGTAGTACATCCCAACCCAGTTGTGAAGACCAAAAACATGTTCTCAGATATTGTCAAAGAGGATACCCTGGGTGTCAAAATTGCACCTAGTTGAGAACCAACTAGATACTAAGAGTATGTAGAGAAAGGAGGGAAAAAAGATGTGTTTTAAAAGCAGGGATCCTGGATTTCAATCAAGCCCCAGTCTTGCCTCTGACTGTGCAAGCTTGAACAAATTACTAACTTTTCTAGGCTGGGTTCCATATCTATATGAGGTAATTGGACAAGATAACCTTTAAGGACCCTCCCAGCTCTAACTTTCTACAGGTTTTGTACATTTGTTTACTGACTTCCTCCATGAAATGGATTTGTCTTTTCAAAAAGTGAAAACTTTAAGTTCTTTGTGTTACAAAAGGAACAGCTTCAATATTATTAATGTGTAGAGTACCTCCCTTATCTGTGGTTTCGTTGTCTGCAGTTTCAGTTACTCTGGGTCAACCATGGTACAAAAATATTAAATGGAAAATTCCATTTCTACATTTTAAACTGCATGTCACTCTGAGTTGTGTGATGAAACCTCATAGTATCCTGCTTCCTCTTGCCTGGGGTGTGAAGCGTCCCTTTGTCCAGCATATCCATGCTGTCTCCACTCCCTGCCCATTAGTGACCTAGTAGCCCTCTTGGTTATCAGGTCTACTGTTGCAGTATCACAGTGCTTGTATTCAAGTAACCCTTGTTTTACTTCAAATGACCCCAAAGTGCAAGAGTAGTGATGCTGGCATATTGTTACAATTGTTCTACTTTATTATTGTTTATTGTTGTTACTCTCTTACTCTGCCTAATCTATAAACTAAACTTTATTATAGGTATGTACGCATAGGAAAAAAGCATAGTATATATAAGGTCTGGTATTATCCGTGGTTTCAGGGATCCACTGGGGATCTTGGAATGAACTCCTGCCAATAAGAGGGGACTACTTTACTTGATAAAGGCTATTTATTTGGTTGGTATAATGTTTTCACAATTTTATAATTATTATCCACAATTCCTACAGCTGGCACTTCTTACAATATACTGCATTTCCAGGAAAAGATGAACTCATATAGGTGGACTTGGGAGTGACCTCCTAGGTAACTACATACTTCTTGAGTTGTTATTAATTGTACTCCCTTTTATCTATAACATTCATTTGCTGTTGGCTGTGAGTCAAACTTCTACAGTAAAGATTATATTCTGTAATCACTTTGAAGCAATTCTTTCCTCCAAATTGATAAGCTACTAGAAGAAAATATCAAAATCAACTTTGTTGGTTGACTTCAGGGTCAATACAAAAGGTCTAACAATTATTTCCCACTCAGTTAAAGATAATGCCCAAAAATGAGAAACAGGTAGTCTCCACCTTAAGGTCTTGAGAGCTATGAATTAGCCATAATGATCCTGCTCCAATGACAAAAGAACTCTTCCCAAGTCTGACCTTAGAATCTGCTGCTACTGGAGTTTCTGTCCTTTTACTCCTCCAAATGTGCCCCTCATTGCTATGTTCCTATTCTCTACAGCAAAACTGCCGCCAGAAGAATTAGAAGGCCAGGAAACCTTCAGCCCAAGGAATCCTTAGGAAGTCAGAATTGAGAAGTTAGAGCTCTACATCATGCAGATTCAAGGACATGTGACAGAAACCACCTTAGAAAACAGCTCCAGAGTAGAAAAACTTGAACTGTGATTGACAAATTGCTAAAGTCTCAGTGTGGACAAACCTGAGAGTTAAGAATTCCAGAAGGACACAGTCAGGTCGGGGTAGCCCACACTTTTGTGAGTTTTACCTCTGACAGCTAGCTCACCTAGGTTTTTACAGTAAATATCCAAGAAAAGTCCCATCATACTTCCAGCAGTGCGAAAGAAAAAGGAACCATTTTGAAACACACTGGAGCACTCCTTAACAAGGTTTGCTCTCATGAGACACTGCTTAACCAGTCTCTAACCTGCTGAAGTTTTATCGAACCCTAACTGACCTGGGTGAAGGGAAATACACATCAACTCTAGGCAGATCTAGCCTTCCCTGTGGAAGAAAGGAAATACCCCACTCCAGCCCACTCTACATTGCTTTCCCTAAGAAGAAGGGGATGGATTGAGACGCACTTGCAAAATCCACAGTCCAGAGGCACAGAAAATACTAAGGCACTAAAAGGCACAGAGGCACTAGAAGACAGACCTAATCCTAGGACTATAGAATAAAGAGGAAAAGGAACAGAAAATATATATTTTAAATTACTTGAGAAATTCCTCAAATTAGTGTCAAACACCAAACCACAGATCCAGGAAGCTCAGAAAAAGCTAAGCATGATAAATGCCAAAAAGTACATCTAGGCATATCACTTTCAAACTACAGAAAACCAAAGATAAAGAAAAACTCCTGAAAGAAACCAGAGGCAAAAAAACACCTTACCTATAGAGGAACAAATATAAGATTACATCCAGCTTCCCCTTTGAAACCATGCATGCAAGAAAAGAGTGGAGTGAAATATTTAAAGTGTTTGAGAGGGGAAAAAAAAAAAAAACCTCACCAACCTAAAATTCTTGCTTTACCCTGCAAGACTATTTTTCAAAAGTAAAGGAGAAATAAAGACTTTCTCAGAGAAAGATGGAGGAAACGTGTTGCCAGTAGTCCTGCCTTGCAAGAGATGTTAAAAGAAGTTATTTAGGAAAAGGTAAAATAGTATAGGTCAGAAACTCAGATTCTCATAAAGAGAGGAAAAACATTGAAGAGGAAATAAGTGAAGGTAACATAAATTTATTTTTCTTATTCTTGAGTAATTTAACAGATAACAATTTGTTTGAAATAATAATAGCAACAATGTATTCATTATGTATGCTTATACATAAATGGCATGAATGACAGCAATGACACAAAGGATAGGAGGGAGAAATTAGGATAATTTTGTTATAAGGTACTCCTCATGAAATAGTATAGTGTTGTTTGACAGTGGACTTATATTCATTGTAAATGTATATTGTAAATTCTAGGGCAACCACTAAAAAGAGTTTAAAAAGAAGTATAACTGATATGCTAAAAAAGGAGAAAAGTAAAATCACATAAACTAAAACAATGAAAGGCAGAAAATCAGTGTAAGAGAAAAATAGAAACAAAGAACAAGGACAAATAAATAGAAAATAGTAACAAATAGGGTAGATATTAATCCAACTACATTGTAATCACTTTTGACATAAGTAATCTAGTCACACTAATTAAAAGAAAGAGATTGTCAGAATGAATAAAAAGAAAAGACTCAACTATATCTTGTCTATAAGAAACCCACTTTAAATATAAAGATGCATATAGGTTAAAAGTAAACCTATATGCAAAAAGATGAAAAAAGACATACCAGCTAACACTAATCAAAAGAAACTGGGAACACCCATATTAACTTCAAACACAACAAATGTTGAAGTAAGGAAAGTTTTCAGAAATAAAGAAATACACTGAGTAATGATAAAGAGGTCAGTACTCCAAGAAGACATATCAATCCTTAACATGTATGCACCTAACAACACAGCATCAAGCTGCATGTGGGAAAAACTGATAGAACTCCAAGGAGAAATAGATGACCACTATTATTGTTAGAAATCTCAAACCCTTCTATCAGAAATGAACCAATCCAGCAAAGATAAATCAGTAAGAACATAATTGAACTCAACAAACCCATCAATCAACCGGACATAATTGACATCTATAGCCTACTTCATCCCACAACAGCAGATTACATATTCTTTTCAAACTCTCATGAAACATTAACCAAGATAAACCATGTTCTGAGCCACAAAACATGCCTTAACAAATTTAAAAGAATATAAATTATACAAGATCTGCTTTCAGGCCAATATGGAATTAAAGTAGAAATCAACAACAGAATGATAACTGGAAAATCCCAAAATACATGGATACTAAACAACATACTTCTAAATAACACAGAAGTCAATGAAGAAATCTCAAGAGAAATTTTAAAACATTTTGAACTGAATGAAAATAAAAACACAACTTATCAAAAGTGTGAGATGCAGTGAAAGCAGTGCATAAAGGGAAATTTATAGCATTGAATACATATATTTAAAAAGAACATCTAAAATGAATAATAATTTAATAAATTATAAAAAGAACAGCAAAATTAAGGAAAAAAAGAAGTGGAAATTTAAAAGAAATTAAAGGAGAAAGATCTAAAATTAATAATCTAATAAATAAATAATCTACTAAACAAGAAAAAGTGAGTAACTTAAATCCAAAGCAGAATAAATAATAAAATGTAGAGCAGAAACCAATAAAATTGAAAACAGAGAAAACAAAAACAAAAACTCATTCTTTGAAAAGATCAATGAAATTGATAAGCCCCTACCCAGGCCAACAGAAAATAAAGAGGAATTACACAAATGACTAATATCAGAAATAAAAGAAGGGCCATCATTACAAAGTCCAAAGAGATAAAAAAAAAAAAGAGAGAACATTATGTACCACTCTACGTCTACCAATTTGATAACCTAGATGAAATGGACCGATTCCATGAAAGACACAATCTTCAAAAAAAATTACACAAGAAGAAATAGACAATCTGAATATGCCAATATCTATTAAAGATAGTGAATCAATGAATAATAATATACCAAAACAGAAAACACCAGATCCAGATGGATTTACCAGAGAATTCTACCACACATTTAAGGAAGAAATTATAACAATTCCCTATAGTCTCTTCCAGAAAACAGAAGCAAAGGAATAATTCCTAATTTATTTTGTGAGGCCAGTATTGCCCTAATACCAAAACCAGACAAAGTCATTACAAGAAAAGAAAAATACACCATGACCAAGTAAAGGTTATCCCAGATATGCATATCTAGTTCAACATTCAAAATCACTTAATGGGAGAGTACCATGGACAATATTGCTGAACAGACATACCTGGTGCTCATCTTCCTCTCAAGAAAGACCCAAGGTAATGAATAAAAAACTGAAATTCAACTGGAGTATCTGAGGGAGGGCACTGACGTGCAATAAGGAAATACTGAGATCCCTGTGGAGCACAGAAGCCCAGAATGGCAGCATAGAAAGAAGAGTGGAGCCCCTGCTCCAGCCACCTCATCTCCCCTGCCTGGATTGGCTCAGAGTCAGGAGGGACTTTATTCTGAGAAAAAAAAAAGGAGACAATCCCTGTTAACCCCCATTTTCACCACAGATACCTGCAGTCCTTACTACAGGAGAATCCTGCAGTCCTCATAAGCCCTGAGCCCAGTTTGAAGAGCTATCTGGAATTAGCACAATTGCATTACTCTGGATTAGAAGCACAACTTGTGCACTCCCCACCCCACCCCCTTTATAACCCAAGTTGCTGCAGCATAATGCCATCTTGAAACTAGAGCCACTGCCAGAAGACATCCTCCTCTGGGGCCCAATAGTCACTGCATCTCTCCAGCCATGGGGCTCTGCCATCATTCCACAAAGTCCACTCAAGTGGCTGCAATGCCATGACCCCAGCTGCTCAGAGCCTGGGCCCAGGAATGGTTATGACTCTGGTCCTGAGGAAGCCAACCCTACACCAGCTGTACTGCCACGTGCCCATCTCCCCAGTCAGAGAAATGGCCCTGCAGGATGACATGATTGTATATCTAGAAAACCCCATCGTCTCAGCCCAAAATCTCCTTAAGCTGATAAGCAGCTTCAGCAAAGTCTCAGGATACAAAAATCAATGTACAAAAATCACAAGCATTCTTATACACCAATAATTGACAAACAGAGAGCCAAATCATGAGTGAACCCCCATTCATAATTGCTTCAAAGAGAATACAATACCTAGGAATCCAACTTACAAGGGACGTGAAGGACCTCTTCAAGGAGAACTAGAAACCACTGCTCAACAAAATAAAAGAGGACACAAACAAATGGAAGAACATTCCATGCTCATGGATAGGAAAAATCAATATCATGAAAATGGCCATACTGCCCAAGGTAATTTATAGATTCAATGCCATCCCCATCAAGCTACCAATGACTTTCTTCACAGAATTGGAAAAAACTACTTTAAAGTTCATATGGAACCAAAAAAGAGCCCGCATCTCCAAGTCAATCCTAAGCCAAAAGAACAAAGCTGGAGGCATCATGCTACCTGACTTCAAACTATACTACAAGGCTACAGTAACCAAAACAGCATGGTACTGGTACCAAAACAGAGATATAGATCAATGGAACAGAACAGAGCCCTCAAAATTACACCGCATATCTACAACTATCTGATCTTTGACAAACCTGAGAAAAACAAGCAATGGGGAAAGGATTCCCTATTTAATAAATGGTGCTGGGAAAACTGGCTAGCCATATTAGAAAGCTGAAACTGGATCCCTTCCTTACACCTTATACAAAAATTAATTCAAGATGGATTAAAGACTTAAACGTTAGACCTAAAACCATAAAAACCCTAGAAGAAAACCTAGGCATTACCATTCAGGACATAGGCATGGGCAAGGACTTCATGTCTAAAACACCAAAAGCAATGGCAACAAATGCCAAAATTGACAAATGGGATCTAATTAAACTAAAGAGCTTCTGCACAGCAAAAGAAACTACCATCAGAGTGAACAGGCAACCTACAAAATAGGAGACAATTTTCGCAACCTACTCATCTGACTAAGGGCTAATATCCAGAATCTACAATGAACTCAAACAAATTTACAAGAAAAAAACAAACAACCCCATCAAAAAGTGGGCGAAGGACGTGAACAGACACTTCTCAAAAGAAGACATTCCATAACACATGAAAAAATGCTCACCATCACTGGCCATCAGAGAAATGCAAATCAAAACCACAATGAGATACCATCTCACACCAGTTAGAATGGCAATCATTAAAAAGTCAGGAAACAACAGGTGCTGGAGAGGATGTGGAGAAATAGGATCACTTTTACACTGTTGGTGGGACTGTAAACTAGTTCAACCATTGTGGAAGTCAGTGTGGCGATTCCTCAGGGATCTAGAACTAGAAATACCATTTGACCCAGCCATCCCATTACTGGGTATATACCCAAAGGACTATAAATCATGCTGCTATAAAGACACATGCACACGTATGTTTACTGCGGCACTATTCACAATAGCAAAGACTTGGAACCAACCCAAATGTCCAACAATGATAGACTGGATTAAGAAAATGTGGCACATATACACCATGGAATACTATGCAGCCATAAAAAATGATGAGTTCATGTCCTTTGTAGGGACATGGATGAAATTGGAAATCATCATTCTCAGTAAACTATCGCAAGAACAAAAAACCAAACACTGCATATTCTCACTCATAGGTGGGAATTGAACAATGAGAACACATGGACACAGGAAGGGGAACATCACACTGTGGGGACTGCTGTGGGGTGGGGGAGTGGGGAGGGATAGCTTTAGGAGATATACCTAATGTTAAATGACGAGTTAATGGGTGCAGCACACCAGCATGGTACATGTATACATATGTAACTAACATGCACATTGTGCACATGTACCCTAAAACTTGAAGTATAATAATAATAAAATAAAAAATAAAAAAAAGAAATGGCCCTGCAGAACTGCTCCAGGTGGACCTGCCCTTGAGCTGGCTGAGGAACAACATGCCTATAACCCTGGCCATAGAAATAGCCCAGCAGACTTGCCCCTGGCAAGCATCCCTGGTGTCCCCAGATGGGGAAACAGCAAGGCAGACCTGTCTTTAAAGGATTTACCCCAAGATGCCTGAGTAGCTGTGCACCTGGCCTCTGGCTGGAGAAACAGCCCAGTGGCCCTGATCTCAGTGTGCCAGTCCCCAAGCCAGCAAATCTGCCACACACATCTGTGCCCCTATGCCCTGAGAAAGTCTGATTAGACCACCTCTGGGCAAAGCAATGCCACTGCTGCCACAAATTCCTGCAGCCTAAGCTACTGAGATGCTTGCAAACATTGCTAATTTAGATTAGAGGTGAAGAAACTGCACAGAGACTGCACTACTACATTCCTGCAGCCTAAGCTACTGAGGTGCTTGCAAATATTGCTAATGTAGATTACAGGTGATGAAACTGCGCAGAGACTGCACTACTACATTCACCCAGAACAAAAGCCAATGTACCCCATCGAATCAGCACCCCAAGATTTGTCTATAGGAATAAGTATTTTTCCATAAAAGCTACTTCATAAAATTGGAGAGGGCAACTGTTCTACCAGATGACAACTATGAATGTAGGGGTACAAGAAACATAAAAAAACAACAAAACACCTCCAAATGAACACAGTAATTCTATAGTAACAAACCCCAAAGAAAAGGAAACATTAAAATACCAGAAAAGGAATTAAAAATGATTATCTCAAGGAAATTTGGTGAATTCAACAATATCAGGAAAACAATTCATGATCTGAATGATAAATGCAACAATGAAATATATAATTTAAAAAAAACCAGGAATCTGGCCAGGCACAGTGGCTCATGCCTGTAGTCTCAGCACTTTGGGAGGCAAAGGCAGGCAGATCACCTGAGGTCAGGAGTTCAAGATCAACCTGGCCAACATGGTGAAACCCTGTCTCTACTAAAAATATAAAATTGGCTGGGCATGGTCATATGTGCCTGTAATCTCAGCTACTTGGGAGGCTGAGGCAAGGAAAATCGCTTAAACCCAGGAGGCAGAGGTTGCAGTGAGCCAAGATCATGCCATTGCGTTTCAGCTTGGGCGATAGAGCAAGACTCAGTCTCAAAAAAAAAAAAAAAAACAAAAACAAAAACAAAAACAAAAAACAAGAATCTTAAAGCTGAAGAATTCATTGAATGAAATAGAAATAAAAAATACAGTTGACAGCTTCAACAACATACTAGACCAAGCAGAAGAATTTATTTTTTTTTAAGATGGAATCTCACTCTTGTCACCCAAGTTGGAGTGCAATGGCGCAATCTTGGCTCACTGCAACCTCCGCCTCCCAGGTTCAAGTGATTCTTCGGCCTCAGCCCCTCGAGTAGCTGGGATTACAGGCTCCTGCTACCACACCTGGCTAATTTTTCTGTATTTTTAGTATAGACGGGGTTTCACCATGTTGGCCAGGCTGGTCCCAAGCTCCTGACCTCAGGTGATCTGCCCGCCTCAGCCTCCCAAAGTGTTGGGATTACAGGCGTGAGCCACCATGCCCAGCCAAGCAGAAGAATTTCTGAACTTGAAGACAGCCTTTTTGAAAAAAGATAGGCAGACCGAAAGAAAAGGAAGGAAAGAAGAAGGAAGGAAGGAAGGAAGGAAATAAATAAATGATCACTTACAGGATTTATGGGAAACTATTAAGAGAACAAAAATCCACATTATAGAAATTCCAGAAGGAAAAGAAATGAGCAGAGGTAAGAAAACATATTTAGTAAAATAACAGCTGAAAACTTTCCAAGTTGCTTTCCTGTATAGCAGCAACTAAAAGTGGAATTTGAAATTAAAAACACATTGCCATTTACATTAGCACACCAAAAAATGAAATACTTAGGCATAAATCTAAGAAAATATGTATAAGATCTATAAACTATTAAAAAAACTATAAAAGTCTGAATGAAAGAAATCAAAACAGAACTAAATAAATGGAAATCTATTCATGTGCATAGAGTCAATATTGTCTAGATATTAGTTCTATCTAATATGATCTATACATTCAACTAAATCCCAATCAAAATAGCAGCATTTATTTTGTGGATATTGACAAACTGATTCAAAAGTTTACACAGAGAGACAAAAGACCCAGAATAGCCAACTCAATGCTAAATGAGAACAAAGTCAGAAAATTGACACTACCCAACTTAAAGACATAGTATAAAGGCATAGTAACCAAGACAGTGTAGTATTGGCACAAGAATAAACAAGAAAATCAAAGGATCAGAACAGAGAGCCCAGAAATAGGCAGATAATGTAGTTAACTGATCTTTGACAAAGGAATAAAGGCAATAAAATGGAGCAAAAATAGTCTTTTTAAATATGGGTGCTGGCCATGGAAAACTACGCAGCCATAAAAGGGAATGAGATCATATCCTTTGGAAGGACATGGATGGAGCTGGAGGCCATTACCCTTAGCAAACCAATACAGGAACAGAAAAACAAATACCATGTGTTCTCACTTGAAAGTGGGAGCTGAATGATGAGAACACATGGACACATGGAGGGGAACAAAACACATGAGACCTGTCAGATGATAGGGGGTGGGAGGAGGGAGAGCATCAGAAAGAATAGCTAATAGTTGCTAGGCTTAATACCTGGGTGATGGGATGATCTGTGCAGCAAACCACCATGGCACATGTTTACCTATGTAATAAACCTGCACATCCTGCACATGTGCACATGTATCCCTGAACTTAAAATAAAAGTTGGAAATAAGAAAATTATATATATATATATATACACATACATACACACACGGTGCTGAACAACTGGCCATTCATGTGCAGAAAAGTGAATATAAACACAGACTTTAAACCCTTCCCAATAATTAATTCAAAATGAATCGTAGAGCTAAACATAAAATGCAACTGTAAAACTCCTAGAAAATAACAGAGAAGAAAATCTAGATGGCCTTGTGTATGCTGACTTTTTAGATTAAAAAACCAAAAACATAATACATGACAGAAATAATTGATAATCTGGACTTCATTAAAATTAAAAACTTCCATTCTGTGAAAGATAATGTCCAAGAGAATGAGACGACAAGAAACAGATGGGGAGTAATTATTTGCAAAACACATATCTAATAAAGGACTGTTATGCAAAAGATACCAAGGACTCTTAAAATTAAAATGAACAACCCAATCTAAAAAAACTGAGCAAAATACCTGAACAGACACTTCACTAAAGAAGATATACAAGTGGCAAATAAGCATATGAAAAGATGCTCCATATCATATGTCATCAGGAAAATGCAAATTAAAACAATGAGAAATCAGTACATACTTACTAGAAAGACTGAAACACTGATGACACCAAATAATGGCAAAGATGTGGAGCAACAGGAGCTGTCATTCATTGCTGGTGGGAATGCAAAATGGTACTGCTACTTTGGAAGACCTTTTGGCAATTTCTTAAAAAACTAAACATAATCTTGCCATGCAATTTACCTTGTTATTTACACAATTTGCCTTGTAATTTACATAAAAGAACTGAAAATTTATGTCCACACAAAAACCTGCACATGTATGCTTACAGCAGCTTTATTCATAATTGCCAAAACTTGGTAGCAACCAAGATATCCTTTAGTAGGTGAATGGATAAACAAACTATGGAGCATGTGGACCATGGAATATTATTCAGTGCAAAAAAATGAGCTATTAAGCCATGAAAACACACAGAGGAAACTTAAATGCATATTACTAAAAGAAGCCAATCCGACAAGATGATATACTATATGATTCCAACTACATGACATTCTGGAAAATGCAAAACTATGAAGATAGTAAAAAGATGAAGTGTTATCAGAGGTGCAGTTGTAGAGGAGGGATCAATAGGTGGAGCATAAAGGATTTTCATGGTAGTGAAACTGCTTCTCTGTATGATACTAAAATGTCCAAACTCATAGAATGTACAACACCAAGAATGGACCTCCATATAAACAATAGTCTCCAGGTGATAATTGATGGGTCAGTGTAGGTTCATCAGTTGTTAACAAATGTACCACTCTGGTGGGGAATATTGATAATGGAGGAGGCTATGCACGTGTGGGGGGCAGGATATATATAAGAAATATTACCTTCTTCTCAATTTTACTGTGAACGTGAAATGTCCCGGGAAAAATAAATTCTCTAAAATCTATGAAGATTGAAATAATCATGGAATTGATCAAATAATAATATAATATGTATTTTTTAAATTCATAATCAGGAAAATTGGGCTTTAGTCTACAAATAGGTTTTTGTTTGTTTGTTTGTTTGTTTTGGTTTGTTTGTTTAGAGATTGAGTCTTGCTTCGTCACCCAGACTGGAGTGTGGTAGCGTGATCATGGCTCACTGTAATCTCGAACTCTTGGGCTTAAGTGACAAATAGGTTTTGAGGATATTTGTATAAGCATAAACATCTTCTAGATAATTTCAAAATAGAACAGAAGTATATCAGTTCTTACCACAGTAAAATTTTTATAAGATTTTAAGTATGCCAATGTGTATTAATAGGCAAAAAGGAACAAGAAAAAAAGAGTACCTTCAACATCCCCTTCATGTAGTTAAGGTAATTTTCCTTTCTGATGTGCAGTTGACATGTTTAAAGACCAGTCATTTCACTGGACAGTTTTCTTTTACAATTAGGACCATTTACTTAGGTTAATCTTGACAAAGCTTGGCTTATCTTCACGTGCAATAACAATCACTGCTTACTATGCTTTTGAAATGTGCTTTATGAAACAAAGAGGCCATGGTAAATGTCCATTTTCAAATGGAATAACATTTCCATTTCACCCAAGGTTTGTCAGGGAATTTGTCAGGGAATTAAGCATTAGGTCTACCAAGAGCCATAACATAAATTTTGACATATTAAATAGGGACCAGTGACTAGGAGACACTCTAATAATGTCCCTTCCATGATACTTAGATAAAATCCACTCCAGATCTGCAACTTCTTTCAGAAGAATCTGGCCTCGCTATGCACTAATAATATAATGGTCATTTGGGGGCAAAATTTATTCAAGGTACTCATTTATACTACATGTGCCATGCAGTCCCGCATGCTCTTCTTCATGCTTCCGTTGTTAACTATGATCTCCTCTCGCCCTTTTTAAATATATCAGCACTACGCATGTAAATGTTCTGAAAGTATCCCTAATATTAAATGGTTTCTTTTTGTTTCCAGTTTACCTGCCTAACATTAATATGAGAAGATTACATGGTACCTTGCAGATAAAAAACCACTCTACACTAGTGTGGTAGGCAAGAATGGCCCTAGATAAAATCATGAAATACATACCCTTATTCCTGCAACCCTTCTATACCAACATTCCTCTGTAATTCCTTCTGCCCCTAGAATCTCAGGGTTCTCAATTAATCCTGGTTACAAAGAATAGTGGACTGATTAATATTCTTACATTGAATCATCCTGTAACTTCCATAGAGTTGGAAGTTATAAACACAAAGGAATAAATTACTAATGGTGGAATTTCAAACCTGAACTACATATTACTTAAGGAGTTATTTTGTGGTGTGGGGCTTTCTTTTTGCCCCTCCAAGCATACCATCTAGATGACTACTCGTTTCACCCCCACATAAGAATAGCAATGGTTCCATTATGCAGGCAGGCTTTCCAGATAAGACCTAAAGCAGCTTTCTAGAATTCTTCTTATTCCATTAACTTCACTAGCAAGAAACAGTCAGGAGCAAAATTCAGTCCTGTTCTGCCCTGTCCAGGCCTGAAAGTTGCATGTAATCTAAGATTGATGGGTGAAGTGACATGATTCTGGCCCATATGTCAACTGCAAAGATTCCATACTATATCCCCTCTTGATGGAGTTAGGGTAATCCAGGAAACAACCATAATCTGGGTAGAGGGCATTCTGGAGAAGGTAGGACATGTGCAGGACTCTCATAGCTGAAAGAACATAATCCCAGGGCAGGAGAGTAGGCTTTTATAAGTAACTGTTCCCAGTGATGGGGACAGTGAAGAAAGATATGTATGTCAGAGGAAAATACCTTGGATGTTGATCTTCAGCTTCTAAGAAGATCTGAGCTCTTAGGGGCCAGATGGCTATCTCCAGTATCCAGACTGACACTAAGGTACACCACATCCTCATGAGTAGGGAGTCAACAGCAGAGTGCTGAGTTAGAACATCGCTTTGTGGCAATGAAGAATGCCCTTGAAGACATGGTACGCCCCATTACTCAGTGCCTTACTATGCCAAAGCAATGGCAGGAAAAGCTTTGTTTCCTTGAAGGCATGGGTACTTTTCATTCATTTTGCCAATAATAACTGGCCAGAGAACTGACTGTACGTTCCTACTGTTTCAGCTGCCTGGAGACTTTGAACAAAGACAGTAGTTAAATTATTACAAAGAATTGAGGTTTTATAGTATACAAATTTGTTCTCATTTGTCTCAGTCTTGATTTCTTACTCAAATTGTGTTTTTGAAATCATTCTTTTCTTTTTATTGTTTCTTTGCTTGTAATATGTTATTTTTAAAGATATAGTTGTCTTAGGTCACTCCTATGTCAAATATTTTGTCTAATGAAGCAGAAGAAGTGGTAAGAGAAATATCTAGATACCACAATAATAAGACATGTCATCTCTTATCTCTCTCAGACAGTTCTACTTCTTAGCACAAAGGTCCAGTGAAGTGCACAGCAAAGTATGGGCTCATGACCACATTCAAAAATCCCCTCAAGTGTTTATTTTAAATGCCTATTTTCAGGTTCATCCAACATGCGCTGAACCAGGAACTTCGGGGTGAGGCCCAGGAATTTAAGGTTTCAATAAGCAATGCTTAATATACTAATTGCATTCAAGTTAGAGGACCAGTGGTCTACGGAAAAGACCTCACACTCTCCTTGCATGTCCTAGACAAAAGCTAAAGCAACTTTAGTTTTAAGAATCTGAATTTGAACTTGGAGGATAGGTCATGCCTTATACTGCTTTATCATCTAAATATCATGAGATTTCTTAATATAAGTTAGTTAGAACTTTAACTTCTAAAATTCTATCTTCCAACTGGTGTTATGATAATCATACAAATGTAAGGCTTAGTTGAATACCAGCTTACAAAATCGAAATGACTCATGTTTTAACTTGGTGAAGAGCACCTATATGTTTACAAAAAATTCAAGAGACAGCAAAGGTCCTGGCATCACTTTTGCCATTGTTGGCAGCTATAGGTCATCTGCCAATGTTTTGCCTATCTCCAAAAGTATTTAGTGCTAGGGAACCATGACTGCATTTCATTTGCCTGATGCCACATCAAATTAGTTCCAATAATGATAATGGTTTGGTACTATTATGTGCAAACCAAATGGTTTTGTGTCACCTGTTTACCTGTTTTATAAGAACAATGGATCTCTGTAGTTAGACCTGAATATTTACACTAATTATGTTTTCATTTTCATTGGTGTTTAGGTACCAGGAGTGAGAAAAATGTTTATTAGCTCCCAAATAGAGGTAAAAACACTAATTAAAGAGGAAAAGGTGAAATGTTATTCCAGTCAAATGCTAATCTAATCTAATAACAATTAGAGCATTTGTAGCAAATGGAAACATCTCAGAGTAAGAATGCTATTATCATTTTAAAATCATATGGTACTCTTCTCTGCTAATCATTAATTCATCTTGCACTCTGTTATCACCAAGTTGATGATCCCATTTGAAACCAGTTGAGCCTGTGCCTTGCACATTTTGCCAGAAAATTAGCTATGCTAAACTTATTCTTATACTGCTAGATCATAAGTCTGTTAAAAGTCAAACCTTAAATCAACTGGCAGATTATAGTTTACAACTTTATGAATGCCCTTTATAAGCTACCAAAGCCATTTGTAGACTTTTACGAAGCAACAGAGTGTAATGAAGTTATTTTGGGTGGAAGTTGATGTGCTAAATGGAATCAGCTGACCCACGATTTATCCAAGAGTTTGTTAAGTAAGCATGTCAGCCTCTACTTAGATGGTGAGAAATAACTGCAGTGTTTCTAAAGGTATCCTACTTGTAAAAAATTCTGTGTTCCTCTGTCTCTCTCTACCTCTAATTGTACATTTTCTATTCCCTCTCTCTAGTAACTCTACCATGTACTTAACAATTTAACTCTAGAAAATTCAGCATGCAAATTGGTCTCATGAAGAATGATTGTCATAATAACTAATATTTTGGCCAAGAATGAAGATAGACAGAGCTAAAAAGAGCCCAACACACAGTGAGGAGCCAAGTTCAATCAGACCTAGGACTTGAAGCGCAGTTGCTCAGCCAAGTGCAGCCTAGTTCATCTGACTCAGCTGACTCACACTCTACATGCAGGAAGAATAAAAATAAATGAATCACTGTGTTATAGGAGTAGTTTGTTGCACAACAATGGCTGACTGACACAGATCTTCTGTGAAGTAAGACAATTTGCCTAACAGTAGACTTTCCAACAGCAATGATGAAGGCTAGAAGTCAATAAAATAATATTTCCAATGTGCTGAGATAAAATAATAGCCACCCTAGAATTCTATAACCCAAACAACTATTTCTAAATAGTTAGATGAACAAGAAAAAAGTGCATTTACAATCAACAGACATTCACCAAAGAAACATCCAGAAGGAAATATATGGTCCCTAGCAGGAAAGTCTGAGAAAAGAATTGTGAGCAAAGGTTGGGAAATATGTAGTTATAATAAACAAACATGGGTGGCATAAAATATTTAGTCTGAATTACAAGGTTTTTACCTGAAAGAATTAAAATACTAGGCAGTATCCTAATGAAACTAACATTTCTGGCATTCTTATAATACTCAAGAGAAGACTAAGGTAGTATCTGATAGGGTTTGGCTGTGTCCCCACCCAAATCTCATCTTGAATTGTAGCTCCCATAATTCCCATGTGTTGTGGGAAGGACCCAGTGAGAGATAATTGAATCATGAGGGCACTTACCCTCATACTGTTCTCGTGGTAGTGAACAAGTCTCATGAAATCTGATGGTTTTTTAAAGGGTTTCCCTTTTCATTTGGCTCTCATTCTCTCTTGCCTGCTGCCACGTAAGAAGTGCCTTTTGCCTTCTGCCATGATCGTGAGGCCTCCCCAGCCACGTGGAACTGTGAGTCCATTAAGCCTCTTTTTCTTTAAATTACCCAGTCTCGGATATGTCTTTAACAGCAGCATGAGAATGGACAAATACAGTACCTATAGATTTTGTTAAGTTAAATGCATGTGGTAAAATTTAAAAGTAACCACAAAAAGAACAGAAGTAAACTGTATAACATCTAAACTGATAGAAGGCAGAAAATTAGATAAGAAAAGCTAAGCAAGCTAATAAAAACTTCAAATTTTTTTTAAAGTCAAGAAAAAAGCATAGTTTGATTGCTTCTAAGCTAGAAGAAACAATTTGAGTTATAGTATTGAATATACAGGGTCCAAATATCAATACAAGACATATAAGCAAGAGAGGACTTAATAAAGGGGCAACCAATTCCATAAAGAAGACTGGAATTCATTAAAGAGGGATTGTAGCCACCCAGGGCTGAAGCCGGCATTTTCCCTGAGCCTGTTAATAAGTTTGATTTGATTTTTAAGTACTTGTAAATTTTCCTCTACCTTACCAGAGGTGTTAATCATTACCAAACCCAATAAAAAGTCCTAGCTGACTCAGTGATAGTAAAACTTTCATGCTTCCTTTTTGTCAGTAACTATTATCCCTGCTATAAGGATAATAATTAAGCTAAATACAACAGCAATGGAAACTCTATCCAGTACTTCAGTTAGAAGGTGCTACTATGCATAACCCTATCGCAAATAGTATAGTGAATATAGCAATTTCTGCAAGTGTGGTGTAGTAGATAATTTCCATCTAAAATTTTACTTGCCAAGATATAGAATTTTCCTTTGGTGATCTATGAAGCCTTGGTTTTATTTTCCCAAAGAAACCTCTGGGTTATGGGCATCCTACTCACTTTCATTATCTGGCAGAATTTGCAGGATAATTGCCCAGAACTAGCATATTGATGCAGAGTTTTACATTACCCATCCCTTTTTCTTTCTTCCAAACTGCAGGAGATTGCCACTTGATTCACAGGAATAAGCAGGGTTAGTCTAAAATGTAGGCAAAAAGCTTAAAAACAATTAGAGACTAGGATTTAATGAGAAATGTATGATAAGCTTTGGAGAACAGTTTTTCTCTCCAGTCCTCATTTTTCATAAAAATAAATTATGATAGGACTGTGTGTGTTGTTCATAAAATAAACTTTAGTCCTATACATGGCCTGATTATTTGCATAAGGTGCAGCAAGAAAGGTTATTTCTACATAGGCCTTTTGGATTGGCTTTGATGAAACTATGTTCCACAAGGAGTCTCAGATAAGACCTTTTAAAGCCAAGCCCAGCCATGGGTTTGTGTCCTCAAATACCAGTGAGTTGGGTGATCCTCTCCCCTTGAGGTCCCAAGATAAACTCAGAGCTCCCAGACCTGTTAGAAAGTGACATAGTGGTGCTGATGACTAACAAAAATAGTTCATTTTTACAAAGTGTATTTTTGTTGTTGTCCTGAATCATCACCTTGGTTACAGGAAGTAGAGCAAACTGACAGATACAAAGGGATTTATAAAAAACCTCTCTATTTAGGCAGATTCTCTGGAACATTCACCACCTCTAAGTCCAGTGGTGAGAAGTCATCTCTGCTCTGACTTATTGGCTCATTAGAAACCAGCAGCAATGCCTCCAGAATTGAATCCCTTTCATTCATTATTCAATACTGGCATATTTTGGTATAAAGCATCGTATGCATTCAAAACGTCTCTTTGAAATGAAAGTTCTTAGGCTTTACAAGTGTTTAGCCATCTTGTATTCAAATGTGTGTCCTATTTAAAAGATCTAAAAATAGCAGTAGCACATGTGAATGAAAAATAATCTTTTGAGGTGTTTTTCTCTTGTTTAGGTTGTGCTTTATTAGCAAGATCCTTGGATACTGCATCTCTGTTACTGGTCTTTTGCATACCTTGTCTCAATTGGTTAGATGACTCAAAACAATTTCCTCTAACTTAAAAACCAACTGGTAAATTTGATCAAGGAAGTAGTATAATCTGGAAATGGTATTGCTACTATATTTTTCAATAGATTAAAATAGTACGGTAAGTTATGTCTGTGAGTCATTTAACATAAATGCCAGCATGTAAACACTGTTGTAGACCAAAATGGAAAAGTAGCAATCTAGTCTTGCCATCAACAAATAGATACTTGTTTTCATAAAATTCAGATTTATTCTTTAAATAATGTGCAAATTAAAAACTTTCATTCATTATCAGTAAGATATATAATCAAAATGTCAAAAGATAGATAATTTTGTACATCAAACAATCATTTTGTAAATAAGCACAAAGGAAAAAATTTTTTAAAAGTCCAAGGAGCCAAGACTTGATTATTTATTATTTTTCCTCTTTGTGTTAAAAATTATAAATAATGATGAGATTCTATTTGATCATCTGAAAATGAACAGTACTCATGCCCAAGGAATAAAAAGGGCATAGTAAAATAATCAACAATAGAAATACATTAGCAAAACCCATTAGTCATCTTTAATGTGACTACAAGAAGGCAGATAGTGGGTGTATTAATCCACTCTCACACTGCTATAAAGAACTGCCCAAGACTAGGTAATTTATTAAGAAAAGAGGTTTAATTGACTCACAGTTCCACATGGCTGGGGAGGCCTCAGAAAACTTAGTCTTTGCGGAAGGGGAAGGGGAAGCAAGTACCTTCATCACAAGGGGGCCAGAAAGACAGAAGAGTGAAGGAGGAACTTCCAAACACTTATAAACCATCAGATCTCATGAGAACTCTCTAACTATCACAAAAACAGCGTGGGGAAAACCACCCCCATGATCCAATCACCTCCCACCCTAGACAATGAGTATTACAGGTCCCTCCCTCAGCACATGGGGATTACAATCTGAGCCGAGATTTTGGTGGGGACACAGAGCCAAACCATATCACTGGGGTGGGGGTTGAGTGGACATTTGGAAGAAGAGAACAGCACTGGGTTTCCTGATTTTTGAAGGCCTTTAATTTAAAGACAGGCCCCTCCTATCACCTTCCTGACTGATGGAAACCTATGCTTTTACTGGCTTGATGAAGAGGACAGATTTCATGGTAACCACAGCAACTAGAAAGTGAGGAGAGAAGTCCCATAAGAAGAGAACTGGAGAGTGATAGCCCCAAATTCTATGTGTATAAACAAACTTTGTCCAAACCTCAGGTTGACATAAAATACTCATAAGCTGGGAAGATTCCATGTAGCTCAGCAAAGGCTAATAAAATTGAATGGAAATTTTGGCTTCTGCCCACACAGAAGAGGTTGAGTTAAAAGTTTGAATTCAGTCCATTTAACTGCATGATAGACAAAAAAAGAGGGAACTGGAAAAAAAAAAAACCTGCAGAGGAATGTAACGGGATGCAGAATCTCTGCAATGTATGCTCATAATGTACAGTATACAACCCATAATCACTAGAAATAAAGAATCAGAAAAATGTGACTCAGATTCGAGGAAAAAGGTAATCATTAGAGACTGATCCTTAAATAACTCAGATATTAAAGTTAGGAGAAAGACTTTGAGGCAGATTTTATAACTGCCCTTTAACTAAATATTCAAAAATTATAAATCAAGCCAATTAAGTTTCAAATAAAACTTATTATATCTCCTGCCTTAAAGAAAATGCTTTCACAATGACCTGAAAGACCAGATCCAAATTCAGAGTTCCTGAAAGGGAATCCTTGTACGCTGTTGGTGGGAATGTCAATTACTACTCTCATTATAGAAAACATCAGGGAGGTTCCTCAAAAAATTAAAAACAAAACTACCAAATGATCCAGCAATTCCACTACTGAGTACATATCAAATGGTTATGAAATTGGTTGTTGAAAAGATATCTGCACTCCCCTGCTCCCTGAAGCAATTTTATAACAGCCAAGCAACAGAATCAACTTAAGTGTCCATCAACAGATAAATAGATAAAAAGAAAATGTAGTACCTATACACAATAAAACATTATTAACCTTAAAAAAGAAGGAACATCTGTCATTTGCAACAACATGGATGAACCTGAAGGATATTATGTTAAGTGAAATAAACCAGGTATGGAAAGACAAATACCATATAATCTCACTCATATGTGGAATCTAAAAAAGTCAAACTTGTAGAGGGTAGAATGGTGGTTACTAGGGGTTGGCTGAAGGTGGAAGAGAGAGGGATTAGTGAGATATTGGTAAAATGATAAAAAAAAAATTCAGTTAGACAGGAGGAATGAGTTTGGAAGAATTTTTTTTTGTATTTGCTAGCTTCCTTTTATTTTTTATTTTTTTTTATTATACTTTAAGTTCTAGGGTACATGTGCACAACATTCAGGTTTGTTACATAGGTATACACGTGCCATGCTGGTTTGCTGCACCCATCAACCTGTTACCTACATTAGGTACTTCTCCTAATGCTATCCCTCCCCCAGTCCCCCACCCCCCGATAAGCCCTGGTGTGTGATGTTCTCTGCCCTATGTCCATGTGTTCTCATTGTTCAGCTCCTACTTATGAGTGAGAACATGTGGTGTGTGGTTTTCTGTCCTTGTGAGAGTTTGCTCAGAATGATGGTTTCCAGCTTCATCTATGTCCCCATAAAGGACATGAACTCATCCTTTTTATGGCTGCATAGTATTCCATGGTGTATATATGCCACTTTTTCTTAATGCGGTCTATCACTGATGGACATTTGGGTTGATTCCAAGTCTTTCCTATTGTGAATAGTGCGGCAATAAACATACATGTACACGTGTCTTTATAGTAGCATGATTTATAATCCTTTGGGTATATACCCAGTAATGGGATCACTGGGTCAAATGGCATTTCTAGTTCTAGATCCTTGAGGAATTGCCACACTGTGGAAGAATTATTTTATGACTCAATGACATGTTACTATAGTTAATAACTATGTATTGTATGCTTGAAATTGCTAAGAGAGTTGATTTAAAGTGTTCTTATCACAAAAAAGTATATGAAGTAATGGATATGTACATTAGCTTAATTTAGCCATTTTATAATATATACATATATCAAAACATATTATATGCCATAAATATGTAAAAATTTTGTCAACTAAAAAATTAATTAATTGAAAAATCAAAAACAAGGAATTCTTGAACTCCTTGAAGTTCTAGGCCAAAATTCAATGGCCCAAGGGAGTGTGGCAGCACCCTGGCTACATTCATGCAAACTCCTGCCCTTTGGCCCCCCATTTCATCCCACACCTCAAGGTGGTCCACATACCTACCTGTGGACATTCCAGCTCACAAGCCTACCTGGGCTGTGCACACCATGGATGGTTTATGCTCAGGAGGACACACTGGGGAGAAGTCTATACAAGTTTGGGGGACAGTCTGGGGACCTTTTGTGCAGAGAACACCAAGGATCTGAGTACCCTACTTGTGGTCCAGAAAGAGTCACCAGCTCTGAATGAACATGTTCACTTGGCTCCTTAGGCTCTTGCTGCTAGGGAAAGGATACAGCCAGGGGAGACTCAGAATAGATCCTTTTAAGTGTAGGATCCAGGGCAAGAGCTCTTTTGAGAAGGCTAAAGTGGTACAGGTCATAGAAGACATTGGGCTTTGGAAAAGTTTCCAGCCCTAGATCTTCTACTTACAAGTTATGTGACCTTGGGCAATTCACTTAACTTCTCTCTGCCTCAGTATCCACATCTATAAAGTGAGAATAATAATAGTCTCTAATGTTTTGTAGAGATTAAATGAGATCATGCTCTCTGTGCACAAAATGCTCTCAATTTTAGCTGTTATTATTTTAGTTTTGTGGTTATTGCTATTGCCAAACTTATTGTTTTCCACTGATCTGTAGGATTTCTATCTCTGAATGGTTTTAAAGTATAAGCTGTTAACTTTTAAGACCTATATAACAATATTAAAAAAAAAATCGCTGTACTATCTGAGCTGACAGTGAGCCTTTCAAATTTTTCTTAGCTTCCAGATACTGAATAGTGCACAAGTTCTTGCAAACATCCATACTGAATGAGAGTGCTTACATTTATTGGGTGTCTATTAAATGCCAGGCTTTGGGCCTAAGACTCTATATGAAGTATTTCATTTAATGTCTTTAATAAAGCTGTGGATCAGGAACTTCCTCCATCTTACAGATGAGCAAACTGAGGTTCAGAGAGGTTAACATCCAGAAGATCACACTGTTACAAAGGTAGACAAATGGAGATTCAGATCAAGTGGCTTCCATGATTTTTGATTCAAGTAGTTTGAAAATTGCTACCTATTGTTAGAAATGCCCTTTATTGTGGATATAATTTAAGGAAAGCAATGCTATTCTGCTTTCAGATCCTTCCTGGTCATGATTCCCAGCTCATAGAACATGAATAAATAATTGCATCTTATACATGATATAAAGGTCCTAATCACCTTTAAATGCACATCATGGATCTATTTCTTCCTATCTACACAGGAAGATGCAAAAGCAAACTTCAGGAATTAGAAAATCATGAAGAAACTACCTGAGTAAAATACAAAGAGATCTAAAAATGAGAGAGAGAGAGAGAAAGAAGGAGACAGGTAGCTTTTATCATAGACAGTGTCTTTGCAGCTGTAGCACATGTAATAACGGTGATCTTAAGCAGGGAAAGAAAATGACAATAAATGTAGTATCACTCCCAACCTTCCCGCTCCCTCCTTTCAATCTACAAGTATTATTTAATCATCAGATGCTTGTCAACAATCTACTCCTGCAAAAATATTTGAAGAAATTACTAAAGAGCAACACAGTGAAGCAACAGTGAACAAGACCCAGAGCATTCCAGAGTTCTGACCATTCAGAAGGGCAGGCTACACTCAGAAGCTGTATTAAGTTCCCTTTTATTTATCTGTGTTACCTTTTGTCTCTAAAACTCAACAGGCACCATATTCCATCTAGTCTTCTTTATAACTTATCTGCTGCATACACTCTAACAATTTAACACAGCTTGCCCTGCTTGTTTGGCTTTTGGTTTTGGTTTGCATACCTTGCTAGTCCTACTAGAAGGCAGGCCCCAATGTGGCAGGTATTTTGCCTCAAGCCACCTTGTTTGCCATATGGTTTCTCAGTGTGCCCATGGAATAGTTGAGCTGATACTGAAAGAAGCCAAGTGAAAAAGGCTTTGGTTGAATAAGAAATCAAAAGGAACTGCAACCGATCTTCTTTTCCTGTCCCTCTTGGCTTTCAGATTTTCTCAGAATTCTACATTTACACACTACCTTGCTCACTGTTTATTGCCTTTGTCTCCCACTGGACTGTGAGTTCTAGGACAGAAGCAATCCAGGTTTGTTTTGTTCATCCTTGTTTTCTCAGAATACAACACAGTGGTCTGATTCATAGTGAGCACTTAGCACTGAGCACTTATTTGTTGAATTGAGTGAATGGATGGGTAGCTGGTTGGGTGGATAAAAGGAGTCAGATGGTCTCTTCTGTATGCAGATTTCTGAATTCCTTGAAGCCCTACAAGTGCAGCATAACAGAGGAACGCGATGTCTTCATTCTGCTGTGATCGTGGGTGGAGCAGATGGGAATTTTTCAAACAGAAGGATATTTAAGAACTGTTTTTAGGACTACAGGGAGTGAGAAAGAGTGGGCTGGGCTAATGACTGGACAGTTGGGCATCAGCATAGTCAATAGAGGCTTTAATTCAAACAGCTTCAAATTACATATTTACTAAATCCTGACTGTGCTGCTATTTGGGTCATGAGATCTTGAGTGAATTTTTTCTTCTCCCTATATTTTTCTTAAAGTTGTTTAATGAGTTTGCTTTTTGAACTGGAAAAAGAAAAGTCATATTCAGAGTATTTATTAAACACCTAATATATGCTTAATTTTGTGAGAGACAGAATTGAGGAGACACAGAAAAAGAAGGCAAGAGGCATGGTTCCTACCAAAAAGGAGCTTACAATTTAGGTTTAGACTTAGAAGAGTCAAAAGCTGTATTTAGTTGTATGTATTGCTAAGATCTCTGCATGAACTTCTCTTCTTATATCAGCATTGGTATCGAATTGGTGCAAACTCAGTGTGGTATTTTAGGAGCTGCAGAACACAGGCAAACAGCCAAGGAATCTCCCTCATGTTTGCAAAACTGAAAGGCAGACTATTCAGATTTGTAAAGAAAATCTGGGGCATATTATTTGCAGTTTCTGGGGGTGATGAGACTTCTTGAAAAGAGATTTTCATGATTAATCGTTTCTTAAAAGATGTGACTGCTTTTCTGGTTTTTCTAAACAAAGTTCTTTGAGAGATATTCTCATTTTTCCAGTGAAACTTATGTTAATTGATATTGAATTGGCAGTTTTAAAATCCATGGCACATTTGATAAGTTCTCTGTCTTAGACTAGCAGAAGCCCAAGGGTTTCTAGGGAGTGGCAGGATAATACATTGGTACTTTGGGAGAAGGAAATACAATTGGAGAGAGAGCAGTGCAACCATACCAAGAATCTTTCTACATGGATGAAGCTGGAAACCATCATTCTCAGCAAACTAACACAAGAACAGAAAACCAAACACCGCATGTTCTCACTCATAAGTGGGAGTTGAACAATGAGAACACATGGACACAGGGAGGGGAACATCACACACCAGGGACTGTCGGGGGGTGGGGGGGCCTAGGGGAGGGATAGCATTAGGAGAAATACCAAATGTAGGTGACGGGTTGATGGGTGCGGCAAACCACCATGGCAAGTGTATACTTATGTAACAAACCTGCATGTTCTGCACATGTACCCCAGAACTTAAAGTATAATTTTTAAAAGATGAATTAATATGCCAGCAAGTCTCAAGCTATTGTGATTGCAGGGAACATTTCTGTGGTGGCAGCTGCTAACTAATGCTTCAGAAGGCTACGTTGAGTCAATTGGATAATATTTGCTAAAGATAGATGTGAAATATCACAGATCACCACAAAAACAGCGACTGAAAATCCTAAAGAGTTGAGAAGTGATATTAACATAGCAGTCTACATCTTCCAAATTGATAATAAGAGTCACAAACTTCTGTGAAAAAAAACTACCCATAAAGGGAGGAAATTCAGGTCTTTGTTTCCTTAGCAATAGAGTCTATTTATGCAATTCTCTCTCAGGTCTTCAAAGAAGCTGAGCAGAGGTAAGACTATGGTAGAGATGAAAAATAAAGGACACTGAGAAATGGAATATCTCTGACTCTACACATCTCATGGGACATGCTAAGTCAGTTTCTCCTTTTGTTATTGGGATCAATCATGACCATACTGTTTGAATCTAAATATTTACAGTTCTATTGACAGAAATGAGTAACTGAACTGAAATGCTTTCTCACAATAGAAAGCATAAGTGCATATGTGTCTAAAGAACATTTTCAATATATGATAGCAAGTCATGACAACAAAATCATGCCTTCATCACAGAGAAGAAATCGTGTTTCTTGTTTGCTATGGCAATGGGACCCATCCGTGGGTCAAAAGGCAGAATCAGCCTTTTAGATACACTCATGGAACACCTTTACATCTGGCATGTGAAGATACTAGTCTATTTTGATTCTCTTAATGCTGTTAAAGTGTATGTTTTCATAGCTAGGGATTCAAACCACAATTTTTTGTTTGTTTGTTTTTAGGTTATATATGCTAGAAAAATAACGCCTCTAAAGGGAATTGTGTTTTCCTAACTTTAGTCTTATAAAATTAGAGGATAATAGTCAGCAATAGCTGGTTTCACCTAAAACTTACTCACTCTACCTTGAAAATATTGGACCCAATTAGGGACAAGAAAGGATTGGTTTTTGTGTTGCTTTGTTGTTGCTGTTTAGCTGCTTAGTTGTTTTGATTTGGTTGAATTTGAAAAGAGGTTAAGAGGAAAATATGTGAACGTTTGGGGTTCCTAAAAACAAGTGAATCTTGCCCTGTTTGGTAGCTGAAGGGAGAATCTGATCCTTCTAATCCCAGGGACAAAGCTAGCACTTGTTACAAAAGAAATGGAGGCCTGAGGCTGGGCGTAGTGGCTCACGCCTGTAATCCCAACACTTTGGGAGTCCGAGGCGGGCGGATCACAAGGTCAGGAGATCGAGACCATCCTGACTAACACGGTGAAACCCCGTCTCTACTAAAAATACAAAAAATTAGCCAGGTGTGGCAGCGGGTGCCCGTAGGGAGGCTGAGGCAGGAGAATGGCGTGAACCCAGGAGGCGGAGCTTGCAGTGAGCCCAGACTGCACCGCTGCACTCCAACCTGGGCGACAGAGCGAGACTGCATCTCAAAAAAAAGAAAGAAAGAAAGAAATGGAGGCCTTGTGACCCCCCGGAGTATTTGACCACACAGCCTCCTTCAGCACTTGTTTCTAGAAAGGATGTACCTATCTTTGTGCCTCTAAATATCTACTGAGAGCTTCAGTCCAAATAATTCAGATAATCAAATGTCAGCTCTTGGGGGACACAAAAAGGAGCAGTTTTCATTTTCAGTTTCTATTGCATGTTTTTTCCTCCACTCAATCTTTTTGAGATCAGTAGGCAGTCTGTAGGGTACACTCAGAAATGAAAACTCATCCAAAATTGAAGAAATGTATGCTGGATTAAGGAAATAGCACAGGGAATATCAAATTCCTCAGCATTTAGTATGTGTAACTTTTTCAGCAGGGAATATGCACTAGGGAATGTGGAAGGCCAGAATTCTCCCCCTATAATCCCTCTGTTTATGTTTTCCTAAACCATACACAGAGCTCCCCTGGACTGACTCTAGAGGAGCTCCATGAGCAGAGGCCAAAACAGATCAATGTTGACTCCAAATGCTAACCCTAAGGATTGTCCAATATTTGCATTAATTCAGCCTCTCTTGAAATCTCTGGTTTTGGAAGGAAAAAAGAATTTCACAATCTGGTTAACATCTGGCTTGCTGGCATTAACTGAAAACTTTGCTGCGGTTCTGTTTTAAGACTCTGTGGAACTCCCTGTAGATAATGCCTGATCTTGGAAAGTTTAATGAAGCAGATGGCTCTCTTAAATAGAAAAATCTAACTACAGGAGGCAAGCACCCAAGAAGCTCCCTCAAAGGAGCAATTGTTCTCTTCCCCAGCACCCATTCTGCCAGCACCATAAGAAATCACTTTACTACTTGTTCCCGACTTTTAAAAAATGAAATAATATTTGAAAACCAGATTAGTTGATTGTGGCCTTTTATCTCATTTTCTGATCACTTAGTTGATCAGCATTTTCTATAGCTCATTCTTAGAGAAATGCAGATTTCTTATCCATTCAGAATCTTTACCAAGATAGTTTGAAGATTTTATTTAGCTTTATTTTCCTTTAAAACAAGGGAACATCTTTTTAAATGTTAGTTTCTCAGAACCACCTTCTATAATCAGGTTTTTAATATTTTTTAAGCAAGTATTTTCTTTAATGCATCAACAAGTCCTCATGGCATAGAAAGCATAGATTAGGAAGCAGCAAGTAATCGGATGCTTTGTAGTAAACAAAGGCCTCTGTTTACAGCTCTCTTTAGAGTTTCAAAAGAACAACTTAGCAACTGTAATTCACACCTCAAATCAATTACAAATACCACAAGCATCACATTTTTCTCCTAAACAAAGGTGAGCAGGAAACATATTCCTTCCTACTTGGTACAAGAATGAAATTCTAGTATCTAAGGCATAAGCAAAACTATCTGTAGTCCTTGGAATGTTAGCTTCTGGGTCATTTCAGTATTTACTGAGAACCTCCTGTGTGGTAGGAACTGTGCCAGTTGCTGGGCACACAGTAGTCAATGAGGAAAACTTGAATCCTGCCTCACATAGCTAATAGTTCCACGATTTGTCAGTTTTTAAGTATATGCTGCCACAATGCACATGGTACATGAAGCATACATGTGTAACACGCTCTTAGAGGTGACTTCAAAATGATAGACAATTCTTAACATACTATGCCAAACTCCATCTATTCTGTTACCATTAAAGGAAATATTGAAATGCAAATAAGTAACAGTGACATTAGTATACAAATAACCTTGAATGTATCCTTCATTTTTTAAAAGTACTTCACAAATGTCAGATCTTTATGACTAGTAATAAATTACTGGCAATGAATTATTGTGATCATACTCTGGGTCATCTGTATTGGAATTGAAAACCACAAGTCTAGTTACCTATCTTTGAAACTGCTTTTTGGGTTACAAATCAGATTTACTCCCAATATCTCATTCAACTTTTGTAACCACCTTGTAAGTTAAGTGGGGCAGGCTTATTAGCCCCATTTTAAGGATGAGGAAATCATGGCTCAAATCACTCAACTAGACAGTGGTTAATTCTCTTCCATGGTCTTCTTGCTCCAGACCACGTGCCCTTACCACTAACATGGGAGTTAGATACATGTATCTCCTGAGAGTCAAAAAACAAAAAGTCAAAAACAAAAACGAGCATGGTGAGGGCTTTGCAAGCATTAAAAACTACACTGAAAACATGAGTATCAGAGAAAAGGGTGAGCAGGACTCTGAGGAATTTGATAGTTCAGTCTACATACTGTATAAACCAGGTCTGGAGCATACATATGGTGTCCAACTTGGCACAGATTAATATATGTACAAAACAACTCAATCACTTTCTCTCTTTGCCAACTGTGTTGTTAAACTGTTTTTATTAAAGATAAAACATTTGTATTGTCTTTTATCATCTTTATTTTCTTCAATAAATACCATTTTTATAAACTTTATTAAAAGTAATGTACCCACATCTTCCCTTCAGGTCATCAACTAACCCGTTCCCTGCTGAATGGGAAACAAACTCTTTTAAACATTGTTAATTGTACCAAGGTGGACGCAGGACCCAATCCAGGCCAAGCGGATTTGCATCTGAAATTTGAGTGCAAGGTTTATAAGGATATGGAAAGTCAGTACAGAGATGGCCATATTCAAGTAGAAAAAAACAACCTATAAAGAATAAAAGAGAAGAATAAAGTAGAAACACAGACAAAAGAGAAGAGAGGTTCCAGAGGGGAGAAAAGATAGGAAGAAAATAAATACTTTCACTCCTTGAGCTTTCGAATTGGAAGCACCAGTTCTCTGTGAGGCCCAATTGTACGTCTTGCTCTTGCCCTCTTGCCCTCCAAGAGTTCTTGGAGACATTCTAGTATTCGTCCAGTAATTTTTCTTTCTTTTCTTTCTTTCTCCTTTTTTTTTTCTTTATCTAGTTGGAGAAGGTTTCTGCTTCTCATACCCAAGTAGTTAAGCCCATCTATAAATGCCCATTTTTCATACCAGCTAGTCTAGAACCCTTTCTTTTGTTCTAAACATTAGGAAGGAACAAAGTCATTTAGTTTCCATACTCACTCTTATGATTTAGAATAAATCTGCCTTCCCAGAAAATTCTGCCTCCTGACATAGAAAATCGTGTTGTTTCATATCCCACAACCCGAGACCTCTGTCTATTAGCCATACTTTGTAGCTTTACAGCCTAGGTCAATCTCCTCATCTAACATTTATAAACCAACATCCTTTCCTCTTATAATTCATTGCTATCTCTTTGCCTTCTCAGTTTTCATACTCATCAGTTTTACTCACTAATTATTCCCTATTGCCAATTTCAGTCACAGATGTAGGGCAATGTTTACTCTGACATGAATCAGTATATTTCTCCTCATTGCATTGCACCAGCCGTCAGGATTGTGGGAAGCAATACTGACCCTTGGCTGACTTAAAGTAGAACTTGCCTAAAGCACAAGATATAGCTATGACACTGCGTTGGTCAAGACATTGATTGCAAGGAATAAAAATCTCATTCAAAACGCTTAAGGTATGTGGAATTTACTGGCTCAAAAAACTTAGAAAAAGACAAGAAAGCAAGTGCTATGAGGACTTTCTTATTTCTCATTTCTATTTCTTTCTGCATGATGGCTTTATTTTCTCTTCTCACAAGTGGGTCTTCTTCACATGACAGGACACTTAACCACTAATAGCTCCTAAACTTCCGCTACAGAGATAACTGAATTACCTTCTCCAACTCCACTCTGAAAACTTCCAGGGGAGAACTCTTATTGGCCTAGCTTGGCCTAGATGTCCACCTGTCAGCCAATCAACTGTGACAAGAGGAGACACAGTGACTAGAGTGGCAGCTCTCACCAGAAACACATGGTTGGAACAGGGGTAGGAGCAGTACTCTTCTAAGAAGCAAAAGTACTCCTGCAATTCCACTTCTGGATGTATACTCAAAAGAACTCAAACTAGGGACTTGAAGAGATAGCTGTATACCTATGTTCATATCAGCAATATTTATGATAGCCCAAAGGTAGAAGTGACCCAGGTTAGCTGCTGACAGAAGAGTGGATAAACAAAATGTGACATATGCATACATTGGAATAGTATTCAGCCTTGAAAAGGAAGAAAATGTTGACACATGCTACAACATGAATGAACCTTAAGGACATTATGCTAAGTTAAATAAGTCAGTTACAAAGGAACTTTAAAATAACTAAGATGATAAATGTTATGTTATGTGTATTCTACTACAATTTTTTAAAAAACAATATTTTTTAACTAAAAAAAAGGTAGTACTACTCCCAGAAGAAAGACAAGGTTATAGATAAAACAACTGATGACCACTACAGTTACAGACAGGAAGGAAGATTATTCATCCTGTTACTACTAATGATAAAAACCTTAGGGACAGTTGAGCAAAGGAACCATGATGGTCACACTGAAAAATAGAAGAATCCTTGGCCAGTCTAATTATGCATAATCAGAGCAGGCAGGAAAGATAAAAACACCAAATCTACCAACAACAGCTTCATGTATATATATATATATATGGCTTATAGCTATAAGTCAGGGCCATTGTTTTAGAATATGGCGGAAAAAACTCAGAAATTAACATCAGGTTGAAATTCTATTCAAAAGTTTGATTTCCTTAATACACACTTTTTAAAAATTTAAATAAAAACCAAATTCAGAGGAGCAATACCAAGAAGAGTTGAAGATGGCCATACTCTATGATTCAGTAATCTATGCCTAGATATATACTACAGAGAAACAGTTATTTGTATCCACCCCGAGACAAAGACTGGGAATCTCTCTAGCAACGATACTTACAATAGAAAAATATAGGGACTCACTCAAACTTCCCTTGACAAAAGAATGACTAAATAAATAGTAGGGGTTTTTCCCCCTACAATGGAATACTGTGCAGTAGCGAAAGTTAATAAACATAGTTACATTAACATGGATAGATTTTGTAAGCATAATGTTAAGCAAAACAAACAGACTCTAATTCATCTATGTAAAGATCAAATCTTGTGTAGTAAAAGCTGCTTATGGAAACACACAGATAAAGTAAAGCTTTAAAGAAAATCAAGAGATGATCATAACTTTCGGCATAGTAGCTATCTCTGGGTAGACAAATAGGAACAGCATTAGGGGAGGGACACTCAGAGGGCTTAGAAGGTACTGACAATCTTCTGTTTCTTAAGCTGGTTTGTAAATACACCAGTGTTCAAGTCATTATTAAATTTTAGTTTATTCTGTACATATATGTTATGCATATATATTATACAACTTTTATTGGATACATTTAATAGCAAAATATGTTTTTAGAAAGCTAAATAGAGAGAAGTCCTTTTCACATGTCTCACTGTGTTAATGCTGTAGAACCAAATTAGTGTTTGGAAGATGCTGGACTTCGGTGTGCAGCAGTATGTTGGAAGTTAGCTACCCATTATCGAAACGTGCAATGCACAAGGGTAGATTTTCTTCTGCCTTTATCTCTTTAATGCACTTGTGTTTTTATATTTTCTTCTGACACTTGGAAGACAAAGGAAGAAAAAAATAATGGAAACAATTACTTGGAAATAGAAGTTGACATTTGAACACATTGCCCAATAGACATGTAGAGTTATACATTTACCCAATTTAAAATGAAGTTTTTACATGAGCAGCTGAAAGAGAAAAATAAATATGGACCTGGATATCTGATTAAAATATGTTCTCATTTTAATGCTTTATTGAGTGCAGTGGGTGGTTCAAATCACAGTTCCTAGTGGGTTATGTAAAGCTTTACTCCATGAGTGAAAATATTTCTGATTAGAACACTCCCCAGGTTGCCCAATGTATTCTGTTTATTCAGCTTATTTCAGACATTTGCAGGGGAGGGGGCACAAAATTTACACAGAGTAAAAGAGTGAAAGCTGTGATGTGGACTTCTGGTTTAACCTGGCAACTTGGAACATGTCCATGGATATAATACCTAGATATTAAAGTTCACAGATACTGAAATTGTCTTTGTCTTTCAACCAAGTAGTGGGCTAAATCATTGTTCGAATTTTTGACATATGGTCCTAGACTGGATGAACTTTGCTGGAACTTAGTGTGTGTTTGAAAAAGTCTCCACATAAGGGAATGAAAAAGTAAGTAAACTAGAGGCTTATATATGATATCTGGAGTGATGAGTATCTTTGGAAAACGTCCTTAGCTTCTCTGAGCACCTGGAACAGTTTACTGGACATTTCACTAAAAAAGGAGCATTTTGTCCTACAACAGAGGTGAGATACATTTAACAAATAGCTTCTGGTCATTAAAAAAAGGATTTCATACACAGAAAACTATCCTCTGTTTTTTTCTTTCAAAAGGAAAATATAAGTGGAAAAACACACAGGATACTCAGTTTATACAGCATCTCTTCCCTCTGAGTCTCTCTGAGGCCACAGAAAATTGTCCAGGAATATTGGACACCAAAAGGAAAATAAAACTGGTGGCCTTACAACAACCAAAAATAAAGACAGAACACATACAAAAGAGTATCCGTAGGAAAAATTATTTTGAAGCCTCTGTTCTTTTTGGCAGGGCCACAGATGTGAACAATAGCACAGGAAAAAATTACTCAGAACCGTATAAATGAATTTCACTGTATAGAGCTTTCAAAAGAAAAGGCCCAACAATTGCAAAACAAAACAAAAAGCAATCCAAAAATTGCCTGAGACCACAGTCCCCAATCATCAAGTCAGTCTAAAGAGAAAAAGCCAATATGGAAACATTATGTGGGTTGGATTCCAGGACTTTCCTCTTGGAATATCTCCTTAATGCCTATTTGACACTCAGTCAGCATTTATTAATTTCTCCAGAATATAGTTTTCCAAAGTTAAACTCTCTGAAGAGTTATCCTATCAAACCACCTGGAAATATAACTGTATACGGGTCACAGAGAGGACTTTTTAAATTAACAAAATGTATTTTTGTTATCTTTGTATGTCACATCTTACCCAAGAGAGTAAATTGAAAACAGATTCTACTTAACAGAGTATTTCTTTGTATTAAACGAGCTTGTTCATTTGGAAACTCTGATCGAGAGTGAAAATAGGAAGTGATGCCCTTTAAAATATACTATAAATGATTATAAAGAATGGTAATCAGACATTGGCGAGTGCACAGCCTCAAGGTGGCTACGTGCCTTGTGTACTCATCACACTTGGCCCTGTGGAGCCTGGGTGGCTTCACCTGACCTTGTCTACTGGGTCAACTTACCCGCCAGATCCCCCAAAGCCAGGGTCTGTGGCGTCCCTTTCTCCCCTCTTGCTCCAGACAGTGAGGGGGCTTCTCCACAGTTGAGGGCAGGGAGCGCGGTCTCTGCTGAGCCCGCACACTGCTCCCAGGACAGCCAGCACAGGCAGACGCAGCCCCGGCACCGGGAGCAGGTGTGGGCTCCAGCTACAAGAAGGAGATCTCAAAAAAGGGAAATACGGCCACTCTTGTCACCCAACTTCTTTTTGAAATATTGTTCTTTTCACAAAAATGTGTTGTGTTCAAATGCTACTGGTTTACTTTTGTTATATGGAAATGAATACTTTTCTAACTTCTCAGTTAAAAAAAAAAAGAATGGTGATCAGAGTAGCTCAAAAAAGACATTTTCCTAATCAATAAGTAACTTGAGAAATCATGATCCCAAAAGGGTTCCAATGCAATATTTTTTTCCAGCAGAGAACATTCCTAGAGCCTGAAACTGTGATGGAATGGTAGAACCTAATGGAATGGATAGTTTTAATTTGTGTTTTTGTGCAACTCCTCAGCTCTCCTTTCTGTTGGACTTAGAGCATCCAGAGACACAACACACCTGGGCAGAGGCAGTTTAGAGGCAAATAATGAAGTCTATCATTGTCTCAACACTCACTGTATTACATTTCTCATTTAACACTCCATTCTTCTACAACCAGGGAGACATCCTTTTTCCTGAAGGCCCTCCATTTACCAAAAGGTACATGTTCCAAACACCCACTACTAGATGATGCCCTCTGCTACATCCATTGTATAAAGTACTCAATCTATGCACTGAGAACAAACTGATTTTATCCCAGGCAATAATCCTAATTGATTGGTAATACCTCCTGGGCATGTACTGGCAAGGAAGCTAAGGCCCTATTGAGACTTGGTGGCAAAGTGTGCCATAGTTGATTTGCAATGTCTGCCACAATGCAAGGGTGGAGGCTGAGAAACATCCATGCCTTGTATTGTCATCCTCACACCAACATGTTACTTTTCCCACACACGGCAACTCTGTAGATTTCTACTAACATAGATTTATTGAGACCAGTTCTTTATCCAAAAGCATAATTCTAAAAGCAGAGTTCAGCCCCATAGCTACCTGATGCAGAAGATTATAGGGGGTGGACTCAGCTTTGCAGAGCTCTTCAATTTACTCCATATAGAAAGCAACCTCAATGAGTTAGCAAAAAAGTAAATAAGCATACTTCTTATAGTTGCATTTATATGTTGTTTTAAGTAATACTTCTCTGCTGCTAATGATGTCCTGAAAGAAAACCAGCAGCAGTCTAGGCAGCATTGTAATGTGGCAAAAGACAACCCTTGTTGACCTCACATGTGCAGGAGGGGATGAAGGCTTGGAGCATGGGATATGGTCTGGTGCTCTTTAAAACACATACATACAACTTCACTTCTCTTTAATATAAAAGTATTTTTAAAGATAAGATGATTTTGCCTTTTGTACATGGGGGGTCTCTCCAATAAAACAAAGATAAAGTCAAATTAAACGATTGCCATGTGTTTAGGAGCAAATGGGGTTAGACCAAAGGAATAGTCCACTTACCACAGTGCCTAGCAACTGTGCAGTGCTTTCAGAAGGAAGATCGGCCGGCGACTCCCTCCATCCTCCTTCCCTCCCCCACTTCCTGTAATACACAGCATTTATGAAGAAAAGGGAAAGTGTGGATTTGCTGCCTGATGTAAACTTTAAATATTTGCCCTTTGGTTCATCCTGAGTACGTTATAGAACACATGTTCTATAACGTTCTAGCTCATTCCTCTCTAGTAGCTTCAAGCTTTTCTTTTGCCTGGAGGATGACTTTTAACCTCTGAATGCATATCCAGTCCTTCTTCCAGGTCAAAGGGTAAACTGTACACTCCTTCATGCCCCCATAACCAGTATTTCTCTCCTTCTAAATTATGTTGCCTCTCATACAATTTATGAATGAGGCTAAAATTACTCTTGTGCCCTTCATCCATCCTACTGGATATCTGAAGACCATCGGCATTCTTAGAGGCTAGATAGCTGCTTCCAGAGTTGAGTGGTATAGGAGGCTCACAGACTTGAGAAGCACCTTACTTTCCTCTTGCCTGATCTCTTTCTCTTAAACTTCATAAAAACCTACACGGAATCTGATAGGTAAAGCCCTTCTAGTGTATTATTAAGCTAGGATGTGTTTTTCCTAGGTGTCTTGTGGCCTTATTGTTTCTATGTTTCTAAATATGTTATATGTTTCTATATTCACATAACATATGTTATGTTTCTAAAATGGATACCCATCCTCATTCTAGAAGATCCTTAAGAAATCATTCTAATCATGATCTCAGGCCCAAAGATTGAGACAATATTTTTGGTTAGGTGGACCTTTCTATTAATACAACATTAGATTACTTCAAAAGGTAGATATCTTCTCCTCTTCTCTAAGACCAGCCCACTGTTAAATATCTTCAGAACTTCACAGTTGTCTACACTGAAGAGTAGGTAGAAGAGAGTAGGCCTCAGTGGAGTCAGAAAATTCAGGAGGAACTAATTGAGGAAGAGGGAATTTCTTGAAATTCATTCAAGAAGTAGGACTCAGCACGTTTTTTTTAAAGACAGCCATGCAGAGACAAAAATTTAAATGTTCTGATGAATTGAAGCCTGTATATTTGGCACACAGTAGCAGTGACAGGTAAAATTCAATTGTCATTTACCAAAATCCTTGAAAGAAATAAAGGTAAAAGGAAAAGTTGTTCAAGTTGGGAAGGTCAGATGGTTAGCTTTTTTAGGAAAAAGATCAAACACCCATATATGACTTGGAAGTGTCCCCCACCCCCACCCTGTTATCATGCCACCCTCTACCTTGGTTTTCTTATCTACTAACAGTCTCCCATATGCATCACACGTATTGCCCTATATTGGACTGATTCCATTCTCTCATTACTCTGAGCCCTTGCAGATTCTGTTCCCTATACTTGGACAGCTCCTGTTTCTCTCCCCACCAAACCAGTACACACCCAAGGATAAAGGACCGCATTCACAGACAAATTTTCCTGACTCTCCTTTCCTTCCAGGACTGGCCTTTGTATATGCATCCCTAGCACTCTCTAATAATTTGGAGATTGCTTAACTGTCTTTTCCTACTAAACTCAAATCCTTGAGAGTAGTAACCATTCATCTTTTTTTCTCCAGCCCTAACTCAGAACTGAGTATCTAATAGATCCACACTAATATTTACTATGGAAAAAAAGTAATATTATGTAATGGATGAAAGAGTGAGTAGACAAATGAATGGTTAAAGCCAAAGGACAAGATAATGGAAAGAGTTCCTACTGTGAGATGGACAGCAACACAGAGGGAAATGATCAGAAAACCAGTATAGGGACCTCATTCTGCAGCAAGAAGAGTTTGCAGAAAGAACATCTAGTCTCTGACAGAGCTGGGCTAACACACAGGGGTTCAGTCAAAAAAAATGACATGGACGAAACTCAGTAACTGGAGAAGGGGAGTGAAAGGAACCTGGTCACAAAGTTACAAGTGGTCAGGTTGGCACCACCCTAGGGAATGGAACAAGGTTTCAGTCACAAGTGAATCCAATAATAAGCAGTCATAGCTGGAAGCCAGTAAGTGGAGAACAGGGCTAGCAAGTTTGGAGTGAGGGCAAGAGCAAAGACTCACTTGATGCTGTGTTGGTAAATTACCAACATGGAGCTCCCTAGGTGACCCTCACCTTTCTAAGATTAAGACCAGGCCTACCATCTAGAAGCTGAAGTGGGACTGCACTTAGAAATATGTGCCACAGTTGCCCAACCTCCTGAGCCTGATTCAAGAACACAGAGTCAAGAAGACCATTAAAGCTTTATCATTGTTTTTTGTATTCATAATTAGCCCAGAATACAATTAGCATTTTTATTTCTCTTCTAGTGGGCATTTATTATTATTTTCCCATTTTGGAAACTGCTCCTCATCTATGCCACAGAGCCTTGCTTAGACCATAATAAGAGGGAACAAGTGACCTAGACTGAATAACCAGATTACTTCTCCTTTCCTGTAGGCAAAGTTGTTGCTCAAGGATGGACGCGACCAGGTGTGGTGGCTCACGCCTGTAATCCTAGCACTTTGGGAGGCTGAGGTGGGTAGATTATCTGAGGTCAGGAGTTCAAGACCAGACTGGCCAACACGGTGAAACGCCGTTTCTGCTAAAAATATAAGAAAAAAATTAGCCGGGTGCAGTGGCACACACTTGTAATCTCAGCTACTTGGGAGACTGAGGCAGGAGAATCTCTTGAACCCGGGAGGCAGAAGTTGCGGTGAGCTGAGATCATGCCACTGCACTCCAGCCTGGGAGACAGAGCAAGACTTCATCCCAAAAAAAAAAAAAAGGATAAACTCAAGATCCAGGTATGGCTGATCACAGTTCCCCCACTAGAATTTGCTGAAATTCGTAGTAGAAAATAAGCCTAGGCTACATCAACCTGTGGTCAGCTTTGCATCATCATGGAAAGATTCTTCTTGAAGATGAAGCCAATACAGAGGAGAGCAGAGCTAAGAGAGACCAATTCTCACTAATGTCAATTGCACTCCTGAATCCAGTTGTGCCTCAGTCTTGGATTTTCCCTTAAACAGTAAAATACATTTCATTTTTGCATAAACAAAGGTGTTTTGAGTTCTCATTACCTGCTACTAAAAAAAAATTCTATTGAACATTATTTAATAAAACAACATGCAAAAACATCTAGCAAAATGTCTTCTCCAGGATGTCTGGGCCTTATATTTGTTCCTTTTTCCCTCAGCCACACTAACCTGATGTCTACTTTTCTTCTGTCAACCTAAGGATACCAATTTATCAACAATATATCTGTGTTCAGAACTCTCTTGTGCATGCAGCAAAAGAAAGGCTTTGAAAAGGGAATTCCAGTCATCTCCAGGAATTTGTATCTTTTTAGATCACAAAGATCTTCATGCTCAGAATTTATCCCAGGTACTTAGATTACGTTAGAAAAATATAAGCCAAATCACACAAGAAGCCAATTATTTGTTGTTGACCAAAATACTCCAACATTTTTATGGCTATAATCCATATGTTTTCCTCCAAACTTTCAAATTTTCAAAGTATTTGTTTGAGCTAAAAAGGATCATCTTCTGGATCAGGTTGTTTCTGTAGTGGATGTCTGAAGCAGTTGCATCAGACAAGAGCTTCAAAATGTCATCTTAGCTTCAGGATCCAGAGTTTAGTAACAATCAATAGACTCAGGTACAAAAGATTTTACAAACTTACTCCACAGTCTAGTCTCCATTTTTAAGATGAGTTTATTATTCATAAGTAAATAGTCATGCAATCACCAGAAAAATTTGGATTCATTTATATCACTGAGTAAAAAAATATAAGAACATAAAAAGAATAAGGCTAAATCACAATAGCAGAATAAGGCTAAATCACAACAGCAGCATAAGGCTTAGTCACAATTTGGAACTTCACTACAACACAGACTTTTCACTTTCTGTAATATGACCCTGTTAGAAATAAGAATAATATTAAGGCAAATTTCTTCTAACAGTAAATTCCTATATATATATATGATATATATATTTTATTTAATATATATATATTTAAAGACAAGAGCAAAATTAGAGCAGAACAAAAAGCTTGGTATCATAGAAATATAAAGAAATATATGAGCAGCTTAAAAATAATAACCAAAGAGGCATATAATACTGGATATGTACAATGAGAAATGTCCCATGATGCTTTAAAACTATACCATAGAAAAACAGTGTGAAGATTTCTCAAAAAAAAAAAAAACTAAACTAAAAATAGAATTACCATATGATCCTGCATTCTCGCTACAATGTATTTATCCAAAGGAAAAGAAATCATGAAGAAATACTTGCAGCACCATTCACAATAGCTAAGATATGGAATCAACCTAAATGTCCATCAACAGAGTGATGGATAAAGAAAATATGTTATATACACAAGTGAATACTATTCAGCCATATAAAAGAATGACACCTTGTCATCCATGGCAACATGGATGAGCCTGGCGAACATCATGTTAAGTGAAATAAGTCAGGCACAGAAAGATAAATACCACATGTCCTCACATATTTGGAAGCTAAAAAACATTGAGCTTGTAGTAGTTAGGGAGTAGAATTTTGATTATCAGAGGCTGAGAGGTGTAGAGGGGTAGATAGGAAAGAAGAGGTTGGTTAACAGATACACAATTATAGCTAAACAGAAGGAGTAGGTTCTAGTGTTTTATAACACTGTAGGGTAAATAAGGTTAACAATAATTTATTGTATATTTTCAATTGAGGTGATAGATATGCTAACTACCCTGCTTTGATTATTCTATATCATATATATGGACTGAAATACTACCCTGTATCTTATAAATATGTACAATTACTAGGTGTCAACTAAAAATAAAAGTGGGGAAAGTAAACCATATTATCATAAACTAGTAATATTATTAATACAGTACTTACGTGACAGGTACAGTTTTGAGTGCTTTATATCAATATATTCATTAAATCCTCACAGTAACTCTATGAGACTGATACTATAATTAATCCCCATTTTACCGATGAGAAAACTGAGATGCAGAGAATTTAAGCAACTTTCCCAAGGTCAAACAGCTAACTTGTGGCAGAACTAGTATTTTAACATATAGAACAAGTGTGAACTACAAGTTCAGAGAAAGGAGAAATCTCCATTGATTTGAATGGCTTAGGAAGACATCATTGACAGAGAGCACATGAGCTAGTCCTCAGAAGAAGGGTAGAATCCAGCAAGAAGGGAATAGAAAATGCATGGGAAAGGGAAAGTGATTTGACCATGTTTCCTGGAGCACATCACACCATCACAAGACCATAAGCAATGAGTTGGCGGGGACCAACCATTCCTTACAAATGTATGTATCCTGGTACATGGTAGGTGCTTACTAAATATTTTAGAATAAATAAATGAATGCTATTAAATATGGAAAAGTAATTTGCATTACAGCATAGAAGTAAATTAGGGTCAGATTTTGGAATCTTTTTGGAGGAAGTCTACTCTAGCAATGAAATTCATAGTCTTTGAAATCAGGTAGATCAAGTTCAAATCCCAGCTCTACCACTTATGAGCTGTGTGATCTTGACACTATTACTCAAACTTTCTGAGCTTCTTTTTCTTTATCCATAAAAGAAGGACAAAGATATCTACCTCATAGATTTATTATGAGGATTAAATAAGATAACATAGATATATATAGCTCCTAGTAACTGGTAAAATACTGAATAAATGGTAACTACTTTTTATTGGCAGACTAAGTAGTTTATATATCCACTATTGGTAGAATGACCTATTGATCCTGTAAATGATTAAGGAGGCACTGAAGGAAAATTAATCTAAGAAGGAGGAATGAAACGAAGGGAGGAGACACAAGGGAGGAGAGGCAGCTTAACATGCTATTACAGTTGCCCTGACATGAGCTAAGTGTCTGAATCTGGTCACTGGCAGCAGAAATAGGAAGAAAAACCGGAACAAGATTCATGGTTAAAACAATCTTAAATGATTTTCCCTCTTTCGTATCGGGCTTATATACCAGTTTATAAGAACTTGCATGAGAAATATATGTTAAAGCCTCATTCTGACCATTCATATAAACTGTTAAATTGCTAGCAATCAAAAAAGGTAAAAAATCCACAACTAAGAAGACACCTTACACAAATATTAATATGCAATGTGCCAACCCATCTCTTTCATTTGCAGGCTCATCTATTTCAAGCAAATTACACTATTTACAAACAAGTCTCTACCTTGACAGTAAACACAATTGTGGCAATTTGTATGTTTTAACTTGAACTTATTGTACCAATTGCCTTCTAGTAGTATATTATTTTAGAAGGTTTTATGAACTTTTGAGAAAAATTACTAGTTTGAGAGCAGAAAAAAAAATCTTTGAAGCCTGAAGCTGTGAGTTAAATCTGTGCAAGAGGAGTACATTATAATTATAATGCAGTTAGTTTTGGGTTACCTACAGTAGCAGTGTTGGCATGATGAGCTCTGTCAAATGTTAAAAAACAATTTTGTAAATTATTCATTTAATTGTTTTCATCTTGGCTATAGAGACATTCTTTAATTAGGCATGAGTCAACTATTCACAGGCTAACTTGAGTAGTTTATCCAAGAAGCATAGCATAACCCTGAAAGATGCTTTTTATAAAACTTTCAGCCTTGCAAGAGTGCTTGGGTGTTGAATTCCTCAGCACAAGCACTGTTTCCATGTGTGGCAAGCCACTCTTGTCAAAGTCAAACAGAATAAAATATGGCAGGATGCCATTTTCTAACTAAGAATCCACAAAAATATAAGCCACTTATTGTAAATCTTCCTATCAAATGCCACAAGTATATTAATATAGCTGACCTATTCAGAGAGAACTGGTTTTTTCAGAACCATCCAGAGACCTCAACTAAGAATTAGAACAGAAGTATCTACCCACCAATGAACCTGCCTCCACATTGTGTAATTCCACCGTTTGTAATTGCCCTTTGCACAGGTGAGCAAGCTGCCATATTATGCAGTCCCATTTGGCCCTCCTTGCTCTTTCCTGTTTCTAAACAGCAGGCCCTTTTCCTCAACCTATTCTTTTGTATTCCCTCGCCTTCCTGCCTTCCGAACTGGAAAAACTCACTAGTCTTATTTTAGCAAGTTAAGGTTAAAGCTTTACAAAGAAGGTAACGGGGTCATTCCATCATTTTCTTTCCTGTATAAACATGATTTTACTTCCCTTTCAGGACCCCTTCTCCCATAACTGCCTCACACCCTAGGCATTGGCCAGTAAGACTGATGTCCAATTTCCTCAAGAAATTTTTCAATCATCTTCTTTTTGGTTCCATCTCTATCATTGTATTAAGATTCATTGAAGAACAAAATAAGAAAAATGAGTATCTGCTAGGAACAAGGAAAAATTTGCCAATCTAATAAATAAAGACCTAACTAGATTGACCTCTGACAGGCTCGGTCACAAATGAAGTGTCCAGGCCACGACATCTGAGTTGCCTGGCTGGACAAGATGACAGGGGCTTCCTTTCAGGAACCTTTTCCAGCACAAGATTCACCCATTTGAGGAGTTACTGAGCCTATGGTGGTTCCGTGTGTGTGTGTGTATGTGTGTGTGTGTGTGTGTGTGTGTGTGTGTGTGTGTGTGTGGAGGGGTGGTGGAATTTGGAAGTGTATGGGAGCAGTGGAGATAGTCACAGTGACCCTGAGGCCAGCGGCAAGGACAGTAAACATCACAACTGCTTCAATGCAAATGCTTCAAATTGTCTTCAAACATTTTTGCTAAATCTCATTACTGAGTATATGTTCAAAAGAAAATAAATTATTTTTCCAAAAAGACACATGCATTTGCATGTTTATTACAGCACTGCTCACCATAGCAAAGACATGGACTCAACCAAAGTACCCATCAGTGGTGAACTGGATAAAGAAAATGTGGCACATATGCACCATGGAATACTACACATCCATAAAAAAAGAACAAAATCATGACCTTTGCAGCAACACAGATGGAGCTGGAGGCCAATATCCTAACCAAATTAACGCATATCCTAACCAAATTAACACAGGAACAGAAAACCAAACACTGCAAGTTCTCACTTAAAAATGGGAACTAACATTGGGCTTCATGGATATAAAGATGGGAACTAATAGAAAGGTGAGGAAGAAAAGGGGGCAATGGTTGAAAAACTAACTTTGGGTACTATGCTTACTATCTGGGTGATGGGATATTCATATCCCAAACCTCAGCATCACACAATATATCCAGCTAACAAACCTGAACATGTGCCCCCTCTATCTAAAATAAAATTTAAAATTATAAAAAATATTGCTAAAATAATTGGAAAAAGTTATGTACCACTTATGTATATTTATGTTAACATTTTTCAATAGTAATATGTTTAAAAGTTGCTACAGTTATAATTTAAAATGCACATGAGCTTAAAAACTTTTTTTTCCAAAATCCTAGAGCTGAAGATTTCACTCATTTGATTTAAGGAAAGTGTAATATCTGTCACATAACCCAATTTGTAACACTGGTCCTCCTTGCCAAGCTCATCAGACAAATCAGATTTATTTTCCATCCCAAAAAGTCTGCTTTCATTTTTCATTTTAAATAGATGTATTAACACACATCCCTGTGACAATCATCTCACCTCAGAATTTCAATTCTAAGATAGAAAGGGAGAGGGAGAAGCCACAGGAGCTTACCAGTTTATCGCATGGTTGACGTGAGGTGCAATCCCTTCACTATTTCTTACTGAAATCTTTTTTGCTTTGCTCTTACTAGTTATTCCTTAAGGAGGCTTGCATGCTCCATTGTCTCTTTGTTTGGCATCTGGAAGTTTACCCAGCCTAGACTCATTCACTATAGTAAGATTTAGGCAGGAGAAGATGTTTGCCTTCCTCTTGTAAAATAGGAAAGGGTAAGGTGACTATGCAATGCAGTTTTGTCCAAAGTAGTCTCAGTTCACACCTGATGCCTTGGCATAATTATTAACAGTGCCCTCATTCACTCTCAAAAGCACTGCAGTTGGATATAAATAATAGGGAAACCCTAGCCAGGCGCGGTGGCTCATGCCTGTAATCCTAGCACTTTAGGAGGCCAAGATGGGAGGATCACTTGAGTTCAAGAGTTTGAGACCAGCCTGGTCAATATAGTGAGACCACATCTCTATAAAAAAATATAATAATAGGCCGGGCGCAGTGGCTCACGCCTGTAATCCCAGCACTTTGGGAGGCCGAGGCAGGCAGATCAACTGAAGTCAGGAGTTCAAGACTAGCCTGATCAATATGATGAAACCCTGCCTCTACTAAAAATACAAAAATTAGCTGGGTGTGGTGGCACGTGCCTGTAATCCCAGCTACTCGGAAGGCTGAGACAGGAGAATCGCTTGAACCCAGGAGGTGGAGGTTGCAATGAGCAGAGATCACGCCATTGCACTCCAACCTAGGCAACAAGAGTGAAACTCCGTCTCAAAAAATATATATATACACACACATATACACACATATACATATATTATATATTACATATACATTATATATATAATATGTATATACATTATATATTATATATACATTATATATATAATATGTATATACATTATATATGTATATATATATTTTTACATATATACATGCTTGCGTGTGTGTGTGTGTATATATATCTATATAATAACAGGGTAACCCCAGGGAAAGGCAATCATAGAGGCGGGAACACATCAATTTTAGGAAAAAGCATGTATGAATTAAGAATGTGATGTCTTCCTGTACCCCAGTGTTTGTATGAATAGAAATGTGAAGACAGCTGTCTTGGAACATTATTTCACCTGACCAGAACTTTGCTCTGAAATTTTTCTATACAGGGCCTAAATTATAGACAAGGCACAAGTATAAACTAAACCAACGCCAAAGCCAATTATTTATTTAGAATCACTAAGAAGGCACCTGAAAAACTTAGTTCTCACCCCCGAGATGAAATCATACCCAAAGTCTTTTGCCAAAATCCAAGGATGATGGGGTCTTTCAAGACCCTAATAACACTCATCCAGCAGCGCTAGCTGGTTACTAAATAGGCATTCCCTACACATTTGTTTTTCTACTATTTCTAGGCAGAGTCCACTGTTAAAACCCACATGGATCCACCTCCCTAAAGATCAAGGCTAATAACCAGCACACTATGCAGGATAAGACCCCTCCCACTGTGCGGAGAGGACATTGAGCATCCCCAGCATTCCCAAGTACTGGTGCCAAAACAGAGGCCAGCAGAAAAGAAAGGCTGGGAAGTCTAAGCCAAAGCTGGCATCTCTTGGTCTGGAGTGTCTTCATTTTTGCCACAAAGCAAAATGGTCCCCCAGATGAGATAATGACAATAAAAAGCAACTTCAGACACAGATCAGTTTTACATTACCCCATAAGTCAGCACAACTTGTACACACATTGCCATGGGCCACACGCTCAGGCTCAGCCCAGAACACCTATCCTGCCCATGACCACAGAGTGACCAACAGATCAGGACACATATGCTCTCTCCCCAACACCCCCCCACACATATACTGTATAGAGAGGGGCTATAGTGTTGAGGAAAAACAAAACATTATTAAGCTGGAATTCCAGGAAACTAGAAGTGCATTCTGGACATCCCAGTTGCTGACTGTGTGTCTTTGGGAGACCGAACCTCACTGACTGCCAGTTTTCATCATCAGTAACATGAACACATTCGTGCCCACTTCATGGGGTACTGGGTGGCTTCCACAAAATGGTGTGTAGGCAAGTATTCCGCAGCCTGAGCAGGAGACAGAACTCCAAAGAGTTTTCTTAATCATGCATGTAACTTCCTTTTGGCTTCATGGAAAAAAAGCATGCCCTCCTGCCTTAAATGATTGGATAGTCTCCAGTCAATGACCTCTGTGTTAGATGGAATATGGCTCTGGGTTTTGGAACAGCTCTAACTCAAATAAGATAAACTCAAGAACACTGTGCAATGGAGTAATTTACAAAAGCCACCCTGAGGACTTTCACTACATGTGCAGAAGTAATGACCCTGTGAGAAGTTCCTGGGATACCCCCAATCCACCAGCTTGGCTTTGGTAGTGGTGAAGCTGTGTGGGAGATGCTTTGCTAGAGCAATGTGTTATGGTCAAGAAATTTCACATCATAAGAAATATGATACCCCAGAGCAGGTTTTTAAAAATTCCCAGGCCCTACCTTAGAACTTTTGATCCGACGAACATGAAATAGGCACTAGTCATTTGTATTTTTTACAGATGCCCCCTGATATTTCTAACACAAGGCTAATTGCAGATATACTGCTCTAGGGAATGGCAATTTAAAATAGTCACCCAGAAACAGGGACTTCAGGTGGAGCTGAAATTGGTTAATGTAAGACGACAGCAAAGAAAGGAGAAAGTCAAGCCACAAACTAGTTCCCACTGAAAGGTCTAAGGTCATCTAACCTAGTAAACCAGGGATGAGATAGTGAAATATTGGGGATGGTTGTCCACTTACAGCTTCCTCTAACAGCAACTGCACATGTCACTCTGGCTTAGTATTGAACGATTTTTAAAACTTCATATATATGCTGACTATACCCATATTTCAAGAAGTTTATGGCTTGGGAGAGTAAGTCACACATATGCAGGACCCCAGGTATAGTTGTCCAGGTAATGCACTGCACAATTCTAGGGACTGACATACACTTTCATAATGAGAGTGCTCCCCAAGAGTTATGTGATACAAAATCTGTACAAGCTTACACAAGAACCCTGCATGGAGTGGGAGAGTAGCAGGAAAAACATGCATTTCTAGAAAGACAAAAGTGGCACTCTGAATTTGTACTTACTAACTTTTATGAAGAATATTTAACACATCATTTTAAAATAGTCTTTCAAAGCTATGGAATATCAATAGAAGAAAGTAAAAGTTGGAAATGTCTCCAGCAATGTACCCGCTTTATTTGAATAATGAACCAAATAAAATTTAGAATCTGAGTTACTTAAAGACTGCCTTAGTTACACAAAGGTGTCTAGATATCTATCAAATAGGAGAGTTATAGATAGAAGAATCTGTGGTCATATCTGGCATACAGTGGATTTATATTGATTTATTCATTCAGATGCTTATAGTCTCAATAAGTGATTTTTGAGCATATAATTTGTACTCCTGGCTTTCCTCCCCAATACATTTTGCCTCCTCATCCCAGGTATGAAACACACAGAGAATACCTGTAGCCTTGACTCAAACCTATAGGCCTCTTTCCTTTCCTCTTCTATTTTCAGCTTTATGAGCAGCCTTCCTGTCCGTCTGAGTTTCATGGGCAGGACACTAAATAGAATGCTATGGAAAGAGACTTGAAGCGTAAGACAAATAAAGATAGCCTCCAAGTAAGAAATGTTAGCTACATTATAAACTACACATGTGCAGCCATGAGAAGCAGAAGTCTATGAAATTTTAGGAGGTCGATTCTTCACACCTATTTGCAAGACTTCATTGTAATATTATAGCACCTTCTTCCATCTGTTCTTAGCTTTGTAGTGTGAAAGCTTACAGAACACAAGGCATGGTCCCTAACTATAATCAAAGCTGTATCTGAGCTCTAAGAAAAAGGCCATAGTAACTGATTTTGCATTAAAAAGTAGTAATAAGTGAAAATTGTCTGCTGATAATTCTTAGCAGACTCTCTGATTTTGTGCATGCATTTATACAATTATAATGATTATCAATGAAAAATGTATTTTACGTGAAAATACTATTATGCCTTGTAAATGTTGGTTTAAAATGGTGATTCTCCTTAGGATTAAACAAATATTTCAAAACTTTGTATTTCAAAATGTCTTTAACTCAACATAGCTTATTAATTGAACTACTAAAGCTTGATTCCATGAGATTTCTTCACTATTTACATTAGGAAATCGATTGCATTTTGAAATCAGAAAAAAACAGTCTGTCATTAACACTTGGAACACAACTAGCATACAGAGAGCAGTGTAAAGACAGGCATATATGTAAGATGGAGGCTGGGGACAACGAAAGGAAGACCGGGAATGACCAAGAAATAGAAGACAGAATTCCCGACAAAAAAAAAAAAAAACCGTGAAATCTAGCTGTGGACTCAGAACACAAAGTCATGAAGCAAACACATTCGTAATACAACCATACTACAGTGCTCATTATTCATGTTATATACAAGGGAGGTGTGGGTCACAGGCATGAACGGTAACAACATGCAGCATCAGGTAGTGTTTGCATATGGTGACTGACATCATCTTAACCCCTAGTATAGAGATGAGGAAACCAAAGCTTAGAAAGTCAAGTATTGATATGTTAACTGTTGAGTTTGAGTCTTAACCAAGTCTGCCTGACTTCATAGCCTGTGCCCAGTCCACTAGACAATACTACCTACCCAGAGGCAAGCAAATTTTAACCATGTATCAAAAGAATTAAGAAACATCATGAGCCAACAGGAGGCAGAAGAATGAACATAACATGGAAGGACTGACTTACGTGTTACAGTAGCTGAATGTATGCATCTTTGGGGGTAAGAAGGCAGTAGCAGCTTACTGACTGGACTTGTTGCTACAAACACCCAGAACACACCATGTGAGTAATAGTAACCACAGACCTGCCTATCACATACAAGTCTGGGTTGAACTTCCCATAAAGTCTATCCATGGCCTTACTCAGCATAATACCCACGTCCTTGGCTATACACTTGGAATCACTTGGAAAGCTTTTAAAAACTATAAATGCCTGAGCAAAACATCTAAGAATTCTTAATAAATCTATCTGGGGTGGGTCCCAGGTACCGATAGGATTTTTAAAAATTGCTCAAATGATTCTAATATATACCTAGGGCTGAGACACACTGCACCCTAACATATTGTTTTTCAAACCATGGTTCAAAACACTGGTGGTATTCACAAGAACAGATGAAATAGCTTTCAACCTAAACAATATTTTTCTAACTTTCAAAGAAAAACAGTGGGTTAATGATCAAAATATTTACTAAGTCACTCTCCTAACAATTTTTTTCAACCTTCCGTTGCTGTTATCACTTGATTATAAGATAATCTAGTGTGAGATAATGTGTGATTGCATTCCAAATATATATTTCATAATTTCAAATTTATTTTATCATTACTATGCTGTGCCACAAAGAACTCCCTAATGTTCAGGTTCTCAGCTATCTAAACAAGTTTGGAAATCATGGTTGCAGTGTGTCCAGGCAGCACATGGTAGGGTGTACTTTTTCTGTGAAGAGGTGAAATTGTGGGAATGGAGAGAGGGATTGGTTTTATGTGAAACACAAATAAGAAGGACCCAAAGTTAGACTGGCATACTTTATTAGTCTCAAGTGATCTCTAATAACATATCAAAAGTTCAGGATGGCAGTTGGTTGCTCATCCCTCAAAAGACATTTTTCTACAAGATGCTTCAATAGTTCAATTCAATCCATCAAATACTGTCAGCTCTTCCATAAGGAATTCTCATAATGTGGCGAGTCAGAAAGACAATTGGATTGTGTTATTTTATGGCTCAATTGCTAAAATACTTGAATATTTATGTGTAGAACCACCCTTAAAAGGATATATTTTGCCCTTGCTCTTACTATCTTAAAGTCAATCATAATTAATTCACTTTCGGTAAGCATAATGCCAAAGTAATTTATCTTAGATTCTGAAGGTACATCTAGCTGATTAGAAATTTTATTCTTAATGCTAAAAATAATTTACATGAGAAAAGCACACTAAAAGCAAAAGTAGCCATAAAAAGCCAAGCAAAGAAATAGAGAACAATCACAGAGCTACACATTTCTTGCAAATCACTAGACCTTTTTTGCCTTGAGAAGGTCAGCCTTCTCCTTGTGGTTCTGTGTGATGCATATCCTTGATAAATATAGAAAGCATTGCTCCAATGACTGACAGACAGGGATCATCAGTCTTTCCTCTGAAGCTTGATAAGTGTCACATGCAATGCTTCGACTGTGTTCTACTCAATTAATTTTCAAGAGAGACATTTTATTTTTTCTTAATGTTCAGTGTTCTATATATAAGAAAGATCTCATCAGTAATGCAAGAGATGATAACAATTAAATGGTTATATTCTAGTTCCTGCTTTCCAGAGGCTTCTAAAGTATTTTTAACCATATACCTTGTACAGTAATTTTTAAAGAAAAGTAAACTTGCGATGTCTCCTGTCACTCCTCTACCATGTTTTTCAAATATTTAACATTTTTTCTTTCTTACTCCAACTTCAGCTGAAATTAGACTTGCAATTTTAATATAACAACATTAGGTGGCAAGGCTGTCTCAGTCATACAATTCAAATTACATGGTAAGTGCCCTACCACAAATGCAAATGACTCTAGTCTGATCTACCTCAGAAAAGTATAGATTTTTCTACTTGTTAAAATGTGAAATTTGAGAAACTAAAACAGAAGTATTAAATGAGCATCATTTTCAAAGTTTATGTTAGAAAGCAAACTTCTTTAACTTTAACTTTAAAGAAGTTAAATATAGGCTGGGCGCGGTGGCTCACGCCTGTAATCCCAGCACTTTGGGAGGCCAAGGGAGGCAGAACACGAGGTCAGGAGTTCAAGACCAGTCTGACCAACACAGTGAAACCCCGTCTCTACTAAAGATACAAAAATTAGCAGGGTATGGTGGCATGCGCCTGTAATCCCAGCTACTCAGGAGGCAGGAGAGTCACTTGAACCCGGGAGGCAGAGGTTGCAGTGAGCCAAGATCACCCCACTGAACTCCAGCCTGGCCGACAGAGTGAGACTCCGTCTGAAAAAAAAAAAAAAAAAGGAAGAAGAAGTTAAATATGTTTCCCATTAATACATAAGGTTTCCTTTCATAACTCTACCCAAACTTTCCTTAATTTTAAGGGGAAATGCTTTCCCAGAAGTCTGCCCTAAACTTTTAGTATGATTTAACATCAAATTGGCCTCAAGCCCCTTCCTATTTTCAGCCAGTTTTCTCTTCAATTAGCAAGTAAAAGTTTAAACACCTCACCTAGCTTATTCACTTTAAATGTGAGATCTTACTTATCTTTTTTCTGTTTGTGAACTCTGTTTTTCTAACTACAGAAGAAATGTCCATGAAGGAAATAATTAAATACAACCAACCAGCCAGCTCCATCAATATCACTAGCCTTCCTCAATAGAAAGATACCCAGTATTGTTAGCAGCCATACCCGCTGTGTAGCCCATGCATTTTTCAGTATATGTGCTGCCAAAGCAAGCACTATCCCACATTTTCTTAAATCTCAAACTATTATTTGAAGTACCTCTATGACATCCTTTCCCATGTACAAGAGCTTCACCTCAACACCACTCAACATCACTTCCAAGGCTATTTGCTTAAAGAATCTCTAGAACTTAAACAGAGTATAGTGAACAGCATCATTGGAGGCATTTGATCAAAGCCCCAATGGGTTTCACTAAATCCATAGGATTTACATACAAAAACAGTTAGAAAACCAAGATATCCAAAACCACACACTAAAGCCAAATTCAACCAAGTGAGAAAATCATCTGAAACACACCTGATTCGCAAATCAGTTATCATAAGGATTAACAACAATGACACTATGTTAACATTTCTTGAGCACATATTATCTAGAACCAGATCAAGAGTCCTTAGTTCTGACTAATCTTCTAGAACCTCATCACACAAAGTTGAGAACTCTGTCTTCCTTCTCTTTTAACATGATTTGCATGTCTAAAATGGCATTTTTCATATAGCATTGTAATTGTAGGGTTATTTGTAGTTAGTTATGAGCTACTGGATTTAGGACACCCAAGATCACCAAAATTTGCTTTTATCTGTCCTCCTGGAACCAATTAAACACTGTTACCTTCACAGACCACTCACTTCTTCATATGCATATGCTTTAAATCATATATTTGATTGTATTGATAAATGTATGTATTTTTTAAATGTCCCAACCCTGCAGATTTTGTAGTTTATGCTTCTCCTTCTTGTGATTACTTACCTCATTTTATTATCTTCAGTATCATATTAAGATGAGGGATGTTATACTTACTTTTTGGATGAATATATAAACTATCCTTTTAATTTGTGAAGATTCTCTCTGGCCAACAGTTAAATGACCAAAACTTCAGTTGAAAATCATTAACACAACACAGGATCAGTCAAGATCTCCCCGACATTGTGGAAACCATTTAGACCTCCTAACTCAACTTTAAAAGCACAATGCGGCCGGGCACGGTAGTTCACTCCTATAATCCCAACGCTTTGGGAGGCTGAGGCGGGAGGTTTGCCTGAGCACAAGAATTTGAGGCCAGCCTGGGCAACAAAGTGAAACCCCATCTGTACAAAAAAAAAAAAAAAAACAAACTTAAAAATTAGCTCAGCATGGTGGTGCACACCTGTGGTCCCAGATATTCAGGACGGCTTGAGCGTGGGAGGTCAAAGCTGCAGTCAGCCATGCTCATGCCTCTGCATTACAGACTATGACTGAGCAAGACCCTGTTTCAAAAATAAATAAATAAAAGCACAATGTTTTAAATTGCCATTGCTAATCATGATAATAATGACAGTGATTGACAATCTTGAAGAACTGACCTCCTTTTTTTGAAACTAAGGAAATATCCTGAAGATTGTTTTCCTCCATAACCATCATGCCTATATAATAATCATTATAGGAGTATTAAGTCATACTACACGTCAGCTCTGCATGAGCCTGTGGTAGCATTAAGCAAACTAGATTTCTAGACAATCCACATTGAGCCATCCAGGTTAATTTCTTCCACATGAAAACTTTTGTCAAAATTATTTGTGTGTAAGAGAGTAAAGAATGGGAGGAAGGTATGTTTCACTTCCTTTCACAGCATCTGAAACAGGAAGTGATGACTCCTGAAACACCTAAAACCTAAAGGACTCTTAAAGTTTACCTAATACTTAAGTGACCATTGAAGTTTACCTGACCGGGCACAGTGGCTCATGCCCATAATCTCAGCACTTTGGGAGGCTGAGTCAAGTGGATCACATGAGCTCAGGAGTTTGAGACCAGCCTGGGCAACATGCTGAAATCCCGTCCCTACAAAAAATATAAAAATTAGCCGGGCACGGTGGCACATGCCTGTAGTCCCAGCTACTTGGGTGGGAGGTGGAAGGATCACTTGAGCCCAGCAGGTGGAGGTGGCAGTGAGCCCAGATCGTGCCACTGCACTTGAGCCTAGGTGATAAAGAGTGTGATTCCGTCTAAAAACAAACAAACAAACAAAAGTTTACCTGTTAATGTCTATTGTAAAGGCAGATCCCAGGGTCCCACTTCCAGCAATTATGATTTTGCTCCTACTTTGATAGACAATGAAAGAGACTGCAAAATGAAATTTGAGCAGGAGGACGCCTACATAAATCACAAATTAAAATCAGTCCAAATGGCCACTTTACAAAAAAAAAAAAAAGGTGAAAGTGTGTTCCAATCTTATATTCAATTTTAAAGTTTTATTCGGCCTAAATTCTGTAAGAGGACAGTCATGACTGACCAACAGTGAAAAATGAAAGGTTGGCATGGAGAAATCAGGAGCCATAGTTTGGTAGATTATGCTATACTTATCCAAAATTTTTGCTGTAAATTAACAATTTCAAAGGCTTTTTCTCTTCAAACCCCACCAGATCAAATGGCACCCAGAAAATAGTTTGCCTGTGGCCTGTTAGCTTCTCTACAACAATAATAATCCCCACATTTGCCAAATTTTCAATTTAGAACTGGCAAGGTCTTCAAATGTTTACAGAGAAAGGTTTTGCTAGTGAATCATAACACACATCTACTGTAACCAAAGAGGCTGACAGAAATGGAATTAATCAACAAAGAATACAGAGAATGATAAAATAAATAGCCATCTCCTTAAAATTTCCAACTCAAATCTGTACATAATCTGGGGTTTTACACAATCCAAATCCTTTCAACTCTGCAAGTTGGGAAGTTTTCTCTAGGACTTTGGAGGCTTACTTAAAAGAAAAAGATATCTTTGGCTTGTGTTTTATTTTCCTGTGCTAAAACCAAACTACACTGTTATTTTAGCAACTGTATTCAGATTGAAACAATTTAAAACAGTTCCTATTCTATTAGCTTCCTGAATCATCATCACTTGCAAATATCTGTTCTTTGGATAGCTAGCTACGCATCTGCAAATTTTCCTTTTAAAGGGATGCTTCTGGACTTCAAGGTAAAGAAACAGCACACGTGGCCTCGTGTGTGTAAGGAGTGAATACAGCAATCAAAACAATTGTGTGATAGCACCCAAGCTGCAAAGATCCCTAGCTTTTCTACACTTACTCCAGGCCACCACACTTACTCCAGGCCACTGTCAACAAATTGTTCTCCCACTGAGAATAGCTTAAAACAATTAAACCAGCTACTCACACCAGGCTTAAATAGTTATGGTATTTAGCCAAAGATACTCATCCTATTTGCTATGTTTGTATGATTTTAACTTCATATAAAAGTCTTAATTAAGAACAAAGCCTCTATGGTAGGAGCCATGCCCTAAAAATTTGAAATAGGCTTATATTATTTATTTTGTTTTAGAGATTATGGAATTTTTAGTAGGATGGATTTCATGGCAAGCTGCAGAGCACCTGTTGTAAATTGCCTGTGGTTTATTAGCGTGCACCTTTTAAACATATTATTTAGTAACTCCCATAAATTCTCATCTTGTATGTGAGTGTGAATTTGTCCCATGAGCTGATCCGAGGCAAGGACCACATCTCCTAGTCCACACTCAACACAATTAATGTTGTACATTCTGGATGACAGATTTAACGTGAAATCAATTTCCCAAACAAGGTTTTGTTCCTCAAACACCTACTGCCCCTGATTATTATGAATTCCTTTGTTTTCTTCCAAATTTTAAGGAGAGTTTAAGGATTTTTAAAACAAAAATTTCTAAGGGACTATTTTAATCTAAAGAGAAGCTTCAAATTAATACAAAATCAAAGAGCAGTTAGCTGGGCATGGTGGTGCATGCCTGTAGTCCTAGCTACTCGGGAGGCTGAGGCAGGAGAATCACTTGAGCCTAGGAGGTGGTGGTCACAGTGAGCCAAGATCATGCCACTGCACTCCAGCCTGGGAGACAGAGTGAGACTTCATCTCAAAAAAAAAAAAAAAAAAAAAAAGCAGTAAAACCCTAGGTTTTCAAGATATGTTTCACATAATTAAACATAGAAGAAATAGCCTTTATATTCACCAACAGCAAAACCAAAATTGCATATGTTTCACATAATTAAATATAGAAGAAATAGCCTTTATATTCACCAACGGCAAAACCAAAATTGCATAGATAGGGTGTAGAATCTTAGTAAGCAAAGTTAATTCCTTAGTTGTAAGTCTTAAGAACTAGTTATCGAACCAAGAGTACCAAGATGAACTTAGTCAATTTGCAAGCCCAATGTGTGTGCATCTTTACTGATCTAAGTTTTGAAAGTTATTTACTTTCAAAAATATCCTCCCCCTCAAATTTATTTTTATTTACAGACTCTAAAAGCCATTTCAAATACTATGTATTTCTACTTTATAGGCTCTCAAGCAAGTAATCTAATAACTTTCAGAAATTACCATATGATTAAGTTCCCTGATTCAATATTTTTAAATTTCCCAACAACTTGTGTATTTATCTTAACAGTTAATGTTTGTTTTATTAATTTCCATATAATTGCTCTATTACATATACCTTTCACAGATATCGTTTAAACAAAGCTTTTGTATTCTTTGACCTTTTAAAAATGCACATACACACATACAAAAGCATGCAGAAATTTTTATGCACTGTGAGAAAATATTGGGTGTGTGACAAAATACTTCCTAGAGTCATAGTTATCCATAATATGACTTTTCATGTATCTTTTCCTGATCCTTTTCTAAAAAATATAATAGATGAGGTCACAAATGACAAGTAGAGAACAGAGCTACACAGAAAAGCCTTTAAAACTGAAATCTATTTCAAACAACTAGGAAAGGCATAATGATGTAGAGAATGCCTTCAGCCCATCTTCCAATGACTTAAAACCTGCTGATGCCTCAAAGAAATATTTAGAACAATATTGTGCTTGGAGGGGGTTTTATTTTATTTTTCATTTTGTACTGCATTCATCTGGAACAAATCTCCCTGGGTGTGTTACATCTTAAAAACACAATTAAAAACATTAATCGGATCTGGCCCACCAGATCACATAACCTTGATTGCCCGGCACACTATGACATTCTCTCATCAGAGCAAGAGGGAAATGATTGAGATTAAGAGTTGTTTCAGGTGTGGCTTCTGGTGCCACTACTCCAGGAAGGGAGAAAATCTGGTTGACCAAGCAATCCTTCTCTCCTCACCACCGTACCTAGCCAACTTGTGCGTGACAAGCCAAACTACAGCAGTCACCGAGAAGAGACTTCAAAAGGAACATAGAACTGTTGGCATCTCTTATCAGACACCCTCACAAATTCGGAAAAAGTAACAGAGAGGCAGGAAAGATTTCTACTACATAGTTAGTGCACAAATAAATATAAAACTTATTTTTGTTATTTTTCTTTTCTTAACGATAACCTTTACGTTTCTGATTATGAAAATATGTGCAGATTATTTTTTAAATAAAAAAGTAAAATCAAAATTACTCATAATCCCACAATTATACTATCCAGAGAATAGCCAGATTCTCTTCCCTCCAGTATTCTTAAAATATGTGTTATTTAGTGGAATTGTACTCAGTCTCAATAAAAAGAGTTTAGCCAGGTGTTTGCCAACAGACAAGGAGGTATTAAGAATTTCTCTTGGCCTCACTCTTGGTCCAGTTGGGCGCTGGACACATCCCCTTCTCAGATCTGCTGCTGGGAGGTAGACTGATTTGCACAGCCCTGGCACCAATTTCTAGGTCTAGCAGTATTTGCCCCCATGGTTCTGCTGGCCTTGGTGAGTATTACTTGCACCTACATGGTCTGAGTTTCCCGTGCCCTAAAAGACAAGGCCACCACTAGCACATACGGGAGCTTTGTGTGAGGCACGCGCGCGCGCACACACACAAATTTCAAAAAGGAGCTTATTTTTGGAAGAGCCGCATCTGCCCTGTTTGTCTGAGGCAGAGCACAAACTGGACAGCCCTAACTCAGGTAGCCGTGGCTGAAGAAACGGAATACATTAAATCCCTTAATCCCATATGCACTGCTCTTAAGTTCTTCTATCTCTATGCCTGCCTGCAGAGCCTACAAAGGGGTGTGGGGCACTGTCACCTTTGTTTATCTTCCATCCTCTTTCCCTGCAATTGTCTTCCATCTCTGATGGTTTTAGAAAGAGAAATACTAACATTTAGGGGAAGCACGTATAGAAAGTACTTTGGCTTCCTCAAAAGCGGCACCAGGTTAAGGGGTGAAGATTCAGTTCCTTTTTTTATATAGACTGTGAGGTTGTAAATTAGGAGTTAATAACAAGAAAGGTACAAAGTGGATTTTTTTTTCTACTTTCTGATCACATTGAAACTTAAATCACTGCTATGTTCTAGTCCAGGGAAATTTCTCCCAGATACTAGCAATTGTTCAACTATCAGTGTTGGTCTTTGAAAATATTATAAATTCATTTTTTAAAACACATTCCTAAGAGTTTAGTGGAAAGTGGGGAACTGTTGAGTTAAGGACTGCTAGCCAGATGCTATTTTAAGCTAGTAGCTGATAATTAGTTTTTAAAAATCCATTGCCCCCTACTAATTTTACAATCCATCTGAAACCATAGTCCTCAGTTGACATTACTACTGTTATATTAGAGGTAGTAGTAGTAGTATCAAAAGTACTTTGAGAATTTTAATAAAGCCAAATATCCTCTTTGCTTGCAAATATACTAGTGTAATGGTACTCTTCAGGGAGAAAAACGTTCTAAATGATTTTGAAAGGAGAATCTTTACAAGGTGTTCCCTTGATGTATTAATGGCCTATCAAGTCTTTTAAAATGAATCTTGTAGAACTCAGTCAACATTAGCCATAATAAAAGATGTTTGCAATGCTTATTGTTCAAATTAAAATGAAGGAGTAGAAATCACTTTAAGAGCCTCTCTTATCCATTTCCATAATGAAGTATTCCATTTTGGGGAATTGAAAATATCCAGATTTGGAGAATATAAAAGAGCCAATGTTTTGAATATCTAAAACACATTGTACCAAGAAATCGGGTTGTATCCTCTTAATAGAAAATGAACTTTTAAATATCAACAAAGGAATTTTTTAAGTTATGGTTTATCTGAACACAAAAAGGGGAAAATAGACACCACTTGAGAATGGAGGAGGGTGAGAGTCAAAAAACTACCTATTGGGTACTATGCTCGCTACCTGGGTGATGAAATCATTTGTACATCAAACCCCAGTGACACACAATTTACCCATGTAACAAACCCGCACATATACCCCCAAACCTAAAAGTTGAAAAAGAAAAACTAAATGAATAAAATAAAATGAAATTATGGTTTATCCACTTTGTAGAATATTATATAGTTACTAAAAATAGCCCAGAATGCTTTAAAATAGTTAATATTTTATTGGGAAAAAAAGCAGAATAGAGTTTGTATACAGTATGATTCCAATTTAAAAAATATATATTTATTTTATGCTAGCAAATATACCATGATATTTAATAGTTGTTTGTGCCTGTTGAGACTGGGTGGTTTTTATAAACATTTCTGTATTTTTCTGCATCTTCTCATTTCTCTACAATAAACACATTTCATGTTTAAGATTTTTTTCAAAAGTCACATGTTTTGCTTTGAATTTAAAAGCAACTACCTGATAAAGTTTTCAACTCTCATGCCCATGTTCCCTGTGAAAAACAAACCTCAGTCAAATGTCCAGTGAAATTATTTTTAAATATTAGAGGCTTTATTTTAGAAATCGAATGGCTTTATTCTAAAATATATAAATTAGAAAATAAAAACTTTAATTATGCCAAATTAATAGAAATGGAGGAATTTAATACAGAAGGCAGAAGACGGACAATCACACTCCTTTCCAACAGTCAAAACATATTCCAGTCACCAAATGAAAGTGTTTGTAAATCAATCTTCATATTTGAGGGTTAAGAAAAATGGCTTTTTTGGTGAATGACTATAAACTGTTTTTAAAGTTTTATTTCCAGAGATTCTATACACATCATTTAAAAATTAGATAGATACAAGTAATCAATTGCCTTCCACTTGAGAACAAACCAATGCCACATCTCAGTAATTTGACAAGACAGGGTACCCAACCAGCACCTCATTTGGAATTCTTCTGGTAAGCTGCCTGGTATGAAGCTGAAATAAAAACCTACCTTTGGGGGATCCTGTCCTCAAACCTACCTTTTATGGAGCTAACATCCCAGAGGCTAAGAAAATGAAAATCAGGTCAACAGAAGAAGAAAATATGACAAGGAGGTTAAGATTTATTGGAGAAAGAGATCAATGTCCATAGTCAGCTGCAATTTAGAATTATTATGATGACAGTCATGAGTGATTGATGTTTAACCTTTATACATTTTTAATACAAGAGCCTCTTCCACACTCAGTTTCTCTTTCCCCCTCCTAAGCCCCTTAAACGCTGTCAAAATAATATTCAAACTTGACTAAATAACTAAATATTAAACAGTTCTCAAAGTTGTGGATTAAAACAATCCCAGATGAAAAATAATTTTTTAGATACATTATTGTAGCCAGGAAAAAAAAAAAGTAGTTAGCTGAAAGCAGCTAATTGAGTCTGGAGAACAAATAGGGGAAAAAAATCTCAGAATAACCAAAATAGATTTTATCACAAATACAAAAATTATAAACAACAATACAACAAAAATATATTAGTGAGCACATTTGCTTTAGTTCTATTTACATAGCGTTTTAAACTTTTCTGCTACTAAGTAGAGGAGTGAGATGGATCGAAGTCATTTAAAACATGTTCAAAGTAAAGAAGATGACTATAAAGTACACACCATTTACAAACCAGCGTATTAACCAATTCTGACCAAAATAAAACTGAAATTGTGACTTTAAATATATGTTTAAGATTTTTATGTTCAGAAAATTTTAATATTAAAACACTATTTTTTTATTGTAACCCACAATGAAAATTAATCTTACTAGTAAAATGCTAAGAAAATTAACAACTGCTAAGGCACCAATAGAAAATAATAAATACACATTTTGTTTGCCCCAATTATTTGAAGTGTAAGCTATTTAAAATATTGCAATGTACACTGAAAATAATATGCCAGTTATTTTAGCTACATAATGCCTTGATGTTTTTAAGAGACAACTTCAAACTTGGAAGCTAAGGTTAAATTTCATTTTACTCAAAGTACTGAAATTATTGAATGCTTCACAATATATTTCTTTCTCTCTAATAGACAATTTATAGGCAATAGTCATAATACCTTATTTCTGTATTAAAGAAATGTTTTTCTACTTTGCACTTGAGTCCAATCACCCAAAACACAACCTCTGGGCTCACTACACTATCACATTCTCCACAGAAATCTGCAATGAACACACAATGAGCTTTACAAAGAACTTTCCACAGCTCAGACGAGTTTAATACACCTAATCCTCTTCTGTAACTTCCTTCTAAAGTTTGCTAACAAATATCCACCAAGGATCAAACCAGCAAGAACACTTTGGTGTCTTGAATTTAAAAGGCTCCTTTGATCTCCTACACAACTTAGCAGCTGCATTTCTGTACACTTAAAAGAAACACGAAACTCACCAGATTTGTTTGTTTGTTTTTCATTTGGGCAACCTTCAAACAGATGAACTATAATGACTCCAGCTGTCTCCTCACTTCATTCTGCCAAAACCAGGAGGTGCGACAGGTGCGGGGAAAGCTGCAGCCAGCCACGTCGCTGTGCAGGATTGAGGGGGAGGGGTCTCACTCCAAGGGCAGTGGGAGAGCCTGGGCAGGGAAGCCCGCCACAGGTTGCAGTGGTTGGCTTTGGCAGCCCCGTCTTCTAGCTTTGCTTCCAGTCGGTGGTGAGTTTGCAAATGACAGCTAACCCCTGTGCTCCAAGGACTGACTCTCAGAGTAAGCGCCAGTGCCTGTGTCAACTGTGGAGCGAAATCAATGCAAGGGGGAGAAATTAAATTAATAAAGAATCCTCCATCCGGTCACACCAACTGCCACCGAAAGCAAAGGAAATCACCTCTTGGTTTCCTCAGGATTTCATTGATTTTCCTAACTGGATAATAATTACCCCAACCCTTACCTTATACTGTCTGTGTAGTGCATTGATTATTAATACTTGCAGAAAACGTTTCCTGGCCCAGGTCCTATTTATAGCCAAAGTCTCCTTTGCTGACAGCACCTTGCGGGATCAGAAGGGAATACACCATTTACCCTGCACAGCATGGAGCTTTGCCTCACCAAGGCTCATTACCTGCACTAAAAATGAAATATGATGGTGTATAATAATGACAAAACACAATAAAACAGCTGGTGGCTTCATCATTGTTCACTTCACTTGTTTATGCATAAGTAAGTGCACACCGTTAAGGTGAATCAGCTGAACCCCCAGCATCCTGATGGTGATGAGAAGGTGCTGCCTTCTGACGTAAAAATCTCACTTTGGGAGTGTGCTCAGTTCTCTCCAGAGATGCCAAGAGTTTGCTCGTTTCCCTCCATTATGTAATGCTCCAGAAATAGGGGAAGGAATCCCATCTAACTCGTCTTTCACATTTCTAAGAAAGTAAAATTCCCATCTTTTTTTTTTTTTTTTTTTAAACAGAGTTTCACTCTATCTTGCCCAGGCTGGAGTGCAATGACGTGATCTTGGCTCACTGCAGCCTCTGCCTCCCGGGTTCAAGCAAAGTGATTGTCCTGCCTCAGCCTCCCGAGTAGCTGGGATTACAGGCACCTACCACCATACCAGGCTAATTTTTGTATTTTTAGTAGAGACAGGGTTTCACCATGTTGGCCAGGTTTGTCTTCAACTGCTGACCTCAGGTGATCCGCCATCCTCGGCCTCCCAAACTGCTGGGATTACAGCCATGAGCCACCGCGCCTGGCCAGATCACCACACAATGTTTCTTAAGCACCTTCTGAACTGATCCTTAGACCTCTTCCTGCCTTCTTAAATCAAAATCCAAGAAGGCTGATTTTAATGAACTATTTTTAAACTTGGAATGTTGGGAGAACGATGACAAAAAATCAAGAGTAGACCAGATTAAAGCATACGGCAATAATATGCGGTATATTTGGTATGGCTAACAATCCTATAGCAATTCATTTCAACATTGGTCAAATGATTGTAGTAGCAAGACCATAAAGAGATCTTTAAAAGGCCCACATTTCACATACCAGGTCACCGAATCTCCCAAAGGCTGAGGGACTTGCTTGATGCTCCATAGCAAATCACTGGGACAAAAGGCGTGAACCTATGTCTCCTATGTTCCAGAACTGTGTTCTTCCTATGACCTCATGCTTTGTGCTTACTAAATATTATGCTTCTTTTATAATAAACTTAGTGGCTTAAAAGATAAGTGGCTTATCTCACAGTTTCCATGGGTCAAGAGTCCAGGCATGGCCTACCTGGACCCTCTGCTTAGAGTCTCACAAGGCTGCAATCAAGGTGTTGGTCAGACAGCATTCCTTTCTGGAACTCAAGGTCTTCTCCAAACCCCTTGTGGCTGTTGGCAGAATTTAGATCCTTGAGATTGTATGACTGATGTCATTTTTCTTGCTGGCTGTCAGCAGGTAACATTCTCAGTTCCTAGAGGCCACCCATATATCCTTGCTGTGTGACCCTCTCACTACATGGCAGCTTATTTCCTATAGAACAGAGAATCTCTCTCTCTCTCCAGTCTGCTAAAAAAAAGTCATATATCATAATTGAGTCATGGGTGTGACTATCTCTTACCTTTACCATATTCCAATGACTAGAAGCAAGTCAGAATTTTTGCTTGGATTCAAGGGGATGGGATTATACAAGTCCATCACTCATTGGAGGTCATCTTAGAATTGTCTACCACAAATATTATTTAAGAAAACAAAAAACCACACACATATATGTGCAATAGTCCTACCACTTCTTAAAAGCCAAAGCTAAAAGACTAGTTGTGTCGATTATTTCTGTTCAGCGGTTGCATCTTATATTTTGGTTCTTTTTCTGTTTTTGTTTGTTTTCATTGTAGTAGCCTTCTTATTCATGTAGGGCCCTTCTATTCATCCTGGGTTGTTGTTGTTGTTGTTGTTTTTAGCACTCAGGTCAAGAAAACCTTGGCCATGGTCTAGCTTAAGGATCAGGCTATTTTGCTTGAAACAAAAGGGACAAGTCTTTTTTTGATGCCATGCTGAGGAACCCAAATGCTTTCACAAATGGGTAGGATTTAGCCACACAGAGAGGAGAGGGCATCAGAGATGGAAAAAATGGCAAATAAAGGAAAATTTCACTGTGTGACCTGAGCAGCTTTATGCCCATCCATGCTCATCCATGGGTGAGTGTTGGGTTTTGGAAGAAGATAAGAAAACACCTGTTTAGCAGCAGTTGTGATAAAAACCTGAAATTTGAGATCTGGGTTTAGCTTTATGAACTTTGGCAGTCAATGAAGCCGTCTGATTCTCTCTTTCATATATGTAAATAAGGGATTAATAACTTCTCAGGCTGCTGGTGAGAAGTAGAGGAAGAAGTTAATGGCATCTTAGCTATCACTCAGCATAAAGAAAGTACATTTCACTTTGGGACAAAGTCAGAGTCTGGCTTAGGTAATGTTGGCCATAGCCACCAGGGTTGGTATATTATTTGATTGAATCAACACGTTTGTGGAGTATGGAAGTTATACATACGTAAGGTAGTATCACTTAAATTCATTTGTTGTATTATAAATTACAAAGTTAACACAAGTTTAGTGTAACAAATAAAACAATGCATAACGAAAACAAAGATCTCATCCTGTGCTTGCTATACATTCCCACTGCCTAAAATATGCGACATTAAGTCTAGCATATATTTTTCCACACCCTTGCACATATGTGTGTGCATCAATATATACATATGTATGTAGAAATGTATAGACACACATATCGGTGATTCTTTTCTTAATAAAGTTAAAATTACACTGCACAAACCACTCTATAAACTGAAACTTGACAAAACATCATAGGCCATTCACATAGGTTTGTACATATAGAGCTAGATTTATCTTTTCCACCTAATTTGTGTTGAGTGTGTGTATTTGGGGATCGTACATTTGTTTTTTAGTCCAGATATTTTTTACTTGCTTTCCATCCTCAACTTTCCTTTGCCCTCATCCTCATCACCACCACCCCCGCCCCCCTGCCCACGTAACCCATGTTAAAACCTAATATGTATCTCTCTAGTCACATACACACACCTACACACAGGCACTTCCATGGGAGAGTTGATATTATTTTATAAAAACTGGATCCTATTATACACATTTCTCCAAATCTTTGCACAGTCAATAGTATTTCATGGAAATCTCTCCCAGCTAAGACTAATAGAGCTCTAATTTATTCCTTTTAATAGACGTATAAGTTTCCGTGCTATGAATGTGTCATAATTTATTTAACTATCAAAAACAATGTGGTAATAACCATCCTTGTATATATTTCCATTTGTAGTTAACTCTTTATTTCTATGGAACATATTTCTATAAGTGAACTTGCTAGGCCAACAAATATGTGTGTTTACTTTTAATTTTAATAGATATTGCCACCTCTCTTTCTAAACATTGTAACAAACTCTATCATGGGGACATGAATGTACTCTTTTAGGTGTTTGTCCCATAAGACAGGCCTTTACATTGTGTGTCTGTTTAATTTTGCCAGTCTAATGCCAGTAAATTGACATATCATGTCAGCTTTTCATGTGTTTATTGAACATATATATTTTTTATATTTCTAGTGACTTGTCCTTTTCAAGTTTTAATTGCCCTATGTATGGGTATGTTTATAAATCCTTTCTCATTTGTATTACCAACACTTTTTCCAAACCCATCACCTGTTTTTTACTTTGTTCATATTACATACTATAATTGTTATTAACTTTTAATAAATATATCTCTATTTTTATTCTATATGTTCTGAGTTTCTAGTCCTGATTATAAAGCTCTCTTCTACTTCTATATATTTTCTAGATTTTCCTGCAATTTTTTATTTGTCTATTTATTTGCATTTCCATCTTTAATCATGATGCAGAAACATATATAGCTTTAAGTTCTAAGCTCATTCTAGCTTCATATTTATAAACTCATTCCAATTACTAGAGTGAATTCCTAAAGCCATTCAAATATTCAGTGTTCGACTGATTCCTTTTTCCTCCTAACTACTAGCCTTATAGGAATATTACAACTCTGATTAAATCTGATATTTTATGCTCATTTTAAAGGTTATCAACATATTCATTCCTAAAACTCTTTCATTAAACTTAGGTAAAATAGTAAAAAGTAATTCAAAATATTTTATTGTTTCATTTTATTATGGCATAATTATAATAACTGCTCCCATTTATTCAATGCATAGCAAGATAATTTATTGAGATGTTAAGGTATGTTTTGATTTTGCTGCAGCAGGCCTTTGCTTAAACACAAGAGGCATTCCGCAGAAAGTAGAAAGTTGCCAACATCAATCTTCCTTTCTGGTTTTTGTTTCCAGAGTGTGATCTCCTACAGGAGATTATGTTGGGTTGGCCCAGAGGAGAAGGGAGGGAGTGTTTTTGGGTGGGGCGACAGAGACATGAGAGATATCTGTACAGCTGCAGGTTTACGGAAGGTTGGAACTGCTCCCTCCTCCCTGCCCCTCACATAGGAAAGCTGGGCTAGAAATTCTGAGGTTCCCAGCATTGGCCAATGAAGTCCCAAAGCCCTGCCTAGCCTAGAGGCAGCAAAGGGTCATGTGGAATGACCATAGAGAGAGAGAGACACACATGAACTGTTAAATATTTTAGCAATTAAAGACCTCCATATTCTTTACTCAACTCTAGACAAAAGGAAGGAAATCCATGACTGAGGTTGGAGCTTAAACAACCTAACAGAAGGCAGGCTCCAAAGAGATTAATACTGCTTAGACAACTATAGTGTGGCTTACGTATATGCTTCTATTTCTTGAAGTAAAAGTCATGCCAATTATAAATAATGTGTACCAGGCATTATGCTAAGTTCCTTATATAGATGAAGTTTTATTTAACACCGATTACAGCCTTATGAGTATGGTACTGTTATTATGTCCTTTTATCTGCATGTTACAGATAAAGAGAGTTAAATTAGCTCATCCAACATCACATCACTGGTGAGCGGCTGAACCATGATCACTTTTAATCATTATTTTATACTGCTTCAAGATGACATAAACAAAAGCCCTTTGTCTACTATGAAGCTTTATAGAACATAAATGCCATGTAAGTTATTGCTGCAAATGGAGTAGGATAATATTTGGGGCTATTAAATTTTCTTCCTTGCCTGCCCTCACCCACCTGTCTTTTTTGAACTTGTTATCCTTTCCACCAGTAAAGCTGAGCCATGAACAGGAGGCTCAGTTCCCTAGATAAGGAGAGGGCAGATACCTCCTTTAACAAAGAAGTCATTACTTGGCTTTGAGTTTCAAATAAAATGTTTTTATACCCAGAGGAAAAATAATTCTCCAAAAGCCAAAACACTTTTGACTATTCAGAGCTAGGCACTAAGGTGAAAAAGAGTTATATTTTAAATTGAAAAAAAAATTTAAGAAAAACTTAGAAGACTGAGCTCAGAGAGTTCATAAAATTAAGTCATAAAGTATAGAAGAAAGAGAAGGGTTTAGAAGATGCAAGACCAGGGTTAACACGCTACGTAGGACACTAAGACAGTTTCCAATACCCCATTTCACTGGGTCTTGGCTGTGGGGAGTATAAAATAATAGGACCCCCAAGGAGGCTTAGTGGAATAACAGAGAAAGTCAGTTGGGCCTGGCTTTCCAGGGAATATCTTGGAAAGAGTGTAAACTGCCTCAAGGGAGCCTGGCCTTCAGCCTGGCAATGTAAAAACATGGTGCTTATGTGATAAAAATAGCACGTGTGCAGGGACCCATGGGAGCCTGAGAGACATGAACACTCAGAGATGGTGCAGAGAAGGCAGCTGAGGTTTCTTGGTTTCTTGGGCTTTCTTTTTCCTTCCTTTTTTTTTTCTTTTTTTTTTTTAACGGAGTTTTGCTCTTGTTGCCCAGGCTGAAGTGCAATGGTGCGATCTCAGCTCACTACAACCTCCACCTCCCAGGTTTAAGCAATTCTCCTGCCTCAGCCTCCCGAGTAGCTGGGATTACAGGCAGACACCACCACATCTGGCTAATTTTGTATTTTTAGTAGAGATGGGGTTTCTCCATGTTGGTCAGACTGGTCTCAAACTCCCGACCTCAGGTGATCCACTTGCCTCTGCTTCTCAAAGTGCTGGGATTACAGGCGTGAGCCACCACGCCCAGCTCTTGGGCGTTCTAGAGGCTAAGAGATCTTGTGAACCAGAAAAGGTATAAATTTGAGATGAGTGAGATGCAAAATATAAGGCCCTCAGGATCATAGGCATGTCAGGACCTGGACACAATCAGGGATGCCAGCTGATGGCCAGTAACCAGGCAGTACCCGTACAGGATGCCCAGTGGCCAAGCAGGACAAAGAGCACCATAGCCAGGAGCCAAGGGTCAGAAGATGACCGCAGAGCATGCCATTAGATGCTCCCCTTCTAATGGCAAAGGCACTTAAACCACTCCAACTGAGTGAACTGCCCACTCCCTGCAAAAGAACAGTTTTTCCTTCCCCAAAGAGATTGAGCTAAAATGGAAGAGATGAAGTCATAAACTGGAAATTGCTGAGTGACCATGAAAAGACAAGTAAGGGCACCAGAGTCCACTATACATAAAGTTTCACTTATGCATATTTTAGTCATAACATCAATATGTAGATCTTATTAAACAGGATTTCCTATTGAAGTACTAGGTCCTGTTTTAGTGTCTGAGGACTATAACCGAAGATATTTTGTCACTGATGGAAGCATCTGCTTCAGACTCATTGGAGTGAAAGCTGTAGCCTCTCTTTTTTAATCTGATTCCAAATAATGCTTTAAATAGTTATCGAGCACCTGTGTTTGGGGCTCTGTAGTAGGTACTGAAGATCAAGTGGCGACATGACAGAAATGAATTCTTCCCTCATGGAGCTTACCTACCAGTGAGGAAGAGAGACATAGAGATGCTTTGTGGCCCAGCATGGGAATTATAATAATGAGAGGGCACCAGCAGCTATGGAAGAACACAGAAGGACCACTGAAGCAGTCTTAGAGACAAAGGAAACCTTCCTGGAGTACGTGAGCTCTTGGCTAAACCCTAAAGGGAAAATCAGCCCTTTGGTAGAGGTGGACAGGTGGAGAGAGGAGAAAGACTGCTCTGGCAGTAAGAACAGCAGGTGCAAAGGCTGGGATTGCACATGGAGCTTGCCATATGTAAGCAGTTGAGAGTTTCAGTTTGGCTGAAGCATTCAGTTTGGCTATTGCATACATACATATATACTCCTCCAGATTTCTCCTCCTTTCAAACAGCAGCCTTCACAAATGAATCACTAAAATCTGAAAGCACCGCTCTCCAGGATCCACAAATGTTATTTTGAGTTTCTTAGGAAAGATTTCTCCTATTCTCTTTGCATCCTCCCCACTGCCCAATTCTCATTGCCCAACCTTGAGTTCAGTAATTCTTAGGTAAAAATGCAATGATGGTGGGCAGGAAGTTAGCTGCCAAGACACTGAAGAATTAACCTCCGTAGGTATTCTCTATATATAAAACGACAGTGGGTAATAATATCAATAAAGCTTAATGTTACAGGTTCTCAAACTTTCTCAGTTCACTTAGTGTCTTAGAAATTTTTTTCACAGCTCCTCTAGACATAAATATACCCAACATTTACTAAAGTGGTTAGGTCACAGCAACTGCAAGACATCAAAAAGGAATGTAACACATCTAATGTTAAATCTGTAAACTACCTCAAGCTAGTATTTCATGTGGTAGCCAACTGATTTTTTTTTTTTTTTTTTTTTGAGACAGAGTCTCGCTATGTTGCCCAGGCTGGAGTGCAGTGGCGCGATCTCGGCTCACTGCAAGCTCCGCCTCCCGGGTTCAGGCCATTCTCCTGCCTCAGCCTCCCGAATAGCTGGGACTACAGGCACCCACCACCACGCCAGGCTAATTTTTTTTATTTTTATTTTTATTTTTAGTAGAGACGGGGTTTCACCGTGTTAGCCAGGATGGTCTCCATCTCCTGAGCTCGTGATCCGCCCACCTCAGCCTCCCAAAGTGCTGGGATTATGGGTGTGAGCCACTGTGCCCGGCTGTATCCAACTGATATTAAGTATCACTGCATTAACCTCAAAAAATGGAAAATCTCCTGTGGCATCTCTGTAAGCTCACTGCAGCACCCTGGGACCCCTTGCTGCAGATCTTATGCGATACATATTAATATACACCAGTCCTGGGGGACTGCTTGCCCTCAAATCCATTGCTTGCTTTTCTCCCACTCTGCTCAGTCTTGTAGGAGGGCTGACTCTTACAGGCTCCCTTGTCAATTGACTTCCAGCAAGAGAAATTGGACTGTCTACTTTGGCGTAGAGCAAGGTGGGGAGGAAACCAGGTTTTTCTCCCATTTTCTTTCTGCTCATGTAGCATTTCTGGCAGCAAGTAAGCCTTTCCATGGCTCTAGCCCCTGCCAGACAGCCTACCATGGACCAGCTTCCATCAGTCACCTCATTCACTAGGCTCTTTAACATCGTCTCCTCTCATTGTCTTCCAGACTAATGGTGTATGGGAGTCAGCCTCGAAGACAGCCTCTAATGATGTGCATAGTTCTAAATTGTGTCCCCCACAAAAAAAGAAAAAAAAAGTTATACTGAAGTCCTAAGCCTCAGTCCTGTGAATGTGACCTTACTTGAAAATAGGGTCTTTTCAGATGTAGTCAAGATGAGGTCACCAGAGTGGGCCCTAATCCAATATGACGTCCATCCTTATAAAAAGGGGAAATTTGGACACAGAGACAAACACACTCACAGGGAAAGTGCCATGTGAAGATGAAGGCAGAGAACAGGGCAATGCACCTGCGAGCCAAGGAAGGCCAAAAATCACCAGCAAATCACCAGAAGCTCAGAGACAGGCATGAAATAGATCTTCCCTCACACCCCAGGGAAGGAGCCAACCCTGCCAACACCCTGATCTTACTTTCTAGCCTCCAGAATGGAGATAATAACTTTCTGTTACACCACCCAGTGAGTGACACTTTGTAACAGCAGCCCTAGCAAGCTAATATTCCCACCTGTGGAATCCAGTCTGTGTGGACTGGACTTAGGAACTGACTTATAACAAATAAAAAATGAAGTGAGGGGATATTGCTTCAGATATTAAAATATGAGAATCTGTCTTGAGCGTCTCCCTCACTCTCTTAAACTAGTTGTTTTGGGAAGCCAATTACCATGACATCAGCCTACCGTGTGGAGAGGCTCACATTGCAAGGGACCAAAGCTTACCAACCATCACCTGAGTGAGCTTGGAAGCGGATCCCTCGCCCAGTCAAGCACCAGTAGGTGAGGCTGCAGCCCCAGCCAATAGCTTGACTACAACTTCATAAGAAACTTGGAGCCACAGAAACCCACCTAATCTACACCCAGATTCTTGACCCTCAGAACCTTTGTGAGATAATATTTTGTTGTTTTAAGCTAGTAAGTTTTGGGTCATTTGTTACACAGCAATAGATAACTAATATAAGATAGCAACAGCTTCCTGCTGTTATCAACCTTTAGATTGATAAGGATTTTGTTTCCCAGTTTTCCTGTCACCTGTGTAGCCAATCTGGTGTTAAATTTCCTCTGTTTTAAACTCACAGTAGTTTCTATTTGGAGCTTGGCTGATATTTATACGCAAATATCATCTACTCTAAAGTGTAGGAATAATATAGCTGCTAAATTGCATCCATACCTATTTTATATATACAAAGGCAACCCTCTTCCGAGAATTTTAATAAACCCTCCAAATAATCAGAATATAGCATTCCTACCTTTCTTTTCTTATAGCCAAGAAAAAATGTCACGAACTTGGTGTCTTAGTAAGTGAACTTAGTGGCATGAACTTAGTGTCCCATAGGAGCAATGTTGATTTCCACTTTGATTGGTCAGAATCTTCAAATAACTGCAAATGAGAGCCAATATTTCTAAGATCATTTCAGCATCTCAGGCTTTTAGATATAAAATGAAGCAAACATTAATTATTTATGTACTGTCACAGTTATGTATGGTCATAAACAATAGCTGACATTCCACAAGGTCTTTTTCGAATTCCAAAGAGCTCTATGAAAAGGTGACATCTTCGTGCCAACTCTAATGTCTTTGTTTTTTTAGACCGGTAGTTCCTATCTAGCCAGCTTCACACCGATTTGAAACGAAGAAGGAAGAAATTGTTTTGTTTTTATTATTTCTCTAAAAAGGTATTTGGGGACATTTATCTCCTCTTTGAATTCCTTATAACTGGGAGTTGGCAAAGGGACTTTGGGACTGCATGTCAATGTATTACTTTCTGAGATATTTCTGTAGGCTATTCATCTGCCCATAATCACTCTTTTTCATTTTTCCAGGCCTCAAACCAGTGCACTTCAATTTCTGGGGAGCTGATTACTAATCTGAACATTGCATTTCACATGCAGGAGCCACATTTTAGATTTTTCCTCATTTTTTTCTTCTTCTCACAGAATTCTTCAGCTTCTGCTATTTTTCCAATGATTCCCTTTTCTTAGGTACCTTGTTTTGCAACCCCATTTCACGGGCATGGCAGTCTGAAAAAAATTATACTTTGCCTGAAAGGTAACAACAGCATTCAAAGCATTGAGACAAGATTTTCGCATTAGGACTGAATTTTTCCATTATATTCTGTTTGCATTTCATTATTAGAAGCCTTCAGACTAGATTCTTGATTCCATAGGTCAATATATCGTAGCTCATTAAAACTGCATGTTTTGGAGGGCAGTTAGAAATGAAGGGTTCTGAAGACTAGGTGGTGGTTGTGATGGTGATTTTTTATCAAGATAATTAATACATCCTAGAAAGTTGAGATTATCTCCAGATGTGGGGTATTTGTGGGCAAACCTCAGAAGCAAAGAATCTTCTGCTAGTTTCTTCTTTACATAAATATCATCCTTTCTCACTGAACCGCACATACAAAGTGGTGCTCTGAAATGTTCAAAACCACCTAAGAATGAAATAAACTAGAGGTAAAATAGATGCTGGTGAAGAAATTAACATGAGTCAAGCCTCAGAAAATCCAACAAGGAAAAAGAAGCTGTTCCCATACCTTTATTTTTGCTCCTTTTTCACTGAGGATGGCTTCTGGTGCTATTTGTGTTCCTTTGGTCCCCTGGGATTCAAAATCACCCTCCACACTCTGGAAAGCCCACATCCAGCAGCAGCACCTTGACAAAGGTGAAGACCACTAGTTTACGTGGCTTGTTCATGAGATCTTTTCACCTCTTTTGTGATCATCAAAGAGATTAAAATGATTTGATTTTGAATCATTCTCAAAAGGTAAATATTAACATTCTCAGGCCATTTGGCCATGTGTCATCCCAGACCAGCTCCCAAGGGAGGCCAGGGGACATCCTGCACACTCTTCACAAGTACTCTGAAACAAAAAGATGGTGAATTTTAACAAAAAGGAGGCTCTCATAGATCTGAGGTGTCACTCAAATACAAGTAGTTTCCAACTACAGAACTCCAGGGTGTTTTCTTTAAGGAGAAGTCATATGTTGGAAATAAATAAATGTAACTCAAGGGTTATGTATAATATCTTTGTTTATCACAAAACTTTTTACTAGTGGCAAAAGTTATGATTGCTTTTACATGGCTCATGCCATCATTACGTATTGTGTACGTTATAAAGGAAATCAAGAACATATTGAATTTGGAGCACAATTCTGGTTAATGTATCAGGGTTAAAAGTTGTAAATTTTAATAATGCTAATTTTAAAATCTTTGATGTTCACCTGAGCTTCTGCAATACTTTGAAGGCAAAAGGAAGATGACCTGTACTTAAGTGAATGTAAAGCAATTGTGCTTATGAATTTTGTTTCTCAAGTAAAGCAAGAGCTAACGGTATGTAAAAGCAATTACCACTCTGCCCCAGCAAAGTTGTTAGGCCAGCAAGGTAGAAGAGGTTAGAATTGCTATATGTGGACTCTTTTTATCAGTCTCAGGAGTAACGATCCAAGTTCCACAGGAAGGGAGAATAAGGAAATGAAAAAGTCTCACCTCTAAAATTTATATTACTCCCAGTTGGAAAGAATACTATGGATTTCCAGATCACATGGCCACATACCATAAGAACAAGATCTTGGAAGTCAGGCCAACTGGGTTTCTAATCTGCATTGTATCAATTTTTTCTTGTCTGTTTTTCAGCAATTTCTCTCAGCCACAGTTTCTTCATCTGAAAAATGGTGATGATATGATTCCAAGAAAATTTCCAAAACTAAATTAAATAATACATACACAATGTTTAATTGTGGTACCTAAAAACCTTGTTTGTCTGACAAATAAGTTTATTTTCCAGTAGAAATACAAAACAAAAAGTGCAACAGCACATATTATTTTTATATTACTCAATATTTGGCTATTATCACACTTTTTCTCATCTCCATTAATATTGATAATTAACAGTTAACTTTAAACATGAGAGCCTTAGAGATTTTGCCATTTTAAAATCCTCTTTGGATTCAAAATGAGTCAAATTGTTTACTTTCTTTTTGAAATAAGGAACTTGGTGTGCATCACACTGATCAATATTTTTATGGATGTAATAACCAAGTCACACCAGCTACATAGATAGTCTCACAGTTAGCATGATACAGGTCATTCATATGAAATAAGAAAAAAATCAAATTAAATCCATAGGTTAGTGAAAGGAAAATAAAACGGAACACCAATTCACCGTGCCAAAAAGAAAAAAAATTAAGCTGAAAGCTGAGTCATGCAAGAAACTGCCTTTCCCTTTGTTCCTAAGCAGATAACTACAGATAAAAGATTAAGTATCTCCACAGATAGCCACTTTATGTTCACCTTGTCTTATGTGAAGTGCTGATTTACTGAGCACAAGACAAACACATAATTGACTATTCCCCTACCCCTTCTCTCTTGCAACATGTGGATTCAGTAATGTGACCATACCCTCCCTCTTTCCTCTCTAGCCTGCTTTTCCCCTTTAAATACTGAAGCCCTCAAAATCATCTCTGGAGAAAAACACAGTCCGTAGGACTGTTTCTGTGATTTTGTATTCCTTTCTTCCAGGCATGTCCTTAACCTTGGCAAAACAAAGTTCTAAGTTGATTGAGACCTGTCTCAGGTATTTTTTGGTTTATATGTTACTGCCATTTAAAAATAGATTATATTGTATATCATCAAAGTGTTACTTCTGATGTGATACTTCTGAAAACAGGGAAATATAGGCCTGGGAAAGCAGGTCCTTTTTCCTCTAGCCATAAACTGGATTTGTAAATAAAACGCCTGCGTCTTTCAAGCTACAAAAATATATAATCAGCTATGGGGGGATACAGAGGTCAAAATTCCTCTCCCCACTCCACCCACCATCCCAAATAAAGCAAGATTAAAACTGGAAAAAAATTATGCAAAACAATTACTTTGGGGTTCTGGCAATCAGTCAAAGACAGACAACAAATTGGGAAGCATTTATTCATTGAAATCTGCTTAACTTTGGGTAAGAACAGTAGAATTCCATGATCTTTTTGTCTAGGGCTGCTCCCATAACACCTCCCAGCCACTACCCCCCACCACCCCCCTAAACACACACACACTTTATCCATGAAGTTGTTTTACAAGAGCTGAGTTGGCCAAGAAAACCAGCAGCTTTCTTCGAAAGGAAAAAGACTTGATTTGGGGCAGGAGGTGAAAAGCCACACCCAGTGAGCCAAAATCATCTTTGGAGAAAAACGTGCCAGTAAAAGAGCCAAACTCAGCAGAAAATAAATGAGGCAAATCCATAGTTCTGCTAGCTTAAGATTGAAGTTAGAGCAAATGGTAAGCCAACAAGAGAGATAACAGGAAGAGCCTGGAAATGAGAGAGACATACAAGGGCTAGATAAGCAAGCTACACATCCCCATATGACTGGTAACCTAAATATGCATGTGAGGGAAATTTGAAGTGGCCTGGTAGAAAGTAAAAGCTAAAGCAAAAGAATTACCTGAACTTTGGATATGCTTTCAAGACCACTAACAGATCTACCAGCAGTAGGTGGGAGATTATGGGTGCGAGGTTTTCGAATACAACTTAAGCTCAAATCACTGGTGGCAACTAAAGTATATAGGCACAGGAACAACCATTAGGAAGCCAGACAAGAAATAAAAATAAGAGTTTACAAACTGAGTGGAAACATTTGTGACCATATACTGCAGGATAAATTCTGCAGACCAAGTTCAAGAAAGTTTCAAAATATAAAATAAAGCCCTCAAAGGGAAAAATGAAAATTCAGGAGTACTATGATACACCGTCTAAAATGTCAAATTTTCAATAAAAAATTACAAGACATGAGAAGAAACAGGTACATGTGACTCATACCCAGGGGGTTCAGGGGAGGACAGGAAAAAATAAATACTAACTAACTTTGAGTCTGTCCACATGTTGGATTTAGCTGACTATAATTTCAAAGCAGCTAATAAAATTATGTTTGAAGAACTGAAGAAACCACGTTTGAAGAATTAAAGGAAAATATGATGAGAATGAATCAACAAATTAGAAATCTCAAGGGAGAAACAGAAATAAGAAAAAAGAAACAAATAGACACTTTAGACTTGAACAATGATCAAAATGAAACATTTAGTAGATAGGCTGAATGGCATATTTGAGATGTCAGGAGAAAAAAATTAATGAACTTGACAATAGGTCAATAGAAATTATCTAATCTAAACAAATTATCTAATCTAAAGAATAGAAAGAAAAATTTAAAGAAAAATGACCAGAATCTCAGAGACTTATGGGACAACACCAACTGTATCCAACATATGTGTAAGGGCCATTACAGAATGAGAAGACAGAAAGAATGAGTAGAAAAACTATTTGAAAAAAATGGGTAAAAACTTCCTAAATTTGATTTTAAAATAACATTAATCTAACAATTCAAGAAACTCAACAAACACCAATTACTATAGACACAGAGATTCACACATAGACATCTCACAGTTAAAAACCTGAAAGTCAAAGACAAATGTCAAAATCTCAAAAACAGTAAGAGAAAAATGACTCATCACATACAAGAGACAGCAATACAATTAATGGCTGACTTCATGTCAGAAACAATAAAATCCACAGGGCAATAGAATGACATATGCAAAATACTGAAAAAATAAACCCTGTCAACCAAGAAATCTATATTTAGCAAAACCCTCCTTCAAAAATAAATAGGAAATAAAGATATTCCAGGATAAATTAAGACAGAAAAATCATTACTAGTAGATCTGCCTCATAAATACTAAAGAAAATCCTTCATGTTGAAAGAAAATGATACCAGAGTTAACTCAGATACACAGAAAGAAATGAAGAGTACCAGAGTTGGTAAATATGCATGTAGGAATAAAAGGCTGTATAAGTATACATTTTTTTCTTTTCCTGTCTTGACTTATTTTAAAAACATAAGATTATATAAAGCAGTAATTGTAACACTGGATTATAAGGGGTTTATATATATCATATAATATATATATATGATAATAATAATACAAAGGAGTGGGGAGAAAAAGGAGCTATGATGGAATAAAGTTACTATTTTGCACCTGAATTGAGCCAGTATTAACCTGAGTGATGAATTAAAAGTTCCTTCTGCCTGGCAGCCATGGCTGTGTGACCCCAGACCCAACTGTTTGAACCAGGGGTGGACAACTGTATTAGAGGTGACTTAAAGTTTTGCACAGAAAAAAGAAGATCTGGCCCATTTAGATCCTCTTTCAGGTATTTGAATTGGGAAATAGAAATGTTGTGATCAACTGCAGAAGTTGAAGAAGAGAATAAAGGAGGGTAAATAGGAGCTGAGTTGGCATCATTCAAGCCCAAATTATGAACAAGATAATGTTATGGTGCATGAGGGTGACAGAATTCTGAGTAAGCAGAGCAAGCCAACTGGAGGAAAGTGAGAAGGAGAAAAATGGAATGGGAATGCTGTGAGAAGCAAGCGTGAGACATCAAGTGTTGTGGGTTGAATGCTGTACATCAAAAACACACGTTCAAATCCTAGCCCCCAGTACCCCTGAATGTGACCTTATTTGGAAATAGGGTCTTTGCAGATGTAATCAAATTAAGATGAGATCGAACTGGATTACAGTGGGTCCTAATCCATAATCCAATGACGGGTGTCCTTAAAGGAAGAGGTAAATGTGGACACAGAGAAACACAGACAGGAAGGCCATGCAAAAGCAGAGACTGAGATTGCCACAAGCCAAGGGACACCAAGGACGGCCAGCAACCACCAGAAACTAGAAGAAGCAAGGAAAGATTCTTCTTGGAGCCTTCAGGGGAGCATGGCCCTGCTGACACTTTGACTTCAGACTTTTAAGTCTCCAGAACTGTGAGAAAATAAATTTCTATGTTTTTAAGCCACCAAGTTTGTGATACTTGGTTATAGCAACCCTAGGAACCTAATACACCAGGTAATGTTTGAATGAAGAAGAGAACAGCTTCTATTCTTGAATCCAGCTCCCAGGTAACCTGGCTGAGGCCACTTACCCTTAGAATCTCATGAGAGCTCCCTGAATCCTAAACATAGGCTTGTCATGTGAATATGAGTGGGCCTCTGCTTGCATCAAAAAGAGCCAAAAGAGAACATGGATGGCAACACAAGAAGAAATAAGCTTCTATTTCCAAGTCCAGCAGTACCAGTGATCGTGCTTTTCACAGTTTATAATTAATCTAAAATATAAAGTAGTTAAGGGGATAGAAATGGCCCTAGAAAAGGTATAGAAAGAAAGAAATCTACTTACAGCAAGTAAGCTGGCAGTCTCAAATATTGCCCAACTATATATTTTCATTGCTGAGGGAAAATCTATAAGAAACAGGACATTAAGACATCAGCTAAGAAGTGTTCTCTCTGTTTTTCATGCTTCTCTAGCAAATTGGTTACTGATAATAAATTGAGACTGGGTTTATGGTCTGCTAATGGATGACTCAATAATCCACTCCTGCGCAGGGATAATATAAATGTGTGAATTCACATCTATTAGGCACTGTTGTTTATGTGTATAAATTTTTCTGGGCCACAGTGCCTAGATATTTGATCAAACATTTTTCTGGGCATTTCTGTGAGGGTACTTTTAGATGAGATTTACATTTAAATACATGGACTTTGAATAAATTAGATTGCCCTCCATAATATTGGTAAACCTCATCCAATCAGTTGATGGCCTGAGGAGAATAAAAGACTGACCTCCCCCAAGCAAGAGTCAATTCTGCCAGTGTGACAGGAACTCAGACTCAAACTGTAACACTGGCTATTCTCTAGGCCTTTAGCCTACTGGCCTGCCCTACAAATTTTGGACTTGCTATCCTCCAAAATTATGTAAATCAATTCCTTAAAATATCTTTCTCTCTCTCATACAGATAGATAGATAGATACATACATACATATAATATATATGTAATATATGTGCATATATATATACACACATTATACAAATGTGTATATGTGCACACACACACACACACACACACATACATCCTATTGGTTCCATTTCCCTGAAAAACCCTGACTAATATAGGCACTTTCTATGTGTAAGTCGCTTTTACTTAAAAATTCACCAATTCGAATTTTAACAAATGTTAGCTAAGCATTTACTAGACACTGTACTAGGAGCTGAAAATATAAGAAAGAAAAAATAAAGTTCAGAGAAGAAAAAAAGAAATGAAAAGAAAAGAAAAAGAAAAAGAAAAAAGTCCCTGACCTCAAGAAACATGATCTCACCAAAATCTCACAATTGCTCTGTTATTATCCTTATTTCATGTAATAACACTTAGCTTTGGAGAGCATAATAACATGGCAGTCACTAAGTGCCCAAGCTAAGCTTTCAAAGCCAGCACTGTAACTCCAAACCTTGGACTCTTAATTACTCTCCATTGCTTCCCTTGGATAAATTGAATAAATAAATAAATCCACAGACCCATTGCTAGATTCAATTCCAACTTAACTACTCCTGTGATTGAACTTTTAAAAATTTTGATAACAACATTCACTCTCCTTGGCCTCATTTGTGAGGAAAATGCTAGGGTAGAGAGGAAAGGTGAAATAACAAAATTATACAAGATACCAGTCTCCTCTTACAGGGTTCATCGGCCCCTAGGAAACTGTGAGTGATGAGGAGGACTGTCTTAGTCAATTTAGGTTGCTATAATGAAATACTATACACTGGGTGACTTAGACAACAAACCTTTTTTTTCATAGTTCTAAAGGCTGTAAGGACCACGATCAAGATGCTGGCAGATTCAGTTATTGACGTGGGACCTCTTCTTGGCTTGCAAACAGCTGCCTTCTCACTGTATCCTCACATGGCAGAGACAGAGAGCACATTCTGGTATCTCTTCCTCTTCTTATGAGGAAATTAAGCCAACCACAAGGGCTCCACCCTCAAAACTTTATCTTAACCTAAATACCTCCCAAAGATCCCATCTCCAAATGCCATCATGCTGGGGGTTATGGCTTCAACATGAATGTTCATATGTTGAAAATAACAAGTCCATAACAAGTACCCTCTACTGCTGTTTATTCAAAAACAGAAAGTCAAGCCTTATCAAGAACTATTACAAACTCACAATTAATTTACACTTTCCAGTCTTATTAATTCTTCCTATGCCACATTTATTTACTTCATTGCCCTTGGCTCAACGCAAACATAACTATAAAAACCATGACCAGAGAATTTAACTAGTTGTGGAGTAGGTTTGTTTGTTTGCTTATTTATTTATTTGTCATTTTGTGCAGTTTACCACAGAGATAAATTTTTCTTTTCAAACATCAACTCACCTAATAGATTAAAAAAACTCTACTCAATGGAAAGCTGTTCAAGCAAATACAAGAAACATTTCACCCTGAGTTTCATCCTGGTGGTATTCCAAGAAATTTTATCCCACAAATCTTATCAATGAAATTGGTAAGAGTATCTTAAGCCTCCAAGGAAGTGCTCAGAAACTTCTGAAATCCCTTTCTTCTATGAAGCCTTTCCTGCACACAAATCTGCTCCTGTCTTGGGCAGACATAATTAAAACATGCCACAGGGCATAGTACACACTGACAGGTAACATAAAATGGCGACTAATGTACTAGACATGCCTTTTCTCACTGATTTCATTTTCTAAACTTTTGTTGATTACTTTACTTCATGTTTTTTGAAACATCTCTTCCATTGTCTATCTCCTGATGATCTGCCCACAGAAATGAGCTCTGCCCTAGATTACACACTCCTAAAATGTCAATCACAGCACCAAAAAAGAAAGACATTGGCTATCCACATTCTATGCATTTTTCAAAGTCTAGCTCAAATCCTACATCTTCACAGACTCTTCCTCTGACAACTCACCTGTAACCATTTATTCTCTTTGAACACCTATCTATAACTTCTGTCACTTTGTGACTCACTCCAGCTATTAAACATATTTGTTTTTGCAGTGGCTCACCCTGTAATCCCAGCACTTTGGGAGGTCGAGGTGAGCAGATAGCTTGAGCTCACAAGTTTGGTACCAGTCTGGGCAACATGGCAAATCCCTGTCTCTACCAGAAAATACAAAAATAAGCTGGGCTTGGTGGTGCATGCCTGTAGTCCCAACTACTTGGGAGACTGAGGTGGGAGAATGGCTTGAGCCTGGGAGGCGGAGGTTGCAGTGGGCTGAGATCACATCACTTCACTCCAGTCTGGGCAATAGAGTCAGGCCCCTTGTCATATATATATATATATATGAGATATATTTATATATCTTATATATGAGATATATTTATATCTCATATATATGAGATATATTTATATCTCATATATATATAATGTATATATAAAAATATATATACACACACACAAATACACACATATTAACATATATGTGTGTGTGTATATATATTTGTTTTTGGAGAGAGCCTCAGAATGGAAGACCAAGCTGAGTATGGCCATCACATATGAAATTTGCCATTTGAGAGAGCTTAGGGAAAAGAATTTATGTTAAAAGAAGGAGAATTGAGGTGGTACGTTTGGTTCAAGGTCATTGGGTTCTTCCTGAGGGGAGGGATGATTACATGTTTGTGTCTAACTCTCAAATTATTCACAGTACAGTTTTCAAGGCTCAGCTCCTGAGTCCTGGGGTGAGAAATGGGCTGCAATAAACATTACATTAAAATGAAAGAACTGTATCATCTATTTGATAAGAAACTTCGGAGATTGAACTGCTTTTCTGCAGAGGGTAAAAATGAAGCAACAGACATTTTCAGCATACCAGTAACATGATATTCAGGATTTTCCCTTAGAAACAACAGAGGATAAGGCCAGGCATGGTAGCTCACGCCTATAACTTCAGAGACTCAGGAGAATCACTTAAGACCAGAAGTTTGAGACCAGCCCAGGCAACATAACAAGACCTCATCTCTGCAAAAAATAGGAAAATTATAATAGCTGGGTGTGGTGGTGTGCACCTGTAGTCCCAGCTACTCAGGAGACTGAGGTAGGAGGATCCCTTGAGCCCCGGAGGTCAAGGCTGCCGTGAGCTATAATTGTACCACTGCACTCTAGCCTGGACAACAGAGCAAGACCCTGTCTCCAAATAATAATAATAGTAATAGATTAAACTAAAAAGAAATAACAGAAGATACACAATCAGACACTCCCAGGCTCAGGGTATTGTCCACACCCAGAAGTCAGGCTAGCAGGAGTCTTCAGTGTTATGACCTCAGACAAGCTCAACAAGCTGTAGCAAAAATGTCATGGTGTTAAGATGGAACTACAAAAGGGAGCACGTGTGAGAAATTCTTTAGCAGCCTAGGGGGTTAGGAAGAACTTCAGAGAAGCTGAAGCTTTTTAAATAATACAGCCCTGGAGGGAGAAAAATAAAGAAGGTATATGGGATATTTTTGTCTACCAATTCTCTTACCCTTTTGGACAGGTTGGGTGGCATATTTACTGCTTTTTATTTTTATTTAAATATATTTGGGAGTATTCTTTAATTGCAAATTCTCTCAGGGTATATACTTTATTGCACAGTCCTCCCTCAGTATCCAGGGATCAGTTCCAGGACCCCCATGGATGCAAAATCTGTAGATATTCAAGTCTCTAGTATAAAATAGCATGGTATTTGCATGTAACTTGCTGACATATAACTTACCCCCATACAGTTTTAATCATCTCCAGATTACTTAGGATACTTAACACAATGTAAGTCCTATGTAAATAGTTGTTACAGTGTATCAGCTTTTTATTTATATTATTTTTATTGTTGTATTGTTACTTTTATTTTTTTTTTCTGAACGTTTTTGATCTGTGGTTGGCTGGTGTGCAGATGCACAACCTGTGGATACAGAGGGCCAACTGTACAGGCTTTTAGTACCTCCCATTCAACACAGTGCTGGCTATTGAAAAGAACATGCACACACACTCATTATTGGTTAAACTGAATTAAGAAACGCTTTTTTATTATGGTAGTGAGAATGCTGAGTTCTTCTGCTTGTCTACTTCAAATATAATCTACTGGTCTTGCTTTTGCATATACAGGATATATAAGATTTGTAAGAAAATAAGCAAGTGGCAGAAAATTAATAGAGCAGACAAAGCTAAGGGAAATTAGTTGGGCAGCTTATGCAAAGCCTGTATTTTGGCTGATGTTCAACCTCATTTATTTATTATTTTTTCTTTTATTCATCTGGGACTAAAATGTGTGTTCTCTCATTTCAAGAGTAAGAAAGAAAAACAGAGGGACTGTTTGAGTCACAGCAAATATATTTTCCAAAGAAGATTATATATGTCACTTACAAGTTAGATTTGAAGTGAATAGTGAAGGGAAGGGATTAGGAATTACGTTACAAAACTATGAAGAGAAAAGATGAATTAAATAACGTGGAGGACAGCAGTGAATATTGAATCTATAAACTCTGACCAGTCTTATCCACATTTTACATTCTTGACTCTATAAATTGAAGATATTGCCACTTGTGTGGGGAAGGGGTATGAAAGGTTAGACCATGATATTTTAAAACAAAGTGGAGATGCAGCAGAGGCTGTGATTTGCCTCATGAAAATTTATTGAATCCTAGTTAGTTTGGAAGCTATGAGAGAAAGAAAGAGCTAGGACACTTTAAAGCAGCGTTGGTAAGCTATAGCCCATGGCTCAAATCCAGTCTACTGCCTGATTTTGTTCAGCCCATAAACCTAGGAATCATTCTTACATTTTTAAATAGCTGAAAAGAAAATCAAAAGACAAATCATATGTGTGACACATGAAATTATAAGCAATTTAAATTCCAGATTCCATAAACAAAATGTCATAGGAACATAGGCATACTTGTTTGTTTCTACGGGTGCTTTTGAACTATAATGGCAGACTTCAGCAGTTGTGCTAGAGACCACAGTATGTGCCAAGCCCTAACTATTCACTCTCTGGTTCTTTACGGAAAGTTGAATGACTCTCACTTTAGAGAATTCAGTTGGATAGCAAGTTTGCTTGATTTTAATCTTTACAACTTAACGAGGGCTTTATCCATCAGTACTTTTGTCAAATTAGAGTGGTTGAAGGAGGATCTTATTCCAGTAAACCAATCTGCCTGTTTCTATATGAGTATTTGCCCTTTTGAGGAAAACTCAGTCCTCCTAAAGACCAAAGTGGTTATTTATAGTGATTTCTCTTCATCCTACTAAGTATAAAGAGCATGATTTATTTTGATACCTCTCACCTACAACCATGTTGTCAAACAAAATTGTCCCTGTTCTATAACATAATTATGTCATTACTTTTCACATACAACTATAACATCTTTCTGGGATGCAAGAGACCTTCAGAACAAGAGAGTCAATGTGGATGGTCGATGTGGATGTAGTTCATAACATAAATTAGTAAAATGGGTGATCATAGAGTAGATTGTTGATATTCTTTAACTCTTTGCCCATGTTTAAACTTCTGCATTTTACTTCCAAGGTCCAAATAAATCCAAATATTTTACCACATTTAATATACCAACGTCAAACTTTTTAAATCTGGCAGTATATAATTAAGAAAATCTTTCTACTACTCTTGCCTCTCAATATGATGAGGTTTTTATATAATATCCCTTCTTGCTTGTATCTTGCTTCTTACAGACTCCTTTTATTGCCTATCAACTTTGATATTTCCCATGAGTATTTTTCTCCTCCTCCAAAGCTCAAATAACAGTAAACATTAAAGATAATTGTTGCTCCTGACACCACTTACTAATTCAGAGCAAATACCCAGTTGTACTTGTTAAAATTCAGGTTTCCAAACAAAAACTCCAAAGGAGTTTCAGAATTCTTTATTAAATTTAAAACACTTACTTTTTCTCTTGGGATGGGTGCTGTAATTTTGGGCTAAATATCCAGTCTCCCCACACTTGAATCCCAAATATTCAAATTATTAAGTTATAGAAACACAAAGCTATATATGGCTTTTATCAGTTATTTATTTAGCTCCAACTGAGAGAGATTTATCTTAAATTACCATGAGCTCTGCTCCTTAATATAAGGAATAAAACTAACTTCAGTAGAGTTTGGTACAGTACCTAGCATAAAATAGATACACAGTATATATACAAGTTATTTTTTCAAATGAGCAAAAGTAATTGCAGTGAATAATTATGTAGTGCTGTTTTAACTTTCCAAAGCATTTTTCCATTTTTATACTTCACTGTCTCAGACATACGAAGATACGTGTTCTCAAAGGCTATGCCTGCCTGACCTTTGACCCTTTGTCAAAGCCTCAAAGGGTTGTTTCATTAGGCACAGTTTGGTGAATATTAGGAGTTACAATTTCAGATGTCCAGCTAAGGAGGCAGCTCAGATTTGTTCATTATCTAAGCAAGAGAAGGAATTGAACCTTCTCAAAAATGTCTGGGATCACAGAGCTACCAAATACCCCAAAGTAACAACTACTGTCCCAGGAAAGCTAAATAAACCTATAAATGTACTAATGCAATCAATGGCAAGTTAGCAAGTAATCTGAGATGGGTAGTGCAAGACACAAGTCACCCAAAGAACCACAAGGTACCCGTGTCACCTCAGGATACCAAGCATCAGAAAAAGAGATGGGATTACCTAGCCATAATTCCACACTTCCCTTTAAAAAAAAATTATATATATATATATATATTTGTAGAGATAGAGTCTCACCTTGTTGCCCAGGCTGGTCTTGAACTCCCAGGCCCAAGTGATCCTCCCACCTCAGCCTTCCAAAGTGCTGGGATTACAGGTGTGAGCCATCACACCCAGCCACACTTCCTTTTCTTAGAGAAGAATCTACCACCCCACAGCCCTGGAATGCTCAGCCCTGTAAATAAAGACATCTTGCCTCACTGGCCATAGTCAATTGGTCTAGAGCTGCATGTCTGACTCAAAAAAGATTGTTCACATTCATTCAAGTCTGAGGAAATACGTTACTGAGTATAGTCACCTTTTGTTTTTTTTTTTTTTTGAAGTTTTGTTTTCTGTGTTTTTGTTTTTGTTTTTGTTTTTTGACTGCCAGGAATCTAAACCTTGTTGAGTTTGAGAAATTTCCTACCTCATGAGACCTAGTGGGAAGCATATCCCTCTTTCCACAGTGGAACCCGAATTGCCCAATAATTGCTTTCCCAGCCTCCCTTGCAGCCAAGGAACTGGCACATGACCTAGGCTTGATCAATCAGAAATACCTGCCCTGAACTTTGGAATGGAACCTAGTGATGCACAGTGTGGGAATGCTAGAGAATTGTGTTTCAAGAGCACTGAAGAGGACAGCAGTGGAAGCAGCAATAGCATAGCCCAGTGCCTTCAGTGTCAAAGGTGCAAACTGTGGGTGCCTGACAATCAACAGACGGGGAGTCTTCCCAGGACATGACCCTGGCTGTCCTTCCAGTTGAGAAGTCTCCCTTGTTTCCTGCCTATTTTCCAAGCCTTCTCAACAATTCTAGGAGCTTTCCAATATCGCCTAGTAAGTTCCTCTTTTACTTAAATTAGCCATGATAGTTTCTGTTGCCTGCAACTAAGAAGAGTAACTGAGACACAGAGTCTAAGTCAGTTGGCTGCCAGCACCAGACCATAAAATAGGAAATGTGGGAGCTGAAGCTGTCATTTGAAAATGACCACAACAGGCCATGCAAATAATAGAAGACAATCTACAGGTGCTCCAAGAAAAGCAGACACCAAAGACAATGAGATGCTGGAAAGAAAAAGTAAGAGAGTGTTCGCACCCTCCCTTAGTATCCCCAAGTCTCAGTCCCACAAGAACAGGCCATGCTTCATTTCTTACCTGTGGATTGCCTTAAAATTACCTGTTGTATCCTTAAAATAAATCTCTCATTTTATAAAATTTAATTCATTTTTTAAAAGACTTGTATTCCTTGCAACCAAGTATGTCCTGATTAAGTCAGCCACAGAAATAGAAAACCATAGTTATCTGCGAATACACAAAACATCATGATTAGGACACAGAGGGATTTAGAGTGCAAATCACAAGAGGACCCTCTCTACCCTCCTTCTCATTTGGTGATGACTCTACTTTCAGTTCATGGGTGCTAGAAACGTGTGCATCTACTACTGTATTGAAACTTATTAATTAGTAAGTTATTTCTACTACTAAGTACATACAAAAATCATTAGGTCATATCTATATATCACCCAGTATAACCACTACTGTGATCTGGTTTTCACTCCAAACACCACTTCTGACATCAAATGTGTGGGAGTTTTTTCCCACGCCAACCAATTGTCCAACCTTGAAACACCAACTGGGTGTCCTACAATTCAACTCAATTATGATACTAACTACCTGGAGTTAGCACAAGTCTGCCCCAACTTCAGATGACAATCACAAGACTGAACCACCTGTACTTCTGACCAATGAGCTATAAGTCACGGGTTCTCATGATCCCCTCCTCAGGTTTGGTAATTTGCTAGAATGGTTCACAGAAGTCAGGGAAGCATTTTACTTGCATATACCAGATTTTTAAATAAAAGATACAGCTCAGGAGCAGCCAAATGAAAGAAATGCATCGAGCAAGTTATGGGGGAAGAGTGTGCCAAGCTTCCCACCCTGTCTGGGTGTGCCACTCGCCCAGCACCTTGGTGTGTTCACCAACCCAGAAGCTCTTCAAACCCCATTGGTGAGAGGTTTTCTGGAAGCTCTATTATATTGATCAAATCACTGATCACTGATCATTAACTCATTCTCTATCCCCTCTCCCCTTCCTGGAGGTTGAGTTGGGGCAACAGCACTGAAAATTCCAACCCTTAATTACATGGTTGATTCCTCTGGCTACCAGCTCCCATCCTTAAAACCTAAGGGCCCACCAAGAGTCACCTCCTTAGCATAAACTCAGGTATGGTTGAAAGGGGCTTGCTATGAATAACAAAAAAGTGCTTCTATCACTCAGAAAATTCCAAGGGTTTTAGGAACTCTGTGCCAGAAACCAGGAACAAACACCAAATACAATTTTTTTTTTTTGTTATATCACAAAATCACAATAATAGAGAAAGATTTAGCTAAAACGTTAACTCTGAGTTGAAGGCTAAGAAGGCTCCCTGGAGCATAAAAGCAATTATAATACCACGTAAGAACCATCTGTCAAGATAGACTCTGGATTACAGAGAAGATGGTGGTGAGGCCTGCCGACAGATGGAGCCTCAGATCCACTCTGGGAGGAGCGGTGGACAGCTGGCTTCTATGGCCCAGGCTTCTGGCCATTTTTTCACACTCATGACTACATCATGTCTGCTCCCAAATGTGGACAAAGAGCTCTGAGCAAGCTACCCCAAAGTGGGCTGACAACAGCCGGGAACCCTACAAGGCCAGCACCACAGTCCACTCATGGCCCGTGAACCCAAAAAGTGCTCAGGTTTGTCTTGTCCCAGGAAGCATGTCAGAAACCAAAGACAGATCATCTGCTCTTCCCTTCTGTCCTCTGAGCCTTTCTGTCACCTTTTGTTCTTTTCATTTTCCAGGTTAGCCAAGATGGAAAACAATGAAAACCCTTTAGAGAAGCCACTTTGCCTCTGCTTTTGCTCTTAAAGTGTTCCTGAGTAACCACTCGGCAAGGCTGCTTCTTATCAAAGGAAGCTAAGGAAAGATAGTTTTGAAGACGAAGAAAGCCACAAACCTCTGTAAGCCAGTTTTAAAAAAAAAATCTGTAAAATACTTCCAATATGAAAATTCTAAGAATCCAAGATTTTCCACTGAAATGAGAAAATCCCATAAGGTCTCAAAATATAAAAATAGCCCTATTTACCTCAATGATTTGTTGCAGGAATCAAGTGAATAAATGTGAGAGCGGTTTGAAAGGTGTACAGTACTAAATAGTGATCAAAAAAAATACTAAAAAGTCATCATGGGGTAGTGCTCATACTAGTAGACACAGTTATAGCCATTGAAATTAGCAAATTATCAGGATCCAGAACCTGATCTTAGAAGATCATAGTCAAATGAATCCATGTATGGGATGCACTTAGAACAGTGCTCCATGGTAAGCACTTTCTAAATATTCGCTATTTTATTATGACGATTACTGGGAATAACAGTGGGGGTGCTGGTGAAGATAGTGGTAGTATATTATATATTGATAACTTTATTCTTATCATTTTTTTCAGTAATGGGATGGGGTCTTTGACTTTATTGCACCATGTAACTTTCTTATCATCTAGACTTAAGTGTTTGGGAATTATCAATCCCTTATGCTGTGATTACATTTACCAGTATTTTATACCCAAGGAGGCACTGTCTCACTACCACCCAGAGACCCCAAATTCAACATAGCTGCTGCCAACAGACCAGTGATTACTGTCGCATTTGGTTATGACCCTTTCTCAAAGCCTACTTTTGCACCAGCTCCTCCTAAAATCCCCAAAGCCATGCATTTCTTTTTAATTAAAATGAAAGATAATTTTGTTTGGAGAATTTCACAGCAGCCCTAAGGCATCATAAAACCCAACTGGAAGAATCACTGCCTAATAGCTAAATAGTCTTGAAGACAGCCAGAAACCTTTCTTACGTCATTCTAGAGTGTCTCAAGACATAGTTAAAATACATAACAGCTGATCAATTTTATGCACTATCATAGCCATAAAACCAACCTATATCACAACCTGCTACAGCAAAAGGTCACTTCATGGGTGGCCCAGGGCCCGGCCATTAAAATGAGCCTTCAAGTTAGTTTTACCCATTGGCAATACTAGCATTCAACTGTCACCCTCTCCTTACATTAGCATGCTGTGATTATTCCCAGCAGTGGAGCTGGGCCTCCATGGTAACGCTCTTCAGGGAGCTGGGGAAGCTCTTTAATTATTAAAATGAATAATTCTTACCAACACACTTAATTGGGAAATATTACATGTTAAAGGGGCACTAATGGAACAGCTCTGAGAACCAAGCAGTGTGATAGAGTATGCTTTTTGATGTGAATTTTAGCAGTAGTCTCCTCATCCCATCACATCATGCATTATTTAGTTGTTTCTTAAAAAAATCTATCATTTCATTTCTAAGTGGAGATGGAATTATTGAACCCGCAAAAGCAAAGCTTTGAATTACTCCCATGCATTTGAACCATAACCAGCCCACACAAAAAACAAAAACAAAAACAAATACAGTGAATCGTCATATTATCTCTGACTGCTAGGAAGTCAGCCAAAAAAGACCCTGAATATTAACATCAACCAGTTAACACAGAGAGCTGAGTTAGCTTTACGGAGGGGTAGCTGCAGTATTCCCTCTATCAGAAACAAAAATTTGTATATTGAAAGCATTTGTCTAACTTCACCCATGAAAATTCTTTTTTTTTTTTGGAGACAGAGTCTCACTTTGTCACCCAGGCTGAAGTGCAGTGGCGCAATCTCGGCTCACTGCAACTCCGCCTCCTGGGTTCACACCTCAGCCTCCCGAGTAGCTGGGACTACAGGTGCCCGCTACCATGCCTGGCTAAATTTTTTGTATTTTTTAGTAGAGACAGGGTTTCACCGTGTTAGCAAGGATGGTCTCGATCTCCTGACCTCGAGATCCGCCCGCCTCGGCCTCCCAAAGTGCTGGGATTACAGATGTGAGCCACCACGCCAGACCAAAAATTCTTAAACATACTTGCCATAAGTGCGTATTTCTCTGCGTTATGTTATGTATTCTCAGAGAAATAAGACTTATTCCAGAGACAGATAAAAGAACTCAATCTTTTCATGAACATGTCACCCACAAATATAAATAATTTAAGTGCTGTGGCATGGTTCTCTTAATGTTCTTCAAAAAGACAGTTTCTATCATTAAAGAAGAAAAAACATCCAAGGGCAGTGTTCTTATTCATGATTACAAAATGAACTGATTTTACAAAATAAATTTCTATGACAGAGAAAATGATAGAAGCACAGGGCATAATAATACTGGAAAACTAAAGAATGAAAAGCAAACACTTTTAATACATTGACAAGAGCTTTTTGTGCATTCAGTTTAATTAACATAAGATTTCATAAGTATTGAGTGATCATTAGCATCTCACATCCTGCCCACAGGAAAGATGATACCATACATCTTCTAAAAATTTCTCCAATGGTCACTGGCACTCCACCCACAGGCTCTTTGAGCACCAGAAGGATCCCACAGGGAAACTGAAATTGCTTGCAGCATGTTAGTTTTTCCCTGACCTTGGCTGGTCCCCTGTCCACCAGTACAAATCCTCGGCATTGGCCAGGTCTGTGTTTCCTGGGATTCTTGATCCTTGCCTTCACCCCTCACTCTCTCCCACCAGTTTGCCCCCACTGAATGTCGGTTTAGCAATTAAAAAGAATGACCAATGTGCCCCTCAGATAATGCAAATGTCAAATTACACTGCTATCTCCAAATTCCCTAGTTGGATTTCTAGATCCTCCAGCTTTCTGAATCATCTGTCAGGCTGCCTGGTCTCCAAATGCTGAGAGGAAAATCAAAAGAGTCACTTGCCTGGAAAGGGGTAATTTCTATCAGTGACATTTCCATTAGGAAGTTTCCTACCGAGCTGCTCTCATCTTAATACCAAATACTCATATTAATGTCCCTCCCTAAGTCAGGTCCCTACACTAATTTTTAAAATTAAAATTCGAATGATTTATAATGAACGACTGCTCACTGTCAGGCTGCAAAACCAATGACTCACGGGCACCCTCCTAGACTTCCATGTGCCTGATCTCTACTGTGTGTTTTATGTCAGACCTCTCACTGTTTGGGAGATATCCTATGATAAGCTTGCACAGTTTTTAGTTGTTTAACAGCGCATGCAACACAGAATACATGTAAACAAACAGAGCAGAGGTTTTCAAACCTGCTTTAGCAGCAGCTCTACTCTCAAGTGAAATTTTACAATAAACAAATAGAAATACATTATTTATGATCATGTATTTACTAAATGTATGCGTTCATATATGTAACAATTATATTAAGTCAGTTTGTTTTAATGAAAGAAAAAAATGCAGAAATCAGAGATTTACATGAAATTATGTAATAACCTTTGCATCCAAGTTATTTGCATATTTTTTGTTTGTTTGCACAGATAACCTGTTTCTGACAGCTTGTCTGTATTCTCAAGCTATTCTTCAATTAGGCAGAAATGGCAGGGGTTTTATTCCAAGGCCTACAGAAAGTCAAGATAACCTGGCACAATAAATTGTCATATAAGTGGTCCTGAATGTGTTAAAATTTGGTACATAACACACTTGAGTTATTTCACATATCATGTTTTAATAGTTGAATATATTTGTACATGAAATCTAAATCACGCATTTAGGAATCACTAAAATACAACCATGAAACACTAGGGCTCTGTAGAACACAATTTGAAAACCCAACTGATGCAGATTCCATTGATGTTTAGGGAAATGTAAGCAGCTAAAGAGATAAGGAAAAAGTTGACTTGGAGGAAAGGCTGTGGCTGTTACCCTTGGTAACTTAATTCCCTGAGCACTTGGCTGTATCTATACGCCACCCTCCAGCACTGATTGCATTCTTCCATGCGTTGTAGGAAGGTAAGCATGTGGCTGTCCCCTGTAGGAGATCATATGCAACTCAAGACATTGTTGCATATCATCGTTAGAGACTGAATTGTGTCTTCCCCAGCCCCACAAATTCATACATTGAAGCCCTAACCCCTATGTGACTCTAGAGACAGGGCCTTTAAGAAGGTAATGAATATTAAGTCTAGTCCAATAGGACAGATGTCCTATAAGAAGAAGCAACAACAGAGAGCTCTCTCTCAACATGTGTGCCACAGAGAGATGGGCAATGAGAGGACAGAGCAAGGAGGTACGATCTGCGAGCTGAAGAGAAAGGCCTCGCCAGAAACCAAGCCTGCTGGCACCTTGACCTTGGACTTCCAGATTTCCAACCTCCAGAACTTTGAGAAAATACTTTTCTGTCGTTTAAGTCACCCAGTCTGTAGTAGCATGTGATGGCAGCCCAGGCAGACTAATACAATCATAAAATGAATATTTCAGAAAACATTTTTAAAATGAACACCACAAAAGCAATTTCTTTTTTTATCATTGTGAGGTCACCTGAATGTGATGCACTACAAAATGTTCAGCAGGATTACTTTGTAACGACTGTCATTATCCTTCTGTTTGAATAAAAGCAAAAGTTTCGGCAGTTAGGTTTGAAACGGGTGTCCATGGGTTTGATGTGATCTCAGCTCTATCTAACAGCCCAATAGATCATTGTACAGGGCTTTACATACACTGTTAGGCTGGTAACATGTTAAATTGAGGAAAGACATCTTTGATTTTTTTGAGACTAATCTACTTGGTTTTTATAGTTTCTTTTTCTCGATTTATGTTTTTTTGATTTATGTTTTTCCCGTATTTTACACTAGGGATAACAAAAGCACCACACAGGTATTGCCACTCCACCGTCAGTGACTGTGACAACCAGGAACAATTGATCCTGACCCCTTCTCCCCTCTAGGTTTAAATATAGACTCAGAATCCTTTTTAACACAGTTCTTCAGGTGGCCACTCTCAATCATCAGTCATGTGAAAGGAAAATTATTTACAAACCCTGTTTTTTGTCTTTTTGTTCAAATGTGGCTTTAGATATCAACATTTGATAAAATTTAAACATTTAATTATGGGTATGTCATTTACTCACTGGGTGAGATGATTTTAGTCTGATCAGAGGTGCTGACTTAACTCCAAGTGCATCATTCATTCCCTGGAGTTGTGTGGTCCACAGATATGTGGCAGGTTTGCCCCTCATTATTCACATTTTCATTTTATTTATCAGTTTTAACTATTTTTAGACAAAATTCTTTTTTTTTTTTTTTTTTTTTGAGATGTAGTCTCGCTCTGTCACCCAGGCTGGAGTGCAGTGGTACGATCTGGGCTCACTGCAACCTCCACTCCCAGGTTCAAGCGATTCTTCTGCCTCAGCCTCCCGAGTAGCTGGGACTACAGGCACACACCACCACACCCGGCTAATTTTTGTATTTTTAGTAGAGATGGGAGTTTCACCATATTGGCCAGGCTGGTCTCAAACTCCTTACCTCGTGATCCGCCCGCCTCAGCCTCCCAAAGTGCTGGGATTACAGGCATGAGCCACTGCGCCAGGCTAAACAAAATTCTTAAATAGGAGATCATATCCAGTAATGTTAACTTCTTGCTTATAAAAACAACTAATGTGTTTTTAAATATCTTAAATGCCTTTAGTAATTTTTGAATAAACAAAATTTTTTACTATTATTAACTATTATTAAAAAGAACTTAAGATGAGACCTTCAGTTTGGAATGGCAGCCCCAGTGCGGACCCTCCAAGTTTTTCAACAAAATATCATTGTAAGCGGAAAAGATAAAAACATACTACATTTCCAAAATCTAAGGCAGATATAACACACTGCCAAGCCTGGACTATTTTTGCTTTATCATTATAATTAATAAAAGAGATTAAAAACCACATTGATATCTAGAAACAGAGAAAATCTTGGAGGCCAAGAAGCTAGAACCAAACACCTCAGCTTGCCCCCCAACAGTGACACTAAAAGGGACATAAATGGCACTCAAGTGGACAGAATGGAGCCAAGGCCATCTGCATTTTCTCTTTCTTCAAGTATAACTAAGTAGGGACAGACACTATGAAGTCTGGTCCTTTTGAAATATATTTTTTCTTCATGCAATCCTTTGAGAATGATAACATTTTTTCTGTGGATGGTACCATGGATTATTTTTCAAAGTTCTGCTCTTCTTCTGAGTCTGCCAGATATACTTGCCTCCCCCTTATACTGCAGGCTTCTTCCTTAACCTTAGGTAGGCTAATTTTCATTACTCACCCTCAATCCATGGATGATTTGCCTAGGCTCAGCAGTGCTTGCCAATGGACAAGCTGTGTAAATGACCGGTGGTCCTGCTTTCTGTCCACTCATGCCCGGCCCCAGTCCAGATGCCGCATTCATCCTGGCAAGTAGAAGGGAGCAACATGTTGACATTAACTGTTCTGGGCTTTTTAGAAATTATTTATTTTTATTGTGTTCTATGTATTTAAGGTATACAACATGTTTTGATATACATATACATAGTGGAATGATTACTGCAGTCAAGCAAATTTATATCCATCTCCTCACAGTTACCTTTTTATTTTCTTTTTCTTTGTGAGTAGGGGTGTGTGTGTGCGTGCATGTACTGAGAACACCTAAAATCTTTTCTAACTGCAACTTCTGCCTCCCAGGTTCAAGCGATTCTCCTGCCTCAGCCGCTCAAGTAGCTGGGACTACAGGCGCCTGCCACCATGCCTGGCTAATTTTTGTATTTTTAGCAGAGACCGGGTTTCACCACGTTGGCCAGGCTGGTCTGGAACGCCTGACCTCAGGTGATCCACCCTCCTCGGCCTCCCAAAATGCTGGGATTACAGGTGTGAGCCACCACACCTGGCCAGAGCCCAGTCCCTTTTAAGGACTCATCTGAGTAGGTCATATCTACCTAGAATATATTTCTCTTTCTTGAAGTCAACTGTACCATACAACATAACCTTGTCATGGAATGATGTCTCATCATATTCACTTACTCACAAAGAGAGGAGATTATACAAGCACAAGGGTCACTGAGGTAAACTTAGAATTCTACCTACCACACCTCCTTTCTCCAAGTGTATCAAAAGTCACAAAGAGATGCCTGATGAGGGCAAGGCCCCAGCACCTCATCAGACACACCCAGACAGTCTCACTTGAGGTTCTTCAGTATTAATCAATATTTTTATATGTTCATGCATTCTTTCTCGTGGAAAAAATTATTTACAGAAGTTATATTGCAAGCCTGGCACTGTGTTAAGTACTGGAGACACACGATGACAAGAGGTATGACCCTTGCCCTTGTTCAGTGATGCAAAGTTAATCAAATAAACATATTATGTAAAATTGTATCTTTGATTAGTACAAAGGATATGAGGTACATGGTGATATAAGATCCTATAAGGGGAATATTTGACCTCATCAGAATAAAAGAACAGAAGCAGAGGCTGCTGGCTGCCCACCAAAACCCATTCTCAACTTCCATTAGAGAAGAAGGCACAGGGCTGCCCATCTGCACTGCGCTTCCCAAATTCTTTTGACTCTGGGAATGGCTATGTAAAGAAATCCCCTCCAATGAATAGAAGTCAATAGTGCCACTTCCAGGCCTGGGCCATTAAACTCATTGTCACTCCTATGAGTGACAAAGGCATTGCCCATAGCAACCACGACTCACATGTTAAGGATGGCAGAGCTTCAGTCAACTTAAGTCCTTCAGTGACTCTATGGAGCAGAATCCTCAGCCACCACCAGACTACCAGTGCTCTCACCACCAAAACCACTCTGGACTGTGATGTGAGAAGGAATGAAACTCCTCTTTCATTTAAGACATTACTTTTTAGGTCTGTTTCAGCAATTTAGGCTTCCCCAAGTAACACAGAACTACATGCTGGCAGGCAAAAAAAAAAAAAAAAAAAGCTTTCTTATATTATGTTTATTATGTTTATGTAATGTGGCTCTGAAAGACTTTCACATCTACTGGGAGATGGAATTCTCTCAATAACCCCGTGAGACAGATAGCAGGCCATCTATTATAGGACCCATGAGCCCATGCAGATGAGGCTCAGAAGAATTCAGTGACTCAGGGAGGGTCCTACAGCTCAGTAGTCATTCTGGAATCTCCATCACTGACTCACCATTAGGATTTACACAGGTCACCTCTCTCTTTCATCATTGATAGGATATAGTCATCCCTGTCTTTCTACCTAAGAGAGAAAAATTCTATGGGGGCTGGTCTGTGAATCCCTTAGTAAAAATGACACAGATGTGATATTCAGTTCCATAAGTTACACAGGTAGGAGAGATTTAGCTATATTATTTGGCAATGCCTTCTTAATTGTTTACTCTTCAATATCTTAGCTCCATTGGAAACAGACTGATAGGCAAAACCAAACATAGGCTGCTAAGCTACTATTGGTCTTGGATCTCTTAAATTGTAACATCTGATGTAATATCATTTTTGATCTCATTCTTGATGGAGTTCTTTTGACTCTGTTTACTTACCTGTGTATGTTATCAGAAAATGTACCATTTCAAAATTTTTTATTCACTCATGTGTTCACCAAAAGTTATGAGCATTTACTCTGTTTAAAGTCATTGTGCTAGACCCTGGGTATCCAGTAGTAAACAATGTGGGCATAGTCCCTGCCCTCAAGAAGATTATAGTCTGATCAGAAAAGTGGACAATAAAAAAGAAAATATGCAATCTTATTTAATTACAAATAGTGATTGATGGAAAGAAAGAATGAAGAAAGGAAGATGATGAGAACTAGGACACACTTTTTATATCTCTCTCTAGTTAAATCTTCTAAAATTCATTCTGCAGAATTAGAATTACTCACAAATGTATTATTTCCAACTTGCTAATATAGCCTATTTTCTACCCTTGGACTGCTTAAGTAGTTTTGCTTCACTTCTAGGAAATGCAGAGCTACATTTGGTACTTAGCAATAGAAATGTCTGAACTTAGGTTCCTAACTCAGCTATCTTTCTACTTCTTCCAAATTGTTCCTGCTTTAATTTCTTTTTCAGGTGAGAAAAATACATACTTTAATCTCAGTCTTTCATTTCAATCCCCTACTCATGCAGTGTTCCCATTTTTAAGCCTAAGAGATATCGCTCTGATGTTCCTTTATTTTGTTTTTCAGGTGAGAAAGGAAGGGAGGGAAGGAAGGAAGGCGGGGAACAAACACTAATAAATGAGGGCCTTGCTCTTTTGCACACAACATCCCGATGATCTGTCTTTGGGCCTTGACGGGGTGACCAGATGTGACGTGTTTGAGGAAACCCAGGCACTTCTGGTGGCTGAGGAAGACAGGAAATCCCAACTTGACACTCACAGATGATGGCTGAAGCAGACACAACCACAGGGGCAGAAATCTGACTGCGAGGAACCTGGACTCTGACTCGAACACCCGCGAAGGACAGGGATTGGGACCCTTATATTACTGTTTACCCAGGAGTTACAAATCATTGCTCTTCCCGCCATCTTGGCTCCTGTGGAGGCCTGCTGGGAACAGGACTTCTAAAAGGAACTATATCTGGAAGGCTGTGGTCCAATGCCATTTTTGCCGGCTATAAGCAGGATCTCTGGAACCAAAGGGAGCACACACCTCTTCTAAAAATTGAAGTTGTTTATGCCTGAGATGAAACAGAATTCTATTTGGGCAAGAGATGTGCTTATGTATACAAAGCAAAGAACAACCCAGTGACTCCTGGCAGCAAACCAAACAAAACCAGAGTAATCTGGGGAAAGGTAACCCGTGCTCATGGAAACAGTGGCCTGGTTCGTGCCAAATTCCGAAGTAATCTTCCTGCTAAGGCTATTGGACACAGAATCCGAGTGATGCTGTACCCCTCAAGGATCTAAACTAATGAAAAGTCAATAAATAAACTTGGATTTATGCTCTTGAAAAAAAAAAATCATTGACCCTCTGAGTTGTGACTTTTCTGGCACCCCATTCGGATATTCTATATGATGGGTATGGTTTTTATTTGCTCTGTGGCCTTGGATGAGCCACTGAAAGGTCTTCAAGGTTAAATTTCTATCCTGTCTCATAATGACATCTTAACCCCTCAATAAAGTATTATATTTTTAAAATTAAAAAAAAAACTGAGAGATACTTCGATTCAAGGTTTAAAATACTCCAGAACCATCATTTAATTTGAGAAAACTATGTCCTTGCCCTGAAAGCAAGAGTAGAAACTGTGGCCCTGTTATCATAGTCCTGTTTCCACAAAGCCTGTTCTATGTCCCCAAACAGGTTGGCAGAAGAGTTGTAAAGATCTGAGGGCCAGGGTGATGAGGGAAAAGATTTTAGGAAACAGAAAAAGAAGAACAGTTATTGAGTGCTTATTATATATTCTAAGTGCTCTCATAGCATTCTCTTGTTAAATGCTCACAACTCTACAGTTCTAGCCTTCTCACAGATTCCCCCAGCCCATACCACGTGGTCCAGAGAGGTCAAGGTCTTATGTCATATTCTCCCTTAAACCTCTCTGCATCTCTAAACCAACAGGGCAGAGGTTAGCCCGTCATGTAGGTAGCCTGGTGTCATTTTACATGTACTAGTTTCCACATTTAACTAATAAAAAACTTGCCAGAAATTGGATTGGGATTTTTTTTTTTTTAACACAGAGTTTCACTCTGTTACCCAGGCTGGAGTGCAATGGCACAATCTTGACTCACTGCAACCTCTGCCTCCCCTGTTGAAGCAATTCTCCTGCCTCAGCCTCCCACGTAGCTGGGATTACAGGCATGTGCCACCATGCCCAGCTAATTTTTTTGTATTTAGTAGAGACATGGTTTTGCCATGTTGGTCAGGCTGGTCTCAAACTCCTGACCTCAGGTGATCCCACCCGCCTGGGCCTCTGAAAGTGCTGGGATTACAGGCATGAGCCACTGTGCCCAGCACTGAATTGGGATTTTTAGCAGATTATAGGCTCAGGGCCATATGACAATAAGAATAAAACTTTAGGGCTACATATTTTAATCTCACTGTTTTGTTTCAATCCCTTGCTCATGCAATTTTCCCTATTATTAAGCCAAGGAGATATCACTCCAATGTCCCTGGTTCCCTACACAACAATGAGATGTGCCACCTCAGAGCTGAAACCTTGGGGGAACTCAGGCCCCAAACATCCAAGAATAGAATGTATGGCTTCACTGAAGCAGAGTGGCACAATGACACGTGTCTTTACAAATTTAACAGGCTATAATTAGCTACGGCTGCCATGCAATGGCCTGTCTGTCTTGGCATCCACCAGCTTCTGTCCATAACGTAGCTTCTCAGCCGGTTTAGGTATGGGAACCACACAACTTCTAAAGTGAAGGAGGCTTCTCCAGCAAAACCGAATGGCATATTCAGATGCTGGGTGAGGATTCATAATATTTAGCTATTTTGTTAATTAATATAACAGTAATTTCTTTATTCAGTCACAGAAACATCAATGTATCTATGCTGAAGCACCACAATTTTATAAGCACAGTTATTGGGGGAAAACGTTACCTTTTTTGTCCTAAAAAGACTCTCCACGCATGTAGCTAGGGAAAGCTAAGGTCAGCGGCAGAGTTATATGCACACCTCCACCACCACCATCACCACCACCACCTCCTCCTTCATCTCTCATCCAGGTCTGCCTTAGGCCCTTTCTTTTCTTTTCTTTTCTTTTTTTTTTTTTTTCCCAAGACAGGGTCTCACTCTGTCACCCAGGCTGGAGTGTGGTGGCGCAGTCTTGACTCACTGCAACCTTCACCTCCTCAGCTCAAGTGATCCTCCCATCACCTCAGCCTCCCAATAGCTGGGACTACAGGCATGCACCACCACACCCAGCTACTTTTCATATTTCTTTTTGTACAAACGGGGTTTTGCTGTGTTGTCCAGGCTGGTCTTGAACTACTGGACTCAAGAGATCCACTTGTCTCTGCCTCCCAAAGTGCTGGGATTACAGGAGTGAGCCACCATACCCGGCCTGTCTGAGACCCTTCAACCCATTTACGCCTGAGGTTGCACTTTTTTGAATTTTTGCAATCAGACCTTGGCAATGATCTTGAGCAGTAGGATATAAATAACTCCCACATATGGGAGGTCGGGGTGGGTGGATCATGAGGTCAGGAGTTGGAGACCAGCCTGGCCAACATAGTAAAACTCCATCTCTACTAAAAATACAAAAATTAGCCAGCTGCGGTGGTGCGCGCCTGTAATCCCAGCTACTCAGGAGGCTCAGGCAGGAGAATTGCTGGAACCCGGGAGGCAGAGGGAGGTTGCAGTGAGCTGAGATCATGCCATTGCATTCCAGCCTGGGCAATAGAGTGAGACTCCATCTCAAAAAAAAAAAAAAAAAAAAAAACTCCCACATACTTAGCGTTCCAATAATGGAACACTAGGAACAAATGGGTTTTTACCTTGGGGGTTTTAAGTACTCCCATGGCAATGATCCATGAGAGCATTTATCATTCAGTTGTGACTCTTTTCTCACTTGCCTGTATCCTCCCTAATACAGAAGGTTGAGGACAGAAACCACATTAATATTGTTGACCATTGCATTCCCAATACCTTACTCAGAACCTGACACATAACAGGCACCTACTGAGTATTTGCTGAATGAACAAATACATTTCTTCTGCTCTTAGTCCCTCCAGGTTTCTTCTCCCCTTTGCCCCTGTCTCCTTGGCCTTGAGGTGTGCTTCCTGACCTCGGACTTTACTTTCTGCCAGATGGCTTCTCACGTGGATCGACAGGTTGATCTGTGGTTCCTCACTTCGTGAATTTTTTCAAAATTCATATTTGCTTCATACATGTGTTGATTGTCAAAGAAGTGCAATTAATGTACATGCAATTGAGGAATGGGTTTATTCATCACAACCTGGGATGGACAGAGGATTTATCTTTCCTTGAGGTCATAGGGAGACAGCAATATTTTAGGATCACCTAACATCTTAATTATTCTAAAGGGTTTTTTCTCTGCCTGATTCATGCTGCTAAGCTCTTTCTGCATCTGACTTTTTCCTAAGTCCCTTTTTATTATTATAAAAGTACTATTGTTCCTTGTTAAAATGATTTTTTAAGTACAAAAGGTGAAAACAGGAGGAGTAATAAATCTCCCATGGTATCCATGTCTACAGTCACTATGAGCATGTTTCCATCAGACTTTCTACCCTAACTCTTCTTTCACAGCAGAGTCCTATGATCCAATGCCTGCTCCTTGAATGTGGGTTTTTTCTGAGGATTCTGTCATCTTTTCTTCATCTTTTCTCATTTTCCATACTCTCCCTGGGATATCATATTGACTTCCAAGGCTTTAGGTAACCTATGTGTTATTTTAGTGGCAGTAGAGGCTTGAACTGCCACTCTCCCCTCTCCAATTTCAAGGCCATGGCCAATGGAGTATGCCTACAAGGATCATTAGCCAAATAAAAACACAGTGTTTATTAATGGCATTAACAAAGCAGAGCTTGGTAGAACCTGGATTGAAAAAAACAGCTTAGGCTCAGGATCACGGTGACACCTCCTGCTTGTCAGCCCTGAGACTCAGCTATGCCTGGAGTATTTGAGTAACCAAGGCCAGCACTGCATGGCAACCCTGGGTCCACTTATACAACTACCCATGTGGATGAGAATCAGAGGTCTGCCTTGCCAGCCCAGACATAGGAACGGAGAGACCACCCCAGAAAGAACATGCTTCCCTCCAAAGCTTTGATCTGAGCTGATCTTGCTTTGCAGTTTACAGCTGGTCTAGCCAATCTGATCGATGGGGGAAGACAGAGCAGAGAAAGGGAAGGACCATCCTTTCCACAGGGGAGATTCCTTGACACTAACCTGCCAGCAGCGTAGGTCCAGAAAGTGGGAGGAAGAAGAGGGCATGCCATTAATACAGTGGCCCTACCCACAGTAAAATGCTGCCCTTTAATTTCCAGTTTAGAGTTATTGATTAACCTTTTCTCTTTTAGTAAGGAGTGAATGAGGGGTGGGTGAGAAGAGAAAAAGCACCCTCCCTAGCACTCCCCCAATAAGTCCAATTATCTATGGGCTAAAGCTGCAGTGAAAGGAGAATGCTGCTCCCCTAAAATGTGCTGAGCACATAGAAAGAACTCCATAGGCATTTGTTGAGTAAATAAATACATATATACATAAATTCTGACGTTTGAATCTGTTTCTCCAGCTCAGCCCCCTGTCACAAACTTCAGATGTGTATATTTCCACTTCTCCCATGCTTTCTTTCTGTAAATCAAAAATAAAATTCTAAGCCCCCTAATTGACTGATAGACCCCCCCTTCTCAGCCAAGGGCATTCCAAAATAAACCTGAAAATCTAGTTCAGGTCATGATAGGAAGGTGGGCTCAGACATGCCTCATGATTCTACCCTCTCCTCTTGGGAATGTAGGCACGACTGACCAGCATTAACATTAAAACAGAGATCTTAGAAGTGACAAAACGGACTTTTTGTAGCAATAAGACACCAAATTCCAGCTGTATTATAGCATCAAATGACAAACAGCAGGCCCCAGAAGAAAGAAATTGAAGTATTTTACCTCAAAATATATTTCTTTGACATACTTTAAAATGACGCTATAAAGCTGCCTCTTACAGGGATAATCTTGATTCTGCAGAGAATCCCCTTTCCTTCCCAGGTCTTTCCTCAAATCCATGAGCGAATTAACCAAGAGTGTGGCAACTTTTTAGGTCTGATAAGAGCTCTGAAGCCTGCTACTTGGGGGTTTCATCTGCATGATGAAACCTTGGTCTCCACCACCCCTTATCTTAACCCAGACATTCCATTCTATTGATTCCAGGTCTTTAGATAGTAACTCTTTCAACCAATTGCCAATCAGAAAATCTTTGAATCTGCCTGTGATGTGGAAGCCCTCCTGCTAGGTTGTCTTGCCTTTCCAAACTGAACCAATATACACCTTACATGTATTGATTGATATCTTATGTCTCCCTAAAATGTATAAAACCAAGCTGTAGTCCAACCACTTGAGCACATGTTCTCAGGATCGTCTGAGGCTGTGTCACAGGCTACTGGTCACTCATATTTGGTTCAGAATAAATATCTTAAAATATTTTACAGAGTTCCACTATTTCCATCAACATTTCTATTTCCCATCTTAGTAAATGGAACCATTATCCATGCAGTTATTCATATCATAATATTCATCCAGCTCTGCATAACTCTCTATTAAGTGCAGATCACTCCAAAAAGAACTGGCTTAACCCAGTAGTCAGACTCTTTCTCTCTCTCTTTCTCTCTGCACCCTCCTTCTCTCTCACTCTCTCATTTCTAAAGAAATGCAGGAGGAAAAAAATTGTCTTATTCAAAGGAATTTATCTAGCCTCTTGATATCTAAGAAACATTCCTCGAAGACAACAAAGTGTGCACTCGTTTCTTACATATTATCTCACTGTATTCCCTTACTTGATGGATAATTAGCCTGCAAACTTTCTTTTTTATATCTTAGAAATTATCTCTTTTAGAAAATATGTAAGGGCGGTTCCAAGATGGCCAAATAAAAACAGATCCCAGCGTGAGCGACGCAGAAGGCAGGTGATTTCTGCATTTCCAACTGAGGTACCTGGTTCATCTCACTGGGGCTTGTTGGACAGTCAACTCGGAGTGTGAGCCGAAGCAGGGCGGGGCGTCACCTCACCCGGAAAGCTCAAGAGGTCTGGGAATTCCCTTTCCTAGCCAAGGGAAGCCGTGACAGATGGTACCTGGAAAATCGGGACACTCCCACCCTAATACTGCACTTTTCCAATGGACTTAGCAAATGGCACACCAGGAGATTATATCCCACTCCTGGCTCGAAGGGTCCCACGCCCACGGAACCTCGCTCACTGCTAGCACAGCAGTCTGAGATCGAACTGCAAGGCGGCAGCGAGGGTGGGGAAGGGGCATCCACCATTGCTGAGTAGGTAAACAAAGAAGCCCGGAAGCTTGAACTGAGTGGAGCCCACGGCAGCTCAAGGAGGCCTGCATGCCTCTGTAGACTCCACCTCTGGGGGCGGGGCATAGCTGAACAAAAGGCAGCAGAAACTTCTGCAGACTTAAACGTCCCTGTCTGACAGCTTTGAAGAGAGTATTGGTTCTCCCAGCACGGAGTTTGAGAATGGACAGACTGCCTCCTCAAGTGGGTCCCTGACCCCCGAGTAGCCTAACTCAGAGACACCTCCCAGTAGGGGCCAACTGACACCTCATACAGCCAGGTGCCCCTCTGAGAAGAAGCTTCCAGAGGAAGCATCAGACAGCAATATTTGCCGTTCTGCAATATTTGCCATTCTGCAGCCTCCACTGGTGATACCCAGGCAAACAGGGTCTGGAGTGGACCTCCAGCAAACTCCAACCAACCTGCAACTGAGGGTCCTGACTGTTAGAAGGAAAACTAACAAACAGAAAGGACATCCACACCAAAACCCCATTAGTACGTCACCATCATCAAAGACCAAAGGTAGATTAAAAACCACAAAGATGGGGAGAAACCAGAGCAGAAAAACCGAAAATTCTAAAAATCAGAGCACCTCTTCTCCTCCAAAGGATTGCAGCTCCTCACCAGAAATGGAACAAAGCTGGACAGAGAATGACTTTGACAAGTTGACAGAAGTAGGCTTCAGACGGTCGGTAATAACAAACTTCTCCGAGCTAAAGGAGGATGTTCGAACCTATGGCAAAGAAGCTAAAACTCTTGAAAAAAGATTAGACAAATGGCTAACTAGAAAAACCGTGTAAAGAAGACCTTAAATGACCTGATGGAGCTGAAAACCATGGCATGAGAACTACATGACACATGCACAAACTTCAGTAGTCAATTTGATCAAGTGGAAGAACGGGTATCAGTGATTGAAGATCAAATTAATGAAATGAAGTGAGAAGAGAACTTTAGGGAAAAAAGAGTAAAAATAAACGAACAGGCCGGGCGCAGTGGCTCATGCCTGTAATCCCAGCACTTTGGGAGGCCGAGGCGGGTGGATCATGAGGTCAGGAGATCGAGACCATGGTGAAACCCTGTCTCTACTAAAGATACAAAAAATTAGCCAGGCATGGTGGCAGGCGCCTGTAGTCCCAGCTACTCTGGAGGCTGAGGCAGGAGAATGGTGTGAACCCAGGAGGTAGAGGCTGCAGTGAGCTGAGATCGCGCCACTGCACTCCAGCCTGGGTGACAGAGTGAGACTCTGTCTCAAAAAAATAAAAAATAAAAAAATAAAAGAAACGAACAAAGCCTCCAAGAAATATGGGACTATGTGAAAAGACCAAATCTACGTTTCACTGTTGTACCTGAAAGTGACGGGGAGAATGGAACCAAGTTGGAAAACGCTCTGCAGGATATTATCCAGGAGAACTCCCCCAGCCTAGCAAGGCAGGCCAACATTCAAATTCAGGAAATACAGAGAATGCCACAAAGATACCCCTCAAGAAGAGCAACTCCAAGACACATAATTGTCAGATTCACCAAAGTTGAAATGAAGGAAAAAATGTTAAGGGCAGCCAGAGAGAAAGGTTGGGTTACCCTCAAAGGGAAGCCCATCAGACTAACAGCGGATCTCTCGGCAGAAACCCTACAAGCCAGAAGAGAGTGGGGGCCAATATTCAACGTTCTTAAAGAAAAGAATTTTCAACCCAGAATTTCATATCCAGCCAAACTAAGCTTCATAAGTGAAGGAGAAATAAAATCCTTTACAGACAAGCAAATGCCAAGAGATTTTGTGACCACCAGGCCTGTCCTACAAGAGCTCCTGAAGGAAGCACCAAATGTGGAAAGGAACAACCAGTACCAGCCACTGCAAAAACATGCCAAATTGTAAAGACCATCAAGGCTAGGAAGAAGAAACTGCATCAACTAACAAGCAAAATAACCAGATACATCATCATGACAGGATCAAATTCACACATAACAATATTAACCTTAAATGTAAATGGGCTAAATGCTCCAATTAAAAGACACAGACTGACAAATTGGATAAAGAAACCAGACCCATCAGTGTGCTGTATTCAGGAGACCCATCTCATGTGCAGAGACACACATAGGCTCAAAACAAAGGGATGGAAGAAGATCTACTAAGCAAATGGAAAACAAAAAAAAAGCAGGGGTTGCAATCATAGTCTCCGGTAAAACAGACTTTAAACCAACAAAGATCAAAAGAGACAAAGAAGGCCATTACATAATGGTAAAGGGATCAATTCAACAAGAAGAGCTAACTATCCTAAATATATATGCACCCAATACAGGAGCACCCAGATTCATAAAGCAAATCCTTAGAGACCTACAAAGAGACTTAGACTCCCACACAATAATAATGGGAGACTTTAACACCCCACTGTCAACATCAGACAGATCAACGAGATATAAAGTTAAAGAGGATATCCAGGAATTGAACTCAGCTCTGCACCAAGCAGACCTAATAGACATTGGCAGAAGTCTCCACCCCAAATCAACAGAATATACATTCTTCTCAGCACTACATCACACTTATTCGAAAATTGACCACACAGTTGGAAGTAAAACACTCCTCAGCAAATGTAAAAGAACAGAAATTATAACAAACTGTCTCTCAGACCACGGTGCAATCAAATTAGAACTCAGGATTAAGAAACTCACTCAAAACCGCTCAACTACATGGAAACTGAACAACCTGCTCCTGAATGACTACTGGGTACATAATGAAATGAAGGCAGAAATAAAGATGTTCTTTGAAACCAATGAGAACAAAGACACAACATACCAGAATCTCTGGGACACATTTAAAGCAGTGTGTAGAGGGAAAGTTATAGCACTAAATGCCATCAAGAGAAAGCAGGAAAGATCTAAAATTGACACCCTAACATCACAATTAAAAGAACTAGAGAAGCAAGAGCAAACACATTCAAAAGCTAGCAGAAGGCAAAAAATAACTAAGATCAGAGCAGAACTGAAGGAGATAGAGACATAAAAAACCCTTCAAAAAATCAATGAATCCAGGAGCTGGTTTTTTGAAAAGATCAACAAAATTGATCTTTTCACTAGGCCACTAGCAAGACTAATAAAGAAGAAAAGAGAGAAAAATCAAATAGAGGCAATAAAAAATGATAAAGGGGATATCTCTACCGATCCCACTGAAATACATACTACCATCAGAGAATACTATAAACACCTCTATGCAAATAAACTAGAAAATCTGGAAGAAATGGATAAATTCCTGGACACAAAGACCCTCCCAAGACTAAACCAGGAAGAAATTTAATCCCTGAATAGAACAATAACAGGCTCTGAAATGGAGGCAATAATTAATAGCCTACCAACCAAAAAAAGTCCAGGACCAGACAGATTCACAGCCAAATTCTACCAGAGGTACAAAGAGGAGCTGGTACCATTCCTTCTGAAACTATTCCAATCAATAGGAAAAGAGGGAATCCTCCCTAACTCATTTTATGAGGCCAGTATCATCCTGATACCCAAGCCTGGCAGAGACACAGCAAAAAAAGAGAATTTTAAACCAATATACCTGATGAACATCAATGTAAAAATCCTCAGTAAAATACCGGCAAACCGAATCCAGCAGCACATCAAGAAGCTTATCCACCATGATCAAGTTGGCTTCATCCCTTGGATGCAAGGCAGGTTCAATATATGCAAATCAATAAACGTAATCCATCACATAAAAAGAACCAAAGACAAAAACCACATGATTATCTCAATAGATGCAGAAAAGGCCTTCAACAAAATTCAACAGCCCTTCATGCTAAAAACTCTCAATAAACTAGGTATTGATGTGACATATCTCAAAATAATAAGAGCTATTTATGACAAACCCACAGCCAGTATCATGCTGAATGGGCAAAAACTGGAAGCATTCCCTTTGAAAACTGGCACAAGACAGGGATGCCCTCTCTCACCACTCCTATTCAACATAGTGTTGGAAGTTCTGGCCAGGGCAATCAGGCAGGAGAAGGAAATAAAGGGTATTCAATTAGGAAAAGAGGGAGTCAAATTGTCCCTGTTTGCAGATGACATGATTGTATATTTAGAAAACCCCATTGTCTCAGCCCAAAAATCTCCTTAAGCTGATAAGCAACTTCAGCTAAGTCTCAGGATACAAAATCAATGTGCAAAAATCACAAGCATTCCTATACACCAATAGCAGACAGAGAGCCAAATCATGAGTGAACTCCCATTCACAATTGCTTCAAAGAGAATAAAATACCTAGGAATCCAACTTACAAGGGATGTGAAGGACCTCTTCAAGGAGAACTACAAACCACTGCTCAATAAAATAAAAGAGGACACAAACAATTGGAAGAACATTGCGTGCTCATGGGTAGGAAAAATCAATATCATGAAAACGGCCATACTGCCCAAGGTAATTTATAGATTCAATGCCATCCCCATCAAGCTACCAATGACTTTCTTCACAGAATTGCAAAAAACTACTTTAAAGTTCATATGGAACCAAAGAAGAGCCCACATTGCCAAGACAATACTAAGCAAAAAGAACAAAGCTGGAGGCATCACGCTACCTGACTTCAAATTATACTACAAGGCTACAGTAACCAAAACAGCATGGTACTGGTACCAAAACAGAGATATAGACCAATGGAACAGAACAGAGCCCTCAGAAATAATACCACACATCTACAACCATCTGATCTTTGAAAAACCTGACAAAAACAGGATATGGTGAAAGGATGCCCTATTTAATAAATAGTGCTGGGAAAACTGGCTAGCCATACGTAGATAGCTACAACTGGATCCCTTCCTTACACCTCATACAAAAATTAATTTAAGATGGATTAAAGACTTAAATGTTAGATCTAAAACTGTAAAAACCCTAGAAGAAAACCTAGGCAATAGCATTCAGGACATAGGCATGGGCAAGGATTTCATGACTAAAACACCAAAAGCAATGGCAACAAAGCCAGAATTGACAAATGGGATCTAATTAAACTAAAGAGCTTCTGCACAGCAAAAAAAACTATCATAAGAGTGAACAGGAAACCTACAGAATGGGAAAAAATGTTTACAATCTACCCATCTGACAAAGGGCTAATATCCAGAATCTACAAGAACTTAAACAAATTTACAAGAAAAAATCAAACAACCCCATCAAAAAGTGGGTGAAGGATATGAACAGACACTTCTCAAAAGAAGACATTTATGCAGCCAACAGACACATGAAAAAATGCTCATCATCACTGGCCATCAGAGAAATGCAAATCAAAACCACAATGAGATACCATCTCACACCAGTTAGAATGGTGATCATTAACAAATCAGGAAACAACAAGTGCTGGAGAGGATGTGGAGAAATAGGAACACTTTTACACTGTTGGTAGGAGCGTAAACCAGTTCAACCATTGTGGAAGACAGTGTGGCAATTCCTCAGGGATCTAGAACTAGAAGTACCATTTGACCCAGTCATCCCATTACTGGATATATACCCAAAGGATTATAAATCATGCTGCTATAAAGACACATGCACATGTATGTTTATTGCGGCACTATTCACAATAGTAAAGACTTGGAACCAACCCAAATGTCCATCAATGATAGACTGGATTAAGAAAATGTAGCACATATACACCATGGAATACTATGCAGCCATAAAAAATGATGTGTTCATGTCCTTTGTAGGGACATGGATGAAGCTGGAAACCATCATTCTGAGCAAACTATCACAAGGACAGAAAACCAAACACTGCATGTTCTCACTCATAGGTGGGAATTGAACAATGAGAACACTGGACACAGGGTGGGGAACATCACACACTGGGGCCTGTCGTGGGGTGTGCGAAGGAGGGAGGGATAGCATTAGGAGATATACCTAATGTTAATGACGAGTTAACGGGTGCAGCACACCAACATGGCACATGTATACATATGTAACAAACCTGCACGTTGTGCACATGTACCCTAGAACTTAAAGTATAATTTAAAGAAAAGAAATTGTCTCTTTTAGAAGATTAACCCAAGTTTACAAAATTTTATCTTTTTTAACCGCAATCTCAGCCAAAAAAAACCCACAACACAGCCCTTTTTGGATATTATTTGTTACATATACTACATTTCTTCAGCAAATTAAAATAAAATTATTTCTGCAAACTTTTTCAGCATTGCACTGGTTAAAAATACAGCCCATTGTCTTTTCATGCTATGTATTTTTTTCCCTTGGCTTTAAAATATTGGGAGTTATTTTCAACTACTGAATGATTGATCAAGGAAAAGCACTGTTTTCTCTGTAATATGAAGTTTTCAAGTCAATGTTAATAACTTCGTTTCCATATAATTTTAGGACATCTAATCTCCTCCACAAATCTCTGAAAATAGCCAAAACTCAAAGTATCAGGAGGAAAAATCCGTATCAATAGCAGTATCTTCATTATATTTCATGTTTTTTAAAATTTACCAAACAGTCCTCATCTTAGCAAAAGCCTGGCTAGCTTGTTTATAGAACATTTTGTAATTTGCTAGTTTGATGTTGCTAGAAGTGATTCAGAAATGTGTGACATTGAAACTGCCTTTGCATAAATTATAACAGAAAATGATGGTAGTAAAAGAGATCTGATCTAACCCACTGCCCTCCCCATCTTGCCTTTCCCTTAAGAATTCCTGGGCTTAGGCTAAGCTAACTTTGGTAGACATTTAATTTATAGTTCAAATGATAATAGGCCTTTCACAAAAACTCAACCACCTCTGTATAGATAACAAAAGGCCCTCACGCTAGGGGGAGGAGAGGAAACTGAATTCTGCTAAGGTGTAGACTGGTCACAAAATATGCAAATTTACTGTTGTAGATTGACCTTTTGAACTATCTTTTCAGGTTTTATATATGTGTGACACCCATGGCTCCACTTGGACTCACTGACTGATGATTCCACACTTCCATGCCCCACCTAGAAGCACCTCAGTTCTAAAGGACAGTTTCAACAACCCTATGGTTTCATCTTGGATCCAACAAATCAGCAGTAATGCCTAGCCACCCCCATCACTTCCCCCAAACTGCCTTTGGAAAAAAACCTAACCTACAAGCCTTCAATATGACTGATTTCAGTAATAACTCCGTTCTTCTCCCACATGGGGTGGCTGGCCTCACGTCAATTAAAATCTTTCTTTACTGCAAAAACCCAAATAGTCTATTCATCTACATTATGGAAATTAATATATTTTGCTCTATAAACTGGTTCTTGGCATTCTCAGCCATATTCACTACTTTTTTTTTATTATCTAGCACACATGAAGCTATTAAAGTAATTTTTTCAAGATTGGGCATTTTATTCCAGGGAAAGTATTTGTAATAGATTCTAATTTATGAATTTATTCAAATTTAATATCTGTAGGCAGGATCATCTCTGGATACTAAATACTTGAAAAGTTTATATTCCATGAAGTCAGAAGTCTGACCTCTAAGCATGGGCCTACCACTTCTCGGCCTGGTGATCATGAGTAAATCAGTTTTCCAACCTGCAATTTTTAATTTGCAAAATGGAGATGATGGTAATACCTACCTCATAAGACTGTGGTGAAAATTTAATAAACTTATACATGTAATAAGCCAAACATAGCTCCTGGCATAGGTAGACATTCAATAAATGCTATTTTCAAAGAAACTAGGGGTGAATAATTTTACATCTTTAAATAAGGAAAGTTTTTCCGTGCAATGGTGCTAAAGCCAGAAACCATAAATGAAAATATTACTGTATTTAACTGCATAAAACAAAGTTTTTAAATAACAAACACATTGCAATCAAGGATAAAAGATAACACCTGGATAAAAAGATTTGCAACATATGGCCAGGAAAAGGGTAAATACCCATAGTGCCTCAAGTTCTTATAAATCAGCACAAAAGAGAAAGAAAAAAAGGTAAAAAAAAAAAAATGAATAAACAATTTAAAAAGAAATAGGGCTAGTAAATATATGAACAGATGTTCAGCCTCACTAGTAATCAAAGAAATGCAAAAAAAACAACAGATTGGTTATAATTAAAAAGATGGACAAAGCCCAGGATTTGCAAGTGTGCAAGCAATAGGCTGCTCTCACACATTTCTGGTAAGTATATTTATTGATCTAGTCTCTTTGGAGGGTTATTTAGTGATACATTCCAAAGTTCAAAAGATGTAGTCTCTTTTCTTTGTTATGTTAATGTTTGAATACTCTACACATTTCAATATATTTCTAAAATATTCTATATAAACATATTCTATAATATTTTATGTATTCTACTATCAGACAAAATAAAGCTAGCTTCGTTTTGGAAAATTAAAGTAGTTTCCTTCCCTTCTTCTTAGGGTTTTTATGAGAATAAAATCATATTCTCTTCCAAATGAGATCTCAGGCAGCCTTATAGGGAGTGAGTGGTCATTGCGGTAATGATTGCTAATATCCCTGTGGCAACCTGTGGATTGCAAAGTATGCCACTTACCTTAATCTTACAACTACTGAACATAAACAGAGCTGGAATTATTATTGATCCCTTATAAATGATTATGAGCCTCAAGCCTCTTTTAATTCCCAAGTCAAATCAGGCACTGCCCCAAAGACTGTTCAGAAGAGGAAAATGGCCAATATTCAGGGACCTGGACCATCTTCTTCACTGGCTATCCCCCAGGGGGCGCTCAACTGACAGTAAATTAGACCTGCAAAGCATCTTCAGGCTCTCTTGCCTGTGGTTCCTTTACCATCTGTTGAATGGTAAAGAAAATCTCTCCTCATTTCAAGTTTGTAAAACAAGTCTTTTTTGTTGAAGCTCCTTATCAGATCTGTCCATGGGGCATGAGAATTTTCCCTTCATTCCTCATAAGGCTTGAAATTTTCTTTGTCATCTATGATCCCATCAGAAATTATGCTGGGAAAAACTATGACTAGGCAAATGACCCTGTAGTGATTCCAGACATCAAGTTCATGGAACCTTCACCCTTGCCCCACCTCCATCCCTCCACACCCGTCAGGCCACCTTCCTGCATTAGATATTCAATATGATTATCTGCTTTTCTTCTCACAATGGTTTTTCAAGAAGGGATGTGAGAAAACACACATACACACACACACACACACAGCTTCTGAAGCTCATTTATATCATAGCATAAATGATGCCAACAGCAACAGCATTTCACAACCATGGAACCAAAAATGCAAGGTAAAATAATGAAGTTATTGTAGGTGAGATTTCAGGGTATTCAAATATTGACAAATCATTTTGAGGTGGGTTATTTCTGACATCACATGAATAATGATGGTGCCACATAACATATGTCCAGAGAACCTAGGCCCAGCTTTAGCTAGACGTAGGTATCTAAATTCTGTTAATCAGTAGATTCTGAAAGTTAGGGAATTTTTCTGAAATTCATTCTAATCTTCTCTATGGGACTTTATAATCTCACTGGCAATTGTTTGACTGTTAATAGCTGATATGAGCATCAAGTTTAGGATGTTCTAAAAGCTTTAAGGGACTTGAATAGTTTCTAACAGCTAGAGAAAAATATGCCAATGTACAGAAGTAGCAACTTTCTGGCCTGAAAGAAATCATAGCAATTACTACAAAAGAGCTCCATTAATGAAATCCTTCATTTTTTAAGTTAACAAATAAAGGTCAGGTATACTATGGTGTAATAGCATGGAGTTAATGAAAATAACAATGCAGGCCTATACTTGAGGACATAGAAAGCTGTCCATGATATTTTTAAGTAGGTTACAAAAATATGACTACTACGGCCCCTTTTTTGTAATGTAATAAAATAGGGGCCAGACGCCTGTAAATCCCAGCACTTTGGGAGGCAGAGGCGGGTGGATCACCTAAGGCCAGGAGTTCAAGACCAGCTTGGCCAACATGCTGAAACCCTGTCTCTACTAAAAATACAAAAATTAGCTGGATGTGGTGGTGGGCGCCTGTAATCCCAGCTACTCAGGAGGCTGAGGCAGGAGAATCACTTGAACCCAGGAGGCGGAGGTTGCAGTGAGCTGAGATCATGTCATTGCACTCCAGCCTGGGCGATGAGCAAAACTCCATCTCAATAATAATAATAATAATAAAATAGGGTTTTATTTTGGAGAAAGAGGAATTAAAGTGGTATCTTTTCATCCTCAATAATCTGTAGTTCCAAGTCATCCTATATCTTTAGCATCAAGATCCATGTTGTATGACCTTAGGGAGGCTCCGACAGAATGTAGAATGGACACTCCTTCCAATAGTAGGAAGCCACCTGAGACTGCTCCTTACAGAATAATGGTTAAAGAAAGAATAAGGTAACAAGGTAGAGGACACAGATTCCCAGGCCTCCTCTATTGGGCTGATGCCTCAGAGAGGAGGAGGTGAGAGCCCACCTGGCAGATAGTTTGAAGAGAATGCAGAAGACAGAAGGATTTTTCTCTGCTTCCTTCAAGAAACACTGAATTGCTGCAATGTTTTCCTCTGTACTTTTAAAAGAAAAACTTCAGCCAAATTAAATTTAAAGTTTAATTGAGCAATGAACAATTCACGAATCAGGCAGCCCCCAGAATCACAGCAGATTCAGAGAGACTCTATGGATGCCTCAGGTTCAGAACAAATTTATAGACAAACAAAGCAAAACGATGTACAGAAATTGGAAGTGAGGTACAGAAACAGCTGGATTGGTTACAGATTGGGGTTTGCCTTATTTGAACACAGTTTGAACACTCAGCAGTGTGAGTAGTTGAAGTATGGCTGCTGGGATTGGCCAAGACTCAGCTATTGTTACCGGCACATACTCCTAAATTAGGTTTTCAATCTTGTCTACCTATTAAGTTAGGTTAGGGTTAGTCCACAAAGAGTCAAATATAGAAGTACAGAGTCCTTGTCAGGCCATACTTAATTCACGTTAACAATTCTTAATAGGCATCATATAAGAAGTGAACATACTGTTGGAAAATAAAAAAGACAGATGGCCTCCATTGTATCCAATATACCATAAGGGCAAAAATGAACACACACAATTTTGTATGTAATAATGGGGGGTAAATAGAACTTGCCCAGTAGAAATGAAAAAAGTAGAGCGAGATAAATAATGTGGCATATGACTTAGAGGAGATGATCTTCCAACTTGATCTGGCAGCAAACTTTTCTCCCCTATAGTAGATAGATGCTCCATCTCAATTCAATGCCCTAGCCACTTTTTGCCAAGAGAAATTGACTCAGTTCTCTGAACTAGACAACAGACCATCTATAGGTTTCAATTACTCACAACGAGTGGTCTGATGAGTAGAAAAAAAAAGTGTATTCAGTGATCAACTCAAAGAATAATCTTCCCTAAGGAAATTTTGATTAGGATTCTCTAATAGCACAGCCAAAGAGAAGATCTAGAAAAAGCAGGCTATGATTAGCAAATAGGGGAGATAAAAAGGATGAAAATCTCATGGTTTGGATTTGAAAACTGCTTATGTGCCATTTAACACAATAATATGTTGCCAAAAACAGTCAGGCTGTGGAAATCATGACCTGTAATCATCAAAAATAGAGCTTATGTTGTCTTCAGCCCCAACAAATTTAAATTTAGGACAGACGATATTTCTAGCCTCATCTCAGCCAAGTCAAAGAGATTGTTTTCCTAATTGTTCCTCGAGCATGCTTTTCTAAGAACGAAAACCTTTACAAATGTAATTGACTCTTCTAACCAACTGGAGTTGCCAGTTGGTTCTGAGCCGAAGGCCATGTCCAGGGAGTTCCGTAAACTTTGTTCCGTGCCAAGTATATAATTCTGGTCTCTAAACTTTCACAATATGCTTTGAGAAAGTGGAAAAACAAAGTGAAAATTGTTATTCTGGTTAAAGCAATTGCTCAATGGAGCCCAAAACTTGTGGAAGAAAATCTTAGATTGAAAACCTTAGATTCCGACTTCATGGATATGACATAGACCATGGTACTATAGCGGGTACAGCAGCCTCCAAGACATCTGCCTGCTAAGCTAATGGAACAAAGTTATCCAACCATGAGACTGAGAGTTAAGACTCCTGACTTTAATTCTGATGTATATGATGTATTTGACACACTCTTGCTTCAGTTTTTTTAGACATCACCATCAAATACCATTTTAATTGTTTGGAAATCCTCCAATTAAGGCGCTCTGTGATTCTATTTTCCCTTTTTGGAAATTCAAAAAGGGCTTAGTCGCCTATGTTATTAGAGAGGACCAAAATTTGAAAAGCTACAATGGAAAATACTTCAAATATCATTGTGTGACTGCTTAAGCCAGGCTTAGTCTCTTCTTTTGTCCAATATTAAAAGCGTTTCTTTTTTCTGATCACGTGGTCTAACAGAGAGTGGTAATTTCAAATAAGAAGTATTGTCGGGCATGGTAACTCACGTCTGTAATCCCGCACTTTAGGAGGCCGAGGCAGGCAGATTGCTTGAGTCTAGGAGTTTGAGACCAGCTTGGCCATCATGGTGAAACCCCATCTGTACCAAAAATACAAAAATTAGCCAGGCACATAGTGGCACACACCTATAATCCCCACTACTCAGGAGGCTGAGGCATGAGAATCACTTGAAACCGGGAGGCGAAGGTTGCAGTGAGCCAAGATCATGCCATTGCACTCCAACCTGGTCAACAGAGTAAGACTCTGTTTCACAAAAAGAGAAAAATATAAATATTAATTGAAAACTGTATAACAACATAGTACTATGTCCATGTTGCAAAATAAAACAGGCAGATGAGATTTAGCACCTGCCTACGGGAATCTATAGTTCATATATTTGAGTTAAATGCATTTTGCACCTACTACATGACAACATAGGCATAATCCCTGCCTTAATGGAGCACACAAAATGGTGAACATGATCAATAATTAAACAAGCAATTACAATGCATCGTATATGTGGTGTGTTAGAGGAAGCCCAGCATCACGTGAGAGCACAAGTGGGCCCCTCAGATGAACTTGGAAACTCAGGCAAAGCTTTCTGGCCAGGCACAGTGGCTCACACCTGATATTCCAGCACTGTGGGAGGCTGAGGTGGGCGGATCACTGGAGATCAGGAGTTCAACACCATCCTGGCTAACATAGTGAAACCCCGTCTCTACTAAAAATACAAAAACTAGCTGAGCAAGGTGGTGGGCGCCTGTAATCCCAGCTACTCAGGAGGCTGAGGCAGAAGAATCATTTGAACCCAGGAGGTAGAGGTTGCAGTGAGCCGAGATTACACCATTGCATTCCAGACTGGGCGACAAAGTGAGGCTCTGTCTCAAAAAAAAAAAAAAAAAAAAACCTTTCTGGAGGAGGCTGAAGTCAGAACAATAAACAAACTTTTCAAGATAAAACAGAGGAATGTTAGGAATGTTCCCAGTTTTAAAGAAGATTATGCTGGTGAGAGTAGGTGTTTAGTTGTGGCTTATTATTCATTCACCAATTCCATAAATATTCATTCAATTTACACTATGTTTCAGATATACAGTAAAATAAATTCCCTTTTTAGTTTTATTGTATTAATACTAAAAGTAATAGTATCAAAAATAACATTAGTAAGGTAAGCACCATATGTTTATTAATTTTGTCTTTCATTCAACAAACACTGGACTGGAATGCCTAAGAAAATAGTTGACATTCATCAAATTATTACTCAAGTTGCAGACATAAAAGAAGTCAAAATCAGGCAAAGCCTGTGCCCATAACTCATGTCAATTCCATTGGTTAGACAATTATTCATTTGTATTTCTATATTTTGTGCTATGGAAAACATTCTAATTTGAAAAAACATAGAAAGTTGTCAGGTATCTATGATTTGATTCTATTCATTTCATTCACATATAAATACCAACTATACAAAATAATGTTAATAATGTCTTGTGGGGTCTAAAATATATATAACATTAAAATGCATGGAAACAGTAACATAAATGGAGATGAGGCAATAATGTGTTAATGTTTAAAAACATGTTTTCAAAGAAATTATATTTGATTATTTTATGTTTCTGTGGTATAAATACTCACACTATGGCCAATTTCAAACTACCAGTGTTCTAACAACTGGCTTGCAAAATTCCCAAATATTTATCAATCAATCTTCAGGAATTGATATAAGCCATTAGCACACTACTGGGTGGAGCTAAAGAGAGAGAAGCTCTTCTAAGTTTGTTGCATTATCCTGGATATATTTAAAATAATAGTTTATGTTAGGCTCTAATAAATAATAATATATATTGTCATTTCTAAGTAACTATTAAAAGAAAAAGTAGAAATATGTATGACTAAGGAGTAAATAGAAGGAAAACGGAATAATATGAAATATTTAATTGGCTGGGTGTGGTGGCTCACACCTGTAATCCCAGCATTTTGGGAGGTGGAGGCAGGAGGATCATTTGAGCCCAGAAGTTCAAGACGAGACTGGGCAACATAAGAGACCCTGTCTCTCCAAAACAAAAAATTATCTGAGTATGGTGACAGGTTCCTGTAGTCCCAGCTACTTGAAAGACTGAGGTGGGAGGATTGCTTGAGCTCAGAAGGTTGAGGTTTGAACAATAATTGGGCCACTGCACTCCAGTCTGGGTAACAGAGTGAGACCCTGTCTCAAAAAAAAGAAAAGAAATATTTAATTAATCAAAGAGAATGCAAGAAAGGAGAGTGAAATGGTGAGACAAATAAAAAGCTAATAAGACTGTAGACTTAAACCAAAATATATCAGTAATTATATTAAGTATAAATGGACTATATACCCTAATTAAATGTCAAAGTCATAAGGCCTAAAGAAGAAAAATTACATGACCATACAAATGTGCAGAAAAAACATTTGACAATATCAAATACCATTCACGACAAAAACTCTCAGCAAACTAGGAATAGAGGGAAACTTCAACTTGATGAAGAACATCTGCAAAAATCCAACAGCTAACATTACGCTAAAGTTAGCTTTCCTGCTAAAATCAGAACAAGACAAGGATGTCGTTTCTCACCATTCCTTTTCAACATTCACTGGAAGTCCTAGTGAATGCAATAAGATAAGAAAAGGAAATAAAAGCTGTATTGACGAGGAAAGAAGGAATAAAACTACTTATGTTTACAAAAGACATGATCATCTATGTAGAAAATCTGAAAGAATCTACAAAAAAATTTTTAGAACTAGTAAGCAATTATAGCAAGGTTGCAGGATACAAGATTAATATGTTAATTGCTGCTTTTCTATACACCAGCAATTAACAAGTGGAATTTAAAATTAACACATTATCACTTACATTAGCACTCACAAAAACGAATACTTAAGTGTAAATCTAACAAACTATGTGTAAAATCTATATGAGGAAAACTACAAGTCCGATGAAAGAAATCAAAGTAGAACTAAATAAAGAAGAGCAATGTCATGTTCATGGATGGAAAGACTCAATATTCTCAAGAAGTCAGTTCTTCCCAACTTGATCTATAGATTTACATCAATCCCAATCAAAATCCCAGCAAGTTCTTTTGTGAATATTGACTGATTCTAAAGTTTATATGAGAGGCAAAAGACCCACAATAGCCAACTCAATAATGAATGAATGTCAGCCAGATTACTGACACTACCTAACTTCTGGACCTACTATAAAGCTACAGTTATCAAGACAGTGTGATACCGGCAAAAGACTAGATGAACAGAACCCAATAGAGAGCTCAGAAATAGACCCATATACATATATATTGAGTTGATCTTTGACAAAGGAGAAAAAGCAATACAATGGAGCAACAAATGGTGCTGAACAACTGGACATCCTTTTGAACATCAAACCTTACATTCTTCACAAGATTTAACTCAAAATGGATCATAGAGTAAAACACAAAACTATAAAACTTTTAAAAAAATGATATTGAAGAAAATCTAGGGTCCTTGGATATGGCCATAACTTTTTAGATACAACACCAAAGAAAGGCACAACCCATGAAAGAAATAATTGACGAGCTAAAAGCTTCTTCTCATTGAATAACAACGTCGAGAACATTAGAAGACAAATCACAAGTTGGGAAAAAAAAATTGCAAAAGATATATTTGATAAAGGACTGTTTTCCAAAATATACAAAGAATTCCTATGACTCAACAATAAGGAAATGAACAATCCAATTTAAAAAGTGAGCAAAAGATCTGACTAGACACCTCACCCAACAAGATATACAGATGGCAAGTGAGCAAGTGATGTTCATTATGATATTCATCATATATCATTAGGCAATTGCAAGCTAGAACAATATGGAGATACCACTATACACTATTAAAATGACCAAAATTCAGAACATTGACAACGCCAAAGCTGTCAAGGATGTGCAGCAACAGGAACTCTCATTCATTGCCGGTGGGAATGCAAAATGGTACTTTGGAAGACAGTTTGGCAGTTTCTCACAAAACCAAACATACTCTTACCATGTGATTTTGAAACCATACTCCTCAGTATTTACCCAAGTGAATTGAAAACTTATGTCCACACAAAAACCTGTACGTGGATGTTTATGGCAGCTTTATTCATAATTGCCAAAACTTGGAAGCAATGAAGATGTCCTTCAGTAGGTGAACGGCTAAATAAACTATAGTACATTCAGAAAATGGAATATTATTCAATGCTAAAGAAAAATGAGCTATCAAGCAATGAAAGACACGGAGGAAACTTAAATGCATACCGCTAAGTGAACTAAGCCAATCTGAAAAGTCTATAAACTGTATATAACTATGTGACATCTCAGAAAAAGAAAAACTATGGAGACAATAAAAAGATCAATGGTTGTTAAGGGTTGAGGGGATGGAGGGATGAATAGGTAGAGCACAGAGGAATTTTAGGGTAGTAAAACTATTCTATATACTACAATGGTGGATATATGTTGCTATACGTTTGTTAAAACCCAGAAAATGTTCCAGCATGGGCAACATAGCAAGGCCTCATCTCTACAATTTTTCTTTTTAATTGGCTGGTCATGGTGGCGCAAGCCTGTAGTCCCAGCTACTCAGAAAGATGAGGCGGGAGGATTGCTTGAGTCCAGGAGGTCAAGGTTGCAGTGAGCTATGACCATGCCACTGCACTCTACACCAAGAATGAATCTTAAAGTAAACTATGGACTTTGGGTCATAATGATACCCCGGTGCTAATTCATGGACTGTAACAAATCCCCCACTCTGCTCCGGATGTCGATAACAGGAGAGACTATGCACATGTAGTGACAGGAGGTATATGGGAACACTGTACTTCTGCTCAATTTTGCTGTGAACCTAAAACTACCCTAAAAAATTAAGCTTATTAATTTAAAAAAACATACTCAACAGGAAGGTCAATCGCAGCAACTCCACAGTCCATAGTGTCATCAATTATCCCAAGTTACTTCTTTCTCTCTGCTCTGCCAGTCTCAGTGTGTGGCCCTCACACTCATGGTCTCTTTATGGCCTCAAGATAGGAATTTTACTTCCATCCCCATCTCAACCCTCCAGTCAAGAAGAAGAACAAGGAAGTGACAAGAGGAAAGGCAGGCACCGCTATTAGGAAAGGAAAACTTTTCCAGAAATCACTGCAGGCTTTTGCTTTCTATCAGAACTGTGTCATGTAACCAATTCTGGCTGCAAAAAAAAAAAAAAAAAAATGCTACTTTTTTAGCTGGGCACATTAGGGCTTTCTTAGTTAGAAATATGGGAGAAAATAGATCATGTAGACAAGCAGCAGTATCTGCCACATAAAGATTAAATAGATGTGAATTACTTTTATTTACAAACAAAACTAAGAGATCAGATATACATACCTAAAAATATATGTGTGTATATGTATATATTTAGTCCTGAAGCTCCCTAGTTCAGTGTTCCCATGCAGTCTTTGTTTGGGATGCCTGTAAAATCACTAGCAATAATAATAACTACTAAGTATGCCCAGGCCCTAAAATATGTGTATATATTATTAAGTTTAATCCTTACAATATTCCTATAGGCAGTTAGTATTATTATACCCATTATACCGATGTGGAAACTTAAGTTTCAAAGAAATAATAACTTGCCCAAACTTATATAGGTAGTAAGTGGAATAGTTAGCATTTGGATTGAAGTCTGACTCACTTAAAAAACACTTCTAAAATTTTTCCAGGACCACCTTTTTCCTTCCAAGAAGAATACATTTACCAGTCGTTAACAAAGTAAGCCTCACCATCCTTGCTCGCTTAGCAGTTTTTTGCCCAAATATTGCTCTCTCAGACAGAATACATTTCTCATTAAAATATGGTCCATAGTCTGAACAAGTTTCTTGAGTGGTTTTTAAAAAATATTTCTCTTTCATATCCCCAAAATAAGGTCTTTTAGGCATAGAAACAGCTAGTTTCCTTTTAGTTCTCACCCTTAACCAATGGTCACATTGTTCCTGTTAGAGACACTGCAGTTCTCAGGGATGCATTTTAGTAGTATCTTTGTAGAAAAAGTATAGGTATTTTTTTCAACACTTAGACCTTAGAAGAATGTGAGGAAAGGGCAGGTGGGAGGATAGAGTCCCTGCAGTTTATTATTTGAGAAGACAAATTGCTTTTTCATAGAGGATGAACGATGGTCAGAAAACAGCAGTCACTGCTAAAGATACAGCATTGTTAGGATGGTTTAAAAGGAACTGGTGTGTCAATGGAAGAGCAAAGTCCAGGAAGACCCAGGGGGAGATAGTGGGCCACAGCCTGCCAACCTGTGCTATGACTATTTCCTTGCTGTGAAAGCAACAACAAAGCCCTGAGTTGCTCAGATAGATCATAGAAAACTGAGAAGTGCACACACTGGACTCTCAACGGTTAAGTAATGCTTGAAAAAGGAAAAAGAGCTAGAGTTCCAACCTGTTTTTCCTTCCCCATGGCCAGTTTTCCCTAAAGCATCCTTATAAAGGATGGTGTATACTTACAGTCAGGAAATGAGGCAACCAGGCCCAGTAACATAGTTCTAATGGGAAGCTCATTAAAATAGAAGGATAATACTTTTTTGCACCATGTCTCCCATAGAACAGAATTAAAATGATGGGTTGTTTTCCAACAGAGACTCAGTTAATAACTGTGGATTACCTTCCTAAAATAGAGGGTCTTATTGAATATTGCAAGTAGCTAACAAAAGACCAGACTGAGAACCATCTGCAGTGATGTCTTTATAGACATTTCTCATCAGAGTACATGGAAGTTGTGGTAGATACTACATATTGATTCACTCAGCACACACTCAGACCCTCTCTAATGTGTGCTCTCATGTACTAAAAAGCTAGTATTTGCATCCTTCAGATCCTCTTGTAGACATACCTGTGAGAGACCTATATTGCATAACACAATGGGAGGTGGCAGCTATCTGGGGAGATCAGATCTTCTGACAAGAAGAGGCATTTGGATCTCCTGTGGGGCATCTGTGGCTGTGGTTCTACTCTCATGCCACTAATGTCATGTATGCCATGCAACAGGCAACAGCAATGGGAAAGTTTCCATTAAAACAATTTAGAGTTTAGAGTGTCTCTACACTATGTTGTTCCTGATTGTATAGTATCCAAATTTAGCTCGTTGGTCCTCTTAGAAATTTATCATACCACTCAATGTTCCAAAATTAATCACTTTATGATTAAACTACCTAGAATAGATTCCGTCATCTGCAGTTACTAATCCTGGCCCATATAGAAATTTGTACCAGAAATGTTTGCAAAGAAAATGGATCCTTTAAGGAAATGAGAATTTAATGCTGGTTATTGTATTTATCAGGGTGCCATAACAAAATGCCGTAGGCCGAGTGCTTAAACAACAGAATTTTTCTTTCTCACAGTTCCGGAAGCTGGAAAGTCCAAAATGAAGGTGCCAGCCAATTTGGTAACTTGTGATGGCTCTTTTTCTTCCGGTTTGTAGATCTCAGGTTTCTTACTGAGTCTTCCCATGGGAAAGAGAGGAAGTTTTCATGTCTCTTCATCTTTTCATAAAGACACAAATCTCATCATGGAGGCCCCACTCTCATGACCTCATTTAAACCTATCACCCAAAAACTTTACCTCCAAATACCATCACATTAGGAATTAGGGCTTCAGCATGTGAATTTAGGGGGAGACAACATTCAGTTCATAACAGTTATATATTCTGGCTGGATGTGAAGACAGTCAGAGATGGCTAGCATTAGAGGTTGGGGCACAAATAGCATAATGTATTTCGATGGAATTCAGTGTCAAACTGTCCCTATGGTCACCTTGAATGCAGGAGCCAGTAGAAGGCTTTGGTGGGCCAAGTTACTGCTGCAAAAAGCTATTTTGAAGAACATGGGGCATACAATGGTTATATGGAAAGTGAGCTAGTGATTTCTAACTGTGGTGGAGTACTTTAATAAAGAAAATGACAAACTCAAGGTTTTAAATCCTTAGCCAAAGGCACAGTCGGAGAACCATGATTTCCCTAATGTGGACATGATCACTTGTAGCTGCTGGCAGATGTAACCAAACAGAACTTGCAAGGTCTGATCCTATGGGTTGCTAAATTACAATATACGTTGAATTCCAACCTCACCCAAGAGTCTTATATGAGAGTTAGGGCACTAATTTGGAAAGTGGGACCTCAAGAATGGAAATAGAGAAATCTGTGGAATTTGGACAACTTCAAGTTATCCATTCTCTCAAATACCACTGACCCTTCCTTTTAGCAAAGGTAGCATTTGCCACCCTCTTTCTCTCTTTGTAAATTATTTTAAAATAGAGATGGAGTCTTACTTTGTTTCCCAGGCTGAGATTGAACTCCTGGGCTCAAGCAATCCTCCTGCTTCAGCCTCCCAAAGTGCTGGGATTATAGTCATGAGCCACCACACCCAGCTCACCTCCCTCTTTGATAAGACTTTTGCTGCCTCACTTGAAGATTTTTTAATGTTTCTTTAAAAGGAGTTGTCCTATTCTAAAATTCATATGGAATCAAGAAAGAGCCCAAATAGCCAAAGCAATCCAAAGCAAAAAGAACAAAGCTGGAGGCATCACATTACCCAACTTCAAACTATACTACAGAGCTACAGTAACCAAAACAGCATGGTATTGGTACAAAGACAGACACATAGACCAATGAAACAGAATAGCTAGGCCATAAATAAAGCTACACACCTACAACCATCAGATCTCCAAGAAAGTCAACAAAACAAGCAATAGGGAAAGGACTCCCTATTCAATAAGTGATAACTGGCTAGCCATATGCAGAAGATTGAAACTGGACCACTTCCTTATGCCATATACAAAAATCAACTCCCGGTGAATTAAAGACTTACATGTAAAACCTAAAACAACCCTTGAAGAAAACCTAGGACATACCATTCTAGACACAGTCCCTGGAGAAGATTTTATTACAAAGATGCCAAAAGCAATTGCAACAAAAGCAAAAGTTAACAAACAATACCTAAATAAACTAAAGAGCTTCTGCACGGCAAAAGAAACTAGAGTAAACAGACAACCAACAGAATGGGAGGAAACATTAGCAAACTACGTATCTGACAAAGGTCTAATATCCAGCATTTGTAAGAAACTTAAATTACCAAGCAAAAAACAAACAACCCCGTTAGAAAGTGGGCAAAGAACATGAATCGCTACTTTTCAAAAGAAGACATACATAGGGCCAACAAGCATATGAAAAAAAAGCTCAACATCACTGATCATTAGAGAAATGCAATCAAAACCACTATGAGACACTAGCTCATGCAAGTCAGAATGCCTATTATTAAAAAGTCAAAAAATGACAGAAGCTGGCAAGATTGTGGTGAAAAGACAATGTTTACACAGTGCTGGTGAGAATGTAAATTAGTTCAGCCACTGTGGAAAGCAGTTGGCAATTTTTCAAAGAATTGAGAACTACCATTCCACTCAGCAATCCCATTATTGGGTATATATCCAAAGGAATATAAATTGCTCTACCATAAAGACACAGGCATGTGTATGTTCACTGCAGCACTATTGACAATAGCAAAGACATGAATTCAACTTAAATGCCCATCAAAGGTAGACTGGATAAAGAAAATGTGGTACATGTACATCATGGAATACTACACAGCCATAAAAAAGAATAAGATCACATCCTTTGCAGCAACATGGATGAAGCTGGAGGCCATTATCTTAAGTGAACTAACACAGGAACAGAAAACCAAACACCGCATGTTCTCACTTATAAGTGAGAGCTAAACATTTAGTACACATGGACACAAAGAAGGAAGCAATAGACACCAGGGCCTATTTGAGGGTGGGAGGAGGGTGAGAATCAAAAACCACCTGTTAGGTACTATGCTTATCACCTAGGTGACAAAATAATGTGTACATCAAACCCCCACAGTACGCAATTTACCTATAGAACAACACTACACCTGTACCCCTGAAACTAAAATAAAGTAAAAAAAAAAAAAAAGAGTTGTCAATTTTCTTTATTCCTGTCATTTTCTTAGTACCTCCAAATCTGTTTATTTTTTATTTTTTATTTATTTTTATTTTTTTGTTTTATTTTATTTATTTTTTTTTTTTTTTGAGATGCAGTCTCGCTCTGTCACCCAGGCTGGAGGGCAGTGGCACAATCTCGGCTCACTGCAACCTCCACCTCCCAGGTTCAAGCAATTCTCCTGCCTCAGCCTCCCAAGTAGCTGGGGACTACAGGCACCCGCCACTAGGCCCAGCTCTTTTTTTTTTTTTTTTTTTGTATTTTGTTGTAGAGATGGGGTTTCACTGTGTTAGCCAGGATGGTCTTGATCTCCTGACATCGTGATCCGCCTGCCTCGGCCTCCCAAAGTGCTGGGATTACAGGTGTGAGCCACCGTGCCTGGCAGTACCTCCAAATCTGTAACAAAAGTCAGATGCCAGGATTTGTCAGGAGGTCTGTTACAAACCCAGAAAAAAAAGCCTTATGCACCAATAGAATTGTGAGATTGTATACATTTATACCGCCATAATCATCAGGGATATGTGCAGATATAGATTCTGAGGGTGATAAACAGAGTCAAGGGGGAAAAGTACTTTAAGTTCAGGCTGATATTTTCATATCGGTGCACTTAACAGATTCTAGATTCACTGAGTTTGTTAGAATAATTGGCAATGGTTCTGATTCCTCAACTAATTGATAAAATTCAGCCTTAATGGGGCTAAAGTTGAGATCCCAGAAATCCTTGGCAAAATGTAGATGAAGGGAGCTAAAGATTGAGGATACTGGAATATTAAAATGGATGTATTAGGTGTGGCCCATTTAGCCACCAGTGAAGAAAATACCAGGATTTCTTAAAGTTCCTAGTGTCTGTCTTCTGTAGGCCAGAAATGAACATGGGAAAAGCTGCTGTTGAAATACATTATGTAATTTCAAGGAAAATAATGAGATCCTGGAGCCACAGTGGCCAACTGACATCGTGTAACTATAAGAAACAGTGAGAGTGGCTACTGTAATGGACAGCAAGCAAGCCTTAACGGTAATAAGAATGATTTGATCTGCAAGGGTCTTAGACAGTGACTTACAAATCTTGCAGTCCTTTAGATAACAGGATTGGCAGTGCACAATTTTTGATCAATTGATCAATTTTGGTCAATTTTAATGTAAAAGAGAAAACCCTAGGTTTGGCAATGGAGCTTTATTATGGTCCATCAACCAATTCCATACTTGAGTTGGTTCATGGCCCCAGGGATCTTCAAATCAGGAGGAAAATGGTACTGTTGAAGGACCCTCAAAGATGCCTTCACTGTGGCCATTTATCAGAGCAACTAGGCACTGAGGAAAGGAAAATCCTCAACCCTTTAGGGATTGAATAATCCTAATGCTAATCTCTGGGAGTCCGGGACACCATTGTCATCTACTCGCCTTAGTGGGAGCTTATGTGGATCAGATGATAAACTCGTTTTTTATTGAATCATATCACAGTTTCTTTAAATTCACTTTGTGGTCATTTCCATGATCCTTGAGTTTACAACTGAAATAAATACATCTGGAAACTGATCTAAACTGCACTCCAACTGACTTCCTTACCCATTGAGTAAAGACTTTCAAGGCCAGGAATGGCGATTCACACCTGTAGTCCCAGCACTTTGGGATACAGAGTTGGGAGGATCCCTTGAGGTCAGGAATTTGAGATCAGGCTGGGAAACATAGCAAGACACCATCTTTACTAAAAATAAAATAAATAAATAAATAAATAAATAAATAAATAAATAAATAAATAATTAGCCAGGCATGGTGGCATGGCCCTGTAGTCCAAGCTACTCAGGAGGCTGAGGCAGGAGGATCACTTGAGCTCAGGAGGTTGAGGCTGCAGTGAGCATGATTGAGCCACTACATCCTATCCTGAGTGATCCAGAAAGACTCTGTCTCAAAAAATAATGTTTAAAAAGACTTTCAACTTAATAAACTTAAAAATGTCACATCTATAAGAGAATTGGTAAGCAAGATGGCAATACCATTATGTTTCCATTTAGCTGGCCTGTTTAACTCTTGTAGAAAACAGCTGTTTCCCGGTGAATAACAGATTGTAAACTTAATCTGATGTTAATTCCAATTGCTGCTGCTTTTTTCATTTTAGACTATTTACTGGAATAGTCACACAGCACTTAGCATATAATAAATATGCAGTCTGGGAAACGCTTTTTCTCTTTTCCATTATGAAACTCCAGAAGCTGTTTTCTCCTAGTAGGGTTGGCAGATTCCCTATATCCTTTTGCCACAGGGCTGTATCTAATCTATGGTTTTTTTGCCACAATTTACTCTGCAGAGACATGACTATTTCACTACTCCATAAGACATCATGCCAGTCCACTACTTGAATGAAATGATGGTGACAGGACCTTGTAAATGGAAAGGAGCAGGTACTTTAGATATCGTGATAAGACGCATGCTGGAGTATAGGAGATGAATTCCATGGATATTCAGAAGTTTCTGAAAATCTCACACACATACTTCTTCCTTGGCACTCTGTCATCAATCCAAGTTCATGACTATCCAGACCAACCATTAGCCACTCAGTGAAGTTTCTGGCAGGCTTGATGCTTTGGGACAATTGGTGGGTTAACATACACTACATGTTGGCTTGTTGCTTCCAGTCACTCACTGAGTAGTTTGTAAGGCTGCCAGCTTTGAATAGGGGCCCAGAAGCATGAAAAGGCTCCCAGTTCTCTAGCTGCAGGGCAAACAATTCTGCCAATTGGCCTTTATAATCCAGCAAATTCAATGATGTTTAAGGTATCTGTCACAAATCAGATGTTATTTGATCATTGTGACAAGACTGGACAGGAGGATCACAGCAAAAGTCCCTTGGAATTTAAAAAATAACCATTACCTCTTTAGCAAATCACAGCTCTAAAAAATAGTTTCCAACTTGCTCCTAAGCCCTGAAAAGATGGACAAAGGGACACAAGGTGACCATGAGATCTGAGATGCATGTGATAAACTGGGATTGAGCCACCAACCCATAAACTGCTGCCCAGAAGCACCTCATAACCAGTGAAGTTTTATATTTAATACCAGGCTCAAGTAAGTCGTGAAAGTACAAATAGTTTGCATGAGCATGTACTGTTAGATACATACTCCTGGTAGGTCTACTTCTGCTGTACTGCCACATGTATGACCTGATGGGAAGTTACCTTTCAGAAGTTGATTAAAGAAGGGGAAAAATATTTGGCTTACAGATGGTCTTGTTCAATATCTTGGCACAGGCCATAAACAGACTACTGCCTAACGACAGCAAGAGACATGACAGCCTTAAGCAGGAGCGACCTTAATCGGGAGTAACCATAAAGGACAGCAGGAGAAATGGTGGCAGACTCAGATCTACAATTACTCCCAGAAGGGAGTGGCTAATGGTTGGTCTGGATAGTCATGGACTTGGATTTATGACAAAGTGCCAGGGATGAAATATGTGTGTGAGATTTTCAGAATTAATCAAGTATTAATATGTTTGTATACAAATGTTCATCCAATGTCCCCGCTTCAGAGAGTTTATCAATAATCATGCTGAGAAGATGACTTTCTCTGTTTATGTCAATTGGTATCTTTATCCAGTTGCTTAAGGATTTCTCAATAGACTCATTTATCAAGTAATGATACTGGCAGGACTGAAAAAATGCACTGGCAGAATGGCACCAAAGCTTATCTAGCTAATACCACTGATGATTGCCCAAACTTCCAATCACAAAAACCACTGCTAGGGAATAGACATTTATCCTGGATATGAATTGCCTTTCCTGCCAGCTTATGCCAACATCCCCATCCTTGGACTCGCCATTAAAGTAGACCACAAAATATTGCTTCTGACCAATGACCTCATTTTTGTAGCAAAGAAACTAAAGCCAGTGTTACAAAAGACAATGATCTTAATGATGTTCTCCATCACTCAAAAGCAGTTGACTCTGTTGAATACTGGAATTGCCTACCAAAAACTCATAACCACAGCTAGGAGTTTGGATTGCTACTGTTTTGTTTTGTTTTTTTTTTTTTGAATGTCACTAGACAATTAAACTTTTACTGAAGCACAAATTGTGGTACAGAAATGCATTTCAACAGATTTAATGCCAACACCAGTGAAAGGAGAAATTACGGCAGCAAAACTTTCCTACCTCTATCATACCATGATTTAGATTATGATTCAATCTACATTTCTGTTTTCTAGGCTTTGTCCCACACAAATCTGTGCAGTTTTTCAATATTAGAATTCTTAATTCTATTAGGAAAAAAACCAGATCTCAAGTCAACAAATCTATTGGGATATTGTTTATGAGCAAAGTCCACCTTGGGCATTGGTCTTCAAAACAGAGCACCTCAAAATATTAGGTGCTGTGCTCATTACAGAAGCAAACTGAGCACACAGACTGAAAAGTCCCTCAGTGAAACTTTCAATCAACAACATGCTTCAAATAAAAGTCAAACAGCATTCCAACCACTTGATTTCAAACCAAGTAGATTTTAGGTTTAGAAACACTTTAAAAAGGTATTTCATTTATAAATACGGAAGGAACAAAAACATCACCACATCAATCCAGAAATTATCAAAATATTTAGAAGACAAGAAATACAAAATTTAGTCAACTTTGCTATTTTCTCAGTTCCTTAAAATCCCAGAATATCTGCAAATATAGCGAAAAGATACCAACTCTTGAAAGCCTATATTTCCAGTCATTTCCCCTTGAGTATTTTGGAATTTTATGTTATGTTTTACTTAGTCACTCATGTATTCTGCTCCATGATGTTTATCTGAATAATTTGGACAATTCTCATTCAGGACCATCATTCATTTCATCCTATGAATGCCATGGTGAGGGAAACACCTGGATTGCTATTCTATAGTTAGTTCTAAACAATATATGCATGCTGTGTCTCCATAGCCAAAATATATGGGTCCACGACTGGACTAGTTTGCTAGCGCTGTCATAAGTTCCACAGACTGAGTGGCTTAAACAATAGAAATCTATTTTCTCATAGTGTGGAGCTAGAAGTCCAAGATGGAGGTATTGGCAGGATTGGTTTCTTCTGAGAGCCATGAGGGAAGGAACTGTTTCAGGCGTCTCTCTTTGGCTTACAGAGTGACTTCCTTCTGTACCTGTCTGTGTCCAAATTTCCTCCTCTAACAAAGAGAGAATTAGATTAGGGCCCACCTTAATGACTTTATTTTAACCTGATTATCTCTGTAAAGGTCCTATTTCTAAATATAGTCACATTCTAGGGTTTTGGGTATTAGGACTTCAACATACGAATGTGGAGAAGACCACAATCTAGCCCATAACAAAGATCAAGGGAGTGAAATTTGGAATAGCATTTCTCAATGTTACTACTCATAAACTCTTGACAAAATTTATGTTTTCCATTATTTGGGGCTCTGCTTGTTTAGAGGTCTTAGCATCTAAGGGAAGGACAACTTTAGCTGATGAAATAATAGTTGTATTGATCTAGAAGGTAAGAATGCCACCTGGCATTTTGAGCTCCTCAATCTCCTAAATGTTTCCTGTAAAGGGCTGGGTAATACTTCATTGGTTAAGGTGACTGATCATAATAATCAAGAGGAAAGGAGCCCTGAGCTCCACAGTGTAAGCAGAAAAGCATATATCTGAATGCCAGTGATTGCTCTGGATCCTCTCCTAGTACTGTTCAATGGCAATAGTCAAGGAGCAACCTCAGCAGCTGTACAAGGGCAGGACCTCTGAAGTCATATCCATGGGAATAAAACTATGAGCTATCTCACCAGGGTCTTATACCCTAACTGGGGGTAAAGGGAGCATGGAATGAGGAGTGAGGACAGTGTAGAAATGATTAGTATAATATATACTCATATTTCTTCCTTGCTCAAAGATATTAACTCATCTTTTGTTAATTCCTTGTTCTCTATTATTTCATATATGGTGTGATAATGATGAAACAATCTAATTATGGTATAGTAAGACAGAATTATGATCAACTAGAAAAGGAGTCAATGAGGCTGGGCACGGTGGCTCACGCCTGTAATCCCAGCACTTTGGGAGGCTGAGGCAGGTGGATCATGAGGTCAGGCATTCGAGACCGACCTGGCCAGCATAGTGAAACCCCTGTCTCCACTAAAAATACAAAAAATTAGCCGGGTGTGGTGGCAGGCGCCTGTAATCTCAGCTACTCGGGAGGCTGAGGGGGGAGAATCGCGTGAACCCGGGAGGCAGAGGTTGCAGTGAGCGGAGATTGCACCACCACACTCCAGCCCAGACGACAGTGTGAGACTCCATCAAAGAAAGAAAGAAAGAAAGAGAGAGAGAGAGACAGAGAGAGAGAGAAAGAAAGAAAGAAAGAAAGAAAGAAAGAAAGAAAGAAAGAAAGAAAGAAAGAGAAAGAAAGAGAGAAAGAGAGAAAAGGAGTCAATGAACTTTTTCTATAAAGGACCCAACAGTGAACATTTTAATTTTAGGCTTTTTTTGGCTTTGTGTGTCATAAGGAAACTGCAGCAATTACTCAGATCTGCCACTGGGGTACAAAAGCAGCCAAAGACAACATGTAAACAAATAAACAATTTCAATATACATTTATTTTTCAAAAATGAACAGTAGGCTGGATTTGGCCTAAAAGCTGTAATTTGCCAACTCCTAAACTAGAGGATAAAGGTACATCCGGATGTTTGCGGTGATTGGTGAGATTTTGATTCTCCCCTTTAGAAAGAAGGTGAAGGATAGTTGTTTTCATTTTTTCAAGAAAATGGGGGTGTTGATGTTTTGAAGTTTAATTATAAGTCTTTGTGGGCCCAGCAAAGGAGATGGACTGTCAACAGTATTGCAAACTGGCTCACTCAACTCCTAACCCAAACCTCTTTTATCACGCTTTCCTGTACAATAGAGGCTGGAAAGCTAAAACTTCATTTCTAAGAACCCCTTTCCACTGAGGTTTTTTGTTTTTTTGTTTTTTTTGTTTTTTTTTGAGACGGAGTCTCGCTCTTTCGCCGAGGCCGGAGTGCAGTGGCGCTATCTCGGCTCACTGCAAGCTCCGCCTCCCGGGTTCACGCCATTCTCCTGCCTCAGCCTCCCGAGTAGCTGGGACTACAGGCGCCCACCACCACGCCCGGCTAATTTTTTGTATTTTTAGTAGAGACGGGGTGGGGTTTCACCATGTTAGCCAGGATGGTCTCGATCTCCTGACCTCGTGATCCGCCCGCCTCGGCCTCCCAAAGTGCTGGAATTACAGGCGTGAGCCACTGCACCCGGCCTCCACTGAGGTTTTGCATGTGACTTAAGTTCCACCAAGAAGATACATTCTACAAGCCCTGAGGGAAGAAGTGAATAAAGTGGGTACGGCAGTGCTCAAGCCCATTAGGTGTTGGGGCAAGCACAATGGCAGGAGTGCTTCGTTCTCTGCAGACTAAAATGGTGGAGCTTTTACTGTGTGGCACCAAATATCATTAGAGTTGAGCAGAAGGCAACATTGGAGGAAAACTACACTAGAACCATTTTTGGCAGCATTGGCATGGTGGGGCCCTCCAGGCTGCCTTGTTTTCTACTATTAGCATCCAAGCTTGGTTTACTGCCCTCCAGGAGAGCAGAATACTAACAAATTCTACTTTTATCATACAAAATTCTCCCTTTCTGAATACAAACTCTGTTTTAATAATTTTGATTACCCAGCAACTAGTTTAATGCCTAGCACAGAGTCAACATATGCTAAATTGTAGTGAGTTGAAATTAGTGCCTTGTTATTATCCAAAATAGAAGAGATTGTTGCCTAAAATATATATGGCTAGAGAATGCTGTAATGGTCATACCAATTGTCTTTTCCCCCTACCAACCAACTTCTGAAACCTTGGCAAGGGAAACTAACAACACAAAAACTTTTGAAATGAGGTTCAGAAGTGGAAGGCCCAGATTGCAATGGGGTGAAACTTCACTTTTCACAAAGTCAGATCTCCAAAAGCAATGCTGGATATCCACACAATGGCTGGTGTAGACATACATATGCATATAAATCTGAAATAATTCATTTGCATTCATCATTAATAATTAAATCATTTAGTCTACTTTCAATATCTCAATGGCAGAGCCTAGATATTGGAGGAGAGAACACTCATAGTCTAGCTATTGTGTACAATATGCTTTAAATACATTTTTCTTATTTGATTCACACAACACTCACAAAGTAGACATAGTTTAATCTTCACAGCCCCCATAAAATAAATATCATGAGAAACCAAACCAGGTAGGGTTGGTTGAGTAACTAGCAATAGACATTTATTGAAATGCCACTCCTAGAATGCATCATTCTCCCCTTTGCCTCAGGCTTTGGACAGGTCTTTCCTCTGCCTAGAATATTCTGTGTGCTCTGTATCAGTGAATTACTATTTACTCACCTTTCAGATCTTAGCCTACACAGTAATTACTCAGAAAAACCTTTCCTGACCCCAACCAGATCAAGTTCTTTTGTTACTCTCTATATGTTTTCTTCTCAGCACATATTACAGTTTTCAACTTGTTGTGTGGCCATCAGATTTTTCTGTGTCCTTTACTAACTTGTAGATTCACTGAGGCTTCATAGATCTGTCTCTCCATATCCCCAATGCCCAGCACAGAGCCTGGCACATAGTAGGCACTCAAAAAGTATTTCTTGAAAGAATAAATGCATGAATGAGTGACTACAATGTGCCAGGAGTTGCGCTAAGCACTTTGCCCTATCTCATTCAATCCTCACAGCAAACCCATGAGTTATATCCTAGTGTTATCCCTGTCTGGCAGATGAGAAAACTGAGGAGCAGAAATATAGTAACTTGCCAAGGCTCACGTACCTTATGAGTGGCAGAGTGGAGATCCAAGTCTGGGATCCTTCCACTATGTTGTATTACTATAATATATTTCAATTTGTATTTTCAGGTAGATTCTTATTGCCCTTCATGTAAAAGTGAAGAATAAAATGAAGCACTACAAGAAAAGATGGCCAGGCACAGTGGCTCACGCCTGTAATCCCAACACTTTGGGAGGCCAAGGTGAGCGATAAAGTTAGAGGACGATCGAGTTCTAGTTGACCCAGGAGTTCAAGACCAGCCTGGGCAACATGACGAAACCTCATACTACAAAAAATACAAAAACTAGCCAGGCTTGGTGGCATGCACCTGTAGTCTCAGCTGCTCAGGAGCCTGAGGCGGGAGGATTGCTTGAGCCTCAGCAAAAGAGTGAGACCTTGTCTCAAAAGAAAAAGAAAAGAAAGAAAGGAAAAAGAAAAGAAAAGACAACATTCATGAACAGGGTTTAATTACATGTAAAGGCTGCTACAAATGGAAGAAAGCACAATGTTGACTTGGATTTGAGATTCTTTTCACACTGTGGTGGCAGGAAGCAAAAGCTGGGGATTTCATAAAGCAGACTTTGCACTGGAAGAGCTTTAAAAATAGCTCAGCAAATCCTGCTACACACACTGAACTTTTATAACACCATCATTTAAAAGGGTGGTCATTCTGGGTTTTTGCAAAGTTACTAGACAAAAAAAAAGCCACTAAAGTCATTTTTAAAAGTCACTTAAAAATCCTCTATAAATAGATAAGTAGGTTATCTTCCATACAATTTTACATTTTGGGGGAAACTTTTCAAAAATGTCATCATCTGGATTATTTTACTTGTAAATAGACCTTTATTTTTGAATATATACATATATTCAGATTTAATTTTATATTTTGAGCTTTTTTTCTTTTCTCTTTTTGACTTTTGGAATCTCTTATCTTCCTGCTACATTCATTAGTTATTACTCCCACTCCAGGGGAATCCATTTTAATAACCTAATCTGTATCTTTTCATATATTACTTATGCTCCCATAATTCTATTTAATCATATACTTATGTATACACATCTATACATTGTCAGAACAACTTTTTTTGGTTCTAGTTTAGCAAGAAGAGGTTCACATTATTTATGCTTTTCTGTGCCCTGCTTTTCTCAACCCCTCATGGAAATCTCTCCAAGTTGACTGGGATCACTCTAACTCATTCTTGTAAAACAGCTGCATAATATTCCATATTCTTCCTGTTGATAGAAAATGCTGTCTTCCTGTGGGCCACTAGAGAGCACCACTGAAGCAGTGTCAAGTTAAGCAGAGTCTCATTTGGGGTAGAAATTTGGAGACATATTTGTTATTAAATTTAACCCTTCATCCTCACTGTTCTGATCAAGATTTTGTTCGTTCTCAGCTGAAGATGCAGAATTGTTCCTGACTTCTACACAAGCCTATGCTCAAGGAGGGAACTCAGAACTCTCTAGCTTTCTCCAAGTATATCTTACCTACTATTTCAGCCCCAGTGAGATGATAACAGGCTTCCCAGGGTTGCCTGTTCAGATTCTCCACAGTTGTTCACAACAGACCCAGAGGAAAAAGTCTCTGCAGAAATATTATGATTGGCATGACAAACAAGAATAGCCCCTATCAAAGCTGTAACTTCTACTGTAATTCATAGAGGACAAAAAAATTCCAGTAAACAGGCTGAGAACTTGACACCTTACCTCCCTTGATATTCATAGCAACCTTTGAAGTAAGCACACTTGTTACCCCATTATAAAGATGAAGTGTGTGGTATCTCTATACACACATGATAAGACACACATCCAGATGCAGACCCTTACAAGATACCTCAGGTGTTTCCTCATGCCCATCTAGTAAGTCCATCACTCTGTGGCCCTTCCTGCATCTCCATCTTCAACCCTTGGCACCATCTGTCTCCATCCAAATTCAATCCAAATTCCCTAGTTTTTCAAAAACTAACAGAGTTCTTAGAGCTTTGCATTTGCTATTCCCCTGTCCTATGTGCTCAGCTTCCTTCCTCAGAGTATCACCCTGACCCCAACCAACCCTTTATCTGCAAGGCAAATTCCTCTTTGTTAAAGAAGTCAGCTTACATTTTGCCATCTGCGGAGCTTCCCCGGGTAAACTAAATATTCCTTGTACTTTAACATAATGGAAAAAGTTGCTTACTTATCTAATTTCTCTACTAGAAAAAAGTTCTAAAGCTGAGTCTCTCTGTACGTGGCACAGTGGTTGGTACATGGCAGATGTTTGATGTACATTCAGAAATGAAAAAATGACTGAGTGAATGAGCTGTGAGGGCTCTCTCTGAAAGAATCAGAGTCAACTTCAATTCTTAGCAGCATTAAATAAATAAATAAAGCCAACGGACTTGGGGCCCTTTTTTTCAGAGAAGATTTCTGTGACAAATGCATTTACCAAGCCAATCTGTAGCAAATGAAGAGCCCCTGGCTTTTGTTCTGCAGCTGAGCCTGCAGCACTACTTTGCCTGTGGATCTGGACAGCTGAAATTGAAGAAAGAGCAAGGGTGTCAGGCCATTCATATATGCCCAGAATCTGCTATTAGTTGCTGCTGAGAGATAAGGTTCAATTTTTTTATTAGAGTGGAAGTACTTCAGGCTCCAGAATTATACAGCAGCCACTGGGGTGACAAAGAGAGAAAACTCACCTTTTATCCAAAAAATGTGTGGTAAGAGTATACGTGAGTTTTCTCATCAAAAACACACACAGGGACTGTTTGGCTTGGTTGGGCTTCCTTATCATTTCCTCTGGCTAAAGACAGATCAGTGCTCCTGGGGAAATAATTGAAGGCCCAGTGCAAAAGTCACTGGGCCCACAATTACTAACGTTACTACTTACGTGTTGTTTTCTTTCCAGCAAACTCCAGATGTTGTTAAGGAGAATGCCCCATCATTACATCTATTGACCAGAGCAGTGCTCTTTGCTGCCCAACAACACGACGTCCTCTGGAAGCTCATTCTAATGAGAAACTGAGTTATTGTGGGCTTCTTCACCAAGGAACACAGTCGAGGGGCTATAGCCCAGGTAGAACTTGCAGCTACAAATGCATATATTCAGGGTTACTGTGAGATCTTTGGAGAAGTTTTCCTCTCTCTCACAGAAGTTAGCTTTCTACTTTATATATTGGATGTTTCCAATCTAATCAAACAGAAATACATGTAAAGTATTTTTCTTCTTCATGCCCCCAAATTTTAAACACATTTTTAATATAACAGGATCAGAGATTTGGATGGGGGCCCTAAACTTTCTCGGCTCCTTGCAGGGAGAACTCTACTTAACTCATCCCTGGAAGCAAACTGCCCACCCTGTTCTCAGAAATACCTCAAGGAGACTTGGGACTGCCTGTGCATCCTGCTATCTCTTAGCACAGTTTGCTTCCTTGAGGCTCAAATACCATTGTCTCCATTTCCTCTACTGCTCAAGTAGAAGCTTAGCTTTTCCATTACTTTCATTTCCTCTGCCGCCCAAGTAAGAGCTCAGTTTTTTTCCATTGTCTCCAGAGTCTATAGAGCTGTTTTGTGCCTCTATATCTTTGCACATACAATTCCATCTGCCTGGAAATCTCTTTACCCTTTCTCACAGTAAGAAATTCTGTTTATTCTCCAACACTCAGATCCTTGGCAAATAGCCCTCTCATCTCCATATTCTGCTGCTCTTTAATCTAAGATATTAATTACTAGCTCCTGACACTAGCAACAGCTCTTCTGAAACTACATTATTCAAACTGTGGTCCTTAGACCACAGCAGCAGGAGATTAAAAATGAGAATTCATGGGCCATACTCCTGAACTACTGAATTATTATATCCTAAAATGGGGTCTGGGAATATGGGTTTTAACAGGCTTACCAATCTTTGAGAAGCCCTACTATGCAATAATTTAATCTCAGATAACCTTTGGCATTGGTGGATTTAACACTCTTAACAGATGAAAAAGATCATGATAAGTAGTTATTATTTTACTGAATAAAATTGGAACAGAATTCTGAGACAGTCATTCGTGAAAAAGAATCTATGTAACAGCCCAGACTCTACATCTCACTGAGATTATTGCTCTTCATTTTTGATTACAGACCTATTTTGGAAGAAAATTATTTGGCAAACTTGAAAACCCACAGATATCTCCCTTGAAAATGTCAAAGGTCAATGCTTTTGCCTTTTGCACATTATTTCAGAATCATTCCTTTGCATGTTTGTCTCTTAATAGCCATAAAAACTAGGCCCATCTCTCTTTCATCTTGGAATCCCAGGACCGAGCACAGGCCCTGACACATAGTGATAATTTAATATGTTAACAGGAAAAAAAATGCAGGAATAAATGTCCACAACAGAGCATTTCTTTCTGAAAACTCACTGCCTATTTTTGACAATACAGCCATCAGACTCAGTTTTGGTTTAGTCTCTGCAAATAGTTTTGGCATCTGCTAATGTTTCTCAAAGTGTGTTCTCCGGACCAAATGGCCATCAGCATCATCCTGGGTATATATCCTGTGCAGATTCATAGACGCACCCTATAATATTGAATCTGAATCTCCAGTTTTGGGTATACAGAAATCTCAGTGATTTTTATGTAAACAATGTTAAAGAACCACTGGATTATATGATTATTCCAATTTAAGGCACTCTAAAATTGGTCACTAACCAAAAAATAAGAAAAAAAATCCCCAACTAGATGGCTTATCATCTAAATTCAGTAAGGGAGAAGTCCTAATGAAGTAGAGAAGAAAGCAAAGATCCCATGGAGAAATTTCATTATGCAAAGATTCCAGACAATCCCATGAGTTTCATTGCATGTTTAGATTGAGATCCATATCTTTGTCAATAGCTGCTTTGGGAAGTGGGAAAAGAGTTTAAGAATTTTTTTTTGCTAAGCTACTCCTTACATAAGAAGCCAGTGAAATATACTCCCAGGAATTCAAATCAAGGGAAAGAAAGCAAGTGGAGGAAGTAGAGGAGTTGGTTTTGGTTTTTGTTGTTGCTTTTACAGGAAAAAGAACTAAACATAGAGCTATATATTCTTCCCAAGACCACTTCTCTCAAAAGAGCCTGATGCAAAGGCCCAGTAGACACCAATTCACCATGGTGTGCCTTCAAGGGGTTCAAAATGAGGTATCCATTTCATGAGAGTTCTTTAACTAAAGATGCCGTCTCCTGTTCCACAATTTAAGATAATATCTACAATAGAAATACCCTAGGAAGAAAAAAAATAGTTTATTTTCAACATATAATATGGGGAGTTGGTGGTGGAGGTATGCAATTTTTAATCTCCTTAAATCACCTCATAAGAAAGCAACTAGAGCCAAACCAAATAGCCACAGACAATAGTATCTATAACCAAATCAGGTAATAAGTTGTCCTCATGAACCTGAGTAGACGTGGGTGGGAACAAATCATCAAACCCCAGGGAGTCTCAACATGTATACAGGGGGAAGCCATGGAAAGCAAGGGGACATCTAATGGATGTTGAAAGAAGATAAGTCCAAAAAATATTGGCTGGAAAGCATGGTCAGCCAATTTGAAGATGGCGGCTGAATTGGAAGGGCTTTTTGCAGATGAGACCAATGGGATGGCAGTGAGATTTTAAGAGGCTGATTTAATCTGGAATTTATGAACTGTGGAAACAGATTTGTCCTAGTACTCTTTCAAGAAAAAGCGCCATGCCAGAAAAAACTTCTTGGAATACAACCCAAACTGACCAACAGGGGAAAAAAAAGAGAGAGAGAGGAGAGGGAGAAGGTTCAGATAAAGTTGGGATGAGTAATAAAACCAAAGATCTCCAAAAGTATGAGGCCATGTTTTTGAACAAAAGCTATTAATCAACAAAAAGACAGAATTCGACAGCAATGAAGCTAGAAATGCTATCCTGACTCAACCCTTCCTCCTGAAAGTTGAGGAAAACTTATTTCATATAAAAGCAAGCAGCAGAAAAAGATTACGGTTGAATTCTGGACAACGATTTTACAAGGAAATAGAAAATAAGTCACAGGAAAACATCCCTGCAGATAATGAAAGCACTCTAATGCCCACAAAACAGATGAAAACTATAACCTCATTTTTTAATGAACAAATTAAAATTGTAAAATGATAAACCTATATGAAAGAACAACACAAATTAAAATTTTTAAAACTCGGAAACGAGGTGTTAGAACCAAGGACAAAATTAAGCCGGTCGCAGTGGCTCACACCCGTAATCCCAGCACTTTGCGTGGCCAAGGTGGGCGGATCACTTGAAGTCAGGAGTTTGAGACCAACCTGGCTAACATGGCGAAACCCCGTCACCACTGAAAATACAAAAATTATCTGGGCGTGGTGGTGCATGCCTGTAGTCCCAGCTACTGGGGAAGCTGAGGCAGGAGAATCGCTTGAACCCGGGAGGCAGAGGCTGCAGTGAGCCGAGATTGCGCCACTCTACTCCAGATTCAAAGATGGAGAACTGAGCATTTTAGGACCAAGGAAAACGATATGCAACTTAGCAAGTTGGATTTGTCTCGGGCTTTTACCAGCCCAAATTTTGCTCAGAGAAGGGGCATGTATGTTACTTGGCATGACATGACCAGGTCATTATGGGTATCAACCATCATGCCATGCTGAAAGCGATAATGCAATGGGCTCTCCCACTCTGAACCTAAGGCAGATGCCATTTTTACCTCTCGACATAAAGTAATATAGAGCATGGGGATGACCTCAACTAGGAACACTACTGAATCCTCAAGGCAAAATGATGGCGTCTGAAGAAACATAAAAGCATACACAATTTTCCCTTTGTTAGAGTCAGGTCAGATTCTACCTTTTATTTTTCATTCATCTCAATAGACATTTATTATATAGCTATGGTTGGAATCATACAGCATATAGCCTTTTCAGATTGAGTTTCACTTAGTCATATGCATTTTGGATTCTTCCATGTCTTTTTGGTTTTTTTTCTTTTTCTTTTTTTTTGAGACGGAGTCTCACTCTGTCACCCAGGCCGGAGTGCAGTGGCGTGATCTCGGCTCACTGCAAGCTCCGCCTCCCAGGTTCACGCCATTCTCCCGCCTCAGCCTCCCAAGTAGCTGGGACTACAGGCACCCGACACCACGCCCAGCTAATTTTTTTGTATTTTTAGTAGAGACGGGGTTTCACCATGTTAGCCAGGATGGTCTTGATTTCCTGACCTCGTGATCCACCCCCCTTGGCCTCCCAAAGTGCTGAGATTACAGGCGTGAGCCCCTCCATGTCTTTTAATGGCTGAATTTCTTTTTATACACGTAAACTGTGGGTGTGGGGAGGGTAAAAGCACATAGCACGTCAAGAGTTGAGACTCCAGTGTTGTTTTCCTTCTACAATAAAGCCCCAGGCTCACACACCTTACATTATGATAGCCCACTGGTCAACCTGGGAAGTGCTTATATGCTAATTATCCTAAACCTGTTTTGCTACAATGTATAGTCTGTGTCAGGCACTGTGCTACAGCTCAAGGATGAAATATAGGGGTCCCAGGCCCAAAGAGTTCACAGACTGGTCAGAAAGACTACACATAAATGCATGAATTGCAATAGAAAATAGTAGGGGCTTTAGGGGAGGGATAACAAAGGGCTTCAGGATCATACAGGATAGGACTGAGCCTTAGTCTAGTCCGTCTGGTTTCTATGTCGGCTGTGTGCTCACTGCTGACTATTAAACTGAAGGACAGATAGGATAAACCAGCTACTTTCCAAAACTGGTCAAATGAAAAAACACTGGGCTCTAGGTAAGGTCGGAGTGCCCTCTACTGAAACAGGAAGATGGAATTAGAAGACAAACTAGTCTGAGTAGAAAAACATTAAAATATTCTTTCTATCCTTTTCTTTGTAGAAATGAATAAAGATCCACCTCTTATAACAATAGCCATCTTAAGTCTAGTAGATTGTGCTTATTGGATGGAAAACAATAGGAGGGCAGGAGAATAGCAAGCAGATGTGAACATCACAGTGGCAAAACAAGTTTAGGATAACTAGTATATAAACACTTTCCAGGTTGATTTGGGGGCTATCAAAATCAAAGGTGTGTTAGCCTGGGACCTTATTGTAGAAGGAACTGGAGCCTCAACTCCTGACGAGCAATCATGCGCTTTCACTCTCCCTATTCCCACATTTTATGTAAATAAAAAGAAATCCAGCCCTAAAAAGACATGGAGGAAACCTAAATGCATATCTAAGTGAACGAAGCCAGTCTGAAAAGACTACATACTGCATAATTCCAACTATATAATGCTCGGAAAAAGTCAAAACTATGGAGATAGTAAAAAGGCTGATAGCTGCTGGGGGTTAGAGGGGCTGGAAGCATGAATAGGCAGAGCACGGAGGATTTTTAGGTCAGGGAATCTACTCTGTACGGCAGTATAATGGTGAATACATGTCATTACACATTTGTCCAAACCCATGGCATGTACAACACCAAGAGTGAACCCTAATGCAAACTATGGACTTTGGGTGATGATATGTCAAAGGATTGAATTTGATTTTTTTTAAAAAGAAATTCTGGCTAATTCCATCATCAGGGCAAGTCTCAGAAGGTAAAAGAAGATCATAAAAAGGCAATATGTAAATTGAACATTGTATCTGTAAGCACATGGCCCGTCAGTGGGGCAGGGCACTCCCAGGCTGGTGGGGGTGGGCCCTCAAGCAAGCCACTTCTTTCTTTGCTGTTTTACTTCAGTCTGAATGTCAGTTTGCGTTCTACAGTTTAAGATCTATGTTAAAAATAAGTTAGTTATGATTACAATCATTGCTACTTTTGAGTGAATGCTGAAATTTCCACTAAATCAATCAGAATTTAACCAGTTTCTGGAAAATGTAATGATAGGTAGGTTCATCGATTGTAACAAATGCACCCCGCTGGTGCAGAATGTTGATAGTAGGGGAGACTGTGCATGTGTGAAGGTAAACTTTCTGCTTGATTTTGTTGGGAACCTAAAGCAGCTCTGAAAAAAAATAAGATCTTTTAAAAATTTTTTAAAGAAATTCAGGCTAATTCCATCATAAAGGCAGGTCTCAGAAGGCAAAAGAAGATCATAAAAAGGTAATTTGTCTTGCCATCTAAAGCGACTGTAGATAAGAAGAGAGAATGTGTGAAGGACAGATGACATGGTAGTATGAGCCTCAAAGAAAGCCTCCTTATTTACTTCCTCTTGCTCAACCTCCCTATCAAACAGCAAGCTACAGAGACAATATCATTACATATGCCAGAAATTGGTTAAATTCTGACTGACTTAGTGGAAATTTCAGCATTCACTCAAAAGTAGCAATGATTGTAATCATAACTAACTTATTTTTAACACAGATCTTAAACTGTAGAATTCAAATTTACATTCAGATTGAAGTATGACACCAAAGAGAGAAGTGACTTGTCTAAGGTTCCACCTCCGACAGCCTGGGAGTGCCGCCACACTGACTGGCAATGTGCTTACGGATCAGTGTTCATTTACGTTATGCAACAGAAAAGACAGAGGCTTCTAAAACTGAAGGTTCTGCCATAAGTGACTCTTGAGCAAATGAGATATTTTATAGCAGCAATTGGGGCTGCTTTTTTTTTTCAAACCAGGACATATGCTAAATGTGGATAACTGTCCTTTAGGTTAGATTATTTGGTCTGAAGTCCTTTTTCCACCTTGAATTAGCTTCCAAAAATGGAATCCCATATTTTGAAAGTGTTCTTGATAAGTCTTCAGGAATATCCCAAGAGGAGCACTGTAGTCATTTACTTAAATGGCATTTAGAGTAATTAACAGTTTTAGAATTTTTCCTGGCCTCTTTAATTATCCAGTGAGGACTAAATATTTCATCGCTCCTGCATGATTAACGTGCTACTACAGATGAAAAGGTAAGGGGAGGTCTCTGTAGAACAGGTGCTTAATGCCTTACTTGCAATAAACATCCCAGCCACCATGAGTTTGGACATCTGGTAGAGATTTTGTAGTGATATAACGTCTGGAATTTAATTTGCTACATGTAGTAGAAACTCCTTCTATTAAAAACAAACAAACAAACAAACAAACAAAAAAAAAACCTCTACTTTATTCAAAGCAATTTGCAGTCTTATAATCCATTCATACCCCTACCCAGCCCTTTAGAAAAAAATCTCCACAATGCCTATTGTGAAAATCCTTGAAATTTCTTGGCTTTGCAAAATGATAATTTAATGCATTTTAAGCAAGGTTATTCCAATTCCTGCTTCCATGTTTCCATCCATTAATGAGCTCTGGCTTTATAATTAAAGTGACGTAGTGTGATATTTCAGCTTAATTACTCAATGCTGTCATCTATTTCAGGGCCTGTGAATTCAATAGTATGTATGGAGGCCCAGTAAGAAGTGAGGGAGGAGAGCAAGCAGAGAGTTCATTTGCATTTATTGAGTTCATTCGTGTTTATGTGCACAGTGTTCTTCTCCTGTGGAAATGGACTTTTGTGACTGCTCTTTTCACAGTTCAGTAGATTGCTCACTCCACTGCAAATGGCTGCTAGCAATAAACACCCTTACTTTCATCTGTGAGACCCAATCATTTCCTGGAGATAAAGATGGCTTAGATTAATGTAAAATACATTCCAAGACATTTCTTGGATGGAGTCAGAATATTTAAAGAAAACCTAACAGGCAGACCTTAGATAAGATGGCTCTTTTTTGCTCTCTCTCTCTCTTCTTTTTTTTTTTTTTTTTTTTTGCCATCCTCAAATGTGGGGCCAACTGACCTTTGGAAAGCAAGAAGGGGCTATTAAACGATATCAACCCCTTCTTCAGTCTCAGGGTGGCAGAGCTCCCTCTCTAACAAAGCAGGTTGCCCACCAGATGACAGGCTGGAAGTTGACATTCAGACCCTGGGTGTGCCTGTCACAGTCCTTTCTAAACTTGGCCTATGGTCAGTTTTGTGTGTGATATCAAGCTGATAAGTATTTCTCAGAATGATTTCCTCCTCCATTGAACCAGATCCTGAAAGGAAACGTTGATTCTGGCTCTTCCCTAAATTGCTCATCCTCAGCATTTCCTACCATCGCTAACATTAAACAAAAACTGTCCTCAAATAGTTATGACCGTTACAGACATCTTATGTTCATTTCTTTCAGCGATTTCTCCTTATAAGAAATTCTGCTTTTGGATCCAATATATCAAATTCAGCCTGCTAAAGCACTTACTATTTTTCTAATAATTGAAACATGAGTTTATTGCCTGTGAAAAACATGTTCAGCCCAGAAAAACACATCCTAATAGTCGAGACCTTTCGAAATGTAAACATTACATATGGGAAACATACAATATGGGAACAGTTTAAGTGGGTTTCTCTAAGTCATTACCAGATGATCTTCCAGTAGGCTCTAGCCTCAAGACAAAATGAAACCTAAAGTTGCCTGAGTAGATTTGTGGTGATCAGCTTTAAATATATTAGACTGGGAACATATGTTTTTTAAGCAAAGGAATCTTGACGCAGCAAAACCTTTTGACATGACAGAGGAAGGAAACTGATCTGAGTAGCTGTCTGTAATATGCCATTTGCTGTGATCAGTCTCTCGTCTAGCCTGATCTCTGGTGTCCCTGTTTGTATTGGAGCCATTTCCTGCCTGATAGTACGTTCCTGTTCGACACACCATGCCTGGGAAAAGGCAGAACCATTTACCCCCACCCAGGCACAAGCTGTAAGACGTCATCAGAACCCTCTGTTTCCGTTACTGGGTGTTGGTCATTCTGCAGGGTTTGCATCTTTCTCTATTTACTTCCTGCCCAGTTAAGGGAAATCAAAAGAAGTGTCCCAAGATTTGGTTTCAAGATGAATTGACAAAGCTCTAAAAAAAAGAAGACAAGGAGGAGGTGAAAACGTAGTTCAAGGTCCAAGATTTATAATCAGAATTTTGAAGCCTATAGAATTTATCTGTTCCTTGCTACTCAAAGTATGGTCCATGGACCAGCAGCACAGGAATCATGTGGAAGCTTATTATAAAGACAAAACCCCAGACCCCACCCAAGACCTACTGCATCAAAATCTGCATTTTAACAAGATACTCAATTAATTTGTGTGTGCCCTGAAATTTGAGATATACTGATCCAAGTCAAGCCTTTTATTTACAGATAAGGAAACTGAGTCCCAAGTGAAAGGCTTATGCCAAACCACAAAACTATTCATCCCAGAGGAGCTGGGACTAGAACTTTAATATGAATACTCTGGCTAGTCTTCTTTCTCTGTATTTGAATGGAAGACATACAGCTCATGCCCTGGGGACAAAATCTCTTCAAATTTGTCATCCTCTTCAACTCACAGATTACACCTCTTCAACTCACAGATTTCTCACTCATCAGAGCTTCTTCACTTCTCTCTTCATCCATGTTAGATTCCATTACAATCCTCATCCTGCAAATTTCTGAACTCCCCTTGAACCATCTTCTCATTGTTTCACACACTCTGAGCAAAGCACCTCTCATGAGTGAGCTCAACCAACCCCTTTCTCCACACCTGCACCCAAACAGCTGAGCAAGGCTGGAGAAATATCATTGAACCATACAGATTGCTGTCACTTTATATTTACAATCAGCAATCTCAACTAAGCCCTCAACAGTGTCCACTAATCTTACTATATGTCTACAGTACTATAGTACATTTTCTACCCTTTCATACTTTTTGCAATTTCCTCAAAATTCCCACTACCTATTCTCTCTCTCTCTCTCTCTCTCTCTCTCTCTCTCTCTCTCTCAGACAAAATCTCGTTTTATTACCCAGGCCAGAGTGCAGTGGTGCTATCACGGCTCACTGCAGCCTTAACCTCCCAGGCTCAAGTGATCCTCCCACCTTAGCCTCCTGAGTAGCTGAGACTACAGGCACACACCATCACTCCTGGCTAATTTGTTTTTTTATATATATTTTTTAGAGACAGGGCCCCTCTATGTTGCCTGGGCTGGTCTCAAACTCACGAGCTCAAGTGATCCTCTCGCCTTGGCCTACCAAAGTGCTGGGGTTACAGGCGTGAGCCACCACACCCAGCCCACCACCCATTCTCAAGTAATGATTTGTCTCCAATTTCGTTGAGACAATATAAGTAATCAGCTATTAAACCTTTCAACTTTCTACCACTGGTTCGAAATCTACATACCCGTCTGCACCTGCCCACACCCATATTCTCCTTTCCCCTCTCTCCCACCTCTTAACACACTAGTTTGCAATGGGCCCTGTGAAACCACCCACTCTCCCCTTCTCAGGAAGGATTCTTGCACTATAGATCATTTTTTCTTTTCTGAATATGCCATATGTACACATCCTTGCTTCTGAATCAATCTCATCAGCATTCAGTTATATCCCAGTACCTCCCTTCTTCAACAAGAAGCAAGGAGGCAAAGCTTTGGAGAGAATTTCCTTAATTTGAGTTCTCTCAATTCTCTTCCTCACAGCAGCTTCTTGAAAGAGTGTATTCTCTACACAAATACTGTTTACTTTTCATCTTTTATTAGTATTTCTTTACTTTGTTGATTTTATAAAAGTGGCACATGCTCCTTTTTTAAAAATTTAAGCAATAAAATATTTTTTAATTATGAAAACAGCCCCACAACTCCCACAACCCAGAGATAATCATCCCTTGTCTCTTTGTAATCTCTCTTTTATATTAATATATGTCAACATGAAGGGGGATAGATAGAGTAAAAAATATAAAATGAGATATATTCTATATGCTGTGTTTTAAAATGTAAGATTTAATTGTATTTTTTCAAATGCATTTTTCCCCAAACCTTATTTATTTTTTATTGTACTTGAATTTAACAACAGAACAAGTTTAGAAAGCAAAATTAAAAGACATTCCTGGCCAGGTGCAGTGGCTTATGCCTGTAATCCTAGAGTTTTGGGAGGCCAAGTCAAGCAGATGGTTTGAGCACAGGAGTTTGAGACCAGCATGGGCAACATGTTGAAACCCTGTCCCTACACACACACACACAAAAAAACCCTACAAAAATTAGCTGGGTGTGGTGGTGCACACCTGTTGTCCCAGCAACTCAGGAGGCTGAGGTGGGAGGATCACTTGAGCCCAGGAGGTTGAGGCTACAGTAAGCTGAGATCACGCCACTACACTCCATCCTGGGTGAAAGAGTGAGACCTTGTCACCAAAAAAATTAAATTAAAAAAAAAGAATAACTACTTTGAACAATAAGAGAAGAGTCTTTTAACCTATCAGAAACTCAGAAGAATGCAACATTTGTCTCTCACTTACCTGTGGCCTGGAAGCCCCCGGGATGACTGGAGAGGGGGTGGGTGGCTTGTTTTGAGTTGTCTCCACCCTTCCGGATGGAGTTAATGTACTTCTTACATATATTGATTGATGTCACATGTCTCCCTAAAATGTATGGAACCAAGCTGTGCCCCGACCATCTTGGGTACATGTTGTCGGGACTTGCTGAGGCTGTGTCACGGGCACGTCCTCAACCTTGGCAAAATAAACTTTCTAAATTAACTGAAAAAAAAAAAAAAGGAAAATTAGTCTTTTATAATTGCCTTCACATTCTTAGTTTTATAGCTTATCTTGTTATTTTAACTGTATCAAAGTTTTTAATACTTATAATCTGTTCTGTAATTATCATCCTTCAAGTATTGTGTTCTAGTTCTCTATTTAAATATATCTAATCCTCAACACTGATTATTTTTACTGTAGGTTTTCCATTTCTGAGTATATTCAACAAATGTATTTGAAGCATCTAAACATTGGAGATGAGACTAGGAAAACAGGTAAGAGCTTTGTTTTTATGGAACATATTCTAGAACAGGAGAGAGAAAACAGAAGTAAACAAGACAAACCAAAAACCAATATAATTTTCAGATTGTGTGTGATAAGTACTGTGTACCTTATATAAGGACATATACTGAATAAGTAAGGAAAAAGCTATTCTCATCAAGAAAGGCTTCCCTTTGGATGTGGCATGTGAGCTGAGTCCTGAATGATTCAAAAGAGCCAATCAAAGAAAGGGATGGGGGAGCAGGAAGAGGAGGGACATTTTACATAGAAGGAACAGAAAATGCTTACGGCTACATAGAAGGAACAGAAATAAGCTTGGCGTATTTGAGTAACAGAAAGTAGGCCCATGTGGCTAGAGCTTAGTGGGAGACCAGGAGACGGGAACGTGCGGTTGGAGACGTAGACAGGAGTCGGTTCACAAAGGGGTTTTACGCCAAGGCATGAAGTTGCAACTTTATTCAAAATGCAATGCAAAGCCTTCAGTAGGCATAAGCAAGAGAGGGAGAGAGGGATATAAAGTGATTTATGTTTTCAGACGACCAGTTTGACTCCTGTGTAGAGAATAAATTGAACGAGGAGGTGAAGTGAAAAGGTAGAAGCAGGAAGTTCAGTTAGGAGATTATTGTAGTAATCCAGGCAAGAGATGATGGTGGCTTGGACTAGAGAGGTACCAGCAAGGATACAGAAGAGTAGCAAATTTGGGATATACATTATAAATAGAGGGGATGGGACTTGCTAGTGGGCTGGAGGTGGAGAAAAATAGAACCAAGGACAAATCATAGTGGTTGGTTGGTTTTGTTTTACTGAGCAACTGGGTTAAAATTGACGCCATTTACAGAGAGAAAGAAGGCTGGAGAAAGTATAGGTTGGACTGGGAACAGATGTCCAGGAATTTCACATTTGAGATATCTACTGAAAAATCCATCAGACAGGGCTATCTACGTCTAGTCCAGAGTTGAATGGAGAGAAAAATTTAGGAGTGCTCAACACGTAGATGCAATGAACACCGTCGGAAGGATTGAAATCACCTAGGGTGGGTAAAAGGTCCACAGTCCTCACTTTGCAACAAAATTATCTGAAAGCCCTAAGAAACACTTGTGACTGGGCACAGTGGCTCAGGCCTGTAATCCCAACACTTTGGGAGCCCGAGGTGAGAGGATTGCTTGAAGCCAGGAGTTCGAGACCAGCCTGGGCAACATAGTGAAACCCTCGTCTCTACTAAAAATAAAAAATAAATAAATACTTCTGCCCAGTTCCTAACCCCAAAATAAATCAGCATGTGTGAGGATGGGGTCAGCATCAGTGTAGATAAAGAAATGGGCCAAGGGCTAAGCCGTTGGGTACACTAACATTTAGGAGAATCCAGTAAAGGAGGCTGAGAAGTCACCAGGGAGAAAGGAGGAAAACTAGGAAAGTGTGCTGTCCTAGAGGCCAAGAAAAGAAAGTGTTTCATGAAGGATGGAGAGGCTGCTCTTCTGCTGAGACATTGGGAAAGATGAGGACCAAGTAATGGCAATGTGAAGGAGAAAGTTGAGCAAGTTGCCACCTGCTTTTGTTTTATCAGCCACGTAAAGGGAAACCATCAGCTGAGAAAGTGTAGGAACAGAATGACACTAAAGGTTGGAGGAGAGAGAGGAAATTGTGTAAATGTTATTTTGAAGAGTCAGAGAGTAAACAGAACATTCAAGGAAAGCCAGGAAGTGTCAAGTGCTGATTTGAAAATTAGGAGAATAGTTAGTTTACTGGTATTAGCTATTCCAACCCCATTCAGGTGCTCAAAGTGGGCAAGTAGTTGGCTTTCATAACGGTAGGGTTTTTGTTTTCGCTTTAGTTTTATTTTTGTTAGTTTGTTTGTTTTGCCAAGTAAACACTATGAAGGAAGACAGGAAGGCAAGACAGTTAACTTAAACTCCTAATTTCCCAGGGGTTAATTACAGTGACAGAACATAGCGTCAACACCTTCAACATGGGAAATCTCATGCTCTAAACCAAGCAGGGGGGAAATGTGCAAAAAAACAGAAAGGAAATAAAAAGCATTATTCAGATTTTCAAAGGAATGTGCTTTTAAGTAAATCTAAGCTGGATGAAGAGATAATGAGACTGGAAAGCTTGATAATGAAATGCTGAATAATGAAAAGTGGTGGGGTTAGTAGATGGGGATCCCCATGAAATAGAAGAACTGGTAGGGGGCTGGGCACAGAGGCTCATGCCTGTAATCCCAGCACTTTGGGAGGCCCAGTGGGAGGATTGCTTCACCCTGGGAGTTTGAGACCAGGCTGGGCAACATAGTGAGACCCTATCTCTATGAAAAATTTAAAAATTAGTCACACATGCTAATGCACACCTGTAGCCCCAGCTATTTGTGGACTGAGGCAGGAGGATCACTTGTGCCCAAGAGTTCATCGTTGCAGTGAGCTATGATCATATGACTGCACTCCAGCCTGGGCAACAGAGTAAGATCCTAGCTCTGAAAAAAAAAAAAAAAAAAAGAATGGGTGGGATGTAGACCTAAGAGTGAGCCAGAGGATCTGTGGTGGTGAGACCTTTCATTCTAACTGCGTTCAACTCTTACCTTTGCTACATTCACTATGATATTGTCAGTATTTCCTCTATGTAAATAATTTTTCAGCTGTGTGTACTCTGCTGTCTGTTGTTTCTAATTTATGTATGTTTTATAATATTGTTTTGTTTCTTAAGTTATTCCCTTGACTCTGAAATCTGTCTCATTTTGTTCTGCTTTTTGTGTTTTTTTTGTTTTTGAGGTTTTCCTGCCATCATGTCCTTAAATTCTTATTTTATAAATTCCTGTTTTTTTTTTGTTGTTTGTTTGTTTGTTTTGTTTTGTTTTTTAGAGACGGAGTCTCGCTCTTTCTCCCAGGCCGGACTGCAGTGGCGCTATCTCGGCTCACTGCAAGCTCCGCCTCCCGGGTTCACGCCATTCTCCTGCCTCAGCCTCCCGAGTAGCTGGGATTACAGGCGCCCGCCACCGCGCCCGGCTAATTTTTTGTATTTTTAGTAGAGACGGGGTTTCACCGTGTTAGCCAAGAGGGTCTCGATCTCCTGACCTCGTGATCCGCCCGCCTCGGCCTCCCAAAGTGCTGGGATTACAGGAGTGAGCCACCGCGCCCGGCCTATAAATTCCTGTTTTTAACAAGGAATCCTATTTCTAATTCTTTTATGACCCAAAGGACCCATGGAAATGTGGACTATTCAACTGTGTTTTGCCCACTACATTCCATCTTCCCTCCTTAGTCCCTTCTTCTTTTCCCTCCCTTACTTCCTTCTTTTCCTTCTCCTCTTTCCTCCCTTTCATTCCTTTGTCTGCCTCCTGTCCTTTCTTCCTTCTCTTCTTCCTTCCTCCTTCCCTTCTTTCCCTTTACTTCCCTCCATGCTGTCTTCTCCCTTCTAGCCTTCCTTCCTTTTCGTCTTTTCTCCCTCTTCCCTCCTCTCTTTCCTTTCCTCCTTCCCTCTTTCCTTTTTTCCTTCCTTCTTTCCTTTTTTTCCTTTCCCCCTCCTTCCTTCATTTTCCTTTTTCCTTCCTTCCTTTTTTCCTCTTTTTCTTCCTTTTTCCTTCCTTCCTGCTTCTTTCCTTCCTTATTCTCAATTTATCTAGCACCATCGCTTGGATTTTTGTTGTTGTTGTTGTTTCACACAAGTTTAAGGCTGACAGCTCTAACCAGAACTTCTCTTTACTCTGGTAGACTACAAGTCAGGCCTCATTGGCACCCTTTGCAGTTCATCTAAGACTGTGCTGTTTTCCCCTCTGGGCAGCAGGTGAAGGAGTGAATGTTGTATTAGACCCATCTTCCTGTGGCCTGTGGTGCAAGGGAACAGGAGAACCTTCTGCTGGGGCTCTGAGCAGCCTCAATCCACAATGTGAAGACATGAGCTCTTCTATTTCTTCAGAGTTTTTGTTTATTTGTTTGTGTTTTTGAGATAGTCTTACTCTGTCACCCAGGCTGTAGTGCAGTGGCACAATCTCAGCTCACTGCAACCTCTACCTCCTGGGTTTGAGTGATTCTTGTGCCTCAACCTCCCGAGTAGCTGGGATTACAGGCATGCACTACCACACCTGGCTAATTTTTGTATTTTTGGTACAGACAAGGTTTCACCATGTTGGCCAGGCTGGTCTCGAACTGCCCTCAAGTGATCCGCCCACCTCGACCTCACAAAGGTCTGGGTTTACAGACATGAGCCACCACACCCAGCTAATTTCTTCAGAGATTCTCTTAATATCCCGTATGACAGCATATCACCTGGCTATTGGCGCCAGTCCCCCAAAACCTTTCCCATGGGGCAAGAGTGCCCAGAGCCTTCATGTTACTGCCCAATTTCTTGGAAAGCCCTTCTTTTCTCTATTGAGACCCTGCGATGATACTTAAGCATTTCTCTTAACTTTCCCTAGGCTTCCTACTCACCCCCTCAGTCTCCTTCTCCACAAACTTGGGAATTTTGACAAGAATGTTCAGGACTCTATGGACTCCCCATCTCTCCCATGCTGTCTCTGGAAGGTGGGTGTGGGTTAGATGCCATGCTAGGCCCAGCCATGGTAGAGTCTTCTGATTCTTTCTTTAGCTACCAGGTTTCCACAGTTAGTGAAATTGGAAACTTCCCCTCATTTGACTGCAGCTGGTGAGCTTACTGTTGGTTTTGATTATATTTGTTGTTGAGAGGCAGATTTTTGTGATTCTTTTTCACAAGACTAACTGGGAAGCACCAAAAATGAAATCTCTCCCTCTGCCTTCTTGTGGAGACAGATCTTAAATATGTAAATAAACAAGAAAGTTTCAAAGCATTGCAACAGAAATAAAATACAAAGAAAGCAACATTTCTTTAGGTTTGTCTTACTAGCTTTACCTTCATTACTTCCTGGAACTATCATTTATAGGGATCTAGCCCTATAAATAAGTTGTTGCTTTAGTTGGATGCTGTGAAGCTCTAAATAAAACTGCTCCTAAGTGGATTGTGATGTCATACTTAATAAAAACTTTATTTTATGGGATAGTCATGGGAACAATGACAGGTTAGACACACTAATCTGTCTCCAGGTGGTGGGCAGGGGTCGGGGGGAAGGGAGTCCTGATCTCTAGCTTTTACAAATTTCTGTAGTATAAATAATTATAGCATGCTGATTTCAAGCTACTAACGATTTAATAACTGGCTTGAAAACTCCTAAATATTAAAAAAAAAAGAGAAAACTCCTAAATATTTAACAGTGGGCTCTTGTAAGTCAATACAAGACAGCAAAAGCCAAGCCCTTCAGTCTGTGCCCCACTGGGGCTGCTACTCTGGGACCTAAGCTCCAGTTCTCATTTTCGGAGTGGCCTTGAACAAGTTATATAACTGTTCTTAGTCTCCATATTTTCATTTTTATAAAAGGATCAATAATATGATAGAAATGTATGATGGTTAGATCCCATAATGTTTGGTTCATAAAATCTTCCTAATTCATCAAGCACATACATGATAGAGGGGGAGAGGTCTATCATGAGCTGACCTGTGAACTTGAGATTCTGAGGAGCTTCAGAGTAAATGAAGACAGGTTCCTGCGCTCTTTCCCCATATAATTCATTTGTTAAATTGCATCCCCTCTCTTTCCCTCCCTCTTTCTCACATGCATACATGTCCAGTTGAAGCCACCTGAATGTCCGATGTTAAAAGCTCAGTCTCCCGCTGTTGTCCTGACTTCCTTAGGGAGTTCTGATGAGTCATTCTGGCTCCGAGCCCCACCACTTCCTCCTCCTGCAGAGGAAGCTCATTTTCAGCACTCACACCCACAAACCACACAGGAAAGCGAGAAGTGGGATTAAGTGAAAATGTTGAGCTCCTTCCATCGCCTCTGGTCCACTATTATACATGATCTTGCCAGCTGTTCCTTGACTGTAACTGCAGCTTGTCTGAGAACTGGAGTGGCCCCTGGAGCACACATCCCTGCCTGTGCATTGCCTGGAAAGTCGAGCTCTATAGCCAAGGAAAAACCTCCTGATTGGAAGGCAGAAAGCACTGGGTTTTGATCCAGCTGAACTGGATACAAAGATCTTAGTTTCTTCATCAGCAACCTGGGCATAAATAGTTAGGCATACTTTATAGTGTTATGTAAAGATTAGTTGAGATAATGCATGCAAAATGCTGAGGATAATGCCTGGTACATAGAATATCCTCATATATGTTAGCTAAAATAACAATAATAACCTTTTCTTGAGACAGGGTCTGGCTGTGTCACTCAGGCTGGAGTGCAGCGGCACTATCAGGGCTCTCTGCAGCCTTGACTTCCCAGGTTCAAGCAATCCACACACTTCAGCCTCCCAAATAGCTGGGACCACAGGCATGCACCACCACACCTGTCTATTTTTTTTTTTTTTTCTGGTAGAGATGGGGTCTCACTATGTTACCCAGGCTGGTCTTGAACTTCTGGACTCAGTGATCCTCCCACCTCAGCCTCCCAAAGTGCTGGGAGTGCAGGCGTGAGCCACAGCTCCTGGCCAACAATTATTATCATCATTAAGTAGATCTGCCTAAGGATATCTTTCCAGTCTTTGAGAAGCTTCCCCTATGACTATTTTAAAAACGTATATCCTTTAATAAATTTCAAACTCACTATTCAGGATTTCTTTCACTGAGTTGCTATTTTTTAATTTATCCAAAAGCTCTTTCATAATCTTTTATGCCATTTTGCCGAATAGGAATTTTTCTGTATGGTTTTGCTCTAGATGTCAGTCTAGACTGTTTTGAAAACCTCATACAAGATTTGCTTGTTCTCCAGACATTTATCATTTGATTGAGAAATCTTTTTATCTTTTTTCTATTATTTCCCTTTTTCTTGATTTTTGCAATGCAGATGGAAAAAGGAATCAGTGTTGGGCTGATGGCCATGGGTGCTTAGGAAAGCCTGGATTCATTTATTCATTCCACACACATTTGTTGAGTACATTTCTTATGCCTTTGTGTCAGGCACTACTCTAGGAGATAAGCCCACAGAGAACAAAAACACAGTCCCTAGCTTCAAGGACTCCCGAGACTAAGCAGAAACTACAGACAGATCAACTGGTGATAAATGTATGGTGTGTTAAGTGCTAGATACAAGAATTCATATACCACTATGGGAACCTGTGGGTCAGAAGCTAAACTGGGAAAGGAGGAGACAGGGAAGTTTTTTTGAAGTTTGCAAGTGACTTTCATGTAAAGAAAGTGGACAAAAAAAATCCCAGGCAGGGCCGGGCACGGTGGCTCACGCCTGTAATTCCAGCACTTTGGAAGGCCGAGGCAGGTGGATCACGAGGTCAGGAGACTGAGACCATCCTGGCTAACACAGTGAAACCCAGTCTCTACTGAAAACACAAAAAAATTAGCCGGGTGTGGTGGCGGGCACTTGTAGTCCTAGCTACTTGGGAGGCTGAGGCAGGAGAATGGCGTGAACCCGGAAGGCGGAGCTTGCAGTGAGCCGAGATCGCGCCACTGCATTCCAGCCTGGATGACAAAGCAAGACTCCGTCTCAAAAAAAAACGATTCCCAGGCAGAAGGAACAATAAAGACATAAGCACAAAAACATGAGGGAGCCTGGTCTACCAGCAGCCGCATGTGGTTGTATTTGTTGGAAATTACGAAGAAGGTAGGGAAGTTCCAGCAGTGGGGCCTTACAAGCCAGGTCAACCTGTTTATAGAACATCCTGATATCAATAGGGAGTGATCGAAAGATTTTAATCAGGGGAATAAAGAGACCAGACTTGTGCTTTGAGAGGTCACTGCAGGAGCGATATGGAAAGACTTAAAGTGGGGCAAGTCTGAAGATGGAAGGAGGTAAACACAATGGGTAGAGAACAAGGAGGTTTGAACTGAGGAGATAGCAGTGGGAACGCAGAGAAGTGGCGGGCTATGAGAGAGATGTGAAGCAGCAAACTCAATAGCTCTTGGTGACCGAATAGACATGGTAGATAAGAGAAAAAGAAGAGTCAAGGATGACTCTTAAATTCTTGGCTTAGGTATCTAAAGACTGTGGTGCCATCCAATGACAGGAAGCACAGGAGGAAGAATAGATTTAAGGGGTTAAATAATTATTCATTTTAGATATCTTAGGTTGATTTGCCTGTGATACGTCCAGACCAGACCAGGTGTGGTGGCTCACGCCTATAATCCCAGCACTTTGGGAGGCAAAGGCAGGAGGATTGCTTGAGCACAACAGTTCGAGACCAGCCTGGGAAACATGGCAAAACCTCATCTTCACAAAAAATATGAAAATTAGCCAGGCATGGTGGCGTGCACCTTTAGTCCCAGCTACTGGGGAGGCTGAGACTGGAGGATCACTTGAGCCCAGGGAGGTCAAGGCTGCAGTGAGCCAAGATTGCACCATTGCACTCCAGCCTGGGTGACAGCGTGAGGCCCTGTCTCAAAAAATAAAAATAAAAGTAAATGTCCAGGCCAGACAAAAGTGTCTCAAAGTGGTGCAATGTGTCTAGTTTGGAGTTTGAGAGACAGATCTTAGCAGAATACAGGTAGTAATCAAGGTCACAGACATATATAGGGAGTCTGAGAATAAATGAGAAGAGAATGAGAAGAGAATAAAGAGTCAAGGAGGAAAGACTGATGCTATGGTTTCCATGTATGTGTCCCTCCAAAATTTACATGTTGGAACTTAAACCACAAGGTAAAGGTATTAAGAGGTGAGGCCACCTGGAGGTGATTAAGCCATCAGGGCTCTGCCCTCATGAGTGGGATGAGTGTCTCTATAAAAGGGCTTGAGGGAGTGAGTTCACCTCTTCTGCCCTTCTGCTCCCTCCACCATGTGAGGATACAGTTTCATCTCTTTGGCCATGTGAAGACACAGCAAGAGGCACTATCTTGGAAGCAGAGAGCAAGCGCTCACCAGACATGAACTCTGCTGACACCCTGATTTTGGACTTCCTAGCCTCCAGAACTGTTGTCTGTAAATTATTCAATACAAAGTAAATTTTGTTATAACAGCAAACAAACAAAGACAACTAGTAACCATAAATAGCAAAAAAAGAAGAGAAATAAAAAGGAAAAGCCAAAGAGATAGAAAGGAAATAAGAAGAGTGGGAAACCATATTAATACTTAAGATTTGTGGCCAGGTATGGTGGCTCACTCCTGTAATCCCAGCACTTTGGGAGGCCAAAGTGGGAGGATCACTTGAGCCCAGGAATTCAAGACCAGCCTGGGCAACATAGCAAAATCCTGTCTCTATAAAAAAAAGAAAAAAAAACCTACAAAAATTATCTGGTGTGGTGGCAGGCACCTACAGTCCCAGCTACACAGGAGGCTAAGGCAGGAGTTTTGAGCCCAGAAGGTTGAGGCTACAGTGAGCCGTGATTATGCCACTGCACTCCAGCCTAGGTGATAGAGGCCTCATCTCAAAAAAAAAAAAAAAAAAAAAAAAAGATTTAAGGCTCAGTTCAGGTACCACATTTTCCAGAAAAGCAATTACCTGTCTCCTCCTGACACCGAAGCCCCATCCTATAAAACCCTCAAGGGTATGGTCCAACTTTTACACGTCTCCACATCTCTAGCACCTAGAATGGTTTTCTGACACATTGTATCTATTTGGTACCTCAATATATGTTTTTTCAAAAAAATTGAAATCAAGGGAAGAAAGACACTCAAATGAGAGGAAATGATCAGCTCTGCGAAATACTTCCAAGAAGCCAAGTCAAAACATTGTACTTCTAAACAAGACAGTCAATTTGCAAGGTTCTTGGCAAGAGAACTTAGTAAACTAAAAAAGGCAGAAACCAAATAACGCTGGGAGTGAATTGAGACAGTGGGGAAAGAAAAAGTAGATTTCTCTTCTGAGAACTTTGTCAGTGAAGAGTTACATCACTTCATATAATAGCTGGTAAGGAAAGGATTTTCACCATAATGGCTCTTGAAATATTATGCCTCTTTTGAGGCAATTTCTTCTGCTTTATTACAATGACTTTTTCACCTAAAACATACGAGACAAGTCCTCTATAAGAAGTGATATTTTGGTATTCTGGTTCCAGGCAAAGTCACACTCCCCAATTTACTTGACACAACAGTTTCTCATCAGACAGTATCATGCAAAACAAATTTGAATTGCACTCATGTTTGTATAAATCCAAATCTGTTTTGAATATGTGAAAAAGAGGCTAGGGAGATGGCATCTTCTTCAGTCTTTTTTCACATGTAACAACTCCACATTTCTAAGCACTCTCTTGTCTGGACTTTATTTTATGCTGCAAGTGTGTTTCTATGCTATAAGATTACTTTCACTGCACTTTGAGTGAAGACACCTCAAGCCCCCAAAAAGTTGAAAAATTGTTGAAGAAGATGATGCAAAGAGAAATAATTAGCTTAAGAAATTTTCATTCTATCACATTTAATGCACAAATTATTGACTTTCAAAATGTTATCTATTACTGGTAAAAATTTGCTTTTATCATTCAATATATATTTACTAACTATGAAAATGATTTGGGTATCATGGGTTCTGATGAAATTCATCAAAATATTTCCATTAAAATTAATGAAAATATTTTCTTTATGGAATGGCTTTTCATTTAGCAACAGACTTTTCAGAAATGAATTTAAATTGTCAAAGGAGGGATAGGTGTTGTGAAAATGGGAGGGTGATAGAGAGTCATGGAGATTTTTTTAAAGATGGAAGATAGTTTAGTGCAATTGTATATCAAAGCAAAACAAAAACAGAGTAAGAGAGAATGAAGATACAGAAGTCAGAAGGCATCACTGATAAAGTGATTTCCTGAGCAAGTAAAAATGAAAGAGGATCCAGAACACAGGTGCCTTGGACTAATGTGGAATGAAGGCAACTGTTCTCATAGAAACTCAGGGGAATGGAGGAAATAAAGGCTGCAGATTCAGATCAGTGGGTCAGGAAGAGGAAGGTGTGATGCCCAAATTTACATGTTAACTTGGCTGGGCTGTGGTGCCTAGCTATTTGGCAAACACTAGTCTAGATATTGCCATGAAGGTATTTTTTAGATGTGATGTGCATTTAAATTAGTAGACTTTTCTGAATAAAGCAGATTACCCTCCATATGTGGGTGGGTCTCAGCTAATCAGGTGAAGGCCTTAAGAGAAAAGATGGAGGTCCCTGGAAGAGGAAGGGATTCTGCCTCCAGACTGCCTTCAGGCTCAAGACTGCAACATCAGCTCCTAACCAGAATTTCCAGACTCCCAACCTGCCCTGCACATTTTGTACTTGCCAGCCTCATAATGGTGTGAGTCAATTTTTGAAAATAAATTAATCTCTAGACAGGTAGAGAGATAGACGTAAACATCATATAATATATGTAGGGCTAGGCATGGTGGCTCATGCCTGTAATCCCAACACTTTGGGAGGCTGAGGTGGGGGGATCACTTGAGCCTAGGGTTTGAAACCAGCCTGAGCAACATAGTGAGACCTCATCTCTACAAAACATAAAAACTTAGCCGGGTATGGTGGCACACACCTATAGTCCTAGCTATTTGGGAGGCTGAAGCGAGAAGATGGTTTGAGCCCAGGAGGTCAAGGCTACAATGGAACCACGATCATGCCAGTGCACCCCAGCCTAGGCAACAGAGCGAGACCCTATCTCAAATATAAATATATATATGTATACACACACACATGTTGTATATACACATATTTCTTGGTTCTGTTTTTCTGGAAAAGGAGAAAAGAAGTTCAGGAAGTTCAGGGAGAAATGCTTTCTGACCACTATTCCCTGGATGAAATCCTGGATGGCATCATCCACTGAGAGCTGAGGGTGCTGCTGAGGGAGCATTAGGAAACTGGCAAACATTTGCATAGTTATTGTGGACAAGCAGGAGGTTGCTAACTCAAAATGTGCAGAAACACTGTTAGAGCAATTTAGAGATACTGACGGCTCAGTGCTGGAACAGCAGAAGACCACCTCTGTGAGGCCCCTGTTCCTGGAGTTACGTGTGGTTGCATAGATTCTGTATGAATATACAAGACTTGATTTTTGGTGGAGCATGGGGAAGGATCTGCTGTGTAGAACTGTTAATGAGAATTTTATATATATGAGGAAATAATACATTTTTTCACAAATGTATTTATTCATTTTCTGCAATACAAATAAGAATACATGTGATGGTTTATCCTTTCAAAATCCAAATATTCAAGTATCCATCCCCATATTCAACAGGCGATATTTTTGCCATATTCTCATCAGATCATTTGTTTTCAGCAGTAGACATAGCAAATATCATTGAAGCCTCAATGTTTCTCCGTCTCTTCTCAGAAGTCATTAGCATCCATGTTTTCATAATTTATCTTCCAGGTATTTTATGCATAAGCAATATTTATATTTATTTGACATTGCCATTTCCAGTAAAATAATAGAGAATTGTTTTTGAATGATTTTATTGTTTAAATAAATGTCATCTTACTGTACAACAATGTGCTTTTCTCACTCAACTTTTTGTTTTTGAGTGTTATCATGTTAATACATGTAACTGGAAAATGAGATTTTTTATTATAGTTTTTAAGTTAAGAATAGAATAACTAATTTATTTTACTTGAAAAAATCTTTTTACAGAGTTTCTTCTTAAATTTTCATCTTAAATTACACCTTTCTAATTTAAATGAACAGTTTTTATATACTGATTGTATTAATTGAAATAAGAACAAAATGACCAACAAAGTTTATTTTTTTAACTAACACACACACACACACACACACAATTCTCTATTATGAATATTTTAACAAATGTAGTTTCCTAAAACAAACATACATTGTCTCAAGTTTACAAGTCAACATTCTTGCAATCTCTACTAACAAACTTTTACACATGGCAGGAAAGTTCTTTGCTCTTTCAAGTAAATAGTCTTAGATAAGAGATCATTTCATGATAACTAAAGACAAAAGAAGCAGAGATAAATTTTATAATCATGGCAACTGGAATGTAAATATTCTCTAAGCTTCTGCATTATCTTTTTCATCTAAACAAAGAATAAGGGCTAACCCAGTGTTTGGGATTCTCAAAAACACTATGCTAATAACCTCATTGAAGTTTTTTATTACGTATTACTGAACCATGTGGCTTAGAGTTTCAACTATAATTTTAACTGAAGCTGATTCTAAGTATTTGAGGTAAATAATGTTCTATGATATAGAACATTAAAGAATCTATAGGCAGAATCTATGGCCACATAGTAGCAATTCATGTTAATTCTTCACAGTATTCCATTGTATAAAGATCCTACATTCTAATCTACTCTCTGGCAATAAGATTAGTTTATTTCCAGTTTTTAATTAACACAAGGAAACCCCCAAGAACATTTATGCATATGCTTCTGAACTCACACGCAAGAGTCTATGTTCCACATTAAGTGGAACTGCTGGATCACCGGGTAAAGAGAATGTGCATCTTTGATATGATACAAAGATCATATCTTTACTAGAAATTGTCAAAATTGTTTTGAAGAAGTTGCACCAGCATAGCCTTTCACCACTCCTGTGTGAGACTTCTGGCTTGTTTTTCCACATCCCAACTCAGACTCGGAATTATGAGACTTTTAAGTTTTCACCAATCTGCTGGGTATAAATCCGTGCCTTTAATCTGTATTTCCCTAGTTACTGGTGAGACTATGCTTTGCTTTTGGATTTTGGATATGCTTTGTGGCCATGTTGGTTTCCTCTTCTGTGAATTGTTTGATCACATCCTTTGCAAATTTTTTCAAGGTCTTGTATTTTCTTTAAAGGTTTGTAGGAATTCTTGATATATTCTGCATACAATTGCTTTTTCAGTTTTATGTGTTGCAAAAACCACCTTCCAGTGTGTGGATTTAGTACTACCATTTTAATTTGCACTTACCATTCTTCTCCTCCTCCTCCTCCTCCTCCTCACTCTTATGTTTGCTCCATTCTTGCCTTCTGTTGTACTTATAACATTTATAAATGTATACATATGTGAAAGGAAAATAAATCTTGGGATAAGCCAAAGGGAAAAGTCAAGCTGGGAACTGCTTAGGGCAAAGCTTCCTCCCCTTCTACTCCTAAAAACGACAGCTACTGAAATTTAAAAAGCCACATAACCTCCTTCACAATTTGTCCACCAGGAAATTCCTTACAGACAAAGGTCAGATAGAACTCAAAATCATTCCTCTGCTCACTGAGATAAATGCATATCTGCTTGCTTACTTTGGAGAGGCTAATCAGAAACTCAAAAAAATGCAACCATTTGTTGCTTATTATTTACCTATGACCTGGAAGCCCCCTCCCCGCTTCGAGTTGTCCCACTTTTCTGGACCAAAACAATATATATCTTTACACATATTGATTGATGTCTCAAGTCTCCCTGAAAATGTATAAAACCAAGCTGTGCCCCGACCACCTTGGGCACATGTCATCAGGATGTCCTGAGGCTGTCACAGATACGTGTCCTTAACCTTGGCTAAATAAACTTTCTAAATTTATTGAGACCTGTCTCAGATATTTGGGGTTCACACATATATAGTCCATTTATTTTCCTTTGTGGTTTTAAAGCTATACGTAGTTCCTATTCTTTTAATGGTCACTCAGGTTTTTTTTTACCTACGTACTTAGTCTTTCCAGTAAAGTCAGCAGGAGTGGTTCCCAAAGCATAGACCCCAGAGCAGCAGCCTTAGCATCACCTGGGAACTGTTAGAAATGCAGATTCTCAGGTCCCACCCCAGACCTAATGAATCAGAAACTCTATGGGTGGGTGCACAACCTGTGTGTTCCAAGTGATTCTGACGCATGCCAAAATTGGAGAAACACTGGTCTAGAATTACTTAAATATTTCTATCAACCTTCTCCTACCCAATCTCATAAGAACCCTCATCCCTACTCCACCTTCTTCCTTGGTATTCTTGCCTGGAATTTTGATGTCTGTGCTGTGTTTGTGTGTGTGGGTGTGGAAATAGTGTCCATGGTTAATTAAATAAAACAGCATTTCAAGAAGATTAGTTTCTCTTGGGGTTTTTGTTTTGTTTTGTTTCATCACAGTCCTTGGATCTCTGTTAATGGTCCTTTCATTAAGGATCCTAAGTTGTTAAATTTTCCTAATGCATTTTTGAAAGTCTTTATATGGTCTTTATTTTTGAATCCTGGTTCATTTGGGTTTAGAATTCAAAGTTTGCAGTTATTGTCTATCAGCACCTTGAAAATATTAATCTGTTGTGATGCGGTATCTGTTGCAGATGAGAAGTCTGTTGATCATCTAATGAGATCTGTTAGCAAGAATTCTGTCTTTCTGTCCTGTGTTTTTTTTTTTGTTCTTTTGTTTTGTTTTGTTTCAGACAGAGTCTCACTCTGTCACCCACGCTGGAGTGCAGTGGCGCAATCTAGGCTCACTGCAACCTCCATCTCCTGGGTTCAAGCAATTCTGGTGCCTCAGCCTCCCGAGTAGGTATGATATGTTTTGGCTATGTGTCCCCACCCAAATCTCACCTTGAACTGTAATAATCCCCATGTGTCAAGGGCAGGGCCAGGTGGAGATAATTGAATCTTGAAGGCGGTTTCCCCCATACTGTTCTCGTGGTAGTGAGTAAGTCTCATGAGATCTGATGGTTTTATAAATGGGAATTCCCCTGCACATGCTCTCTTGCCTGCTGCCACGTAAGACGTGACTTTGCTCCTCCTTTGCCTTCCACCATGATTCTGAGGCCTCTCCGGGCATGTGGAACTGTAAGTCCGTTAAATCTTTTTTCTTTATAAATTACCCAGTCTTAGGTATTTCTTTATCTGCAGTGTGAGAACAGACTAATGCAAGCTGTGATTACAGGCATGCACCACCACACCCAGCTAATTTTTGTATTTTTAGTAGAGACAGGGTTTCGCCATGTTGGCCAGGCTGGTATCAAACTCCTGGCCTCAAGTGATCTGGCTGCTTCAGACTCCCAAAGTGCTGTGATTACAAGTGTGAACCACTGCGCCCAACCTTCTCCTGTGGTTTTTAAAACTTTTGTCTTTACTCCTGTTCTGCAATTTTACCATCTTGTGTCTCCATATGCATTTATTTCTATTTATCCTTTTCATTATTCTTTGTGCATTTTTAATTGTAAGGATTTGTGAATTTGTTTGTGAAAAGTCTTCAGTTCTTTCTTTGAGTATTCTGTCATTATCCTTTTTTCCCTTTATGTATGTATGTATGTATGTATGTATGTATGTATGTATGTATGTATGTTTGTAGAGATGAGGGTCTCACTATGTTGCCCAGACTGGTCCTGAACTTCTCAGCTCAAGTGATCCTCCTGACTTAATCTCCCAAAGTGTTGGGAATACAGGCATAAGCCACTGTGTCTAGCCTGAATTTCTAATACAATTGTTCAGAGCACTTTTTTCTTCAGCTGTGTCAGCCTAGAGTTGATCCAATCTATTGTGTGTGTGTTTTTTTTTTTAACTTTCCAGATTTAACATACATGTTATCCAGGTGGTTCTATTTCATATGTTCTTATGTCCTTTCTGCCTTTTTTTGTTTGGTTAATTCTTTTCCTTTTTTTTTTTTCCAGTGGAGATGGGGCTCTCACTCTAATGCGCAAGTTGGTCTTGAATTCCCAGGCTCAAGCAACCCTCCTTCCTCTGCCTCCCAAAATACTGGGATTACAGGTGTGAGTGACTACACCCGGTCCTTTTCCTTTTATTTACCACTCTGATGATCCTAAACTCGTGTGTTTAAAGCCTTCTTTATCTTATTCTATTATTTTATTATTTTCTTTTTATTTATTTATTTATTTACTTTTTGAGATGGAGTCTCACTCTGTCGCCCAGGCTGGAGTGCAGTGGTGCGATCTTGGCTCACTGCAACCTCTGCTTCCTGGGTTCAAGCAATTTTCCTGCCTCAGCCTCCAGAGTAGCTAGGATTACAGGTGCCTGCCACAACGCCCAGCTAATTTTAATATTTTTTAATTAGAGATGGGCTTCGCCATGTTGGCCAGGCTAGTCTTGAACTCCTGGCCATATGTGATCCACCCACCTCAGCCTCCCAAAGTGCTGGGATTACAGGCGTGAGCCACCGCACCCGGCCTTATTCTATTATTTTAATTATACGTAAAGTAAATTTGTCACAAATGTTGGCTTTCTCTCTTAGACTAGACTTCCTCATGTTTTGGACTGTGTACTTCAGCTCATCTTAGGTGAAATTTTTTTCTCTTTCATCCTTTCCAGCCAGTCTCCAGGTTTGGGGTTGTTTCTACCTGGCCCTTCAGAGCCCTCAACTTCTACTTCTAGTGGTGGCTCGCAACTACCTCTCTCCCCCATATGCTGTGTGGTATTGCAGGTATTGATGATCTGCCAAGGTGTGGGGCTTGCTTAAGATTTTGGTTGTGTGCTTATACAGTTTCTTTCTTTCCTGGTTACAAAACTTCACAGAAGTGATAGCCCTAAGGAGTTTTCCAGACTTGTTTCTTAACCAGGGGAGCTTCATTCAGTCTCCTAGTTTTAAGAAACTCCTGCTCCCTTTCAGACATAAAGCCCAGCAAGGCCCAGAACCAACCCCCAATTATAACTTTGTGGGTTTGTTGTGTTTCTGATACATGGAAATATTATTTATTATTGGTATACCAAATGCTTCTATTTTCTATTTTTATACTAAAGATGGCATTTCAAATAATAAATTTATAATGCCTACTGAACTGTATTAGTCAGTTCTTGCACTGCTATAAATAAATACCCGAGACTGGGTAATTAATAAGGACAAGAGGTGTAATTGGCTCACAGTTCCACAGGCTGTACAGAAAGTGTAGTGGCATCTGTTCAGCTTCTTGGGAGGCCTCAGGAAACTTACAATCATAGCAGAAGGTAAAATGAGAACAGCACTTCACATGGCTAGAAAAGAAGCAAGAGAGAGAAGGGGCACCTGCCACACACTTTTAAACAACCAGATCTCATGAGGACTCACTATGGGAATGACAGCACCAAGGGAGATGGTGTCAGACCATGAGAAACAACCCCCGCGATCCAATCACGTCCCACCAAGCCCCACCTCCAACACAGGGGATTACATTTCAACATGAGATTTGAACAGGGACACAGATCCAAACCATATCATTGACACACAGATTCTGACAAGAAATCTGCTTTGTTATGTTTTTAGGGCCCAGGAAGGTAAACAGAATGATGCAGACTTCCAGTTTCTGGTCTGACATGTAAGAAGCTTGGAAGTCATCACTCTGTCCTAGCAACAAGTAAAAAGCCGAACAAAATGAAAATCAGTAACTTTTCTTAGATCTGTCAGAGAAGTGAGGTCACATCAAACTGCTGCCCTCAAAGCTGGAGACAGACAGGTGGTTACAAAGAATAATAACTTACCAGAGCAGAACTCCATGAGCAGAAACCTCCACAGGAAAGGCTAGGAAAACCTAAGCTGTAACTGAAGAGTGGCTGAAGCCTTGGTGTGGACAGGTCTGAGGGTTAAAAACTCCAGAGGGGCCATTCACAGGGGCAACCTCATGCTTTTGTGAGTTCTCCACGATCTCTACCAGGTTCTCACAATGAAGGCTGGAGAGAAATCCACTGAGACTTCCTGCAGGGGGAGGGGGAAGGGAGCCATTTTAAAATATGCCAGAGCATTCTGTGCATCTTAACAAGGTCTGCTCTCAAGAGTAACTCTTTTACCAGTGCCTACCTTAATGGGTTATTTTAGAGCCTAACCAACAGGGAGTAAGGGAAAAACCCAGCTCCAGCCCCGTTAGCCATCCTGTCCCACCCAAGGGGAAAGAGAGCACTGAGAAGCACTTATGAGGTTCACAGCCCAGCCCGGGGCACAGACTTCCTCTCTCCCCACACCTTATGCCACATTGCTAAAGGTCTATTTACTGGAATTACTTTCACCCAGTATGTCATGTCTAGCTTTTAAGAAGAGATTATAAGGCATACTAAAAGGCAAAAGACACAATTTGAAGACACTGAGCAAACCTCAGAACCAGACTCAGATATGGCAGAGATGTTGGAATTATTAGATGGAGGTTTTTTTGTTTGTTTGTTTGTTTTAGACAAGGTCTCATTCTGTCTCCCAGGCTGGAGTGCAGTGACACAATCACAGCTCACTGCAGCCTCAATCTCCTGGCCTCAAGCAATCCTCCCACCTGAGCTTCCCAAGCAGCTGGCACTAGAAGTACATGCCACATGGCCAGCTATTTTTTTTATTTTTTGTAGAGACGGGGTCTCACTATGCTGCCCAGACTGGTCTTGAACTCTGGGCCTCAAGCAATCTCCCCGCCTCAGCCTCCTAGAATGCTAGGATTACAGGCATGAGCCACTGTGCCCAGCTCAGATCATGAATCTGAAACAACTATGACTACGTTAACGACTTTAATTTAAAAAGTAGAAAACATGCAAAGACATATGGGTAAAGTAAGCAGAGAGATCGTTACTCTGAGAATCAAAAAGAAGTGCTAGAGATCAAGATTACTGTAACAGAAATGAAGAATGCCTTTCATGGTCTCAGTAGTAGACTAGACATGGCTAAGGAAAGAATCTCTGAGCTTGAGAATACCATAGTAGAAACTTCCAAATCTGAAGAGGAAAGAAAGAAAACACTGAAAAAACTGGAAAGAATATCCAAGAACTAAGGAACAACTTCAAAAGGTATAACATATGCATAACAGGAATAGCAGAAGCAGAATGATGTATAATAATCATGTTCACATATATAATCCATTTAATGTCATCTTCTAAGTTCTCCTGGAAGATAAGACAATTACCCTCACTGTAATTGTTTGTGAAATTTCTTCATAACTAGGTTATAAGCCTCACCAGAAAAGCAACTTTGAAATCACACTTCATATGCAGCAATGTAGAGACCACGTGGACTCTCATTTTAAAGTACTTTCAGTAAGGTCTAAACAAGTGGTTGCAAACTCTCAGCACACATGCCATGGTTGATCTAGGTAATTGTTTGCTGTATTCTATCCCACCATACTGTGGCAGTACCTCATGATCCTTCTCAATACAACACACTAGGTAGTCATTTCCAATTTTCTGGAGTTAGCCCACAAAATACATTCTGTTTACCAATATTTCCTAAGGTGTTTATGTGGCAACTTCCTTCTACAAAACATTAATTTCTGAAAAACAAAAAAGGATTAATAGGGTCCCATGAGTTTGAAAACGCTGAATCAAAATTACACACATTCTTCTTTTAACTGTGAGACTTCACAATATTCATGATGTGTCTATTTTCTAAACTTTCTAAACCAGGAAGGGGCAGGTTGTGAAACAAGCATGCCCTGGAGCATACTTGGACAATATTATTCTAGAAATATTCATGGATACATTGTTTACGGGAAACTAGAGGAGTTTGGGAAGGGTGCCTAATGTTTTTAGGTTAGTGCTATAGTACAGGGATTTTGCAGATTTTTCTCCACCCAGGCCAGATGCTAAGTATTTTAGACTTTGCAACCCATAAAGTCTCTTTCACAGCTACTCATCTCTGCTGTTGCAGCGCAAAAGCAGCCATAGTTAATCCTGGGTGTGGCTGTATTCCAATAAAATTTTGTTTACAAAAAGAGGAATGTGGGTTGTAGTTTGCCATCCCCTGCTACAAAGAATAATAATGATGCTTTGTTGTAAAACATTTTTATTCAACAAATACCGAGTAGCTACTGTGTGTTTTTTGGTTCTGTAAATATTGTTGGATACATGAATACAGTAGTCACCTCTTATATGTGGGTTATATATCCCAGGGCCCCCAGTGGGTGCCTGAAACCACGGAGAGGACTGGACCCTGTATATGCTGTTTTTTCCATCTAATAACCAAGATGGCGATTGTGACTAGCAGGTGGGTAGCATAGTAGGTAGTGTATATAGCATGAATACATTGCACAAAAGGATAAGTCCCATCCCAGAGGGACAGCATGAGATTTCTTCACACTACTCACAATGGCACGCAATTTAAAACTTATAAATTTTTTACTTCTGGAATTTTCCATATAATATTGTCAGACCAAGGGTGACCATTGGTAACCGAAACCACAGGAAACAAAACAACAGATAGAGGGGGGCTACTGCAGATGAAATCAGTGTGTCGGGGAGAGACCAAGGTGTTTAAGGCACAGACACTGTACAAAGTCCTAAACCTTTACAGTTGACATTTACTTATGGTTTTTTTGCTTGGCTTTTTGTAAAACTATTATTTTTGCATCACCATTCCACAGAGGAGGGAACTGAGACTCAGACTTCCTTTGGTGGCCATGCCAGAGGTGGCATCAAGGAATACAGGATGCATAGGCACACCACCACTATAGCTTTTCTAAGTTACTGATGCTTTGTGTGTCAGCTTGACATTGCCCAAACTTATGGTGTGAGTCCTACAAATATTAAAACCACAATAAAAACATCATGAAAAAAACAACTAATTTGCTTTAGGTAATCCAACCCTGCAGTGTTTATGTGTTCCAGGATGGGATCCGTTCTTGAGTTGTTCAAAGAAACCGATTACATCTTTTTCCCACATCCAGTTCTCTAGTCCTCTGCTGAACTTAAAACCTGGCCAGTAGCAAGGAAAGATAAAGGCACCCTCTGTTTTTTTCAATGTTTTGTTTTGAAACCCTGATGGAAAAGCTTTATTTAGATCTGGCTAGCCTTTATCCTGCAAAACTTCCCAAACAAAGGCTTCATGGCTTGGAGTTTTTCCAGGTCCTGTTGATTCCTGTAAATCAAGTTAACCCAAGGCAAGTTTGGGCTTTGTTCAAATCCCTACCACCCTCCACTCCCATGCCTGTTTCCCATGCTAGCTGTTTAGACTACAGCATTCTGATATCTGCAACCCACCGATAGGTTAGCCTATGTTCTTGCCCAGCAAAAGAGAATCCCAAGATGACAAGTATTTAGCATCTGACAACTACAGAAGCAGGGAAAGGGGAGCGATTTATAATGAAAAGGAGATGGGTGCCCCCATGTTTACTTTCTCAAGCTCTGTTGCACCATCCTTTCTAATTGTAACCTTTTTGAATAAGTACTAGAAATTAGCCTGTTTCTAACAAAAGAAGCCATTGAAGCCCTCCTTACCCACCCCCCTGCACTCCTATAGCACAATATACTAAATTGCTGATGTAAAACAATTAGCATTGCAGCCAGACATAGGGCTCCAATTTAAAAAAGTGCTGTGTCCCTTGAAATTCCTTAGGCTTGGCTGCCCTGCTGGCCACAGAACCAGCCACCAGAATGTTTAATAGCCCAAATGCTCTCTGCCTAAACCATTTGTTTCTCTTCCTAGAATTCCTATGGAAATTTTCTTATGAAACAGATCTAAGAGTCAGTATGTACAAAGAGCTTCCTTTTGAACAATTGTCTTCCACTCCCCTATTCCCAGCCAGATCGGATGAAAGCAAAAAATGTTCTCAGATTCCACAAGCAAAATTGGGCCTCATAAAGGCTTATAAGAGCTAAAAAAAAAGTGGGAGCCATTCTTCAATTGGATCAAATGTCTGATCTAAATGAAAGCAAATTCCTAGGATTCCTCTTCAGCTGGCATCATTCAGTATAGCCAGTTCTCAAAGTATTGCTACAACATCTGCCAACAGGGATTGTCACCACTCATAAACATCTGTGGATTTAACTCACCCCAGAGCTCTGAAGACTGGGAAATCCAGGCATTTGTTATTTCTGCAGAACAAACTAACCTTGACCCAATAAGGGACAAAAACAAGGCAAAGCAAAATTAAATGACAAGAGCTAGGTGTGACTGATGGAAGGCAGAATATAGAAACGTGGAGAGGATTTGTTCTTGGGAATGTGTAATATCCAGTAAAGAACACCTGACTGGCTTTAACAGCCGTGTCTACTAAGCACAATTTTTTTTACCTACTAAAAACTCTAGTTTGATGGCTTATCCTGTGTTTGTTTTTTCCCTCCACATCAAAGAATAACACACTTGACCATGGCTTGTCACATGTGACTTGCATTAACTAGTCGTTCAATCTGTAAACATGACACTCTAGAACTAGATGTTTTCTGAGATCCTCCGGCACTACAATTCTATGAATGATTTTTATCTTTAGAGTTTCAGAAAATGGTATGGCATCTTTTCCCTTCCCTAAGATTAAGAAAAAGAATTCATAGAAATTAAAGTAGACCCAGTTTCACCTATGAAGGAAAAATACATACCGTTGTCTGATGGAGACGCATACACCAGTTTGAGTTATTGGGGGCAAAATACACAAGACTTCATTTTTCCCCTTCCCACAGCACTGGCTTCTTGGGCATTTCACACTTCCTTCAGGGGATAACAAAGAATATAAGAAAAGTTAAGACTCAAATCAGTTTTCACACAGTATCTGTTAGGAATGCTAAAAATAAGCTAGGTAGCAAAGAGTAGTCATAATTAAGGTTGAAGTTTAACTGTGAATTTCAATTACCGTATTTCTATAAAATTTAATTTTTATATTTCAGCAATACTAAGACACATTTTTATTTTCATATTTAACATCTCTGAAATTGGAATGCAATTCTACATTCCAGGGAGTTGCATTTTACAATTCCTGTCATCGAGGCACCGTCATGATCTAGTTGTCATTGCTGAGGTATGTACAGCATTGGTCACACCTGTTCATAGGAATGTCGTCATCTCTATTGAATGATGTACAACCTGGTTGCTATGGTTTGAATGTTGCCTGCAAAACTCATGTTGAAACTTAATGTGGCATATTGAGAGGTGGGGCCTTTAAGAGGTGATTGGACCATGAGCCAGCATGTTAGCACACTCAGTCCCCTCACCATGTGATGCCCTGCACCGCCACACGACTCTTCAGAGTCCTCACCAGCAAGAAGGCCCTCACCAGATACGGCCCCTCAATCTTGGCCTTCCCAGCCTCCATAACCTTAAGAAATAAATTCCTTTTCTTTATAAACTACCCAGTTTCAGATATTCTGTTATAAGCAACAGAAAATACACTAATATATCAGTACCACAGCATTGAATTTAACTATGATTTGACATTTAGATAAAAGATTTCAAGAAAGTAAAAAGACACAGAAAACAGAGCAGAGGGGTATAAATTTGACATAAGTAAAATAAACAGTCTATTGTGTATATACAAAGACATAAAAACTGAGCAGAAAATATTCACTGTAGGAGAAGAATGACTATGCTTCCATATTTTCTTATAAAGGAATAACAAGTGCTTTACAGGAGCTAAAAAAGATGTTCACAAGAATATGATGTTAGAGTTTGTTACTGAGGTGTGTGCAAAATGATTGCCTATCACAAGGCAAGGAAGGCAACTGGGGGCAGGACAAATTGCCACACCCCCTGGAAGAGCTGAGAGACATTTCAAAGCAGTAAGAGGTTGCTGTGATCAATTCATATAAAGTTGTTTTATTTCTTCTTCTCTTTCTTACTAATACATAAAATAATGGTAAGATTTGCAATTGATGGAATCTTAGGGTTGATGGGCTGTATCTTCAGCATCATAACTAACTGAATATGAAGTAGACCTTGATAAGAGATTGAAATAATATGTGGTGTTGTACTCATGACTCATCTATGGAAAGTCATCCTCTTTGTGACCTCCAGCCCCTCAACCCCTCAGTCAGCAAGACCACTGACTGCTCTTCCCAGCTAACTTCACATCCATGGCCACTCAGCCCAGGCCCCCCTAATTAGCCCTTTCACCATGTTCTTACCAATAACTTAAAGACCGGTTTTTTCCCCCATGATTTTCTATCTTGGTTGATGACTTCTGCATGTACCTCGTTACCCAGTTTCAAAAAGTAAAACCTTCTGGTTCATAGTAGATGCTCAATAAACGCCTGTTTCTTTTATCATATGCCTCCTCCCCAGCTCACAAATCCCCTCTTCTGGGCCTAACCACACTCCGTGATTTCACAGAGCTCATATGACCAGCTTTCTCCAACACTCATTACATTCACACTAAAGGTCCCCTGTTTTCAAAAAACTTTGCTTCCACCCTGACTTTCTAGCAACTTGGTAGCAACTAGAAAAGATCATTTTTAGTTTGCTTTTTGCCACTTTATTCAAACTGCCTTTTCTGTAAATAAATCTCAGGGTAAAAAATATATATATAATGGAATTCTACCTGTTTTTTGTTTTAATTCTGCTGAATGTCTCAGCAACACTTGATACTATTTAAAACTTCCTCCTTCCTGAAATTTTCTCCTTTCTGACTTCTGAAATGCCATTTTTTCTTGGTTTTCTTCCAAAGTTTATGAAAACTTCTTTGGTTACCCTTTCCGGAATCTTTGCCTCTATTCAGCCCTCAAAAGTAAAGTGCTCCATTGCATATACATTTCCGTATTATCTCATTCCAAATCCATATTTCCAATTCCAGCCTCAGCTCCAAACAGCATTTCAAACCATCTCCTGGAAATCCTCATCTAGGTGACTTACAAAGATCTCTGTCAACTATATCCCAAACTAAAATAAACTCCTCTATATTCTGACTGTTCTTATACACAAATACCCAGTTAAGAACACGATTATCTTCATACACCAAGTGAGAAACTTCAGCATCATCTTACACTCTTTCTTCTTCAACTCCAACGGTTAAGTACCACCCAGTCTTGTTAAGTCAAATTCTGTGAGATCTATTGAATCAAATCCTTTTGATTTTTATTCATTTTTACAAATGTTTAGTGAATACCTTCTCTTGGGGATGGCTCTGTAAAGTGCCAGTGATAACCCTCTCCTCCTTCTAAGTTTGATTCTCAGAGATAGATCCATTCTTCAGATAGAAATTAGAGTATGTGCAACCCAAATGAGGCTCCATACACACAAATACACACATGCACATGCACACGGGCACACACACATACACACACACAAGCAAAAGCCCAAATTTGCAATCCATCTAAAAAGAGAGTCTCCAAAGCAAATATGTCCAGTCAGCTACATGGGGAATTATGTGCTGTCTTGCAACCCTTGAGCCTAGAGAGCTTCTAGAAAACAGGCTCGGGATCATCAATCAGGTTTGCTTACATAATTAGCAATCAGGCTTGCTTACTTCGTGGAGGAGATCAGTAGAAGAACATATCCACCCTATAGATTAGCCTAAAACACAGCCCAGAAGAATATTAGCTGCTATGAGCGAATTCCACAATATCACAAATCAGATAAATAATTCTTATTTTGTGAAAAAGGTGGAGTATAAAATGAAGAGAGAGAATGTAATTGGAAATGTTACCGTAATGCTATCTCACCTGATAAGTGGAGTGGAAGTCCTATATTCATTTTCTGAGGCTGCTATAAAAAATTACAACTAGGCCAGGGCCAGTGGCTCACACATGTAATCTCAGCACTTTGGGAGGCCAACGTAAGAGTATCCCTTAAGCCCAGAAGTTTGAGATCAGCCTGGGCAACATAGGGAGGCTCCAACTCTAAAAAAAAAAAAAAAAAAAAAAAAAAACTACCAACTTGGTGGCTTGATGACTTAAACAATAGAAATTTATTCTGTCATATTCTTAGGGGCCAGAACTTTAAAATCAAGATGTTTAGGGGGTTGGTTCCTTCGGGAGGCTCTAAGGGCGAATCCATTCCTTACCCCTCTCCTGGTTTCTGATGGCTGCTGGCAATCGTTGGTGCCCTTTGGCTTACAGTTGTATAACTCTATTCTCTGACTCTATCTTAACATGTCCCTGGCCCCTGTGTCTCCCTGTACGCTCTATGTCAAATCTCCTTCTCCTTGCCGTTAGAAGAACACTAGTCTTTGGATTTAGAATCTATCCTAAGTGTAGGATGCTATCACTTCATGATATTTAAGTAATTATATCTACAAAGACCTTATTTCCAAATAAAATCACATTTATAGGTATCAGAAGTTAAAACTTGGACATATTTTTATCTTTTCGGGGACACTAAACAATCTACTACAAGTCCTTATGAAAGCGTGAGCACAGGGATTCTCCCTCTACTTCTCTTTTATTCCAGGAACTGTACCAGGCACCAGAAACACAGAAATGAGTAAAATCAATGCAGTCTGTGTCCTCACACTCACTGTCCATTCTTCACTTTTCCTACTAATAATGCCTGACCAATTTAAATAGTCTCCTAATTTTTCTCCTGGTCTCAAGTCTAATTAGTGACAGATTTTAAAACATGCACATTAGTCGGAACAGGCAAGGTTCTGCTGCAACAAATAACCACTGTATTTCCATGTCTTTTTTTTTTTTTTGAGACAGGGTCTTGTTCTGTCACCCAGGCTGGAGTGCAGTGGCTCATAGCTCACTGTAACCTCAAACTCCTGGGCTCAAGCAATCCTCCCACCTCAGCCTGCCACACTCGGCTCATTTTTAAAATTTTTGATAGAGACAGAGTCTTGCTTTGTTGCCATGCTGGTCTCAAACTTCTGGGTTCAGGCAATCCTCTTGCCTTGGCCTCCCAAAGTGCTGGGATTACAAGCACGAGCCACCACACCCAATCTTCTCAGTGTCATAAAGCAAAGAAGGCTTGTGTCTTCTTATTCATATCCCTGAAAGAATAGCTGAGTCTTCTCTATGTTTTTCTCATTCAAGGACCAAGTCTCATGCTTCCATAAAAGCTAAGGCAGAAAGACGAAAAATGACAAATCGAACAATGTCTCTTAAAGTTTCTACCCAGACATGGCACATGTCACTTGCACTCATTTCTCATTAGCATTGGTCCAAGTCAGTCATGTGACCTTGACCCACCTCAAAGGTATACAGAGAAGTATGTAATCCTAATACAGGCTTAGAAGTGTGAAGAACTAGCAATATTCAGTGAATAGCTCTAATAACTACCACGATCATCCTAATGTTTCAATCTGTAATACACATGCCTTGCTTGCAGATTAAAGTATACACTCCTCAGCATGGCATTCCAGGCTTTATATAGAGATCCCAATCTCTATTTTCTGCTTCATTTCTGCCACTAATGCTCCAGCACTTTGACTACTCAAATTCCCTGCCATGCTGTGCCCTCTCTAGCCTCCAGGTGTTTGTTTACACTGTTCCCTCCACCAGGAACAACCTTTGTCCTTACTAATTTTCCAGGTTTCTTCTTAAAGGTCATTTCTTCTATGAAGCCTTTTCCTTAGGTAGAATTAATCCCTCCATCTGTTATCATATTTCATTTTTACATAACTCATTCCTTCACTAATTTATTTCCTCAAGAAGTAAACCACGTGCCAGGCGCTGTGCTGCAATAAAGACAACGGCATAGCCGTAGTCCTCCAAGGCTTTTTGCCTAGTAGGGGAGAAAAAAAATGTAACAGGCAATTAAAATACAGAATTTCACATGCCACTTGAGGAGAAGGATGAGGTACTATGGGAGCCCATTAGCCAAGAAAAGGCTTGGGGAGGAGAAAGATCCAGGTGAAGAAAAGCTTGTATAAAGGCCCATAGAGAAGAGAACTCATGATGAGTTTGGAGAACTGAAAATATGTGCTTAAATACAGGGGAAATGCATGGCACACACTGTAAAGTGAATTGAAGATGGCACCATGTCTTGAACTGGAGAACAAGACAGTCTCATTTACTACTTTCACAATTCATCAGAGTAATTGGTTCCTTATTTTGGCCTCTTTGATCTATCAGTTTCTGAGATCTGAGAGGGTATTTCTCTTTGTTGTTGTGTTGGTGGGCTTTGTTTTGTTTTGTTTTTCTGAGACATAGTCTTGCTCTGTCATCCAGGCTGGAGTACAGGGATGTATGATCACGGCTCACTGTAGCCTTGACCTCCCAGGCTCAAATGATCCTCCCACCTACCTCAGCCTTCTGAGCAGCTGGGACTACAGGCATGCGCCAACGCCCAGCTTGTTTTTTGTGTTTTTTCATAAAGAAGGAGTTTTGCCATGTTGCCCAGGCTGCTCTTGAACTCCTAGGCTCAAGCGATCCTGCTGCCTTGGCTTCTCAAAGTGCTGGAATTTTTTTATAGGTGTGAGCAACAGCACCGGCCTTCCTCTTCATTTTGTAATGCTACCGCCTATTATTATGCATTGTCTTGTTTCTTTATACTTTTTTTTGCTGAATATTCTATTCATATTCTACTAATATTAGTATTAATTTTATCAACTTTTAAAAAATTAATAAACCATTTTCTCTTTTCATTTTTGATCATTCCATAACGTTTTAAGATGTGTTTGTAAACACCACATAATTATATTTTACTTTTTAGTCCAGAGATTGTCCAATTCAATATTAGAAAAGTGAGTTTAACCTGTATCTACTTTGTATAATTATTAATATATTTACACTGGCCAGGTGCAGCAGTTCACTCCTGTAATCCCAGAACTTTGGGAGACCAAGATGGGTAGATCACATGCGACCAGCCTGGCCAACATGCCAAAACCCCATCCCTACTAAAAATACAAAAATTAGCCGGGCATGGTGGTGAGTGCCTGTAATCCCAGCTACTGTGTGTATATATATATATGTGTGTGTGTGTGTGTGTGTGTGTGTGTATATGTGTGTGTGTAGATATGTGTATATATATATACACACACACACATGCGCTCACACTGATTTTTGCCACCTTTACATTTTACTTTTTGCCATTCTTTTTTTTGCTATTTTATTAAACAGATCAATTTTATAGACTTCTTTCTTTTCACTTTCCAGTGTAGAAGTTATGCATTTTGTGTTTATTTTAGCATACATTCTTACATGTATAATATGCTGACAAAGTGAAAGGTAATCAGTATTTCTTTTCTCTACGGAAAAAGACAAGGACCTTAGCAAACAGTAACTTCCTCCAAATTTCCTCTGCTTCAAGGTTTCCAAGTTACTGTGGAATATTTTATTTCTAGCTTCTTTTGAAACACAAAACACAAAAACAACTGTTCTTGTTATTTTATGGAAAATACTTTTTGAAATTGTGTTCAACATTTTATTGCTTCCTTTGTTCATCATTGCTTCTTGTACTTTATCACTCCACCCTGCAATCATTTATCTTCTCACTGAACCCCAGGGCTTTAGCCCCAGTCAAATAGATACTTTAACCCTAGAGCTGGTTAAAGAACCACCCTCGTATATAGGTATCTGGGGTCCCTGAGTTGTAACCCAGCACTTTGGAGCGTCCCTCTGCCTCTTCATCTACAGTGCCTATCCCCAAGAGCCAAGGAATCCAGGAGCCCAAGAGGACACCCCACCAGAGCAGGTACCTCTGGTCTTCCTCTGAACCATGTTTCAAAGATCCAGGACCCAGGAATTTCCTCTGAATGGCAAATGTTAAGGGCAGGCTTTCAGTGTAGCTTCCTGGTCCACACAGACCTTTACATCCTGCTCATTGATACTAGTTCCTTCCACATTTCCAAAAAGTACAAATTTTGCTTTATGTTGAGCCAGATTTGTGTGAGTTAATATAGAATCTAATAATTCTGTATGTCTCAAGAGGAAGGGTTGTTAGGAGGAGGGGAAAGTAGATTTTATATGTACAAAATCCACTGCCTTAATCTTAATTTTACATATAATTAAATGATTTAAGTGAAATAAAATTAATTGAATTACATTGGTTAATTTTACAATTAAATTGATTGAATTAAAATTATTAAATTATACATCAAGAAAATCCTCTAACTGTGGCCCAAATCGTACTGTGGACCAGATAAGTCTATGATCTGGGGCAAATTACTTTATTTTTCTGAGCTCCAATTTCTCCTTTTAAGAAAGACACTGATGTGGATTGCACATAGTGACTTCCTTCCAAAGAATACAGCATGGAAAAGGGGGAGAGGGCAGAAAAGCAACTCTGCAGCTAAGAAACGTGGCAAATCCTACCTGCACCAGGTGATCAAGGTTAACATCAAAAGGGATAAGTCATGATAATAATATGTGCAGTTGATATAATGTGATGGGAATAGTACTTTATAGTCTTCCTCACTGAAACTCAGTCTAAAAATGAGAAAAATATCAGACAGCCTCTAATGAGGAACATTCTACAAAATAGCTGATCAGTACTCTTCAAAACTGTCAAAGTCATCAAAAAAAGGCAAAGTCTGAGAAATGGCTACAATGTAGAGGAGCCTAAAAAGATATGACCAATAAATTCAATGTAATATCCTTCATGGGACCCTAGAACAGATAAACAACATTTGTTAAAAACAGAAACTCGGAATAAAATATAAACTTTAATTATTATATCAGCATTAGTTAATTAAGTGTAACAAATGTACTATACTAATGTAAGATGTTAGGCTGGGCATGGTGGCTCACACCTGTAATCCCAGCACTTTGGGAGGCTGAGGCAGGTGGATCATGAAGTCAGGAGTTCAAGACCAGCCTGGCCAAGATGGTGAAATCCCCGTCTCTACTAAAAACACAAAAATTAGCCAGGCATGGTGGTGGACACCTGTAATCCCAGCTACTCAGGAGACTGAGGCAGGAGAATTGCTTGAACCTGGGAGGCGGAGATTGCAGTGAGCAGAGATCACACCACTGCACTCCAGCCTGGGTAACAGAGCAAGACTTTGTCTAAAACAAAAAACAAAAAACAAAAAACTAATGTAAGATGTTAATAGGAGAAACTAGGTATAAGGTATATGGGAACTCCCTGTACTATCTTCATAATTTTTCTATGAATCTAAAGCTATTCTAAAATTAAAAGTCTATTCTTAAAAAATTGAAATGGGGAGATTTGATAAGATAATTTCTAGGAGAGTTTTTAGCCCCAACATTCTGAGATCTAAATGTAAAATAATGAATCTTCAAGTTTAGCAAGGAAAAAAAGAAAATCTCTTCTTAGAGGTAAGAAATTGGATCATGCAACCTCAAAAATAAGTGTATATCTATAAATATAATATTACCATTTCATATGAATTCATTTGTAACTTCTCTACCCAGCACTGTTTTCTGAACGTATCCATATTGATACACAGAGACATAATTCATTCATAGTTAACTGAAGTAGAGTAGTTCAATGTATTCTATAATGTGTTTATGCAGTCCCGCATGATGAACATTAATGTTCTTTCCAATTTTTCACCAATATAAACACAGCAATGAATTTGTCTAAACATGTTTGCTTGTATACATGAGCAAGAATTTCACAAGTGTATATATACAATTAGGGTAGCAAATATACAAAGCTTTTAGATACTGCCAATTTGACCTCCAAAGTATTTGTACCAACTTACTTTCCAACCAACAATATATTCCACAGTTTCATTTTCTCTACATATTCACTAACCCTTTGAATGGTATTTCATTTTTTAATTTCATTTTCCCTGAATACTAATAGAGTTGCCATTCAGATTTCTAGTCTATGAGTTGGATATGATTAACATTTGTCCATTTTTTTCCTGGCTTGCTTTTATTTTCCTCAGTGATTTATAGAACACATATATATTCTTGATAGTAATCCTTTACTGGTTATACTTGTTACAAATATCTTGTTCAAGTTTTTGGTGAGTCTCTTGACTTTGCTTATGGTATCTTTTGTCACACAAAAAATTCCATTGCACTATGGTATGAAAGTTTGTGTTTCCCTAAAATTCCTATGTTGAAATCTAGTCACTAATGCCATGCTGTTAGGAGCTGGGGCCTTTGGAAGGTAAGGACAAAGCAACAAGGCTCCATCTATGAACCAGGAAATGAGTCCCACCAGACATCAAATCTGCCAGCACCTTAATTTCAGACTTTCCAGTCTCCAGAACTATGAGAAATAAATTTCTGTTGCTTGTTAGCTACCTAGTATACAGTAATTTTTATAGTAGCCTGAATGTACAACAAAATTGGTACCAAGAAGTGGGGTGCTTTTATAACAAATACCTAAAAATGTTGAAGTAGCTCTTGGACCTGGCTGATAGAGGCTGGAAGTGAGATTCACGCTAGAAAAAGCCTACATTGGCATGAATGGACCGTAAAGGGTAATTCTGGTGAGGGCTCAGAAGAGCTGTAGAGAAAGGCTGAATCTTCTTAGAGAATACCTACATGATCATGAACAGAATGGTAAAGGCTATTCTGATAAGGTCTCAGATGGAGATGAGGAATATGCTATTGGAAACTGGAAGAAAGGTGATCCTTGTCATAAAGTGGCAAATAACTTGTCTGAATTATATTATTGGCCTAGTGTTTTTGTGGAAGGTAGAACTTATGAATAATGAAATGGCATATTTGGCTGAATAAACTTCTAAACAAAGTGTTGAAGGTCTGGCTTAGATTCTCTTGAATGTTTATAGTAAAACGTGAGAAAGGGGAAATGAATTAAAGATGGATTTTTAATCAATAAGGAAGCAGAACTTAAAGATTCGGAAAATTCTCAGCTTGTGTATACTGTAAAAAGTGAGAAATGTGTTGGGAGCTAACACCAAGGGTGTGGCCAAATGACCCTTTGATAAGGAAATTAGTCTGGATTGGCCAGGTGTTACTCATCAAGACAATAGAAGAATGACCCTGAAGGCATTTCAGATTGGGGCTGCCACTCACAGGCCCAAGTGCAAGGACCTGGGGGAGAGAATGATTTCAAAGGAGGGGTGATTGGCACCCCTGGGACTTTGGCACCCTCTGCCCAGTGCTGCCTCAAGGTTCTGCTTCCTGCACTTTGTCACCATGCTCCTCCATTGCCCCAGGTGTGGCTCTCGTGGCCCTGATTCAATAGGCACTACACCCAGCAGAGCTATAAGGGTCTGGCTCCCTCTACCTAAATTTCAAAGGATGACCTGGAGAGCCTGAAGCCCAGGCAGAAAGCAGCCATGAGGTGGGGCCACTGCAGGGAACCCACACTAGGGCAATTCCCAGTGGAGCCATGGGGGGCATGGCCACATTGAAACCAACAGTTAGAGCCACTGGCATATGATTACATCTGGGGAGAGCTGCAGGTTCAAGACCTAGGCAAGGAGCCACCATGGAGATGGGGCCTGCTCAAAGCCCCATTAAGAGAACTGCCATGGGAATGGGGCTCCTCAAAGCCATGAGGGCAAGGCCATGCACCAGTGGGTTCAGAAAGGGGAACTTCAACCCCGCTAGGACTGGCAGGAAGAGCCTCGAGTCAAAGAAGATTATTTTCAAGCTTTAAGGTTTTGAATTGCTCAGGACCCATTACCCTCTTCTGCCCTTAAATAAGCATCCTAACTAGTGGAATGAGTCACAGAACCTGGAAATAGATGTGTGACAAAGATGGCATTACAAATGGAATGGAAATGTCTATCCTGTTCCTGTCCCACCATTGTGTTTGGAAGCACATAACATATTTGATTTCACAGGTTCACAGCTGGAGATAATTTGTCCCATGATGAGTCATACCTTCAGTCTCACCTATATCTGATTTGAATTATATTTAGATGATACTTTGGACTTAGATTTTAAAGTTGATGCTGGAATCAGTTAAAACTTTGGGGGCTATTGGGATGAATATACTTTTCATGTGAGATGGAGTTTATTTTGTTTCATGGTGTGAGGTAGGGATCTAATCACATTTTTTTCCATATGGAAAACCAATTTTTCTCACATTATTTATTGAATAATTTCTCATTTACATGCTGATTTTTAATGTCATCTTTGTCACACATCATTTCCAGGTTCTCTGACTCATTCCACTAGTTAGGTTGAAGGGCAGATTTCTAGGTTTCAACCCAAGATTCTAACGCAATCCACCTAGAATGGAGTCCATGAATCTGCAATTTCCATAGTTCTGATGGATATTGGCCATAAACCTCACTTTAAGAAACATAGTCCTTGGCTTTGGTAAACAAAAGAGAATGCCAGAGTCCAGGGAAGATGATATTCTTTAATACAGGGTAGCCTCCCCTTTATAACCTGTTCTTTTTCCAAGTGGTACCTGAAACCTTAACATCCACTATTCAACAGCCCATTTCAATGCAACTTGACTCACAGAAGTCTGACCACAGAGAGAAGCTAAGCCCTCATTCCTTCTAAACTTAGAAACTCATACTAAGCAGGTGGGTATATCTAAGTAGCTAACTTCCCCATGGTAATTAACAGATTTAACTTTTCCCTTGAAGCAGGAGTCTACCTACCACACATACCAGTGTAACATTATTTTTGTAGCCCTCAGCAAGATAATTACATTAGTACAACAAATGAACTCTCAGACTATGAGAGCAACACACACACACACACATACACACAAAGTAACAAGGAGGGCAGAATTTGTTTAGAAAAATATTGTCTCACTAAGCACACTCAGAAATTCAATGAATAGATAGAGTCCACTGGCTCTGACCTGCTAGTGGAAGAGCAGAGATGGTAGGAAAACTGAAAGAAAACCAAGGTAGAGTCACTGTTCTTCCTCCTCATTCTTTACTTCCAATGTTACCATTCTTTAAGTCTAAAACTGGCTACCTTTATGCTTCATATTAGCCACTTGTCTTCTGTAAACAGATAAAGTTAGCACCAAATAAAAAGAGCCTCTTGTGTTAGGTAGCAACAATAAAAATACTAAATTCTTAATTTAGAATCTGACTCTCCAAAATATCCAACACTTACACTTGTTATCGACTTTAAATCCAATTATTTTAGATAATATTACAGTAAATTATGACTGAAATCAACAAATTGACTCATTTCAAGGAATGTGAAACAACAGCCAGAAAATTTAGATTATCAATATAATCTATATAAAATATAATCAATAATTATATTGATTATAAAATATATTGATTATAAAATAAAATATAATCAATATAATAAAATCACACCTTCCCCTCACAAAAATAATTTTGTGTTTGTAACTGACTCTCTTCCTGGGGTCAGTTCCTGGAAAAAACTGCATAGGAAGCCCCTAATCCTCATGATTCCTAATCCTGTCTATGTATCATCTATCCACTTGCATCTTTCCTTAACTTTTCTGGCATATGTTTTCAATATAGAGCTGCAACAAAGGAAAGCTATAATTAACAAATCTCTTCCTCTTAGCTATTAAAACAGGTGACTTACAGAAATGCAAGACACTACAAAAAGAAAGAATTTTCCAGTGCTCACAGAGCACAGCTTCCAGGAAGATGTTAGGATAAACATGCTTTCTCGTGGCCAGGACCCTGGGCCTGGAATCTGAGTAGATTATATGTTTCAGAGCCAGGTACTGTTTCTCATCTAGTATCTGTGTTCTCAGAACATTGCTTAAGCTGGAGGAAAATCACAGTATAATCCATGACCTTCCGGAAGGTAATCAGAAGGGATTCTACTCAAGTACAAATACTCATATCCTGTAGATGTACTGACTTCACTACCCAGTGACTAGTTCTCCAGGGTGTGAATTTTCCAGATCTGTAATTTCCTCTACACACAGACGAAATCAGTCTCATATGGAGGTCAATATGCTGCTGGAGGGCAAAAGTCCTCTAAAAGCCAACAAATCAGATATGTCAACAAAAATTCCAGATACACATTACTTTTAGAACTATAAGGTGCTGTGGGCAGATATTTAAAATCACATTGTCTCCCAAGAGACAATTTGTTTTAGACATAAGGACTGACCTGATTTTGAAATACTTTAGCAAGGGCTGAGGATCCTGAGGGTTAGAAGAAAACATGTGAGCAGCAGTGCAGCATGAGTTATGAAACAGTTCTGGGAATGTGGTCTTCCAGTATAACAAGGGCCACAGGAGTGGAACTTGGGCAGTTGGGAGGGGGCAGAGGTGTGACTAAGCAGAAATGGGGCACAGAAACACGGGAAGGTTTGTTGTCAAAGGCGCTCATTTTCCAAGTCCTTCAACTCAGCTCACCTTGTTATATGAACCTTAGCTCTAAACCATTTCACTACATGTTAGCATTTTTTCCTACTTGATAGGAAGGAAAAGTGAAATTGTGTGTGGTTAAAAAACTGAGAGATAGTGGGCCGGGTGCGGTGGCTCCCGCCTGTAATCCCAGCACTTTGAGAGGCCGAGGTGGGCAGATTACCTAAGGTCAGGAGTTCAAGACCAGCCTGGCCAACTAGAAACCCCGTCTCCAGTAAAAATACAAAAATTAGCCGGGCGTGTAGCACATACCTGTAATCCCAGCTACTCAGGAGGCTGAGGCAGAAGAGTTACTTGAGCCTGAGAGACAGAGGTTGCAGTGAGCCGAGATCATGCCACTGCACTCCAGCCTAGCCGACAGAGCGAGACTGTCTCAAAAAAAAAAAAAAACCTGAGAGATAGTTAGAAATGAGATGCTTCTGATCCCTGTTTATGGTACAGAGGGGTTAGAATAGACAAATTATTAACTGAACTAAAGTTTCCTCTCACAAGAATGAAGAGCTAAAAACTATACATACTAGCAGCAGAACAGGGTAAAGCCACATGTTTTCCACGTTTGTTTGTTTGTTTTCCACATTTCATAGCTCCAGTCTGTACACAGCTGATTTGTTGAGTTATGGTGGTAGGGCAACTAAGAGCATGAATGCAAACATGATGTTCAAGCCAAGTCAGTAAATGGGTATTGCCTGGCCTGAGGTCCCATTTTCTAGATACAAGTAACAGCACCAGAGTGTGTCGAAACTAGGGCAGGGTTTGCATCAGGTATCCTCAGTGGTTCCCGAAAATGGCATAATCTTAGAAGTTTGTTTTTTAAAAATCCAGATTCCCTAATCCTTAACCCTCAAGACAACAACAACAAAAACACTACTAAATTAGAATTCACAGGGGTCTAGAAATCTAATTTTTTAGAAAACAAACCATCAGGTGTTTCTGATGACCAGCCATGTTCAGGAGCCACAGCTGTTCTCATTTAATCCCCCCTGTAATTTCACAAAAGTTATGAATGGTTCCACTTTATAGATGAGAAACCTGAGGCTTAGGAGGAAGCTGCTCCCAGGACCACCGCTAAGTAGAGAGCCTTAGCGGAATCAAACCTAGATTGGTCAGCAAAACATCCATACCTACAGCAAGTAACTGTATCAGACACTTTACCCTGACTCCACTTCACTTCCTCTAAGAACTATTTTACTTAAAAAACAACTGACTGCATGCACTCTTGAAGGAGGCAACAAGTTTTGTCATCTTTCTCTCCCATTGGAATTCTCTCATTCTCCTACCCACAGTGGGAGCTAAGGATGTTTCTTGCCTCCTAAGACTTGGAAGTCTTGCATTCTCCCACATCAGAAACCTACCTGACCCAGGCCCTCCTCCCTCAGGAACTGAATGTTGACAATCAACATGGGCTGATGGGAGAAGGTGAACCTCCCACACCCACCCTCTTCCCTGGCAAGGGTCAATCTCATTATCCACTACTCAGCCACCTCCTGCAGCCCTCCATAAAGCTCATGCATTAAAAGGTTTTTGCTTACAAAGCAAACTGCTTGTATGAAATGATTCATTCTACCTCACAAAAAATACATCTGAAATTATCAATCAGAGCTTCAATAAATGTAAAATTAGTAAAAAGGGTGGATACAGTTTCATCAAAAAGCAAAGAAACTTATGTTTTTGTTAGTCTGTGCAGCCTAATTGTGGCCAAATGTACATTTTCCTTCAAAATCCTTAAAATAATAAAACAAACTTGCAGAAAATAAAGAATGGCTGGGATTTCAGAGTAGGAATAACTGTAGCCAAAGGAATCATTGTAGTGGTATTTCAGGCATCATGGCGGGAGGACTTAATCACGGGCTCCAAACCTTTGCCCCAGTAACAGCCCAATATCAAATCTGCCCTAGTCAGAAAAAGTTCTAGGGAAGACTGTGTAGATAGAATCATTAAGGTTAAAAAAAAATCAATTTTGTTCAGATGTGTTCTCTGTTGAAGGGAAAGAGGGAAAGGAAGAACAGCCTCACTACATGCTATGAGATGGTCAAACTTTAGTGTTCACAAGAAGCATCTGGAGAGCTTGCTATAACATAATATTCCCAGCTTCACAACTCCTGGAAATGCCAGTTCTCCTGTCTGAGCTGGGGCTTGGGATCCTGCATTTTCATCAAGCACCTCAGGCGATTCTGATGCAGGTTTTTTCCTTAAGTTGCTATTTAAAAAATTCTGACAATGTGGGAAGGTTCCAAGAACAGGACAATGAACGCCGGTCTACACTACACTGAGATCGAAGGTTGGTAAACTTTTTCAGTAAAGGGCCTAATAGTAAATATTTTTGGACTGACAGTCTCTGTAGCAACTACTCATTTCTACCCCTGCAGCAGGAATTGCCCACAGTTAATAAGTATATGAGAATGAGCTTGGCTGTGTTCCAATAAGATTTGATTTATGGACACTGAAATTTAAATGTCATAGAGTTTTCACCACATAAAATATTACTCTTCTTTTTCTTTCTTTTGTTATATTTAAAAACATAAAAACGATTCCTAGCTCAGAATTGCAGGCAGAGGTTTGCCAACTCAGATTTTTCAATTGTGATCATGAAGCCAGCTTCTCTATGGATGAACTTTAAAACTTAATTTTTCATATTTAGACTAATTATTTTGTCCCTCTTAGGAAAATTACAAAAACACATCTATAAAGATGTTTTCTGGTCCACCCTTTGCTGTATTTTCAGATATAACATGTTCACAGCTTGCTATGGCTGATAATTTTGGATGTCCTGTGAGGCACAGTTCCTCATTTAGAAATCACAGTTCAGTCAGTCATTCTCTAAATTTACCACATAAATATAAAAAGTGTGCATGCCCTTATCCACAACACCAGGGCCTACTGAAGCATCCTTTTGTTAGTTTTTTTCTCAAATTGAAGATAAATAAGGGAAAAACAAAAAAACCTTTTCTCTTCCAAATGACTCAAATGGTCTAGCAAGTCGTGAACAGCATTTTGCCATTTGTGAGCAAGGAACCAGGAATGGAGTTCCTTTATTTTTTTTCCCTCCGTGACCTTTTGTTGAAAACTAGCTTAAATAGTGTCTGCTCACATTTCCAGCACACTGGGTTATAACCAAGTTAAGACTAACAGTAATGATACAAATCTGCTGCCCTATTAAAGATCTTTACCTCCAGGGGAATTTCTCAGGTTATTAAACATTGTTTAATAAGTATCTGAAAACCAAATAAGAATTCCAGAAGTAAGCTCCAACTCTGCATGATGAAATTAACAAACATTGTCATCACTGAATCTATGTATTGTGTTTATCTACTAGGAACAACAGAAAAAAACACTTGAACTAACTAAGCTCATTCCTTCTTACTGAAATGCTTCTCAACCAGACACATCCAAACATGACCTCATCTCTTAAGGAATGAAAACCTACTGTAGTTATCTAAAGCACTCAAGCCTCAATCTGTCACTTCATTACCTTCCCCTCCTCAAGACAAAGTAACTCACTTCAATGGCATGAGGATGTGTTTGTCTCTTGATGAAGTTAGAGAACAGAGGAGTCATAAATCCTCTCTTCCCATCCCCGAGTCTAAACATCAGCTTAGAGGCTGCTTTGCAGACATAGTCCATGAGATGGTGCGTCTGCCTTTCATCTTCTTGCCAACACTCTCTTCCAGCCTCTGAAGATAATATATGGCATGCTGACTCAGGTGGAGAGGCAGGAATCACAGCAAAGACTTAAACCCCAGTCTGTGGATACATGAGAGCCCTCTGTGTTTCTCGTCAGCTGGCTGATTTGTGGACGACCACATTTTTGGAGCTCAACCAACTGCTTCACCTGATGGAAAATGCTTACGAACTTATAAATGACCTTTGAATATATTTTCTTGTTAGAAATAGAACAGATTGCTAGCTCCCAATTCCCTGAAATGTATATATCAGTGTATAGAACCAATTTAATGATTTGAGAGGACTGAGGACTAAAAACTGTATTAAAAGCTTCTGTTAAAAAGAGACAATAGAGAAATGCTTTGTTTAGGGCTGGGAGTTTTGTGAGTAATACAGGAAACGCAAATAAAAATAATAGGTAAATGCAATTTCGTTTTAGTCACAAAAAAATTACAGACTGGAGTTAAACAGTGGGCCTATTATATTAGTGCCGTGGTTCCGAAACCTGGCTGCATATTAGAATCATCTGGGGAGCTTTAAAAAAAATTCCAGTGCTCAGGCTGCACCCAACACCAATTAAATCTGAATCTGGGGGGAAGGGAGTAAAGTCCAGGCCTCTATATTTTTTTTAAAGCTCCTCAGGTAATTCCAGTGTGCAGCCAAGATGGAGAAACTCTGCCTTGGAGAATACAGTCCCTGCCCTTCCGAAGCTTACTCTTACAATATTTACTTGGTGGATTCTGTCCACCAAGTGTCTTCCTCACTTCCGTCAGTAACTTCTTTACAGCTGGAATCTGGAATTTTAAATTTTTAGATAGAGATATAAATTCACATACAGGCCAGGCGCGGTGGCTCATGCCTGTAATGCCAACACTTTGGGAGGCCAAAGCAGGAGTATCACTTGAGGTCAGGAGTTCAAGACCAGCCTGGCCAACACGGTGAAACCCCACTTCTACTAAAAATACAAAAATTAGCAGTGCATGGTGGTGAGTGCCTATAATCCCAGCTACTTGGGAGGCTGAGGCAGGAGAATCACTTGAACTTGGGAGGTGGAGGTTGCAGCAAGCTGAGACTGCATCACCTCACTCCAGCCTGGGTGACAGAGCGAGACTCCATCTCAAAAATAATAATAATAACAATAATAAAAAAATAAATAATAAATAAATTCACATACACACATATATAAAATACATGCACACATATTTTTATTTAACTTAGGCCCTGATTATTAGTATATAAAACAGAAAAACCAAGTGCCTTGGTAATTTACATATCTTCTCCAAATCTTTAAAGAACCAAGCTCTAAAAAACACACATAAAGATATTTAAGTCATAAAACACACATACGCACACTCAAACTCTAATGACCTTCAGGAACCATGATCCAATAATATATTTGATAGGTAAGATCTCATTCATCAATATACAAAAAAAAAAACCAGAAAACAAAAAACTAACTTTGATTAAGACATGTGCCCTTAGTAAGGGCACTTACAGTTAGAAAGGTTTATCGATAGCACTCTGAGGTAGCATATTTTGTAAAGTCACAGGGCTGCTCTGCAGTTTCTCCTGGATACAAAGGTAGAGGCCATCAGCCTTTGCCCCTGGAAGAGGAAAGTGAAATTATCTGTACTCATTGCCAGTGTCAGCCTGAACACACTTTCTACCACCCACCCTTGGCCATCCCTCCTCTACACTTTATGCGTGGGGGGTTTAGAACAACATAAAGGCATTTTGCTGCTTCTTTCCTCTTGGTATGGCAGCATCCCAGGCTGTGGAGCCAGTTGCCTCTTGCCGCATGTGATTCACCAGCAGGAGACGCATGCACCCTGTGGAAAGGGAAGCTGGGCATCACAGCACACTTTTTAATTGGCTTTAACATTTCATTAAGTAAGAGTGACTCATTCCTGTAAGGCTTTAAAGAGGTTCATTTCTGAGTATTCTCTCCACGATTCTGACCCTAGAAAGCGCTCCTTTTTTTCCTCCCTGGGTGTAATCATTTTGGGGTATCATTAAGCTTTCTGGGATTTTCCTGGCAGGAGGGTGAACAGAAAAGCTTTAAAAAATCACACAAAACAATAACAAAAATCCCAAGTGCAAGAGCAATACCAAGAACAGACTTCCTTTGTGCAAGTTAAAATGATACAAGTTTACGGTTCAGGAAAAAAACCTACTTCTTAAAACAAAAAAAACAAAACAAAACAAAAAAGGAAATATTCAGTTGAGCTCTGCATTTTAAACACAAATATACAGTCAAAAGAGGCTAAGGATTAAAGCTGCAAAAATGGTCCCAACAGCCTCAGACTTTTGCTGCAGGAAAATTTTTTGCTCAATGGTCACAGATTAAAGGGATATCTAATCCCCAAGAGCCCTTTTGTCCCAATATACTTCCTGTTTGAAAGTTTAACCCTTACAAGTAATTGTTATATAAGTGAATAAAAATAGCACATGTCCAGGCAAAAAAGGGCATGAGCTGGGCCTGAGTTGCCACTTAAAACTGTCATTCAATATCATAGAAAATCCTCAAAGGCTGCCCAGAAACAGGGCCCCAGGCACTGCTGAACATGCCAGCCACCAAGTCAACTGCCACCCGACTGAGCATTAGACTTCAAGTATCCAAGGTGCTACAATATCTGGTCCTCTAAAGACCTCAGGCTGACTCTCAGAAGCCCCCACTCCACCCCACCCCATTATACTAAAAGTAAAAACATTGCTCATGGTCATTACAAAATACGGGGGTGGAAAGTGAGGAATAAGAGATCTGCTCTCTGAATACACCAGCCTTACAAATACAAATAACGTCTTTAACATTTTGTACAACTAGAAGGTGCATGAAGCTGGTATCCAAGCAATGATTTCAAAAGCTTTCTTTTCTCCCCATTCTGTATCAAACTGGAAAATGGTTCCGTTGGGTTAACAGTGTCATTTTAAAATGCCATAAATTAAATAAGTTAGTTCACATTTTTTTTCCCCCAGCACTTAAGTTACAGTTAGTCTCTAATGTGCTTTTGAAGCTTGCTTTAGCAGTTCCAGGTCTCTTCTGCGGACAGTGGTGGCTCTGGGACAACCATATTCGTCCAGCTGCAAAGGTATGAATTGTTCAAGCACCCCAAGGCCCTGTCCAGCAGGACTGGTAAATAGCTTAGTCCATGATGGTTTAAAGTTTCCACTGAATCCCAAAAATATGGTACTCCCTAAAAAAAAAAAAAAAAAGAAAAAAAAGAAAAAGAAAAAAAAATCAATTTTTATAGCTACATTCCAGCAAGAGAATATAGGAGGTGAGTCGGAGGTGAGCAAAACAAAGGCAGCTATTAAAAAACTCTGCACTTCCTTACATCAGCAAATGAACTCTCACCACCCACCTTTTGCCCCAGATAACAAACCACATCCCAACACACTTCCTCTCACATTGTGCCCTTATTTAGAAATCATCTTAATGATACCCACTCCAGCAAACAAGCTCATGAAAATGGTCTGGTAGCTGAATTGCACCATAAAATTACCTATGTTGCTGGCCCTGTAAGAACTTCATGGAATAATACAAATACAAACCTTTGTCATAAAGATGAGCTGGTTTGGCTAATCCCAGAGGTACTAGTAAGTGTGAAATGTTCAGCTGCTTTATTTCTCCTCTTGTGCTCAACAGAACAATGGACCTGTATGTGAAATTTAGAAAGTCAGAGCCAATTTCAATCCTTCAGCATGAGTATCTTTCTATTGAGTATCTTTCTGAACTGACTGCTGAATAGAAATATTAGATAAAAGCAGAACTCCAAAAAGAAAAAAGCCTAGATGATTTTCCATCCAATTCCCACTCTTCCACCCCACCACCATGGGCTTTGCACGTTGCTCTTACAAGGGGTAACGCACACAGAAACCAAGTCATTTACGTAAGTTCACCTAGTGCAGGGCTTCCCAACCCCTGGGCCATGGATGGGTACCAGTAGATTAGGAACCAAGTTGCACAGCAGGAGGTGAGCAGGCGAGCAAACTTCATCTGTATTTACAGCCACCCCCCAACACTTGCATTACAGCCTGAGCTCCGCCTCCTGTCAGGTCAGCTGTGGCATTCAATTCTCACAGGAGCAGAACCCTATTGGGAACTGCACATGTGAAGGATCTAGGTTGTGTGCTCCTGAGAATCTAATGCCCAATGATCTGCTGATCATCACCCCCAGATGGGACCATCTAGTTGCAGGAAAACAAGCTCAGGGCTCCCACTGACTTTACATTATGGTGAGCTGCATAATTATTTCATTATATATTACAATGTAATAATAATAGAAAAAGAGTGCACAGTAAATGTAATGTGCTTCAATCATCCCGAAACCATCCCCCTTCACCTCCGGTCCATGGAAAAATTATCTTCCATGAAACCAGTCCCTGATGTCAAAAAGGCTGGGGACTGCTAACCTAGTGGATGGTCTGGGGCACAGCTCTTTTAGGGAATAGTCTATTGTTGTTGTTGTTGTTTATAATTTGTATAAATTTGTGAGGCACAAGTGCAATTTCATTACATACATAGGATTGCATAGTGGTGAAGTCAGGGCACTTAGGGTATCCATCACCCAAATAATGTACACTGTGCCTATTCAGTAATTTCCTGTCATCCACCCCTCACCCTTCCTTCTCCATTGTCTATCAGGGAGTAAGTCTACTGTAACATGGGAGAATGGTTTTGTTTTGTTTCAAATACTCTATTTATTTAAGTTCTATTATCTATTTATTAAATAAATGGATAAACACAATTCTAAAAATAAATAAATGACTAAATGTGTTTTCCATGGCTTGAATTGCCATTTTTGTCACATAGTAAACCAACACACATACTTGGACCTATCTGTGGATTCTCTGTTCTTCTCTGATCTTGCTCTTCTCTGCCAAAACTATGCTGGCCTATGGCTTCATGGTCCATTTTAATATTTGATAAAAACGAGCCCCTTGTATTACTGTAATTTGTTTATATTTTACTACTTTCTCATTTATTCTTCCAGATGAACTACAGTATCAACTGTCAAGTACAGTAGAAAAGTACCTTTTGGGACACTAATGGAAATGTGTCAAATTTATATTTTGACTAAGTAAATATAATGCACTTGAATCATCCTGAAACCATTCCCCTCCACCTCCAGTCCATGGAAAAATTATCTTCCATGAAACTGGTCCATGAAATTAATATTTATTAATTTTTCCATTCAGAAACAGAGTCTCTTTTATTCAACTTCTGTTGCATATCCTTTAGCAATATATTTAATAATGTATTTATTTTGTGTGTGTGTGTGTGTACATACAAACTCACTGTTTCAAAAACTTTGATCAGAAATGTCCTTGGCCAGCCGGGTGCAGTGGCTCATGCCTTTAATTTCAGCACTTTGGGAGGCTGAGATAAGAGGATCATTTGAGCCCAGGAGTTCAAGACCAGCCTGGGAAACACAGCAAAACTCCATCTCCACAAAAAATTAGAAAAATAACAAAATTAAAAAAAAAAAACAAAACAGCCAGGCTGGTGGTGTGCACTTGTAGTCCCAGCTACTTGGAAGGCTGAAGTAGGAGGGTCACTTAAGCCTGGGAGGTCAAGACTGCATTGAGCTGTGGACACATCACTGCACTCCAGCCTGGGCAACTGTTTTTTGTTTTGTTTTGTTTTTTTAGAGATAGGGTCCTTGCTCTGTCACCCCAGCTGGAATGCAGTGATGCAAGTATAGTTTACTGCAGCCTCAAACTCTTGGGCTCAAGGGATCTTCCTGTCCTAGCCTCCTCAGTAGGTGAGACTACAGGTATATGCCCACATACTCAGATAATTTTTAAATTTTTTATAGAGACAGGGTCTCATTACATTGCCCAGGCTAGTCTTGAACTCCCAGCCTCAAGCAATCGTCCCGCCATGGCCTCCCAAAGTGCTGGGATTATAGGCATGAGCCACTGTGCCTGAACTCTTGGCCAGTATTACTGAAACAAAAATTTTCAAGAACAAATCAGTGTTTAGGGGGCTCTGAGTAGCTCTTATTAATTAAAAGGTAACATTAGATTGATTTATTTTCAGAGTCATCAAGGATACCTACAGGAAGTTGAAATTTGTGTAGTATGTCTTAATGTGGGTCTTGATGGTTCTTAAGATTAAGTACCTTAAGTTTCATGCTGATATGGGTTCTTTATGGTAGTCTTTCTTTCTTTTTTTTTTAGAGACAGAGTCTCGCTCTGTTGCTCAGGCTGGAGTTCAGTGGTACAATCTTGGCTCACTGCAAACTGCCTCCTAGGTTCAAGCAGTTCTCCTGCCTCAGCCTCCCCAGTAGCTGGGATTACAGGTGCCACCAACATGCCGGCTAGTTTTTGTATTTTTAGTAGAGATGAGGTTTCACCATGTTGGCCAGGCTGGTCTCGAACTCCTGACCTCAGGTGATCCTCCTGCCTCAGACTCCCAAAGTGCTGGGATTACAGGTGTGAGCCACCGTGCCTGGCCTACTGTAGTCTTTCTAAAGCAGTGGTGACACAATCTAAAATTAGTGCAGCAGTCTAAGCACGGCTACCCTGCAGACCTGACCTTCTTCAATAGGTCAGAATTACCCATAAGATCATTTACAGGTCACCCCGCAACCCTATACACATAGACACGTGCTCAGTCTCCCTAGAAGTCACTGCCAGTTGCTCCATACCTTCTTAACACTTTGTTAAAATGCAACATACACACTGAATTTCTGCAAACGAAACCTATCTGCATAACCAGAGGCAGATCAAGAAACCGCATTACCAGTACCTTAAAAGCTTTTCTGTTAATGAGTTGGTTTTACCTCTTAAATCTATGGGGTACCTTGCAGGACTACCATGTTGTCCTAAATATTTGTGGTGAGATTTATGTCCTAGATTGTTTTAGGGGAAGTGAGTGCATGTATTTTCAACGTTAGAAAAAATCTTTAAATCCTGCAAGAAAATTGAAGTTGTACAAGTGTCTTAAGCCAGAAGACAGAACTACATATATACATTCAATGTTACATCCAAATAATCCAGTGACTTCACAGAATTTATTGGCATCCGGTTCTATAAAGCATAAGCTATTGGAAAATAATTCTAAAGCTAGATAGGCCTTTAATTTGGGGAAAGCTTAAGTTCCTTCCTTAATGGTTCCATTAAATGAAAGCGGGTATATAAATCAACATCTGCGGCAAAGGCAGAAAACACCCTGAGTTCATCTCCTTGCCTCCAGGCAGGGTCTGACCAACCCAGAAAAAAAAAGGTTTCTCTCCTGTGCAGCTTTCTTCAGAGACATCAAAGAAAACCAATCAGACTAGGGCTCTGTAAGAGCGATTGCACACTCAACCACTTCAAAAATCAATTTACTCTTTTCCAGTCATTTCCAAGTGACCCAGGTGATGACTTGCTGTATCACAATCATAGTGCAATGCTGTCCAAGACCATCAGTGGGACAGAGAGCTGCAAAGGTAAACTGCCTGGAAAATCACTTCAAAATAGTAATAAGCCTTCTGAGGGAGCTGTGGACAAAGTATATCAACTTAATACTAAAAAGTATAATGCTCTGATATTTGTTTTACGAGACTCAAAAAATAAATAAAATAAAAAGTGGGATAGTAATGTTCCAAATAACGAGATTTTTCCTCCGAAGAGCCTTCCCACCGTTTTGCAAAATGTTGCAACATCCAAGTTCTGCCACAGGTAAGCAATGGCTTGTCAATGATAAGCAGCTTAGACGACATGGGCGTCAATCTGAGGTAGGAGAGGAATGAACACCTTGCATAGTGCCCTGAACGTCCAGAGAGTAAAAAATCGGACTTGACCAGGCATTATCAGTTTGGAGCACTCCACATCTTTAAGGTGGCTTTTCCCTGTTACAGCACAAGCTTGACCTACCTTGGAGGGATGCCTGTTTTTAAATACTCTTCAATGCGACTGACATCAGCAAGAGGAAAAACCTTTTTTTCCGTCAAGCGGAATGGAACGCTGCACGGATCCACAACAAGGAGGAGGACGCCTGCACTTCGGAAGGTAAAGTCAGTGCCATTGACCTGAGAATGCAAAAACATCTTCTGCTGTCATCATCATTTTGAGAACATCTGCAGGATGACTCATTTTTCCGGCCCTTTCCCTGTGTCTTCTAAACCCATGATTCAAAGTATATTTCCAAGATTCAAATTGTGTGCTTCACTTGCTTTTTCCTCACCATCTGAAATTGCGCCTGTGTTCCTAGGCACTGCCTATAGATTCTGCCTTGACTGATGTTTGCTGACTGGAGAAGCTGCTTTGAGCAAGGCATGGTGGCCCCCACTCAGCTAAGCAGGGTGACTTCACTCTGAAGTGTTCAAGGTATTCCTTCTTACACACACTCTCACTGGGGTCAAAGCTTTATAAGTCAATGATAGGTGGCTGCCTCTGTACTTCAGCGTAGATGGCTTATTGTCATATTGGTTCAGCAAAAAATACACACACACACATATAAATATGTATCATGCCTTGATCCACAGGAATTCCACGTTAGTTTATATTTGTAGTTTGCTACAAATAATAGCTCTCCTCTGAGATCAAAATGACAAAGTGATAATTTTACCGGAATTTAAGCTACAAAGTACTACTACATTTATTTCACAACTATTGTGAGCTAAATTTTCAAAGTCATCCTCTTTAAATCAGTGGTTTGTGACCTTTTCAAGAAAAAGGAACTCCAGATATTTCCAAATATCATTAATTTCTCAGCCAAAAATGAAGGAGCAAAACAAAACAACTAAGCACTAATTAAACCCATAGGCACTGTTCCTGTTTATAAGGTGTAAAATTATAAAGTATGCTAAAGGCTAACAAAGGAGAAATGTTCTTACCACTACACCTGTCCATGCCTGGGGAAATTATAATATTTAAATTTTACTTCTAATCACTTTTGATCTCACTGGTATTCAAAATGGCACTTTAAGGCCAGGTATGGTGGCTTATGCCTGTAATCCAATCCCAGCACTTTGGGAGGTTGAGGTGGGTGAATCACCTGAGGTTAGGAGTTCAAGACCATCCTGACCAACAAGGTGAAACTCCAGCTCTACTTAGAGATACACCGGGCGTGGTGGTGCATGCCTGTGATCCCAGCTACTTGGGAGGCTGAGGCAGGAGAATCATTTGAACCCAGGAGGCGGAGGCTGCAGTGAGCGGAGATGGTGCCACTGCATTCCAGCCTGGGTGACAGAGTGAGACTCTGTCTCAAGAAAAAAAAAAAAAAAAAAGCCCTTTAGCTAATTGCACCAATCCAGTGAAAATAGTTCTGGAAGCATTTGAAGTAAATTTTATATGTGGAAAGACTAGACATGATTTCCTTATGTTTTTAAATCTCACTACTTAAAATTGAGGTACATTTAAGAAAAAAAATACCTAACAGTCCTCAACATATTCAGACTGCCCCCATGAAAAGTATCCCCAAAGCCTGTTGCTTAAAAAACCCACAATACTTTCCATGAAAACTAAAGCAAAGCAAGGTACTGTGGCCCATGCTTGTGATCTCAGCTACTTGGGAGGCTGAGGTAGAAGGGTCACCTGAGTCTAGGAGTTCAAGGTCAACCTGGGCAACATAGCAAGACACTGTCTTAAAAAAAAACCCCAAACCAGCTGGGTGCAGTGGCTCATGCCTGCAATCCCAACACTCTGGGAGGCCAAGGAGGGTGGATCACCTGAGGTCAGGAGTTCAAGACCAGCCCCCTGGCCAACATGGTGAAACCCCATCTCTACTAAAAATAAAAAAATTAGCTGGGCATGGTGCCTAGCACCTGTAATCCCAGTTACTCGGGAGGCTGAGGCTGGAGAATCTCTTGAACCCGGAAGGCAGAGGTTGCAGTGAGCCAAGATCAAGCCACTGCACTTCAGCTTGGATGACAGAGCAAGACTCTGTCTTAAAAAAAAAAAGGAAAAAAAAAAAAAAAACAACCAAAAAACCCTAATGCAATCCCAGATCTTAGGGAAGAGTTTTCAGATAATGAATGTAAAAAGTATTGGGGATAAATATGACTTTTCTAGAGTCCCAGGCACCCAGTGTGTAACAACAGAGTCAAACAATGTTTTCAGACTCTGGGGCATAGCCTGCCTGAGATTTTTTTCTTTTTTTGGCAAAACGCTCTTCCCATCTCTGTCTCTCTCTCTCTCTCTCTCTCTCTTTCTCTCTATTACCTAGTAACCTACTAGAACAGTGACACTCAGCACCCACCTGCTTCCCTCATGCAACTCCCACCAGTTACCATGCTAACAGGCTGGGATCAGGTTCCTCATGTAGCTGACTGCATTCAGATGCTGAGCTAGCAAATTTCATGCCAATAAAATTACATCACGGGTGTATTACAAAATGCAGGACTGCTAAAGGAGGGGAACAAGCATAAACACAGACTTGAAGAATCTTTAACCTGGTGTGGTGGCTCACACCTGTAATCCAAGCACTTTGGAAGGCCAAGGCAGGAAGATCACTTGAGCCCAGGAGTTCAAGACTAGCCTGAGCAACACAGTAGGACTCCATCTCTATAAAAAATATTTTAAAAATTAACCAAGTGGGACTAAAGCATGTGCCTTTAGTCCCAGCTACGTGGGAGGATCAATTTAGCCTGGGAGGTGGAGGGTGCAGTGAGCTGAGATTGCGCCACCGCACTCTGGCCTGGGTGAAGAGGGAGACCCTATCTCAAAAACAAACAAACAAACAAACAAACAAACAGACAACAACAACAACAACAAAAACCAAGAATCTTTGAGCTACAGTTACATAGGGATAGTCTTAATTCAGAGTTGTGAAGTAGAACTTAAGTTCCGGAGCTGGATGGTAGTGATGGTTGTACAACAGTATGAATGGACTTCATGCCACTGAACTGCCCACTTGAGAATGGTTAAGATAGTAAAGTTTATGTGTACTTTATGACAATAAAAAAATTAAGAAAAAAAAGTAAAATTTAATTTTCTCCACATATATATGGATTTGTGATTATGTTGCCCACCACTAAAAAAACCAAGCCCCTAAAAAGACCACATAAGATGGCACAGGACTTGGCTGAGTATTACTTGAAAGGCTGGATACCTGTCACCCAAAGAGTTCTTTGTATGGTGGCACCTAGGTCAACCTGATTTTGGACAGGCCACATGCTGAGACCTGGTTCTCAGTGGCTAACCTTGCTCTATGCGCAAATGCTAGTGTTGACACTGCAACTCATGTCTATACTTCCATCAAGCCACTTAGAAAAGACAACTAACACTTTGCATCTTCATTTTCCTCAACTGAAAAAATAGAGAAGAGGCAACCTTAAAATAAAAGGCCGAAGAGATGTTAAAACTTTCATTTCCCATATCTTAAACAATCTTGAAGCTTATTTTAAGTTTCAAAGAATAAGGTTAATGAATAAACACAATCTACTCAGGAAAAAAAATTTCTTAAATGTATTTAAAAATACAAATGTTTAGGAGGTATTTATACCTCTATCGTATTGCTTGCTACCAACAATAGAAAATGTGATGACAAACCAGTGACTATAGCCAGAAGTAATTCATGTCACCAAGATAGAAGATAAAAGCAAGAAGCTGTGACGGTGTACACATCTGCTTTGGTCTGAATGTCTGTGTCCTGCCAAATATTTCTATGTTGAAATCCTAATCTCCAAGGTAACAGTATTAGCAGGTAGAATCTTTGGGAAGCGATCAGGACACAACAGTGTAACCCCCATGAATGGGATCAGTGCTGTTATAAAAGAAGCCTGAGAGAGACCCCTGGACCGTTCTACCCTGTGAGGACGCAGTGAGAAGGTGCCATCTATGAACCAGGCTCACCAGACACTCAATTTGCTGGTGCCTTGCCCTTGGACTTTCCAGCCTCCAGAACTGTGAGAAATAAATTTCTGTTGTTTATTTTTATTTATTTATTTATTTATTTTGGAGACAGAGTCTCACTCTGTTGCACAGGCTGGAGTGCAGTGGCGCGATCTCGGCTCACTGCAGTCTCCGCCTCCCGGGTTCAGGCCATTCTCCTGCCTCAGCCTCCCGAGTAGCTGGGACTACAGGCACCCACCCGCCTCTACGCCCGGCTAATTTTTTGTATTTTTAGTAGAGACAGGGTTTCACCATGTTAGCCAGGGCGGTCTCGATCTCCTAACCTTATGATCTGCCCACCTTGGCCTCCCAAAGTGCTGGGATCACAGGTGTGAGCCACCTCACCCAGCCAATTTCTGTTGTTTATAAGCTACCTAGTTTATGGCATTTTGTTATACCACCTAGAACAGACTAAGACAACACCAGATGGTACTTACAGAAATAACAGACGGGTCTCCACGCTGGGTTTCTGCTTTATCAGGTGACTGGAATTGCACAGGGAGGTAACTTTTATGAGGATCACTAGTAAACACCACCTAGACAGAGAAGAAGTTCCATATTTATGGCAACTCTTACCTTCCTCCAAAAGGTTCCCTCAATATAAAGTTAATTATAATTAAAGCCAGTGGTTGTATTTCTTATTCTGAACTTTTTGTACATATTTCATGACCTAGAATTCCATCTTGATATTCTTAACACAGTAAGTATATATTTGTTCCTCATTTTCTGGAGCAATCCCAGTTTCAAATAAATATTATTCTTGTTGTTCACTTCAGTTCCATAACTGATTAAATAAATGTGCTTTGTATTTATATTTAAATCTTTGTAAACATTTTATGGAAAAACAGGCACAAATATTTTTTAAAGTTTTTTTCAGACCATGGTCCCTCAGTCACTCTAGGAACGAGGAAAGAAGTGTAGATAACAAGGACTACCCTGTTAAGAAACGTTTACTAACTTTGAACATGCGCAGGTCTCAACTCCTCTTTGTGACCTGCAAGGCATTCCATAAACAGAGTTGTGCCTTATAGACAGGCCCCTATTTTTCCCTGTTCTGTTACACTCAGGCAGGGCCTCACTTTCCCACAAGCACTCCACCCTCTTCCTTGCCACTCTGCTTTTGCTGATGCTGTTCCCTTCCCAAGAACGCCCTTCCCTTTTCCCTGTACTCCTCCAAATTACTCCCAGTCTCCAAAACCTGTCTCCTCCCTAAGGGCTCTCTTCTCATTCAAAGACACTTAACTCTCACACAGTTTAACACTTAGAGGTACACTGTCCATACAAACCAATGTTAAAAACTTCCCTGCATGAATAAACAATCAGCCGGGCATGGTAGTTCATGCCTGTAATCCCAGCGCTTTGGGGGGCTGAGATGGGTGGATCACCTTAGGTCCAGAGTTCAAGACCAGCCTGGTCAACATGGCGAACTCCAGTCTCTATTAAAAATACAAAAATCAGCCAGGCAGGTGGTACACATCTGTAGTTCCAGCTACTTGGGAGGCTGAGGCAGGAGAACTGCTTGAGCCTGGGAGATGAAGGTTGCAGTGAGCTGAGATCGTACCACTGCTCTCTAGCCTGGGCGACAGAGTGAGACTCCATCTCAAAAAAAAAACAAAAAACAAAAAATAAACAGTCAAAATGATCCCAAGTCGGAAGCTGGGTAGTTCTTTGAAGTCTCCAAGTTTGGGGTCAAAAATTCCTATGAATTTTCCTATTTACTCCTAATATACATGTGTTTGGTTTTGACAGTCAGAACAAAAATTAGGCCGGGCATGGTAGTTCACATCTCTAATCCCAACAATTTGGGAGGCCAAAGTGGGAGGATCGCTTGAGCCCAGGACTTTGAGACCAGCCTAGGCAACATAGTGAGACCCCACCTCTATATTTAAGAAAAAAAAAATTACCCACAAATTTTCAAGTAAAAGTGATGTTCCCAGCGACTTCAACTACTTTGCAACTGCACAAAGTCAGTAATCAATACATTTAAAAAAAATGAATTCTGATCAATGCTTCACACACAAAAGATAAAGAATGCTAAGTATGAGTGCATGGAATCATTTAACAACATAGGCCTAGAATATTTCCAATGTTAATTAAATTATTTTTATAAGTTATAATGTTTATTATAAATTATACAAAGTCTCTTCAGTATTGAAGGGTCTTAACAAATCCAGCTTGAGAATTAGGCTGGAAAATTTACTTCCCCACAAAGACTATCTCAAAATGTCACTTTAACAGTCAGATTATTATATCAGCCTGGCAAGGAATCATATAACTTTCATATGCAGGGTTGTTTTTGTTGTTGTTGGTTTCTCTGGTTGGTTTATTTTTGATTTTACTTGTATGAGAGAATAGAGGTGGCTCAGAAATATGAGAGACTAAGACTGTGATAGTAGAGTTGCCATTAAAAAAAAAAAAAAAATTGGCCAGTGCAGAGGCTTACACCTGTAATCCCAGTACTTTGGGAAGCCGAGACGGACAGATCACTTGAGGTCAGGAGTTAGAGACTAGCCTGGGAGATATGGCAAAACCCCATCTCTAGTAAAAATACAAAAATTAGCCAGGTGTGGTCACATGCACCTGTAGTCCCAGCTACTCAGGAGGCTGAGGGAGGAGAATCCCTTGAACCCGGGAGGCAAAGTTGCAGTGAGTCGAGATCATGCCACTGCACTCCAGCCTGGGCAACAGAGAGAGACTCCATCTCAACAACAACAACAAAAAGCAAAACAAAACAAAAAAAGACTTATACATTCTAGTGGGAAACACAAATCCACCTCTTTCTTCCTGCTCTTACTGCCATGAATGGATATAAATAATGAAAAAAAAAAAAGAGAGAGAAATATGGAACTTATTAGTGGAAGTAATTTTGTTTTCTTAAATCACTTAGAATAGTAAGAAATGAAAAGAAAGATTTAGTTTTCTCCATATTAATAGGCAGTATGCATATTTGTGGTAATTATTGCTTTTTTAAAAAAATTATCAGTGGAACTCAAATGTGAACATGTATCAGAATCAGCTGCAGGGTTGGTTAAAATAGATTGCCAGGCCCCAGCCCCACAGTTGCTGACTCAGTAGGATGAGGGTTGGGCCCAAGAATTCCTATTTTCTACAAGTTTCCAGGGGATCCTGATGCTGCTGGTCTGGGGGTCACACTTTGAGAACCATTTCCCTTAGCCCATATTTGTTTGTGTGAAATATAAATCAGGGCAGCTCCATCGTTTGTTTTTTCACTTGGAACTATCTGATTTCCTTTGGAACCCCTTCTGTATGCCCAATTTTAGTTTGTATTTTGGGTTCACTTTCATTGCAGTGCTTTCTTGAGATCCAGTAGGCGGCCATCTAATCAAGAATGTTAGAAGAAGCATTTTCATTTCTAACCAAAGTCAGTCTGTACTTTTTTTAAAAATAAAAATGATAGAGTGATGTGATAGTCTGTACTTTAATTACAGATAGAAATAATAGCATACGCTTCAAAAATAAGAGCGGATTTCCACCTTATAAAAAGGAAACAATTTTCATATTAGCTGTATTTTTGAAAAGAAATTTCACACTGTGCCAACAAAACAAAGTATCTTTTTTACATCACTAGCATGTAAATCCAACAGTCATATTGCAACAGAATCAAACATCTGAGAAAGAAATAAAATGAGGACCAACATAGCAACCTCTAATTTCAAACTGTGGAAAATCTGCAGTTGTTCAGGGTAAACTGACGTATCACAGGAGCAAGTATCTCTGTCATAAATTTGAACTAGTTTGCTTCTTACGTGCTTCACATTTTAGCATGGGCCAAAATTCAGGAGATGCCATGCAATGTCCATAAATGGGCAATATAGATGTTTCAAAGAAAAGTGCTCCTATTGCAAAGAAACCCTCTGACTTTTTCTCCTTGGCCACAGACCACTTTTCATCCTTGTTTACCTGCCGAGTGCCACAGCCTTGACAGAGTCCAGTGAGCATGGCCGGCATCCGCTTGACCACTGATGGCTTTCTGTAGTACTGTGGGTATGCTTTGGCCATGCAGTTACTGATGTCCTTTGAGTCTGTGGCTGCCTGGATCTTGACTCTTTCACATCCCTGAGATGAACAGTAACTGTGGCCATGCCTGTGGCTTTTGGCTTTGAGATACAAAAACAGTAACCTGCACAAAACAGAAACCAATCCACGTAGTTAGACTTATTCTCAAAAACTTACAAAATTCCTCAAATCAGCTCATGGCCAAAAGGGATATTCCTCCAATTAGTAACTTTTCCTTAAAACATAAATTACAAAATGAATAGTTATTTCTGTTTTCTTTCTATCCTTCAAGGGTCCTAAGTCAAATGCAGTAACACTTTAGGAAATATTTCATACCCTGCTTCCATTGTTGTGGAACATATCAAAGCTGATTTCTGGTTTGAATTAGTTCGATAGGTTAATTTGGGGGGATGAAATTTGGTTTGGCTCAAAAATTCCTTGGAACACTTTATACATAATGTGTTGAGTTTAGGATTTGGTAAATTAGTGGGGTTCATTCTTTTTGTTGTTCTCGTTCATAAATCATTTTGGTTAAGGCATAAAACTGAAATAATAAAAACAGGAACTGTGACTTCTTTGGCTAAGGCCAAGATAAAGTCTCAAATCAATTCCTGTGATATTTATGAAGAGCAGATGGACCTGGGTTCCTTCGGTCTATATTAGGGCCAAAACCAGGCAAAATGAACAGTCCATCCCACCCATTCTGAATTATCTTCCCACTGCCAAGATGAATGAAAAAGTCTAACTTCCAGGTAGCAGTTCAATCTCTATCAGCAAACCCAGTCCTTCCAAACCAAAGGAAGTCAAGATTCTAAAAAAACTTGATCAAGTGTGACTGATTACTAGAGATGAAGAATTCACATTTTAATGAGGTCAATAAACAGTACAAAGTTGAGATTATGAGGTATAAATCAGCTCAAATGGCACGCTGAGTATCTCTAGGACTGAGAGCATTAAAAAAAAAAAAAAAAGGCAAAACCCACAATTACTTTTGCACCAATCTAATAAAAAGAATTAGGACCTCAGGATTCTTGAAATACTCAGATCAGAAAGTATTTTACATCTTTTTACACTTTTAATCATTAACTTGTCACCAGACTATCCTTCCAAATGTGGATATTCTTTTTATTCTTGTGGAAGATCAAATGGGAATCTGGAAGTTCTATCATCTACAGAATGAAAGTCCAGGTAGTTGTTTAAGTCTAATCAAAAATTGAAAATCAATGCTGGGTGTGGTGGCAGCAGCTACTTGTGAGGCTGAGGTGGGAGGATCACTTGAGCCCAGGAGATCAAGGCTATAGTGTACCACAACTATGCCTGTGAATTGCACTCCAGCCTGGGCAACATAGGGATACACCATCTCTTAAAAAAAAAAAAAAAAAAAAAGAAAGAAAGAAAAAGAAAAATTAAAAATTGGAGACAATTATGACAATAAAACTTTTAAGCTGATAACACTGGCTGGTGGAGGACTGGGAGGGCAAATGAGTTGCATCTTATTTAAAGGCTAACCAGGCACTTAACAACTGAGCCCCGACTTCATTCCCCAAGTCAATCTCACCACCCTTCTCCCCACTCTGAACTTCTTGCCTTTCCCCAAACATGCAATGCCATGTTCTACCATGCCCCCATGCATTTGTGCACACTGTCTCTTCTGTGTAAGACATTTCACCCATTTCTTTTTCCATCTCCTCCTAAGTGTTTCTCAAGAATTAGCTCCAGGATCACCCTCTCAGGATGTCACTGGTTACTGTAGGCTGAACTTCTGAGGCAATCCAAAAGCCACATTGAATATAGAACCGAGAGCATTCAACCTTTCCTTCTCTAATGACTTGCTTTACATGCCCACATTCCTCAATGGACGGTGAGTTTGCAGAAGAAATGCATCTTCTTTCCATTGGTATCTTTATAGTGCATAGACAATGGCATATAGGAGGAATGTCTGCTTGAGGAGAGAGGCTGAAGGAACATGCTACCTGCTGGAAGAGTACAGGAGATGGAGCCTACCATAGCCCACAGGCTGAGAGACTGTAACTGGGTAAAAGCAGTCAAAACCAACAGGACCCCAGAAGAACAGGATTGGAATTAAAAAGTGGAAAGATGCAGCCTAGAGAAAGTTGAAAGCAAATATTCCACAGTTACACAGTGATTTTCAAAAACTCAAGGTCAACTTGAAAGATAGCCTAAGTCATGAAGAGAAAAATGAGCTTTCACTGAAATATGAACTATATCACATGTAAATAAACATATGAAGAACATTATTATGGGAAAAAATTATTGTAATTTCCAACTGGGCCTACTGGTTCTTCATCGACAAGGGATAATTTCTTTCTCTAAATTGCCTCAATACGTATACAGCAAACATCTTCACTCGATCCCTACTGCCAACTATAATTACGAGCCATTCTAGTTCCCCTCTAAACCTCTGATAGAGATGTGCAGAGAATTACCCACATCAGCTGCTTCACTAAACAGCCACGATGCTGAAGAACTAGCAATTTCACCATTAAAGAAAAATAGGAATAATTCTCATTCCCTGGTTTCACTGAATTACCCCGTGCTGGAGTCAAAATAGAATTTCCTCTCGGATTGCTTTCTTTGCAGTTCTTCCAGTGAATGCACAGGCTCATATTCTTCAATTTTGGATAATGAGCCATTCTGCCGCTGCAAATAGCCAAAGGTAACTTGAAAACTTGTGTTTGATGGATAGCAAAGGCCAACTCGAATCCAGTCATTCCTTTAAAGGAGAAACATAAAAAAATTAGTTTACACTTCAGCCATTATCTGTTAAGTACTATAGCGTATGCAGATAACTGTCCTTCATGCGCCACTTCTTCCACTTCCTGCCCATAGTTTTCTCCTCCTTAAATTTCTTCTGTGTGTTGGGCCACTGACAGTGGAAGTTCTGAACCACAGCATACTAACAAATCACCCACCTTCATCTGTTGCTCAAATTTCTCATATCAATAGATATACAGCAAAAATATGAACCTTTAAAATTTTTTGTTTTTGTTTTGTTGTTGTTGTTGCTGTTTTTGAGATGGAGTCTTGCTCTTTCACTCAGGCTGGAGTGCAGTGGCGCGATCTCAGCTCACTGTGACCTCCACCTCCCAGGTTCAGGCAATTGTCCTGCCTCAGCCTCTCGAGTAGCTGGGATTACAGGGGCACAACACCATGCACGGCTAATTTTTGTACTTTTAGTAGAGACAGGGTTTCACCATGTTGGCCGGGCCGGTCTCGAACTCCTGACCTCAAGTGATCCACCCACCTCAGCCTCCCAGAGTGCTGGGATTACAGGCGTGAGCCACCGTGTCCAGCCCTAAAAATTCTTAGTTTTAACAGGATTTCAAAGAACATTAAAAAGTTGGATAAAACAGACTTAGACACTCTAAAAAGATAAGAAAATTAAGTGAGATGGTTGGGTATAGGTGTACAAGGAAGCACTAATATATGGAGAGTGGAACTGTACACTGGCAAAAAGCATTCTAAAGAATTTTTTTGTTTATAATTTTACCTTTTATAAATGTATTAGGATGAGTTCCTAGTGGGAAAATTGCTGTATGTAAAGGTATATGCCTTTTTAAAGCTTTTGATTCATATCACTAAATGGCCCTAGGATTTTCTTAGTGTCCTTAAATATAAAATTAATCCTTTTTAAAAATTAAAAACATTTCCACTTTTTATCATTTTCTCTCTTTTTTGACCTTTTTATTATAGTAAATATACCTAGGATAAAATTTACCATTTTAATAATTTTTAGCCATATGGTTCAGTGGCAATAAGTACATTCTCAATGTTGTTCAATCATCATCACTATTGCCCAAACTTTTTTGTCATTCTAAAAAATGTTTAAATAATATGTAAGAAGGCCTTAAAATTCTTCACATAGCCAGGCGGAGTGGCTCATGCTTATAATCCTAGCACTTTGGGAGGCTGAGGTAGGTGGATTACTTGAGTGCATGAGTTCAAGACCAGCCCGGGCAACATGGCAAAACTCCATCTGTATAAAAAGTACAAAAATTAGCTGGGTGTGGTGGCATACGCCTGTAGTCCCAGCTACCTGGGAGGCTTAGGTAGGAGGGTCAACTTAACCCAGGAGGCGGAGGTTGCAGTGAGCCAAGATTGCACCACCGCATTCTAGCCTGGGCAATAGAGCAAGATGTTGTCTCAAGGAAAAAAAAAATATATATATATATTGTTCACCTAGGTTTTCAAGTGAAAAAAAATAATCCCACTAAAGAATAATTAGAAAATGCAGACAAAAGATAGAAAAGATGTTCTATGAATTATTGTCTATAATAGCAAAATGCAGGGTGGGGGGGCGCGCAGGAGAAACAACCTAAATGTTCATGGGGTAAGGGGGGTAGTTAAAAAAATTATGGCACATCCACAGACACAAAGCAACTTGAGGTTAGAAAGAGGGGAATATACTATATATGTTTACAATGCCTCGCTTTGGTTAGGAGAACTATAGATTATTTCCATTTTCTTTATGTTTTTCTATATTTTCCTTATTTTGTTTAATGAATAAGTACTGCTTTCATAACTTCTAAAAGTGTTATTTTCAGAAAAGGCATTATGACAAAATCTATGACTTCCCTATAATTATCTTAAATTGAGGGGTAAAAAATTGTCCATCTCTTCCTTTTGCCTCTGACCATCATGTAATTTTTATAAACTTTCAGCTAATTAAACAAGTATGACTGAATTTCACGCCCATGTGGATTTTTGAAACTTCTAGGCTCAGCATTTTTTTTCCACTTTAAAATGTCTTTACTTGCTCAGTATCTGATGGAAAGGTATGCACGGTACTTTACAAAACGCTGCATATCATTTTATTGTCATACCTCACCTCCAATTCATAATTCTGCCCAATATAACTTATAGAATACTGATCACCCTTTGACATTTCTCCATCCTCTCTGACAATTGTTTGTTTCTTTCATTGACTTCTCTGCAACTCACTGATGATATCAGATTGGGCTTTCAGAAATCTCACTCTGGCCACAATATGGACTAAGGATTGGAGGTGGGGAGACTGAAGTGGGGACTGCTCCACGGAGCCAGGCAAGAGATGATGAGGGCTTGACTTAGCCACAAACACTGTGGGTAGAAAGAAGTGGACAGATTTAGATGACTTTAGGAGCTGGAACCAACAGGGTGCAGTTACGGATAAGATGGAGTGATGAGCGAAAAGGAAGAGACAAGAATGAGTACTGGCCTTGGGGCTTGGTTGACTGTGTGGGTGGGGCACAGAGGGCCGCAGCAAGGATTACAGGAAAACAGTAACAGTAATGGTAACGGTTCAGCTCAGAGCACATGCCAGAGCCCTAACAATCTCAGAACAAGGGCATGTGCCACGATGTTCATCATCCTTGGAAGTGACTTGCTTAAAGCTGAATTCCTATATGCTCTAGTCCTTCTATATTCATTTCAACTGCATGTTTTAAGAGTGTTCTGACAAGTCAGGGCTTGATGACGACTCAGGTGAACAAGCCATTTCAATTTTTCAGGTACATATCTCAGCAGTTTCATGGAGTCGCATGGGTTAATAGCCACATGTATCTAGATTGATAAGATACATGTGGTTAACCCCTCCCTTCCTAAATAGTCCCATCCCACCTTCCTTGTTTCACCTTCTGTCATTTCCCCTGATACACTCTATGTCCCCATCACACTGACTCCATCATTTCCCCCAGGAGAACTGGCCCTTTCCCAACACTGTGCTTTTATTAATATAACAAGACAGATTGCTTCATCAGAATCATTCCTCACTGCAGCCTGGCTCAACTCCCTTAGGCAGAATTATTTAATAGTTGCTCTATCATTTGTCCACTAAAAAATAGCTTTGGTTTATCTATTTACTTGAGTTTTTTCTACCTGTCTACTCTGAACTCCTAGAAGGCAAGTACTTCTCTCATTCACCTTTATGTCAACTTACACACAATAAACACTTGAATAAATCAATTATAAAAATAGCCCCTTGGATTGCCTGTGATATTAGAACAGACAACTGAGAAATCAAGAAGGGATAAAATAGTGCTTTCAGGCAGGGCTAGCAAATACCTGGCCTTCATGTCCCAACTCTTTCACTTCTTGCCCCTAGCAGGCATTACTAATCCATCCCACAACTTTCTTCTGCCAAGTCTAAACTCAGCCTCAAAAATCTTTTAATTTTTCAGGTAAGCAAATGCTCCACTGGAACAGCATAGAAAACTACTTCCCATCCCAGCTAGAGGGAATTAAAGCATTCAGCAGTATTAAAACCTATTGTTGAATGGCTTTATGTGCATAATAACTTGACCACAGAGAAAAAAAATGCTTTTGAAATGACAGGATTCAATTTGTATAATCTCTTAATTCCATCAACACAAAATATACAGCCTCCCCACAAGAGAAGCAAAGTACGTAAAACTGGCTTTCTTTGCTTGCTGCAAAGGAGACATAAGTTATTCTTTTTCTCCACTAAATTACTACTTGCTCAACTATTTGAAATAACAGTAACAGAAACATACTTGTTGAAGTTGACGAGGTATAGAAATGTAGTCCGTGGTGCCGGCCCATTCCAGTGGATGGTATATCCCTTCTCCAGCATGACGACAGGCTGGTACTGTGGAAAGGCAGCCTTCTGATTAATACCTCGGAGCACCATAGGGTGGGATGGATACTCATCTCGTGTAATGGTCATAGAAAGATTCTGAGTGCTCCATGTCTGTACATAGACCTTGAAAAAATAATCAAGAAGTAAAGGGAAGAGAATGAAAATTTAAACGCTAAAAAGACATTTTCAGCACAAAGTCAAGTGTCTCAACTTTGAAAAGGGAGATTCTGTGATCTGTGCCAGACTAAGTGAGCAGCAGCCAACTACATCCTAAGCCACTTATAGTGCAGCCTACTTAAACTAGAAATGGTAAAAACAGACCATGTGCTCTGCTAGCCAAGATCTTCATCATCGCTTCCACCACTACAGGCCAGCTTATTCATCAGAATATAAAACTTCTGTGGCTTATACAGCTTGTCAAAGAAATCTCTCAGTCTAAGGAACACACATACAAAAAAAATTAGTAAAATAATGTGAAAACTGATATCCTCTACTCAAATCTAAGAGACTTTCCTCTAAACCAAGAGATGAAAAACTTATATATCTTAGAGCTTTGGCTTTCAATTTTCCATGACCTACGTCAGCCCACAAAGCCATTTTTCACCCATTCAAAAAAAAAAAAAGTTATAAAGTACTGTGCAACAACTGAAAAAACATTAAACTGAGACAAATTTGAAAGTCCTGAATGTATTACAGTGGCATTAGAGCTACTTGCCATGCCAAAACAAAGCCATCCCCAAATGTATCCTACAAAGGAAAATTCTTAGAGCAAATCTCCTAAAACAAATCAGTATCTGTAACCAAATTCTCCAGAATATTAAAGCAGCAGCAGAATATTGACATTTAATCTACAATACTTCTGTATTTTTCCCTGTCATTTCTACAATCTTATCCATATTGACTCCTCAATTTTATGTCCTTTTTAACTACCTCAATTATTTAATACTCTACTGACACCGCTTAAAGATTTAAAATAGACAGGAAACATTTTTAAGACTATTGATTGTCTTCATTTAAATATATACTCAATATATAATATACATTAATTTAAACATACTTATGTTTAACATATATTTATATATATTTATGTATATGTGTATTTACATGTACATTTATATATGTGTATGTGTGTGTGTATATATATATGAGGCTGTACATACACTGCATATCTGTCCCCTGCCTTAGTAACCTTAACTCTCCCTATATCACCATCTTTCTCCCTGAGTACCTTTATCCCTCAGGTCATTAAAAAGCACATATTCGGCCAGGCACAGTGGCTCATGCCTGTAATCCCAGCACTTTGGGAGGCTGAGGCAGGCAGATCCCTGGTGGTCAGGAGTTCGACACCAGCCTGACCAATATGGTGAAACCCCGTCTCTACTAAAAATACAAAAATTAGCCAGGTGTGGTGGCGGGTGCCTGTAATCCCAGCTACTTGGGAGGCTGAGGCAGGAGAATTGCTTGAACCTGGGAGGTGGAGGTTGCAGTGAGCCAAGATAGCACTATTGCACTCCAGCCTGGGTGACAAAAACAAAACTCCATCTCAAAAAAAAAAAAAAAAAAAAAAAAAAAAGCACATATCCCACTAAAAAATATTTACAAATAGTTAAATAATGATCATGCTATCTTGAGATCCAATTGCTCCCATTTTTGGCATACTACATCATTTCTAAGTAACAACAAATGGCTGCAGAACTGGGCTTCTGGCCCAAATTTCAAATTCTCAGGAGTAAATTTCTGGTCCATAGTCCTATGATTCCCAGTGCCCCCTTAGGAGTATTAGACGATTTATTTCTTTCTTCATCTATAAACAGAATTACTACTCTGATTTGTAATATAGATCAGGTTAATATTCTCAAATACATTAGATATTCAAAGGACTGAATGCTTTACTGAGTGAATGTTGAATAAATGAAAAATATGTCACATTGGTAGTTGCAATGGTAATTTATAAAAGAGCTACCATAACCACATATTTATAGAAACATTTATGATCACTTAAAAAATATAGTTTTCATTAGTGTGTACCTGCCACTTTCAGACAGACAGATAGATATACGCACACATGCATGAATACTCATGGCTGGCAAGAACTTTAGCCAAAACTGTAGCTACAAAAAGGCTAAAAGCTTATTATTTATTTATTTATTATTATTATTATTTTTGAGACAGAGTTTCGCTCTTGTTGCCCAGGCTGGAGTGCAATGGCATGATCTCAGCTCACTGCAACCTCTGCCCCCGGGTTCAAGCGATTCTCCTGCCTCAGTCCCCTCGAGTAGCATGGATTACACGTGCCCACCACCACGCCTGGCTAATTTTTTCTATTTAGTAGAAATGAAGTTTCACCATGTTGGCCAGGCTGGGCTCGAACTCCAGACCACAGGTGATCTGCCCGCCTCAGCCTCCCAAAGTGCTGGGATTACAGGTGTGAGCCACCACGCCCGGCCTTAGTTTTTATTTTCTAGTTTTGTTTCAGTTCTAGAACTTCTATAGTTCCTAGGCATTGATGGATAAACTTAATTTGGGGAAGGCAATTCTGATTAAGAATAAGATAAATGGAAAAAATAAATCACATTATAAACCATGTTCCTTTCTTCTTTATTCTACTGTAGTTAATTCTCCATCCCTTCTGGGACTTAGGCAAGTATTACTTCTTTTTTAGTATTTTTTATTTTTGCTCATGGAAATGAGAAATCCCATAGCAATAAAGAAGCTAATACCCCCACTAAAATAAACCAGAAAGTCTCTCCCGTCTTTATTCCTCTTAAGCCCTTTGTTTAGTCTATAGATAAGGATCTAAACTTTTAAGTTTTAAAATTTAAAAATCACTTTCTTTAATTGTCGTAATTCAAAGTCAGAAGAACAAAGAAGAATTCTGATCCAAGAAGCTCCAATTATTGAAAGCTCAGGTGGTGGAAACAACATGTAATTCAGGGGGCTCAGAGAAGTGACAAGCGGGAGCCCGAAAACACACCTTTGACTGGCAAAGTGAGCAGAGCTCAGCAGAGGGGAAATAGCACAGCACAGATCCTCCCCAGGAAGAGCCCACGCTACGAAAAGAACATCTAGCAGCAAATCAAAGAAAGGGCCTTCTTTCCTGCCTTTAGGGCTATCACAGCCCAATTCTATGTGGAAAATCCCTTGCTCTTCCTCTAATTCTCGTCTCCATGTTCTGATCATCTATTTCCTTTATCTCCTCTGACAGTCTATTATTAAATCCTGGCCGGGCGCGGTGGCTCACGCCTGTAATCCCGGCATTTTGGGAGGCCAAGGTGGGCGGATCATGAGGTCAGGAGATCGAGACCATCCTGGCTAACACGGTGAACCCCGTCTCTATTAAAAATACAAAAAAACTAGCCGGGCATGGTGGCGGGCGCCTGTAGTCCAGCTGCTCAGAAGGCTGAGGAAGGAGAGTGGCGTGAACCCAGGAGGCGGAGCTTGCAGTGAGCCAAGATTGCGCCACTGCACTCCAGCCTGGGCGACAGAGCAAGACTCCATCTCAAAAAATAAATAAATAAATAAAAATTCCTACCCTTTAATTGTCTGCATGGGGCAGAGGGTGGGGGCAGGATCTGCTCCTTTCAAAATCCTGGGCAACTGGTACCTCCATTCTGCAATCTCTTCCATCCACCAAAATGTCACTATTAAAATCACCTTTGCAACTTACAGCTCTTCTCCTTAAATAATACTAAGAGCAGCCGGCATTGAACTATGTGCCAGGCCATATGCTAAATGCTTTACATATGTGCATGTACTCTATCTTCACAGCAGCCTCCTATGAGAGTAATTACTATTATCCCCATTGTGTACCGACATAGAGTAGTTAATTAACTTTTCCAATGCATACTTTAGAAAATAACAAAGCCAGAATTCAAACCCAGGCAGTCTAGCTCTAGAGTCTGTGCTCTTAACCATATATACTACGGTGCAAATTAGTTCATCCTCTTATACTAGGCATCAAGTTAATACACATTAATGCTTAATGTCTTCAAAGAGGTGTTTCTCAATGTATATCATCTCCTCCATATTTTCATAGACATTATATCATAATATAATTAGGAAATTTTCCTTGGATTCCTTTCTTGTCCACTCACTCCTAATCTCCAGCTCTGTCCCCGGGAACATCTCACTTTTCATGTGACCTACTGATATTTTGCCTCAAAAGTCAGATTCTTTCATTAAGTAGAGATTACTGACCCCAAAAGCAAAGGATAAAAATCCCTCTTAGAGGGCATAGCTGTAGTGTGGCAAGAAAACCTAAGAGTCAAGAAACATGGGTTCTTGCCCCAACTACGTTCCAACCACATTTAACCCAGGGTAAATCAGCTCTCCTCTCTGGGAGTCACTCTTTCACCTCTTAAACAGATCTGGAGTTGGGGAGTTTTAAGAAAAATTCCAGGAGTCCATGACTCCTAATGAATTGAAAGAAAGAAAAGAAAGGACAGGACAGGACAGGAAGATAGATCATACTTTGGAAAATGTCAATCACACTGAAAAGCTGAAGAGTACTTCTCACAGAAGCAGTGCTGGCAGGAGCTGGTAGGAACTTGAGCATTATACGTTTGCTAAGCCTACCTGTGCATAGGTCCCACTGCAGATCACTGCATTCCACTTAGACACATTTACACAGCTTGGATGGCGGATCAGGTAGTTGTCCATTCTTCCCACATAAGCATCCTTGTATCCTGTCACAGAGCCATCAATGTCGTGGAATATGGAGTTCTTATCACCATCCATCTCACAATCTTCAAACCAGGGACCAGGCTTTCCAAAAAAGACATTCAGAGAGACCTGACCACAGTGAAAAAGAAAGACATCACAAAGTGAGGGCTCCTGCTATCTCAGCGTCCCCTGCAATTACTCAACTGCAGGTCCATTGTGATTGCTTTAAGATTAGAGCAGTTCTGAGTTAGAGTTCATAGTTGTCAGCTATGGCACTCAAATCAGCCTGAGTTTTCTACTCAATTAATGACATGCTGGGGTTGGGGGGAATTTTCCAAAACCTTATGGTGTTTAATGGGCAAATGTTAAACTTCATCGTTATTTGTATTCTTCTTTTCCCACTTAAAAACTGTTACCTGTTCTCCAGACAAAACTCATTTGTGGGGAGAGAAAGCAGAAGAGTTGTGGGAAGGGAGACTATGCAGTCACATATATTTGTTAAAAATTATAAACTGTACATGTAAGATCTGTGCATTTCCCTATATGTAAATTATATCTCAATGACATAAAAAATCTATGATAAGTTATCTTCAGAGCTAGTTAATCATTTTATCTCCAAATGCTTCAGTTACTTGTTCATATGACTCCCCCCCACCAAAAAAATAAACAGATAAGTACAGGTCAAAACAGAAACACAATTTAAGTGTTGACTTAGTATGGCTGAGTTACTGATAAACTCACTAGAATCTGCTAAGAAGCTTATATTACTATCTCGCTCCTCAAGACAGACCAAACTCAGCTCAACAATTTTCACATCCAGTAGAGTTTACTTAAAGCCTTTATCAAACACATAATGTACAGCTGCAAAATGGGCTGCAGGTGACATGTTTTACAGTCTTTAGCTGCTTCTTATTAGCAGTAAATTATATAATACCAACGCTATTGAAGTCACGCAGATACCTCTCTTAAATGCTTTTATGCACTTTTTGCCCTGGTGTGTTTTTAAATCAACAGAACATCTAAATGATAAGCAACTCAATGGAAAACTGTGACGTCTAGGACAAGTAGCGGCAAGTTCTTGGTTCCACACTTCTCTTTTCCTACGTGGTTAAATCTGAGAAAAGCTTAGAGCATATTTTCCACCCTTTTAAGTAAAGCAAATTTTGCAAACTGCTCCTTTTATAAGCTTCAGAGCATCCCCACCATAGAAAACTCCAGACTGGATGAACTGCTGGACTTAAACAATATGGACTGTATTATGCTGTTATAGCTTTAGGACAACAAATGCAGTATCTAACAAACTGCTTTTCAGTATGCCTATGCCAGTGATCACTAAACAGGATACATGGAGAACTACGGGGAGGTCCACATGGGCAGTAAGGAAACAGCAAGTCTCCATACTGGACAGGGGATCCTAGACTCATCCTGCTGATGTATGTGGGTGCCATCTACCAGCCTAGTCCGACCCATCCCCTGGAGTCACATGGCCTAAAAAAGAACCAGCCAACCAAGCTGACACTCCAATTTGTACTTGTGCCTCTGATCCACGCCCAAGCTGTTGTAGAAAACCAGACATAGACTTTGATAAACCTATCAAGCTCTATTTTAAATTGGGCAACTATAAAGTTTGTGGGTGGATGTGAATGAAAGAATGATGACTTATTTCCCAGGTGTGGCTGCCTGTGGGAACAGGCAGCTAGATGTCCTGAGACTTCTCTGTCTTGTGCCATTGCCATCATGGAACTGGCAAGATGATGAAAGCCTGGGGGCATGTAATCAGATCGTCCTGTGTGTTATGGGTACAGGTAATACTGGTGAAATTGGTAAGAAAATGATTCCTGTGGGCTACTGTACTGTAAATGGTAATTTTTACAGTCTATCTGCAATCTTCATAAAAACCTTCCAACAGTTTATATCAGAAATAACCCAATTTCAGCCAGGTGCAGTGGCTCACACCTATACTCCCAATACTTTGGGAGGCCAAGCTGAGAGGACCATTTGAGGCCAGGAGTTAAAGACCAGCCCAGGCTAATGAGGCCCTTTCTCTATAATAAAAAAAAAAAAAAAAAAAAAAAAAATGTTAAGTAGCCAGATGTGGTGGCATACGATTGTAGACCCAGCTACTTAGGTGGCTGAGGTGGGAGGATGGCTTGAGCCATCTATCCAATTGAGGTTGAAGCTGCAGTGAGCCATGACTTTGCCACCGTTCACATCACTGCACTACAGCCTGGGTGACAGGCTAAGACCTTGCCTCAAAGAAAAGAAAAAAAAAAAAGAAAAAAGAAATAACCTAATTTGTATCACACTGCCACAGTATTCTGCTTTATTCACAACCTCTTATTCTCTAGTCCCCCAGAAGAATAGCCCTCAGACAAGTAAAATAGCAGGAAGGATCCAAATCTCTTAGTGGAAATGGGCTACCCAACCAGCGTATTTCACTGAATTTTCCAAAATCATATGTCCTCTTGTTCCTATGAAACTCTACAACCTCTGTATCATCACTTGAAGTCATTTTCCCTATCAAGGTACGACTTGAATGTCAAACATACCCAAAGTCACACGGGACTTCTGTTCTCCCCTTGAACTCAATGGGAGAGAGTGCATGGAATTAGGAGCTGGCTCTGTGTGTATTTCTCCTCCCACTCATACAGACTCGGTGCAAATCCTTTGCGTTTTTGTCTTTGGGAATGTGCTATCCCTCCTTTTTTCACCATAGTCACTACGTAAGAACTACAGAACATACTTACATGTGGACCAAACTTCACGAGGGAGATATTATTCCTGGGGGTTATCTGCCAGGAATTCTTCATGAGGAAGCCAATTGCACTGCTGTACCTATCTGGAGTTGGCACATATTTTTTGAAAGTGCTCCTTGTGAGATGAATGGGCCCATCATAAATCTGAAAGCCTCTAATTGGGAATGTCCTGTGGAAATACAAGATTTTGTTTAATGCATATGGGCTGTCCCCTTAGCAGCACTTCACTTACTTGTTTTATGAAGACAGCTAAATATCCGGTATGAAATAAGCAAAATTCTAGGATACAGTAGGAACCAAAACAAGATACCTGATTGAATGAAACATATGCTGTAGTGGGAAAGACAAACAGAAAAACAAAGGATCATTTCAGAAAATAAGTGCTATAGAGACCATAAGACACAACATTATAATAGATTGGGTGGGGAGAAAGATGCTATTTTAGACAGAATGGAGGCCTCTCTGAAGAGGTGACTTTGTCTTCCTAGAATCAACTCAGTTAAGATCTTTTATTTGGAACCTCAGGTACTTTGGTCTTCGTTTCCAAATCTCCAGCCATGAGAACAAAAGACAAGTCTGTGCTTAGGCAGAGAACCACCTCTCAAGCCACTAAATGATGGTACAAAGGTGAAATGATACATTTAAAAGTGTGAAAACATGAGCCCTCAAGGTTTACCATGTCAACAGGGTTAGCTAGACTGAGAATTTTGTTTTATTCATTTTCCCCCTTTCTGTTCAAACACAAACTCCTTAGCCTACTAATCATAAATCAATAACTGTAATTAATGTATAGGAACTGGTAATATTCTGAACTCCTTAAGTTCCTCTCCTATTAATTCTTTAATTGCATGGCAGAGGATCTCCATAGCAACTAATTATTCTACAACTAGGCAATGTTTTACAGCAAAAGCATATATGCTAGCAAGAAAACCAAATAGCCTAGTTTAAAAACCTTCGCATCATGATGTATTTAATATTTCTAAGTATACATCTCAACATGGTTCTCCCCTGTAGAAAAAGTTGTGATATGGTCTGGCTCTGTGTCCCCACCCAAATCACATCTTGTAGCTCCCATAATTCCCACGTGTTGTGGGAGGGACCCAGTGGGAGATGACTGAATCGGGGGCGGGTCTTCTCCGTGCTGTTCTCATGACAGTGAATGGGTCTCACGAGATCTGATGGTTTTATAAAACAGGAGTTTCCCTGTTTTAAAAAGAGAGCACAAGCTCTCTTTTTGCCTGCTGCCATCCAGCTAAGATGTGACTTGCTCTCGTTGCCTTCTGCCATGATTGTGAGGCCTCCCCAGCCATGTGGAACTGCAAGTCCAATAAACCTCTTTCTTTTGATTTTAAATTGCCCAGTCTCAGGTATGTCTTTATCAGCAGTGTGAAAACAGACTAATACAAGTTGTAAAGATATGATCATATTAAAGCTGTTTCCATTAATCAATGAGAAAGTTTGATTTTGGAAAATCCTCCTTACCAAACAGCAAAAAGCATTTTGAAATAAAACTGGAGGTCAATATAAAATACAGAGTGAAATTGATTTGGCGACCATCACATTGCAGCCCATATGCCAACCAATACAGCTTTTTAAAAAATCTACACCTTAGAAACAGCAGCAAGAGCCTAATTGTGAAGAGCACAGCACTGAAGACAACCTAACTGGGTTTGAATTCCACCTTCTCTACCTTTAGTAAGATACTCATTTGTAAAACAGGATGCTGGCAGAACCTATCTCATTGAGCTTTGTGAGGATTAAATAAATATATTTACAACAGGGCCTGACATATCACAAGCATTTAATACATGTTAGCAATTAAAAAATCCATGAAATTCTTTTCCCAATGGCTTCTATGGGCTAACACGAGTTCCACACAGAGTGTAGCACATAGCAGTGCTCGATATTCCACAACGACAAGCACAAGGGGTGAGAAGCCAAGCATAGTGACCTTTTTCCAGAAAATAGTACAGCTCTCCCCCGAGTCCTCACTCTGCGCCACCACTCCCCAAAGCTACAGTCTGTATGTCCCATTCCTCTGCCTTGTTCTAGCCCAACATTCTGCGACAGCACTCCTCTAGGGGAGTTGATTCTTGAAGAATTATGACATGGGCTCAGATGTGAGGCCTAAAAACACTGTTGAAGATTTTTCTACCTGGTTTTCTCACAAGTAAAATGAGAAGTCCAAACTGTGCCTCAGAACTGAGATATGAATTATTAGTTAATAGTTTCCTTAAAGCTTTGAAGACGTGCTAAGTACAATTTTAATGACTCTGTGATGATGATGATGATGATGACAGAAAACATGCCAAGAGCCTACCCCGTTCCCTTCAACATCTAAACCGCCATTAATTAGACAGCCGTGGTGGGGTTTTGAGTTAACTTTGGCATCAATCAACTCTCATTTCCTAGGACTCTTTTCAGTAGGTAATTTCCTTTTTCCAGTAGCTATTTCTGAAAACCAACAACACACATTGAGGAAAAACTGACCTAATGTCATAGTTTAGGGTTTGGCAACTTTCTATGGCTCAAGAAGGAAGAAAAAAACAGTTTATATAAGGTCTTATATAAGGAATGAGAAACAAGACAGATTTCTTTGTTATAAAATTGATAATTAAATCTATGAAATGTTTAATAACTAATGCTCCAAAATTTCAGGAGGATAATACACATAAGAATTATAATAGTAGTAGTAGTAGCAGTAGCAGCTGTAGCAGTAGTAGTAATAAATAATAAAATAGGAAAAGAGTCTCATGGTAGGAACCAATCCATCCAGGATTATTACAGAAACTTCCCTGAGGGTTAGGTTTTCCTTTATTGCTTAAATTTAACACTCCACAGCTAAAGCAATGCTTACCTGTTCCTGGGTAATGTCCGAGGCTTCTGGTCTATTCCTCCAGTGCCTACATACTTGTTCTGACCACCCTGAAAGCCGTAATTCCTGCTCTCCCCAACAAAGAGAGATTCAGATACCTCTTGGCTGGAACCTTCATCACTTGGGAAGCTTCCATCACTGTTAAAATAAGAGCAATCATTAGCTACATTTCTCCAGAAAATTTAAATGTATTCCCAAATGTAGGCATGCTATAACTGAAAAGCTAAAAGTTTTAAAAGGAGTCAATAGCTTTTTCTAATACACATTCACAAGTCTTCAGAAACTGCTTTTTTTTTTTTTTTTTTTGAGACAGGTTCTTGCTCTGTCACCCAATGCTCGAGTACAATGGCAAGAACATGGTTCACTGCAGCCTTGACCTGCTGGGCTCAAACAATCCTCACACCTCAGCCTTCCAAGTAGCTGGGACCACACATGCGTGCCACCACGCCCAGATAATTTTTTAAAATTTTTGTGGAGATGGGGTCTTGCTATGTGGCCCATGCTGGTCTTAAACTCTTGGCCTCAAGTGATCATCCTGTTTTAGCCTCCCAAAATGCTGGGATTATAGTTATGAGCCATCACACTCAGCCTTGAAATTGCTTTTAAACTATAAAAATACCTATACCTACTTATAGCTTAATATATATATACATACATATATCCCTCTTAAGATATATATATACTTTTTTTTTTTTAAAGAGACAGGGTCTCATTCTGTCAGCCAGGCTGGAGCAGCAACCTTGAACTCGAGCTCACAGGATACTGCCATCTCAGACTCCAGAGTAGCTAAGATTACAGGCATGCCACTATGCCTGGTTAAGGTTAATTTTTTTATTTTTGGTACAGACAGGGTCTTGCTATGTTGCTTAGGCTGGTCTCAAACTCCTGGCTTTGAGCAATCCTCCCATCTTGGCCTCCCAAACTGCTGGGATTACAGGTGTGAGCTGGTATGTCCAGCCCTCATATGAATTAATAAATGATTTACAAATTATATATAAACAAACTTTAATATAGCAGCAATAATTGATTGCTCTAGTCTCAAGCAACAACACTGAGAATGAGGAGAACAAACTTGTCCTGAATATAAGAATTAAATGACAAGCATATTTAACATGACAACTAGAATGACTATTATCTGTAGAAAAACATATAGAACAAAAAGTTTAGTTCTTAAAGAACTATACTTGCTAAATTAGAGCAGCTTCTAAGAAAGAAAATATTAGTTTTTTAATTTTCTCCCTACTTTTACTCCCTTCCTCTTTTTTCCCCTACTTTTAAAGAACTTTAGTCTAAATCGAAAGTGTTTTCTTCTAAGCAGAAATTATCCTTCTGTGAAATTCCAGCTATATTAACCTAGTACTTTGCTATGAATTCAATTAATCCAGAAAAAAAAATGTATTTTTGGCCCTCTAGTGGCATCAGGAAGAGGTTGCTAATTTTTTTATGTTAAAAAAATAATAAAACATTCCCGTGTATTATCAGAAAAAAAAAATCAAGGGTTATTTTAAAGCTTTAAAATAAGTATTTTTAAGCAATTACAAACCTGGCAAAGGTCAGTCCTATTCCATTATCTGCAAATCTGTAAAAGAAGAGAGAATGAAGAACATTTTAATTCACCATATTATGTAAAAAGAGGTAATTCTCTCAATATTTAATTATCATGAAATCCAAAAGGTCCCAATATTTACTCTCTACATGACCACACAAAAATTTGATTTCACAATAACTAGGAGCACAGAATCTGCAGTGAGGGCACCCAGTTCAAATCCGGGCTTTGCCAATTATTAGCTGTGTGACTTTTGGCAACCTACTCAACCTCTCTCTCTCACTTTTCCCATCTATAAGTTGAAATGAAAATATAACCTTCCTCATAGGATTCTTGAGAGTATTAAACATACTAAATAATTTCTAGTGTTGGCAAGGTACGGTGGCTCATGCCTGTAATCCCAACACTTTGGGAGGCTGAGGCAGGAGAATCGCTTGAGCCCAGGAAGTCAAGACCAGCATGGGCAACACAGGGACACTCTGTCTCCACAAAAAATTTAAAAGTTAGCAGGGCGTTGTGGCACATGCCTGTGGTCCCAGCTACTCGGGAGGCTAAGGTGAGAGGTTTGCTTGAGCATAGAAAGTTGAGGCTGCAATGAGCTATGACTGCACCACTGCACTCTAGCCTGGGTGACAGGGCAAGACCCTGTCTCAAAAAATAATAATTTCTAATGTTAGGAACAGTGCCTGGCAAACAGTAAGCAGTGTATCAAAGTATTAGCTATAATTATTATTTTTATAACTATGTTTTAAAAACAACTAGACTGTGGTATATGATTCTGAAGCCATTTCTACAGATTCAACACAATATCAGTTTTTTGGATGAAAAAACTCAGAAATGATGTGAAATGCCAAGAAGCTAATTTCAGTGCCAGAAAAAAAAAATACACACACACATTTTTCTAGACTGTTGAACACTAAATCTTAGCTCAACATGCATGAGACCACTCCTAAAATTATACAAATGGGAAAAAAAGTGAGATACTTACTGCCTCAAGTCATGTTAAGACATAAGTCAACAGATTTACTGAGTTGGAATTATAAAGTTTTTATTTTGAATGGCATCAGAAGAGCTTTTCTGATGCCTTAGAAGAGCATCAGAAAAACTAAGGAGTTTTCAAGAGGAAGGGAAAAGATCCAGGTAGTTTTATTTAGCGCTCTGACATAGCCATGCTTATTATATAAAGTTAAATTCCCGGTTTCTGTTCAATTTCATCAAAAACTCTCATGTCACCGGATAAGTTCTGTTCCAATAAAAGCACAAGAATGAGACAACTTCAAACATTTGTGGTCTTTTAACTCTAGCATACTTCCTCAGAGCTTGTCCTGTCTTAATAATAATAATATGATTCCAAGAATCATCACTGTGCTTTCATGCTACTGGCTTTAAAAAGAATCTGAAAAATAATACATCAGTGTCATCATATAATAACTTGGTAGAGAATACCCACGCTGAATTTTGAACGATAATATCTCCTCCTCTGACCCAAGCTCCATTATCATTATTTTTAAAAGCAATGAGCCTGTCAATTAGAGCAGCAACACGTGGTTTTTCGGGGTTTGCATCCTGATGAGGTCGAAATCTAGGGGTTAAAAAAAGAATTTTAAAAAAATATAACATTAAAGCCATAGGAATTAGCTAGTTATAAGTTTAAGTGTCAAGAAGCAGAATTTAAATTTGACCAAAACAAATGAAAAATTATTAAGATACAACTTACTTACATTTTAAACATTCAAAAGAAATTACATTTATTTACACACAAGTTTCCAGAGAACCAACTGCTTTTACATCTTCTTCGTTTGTTTTTGAAAAATCAATTAAAATGGACACTGCAGAATATTATTGCATAAAAATCATTTCCAAAAAAACCCAGATCAGGAAGTCTGGCATGTGTTTACAAATCCTTAAGGTACATGTTACCAATATAAACTTATTTAATAAATTAATAATATATTTCAACATACATATATGTGAACTAGAGTATAATTTGAGTTGTATGCTGGTTAAATGTTTAGATATAGACAAAACTGGGTTCAATATCATTAAAATGCCTAAATTTAAAATAGACTGTATTTTTTTATATTTTCTTTTTTTGAGACAGAGTCTCACTCTGTCACCCAGGCTGGAGTGCAGTGGCGCAATCTTGGCTCACTGCAACCTCTGCTTCCCGGGTTCAAGCATTTCTCCTGCTTCAGCCTTCCGAGTAGCTGGGATTACAGGCACCCATCACCACACCCACCTAAGTTTTGTATTTTTAGTAGAGACAAAGTCTCCCCATGTTGGCCAGGCTGGTCTCGAACTCCTGACCTCAGGTGATCCACCCACCTCAGCCTCCCAAAGTGCTGAGATTATAGGTGTGAGCCACCGCACCCAGCCAGACTGTATTTAATTAACATATTTATTATAAAGACTGAACTTCACCTTTTCTTTTTCTTCTCTCTAAAACAGTTATAAGGACCTTAGTGAAAAGGTAAAAACAGTTGGTGTCAAAAACTGTCCACTATAACAACTCAAATAGTCAAACGGCCCCATGATGCTCAAATACTCAAATACATGATACTCAAATACTCAAATGGCCCCATAAGGCCACCTATTTTTTTTAATCATTTCTATTTTAATCTTACAAAACAAACGGAAGAAAAAAAGAAATCACAGCTTTTCAGAAACCAATTCAACAGGTAGAGATTTTCAACCAGTGAGGAAATATCATTTGCCTAATGCTAATACCACAGGTGTTGGCACACAGTAGGTGCTCACTAAATGGATATGATGGCAGAAGCAGCTATCGAGAGAAAATACCAAGTGCAAATGTCCTTAGGCATGAGTGAGCTTAGCATGTTCAGGAACAGCAAGGAAGTTTGCTGGAGAGAAAGAAGCAAGGGAGACAGAATAGAGAGGAGGGCAAGGGCTAGGTAAAGATCTGGGTCTCCATTGGAAATGCAATGGGAAGTCAATGGAAGCATGGAATCAAGGAAGGGATGTGATGAAATTTCTTTTTTGTTCTTTTAAGAGATCACTGATTGCTATTTGGAGAATGGATTATAGAGAATGGACTCTAAGGAGACCAGTCAGAAGGATCTTCATGTGTTTCAGACAGATGCACGTGTGGTATAAACTGGGGCAGTAGCTGCGAAGATAAAGAGTGTCATATCCATCTTTAGATTATATGGCCCAAGTCCCTTTACCCTAACTAGCTCTGACTTAAGAGGTAAAAAGTTTGACTCTAAGCCAACATCTACTCTCTGGCATTGTAGTTCCTGCCAAACAGCTTTGTAGTCATTACATAATAGTAAGCAGATGAAAGAGTTCCGGAACGGAGACATACTGTTCTAAACGAAAGCAAAAAAAAAAAAAAAAAAAAAAAAAAAGAGTACTATAAGGCAGCATCTGATTCTCTGCTGTAACCATCTCAACTTTTCTGAACTTCCTATCAATATAAATCAATCACGACACCCCCACAGTGCTCAGGCATGTACAGGGAGAAAAAAAATAATCAGTAACTGACCACTTGCTTTGATACCCTTTATTTCCATCTTCTTTCCCACTTGGCATATAGACAATAGTTACTTTTTCCCAATTTTGTTATTATCATCATTGAGTTTTTAGCACAATTCTCAACTGTCTCTTAATTGTCCTCTGCTTTAAATGTACTAGGTGGTTCTAATGCCCTTTCACTCTTGTAGATTAAATTTCCTAATTTCAAACCAAGAGCTTTCTTCAGTTAAAATTTTCCATCTTTGGATTCCTATATTTTCACGTCTTGAAGACACAAGGAAAGGCGTACGTGATTAACAGGTTTTTTTGTTTGTTTTTTTGAGATGGAGTCTTGCCTTTTTGCTCAGGCTAGAGCGCAGTGGCATGTTCTCGGCTCACTGCAACCTCCGCCTCCAGGGTTCAAGTGATTCTCCTGCCTCAGGCTCCTGAGTAGCTCAGATTACAGATGTCTGCCATCATGCCCAGCTAATTTTTTGTATTTTTAGTAGAGATGGGGCTTCACCGTGTTGGCCAGGCTGGTCTTCAACTCCTGATCTCAGGTGATCCACCCGCCTTGGGCTCCCAAAGTGCTGGGATTACAAGCCTGAGCCATCGCGCCTGGCCCTGATTAACTGTTCAGTCAGCTTCCTCTTTGATGAACAGATTAAATATCTTCTGGATCTTCTAAGCCTGGTGTTTAATATATGAGCTGGTTTATTACTCATTTATGCTAGTTTTTATCATTTTTACCATGTCTAAATTGCATGAATATATATATGAGCATATTCTAAACACTAGTTCAGTATATGCACAAGCTCTTGTTACTTTTCTGCTATAATCAGTTCTTTTCAATAACAACTTCCAAATGGAGCCCAATTCCTTATCAATATGTATGTAGTTATAAACTAGTAAGAGAAATAAATAATGGAGAGAAGAAAGATAACCATTTTCATAATATCACATACACACACCTAGTAAGGAACTACTTAAGTCATTATGAGTAAACTGTTTTATTGTCAAGTCTAATTAAAACATCAATGAACTCAAATATATTTACTCTATTCATATATATATACACATATATTCACATATATACACATACACATTACTATAAATATACATAAATATATATACATAAATAAGTTTTTAAGGCAGGGAAGAGAACCAATTGTGTTTATGGATTTTTTGGCAATGCTAAGCAAAGAACACATTACTTTCTACCAATTATAATAAATTATATTAGTTCTACCAATTATAATAAACTCTTCAAAGCTAAAAAAGCAGCAGTAACCTTCTAGATAGAATTCTTTATTTGCCAGCTAATATTCTCCTCTTAGTTCATAATTTATTGTCATCTATATACTCTTTTTTCCTCTTAAGTTCATCTCCTCTATTTTTTCACTTCATTTGTTGATCAGCTTTTAGGTATCCAGTTCTTTGTGTTTTATTTTTTAAAACGCCCACAGTTTCTGGGTTTCTCAAATGCTATCTGATCATTGCATCAACGTATTTCAGGCTCAACTTGATGTTTGAGGAATCCTCAAGACAAACTAGACTTTCCCCAGTTTTCTTCTGACCTCATGTCTTATTAAAGTGTTGTAAGAATCTGCCTCACCCTGAAGTCAGGATCACCAACCAATGGTGTGCTTCCTACTTGATTCTTTGAAGAACAATCAAGCCTGGTATTCTTTTCCTAAGTGTCTGTCAACAAAGCCTATTAAATCTAGCACTCTATCAACTCCATAAACTGGTCAATCAATTTGAAGTACGGAAAATAATAATATGTACACAGGTTCTACTGAATATGACTTTAAGTCACCATCTTTTCCAGAAAAGTTTATTTTCATCCGGGACATTTTCTTTATTTTGGCTCATATATAGCATGTAAGAGAACTCTGCTGAAATGCTGATCCATACCTAATGCATTTTGTGATTACAAAAGAAAGTAACCTAGAGCCTGGCTATGATGTAAATCTGAGGCTACAAAGGGCTGAACCAGAACCAGGTTGCTCATCAAATTTGGGATCATTCCTTTTGAAATATTAAATGCAGTATTCATTTTGACCACGAAGAATAAATTCTGTATGGTTTGGTTTTTCAAGGATTAGACTAAACATCTTAGTTTGACTTATTTTTCAATGAATCATACTGCACACCAAATTTGGAAACTTTCTCAACATATCTCCTCTTTTTTCTATCTCTTTCTGCAACTCTCTCTAGCATCTATTTATAGCAATGAAAAAGGAGAAAAACATCAACCTCTTTGGTATTTCAATAAGATAAAAGACCAGTCACAGGACCTGGAACAACAGAATAAGTGGTTTTCCAAAAACCCTTTTACGAACTTTTAAAACTTTATTTTAAATGTATTACCACAGAAAGAGCACAATAAACTCCAGTTAGAAAGTTTTGCTTTGGCAAAGTATAGCTTGAGTGTGACTTAAAAGAGCCAGCTTTACCTTGCACTGTTGTCCAAACAGAGGTATTCCCTTGGGTCAGCAGCACTAGAGTTGGTTGTTTTGACACCTTTGTCAATAAATAAGCCAGCCTGAAAAATATAAATAATGGACTGGAATGAATATGAATCCCAACTTACAACAACATATACAATGATTCATGAAAATAGATTTTAGCTTATCACTTCTACCAAAAAAAGTGGGGCAGGGAATCAACAGCAAAGGTACTGTAAAAAAAACAGCTACTTTCCTGGATATTTTCTACTCATTTAACTCATTTCACTCATTTAGTCATTCAACAAATACTTACTGGTAGGCACCCAGTGTTATACATTAGTTAACAAGAAAAATATCCTTGTTGTTGCTAACACAAAAACTAGCAGAAAGACATGCAATTAAATAAATAATTACAATCCAAAACGATAAGCATATGATAAAGGAAGCAGATGAGGTTTGAGCAGAAAAGAAGGGCATCTGGAGAGGCCTTTTTTGTGGGTGGAGGTGAGAGGATTCAGGGAATGCCTCCTAAAAGAAGTGACCTCTTAAAGCTGAAACCTGAAGGATGGAGAGAAATTAAGCAAAAGAATGGATTGGTGGTGCAAGGGAGGGGGTGGGAGGAAGGAGCTGAAGAGCCAGAGAAAATAACTCAAGGGAATAGTTTGTACAAAAGTCTAGAGATGGCAGAGAGCATGGAACAGCCAAGGGGAAAAAAAAAAAAAAAAAAAACCTTGATGGACAAACAAAAATGTATGAAGGAAGGAAATATAATGGAGAAGGCTAAAGAGGAGCAAACATCAGATCACATGGAATTGATGTGCTACAGAAGTCAGGACAATAGGAATTTAATAAACGCATTGTAACCAACTGCAAGTTAAGGAAAAAACACTGTAGCTATAAAATGGATAATGGATTGAAAGAGAATTTAAAAAAAAAAAAAGGAGGCAAATAAGGTAGAAGATGATTTCAGTAATCCAGAAGAGAAATAAAGATGACCTAGACTCATGGCCATACTAACAGTGGAAAACAGATAAAACGAAAATTATTTACTAAGTAGAATTGATATCATTTTGTAATTGATAAAATTCTGTGGGTGAGGGAATGAAAGCAATAAAAACTCATATATTTTTGGTTCAGGCCACAGCTGAGTAGTAGTTTCGTTCACTGAGACAGACATACGAGAATAGGTCTGGGCCTAAAAATAAGAATTTTAGTTTGCAACATGTTTTATTTATGTCCATTAGACATTCAAAGGGTACTCAGTAGGCAGTAGGATAAGCCTGACCAACCTGGACTAGTACAGATTCGGGAGGCATCAGCAGTTGAAGCCATAAGGACCAGTGTGTGTGTGTGCACACATGTGGGTGTGTGCCTGTGTGTGCATGTATGTTTATGAGTTATTCCAAAATGACATGTTTCTTTTTGAGTACTCCAAGAATTCAATCTCCTTTGGCTATAAAGTATTATCCTGGACAGTCATTTCCAAATTTAACAAATTAACACCTAATCATCCACTCATGTCATTTAAATTTAATATTCTTATTAATTGAGTAAATTACTGCACGTTAAAAATCAATTAGAATGGGGCCAGGCATAGTGGCTCACACATGTAATCCCAACACCTTGGGAGGCCGAGGCAGTCAGTTCACAAGGTCAGGAGTTCAAGACCAGCCTGGCCAAAATGGTGAAACCCTGTCTCTACTAAGAATACAAAAATTAGCTGGGCATGGTGGCAGATGCCTGTAATCCAAGCTACTCAGGAGGCTGAGGCAGAGAATTGCCTGAACCCAGGAGGCAGAGGTGGCAGTGAGCTGAGATCGCACCACTGCACTCTAGCCTGGGCAACAGAGCAAGACTCTGTCTCAAAAAAAGAAAAAAAAAATTCCATTAGAATGAGGTGCTTTTTATACCATTTACAATTAAGAAAATTTGAGGATTTCTACTATGAAATGCTACTTTCAATAAACATTAACTTAATCAACTATTCAGCTCACAAAAATCAGTTTTGTATAGTTTTTTCCTCAACGCTTCATCAAGTGATTCTAAGCTCTTCAAACTGTAACACACTTAGGTTTTTAAAGGATCTTCTGAGTATCATAAATGCAAAGTATTCCTTGAACTCTGGCGTGGGTCACATCAGGGTAAAGGATCTGGGCATCACACACGTAACAAAACATTAAAGTGCCTGTGAGCACAAAATAAACCAAATGTATTTATCACCAGGGGGTGAAGGGTTAGAGCCAAATTTCATGAAAAAATGGAAACTCCTAATGGCCTTTAGGTTACTTGATCTGTATCATTTTAAATTAGGTCAACTATTCTTAAGCAATATTTCACTATTTATATAATTAGTATAATGCCTAATAGGACACTCTACCAGCCACTGTGAATCAAAAAGAAGAGATGAATTATGCTTATCAACCCCTAGAAGCATATTATTTAATGTGTACCTCCCTAGAAACAGGTAACGACATTAAAGATTGGAAAGAAGTTGAGAGGGAGGAAGAGGTGAGAAGAAACAAGAAAGAGGATGAGGACACATGAATCAAATCCATTATGTAATTATTCAGGTTACACGTGCACGTATGTGTTGCACATACCTGTATGTGCAATAGGTATGTATAAATGGAATGCTCTCTATATATCCTGAACAGGGAGGGGTTAGGTGTCTGTTTTTAATTACAAATTACTTTCTCTGATGACAAGTTCTACCAAAAATTGACATTTCTCAGCTATAATCTACTACAGTTTGAATGCATCCCCCAAAAAGCATGTGTTAGAAAGTGCAAAAGTATTGGGAGGTAGAGCCTAATGGGAGGTGTTTAGGTCATAATGGATTCACCCTCTTGAATGGATTAATGCTGATTATAAAAGAGCTTGAGGCAGCAAATTTGTTCTATAGCTCTCTCGCCTTCTCCTTGCCCTTCTACCGTGGATGACACAGCAAGAAGAACCTTACCAAATGCTGTCCCCTTGATCTTGGACTTCCCAGCCTTCAGAACTGTGAGCCAAATAAATTGTTGTTCATTATAAGTTAACTAGTCTGTGACATTCTACTACAGCAGCACAAAGTGGACTAAAATATAATCACAATAGTTCATCCTTTACACTGTCTAGTATATGTACTAATTGTTAAAACTTAGAAACCTACCTTAAAATTTGAATGGACCCTGTTGTTATAAAATATACCCAATGGAGTGAGTTCCGGTTTTGCCAAGAGCTGCAATCCACTGGATTCCCCAGTTGGTTCCTTGTGGAATAAATACCATATTCCAGCATCCTACAAATGAAAGGACAAGCCCATTAAAAGCCTGATTTATACAGATATCTATGAAACACTCTCATAAACTAACTGCTTCATCAGCAAGTTTAATCTTTTTCACCCAAATTTTTCATTATTGCAGGTTCAGAATTGACAATAAAAAGTTGTACACACATCTCAAAGTGGTTATATCATGTATTTTTTTAAAAAAGCAAATTTAATTTTGCTTGCAGGATTGGACAAAAGAGAAATAATTGGCTGGTATAAAAATTCACTTTCAAAACTTTTCCATCATTATCTACATTAAAAGTTATGCAGAATTAAAACCAAATCGGCTTTCCATGTAACCAAGACAGCACAGACGTTAAGCAATATGGTTTTTATCTGTTTACCTCCAAACCTGTTCAATAGATGAGTCATGCCTATTAAACAACTGTCCACCAGCACGCAGAGATCACTGACTTCTTTCAAACAAGTCTAATGCCCTTCCTGTCTTGAGGCAAATTTTTGCCAAAGAAAAAAAAAACCACCACACGTATGAATCAGGATGCTGTCTCAGGCTGGGCCCTGTCTGTTCAATTTCAGTATTACTGACCTTAATAGGAACATAACAGTTTAAAATTTTTTGACACTCAAAAATTAGACATAAAAATGGAAATAAATGTTAATTCCCATGACAAATCTTTATTTTACAACTCAATTAAAAATCAGCCCAATGTGAAGGACAACTTCACTTTATGGAACTTCAATTAAATAGTTTGTTAAAACTTAATCATACAGTGTAAAAGGACAGCATTAATTCAAATTCAGCACACATTTATTTAGTGCCCACTATATGCCAGGTATACAGTAAGACTATTCTCAAATAATTCATAGTCTAATAAGAAAGATAGAGATAATTAAAATATAATATACCTAATAAGTACTTACTAGCTGTAACAAATAGAGTCAATTGGGAGGAGAGATGAGAGAGGAATTATGGAAAACATATATTTATACCTACACACCAAAATGAATGCCATGTGTAACATTTTCCATGATAAAAGTCTACAAATGGGTCTTAATAAAACAAACTACTCTGAAAAATGTTTGCTACCTCAACTCTTCTGGGCACAAAACAGACAAGTTGACAGGATAAGACCTGGAGGGTCGGAAGAAAACTCCATACCATAACCCATAAGCTGAGGGCAGAGTGGACCATCCTAGGATGCAATGGAGATGGAGATGGGAGTGGGACGGGGATAAGGGGAGTAGCAGCTGTTTCCTGTTAAAACACAGTGGTGTCAACACAGGTAAAAGGAGCTTTGTAAAAGGCAGTGGAAAGGTACAATGAAAAAATGGTTTGATTTACTTTGGGAGGAAAAACCCTGCCCAAATTAGCTTTTACTGGAACAGTTTTTCTAGAGAGAAAATAAACAGCTCACAGAATAAAAAGGAAGAACATACATGCAACGCTTTCTTCTTTTCTCACATGAGCCACAGTAAGGGTATCTGGCAGCCTCACCTTCTATTTTTCATGAACTCTCGGCAATTTGCTTTAATCTTCAAGCCCTGACTTCTAAAAAGAGCTAAAAGAAATCTTTGTTCTGACTGTTGACGCATAATGTTACATAGATCAGAAGATGGCTGTGCATCAACTTCTTGGTCATCTTTACTCAAAAACTCACTTTCCAGTTAGAAACTCTAGCACAAACCTCATACAGGCTCAACAAATATTTGATGAAAAATGAATGAATGAAAACCTAAAATGATCAGATGTCTGGGTTTCTGCCCTGTCAAATAGAATCTTCAACTGACAGGGACCTTCAGATTATGTGTTATGTTTTTAAAGAAAATAACAGATATGAGTTCAAACCATCACCCACTGATGCCTTTTTTCCTGTTATCTCAAATAAATACTCCCTTCAACTAATCTTTTGCTTCATCTTAGCAAACAATGCTAGGTATTTATTTCCTTTTTAAAACTTTAAATAGCCATGATGTATAAAAATGAATATTTAGGTATCACTGCAAATTTCATTTTTTTAATTGCAGTCTTCAACACAGTTACAATCTTGATAGCATACTATCTTAAAAGATTCATTTAGTGGCTGGGTACGGTGGCTCACGCCTGTAATCCCAGCACTTTGGGAGGCCAAGGCGGGCGGATCACCTGAGGTCAGGAGTTCGAGACCAGCCTGGCCAATACGGTGAAACCCAGTCTCTACTAAAAATACAAAAATTAGCCAGGCGTGGTGGCAGGGGCCTGTAATCCCAGCTACTCAGGAGGCTGAGGCAGGAGAATCGCTTGAACCCAGGAGGCGGAGGTTGCAGTGAGCCAACATTGCGCCACTGCACTCCAGCCTGGGGGACAGAGCGAGACTTCATCTCAAAAAAACAAAAAGATTCATTTAGCCTGAGTATGGTGGCTCATGACTGTAATCCTAAAACTTTGGGAGGCTAAGGCAGGTGGATAGCTTGAGCCCAGGAGTTCGAGATCTGTCTGGTCAACACTGCGAAACCTTTCTCTCTCTCTCTCTCTCTCTCTCTCTCTCTCTCTCTCTCTATATATATATATATATATATATATATAATGCATATATATATTATATATATTATATATATAATATATATTATATATATAATATATATTATATATATATATATAATCAGCAGGTATAATGGCATGTGCCTGTAGTATCAGCTACTCAGAAGGCTGAGGTGGGAAGATGGCTTGAGCCCAGGAGGCAGAGGGTGCAGTAAGCCAAGGTCACACCACTACACTTCAACCTGGGTGACAGAGCAAGACCCTGTCTCAGGGAGAAAAAAAAAAGATTCATTTAGGTTTTAAATGAGCAGTTTTAATAACACTAAAATTCTCAATAATAAATACAAATTTCTCCAAACTTATCCAGGGGACATTTCTACTACCCAAAAATATCATTTAGTCTCTTAAAAATTATTCTCATGTGTGTTTTAATTCATCATAACGAGTTTTGCTGCTTTCCCAAGGAAATGAAATTCCCACATGTATATAAAGCCTTACATTCAACAAAAGGGTGTGCCCCCTGACCAGAGTGACAACTGTCATGGTATTCTCCAAAATAATCCATTCTCATAAAGAAAAGCTAAGGCTTTTTTTGTGGGGTTTGTGTGTGTGTGTGTGTGTGTGTGTGTGTGTGTGTGTGTGTGTTTTTATTGACATGGGGTCTCACTCTGTTACCCGGGCTGGAGTACAGTGGCGCAATCTTGGCTCACAGCAGCCTCCACCTCCTGGGCTCAAGTATCCTCCCACCCCAGCCTCCCAAGTCACTGGGACAATAGGCACGCACCAGTAGGCCTGGCTTTTTTTTTTGGAGGGTGTAGAGGGAGGTGATGATTGGGTTTCGCCATGTTGCCCAGGCTGGTCTCGAACTCCTGAGCTCAAGCGATCCAACAGCCTCGGCCTCCCAAAGTGCTGGGATTACAGGCGTGAGCCACTGTGCCTGACCTAAGCCTATTTTTATCAACACCCTGAAATTGAAATTATCAGTTACTTGGCCACACATGACTTAAATATGAGAAGCCAGAAAGGTTGTACCTAATACACCAAAAATACACTCTGGAAATAACATAACCCTAGTGATTAGCCCACTTCTTTTCCCCCTTTGGCATCTCTCTTATTAAACTCATAGATACTAATGGGCACAGGCCGGGCGTGGTGGCTCACACCTGTAATCCCAGCACTTTGGGAGGCCAAGGCAGGCAGATCACGAGGTCAGGAGATTGAGACCATCCTGGCTAAAAAGGTGAAACCCCATCTCTACTAAAAAGACAGAAAATTAGCCGGGCATGGTAGCAGGCGCCTGTGGTCCCAGCTACTCAGGAGGCTGAGGCAGGAGAATGGCGTGAACCCGGGGGGCGGAGCTTGCAGTGACCAAGATCGCGCCACTGCACTCCAGCCTGGGCAACAGACCGGGACTCCGTCTCGAGAAAAAAAACAAAATTACAAAAAAGATACTAACGGGCACAAAGAATTTAGGAGAAATAGAATAATCATCTCTACCATATTCTGCTCTCAGCTAAACAAGTAGTACCAGAAAACAATGTCATGCTTGGGTTACACTGGCACACATGACATTAAATCCTAATAAACCAGACTATTTATAAACAAGAAAAACATTAAAACATCTGAGGTCACTTTAACGTTATTTACCTGTGAGCCTGCAGCTGCATTATTAATCAGATTATTGTTGGGATGAGCAATCCAGAAAGTCGAAACAGCCCTGCAAGGCATTTTTCAAAGTGATTTAAACATTCTTCATAAAAACTCCTGCCCACTAAAAACTTCCCCCAAAACCTCTTCCCCAAAAGTCAAAGGCCCTGACTCATGGGTTTTTCTCTCTGCCAATTACTCACATACAGTCAGTAGCAGGCACAGGAATGTAATTTCCAAACACTTTATCTCGCATGGTGGTACACATGGAGTTGTTCCTATCGGTGGGCAGGAGAGTACCCGGCTTGGTGAGGAGTCCCAGATTGTGGAACAAAGTATTCCTCTGTTCAATACCATCTTCCAAAAAGAAACAATGACCTAGTGTGTCAAATCCAATGGTGTCTTTTATCTGCAGAAATAAAAGTATATTAATGTCATTGGTAACAAGAATGATTGTGATTTAAGTGACAAGTGCTATCCAGTGTAGCATGTTCAGTACAAGTGGAAAAACAGGGTTGAACCTTAGCAGAATGGGCAAAGTGAAATGTCAGCCTTAATTTATCTCTGAAGGGGATAATCTGCTTGGGTCCCACAGGGGAAAAAAATAAAAATAAATTGTAAATAAATAAATAAAAATAAAATACAAAACATAAAATTGAATTAAATTTAAAAGAGGATACTCTGGGTGGTTGGAAAGGTAGGCTTCCTTCAGACAGAAAAATCGTGGAATGCTCAGAAAAGGCAGGATAGAGCAAGGCATGTGGCTAAACAGTTTACTTATATAAAATTGAGAAGACATGAGAATTAAAGAGAGTTAGCTATTTCAATAATATGGGTTGACCTAATGCGAGGCTACTTACTAGCAAGCCATTTGTCCCATGCACAGTGATGCACCTTGAGAAGCTGTGATGAATAGACAGGCCGTCCACAAATGTTGCATGTCTGTATCCTCCTTTATAATCCACGTCTCCACACAGGTGAAAATGAACAGGATATCGCCCCATCTGCTGCTGACCCATGTGTTTCAATTCCACATAAGAAAGATGGACTGAAGTAAAATTTTTCATTATCTGTAAGTCAAGGTACTAAAATCAAACTCATACTTTTCAGAATAGGGAAGTAGCAAAAAATATTGTTCTAGTAGAAAACATCCAAAGGAGAATACTTATTAAAACATTCGATTTTCTTTTGCATCCTGTTTTCCCAGATTGCCAGTTAATAATTTAGCAAATGCTTCTTTACAAAAGCAAATGCTTTAAAGAGCCACAAAAATAGCCTCCAGTTAGGAATAAAGGCAAATGTAATCAGGAAAACTGCAATAATGATCTCTGCTAAGTGTTTTGATTTGTTCAAATATTTTGGTCATTCCCAGTCTCGTCTTGTTCTTTCACTTCTATAACCTCCATCAGAGTCTGATAAATGGTTATTTATTTCTAGATCCTCCCCAGTGTTTTAGTTAGCACATAATATTGTTGGCTTAAATTACTTTTAAAAGTTCTTCTGTGATCCAAAGTTTGAGCACTCTCAATATTTTTAAACACTAGATTTTCAATCGTATTACTAAAAACAAGGGAATAGTACTGATCGACATTTCAGAAATTCTTGTAACAGGCGGGGTACAGTGGCTCACACCTAGCACTTTGGGAGGCCAAGGTGGGCAAATTGCTTGAGCCCAGGAGTTCAATACCAGCCTGGGCAACATGGCAAAACCTTGTCTCAAAAAAAAAAAAACGCAAAAATTAGCCAGGCACTGTGGTGTACACCTGTAGTCCCAGCTATTTGGCAGGGCCGAGGTGGGAGGATCACTTGATCCCAGGATATTGAGCCCACAGTCAGTTGTGATCATGCCACTGTACTCCATCCTGGGTGACAGAATGAGACTGTATCTCAAAAAAAAAAAAAAAAAAATTTCCTTGTAACAGAAATACTACTTACAACCACAGCCTACTCAATGCACAAAAAGTGATTTAAAAACACATGTAGCCAAAATGCAGCCCAGAAGTCCAACAGATTAGTATATATTAATAGAATACTGCCTAGCATATAGTAAGTGCTCAAAATTTTTCCAGAACAAAAATTTGCATACAAAAAATATTTTTATAGAAACATATTTTGCATGTGCTTGCTAGTATTGCTAACCCTTTGGTAATACTATGCTTTTTAAAAAAACTGATTCTTTCAGAAATCGCATGCATGGATACCAACCAAGAGCCTTCGGTTTTTTTTTTTTTTTTTTTTTTTTTTGGTCTCTGTAATTGGTTCTTCCCAATATATTGATTTGACTCTTCATGGAACAATTCTTAAATGGTTTAACTAGAGGTCCAGGTCAACTAACTGAAGTCATAACATTCTATTTTAATCATCTAAAACCTCCTCATTGTCATTTGAGAAACAAAACATGATTTGCTTTTAATATCCATTTATATCTCGTTCCAAAACTTGACAGTTTCTTCAAACATATATTTAGCAACCAGGATTTCAAAGAAATAATCAAATCCTTTTGCCTACCATAATGTGTCCCCCAAAGGTATCATAATCAAAAAATTGGCACTGATTTTCTGCATAGCACGAGTCCTCCACTTCTCCTTGGATCACAATATTCCGAGTAAGAATTCCAACCTCAGCTCTCATGTCTACACCGTCTATGATCTCACCCATGTGCAGGAACTGAGGGGTTTCTGGTTGATATGAGCAAGGAAAAAAAAAGAATATTAGAACAAAGAAAACATGAAACTCACTTCAAAAAGACATTCTCTTCATTCCATAACCCCAAGATGATCCTGACAACTTATCATTTGCTCCCATTCTCTGACACTTCAGAATCAGAATCCCAGGACACGGGGAATTTTTTTTTTTTTTTTTTTTTTGTGAGACGGAGTCTCACTCTGTCCCCCAGGCTGGAGTGCAGTGGCATGATCTTGGCTCACTGCAAGCTCCGCCTCCCGGGTTCATGCCATTCTCCTGCCTCAGACTCCCAACACAGGGAATTTAAAGATCATCTAGTCCAGCCCCCACCCACTGCCTGAACCCTCACTACTAACTGTTCTGCCAATTCTCAAACCCACACACTGACAGAAAGCTTGTTCCTTCCTGAAGCAGCTCAATCCTCCCTTCAACAGCACTAATAATCTGGAATCTAATGATCCATAATCTTTCTCTCCAGCTTCTGTCCATACGCTCTTGGTCTCCTCCCCTAGGGCATATGAAAAACCAAATGCATAGTGAGTCCATAAAACAAATGGTGTGTAGATATTAATATCAGGGTGTCAACTTGTTTATGCTTTTACCTGAAAGCTAAAGTAATCTGCAACTGGACATTAACAATAGATAAATTTTCATCTTTTCTTTCTCATTTCTTATTTTATGTTATTATGCATTCTTTTAAATTCCCACATTTACTGGAAGTGTAGAAGCACTTTAATAATGAGCTTTTCACTGATGATCTTATTATATAAACTCAGGAAGGAAAAATACACATAAATCTTGGGAGGACAGTTCATGAAGACTCATCATGCAGACTTGTTAACAAGAGTTGGAATTTCCAAAAAAAATTAATGCCAGATGGTATCATAGTTTTGGGGTTTTTTTGTTGGTGGCAGTGTTCTTGTTTTGTTTATGCCCTGTATTATCAAGAAGGAAAAGTACAATGTTGACGGAAGCACAGGGAAAAAAGGCCAGGTGAGCCGATCACTATTTTTTTCTAAAGCAGAAAATTTTTCCTTAAATGTTGAAGCTCTACCTATTACTCTAAATTACTGAAAAACTAAAGACGCACTTACTGAACAGTTACTGTAAACTCTTTTGTTTTATACCATAAATGTATAATGTTGAGTTCAAAAGAAAAGCAATAGAATGAGTGAAATGCACAATGAATCCCATAAATGAAGCCATGTACAAAGGGGCTGTGCCTAGTACCAGGCTCAAAATCAGTGCCCGATAAGTGTCAGGCATTCTTTCAATATGCAACTTACAGTAAGAATTTCTTTGTGTAGTCTTTTTTTTTTTGAGATGCAGTCTCGCTCTGTCGCCCAGGCTGCAGTGCAGTGACATGATCTCAGCTCACTGCGACCTTCGCCTCCTGGGTTCAAGCGATTCTCCTGCCTCAGCCTCCCTAGCAGCTGGGATTACAAGCCTTGTGCCACCATGCCTGGCTAATGTTTTTTGTATATTTAGTAGAGACGGGGTTTCACCGTATTGGCCAGCCCGGTCTCAAACGCCTAACCACAAGTGAGCCACCTGCCTCAGCCTCCCAAAGTGCTGGGATTATAGGCGGGAGCCACTGCTCCCAGCCAGGAAATGTAGTCTTAAGAAAATATCTATCTGATTCCATTTTAAATATTAGTGAGGTTTTTTTTTGTTTTTTTTTTGTTTTTTTTTGGTAATCAAATAGGCACTCGAAAACCATAGGATTTCTTTTAATTAAGAAATACTTCTATTAATAAATGGATCTAATTCATCATTGGGTTTACTATTACCTGATAGTAGAAAATTAATACAAAAGAAAATGGAGGGGAGGCAGGGGGAGGGAAAGCATCAGGAAAAATAGCTAATGCATGCTGGGATTAATACTTAGGTGAAGGGTTGGTAGGTGCAGCAAACCACCATGGCACACGTTTACCCATGTAATGAACCTACACATCCTGCACATGTAACCCAGAACTTAAAATAATGGAAAAGACCTTGGAAAATCAATTTCTGTAGTTGACATCTTTTTTTATACAAAGAAACTGAAGCAATAAGTATCATTAGCAGCAAGAATATTGCTCAATAGCTATTTTTATCTAATATTCCCTGGAATCTAGTGTTTGATGCACTCCACTGCTATGACTTTCAATACTGATGATGGTGATGGTGGTGGTGGTGGTGATGGTAGTGACTGAGAGGAAAAAGGCTTTCAGGAATCAAATCCCAAGAAAATAGTGTGTTTCCCAAGAAGTACTCTAAGCAGTTTAATACCTTTGACTTTGACCTGAAAATGGCTGCATTCAGAACAGGGAAGAAGAGTGAACTCCTCTGCTTGGTACATGGAATAGTCTGTGCTTGCGACCACAATCTGGTCTCCAGGTTTCCAACTACTAACATCATCTAGCAAATTTAGCTTCACTCCATCTACAACCTCTACCCGGAAACCTGAAAGAGAAACGCCTAAACCAAAAAAAAAAAAGAAAAATAAAGTGATACATTAACAGTATTTTTTTCTCTCTAAAATCAACCCTCACACTGATTCACAAATCAAAAGTTAAGATAACCACGATTCAGCAAATTTTTACGCATGCTACCATGTATTAGTTACTCTACAGATATAAATAATAAAAATATGAAAACAGAGAGATCCCTGCCTTCAAGGGGTGAGTGCCCCATGTACCTCTAGCCATGAAGGAACACAAGATGTCACCTTAGTAAACCATTATTTTATACTTTTGAAGAAGGCTCTAGATCCCCAAATCTCTTGCTATATTTAACTCAGTGCAACAACTGTTATACTGACCCCAAACCATCCTAATATGTGACAAGTACATATATTCCAGCAGAAGTTGTCAAGCAGAGGATAGGTCTGTAATAAATACCCAGTGCTTCAAGTTGATCCAAGCACAGAAAAATGGATAGAACATTAGCACACTAACAATCTTAATATTAAGAATAAGAATTTGTGGGCCAGGCGTGGTGGTTCACACCTGTAATCCCAGCACTTCAGGAGGCCAAGGCAGGGGGATCACTTGAGCTCAGCAGTTCGAGACCAGCCTGGGCAACATAGTGAGACCCCTGTCCCTACAAAAAAACATTGGCCAGGTATGGTGGTATGTGCCTACATCCCCAGCTCCTTGGGCAGCTGAGGTGGGAGGACTGCTTGAGCCAGGAAGGTTAAGGCTGTGGTGAGCTATGATCGGGCCACCACATTCCAGCCTATGAGACACAGCAAGACCCTGTCTCAAAAATAAGTAAATACATAAAATAACAATTTGTGGCTGGGCACAGTGGCTCACGCCTATAATCTCAACACTTTGGGAAACCGATGCCAGAGGATCACTTGAGCCCAGGAGTTCAAGACTAGCTTGAGCAACAGAGCGAGGCCCCATCTCTACAAAATATTTTTAGAAGTAGCTGGGCATGGTGGCACACGCTTGTGGTCCCAGCTACTTGGGAGTCTGAGGTGGGAGGATCACTTGAGCACAGGAGTTTGAGGCTGCAGTGAGCCACGACTGTGCCACTGCACTCCATCCTAGGCAACAAAGCAAGATCCTCTCTCAAAAAAATAACATAAAAATCTGTCTCAGAAAACCCTTCATCTCTGTGCCTTTGATCATGATTTATTCTTCCCCTAAAATGTCCTTCCATTCTTCTTGACCAACCAACATACTGTCCTTTTTATGAAGTTCAGGCAATTCTTTAAGGACTTCCCAAACATCCTTGTTGGAAGCAACCTCTCTCTCTCCGGTATTCTCTCGGTATACTGCCTGGTATCGTTCATACCTTCCCAGTGGGAGGACCGCTCACCTCCTTGGAAGCTGCATCAGTGAAGGTAGCAGGGTACATTATTTACGTATGCACTACTCTGTCTTGTCTGTGGTATGTATCCACGGATGTCTACTGAATGGATGAGTATGACCAGTATGATCTGCAATGTAACCTGAGGTCACATGATGGTGCCCCTGTCCAACTCAGCTCCTTTCCTGGGATGATGTAAATTATGTAATCTAATGACTACTAATTACTGATCTTTCCTAATATCTTCTTTGAAAGTCAAAGTTAGTTCCCAATTAAGCAGACAGGAACTGAAAATCTGATCCAGCTTCATAACTTGGCTTCTTTTACATGCTATCCAGTATAGAAATGTTTTCTGCTTCTTAACATTCATGATATAATCTGTCATAAATCAAAAACTGATTTAATGGAAATGTCCACGAAATAGATGAGAACTACTTCATAACACTGACAGAGAAGGAAAACATGACATTTCAAAAGATAGCTGTTTAATAAATATCTGTACTTCTCTGTCGTCTAATTAACAGCATACTACCCTGTGGCTACTTTAAGATGCTGACTCTACGATGGGCGTGGTGGCTTATTCCTGTAATCTCAACACTTTAGGCGGCTAGGGCGGGAGGATCACTGAGTCCAGGAGACCAGCCTGGGCAACATAGTGGGACTTCATCTCTACAAAAAAATCAAAAACTTAGCCAGGTGTGGTGGTGCATGCCTGTACTCCCAGATACTGGGAAGATTGCTTAAGCCCAGGAGGTCAAGGCTGCAGTGAGTTGTGATTGGACTACTGCACTCCAGCCTGGGAGACAAGAGTAAGACCTTTCTCAAAAAAAAAAAAAAAAAAGAAAGAAAGAAAGAAAAGTCTGTAATCCCAGCACTTTGGGAGGTCAAGGTGGGCAGATCACCTGAGGTCGGGAGTTCAAGACCAGCCTGGCCAACATGGTGAAACCCCGTCTCTACTAAAAATTCAAAATTAGCCAGGTGTGGTGGCACGTGCCTATAGTTCCAGCTACTCAGGAGGCTAAGGCAGGAGAATCGCTTGAACCCCAGCCTGGGTGACAGAGCAAGACTCCGTCTCAAAAAAAATAAAGAAAGAAAGAAAAAAAAATAAAAAAATATGCTAACTCTAAGGGATGACAATATGAGTGAAAGAAGAACACATTCACTTTGGAGAATCAAAAGTGGGGAAATTCAAGCAAGGAACAACCAATAATATGTATTCTTACAGTCTTTAAAAAAAATTATAGACATGGTCCCACTATGTTGCCCAGACCTAACCTTAAGTGATCCTCCCACTTCAAGCTCCCAAAGCTCTAAGACTATAAGCATGAGTCACCGTAGCCGGTTCTGCCAACTATCCAGATAAAACTTAACCTGGGCAAGTCTTGGATTCTGTTTTTGTACTTTTGATCTACCCTGCTTTTCTATCTCTATAAAGCACAGAAATAAAGTACCTAACAAATCTAAAATGTTTTCTGAATATGTGTCTTGCCAGATACTAAAGCCTGTAAGATTTTATACAAATAGTAATATTAATAATAGTAATTCTAACAACAATAATGATAGCTAATAGTTGTTGAGATCCCACATGCATAATAACCATTCATCAAAACAACCGTGAGAGACAGGAGCTATTATATTTATTAGAGATGAAGAAACCAAAGATCAGGGAGTTTGAACAACAGCTAAATATGGTAGAGCCCCCAATTTAAAGCTAATCTAATTCCAGAGCCCAATTTCTTCCAAAGCCTCTATATTATACTCTCCAAGAATCAAAACAAGCAGGTTAAGAACAAATAAAGAAAACCTCATGGAGGCAAAAAAAAAACCCCTACCCCAAATTTCACATTTTTGCCAACAAAATAAATTCCCCTAAGAGCAATTAAGAAACATTCTTTTTTTCATATAAAATTTCAGTAATGCAACCACGCCTGTCATCCCAGCACTTTGGGAGGCTGAGATCTACAGATCGCTTGAGGTCACGAGTTGGAGATCAGCCTGACCAACATGGTGAAACTCTGTCTCTAATAGAAATACAAAAAAAATTAGCCAGGCGTGGTGGCACGCACCTGTAATCCCAGCTACTTGGGAGCCTGAGGCTAGAGAATTGCTTGAAACCAGGAGGTAGAGTCTGCAGTGAGTGGAAATCGCACCACTGCACTCCAGCCTGGGCGACAGAGCAAGACTCCATCTCAAAAAAAAAACAAAAATTCAGTAATGCTTTAGAAAAAGATGACTAACCGGGTATGGTGGCTCACGCCTGTAATCCCAGTACCTTGGGAGGCTGAGGCGGGTGGATCACAATGTCAGGAGTTCAAGACCAGCCTGGCCAAGATGGTGAAACCCCATCTCTACTAAAAATACAAAAATTAGCCAGGCGTGGTGGTGGGTACCTGTAACACCAGCTATTTGGGAGGCTGAGGCAGATAATTTCTTGAACCTGGGAGGCAGAGGTTGCAGTGAGCTGAGATCAGGCCACTGCACTCCAGCCTGGGCAACAGAATGAGACTCCGTCTCAAGAAAAAAAAAAAAAAAAAGATGACTACTAGACAAATAAATTTTGATTTGAAAGATCACTAGAATTTGCTTCTTTCTGTTAAATTTTTTTAAAGCCAGAAGGTTAGATGGGGAAGATTTGTATTAGTCACTAACACATTTTTTCTTGGCTTTAAAAGAAAATCCTGTCTCGGATTATCTCCTACTAGCACTACTGAATGGGAAACATAAAAAAAGTTCACTCTCTGATTCCTGAAGAAAATTTTCTACCTCTTCCAGAAAGTAAGTCACTGAGAACATGAGACATGAACAATATCTTACAATAGATAGCTAGAACATACCATCTTTCAGAAATGAGTATTTATCACTAACGTGGAAATGTAAATAACATTTCCTACAAAGGAAACGTTGACTAGAGGTCTGTCAGTAATTATCCCCTGTCTAGAATACCAGCTATTTGGGAGGCTGAGGCAGAGAATTGCTTGAACCTGGGAGGCGGAGGTTGCAGTGAGATCATGCCACTGCACTCCAGCCTGGGTGACAGAGTCAGACTCTGTCTCAAAAAAAAAAAAAAAGAAAGAAAGAAAGAAAAAAAAAGATGACTACTTTTTTTTTAGTGGTACTGGAGGCAGGACCCTCCAGGACCACTAAACTCCACTTACAGGACAAAATTCCTGCTAAGAAACGCTTCTTATCTACCACCTATGCTTTTTGGCAGAGGCAAAGAAACAGCAGTCATCTTGGAGGCAGAAAGCTGGGGCTTGATTCCAGCTTCCTCATCCCTAATAGATCATCTCTTCACGCCAAGCCCAGAATATTGTTTCTAGACTAGAGAATGGTCTATTCTAGATTCAGCACCCCCAACTCAGCTTTGTTCTAAAACAAGTTTGTCCAACTCACAGCCCGTGGGCCACATGTGGCCCAGGACAGCTTTGAATGCAGCCCAACACAAATTCATAAACTTTCTTAAAACATTATGAGATTTTTTTTTTAGCCCATCAGCTATCATTAGTGTTACTGTATTTTATGCGTGGCCCAAGACAATTCTTGTTCTAATGTGGTCTAGGGAAGCCAAAAGATTGGAGACCCCTGTTCTAAAAGATTACTGGATTTTGTTCTAAAAGATTAAGCACAGTAGGAAAACTGTAAGTTTCAACTTCAACTAGCTGAGAAATCTAACCAGGCGGACTGTCATTTGAACATAATACTATTCTTAGAAAAAAAAAAAATCTGTCATAATACTTATCAGTGTCTTACAAGAGTATAAACTCTACTGGCCTACCTTCGATCCATTCACTATAAGCTGTCACAGAGAACTTCTGGCCATCCACGGTATAAAATTCTCTTTGGGCAAGAGCCTTCCCGCCACTGCTATGATTTTCATAGTTTCTCACGGATTCATTGCAAGAAGTGCTTCCACCATCAATGACACCAACTAAAGCCCAAGCTTGCCTAGAAGGAAAAAGAGCACGTGCATTTGATTACTTGTCATGGTATTCACAAAATCCCTGACAAAGATGTTATTACAGAGTGCTGTTTAATTCTCATATTTCATTTTCGTCAATCCCTAACGTTTTTTCTATATGAGGCTGCAGTTCCAAACCTTGACTGCACCTAGTTTTCCTAGAAGGAAATGCAGCTACTTTTTAAATACTTGTTTGTCCAGCTCTGTAATAGGTGAAAGACCGATGACTACAATTTCAATTAATCATTGACTTACTTCCTCAATACACATCCATATCACACATAACATTCTGGCCAAAATCCATTTACCTTCTTTTAAAATGATTATCACCTGCTCTCTTTTAAACTTTCTATTAATACAATGTTCTCAAAAATCTAATTGCATAATAGAATTACCTAGGGAGTTTGAAAAATATATCAATGCACAGACCCCATCCCAGATAAAGGGAATCATGTTAATAATTGCAAAAGGTTGGGTACAGCATTTGTAGTTTGTAATAATTTATTTTTATTTTTTGGAGGCAGGGTCTTACTATGTTTTTAAAGTTCCCAGGTGACTGGAACGTGCAGTTAGGCTTAAAAACCACTGATTTGGGCAGTGGTTCTCAAACTTCAGTATGCATCAGGATCAACAGAAGAAAGGAAGGGCATGCTGAATTAGATTGCAGGCCCCACTCTCTCAGTTTCTGAGATGGGACCAGAGAATTTGTATTTCTAACAGGTTACCACATTATGTTAATGCTGCTGGTCAGGGCACCATACTTTGAAAACCCCTAAATTAGAGACTAGAGGTTAGAGTAGTGATCATCAACCTTCAGTAGCCTGGGAGTCTTATCCTTCTTTTATCCTTCTTCCTGACATAATTGATCTAAGGTGCACCCTAGGTGTCAAGATTTTTTAAAGTCTCCAGGTGTGCAGGCAGAGTTGAGAACTCAGTTAGATTTTTTTTTTTTTTTTTTTTTTTTTTTTTGAGATGGAGTTTCGCTCGTTACCCAGGCTGGAGTACAATGGCGCAATCTCGGCTCACTGCAACCTCCTGCCTCCCAGGTTCAAGCAATTCTCCCACCTCAGCCTCCCGAGTAGCTGGGATTATAGGCATGTGCCACCACGCCCGGCCAATTTTGTACTTTTCGTAGAGATGGGGTTTCTCCATGTTGGTCAGGCTGGTCTTAAACTCCCCACCTCAGGTGATCAGCCTGCCTCGGCCTCCCAAAGTGCTGGGATTACAGGCGTGAGCCAGCGCAGCCAGCAGAGATTTCTTAACGTTCCTAAATTAAATCAAAGCTGTAGAATCACTATCCAACAGATTTTAAATTTTATATACTATATGTCTATTTGTTGACAGCAACGTGTTTGAAAACACCATTATTTCTTTTTCTTTTCTGTTTTTTGTTTTTTTTTTTTTTTTTTTTTGAGACAGAGTCTCACTCTTGTCGCCTAGGCTAGAGTACAATGGCGTGATCTCGGCTCACCACAACCTCCACCTCTGGGGTTCAAGCGATTCTCCTGCCTTAGCCTCCCAAGTAGCTGGGATTATGGGTGCCCACCACCACACCCAGCTAATTTTTGTATTTTTAATTTTTAGTAGAGACAGGGTTTCACCATGTTGGCCAAGCTGGTCTCACACTCCTGCCCTCAGGTGATCTGACCTCCTTGGCCTCCTAAAGTGCTTGGATTACAGGCATGAGCCACCGCACCCGGCCTAAAAACATTTCTGATACTAAATATCTGAGAGACATGCTCAAACTTGTGACCAAAAGCAATCAACGCAAAGGGACAATTTTTAAAAACCAGAAAATCTGCTTTAAGACTCCTGGTTTAAAACACGAAAAGAAAAATGTCAACTTCCTACTCTAGAAAAGAAATAACAAATGTAATCTGTGTCTGACAGATGGCTAGATATTCACAGACAAAAGTTAACCGAAGCATGCCTACACCCTTACAAATTCCACAGCCGCCCCTGTATGGATTAGCTACTCTTTGGACGACAATGCTTTGTAGCTTTTTTTATACCACTTGATAAAGCAGAAAGAATCAAATAAAGAATGTTTCAATATATTATCTCCTATTTGGAGAAGAAAAGAGAGGAAGAATTATCACAGGCTTCCTTTCTTTACCAGAACTGCCTCAGCAACTATAAAACAATGTTCTTTCTCTTCTATCGACATTATCTCCAAAACACTCCTACTTCCCTCCTCCACTTAAGGGAAAATTTCAGCGCACCAGAACATTATCTTCAAAGGCCTATGTGTTTATGTACATTGGAGATAACGTCAATGCAATGGAACGCTGGCAAAAGATCACAACTCTAAGTTCTCTATGAAATCAAGAGCAATATTTTAAAAGGAATTTAGAAACCAGTAGGGAGAGGAACCTAAGAAAGTCAAAATGGTCACAGCTAATGATCATGCAAAACTAGAAACAATAGTAGCATGAAGAAATAGAAGTTGTAATCCCTGGCATTACTGGATAATGAAACAAAGTAGGTATCTAACTTAGAAAAGATCATGCTTCCACTCCTAGGTTTATATACTATAGAAATACATGCACATGTACATTAAGAGATGGATCAAGGAACATTTAGGCAAGCAATTTTATAACAGGTCCAAACTGGAAAGCCACTCAGATGGCCACCAATAAATAAACTGTGGTATATTCATACGACAGAAAATAAACAGCAAAGAAAATGAGCCTCGGCCGGGCACATGGCTTATGCCTGTAATCGCAGCAATTTGGGAGGCTGAGATGGGAGGATCACTTGAGGCCAGGAGTTTGAGACCAGCCTGGTCAATAGAGTGAGACTCCCATCTCTATTTAAAATTAAAAAAGAAAGGAAAAGAAAATGAGCCAGCACTACATGCAACAATATGAATAGCATTCAATAACATAACACTGTGCAAAGAAGCCGGACACAAAATATAACATACTGTCGGCTTCCATTTACATAAAGTTGAAAAACAGGAAAACCTAAAATTAAGTAGATCCCACAAATTCAGGAGCATGGCTCCCTTCGGTGGGGAAGAGAGTGATTAATGCGTAGCAGAGGGGAGTAAGGGAACTTCTGGGCTGCTGACAATGTCCTATTTCTTGACCTGGGTGGTGGTTACACAGCATCACATTGCGGCAACTTATTAAGCTCTACATTGTTATTTTTGGCACTTTTTTGCGTGTGTATCATATTTCAAAAACAAAAACAAGAAAGAAAAAAAAAAACCCCTTTGAGGTTTTGCACACGGAATTCCCTTGGTCTGAAAAAGCTTCCTTCTCCACTGTCTACACAGCACACTCCCGAACTTCTTTCAGGTCTCTTGCCTTTGGGGAGCCTGTACTGATTCACTAGGCCAACTGAGAGGCTCCTTCTGTTAATACTTAACGCTCCCATTGCACCCTGTAACTGCAGCATGTCTCACTGTATGATCATCATCTATTTAGGTCTCTGTTTATCCACTAGATTAACCATGGGCTCTGAGACAGTGTCCTTTCGTCTAAGCATCCATGGGTATCCAGCACTTAGCATCTCCTAAACATCCCCTACATGAATAAAAGGCATTTCTAAAATGTTACAGACGGTTTTTCTTCACTACTTTTTGTCTTTCTAGCCTGCTCTAGAATTGCTGTAGGTAATACCCCATTCCAACAATCTACCATCATAGGAAAAAATAGTAACTAGATCATTACGGCATGTCGGCTTTGAGGTCCTCTTACTTTTTCCACCACAGATATTCCCTGACTTTACTAAAAGCATTCAGCAGAATTAAAAGCTTCTGTCTTTTAAATGAAATGTTAGGTCGGCTACTTCCCCTAGACTCAGAACTGCGTTAGGAAATCACAGTTAATTAGAATATGGCACAACAAGTCTGGGTGTGGTGGTTCACGCCTATGAAGCCGATGTTTTGGGAGGGTGAGGCGGGAGGATCACTTGAGCACAGAAGTTTAGACCAGCCTGGGCAACAAAGTGAGATCCCCTCAACTACAAAAAGTTTAAAAATTAGACAGGTGTGGTAGCAACTGTTTGTAGTCTCAGCTACTTGGGAGGCTGAGGTGGAAGTATCACTGGAGCTTGGGAGGTTGAGGCTGCAGTGAGATACGATTGCACCACTACACTCCAGCTCGGGCAACAGAGCAAGACCCTGTCACTAAAAATAAAAATAAAAGGAATAGGGTACAAGAACCATAAATAGCAGAAATGAATTCTACTATCTGGATGAATTTCCTAGCCCTTTAACTTTTTCCTTCCTCATATATGCCAGGGTTCCATAGACCTGTGCCAATCAAACATGCAGATTCCAATCAGCCTGCAAAGGAGTCCAAAAAAAGAAAAAGAAAAAGAAAAACTGCATATTCTACCCCCTCAGCCTTTCAAGACAGGTTTAGAACTTAGCATAAAATTCTGCCCTAACCTTTAAACTCATTAAGTTGCCTCAATTAGCCTGAGTTTCATATGATCTTCAGAAGGTAATGAAAGGAAGAAGTATCTTCAGAGGCAAATTGTCCTTAAACTGCCTGACTGTTTTTCAGTACCACACTTCTGCTCTCAACTTTTAACAAGCCTGGCAGTCCAGTTCACAAAGGGCTTTGTAAACCAAAGCCAAGGAAAATAGCTTTTGTATGCGGTGTCCTATCCTCCAGCCCCATGTCTCAAAGCTACCAGACATGCAAATGGTAGAGTGGCCCTTCTGATGCCTGAGTCATGCTGTGGCTGTGGCTCCTTTCCCCACCCTCACTCTCCTCTCACACAGACACGGACTCTGATAGGGATCTGGGAAGAAGGTATGCCTACCTGTAGCCCAGTCCTTGGATCAGTTCACTTCCCAACCGTTCCTGGATCATCTGGATGGTTCCTTGTAAGAGACTTTTAGCGGCTGAATCCCCGACAGCTATGGCAACAATCCGACCTGGATCCTGGAATCTCAGAAACTCCTGAAGCCGCCTGCTCTCATTGTGGTATTCATGGGTATCAAATCTCTCACTTTCCAAAATTTTGGCAGTGTCTTGGTCAATGACCCTCACATTGAGGCCCCGGGAAAAGTCCTTTTCAAAGGTATAGGACCCAAAGGGCAAGCCTGAGGAATTCAGGGTCCTTGCCAACAACGTCCACGATGCCTTCCATGCCCCATGTAACTCCAGTGTCCCGCCAGCTTCCACACCAATAAACTTTTTGCCAAATGTTGGCATACTTTCACCTTCATCTGACTTGCCATACAAGGTAATTGTCGCTTTGGATTTATAGCGGCATTTTTCTGCTCCAATATGAAGCGCCCCACCATCCTGGATCAGGATGTAATGAGTCCTCAAAGTAATATTTCTGGATCCATCTTTATTGTCCCCAAATACAAGCAGTCCTGCAGGGAACACCACCCTGTAAGCCAACTTCTAAATCATCTTTCTGAGATACAAGGAAATAGATTTCACCTTAAGGTAAAACACACTTCCGCAATTAGGTCGGAAAAAAGAATTCGCTAAGAATCTGCTTAGAAAACTAAAGGGAAAAATGAAGAGTTCATATCTTAATATACTCTCAATGCCCATGACTGTGAATTTCAACCTACTCACTTTGGAGGTTAAATCATTTCTCTTAAAAATATCTAAGAGTCTACAAATCTGAATCTTATTTTTGTATATGTTTACTCATGTTAACTCTCAGAATTGTGACAAAAATTTAGCTCTGAGAGATCACCTCTCTGGAACTGTTTCCTCGTCTATAAATCAGGGGTCTTGATTTGAGTGATACCTAAGGTCTAAGCTCTTAAATTCTATGTTTTTTATCTCTGGATAAATTCTCTGGTTTTATCTCATGATCTTTCCAAATCTCCATGGTTAGAGTGACACCACAAACTAAAGGCTATTCTGCCTAAAAATAGTTTTCTACATAAGGAACATCAAATATCCCCCACATTAAAGAGCAACCTTGCAGTTACCATAGGCAGGAACCATTACCTACCTCCATCCTGAATGACTATAGAATGCACGGTGGCATCTGAGGTCAGACGGAGCATATCCCCCTCCTTGATAACAACTTGCTTTGCAGAATCTTGTCCTGGATCCCAATTCCTGAGACGAGGATTTTGATCTGGGCAATTTTCTATAAACACATTGATATTCCATCCAACCCATTAAAATGCAAGAATAATATAGCCAAATCTAAGCACTACCATTATTTACTGCAGATCTGCAAAAAATGTGCTAACATATGTTGATTTCCTGCCATTAGAATGGAAATCCCACGCCTTCCCACCAGCAGAGAACCATCTTACCCTTTAATTTCTCATCACATTTCCATTTTAAAGTTTTACCACAAAACTAAATTGCTAGCATCTAGTTCAGGACAAACTTCACCAAAAAAAAAAAAAGTTTCCCTGAATCATCTACTCTGGAAATAAACCAATAGTAAGAGGCAAAATTATACATTCTCTTGGGATTCACACTAGAAAGCAGTTTTAGAAAAGAAATATGTTCACAACATCCTGGTAAATCAAAAATGAAAATTGCTAAATAATACATTGATCAGGTCTTCACAAGTTCCTTCTTGCACACAGTGAATAATGTTTCTCTCCAAGACCGAGAAACATCACTGTCTTCAGCCACGTGCACTCTCCCAACAAAATGAAAGAGGCAAGTGGCTAAAGACATAACTTCTCATTTTCAGAGATGAGGAAATTACAGGTTAGAGAAACCAAAGATTACTTAGCAAGCTGAGTGATACGCAAGTTTCCCCTTTTAGAAAATGAGATTATTGACTTGTAGTGTTCCTCTACTGGAATTAGAACTTGCCTCTTGAACAGGTATTATAATAACAAAAATATAACAGTATTTAATTAAAATAGCCATAGCTATTTAATGTATGAAAACTTTAAGGTCCGCCATAATTTTGAAGAGGGGAGAAAAAAAATCACGCCTTTAATTTTGATCAACCTATGGCCAAGTATTTGTGGAGCATCAATTTATCCACTCTGTACCAGATATTTTAAAATTTATAAAGCATAGAATCAGCTCACATTTCCTCAGTTTATATGCAAGCTTTGGAGGGAAAAAACACCAAGTATGAAATAATGAAACACTGAACAATGTGGTAGTCAGTCGAGGTTCAAAAGACCTCAGGCAAAGGAGGCATGGGGCTGGAGTAACTGAGGCAGCTTCATGAACAGGTGACTCGAGAGCTGGACACCAAAGGATGGGCAGTATTTAAATAAGAGGATCATGAGAACACTAGTAATGCAAGTATCCCTTGAGATCCAAGTAGTCCATTTGGTTGCTCAGAATTCCAAGGTGGCTTTATTTAAACTGAGCTAAGGTAAGAATAAGCAAGATATGCTTGAAAAACCATAGGAAGAAATTCCTTTCATTAAGGTGGCAGGTACATGTTTAGGAATAACATGAGAAAAAGTAGAGAGGTAGGGTGCTGCACAAAGATATTGTTCTATACAGAAAAAAAAATGATTCCTCATTTTGAACTTGCATAACACTAATGCAAACATCTTCCTGTTTCTGAGCTCTCACAATGCCCTAGGTTTATGCTTTCTCTTATTAACCACAGCTACAATTAGTCTCACCAGTTATATCCTTGGCAATTATTTCATGGAATTAGTTTTTCTCACAGCAGTATCATAACTGTTGATATTTAATGCTTCTGATAAGTCAATGAGTATCACTATTATACTAAAAACAATCTTTAAGCTTTTCTTCCCATCAAAGAAACAAAAAAACTCTTAAATTTGTTTTGCCTTAATAATGAGGATTCCTTAAACTTTTCTACCTCCCTCTTCCCATACAACATCTAGCTGAAATTCTCCATAGTTTTATAACAAGCACTGTACCCAGCTATAAAGAAGGAAATCCAGTCTTTTGAGATCTGGAGCCTACTTCAATGGTTATATAATTTCTCTTAATTGTTTTTAATTATTCCCCAGGAGAGCATGGTTCATTAGAACCATCACCAAAAATTCCAGTCTGTTTCCTTCCAGTAAAATGCACTTAATGAGAAAATGTGTGGTCTGTACAAAGCATTGAAAAATAGCTCAGCCAACCCCACCTTCCCAGCTACCCACTTGAAGAGCAGTGAGTGTATTATCAAAGTTATGTAACAGCAATAACCACAGTCAAGCTGACCCTGAAATATTTCAGCATACCAGATCTTTCCACTGATGATCTGCACTTTACACTGCCAAAATGTGAAACTAAAGAATGTCGGTTCAAGGAACCATATCAGCAATGCCCTGTTTTAGATGGAATATGAAAACACCAATCAAAGCCATAGACTTCAGCTCTGATTTCCCACTGGTCTAGCATCCCTCTACTGCAGAATAGTTGGGAAGTATGAATCAGCACAGTGAACTTGGTTATTATGAATCAGCACAGAGAACTTGGTTATTCTGCTGGGAAAAGGAGAGAGGAAGTCATACCGCATGCAATGGAAATCAGTGTTATAAGTTCATAATGTGGTCTACTTGCTTGGTCCATAAGGATATTAATGTGCATGTCTCTCTCATTTGAGGTTTATTTTCTTAGAAGTACTAGCACTACGTCTCCCAGAACCTTAAAATTTTAAAAATCCCTTGAAAGCACCCAAGAAAACTAAATAATAAAGTATTTGTAAGTCTTATAAGTAGTAAAATGCCTCTGAACTGTTACAGCCACTTAAGGAAGCATTTAACTTGATAAAAATCTGTTGTAGACAAATATGGTACCCAGTCCAGGCTGTTAGAGTCTTCTCTCTTCACAGCCCCAAGCCCTTTGATTTTAGACAGATGGATGGTATTCTTTTACGAGGCAATTATTTGTTGGTATTCTAATAAGGCTGACTGGCAACCAACTTCTTCAAAACTTTTCAAAATATTGATATATCATTAACTTGAAAAGAAAATACCATTTAAGAAATTAAAATCTCCCTGCATAATATTTAACTATGAAGTAATGACTGATTTTTAGATAAAGGTGTCAGAACTTATATATCCTAAAGGATGCTTCCCTTCCAGGATATATATTGTTACTCAAAAATATTTGAAACTTTTCCTTTGGAACTGCTTCCCAAGCCCATTTCAAGCCACAAACACAAATATTATTATTTTTAGTCACTTACTTAAACAAAAAAATCTAATACAGTTCACTATACGTATGACTAAAAAAAAAAGCAACTTGCGGCTGGGCATGGTGGCTCACACCTGTAATCCCAGCACTTTGGGAGGCCAAGACAGGCAGATCACCTGAGGTCAGGAGTTCGAGACCAGCCTGGCCAACATGGTGAAACCCTGTCTCTACTAAAAATACAAAAATTAGCCGGATGTGGTGGCACTTGCCTGTAGTCCCAGCTACTCAGGAGGCTGAGGCATGAGAATCATTTGAACCCAGGGGGCAGAGGTTACAGTGAGCCAAGAACACACCACTGCACTCCAGCCAGGACAACAGAGCAAGACTGCCTCAAAAAAAGAAAAAAAGAAAAAAAAAATTGCAACAGTCCAAAAATCATACCTACCATAAGAATTTAGTGAAGGCCCTCAAAGCATTTCCAAAAGAGGTGCTCCAAGACCTCCCTGAGCACTGCAACAAAGTGGCACAATGGACAGGAAGAGCAACCATTTAATCATTTCCAACAGATTATTGAACAATTGCTCTCATTCATAAGAAGTGACACCTCGTATTACCTAACTGCATATTAGTTAGCTAGGGCCAAGTTAAGATAATTTTTTTTTAAGTATTCTACTATTTTCTCCTCTTTTGTCTTCTAGAATATGTTCTATGTGCATACACACACACTTACCATCTGGAGCATATTTTGAGGATATTCCTAAAATGATTGCAAGTGCAATAAAAAATGAGAAACTAGTAATAGCAAAACAAATGAAAGTATTTTTGTGTCTCTTTTGCTTTTGACTTTCTCTCTGGGCTTGCTGTTCTTCAGGTGAGAATGCGAAGGTTGCCCGGTCTTCTCGTCTGATGGAGGTAAATTTGGCTGAAGCTTGACTCTTTGGAGGAGGAGGGGGACGCAATGGGACAACCTTCCCTGGAACATAGCCAGATGGGTGACGACTGTTTCCATTCTGAGGTTGGAGGAAAGCAGGGGAGTGTCCCCTGGAATCAGTGGCATACATGATACACTGTTACTGTGAAAAGAAAAAAAAATTAAGCTTCAGTATGTGTAAATTCTTTTTTAATTTCTTTTATTTATTTATTTATGAGATGGAGTTTCACTCTTGTTGCCCACACTGGAGTGCAATGGCATGATCTCGGCTCACCGCCACCTCTGCCTCCCAGGTTCAAGTGATTCTTCTGCCTCAGCCTCCCGAGTAGCTGGGATTAGAGGCATACACCACCACGCCCAGCTAATTTTTTTTTTTTTTTTAAGTAGAGACAGTGTTTCTCCATGTAGGTTAGGCTGGTCTCAAACTCCCAACCTCAGGTGATCCACCCACCTCAGCCTCCCAAAGTGCTGGGATTACAGGTGTGAGCCACCACAACTCGCCTTTAATTTCCGTTTTTTAGAGACAGGGTCTCACTCTGTTGCCCAGACTGAAGTGCAGTGGCATGATCATAGATCACTACAGTCTCGCACTCGTGGGCTCAAGCAATCCTCCTGCCTGAGCCTCCCAGGTAGCCAGGACTACAGGTACATCCCACGATGATTGGCTAATTTTTAAATTTTTTGTAGAGATGGGATCCTGCTATATTGCCTAGGCTGGTCTCAAACTCCGGAGCTCAAGTGATTCTTCCACCTCAGCCTCGCAAAGTGCTGGGATTACAGGTGTGATCCCCAGTATCCAGCTGGAATGTATGAATCGTAAATGGTTTTTTTAAAGTACTTTTTAAATTGTGTTAAATATACCATAAACTTACATTTTAACTATTTTAAGCGTACAATTCAATGGCATTACGTACATTCACAAAGTTGTGTGACCATCACCACTATCCATTTTCAGAACTTTTTCATCATCCCAAACAAAAACTCTACATCCATTAAGTAACTCTCCATTTTTCCCAGCCCCTGGTAACCAACATAATGACTTCTTGAAAATATCATGTCAGCTTACATCCCTGATCTAATAAACCATGTTGACAATCACCTTCATTACTTGTGTTCTAATGTCACTCCTTCTCAACCCTGGCTGCATAGTGTAATCACCCGCTAAGGTGAATGCTCAGGGCACCACCGCTAAACAATTCAATCAGGATTGCTGTCCCTGGGATCTAAGTATCTGTAGCTTTTAAATGCTCCCCAAGTGATTCTCATGAACATCTAGGTGAGAGCCGCTGTTCTATGCCAACAGTTCTCAATTTTCAGTGTGCCTAAGAATCATCAGAGAAGCTTGCTAAAAACCTAGATTCCTGGCCTCTTTGCCCTATAATTCTGGCTCAGCTGGTGCAAACAGGGCCCTGGATTTTACATTTTTAAAAAATATATCTTGGTGACCCTGAAGCAGGTCACACTTTGAATATCATTATTCTAAGCTCTTCAAATTGAAGCTAAAAGTCCATGTGTCATGAGGACCCAAAGTGGCCCTAAAAGTTCCAATAGCTAGGCACTCATGTTTGGGTGTTTTAATTTCCCCACTAGACTTATCTAGTGATTAAGCAATTTAAGTATTACTATCTGTGTTATCACTTAGATATAGTGATATCACGATATAGATTGTGAATTCATTTAGTGAGAAAGTCTAAAGTCTATCTTATCTCTTTAAATCCTTAAATTTTGTTTGAAAAAACAGACATTTAAATATTATGGTTAAGATTATAAAAATAGCTAACACAATTAGTGCCTTATGTGTATTAATTCATTTAAAATATTTAATACAACAAATCTATAAGGTAGATGCCATTACCTCCATTTTACACATGAGAGAAACTGAGGCCCAGGGAGGTTAATTAACTTCCCCCAAAGATTACACAGTTAATATAGAGGAGAACCAGGACTTAAACCTAGGTATTTTTACTCTAAAGTTCAGGCTCTTAACTTACACCACTGTGTCTTTCCAAACAATCGAGAGGCAAAGAATGAGCTTTGCAAGGGTGCTAAGTCTGAAAGGCCTATTAATCTTCTCAGGAATTCTTCATAAGGAAGTTTAAACTATACATGCTTCATTTTTAACAGAAGCTTACACACAAAAACAAGGAAGTCCTTTTTAATTTTTTACGTTCTCTATAAAGAGCAATTATAAGTTTTTGAATTAAAGAATAAGTTTTGAATGAAACCTTACTTTGTTAATTTGCCAAGAGGAAGGCAGGAAGGAAGGAAGGAAGGAAGGAAGGAAGGAAGGAAGGAAGGAAGGAAGGAAGGAAGGAAGGAAGGAAGGAAGGGGGAGGGTAGGGGGAGGAGGGGGGAGGGGAGGGGAGGGAGGGAGAGAAGGAAGTAAGGAAGGAAGGAGGGAAGGGAGGAAGGAGGGAGGGAAGGAAGCAAGGAAGGGAGGGAGGGAGGGAGGAAGGGGAAGGGGAAGGGTTCTTATTGCCATGACTGGGGATAAATGTATGGTGTGCCCTATGGCTTCAGAAACATGGTGTTTAACCTCTTACATCCCTTCCTTAACAACTGGAGCATCTCAGAGTCACCTGACTTCATTCAATACCCTTACAATTAATCCCCTTCATCTTCTGCCAAACAGTGAATAAGATTCTAGTCATAAAGGTACTTCCAAATTGCTCTAAACTATCAGCAAACCCATTAAACACAAAATGGTCGTTAGAGAAGCCACAAGCAAGCAATTCCCAGGACCCAAACGACCTGGAAATTAATGGGGGCAGAAAGAGAATCTAATCAGGAATTGATGCTGATTTTACATGGGGCAAAGAACATTCTCAGAGTCAGTGTGTCTGTCAAAAACACTTGGTTTGTGGGGTTTGATTTCTGAACAAAAGTAATTATTTAGATGAAGCTCAAGCTTCATGACAAAAGAAAAACACCACCATTCAAGGTGCTATTGAAGAACTGCTGCATGTGCCAAGCAGCAGACCAAAAATAATGGAGACATCCTGCTGGAACAAATGAAAGAGTACAATAAAGACCCTGTTATGATCCTCTCTGAACAAAGAAAGGGCTAACGTAGGTATTCTTGAGTGTCAGCTCACCAGGGTGGGAGGGGAATCACAGCCCTAATCTGCTCTGAAAGGGAGTGGGAATCTTTTGTTTCTGAGGCTGCAATCATCTGATACCTTATTGTTTCAGGGTGAGAGATATTACTAACAGGCTGGTGGGGGCGGGGGTCTTTGGTGGGAGATAATGGGTCTCCAGATGTGCCCACAATAAAATAAAAGGCATGAGAGGCTAAATGAAGTCACCAGCCTACTGGGAATAATTTGTGTCTTCATGGTCAAAAAATGGATCCCAACACGAAAATTCAGATGGCATCTGTCACAAACTAAAGGGGTCAATAAATCAAAAATAAGCATGGTCGTGTTTTTCCTATAAAGCTCCTGCAAAACATGTATGTATATGTGTATACACATGTTCTGAATCCATTACCTCTACTTTATTGAAAAATATGTAAATGTATAAGCAGCAAATACAAGATTCTTTTCCTAAGAGGTAATATAGTGTTGCACCATGTATTAGAATAAAATAACCAAAAAAATCATATTTTAAGTAGATAGCTCCCTCAATTTACTCAATTTTTAAAAAATATAAGATACAAATACATTGCTTCAGGATTTCACTTTATGTTTGTGGATTTACTTCAGGCACAATATTATGTATTAATTACTTAAAAATATATTTTATTGATAATTATAGATCTAAATTATTCGTGAAAAAATCGACATTTCATTCATTCAGTAAGCTAATTGTGAGCTCTTGCTATCATTAGAGGATTGTGGTAGGAACTATGGGGTATACAGAAAAAAGATTTACAGCATCCCCAAGAAATGCAATTCCTAAATTCAATTTTAAATCACTTGTTTGGACCACATGGTCTCACTCATAGGGGGGAATTGAACAATGAGATCACTTGGACACAGGGCAGGGAACATCACACACTGGGCCTGTTGAGGGGTGGAGGGCTGGGAGAGGGATAGCATTAGGAGAAATACCTAAAGTAAATGACGAGTTGATGGGTGCAGCAAACCAACATAGCACACGTACACCTATGTAACAAACCTGCACGTTGTACACATGTACCCTAGAACTTAAAGTATAATAATAAAAAAAAGATTTTTTAGAGAAAATAAAATAAATCACTTGTTTGGAAGGCAAGTGAAATTGACCAAGTTTCCCAGGCAATCTCAACAATGGCTATTTAATCCCTAAAGTTGTTAGTACTTGTGTTTGGGGTCCTGAGAACAAAAGAGGGGTCTACTAGGGAAAAGACAATGTAGTCCTCTCTGGCTTTCAAGGCAAACTTAAGCACCATTTTAATAATTTCGCTACAGACCAGTATTTCACTTTAATACTCAGTTTGTATCACGTTATTTTTTTTAAATGGTAGTATTTCTAGTGGAAAACACATGCTATGAAGAAGGAGCACATGAGTATTTTATGACACATTTTTAGACCAACTACAGACTGTGACAACACCTAAAATAAGACAGATAATCCAAAATGGGGATAATCTAAGTCATTCATATTAAAATTGGCAATGTACTCTACAAAGCTTTTAAAACATAATTTTTGGTGTTTAGATATTCCTTGAGAGAGTCGTTTTGTATTTATTTACTGGATTATAAAAAGTAGTAGCCCAAAAGGCTTGGTTATGAATCAAGCAAGCAAGTAAGCAAAGCAATTAGAAAATTGCACAGGCAATTTAGGCAGTATTAAATTAAATAATAAAGAAGTGACTCAGACTATGAAAACATATCAACTTAAAATATACAAATGCTGTTAAAAAAAAAATACAAATGCTGGAAAAACATAAGCATTCCAAAAAGTAGCTAGTGCTTTTGTCTAATTCTCAGTTGCCCCCACAAAAAGATACCTTAAAAACTCAGTGTTATTTTAAATTAAATTCTTCTCTTGGGGAAAAAAAAACTGATGTATTACCTCAAAAGCAGTTCAAAGTGAGAGAGACTTGTATAATTGGTAAGACCATCCACTTTATTTGGTAATAAATTACAGTAACTAAACATAGAAAGCAATTATTTTGAGATTTCAATAACATTAAAGGAAATCATGCTTTTTTTTTTTTTTTTTTTTTTTTTTACCTATAAAAAGAGGCATGATTTTGGCCAAGCAAGGTGGCTCACACCTGTAATCTCAGTGCTTTGGGGGGTCAATATGGGAGGATTGCTTGAGACCAGGAATTCAAGACCAGCCTGGGAACCTAGTGAGACACCCTGTCTCTATGCACACACACACACACACACACACACACACACACACACACACACACAAATTAAATCAGCTGGTTGTGGTGGTTCGATGCCTGTAGCCCTAGCTACTCCGGAGGCGGAGGCAGTGAGGCAGGAGGATTGCATGAGACCAGTAGTTCAAGGTTGCAGTGAGCCATGAATGAACCACTGCAGCCCAGCCTGGGTGACGGAGTAAGACTCTCTAAAAAAATAAAAAATAAAATAAAATAAATAAAGGAGAGGCATGATTTTAATAAAATTGAGCTATTCTCATTTAATGCTTTCAAACACCACACTGTCTCATCCATGAACCCGTCTCAAGTTTCCATAAATTAGCAGGGCACAATGGCTCACACTTGTAATCCCAGCACTTTGAGAGGCTGAGGCAGGAGGATCGCTTGAGCCCAGGAGTTCGAGACTAGCCTGGGCAACATAGTGAGTGAGACCTTATCTCTACTAAAAACCAAAAAAATTAACTGGGCATGGTGGCATGTGCCTTCAGTCCTAGCTACTCACGAGACTGAAGCATGAGGATCACTTGAGCCTGGGAGGTGAAGGCTGCAACAAACTGACTGTACCACTGTACTCCAACCTGGGCGACAGAGCATGACTCTGTCTCCAAAAAAAAAAAAAAAAAAAAACCTCTTACAGGATCATCTTACTTTTTGCCTTATGTTTCAGTTAATTTATGTACTTGTCCATCTGCTGCAGACCACAAGCCTCTTGAGACCAGGAGTGATTGGTATTCTTACAAAAGCTTACATACAGTAGATACTCAACAAATGATTGTTGAATTTAGATCACAAATTCCTGCCAAGGAATTAAGCAAAAATGCTAGATAGATAGATAGATATACTATATATATATGTATATAGGTGTATATATATGTATATAGGTGTGTGTATATATATATAGGTATATATACACATGTATATGTATATACCTATATATATATACCTAGCATATATATTTGTGTGTATGTGTGTGTATATATATATGTATATACATATATGTAGTTATTGAGGAGGAAACAAATAGTTGAAAAAATTAAGTCCACTTTCATTCAGAAATCAATTTGATTTTGTCTAAGCATACTCCCAAAGAATCTCTTCAACTACAGATTCCTCTCTCTCTCTCTCTCTCTCTCTCTCTCTCTCTCTCTCTCTCTCACATACACAAACACACGAGAGAGAGAGAGAGAGAGAGAAATTTCCTATTTAATCCTTCTTTGACATCCTTGAGGCTGTGGGAAATTTGACTAATTTCTATATCAGTTTCTCTGATTCAGGAGAAAATTGAGAACAATACTACTTAAAGCAAAAAAAAGTCTATGTGTTAATTCTTATAAAATGCAATTCTAGTATGAAAACTAATAGGTGACTAAAAGGTATTATTAACAACTGCAGGAAGGAATTCTAAAGATAAAGAGCAGCAAACTACCTAGATAAATTCAACCTTTCACAATATTTTGTAATAGTTTTAACTACACATTATGAAATGCAGTAGGCACACAGAAAAAAAGAAACATTCCACTCCACTTTATATTGTTATGTTGACAGCCATTCAATGCTGTAATCAAAGAGAAAGGCTTCTCAATACAGAGAAAGCGGCAGCAGTTCAAAACTAGTAGGAGCTATTTAAAAGGGCTTTTAGTGTTCTTTCAGCTGCTGAGATGTTAATATGCAAGACAAAGGTACTTATCACTTACATGGTGGTTGAGGACATTTGCCCCCTAGGCTATATCATCAGTCCCCCAAATAATCTAGCCCTTCCAACCCAATGCAGAGAAGGTGCCACAGCCACACAGTCCAAGAAATGCATATTGGCCCCGTCATCCCCTCGTATTGAACAACTAATGAAAATACAATACTTTTGATTCATTTAAGCTCTTTCAAACCACGCCTAGGCTTTTTAAGAAAACTAATTTTTGAATGGAAGATTCAGACTTGTGGGAAGAGCCAAGAAGTTGGCACGATCTAATCAGGTCAGTTCTTTTTTGATCAAGGACATAATTTTTTAAATATTCAACCTAAGGGTCAAGTTACAATTTTTGCTTTCCGAGAGTTTCAGTACAACTGGCCAAAATTTGGCTAAGAACATTTTTTCTTTTATTACGATCTTAGAAGATCTAACACATTCACTGGTATGCCCAAAAAGTAAAAACATGCAGCAAAAAGTAAAAAGAGGAGTGAGCATGAATTATCATGAAAACAGATGCTACTATAATTATTTGTACTTTGACCTAATAAAATATTTAACCAGATTCTAACTGCCTTGAATTTTCAATTAATAATTCCACATTCCCAACCTCCTACTTTCAGGAGAAGAACACAACAAAGAATAACCATCAGGGATCACCATTTAGATCTTCTGGTTTGGTTTGGTTTGAGGGGAAGCAGGGTTAGGGCATTTCATTTAGTTTTGTTTTAGATTCAGATTATGTCCATTGACAAACAGTGAACTCAACAAATACCCTGTACATAAAAAAGTGTTCAATTAGAAAATAACCTTAGCAAAGCAGACTTTTTAGGTCCTCTAATTCCGCAAGTTTCAAATAAATAATTAAGTGTGACCAATACTCTCAAGAAGATTATGTACTTAAATAACTATTATAAAGGTTTTCAAAGAGTTTGGGTAGGGAGGAATCTTTTTATATGTAGTTTAGCAGAATATAACGTATCACCTATTCTATTCCCAGAGCACACAAGATAATATACAATTTTTAAAAAAACAACCACTGCAAAGAATTCAACATAAATGCTAGGTCTATACATACAGCTATTTATGAGAAAACGGACATATGGTTGAAACAATTAAGTCAACTTTCATTCAGAGATCTGCTCGATTGTGTATTAGCATACTCTCAAAGAATTGAAAACCCTTAGACCTCTAAACAGGTGTGGGGCCAAGGACCTTGGCCACCTGAAGGTTCACTGAAAAATCAACTCACAAAAGCCAGATCGACAGGGGAAAAGACACACAACTTTATCGAACGTGTTATACACAGGAGACTTCAGAATGAAAACCCAACCCCCCGGTGGGGTACAGAAGTGTGTAAATACCTTCTAGAAATTGGAGAAAGAATGCAGGCTCAGAGCATGGCCGAAAACAGGTTACAGTAGTAAATCAGGTTTTAGCTGTAAGACAGGTTATGTAAGGAGGCTTGGCAAGCAAAGGTGGTCTTGTTATGTAGATGAACCGAACCTCACAGGTAGCACCCCTGAGAGGAGAGACGGCAAATGTCTCCGATCTGTAAGGAGTCAGACTTAATTAATCCTTCCTAGAACCGGACAAGAGAAAGCCTGGCTGCATTAATGCATATTTTCTATAGATGCAAATTTCCCCCATAAAAGACTGCTTTGCAGGGCGACTTCTGTTTGCTGCTGTTTGCTGACATCTCAAAATATGTCAAAGAAATATATTTGGGGGTAAAATATTTTGATTTCCTAAAATAGAAGATTTTCCACAGGACATGCCTTCACACCGTCCCACAAGGCGCATTCTCCATTATTTCTTTGCCCTTGTCACAGCGCTTTTGTCTTTTTCCTTCAACTCTCAAAAATCAGTATGAGTCACAATCACCTGCAACTGTTTGGCATGTTTCCAAGAAATAAGACACTCTGCACAGTTAGTTTACTTACACAGATCTTTGTTTACTTTTATTAAGCAGATTATAGCCAGGTCAATGTTCAGAGGTAGAAGGGAAATGCACCAACTCTTAATTATAAACCTCTCCCTATGAAGGGAAAGGACAAGGGACTGAGAACCCCTAATTGTTTACATGTCCCTACCTGCTTTATCTATTTGATCGATTTAGACACATGTAAGTGATATTCCCAAGTTAAGCTATTGTTATAATAAACATCTGCATGCATCAGACTTCTAGATTCACACCATGTATCACTCAGATTATCTCCTTCCTTAAAGAAAAAAAAAATCTTGCCTGCCCCAAAAACCTATTAAAATATAATACAGCGAAAGCATAAGAAACTGTGGGGGTCATAGGCTTTTGGCTCCCTGAAAGTTCACTAAAATCCCTGCCATGAGGCAGTTTGATTCACAGGAGAAAAGACATATTTAATGTGTAAGCATGGGAGCCTTCAGAAGGAAAACTCAACTTCCCAATGAGGCACAGAAGTTATATGACATCCTGAGGTTCCAGGGAGAATGAGGGCTTGGATCCTGGTTAAAAAAAAGGTTATGGGAAGGAGAAGAGGAGGAATTCTATTGAGGGAATAAATGATTACTAGGGAGAATGATTGGATGGGGAAACAGAAATTGACTTCTAAATAGTTCTTTTTGGAATTTAAATGATCCGTGGAGGTAGTCCTTATCTTGAATAGGGCTGTTCGGATGTGGTTAGATTTTTGGTCCTTCCTGCAACGGATAATGAAATAAAAGGGAAAGAAGCAGGGATAATTGTTCTCCTTGTTGGGGGGTACCGGGGGGTGGGGGGGGATGGCGGGGGTTCAGTCCTATCTTTGTAGATAGGGGAAAAGTCTCTCCAGGAACTTTTTGATCTCTAAAGGCTTTTAATTTAAAATACTCATTTTACCAGGGAAGCCATATATTGCAGTGAAGTATTTTTATTTTCTTCAGAATATTTCAAACCTATAGTCCTAAAAAGACTAAATTTACTAAAAAAAAAAAAAAAAAGATACTAAGCTTTGGATTAGAATAAGTATTATTTAAAGTTGAAAGATTTATTTTCCTGCTTAAAAATTTACTTTTGTATTAAGCTATAGTCTTTTTGCTAGAAAACTACTAAAAAACTATAGTTAGGAAATAAATCTCTGGAAAAACAAAAATTAACTATAAATACTAAGAATTTGCTTAACCTGATAATAACAAAAGAAGAAATGCCTATGGTCTGTATTTAAGGAATTCAGATGAGCAACTTAGCCACAGTTTCACTAAAGTGGCCACATCTTCGGCAAATCACATTGGACTCTCCTGCTAAAATATGAATCCCTCAAAACAAAGAGCTGCTATTTATAATGTTTAATGCCAAAAGTGAACCAAGTGAAAACTTCTTAATTTTAAAGTGAAATAAATGACTTTAAAGAAATATTTAAAATTCATTCCTATGTTTCTGTCATTTATGCAAGGTAAAGGAGGCAGCTGTCCAATTTTTCTGATCCCAAATATACTAATTAATCCTATCTTTTTCCAACGATGTTAAACAAGTCTATGAGAAGTAATGCTTGACCCTAAAGCCAATGAGGCTGATACGGCCAAAAGGTTAAAATGCATTATCGTGCCCCAAAAAAGAAAAACATAAAAGGAAAAAACTGCAGACCTACTACAGACCAAGCAGGGAGGAAAGGTAGCAATTAAGAACAGCTAACACTCTCTGAGCAACCAAAAATAAAAATAAAAAGAGAGCAAAGTACATAGGCCTCTAGGTGGAAGTAAAGAACTAGAAGATAAACTGCAGAAAGACAGATTGTTCTTCAACCCAGAAAATTAGAAAAAAGGGAAAAAGGTCGTTGTACCTACCAGTCATTCTCTATTCCCTTCAGTTTCCTTTTTTCCTATTAATATTTCTCATATTTCTTTTTCTCCTTAATTCTTTTTATTGAAAAGCTGTTCTCTTTTCTCCCTTCCTTCCCAGTGATCCTAGACCATCCCCCTTCACCCTTGTTCTCAACTGGCTGGGAAGATTCAAGAGAGGCTTCCAACCTGCTGGCAGTGACGGATGGCAGTGCAGAGGCACACAATGGCAAGCGCAGGCGCGTCACCAGCCTTGCAGCTGGCCTTCCAAAGAAAGAACCAAAGCCGAAGTCTGTCCTGACAGAGGCTGATTTAATTAAGGTTATAGCAAAGGGCAGAACTGCCTGTGGGCTGCATTCTCTGCAGAGGGCCAAAGACAATGCATTAAAATACTTCTCAGGAAGAAAACCCAAGAAAGTTATGTTGGCAAAACGTTGAAAGGTGGGAAAAATGAAAAGACAACAGGGAAGTGTTTGAAAAACAAGCAAAGACCTGCCAAAGTTCATGATCTAGTGATGTACAGATACCAAAATGCAATGACAATAGGAAACAGAAGGCGTATGTTTTGATGTGCCTTTCACACTAGAAATATTTCAGATGAATAATGAGATGCCCAGACTGAAATAATCCAAGGCTGTTCAATCCAGCGTCATAGTAAAGTTTCTATCAATGGCAGGGCCAGGACCAGAACCCAAGTTGACTATTTCTTTCAACTGTAACACATAGCCTATTTTTAATATAACTTAAACCACTTGGAATAAAGCCTTTTCAAACAGGGCACAAGTTCAGTTTTGAGCATCTCTTATGAGAAAAGGGTTCTGCTAGACACTGGAGACCCAATAGTACAAAAATAAACATGGTTCCTACTTTCAAGAAGCTCACAGCCCAGCATTTGGGGGTAGAAAAAGTAGAGAGACAACACAAGTAAACAAGTAATTAAACTGAATGGTGAGGCAAAGAAGGTGGGCTGAGGAGGTGATTGCTTGAGTTTATTAAATTCCTATGAATGGAATAGAGTTTAATTTTCTAAAAGCCCTGGCAAATTTACTCACCCAAATGTGCACCACCAGATGATTACTAATATCTTTCTTATTTTGCATGTGTAAACTAAAGTCTACCACTGAACTCCGCCATTTAAATGACGACACGTTGCCCAATAGTGACTAAAAAGTATGGGAGGGAGGGGAGGGTGACACACTACAGAAGTCTTTCATATTCTTTGAAAGGGTGTCACCTGCAGGTGAGTTCCAGGCCAGAATATAAAACAGTCATAGTCCCTCTCCTCCTAGGCCACGTGAAACCTAAGCCAAACAATAGGGCCATCTTACACATTCTCAACAGTTTCCTCTATGTTCCTCAAGACTCAAGGGTGCTACAGAGTCAAAAGGCAGAACTTCTAATGAACAAGTAATTACTCAGCATTAGAGTGGCAGCTGGACTTCACTTAGCCGAATAGGGATACACTGTGGCTAGGAAGAGGTGAACAATGATGTGCACCTGTAGTCCCATCCACTTAGAGGCCGAGGCAGTTGGATGGCTTGAGCCCAGGAGTTCAAGACTATAGTGTGCTAGGACTACTATAGAGCCACTGCACTCTAGCCTGGGTAACCTAACAAGACCCCATGCCAGCCCCATCACCAAAAAAAAAAAAAAAATACTGGCTAGCAGCAGCACAACAGGCAAACGGGGGCTATGTGACAAGCCCAAGTGCTGCAAGCACTAACAGGAGGCAAGAAAAAACACTTGAAGATTAAAGCCAACCTCAGACTCAGCCAAGCCCTGCTCAAGTATAATATTTTTCAAATCCTCATATAAAGTTGATTTTATAGTGGTGGCACTGGTGGCATTAAAAAGCAATGTTAGTACGGGTGCAGTGGCTCACGCCTGTAATCCCACCACTTTGGGAGACTGAGGTGGGAGGATCACTTGAGGCCAGGAGTTCAAGACCACCCTGGGCAACATGGTGAAACCCTATCTCTATAAAAAAATATAAAGATTAGCTGGGCATGGTGGTGCATGCTTGTACTCCCAGCTACTCAGAAGGCTGAGATGTGGAAAGATAGCTTGAGCCCAGGAGGTGGAGGCTGCAGTGAGCTGTGATCATACCAATGCACTCCATCCTGGGTGACAGAGTGAGACTCCTGTCTCAAAAAAATATATTTTTTTAATGTTATGTTTTTTCAAACCACAACTTAAAAAAAAAAAAAAAAGAAAACCTCAAGAACTCATTTTTCTAATTCCTCCTGAAACAGGAATCAGGCATATGTCCCTGTGTTAAGCTAAATCTTTCCCATTCCTAAAATGTTAATACTTAACTTTCCAAACTTCATTGTATGCGAAAAAATGACTCATTCTTCAGGGAAGTGAATCACCATTACAGAGACCATTAAGACAACAGAAGGCTTGCTGTCTCCAAAGTGCACACCAATAATTAAGTAAGAGCCCCCAAATCGATAACAATTTCACACTGGAGGGGGACTTAATCTGACCTGACCACGATATCAAATTTATAGTGGATATTCATATGTTTTAAGATACTTACATGAAACTCAGTCAGAGGTCAATTCTTTTCTCATGGGCTCAGTGTGGATTGTCTTAAATTTCAACTCTTTCAGGCAACAACGTCCTAATGACACTTCTAACCAGTGGTAAAGCCTTATTAAAAAATATTAGGCTTAAGAATGCCACAATCTCTACCAGGCAAACTTTTCATAACATAAAATTCTTATCAAATATTGAACTTTTACTTATTGTTCAAACTACAATGGACCCTTGATACAACAAATGTAAAAAGGTTTATCACTTTTCACCGTGTAAAGAAAATAAATGTCTTGTTACAAATCTGATTACTAGGTTAGCCTAATAATAACAATTTCAAAGCAGATTTGCCTTATAGATCAAAGGACTGATTTGTTGGGAGATAGCAATTCTGTGTTTTAAGACATACAGTTTATGAGTCTGTTTCACTTTTTTTAAAGACATTTTAATAAAAACCCTATGCTTAATTTATCTCTGTATTGCTCACAGCAACCAGTACAGTGCCTTGCACATCCTAGGAATGCAATAAAATAGTTGCTGAACATAGTTCCTGACAACCAATATTAAAGGCTTCCCAAAGCAAGTACCACGAAAACAAAAGAACAAGCAAACATGACCTACAGCCATAAGTTTTGAAGAAGAAAAAAAAGAACATGCAAACATATTCTAGTATGCTTTTATTCTATGATTCACAACCCAAATCTGAACAGGGTTTCCAGGAACTTGCTTCTTCTAAAAAATGTGCACATCTACAGTACTTTAAATTTTCATCCTGTTTATAGAAAATACAAGTAAAGCTAATGCTATTTTTACACTTAGTTCCTTATTTCACAGAAATTTGTTACAAGTAACATCACCCCACCATCATGTGTAAGTAGTAGGCAATGAAAAAATATACATAGTGTCTGCCTTAAACCTGAAAGCAGTGACTTTCAAAGCCCAAATGCAAATTACCTCATCATTAAACTAATTAAATTGCTAACAAAGCCAAACAGGAATAAAATAAGAATATATCTGAGAAAGAAAAAAAAAAAAGTGCTGACTGGAAACAGGGACAAAGGAGTTCTTGTCCCTGCTTGGCTATTAATTTACTATATGACCTTACCTAACTATTTAGCCTCTCTGGGTCCCAACTTCCTTGTTTTAATATTATCTTTGAGGTCCCTTCAAGCGACATGCTAAGATTCAGCATATGTAGCAGTGTCTAGAAAACTGATTTACATTCATTACCCCCCTCCCCACCACACCCCTGGCAAAAGGGCACAGTTCACTTAATAGTTTTAAATATCTGAGTTTGGATTTCTATCAAAGGCAATTTATTAAAATGTCAGATGGGCTTAAGTCCATTTCAAGTGGAGAACTAAACCGAGTATTGCTTACAGATTCGCCTAGACAGCAGCTGCTGCTATTGAGAGAATAGACTTTAACAATCTAGTTGAAAATTATACCTCTTTACAAATGGAGAAAACTAGTAATGAGGATTTTCATACTCTCAAAAAGGCAGATGCATAGCTTTTCTTTTTTTTTTTTTTTTTTTCCCTTTTCCATATTCATCATATTGAGAGAGAGGAAAGCAGAAGGGCTAGCTTGGCTTGGGAGGCAGAGAGGAGAATGGATGTTACCGTTCAAAACCAGACAAGACCCTTTCAATTGATGTACTGTACTAGACAGCCCATTCTTCTCACTAATGCTCACAATCCAAGTGAAATGAAAAGATTTCCTGTGGCTGGGATGGGAAGAAGCCTGGACAAGAGAGCAATACCATATGACAGTAGCTAGCTTAAAAGTCTAAAGACTTGCTCTCAAGATGGGATTCAGATCATTCTGGAAAGGGCCAATAAAATGAAAATCTGTAGCTGAGACCTGATTGATTAAGCTATGATTATATCTATGTATAGCTTTAAAAAACTTTTGAAAGTACCTTTTGATACCAGACAGCATTAGCCTGTATAGTACTTTATCATACATTAATACATAGCAAACTTACTCAAATTTAATCCCCAAAACATTCCCATAAAGCATTTTAAAACTCCTTTTTCAGGTGAAGAAACAACGTGAGAAGGATTAGGGGATTTGCCCACAGCAAACGTTTAGCAAGTGTCAGAGCCTTGTTTTAAATCCAAGTCTGACTTCAAGTCCTCCAATCTTCACCATTTTAAGATAGTACCTCTGACACTAGTTTTCAGTCCCTACGATTTTGTCTGATTTAACAAATTTTATTTCTCACAAAATTGCTCCCCCACCCCCAACTGTTCCTTCTCTGGCTTCTTAGAGCGTTCTATGCATAATTCTCCCAGACGTGCACTTATTGGACCTTCTAATTTTTCATTTCCTTATGTCCGGGGCTAGGCTCATTTCTTCCATAGCAGAGATTGTCATCTCTCTAGTTGCAAGTGACACAGGTATCTTCAATCCCTGTGGCCTCCCTGGTTGCAACCACTTTAACTCCTTCTCTTTACCAACATGAATGCTCCACAAAGCAGGTGTTGCAATTGCTTCCAGAGGGTCTGGACCACAATAGGTGATTAATAAGTGCTGGCTGAATGGATGGTGGGTGGGTGAATGATGCAATGCTCATACATATTTTAGAGCACACATTACAATGCACACATTTACATACAGCACTCCATGTGAGTCTAAGACCATGAATTTGGTAGTGATTATTGTTTCTTCTTTTTTTTCTTTTTTTTTTTTTTTTTTTTTTTTTCAGATGGAGTCTCGTTCCCATCGCCTAGGTTGGAGTGCAGTGGCACGATCTCGGCTCACTGCAACCTCCACCTCCCAGGTGCAAGCGATTCTCCTTCCTCAGCCTCCCGAGTAGCTGGGATTACAGGAGTGCACCACCACACCTGGCTAACTTTTTTTTGTATTTTTAGTAGAGATAGGGTTTCACCATGTTGGCCAGGCTGGTCTCAAACTCCCGACCTCAGGTGATCCACCCACCTCGGCCTCCCAAAGTGCTGGGATTACAGGCGTGAGCCAATTGTGCCCGGCCTAAGTTTCCTCTTTCTAAAATGTGGCTTGTCTTTCTCAATTTCAGAAACTTGCCCAAAGCATGTAGCTCTAAGTAGTACCCTGTCAACTTCAAGATAATGGCCCACAAGACTACATTACCCTCCAGTTTGTCTTTTCTTGATAGCTGTTTGAGGACAGCATTGATTAGGCCTATTAGAACATGACTGAAGTGTTGCCCCCATTCTGGTTTCCTGTTATGAATCTGACATTTCTGAAAAGTTACTGGTTACAGACTAGATCAAGGAAGGAGACTACTCAAATAATTAACTGTGACACAGAATATCCAGATAAACACCATGTAAGAATTTACAGATTCTATTTCCCTGTCCACATACAGGAGAGTCCTCGGCTCACTATCTCATTCACAGGTTAATAAGAACAGGTGATGACTCAGAATTCGCTTCTAATCTTAGTTTTCTGAGCCTTTAAGCACACATACATCAGAAAAAAACAGCGTCAGGAGGACTGAACAGAAAGCCAGAAGACAGATTTCCAGTTCCGCCCAAACTGATCCTCTAATGCAGGTACACAGAAGCTGGGGGGAGTCATTTCAGTGTGAAGAGAAAAGCACTCTAAAGTGCTACCCAATGTTTACTAAGCAGAGGACGTGCCTACTGCACATTCTTCTGTTTTGCCCAGAAATGCAAACTAAAAAGAACCCTTTGTATAGGTAATCAGACCCACAACCACAGTATGATACCCAGACCAATTCTGAAAAGAACAAGCGTCCTTCAAGGGTCAAATAAGCATTAGTAGCTCCATTCTAGCCAACCAAAGAGAGATAAGGCTAACCATTTTAAATGTGTTTTTTAACACTGAGCCATTTCCAACAGATTTGCCTGGCTGCTCTGGGGAGTCAGGCCTCCCTCAGCTCAGGTGAAGCCTCTACCCTTTCCCCTCTCTCTAAATTCTTCTCACTTTTTACCGGGAAGAGCAGCACATCTCAATACATGCAACTGTGCAGCAGCGCATCACTCTGTCGCACTGAATCAAGGGGAGTGAACTCAAGGCAGTGAGTAGCTCATGTGCACAATGAAAGTTTTAAAAATTATTAGGCAGTCTATCCTTAATCCCAACTGCTGATAAAAGGAGATATATATCAAAGTCTGTTTTCCTAACCTGCGGAGAATTTAAGTGAGCTGTTTCCGCTCCAGGTCGAGGTCTGGTGACACTCATCAACCCTCAGCAGAGAGCATCCAGGGAATTCAGGACCTTGGTTTTATCGCTAAGGGTGTAGCCACTAGTGCTATTAACAGCAGCACTCTGGTCCTCACAGAGAGGGCCCCCCTCCTTTACCAGGATCTCCCAACTCTGCAGAGAAAAGCTGGGAATAGGGTCCAGGGTTAAGGCTATTCCCCAGATTTAAAGGAAGCTGCACACGATTTTAAAGCCTCACCTTACCTCAGCTAACAGAGAGGCAGGGGGCGGAGGGCGGAGGACCCACCAACCCAGGGGAATTGTAAGGAGACAAAGATTACCCCAAACGCACAAGCGCGCGCGCACTGAAGCCCGGACTGCAAAGCACATTCCATCAACCTTTCACTGTAATCGGCTTACTGTGGGGTTTATCCCCTCACCCCATCCCTCTCCAGAAAGTTTAATGCTGTTCGCACCGACTTTGAAAGGTCCATTGTTCCCTTCCCCGTAAACGTAATGAAAAGAGAGGGGAGAGAAAGAAATCAAGACACCGTTCCCGAGGACCCTTTCTTAAGGAGAGGACTGACTCCTGGGGAGTCGGGTCAGTCCCAATCCAGAGATGAAACCGGGAAAGGAGGCGCACGGGGGAAGGGCGGGAGGACGTTTTCCTTTTCGGCAGAAATGCCCAACGCCGGAGCCGGCCAGGCCGCCGGGAGCAGAAAAGGTGGGCGAGACCCGGGTCTGCGCCCCCGCAGTAGCCCCAGAGGGCAGCAAACGAGGTGGAGCGGGGGAGGCGGGTGGCGGGTGACCGAGTCGCTTCTTACCTTCCCCTACCCCGCTTAGCGTCCGTTAACTCAGGTGCCTACACAGCGGTCCAGGGAGACGGAGAGGAGTCCCTGGCGTCCTCGGGTCCAGATCTCCTCTCCATGGCCAAGAAGCCAATCGATTGCCGGCGCCCGCAGCTGCCGCTCGTACTCAACTGGCAGCCGCAGCCTCTGCCTGGAGGTGAAATACTCTCCTCCCGAGAGTGACGCGCACTTCCCTCCGCCTCCGCCTCCTCCTCCTCCTGCCCCGAGCCTCGGGGGCAGGGGCCTCGGCTCGCTCTCTCCCGGAGCCGCCGCTCGGCTTTCTCCGTTCCTTCCCCTCCGGGAGAAAGAGGAGGAGAATCGTGGCCCGGGCGGCGCGGGCCTGAGCGTCCCCGCGACAACAGGGGAGGAGGCGGCGGCGCAGGGCAGAGTGGGGTCCCAGGAGTCGCTCTTGTCCCTGGTCGGCGGGCGCCGCGGCTTGCTAGGGTCGCGCTCAGCCTCCGCCGGCCAGACAAGCAGCCCGGCTCGGCTGGGCCGGGAACTGTGGATTGGGCGGGCGGGCGGGCGGTGGAGAGCGAGGGAGGCGGAGGGAGAGGAGGGGCCTGCCATCAGAGGAGGCGGTGGCCCCGCCGGGCCCCTCCCGCCGGCCCCGCTCCCCACTAGCTGCGAAAGCGGAGGCTCAGCGCCACTCGCTGCCGCGCGCTGGAACAGCGCCCGAGCGCACTGCCGGCGGGGCAGAGCCCCAGCCAGCGCACCCCGCTGCAGCTGCAGGCTCCTACCCTTCCTGGGCGCGCACACCCGCCTGGCCGAACCGGAGCTTGTTCCTCCAGCACCCCCAGATAAGGCTGGTACTGCGCCTGTCACTCCCTGGCTGAGCCTGACACTGCGTCCCCAGTGTCCCCTGGCTGAGCGTGACTGCACCCCATCAACCCTCGGCTGCGTCAGACTTTGAGCCCCATCACCCGTAAAGAGATTTCCACACTCCCACAAATGTTCTGAGCGTCCAGTCACAGCCCCCACCTGGCCAGGCGCGAGCGCCAGGTTCTCAGCGCTGTCAGAAGAACCAGCCTGCTCTGGGACACAGGACAGCTCTTCTGGTCCCTTGGAGCAACCCCAGCATCCCGCTCGCAGGCCGGAACAAATACACTTGGGTCTTCCCACGCCCCCTACCTGCGCCACTCTGGAGTGGCGGCCGCTTGCAGAGGTGGCGCCGAAAGCCACGCCCCGGCCCACCCTAGTGCCAAAACGCCGCTCTGAGGACACCGGCACCGGCCCTGAAGCAGCCCTGCCGCCGCCACCCTGCCCCCTCGCTGGAGCTGCTCTCACAGCCTTGGCTCTGGGTGAGGGCGCGGCCCAGGCTGGATCACTCAGACCCACGAGGTCCCGAGCTAGTGACAGCGGCAGGACTGCCAAATCCGGGCCGTCGTCATCCTCGATTTAATTGGAATTGGAAGTTTTCCCTCCAGGAAACTCTTTCAGTGAATAATATACAGGTAGGATAGTTTAGTTTTCAGGGTTGTTCATTCCTCCTCCCTCAACAAACTCAGTCCTGTAACCGCGACACACCCGGCAGTAAAGGGGAATCCCCTATTTCAAGGGTATTAGTTCAGGACTTTGTATAAGAAATTACTGTTTCCAAATCTTGGCTGATGATAAGAATCCCCTGGGGCACTTAGAAAAAATTGGATTGCCAGACATCGCCCAATCTACTGAATCGGAGGTATCTGGAACATGTAAGTTTGGGAAACAGGGATAGAATGCATCCTCTAATTAATTAAAGCCTTGGAAAGATGCCTCCAAAACAGCAGCGCGAGCTAGTGCTGAGATCTTACAGAAACTTCACCCAGCTGCCTTTGAGAGCCGCTGTCCCTTCTGGGATAGGCAGGGAGGAAAGGTTTTTAAAATAAGGAAGATAGTTTTGAATAACAAGACGGAAGGGACAAAAGACTGTTTTCATGGTCCAAAGGTGTTTTGGATTGTGCTTAATAAAGATAGAAACTGTGTCACCCCGTGTGCTAGGCTGAAAAATGTTCCCTCCCCAGAGGTAACAGGTTCTAAGTCCTGGAACTTGTGCATATTACCTTACATAGACAGAAGCAGGGCCTTCGCATATGTGATTCAATTAAGGGTCTTCTTGAGTTGGGGAGATTATTCTGGATGATCAAGATGGGTCCTAACTGCAGTCACATGTACTTTTATAAGGGGAAAGGGGGTGGTTAGCACACACAGAGGAGGGCTGGCCACTGTGGAGGCAGAGATTGAAGTGATACCTCCACAAGTCAAGGAATGCCAGCACAGAGGCAAGGATTCTCCCCTAGAACCTCTGAAGAGGGCAAGGTCCTGCTGACACCTTGATTTTGGCCCGGTGAAACTGAGCGCGGTCTTCTGCTTCCAGAAGTGTGAAAGAATAAATTTCAGTTGCAAGCTACACCGAGTTTGGGTGATATGTTGCAGCATAGAAGGCCTGTGCTGGGCCAACTTTTTATTACAAATATCCATTTTTTGAATCCTTATTAAGTGCCAGGCACTTTGCTTGGAGTTAGGATATGTTATGGGATATGTTGTGTAATTAAATCCTCCCACTAATTATTATTTCCGTTTTAAAGATGGGACAGTAGGACTTGAAAATTTAAAGGGTCTTCCCAAGGCCACACAGTAAGAACCTCTTGGAATCAAGTCTGCAAACCACTCAAATGTTAAAAATAGCAATTAGGCCCGGCGTGGTGGCTCATGCCTGTAATCCCAGCACTTTGGGAGGCTAAGGAAGGTGGATCACAAGATCAGAAGATAGAGACCATCCTGGCTAACATGGTGAAACGCCATCTCTACTAAAAAAAAAACACAAAAAATTAGCCAGGTGTGGTGGCAGGCGCCTGTAGTCCCAGCTACTTGGGAGGCTGAGGCAGGAGAATGCTGTGAACCCGGGAGGTGGAGCTTGCAGTGAGCCAAGATCGAGCCACTGCACTCCAGCCTGGGCTACAGAGCGAGACTTCATCTCAAAAACAAAAAAACAAAAAAAAACAAGCAATTAAAAATTTATATACATTAGTCTAATAAAATTTTTGGTTTTAAAAAGGACTTATTTCTTTCTTTCCACAATCTATATTTATTGCCCAAACCAAGGGAAATGGATGTTGATTGATAGTGGGGTGGGCTAGTGGGGAGCAGGGGTATAGGGGATCTCTTTACACTTGCGCTCAATTTTGTTGTGAACCTAAAATTGCTCTAAAATATAGTCTATTAACTAAAAAAAAAAGGGTAGGGGGATTGAATCTGTGTGTGGCCTATCTTTGAGAATTGTATAAACTTTTGTTTTTAGATATTTATCTGGAACATAAAAAAATCAAAGGAAAGGCCAGGCGCGGTGGCTCAAGCCTGTAATCCCAGCACTTTGGGAGGCCAAGGCAGGCGGATCACTTGAGGTCAGGAGTTCAAGACCAGCCTGGCCAGCATGGTGAAACCCCACCTCTACTAAAAATACAAAAATTAGCCGGGCATGGTGGCACGCACCTGTAGTCCCAACTACTCGGGAGGCTGAGGCAGGAGAATTGCTTGAACCTGGGAGGCAGACGTTGAAGTGAGCTGAGACCTTGTCATTGCACTCCAGACTGGGCAAAAGAGGGAGACTCCGTCTCAAAAAAATAAAAAATAAAATAAAAAAATAAAGGAAACTGATGTGAAAGGAAGCTATGAAGGAAACCAACAAAGTAAGAGGACACAGACTTCTCTGATCAATGGGACTGATGTCACAGATTGTCTCAGGGAAGCAGGCTCTGAGACACCGACAGGATGTTTCACCTGTGGGGGACAGGCAGGAAGCAGCATGGGCAAAGGGAGTAGCTGGGGTGTACCCAACAGCCTTCATTGATCCCACTGGGGGATCTGAGACATGGCCCATTGGAATTATTGAGCCTAAATGACTGGACCATTAGATACCCTCCTGAATCAGTCATTGGATGTCATTCATCCTGGGAAGTGACATGACCTTGGTCAAGGCAACCCTGCAGCTGAGGCAGTCTCCAAAAGGGCCAGCTGCTGACAGCACCCAGAGCTGGGCAGCAAGTCCTTCTTTGCAAGCAAATCTGGGCAGTGCATCTCCATGTCACTCACTGATATGGTGTGGATCTGTGTCCCCACCCAAATTTCATGCTGAATTGCAATCCCCAGCGTTGGAGGTGAGGTCTGATGGGAGGTGACTGGGTCATGAGGGCAGATTACTCATGAATGGTTTAGTACTATCCTCTTGGTACTGTCCACGGGATAGTGAGTGAGTTCTCGAGAGTTCTGATCGTTTAAATGTGTGTGGCACCTCCTCCCTCGCTATCTTGCTCCTGCTCTGGCCATGTAACGTGCCTCCTCCCACTTTGCCCCCACCCTCCCTCCCCTGCATGATTTTAAGTTTCCTGAGGCCTCCTTAGAAGCTGAGCAGATGCCAGCATCATGCTTTCTGTACAGCCTGCAGAATCGAGGTCAATTAAACCTCTTTTGTCAATGCAAGAACAGACTAACACACCCACTTACATGTATGTGACATCCTCACCATTGTGCTATTTCTTCCAAATAAGGAGAGAAAGCCCCACAGTGAGTGGGATGCCCACATTTTGCATTTTTTCCTGGTTGTAACTGCATTCACACAGGGTAATACACTGGCTAAGACCTGAGACTCTTTAGTCAAATCGTGCCGTAGCTCACTAGCACAACCAGATGTTCAGCCTCTCTGAGGCGCCTCCATTTTTCATTTTAAAAGGGAATAATAGTAGTACCTAGACCATGCAGTTATTATGAGAATTAAATATGGCAATGCTGTAAGGGGCTTCACTGAACTTCTCATTAATGCTCAGCACATTGTGTTATTGGTGCCTCCTGTCATCTCTTCTTTATCCTCCATGATTGGCTAAATTGTAAACCTGGGGGGACAAGGGGAGATAGCGTCTCACTATGTTGCCCAGGGTGGGCTCAAACTCGTCAGTTCAAGTGATACTTCCGCCTCAGCCTCCTACGTAGCAAGGATAAATCGGAATATTATATTAGGTTACACTCGCGAAGACTTTGAGGTGGAGATAGGAAATGGAGTGCTCTTGGGGTCCAGGTCATAGGTGAAGGCCATGAGATAAATACAATAAGCACTACCTAAAGGAAGCTGGAACTTTCTTTTTAATGGTGAGAAACAGCAGCCACACTCCAAACAAATGCCAGGCCTCTCCTTCCTGTACCCTGGTGGCCCTAACCCCTCACCCCACATGTCGTTGCATCTCTGAAGGACTATATTAAATGTCTGTGGATGCTTAAACAACACGAGGGTTAAGGGCACTGACCCCCACATCTATCCATGGAAGCTGGCTGGGTGTGGTAGGGTCAATGCCCCTAATGTGTATATATGTATATATATTTATATATACATACACACACACACTTACACACACACATTCACCTTCTCTGTGAAACATTCCAAGGCCAGTCATCATGGCCTCCCCTTAGCTCCGATGGCTCCATACGCACACCTGCCGCAACCCTGACCACACTGCATTGCAGTTATTTAGCAGGTTTTATTCACAGCCCTTCCCATCCTGCATACTTCCCTACAGCTGGTAGACTGGGCAACTGAAGATTTAGAGATTGAAGATACAGCCTTATTCAACTTCAGATCCTCAGGGCCTAGCACAGTGTTTGATGAGTGATACTGCCCCCTGAGTGGGCAACAAAGGAGTCAGCAGAGGCTTTAGGAGAGAGGAGGGGACCAAACACCGTGATATGGAAAGAGTCTGTGCACCTCTGTGTTCTGCAGCTCCAGGAGTTTCTGCTTGCTTTGCACTCTTCTGCTCCAAACTAAGACAGAACCTCACTTCACCATCACCCACTCTTCCCCTTTCTGTTTTCCCACAGGCTGTTAGAAATTAATTCCTTCAAACTGTGTTTCATTCTATGAGGGTCTGAATAGATAGTGTTTTGTATTGTCTTGTTTTGTTTTGTTTTTGAGACAGGGTCTTGCTCTGTCACCCAGGCTGGAGTGCAGTGGCACAATCACAGCTCACTGCAGCTTCAGTTTCCCAGGCTCAAGTGATCCTCCCACCTCAGCCTCCCTAGTAGCTGGGACTACAGCTTGATCCTCCTACCGCAGCCTCCCGAGTAGCTGGGGCTACAAGTGTGCACCACCACACCTGGCTAATTTTTATTTTTATTTTTTGAGACGGAGTTTCGGTCTTGTTGCCCAGGCTGGAGTTCAATGGCATGCTCTCAGCTCACTGCAACCTCTGCCTCCCAGGTTCAAGTGATTCTCATGCCTCAGCCTCCCAAGTAGCTGGGATTACAGGTGCCTGCCACCATGCCCAGCTAATTTTTTGTATTTTTAGTAGAGACGGGGTTTCACCATGTTGGCCAGGCTGGTCTCAAACTCCTAACCTCAGGTGATCCACCACCTCAGCCTCCCAAAGTGCTGGGATTACAGCCATGAGCCACCACACCCAGCCAATGTTTGTATTTTTTGTAGAGATGGGTTTTCACCGTGTTGCCCAGACTGGTCTGCAATGTCTGATCTCAAGCGATCCACCTGCCTCGGCCTCTCAAAGGATTAGGATTACAGGGGTGAGCCACCACACCCTGCCTAGGTCATCTTTAAATCATGTTTTTCTGTTCATATTTGCTCCTTTTGCACTCAGTATACATGTGTAGACTGATGTGCAGGTGACTAATGCCTCACTAGTAAGGTGTTGATACACTGTTTGCCATCCACAACTTAATTAAAAGTCTTAGAAGACTTTTCCTCCCATTGTCCTCTTGCAATAACATTACAGAATGTTAGTGTGACCTTTCTTTGCTGTGGTAACGGCTGCGTGTCTACAAAACCATCTGTGCTTTCTTTATTTCCTTCCATCCAACCAGCCTCATTCTCACACTTCATAGGCTCGCAATGAAGGCTGCATGTTTCCTGTCAAACTCTCTGGACACTTGCTTTAAATTATGATGTAAGCAATTCTGATCCAGTATAGCCAAACTTCTGATGCAGTCTTTTCAGAGAAGGGAAAAACATTTAATTATTTTATTTTAAATTCTATTAAATCGGTGGGAATTAAATTTTTCTTTTTCTCATTCAAAAACATAACTTTCACTTTCTGGAAAAAAGTGATATCCCATCCTGATTCCCATCTAACATCTTCAAAATTGGCATAAATTTCACTATTGCATAGTAAGTTATATAAACTTGGTATTTTTTGGGGGGTGGGGGGGAGCTCTGTAGCCGTCTTTATATAAGTGGTTGTGCTTTGCTGCTGGCACCCAGACCCAAAAACATTCCCCTAATTCTCATGTCACAATTGAGGACACTGTCTCTGAAAAGAGAAATGAGTTGCCTGAAGTCACTTAGCTAGAATGAAGTTGCTTCTGTAACTTATTGTGGATTAAGATTTCCTGTGTTGAGGCCAGGTGCGGTGGCTCATGCCTATAATCCCAGCACTTTGGGAGGCCAAGGCCGGTGGATCACCTGAGGTCAGGAGTTCAAGATCAGCCTGGCCAGCATGGTAAAACCCCGTCTCTACTAAAAATACAAAAATTAGCTGGGTGTGGCGGCACACGCCTGTAACCCAGCTACTCGGGAGGCTGAGGCAGGAGAATCACTTGAACCTGGGAGGCGGAGGTTGCAGTGAGCCAAAATCAAGCCGTTGCACTTCAGCCTGGGCAACAAGAGTGAAACTCTGTCTCCAAAAAAAAAAAAAGAAAAAAGATTTTCTGGGTCAAATTTGGTGGTGTGTGCCTGTAGTCCCACGTACTCAGGAGGTTGATGTGGGAGAACTGCTTGAGCCCAGAGGTCAAGGCCTCAGCGCGCCGTGATGGTGCCACTGCCCTCCAGCCTGGGTGACAGAGCAAGACTGTCTAAAAAAAAGAAAAAAAAAAAAAGATTTGCTCATAGCATGTCTACAATATATGCAGTATTACCACTAATATCTTATAAATTTGCTGGATGAGGATTACATGATCTGTGTAAACTGAAGAAATACACACAAGAAATGTAGTGTATTTTCATTATATTCACATATGGATATGTACCAGAAGAGTTGATATAGTGAATTTGCATAAGAATTGAGAAACCTGGTTATGAATATAGACTTTAATTTGAAATAATACCAACATCCTGAAATCATGCATTATCTCCAAGGTTTTATCGCTTCCTTCCTGTTCCTTCCAGGCAACCAGCAAAGAAGTATTAGCCTGTTCTGCCTGGAAAGACAGGATCCTGTGTAATCTTCAAAGGCACATAATCAGAAAGGAAAAGCAAGATTAGGAGTACCTTACGTGCATAAATACATAGCTGTCAAAATTCCCCCAAAGTATATTATATCAAAGCTCTCTAAATTTTCCATAGTTATTATTACAAACTTACTAAAGTACAAGAAAAAATAAATAAATCCCTGCAAAGCCTCTGGGCCACCTGGATGACAAAGGAGCTCTTTAGGAAACTTGAGCTCACCATGGATTTGAAAATACACAATTAACAACATGTCAAAAGTTATCATCAATCCAGCTCAATTCCACAAATCTTTTTTTGGACAATTTCTACACTTCTCTCTAAAGAAATGAACATGAGCTGGGCACAGTGGCTCACACCTGTAATCCCAGCACTTTGGGAGGCCAACTCAGAAGGATCACTTGAGGCCAGGAGTTGAAGACCAGCCTGGGCAATAAAGCGAGAACCTGACTCTAAAAAATTAGCTAGGTTTGGTGGTGCACACCTGTAGTATAGCTACTTGAGAGGCTGAGCCCAGGAATTCAAAGTTGCAGTGAGCTGTAATAGCACCATGGCACTCCAGCCTGGGCAACAAAGCAAGACCCCGTGTCTAAAATTTTTAAAAAGTAAGGGATGAACATAAGACTATTTTGAAAGATAAGCAGGATTACTGGATTATGACATATATGATAGATATGTTGATTAATTTGATTGTGGTAATCATTTCAAAATGTATACATATATCAAATCATCACACTGTATCCTTGAATACATAACTTTTGTCAATTATACTTTTGTCAATTATTTTCCAGCTCAATAAAGCTGGAAAAAAATTACTTGAAATATGTAAACAACTAACAGAAATCATCAACTACTTTTTGTTTTCAAGAATACAATGGAAAAATGCCATTCATGACAAAAGTAGAAAAATCTGATTTTATAGTCCATTTGGATATAAGAATTTTCTACATGATTAAATTGAGACATTGTTTTCAGAAAACTATTGTGAAAATACACACGGTGCTTTAAAAAGAAGGGAAGGAATGTCAACCCTTTCCATGATTGTCTTAACACAGGGTCTTTTGTAGATGAGCTGAACACAGCTTAGAAAACTCAGAGCTCAATTATTTATTCTACAGATATTTATTGTTGTCTTATGTAGCAAACACTGATAGATTCTGGAAGCTGAATAAGACAGCAAAGCCCCTACACTTTAGTAGGGGTTTGGACCCCTAATAAAAGGAAACTGACAAATAAACCAATAACGCAATAACACAGCCGGGTGCAGTGGCTCATGCCTGTAATCCAAGCACTTTCGAAGGCCGAGGTGGGCAGATCACCTGAGGTCAGGAGTTCGAGACGAGCCTGGCCAACATGGTGAAACCCTGACTCTACTAAAAATAGAAAATTAGCCGGGTGTGGTGGCACGCGCCTGCAGTCCCAGCTACTCGGAAGCTTGAGGCAGGAGAATCGTTTGAACTCAGGAGGCAGAGGTTGCAGTGAGTCAAGGGGAAAAAAATAATAATAACACATGATTATACAGACAGTGATAAGGGAAATAAGCAAAATTATGAGTAATAAGTGGGATAAAAGTTACATCGATGGCCTTCCATAAGCCACATTTTCCAATATTTACATTCTACTAAGGTCCTCTTCTACATTGACTCTGAACTTGGCCATGTGACTTGCTTTGGCCACTGTAACAACAGAAGAGTGATGTAAGCACAGGCTTCAAAAGCACTTGCACACGAGTTGGAGCAGGATTGTGAAAAAGCTTATTTAAGGTGGCGTGGTCAGGAAAGACATCTCCAAGAAAGCGATAGTTAAGCTAACATCTAAAGAATGTTGACCTTGAGGACAGGAATTTAAAAAGTGAGATAAGTTATGATGATGAGAAAAGAGAGACTGGGCAAGGTGCAGGCTCATCCCTGTAATCCTAGCATTCTGGTAGGCAGAGGCGGGCAGATGGCTTGAGCCCAGGAGTTTGAAACCAGCCTGGGCAACATGGTGAGATTTCTACAAAAAATACAAAAAATTAGCCAGGCGTGGGGTTACATGCCTGTAATCCCAGCTACTCAAGAGGCTGAGGTAGGAGGATCACCTGATCCTCAAGAGGTTGAGGCTGCAATGAGGCCATGATCGTACCACCACACTCTAGCCTGGGTGACAGAGCAAGACCCTGTCTAAAGAAAAAAGAAAAGGAAGGATCAGGGCAGGTTAAGGCTTGAGGACCAGAGAATCAAGGCTTGAAACATTGTGGACCCAGCAGATGCCAATGGCAAACTTTTTGCATGATTTCTGCTTGAGCTACCGTTATCCAGACACCACAATAAAACAAAAGAAGTTATAAAGGTCCAATAATTTTCCAGACAGACTCTCCACTTTATACAAGAACACAGAAAAATCACTTTGTTAAAAATCAGCAACAATTTTAAGAGGGCCAGACAGCTTTCATTGTTGTGTTCTTGGAAGTCCTGGGTTGTCATGTTAAAGCCAGCTAACCTGCTGAAGAGACCACATGGAGACAGTGTTGTGCCTTCAGTTTTTACTATACTGAGAGGTCATGTGTGGAAAAAGAGGACCAGAGACACCAGACAAAGAAGAGCCAGCCATCTCAATATCCCAGCTGAGTTTAGCCCCACCTGCCCCACCAATAAATGCAGCCATTTGACCCACCACTGGCAAGAACAGCAGAGGATATGCTCAGCTGAGCCCCGTGCAGATTTCAGAATATAAGCAAATAAAAGAGTGGTTATTTTAAACCACTAAGTTTAGGGTGATTGGTATGCGGCAATAAAAAATCTCGACCCATCTTATTTTTTTTTTTTTCGAGACGGAGACTTGCTCTGTCACCCAGGCTAGAGTGTAGTGCGCGCAATCTCGGCTCACTGAAACCTCTGCCCCCCAGGTTCAAGCGATTCTCGTGCCTCAGCCTCCCGAGTAGCTGGGATTACAGGCACATGCCACCACGCCCAGCTAATTTTTGTATTTTTAGTGGAGACAGGGTTTCACCATGCTGGCCACACTGGTCTCGAACTCTTGACCTCAAATGATTTGCCCACCTCGGCCTCCCAAAGTGCTGGGATTACAGGTGTGAGTCACTGTGCCCGGCCCCAGCCCGTCTTCTTAAATGGAGGTGATTTTGTCCTCCAGAGTATATTTAGCAATGTCTAGAGTCAGTTTTAATTTCACACTCTGGGAGAGGGATGCTGGCATCTAGTGAGTAGAGGCAAAGCATGCTGCTAAACATCCTTCAATGCACAGGATAAAGGACCATCTAGTCCAAAATGTCAAGAACCAAGGTCGAGAGACTCTGACCCAAACAAAGGATTTTGATAGGTGATTGTCAATCTTCCACAGAGGTTATGCCAATGTGTTTTCCCAAGAGCAATATACGACAGTATCTATTTTCCTTGCCTCACCTGAGTGAATATAATCAGATATATACATCTATAGAAATAAATATAGACAAATATCTATCTTTGTCATAGGAAAAAGTGATATAAGAACTTCAACATGTGTTTCTCCAGTAATAATTGAGGGAATCTCTTCACATTTACAAGAGTCATTTCTAGTTCCTTATCTGTGACCTATCTGTTCATATTCTTTGCTCATTTTTCTATATGGCTGTTGTTCTTTTTCTCATTGATTTGTAAAAGCTCTATATGTATTAAGAAAATTATCAGTTGGGCATGATGGCTCGCACCTGTAATCCCAGCACTTTGGGAGACCGAGGTGGGTGGATCACTTGAGGTCAGGAGTTCGAGACCAGCCTAGCTAACATGGTGAAACCTCGTCTCTACTAAAAATACAAAAATTAGCCAGGTGTGGTGGTGTGTGCCTGTAATCCCAGCAACTCAGGAGGCTGGGGCAGGAGAATCACTTGAACCCGGGAGGCAGAGGCTGCAGTGAGCCAAGATCGTGCCACTGCACTCCAGCCTGGGCAACAGAGCGAGACTCTGTCTCAAAAAAAAAAGAAAGAAAGAAAGAAAATTTTCCCTTTGTTTATGATTTAAGTTGAAACTATGCTTTCCCTGTTTAGCAGACAAATTTAGAGTGGTAAATAGCTAAAAACCAAACTATATCAAGAAAACCACACTTAAGTGAAAAGATATGTTTGTAAGCTGTGACTTGAAGCAGTGAAAGAAACATACAAATGATGTGTCGAGAAAAAATACTAACTAATATTTACTGCCAATAACTGTACATTGGGATATAAAGAGAGCCAGAACATGTGAGGCGGGAGCTAAATGGACTGGGTGCTGCAAACAGGGAACAAGGAAGCCCCATTTAAGGCCAGATATCCAGACTGTGAATCCGAGAGATTGAATTTCAAACTGTAGGTAATTATTTAAAATAGTAGCTGATACATACCACTGGTGAAAGATGAGACTCCAAGTTTGGACTTTAATTTACCTTTTACCTTTTGAACACTTGACTCTTCTCCCTCATTCATCCCCTTCTAGTACAAAAATGACTTTCAACCAGTGTTCTCAAGCCATGCTGTCTCCGATCCAGTTTCAGCTGTATTACTTACTAGCTGTGTGACCTTGGACAAGTCACTTAACCTCTCTGTGCTTTCATTGTCTTCTCTGTAAAATAAGAATAGTCATTACCTACCCCCACAGAGTGGTTACGCAGTAAATTAATCGATCTGACCCATTGATAAGAATACATAGTACACGTTTGCATAGTTAAAGTTATTTAATGTTGTTAATGCACACTAATGCACAGGCATGTTTACTCTGTTTCAGACAAGTAACACAATATCATCTGTTGGGTATAATTATCCTCATTTCACAGATAAGAAAACAGAGTCTCAGAAAAAGTAAATAAGACCTATTTTCTTTCATCACCTTTGGATCATCTGCAGTATTAAAGAAAATACTACTGTTACAAGAAAGCCTGGAGAAAAAAAATCTTAGTCACACAGGAAACTGAAAAACCATCTTCAAATATATGAAGAGCTATTTTGGGGAGCACAAATTAACCTTTTGTTTCTGTTGCTTCAGAGGGCAGATGTGATAGCAGTAGGTGGAAGATCAATCTACGCAAACTATGTTTCACTCTTTTGAAGAATTTGCTGTTTTCATTTCCCATTGTATTCCCAGTGTATAGCTCAGAGCTTGACATACTGAGATCTCAGCTCTCATTAGATATTCATTGAATAAATAAATGAATAAAGCCAATTATAAGAGCTATCCAAAATGAAACAGGCTGCTTCAGGAGCACTCCATCCTGGCCATGTCCAAGAAGAGGCTAAGCCAAGCATCTGATGGAGGGTTCGAATAAATGCATATTGTATGCAGGAAGGGATGGTTCAAAAGGGCCTTGACAACATACAAAGTATTATAGAAACTAACAGTCATGGCCAGGCATGATGGCTCACGCCTGTAATCCTAACACTTTGGAAGGCCGAGGCAGGTCGCCCGAAGTTCAAAACCAGCCTGCCTGTGCAACATGGTGAAACCCCATCTCTACAAAAAATACGAGAATTTGCTTCACGTGGTGGCACACGCCTGTGGTCCCAGTTACTCAGGAGGCTGAAGTGGGAGGATCCCTTGACCCTGGGAAGTTGAGGCTACAGTAAGCCATGATAGTGCCACCTCACTCCAGCCTGGGTGACAGAGCAAGACCCTGTCTCAAAAAACAAAACAAACAAATAGATCACAATATCTATCATTTGATAACTTATTATGTGCCAACCACTGTGAAAAACTAAAGTCTCATTGGAAAATGACTACTATCTTCCAATATTTGAAGATGCTAGAGTCTAAAAAGCCCAAGTTCAAATCCTGACTCAACCATCTACTCATTGTTTGACTCTGGACAAATTTCCCAAATCCTCTGTGCTTCAGTTTTGCCACATGCAAATTGATAAAATGGGAATAAATAATTCCACAAGGTGACAAGAATGTAGCCAAAAATCTTCCACAAGGCCCAGTATATTTTTGGCAACACATTTCCTTCTTTCCCTATAACAATCACACACTATAAGGAGCTGTATCTGATTGTTGGAATTCACCAAAGATTAAACGTCTTGTTTTATGAGCTTGCTTCCTTGTAAAGGTAGCTTCATGAGCGTCACATCCCTGGATGTGTTTATGAAGAGATTGGACAGGTATATGCAAATAGCAACACTTACAGAATGCTTGCTATGAGCTAGGCACTGCTGTGTGTATTTTACAGATAGATATTCATCCTGACAATCCACACATTTTACAGATGAGGAAACTAAAAGCGACTAAGTAATTTGTGTAAGATTATATAGCCAGTAGGTGCCAGGAATGTGAACCAAGGGTGTCTTAGCTCTTAACCACTTCACCAACTGCATATAAGCAATAGTGACAAGGACATTCCACTATTTGTTGGATGGGTGCTGGTGCCAATGACATCCCTTCCAGCACAGAGATCCATGGGCCCATAATCTCAGTACAGTGTGAACAGCTAAAGGGATTCAACTGTGACAGACTGAAAAATCAATGTAAAACAGGAGGCAAGAGATGCCCACACCTGGAGTGGCCAAAGGAGCAGAATCTTCCAAGCCTGGACAGCATATCACTGAGAGATGGAGCTGCTCAGGCTGGGGAAAGCACTGGCGTGAGGAGGCGGGGCAGCCAGCCAGACATGTTTCCTACAGCTAGGCCCTAGGTGTCACCAGTGTGACAGGGCCACCAGTCATCCCTCCATTCTTTTGTACTTCCATTTACACATTTCATTTCGGGACAGGAAATAACACTGTCAGCAGCACAGTTGCTCACAGCATGTGCTGCAGGGGCGCTGACGCACGGAGGGTGGAAAGGGCGGAGGTGGGACAACGGGTGTTTGTGCCAGCATGTCATATACCGTCCTGACCTGCTGCATGCTCTTCCTTGCCCCGGGGCAGGTCTGGCAGCTGCTTACACAAGGCTCTAGTTGTTTGGAGTGGGGGAGGGAGAGGGGACCCACATCACCTATTTGCAGCTTTGCTTTTAAAAGTTGGTATCACCGATTTAGATTTGGGGTTTGGATTTTGAGGGGAACAAGAGGATTATTAGGTCCTAATAGGACTTTTCTTCTCTTGCTCCCCTCTGCCTTCGGAAGTATCTAGATGTAATATCTCGTGCTAACCACAAGTTGAGAGTGGTAAAGTCATTCTGCTGGAGAAAATAGTAAAAATAATACTGACTTCCATGTTCATATTCAGTTTGTTTCTAGGAAAGACAAACATCAGTGGCGTTTAAATAAAACATTTTTGAGCTGGGTGCAGTGGCACATACCTGTAATCCCAGCTACTCGGGAGGCTGAGGCACAAGAATCACTAGAACCTGGCAGGTGGAGGTTGCAGTGAGCCAAGATCACACCACTGCACTGCAGCCTGGGTGACAGAGCGAGACTCTGTCTCAAAAATAAATAAATAAATAAATAAGTAAAATATTTTTGTATGATTAGCCCATGTTATATATAAAGACTCAACCTTAGTCAAACTTTGTATTGACACCCTCCCCACCCTGCCACCACAGATTATTTGCTGGTCAAAAGAGGAAAATAGTTACAGGCCAGAGCAAGGAAGGGAACTGTTTCAGACCACGAGAGACTTAAAATGCACAATAATCAAGTACAACACGTAGTCTTTGACTGAATCTTTATTTGAGTGGATCAATGGAAGACACATTTGGGATCAAATGAAGAAATTTCAATATGGACAAGGAATCAGGTGCTTTAAGGAATTATTGTTAATCTTGTTAGCTATTGTCTTAGTTCATTTTGGGGTTGCTATAAAAGAATACCCGAGGCTGGGTAATTTATTAAGAAAAGAGGTTTATTTGGCTCATGTTTCTAGAGGCTGTACAAGAAGCATGGCATTGAGCATCTGCTTCTGGTGGGGACCTCAGGCAGTTTTCATTCATGGTGGAAGGTGACAGGGAGCAAGAGAGAGGGAAGGAAGGTGCCAGGCTCTTTTTAGAAATCATATCTCAGAGGAACTAATAGAGGGAAAAGTCACTCATTGCCACCGTGAGGGCGGCAGAAAGCCCTTCATGAGAGATCTACCCCCATGATCCAAAATTGAGGATCAAATTTCAACATGAGATTTGGAGGGGACAAGTATCCAAACTATATTAGGAATGTTAATGATGTTATATAAAGAAAAAAATTTTAATCCACATAATTGTTTAGAAAAAAAAGAAAAAATATTTTTTAAAAAATGTGTTTTCATATGTTTATTTCAGCACTATTTACAATAACAAAGACTTGGAACCAACCCAAATGCCCATCAATGATAGCCTGGATAAAGAAAATGTGTCACATATACACCATGGAATACTATGCAGCCATAAAAAAGAGTTGGTTCATGTCCTTTGCAGGGGCATAGATGAAGCTGGAAGCCATCATTCTCAGCAAACTAACACAGGAACAGAAAACCAAACACCTCATGCTTTCACTCATAAGTGGGAGTTGAACAATGAGAATACATGGACACGGGGAAGGAAACTTCACACACCAGGGCCAGTCAGGGGTGGGGGGCAAGGGGAGGGAGCGCATTACCTAATGTAATTACCTAATGCAAATACCTAATGTATGCAGGGCTTAAAACCTAGATGATGGGTTGATAGGTGCAGCAAACCATCACGGCACATGTATACCAATGTAACAAGTCTGCACATTCTGCACATGTCTCCCAGAACTTAAAAGTAAAATAAATTTTAAAAAAGAAGAAAAAAATGTGTGTTTTTAGATGTTCCCACTGAAGTATTAGGGGCAAAAGATCATGACATCTGTTTTTGTTTTTGAGATGAGGTCTCATTCTGTCACCCACACTGGAGTGCATTGGTGCAATCATGGCTCATTGCAGCTTCAACCACCCAAGCTCAAGCGATCCTTCCACCTCAGCCTCCCAAGTAGCTGAGACCACAGGCATGAGTCACTATGCTCAGCTAATTTTTTTTTTTTTTTTTTTTTGTAATTTTTGTAGAGACAGGGGTCTCATTATGTTGCCCAGGCTGGTCTCAATCTCCTATGCTCAAGCAATCCTCCTGCCTCGGCCTCCCAAAGTGCTGAGATTACAGGCCTGAGCCACCATACCTGGCAACATCTTTACTTTAAAATACATTAGCAAAAAATAATACATGAATAATAAATAATAAATATGGTAATATATTGGCAATTGTTAACTCTAGGTTATGGATAAGTGGGTGTTCATTATACTATTCTTTTTTTTTTTTTTTTTTTGAGACAGAGCCTCACTCTGTTGCCAGGCTGGAGTGCAGTGGCATGATCCCGGCTCACTGCAACCTCCACCTCCCAGGTTCAAGAGATTCTTGTCCCTCAGCCTCCTGAGTAGCTGAGACTATACAGGCACGCGCCAGCTAATTTTTGTATTTTTAGTAGAAATGGAGTTTTGTCATGTTGGCCAGGCTGGTCTCAAACTCCTGACTTCAAGTGACCCAGCCGTCTAGGCTTCCCAAAGTGCTAGGATTACAGGCATGAGACGCCGCACCCGGTGTCTACTATTCTATTTTTTATTAGTTAAATTTTTCTTAGTACGGAGTTAATCTGTTAGAAGACAGTCACTAATTCTTTATTTTTCACTTGAATGCCTTTGTCTATTTTATTTTTGCATTTTTATCTTTTCCTTCATTCATTCCCTTTCACTGAACAGATAATGTGGTATATGAGAGACATAAATTGTGGAAAGGGTCTCATCTCACATTTGACTGAAATTTAACAGCTATAATTGTCTTTGATCATATCCCACTCCACACCATTTGGAAAGAAAAGTTAAATGTGCTCTAAAAGAGACTTTACAATTTTTTTCTTTTCATTTTTTTGAAATTATTGCAAACTTACAAAAGTTGCAAGGATAGTTAGAAAACTCTCGTGTACCCTTCACTCAGATTCATCAGTTGTTAATGCTTTGCTACATTTACTTTTGTTGTTTGTTTTTTCTTGAGACAGGATCTCACTCTGTTGCCCACGCTGGAGTGCAGTGGCACGATCACAGCTCACTTCAACTTCTGCCTCCTGGGCTCAAGCCATCCTCCTGCCTCAGCCTCTTGAGTAACTGGGACTACAGGCACATGCCAAAATTCCCAGCTAATTTTTGTGTTTTTTGTAGACACAGAGTTTTACCACGTTGCCCAAGCTGGTCTCGAACTCCTGGACTCAAGCAATCCACCTGCCTCGGGTTCCCAAAGTGCTGGGATTACAGGCATGAGCCATGGTGCCCAGCCTACATTTACTTTTCTAAATTGATCTCTTTCTGTCTGTCTTCACAGTTATACGTTGTTGTTGTTTTTTTCCGAACTATTTGAAAATAAATGGCAGACGTCACTCCCTTTAACACTTAAATACTTCAGCGTGTAACTCTTGGAAACAGAATTTTTTTAACATAACCACAACGTAATCATCAAATTCAGAAAATTTAGCACACAGTCCATATTTCAAACTCAGTTGGCTCAACAATAGCCTTTATAGAATTTTCCCAAAATCCAGAATTCAAGACCCAAGCGGAATTCAGGAATTGCATTTAGTTGTAACGTCTCTTTAGTTCCTGTTAATCTGGAGCAGTTCCTCAGCCTTTCTGTCTTTTGTGACATGAATGTTCAACAGGATAGGACAGTCATTTTGTACAATGTCCCTTAATTTAGGCAGAAAAACTCATAACTCTATCTTATAATTCCAAAGTTTTGTCAATTCAACCTTTCTCTTTTCCAAGAATAACTAAAACTGTTTTTATAGCAATAGAGAAAAATTGAACTGTTAAGCTGTGAAAGTACACATAAAGTATATTCTCCAGGTGGAGTTTCAGACATGCTCTGCTAATAAGTGAAATTTGTTAAATAAATTTACATGACAATATCAGGTTTAAGCTTGGCAAAAGGTAACTGATAGCTATAATTTGATATTAAAACATATTACCAGCCTGGGCAACATAGACCTCATCTCTACAAATAATAATTTTTTAAAAAACTAGCCAGGCATGGTGGTGTGCCTGTGGTCCCAGTTACTTGGGAGGCTGAGGTGGGAGGATTGCTTGAGTCCGGGTGATTAAGGCTGTAGTGAGCTGTGATCGTGCCACTGCACTGCAGCCGGGGTGACAGAGTGAGGCCCCATCTCAAAAACAAAACAAAACTATTACCAAGAGAATCTCTAGTGATCTCTAAAAGTCTGGGTTTTCTTTTGTTTAATTAATTAATTAATCTTTTTTTTTTTTTTTTTTTCTGAGACGGAGTTTCGCTCTTGTCACCCAGGCTGGAATGCAATCAATGACGTGATCTCGGCTCACCGCAACCTCCACCTCCCAGGTGCAAGTGATTCTCCTGCCTCAGCCTCCTGAGTAGCTGGGATTACAGGTGCGTGCCACCAAGCCCAGATAATTTTTGTATTTTTAGCAAAGATAGGGTTTCATCAAGTTGGCCAGGCTGGTCTCAGACTCCTGACCTCAGGTGATCCACCCGTCTCGGCCTCCCAAAGTGCTGGGATTATAGGCATGAGCCACAGCCCTGGGTCTGTTTATCTTTTTTTTTTTTTTAAGTGGGTCTCGTTCTGTTGCCCAGGCTGGAGTGCAGTAGCAAAATCTCAGCTCACTGCAACCTCTGCCTCCTTGGTTCAAGCAATTTCCCTGCCTCAGCCTCCCAAGTAACTGGAATTACAGGCACATGCCACCGCAGCTGGCTAATTTTTTGTATTTTTAGTACAGACGAGGTTTTACCATGTTAGCCAGGCTGGTCTCGAACTCCTGACGTCAAGTGATCCACCTGCCTTAGCCTCCCAAAGTGCTGGGATTACAGGCATGAGCCACCGCACCTGACTGTTTATTTTTAATTTTTAGAATAGCATAAATATTTTCTTATCTAGGATGTGCAAGGTATGTATATACAAAAGCAAGAGAACCAAATTTAACTTAAGATATCTTCCAGAATTGAATTAGTACATCGAAGAAATCTTAGAGATCATCCAATTCAACTCCTTATTTTATAGAAAATGAGAACAAGACCCAGACTATATCCAAAGGAAATATTTGAAGAAGTCAGCATGGATGTTTTGCACTAGGATGTTCACCCAACAATGTTTATAATAATAGGGGAAGGGGAATTATCTCAATATCCCGTCATGGAAAGTTGTTTTAAAAATTATTTTGTTGGCCAGGCACGGTAGCTCACGCCTGTAATCCCAACACTTTGGGAGTTCAAGGAGGGTGAATCACGAAGTCAGGAGTTCGAGACCAGCCTGGCCAACATGGTAAAACCCCATCTTACTAAAAATACAAAAAATTAGCTGGGCGTGGTGGCAGGTGCCTGTAGTCCCAGCTACTTGGGAAGCTGAGGCAGGAGAATCGCTTGAACCTGGGAGATGGAGGTTGCAGTGAGCCAAGATCATGCCACTGTACTCCAGCCCAGGTGACAGTTCGAGACTCTGTCCCAAACAAAAAAAAAAAAAAGAAAAGAGAAGTAAAGAGAATTATTTTGTCAATACAATAGATTATCTGTAGCCATTAAATAATGATGTAAATGTATGTTTAATGAAACTTACTAATCATATATGAAATAGAAAAGCAAATTCTAAAATAGCATGTATAATATAATCCCATTTTTCTAAAAGTAAATGTGTACGGGTGTGTGTGACTGCAGAAAAATGTCTAGAGAGAAATTACTAAAATATCACTAGTGATGCCATCTAGGCAAAACTAGAATTGGTTTTAACTGACTTTTAAAAAAATCTTAGTAAAGTGTGAATTTTTACATCAATTCTTAAACAGGAAAAATAAAGTCATTTTCATTTCAAGAAGCAAAAATATTTTTATTTTGACTCTCACTGATAAATATTAACCACCATCAAAAGTGTGTTGGGGCTGGCCATGGTGGTTCACACCTGTAATTCCTGCAGGTGGCAGGAATGCCCACCTTTGGGAGGCAGAGGTGGGCAAATTGCTTGAGTCCAAGAGTTCAAGATCAGCCAAGGCAATATGGCAAAACCTCATGTCTACAAAAAATACAAAAATTAGCCAGATGTGGTGGCATATGCCTTTAGTCCCTGCTACTCAGGAGGCTGAGGTGGGAGAATCACTTGAGCCCGGAAAGAGGAGGTTGCAGTTAACCAAGATCATACCACTGCACTCCAGCCTGGATTGCAGGGTGAGACCCTGTCTCAAAAAAGGAAACAAAGTGTGTTGGACAGTATTTTGAAATTGTTACTAGAGGCATTATTCTTTTCTTTTTCTTTTTCTCTTCTTTTCATTTTTAAGACAAGGTCTCACTTCATTGCCCAGGCCAGAGTACAGTGGTGTGATCGTGGCTCACTACAACCTCTTGGTCTCAAGTGATCCTCCCACCTCAGCTTCTGGAGGGTAGCTGGTACTACAGGGGCGCCACCCTGCCCAGCTAATGTTTTTTTAAAAAAACATAAGTTGTAGAGACCAGGTCCCACTATGTCGCCCAGTCTGGTCTCAAACTCCTAGCCTGAAGTGATCCACCCGCCTTGGTCTCCCAAACTGTGGAAGCATTATTCTTAATTTCCAAGATCAGAACTCCATTAATGATAACATGGAAGGTCAGGTGAGGTGGCTCACACCTGTAATCCCAGCACTTTGGGAGGCCGAGGCGGGTGGATCACTCGAGGCCAGGAGTTCGAGACCAGCCTGACCAACATGGTGAAACCTCATCTCTACAAAAAAATACAAAAATTAGCCAGGCATGGTGGTACATGGCTGTAACCCCAGCTACTCGGCAGGCTGAGGCATGAGAATCACTTAAACCTGGGAGGCGGAGGTTACAGTGAGTGACAGAGTAAGACTATCTCAATAAATAAATAAATAAATAAATAAATAAATAAATAAATAAATAAATAAAACACAAGAGAACAACAGTGGACTTGGCAACGGAATTATACCACAGGGATTCAAATCTGAAAAGAAAGCAGAATGTGTCTGATTCATTCGAGAAATACTTGCAATAGGGAGTTTTTTTGTATGGATGTAGGAATGTAGGAATGGATGGATGGATGTAGAGATGAATGGACAGATGACTGGATGAATGGATGGATAGATATGCTTAAATATTTATGAACATACATCACATATTATTCTCTAAATGACTAGAGATGGCTGGAAGGAGAGATGGATTGCTAGAATGACCCTAGGTTTTCATCCTTTAGTATTCATAGCCAACTTTGACAGTAATCATATTTCTTTGTGTTGTAACACCCTCTTAGAGAAAGAATGGAGAACTTTAGGGCTTTGCTCCTCTGAACCTCTGTCCAATCAATATGCTTTTTTTTTCTTTCTTTCTTTTTTTTTTTTTTTTTTTTTTTTGAGATGGAGTCTAGCTCTGTCACCCAGGCTGGAGTACAGTGGCACTATCTCGGCTCACTGCAAGCTCCACATTCCAGGTTCAAGCTATTCTCCTGCCTTAGTCTTCCAAGTAGCTGGGACTACAGGCACCATGCCAGGCTAATTTTTGTATTTTTAGTAGAGATAGGGTTTCACCATGTTGGCCAGGCTGGTCTGGAACTCCTGAACTTAGGTGATCCACCCACCTCAGCTTCCCAACGTGCTGGGATTACAGATGTGAGCCACCGTGCCCGGCAAGTCAATACTCTTCTATGATAAAATGCTCTCACCCAGCTTTGTGGCTTCAAAGAATGGATGGAGGTGTGGTAAATGGTGACAATTACAACTATTTGAGGAGTTCTTAGCCTCTATAGAAGGCACTGGGCCTCTTTAAAATCTGAAGAAAGCTAGGGCCCATCCCTCTAGAAAAAATGAGCACTATATTCTGGCATATTCAGAAGACTCATGAGACCCCAGAGTCCGTCCTTTGATTTCACTGAGGTTCATGAACTCTATGTTAAGGACTCCTAAGATAAGTTGCAGTAAGAGATGACCGGAGCTGGTAATGACAGGCAGAACTGGCCATGGATGTTTTGGAGGTCAAGCCCATGTATTCCTCTTTGACACAGAGGATCCCGACTACCTTGAATGGAGCTGAAGTAACTGGATACTTCCAATTAGAAGGAAGAGGCTGGAAGTTAATTTTTTTTTTGGTAAATACTTTGAGTTATAACAATACCTTTCAGAATAAATAATTCACCACAATCCCAAGAGTTGAATTAAGGACAAGAGTCCATGATTCCTCACAAAGAAATGGAAGAAATAAAACTAAAGATGTATTCATTTATTCAACAAATCTATATTGAAATCTCACTATGTGCCAGGCCCCATTCCAGGAGCTGAAGACATAACAAAGAACAAAATAGACACAGTGTCTGCCATGTGGAGCTCACTTTATTGTTGAGGTAGGGGGAGGAAGACAATAAACAAATAATTACGTTACATAATGTCATAGTGTAATAAGTGCCCAAAAGAAAAATACAACAGGGTAAAGAGAAAGAGAGCAACCAGGAGGCTGCGTGACAGGGAGCAGTGAGGGAAGGCCTCACTGAGAAAGACATTTGAACAGATGCTAGAATGGAGTGAAGGAATGAGCCGTGCAAGCATCTGGGGAAAGGATTTTCCAGGAAAAGAAAAAAAAAAGGAATTGCAAATGCTCTGGAAAAGGAATGTATCCCATGTGTTTGAGAAACAGCTAGGAGTCTGCTGTGGTTGGAGGTAGGTGAGCAACGGAGTAGGGAGATAGCTGGGAGGTATCCTGGGGTCAAACCATGTAAAGGTTTGCAGGCCACAGGAAGGACTTAAAATTGTCTTCAGCCGTGTGTGGTGACTCACGCGTGTAATTCCAGCACTTTGGGAGGCTGAGGTGGGTGGATCACTTAACGTTGGGAGTTCAAGACCAGACTGGCCATATGGCGAAACCCCCTCTCTACTAAAAATACAAAAATTAGCCAGGAGTGGTGGCAGGCACCTGTAGTACCAGCTACTCCGGAGCTTGAGGCAGGAGAATTGCTTGAACTTGGGAGGTGGAGGTTGCATTGAGCCAAAATCGCGATGCTGCACTCCAACCTGGTAGACAGAGTGAGACTCTGTCTCAAAAAAAAAAAAGCATAAATGTTATATTTTGTCACAAGAAATAAAGGTAGATCCATGTGGGACAAAAAAAAAAAAGAAAAGAGAAAAAGAAAAAAAGTTGTCTTTTAGGAGTTGTGGGAAGCCATCAGAAGGCTTTCAGCAAGGGAGTATCATGATCTGACTTATGTTTTATGAAGAGTCACTCTGGTGCTATGTGAAGAGAAGACCATCAGAGGAGGACAGTGAAGGCTGAGGGACAGGAAAGAATGCTTATTTTCCATTTCCAGATAGTAACCAGTGATTTTTGGTGGCCCTAGGAAAAGGACATAGATACAAAAATTATTTGGATAAAACCGCGTTCTTTAGTCCAGTTCTTTCCATTCAGTATGTTACGAACATCCAGCTGGTAGGTCCTGGAAACCAGTCAGCAATCACCCCACTCAACATTAGCTTTTTTTTTTTTTTTTTTTTTTGAGACAGAGTTTTGCTCTTGTCGCCCAGGCTGGAGTACAATGGTGCAATCTTGGCTCACTGCAACCTCTGCCTCCTGGGTTCAAGTGATTCTCCTGCCTCAGCCTCCCAAGTAGCTGGGATTACAGGCACCCACCACTACGCCCAGCTAATTTTTGTATTTTTAGTAGAGATGGGGTTTCACCATGTTGGTCAGGCTGGTCTCGAACTCCTGACCTCAGGTGATCCACCCGTCTAGGCCTCCCAAAGTGCTGAGATTATAGGCGTGAGCCACCACACCAGCCTAGCTCTTATCTTTTTTGTGCAAGTAATTTCTTGTCTTTTCCTCAATCTTCCCACTGCAAGGTAGGGATAGTAGCTAAGATATAGCCAACAAAGCCCTGGACTTGGATTCAGAAGACCTGGTCTGACAACAAAAACCTGTATGGATTGGGTAAGTCATTTAACCTCTCTGGACCTCAGATTCTTCATAAGATGAAAAATAATGCTAAACTTTTCACAGAGAAGTTATGAGAAGTAAAATTCAAAACTGTATTTGAAAGAACTTTGAGAACTGCAAAGGGCTATGCAAACGGAAAGAATGATTACTGAAGCCTGACTCAGCTCCTGTTAAATCTTAACCCAGCTCAGACCTGGCAATCACTAAAGGAAAGAAGATGGGGAAAAAAATATTTCTCCCATTACTCTCTTGCACTTAGCTCTGGAGATGGTCAGCCAGAGGGCAGGCTAAGATTTTTCAGGAAAGAGAAAAAGGAATGGGAGAGAGAGTGGGAACCTGAGTACTGGAGGGAAATGGGAGAGAAAACACAAGAAAAAAGCTGATTCTGGAGAGTAGACAGTGGTGCCACTGCCCAGATTGCCTTTTAAGGCTTGCAGTCAATAGATAGTCTCTAACTACCAGCTATGTCAGGGTCTGACAGTGAAGAATGCATTGGCCAGGGAAGAATGCCTTGGCCAAGGAAAAGTGAACTGGCCTGGGAAGAATGCACTGGCCAGGGAAGAATGCACTGAACTGGGAAGAATGCACTGGCCAGGGAAGAATGCACTGAACTGGGAAGAATGCACTGGCCTGGGAAGAATGCATTGGCCAGGAAAGAATGCAGTGAACAAGGAAGAATGCATTGGCCTGGGAGCCCTGTCCTGAGATACAGACCACAGCGGTTCTGCCTGAGGCCCAGAATTCAGGAAAAGGCAAATCCAGACACAGAAAATGTTTCCATTCTTGAGAATGAACTGCTGGCCCTTCCAGAATGAAAGGGGCCCAATGTAGTCAACTTCTTCCCTAGTCTCTGTTGCTGGCAGCTGCACATTTGGTAGTGGCAGTCTTGGTAAATGGGAATCCACAATGCTTGTTCCATGAGTGACCTCAATCTCTGCTACCACGGTCACTTGATTCGTGTGTCTATCATGCCAACACTGGGGTGGCCAATGACAGGGATGTCTGTCAGTCAACTGGCTAGGACATTTTGGCTAGTTGGTTTTTAGTGCCTCTTTTGAGGGTGCTCTCTGGTGGATGTTCACATTTTATGCACTTTATGCTCATTCCCGTATGTCTATCCACATCCCTCTCCCCCAGACCTCCAATCATTTTCCCTCCAAGTCCCAAATCAGCTGACCAGACCATTTGCCATTGCTCATGAGCTTGTATGTATCCTAACCTCAAGCTACTTCTCTTTCCACACAAAGTGGTTAGCCGAGTGCCCTCCTCAAAGCACTACCTATTGGGAGGATTTTCCCCTGCCACTGTCTCTCAAGACCACCTTTGAGCAGACTGTAGAGAAGCTACCATCCATTTCCAGCTTGCACTCATACACAGGGCAGAGCAATCTACAAAGCAAGCTCAAATTTCTCTTTTTTCAACTTGCAGTGAAGAATCCCCCATTCAGCTATGAGGGCGCGGCACTGGGAAAACAGTGGTAGGTACATTGGCAGTCTGGGCTGCTGCTCATGCAGCTTACTTCTGCCCTCTGGTCCTACTTCTCTTCAGTCCCACAGCACCTTCATTTTAGGATGAATTCCTGCTGGTGTCCCCTTATCTTATAACTTGGTTGATTTGCCCCAGATCACAATGAGAAGTTTCACTGCCTGGTCACTTGGCAACCATTGGCGGCTTTCTGTCTCTACCAGAGCCTTGTAGCATGGTAGGAGCAGTTTTTCCAAAGGCATGTGATTCTCCACCAGAGATGGCATAGCCTTGCTCCAAATTCCCAAGGCCCTGAGTTGTGATTCTTCCACTGGCACTTGCCACGAAACCCATATAGCATCTTTCTTTCTTTTTAATCTACCTATCTGCACACTGAACACATAGCATCTTTTCTCATAACTGATACCTCCAATGCAAGTGTATCTGCAGGATCATATGGCCCAAGTGACAGGGCCCAGACCTGCTGCGGAGCCTTTTCTTGCGCTAGGTCCTATGTAAACTTGGCAGTCTTTCATGTCACTGAGTATATGAGCGGGAGCAGTAATCAAAATATACACATGGCTTCAAATTTTCATCTATTTTTGCTAAACATAATGTGAAGGTGGTTGAAAGCTGGATGCCCCAGGAAGAAGTGCATCAATTTACATGTAAGATCTCGGCTCTGGGGGAAGGAAACACTAGAGAACACTCCTCTCAAAACCACCTGTGATCGCTTTTTCCTGAGGCATGCAAAAATCAGACTTTCTAGTTGATTAGCCAGGCATGAAGTTCTATCTTGACAAGAAGAAAGTACATCCTGTTGTCTTCTTGTCTCGATCTCAAATGTGCTCTTGCCAGATATTAATACATTGCCTTTCTTTAAACACAGGAAGTGGGTAAGGCAAATTTTCTCAAAGGCTCAGAACGGCACAATATTTCTCCCCTTTGCTTACATGCAGAAGATATCTGAGAATATGTCTAGCCAATATGTGTAAAGTTTTCATTGACTCAAGCAAGCAGAAGAGTTCAGACAATAATACGGCATCCTAATTGTTCTAGTGTAAAAAAAAGCTCTGCACTTATTTGTGGTTATTTTTTAAAAATCCACTTTGGAAAATGTGCAGAAAATTTCAGGCTTGGCTAATGCTCTTTTTCCATCTCAAGTCCTTTAGCATATGACTCAAGTTTTCCATGTTATCATAAGGTAATTTTGCTATCTTTCATTTATTAGTGTTTATTATTAATTACTTATTATTATAATATAATGCCAATATAATCACACTTAATTCTTAGAAAAATCTAGTAAAGGAGGCTGTGTCAGGGATCTACAGGACCACTCCCAGGTTCATTGATTTGCTAGGAATCTAAATATAATGACATTCATGGCTAAAATTTATTACAGTAAATAGATGCAAAGAAAAATTAGCAAAGGGAAAAGGCACATGGGCGAGGTCCAGAAGTAACCAGGCACAAGCTTCCAAGAGCCATCTCCCAGTATGGTCCCCTCCCAGTACAGTCCCCTCCCAGTAGAATCCCAAAAGACATGCTTGATTCCTCCAGCAATGAGTTGTGACAACACATGTGAAATGTTATCTACAAGGTGAGATAGGAGGTGGGACTCTGGAGGTGATGCTCAGAAACTGGACCAGATTGAGGACTAGCTAAAACAGGGAAGAGGTAAAAATACCTCTCTGTAAGACATGCCCACAAGAGTGCCATGTCAGTTTACCTTTGCCATGGCAACACCCAGAGGTTTCTGCCCCTTTCCATGGCAATAACCAAATGACTCAGAAGTTACCACTCTTTTTCTAGAAATTTCTGCATAATCCACCCCTTGATTTGCATGTAATTTAAAGTGGGTATAACTATGACTGCAGAACTGCCTCTGAGCTGCCACTCTGGGCACACTGCCTGTGGGGTGGCCTTCTCCACAGGACCAGTACCTCTGCTGCTGCTGTACACTGCTGCTTCAATAAAAGTTGCTGTCTAGGCCAGGCGCAGTGGCTCACGCCTGTAATCCGAGCAATTTGAGAGGTTGACGTGGGCGGATCACTTGAGCCCAGGAGTTTGAGGCCAGCCTGGGCAACATGGCAAAATACTGTCCCAACTAAAAATACAAAAATTAGCCAGCCATGGTGGCATGCACCTGTGGTCCCAGCTACTCAGGAAGCTGAGGTAGGAGGATCACTTGAGCCTGGGAGGTTGAGGCTGTAGTGAGCTGTGACCATGCCACTGCACCCAAGCCTTTGAGACTCTGTCTCAAAAAAAAAAAAAAAAAAAGTGCTGTCTAACACAACCAGCTGGCTCTTGAATTCTTTCCTGGGCAAAGGCAAGGCAAGAACTCTCCCTGGCTAAGCCCCAACTTTGGGGCTTACCTGCCCTGCATCAAAGGGAAGCCCATTAGGGCCTCAGTGCTGAGAATTTTTACTGGGGATGGTGGTTTTAATCTCAGTATTTTTCATTTCTAAAAGATTTATAAAGGAAAAGTAAGGATGTTCATCTATGTAGCTGTCTCTGTTAGTTTCTTTGTGTGATTGTTGGTTTTGACTTTGACCTGATGTGAAAAAATGTCCCAAGGACAGGCACCAAGGAAAGCACGAGATGAGTAATCCATCAAAGCTTCTGTATGAGATGCAAGCCTTCCTCTTTCCATCTCTTCATAGGAGGAAATGGGAAGATTCTTCCCCTGAATCACAGCCCTCCAAGTGTCTACAGGATATACAGCTATTTTCACTTCAGTAGCTTCACATGGGAAAAAAATCCCTGACATGGCTATCAGGTCAAAATGAATCAAGAGATAAGATATGTGTATCTGTGAGACTTTTAGACCTAAAACCAGGCTACCCATGACAACTATTAATTGGCTCTCTTAACTGTATTAAAGCACAAATACAAAAAGATAAACATGTTGTCTAAAAATAAATCAATAAATTGGTCTACTCCTACCCACTTCAGCATTGCAAAGGAACTACTGTGCAACTCGGTCTACACTGTGCTGTTTCTTCTGGCAAGTTTCTTGAATTTGATTTGCACAGCAGAAAAGAATCCTCTCATAGGGCATTATTTATGTATCAGCACAGCAAATACTTTGGTCAGCTACCCAATACTAATAAAACTAACTCCTATTTATGGTTCATCTTAGTCTCACTTGTTTTCTCTTTTCAAATTGTGTTGTTATTGTTATTGTTGCTGTTGTTGTTGTTGAGACAGGGTCTTGCTTTGTCACCCAGGGTGGAATGCAGTGGTACAATCAATGGCTCACTGCAGCCTCAACCTCCCGGGCTCAAATGATCCTCCCACCTCAGCCTCCTGAGTAGCTGAGAGTACAGGTATGTGCCACCATGCCCAAAGAGTTTTATTTATTTTTGTAGAGATGAGGCCTCACTATGTTGCCCAAGCTGTCCAGCTGTCCTTAACTGGACTCAAGCAATCTTCCCTCCTTGGCCTCCCAGAGTGTCGGGATTATAGGCATGAGCCACTGTGCCCAGCCTTTTAAATGTTTTAATTGGCAAATAATAAATTTATTTATGGGGTGTAATGTGTGATATTTTGACATATGTATACAATGAAATAAATAAATCAAGTCAATTAACATATTGATCACCTCACTTATTATTTCAGTCTCTCTTGTTTATTTTCAAACCTTAGAAGCTTTGTATAAATAAAAGCATGTTTAGCCTTAAGGAATGAAGTCAGTGGTTATTTCAACCACCTCTTGGCCCATATGCCCTTCCATTTTTCTCCCCAAACCGTGCTTTTATGATCAATATGCCTCTCTAAGCTTAGGTGAAAATTTCAGCCCCATAATTTATAAGTGAAGTGAGCTTGGACCAGCTACTTAAAACTTTCTGGCTTCAGTTTCTTCATCTGTAAAATGAGAATGATAATAATACTCATCTCTTGAAGTAGCTGAAAGAATTAATTATACAATGCATGCAAAGCCCTTAGCATACTGCCTGATACTTAATAAATGCTTAAAATTTTTTTATTTATTTTTCTTTATTATGATAAAGGCCACTCGGTGATCATTGATAATCCATTTTGAAAAGTCTGTACAATCTATTAGAACAGAAATTCCTTTGGCCAGGCATGGCATCTCACACCTGTAATCCCAACACTTTGGAAGGCCAAGGTGGTGAATTGCTTGAGCCTTAGGAGTTTGAGGCCAACCTGGGCAACATAGCAAGACCCCATCTCAACAACAACAAAAAAGAAATTATTTTATTTTCTTCTTTTTCGACCTGAAGCATTTATGTAATGTTGGTATTGTTCTTATCTATGAAGACTGGGTATTGGGAAAGTCATGCAAAAACCCAGGAGAACCCTTTGGTGCCAAATGTTGAGAGTATAGGGGTCCATCAGGGACTAAATGTGAGCTAAAAGTCACAAGGTGCCAGGCAACAGGAAGATAGAGCACCAGCTGAAACCCTGAGATAACTTTGGAACTAGGAATGGAAGCCACCTTTACTGACACTTTCTTGTAATCTTTCCCAATCAATTTTGCTTATTTGGTATGTGGGTTGCTATGGTGATGGGATAATGGGAAGAAACTGTGCAACAGATGGTCCTAATCTATTTAAACTTTACTAAAGTTTATTCCTTTGAGGTAAAACTGTGACAGCACATACCTAGTTGCTAAGATGCCAGTAAGCATCATGACTTTAGTCTGGCCTCTGTCTTCCCTATATGTCCTTGTAACCCAGGGATGCCACCATTTATGCCAAGTAATATGATTTGGTGAGGGTTAAAGACTGCTATTTGGTAGCAGTTAAGCATATGCTTATATAAGGATCTAAAGGCTGAGCACAGTGACTCACACCTGTGCTTCCAGCACTTTGGGAGGCCAAGCCAGGAGAATCACTGGAGGCCGGGAATTCAGGTCCAACCTGGGCAACATAGTGAAGCCCCATCTCTATAAAAACTAGAAAAAATTTGCCAGTGTGGTGGTGCACACCTGTACTCCCAGTACTTGGGAGGTTGAGGTGGGAGGAGCACTTGAGCCCAGGAGGTTGAAGCTACAGTGAATTTTGATCATGCCACTGCACTCCAGCCTGGCATACAGAGATACAGAGTTAGACCTCATCTAAACACACAACACACACACACACACACACACACACAAGAATCTAAAAGATTTTACTATAAAGTTGTAAAAAGAACTTGAGATTTGGAGTCACAAAAATTTAGCTTTCAAAGCTTCCCACCACCACTTAATAGCTCTGTGTTCTTGGATGTTTGTTTACCTCTAGAACCTTATACAACAGGACAATAGTGTCTGTTCTCACTACTTAATCGTTGTTATGATAATCAAATGGATTAACAAACTTGGAAACTGTTTATGAACTGTCACACATCATAAAGGTATTTTGGTACTATCCAAATGACTGCCTTAGAGTGAGGCTCCATGCAACGTTTTCAGAGAAGTTGCTTCCTGTCTCCCAGAATAAGGTTAATGAGCTGAATTAGAAGGTGACACCTCCCAACAAACCACCAACCTAATGAGCACCCCAAATAAGAGCTTTGGAAAAGCACTGCATTGAACAAAATGTCTTTTAAACCTGTTTACCTTCTCCCAAAAATTTCTTAGTAGAAAACAAAATTAAAGACCATCTCTCTCTCTCTCTCTTTTTTTTTTAAGAGACAGGGCTCGCTCTGTCACCCAGGCTGGAGTTCAGTGGCACAGTCACAGCTCACTGCAGCCTCGAACTCCTGGGCTCAAGCAATCCTCCTGCCTCAGCCTCCTGAGTAACTACAACTCCAGGCATGTGCCACTGCACCTGGCTGCAAGATCGCGTCTCTAAAAAAAAGAAAAACCAAAATTAAAACTGTAAAATGAAAAGTTTACCAAATGCTTACAATAACTCATGCCTGGCCATTTTTTTAAAATAAAATACAGGTTGAAATTAGTACAAATCCATTCAGACCCTACCTAAACAGAAAGAACCAAGCTGTAACATTTGATGACAGTTTGAAAATATCTATTGGAATAATGGTACGATCTATAAGATACTGAGGCTTAACTCTATAAAAGATATCATCAGCAAGTATGGATAAGGTTGCTAAATATTTTTCAAGCTGATTTTTTCTTTTTTTTTTTTTTTTGAGGCGGAGTCTCGCTCTGTCGCCCAGACTGGAGTCCAGTGGCGCGATCTCGGCTCACTGTAAGCTCCGCCTCCCGGGTTCATGCCATTCTCCTGCCTCAGCCTCCCAAGTAGCTGGGACTACAGGCGCCCGCCACCGCGCCCGCCACCACGCCCGGCTAATTTTTTGGTATTTTTAGTAGAGATGGGGTTTCACCGTGTTAGCCAGGATGGTCTCGATCTCCTGACCTCGTTATCTGCCCGTCTCGGCCTCCCGAAGTGCTGGGAGGAAGCCGATTTTTTAACCTATTAAAACGTTTGACAGGTTATACCTCCATTTCCTTGCACTTAGTATTTTGGGTTATTTCTAGCCAAAGGTTGAGATTTCTGTACTTAGGATTATGATTTTTATCTTTATATGTATCTCTTACAGTGTGACTGTCAATTTCATAAATGAACTATTTCCCCATCTTCTAGCTTTGATGAGGTTTTTTTTAAAATAAGGAAATTAAAGCCAAAGAGCCTCTTATTTCTATTAAGATTAATTTTTTATCTTTGAATATTTATTCTAAAATGTGGGGTACATAATTTGCCTAAGCCCTTTAGCAATAGCAGAGCAAGCCAAATTTCAGCATATGTGATAGTCATAATTATGTAAGATCATTTTTTAACATGTTTCCATTTTCTATCTGTTCTGTCTTCCAAGATGTCATATCCTTTGCAAAGAAAATGAATAAAATATAAAATGTGATATATTTCCATCTCTGCAGAATATTTTTCACTTCATTGAAACTTGATACATAGATTCAACATAGACTATTAGTTCTAAAATTATTTGAGTATCTGTATTAAGCTTTAATCATTTTTTAATTGTCGTCTTCATGAAAAAGAAACCTAAATTTTTTTCACAATGTGCTGTATTTTACAAAGTTTGCAACATTTTTAAAAGAATTTTCCTCTCAACAAAAATAATTTTTTTCTCCTAATTAAGCAATAAATAGAAGTATGCAAAACAAGCCATTGGTTTAAAACTACATGGCAATAGAAAAGGCTTTTGTTTTCGCCTGCTTTGAGGAAATTCAATATAGTGTTTTAGAAAGGTTGGCAGAGGTGCTGACAGTGAGAAAAGGAGGCCCCCTCGGCCCAGTTTCAAGTCTTTTAAACCGAACTTGCATTCTAGGTCACCCACTATGTGTAGTGGTTAGGCTCCTAGTTTAGAATATTTTACATAGATAAAGAGAGGCTTTTTCATATGAAAAAAAGCTCAATATCACTGATCACTAGAGAAACGCAAATCAAAACCACAATGAGGTACCATTTCCTACCAGTCAGAATGGCTAGTATTAAAGAGTCAAAAAATAACAGATGCTGGTGAGGTTGTGGTTGTGGGGAAAAGGGAACACTTATACACTGTTGGTGGGAGTGTAAATTAGTTCAACCATTGTGGAAAGCAGTATGGTGATTCCTCAGTGAGTTAAAAGCAGAACTACCATTTGACCCAGCAATCCCATTACTGGGTATTATACCTAAGGAATATAAATCATTCTACCGTAAAGACACAAGCATGCAAATGTTCACTGCAGCACTATTCAAAATAGCAAAGACCTGGAATCAACCTAAATGCCCATCAATGACAGACTGGGTAAAGAAAATGTCCATGGTACATATATGCCCCGTATATGTACCACGTATGTGTACCAAAGTATATGTCCATGGTTCATATACACCATAGAACATTATGCAGCCATAAAAAGAGCAAGATCATGTCTTTTGCAGGAACATGGATGGAGCTGGAGGCTATCATCCTTAGCAACCTAACACAGGAACAGAAAACCAAATACTGCACATTCTCACTTACAAGTAGGAGTTAAATGATAAGAACTTATGAACACAAAGAAGGAAACAAAAGACACTAGGTTCTACTTGATGGGGGAGGGTAGGGGGAAGGAGAGGAGCAGAAAAGATAACTATTGGATAGTGGGGATAATACCTGGGTGATGAAAAAATATGTACAAAAAACAATCTGCGTAACAAACCCTCACATGTACCCCTGAACCTAAAATAATTTTTCTTTTTAAAAAGAAACTTTTTTTTAAAAGAAATGTTTCGCCAGGTGCAGTGGGTCATGCCTGTAATCCCAGCACTTTAGGAGGCTGAGGCGGGCGGATCACCTGAGGTCAGGAGTTTGAGATGAGCCTGACCAACAGGGAGAAACCCTGTCTCTACTAAAAATACAAAATCAGCTGGGCGTGGTGGCGCTTGCCTGTAATCCCAGCTATTCGGGAGGCTGAGGCAGAAGAATCGCTTGCACCTGGGAGGCGGAGGTTGTGGTCAACCAAGATCATGCCATTGCACTACATCCTGAGCAACAAGAGCAAAACTCTGTCTCAAAAAAAAAAAAAAAAAAAAAGAAATGTTTCATAATATGTATTGGTAATAAAAATAATAAGATGGACACCCCAAAGAGGATAAGCAGTTTATCCTACCCCATGACATGAAACTGTTTGTGTCAAACTCTTCATGTTTCCAAACACGATAGTCCTCAGCAGTTGACTGTGGGATAATTTCAAGCCTTTATTGGCAATGACACCACAAAAGAAGAATATAAAGTGAAGATCGATGTCGTGCAACATTCTCTATTATTATGATAGTCTGGTTCAGATTGCCTCTCCAAAACCGGTTCATTGTCAAATGGCTCATCAGCTTTGGCTGTTATGCTACTATATGTCTACGCCAGCACAGAAGAGCTAGGAAATCATAATGATCAAGAAGAACAGAATAGTTTAACTTTTGAAAATAAAAAGTGACATCTGTATCTTTATATAAAATGAAGTTTGGGTCATTGCATCTAAAATTGTAGTGTCACCCAAGTTACTCTGTAAATAGCTGCAAGTTCAAAAGCTAATGTTGTGTAAGTGGTCACAGCTCTCTTTTCAAGGGAAAAGAATGGAAACATGATAGTTAGGTATTTAATACCACAGCATAAATCAGTGACTTTTCTCTCGGAAAAAACTATCGGGGCTCCCACTGCTTTAGCATCAGAAGAGTTGGTCAGTCAACCGGGAGTATGACTTGAGGATGCTACTAAAAACTAAAAGATGCTGGGCGCAGTGGCTTATGCCTATAATCCCAGCACTTTGGGAGGCTGAGGCCAGGAATTCAAGAGCTGCCTGGCCAATAAGGTGAAACCCTGTCTCTACTAAAAATACAAAAATTAGCTGGGCATGGTGGCGCACGCCTGTAGTACTAGCTACTTGGGAGGCTGAGACATGAGAATTGCTTGAACCCGGGAGGTGGAGGTTGCAGTGAGCCAAGACCGCTCCACTGCACTCCAGCCTGGGCAACAGAGCAAGATCCTGTCTAAAAACAAAACAAAACAAAACAAAACAAACAAACAAACAAAAAAACCCCACAAAAAACTAAAAGGCTATTGCAAGAATGGAAGCCTTTCTTTTAAATATGTGAAGACATTTAACATGGATGAGCATGCAGAGTACTGCCCAGAAATCATCCTGAAAGCTACCATTACTGTATGAGTAACTTTTTAAAGTATATTGTTATAGATTCTAATCATGCTCATAACCTTTTAATGTATATTGTTATAGATCCTAATCATGCTCATAATCTTGATGAGTGTGCTGCAAGTTTACAAGCAGAATGTGATGGATTTGAAAATAAATTTCTAAAAGCTGGAGGAATAAATATTTCTGTTGCTAGGAATGATCCTCATAAGAGACAGACACGAGGCATTTTCCCTGTACAAAGCAAAAGTGGAAAAGATTATTTTAGCTTTCCAGCAGCATCCCCAAACTATTTTTTTATGTGCTGAAGGTGCTACTTTAGAACTAACAGTGAAAATTGTGAAACACTTTACGGTTTAACGAACATGCACAGTAAACTTGTGGGTCCACTCCAGAGTATGATAGAATGAAATTGAAGGCGATTGGAGTAAAATTCTCTTTGAAAGAATAAAATACTTAAATAATTTTTTAACTACTCAATATGATAGAACATGGGGAATTCTGGAGGTTGTAATTGTTTTAAAAATCCAATGACTAGCTGGGCGCGGTGGCTCACGCCTGTAATCCCAGCACCTTGGGAGGCTGAGGCGGGCAGATCACCTGAGGTCGGGAGTTTGAGACCAGCCTGACCAACATGAAGAAACACCGTCTCTACTAAAAATACGAAAATTAGCCGGGCGTGGTGGAACATGCCTGTAATCCCAGCTACTCAGGAGGCTGAGACAGGAGAATCACTTGAACCTGGGAGGTGGAGGTTGTGGTAAGCTGAGATGGTGCCGTTGCACTCCAGCCTGGGCAACAAGAACAAAACTCCATCTAAAAAAAAAAAAAATCCAATGACTATATGCCAAACATTTTATATTTAGAGTGTGTCTATTTAATACAAGGGCTTAGGAGACATAGTTGGCTCTCACAACTGACCAGCTGTTTATTATAAATAAATATCTTAAAATAAACTTTGTTATACATAGCCAGCCTATAAAACAGCACAGAAATGAAATATCTGCCTGTTTTAAAATTGTAAAAGTTAGCCAGGTGCAGTGGTGTGTGCCTATAGTCCCAGCTACTCAGGAGACTGAAGTGAGAGGATTCCCTTGAACCCAGGGGTTTGAGTCCAGCCTGGGCAACATAGCAAGACTCTATCTCTTTAAAAAAAATTCAAAAATTATTTTAAAGGTGAAGATTTTGCACACCAAGTACCATTTAAGAGTTTGACTCCAGTGGCATAATATACATAGATTTGTATTGTTTAATTACATGAAGAGACAGCAAACCTTTTCAGTATCAAATAACTTATCTTTGCAAACCTTTATTTATAACATGCTATCTACTTATTTTCTGTGCATTAGACACAAGTTTTTTTGCATAAAGGTGACTTAATCATCTTTCTGTGTTAGCATCTGGGCATCAAAAGTCCTGCCATACATTGTTGACAAAGGAAATCTGAAGAGAAACAGTGCCTAAAAGTGCAGTTTGGCCGGGTGCAGCGGCTCACGCCTGGAATCCCAGCACTTTGGGAGGCCGAGGCAGGAGGATCACCTGAGGTAGGATGTTTGAGACCAGCCTGGCCAACATGGTAAGACCCCCATCTCTATTAAAAATACAAAAATTAGTGGGGCATGGTGGCCCATGCCTGTAATCCCAGCTACTCAGGAAGCTGAGGCAGGAGAATCCCTTGAACCCAGGAGGCAGAGGTTGCAGTGAGCCAAGATCGTGCCACTGCACTCCAGCCTGGCCTGGGCAACAGAGAGACACTGTGTCCCCGCCCCTCCACCCAAGAAAAGTGCAGTTTATGTCCTTTTGAAAAGTATGTATAAGTGCCTGTTCTTGTGCACTTTCTTCTATAGCCTTTTTTTTTCAGATGTGTTTTTATTTTATTTAATAATTTGGGTTCATCCCCTTAATATAAGGTTGTTGGCAATTATACTAAGAAAATTATTTTGAAGAAAATTTTCTGATTGTTGTTTGTTTTTTGTTTCTCTTTTTTTCTTTCTTTCTTTCTTTCTTTTTTTTTTTTTTTTTTTTTTTTAGACAATGTCTCTTGTTCTGTCTCCCAGGCTGGAGTGCAGCGGCACATTAATGGCTCATTGCAGCCTCAACCTTCTGGGCTGAAGCAATCCTCCCACCTCAGCCTGCTGAGTAGCTGGGACTACAGCTGTGAACCACCATGCACAACTAATTTTCTTTTATTTTTTGTAGAGAAGAAGTGGGGATTCTCCCTATGTTGCCCAGGCTGGTCTCGAACTCCTGATCTCAAACGATCCTCTCGCCTCAGCCTCCCAAAGTGCCGCGATGACAGGAGTGAGCTACCAGCCTGATTACTGTTAAACTTAATAAATAATTAAACTTATTGTTTACATATAAAAAATGTCTAAAACGATAATGCAATAAAGTGCATGCAAATTACTGTAAAGTATTTTACATTACCATAGCAACGTGCATGATTAAATTGCAAATAAAAGCATACTGCTTTCTACTTTTAGCTCAAATAATGCTTATAATCAGCAAACAAAAAGCTATCAGGAAGGCCTTAGCAGGTACTGTGGTCTGATTTCGCTGAATGCCCAAAGCCATTAATAATCCAATTCTCCATCCCCTTCCTGGATGTGGCTCCACTTTGCCAGTAGAGGGCACCATGTGCATACTGGGCAGAGAGGGCCAAAGGCTTATTATTAAGTAGGACAGCCTCTGGCACTGTTTTCTTTGTCTTCAAAGGAATAGCCCAGCCAGTGTGAGTGTGGTTGGAGATCAGAGCTGAAGGGCAGGTTGTTACAGCAATTATGCAGAACTTCAAACTTTCTTATGATGTCCCTCAGCAGTTCACCATCCAGAAGAGCCTGATTTCAGCCTTGACCCAAATGGGAAAACAAGGTGTAATTATAATCAAATGGCTGTTGGTAGAGGTTGATTGCTGGCAAAATGGACAAACAAGAGGAAGTGGAGGTTGAGGTCTTTTGTGTTTGAGGTAGTCCATGTAGCAAAAATCAGACCAAGCTGGGGGGTCAGGAGACCTGGTTATATCAATTTGGGGGTCACTCTGTACAAACTAAGAGGAGGAACCGAAGTTCCAAATACATTTACAAGCTTTGCTTTTGCTTTTACTACACATGCTCAACATGATAATTATTTTTTTTTTACTTTGCTGTTATAATTATGGAAATTAATATGTCCACTCATTTAAATATTTATAAAATATTTGGTTTGGAAGAATACAACCATATTTTTTATGCATGGTATGTTTAAAGATTCAACTTTGGCTAATATTTATTTTAACTCTGTAATGTTTATGTAATTTAGAGCAATCTAACTAATTTTTAATATAGCAAAGAACAGCTAGCAATGGCTGAGATTATTGCAGAAATGTGCAAAATTGTGCTTATTTCATTAAAGATTTCTTTGAGACTCTCCTAAGAGCAAATAAAGTGCCCAACTTCCCAGAGGCAGATTTTATATAGAAAAGAAAAGATATACAATGTAGAATTGTCCAAAATGTTAGAGACAATATATGTGAAGTGGCTGTTGCATACTCAATAAATGATCTCCTTGTCTGCTTTTTAATAACATTATTTTAGGAGTGAGGCTGCATTAAAGTAGATCTCTCTAGGTCATAAATCTAACCTGAAAATAACATGGACATCTCATGTTCAGGTTAATCACATTGTCATATCTATAAAGAACCACATCTTGCCACAAAGAACAATGAAGGGGTTATATAGATTATTTAGGTCTTAACTCTGGGTCTCTTGATGAGGCAACAAAAAAGGAATTTCCACTTTGGGAAGCCGAGGTGGGAGGATTGCTTGAGCCCAGGAGTTTGAGACCAGCGTGGGCAATATAGTGAGACCCCGTCTCTTTAAAAAACAACAACAACAAAAGGAATTTCATTGCACAACACAGAGCAAATCTTCATAAACATCCTCCTTAGAGAACACCCACCTCTCCTTTTCTCCATGTCAGCTACTCACTCCTTCATTCACCTTAAAACACTCACCATTCCAGTCTTCTTCTCAATTCTCTTGCCCCTCACTCTTTTCTTTCATTGAGTAGCTCCTTGCCCTTGATTCTAGAGAACAGTAATTCAGCTTTCTACAAAGAGATACTTTTCCAAATGATGTTTTCTTTTGTTAAATAAGACATCAGCCAAATTACTAACAGAATTTGACATTACCTGGCTACACTGCATTATTAAAATCACAAATAGCATCAGAAACTCTGTACCTGGGTGCGGTGGTTTGCCCCTGTAATCCCAGCTACTCCAGAGGCTAAGGTGGGAGGAATCCTCGAGCCCGGGAGTTAGAGGCTGCAGTGAGCAATGATCACACCACTCAACTCCAGCCTGGGCAACAGAGTGAGACCCCGTCTCTGTAAAAAAAATATATGCATATATATTTTTTAAAGGAATCAGAAACCCTTTGACCTGGAAAGGATCAACAAGTCCAAATCTCATATTTTACAGATTAGAAGGCTGAGACCCAGAGAGGGTAATTGGATTGTCCAAGTTTCCCTGATTCATTACAAAGCTGGGATCAGAATGCAGATTCATTGACCCTGACCTGCTTTGTCCATTATAGCACACTGCCTTGAGCTAAGTTTTAAGCTACATTTTCATTATAATGAGGTGTTTCTTACTATAAGAAATCTTAAAATAGAAATAAAATAGTCTTTCATAGGGTTTTCTTTTCCCATTGCTATTTTGGAACAACTTTTCTGCCTATTTCATCTAAATGATACACTATAAATAATTCGGAAATACAGTGTATGTATTTTTATAAAGGGTGATTTTGCAAATATGTTGAGAAAATCATATGTAGGTAACATTACACTAGTTTACTTAAAATAAAACACAACTACAAATCTTTCTTAAAATTGGAAATTTATCTCATCCACTCCATTTATTTGATAAGAAACAAAATGAACTTTTTTTTCTCCTTTATCACCTCTGGTTTTGTGCTAAGATCAAGTACAAATCTTTGGGAGAAATACTAAATTCTGAGTAGAACATATTGTAAATGGCATTGTCATAGGAACTAGCAATACAAAGAAGGGTAAGTCATTCTCTTGAGCACCTCAGTCTAGTAGAACAACCTAGCTGTACTCACTCCTTTTGTTTTTTATTTGTTTTTTGTTTTGTTTTGGTTTTTTGTTTTTTTTTTTGAGACAGGGTCTTGCTCTGTTGCCCAGGCTGGAGTGCGGTGGCATGATCACAGTGCATTGCAGCCTCACCTTCCAAGGCTCACGTGATCCTCCTACCTCAGCCTCCTGAGTAGCTAGGACCACAGATGCATGCCAACGTGCCTGGCTAGTTTTTAAATTTTTCACAGGGACAAGGTCTCCCTATATTGACCAGGCTGGTCTCTAAATCCTATGCTCAAGTGATTCTCCCACCTTGGCTTCCCAAAGTGCTGGGATTACAGGTGTGAGACACCACGTCCAGCAGAAATATTCTTTATCATCACTGCAAAAGGCAGAATAACCATTTTCCTTCTCTCCAAAACAAACAAACAAAAAATATATATATAGGCCGGGTGCGGTGGCTTACGCCTGTAATCCAAGCACTTTGGGAAGCCAAGGCAGGCGGATCACTTGAGGTCAGGATTTCGAGACCAGCCTGGCTAACATGGTGAAACCCCATCTCTACTAAAAATACAAAAATTAGCAGGGCATGGTGGTGCGTGCCTGTGAGGCCAAAGTGGGAGGATCACTTGAGCCCAGGAGTTCGAGACCAGCCTGGACAACATGGGGAGACCCCACATCTATTTAAAAAGAAAAAAAGAAAGAAGGGAAAAAATAAGGTATAAAGGAGGATATGTATAGGTAATATGAAAGTACTACTCTACTTTATATTAGGGACTTGAGCATCCTTGAATTTTGTTATCCGTGGGGAGTCCTGGAACCAATCCCCTGCAGATATCAAGGGATGATTATTTATGAATCTGTTGCCAATAAAACTAATCCCATACATATATGGTTATCTGCTCTACAATATTTTCATCTGCAAACTGAGTGCAGGATGGTGTCATGGTTTTTGGTATAATTAACAGGAAAAAAAAATAAAATGTGCAAAACTAGCTCAAGTGTGATTGTCTTTATCTGGGAACAAAAGAGACTGTCTGTGATTCTTTGCAACCTACTTTGGTTTAAACTAAGAACATTTGGCCAGGCGCAGTGGCTCACGCCTGTAATCCCAGCACTTTGGGAGGCCGAGGCTGGTAGATCACCTGAGGTCAGCAGTTCGAGACCAGACTGGCCAACATGGTGAAACCCCATCTCTACTAAAAATACAAAAATTACCTGGGTATGGTGGCAGGTGCCTGTAATCCCAGCTACTAGCAGGGGCCGATGCAGGAGAATTGCTTGAACCCAGGAGGCAGAGGTTGCAGTGAGCCAAGATCATACCACTGCACTCCAGCCAGGGCAACAGAACGAGACTCCGTCTCAAAATAAAATAAAACAAAATAAAATAAAATAAATTAAGAACATTTGTGGTAAATCACCTACATTTAAGTGTAGAGGTTGAATGCTAATATTTTTCACCTCTCACCTTGGCAATGATTTTAAAAGCTAACTCCCCACATTAGTGAGGACACTAGGAAATTTGCCTTCTAATACGCCATTGGTAGGAATGTAAATTGGCGTAACTCTGGTAAGCAATTTGGCAGTGAATACCAAGTAGAAAATAGTCATGACCTTTGACTCAACAGTTTTGCTTTTAAGAATCTGCATACAGCTGGGAACAGTGGCTCATTCTCATAATCCCAGTACTTTGGGAGGCTGAGGTGGGAAGACTGCTTGGGGCCAGGGGTTTGACACCAGCTGGAGCAACATGTTGAAATCCTGTCTCTACAAAAATAAAAATTGAAAAAAGTATCCGGGCATAGTGGCTTATGCCTGTAGTCTCAGCTACTTGAGAGGCTGAGGCAGAGGATTGCTTGAGTCCACAAAGTCGAGGATGCAGTGAGCTATGATCATGCCACTGCACTCCAGCCTGGGCAATAAGCAAGACCCTCTTTGGGAAAAAAAAAAAAAAAGGATTTGCTTATGAAAACAATCAGAGTTAGGGGAAAAGGATTTTGATCACGGCATTATTTATAATTACAAAAAAACCTGAAGAACATTTAAGTACCCAACAATAGGGAACTGGTTAACTACATTATGGTAAAAGCATAGGATGGAATAGTATAGGCTGCTGAAAATATTGTAAAATAAGATTTAATGGTATGAGAAGATGTTTATTATGTACTTTAAGAAAAAAGAATATCTACACACACACACAAACACATAGGATCCATACAAATATCTTTTTTTTTTTTTTTTTTTTTTTTTTTGAGACGTAGTTTCTCTCTTGCCCAGGCTGGAGTGCAATGGCATGATCTTGGCTCACTCCAGCCTCTGCCTCCCGGGTTCACACAATTCTCCTGCCTCAGCCTCCCGATTAGCTGGGACTACAGGCGCCCGCCAACACGCCCAGCTAATTTTTTGTATTTTTAGTAGAGACGGGGTTTCACTGTGTTAGCCAGGGTAATCTCAATCTCCTGACCTCGTGATCCGCCCGTCTTGGTCTGCCAAAGTGCTGGGATTACAGGCGTGAGCCACCACACCTGGCCAATTTTTTTTATTTTTAGTACAGACAAGGTTTCACCATGTTGGCCAGGCTGGTCTCAAACTCCTGACCTCAGGTGATCCACCCGCCTCAGCCTCCCAAATTGCTGGGATTACAGGCATGAGCCACTGTGCCCAGCCACAAATATCATTTTTAAAGCTGTAAAGAGTATATAACAAAAATGCCACAACGATTCTCCCTGAATGGTAATATGATGAAGAGTATTTATTTCCTTCTCTGTATTTTTCTGTACTTCCTAAATTTTCTACAATAAATATGTACTATTTTTGTAATTAAGAAAAAGTTATTTCTTTTTCTTTTTTAAGCCAGACTCTTCTCAGTTGATTGTCCAAATGTGATAAGGGCGTATATTTAAGAGAAAATATGCATCAGTGCTGCAATGTGTTTAGAGCACGCTTGCTATTGCAGTTGTGTGCAAACCATTTGTCAAGCTTCAAGCACACCCTTCGCTCTGGAGCTCAGCACAGTTTCCTTTCTGTGAGTAACATTCTATCCAAAAAGGAGTGCCTCAGCAGGCTGTTCCTGAGCCACTAAACCTTCCAGCACCCTGTGAGCATAGCAGAAAGGCCAATTCCCCACTGAACCGGCAGATGGTGAAACATCCCCTTGGCTCTTGTACATCCAGACATATTGGTGCAGACACAGCTGCAAAAAGGCAAGCAAGTTCTCCAAGGCCAGGCAAAATTAGTCCTTTCTCAAGGGAGTGCTCTGCTATGCCAGCTGGCATTTCCTGCCATGCTCCCAGCCTGTTTCAAGGGTGGATAATGGACAAAAATGGAGAGGGCTTAAACTGAAGGACTGAGTATCTCAACCAGTGCAGAGCTGGGCTTTGAACACCGTGAATACACTGTCAGGAAGTAACAGTCTTTCAGGAAGCAAAGAATTCCATATGACAGCAAAGTAGAAAGAGGCCTGGACTGTGAATTAGGAGCCCTGGGTGCTTGTTACATCTCACAGTCTCCCCTCTTTTCAGTTCCTTCTTCTACAAAATATTGGGGGTGGGCTAGAGAGTCAATAGATGAAATGAGCTATAAAAGTTGCTTCCAGCCTTCAAGACCTTATACTGATTAATAATGAAGTCATGCAATATAGATTTCAGTCAATAAAAATTTACTCAATACCTAGTATGTCTGGCAAGAAGGAGCCAGATAAATAAAACACTGTGGCCACCCTCAGGACTCACTGTCCAAAGCACTGGAAAATTTCTTGGTTTCAATATGTATAATTATCCACTATGCTATTTATTTAAGATAATGTTTTCCTCAAGATTGAATTTTCTCTGTTGCCAATAAAGTTAATTCCATTTTCGATGAACAATGTGTGTGCTGTATACTGGGAGACAGTATAGGTTTAGGTTAAAAGCGTGAATTATAGACTCAGAAAGTCCCAGTTAAATCTTAGCTCCACCATTTCTTAACTGAGTGATCTTCAAAAAATTACTTAAATTCTCTCAGCTTCAGTTTCCTCATCTGTAAAATGGGAATAATAATAGTACTTACTTCTTGGGACTATTGTAGGAAATGAATGACCTGAGTCATTTACATTAGATAAAGTCTCAGTAAATCCCTATTATCTGTTGTTAATATAGGAAGTTTAAAATAATTTTAATATCAGTTTTTAAAAAGCACAAAATCTTGGAATGTTAGATTAAACAAGGGACCTTAGAAATAATCAGTTCCATTTCAATCCTTTGATCCTCCCATTTTACGTAGGGAAGCCACGGACTGAAAGAGGCTGAGTAAGGCCCCAGGGACCCTTTCGAGCTTTTTTTTTTTTGGTATATTCTGTTAATTAGGAAATATATTGTGCTTTTCTGAGAAACTGAAAGTATACATGCTTGTACATACTTGCAAGTCATATAGAAATTATTTCAATCATTACTATTATTTTGAATTTTCTATCTGCTGCTTACTGAGATTTAACCGCCATTTCAAAGTTTTTCCAAGAATCTGGCATTTTGGCTAAATAGCCCAGTTGACCCTTGCCCCAGCTTCCCAAAATCCATTGTGATTGATCCAAATGGGCTCAGAATTTCCCTCCTTGTGCATAGATGCCACTTATCTGTTTTTCCATCTTGGTTTTTTTTTCTAGCTACTTTTGGCTATCAGAAAAAAATAATTTAAAGTTTGTACAAGCCAAGTTTGTTTCACTGCCTCCAATCAGACAAAGATACCTTTCCAGAAATCAAGACTGTGGATATACACCTGTGTCTGGAGGACAAGAAGAAGATAGAAGAAAATGGAACTCACAGAGATTAGAGAGAAAGGGAACTGACACTTATCCTGTGCTTTCTGTGTTCCCAAGGATTCACTTGGTCCTCACAACAACCCAGTGAATTAGTCATGACTCTCCCCGCTTCAGGTGGAAAAGCTGAGGGTCAGAGAGCAACTTGCCTGATGCAGCATAGCCAGGAAATGGAGTGGGAACTTGAACCCAGGCCAGACTATTTCCAAACTCTTTCCGGTAAGTGGGCCACACTCCTCCCATGGTCTTAATGTGATTCAATTGACAGAACGGCTTGGTGGAAAAAATGTAAAAATGAAAACAAATGGTTCCCGTAAGATGGTATAGTCACATATTTGGAGAAGAGAGATCCATTATGCAATTCACTAAAATGTGTTGAATGTCTACTAAGTGTTACCAAAGCACTGAATTTCACTCATTAAAGACTCATCCCAAGTATCGTAAGTCACGTTTCAGTCCTCCCTAATACGGTTTTCTTGTATTATGTATTATGACTCTTGAACAGTCAGAAATGAGAGTGGAACTTAACAGATGAAGATGAAGACAGGATTATTATATACATGTTGTTTCTATAAGAACTTTTCTCTAAATCTAATGTCTTTGTAATTGATCGATTCATTGTCCATGGCCTTTTTGAGAGTAAAGGTTTTGTGTTCTCTTTCACCTCCCTACCCTGGCTTTTTTTCAAAGCATTTTTCCAGCCCCACTTACAGTTTAGAACAGATGTAGATGCTGGCCTGCTCCCAGAGTCTTGCTGCAAAATCATAACTTCACCATTCCCCATGGACTGAGTAGTGCCGAGGTAGAAAATGACTTCAATCCACAGCAGAATCTGTGTTGCTGCCAATCCAATTTAAGCCCAAAGGAGTCACTCCTATTTGTAGCAAGTTTTTTTCATTTCCAGTTTATGCCGAGAATATATAGCACATCATATTTTGATGATTTATAGAGTATATCTGAAGGCCTCTTTCTCCCCAACTGCCCCGACATTTTCATTTGTCAATTTTGCAGACTTGAAGTGCAGCAAAGGAGTAAAGTTTTCAGAAAATCTGAAGCAAACAATAGATCAAGAATATCAGCCAGGCATGGTGGCTCATGCCTGAAATCTCAGCACTTTGGGAGGCCGAGGTGGGTGGATCATGAGGTCAGGAATTCAAGACCAGCCTGGCCAACATGGTGAAACCCCGTCTCTACTAAAAATACAAAAATTTGCTGGGTGTGGTGGCGGGCGCCTGTAATCCCAGCTACTCAGGAGGCTGAGGCAGATAATTGCTCAAACCTGGGAGGTAGAGGTTGCAGATCGTGACACTGCACTCCAGCCTGGGAGACACAGCAAGACTCCATCTCAAAAAAAAAAAAAAAAATATATCTATCTATATATATATATATATAGACGGCCAGGCACAGTGGCTCATGCCTGTAATCCCAGCACTTTGGGAGGCCAAGGTGGGCGGATCACTTGAGGCCAGGAGTTTGAGACTAGCCTGCTCAACATGGTGAAACCCTGTCCCTACTAAAAATACAAAAATTAGCTCAGCTTGGTGGCAGGTGCCTGTAATCCCAGCTACTCAGGAGGCTGAGGCAGATAATTGCTCGAACCTGGGAGGTGGAGGTTGCAGATTATGACACTGCACTCCAGCCGGGGCGACACAGCAAGACTCCATCTCAAAAAAAAAAAAAAAAATATATATATATATATATACACACACACATAGGGCCAGGCACAGTGGCTCATGCCTGTAATCCCAGCACTTTGGGAGGCCGAGGCGGGCGGATCACTTGAGGCCAGGAGTTTGAGACTAGCCTGCCCAACATGGTGAAACCCCATCCCTACTAAAAATACAAAAATTAGCTCAGCTTGGTGGCAGGTGCCTGTAATCCCAGCTACTCGGGAGGCTGAGGCAGAGAGAATTACTTGAACCTGGGAAGTGGAGGTTGCAATGAGCCAAGATTGCACCACTGCACTCCATCCTGGGCGACAGAGTGAGACCCTGCCTCAAAAAAAAAAAAAAAAAAAGAATATCTAGACATGGCTGCCAAGAAAAAGAACATGAACTCAAAGAGAAAATAAAATGGGTCTTTAAGAAAATAACAGCAAATCATTTAAAACATGAGTAAAGTTAGAGCATATGACCTGCAAGATTAACACAAAACAACTTTGGGTTACTCATGTGTACTAATGTCAGCTGTATCATTTCCCCATCACTGATAGGTATAGGAAACTGTACTGTGTTGGTAAAAAGCAGATAAGAAAGGGGATGGCTGTCAGTAACTCAGCCCCGTATTACAGTAAAACTACTCCAGAAAACCTATGGCTCAAAATACTGCAACGTACAACAGTGGGAACACAAAGTGACCAAAAAATATTGTTACAACTTTCCATTCCAGAAACACTTAGAGACGACCCACCACGAGATGGCCTTGACCAGGCGTGGCTGAACATCTTCATTATAGCTACAGCAGAAGCATCATGTGGTATTCTTATGACAAATTTCAGGGCCCAAAGAAGCTATTCAGGATCCTGTTTTCCACTTGCTTCAATATATTTAAGCTCCTTGAACCATGACATCCTCCCAAATAGGTTCGCTGACTTCCTTCACTAAGGCACCCACCAAATATTTGTTGAGCACTTACCATGGGTCAGGAACTGTTCAAGGCACTGGACATAGTGTGTTGAACAAGAAAGAAAGACATGATCCTTGCTGTCATGAAGCATTGATTTCAGAGTCATACTTCTTATGTTCACACACCAGTGAAGTGGTATTGGTATTTCAGAGTGAATGTGTTTTATAACCAATATTGATATTCTTCTTCTCTAGAGGCTCCCTTTATTTCTTAGTCACAAAACAAATATTTTTGAAAGATAGCAATGAAAACTTGGAACTTTTAGAAAAGCCGTTTATTGCTAGAAATGGGCTAAGCTTACCTTTTCCTAAAATATCTGTAGAATGAAAACATAATCCAAAAAGACACACATTCGCCAAGAGTGCAGCACGCTGGTCTTTGACTTACATAACTCTAAGGAAATAACTAGTTAGTTTCTGTTAATGTTTGATGAACTTTGACAAATTAGCACGAAGAATCAGATCAAATGAACTGTATGCACTGTCTGAACAAGAGGGCTAAGCAAAAAAAAAAAATCCTCTCCAACAAGGAATGTTGGACTCAAGCATACTCTCCTAGAGGAGAAAACTGAGACTTCCTAGATGTAAAGCAACTGGCTCTAAAACACAGAATTAGGATAAAGGGAAGGAGGTCACTGGAGCGGCAAGGGCGGGGGTGAGCTTTACAACAAAGAATGATGATCACTAGATTTCAGCTCTGCGTCGATACAGGCTCACTTCCTTCACGTGGGGAAACAAATAAAAATAAAAAAAAATAGGGAGAGTAGCTAGGAGCCAAGGCTCAGCTGGGAACAACAGGAAGCAGCCGCGAGCTGAGTGCCATTGTGGCCACTTCAAATGGCAGAAGGTGAGAAACCAGCACAGCTGGCAACTAAAAATGAACTTGCAAACACGAGCGGGCAGAAATCAGGATTTCAGCCTTTGGGGATGCAACAGTGAATAAGACATGGGGCCTCTGTTCTGGAGAACTCTGAGATTAGAAGAGGAAATAGATGAATTACACAATGTGATAAAAGGGGAGAAGAGTCAAAATGAGGAACACCGTGAACCCGGGTAGGGAGGCAGATGATTAATTCAGTCCAATAACACAGGTGTCATACAGAAGGGATTATGCTGTGGGTATTGAAGTATAAACAGGAGTTTTCCAGGTAGACAACTTGGAAAGACCACAGCATTTCAATTTGGAAAAGAGCAAGCTCACAGGTAATGAACTAAAATCATGTATTATGGCTGAAGCTTAAACATCAAGGGGGAAAGAGAGTAGATAAATCTAGAGAAGTAGGTAAGGGCTTTGGATATTATTCTGAGGAAAGCCAGTGAAGCATTTTGTTTGTTTGTTTAACTTTGTTTTGAAAATAAATATAAGCTTACAGAAAAGTTGCCACAATAAAAAAGATTATACAACATACCTGCGTACCATTTATCTACTGTTAACATTTTGCCCCATTTTTCATTCCCCCTCTCTTTCTTTCCATATATATATGTAATTTTTGAACCCTTTGAGAGTAGATCGCGTACAGCCATTGAAGTGATTTCATCAGCGGGAGAACATGATCAGATTTGTGTTTTAGAACAGTCACTCTTATGGGAGTAGGGAGATCTTCAGGAATATATATCAGAGGCCTGGAACTAAACTAATGAGAAATCAAATGAAGGGTATGTCTGTGGGAATGGAGAGGAGAGAGTACATTCAAGAGAGAAATAAGTTTTGCCCGTTGCATGTGGTATCTGAGGGACGGGGTAAAAAGAGTGGAATCTGAGTTTTGGGACTGGGTAACTGAGTGGTGGAGACCCTGTCAAGACAGAGAATAATAAATACAATGTAAGAAAAATATGGATAGTTTATATCTATTGAATGCTAATTATATGCTAGGCACAGTTCCTAACACTTTAGGTATATTAATCCATTTAATCCTCAAAACAATCCTAACAGGTTTGTTCTTTTATTAACTTCATTTTACAGATGATTTAAACAAAACATGTTTACAGAAAAAATATTTTTTTAATTAAAAAACGTGTTTTGGCCGGGCGCAGTGGCTCACGCCTGTAATCACAGCACTTTCAGAGGCTGAGGCAGGCGGATAGCTTGAGGTCAGGAGTTCGAGACCAGCCTGGCCAACATGGTGAAACCCAGTCCCTACTAAAAGAACAAAAATTAGTTGGGCGTGGTGGCATGCACCTGTAATCCCAGCTACTCTGGAGACTGAGGCATGAGAATCACTTGAACCCAGAAGATGGAGGATGCAGTGAGCAGAGATCATGCCCCTGCACTTCAGCCTCTGTCTCCCAAAATAAACAAATAAATAAATATGCATGTTTTGAGGAAAAAAATGATAGAGTCATTTTTGGGGACGAAAAGTATAACCTACTCTTTCTAGAAGCTCCTCCAAAAAGATCAAGGGAAATGTGGGGCCATGGGTCAAGGAATTGTCTTGGAAAATTTGGAACATTTAAGTTTCATTCACATCAGGATATAGCTTGCCATGCTCCAAACCTCCAACTTTAGCTTAAATACTGAAGATTACATTCATTTTATATGTAATTTTATGTCTATAATGCTGGCGATTATGTACACATTATATTAATATAACTTTAGCTCACCCAGCAAATAATTAAACCTAAAATACCAAAGAGATGCTTTCAATCAGACATTTCTTTCAAATGAGATAAAACAAAATTAGATGTGGAAATAGAAAATCAATTTTATTTCTATTTTAATTTTCAAAAGGATTTTAAAAATCACTGAGAAGAAAAGCAGCATCTTCTGGGCGCCCCCTTGTGGCTTGGATTAATGATTCCCAAATTTGTCTAATGGACAGAAATTACCTGGAGAACTTCATGAAAATAGTTTCCAAGGCTGCATCCACAAATAATCAGAACAGAGTAGAAGGAGATCCATATTTCTGAAAGCTCTCCAAAGAGATTTTGATGACCAGCGACTGTGAAAACCTGCAGCTTAAAAATTCTTTTTTTTTTTTTTTCTGAAACAGCTTCAGAGCCGGGCGCAGTGGCTCACACCTGTAATCCCAGCACTTGGGGAGGCCAAGGCAGGCAGATCACGAGGTCAGGAGATACAGACCATCCTGGCTAACACAGTGAAGCCTCATCTCTACTAAAAATACAAAAAAATTAGCCAGATGTGGTGACACGCGCCTGTAATCCCAGCTACTTGGGAGGCTGAGGCAGGAGAATTGCTTGAACCTGGAGGTGGTTGCAGTAAGCAGGGATCAAGCCGCTGCACTCCAGCCTGCACTGAAATAACTTCAGAAACAAAGACTGTAGAATCAGGAGGAAACTTAGGACTCATTTTTTCCTGTTGTTGCCCTTTACATATGAGAAAACTGCAACCAAACACGTGAAATGGCCTGCTCAAGGTCACAGAGAACGTAAATGTCAAAATCAAGAGCAGAATCTAATGTCTCCTGGCCCTAAATTCAGCATGATTAATTGGAACAATGCTGTCTAATCCAATCTATCTCAACATGTTTATCCCTTAACTCACTGACAGTTCTACAATGCTCCCTACACCCCACATCGCCTCTGACTGAGGAGGGCACAGGCAAAATTGTCAGTGTCTTCTTCGGAGATAATTTTTTCCTGTTAATATTTGGCATATCATAGATTGATTTTAAGGAGGCACAGAGAAATAAGCTGGAGAAAGTATTTCCTATAGGATGAGCCACTTGAACAAGCTGAGTTTCTTCTTTTCTCCAAGATCTGTCTAGAACTGATACTGGAGGAGTGCTGAGCGAGGACCCTTCCCCAGAAATATCGAAGTATTGTCTGTCATTCCACATTAAACATTTATTTCTTTGGGTCTTGAAATTTGAAAGTACATCTGAAATTGAAGCTTCCCAGGGAGGGATGGGGAAGATGTAACAGGAAAAACCACCTTTCTGTCTACCCGTAGGCAAGGATTAGTTAACCAGCTGCAGAAAGATGGGCTAAGGCCCGAGCAAGGTGCTGAGCCAGGAAAGGAATTTGGAAAGTAGAAAAATAGGCCTGACAACATTTGTCTGCCTCATCATTTTGCAAGATCTAGTTTTGTTTATCCCCAATATAATTACATTTCTGAAATTCCTTTGGGTCCTGTCTCAGTGCCCATGTGTACTTGGAGAAGTAGTAAGTACATCGAAAACTCTGATTTCTTAAAAGTCAGTCAGCATCATGGGCATCCCCTGGGAGCTTGTTAAAAATGCAGAAACTTGGGCCCCACCCCAGACCTATTGAAGCAGAATTGGCATTTTGACAAGATCTCCAAGTGACTCAAATTAAGGTTTTGTTTTGTTTTGTTTTGTTTTGTTGTTTTGTTGTTGTTGTTGTTGTTTTGGAGACGGAGTCTCACTCTGTTCCCCAGGCCGGAGTGCAGTGGCGCGATCTTGATTTCGGTTCACTGCAACCTCTGCCTCCCAGATTCAAACGATTCTCCTGCCTCAGCCTCCCAAATAGCTGGGATTGCAGGCATCCGCCACCACGCCTGGCTAATTTTTGTATTTTTAGTAAAGACGGGGTTTCGCCATGTTGGCCAGGCTGGTCTGGAACTCCTGACCTCAGGTGATCCACTGCCTCAGCCTCCCAAAGTGCTGGAATTATAGGTGAGCGCCACTGGGCCCAACCTTGCACATTAAGGCTTGAGAAACGCTGCTCTAAAAGAAAAGTTTCAGAATCCTGTGGCAGGGTAAGAAACAAAATGTTACTTGCGCAAGTTCAGAGATTTTTCAACTGTATTGAAATCAAAGATTTCATGGGATGTTTCTGTGATTCCAAGAAGCATAATGATATTTTGCTGAAACTGCTGAATGTATACATACTTTGAGAATTAGATCAGAACCCAGTTTCTTCCTCTCTTTCTTTAAATCACACAGTTAACTTCACCTATGGGGGTGCATTTGTTTCCAAATGCAATCAAAGGCAACTAACACCAAACAGCTCAAGCATTGTCATTTGAAGTAGAAAACAAGGCAGCGGCTCTCAGAAATAATATGTGTGGACTTCAGCAAATTACCTGGTTTTCTTGAATATTAGTCACTATATCAATAAGAAGGAGACAATATTGTCTGCCCTGTGTCTCTTCCAAGATCAACAAAGTTCCCAGTCTCCAGAAATGGTGCTGCTGACTAATAAGTGGCTCAAATCAGTAATGTGGGGGTGCCCTTGACTTCCCACAAGTCCATCCCCAATTATGATCAAGCTTATCGCTTCTCTCAAAATCTTTGTCAACCTAAAGGATGAAGCTGAGGCACACAATGTAATTTTGAAGAATTTACTTAAGCCAAAGTGAGGACAGCTGCCCAGGACACACTTCCAACTTTGGGGAATGCTCTGTTCAGCCTTTGCCACAAGCAGGTTTTTTAAAGGCAAAAGGAAACAAAGAATGGGCTAATACAAAATTGTTTGACAGGAATTCTCATTGGTTTACAGGAATAATATGGATTAATGATTGGGTATACATTGGTGAACTATAGGGTATGAATTATGTGTCCAGCATATGACATTGTTAGGATTTCATGACTACTTGGCATCAGTCAGTATAGAGTCCACAGAGCAAGTGGCTTCCCTGTTTAGCTCAAAGAGGGAATGAGACATGACTGCTGTCACATTTTATTTTAATAAAGTTTTTTTCTGTTTTGCAGCGATGGGATCTTGCTGTGTTGCCTAGCTTGGTCTCAGACTCCTGGGCTTAAGCGATCATCCTGCCTTGGCCTTCCAGGTAGCTAGGACTACAGGTGAGTGCCACTATGCCCAGCTAATGTTTATTTTTGTTTTGTTTTGTTTTGAGACAGGGTCTCATTCTGTCACCCAGGCTGGAGTGCAGTGGTGCAATCCCAGCTCACTGCAGCCTCGACTTCCCAGGCTCAAGTGTTCCTCCCACCTCAGCCTCCCCAGAGCTGGGACCATAGGTGTGAGCCACTGCCCCCAACCCAACTAATGTTATTACTTTTAGTAGAGATGGGGTCTCACTATGTTGCCCAGGCTGGTCTCAAATTCCTGGGCTCAAGCAATCTTCTTGTCTCAGCTTCCCAAAGTGTTGGGATTACAGATGTGAGCCATCATACTTAGCCATGCTGTGACATTTCAAATGCTTGAGTTCCTCAGATTAAAAGTTTATTTTCTTTCTTGCCTTCCATTTCTTTTATCTTCACTGTCACTACTCTGGACCAAACCACCATCATATTTTGCCTAAACCATGTCCTCCTTTTGGTGAGTCCTGCCTCTACTGCTCTTCAAATAATCATTTAGCCTGAAACTAGAAGGATTTTTAAAAAAATACAACTTCAGTCACAAAATTCCCCTATCTCAAACTCTTCAATGGCTTTTCTGTTGTTGTTTGTTTGAGATGGGGTCTCACTCTGTTGCCCAGGCTGGAGTGCATTGGTTAATCACAGCTCACTCCAGCTCAAACTCCTGAGATCAAGTTATCCTCCCACCTCAGCCTTCTGATTAGCTAGGACTAAGGTGTGTGCCACCATGCCTGGCTAATTTTGAAAATTTTTTTGAGGAGACAGGGTCTCCTTACGTTGCCCAGGCTGACCTCAAACTCCTAGCCTCAAGTGACTTTCCTGCTTTGGCCCTCCAAAATGATAGGATTATAGGCGTGAGTCATCGTGCCTGGTTTCAAAGGCTTTTTTTTCAAAGGCCTTTAGGGAAAAGTCCCAAACTCTCATATGACTTATTCTGCCTTCAAATCTGGCCCTTGCCACCTTCTCTACAATATCTTCTTTTGCCACCCTCTAGGTTATATCGCTGTTGAAAATCAGGACTCATAGAACATAATCAGGAAACAGAAGGAAACCAAAATATGCCACCCCAAAATATATTTATTTGTTGTATCCTGATATGGCTATTCAGAGGGGCTGCAGACCACAGGAATAGCTCTGCAAAGCTGTCCTTGTGTAGTGGAGATTTGTACCTGTAGAGGAAATCTGCATTAGTGAGAAACAGCAGACGCAAACAGTCTGTCTCTGAGGCCTCCCTTATGTGTCTTATCCAGATCTAGGAAAGATTAACTCACAGGAGAAGCAGACTAAAAGTCAGACACTTTTAAAGGTCTGACAAAGAAACTTTTACCACAAGCGCTCCCATCTAATCTTCTCTCTTTCTCTCTCTTTCTCTCCCTTCCCTTCCTTCTTTCTCTGTCTGTCTGTCTGTCTGTTGCCCAGGCTGGAGTACAGTGGTACCATCCTGCTGCACTGCAGGCTTGACCTTTTGAGTTCAAATGATCTTCCCACCTCAGCATCCCAAGTAGCTGGGACCACAGGCATGCACCACCATGCCCAGCTAGTTTTTAAATTGTTTTCTGTACAGACAGAGTCCCACTATATTGCCCAGCTGGTCTCCAACTTCTGGGTTCCTGTGATCTTCCTGCCTCAGCCTCCCAAAGTGCTGGGATTATAGGCAAGAGTCACCACCTGGCCCCATCTAATTATTCTGAGTTCTGCTACCTGAGGGACTTCATCTGCATAACAAGACACTCTTTGCTCACCCTGTATTTCCTCCCCACTCCTGCCCATAACCTGTCACTGGGCTCCAAGACTCTATTCTTTTCTGTATAGTATAAAAGCTTCGGTCATCTGGCTTTGCTTTGAGTCTCATATTTGCAGGACACCATGTCCATGTGCACATTATTACATTTGTATCCTTTTTTTCTTGTTAATCTGTCTATTGTCAGTCTATTTTATAGACTCAAATGATCAAACCTTGAGAAGGGCAAAGGAAGAAAATTCCCTTCATCTCTACACAACTTAAATCTATCTCCCACTGTTCCTTTAACCCTTTATCTGACTAATTATTCTCTGACACTTGGATGAAAATGTCAGCAATTTTTTTTTTTTTTGAGATGGAGTTTCACTCTTGTTGCCCAGGCTGGAGTGCAATGGTGCAATCTCAGCTCACCGAAACCTCCGCCTCCCGGGTTCAAGCGATTGTCCTGCCTCAGCCTCCCAAGTAGCTGGGATTACATGCATGCCACCAACTCCGGCTAATTTTATATTTTTAGTAGAGACGGGGTTTCTCCATGTTGGTCAGGCTGGTCTCGAACTCCCAAACTCAGGTGATCCACCTGCCTTGGTCTCCCAAAGTGCTAGGATTATAGGTGTGAGCCACCACTCCCAGCCAATGTCAGCAATTTTAATGACTTTTTGGTTCTTTTTGGGGAAACAGAAAATACTATAGTCACTTTAAGTAGCAAGCACATTTTCAGTCTAATATTTTATTTTATTTTATTTTTTATTTTTTATCTTTTTGTGAGACAGAGTCTTGCTCTGTCTCCCAGGCTGGAGTGCAGTGGCATGATCTCAGCTCACTGCAACCTCTGCCTCCTGGGTTCAAGCCATTCTCCTGCCTCAGCCTCCCAAGTAGCTGGGATTACAGGCACTAGCCACCATACCCAGCTAATTTTTATATTTTTAGTAGAGATAGGGTTTCATCATTTTGGCCAGGCTGGTCTTGAACTCCTGACCTCATGATCCACCTGCCTCAGCCTCCCAAAGTGCTGAGATTACAGGCGTGAGCCACCATACCTGGTCTAATATTTTAAAATATCTAGTCCTATATAACCATCAAAATACCAAATTTGATCTCAAACTGTGCCCATCTCCATGCTAGGACCGAAAGTGGACTGGCAGTTTATGGAGGCAAGGGGTGAGTCATGATCTCTTCTTCTCTTTTGCTCCCACTTGGTATTCTCAACTTCCTCAACCTCCTCTGTCATGCACAATCTGGTTTCTGACCCCACTAGGGTGTTGAAGCAGAGGAAGAGATTGGAAGTGGGGAAAGAACTAAAGCTCTTTTCTGGCTATGTTTTGGTAAGATGCCACACCAAACGTAAAAGTCAATCCTCCCCTACTGTTGGCCTCTGTCCTGTCTACAACTGCAGATAACGCTAGCCATATTGCCTGTACATTTTTCATGTGTAGTATTTTTCTGAAAACAAGGACATTCTCTTACATAACCAGAGTACAATGACCAATACTATTGTCTTACCTAGGGGTTGGCAAACTGTGGTCTGAGACTCAGTCAAATCCAAATCACCATCTATTTTTGCAGGGCTCACCAGCTAAGAATCCTTTCAGATAGTTAAGCACTATTTATTTATTTTTTTTTTTTTGAGACGGAGTCTCGCTCTGTCACCCAGGCTGGAGTGCAGTGGCGCTATCTCGGCTCACTGCAAGCTCCACCTCCCAGGTTCACACTATTCTCCTGCCACAGCCTCCCGAGTAGCTGGGACTACAGGCGCCCACCACCGTGCCCAGCTAATTTTTTGTATTTTTAGTAGAGACGGGGTTTCCCCATGTTAGCCAGGATGGTCTCGATCTCCTGACCTCGTGATCCACCTGCCTCGGCCTCCCAAAGTGCTGGGATTACAGGCATGAGCCACCGTGCTTGGCCAGCACTATTTTTTGTTGTTGTTGTTGTTGTTGTTTTGTTTTTGAGACACAGTCTCGCTCTGTCGCCCAGGCTGGAGTGCAGTGGCACTATCTCAGCTCACTGCAACATCCACCTCCCGGGTTCAAGCGATTCTCCTGCTTCAACCTCCTGGGTAGTTGAGACTACAGGCTTGTACCACCACACATGGCTAATTATTTTTATTTTTATTTTTTTAGTAGAGACAGGTTTTCACCATGTTGGCCAGGCTGGTCTTGAACTCCTGACCTCAAGTGATCCACCCACCTCAGCCTCCCAAAGTGCTGGGATTACAGGTGTGAGCCACCACACCTGGCCATTAGCTGTTTTATTTCAGTGAATAGAAATGTTTGACAGAGAAACAAGTTTGGATGCAAATGCTAAATATCAACCATCCGAGCCCCAATTCAGAGGAGCTGTTTTGCCCACATGGGGGAAAAGCGTGAGGATAAGAACTATGTTCCAATTTTGGCTCTGTCATGATGTTTACCAGCTGCTCAATCTTAAGAATCTTGGCCTCAGTTTTCTTACTTACAAAGCAGGAGTAACAACTCCAACTTCACAGGGTTGTTGTGAGGACAAAATGAGAAAAGCAGGTACCAAGTGCTTGGGACATAGTAAGTATTCAGAACATGTTAATTTCCTTCCCCACCATGAAAGAAATAGGTAAGTTTGGCCAGGCGTGGTGGCTCACACCTGTAATCCCAGCACTTTGGGAGGCCGAGGTGGGCGGATCACCTGAGGTCAGGAGTCCAAGACCAGCCTGGCCAACATGGTGAAACCCCATCTCAACTAAAAATACAAACATTAGCCAGGCGTGGTAGCAGGCCCCTGTAATCCCTGCTACTAGGTAGACTGAGGCAGGAGAATCGCTTGAACCTGGGAGGCAGAGGTTGCAGTGAGCAGAGATTGTGCTGCTGCACCACAGCCTGGGTGACAAGAGCGAGAATCATCTCAAAAAAAAAAAAAAAAGAAATAGGTAAGTTTGTGTTCAAAATGCTGTAGAACTGTCACAGTTACTTAGAAACCAAATTTAAGCCTGTGCACTAGTTTAGTGAACTCACTATTTCATTTGACAGATGTTTATTGAATACTTACTATGTACCCGATATTTTCATGATAGATCTGTAGCTTCAACCTCATAAATGAAAAATGGTATCTCTTCTAACCTAATGACAAGATTTCTGACTCAAGCCATGCCCTACATAAGAATGTAGTTACAACAACTTAGGCTCTGGGTAAATAAAATGTTTAATAAATAATGACAACATGACCCTTGGCGCCAGTATGGCATTTAAGGCCATTAATACTCCCTGCTGTCTGCTGAGTCATTGCTAAGCTGGGGAAACATGAGTTCCTAAAGGTACCTGGAAGGCTGGTTATGTGACCTCTGGTTGAAATAGATCCCAGTATATATGTCATGTCCAGGATGGGGAGGGAAAGGTTTTCACTCCTGAAAAATGAGATACTACTTTGTTCCAGTTTATGAAAAAGATCTATTGGACTTCATTCCCAGAAACTGTCTCCTGAATGACTTAAGGCAGTGCTAAGGAAACAGCATATTTTAAATTGACTCTTTCTTTGAGCTGAGCTCCAAGTCGCCTAATAAATTTTTAAATTTCCAAAGAGATGCATTCAGAGTGACTCCAAAAAAGATGTTCTAATTTGGGATGTCACCAGCATCAGTGACATAAATCATCACAAACAAAATTGCCGCTTTGACTAATTGTGGGCTGTGTGAAGGATGTCCTCTTTGTCCTCCTTATCTGCTTTCTCCTTCTTCACCTTATTGGGTATCGGTTCTCAAAATTAGGGATAAGAATCCAATCTATTCTCTTATTTTTTTTATTTTTTATTTTTTTCAGGAGTCTTGCTCTGTCTGTCACCCAGGCTGGAGTGCAGTGGCATGATCTCGACTCACTGCAGCCTCCACCTCCTTGTTTCAAGCAATTCTCTTGCCTCAGCCTCACGAGTTGCTGGGACTACAGGTGTGTGCCACCACACCCAGCTAATTTTTGTATTTTTAGTAGAGATGGGGTTTCACTATGTTGGCCAGGCTGGTCTGGAACTCCTGACCTTGTGATCTGCCCACCTTGGCTTCCCAAAGTGCTGGGATTACAGGCATGAGCCACCGCGCCCAGCTATTCTCTTATTAATAATTCAGATGTTAGGTCATAGAAGTACCATAGGATTTTGGAGCTGGCAACTGGAGCTGGGAGTTGTTGCATGCATTGCTCAAGGCCACATAACTTAGCTCAGTGCTTCTCAAACTGTATCACGTATCAGAATCACTTGGAGGACTTGTTAAAACATAGATTGCTGGGCCCATCTCCAGGGTTTCTGATCCAGTATGCAATGGGTAGAGTCTGAGAATCTGCATTCCTAGCAAGTTTCCAGGTATTACTGATGCTTCTGGTCCAGGAACTACACTTTGAGAGCCACTGTCTTAGTTAATTGTAGGACAAGGTATAGAAGGCAACTTTCAGACAGTCCCGTACTTTCTCCAAGGGGGCTCTTCTTTAGGGTACAGATTTTATGCTAAGATTATAAAAGCCATACTTGTGCCATTACAACAGGAAGGGTTTCTTCTCTTGACATCCTGAAAGGGGAGAATTTCACTGAAGGTAGAGCTAAAAGGATGAGCTTTGGAATCAGACAGATCTGGATAAGGAATCAGGCAGTCCACAGATTAGCTTTGTGACCTTGAACAAATTACTTAGTTTATTTGAGTCCCAGTTTCTTAATCTGTGTATTAGGAGTTATTAGTTCTGAATATTTGAGATTTCTGAAGGATAGTCTAAGAACTATTTGACATAGAGTTATAAGATTGGAAACATTTAACTAACAGAGCATCTAAATTAGCATTTACTAATCTTCATTTTTCAGATGTGGAAACAAAGGTCTAGGGAAAATAAATGTCTCAGTCAGGATCTCATGGCATATGGCAGAATGAGGACCAGAACCTGGTCTTTTAATGGGATTTGTTTTGCTTTACTCCTTCACATTGGATAAATATCTCCAAACTAGACACTTCAAAACTAAACATTTTGATAGTGGATGTTTATTCACGTGGCAAGGTGGAAATTTGGGGCTTATGACAAGCATTTTAGAGAGCTGGATTAGCTAAATTTTATGATTTAATCTACTTTTCATAACACCATTCCTTATACAATGTTGTTGTACATTATTAGTAGTAAGATAATAAAACATGTATTCTGCTCACCCCTAACTACTAAAAGAAAATTTATAGGAAGTAAATTGATTTTTTTTCTTTACAATAGATTTTCAAAGGGGTCTTTTTTTTGGCATAATAGCATATTGAAAAAGGGGTATGGCTATTTATAGAATTATTGTCTACACTGTTAGAAATGATTACATTTGAGAAAGAAGAGATTAGTAGATGGGGAAACAATTTCTACATGAAGGGGAAAAAGTTTTAAATGTGTTGGTCAAATGAAAGTAAATGTTTGAAAGGAAAAAAATGCAACTTAAAGGATTCACTCAAGCTGTACTTCTACTTGTTTGGGAAGAATAAAAATTAGAGTGTTTTAAGTCCCAGCTATTTGGGAGGCTGACATGGGAGGATCCTTTGAGCCCAGGAGTTTGAATCCAGCCTGTGCACATACCAAGACCTCATCTCTAAAAAAGTAAAATAAAATGAGAGTGTTTTAGACTCAGGTAAATCTCCTTATCTAGCAGACATAGACCCTGGGGTGCAGAGATGTTGAGAGTTACGCTGAATTGAGCAAATGATAATGGCAGAGAGGGGGATGAAGCCCGGGACTTCTCAACTCTAGTTTGGTGCTTTTGGCACTGTGACCAGCTTGTTATCAGCATTTTCATTTTTGAGTTTAATATTTTAGAGAAGCCATGAAAGAAAGGGTCGTTGTTATATACTAAGCGACTGTAGTATGCCTTGATGCTCTATTATTATTTATTTTGAAATGAGCCAACTGTTTTACACCCATTAAAGAAAAAAATTATCCAAGTACTTGTTAAAGATGGGAAGGCAGACTAAATTCAAGAGGGGGCCATGGTGATAGACAAAGGGACCATTGAAATGAGGCGTTGCAGCAGGAGAGAGAGATTAGACTCAACTCCAACAAGGACCAGTGGAGATTTACAACCAAGGAGTAGGGTGGCAGTCAGCAGATGGAAAATTACTAAGAGAAAACATCAAACATAAGGGTACATGGCTAAACTGACTGGATAGGATTATTGCTGAAGGCAGGTCAGAATGGTGAGATATTGAGGGTGGTCAGACACACCAAGGTTGGGACATTTTTGATAAACCAATTTAGATTAATTCTTGTTCAAACTGGATTCTACAAGGACAGAGAGGGAAGCCCAAGACTGGAGCTAGTCAAACAGAGAACTCAGAAGAGACTGACTAAAGTTTTGGCCAAAGGAGAGAGTCTTTGTCACACGTAAGTCAACACTTGGTTTATACTAAGAGTAGGACCAATGATATATTTTATAAGTTACTTTGATCCAAGGAACACAGCGCTCTCATTCTGAGAAAAAACATTCCCATTAAGTGGCCGCCAGCTGGCTAAGTAGACAAGAAAGAGACCTCTTCTCACAACTATTTAGTTACCTGTTTGAAGCTTCAGTATCAAGATTTATTCAGTGATACAGATAATCCCATATGGCAAGAATTTTCAACAGCCTTGAAAGGACATACTGATGTGTAACAGATCAGTGGGTGAAAAAGGGGGCATGTTCACAGCTATGGGGCAGCGAATTGTGCATATCAGGAAACCTCTTTTATCTACCCAGTACCTGATATTTAACAATACCCACTGGTAGAATGGTGTCCTCCCAGGGAGAGAATGGAAAATCTTTTTAAAAAGCCAGTTTGATCCTAGTCAAAATTTACAATGTGTTTTTCCTCAGATGATTTGTAGCTCTTCTTCATAGGCCTGAAAATCTGAAAATAAATTATTTTGAAGTGACGATATAAATTATGCATGAGTATCAATTGAATATTCAAGTATAATGAGTTTATAGAATACAAGAGAGTGTTTCTTTTGAGATGTTGCAATACTGCTATTGTTAGATTCAGGGCCCAGCTGATTGCTTATAGAAAGCCTTTGTGCAAATTTGAAAAAGTCACCCCCTCTGGGTGATGCAGCCCTGTGGGTACATGATTTGGCTAGTAGAGCTTGAACTGGGTCTTTGCTCCCTTTTGTTCCATTGGCTGGGTGCCTTTCTGCAATGCACAAACTGTGCTTCCCTCAACAGCAGCCCCAGTTGCTATTGGAAATGTGTGCCAGCAGAAAAGATGTAAAGGCTTGAAGTGCTCGCATTGGTTGTTAGAAAGTACATTTGAAATATGTAGGCCAGGCGCGGTGGCTCAAGCCTGTAATACCAGTACTTTGGGAGGCCCTGGCAGGTGGATCATTTGAGGTCAGGAGTTCAAGACGCAGCCTGGCCAACATGGTGAAAACCCATCTCTACTAAAAATACAAAAATTAGCCGCATGTGGGGGCACATGCCTGTAGTCCCAGCTACTCAGGAGGCTGGGGTGGGAGGATCGCTTGAACCTGGGAGGCAGAGGTTGCAGTGAGCCGAGATCATGCCACTGCACTCCAGCCTGGGCAACAGAACCAGACACTGTCTCAAACAAAAAAAAAAAGAAAAAAAGAAAAAAGAAAAGTAATATGTAAAAGTAAGTGGTTCCTTCTCTTACCCCAACACAGAATGTTATTTGCAAGAGATAGTTTCAGTTCAGTTCTAAAATACCATGAAAGCAAGTGGTGCCTTCATGATAGAGAATTGAGATCTGTCATGGTGGATATATTTCCCGAAAAAAGCACAGCTGGTGAGGGCACACTTCCTTAGCCAGAGGCAAACAACTCAACATCTAGGAAACTTAGATTTTTGGCACCAGAATTGCCTCATTTGCCACCTGTTGCAGTGACACAGGAAGAGAAAAGCTGTGTTGTGTTGGGTGTGGCTTTAAAACTCTTTACACATGCCTAGATGGACTGGAATTTAGGAGTGGTGAGTGTTAGCAATAAAAAGTATATGGGTTTCAATGTCAATTTTCCTTCCTAGAACCATTATAATGCCACAGCAGTGAAAGCAGAACCACAGGAATGAATCTAATTCTGAGTTTCTGGTTTCAGGACACAATGGAGTACACACACATCTTCTTATTTCTCCTGCTAAGTACAGCTAGAGGCCCTGGATATTGTATATAAAACAGGTATAAGAAGTTTCTAAAAGGGAGAGAGAAGATGGGCTCGGCTAGATATCATGGATTTTCTTCTTGCTTCATATAGCCCAAACTGGGTGCTAGAGAAATGGGCAATTAGAAAATGCTAACAGGTGCAGACAAAAAAGGCCTAATAAAAGTCTGCTCTCTCTAACTACAGGACAAACATAAGCAATCAACAGAGCAAAGAGACAACCAACAGAATGGAATAATGTATTTCCAAACTAAACACCTGAGAAGGAGTTAATATCCAAAATATATAAGATACTCAAACCACTCAACAACAACAACAAACAAATAACCCAATTTAAAAATGGGCAAAAGACCTGAATAGATATTTATTTCTCAAAAAAATACCCATGCAGATGGCCAACTAATATATGAAATAAATGTTCAACATCACTAACCATCAGGGAAATACAAATAAAAACTACAATGAGATGTGACTTTACTCCAGTTAGAATAGCTACTATCAAAAAACCAAAAGACAACAAGTGTTGGCAAGGATGTGGAAAAAAGGGAACCATTACACATTGCTGATAGAAATGAAAATTAATGTACAAAAATTAGCCAGGCATGGTGGCACTGGCCTATAGTCCCAGCTAGTCGGGAGGCTGAGACAGGAGAATCGCTTGAACCCAGGAGGCAGAGGCTGCAGTGAGCCAAGATCACGCTACTGCACTCCAACATAGGTGACAGAGTGAGACTCTGTCTCAGACAAAATAAATAAATAAATAAAAGAGAGGAAAATTAGTACAGCCCCTATGAAAAACAATATGGAAATCTTCAAAAAATTAAAAATATAATTACCATATAATTAACAATCTTACTACTGGGTATATACCCAAAGGAAATAAAATCAGTATGTTGAATACTGCATATTCAGTAAATTTAAAAAGTAATTTAATTCAGTAAATTTAAAAAGTCGTTAAATTCAGGATTTAACGACTTTTTAAATTTCACATATGTGATTTCTCTCATACATGAAATTTAAAAGGTTGTTTTTTAAAACAACTACCCCAGCCTAATACCACTGAAAAAAAATGTGACCCATTCATAACCTGCACCAAAAGCCAAGAGGGAGCCTAGATTTATGTTCTTGCCCAGTTACAACAAAGCAACCCCCTTCTCCTCCCCCTGTTCATGGTGTTAGAGAAGACCAAGTGGGGAGTTGGGACTTTTATCCCCACCTTAAGTAATGGGAACACTCCCCAGCTTCTGCTCAAGGTGTCAGTAAAGATCATGTGGGGTAATAAAAAGCTCCCAGTAAGGAAAAGTGCAGGTCCTGATGGCTTCACTGCTGAATTACACCAAACATTTAAAGAACTATTATCAATACTACTCAAACTATTCTGAAAAATAGAGGAAGAGAGAATACTTCTAAACTCATTTTCTGAGGCCAGCGTTACCTTGATACCAAAACCAGACTAAGACACACCAAAAAAAAAAAAAAAAAAGAAAACTATAGGCCAATATCTCTGATGAATATTGATGCAGAAATCCTTAACAAAATGCTAGCAAACCAAATTCAACAACACATTAAAAACATCATTCACCATGACCAAGTGGGATTTATCCTTGGGATGCAAAGAAGTTTCAATGTATGCAAATGAATAAATGTGATACATCACATCAACAGAATGAAGGACAAAACCATATGACATTTCAGTTGATGCAAAAAAAGCATTTAATTAAATTCAACATCTCTTCAAGACAAAACCCTAAAAAACAAGGTATAGAAAGAAAATACCTCAACATAATAAAAGCCATATATAACTGATGACAGATCCACAGCTAATATCATATTGAGTGGGGAAAACCGGAAGGCCTTTCCGCTAAGATCTGGAACATGACAAGTATGCCCATTTTCACCACCATTATTCAACATTGTACTGGAAGCCCTAGCTAGAGCAATCAGACAAGAGAAAGATATAAAGAGCATTCAAATTGGAAAGGGAGAAGTCAAATTATCCTTGTTGGTAGATGACATGATTTTATATTTCAAAAAACCTGAAGACTACACCAAAAACTATTATAACTGAAAAATTTAGTAATGTTGAAAGATACAAGATCAACTTACAAAAATCAGTAGCATTTCTATATGCCAACACGAACAATCTGGAAAAGAAATTTAAAAAGTAATCCCATTTACAGTAGCCACAAATGAAATTAAATACTTAAGAATTGTGAACTGGAAGTATCTGAGACAGGTCTCAATTAATTTAGAAAGTTTATTTTGCCAAGGTTAAGGACATGCCTGTGACACAACCTCAGGAGATCCTGATGACATGTACCTAAGGTGGCCAGGGTATAGCCTGCTTTTATACATTTTAGGAAGACATGAGACATCAATCAATATGTGCAAGATGTACATTGGTTCAGTCCAGAAAGGTGGGACAACTGGAAGTGGGGGCTTCCAGGTTATAGGTGGGTAAGACACAAATAGTTGCATTCCTTTTAGTCTTTGATCAGCCTTTCACTGAACACACAAGTTACATGTGAGAGGTGGGTAGAGGAATAGTCAATTATGCCTTAGGCTGGCTCAGTGAATCTACATTTTTTACATAAATAATAGAGCAGAGGAGGTAATCAGATAAGTATTTGTCTCAGCTGAGCAGCAGGATAACTTTTAGTTCTGTCCTTTATCTCTCATCCATGAAGATAAGCTATCAATTTATATTACCAGGGTGAAATTCAACAGAACTGTTTTAGGGTCAAGATCTTGTGGGCAAATTTTGAGGGAGGTATGTAGCTTAAAAAAAAATCTTGTAGCTATCTTAATTAGGAATAAAATAGGAGATAGGTTTGTCTGACACAGTTCCCAGCTTGACTTTCCTGTTTGTCTTAGTGATTTTGGGGTCCCAAGACTGATTTTCCTTTCACAGAATTAACCAAAAAAGTGAAAAATCTTCACAATGAAAACTATAAAACACTGATAAAATAAATTGAAAGGAACACACACAAAAAAGAAAAGATATTCCATGTTCATGGATTGGAAAAATCAATATTGTTAAAATGTCCATACTATCTAAAGCAAACTACAGGTTCAATGCAATCCTTATCAAAATGCCAATGATATTCTTCATAGAAATAGAAAAAATAATTCTAAAATTTATATGGAACCACAAAAGACTCAGAATAGCTAACACTATCCTTAGCAAAAAGAATAAATTGGAGGAATCACATTACCTTACTTCAAAATATACTATAGAGCTATAGTAACCAAAACAGCATGGTACTGGCATAAAAACAGAGACAAGGACCAATGGAACAGAATAGAGAACCCAGATATAAATCCATACATATACAGTGAACTCGTTTTCAAGAAAAGTGCCAAGAACATACATTGGAGAAAGGACAGTTTTTTCAAAAAATGGTGCTGGGAAAATTGGACATCCATATACAGAAGAATGAAACTTGACCTCTATTTCTCATCATATCAAATCAAATCAAAATGGATTAAAGACTTAAATCTCAGACGTCAAACTATGGAACTACTACAAAGAAAACTTTGGAGAAACTCTCCAGGACATTGGTCTGCGCAAAATTTCTCAAGTAATATCCCACAAGCATAAACAGCCAAAGCAGAAATGGACAAATGGTATCACATCAAGTTAAAAAGTGTATTCACTGCAAAGGAAACAATTAACAAAGTGAAGGAACAACCCACAGAATGGGAGAAAATACTTACAAACTCACAAAGGGTTAATAACCAGACTATATAAGGAGCTTAAACAACTCTATAGGAGAAAAATCTAATAATCTGATTTTAAAAAGGGCAAAGGATCTGCATAGACATTTCTCAAAGGAAGATGTACAAATGACAAAGAGACATATGAAAAAGTGCTCAACATCACTGATCATCAGAGAAATGCAAATCAAAACTACAATGAGATATCATCTCACCCCAGTTAAAATAGCTTTTATTCAAAAGACAGACAATAACAAATGCTGGCGAGGATGTAGAGAAAAGGGAACCCTCGTACACTGTTTGTAGGAATGTAAATTAGTACAACCACCTTGGAGAACAGTTTGGAGGTTCCTCAAAAAACTAAAAATAGACCCATCTAGATCCATGACTCATGACTCAACCAGTCCTGTGTCCCCCACCCAAAGGTGGACTCAGCACACAAGGATCATTTTCCATAACTCTATGATTTCACCCCCAACCAATCAGCAGCACCCATCCCCTATCCACCTGCCCACCAAATCACCCATAAAAACCCTAATCTTTGAGTTCTCAAGGAGGTTGATTTGAGAACTATCCTCCTGCTTTCCTTGCTTTGCATTAATCTTCCTTCCTTCCTTTCTTTTTCTTTCTTTCTTTCTTTCTTTCTTTCTTTCTTTCTTTCTTTCTTTCTGTCTTTCTTTCTTTCCTTCTTCCTTTCTTCCTTTCTTTTTCTTTTCCTCTCTTTCTTTCTTTTTCTTTTTCTTTCTTTCTTTCTTCTTTCTTTTTCTTTCATTCCTTCCTCCCTTCCTTCTTTTCTTCCTTTCTCTTTTTCTTTCTCTCTTTCTCTCTTTCTTTCTTTCTTTCTTTCTTTCTTTCTTTCTTTCTTTCTTTCTTTCTTTCTTTCTTTCTCTTTCTTTCTTGACAAGGTTTCACTCTGATACCCAGGCTAGAGTGCAGTGACATGATCATGGCTCACTGCAGCCTTGACCTCCCAGGCTCTGGTAATCCTCCTACTTCAGCCTTCTGAGTAGCTGGGACTACAGGTGTGTGGCACCATGCTCAGCTACTTTTTGTATTTTTTGTAGATATGGGGTTTCATCATGTTGTCCAGGCTGGTCTCAAACTCCTGGGCTCAAGCAACCTGCCCACCTCAGCTTCCCAAAGTGCTGGGATTATAGATGTGAGCCGCCATGCCTGGCTACCTCTTTCTTTACAGCAATACTACTATTAGAGTGAATTGGCTCTATCTTTGCAGCAGACAAGGGTAATTACAGGAGCAATAGCAGAAGATAAAGGTCAAAGGAAAGAATCAAGGACCTTAAAGACAGAGCAATAGAAATTACCCAGTCTAAACAACAGAATGAAAATACATTGGAAGAAAATAAACAGAACCTCAGAGACCTGTGGGACTAAATAAAAGATACAATATTTATGTCATCAGAGTCCCAAAAAAAGAAGAAAAAGAAGATGGGGCTCAAAAAGTATTCAAAGAAATAAGGAGCTGGGAGCAGTGGTTCAAGCCTGTAATCCCAGTACTTTGGGAGGCTGAGGCAGGTGGGTCACTTGAGCCCAGGAGTTTGACAGCAGCCTGGGCAACATGGCAAAGCCCTGTCTCTACAAGAAATACAAAAATTAGCCAGGCATGGTAGTACACACCTGTAGTCTCAGCTACTTGGGAGGCTGAGGCGGGAAGATTGCTTGAGCCCAGGGGGTGGAGGTAGCAGTGAGCCAAGATTTCATCACCTGGGTAAAAAGTGAGACCCTGTCTCAAAAAAAAAAAAAAAAAAGAAAGAAAGAAAAACAATAGAAATAATTGCTAAAAATGTCATGCATTTGGCAACAGACGTAAACATAAATTTAAGAAACTGAGCCAACTCCAAATAGGAGAATCTAGCACTGAGCCTTCCCTTTGTAGGGAGCTGTAAAACAGATGTCAACTGCACAGTCAGGTAAAACAATTTTTTTTTTTTTTTTTTTAGATGGAGTCTCACCCTATCACCCAGGCTGGAGTGCAGTGGCATGCTCTTAGCTCACTGCAACCTCCACCCACTGGGTTCAAGCATTTCTCCTGTCTCAGCCTCCCAAATAGCTGGGATTACAGACAACCATGCCTGGCTAATTTTTGTATTTTTAGTAGAGACAGGGTTTTGCCATGTTGGCCAGGCTGGCCTCGAATTCCTGACTTCAAGTGATCAGCCTGCCTTGGACTCCCAAAGTGTTGGGATTACAGGCATGAGCCACCTCCCCCGGCCAAACACATTTTTTAAAAATGTGATAATATTGCTTTATAGCATCACTGTCATAGTGTTAAGCATAGTAAGCTTAAAAAAAAACCCATGACTTGGCTGGGCACAGTGGCTCACACCTGTAATCCTAGCACTTTGGGAGGCCAAGGCAGGCAGATCACCTGAGGTAAGGAGTTCGAAACCAGCCTGACCAACATGGTGAAACCCCATCTCTACTAAAAATACAAAAATCAGCTGGGCGTCATGGCATCTGCCTGTAATCCCAGCTACTAGTGAGACTGAGGCAGGAGAATCACTTGAACCCAGGAGGTGGAGATTGCAGTGAGCTGAGATCATGCCATTGCATTCCAGCCTGGGCAACAAGCAAAACTCTGTCTCAAAAAAAAGGAAAAAAGAAAAAAGAAACCATGACTTGGGGATTGATAGTTTAATTTCAGAGAAATTTACATCTGCTAAGCAAATAGCTGATAATATATTCAATTAGTGAAGCACCAAAGTGATTTGGGAGGTGATTTTTAAGGAGAGACTTTGATTTTCATAACCTACCAGTATGACTCTTCATGGTTTTCAAATTTATTTATTTTCTACCCTCTGATCAGTTTGGCAGCAAAATTAGAGTGCAGGTATTTGAAAATGAATTCATTGTTATTTGTTTAATGTATTTAGCATTTAAAATGGTTTAAATTTAACATCCTAGTGAAAATAAAATTCAGAATTATTAGTTTCATGTAAATACAATAACCACATATACCATTAATTTCATCTGGAAATAAAACTGGCTTTTTTGTCAGCTTCGAGAATCAAATGGCCCAAACAGATGAGACTCCTCTGACAAACTTGAATATTTGTCAATATGTATAGCAAAGAATGTTGCTAATTTTCAGGCCAGGCACAGTGGCTCACACCTGTAATCACAGCACTTTGGGAGGCAGAGGCGGGCGGGTCACCTGAGGTCAGGAGTCCGAGACCAGCCTGGCCAACATGGTGAAACCCTGTCTCTACTAAAAATGCAAAAATTAGCCAGCCGTGGTGGCATGCACCTGTAATCCCAGCTACTCGGGAGGCTGAGACAGGAGAATCGCTTGAACCCGGGAGGTGGAGGTTGCAGCGAGCCCAGATCGCACCATTGCATTCCAGCCTGGGCAACAAAAGTGAAACTCCGTCCCTCCCCCGCCCCCCGTTCCCCACTCCAAAAAAAGAATGTCGCTAATTTTCTTATAAAAATGACATGTGAAAAGTGGTTGTTAGAAAAAAAAAGGGGGGGGGAAATGATTATTGGTTTATAAGACTGTTTATTCAAACACTATCTCCTTTAGTTCTTATAGGAACCCAACAAGAAGACATTAACTTCTTTATAGAGAACAAAGAGATTCAGAAAAATTAAGGTTTATGCTGGGTCCTTCCCAGCTGAAGCAGTCACACAACTGACACAAAAATCTGATATTCTTTCCACTTAGGTATCTCATAAAGCATAGAAACCTCATCTCATTTTGAGGTCTTAGCTACCAATGTATGGGGGAAAATATCACCTGACTTTATGTCAATCAAACTAAAATCTTTTCTTAAGTGATGTAGAGTATAAATGAGAACATGTAGTGTTCAATAATAAGTTTTTTTGTTTGTTTGTTTGTTTTTTTTTTTTTTTTTAGAGACGGAGTCTCGCTCTGTCACCCAGGCTGCTGGAGTGCGGTGGCGCGATCTCGGCTCACAGCAAGCTCCGCCTCCCAGGGTCACGCCATTCTCCTGCCTCAGCCTCCTGAGTAGCTGGGACTACAGGCGCCTGCCACCACGCCCGGCTAATTTTTGTATTTTTAGTAGAGACGGGGTTTCACCATATTGGCCAGGCTGGTCTTGAACTCTTGACCTCGTGATCCGCCTGCCTTGGCCTCCCAAAGTGCTGGGATTACAGGTGTGAGCCACCGCGACAGGCCAGAATAATGTCTTTTTTTTTGTCTTTTTTTTGTCTTTTTTTTGAGACGGAGTCTCACTCTGTCAACCGGGCTGGAGTGCAGTGACGCTATCTTGGCTCACTGCAACCTCCACCTCCCGGGTTCAAGTGATTCTCCTGCCTCAGCCTCTTGAGTAGCTGGGATTACAGGCTTCTGCCACTATGCCCAGCTAATTTTTTAATATTTTTAGTAGAGACAGGGTTTCTCCATTTTGGCCAGGCTGGTCTCGAACTCCTGACCTCATGATTCGCCCACCTCAGCCTCCCAAAGTGCTGGGATTACAGGCGTGAACCACCATGCCCGGTTCAAAGTTATGTCTTATTCAATATTTAATTGCTTCAAAGATTGCTCTTCTTGATTATTTTCCCTCATTTTAACATATGCACCAGGCACAAGAATGGTCCCTGTTCAGTTTTACTCTAATCTCATAAATGAGAAAATTGATGAGGTGATTCCCAGCCTTTAACTGTTACGTTTTTCCTCCAAGCCCCAAAAATCAACCTCTCACTGTGATCCTTACTTTACACCCAGAATACTCCCTTACACTTTCAATTAAAAACCTGGTGAACAGTTACTCCAAATAAGTCTTTGTATACAGCGTGTAAGACCTTCTGGGAAGGTACATATTTATCTTGTCCTTCTTTCCCTAGCCAGTCAAAAAGGCCAATCTGAGCAAAAATCGATTGAGCAAAAATATATCAATCCATTAACTTCCCTTCCCCCAAGAATAAAAAAAATCAGAACAGCATCCTTTCTATGTCTATTTTTTTCTTCTTTTTTCCTTTTCTCTCGACACTCTTCCCTTATCCAAATAAGTTTTGCCATTTAGTATTTTCCTGGTGTTTCTCTCCTGCCCCACTCCCACACCCCATTTGATTGCAAGAATATGAGAATAGTCTATAATCCTCAGGGTATGTGCAAAACACTTTCAGCATGGGTTCAGTTAGTTTTGTACCTTGTTCACAAGAGAAAATCTGGGAAAGCCTTTAGTCTCTTCCAAGACAGTGTGACTTGAATCTGAGAAGGCTGTGGCAAACAGTTTGATTTGAATTTGATTTTATTTTTTGGCATCTTCTTCAGAATCTCTTTGTTCTCTGAAGTTGTGTTTAACAATGCTATGCCTTAGGCATGGTCCGTTGTGTTTGAATTAAAAATATAATGTAATTCAATGTCACATTGACATGATAGTGAAAAGGGAATATCCTTGCATGCTCTCTTACTTTATTCATCCACCAAATTGAAGTCTGGCAGTAGAAAAAAAATGTATTATCCTGGCAATGTGCCTAATACATGCTTCTTACAATATGTTTTTTGGGGTACCCCAGATTCAGTCAGTTAATTTAAATAAATAAAATCTGACTAGCCCCACCCTATCCAACACTGCTGTGTTAGAGCAAGTTGGACACTCTTTAACTTCTTGATGAATCCCAGTTATTTCTTGATAGATTTCACTTTTCAACATGCGATAGTAAGCATGAGTTATTTAGTGGTTGCTGTTTATTTTTATTTTCCAAGTTAGAATGATATAACAGCTTGGTAAAATTATCTATTGTTGACTTAGTAGGGGAAAGTTTGAATGGGATTCACAAGGAGAGGGAAGAAGAGGAAGAATGGGAGAGATGAAGGGTAAAAGTGAGAGGCTAATGATGAAACACATGTTTTTTCATATGTGGAAAGAAGAGAAAACAGCTATAGAGACTAGTATAGAACGTAAGCAAAAACTTCCTAATACAAATTAAGTTCCTTCAGCAGCAAACGTGTTTCCTTTTTTATTCTTATCAAAAAGCATCAGCCAGGCATGGTGGCTCACACCTGTAATCCCAGCTACTTGGGAGGCTGAGACGGGAGGATCACATGAAGCCAGGAGTCCAAAACCAACCTGGACAACATAGCAAGACCTTGTCTCTAAAAAAAAAAAAAAAAAAAAGACAAAAAACAATTTGAAAAGCCCTAGTGCTTTCTTAACAGGCAAGTAGAATAGCTGACTAATCCAAATACAAAATAGATCATTATGGTTGCACATGACGTCAAGGTGAAAATATTTAAGAGCCTACCTGCAGAGGCTGGGTGTAGTGGCTCACATCTATAATCCCAGCATTTTAGGAGGCCAAGGTGGGAGGATCACTTTAGCTCAGGAGTTCAAGACCAGCCTGAGCAACACAGCAAGACCTTGTCTCTAAAAAAAACACAGAAAAAAAAATGTCTGCAGCATTTTTGTATAAATCCCATTCCTCCCCATATCCTGTGATATCATAATGTAAGTTGGTTCTACAATCTCTAAAATGGAGTGGCTTAGGGCCAAAAATTTTTTTCAGATCTGTGTTTTCTTTTTTTTTTTTTTTTTGAGATGGAGTCTCACTCTGTTGCCCAGGCTGGAGTGCAGTAGCGCAATCACAGCTCACTGCAAGCTCCGCCTCCTGGGTTCAAGTGATTCTTCCTTCCTCAGCCTCCTGAGTAGCTGGGATTACAGGCATGTGCCACCATGCCCGGCTAATTTTGTATTTTTAGTAGAGACAGGGTTTCACCATGTTGGCTAGGCTGGTCTTGAACTCCTGATCTCAGGTGATCCACCCCTCTCGGCCTCCCAAAGTGCTGGAATTACAGGCATGAGCTACCGCGCCCGGCCCAGATCTGACACTGTATAGTGTTGAGATTTTGTTGTCCTCTTTTAAAAATGTTGAAATTAGTTTTGGCAGGCAGTTGCTACTTTCAGATCACCTTGCTTCTTTTGAAGCCTCATTTAAAATTTTGTTATATTGAGTTTAGTGTTGCCTTTATCCTAGGACCAATACAGCAGTACTACTAAGGTATAAACCCCCTCAGATCCCCTCTGATGGCCATAAATATTCAGAAAAGTCTTTCTGCCCTGGGTGGACAGAATTCAAATGTCCCCAAGCCCTGTGTGAACTCTTCCTTTACAGGCTGGCCTTGTGGAGTTTCACCCTATGCATACAGAATGACAGTATGCAGCCAAGAAATCAAGGAGGTCCTTGTGAGATTTTCTGAGTTCTTTCCCTGTAGTTTGCTCCCCTACAGTTTTCTGCCCTGGAAATTTTACCTGCCTCAGACTCACCAAACTAGAATTTCTATCTCCTCATCCTAATGAAATGATAGTCCATTTGAGTTTTCTCTCCCTGTGTCACAGTCCAAAAATTGCCTCCAGGTAGCATTGCCGGATTTAACAAATAAGAATACAACATTGTATTGTATACATACTTATACTAAAAATTATTCATTATAATCTGAAATGTGTTGTATATGTGAAATTTAACTAGATGTTCCTGTATTACGTCTCACAACCCCACCTCAAGACCAAAAGCCAGGACAATTGTAGGGCTCATTTTAATCATATCACTTCTCTCAGGAATCAAAATGTTGAATATACTGTGATTCCAGTGTGTCTGAAAACAGTTGTTTCATATATGTTTTACAGTTTTCTAGTTGTTTATAGTGGGAGGGTAATTCTGCACCAGTCATTCCTTCTTGCCTAGAAATTGAAGTCCATAGTACATCTTTAAATTTAAAGAAAGCAAGCAAACAAATAGGATAGCTGGAATTGTTCAGGGAATTATTGAAGAAAATAATAAACAAATGTGTCACTTCTACTCATCCTGGGGTATGCTACATAGAATTGCCTGTTTGAGAAAGAGCTAAATTATAATTCAGAGCATCTGCCTTTAATTCAATATTCTTATTTGAAATCACCATTTCTCTTCTGCTTTATGGTCTCATCAGGCTTTAAATGTACCTTAGTTTCAGCTGCTCTGAAGAATGTCAACCTCTCTGGGAAGCCACAATTTATGCCTGGTGAATTCTGTGCAGGTCACAGATCCAACATTGTTAGAAAGTGCATCCCTGGCTGGGCACTGTGGCTCACCTCTGTGATCCCAGCACTTTGGGAGGCCAAGGAGGGTGGATCACCTGAGGTCAGGAGTTCGAGACCAGCCTGGCCAACATGGTGAAACCCTGTCTCTACTAAAAATACAAAAATTATCTGGGCGTGGTGGTGCGTGCCTGTAATCCCAGCTATCTGGGAGGCTGAGGCAGGAGAATTGCTTGAACCCAAGAGGCGGAGGTTGCAGTGAGCTGAGATTGTGCCACTGCACTCCAGCCTGGGTAACAGAGCAAGACTCAGTCTCGGAAAAAAAAAAGGAAAGTGCATCCCAAATACACCTTGAAAATCTGTGAAATGCAGGCATCTTCATATGGGAAACAGAGTTCATTTTATTTATATGAATAAGTACAATGATGGCTCTCATATCTTGAGAAATTCAAATAGTGTTCATCAAACAATAGTTATATAGCATGGCAGAAAGAACTCAGGCCTGGTGAGGATGAGAAGGCAACTATTATTTATTGAGTATTTGCTATATGTCAAGTGTTACACATTCAGTGGTGTGCTGAAGCTGGCCCTTGCTGGCTCATACAGGATTATGATAGGCAATTTTCAGGAATTTCACCAGCTGGTTGCTAAACCACTGGTAGCTTGGAACTGGCCACTGGATGAATATTTACACCACAGAAATAACCAAGTACTACAAATTAGGGCTTTTCCCTCAACCCCAAGAGCCTATTATTAAATATTTACCAGCTGGGCACAGTGGCTCACGCCTGTAATCCCAGCACTTAGGGAGGCCAAGGCGGGCTGATGACCTGGGGTCAGGAGTTTGAGACCAGCCTGGCCAACATAGTGAAACCCGATCTCTACTAAAAATACAAAAATTAGCCAGGCGTGGGGGTGCACACCTGTAATCCCAGCTACTCGAGAGGTTGAGGCAGGAGAATCACTTGAACCTGGGAGGTGGAGGTTGCAGTGACCCAAGATCACACCACTGCACTCCAGCCTGGGTGACAGAGGGAGACACCATCTAAAAAATATATATATATATATTATATATAATATATATATATTATATATATTATATATAATATATATATATTATATATATTATATATAATATATATATATATATTATATATATTATATATAATATATATATATTATATATATTATATATAATATATATATATTATATATATAAATATATTATAAATATAGATATTTATATATATTAAATATCTATTTTATATGTATTTATATGTGTATATATATTATATATATATATTAACCAGTACACCACTGTCACCTTTTTCTTCATAGTTTATTTTCCAAACAAGTCTACAAGGTGCATATTAGAATGCAAAGTCTAAAGATAGAAAAAAAAAAACTCAGATTACATAAATAACAAGTCCAAAAAACTCAGATTACATAAATAACAAGTCCACATTTACCCAGAGAACAAGTAATGAAACTAATTCTATGTATCTCCTTGCTTTTCTACTTACATTCTTATGCCTTTGACTTAAGCCAAGTTTTTGCCTTAATATTATATGGTCTTGGACCAAAACCTGACCATTCCCACCCTGGATTGTCCTTTCAGCTGTCAAGTTGGGAACATGAATTACTTAATCCCAGGGTCTCTTTTGGATATAGCAGTCTCTGCTGTCCACTGCCTGGTGCTTAAAATTATGATACCACCAAATTTGCTTTGTTCAAATCTCCACCATCAAGGAAATACAATAAAGAGAATGTGTGTAGTGGATTGACTTATTGGTTTTTTGACAGAGAACAGTAACTTACTGTAAAATTACCTGTTTTGTTTTTCTCAGCTTTAGACTTGAGAGTTACTCACCACCACTCTTGTCCCAGAAGGATAACCAAGTCTTTGTCTCATTGATGGTTTTATCCCTGAGGACCATGTAGATCTTTATTTTCAAATGATTCTTTATGGAGATTAAAAGTGGAAATAATGAAGGACTACTTCAAAGGTAGAAGAGGGAAATATTCCCATTTTCTAAAAAAATTTATTTAGAGACAGAATCTCGCTCTGTTGCCCAGGCTGGAGTGCAGTGGTGCAATAATGGCTCACTGCAGCTTTGACCTCCTGGGCTCAAGTGATCCTCCCAGCTCAGCCTCCTGTAGCTGGAACTACAGGTGTACACCACCATGCCTAGCTAATTTTTTATATATATTTTTTTTTTGTAGAGATGGGGTCTTACTTTGGGTTTTTGTTGTCATTGGTGTTTGGGGTTTTTTGGAGGTTGTTTGTTTTGTTTTTGAGAAGAGTCTCCCTATCGCCCAGGCTGGAGTGCCATGGTGAGATCTTGGTTCAGTGCAATCTCTGCCTCCCTCGTTCAAGCGATTCTCAGGCCTCAGCCTCCCAAGTAGCTGGGATTTCAGGCGCACACCAGCACACGTGGCTAATTTTTGTATTTTTAGTAGAGACAGGGTTTCACCATGTTGGCCAGGCTGGTCTCAAACTCCTGACCTCAAGTGATCTGCCTGCCTCAGTCTCCCAAAGTGCTGGGATTACAGGAATGAGCCACCATGCCTGGCAATGGGGTCTCATTTTGAAATCCCATTTTAGAGGATGAAAATATTTCTGAAATCTGGGAGAAAAGTTGTAGGCTTATAAGTTTCAGAGGACTGAATTTATGGGTTGTTTATGGGGAAAACTGCAGGGATGTTATTGAGACCAGGTACTAAGCGCCTTGGCCTTCAGGGCTCAGCAAAGTTCCTCATAATGGGGCACCAGCAGAATAGAGCCACTAGTACAACCACCAGCCTTTGAGTGGACTGAGAAGTGATTTCTGAGTAACCACAGACTGAGGACTAAGACTTCCCTATTTTCTTTAACTAAGGAGGAAAGAGGATTGAGTTCTAAAGACTGTTACATTTGGTCCTACATATTCATGAGTTAGGCATCTATAGATTCATAGACAATTCATAGATAGACAATCTGTATGGATTCATATGGATAGACAATACTCAGAAAAATTTCCGGAGTTAGAAAAAGTAAAATTTGAATATATTGCGGACCAAGTACCACGTTGAATCGCATGAATGAAAGACACATGAATGAATATATAGGCATTGTAATAGGTATTGTAAGTAATTTAGACACGATTTAAAGTATACGGGAGGATATGCATAAGTGACATGCAATATCACCCTATTTTATATAAGGGACTTGAGCATCTATGAATTTTGGTATCTGAGGGAGCTCCTGAAATCAATTCCCCAAGGATACCAATGGATGAATGTATTTGACTTTAGCAACTGGGCTTCAGACCAAAATCTGGTTGTCATGGAGAAATGTATACCCATTATATACAAATAATTAATACTTTCCAATATGATAAGCAAAGAGATTCTATGATATACCTCTGTGGCAGGGTAGGAAAAAATGATTTTAGAAACTGGCATAGTTCTTAGGGAATGTTCTATATCTTGCCCTCTCCTCAGTAAATCTCTCTCCATGAAGCTAGATGAAATTGTATGTACAAGAGATTTATTGGGAGAGGGTAAGGTGTAAAAAGTAAATGGAGAGGGCAGAGTAGGGAAGAAAAGCCTTCAGATTGTGATGAAGGTATGATATCTCTGAAAGGAGAGCAGAGCTAAATTTGTAGGATGGGCCTCGGACTGCAACACAGTTCTGAGAAAGTCTGGCCAGGTCAATGGGGAGTCCCTGGGCAAATTTCCCATGGGACTTCTATAGAGAAGTCCCCATCCGGCAAGAATGGCTCCCTCTAGTAGCCTTACTATGTGTAGTTACTGGCTGGGAGCATCCCAGGGGAAGCACAATCTCAATGTGATAGCCACAGAAGAAACAAGTTTGGCAGCTGGAAGCTGTCAGTCAGCTCTGCTCCTGAAGCAAGTGCCTTCAAGGGACATCCGAGAGGTGCACCTCCATGTCTGCCATTTTTCAGGAAAGTATGTTTTTAGAAAAATACCAAGAGGCACTGCTTTGGGGTACAAAGTGGGACTGTGAGGCATGATCCCACAAGGGAAAAGGAAGTAAAAAAACGTGTTCACATTTTCACCTTCATAGAATCAGAAATTTGAGAGCACAATTCAAGAATAAAGGAGACAAGCAAAAAACATGGCAGGAAATGACCAACTGACTTTTTACAAACAGGGGTATCTAATATTCAGAGATACATTTTTTTTGTGTCCCAATAGAATCCTTTGTGTCATTGCAAGCCACCAGTAAAATCTTATATGTGTACAAACACCTCATGGGAACATGTATGTGCATGTGTGTGTTTAAGTCAAGAAAAAAGGCTCTGTTCTATTTGTAGGTCAATAAGATACAAAACCAGGTGCAGTGGCTCATGGCTATAATTCCAGCACTTTGGGAGAGGCCAAGGCAGGAGGATCACTTGAGGCAAAGACTTTGAGACCACCTTGGGCAACATAGCAAGACTGTCTCTACAAGAAATTAAAAAATTAGCCAGGTGCAGTGGCACATGCATGTAGTCCCAGCTACTTGGGAGGTTGAGGAAGGAGGATTGTTTGAGCCTAGGCTGCAGTGAGCTAAGATGGTGCCATTGCACTCTAGCCTGGGCACAGAGCAAAACCCTGTTTCAGAAAAAAAGATACTAAACAGGGACATTGTTGCAGGAAAAGAAAGACAATTCATAAATGAATTAATTCTGTAGAAACAGGAGTTCCGAGCCAGAGGTGGTCACTAGAGAGCATAATTACCCAGGAATTCACAGAAACCTTGGGGAGGGCATTGGAAATTCCAGATTGTGCAATGAGAGCATTGGATCCATTTTGTCTAGCTTTCCTGGGGTCAATGCAGATTGACTTCAGCTACGAGGTCTTCATGCTTAACCACTGCCAACCCATAGAGTCACGTATGGAGATGTGAAACAGTGGTAAGAATAAAGAAGAGACACCAAGAAATTACATTGCTTTCCAGGGTTTTCCTCTGTCTTCTATGCAATTTTTAGTGCAATTCTGCTAATATATCTTTTCTCCTCCTTTGTACCTCCTTTATAGGATATAATGGTTTCAGTGGTCAATCACATAGAACACCACTCTTCAGACTGGGCTGAGAAAGTGTTATACATTACTTTTTCCCATTCTGCAAACAAATCCTTGTTTTTAAAACTAACTGATTGGCATGGCTCTCATAAACAACCACCTGTCTCAGACCCAGAATGCCTTATCTCTTCACTTATTCCAATTTCAACTGGTGTATTGAAGCTTTCTTCAATTAATGATAACAATAGTAATCTTTGTATGAATATCTACCTAAATTATTTCCCATGTACTATCTTCGAAAAGACCCAGTAACGCAGGCAGGGCAAGTATTAATATTGCAACCACTTATAGATGAGAACATTTAAGTTTTGAGCGGATGGTATAAAGTCATGCTGTAAATGGTAGAGCCAGAATTTGAATCCAGATATTTAATGTTAAAAAGCCTCCCTTTTCCATTATACTGCTTTTCTAAGTCTCCTTCCACGTGGATCTAAATAGTCCATGATTCGGTGACTTTGGGAGCCACAAATATGTTTTAAGCAATGGCAGTATCTTTCTAGGGACCCTCCCTCAAGAAGTAGACCCTGAGGCAAGGGTTTGAATGCAAATACAGACATACCTCAGAGATATTGCAGGTTCAGTCTCAGACCATTGCAATAAAGCAAGTCACACATTTTTTTTTTCATTTCCCAGTACATATAAAAGTTATGTTTATATTACACCAAAAGTAATTGCAACAAAAGCCACAATTGACAAATGGGATCTAATTAAACTAAAGAAGCTTCTGCACAGCAAAAGAAACTATCATTAGAGTGAACAGGCAACCTACAGAATGGAAGAAAATTTTGGCAATCTATCCATCTGACGGAGGTCTAATATCCAGAATCTACAAGGAACTTAAACAAATTTACAAGAAAAAAACAAACAACCCCATCAAAAAGTGGGCAAAGGATATGAACAGACATTGTTCAAAAGAAGACATTTATGCAGCCAACAAACATACGAAAAAAAGCTCATCATCACTGGTCATTAGAGAAATGCAAATCAAAACCATGATAAGACACCATCTCACGCCAGTTAAAATGGCGATTATTAAAAAAGTCAGGAAACAACAGATGCTGGCCAGGCTGTGGAGAAATAGGAACGCTTTTACACTGTTGGTGGGAGTATAAACTAGCTCAATCATTGTGGAAGACAGTGGGGCGATTCCTCAAGGATCTAGAACCAGAAATACTATTTGACTTGGCAATCCCATTACTGGGTATATACCCAGAGGATTATAAATCATTCTACTATAAAGACACATGCACATGTACGTTTACTGCAGCACTACTTACAATAGCAAAGACTTGGAACCAACCCAAATGCCCATCAATGATAGACTGGATAAAGAAAATGTGGCATATATACACCATGGAATACTATGCAGCCATTAAAAAGGACGAGTTCATGTCCTTTGCAGGGACACAGATGAATCTGCAAGCCATCATTCTCAGCAAACTAACACAGGAACAGAAAACCAAACACCACATGTTCTCACTCATAAGTGGGAGGTGAACAATGAGAACATATAGACACAGGGAGGGGAACATCACACACTGGGCCTGTTGGGAGGGTGTGGCACAAGGGGAGGGAGAACATTAGGACGAATACCTAATGCATGTGCGGCTTAAAACCTAGATGACAAGGCCGGGTGTGGTGGCTCACACCTGTAACGCCAGCACTTTGGGAGGCCAAGGCAGGTGGATCACGAGGTCAGGAGATCGAGACCATCCTGGCTAACACGGTGAAACTCCATCTCTACTAAAAATACAAAAAAAAAAATTAGCCAGGCGTGGTGGCAGGTGCCTGTAGTCCCAGCTACTCAGGAGGCCGAGGCATGAGAATGGCATGAACCCGGGAGGCGGAGCTTGCAGTGAGCCGAGATAGCACCACTGCACTCCAGCCTGGGTGAAAGTGCGAGACTCCGTCTCAAAAAAAAAAAAACCTAGATGACAGGTTGATAGTAACAAACCTGCAGGTTCTGCACATGCATCCTAGAACTTAAATAAAATTTTAAAAATAAATCTATTTTTGTCCTCACAGCATGCAGTCTACCCTGAAGTACCTCTAGAATTTTTCTATCAGGAGGGATTATGACAGCAATCTGGATGAAAATAGAGCCCAGGAAACTTGTCTTAAGAGATATGTTAAGAGATATGTGTGTATAGAAAGCACATTAAAACAAATCAACAAACAAAAAAAGTTATGTTTCTATTATACTGTATTATATTAAGTATGCAATACCACTGTACCTAAAAAAGCAATGTATATACCTTCATTTTAAAATATCTTGCTGCAAAAAAAAAAAAAAAATCTTGTCGCTAAAAAAGGCTACCAATCATCCAAACCTTCAGCAAGTTGTAATCTTTTTGTTGGTAGAGGCTCTTACATCAGTGTTGATGGCTACTAACCAGGATGGTGGTTGCTGAAGGCTGGAATAGCTGTGGCAATTTCTTAAAGTAATAGTGAGGTTTGCTGCATCAGTGACTCTTCCATTCAGGAAAGATTTCTCTGAAGTATAAGATGCTGTCTGATAGCATTTTATCTATATAACTTTTTTCAAAATTAGTGTAAATGCTCTCAAACTCTGCTGCTGCTTTATTAACTAAGGTTATGTCATATTTTAAATCCTTTGTTGTGTCATCTCAATAATGTTCATAGCATCCTTACCAGGAGGAGATTCCATCTCAAGAAACCACTTTCTTTGCTCATCCATAAGAAGCAACACCTCAACTGTTCAAGATTGTGTTTTCTTTTTTGAGACAAGGTCCTGCTCTGTTGCCTAGGCTGGAGTGCAGTAGTATGATCATGACTCACTGCAGCCTCCATCTCCTGGGCTGAAGCAATCCTCCTGCCTCAGCCTTCCAAGTAGCTGGGACTACAAGCACATGCTATCATACCCAGCTAATTTTTTTAAAAAAGCTATTTTAATAGAGATAAGGTCTCACTATGTTGCCCAGGCATGTCTCAAACTCCTGAGCACAAGTGATCCTCCTGCCTCAGCCTCCTAAAGTGCTGAGATTACAGTCATGATTACTAGGATTGCAGGGCCACTTCACCGGGCCCTGTTCAAGTTTTATCACGAAGTTGCAGCAATTCAGTCACATTGTCAAGCTCCACTTCTAATTCTCCTGCTATTTCCACTACATCAGTAGCTACTTCCTCCACTGAAGTCTTAAATCCCTCAAAGTCATCCATGAGGGTTGAAATCAACTTCTTCCAAACTCCTGCTAATGTTGCTATTTTGACCTCCTCCCATGAATCACAAATCTTTTTTTTGAGATGGAGTCTCACTCTGTTGGCCAGCCTGGAGTGCAGTGGCACAATCTTGGCTCACTGCAACCTCGGCCTCCCAGGTTCAAGCAATTCTCCTGCCTCAGCCTCCTGAGTAGCTGGGATTACAGGTGCCTGCTACCACACCTGACTAATTTTTATATTTTTAGTAGAGATGGGGTTTTGCCATGTTGGCCAGGCTGGTCTTGAACTCCTGACCTCAGGTGATCCACCCACCTTGGCCTCTCAAATGCTGGGATTACAGGTGTGAGCCACCATGTAGGGCCCACAAATGTTCTTAGTGGCATCCAGATTGGTGACTCCTTTCCAGAAGGTTTTCAATTTACTTTGCCCAGATTCATCAGAAGATTTACTATCTATGGCAGCTATAGCCCTATAAAATGTATCTCTTAATAAGACCTGAAAGTCAAAATTATTCCTTGATCCATGGGCTGCAGCTTGGATGTTGCGTTAGCCACTATAAAAACACTAATCTCCTTGTACATCTCTATCGAGCTCTTAGGGTGCATTGACAATGCGCAGTAATATTTTGAAAGAATTCTTTTTTTCTGAGCAGTAGGTCTCAAAAAATGGGCTTAAAATATCCAGTTATCAAGCTGTAAACACATGTGCTATTATCCAGGCTTTGTTGTTCCATTGACAGAACATATGCAGAGTAGATTTACATAATTCTTAAGTGCCCTAAGATTTCCAGAATGGTAAATGAACACTGGCTTCAACTGAATGGTAAATGAACACTGGCTTCAACTGAATGGTAAATGAACACTGGCTTCAACTGAATGGTAAATGAACACTGGCTTCAACTGAAAGTGACAAGCTACATTAGCTTTATATATATATTAGCTTTATATATATAGCTATAAATATATATAATAAATATATATACATATATAAATAAATATGTGTGTGTGTGTGTATATATATATATATATATATATATATATATATTTTTTTTTTTTTTTTTCCCGAGAGAGGATCACGTTCTGTCACCCAGGCTGGAGTACAGTGGTATAACCATAGCTCACTGTAGCCTTGAAATCCTGGACTCACGTCATCCTCTGGCCTCAGCCTCCTAAGTAGCTGGGACTACAGGCATATGCCATCACCTTCAACTAATTTTTTCTTTTTCTTTTTTGAGACAGAGTTTCACTCTGCTGCCCAGGCTGGAGTTAGTGGCGCGATCTTGGCTCACTGCAACCTCCGCCTTTGGGTTCAAGTGATTCTCCTGCCTCAGCCTCCCAAATAGCTGGGATTACAGGTGTGTACCACCATGCCCAGCTAATTTTTGTATTTTTGGTAGACAGGGATTATAGGCGTGAGCCACTGTGCCTGGCTAATTTTTTCTGTCTTTTGTAGAAATAGGGTCTCTAACCTGGATTAGGCTTTGGCCTAAGGGAATGTTGTGGCTGGTTTGATCTTTCTAGATCACTTAAAAAACTTTCTTCCTATGACCAATATGGTTGTTTCACTTTCTTATCCATGTATTCGTTGGAGTATCACTTTTAATTATCTTCAAGAACTTTTGCCTTCCATTCATAACTTGTTAACTGTTGGGTACAAGAGACCTAACTTTTAACCTGTCTTAGCCTTACACATACCTTCCTCACTAAGCTTAATAATTTCCAGCCTTTGATTTAACATAAAAGACTAATGACTCATCCTTTCACTTGAACAGTTAGAGGCCATTGCAGGGGTTTTTACATTTTATATATATATATATAAAATATATAATATATATATAAAATATATATGTATGCTGCTTATATCAAAGGACTTTAAAATAATCCTATAATATATGTGAAAGGGCTCTTAAAATTGTAAAGCTATATTCTGTTCCAATTATCTATTATTAGAGAAAATGAGCATGATGTCTGTGTATAAGCTGTTCCATTGAAACTTCCATGAAGATGCCTTGGTGCCTCACTCATATTCCTTAATCTGTACCACTTCAGTGCACACGGGCCCAACTGTCAGCTGCCAGCACTTGTATTTCTTCCCTGAGGGCTTTCTCTCACTACCTGAGCCAGTTTTGCTGGCTCAAAAAAATATATATATATTTTATATATATGTTATATATTATATATAATATATTTTATATATATGTTATATATTATATATAATATATTTTATATATATGTTATATATTATATATAATATATTTTATATATATGTTATATATTACATATAATATATTTTATATATATGTTATATATTATATATAATATATTTTATATATGTTATATATTATATATAATATATTTTATATATGTTATATATTATATATAATATATTTTATATATATGTTATATATTATATATAATATATTTTATATATGTTATATATTATATATTTTATATATGTTATATATTATATATATTTTATATATATGTTATATATTATATATAATATATTATATTTATATTTATATAATATATATTTTATATAATATAATATATTATATTTATATTTATATAATATATATTTTATATAATATAATATATATATTTTATATACATTTATATTTATATTATATTTATAAATATATTATATATATTTATATGTATTATATATAATATATTATATATATTTTATATGTATTATATATATTATATAAATATATATAACATATTTATATTTGTATTTATAAATATATATAAAATATATTTTTATATATTATATATTATATTTATATATTATATATTATATATAATACATATTATTTATATATAATATATATTATATTTATATATAAATATATATATTATATATAATATATAAATATATATATATATATTGGAGACAAGGTCTTGCTCTGTCACCCAGGCTGGTTGTTGCCAACCTCTCTGCCTCCCAGGCTTAAGTGATCCTCTCACCTCAGCCTCCCAAGGAGCTGGGACTACAGGTGTGTGCCACCACACCTGGCTGATTTTTGGGTTTTTGGTAGAGACAAGGCTTTTCCACATTACCCAGGCTGGTCTTAAACTCCCAAGCTCATGTGTTTTGCCCGCCTCAGCCTCCCAAAGTGATGGGATTACAGGCGTGAGCCACAGCTCCTGGCCATCACAGTTATTAATTGGCCTAATTTCAATATTGTTATGTCTCAGGAAATAAGGAGGCCTGAGGAGAGGGAGAGATGAGGGAATGGCTGGTTGGTGGAGCAGTCAGGACACACACATTTATCCATGAAGTTTGCCATCTTAGTCATCTTATATGAGCGTGTTTCATGGCACCCCCAAACAATTACCATAATAACCTCAAAGATCACTGATTACAGATCACCATAACAGATACAGTAATAATATAAAGTTTGACATATTGTAAGAATTACCAAAATGTGACACAGAGACACAAAATGAGCACATGCTGTTGGAAAAAATGACACCGATAGACTTGCTTGACGCAGGGTTGCCACGAACCTTCAATTTGTAAAAAACAAAAGCAGTATCTGCAAAGCACAATAAAGCAAAGCAAAATAAAATAAGTTGTCTCATTACACTTTATTTTAGGAGGTCTACAGTTTCTTTTAGGAGGTGAAGAAGATCCAGGAGAATGGGGAAATGTCAAGGGGGGAAAAGGCAACCAATAAAGTCTGAAATTAAGATAGCTAAGATTCTAAGTGACTGAAGCATAATCTTTGTAATCTCTCTGGGGAAATTCTGTGAGCCTGTGAAGGACACGAAGCTCAGTTATCCCACCTGAAAGGCGAGGGAGCTGGGGTGTGCCAAAACTCCAGCCAGTCTTTGGTTAATGGCTGCTCCCAGTGAGTGTAATTCTGCCAATACTTCCAGCAGACTGGACAGCAAAACTGGCTCAGGTAGTGAGAGAAAGCCCTCAGGGAAGAAATACAAGTGCTGGCAGCTGGCAAGTGGGCCCATGTGCACTGAAGTGGTACAGATTAAGGAATATGAGTGAGGCACTAAAGCATCTTCGTGGAAGTTTCAATGGAACAGCCTATACACAGACATCATGCTCATTTTTCTCTAATAATAAATAATTGGAATAGAATATAGCTTTACAATTTTAAGAGCCTTTTCACATATATTATAGGATTATTAAAAAGTCCTTTGATATAAGCAGCATTATGAATATGGAAAAATCAGGGATAAAAATAAATCGGTCACTTGCATTGAATGCTCTCTAGAAAGTACAAATTTTATCTCCTGAGGATTATCATAAATTTAAAAGTTCTTGTTTTCTTACACCAAATTAATTATTCTAAATTACTGTCTTCCTTATTTTGAGAATTTTCAGACCTTTCTTTGGTGGGGCAGGCAAGGGAGTAGGGAAACAGGAGCTGTGGGTGATGAAGACCATTTTTTTCTTTTCTGAGATGGAGTCTGGTTCTGTTGCCCAGACTGGAGTGCAGTGGCATAGTCTTGGCTCATTGCAACCTCCGCCTCTCAGATTCAAGTGATTCTCCTCCTGAGTAGCTGGGACTACTGGTGTGCACCACCACACCCGGCTAATTTTTGTATTTTTAGTAGAGACGGGGTTTCACCATGTTGGCCAGACTGGTCTCAAACTGCTGACCTTGTGATCCACCTGCCTCAGCCTCCCAAAGTGCTGGGATTACAGGTATCAGCCACTGCACTCGGCCTGATGAAGAGCATTTTAAGACCCCAATCTAAAACCTCTTTTTCAGAACTATACAAGCTAGTATAGCACTTTATAACCTCATTTTAAAAAAAGATTAATTAGCTGCTGGAATCAGAAAACATAAACAACGTATGGATTAAGTCAAATCAATTCAAATCAATAAGCCAATTGCTATTCAGTTGTTCACTTATGTACATTTTACATCACATTATACAGTAGAATAAATATTTTCTTCGTAAAGTAGTGTAAATCAAAGTGTTTTTCCTTCCCCTTCTCCAAGGTCTGGTGAGATGAACTTACTTCAATGCAGCCACCACTGAAAAGTATGGAAAAGCTCCAGGAAAGTCATAAGTAGGAGATTTTCTGTTTATTAGCTTGTTTTTCAGGGCAGCTAAATGAATGGCAACTCTGGACAACCACTTTCAAGGGATTATCCCTAATGGATTAGACTGTTTTAAAAAACCCTCCTATCTAAATTCATTGATTCTTGGTTAATGCAAAGGAGTGACTCTGCTGCCACTACACTTGAATGAGAAACTAATGACACAGATTATAAGAATTTAGTCAAGATACAGAGTTTCCTGTATGTCATATTTTTGTGTTATCATAAAGATAAATAAAATATTAAGACATTAAAACTTTTACATTTAAAAATCTTCTTTAAAAGATATTAAATCTTATTAATGTGCTAGTAATTTATTTATTTATTTATTTATTTTTTGAGACAGAGTTTCGCTCTTGTTGCCCAGGCTGGAGTGCAATGGCACAATCTTGGCTCACTGCAACCTCCGCCTCCTGGGTTCAAGTGAGTCTCCTGCCTCAGCCTCCCGAGTAGCTGGGATTACAGGCATGCACCACCAGGCCCAGCTAATTTTGTATTTTTAGTAGAGATGGGGTTTCTCCATGTTGGTCAGGCTGGTCTTGAACTCCCAACCTCGAGTAATCTGCCCGTCTCAGCCTCCCAAAGTGCTGGGATTACAGGCGTGAGCCACCACACCCAGCCATGTGTTAGTAATTTATTAAGTTTCTTATTTTTTTTGAGACGGAGTCTCGCTCTGTTGCCAAGGCTGGAGTGCAGTGGCGTAATCTCGGCTCACTGCAACCTCCGCCTCCCAGGTTCAAGCAATTCTTCTACCTCAGCCTCCCGAGTAGCTGGAAATACAGGCGGGTGCCACCACGCCCGGCTAACTTTTTGTATTTTTAGTAGAGATGGGGTTTCACCTAAAGTTAAACAGCAAACCTCTAAGAAACTAAATTTGAATAATTAATTCTGACATAAGTGGAGAAGCATTGTGATTAAAAAATGCAATCAGGATTTTTTTTTAAGGAAAACTGAGCACCAAGGATTTGCACTACAGATTAAATCTTTTCTGAAACCATGGGATTTTCCTTTCAGCTGTTCCTTTGTTGTTTGTCTTGCCTTCATCCTTTCTAGTTTAAATATCAAAATGAAAACACAAAGGCAGCATGTTTGGGGACAATAGAATACATGTGGACCGAAAGTGTCATGAGAATGAGGCTGTATTGGACAGGACAAAAGGTGCACTTGCTCTCATTTGCTGTGGTTCACCAGGTGTGCCAGCTTCCTGGAGAACCATCACTTTAAGGTACTACAGGCCAAAGAAAAGAAATGGGCCAACTTTAATCAGAGTTCCACAGACTCAAGTGTTCACTGCTAATTCACTTATAAATTGGCACATTATCAAAAATAAAAACTCCTCAAAAATTATCTACAAGTCCCAGCTACTTGGGAGGCTAAGGCAGCAGGAGGATCACTTGAGTTCAAGTCCAGGCTGGGCAACATACCAAGACCCTGTCTCTAAAAAAGAGAGGAAATTAAAAAAAGTAATTCATGGCCTGATACTTAATTGATAGGTGTAGATCCACCTATAGAACATAAACAATTCCTTTTTTTTTTTTTTTTTACATTTCTTTAGGGCACTAAGTATTCCCAATTAAGATTATTATTTAATCTTCATAGTAAACCTCTAAGGTCAAAAGAAAGGATAATTATCTACCTTTAACTGGTGATGAAACGGTGGCTCAGGGATTAATGTCTAACATTTCAAAAGCTACCCTTCATATCCCCCTTGTACTGTTAATTTTACTAGTTTCTTCTCTAATATAATAAAGATACATGAGGAAAACATAAAGTCACAGCTTTGAATTATAAGGCTATCCTATTGATAGGATTGATTGCTTTCAAATAAGGCAACAAAATGGAAAAGTCTTATTTTTTTGGAACATGTTCTTTCTTTATATTAATTCAATTTTCAGGAAGCTTTCAGTTACCAAGGAAGGGAAGGGTGCAGAGATAAAAATGAAAGACATATTCTCTGCCCTTCAGAGATGTCCAATCTAACAGATAAGAGAACAGATAGCTTCTTAGAAGGTAGATCTATAATGCAGAGGGCCTTTGTTTCTGGGGGATCTCCTTCCTTTACAATACTCTGCATGGCACTCTTTGTTGAGAGAACTACCTAGAACTGGGAGGATTAAAAGGGACAGTACACAGTAGTATCTCTCATGTCTCACTCCAAGTACCGGAGTGAGGCTTTGAGGGAAAACACTGGGAAAGATCCAAACGACTGGTGCAAACAGCTCTTGTTAGGCTTTTCTTACATTCTTTTATATTCTTTTAATCATTATTATTATTATTTGCCTTTTTTCTCTTCGGAAGACCCTGGCTTCTCTAAAGCACAAGAATGCCAAGTCCAAACGTGACCAAAATAAGGGCTTAAATAGTGCTAAAGACACCCTAGTCATACTCCCACCAATACAGCCTGTTTCCAGCATTTCAAACAACAGTTCCACGCTATTTCTTCATATTCAAATTAACTATTAACCCAGAATCTTTTTTTTTTTTTAATGTTATGCTCAGAGTATCTCATGACTTGAAATGTTCCTTAACTGGGTGTTTGGGCTACATTTATATCTACACTGCCTTCTAATTATGTATGTATTTGTCTGGAAGGATTTATTAGACCTAAACTATTGCATGTCTCCTCCTATTCTGTTTCTGGTGTTGATTAACCTGTTCCTTCATTTTCAAAGTCACTCTAAGTTCTATTCTGTATCTCCCCAATGTTTGCAACTGCTCAACTTTTTGTCTTTGTTTTCAAAGGGAACACTTCCATATTCATCATCTCAGTCAATGATGGTTATCAAACTACACTAAGCTCAAGGCTGATTGATGCATACTACCACTTCATATATTCCCCCTCAATTTCTCACATTGCTGATGAGTCATTTAGAAACCACTGACTCAACACTAGCAAAACTTGGGGATATATTGCTCTGGTTCTTGAAAATTCATGACTTCTTAAAAAAGAAATACAAAAAATAACAGCAGTAACATTCACAAGAAAAGTAGACTCCTAGCAAGCAGCCCTAGTAATCCTTACCTGCTGGACAGAACCAAATCAACTGGGCAGCTAGTAACTACTACTTTTTTTTTTTTTGAGATGGAGTTTCACTCTGTCACCCAGGCTGGAATGCAGTGGCACAATCTTGCCTCACTGCAATCTCTACCTCCCAGGTTCAAGCGATTCTCGTACCTCAGCCTCCCAAGCAGCTGGGATTACAGAGGCATGCCACCACACCTGGTTAATTTTTGTACTTTTAGTAGATATGGGGTTTCACCATGTTGGCCAGGCTGGTCTCAAACTCCTGACCTCAAGTAATCCGCCTGCCTCAGCCTCCCAAAGTGCTGGGATTACAGGTGTGAGCCACTGCGCCTGGTGTTACTACTTCTTACTTCAGGGTAGGGGCAACTTTAGTCTTGGCTATCTGGCTATTGCTCACAGCACAGCCTTTCACAGATTTAAGCAGAGCTATTTTGCTCTTAATTTAGACATAATGTAATAAGTTTAATTATCAAGTTTCCTAGATCATCTGAGTAGAAATACACAAAAAGCAAGTTGGAGCAAAAGAAACAAACTCACAGTAGTTAAGTAGCAACAGCTGACAATATGAAAGGACAACAGAGGAAAGCAGAGAATAAACGTACGAATCTAAAAAAGCAAAGCAGCCCGAGGTCCGTTAACATAAGAGCAGCTGTAATCCTGTAGCCCTTGTGCTGAGTACCAGGAGAGAAAAGAAAATATTTGGAGAAATAATGGCAGAAAACTTTCCAATTTTATTAGAAAGCAATAACCTATACATCCAAGAAGCTTAATGAATGCTCTGGAAAAAAAGCAAAGATGCCCACAAGCAGATACTTTATAGTATAAATACTGAAAGTCAAAGACAAGGAGAAGTTTTAAAATCAGCAAGAGAAAAACAGTGCATCATTTACAAAGGCACTTCAATAAGATTTAAGATTAACACCTTACTTCTCATCAGAAACCATGGAAGCCAGAAGGCAATGGGAAAACATTTCATATGCTCAAAGAAAAAAGTAGGCAACCAAGAATCTTATATACAGTAAAGCTATCTTTCAAAAGCAAAGATGAAATAAATACTTTCCCAGATAAGCAAAACTGAGAATTTGTTAGCAGACTCATTTTACAATACTAAACGAAGTTCTTCAGGCTGAAATCAAGTGACCCTACAGAAATATGAATCTACAGGAACAAACAACATTGATAATTGTGTAATGATAAATGCATATTTTTCCTCCTTTAATTGATTTAAAAAAGCAATTTCAAATAATATGTATATAATGGATTGTTGGGCCTATATAACATATAGAAATGTAATGTATGTGTAGTATAATAGCACATAGGAAGTGAGTAAAAACAAAGCTGTAATGGGCTAAGGAAATGACTGCAGATGGTAAAGTAGTAACTATAACAATGCATTGTTGAGTTTTTAACATTAATATATTATGTAGGCATTGCCTAAAAAGTACTTTAGACCTGTTACTCAGTGAGGGTAAGTTTCAGATATTATTATCCTATTCATTACACTCCCTACCAAAACAAAACACAAAATTCAATATTGCTCACCCAAATAAAGGAATCCTCCCCTCCTCCAGCTACTTTTATTTGCTGCTCTGATAGCCAGGCTAAAAACACATTTGAGAATTACTTCTCCTTTATCTATTCTTGAGTCTTATGATTTCAGAAGTCCAGAAGCCAGTTTCTGACAGTGAAAACCAGGAGACAGCAAAGAAATAGGTTTCCCCCCTTCTTTTCTACCATAAAAAATAACACACCAACATAAAAGATACCTTTCTAAGTAGGTCAAGGAAAAAAACTCACCCATAATCCTATTGCCTCAACACAATCATTTGTTTCATTGTATTTATTTCCTTCTGCTTTTATTCCATAGACACTTACATTTTATTTTACAGAGGTGTAATCATTTATACTCTCTTTTTCATTTAGGATTACACTGAATACTTTAGCAAGTTTAATTATCATTTTTGACAGCACCAGATATATTTAGGGATATATAAACTATTTTCTTTTGTCTCCCTCCCTTCTGCCCATTCTATTTCCCAGGGATGGGCCTTGAAGGCTTGGAGCCCAGACTTCTAGACTTAAAAGAGCTCAAAAAGTAGCAGATTCTCACTTTGGTGAAGTAATATAGATGGTCTCTGACTTTACCAAAGTTATTAGGTGTTCAAATAGAAACACAAGTTTCATTTAAGATTCATAACATGAGAATGTTAATTATAAGTTTTGATTTATAGTCTATGAATTCACCATACATAGTGCCCCTATATTCGTAAACCTACCTGCTACTCTACTTCTTTTCTTCTTCAAAAACCAGAAGACTGAATCTACTTCAATATACTGCCTTAAGTAGTTGTTTTAGAGGGAAAAGAAATCCAAATTTTGAATTAATCAAGTACTACAGTGGCTGAAACCTGCATTTTATTAGGAGATAAAAATTATCTAAAAACAGCATTTCCCCATTTTCCTAATATAACGTCATTTTTTAAAGCACACTATTAAAACTTTTTTCTAAAAGTGTCATATTATGCAAATTTAGTACACGGCCTACAAGAGGAAACAGAGGGAGTAAAATAGTTTCATGTCCATCTGGCTTCATACGAAAAAGCCAGTTTAACAGCTTTCAGCTCACTGACATTTGTTAAGACCTTTGTACTTTCCCTAAAAAAAGAAAAAGAAAAACACACAACTCTAATGCCAAGTGGGTCATTTCCAGCATAGAGGTGTTTGCTTCCTTCCTTAGCATTACTCATTCAACTATTCAGTCAGAGGCATAATCCATTTAGAGATACGATAGACAAATGTCTTCTCCATTCTGCAAGCTCAAACTCAAAGCCTAATTACAAGTATCGTAAGCATAAATTGTTACTTTTTTGGTTACTGGACATTTGGGGTGCACATTATCAGAATGCAACGTTATCATGTTTGAATAAATTACCTATTTTAAAACAAAGCAACAAGCTAAAAGCTAATTCGTAATAACTATATTGATACTTTTTTCAATGCAATTGCTTATTCTGTGTGTTACAATTTATAGTAAATCAGCTTCTGAAGTAAACACTTGTTTATTCATGTGTCTGTGGCTACCATCCTCACTAGGTTTCAACATAACTAAATAACTGTAACTGTGCCTAGTAAAATGAATTAGTATTAAATTCTTTAAATAATCATTAACTTGAGAATTAATTGGCACAATCTACCAATTTACTACTCAATGAATAACTAGCTGACAAGGAGGAACCTACCCATTAAAAAAATACAATTGTGACTAACATTGGAGAGCAAATAAGTTTATGTCATATAATTTGAAAGGATCATTGGTATATTAATCCAGTTAAGTTTGGTAAAGAGAAGATAATGGAATACATAGTACCGTCGTTGAAAACTGTAGACCTTGAGAAAATCACTTCCCTTCTTTATGTTTCTGCACCTGTAAAATAAAGGGATTAGGCTATATCATCTCTGCAGTTTTCATGATCTGAGTTTATGTGGCTTTCCATAACTGTTTATGAAAAATCACTCTCAAGATTTTGTCATGTATGTCTAAATGCAAGAATACCACTATTTACATGGTAATTGCTGTCAGTCTACAATTTCTAAAATTCATTTTATAATTATTTTTGCAGAGACAGGGTCTCATTCCATTGGAGTGCATTGGCACAATCAGTTCACCGCAGCCTTCCAGTCTTGGACTCGAGTGGTCCTCCCACCTCAGACTCTTAAGTAGCTGGGATTACAGGCTTGAGCCACCTCTCCCTGCTTAAAATTCATTTTCACTTATGAAGCTCTCTTAAAGTGAACACTACCTATATATTTATAGAAATCACCGAGAAAAAAAAAATCTATGGTATATATTCATGTAGGATACAGAACTGGTAAATTTGTGTAAGAAACCTGGAAAAGTATGAAGATGACAAACTAGTTCATAATAGTTCTTCTTCATCATTCTTTTTTGTACTTGGAGGATATGGCACGAGACCAAGGATTTATGTTACTATCGAAATTGCACTATGTTAGTATGTACAAAAGCCAAATATCAAAACAAACAAACTGGGACCATTTTAGTCATCAGTTAAGGCTAAAAACTGATATGAGCCATTACATGTGAGTAGGGCTGAAATTTTCACATTACATTAGAAATGTAAGGGATATTATTATTCAATTAGTTCCATTAATTTCTAGTGAGAAAACTGAGGTCCAGAAGTAACTTGCCCAATGTTGCAGATCTAATCACTGTTAGCTGACAAGAGGCCCAGATCTGACTGCCAATTTAATTCTACATCATACTGTCTTCTAAAAACCATAGGTAAGCTCTCAGGAGTAAGTAGGGGAAATCAAAATGGAATACAAAGTCTCAAACGACCTTACACACAGTACATCTAGTTCGACTTTTCATTTAAATCTGGAATTTCTTCTGTGACACCTATGACAGATGTCATTCAGCTTCTGCTCTGTCTCTAGTGATAAGATACTCATTAATGCTTAGGAAGCAATCCCTTTCCTTTATGGACAAATAGCCATAAAGTTATTTCTCATACTGAGCTTTAATCTGGTATTGTGTAATTTTCAGCCAGTCCTGCTCTGAGAGCCAGATAGAATACATTGTACATGCCTCTCAAATATTTGAAGGTAGCTATTACTCCTTAGTCACATCTTTCAGCTGGTTTGGGAGTTTCAGTTTACGGTACCTTTTCCAACTTGGCAAATACCTCAGGATTTGCTCTAATTTGTAAATATCCTTTCACTGCATCCTGGAATAACATTAGTAATGTAAATGTGGTTTGAACAGCACTTTGTGTATCATTTTCCCATGATGTATTTTTCACCACTCTAAAATTAGATCAGTTTCTACACAACTGACTTACACGTTATTTCCAGCAAGCGAAAATCTCCAGATTTTTTCTTCTATACTCTTGACAGGTGCTGTTTCCTTTTTCTATCAATGGCCTATTTGTTTCTAGGATAAAGACTAGGGTTCACGATGCCATCTGTAATTGTGTTCCTAATTAGCAGCCTCATGCATAGGCCAAACTTTCTTTTTTTTTTTTTTTTTTTTGAGACAGAGTCTCGCTCTGTCACCCAGGCTGGAGTGCAGTGGTGCGATCTCGGCTCACTGCAACCTCCACCTCCCAGGTTCAAGTGATTCTCCTGCCTCAGCCTCCCAAGTAGCTGGGACTACAGGCGTGTGCCACCACGCCCAGTTAACTTTTTGTGTTTTTAGTAGAGAAAGGGTTTCACCGTGTTAGCCAGGATGGTCTCGATCTCCTGACCTCGTGATCCACCTGCCTCAGCCTCCCAAAGTACTGGGATTACAGACATGAGCCACCGCCCCTGGCCCAGTCTTCATATTTAACTGCACCTTCCTTCCTCTAGGCTTCCATATATTATTCATTCCCCTCTGCTAGGAATGTTTCCCCTGGGTCACCCAGGTCTACCCAATTCTTAGTTATCCTTCAAAACTTAGCTGAAATACCACTTCTCTGGGGGACTCTTCCTTGCCCTGCTCCCTATGTTTCCTTCCCAAAAGTACCTTTTACCTGTTACAATACCTTACAAATCTCCTTTAGCCCTTATCAAAATAGTAATATTTGTGCAATGAGGTGCCTGTCTCCTTAGCTATACCATGAAATCTATGAGGACACAGTCTGTCTTTACCTAGCACAGGTTTTTGCATGATTTATACATTCAGTAACTGTCTTTTGAATGAACGAACACTGAATGAATAGGATCAATATTTAGACTTCCCCAGGTAATCAAAGAAAACATTTAGCTAAGCCCTGGGTTGTATGCTGTACAAAGAAGAAACTGTATAGGTTACAAGACAATCTTGAGAAAGAAAGACCTCTCCAAAAAAGTGATGATATAATTTAAAAAATTTTCAAACTATGTCCTATAAAAACGAAGGGTAATTTTTTTTCACTCTTTCTAGTGTGGGGGTGGGGAGCATGGAAAAAGGCAAATAAGCACAGGTCAGTGGTATATTTGTTGTTTTACTGTTAATTTGACACATCTGAACCAAAGCATTCACAATACTTGATATACTTTGAAGAGAGTCATATACTATAGTCTTAAACATAACCACGGAACGAGCAGAACAATTAAAACTACATAAGGCCTTAAAATATATCCACAGTGTGTATTATTTCCATATTCATTCATTTACAAATTAGACTACATACCATTAATTTTATTTTTATTTTTCATTGTTTTATTCAGACAGGGTTCATTCAAGGAAAGGCAATTTAGTTTTTGTATGTGTGAGCTTTATTTTTTTACTATATTGGTTAATATAAAAGTTATGAATTAAACGTATTCTTATCTCCTATACCCAGGAGTGAATCCATGAAATTCTCAGATAGTAATCCAAAACAATAGGTCCTATTTTTAAAAATAGCTAAAGTGGGCCAGGCGCAGTGGCTCACGCCTGTAATTCCGACACTTTGGGAGGCTGAGGGCAGATCATGAGGTCAGGAGTTCAAGACCAGCCTGATCAACATGGCAAAACCCTGTCTCTACTAAAAATACAAAAATTAGCCAGGCGTGGTGGCAAGCATCTGTAATACCAGCTACTCAGGAGGCTGAGGCAGGAGAATCACTTGATCCCGGGAGGCAGAGGTTGCAGTGAGCCGAGATTGCGCCACTGCACTCCAGCCTCAGTGACACAGCAAGACTCCATCTCAAAAAATGAAAAAAATAGCCAAAGTGAAAAGGGATCTGATAGCCAGTCTGTTAGTGGTCTTTAAGATCAACTCATGGACTTTCGGGATTTCATACAATGAAGACTACTGCAATTCTATGAAGACTATGAGATCAGTCAAAATTTAAAACATCGCATACAAAATCATTCTTGAAATCTCTAAATGCCTTTTAAATAACCAGCATGAAAATTTTAAGTAGTTGCCTCACAGTACCAAACTTAGAAGTCAAAACTAGTTAAAATTCAGTGCTATCATGACTTCTCATTTACAAGGTAACTCATTGGTAAATTAATAGATGGCATAAAAATTAAGATTTACATCTTTTTTAAAGGATAAATGTATGTAATCAGAGAAAATTCAATGTATTTTACAATAATATAACTTTAAACCTCTCTCCCTGTACAACAGGGTTTAGGTTAATTCTAGTGAACTTGCATGGTTTTAAATCTCTTTTACAGTTCATTCTATTATGAGTACTTAAATTGCTTTAGATACATAGCTTTTTTCAAAATATTACAGTTGTATTCCAGGATAAGATTTAATATATTGAGATGTTTTAAAAATATTTATAAATTTGTTTCTAGTATGCAAAAGCATTTGGCAATACTTTTACAGCATTTGATTTTATAGAATTAAAATCTCATACAGTACTCATCTTGATGTTAAAAAAAAATTCACAGAAAAAATATAAATTACACAGCCTGACTGCATGGTACTGTTATTTCCAGTTTTTAGTTCTGGTAATTAAAACCTTCATTAAGTCTGTTAACAAATCATTACCTGTACATTTATGAAGGCAACTGACATGATTTGCAAACAAAACCTTCAGGTTTTATGTTATTTACCAAAGAGTGCAGTTCAGCAAGAAAGGAAAACCCAGTAGCAAATTTACAGAATATTTTACAAATTTACCAGTTCCTGTGACACAAACTGTTTCAACCTTTCAAGATACTGTCCATAAAGTTCCACATCATTGTGACCTGCTCCTTCAACCCAGAGAGGCTCCACAGGTCTTTGGCAACGTTCAAACAATGCGAGGCCATGTGAAAAGTCAATGACTTCATCTTCAGTCCCATGAATTATTAATACTGGAGAGGTTATCTTAGAGATTTTGTCAATGCTGCAGGGAAAAAGGAAGGGGGAAAAATGCAATAAATTAACTATGTAAAGGAACATATTCTTGTGCTATATCAGACAGATAATTCAAATATGAGAATTGTATGAATCAGTTCAGAAGGTAAGAATGTCTCCTGAATTTCCAGTAAGATTCAAAAATTGCCTTTTACATACTCCCTACCTTAAGATTATCTGAAGAAGTTATTTTCATGCACTTGTTTTGATGGTTTTGCTGGAATCACTCAATGCTCTTGTCACTCTACTGTACCTTTCTACAGTGTTGACTTTTGGCACAGAGAAACTTAGGTGTCCAGAAGAAGAGAAAACTTAAGAACCATTTCAAGTATGCGCTAATTTCACTTTCTGCACTCACTATATTCTTTCTCCTAGTCTCCTACTAAAATGACAGCAAAATGTTTTATGTTTTTGTTCTTGTTTGAGGATAAAGATACAAAAACAAGGAGAATGTACTAAAATATAATAAAATGTTGGAGCTGGAAAGAAGATTAATGTGTGAAACAATTTATTAAAAGAAGAAAACACAATTTTAGGCAGATAGATGGTAAAGTGATGAACGAAACCAATTTATACAACAGAATACCCCAGAAAGCTAAGGAATTACCATGGTGATGATGGGGGTGATTGAAATATACAGGATTTTTGCAAAGTCTGTGTAAGAAAGTTAGCCTCCCCTTCCCAGTTCCTTTTGCCTGTTCATATACCCAGAAACTGCCTGCCCCCAAGACTGGAATGTCTGTGAACTAGAAGACTGCCAGAGTTTAGAACAGAGGTATCATAGAGACAACAGAAACATATACATTTACATACTGGCTACTATGAACCCATTTTCCCTATGTGGCTCCCAGAATGCTGGTAGTCAGGCCACTGTCCTCCAGGAGGGACTTTTAAGAGAGTCTTCTTTGGGCCGGGTGCGGTGGCTCACTCCTGTAATCTCAGCATTTTGGGAGGCCGTAGCGGGTGGATCACCTGAGGTCAGGAGTTCGAGACCAGCCTGATCAACATGGTGAAACCCCGTCTCTACTAAAAATACAAAAAAAAAAAAAAAAAAATTAGCCAGGCATGATGGCGCGTGCCTGTAATCCCAGCTACTCGCGAGGCTGAGGCAGGAGAATCACTTGAACCCTGGAGGCAGAGGTTGCAGTGAGCCAAGATCGCACCATTGTACTCCAGCCTGGGTGTCGCAGCGAGACTCTGTCTCAGAAAAAAAAAAAAAAAAAAGAAAGAAAGAAAGAGCCTTCTTTGGAGATTATTATCAGATCAGCCCTTTAGTTGATCTGCTAAATCTTGATTGTCTGCTTATATGTAAGAGTAAAGAGTTGATCAGCTCCTTTACTTACATATAAGCAGGCGACCAAGAATTATCAGACATGAGAGGAGAACACTTCAAATAACACAGGAATCAAAACAAACACTTTTTTAAAAGGCAACTTGGAGGACACAGAAACTACACAGACAATTCTTTTTAAGAATCTTTAGAGAAAGGTATTATAATAAACATAAAATGAAAATGGAATGTTGACAATGAAAAAACCATCAATGAAATAATCTAAGGCTGCATTTGGTAAGAATAAATACTTGGGTTTACTATCTGTTGTCAGAAAGATGTTCAGCGGTAGAGGAATTAAAACTTGAATAAAAAATAAAAAGAAGTATATTATCTTTTTCAAACAGTTTATTTTTATTTTTTGAGACAGGGTCTCGCTCTGTCGCCCAGGCTGAAGTGCAGTGGCACCATCTTGGCTCACTGCCATCTCTGTCTCCCAGGTTCAAGGGATTCTCATGCCTCAGCCTCTCGAGTAGCTGGGATTACAGGCACGCATCACCATGCCTGGCTAATTTTTGTAATTTTGGTGGAGACGGGGTTTCACCATGTTGGCCAGGCTGGTCTCGAACTCTTGGCCTCAAGTGATCCACCCGCCATGGCCTCCAAAAGTGCTGGGACTACAGGCGTGAACCACTGCGCCTGGCCAAACAGTTTATTTTTAGTGTTGCTCTCTGTTGGTGCACCAGAAATGAAAGAGGGAGCTAGATGGAGACATAAGTTGACAACAACACTGATATGGGGATACTCAGATACATCCCTATCATTTTTACCATTCAGCTAGACAGAGGCAGTATAATGCCTATACCCACATTACCTGAAACAAAAACAAACCCAAAACAAAATAAAAACTCAAACATGCCCACAGCTTGCCCTTGTGATAAGATCATGTGTTCACATACTTTCCCTACTAAAGTGATCCATTACTGGCTAATGATGAAAATTCTGTGTTTTTAAAATAATTCTTGAACCATGTGATGACTTTGCCTTTGGCCCATCGGCCATTCACAAAATAAATCCTTTGTATTGCTGCCAATTGGAGAAAGGAGAGAAAACTAAAATTTGCCAACTTATTTCTTGTCTTCTCCTTGAGAAAAATAGGCCATTAATTTTTTCCAACTATGAAGAGTAGGTGGGAACTACCTCCTGTCTTGAGAAGCATGAAGCAAAAGTAGCTACTTTCCTTTCAAATACATCTAAGTATGTTTGCAGGTTTTGTGGCAGCAATACTTACTAATCTAGTTAATTTAAGATTCAACTTTTTTTCAATTCACTTCTTTTGTAAGTTAGATATCATTAATCAGATATTTACTCATTTTAGCCTCTACCTGTTCTTCTCTAACATCAAGTGTCTCACTGGATGGCACTATCCATTAGCACCTCAGGGCAGAAACATGGTAGTCATGTTCAAGTTTTTCTCTTTAGCATCCTACACCCAGTCTGATACTCAGTTCTGTCAAATTTACGTTTCAAATTAATTCCCTTGTCTCCAATACTAGTGCCACCACCTGAGGTGTAAGGCCCTCAGCAATTTTCATCTGGATTACTACTCCTCAAACATTTCAGCCTTCTGACTGGTCACCTGCTAATACCCTCTTTACAAATTAATTTTTCATAATTTCTACGTGCTAATATATATAAAATGAAGTTTACGGTTGAGTGAACTGTGTCATGAATACTTTAAATGATGAAAAAATTCCCAAGTTTCTTGGAATTTAACTATTTTGAATATTGCTACTTACTTTGGGAATGCATCAAAACAGTAGGTCTTCTTGGTATCAGGAAAGGCAACTCGCATTCCCGAAGTCAGAGGAGAATGAAGAATAACAGCAGCACTCTCATATCGAGCAGCAAGATCCACAGACGGTACTGTCCCTATACTTTGGCCATATATAATCACATTTTCAGGGCGAATGCCATATCTACAAAGTTCAGACGTTAAAAACAAAAACCAAAAAAGTTGGAGTGGTATGAAATGTTCCATCATTCCAAAGGATTTGATCTTAGAATAAGACAATGTCAACTAATCCATTTTTTAAACTTAAGTTTCTTAGCTATTAAATACTGTTAGTTTTAACGTTACAATAAAGTCTGTATCATCAGTTTATTTCATGTGTTTCTCTACTTCATCTTTTGGAAGAATAATTGCTGAGGTATTTTAAGATTTCAATCTTAAGAAATAAATTTATTAAATAATTTATTACACTATAATATTTCAACCTAGCATACTGCTGACTAAACTTGGGGCATATCACTAATATTTTAATGAACTGATGTTGAATGAATAGGTCATATTTATTTTCCGTTCAATGTAACAAAAGTTATTTATTTCTCCACACATCAAGAGTGGCTCATTTTAATTTCCAAAATTGGTCATATTGATGAACTGTTACATATAGTTATGGTATGAAATGAATATATGTATGGTTTTAGTAAAGGGCAAATTATGATTTTACGATTTTTCTTAAAATTTATCTTCGCTTAGTTGTAGAAATGGACTAATGGCTGAAAAGATAAAAAAGAATTCCAAACACCACATGGTCCAATCATTTATGAATAGACTTTACGCTAAAATTACAAGGTACTATTTTAATCCCTTTAAAATGGCCACAGGTTTAAATAGATGAAAACTCATTGACTCAATAAATATTTATCGGGTACCTAGTATGTTCAAGGAACTGCTTGCTACTTGTCTACAGTATAATCATCCCAAATGTAAACTACTGCAAGTGTAAGCGCAGTGCTACCTGAGCTAATGAATGTGGGGTTAAAGGTTATAGTGACATTAAATACACCTTTCCACTTAGAAGGCAGACAGCAGTCACTCTGGCAGCTAAGAACATAACAGCTTCTTTTGGAAATCTTTTGCAAAGGTAAAATATCTTTCTAAGAATCTGGATATTCACCAGGAAAGAGCGAGGGAAACTGTCCGTGTGTTCTCTTCCAGGGGCATAATACTATTTCAACTATACAGGTAGTAACACAGCTCTCCCCATATAGTTTCTTCAAGTCAGTACTACACAAGCATTTGTATAGGACACAGAAAGTGGGGCTCTGTCTACTTGAAATTGACTCTAAATATTAGCAAACTCAGAAAAGCTTTTTTCTTTACAACAGACCTAGTTGCACATATTTCATACGAATGAAGAAATTAGGAGAATGAACATTTGCAGCATAACCACAGTTCTTGAGGCTGCATTGTTGCTGTCAGCTGAATATCAGCATTGTTGGTGGCAATCATGAAATTTGGGCTACAGCTAGCAATGACAATGCTCAAGGATAGAGTCGCAGAGGTAGCTGACAATTAAGCATGAGGGGACTCACAAGAGTAACAACTGCCTAACAGTATGAGCTAGAAAGGAGTTTAGAGACCATCTAATCTAGAGTCCAGCTGCCTAATGAGCAGATCTTCAAAGTCACCAGTAGGTGACAGCTCTATAATTAGAACCCAGGTATACTGACTCCCAGTTCAGTGTTTTTTACCTCTGAAGCACACAGATGAGGAACTCAAGGACTTTGTGGGAAAGGTGCATAGTGAATGCCAGGCCCCGAGTTTCTTTTGGTCCATCAGAAGGTCAGAAATTGGAATTATTATGGATATCCAATTTTCCCAAAAAGGACATTCAAATAATAATTATTTAAGTTCATTATTTATTTTCTCTCTCCTGGTTACTTAAGTCCTAACTTTTAATCAGGCAAATAAAATAAAAGGCATGTATTCTAATTACACACATTTCATTAGATGACAGAATTCCAGAACTGGAAAAGATCTTGGGGATCATTTAATTCAATCTCTTCATTAAACAGATAAGGAAACACAGGCGCAGAGAAGTAATATTTCCTAAAGTACCTACACTTATGAAACTCCTCCAACTATATTTTGGTTTCAACATGAAAGAAAACAGAGGTCTAAAATTCTAAAATATAAGTGCTAAAATAGTATGTGGGATTATTGATGAAATCTGCCCATTCCTCATTAACACTGGCTATCAAATATGTTAAAAAAATTAAGGCTGAAAATCATTTTTGAAAGTTTTCTTCAAATTGATAAATGCCAAGATTAAAAAAAAAAAGAAAAAAACAGTAAAGTTGACCACTTAAAAAATGGGATTTTTTCATACAGACACAGAACACTGAACTGAATACTAACATGTTTTGTTTGAGTAAAGTGACCCTTTTGTGTTACTGGGAAGCACTAATAATGAAGGCTGGCTATCAGTTTTAACTTAGCACCCTTTAAAACTTCATTATTCCACTGAAGTTAAACTTTAAAAGTGTGAACCTTATCACTCAATAAAGCTATTTTTTAAATTATACTTTCTTATAGTTGTTATAAGTTATTCAACTGGCTGACTCTAAAAGTGGGCACTCAGTTTCTGTTTGTTTTAAGGCTTGATGGAACTGATATCAATATATGTAAAAAAGATTTTTATTTAAAGCAGTTTTTAATTTATCAATTAAACAATAACTTTACCATCCCCCATCAACTCTTTACCTACTACTTGCCATCTTTTTTTCCTTATTCCCCGTATTTATGTTTTTATATAATTTCAATTGATTTTAAGAATCCCTTTTATGTAGAACTTCGCTATGACAGCATAACTTTATTACATTTCTTTGGAGGGAAAAATAGTTTTAAAGATATTTTTAATATCTTTAATAATATTAACTACTTTATTATTAAAATTGAGGAAATTTTTCCTGACTAAATGAAATCTTTAATATTTAAACATTAAATTAGAAACAGTAAGTTTTCTTTATATCCTATAGCTTCAGTCTAAAACATCCTGGAAGTCAGATATTTTATTTTCATATAATATAAAGAATAGCCTATATTAAGGCATCTGTTTATTGTACACTAACCTGACTAGTAATACACTGAAGTCTACCAAATTGTGATTTTTTTTTCAAGAAAAATGTTTAGGTATCTTGGTGACTAGAAAAGATTAATGCAATTTCTAGTTGCCCAAAATGTATGCTGCTATAATCAAAGAATAACTGACATAGTAAGAAAATTTTATTAAACAATTTATCATAACATTAAAACTTCTTTTTTTTTTAAACAGAGTCTTACTCTGTCACCTGGGCTTGAGTGCAGTGGTGTGATCTCAGCTCACTGCAACCTCCGCCTCCCAGGTTCAAGTGATTCTCCTGCCTCAGCTTCCTGAATACCTGGGATTACAGGCACCCGCCACTGTGCCTGGCTAATTTTTGTATTTTTAGTAGAGACGGGGTTTCACCATCTTGGCCAGGCTGGTCTCGAATACCTGACCTCGTGATCTACCTGCCTTAGCCTCCCAAAGTGCTGGGATTACAGGCATGAGCCACTGCGCCCAGACATTTTTTTTTTGTATTTTTAGTAGAGATGGGGTTTCACCATGTTGGCCAGACTGGTCTCGAACTCCTGACCTTGTGATTCGCCTGCCTCAGCCTCCCAAAGTGCTAGGACTACAGGCGTGAGCCACCGCACCCAGCCTAAAAAATTTTTTTAAACTTGATATCATCTCTCCCAATTTTAGGAACACAGAATACAAAGTAAAATCTCAGTTTTACAGAATGAATACTTGAAAAATAATTCCAATAAGGTATCTTTAAGTTGTACTTCCCAAGAAGTAATTACATAAAATAATGCAAATCTTGGCTTAAGATTTTAATAGAAAGCAATCCAGCCTCATACTGTTAATGACAGATCAAGTGAATAATTAGCTATGTCAGTATTTTCTCTCATTTCCTTGAAAGGTTGCAGCTTTGAATAAACATTTTTTATATCACACTCCAATAAGAAAGCTTACAAAAACCAAACATTTGTCACTGGATTTAATTTTTTTTTTTTTTTAACTTTTTTAAGAGACGAGGTCTGACGCTGTCACTCAGGCTGGAGTGCAGTGGCACGATCATAGCTCACTGCAGCCTCAAACTCCTGGCCTCAAGTGATTCCCCTGACTTTGTCTCCTAAGTAACTAGGACTATAGGCATGCACCATGGACTTCCAGCTAAGAATTTAAGTTAAAAAAATCATACATATATACGTGTATTAATGTAGACAAACAAACCTGAAACTGTCTTTTTTTTTTTTTTTTTTGAGGCGAAGTCTCGCTCTGTGGCCCAGGCGGGAGTGCAGTGGCGCAATCTCGGCTCACTGCAAGCTCCGCCTCCTGGGTTCACGTCATTCTCCTGCCTCAGCCTCCGGAGTAGCCGGGACTACAGGCGCCCGCCATCACGCCCGGCTAATTTTTTTGTATTTTTAGTAGAGACGGGGTTTCACCGTGTTAGCCAGGATGGTCTCGATCTCCTGACCTCGTGATCCGCCCGCCTCGGCCTCCCAAAGTGCTGGGATTGCAAGCGTGAGCCACCGCGCCCGGCCCTGAAACTGTCTTTAAAAACTGTTTTGCTATTATGTGAAATTTAAAATTGCTGTCTAAAATATTTATTCACAGGTATATAATAGTAAATATAACCTCTATATAGCAGTTATGTATAATAAAAACAGCTTTTATTCTATTCTTACACAAGATATTTTTAGCTAACCACCACGAGTATGAAAAATAAATTCCAACCACAATTTACCTTGTCCTAAGAGCAAGCCAAGCAGCTTCAATGTCTGCATAGAGGTTCTTCTCTGTGGGTTTCCCGGAACTGGCACCATATCCAGAATAATCATATGAGAATATATTACAATTAATCCGTGATCCTAGTCCTATGTAAAAGCTGCTCATTTGACCAAGATCAACAGCATTTCCATGTGAGAAAAGTAAAGTGTATTTCGCATTGGGTGAACAACGTACAAACATACAAGCAATTCTGTTGCCTTTACTGGTTCTAGTCATGAAACACTCAATAGCATCTTTTTCTCTAGAAGAATACTGCCAGTCTGCTCGTTCAGACAGATGTAAAGTCCAACGGCTTCCGCTTTCATCACACATCAGTGTGTAAGTTGGATCAGGTGGCAAAAACGCTAATTTTGAAGCAATCTTCCCTGGACAAGGTGGACAGCAGAAGAGGCAACATAGCTCACTAAATGAAAGATTATTCATGCTCTGAAAAAGAAAAGGAGATAGCAAATATTTTAATAACTGAATGTAGACTCATACAATAAAAAGTTAAAACACAGACATGGGTAAATTTTATTGGTGGTTAATGACTATTACTATTTTAGGTATGATTCCAAACAGATTTTTGGCTTCTTTTATTTTTTGAGATGGAGTTTCACTCTTGTTGCCCAGGCTGGAGTGCAATGGCGCGATCTCAGCTCACCACAACCTCCGCCTCCCAGGTTCAAGTGATTCTCCTGCCTCAGCCTCCCAATTAGCTGGGATTACAGGCATGCGCCACTACACCCGGTTAATTTTGTATTTTTAGTAGAGATGGGGTTTCTCCATGTTGATCAGATTGGTCTCGAACTCCTGACCTCAGGTGATTCACCCACCTCGGCCTCCCAAAGTGCTGGGATTACAGGAGTAAGCCACCGCGCCCGGCCTTTGGCTTCTTTCTAGAAGTACTTTAAATCCTGGGGTGAGGCAAATATTCCTGACCAGCAGACAGACTCAAATCCTATATGACAGGTTTCAAATAGCAGTGATTATTATCTCATTTAACAAAAATATCAAAAATGATAAAGGTAATATTTGCCATTTCTTTACAAATAACCTGAAGGTATGAAATATCTTTAGTGTAGTCTGTAATTTCTATGTAACTCAGCAAAAGTTCTTAGAACCTCATGGAGAAGCTACGAATTTAGCATAAAGTGAATACATACTAATAGCATTTATGAAGCTATTTGTCAGGCATTGTGCCAAGTGCTCTATGTGTGTTACTTGGTTTAATTCTCAGAACAACTGTGTAACATAAAGTGAATACATACTAATAGCATTTATGAAGCTATTTGTCAGGCATTGTGCCAAGTGCTCTATGTGTGTTACTTGGTTTAATTCTCAGAACAACTGTGTAAGTTGTTGTGAGAAAGGAAACTTGCACAAGATGAGGCAGTGGTGGAGCCAGGATTTGACTCCAGGCTGTCACTACACTATGTTACCGGGCTACACTGCCTCACAGATTCAGAACACGCTCAGAAGACTATCACTTTGGTCACAGTGCCAGTGGCCCAAATAACCTATAGAACATTAAAGTGTATGTATGTATGCATGCATGTATGTATGTATGTAATTACTGCCCAAACTAAAAAGGCTATAATATAAAGTTTATTGTGGAAAAAAGGTAAAATCTACTAAAGGTAAACTTTTCTAAATGTTTGGAAGAGAAAGAGTACAAGGTTTAAAGTTAGGAAGCTGGGGTAAAATTCTAACTCTACCACTTACCGTTTACCAGCTGTATGTCCTTGGGCAAACTATCTCTTTGACTCTCATTTTCTTCATAAGTAAACAAGGCCAATACCTACACTGAAGGACCTGGTTGTGAATATCAAATGTTGGTGTAGTGAAGGCCCATCATACATACAACAGACGGTGAGTGATGGCCATATCATTGTCACACTTTAACTTAGGGACAAAAATAAAGTAATACTTGTTAGTTCTATCAGTATTTCCTTCTATCTTGTCCTTTTTCAAATTCCTGTCTCTTTTTAGCAGAATTAGGCCATTGCTTAGTTCCAGAGAAAAGGCATTTAAAACCAACACCTTACAGGTTTGGTGGCATCCAATTTTCTCCAAAAAAAAAAAAAAAATCTAAATATAAGAATAGGGGGAAAAAAGTACCCTATTACACCAAAAATGGGAAGAAAACAACTCAACAGAGTGACTAAATGGTTGAGAATATCTGGGGGAAAAAATGCCCTTTTCACTCAATACAGAATCAAATATATCCTATAATGCTCAATATAAATGTGTTTATAAGAAGCAGCAGAAAAAAGCACAGGAAGAGAGAAACAAGGGTAGGTATAACATAAAAGACTTCGAAAGGTGAGGGAAGGGCAGAAAAACATCTTGGATATTAGGAAATGCTTTAATCGCTTTCTACCTTTATTCCTTTTTAGGCTTCAAAATACAGCCTGAATAAGTTAATGGCTTACTCTGGTTGGAACAAGAAATAGGACAGAAATAACAACTAAGTGTCATCTGCTAACTTTAACTGAGGGCTTCCTGAAGTGTTGTGCTGAGAATGATTCTAAGGCATACACAGGGCTTAGCCAGCAAAAGATGTGATAAATTAGTGATGTTTACTATAGACTCTGGCTACAAATTTACTATCCTGGTCAGGAGGATAAAGTGTCTGTTGAAGAAGATGAAAGGGAAGGAACTCAAAGGATCTGTTCCAGAGGAGGAAATGACCTGCAGAAAGATGATGAGGTACAAGGTATAATATCAGTGCTGTCTGTTTAATATCTGTCTATGGTTATTTGTCAACCCCGATTACCTCATATACCATTGACTGCTGAGCCACAATAGCCTTTTAAAAAGCTTAATAAGTAAATGGTACGTATCTAGACTATAGTCCTATAATTTATCTCTTAGCCAGAAAAACTTTTGTTGTTGTTTTTCAAGACGAAGTCTCACTCTGTCGCCCAGGCTGGAGTGCAGTGGTGCGATCTTGGCTCACTGCAACCTCTGCCTCCCACATTCAAGCGATTCTCCTGCCTCAGCCTCCCCAGTAGCTGGGATTACAGGCACACACCACCATGCCCAGCTAATTTTTGTATTTTTAGTAGAGATGGGGTTTCATGATGTTGGCCAGGCTAGTCTCGAACTCCTGACCTCAAATGATCTGCCTGCCTTGGCCTCCCAAACTGCTGGGATTACAGGCATGAGCCACCGCACCCAGCAGAAAAACTCTCATACACTATAATAAACTACTTTTGAAATAAACCTGGCTGGTTGAACATATATAATGCTGTGAAGAAGTTTCTGGGGATGAACACCAAAGGAGAGAAGCAGAAAGGAGAAAAACTGCAGTGCCAGGGTCTAGTTTAATGACAACTTCACTTCCTTAATGCTGACAGAATGACTCCCCTCTTCCACTGCCCAAAAGCCAGATAACTGGGGCTTATTTAATGACAACAACTTGCAAATGATCACTTTCCTAATAGGAGGCCTGGTATAGGGCAGCAACACAGACCTACTTTCAAAAGTTAATTGAATACTTTTTAAGTCTGAAAAATTTCACAAAAACTATAAACAAAACAAATAAATCTAGGTTTTAGTATAGTGTGAGCAAGTTACTGGAAAAACATTTTATTCTGTAAAAAAAAAAAAAATCACTGAAATAGCTTGTTAAACTTAGATAATTTCAAGTCCAACTTGTTCTTATAAAACTCATGCCAGGCGCAGTGGATTGCTTGAGCAGTAACAGTTGAAAAACACATCAGTGAGCTAAAAGATCAGGTTGAGTAATTTGCAAATATGGAATTTTTTTGTGGGAATTAAGAGATAGAAAACAACAAAATTTAATAGATAGAAATAGAAGTAGAAATATCACTATCCATATTATAGAAGTTCCAGGAGAAAATAAAGATAAGACTATATAAGAATTTCTCAGAGTTAAAGGGGGAAAAAAAGTCAGATTGAAACACCTCAAAGTGTACCAAAAAACAACAAACTACTTAAAAATGAACAAGATCAGATGAACATATGGCTTTCTAATATAAACACTGGAAGCCAAAAGACAATGGAGAGATAATTTTAAGCTAAAGATGAAATCAAACTTTTAACCTAGAATTGTACATAGAACAAAAATACAGTTTTAATATAAGGATAAAGGTATCTGGGCTGGGTGTGGTGGCTCACTCCCGTAATCCCAGCACTTTGGGAGGCCAAGATGGGAGGACCACTTAAGCAACATAGGAAAACATTGTCTCTATCAAAAAAAACAAAGAGAGAGAGAGATCTGCAGGCCCACAAAAACTCGTAAGACTTAACCAAATCAAGTCTCTCTTTGAAAAACTCCAGCAAGGAGGGAAGGAGATAAATCCAAGGGAAGGCCAGGCACAGTGGCTCACACCTGTAATCCCAACACTTTGGGAGGCCGAGGTAGGAGGATTGCTTGAGCCCAGGAATTGAAAACCAGCCTGAGCAACATGGCAAAACTCCATCTCTATAAAAAATACAAAAATTAGCTGGGCATGGTAGTGTGTGCCTGTAATCTCAGCTACCGGCGTGGCTGGAGTGGGAGGACTGCTTGAGCATGGGAGGTCGAGGCTATAGCGAGCTATGATAGAGCCACTACACTCCAGCCTGGGCTACAGAGTGAGAGCCTGTCTCAACAATAACAGCAAAACAAACAAAAACCCCCCAAACCCCAAGGGACTTCTATGAGATATCTGAGATATGAGAAATAAAGGAGAATAGTTAATACAATGTTTTTTGTACAAGTGAGCAATGGGAGCAAGGAGGGTAAAGACAACAAAGTATATCCCTAAAAATCCAGAACAAAAACTTTGGTGAATATGAATACAAAGAGGATTGACAAAAGAGAGACTACTTAAGAGGTAAAAATGTGCTGGGGTACCTGACTTGTTGAGGATGCTACTGATACTGATAAGTTTAAGACATAGAAGAAAAGCCTGAATATAAGCATGACTCTTAATAAGTCAGATATAATCATCAGAAAAATGATAGTATAGGGCACATCTAAAGGAGTTACAATTATCCATTACAAAAGTCTAGCTTTAAATATTAGTGTCCAACTTAAGAAGAGAGTAAACAAAAAGAAAACAAGAAAAAGAAAATTAAGAGCAGATATCAACAAAACAAAGAACAAAAAGCAATGGAGAACCAACAGCTGATTTCAGAAAAGGCTTCCACTACTACTAATAGCAAATAGCATTAACTGAACACTTACAATAGTGTCAGGCACTATTCTAAACACTTTTCACACAATAATCCTTTCAACAATCCTCTGCTTTAGGGACTATTATTACACCCATTTTGCAATTGAGAAAACAGAGGCATAGAATAGTTACATAAGTTGCCTAATGTCACAAATCTGATCAATGGAACTGATACATGACAGAATGACTCTGTAACCCAAACTCATAACTACTGTTTTGTGGAAAGGGTACTCAGACAAGACTGATCACAAGAGATAAGCAAAATAAACGAAATAATGTACTAAAGGAAAAAGGACTTTGAGCTACAGACATAGTTTCTAGAAATGAAAGAATATCATGTGTCAATAAATAACCTAGACAAAACTCACGCATTTCTTGAGTAATATAAAAGGACAAAATTGGCACAAAGGCTAGAATATGCAAATAACCATCAGAACTTCAAAGGGAAATCAAAGACCACCTTCACTTAAAATACTTTCATTAAGTGAAGTTATTCCAGAAAATGAATGCTGCTCAACAATTGCTTTCTGAGGCTATTATAACCTTTATCCCAAAACTTAGAACTGTAAATAAAACTGTAAGTCCACTTCACTTTGAACATGCATGAAAAAACCTTAAAAAAAAGAAACAACATGTAAAGTGTATATAAATACAAAATACAAAATCAAGCTGAAAGACAAGAATGACAAATCTTCCAATGTTAAACCAAAGTAATTCACATTAGTGAACTAAAGAAAAAAAACACATGGTTTTCTTAATAGATATACAGGGACAAAACAATATGTTTGGTAGATGATATAATTACCCTGATAGAAAACCAAAAGAATCTAGAAAGTATTAAAACAAATGAGACTTCTCAGCAATTTTGGCAAATGCATGAACTTAGGTAAAGTTGGTACAGTTCAATGTTAGCTAGCATTAAACAACTAAAAATAGTTTAAAAAATTATAAATAAGATCGCACCCACAACCAAAACAACTATCTAGGAATTAATATAAAATAGAATGCAGAAAACCTTTATGCAAAAAAATTTTAAATAAGAACATTAAAAAATGGAAAGAATGACTTAATAGCATTGAGAATGTCAACTCTCCCAGAATGAAAATTTCAAGGTAATTCCCATCAAAATTCCAGCAGAAATTTGAGGAACTCAAAAGTGATTATAAAATTTATATAAAAGTATAAAGATCTATAGAAAATAAAAAAATAAAACTAAGAAAAAAGACTCCTCCACTTATAACCAAGAAAAACAAAATGCAGAGAATTCATACAGAACCTCAAGGAACCCAGAATAGCCAAATCAATCTTGAAAAGAAAACCTAAGTTGGAGGATTCACACTTCCCAATTTCAAAACTCATAATAAAGCAACAGTAATCAAGACAGAATGCTATTGGCATAAGGACAAACAAATATATCTAAGGAATAGAACTGAGAATCCAGAAATAAACCTGACATTTATGGTCAGTTGATTTTTGACAAGAGTGCCAAAACAATTCAATGGTGAAAGAAGTGTTTTCAACAAATGGTGCTAGGGCAACATAATATCCACATGCAAAAGAATGAAATTTTACTCTTACTTCACACCATATACAAAAATCAACTCAAAATGAGTCAAAGACTAAATGTAAGATCTAAACTATGAAGTTCTCAGAAGAAAATATAGGCATAAATCTTTGTGACCTTGGGTTATAAAATGTTTCCTTAGAAAAGATACTGAAAGCACAAGTAACAAAGAAAAAAAAATAGATAAATCAGACTCCAAAATTAAAAACTTTCATGTTTCAAAAGACACAAGGATACTGAAAGGACAACCTACTGAATGTGAGAAAATACAAATAACCTTTACAATTCAACAATTTTAAAAGGACAGCTGGGCACGGTGGCTCAAGCCTGTAATCCCAGCACTTCGGAAGGCCGAGGCGGGCGGATCATGAGGTCAGGAGATCGAGACAATCCTGCTAACATGGTGAAACCCTGCCTCTACTAAAAATACAAAAAATTAGCAGGGCATGGTGGCATGTGCCTGTATTCCCAGCTACTCGGGAGGCTGAGGCAGAAGAATCACTTGAACACGGGAGGTGGAGGTTGTAGTGAGCTGAGATCACGCCACTGTACTCCACCCTGGGGAACAGAGCAAGACTCCCGTCTCAAAAAACAAACCAAAAAAAAAAACAATAAAAGGACAACCCAATTAATAGGCAAAGGGATTTATAGACATTTCTCCAAAAGATATACAAATGGCCAATGGGCATGTGAAAAGATGCTTAACATCATCAGTCATCAAGGAAATGGAAATCAAAACCACAAAGAGATACAGCTTCATCTCCATTAAGATAGCTATAATCAAAAAGACATAATAATAAAGGTTATTTGGCAGGTGGAGAAATTGGAACCCTCATACACTGCTGATAGGAAGAAAAATGGTAGTCACATTAGAAAACAATCTGATATTTCCTCAAAAACTTAAAGAGTTGCCATTTGACAAAGCAATTCTACTCTCAAGAGAAAGCAAAACCCATGTCCACACAAAAACTTGTACATGCATGTGCAGCATTATTTACAATAGCTGAAAAACGTAAGCAATCCAAATGTACACCAGCTGATGAATGGATAAATAAAATGTAGGCTGGGCACGGAGGCTCACGCCTGTAATCCCAGTACTTTGGGAGGCCAAGGCGGGAGAATCCCGAGTTCAGGAGTTCGAGACCAGCCTGGCCAACATGGTGAAACCCCACCTCTACTAAAAATACAAAAATTAGCTGGTGTGGTGGTGCATGCCTGTAATCCCAGCTACTTGGGAGGCTGAGGCAGGAGAATTGCTTGAACTCGGGAGGCGGAGGTTGCAGTGAGCTGAGATCGCGCCACTGCACTCCAACCTGGGCAACAGACTGAGATTCCATTTCAAAAAAAAAAAACAAGAAAACAAAAACAAAACAAAAGGTAGTATATATATCCATAAAATGGGGATGAGGAGAACAGGAGGGATGGAGAATAATAACTAAAGGATAACAGGTTTCTTTCCAGGGTAATGAAAATGTTCTAAAATTGATTTGGGTGATTGTTGCACAGTTCTGTGAAAATTCTGTGAATATATATATTAAAAACATTGCTGGGCGCAGTGGTTCACACCAGTAATCCTAGCACTTTGGGAGGCCGATGTGGGCAGAACACGAGGTCAGGAGTTCGAGACCAGCATGACCAACATGGTGAAACCCTATCTCTACTAAAAATGCAAAAATTAGCCAGGCATGGTGGCACACACCTGTAATCCCAGCTACTCAGAGGCTGAGGCAGGAGAATCGTTTGAACCTGGGAGGCGGAGGTTGCCATGAGCTGAGATTGCGCCATTGCACTCCAGCCTGGGCGACAGGGCGAGACTCCATCTCAAAACAAACAAACAAACAAAAATTGAGTTGTATCTTAAATATTTGAGTGTTATGGTATGTCAATTATATATCAATAAAGAAGTTACCAGAAAATGTCTATAAAGAGCAAAGGTATATACATATATTTGTGGGGTAGATAGGAATTTTCCCTCCCAGATATTAAGACACACTGCACAAAGTCCAAGTAATAAAGACAGAGTGGTGCTGGTACAGAAACAAATAGACCTAGTAACGGAGCTTATGAATAAACCCCTATGTGAATGGGACTAGGGATTGACACAGCTAGTTTCTCAAAGCAGTAGGAAAGGATGGATTCTTTAGTAGATTGTGCTGGGAAAACTTACCACATGGGTAAAGTGGTTGGATCACTACATCATGGAATACAGAAAGCAAATTCCAGGCAGATCACAGACTTAAAGAGCAAAACTAATTTTTACACAATCCACAAAAGACAAACATTGGTAGATTTAGCTTCATTCAAATAAAGGATTTCTCTTACATGAAAAATGTCAGGGCAGGCGTGGTGGCTCACGCCTGTAATCCTAGCACTTTGGGAGGACAAGGCAGGTGGATCACCTGAGGTCAGGAGTTCAGGACCAACCTGGCCAACATGGTGAAACCCCATCTCTACTAAAAATACAGAAATTAGTTGGGCATGGTGGCGTGTGCCTGTAATCCCAGCTACTCGGGAGGCTGAGGCAGAAGAATCACTTGAGCCCGGGAGGCAGAGGTAGCAGTGAGCCGAGATTGCGTCACTGCACTACAGCTTGGGTGACAGAGCAAGACTCTGTCTCAAAAAAAAAAAAAAAAGGAAGAGAAAAGATAAATCTCCTTTTTTGGATGAATTCATCATCCCAAACTGTCAGAATATTTAAAATGTAGGGAACTTCAGCAAAAACAAGAAAAAACTGGGTAACTCAAGAACAATGGGCAAAAGATAGGAATAGGCAATTCATATGGCTAAGAAGTATATGAAAAAAGGCTCAACCTCACCAACTATCAGAGAAATCAAGAAACAGTACATCAAAACTAAAAGAAAAAATTAGAAAGCTGATTATTATCAAGTGCTGGTGAGAATGGGGAAAATGGAAATCTTTGTAAACTGCTTGGTAAGCCATTGTGTTTACCAATGACCCAGAATCTCTCTCTTGGGTAAGTACTACAAAGAAATACTTGCACAGGTCCTTTAAGTGTATCTGAAGTATTATTTGTGTCAGGGCCTGAGATGCAATATAGGTTCCATACCTGGGGAAATGAGTAAGCATGTGTTGGATGCAGATAATAGAAAATTAACACAGTCAGAAGCAATGACTGATGACTAGGGATTAAATATAATGGTATTGGGTGAAAAAAGTAAGGTACGAACAGATCTATAATACCATTAACATACATGCAAAACAGACATAAACATTATCTTTGAGGACAAATACATTTCTAAGGGTACGTATGTCAGAGTATATGCTTACCGAAGGGGTAATGGGGATGGAGGTTGAAGGGAAAAAAAAAATAGAAATTAAGTAAAACAAGAGCAGGGCCTATGCTCATAGATTGATGGTGATAATGTGCTATGAACTAGATTAGAAATTCCAGAGGGTAACAATCACATCTGTTTGCTTACAACTGGACATCTAGTATCAAGCAGAATACCTGACATATAGTAGGGTTTCTAATATTTCTTAAATGAATGAGTTAGTAAATTATTAAGACTGATTCAACTCTTTGCACCCAAGAAGCTCCTACAAAAGAAAGAAATTCACTAAATTTACATGTCAAGAAAAAATGCAAAAATGTTTTGTTACTATTACTTAGGTTTTTCATGTGGGGGCAAAACAGAAGCTTTTTCATATGGGGGCAAAAGAGAAGCAGTCAAATAAAAATCTATGAACCTAAGTGGGGGCAGGTGGAAAAAGCCTTGCAAGTTACTCAAATCATTCAATGTGTTATGAAACACAGAGAAGGACCCTATTCCAGGGAGGAGGGAATCTTGCCCCTCTTGCAATAAATACACAAAATGAAAGGTCAGGCCGGGAACGGTGGCTCATGCCTGTAATCCCAGCACTTTGGGAGGCCAAGGCAGGAGGATCACTTGAGGTCAGGAGTTCGAGACCAGCCTGGCCAACATGGTGAAACCCCATCTCTACTAAAAAAATAATAACAATTAATATAAAAATTAGCCAGGCATGGAGGCATACACCTGTCATCCCAGCTACTCTGGAGTCTGAGGCAGGAGAATGGCTTGAACCCGGGAAGCAGAGGCTGCAGTGAGCCGAGATTGCGCCACTGCACTCCAGCCTGGGTGACAGAACAAGACTCTGCCTCCAAAAAAAAAAAAAAAAAAAAAAAAGGGGTCACCTCAATGTTAAACAGATGGCCCATTGTGAAAATTAAGGTTTTCTTTTTGGCAGGGCATTCAACAGTTTCTTCACTTACAGCAAGAGCAATTTCCTAAAATTGTATGAAATAATAATTTAAGAATCTGCTTCTCCTGGTAACGTTTTCCTCCTCAATGACAAAGAAAAAAGATGAATAACTGATTCTTTCTCAGCAAAACAGGAAGACTAATGTTAAAAAAAAGTCCCTAAATAGAATGACCTACTGTATCTCCTTCCTCTCTTCTAACATAAGAAATTACTGACATGACTCCTGTCAATTTTTGATATAATAACAATTTACTAGGGGAAAAAAAATCTCCTTTTTATCTCCTTGTAATAGTTTCTTGGTAATGCAGACCAACTCACATTACTACTAATTATTATAAGGTTTAAGATTTTTGTTGTACTGAACTAGCATTAAAAGTCTTTAAAAGCAGGTTTAGAGAAAACATTTAAAAGAATGCTTATATCTTTCTTCATTTTGTGTGATATGTTGACAACTATGCTCAGTACACTGTATATGATAAACCATTTAAATTTTGATATATTAGATTTCATGTTAAGAACTATAGTCTAAAATTCAAGATGAATTACTCCATTTATGGATAAATCTGGGGATGCAATATCATTCTATGTAATCTGTAGTAGTATTCAAAGTATAGCTACATGTGAAACTCTAAGCTCTGAGTGTTATGGTTTTTAGAAAGCCATACACATTACAGAGTTTAGTACATACAGAGAAGCTGAATATTCACCTTGAAAGAAGATGAAGCATCCAAAACACAGTATCAAAGTTTCCTGGGCCAGGCACAGTGGCTCATGCCTGTAATCTGAGCACTTTGGGAGGCCGAGTCAGGAGGATCTCTTGAGGCCAGGAGTTCAAGACCAGACTGGGCAACATAGGGAGACCCTGTCTCAAAAAAAAAAAAAAATCCACTAACTCACTAACTACAACTTGGACAGGAGGTACTTAGTTGTATCAATGTTTTAAAACATTTTCTATCTTATCTGGGCATGCCTTATGCAGGACCATAGCTCGTCACACTCTGTTGCCCCGGCTGGAGTGCAGTGACGTGATCTTGGCTCACTGCACCCTCCGCCTCCCAGGCTCAAGCGATCCTCCTACCTCAGCCTCCCGAGCAGCTGGGACCACAGGTGTGTGCCACCATGTCTGGCTAATTATTCGTACTTTTTGTAGAGACAGGGTTTCACGGATGAAACGGGATTTTGAGATCAAAGGGCTCAAAATTCAGGTGACTTTGCAGGAAAAAGTCAACTCTGCTTGAAGACACAAACTGGATGAACTGCATGCTACATGAGTTTTTAAACTCAGAGAAAAAATTTTAAAAATATTAATGTTTTAATATTTTGAATTAAAAGAAGAAATTTTTTCAAAACCTCTTCTTTGAAAAAGAATCATGTCTGGTACTTTTAAGGTAAAGCTGCAATTCTTAAATACCAATAAGATTCTAGATATAGAGTGTAACAGTGCCAATGGGTCACTTGAAAACACCCTTAGAAGTGCGGGTTTTGTTGGGGTAAACTGAACAAACGCCTTAATAATTTGAGTTTAGAAAAATTTAGAGGAGTTTCTCAAATGAAAAAAAAAATGTACTGGGCAATGTGCAAATAAGAGTCCTTTCTCACTGGTGGAAAGTACTGGAGTTAGACGAAAAAAGAAAGTTGAGGTGAAGATAGGAGGCATCAACCAGAGACATCAAAATAGTGTCAGTTCTAGTGTAAGTTGTGAACTTACTATCCTAGTAAAAAAAAAGCTAGTAAGGTTCAGAAATGAAGATCTTAGATCTATGATGACATTATAGTAGAAGATGAAAATTAAGGGTAAAAAGAGTCTATAAGCTGTGCCAAGCAAACTAATTTGGGTCAGAAGTCCTATTTAGTTTAATGCAGTGCTTTTTATTACTTTTGTTTTCCCTCAGTTTCTTGATACTACTAGACACTGCACTAGCTAAGCACACACTCTCCACATGATTATTTAAATTTAAATTACCTAAAATTAAATATTCACTTCTTCAGTCCCACCAGCCACTGTGGCTACAAGTTACACAGCATAGTATGAATATTTCTTTCACTACAGAAAGCCCTAATGGGCAGTGCTGAACGAAAACCTTTGAAACCCAGACAATCCAGAACAAACGGTTCCATGCTTTAAATTCATACTAGCTTCAAATGCTAAAGAGCACCTTCCTTCCTGGCTTTTCCATCAAAGTACATATACGTAAATCTCATAGATCTTTCTGTTGAACACTGATAAAACACACAGAACTAAGTGAGATTGCCTACACAAGACTATTCTGGAAAATTTTATCTTTATGACACAGCCTTATTTCTAACCCAATTCTAACATAAAAGCCATTTTATTAAAAATGACCAGTGCAACTCAATTAGGCTATCTATATGTTTTAATCCACGGTTTGATGAATCAAAAGGATTCATGTTCTTGAGAGGTTCTTGTAAGCTGAAGTTGCCAGTAAACCATGAGAAAGTGTAAAAAACACTTGTGACTATTAGCTAATGAATTTCTGAACATAGTCCAAAACAGTATCCTAAACACTTACAATCTTGATGATCCACCAGAGCAATGTCCTAACAAGTGAACAAAGTCTTACTGATGCAGCAGTAAAACAGGTTGTTGGTTTTTGCATATGCTAGTATCACATATTCCTATAAAACTTTTGGTGACTGGAAAGTACAATTAGCTCAGGGCTTTTAAAAGTTACACCTTTACCTGTTGCTGAGCGTAAGCTAGACATGAACAGACACATGTTTTCTCTCCCTAATCATCAGCTTTTGGCATTTCTATTCTAAGAATCCAAATCATGCTTATCCTCAAACTCAAAGTTCATAGAAAAGCTGTCATATTACATTGTTCCAGAAACATTCCACAATGCACATTATTCCCTAGTTTATAAGTAAAATAAGTCCCTGAGAAACTTTTCAGGTGAGTACCTACTCAGTATTTTTCATACCATAGAACACCCATATGTACCTCAATATTATCTAGTCAATGTAGTCACAAATCTCACAAAATTTAGGATTATAAATAATGAATACAATCTTTTTTAAAAAAAGGTTCATATTATGGGTACCCCAGTTTGAATTTCTAGGAGTTACAAAAAAGATTATTTCTAAGAGTTTATACAAAAAGTTTATAAAACCATTTACAGGTCAACACAGCATATGAGCATGGACCCAAACAACCCTTATTTACCAAGCAGTAAATAAAATAAGGTGTTTCAATAAAGTTAAAAAAACTTCACCAAACAACAACAAAGGTTTTGTTTTTTAGGCAACTGAAACTGCTGTAAAACATATTAGAGCTACAGTGAAAAGACAAAAACGTAAATGGTGATAATACTACTACTGTATGCAAATAAATTAGTCAAGTTCCACAATAGGGATTTGATATTTTAAGAAATAACATTGCTATCATGAAAGTATTACAAGACAAAGTTTAAAAAAAAAAACAAACCAGCCAGGTGCAGTGTCTCTCGCCTGTAATCACAGCACTTTGGGAGGCTGAGGCGGGCAGATCACAAGGTTAGGAGTTCGAGACCAGCCTGGCCAATATAGTGAAACTCCATCTCTACCAAAAATACAAAAAATTAGCCAGGTGTGGTGGCAGGCGCCTGTAATCATAGCTACTCGGGAGGCTGAGGCAGATGAATCACTTGAACCTAGGAGGTACAGGCTGCAGTGAGCCGAGATTGCACCACTGCACTCCAGCCTGGACGACAGTGCGAGACTCCGTCTAAAGAAAAAAAAAAAAATCAAATCGCACGTTACACTATTTTTTAAAAGTCTCCTCGCCAGGCTAAAATTAGGATTGGTTAAAAGTCCACTTCAAAAAATGAAGTTCCCTAGATAACTGTCTCCAACTCATAAGAGTAGAGGTTTACATTGGGAAAACCTCCTCTGAGGAATCAGACTAATCTGAAAGACATATCTTAAAAGATACTGATATGGCAAATTACACAGGGAAGTTGGGGGATCTGGGAGAGTATTTGTGCGATACTGGTGGGGGACAGCTATGCTCTCTACTGTAAGTGGGATGTCAACATGTAAGAAGTAGTAATATAATACTGTTATCTAGCGACATGGAAGTAAACACCAAAAGAATCATTCAAAAATAACTAAATGCCCCTGGGAATTTGTAGAATTATTTGGCTTCCTGACCACATACATGTACAAAACTGATAAAAAACAAAAAACGACCAAAAAAAAAAAACCAAAAAACACTTAAAACTTCTTTAGTTTCTTCCCTAATCCCAACCCAAACCTCAGCCTTGTTCTCAGAAATTACAATTTTGGGTCATTTGTTTTTAATTCTTCTAGTGCTTACTACCATACTCATTTTTAAAAAAAATCCATTATTTCTTATCACAGTGTAGCCTCATTATAAAAGACTGAGCGGGCCGGGCAAGGTAGCTCATACCTGGAATCCCAGCACTTCAGGAAGCAGAGGCAGGTCGATCACTTGAGGTCAGGAGTTTCAAGACCAGCCTGGCCAACATGGTGAGACCCTGTCTCTACTAAAAATAAAAATAAATAAATAAATAAATAAATAAATAAATAAATAAATAAATAGATAGATAAATAAATAAATAAATAAATAAAAAATTAGCTGGGAGTGACGGTGCATGCCTGCAATCCCAGCTAGTCGGGAGGTTGAGACAGGAGAATAGCTTGAGCCCAGGAGACAGAGGTTGCAGTGAGCCGAGTTTGTGCCACAGCATTCCAGCCTGGGTGATAGAGCTGGACTCTGTCTCACACACACACACACACACACACACACACACACACACACACACGAAAGACTGAGAAGATTTACCCTAATTCCCGCCTTCTCTGCTCATTCTGATTTATTTTAGTTTGTATTAGTTATAACTTTAGATATTATAGCTGAACCTGTATTTCTTATTCTATCAACTTTAGGAAGTTTCTTCTGGCTCCCCCATGTAATCATATACCATTATTGCTGACTATACAGTTAAGTTTCACATTAAGTTTTATATCATTTGCAATTTATTAAGTTTTTATCTATTGGTTGATTGTCATTCATTGGATAATAAAAAGTACTTACAGTGTCATTCGCTGCCCATCCAAGGGGCATGGTAAAACTCAGAGAATAAACAGCAATTTTATGTCACTAAATTCCAAGTGTCAAGATGTTTACGTTCTTGATACTCAATTACACCTCACTGTTCAAATATAAGGCACATTTTTGTTTGCTTCACATTTGGACTTTCAGAAGAGGCTTTAATTTTCTGAAGTTTTTGCCTTTTTATTACACTTAACATATTCCAATTTATTAGAATTTGTTCAACAAAATCCATATTGTTCTTAAAGACATGTTTAGAACCCAGTGATTTCTGTTTTAATTTGAAATAATTATGTTCTGGGTTAGTTCACAGCCCAGTTGTCTGCCTACCTAGTACTTCTTTTCATCACATACCTCTGTTGATTCTTAATCTCAAGCTCCTTTTTGTAAGATTTTTTTGTTTGATTTTGCTGTACTACAACTCCCAAGCACTACCCCCCACCCCCTTACCCAAAGGTCTGGGGAAGTAAACTACACTGTTATGTATACGTCCACACTTACAGCAAACTAGGTCTGCTTCAGAATTATAGGTTGTTTCTCAAAATTCTCCTTGAAATTTAAATCATTGGTCCACATTTTCTAGTACCAAGTAATCAAAGTGTCTACCAATCTGATTTTTTAAAAGTGATTCTCATCTCTCCCTCAAAAATATTTATGAGATTTCCCTACATCCTTAGCTCTGAAATTTCATAAGCCTATTATCTAAATGTGTGTTATTGTTTGTTCATTTTGTTTTATACTTAATGGGTCCATTTGATCTAAAGCCCTGAGTCTTTATTTAGCTCAGATAATTTTTCTTCTATTTCCTCTCCATCTTCTCTGTTCCATGTGGAATTCCTTTTTAGGAATCCTAGGACTATCCACTATATCTATAAAGCTTTTCTTTTTGTTCTCTTCATTTGTGTTTTTCAGGTAATGCTTGTTCATCTTGGGTTTCATGCTGTTGGAATGCTTCTTTCTTGACTGTTGATATTTCTAAGCAAAGAACTAAATTGGGTTTCCTTTATATTTGTGTAAGCCTATTGACCCAGAAGGCTTATAGTCTGAATAGGACTGACTGCAGAATTGGAATTGGAACTCCTGTAAGTGCTAGAATAAAGAGGATTTTGGAGATAGAGTAGTCAGTGTCAATCTGTCTCTCACAAACACACACATACGCACTCTCTCTCTCACACACACCCATACCCTGTCTATAGGGCAAACAAGTATGTTCTGTTTATCTCTTCAATGGGACCAGAAGATACTTTACAAATATTTGAGAACATAGTACAGCTTTAACTACTTGGTCCAATAATGTAATTAAAAATTTTACCCAGTAAATTCTTCTAGTGAGATGCCAATGAAGCCTTTGGACAGCACGATAGCACAGTGTAGTCCAAAGAGCACTAAGAATCAAAAGAGCCATGGCTTTCAGTTCTAGTTTTACTATTAAAAAGCTGGTGACTTTAGGGAAGTCAATCTCTTTATACCTCATTTTCCTTTTCTACAAAGTGAAAAACATAAACTGATAATAAGGTTTCTTCTAGTTCTAAAACTTTGTAACTAAGATGTTCTCATAAGCTTCAGATACAATCTTCCATAGTATATAAAAAGAATGAAGAAATTTATAATTTGAAAAACTTTAGGTTTTCAAAGTTGTTCCGGCTACTAAAAACAAAGCTCCTGGCCAGGCACAGTGACTCACACCTGTAATCCCAGCACTTTGGGAGGTCGAGGTGGGTGAATCACGAGGTCAGGAGATCGAGACCATCCTGGCTAACACGGTGAAACCTCGTCTCTACTAAAAATACAAAAAAATTAGCCAGGCGTGGTGGCAGGCGCCTGTAGTCCCAGCTACTTGGGAGGCTGAGGCAGGAGAATGGCATGAACCCGGGAGGTGGAGCTTGCACTGAGAGGAGATCACGCCACTGCACTCCAGCCTGGGCGACAGAGTGAGACTCTCTCTCAAAAAAAAAACAAAAACAAACAAACAAAAAACACAAAGCTCCTAAACAAGTACACTATATTTACCAAAATTTAGTTAATATAAAATTTATAAACATAAATTTACATTTAGCAAATTAATTTGGGGGGGGAAGGCAGGTGATAAGGTGGGGGAAGTGCAGAGGTGAGAGAGTAAGGGAGGTTGTCATTTCCTACAGCGGTTTTCCAAAATGAGTGGTTTTTGTGTCTTGGTCACTGTAGGGAAATAATGTTGTTTTTTTTAAATTATGGTAAAATATAGATAAAAGTTACTATTTTAAGTGTACAGTTCCATGGCATTAAATACATTCACATTATTGTGCAATTATCACCAGATTTTATTTTTCATCTTCCCCAACTGTAACTCTATACCTACCAAACAATAACATCATTTTCTTCTCCTGCCAGCCTCTGGCAACCACCATTTTGTCTCTATGAATCTGACTATTCTAAGTACCTCATACAAGTGGAATTATACAATATTTGTCCTTTTGTGACAGGCTTATTTCATTGTAGCATGTCTTAGAATTTCCCTTCCTTTTCAAGGCTGAAAAATATTCCATTGTACCTAAAACAAACTATTTTGTCCTTTGCACTCACACCACAACAATCACCAGAATACTTCTGTGACCAGATGTATGAGAGATTTCCCCCAATGCAAGCACTCACTTCTGCAGCGGACACCAGATGGGTGTCCTCCCACCCAGTTCAATTCCAACATTATCTACCTGGAGACAGTGTCACATCCCACAGGTTGAGGGCTCCCCACTTCCAATCCCAATCTAAAGCCCCAGGTTGTTTTACCTATGCTTCTGACTAACTGGTTATAAACTGGGGTTCCCACAACCTCTTACTCCAGTCTGATTAATGTGTTAGAGCGACGCACAGAACTCAGGGAGACAGATTTACCAGTTTATTATAAAGGATATTACAAAGGATACAGTTGAAGAGATGCACAGGGCAAGGCATGTAGGAAGGGGATGCCACCCTCCATGTGCTCAGCCATCTGGAAGCTTTCTGAATCCAGTCCTTTTGGATTTTTATGGAAGCTTTGTTAAGTAGGCAATGATTGATTAAATCACTGGCCGTTGGTATCAACTTAACCTTCACGCCCTCTCTCCTCCCCAGAGATTAACAGGCAGGACTGTCAGTCCCAACCCTCTAATCCTGCCTGTTTCTGGGTAACTAACATCCATCCAATAGCTACCTAGAGGTGCATGGCTTTCAGTCAACTTGTTAGCATACAAAGATACTTCACTGGCCGGGCGCAGTGGCTCACACCTGTAATCCCAGCACTTCGGGAGGCCGAGGCGGGCGGATCACAAGGTCAGGAGATGGAGATCATCCTGGCTAACATGGTGAAACTCCGTCTCTACTAAAAATACAAAAAAATTAGCTGGGTGTGGTGGCGGGCACCTGTAGTCCCAGCTACTCGGGAGGCTGAGGCAAGAGAATGGTGTGAACCCAGGACAGCGCTTGCAGCGAGCTGAGATCGCACCACTGCACTCCAGCCTGGGCGACAGAGCGAGACTCTATCTCAAAAAAAAAAAAAAGGATACTTCACTTTGGAGATTCTAAGGATTGTTGGAGTTGTATGACACAACACAAGAATGAAGATCAAATATATATTTCACAATATAATGCACATTTTGCTTGTCCTTTCATCTACTGATGTTTGACTTATTTCTTATTTATCAGTTGGTAACAAAATAGATACTATAACCAATTTGTGTATACATATAAAACTGGATTAAGGTAATAAATACATTAAATTTCAAATTTTTTAGATTTTTTAAAGATGGTGTCTCAGTCTGTTGCCCAGGCTGGAGTGCAGTGGCACCACTTGGGCTCACTGCAACCTCTGCCTCCTGGGTTCAAGTAGGCTCTGCCTCAGCCTCTCAAGTAGCTGGAATTACAGGTGCCCGCCACGACACCCAGCTGCCAAAATTTTTAGAAGTTTTATCTTTAGCACTTGGGGCATTATTACTAAAAAATTAAATTGCAGTCTGTACATATTATTAAAAGCTACCTTCTAAAAGCATGGACATGTATACAAAGGGCCCAGAAAGTCTTATTTCAAAAGGAACTAGACTTCTTGGGCTTAAAAATGTTCATTTTAGCCAGGTGTGGTGGCTCATGCCTATAATCCCAGCTACTTGGGTGGCTGAGGTAGGAGAATACTTGAGCCCAGAAATGTGAAGCTGCAGTAAGCTATGATCACACCATGGCACTACCAGTCTAGGTGACAAAGCAAGAACACGTCTCCTAAAAAAAAAAAGTTTCTTTTGATTGTACAAGTAATCAAATGAACCATTTCATAAATCATTTACTAACTATAAGGTCATGTTTGTCCTTATTAGTTTTGAACCATATAACATACCCCTCCCCACTGCACATACTTAAATTCAAGTATACCTACACCTAGCAATGGCTGCCACACAGAAATCACTCAAAAGCTACTGCTGGCTGAGCTGAATTTTGTCAAAACAAATCAAACAGTATTATTATTGACTGGCAAATCCAAACTTTCAGGTTTAAAACTTTGCTAGGTTAGAAAAGCCAGGCTAGTGTTAATTTACCAAAACACACTTATGCAGCACTTACTAGGTCTTGCTCCAAGTACTTTAACAATCCTATGAGATAGATATTATTTTTTCCTCCCTCCTCCCACCCCATTTACAGATGAGGAAACAGAAACATAGATAAGTTTAACTTATGCAAGACCACAGTGTTAGTAAATGGTAAAGCCAGGTTTCATATTCAGCAGTCATCAGGAAGTGTTCTTAGACCTGGAAGCCAAGAAGTTATAACTTCTTAAGGAATTTGACTAGACCAGTACTTACTTGCCTAAAGCCTATGTCCTGGCCAAATAGGGTATATAATTGTGTTTCAGGCTGAATTATCTGTCTTTGCAACTTACTCTCAAGATTCTTCTGCCTTTTGTAGAATACCAGTATGGAAAAAGGAGGCTATGACCCAGTATAGATTTTTAAAGTTGAGAAGTACTACATTACCTTACTTTGTAAAGTCTGCAATTTGAAGAATGCATCAAGCTGTTCAGCCTCTGAAACACCAATCTGTCAATGTTCTAATACTTAGTTAACTTTCTTATTAATATCTTCTACCAGAAAATGTCAATGTCTCAGGATAACATTATACTGCATATTGCTCTCAGACCTGACTTTGGACAAACCCTTATTTGGATGGTTCGGAGCTAGGTACTATTTAATCAATTCCATGCAAAATCACTTAATGTGCCAACAGCTTGGGGTCAAGCCTAAAAATTACTTTGGAATGCAACAGGACTATTTAGAGTCTGTGGTTCATGGAAAACTCCTGAAACTACATGCAAAATTTTGGGACAAAAGGTCCAAAATATTTAATAACAGACTGACTTGAAAACTACTTTCTCAAAACTCTGGAGGTTCTTAAGATATATTACATTTTCATTTTAAGCTTCTCAGGCTTTACCACTCACCCAATCTAGAACAGCTATAATATCTTAATTTCTATTCAGAAAGCTAAAAGAACCCTTCCTTTTTGCACCTATCTAATCTGTGGTTAAGATGGATATTTCCAGTGCTGTGTAAGACATTTCTGTTACAAAATAAACCAAGCTGAATCTTAATCTACTCATATCTTGATTCAGTGAATGCTCATTCTGTCCCCAACTTCACTTCTATATGATTAACATTCTCAGCTGTAGATAGGAATTTCTACATTGTACTCCTGACTTCAATTTCTTTTTTTACCTTTTAGAATTGCATAAAATTGCAGACTACAAATGTAGTAGCAGACTTCTTATCCCTGCCCTGAAAATATGTCTACATACAGGCATTAAGGAATATCCCTAGTTCTGTCACCTATCCAGTGGAGGTTCAAGAGAACTTGGTCAAGATATCAAACTTCTAAAAAATATCTTGAGTTCTTGGTAACTTAGAGATACTGGTGAAGGAGGAGGGTTAGAATTTCAGCCTGCGAATAAAAAAGATGCCAAATTTGTAGCATAAGGCTTCAGCTTTTCCTAGTGGAAACGCTGTTTAAAAAGTCCTCTGATGGTTATTGCAAAGTCAAGCAAATAAACAGGGGGTCTATGTATATATACAGTTCTATCTTCTACCAAAACACACACACACACACACACACACACATATATACCTTCTTCAAGACATAGGAGTGTCCCTCTCCTCACCTTTTCAAAGGCAAATGACAGAATTAAAAGGGAAAATGGGATAAATGGACATAGAGAAAATTGATTAAACCCCTGTATAGGTTTTCATGTTGTTGCAAAAAAGATCCTTTTTTCTGAGCTGAAGAAGCTGAATTTGGTTAGGAAATGTCATCTCTCTCTTCTAGCAGCCCTGGGGCTGATTATACACAAAACCTCTTAGAATAAGGGTTAAGATGTTCAGTGGTGAGTGCCCAAGAGGAAGTACAGAACAATAAGAAAATGTTTAGGTCTCTCATTGGAGACACATGAATTTATAACTAGAAAGAATTTTAGGTGCCAACTAATGGCTAATAAATCAATCTGTCCCCTTTTTACCTAAAGATTAACCAAGAAAAGTTACAGAAGTGGCAGCTCCAAGAATAACCTATAAAACTAATTAATAACAGTTGGCTTAGAGGGTTTCAACCACTCCATATCATTAAACTTCTTGTAACCTTGCTCTACATGAGATATAAAGTCATTCTGCAGGCCACGCTCAGTGGCTCATCCCAACACTTTCGGAGGCCAAGGTGGAAGGATCACTTGAGCCCAAGAGTTCAAGACCAGCTTGGGCAACAGAGTGTGTACAAAAAATAAAAATTAGCTGAGTGTGGTGGCACACACCTGTGGTCCCAGCTACTCAGGAGTCTGAGGTGGGAGGAGTGTCTGAGCCCAGGAGTCGAGGCTACAGTGAGCCATGATCGTGCCACTGCAATACAGCCTGGGCAACAGGGGAAGACCCTGTCTCAAAAAATATAAAAAATGAAATTAAAATGAAGCCATCTTGCAAAGTATTTCCCAAAGGAAGTTATATTCCTCATTTAACTATCAATCCCTTTTCCATATACTATATATAATACCTTTTTAGTAGAGATATGGGGGAATTATAACATTTATGCACTCTCAATATAAATGTAATACTCTTTAACTCTCTTTACATAGATGTTGTAACATGTCAGTCAATCCTTACTAATGTGGCCTTCAGTTTGTCTACCCAGTTTGGCTAGCTGCATAAACTGTCATCTCTACCACTTCCTTTTCCTCTGGCTGCAGCTGTTTTCCCTTAATCATATGCATCCGTAAGTAAAGGTTTGAAGAAATAGCACTACTCTTAGATGTGTAACAAACACTTGTTACTTGTGCTTAATAAAACTTTTCCAGCCTCAAAAAGTTTACATTTCACCACCTTCTTCAAATATGGAAATTTTGTCTTTTCATACATTTTTTTTCAGTAGTGCATAAGAAGAAATGGAATAAAGATTTCAAAGAATAGTCTAGATGCCTAATATAAGAAAATAAGAACAATGTATTTAACAGATTGGGAATTAATGTTCTGTAGGGTCTTTTCATCCAATAAAAAATTAAGGGCTATTTAATGTGGAGTCGATTTTAAGCTTTCAGAAATCAGAAGACAGCAGAGATCAAGAATTAGGAAAGCCTTTGTGAGAGAATTAGAACTTCATTTAGATATGACTTCCCAAAACGGAGGGAAAATCCTCCAGGCTAGGAGGATAATGTGTAAAGTGAGAAAGAAGAAAAGCATAGGGTGCACGGTGGAAAGGAAGTAAAAACATGGGAGGCTGGGCATGGTGGCTCACGCCTGTAATCCCAGCACTTTGGGAGGCCGAGGTGGGCAGATCACCTGAGGTTGGGAGTTCGAGACCAGCCTCACCAACATGGCAAAACTCCATCTCTACTAAAAAAAAAAAAAAAAAAAATTAGCTGGGCATGGCGGTGCATGCCTGTAATCCCAACTACTCAGGAGGCTGAGGCAGGAGAATTGCTTGAACCCAGGAAGCGGAGGTTGTGGTGAGCCAAGATCGTGCCATTGCACTCCAGCCTGGGCAACAAAAGTGAAACTCCGTCTCAAACAAACAAACAAACAAAAAACACACATGGGAAAGGGCGGGTTTAGACATGTGAGAAATTTAAAAACAAATCTCTGGCTGGGAGTGGTGGCTCCCACCCGTAATCCCAGCACTTTGGGAGGCCGAGGTAGGTGGATCACTTGAGCTCAGGCATTTGAGACCAGCCTGGGCAACATTGCAAAACTCTGTCTCTACCAAAAAAATTAGGCGTGGTGGTGCACACCTGTAGTCCCAGCACTTTGCGAGTCTGAGGTGGATGGATCACCTGAGGTCAGGAGTTTCAGAGCAAGCCTGGCCAACATGGTGAAACCACATCTCTACTAAAAATACAAAAATAAGCCAGGTGTGGTGGTGCGTGCCTGTAATCCCAGCTACTCAAGAGGCTGAGACATGAGAATAGCTTGAACCCAGTAGGCAGAGGCTACAGTGAGCCGAGATTGTGCCACTGCACTCCAACCTGGGCGACAGAGCAACACTCTCCGGGAAAAAAAAAAGAGAGAGAGCTGAGTAGCAACAATACAAGCAAATACTGTTTTTGTTTTTTCTTTCAAAGAAATGTCCTAGGGTAGGTCTGAAAAGTATTTTAGCCAAAGCTGACAGAACAATGTTTCCAAAGCTGTACGCCAAGTAATGCAACTGGGGAAGAGTGGGATGGAAGAAAGCAGAAGAGGTTTGTAAAAACATTGAGGCAAATCCTTTATTTGAGATGAATCTCATAGGCTGAGCCTGTAGTTTTTATTTGGTAGTCTATATGTCTAGGGTATCTTTGGTGTAAATACTTCTTTGTGATAAGGAAGAAAGCAGGCATTTAAGACGGGTGGTTGGCTCACCCTTACAAATGTTGCACATCAGGTTACTAAATGGTCTTGCATACCCTTTTAGGCAGGGATCCCACGGACCCTGTTATTAGATGAGTTAAATATATCTTTGACAACATTACTTGGACCTGTAGGAAATATAGGAATTGTGGAAGGAGCACTAGCCCAAGAGTTGGAAAATGAAGGTTCTGGCTATAATTCTATTTAAATGAGCTCTATGCCCCCTACTGCCTCAATTTTAATGTGAAAATAATGCACTATGAGACATAGAGCTTCTCTGGCAAAATTATACTAAATCCTCCCTCTTCTCTGTAAACTGCCTATTTCGGGGACATCATATCCTATGTTAACATTATCTTTATGCAGCTAAATATGGCTCTCTTCCTGCCTTGTTCTTACAGGGAAAAAAAAACTTTAATTCTACATTCCATTAAAAATACTGAGAATATTTTAAAAGCCTCTAAATGACATTTCTAAAAGAAAAGTAAATTCTTTAGGAGCCTTACTAAAAACAAGCCAGAACAGTATCAGATAGGCAGGAAATTTTCATTGACTTTAATATCTTAAAAGTCTAAACCCCAAAAAAGACAGTTCAATTGAAAAGTCAATTTATGTCATCTTTAATTGTAAATAAGAAAAATGCAATTCTCTGAATTTATTAAGATTGCCTTTTCTATCCTTTTTGTACTAGTTTCTCACTATGAGGAAATGAAAGGATTAACTAGGGTTATACAGAATAAGAAAACAGAAAGAACAACTCAAAATGTGAGAGTAAACACAAAGAAAAATATTTGAGTAAATGTGAATTTCTTCCATTCATATGTTCTCCTAATCTACAGTTTCTTTTCTAGATGGCCTACAAGGTGATTTCCCGCTTAAAAACTCCTTGATGGCTTCTCTCTCTACTTGTAAAAAAATCAAGGTTCAGGGACGGTGGCTCATGCCTGTAATCCCAGCACTTTGGGAGGCTGAGGCGGACAGGAGTTCGAGACCAGCCTGGCCAATAGGGTGAAACCCCATCTCTACTAAAAATACAAAAATTAGCCAGGCGTGATGGCGTGTGCCTGTAATCCCAGGATTACTCGGGAGGCTGAGGTGGTAGAATCGCTTGAATTCATGAGGCTGAGGTTGCAGTGAGCCAAGATCATGCCACTGCACTCCGGTCTGGGCGACAGAATGAGACTCCATCTCAAAAAAAAAAAAAAAAAAAAAAAAGTCAAACTTCTTCACAGGTCCTTAAAGGCCTTGTGTCAAGTGGCTTTTGCTTACTCCTCCAACCATATCTTGATACTATCCCCCCCTCATCACTATAGTTGCAGCCTCTCTCACTCACCATCTTTCAGTATCTTGAAAGCATGAAGCTGTTTCCACATCAGAGTTCATGCACTTGCCTAAAAAATTTTTGCATGGGCTGGGTGCAGTGGCTCACGCCTGTAATCCCAGCACTTTGGGAGGCCGAGGTGGGTGGATCACAAGGTCAGGAGATCGAGACCATCCTGGCTAACACCGTGAAACCCCGTCTCTCCTAAAAAAAATACAAAAAATTAGCCGGGCATGGTAGCGGGCGCCTGTAGTCCCAGCTACTCAGGAGGCTGAGGCAAGAGAATGGCCTGAACCCGGAAGGCGGAGCTTGCAGTGAGCCGAGATCGTGCCACTGCACTCCAGCCTGGAAGACAGAGTGAGACTCTGTCTCAAAATAAATAAATAAATAAATAAAAATTTTTTTTGCATTTATCTGTATCTAGATTCTACCTACTGTACCTGAGTTGTTTTTTTTTTGTTTGTTTTTTGTTTTTCTTTTTTCAGAATCAAACCTCTTTACTTCTCACTTACCAATATTCCCTGTCAGACCCAAAATGAATTGTAATATAACATCTATCACCGACTTGTAGGATCACTGACAACCTCTTCACAATTTCGAAGTATAACAGGTATTTTTCAATCTTCAACTTATACAGGATCACTTTATAGCATTTAACATCGTTGTCCTTTCCTTCCTTCTTGAAATTAACCTTCAATCTTGGTTTCTCTGATGGTTTCTTCAAACTCTTTTTTAACCTATTTATTTATTTTTATAGATTGGTCTTTTGTCTTCCTCTTTTTATCTCACCCAAACCTAATGCTTTAACTACCCTTTATACTACAATGTTACCTAGATCTAAAAATCTAAATCTCTAAGATTTCAGGTCTCTCCCCTTAAACTCTAGACTCTGAAATATCTCCATCTGCATTTCACTCTTTCCCCATCCCCCTCTTCATTCCTCTCATTCAATCAAGGTCTACTTCCTATGGACCTCTCTCCAAACCTCTTAGCCACATTTTTAGCTCAACCACTTTTCAATGAATGTTATAAAATCACTCACTAATATCTATTTCATACCCCCCTAATCCATGCTCTACACTGCCACCAGGTGATGTCACTTTCCTGTTTAAAATGTTCCAATGGGCCTTTCAAGCCCTCTTAAATAAGTCTAAATTCTCTGGCATGCTATACATGATTCCCCCTACCCTCCTTGGTCTCTAGCCTTATTTCTGAGCACTGTCCTATTCATTTATTCTATTTAACAGGCTGTTCCTCACTAAGAGAGGTTCTTTTCTGCTTCTGTGCCTTATCACATATCGTTCCTTTTTTGTTGATAAAATCTCCCCAACTCATCACTCCCCCTTCAAATAAATGAAACTTTTACTAGTTTTTAAGCCTCTGTTTAAGCTGTACTTCCTTCCGTAGGGGGCAAAAACAGTCTCCCCTGACCCGTGCCCATGCTGATTAATTTAGATAATCTCTTTAGTGAGACTTATTTTGGTTTTTGGGTGCATATGTATGAATTAGGTTATGAAGCAAAATGTATTTTTTATAGAATCTAATGAAAAATGGAAAGCCATTACCCTAGGGGTTTGTATCAGAATGCCCCTTATATATGTAAAGTCCTGCTTCTGGCTATTATCTCATTACCCCCACCTTCCACCCCACCCCCACCCTTTTAGTTTTTTTATTTTTTTCAGGCTAGTCAAATGAAGCAGTGGAACTGGAGAAGGAACAAAGAAGTCTGTAGCAGGTTGTTATCAATTAGTTGTAAAGGGACTGTCATCAGCCCCTAACTATTTGATTAATAAAAGTGACAATGAGGTCTGTTAAAAAGCTCGGAAGAAAATGTAACTTGTAGTGTTTCAGATGTAGGCTTGCCAACACAAGTTACTAAATGACATTTTCTTTGCTAATAACTGATATGCAGAGAATAATCATTACTTTTAGGGGTTGGGTCCACAGAGCTAGAGTGAAAAATTATCAGCACACTAAGCAGGACAGTAATCAGAAACAAAATATCTAGGTCACAATCTGCAGATGACATTTTTGGGAAAAGTTTATTATACGAATTATTTCCATTGATTTTAATTTTCAAAACAAACTTAAAAAAAAATCTAAATTCAGAAGCCAAACAAGTTTGACATGATTGATAATGTCTTTTTTGTTCCTGGAGGCACTTGCTTTACTTCAAGTTTCTTGTGATTGGAATGGAGACTTGGCTGCACCAAGTAAATGAAGTTATTTCAACCCCCTTTCTTCACTCTGATCTACATTAGGCATGTGCTATGCATTTTCTAAATCCTACCCTTTTAATGTGACTACATCCTCAACATAAATCTTAAATACTCTGATAAGCCATAATTTTAAAAAGTATTTATCTGTATAAAGTATTTTTAAGTGTAAAGGCCTCTAACTATTGTCATCCTTTTTTTTTCACTGATAGATAATATTTTACCTATTTATGGGGTACATGTGTTTGCTACATGCATAGAATTCTAACATCACCTCAGACACTATAAGAAGCTTCTCATGAGGAAAAAACTGAAAAGTAAAGTCATAACTAAAATATTAATTGCTTGTTTGCTAGTGATTTTCCAACAATCTATGTATTTTTGCTTTTATACTTTAAAGAGAGTCCATTTTAACACTATTGAAGAAAAGAAAGGAAAATATAATCAAATATAATCAGATTTGATCCAAATTCTCTAATTTTCTGTCTCTATGCAATTAGCAACCTCAGTTCCTTCAACTGCAAGATGATACATATCCATTGCCTTCATCACAAAGATGACATGTGGTAATTAATGGGCTAATACCTGTAATATAATCTGAAGCTCTAGCATAAAGACATTCTATAAGTACAAAACACTTTCTCAATAAATCTGCATGAGATGATTTTTACATGAAAAAGGTTTAGGGTTTGTCTACAAATGACTGTATGTTAACAAAATAGACTTACTGCACTGACTGGTTCTTTCCATCAACGTTTTAGAATGAGTGAGATAAATATTTATCAAATAATGACACAGATAATTATAGACCGTAATAAATGTTATGAAAATAAAGTACAGAGTGCTATGAGAACAAGGTGGGGGGCGGGAAGTAGGCACTTTCACTTGTTGTATCTTTTAATCTTAATAATACTTTTCCCAGGTTATCATGAAGAAATCAAGAATTCAGGTTAAGTTAATTAGCTTGTCAAGTTCACACAACTTAAAGGTGGAGAGAGCCAGGAACACAGGTTTCACTTAGAGACCATATTCTATCCACTCTTCCAGTATTTTGCTAATATCTGAATTGCTAATACTCTCACTGACTGCACATCTCTGCCCATTCTCTTCTTCCCTATTTAACAGGTTCAACTAACTCCTTTGGTCCACCTTACCCCTCTCTATGTTTTCTTTTATTCCAAAGCAGTTATCACTTTCTAATATATTATTTGTTGTGCATAGTATCAGTGGGCCTCTGGTAGGTGATAAGCTCCAGGAAGTTAGGGAGCTTTGCTTGTTTTGCTCATAGATGTCATCCCCACCCTCCCATTCCCAGAATAGTGACTGGTACCCAGTGGACACTGGCCCAATTTTCCTTTCCTGTTTTTCAGCTTTAGCTGTATGCAAGAACTTGTTTAATCATTCTCATTTTTAATTACTAGGAAAACAAAGAAGTTTGACCGTATAGCTGAGAAAAATTTATATTCAAGTAACATTTAAATTTAGCCTGAAATTCTATTCTGTTAAAAAAAATTAGGGTCATCAGTATCATTTTTAAAATCCTAGCCATAATAAAAGTGGTGAAAAGACATGTCAAGCAAACTCCGAAATGTGGAAGATGCAGATGAGGATCAATGATTAGTATTTAAGAGTGTCTACTCACATTTGATGATGCTGTAGTGGGTAAACGTGAGACACAGATGAAACATAAGAATCACAGTACACTAAAGTAGTAGTTCCTAAACCTTAGGGATTTCAAAAAACAGGTAAAGTAAAAAAGAGAAAAGTTGGAATGAAAGAGGTGTCAAATTTTAATTTTGACACAAAGGGATATTAAGAACTAAAAACAATTACTATCACTGTAATTTCATCAGAACATCTTAACATAAAAAAATTACCTAATTTCACAATAAAGGGCAGTTATTTTTAAGTAAATTTAGATCCATGAGCACCTCATTATATACAAACAGTTCAACAAAAATTTAAGATCTAAATGTGAACCCTTAAAAGATGCTCTGAAAGAATTTTTATAACCCCAGTATAGAGAAGGCTTTCTCCAAAAGAATGATACATTTGATATTAAAATTAAAAAACTTCTAGTCATTAAAAGACAACATATTTAAAGTGAAAATGCATGCTAAAGAGTGGAAGAAGTTTTTCGTTTTTTTTTTTTTTGAGACGGAGTCTCGTTGTGTCCCCCAGGCTGGAGTGTGGTGGCATGATCTCGGCTCACTGCAACCTCTGCCTCCCAGGTTCAAGCAATTCTCCTGTCTCAGCCTCCTGAGTAGCTGGGATTACAGGCGCCCACCACTACACCCGGCTAAGTTTTGGTATTTTTAGTAGAGATGGGGTTTCACCATGTTGCCCAGGCTGGAAGATATTTTTAATGCCTACCAAGTATTATTACAAAGAATACATTAAAACAAGATGCAAATAAAAACTACAATGAGGTACCATTTCATACTCCTCAGAATGGCAAAAATTAATAAAATATTACTACTAATATTTTTCTACCTTCTAAAATATCTGAAATGCAGACAAGCAGACCCTCTCTCATGCATTATGGACTGGAAGGTATACTTTGTACAGAAAACCGACAGTTATTTAATAAAGTTGAAGACATTCATACGCTGTGATCTAGCAACCTACTACCAGATTTATAAACCAGGGCAATCTTTCTCAATGACAGCTTTTGGCTACTATAATGAATGAGGGGCACTACTAAATAGAGGCCAGGAATGCCAGGCACTTTTCTTGCATAAAGAAAGTGCTGCTCAGATTGGGCGCAGTGGCTCACACCTGTAATCCCAGTACTTTTGGAGGGGGCAGGCGGGGTGCGGTGCCATGGTAGGCAGATCACTTGAGCTCAGGAGTTCAAGACCAGCCTGGCCAACATGGTGAAACCCTTGTCTCTACAAAAAAAATACAAAAATTAGCTGGGTGTGGTGGTGCACGCCTGTAGTCCCAGCCACTCGAGAAGCCCAGGTGGGAGGATTGTTTGAGCTTGGTGGGGGTCGAGGGTTCAGTGGGCAGTGATCATGCTACTACACTCCAGCCTGGGCAAAAGAGTAAGAATCTGTCTCAAAAAATAAATAAATAAATAAATAAATAGTGCTGCTCCATGTCTCATGACTTGAATATTCTGCTGGACATTCATAGAGGGGAACAGAAAGAGGAAAAAAAACCCACTAATGTCAGATAATTCTAAACAGGATTTAATACCAAGTTTATTTGTATAGTTTTAACATAGATGATTTGTTATGAATGCAATCACTGTGTAAAGAGGTAAGACTGCACTTTTATTTCTGTTTAAACTTTTCTGAGGATAGTTTGTTATTTCAAAAAATCATTTTCCACTTTTCCACCAATGACAGGCCCAGCATTGGTAACTGAATGGCTAACATACCTGTTTTAATCTGTAGCTGTTGTATTGATGGAGACACCATCCATTGGTACAAAGCGTCTAATTACTACTATTTCTTTTAACAGTGCTTCTTATATTTCAATGCATATATGCATCACCTGGGAATCTTGATAAAATACAGCATCTGGCCCGGCACAGTGGCTCATGTCTGTAATCCCAATGTCCCAGTGCTTTGGGATACTGAAGAGGGAGGATCACTTGAGGCCAGGAGTTCAAGATCAGCCTGGGCAAGACAGCAAGACCCTGCCTCTGTAAAAAATCTAAAAATTAGCCAGGCGTGATGGTGCATACCTGTAGTCCCAGATGCTCAGGAGGCTGAAGTGGGAGGATCCCTTGAGCCCAGGACTTTGAGGTTACAGTGAGTTGTATGGCTCCAGAGATCCTGTCTTTTACATTATTAAAAAACAAACAAACAAACAAAAAAAAAAAAAACAGCATCTGCATCAGTAGGTTAAAGTCTGATGCTCTGCATTTCCAACAAGCTCCCAAGGGATTCTGATGTTGCTGGTCGACCATTACACTTGGTGGCTAATCTTGAATGTAGTCTTGAGCTCGAGTATTTACAAAGTGAAACACATATTACTTTATTACAAATTTTTCTTATTTTATTAAGGCCATTGCTTTCTTTAAAGTACTGTAAAATATTTTCTATGAACATGGGATGTAGGTAGGGTCAAGAACCACTGCTCTAGAAGTCTTACACAACAGATACCTAACATATACAGGAATATTCCTTATAGTACTGTTTAATAGCAAACAAATGGAAACAACAAAAATGACCATCAACAGAAACCTGACATAGTTATATAACAGAGCACATACCACCTAACAGTAAAAGTAAATAAACTAGAGCTACCTAAATAAACATAGATAAATCTTGGCCAAGTTGTGTGAAGAAAGCAAGCTAAATAAAGATATCTGTATTTAAATAGTCTTAAGACAATCAAAATAAAACTATATATATAATGTTCATAGGATAAAGGTATGTAGTTAAGTATCAACACATGGATATAGTAAGGATGCATGTCAACTTTGGGTCACTGGTTAGATATCAGGGGGAAAAGGGAACAGCATTTAAGAGAGGTATTAACATACTAAGGAAACCTCGTTTTTTGTTTTTGTTTTTCTGAGACAGAGTTTTGCTCTTGCTGCCCACGCTGGAGTGCAATGGTGCTATCTTGGCTCACCACAACCTCTGCCTCCTGGGTTCAAGCGATTCTCCTGCCTCAGCCTCCTGAGTGGCTGGGATTACAGGCATGCACCACCACACCCAGCTAATTTTGTATTTTTAGTAGAGACGGGGTTTCTCCATGTTGGTCAGGCTGGTCTCTAACTCCCGACCCCAGGTGATCTGCCTGCCTCGGCCTCCCAAAGTGCTGGGATTACAGGCGTGAGCCACCGAGCCTGGCCGGACACTTCGTTTTAATTGGTAGTTTTGTTTGTTTAACTGGGTGATGGGTACATGGATATTCATTATATTGTATGGCACCAACATTTATATTGCTATGTTAGTTCTCACTTCACTTGGACAAAACTCTTGGGCATGAACAGGTGTTTGGAAAACACTGCTCCAAAGCAAAGGATTCAGGACTAGAGAAGACCCAGGTTCAAGCCTCAATTCTACTTCTTACTAATTGCTTAGCTTTAGGCAATTGAAATAATTAACTTATCTGGGCTTTATTTATTTCATCTGTAAAAATTCCACAAATGGTGAGGTGGCTCACACCTGTAATCCTAGCACTTTGGGAGGCCAAGGCGGGTGGATCACCTGAGGTCAGGAGTTCAAGACCAGCATGGCCAACATGGTGAAACCCCATCTCTACTAAAAATACAAAAAATTAGCCGGGCGTGGTGGCGGGTGCCTGTAATCCCAGCTACTCAGGAGGCTGAGGCAGAAGAATCACTTGAACCCGGGAAGCATAGGTTGCAGTGAGCCGAGATCGCGCCATTGCCCGCCAGCCTGGGCAACAAGACCAAAACTCCGTCTCAAAAAAAAAAAAAAAAAAAAAGCCACAAACTCACCTTCCCTCTCTCCAACTCACAAGGCTGGATTCGACAGGCAAATGGGGCAATGTATGTGAGAAATTTTAAAGAGTAGGAATGGTAGGGGGAATTTTCAAAATTAAGAGCAAAACTTTGGATAAATCAGAAGTAAAATCTACCAGTAAATAAACCAACCAATAAAATACACTCTATTTTCTTGTCATCACTGCTTCTAAAGATCTTTTTTTCTTTTTGACACAAGAAAAAAAGTACAGTTCATTTTGAGATACTGTGCAAAATCACTCAAAAGACAATTAACTTTGGTTTCAGTCACTTAGTTAAAAAAAAAATTTATCCACGACCGATGTTACTCTGGAATCTATTGCCAGACGTCAGAAGGCCTATCATCAATAATATTCCACCCCTCCCGCCTTTTCTGAGACACGGGCTTGCTGTCGCCCAGGCTGGAGCACAGTGGTAGGATCAAGGCTCACTGCAGCCTCAACATCCCGGGCTCAAGCGATCCTCCCACCTCAGCCTCTAGTGTAGCTGCAACTACAGGGGTACACCACCATTGCTTCTAAAGATCTTAACACCAATCTTAATACGGAAGAAATTTTAATTCTTAAATGATGGCATAGGGAGAGTCATTCTCCTTATCTTTATGCTAACTGTTCATCAAAGGATTGAAATTCATAATATCAAAACATCAAAACAAAGTAAGAGCACTGCATTAAAAAGTATTCTCATTTAACTTATATCAATGTCACATAACCAGAGTAACTGTTGCTTATATGGTTCTCACTCCCCTTTTTATAAAGTGAGCAGGTGGCACATTTTATGAGCCCTATATTACAGATGGAGAAAACTGACTCAGATGTGGGATAGCGTGCCTGGAGTTGTAGACCAATTCAGTGTCAAACTTGGAACAGACACTAATTGCTTAATTCTTCTGTGTTCATTAAGCTACTAAAAACATTATTTTTTCATGATGTTTTTTGGTGATTTTGTTTGTCCCAGGAAACAGAAAATTCTTTGTCAGCAGTCATTTCATAAACATTTCAAAATGGGCAAAGATACTCAAGGAAACAAGCTACTCATCAACTAGAATACTGCACACTAAGGGACAAAATTAAAACTGCCTAGCCTGCTAAAAATCTAATCCTGTCCTTGCCAATTAACCTTATTAACACTAGAGTAGGAGAAAAGAGAGGTCAAAATATAGGTGAAGGTGCCATTCATTTCCTTCTGGATTTCAAATGATATGACAATTACTGCACAACAGAGATTTTTACCTCTGCTGTTCCTTAAGTAACACGACCCCTATTCTCCAAATAAAAACTTACCAACAAGTTGGGCAGTCTCAAATTAGAATACTAGCAATCACGACAATTGAAAATGATACTGGCTATCATTAGATGTCATCCAACTGAAATTCATGCTATAAACATATGTAGAGAAACTCTTTACGGAAAAAAGTTCATTTTAATGTAAATTTCCCTGTTAATCTAAACAGATTAACGTTATTACAACATGTATCTGGCTTTCTACTCCGACTCATTAGGTATTATAGTTTCATATGTTGGCACAAGATCTCCAAAGATTTATTAGAGGCATAAAAAAATTCCAAATGAATCATCTATAGATCAAGCATCATATATCACAAAAAGTATTAAGCAGGAACACATTTCATAAACAGCGAAATTTAAAGGTCACCCTCTGTATTCCGTTATTCATCCTTTTGCTTACCAAATCTACTTCACACTGACTTAAAGCATCATTTACAAAAAATTCTCTTCTGGCATTGGCAGAAATCTCACCAAAGATCAAAGATCTGAACTTTTTTTTTTTTTTTTAAACAAAAACCCCAGGTTAAATACACTCTTTCCTTTACGAGAGCCCCCACACAGTACAATCTAATTTGACATAACTTTGTTTCGGGGTTAAAAAAAATCCCAAACAAAACCTTTAAATTTTCCAATTCAAAAACGATTCCTGATAAGCCTACCTTAGAGTTCGAAAACAAATAAGATTAAAGTCCAACCATCTAAAGAAAAAGAACCCTACGACAGCCCCACCAGAATACACAAATCGCCAAGCCCCGTGCAGATTCAATCTAAAATCGCGCCTGACAGAGATATAAGGACATTCAGGAGAAAGCTTTTAGGCACCCGCGAATCTCTCAGTGCGCCAGTGAGGGGAATGGGAACCTGACCCCATCTTTTCATCCACTGAGAGAAAAGCAAAGGAAATGAAATGGAACCCTTCTCTTCAACGAGGAGGACCAAAGACCTTCTTAGAGTGTCGGTCGGTCCTCCCTCCCCCACCCCGACTCCGGCCGCTCCACGGACCGCAGGAACTGTCCTACCGCTCCCCTTCACGCAACCATCAGAGAATCCTCTCAAAAACACAGACCCGATCAGGAGTGGCTTCCCCGCCTTTCCCCTGTGCCGAGAGGGATCCCGGTCGCCAACAACAAAGACGCTTCCCGCTCCCCTCCCCCCGCCGGCCCGGGCTCGTCCCTCCCGCGCTGCGGCTCCCGGCCTAGCGCCCCCTCCCCGAGCCGGGCTGCGGCGTCCCCAAACCCAGAGGCCGCACGCACCTGCACCTGAGCGGCCCGGGCCGAAGCGCCGGGCAGAAGGGGTCGAGAGAGAACCGCAGCCGACGCGCTGTCCTCCACAAGGCGAGATCCGCGCTCCGGGCGCCGTCCGACTCTCTCCGCCTGCAGACTGGCCCGACAGAGGAGCGGGGACCAGGGCTGCAGCCCCCGGCGCCGGGACGAAGAAGGACGGCGGCGCCCCAGGGGCCCCGCTCGCGCTCCCGAGTCTTGCCTCGCGCCGGCCCTGCTCCTCCACAAGAGCTCGCGTTCTGCTGACTAACGGCCCCCGTGCGGGGCGCTGGAGCGGCCGCCGCTGCCCGTCGGTTGCTCTCGGGCCTCACGTCCCGCGCGGCCGTGGTCGCAGCCGCCGCCGCCACCGCCTCCCTTTCTGGCACTGCAGACACCACCCAGACCCAGCCAGGTCTTCCTTCTCTTTAATCCTGCTTTCTTTGCTCCTCCTCAGCCTGCCAAGCGCGAGGCGCGTTCCGGTAGCGGGAGGAAGACTGGAGGGGAACCGAGGGGACGAGCACAATCCTCACTGAGCCAGGAGTTGGCCACTGACTGGAGGAAGGTGCCAAAGCTGACCCCGGCTCCAGCCTGCTAGCGGGCTGGGGGAGGGACGGAGTCCAGCCTTGCCTCATTTCCACCAATCACAGGCCGCCCGGCAGGGTCGGAGGCGCTCTGAGCTCCAGGAGAGGCTGAGCTCTCTCGGCAGGAGGCGGGGATTGCGGAAAAGAAGAACCAATAGGAACAAAGGTTCCCCGCCCCTTTGATTTGATGGACTACACATTCGGGCCAATGGGGGAATTCTCATTTCGAAGAAAGCGGGACTTGTTCTCCGGGTTTGAGAAAGAGGCTGCGCGGAGCCGGAGGGGTCGAGGCTGCGCCGAGTGGAGTGGCTTGGCTTAACAGCAGGGAGGGCAGAGCGATGCTCTTTGACCTCCCAGAAGAGTCACGTGGGCTGACCCGGAGCCGGGGCGGAAAGGCTGCGTTAGTTTCTTCCGGGTCATTGACAGAAGCGTCAATTCCTGGGAGTAGTTCTTTGGTTTTATTTCCCCTCATCCTTTTGCCTGCTCCCGGCGAGGGGTGGCTTTGATTTCGGCGATGAGCTCCCAGAAAGGCAACGTGGCTCGTTCCAGACCTCAGAAGCACCAGAATACGTTTAGCTTCAAAAATGACAAGTTCGATAAAAGTGTGCAGACCAAGGTAGGAACCTGCCTGTTGCACCGTCTTTGACTCCAGGAAGGAATGGCTCACTGGAGAGGGGAGAGAGGAAATGAGAGGAGTCGGCTGGGGCGAGTGTGGACCGCAGCCCAGAGTTAGTCTTGGCTGCAGTGCAACTCTTTCTAAAATGTTATTCTCACGCCCTTTCTTTGACCTGGACATGTTGTCTCCTGGTAAATATTTGATGGTCAGCACACTTAACTAATTGCACAGAGTGAACAGGACCCTAATGAAATCTAAGGTGCAGATGGGGCAGTTACGTCGTTCAGCGTTCCCATCTGGATCACATTAGCAGAGGGAAACGAGGATTGTGGCATGAGTGGCTCTTTCAAATTTTACACCAAGTTTATGCAGCTACGATTTTTTTTTTCCAAAAACCCCAAGCCCATAGGGGAAATGTGAATGATTAAGCTGTCTTAGGCTATCCTCACTAGTATTGTGGGAAATTTCTGTTTTGTAACAATTGTTTTGAAGATAAAAATATTTGGTTTATGTAAAAATACTTGTTTTGCTGTTTATCTTTAGCAGGACTTCTGTAAAGTCCTGCTAAAAAAATTCTGACTGTCTAGATAGCCAGAGAACTTGGGTTGTATATAAGTACTAGTTTGCAGGCCGGGCGCCGTGGCTCAAAGTGCTGTAATCCCAGCACTTTGGGAGGCCGAGGCGGGTGGATCACCTGAGGTCAGGAGTTCGAGAACGACCTGGTCAACATGGCGAAACTCCATCTGTACTAAAAATACAAAAATTAGCCGGGCGTGGTGGCGGGCGCTTGTAATCTCAGCACTTTGGGAGGCCGAGGTGGTGGGCGGATCACCTGAGGTCAGGAGTTCGAGAACGACCTGGCCAACATGGCAAAACTCCCAATCTGCTAAAAATACAAAAATTAGCCGACGTGGTGACGGGTGCCGGTAATCCCAGCTACTCGGGAGGCTGAGGCAGGGGAATCGCTTGAACCCTGGAGGCGGTGGTTGCAGTGAGGTCAGATCACATCACTGCACTCCTGGGCGACAGAGCAAGACTCCGTCTCAAAAAACAAAAACAAAAAACTACTAATTTGCTGTTTGCTGTGAATCTCTCTCCCTGTCTCCATAGCTGTATGGAGAGAAAATCATTGACAACAGGGGCATATTAGGGGCCAGCATCACTCAGATAAACCTAATATTCACAAAAGTTATGGAGCTCAAATTTACTAGGTGTGCGGCTTGAGTGAGTTGTATAATATTTAATTTCTCTGAGCCTTACTTTGGTCTCAAATGCAAATTTGTCAGGATTGTTGGGAGGCGAAACTATATGATTATGCATAAATGGCCTAGGTCATAGTAAGTGTTCAATAAGTGATTAATTTCCCAACATTGATTGGGAAAGCAAAGTCATCTGTTTTTGGTAACCTGTGATCTCCTTTTCCTTTCCTCTTTCTTTCTTTGCTTATTCTACAAATATTTAGTAAGCACCTTCCGTGTGCAAGGCCCTGTGTTCATAGGTATACCGTGTTCAAAAGAGCTGACTCTCCCTTCACGGAGCTTATAGTTTCTAGGTGATATGGGCAAAAAGTAAGCAGAAAGATAAGTAAATACAAATTATGATAAATATTGGTGAAGGGCAACACAGCTCAGTAAGGGAGAATAAGGAAGAATATTTTAAATTAAGTGCTCTCCTTTCCCCCACTTAGGTTGAGAGGTTTTTCAGAATGAAAACCTGAAGCAACATTTGGGAAGACTTTCCCAAGTTTGCTCCTATTATCAATAGGTAAACCAGAATAAAAATAAAAAGCTGCACTATTCCAAATAGATGTCTGCGTCTTGTGTATTCTTACCCTAAGGTTGTGCACAAACATTTGCTTTTGATTGTTTTTCATGACTGTTTTCGTAAAAAGCAGTTTTAATGAGTATTTAACTATAGTGTAGCTTCTCCTACTTGTACTTTTCATTGTGCATTTTCTTGGTGTTATCTAATAACTATGTCATTCTGGTCCTAAATGTTTTCCTGGGTCTCAGGTTCAGTCACTAAGTTGCATTTGACCATTTTTATCTTTTTATCTTTAATTCCTTTCCCTCTTTTAAGTTATGAAAAAGTCTCATTTGTTAATCAGGAGGACCACCAGGCCACTTCATTATTGAAGGTTCTGACAAAAACAACACAAAATATTTTACTGAGGAAAAATCATTCGGTTGATTGTTCATCTGTGTAACGAATAGCTAATAATTGTCTGTGATCATAACAGATTCTTGCATCTGCTATGAGTAGCCATCTAAAGCCAAGACTTTGTCAGAAGCATCTGATCCTAACTTTGTGCCTATTCTTTACACTGGAAAGCTATTTGATCTGGTGACATCTAACAAAGGAGTGATAAAAAATGCACGGTTCTCTGTAACTCCCCATAAAGCAAGCTTGTCCAACACATGGTGCAGGGCGTCTTTGAATGCAACCCAACACAAATTTGTAAATTTTCTTAAAACATTATGAGATTTTTTTGTGATTTTTTTTTTTTAAGCTCATCAGTTGTCATTAGTGTTAGTGTATTTTATGTGTGGCCCAAGACAATTCTTCCAGTATGGCCCAGAGAAGCCAAAAGATTGGACACCCCTGCCTTAGAGGACTGTAGTAACAATTGACTACTTGTATTAAATACTTTATGATTTGGTAGGGGTCCTACATGATAGTTTTTCTTTTCCTCCTCTGCCGAGCAGTTTGTTAGGACTCACTGCAATTAGAAGTTGGATAATTACAGATGTTTTATTGGAAGTTTATGTAGGTAAAGCACTCATTCTCAAAAGGACACAGATGATAGCTTTCTTCATATGCTTGAATATACTCTAGAAAAGGAGAGTATATTCAAATTTTGTGCCATTTCAAATGGCCAAACTTGGACCGGGGAATCAAAGTAACAAAAATAGGTTTCAGCTCAATATGAGGGAATTATCTGACGGTGAAGGGGCTTGCGCCAGGATTTGTAACCTCCTCTTCCCTGGGGTTATTTAAAAGAGGTCCCTCTGGCCATTGGTCACCGGTACCCTCAAATGACTTACGGGGATTGGGAGGGTCGGCAGTGGGAATAGGTTTAAATCTTTTCTAGTCATTTAGTACTAAGATGTTGAGCAGATCAAGGCAGCCTTCTTTCCCTTACTGGAAAGGCAGTGATGTCCAACGAAAAGAGCACTGGACTAAGAGAAAAGAGCCATTCCTTAGCCCCAGTTCTGTCATTTGTTTTGCTTGGTGATGTCAGGCAATTTACCTATAGCTTTTAATCTATGATACTGGGTTAGTACTATCTCTTGTCTTACTTTCCTCTGAGGATTGCTACAGAGATCATTACAAAAATTATTATTATTATTATTATTTTTTTTTTTTTTTTTTTGAGACAGAGTCTCGCTCTCTCGCCCAGGCTGGAGTGCAGTGGTGTGATATGGATCACCACAACCTCCACCTCCCGGGTTCAAGTGATTCTCTTGTCTCAGCCTCCCAAGTAGCTGGGATTTCAGGGGCACGCAACCATGCCTGGCTAATTTTTGTATTTTTAGTGGAGACGGGGTTTCACTATGTTGGCCAGGTTGGTCACTCCTGACCTCAAGCGATCTGCCCACCTTGGCCTCCCAAAGTGCTGGGATTACAGGCGTGAGCCACCGTACCCAGCTACAAAAATATTTTTAAGAAATAGGGATGAAAATAAGAACTAAGAATAAAGCCCATAATAATTTATGTGGCCCTGCAGTTGATCAAAGCCTAAAAAAATTAATTAGAAAAGAAATGCATGCTTGTTGAAGAATACTGAAACAATAGAGAAGTATATAAGGTACTGTATAAAAGTGAAAGTCTCTGTTCCCAGTTTTAGTCCTGTTCAGATATACTCACTGTTAACACTTTGATGTGTACATTTCTAGATATCTCTTTATGATACAGTGCATATGTAATAAAATACATCTTTTCCCTTCTCATTCAGTAAGTGGATGTGTCAGAACAGAAAGATTAAGCTTATTTTTTAAATGGCTGTGTAATATTATACAGCAAAAATGTGGATTAGCTTATTTAACTACTTTCCTATTAATAAACATTGTGTTGTTTTCAGTTTTGCAGTATGCCAAAAAGGCCGCAGTGAAATTCTGGTATTCCTGTCTGTATTCCACATGTGTTATCTGGTACCAAACATTGTGCTAGATATTGGAAGTATAGGGTTGAGCAAAATATACAGTCACAGACTTAATTGAAGCTTGTGATTTGGTGGGAGAAGTGACAGGCATTAATCAAATAATCTTTCAAGTATGTTAATACTACAGCAGTAAGAGCTATGAAAGAACGGTCTAGGGAGCCCTGAGAGTATCTATAATAGCATGAAGTCTTGATTACGTTTGGAGGGTTAAGGAAGGCGCCCCAAAAATCAGAAGAATGAGTAACATTAAACTAAATGGAGGAGCATCTGTCATCCTTTTGAGGATGCTATTAATAATATATATACAGTCAGTATTGTTTTTAATAGCATTTCCGAAAATACATTTCTTAGAGCCCCAAGGTCATGTATCTTCTTCATAGGGCAGGAGAAAATTTCTTGATCAAATCACTTTGGAAATACAGTATACTAGATCTCACTTTTAGAGGTGGGTCGTAGTATACATTGGAATAAATCAATGTTTTGCATTTAAAAAATTATTCAACCAAAACTTGCTTGGCTATGGAACGCTTTGATTTACATAATACCTATTGAACTAATTTGTTGTGGAGCTCACTAATTTTAGGAAACTATAGTCTTCATCCTGATATGGAGATGGAAAATGGAAGTCCATGGGTGTACTCTAAATAATTTTGGAAATGTAGTTTTATTAATACAAGTTGAGTATTATTCATCTGAAATGCTTAGGACCAGAGTGTTCTGGATTTCAGATTTTTTCAGATTTTGGAATATTTACATTATATCAGTTTAGACTCTTTAATCCAAAATGTTCCAACAGGTATTTCCTTTGAACATGATATAGGTGCTTAAAAAGTTTTAGATTTCAGATTTTTTGGATTAGGGATACTCAACCTGTTATAGCTAATATTTGTGTACTTAAGTGTATTAGGCACTATGTTTAGGCACTATGTATACTTGCTATACATTATCTATAATAATTTCATCTTCAAAGTAACCCTAAGATAGATGCAAAATGATCCTATTTTACATATTGGGAAATTAGGGCTTAGAGGTGAATGACATGCCCAGAGTTACATAATTAGCACATGCCTCTTCATTGGTTGGATGGGATCTGTGGGAGGACAATTCAAAGGGCAAGTAAATCAAAAGCCCTCCATGTGTATGTGTGATTTTAAAATATATATATACTGTATTTTTGGGTGTAATAGAAGCAGTGTGACACCAGATTAGGGTCAGAACAGAAATGAGTGTGGTTTATTGCCACCGATACTAAACATTGCCTGTTTGAAATGTTCTAGGGAGAGTCTTTCCTCATGAGGTGTGGCCCCTGGAGTATCACATGCCATACATGTGGGCTGGTTGGGGTGGATCTCATCTCATTAGCCTGGGCTCTGTAGCAGAGGCTCCTTTTGCTGACTTAATGTGAAAGTAGATACTAATTTAGTCCATTTTCTTGGCTCCTGATTTAGGCAGAAAGCTGTCAAGTTTAAGATTAGTTATGATTGCATTTATACAGCAGAACAGGATTCTGTGTTTACACACACCTTTATTCACAGTTGTCAAAAATGGGGAAAACCTCCAAATATCTATGAATGGGAGAATATATATAAGCTGATTGTGGCAGATGCATGCAATGGAATACTACTCTGCTATTTTAAAAAAAAGAAACACTGATACAAGCAAAGCAGATGAATCTTGGAAACATTAATGTGGAGGGAAACAAACCAGATACAAAAGAGCATACTATGTGATTCCATCTATAGAGACCAGAAAGGCACAAGGAAACTTTCTGGAGTGGCGGGAGCAGTAAAGATTATAAAAGCAAATATATTAAAACTCATTAAATTGTACGTTTAAGGCCTGTGCATGACATTGATATAAATTTTACCTCAGTCAAAAATAGGCAAAAAAACAAACAAACAAACAAAAACAAGAAGGCCGGGCACAGTGGCTCATGCCTGTAATTGCAGCACTTTGGGAAGCCAAGGCAGGCAGATCACTTGAGGTCAGGAGTTTGCAAACAGCCTGGCCAACATGGTAAAACCTCGTCCCTACTAAAAATACAAAAATTAGCCAGGCGTGGTGGTGGGCGCCTGTAATCCCAGCTATTTGGGAGGCTCAGGCAGGGGAACCACTTGAACCCAGGAGGCAGAGGTTGCAGTGAGTTGAGATCGTGCCACTGCACTCCAGCCTGGGCCACAGGGAGGGAAAAAAAATAGGTATTACAGGCAAAGGACTGATGAACCACCTAGATGTTTTAAAGTTCTGTTTTTGTTTGCTTGTCTTTTGTTTTGGGAAAGTTGAAGGAACACTAATTATATTAGTGTTCCTATTTTAAAAGACAACTATTTTATTCTTCAGAAATAAAAACAAGTTAACATTCTAACAGATATTGAATATCTCAGCTAACCACAAGTCACAATAATTCTAATTGTCTTTTCATCTTTACCTTTTTGTAAGTCTTTATCTGCAAACTGTAGTCATGATGTTTGAGTTTGTCTCCCTGTGGAGCAGGGTTCCCCAACCCCCAACCCCCGCATCGGTCCATGGCCTGTTAGGAACTGGGCCACACAGCAGGAGTTGAACTGCAGGTGAGTGAGTTAAGCTTCATCTGTATTTACAGCCACTCACATTACCACCTGAGTTCTGCCTCCTGTCAGATCAGCTCTGGCATTAGATTCTCATAGGAGTGTGAACCCTATTGTGAACTGCACATGGGAGGGATTTAGGCCGTGTGCTCCTTATGAGAATCTAATGCCTGATGATCTGTCACTGTCTCCCATCACCCCCAGATGGGACCGTCTAGTTGCAGGAAAAAAGCTAGGGCTCCCAATGATTCTACGTTATGGTTGTATAATTATTTCATTATGTATTACAATGTAATAATAATATAAATAAAGTGTACAATAAATGTAATGCACTTGAATCATCCCAAAGCCACCCTGATCCCCCACCCCCACCCTGGCCCATGAAAAAATTGTCTTCCACAAACCCCGTTTCTGGTGCCAAAAAGGTTGGGGACTGCTGCTGTTGAGTAAAGATGATCATTACAAAGTAGATTTTGTATATAAGGTACTGAGCCTGGATACTGATTTTTTTCTAGTTTCAGATAAAGTTGTAATCCTAATTTCGTGGGTTGTGATGCCTGACACTGTAAAATGAATGAATAAACTTTGCTGTGGGAAAAACCTTTACTGTACTATTTGTCCAGGTAGCTTGGTATCAGTTGTTAGGGTCTTTGTCCTGTCTCCCCATGCCCAGAGATGTTGAGCTTTAAGGAATAGTCCCAGATTGGTTCATGTAATCCCTGGTGTGAGGAATTTTAGTGTGAGTGGTGAAGTGCCAGTCATGGGAATAAGTGTTATTTCTCAGCCAATGGACATCAGCAATTAAGGGTAGCCACTGAGCAAAGCAGTTGGCCAGACATAGAATCTACCATAGATCTGATTTGACCATCTCTGACGTTCTACAGATGATTCTGGTGTTATAGAGGTCACCCTCTTTTATCTTTCTCCAAATTGAGAAATATTCTTTGATATGTTTCCCAGTGCTATTAAATGAGTTTATGTTAAATGTATTCCCTCCTCCATTGATTTGTTTTAAATTTAACATATTTTTTCAAGTGACAAGATAATTTGTGGTGTGCTAGGCATTATGATATACATAATATTATACCTAATAGTGCTAGTGAAGGTCTTTACTTTTCCTTTGTGCCCTTTTCAATGCTTTGAAGAATTGTAATCCATACTATTGTTTACCTTTTATTTTCTCTTCTCTCTTTCACACAGCATAATTTCATCTATGCTTGGGGATGTTCCATATACTTAGATTCCCAGGTTGCTTCCACTTGAAGCTAATAAAGCATGTTTCTTTTTTCTTTTCTTTTTTTTTTTTTTTTTGAGACTGAATCTCTGTCACCAGGCTGGAGTGCAGCGGTGCAATCTCAGCTCACTGCAGTCTCCACCTCCCGGGTTCAAGCACTTCTCCTGCCTCAGCCTCCCAAGTAGCTGGGATTACAGGTGCACATCACCACACCCAGCTAATTTTTGTAGTTTTTAGTAGAGACGGGGTTTCACCATGTTGGCCAGGACAGTCTCGATCTCTTGACCTCGTGATCTGCCTGCCTTGGCCTCCCAAAGTGTCGGGATTACAGATGTGAGCCACCATGCCCAGCCTAAAGCATGTTTCTTAATGTTGAGGCCTGATATAATATAATTTTTTTGTGTGCATTAATCATATATTTTAGGTACTTCATTTTATGTCGAATACATGACAGCTGAAATTAATTTGTCTTGATTTGCTCTACTATGGGGAATAGTACTATACTTACTGTTTTTAGGGAATAGTATTATACTTATTGTTGGATTAATTATGACATTTTATAGTTGTATCACCAGTATTTGTTTCTACATAAGTTCACGCTTAGAAACAGACTATTCTGCAAATTCTTCATTCAGGTAAATTCATTCATCTAAAAGAAAGTTGTAATTAATATGAGTTCACCCCCAAATGGGCCATTTTCCTTTTAGAGAAACACTATAGTAGGGAGGGGCATAGTTAGACACAAAACCTTGGGGTTGAGAGTTACAAGCTGTGGCATTTGTTATTTTAAGCCTCAGGACTCTCCACACCTGCAAAAATGTTACTGTGAGGTCACAGGCAGGTATACAGTGAATCCTGCATGTCCTCAGAACACCCTGACTGCTAGCTCACTTCAACCTCAATGGCTGGTGCTGTTTTTCACATCTTCACTTTTGTGAAAGGAAGAAATGAAATAAGGAGGGGATAAAGGAATAGCTGACATGCCTAAGATTCTTTTCTTAGATTTTTCTTATCACTCCAGACCAAATAGCACTTAAATATATAGAATGTGTAAAACAAAAAAAAATTCTAAGCCCCTCAACCAACTTAATGGACCCCCCCTTTCAGCCAAGGGGACCTCAGGGAAACTTAGAAAATTAATTCAGGCCATGATGGGAAGTGGGGAACAGGTCAAGACATGCCTCATCATACCCTTCTCCATTTGGAGTCTAGACACAACTGACCAGCAGTAACATTAAAATAGAGATCTTAAGACTAACAAAACAGACTCTAGTAGTAAGATACCAACTTCCAACCTGACTCTAGTGTAGTATCACATGACAGATAGCAGGCCCTGAAGGAAATCAAAGTATTTTTCCGGAAAGTATATTTCTTTTGACATATTTAAAATAGCCCTGCAAAGCTGTGTTTTGTGGGGGGAAATTTGCATTCTGTAGAGAATCTCCTTCCCCTTAGGAGAGTCTGACACCTTTTAAGGTCTTTTAAGAGACATTCACTCTGAAGCCTGCTACCTGGAGGCTTCATCTACATGACAAGAACCTTGACTTCCACAACTCCTTTATCTAAAGGCAAGCATTTCTTTATGCTGTATTCAACTGTTCAGGCAGAGCTGAACTCTTTCAACCAATTGCCAGTCAGGAAATCTTTGAACCCACGTATGATCTGGAAGCCTCCCCCACCTCCCTTCCCTACAAGATGTCCTGCCTTTCCAGGCTAAACCAATGTATACCTTACATACAGTGATTTATGTGTTGGCCTGTGACTTCTGTCTTCCTAAAATGTACAAAACCAAACTGTATCCCAACCAGCCCATCTTGGGTACTTGTTCCCAGGACTTCCTGAGACTGAGTCGTGGGCCATGGTCCTTAACCTTTGCCAAATAAACCTCTAAATTGATTGAGACCTGTCTCAGATTCTTTTTGGTTTACAAATGAAGTAAATAAACATTCCTTTTTTTTACTGGTCTGATGTGTGCAAGGCACTGTCCATGAAGGTAATTAGCGTTAGGATTCTTTAGTTGCTAACTTAAGCAGAAAGGGAATTTATTGGAAAGATACTGAGCTACTCTCTTGAAACTTCCAAAAGGCATTTATTTGTTTTGGTTGGCTTTTTATTTTTATTTTTTTATGATTATTATTATTATTATTTTGAAACAGAATCTTGCTCTGTCGCCCAGGCTCCAGTGTAGTGGCGCAATCTTGGCTCACTGCAACCTCTGCCTCCCGTGTTCAAGCGATTCTCCTACCTCAGCCTCCCGAGTAGCTAGGATTACAGGCACCCACCACGGCTTCTGGCTAATTTTTGTATTTTTAATAGAGACACGGTTTCACCATCTTGGCCAGGCTGGTCTCGAACTCCTGACCTCGTGATCCACCTGCCTCAGTCTCCCAAAGTGCTGGGATTACAGGCATGAGCCACCGTGCCTGGCTGGTTGGTGTTTTAATGTCCTAGATTCCCAGATCATTCATTATTACTTTTCCCTATTTGGTTTGTACATACCCTAACCTGATGCAATCTTCCAACCTTTCAATGCTCCCTCCCCTAATGCTTCCACTTTGCCTTCTACAATTTATAGTCTGTTGTCATGAAATAGAGACATAGTGTTGAATATAAAATGTCTTTCACTTTCTTGCCCTACCTGGCTATTCCTGGGAGCACTGTTTCCCTGTAATCCTCTTAAGTGATGATGTATTTTCACCCCACATCTTTACCACCCCTCTCCCATGTAGAACCATTTCTCCCATTTGCTGTGTTTGTTTCTCCTTACTCAAAAACTGTAGCTCCTCGGGAATACATGCTGTCAGACTACTATACTCTCCAGATCTGTACTAAACTCCTAGTTACACCTTCTCATTAGCACCTGGGCTTGCTACCTTTCCACAGTTCCTGTCATCATACTTAGTAATTGCTACATACACATGGATAATCCGTCCAACATCTGACATCTCATCGCCACCTCAGAAGTCTACCCTCATGGTCAGACCACAGACTTGCTCCTCACTGGTAACTGCTATACTTACAAAGTTTTTAAAAGACTGGGCCGGGCGTCATGGCTCACGCCTGTAATCCCAGCACTTTGGGAGGCTGAGGCGGGCAGATTACGAGGTCAGGAGTTTGAGACCAGCCTGGCCAACATAGTGAAACTCCGTCTCTACTAAAGATACAAAAAAATTAGCTGGGCGTGGTGGCGCACGCCTGTAACCCCACCTAATCGGGAGGCTGGAGTAGGAAAATTGCATGAAGCCAGTAGGCAGAGGTTGCAGTGAGCTGAGGTCGCGCCGCTGCACTCCAGCCTGGGCAACAGTGCGAGACTCCGTCTCAAAAAAAGACTGACCACCATCCATCTGGTTTCCATATGCCTCAGATAATATTTATTATCCCCATTGGGTAGTCCTGTCCATTATCCCTTCTACTTTTTACTGTACTTCATTCATGTCTTGATTTCCCTGCTTTTCTATTTTATTTTTGTTTTTTTGAGGCAAGAGTCTCTGCCTGTTGCCAGACTGGAGTACAATGGCATGATCTCAATGCTCACCGCAACTTCCGCCTCCTGGGTTCAAGTGATCCTCCTGCCTCAGCCTCCCAAGTAGCTGGGATTACAGGCATATGCCACCACACCTGGCTAATTTTATATTTTTAGTAGAGACGGGTTTTCTCCATGCTGGTCAGGCTGCTCTCGAACTCCTGACCTTATGTGATCTGCCCACCTCGGCCTCCCAAAGTACTGGGATTATAGGCACGAGACACGGCGCCCAGCCCTTCCCTGCTTTTCTAGTTTGGAGCCTATGTTTCATCAGTGTAACTGTTCTTTTGCATATACCCCAGCTCCCTTGTCCATCTTTCCCTCTGTGGTACTCAGCTGACAGAACCTCACCCTGCTTAGATTCAGCTTTTTATTAAACCACCACCACATCTATCAAACTACCAATGTCTGTACCCATATATTTTATTTTATTATTACCGTAGATGAAATGCCTGTCTGTCCCTGAGGCTAGCCGCTCCACAACACCCTGGAGCCCATCTTGCCTACCTAAGGATTTAATGTGTAAATTTCCTTAGTTGTTCATGCTTTCTTGCATCCTCAATCTTTCCATCTCTAATGGGTTATTACAATTCCTATTAAAACACTCCCTAGATAGAACAAATGTTAACCTTTAAGTCGTGGCTTTTGGGGACAGATACAGGTACCCAGATGACCAGGCTCTTTTCAGAAATAGTATTAGTGGATGTGAAAAAGCATTCCAAAAGATCCTCTTAACTGTTTAAATATACAAAGCAACTTCAGATAATCCTTCTTTGGGCTGAAAGAAATCAGTGTGATTTGATTTTCTAACAGTGATTAATTTGGTCCCTGTAGGGTTTTTTGGCTTCTAAAAATATCAAGTGAACTTGGACTTTCCCATAGCTTTGGAGTTGATTTTCTCAACCTTAGTCCTAATTCTTTTCCAATTTATCTGCTTATTCATGAGGTGCAATGACATTTTTAGAACTTTATGGCAAACATTTTCTTTGATATTTTCTCAGATGTATTTTTAGTTAGAAGAGTTGGAGCTACATTCTAAAATGTTAATAACTCAAATTGTCCTTTTGTAACTAACTTGTATGACGCATTTTCTGTTTTGCTTTTGTTTTTGCAGAGTCTTATGTCATAAAGAAGTATTTCTTCTTGTAGTTGATGGAGTTATGTATATGTAATAATTTTCAAATGATGGTCCATCAGCAGTAGAATTCAATTACAACTTTACACTAATCAGACCCAGTTTTGGAGGTCAGCTGATATTGTAGGCCATTCCCAGCATCATGGATATGAAATGCCAAGCTAAGCTAGAGATTATTTTAAATGCTTTGTTGTTCTGAGAATATTTATATAGGTAGCTTACATCAGGTGTCTGTCTTGTTTATTTTTAAATGACTCATGCCACTGAAGTCATCAATTTGAGTAATATATTTGACATCATGGTATATACTTATATATGTGAATGTTCAATATACCATCATTAATCTTTATCATAAGGCACTATAGTAATAGGATGTCATGTTTCCCATAAACTTGAATGACATAATAATGCTAAATCTGGTTTTCAGTAAAACTAGAATAGTCATGTGTGGTAAGTTGTCATCTATTATTGATATAAAATAGTATTGTGGTTACTTTTACATAGGTAACACTGTTGCTTGAATTTAAACGCACCAATACAGAACAATGAGCAGTTCTTTGACTCTCATATGATGATTCAATATCAGCTAGTCCTTAGTATATTAAAAAAAAATTCCTGGCTTACTGTGGTAGTTAATTCTAATTTTAATGTGTCTCTAGGGACACATTTATTAAGGTCTTTTTTTCACTGCCCAGTAAGAAAAGTCAGTCAAATTTAACTGAGGTATTTTTCTAATTCAAAATGGCTGACTGAACATGTACTTAAAATTTTCCTTTTCTTGGCTGGGCACGGTGGCTCAGGCCTGTAATCCCAGCACTCTGGGAGGCCAAGGCAGGTGGATCACTTGAGGTCAGAAGTTCAAGACCAGCCTGATCAACATGGTGAAACCCCATCCCTACTAAAAATACAAAATTAGCCATGCATGTTGGTACACGCCTATAATCCCAGCTACTTGGGAGGCTGAGGCAGGAGTTTTCTTTTTCCCCAAATCTCAGTAAGAAGAAAAAGAAAGAAAAAAAGAACTATGATACCAAAAAACTGAAGAAGGTTCTGTCGGCAGAAAGCAGCATTAAGGAGAGGAGGACAAAGACAGGTCCCTTCTCTGAAGCTGGAGGAGACGGTGGACTCCGTTGTCCAATCAGACTTTCTTGGGAAAAAATAGGGAGGCAAAATTCGAAGAAAAGGAACATATAGCTGAAAGAGACTGTTTTAATCAGTCAGTAGCTTCTGATAAAGGCCAGATTATCTATAAGAAATGAACAAGCTGTTTTTTTTTTTGTATATCTGAATGTAGCGAACTTTGTAACATATACATTGAGCAGTTAAACAAAAAAGCAAAGTAAGTTCTACTTTTATTTTAAAAATTAAGAAAACTAAAGATATGGAGAGGATTAGATTTATACAACTAAACAGTGTATGAATTTACAATATAATATCGGTGGAGGTTAAGGTTTTTTCAGTAAAACTCTAGAATAATGCCAAGATAGTCAGAAGAACAACTTTCTAAAGTGGGGGAAATGCCATGAAAGAGAAAGGCAGAGCAGTATATCTGATCCCTGTTTGTCTTAGAGCTTAACAAAGAAACCCTTGTGCTTAGAAGCAGAATGCTTCCTGTGTATACTAAAGCAAAGCCATAGCTGTTAATTTTTAGTCTATCAACAGAGCCAGGGATTGTATAATTAATATCTGAATTCACTTCCAAAGCAATAGTGATTCCCAATTCTGCTTTAGTAATGCATTCTATAGCTACAGCTCTTTAATCACTAGCAGCACTGTCCATTAGACCTTTCTGTGATAGAAATATGCCCGATAATTGCTATCCATTTTGGTAGCCAGTAACCACATGTCCCTATCGAGCACTTGAAACACAACCAGCACAACTGGGGAATTTTAATTTTATTTAATTTTAGTTCAATTTAAATAACCAAATGTGAATACTGGTTACCATATTGGATAATGTAGATTTAGGCCCTCATTTATAAATATGAGCTAAGCAGACTAAACTTTTTAGGAAAATAGAAACCGTGAAACGCATGCTAGAAACCCTCCCATGCCCAGTTAAGAGAGGTAATATAAGTCACAGAAGAGTACTTTTAAAAACCTGAAACCCGAAGTATCCTAAATTATATCCTTAATGATTCAAATAGCTTTCAAAGTCCAAAAACCAGCAAACACTGCTGTTGAAAAAAAAAAAGAATCCTGTGACATTGCTTAAAAACTACCACTGTGGTTGTAGAAATGTAAACATCTTAATAGAAAGGCTGAATAGGACAAGGTTAAAGACTAAATTAGTGATTTGGGAGATCAAGCCAATGGGCTTGTCTAAAACCTAGTCAAAAAGGTCAAAGTGATAAAAATTATGAAATAAAATTTGATATTTGGAGGCTCAAGCTAAGAAAGCTGCTCGTCTAAAGGAAATACAGAGGACATGGAAGGTAAGAAAGAAATGATAAAAAGAAAAAAAAAAACTCCAAAGTTAAGGAAAATCTTAAGCCTTCAAGTAGAAGGGTTCTATCAAGTGCTTTCTAGGATTATTGTGGGAAAAAGATGTTACCTAGACATATCATGGTGAGGTTGGTAAACTCCAGTGGTAAAGAGAAATTGCTACCCGCTTTCAGAGGAACAAAAGAGGTTAACTACAAAGCAACTGTAAGTAGGCATCAGACTTCTCATCTATTATCATAAAAAGTAGGGTAAGGTCTACAAAATACTGTAAAGGAGTATTTTGAATTTAGAATTTCTTATAGAGCTAAGCTATGGCTCGCTCATACGTCAGGGCAAAAAATCATCCACGCTGAAAGTTTGTCAAAAAAAAAAAAAAAGTATACATTTAGGGATGTACTCCAGAATATAAAAAGATGCGAGAGAAGAAATTGATGAACCAAGAACTTAGGAAAACTGGGTTAACTTTAAAAATGTTTGACAATATGGTAGTGAAATTTAATGCTGTTGTTATATAGAATTATAAAAATAGAAGAGGTAAATCTTTTAGAAGAAAAAAAAGTAAACTCATAGTTCCAGGTTTCAACCAAACCTAGGGATTAAAAATAAATGCAAGCTAACGATCTTGTCTTGTTTGGGTGGTGGAGAAGCCACAAACAAGAAAAATCAGTATTGCCATCAAAATTTTAAAGTCTGAGTGCCTATCATTCTGGCCTTTGTAGTGTTAATAGTCTAGCTGGGAGATAAGACCAGTGTACAAGAAGCAATAGTAAGCAATCTAGTAGTATTACTAAGACCTTCTTATGATAAAAAGCTTAAAATTAAAAATAGCTGATAAGTTCTTGAAGTAGATTTTTAGTTCATTAGTAAAGTGATATTTGAACTGTATTATTATTTATATAATATAACATTGAAAACATGGGGTTTCTCCTCTCTGTAAAAAACAGTTAACTGGATTACTTTATTTTCTATCCTTTATCAAGTTACTTGCATTTCATGGCCAGGCACAGTGGCTCATGCCTGTAATCCCAGCACTTTGGGAGGCCAAGGCGGGTGGATCACTTGAGGCTAGGAGTTTGAGACCAGCCTGGCCAACGTGATGAAACTCCGATTCTAACTAAAAATACAAAAATTAGTAGAGCGTGGTAGCACATTCCTGTGATCCCAGCTACTTGGGAGGCTGAGGCAGGACACTCGCTTGAACCCAGGAGGCGGAGGTTACAGTGAATCAAGATTCTGCCACTGTACTCCAGCCTGGGCAACAGAGTGAGGCTCTGTCTCAAAAAAAAAAAAAAAAAAAAGGCAATGGCTTATGTGAATATCTGCACGAGCTGTCAATTAGCCCTGTATCTATATGCCTCCTTCTCAATGCAAATTTTTCTAAAAGCTCACTTTGAAGAAATCAGTTAGTTAATTTCTTATTTTAAACACTATTTTAACTCTAAGAATATATTGCTTGCTGTTCAGATTTATAGAATGCACTGTGAGGAAGGGACCGCGCATCATGAATCTTCTGAATCTTTGAGATGCTTAGCATAGTGCGGAGTACATACTAGCTCATATTTTTTTGGATTGTTCCTGTAGACAATAAAGAGATAGTCATGATACAGACTGTACTTAATTCTAACCTGTGACACATTTTATAGTTTAATATGTTGGAAGGAGTCCTAAACTTGGAGTCAGGGCCACACCAGGAGTAGACTCTTCACATGAATACTGAGTCACTCTTTATATAACTGTGGGTGAGTTATACCAACTCTCTATAAGTTAGAATATCAATAAATAACAGTACCACTTATTTTCCTTCACACAAGGATGATTTGAGAATAAAATGAAAAGAATTATAGGACAAATTCAGATACAGCAAAAGTATGGAAATAAAAGATAGTATTTTATTACGGATAATTTGCATTCTTCATTAAGAGTATATATTAATTTTATCCCTTAGATTTTTATATTCTTATCATCAAAATCCTCTTTCTGCTGTTTCTAAGAGTGAGAAAATGCTCTCAACTGAAGTTAGGCAGGTCACATGTGAATACTGAGCTTTAAACCAAATGAATCATGGTACAATCTAATTTCTTCCTGATGTGAGTTGACTCCTGAATTCATTGTTACCATAAATAGGTTATTCTTGTGACATATTAATATGACCAGAGCGAGGCAACTAACTATCTTTGAGGAAGTTAGTTTTAAGATGGTCATTGTCCTCTTACACCTGCCCCAAGTAAATGACTTACGAAGCAGATTTTTTTAAAAGACAAAATCATTTGGTTTGTGGACATTACCAATTATTATGTTTGAAAGACTTAACTCCATACATCCCTATTAGGAAATCTCATTCTTCTTTTTTGTTTAATACATGTTAAACAATAGTCCATCAGTGGTTTGTCTCTTTTAAGATCACTAACTTGGGGCATACCGTACTGGTTGGACAAGATCTCAAATGGTGACTAACTTTTAATGAGTGCTTATAAAAACATGTGTGTTGCCTCATGACACTACGCAATTGCTGCTTTAGTGGTGCTTTTTGCATTCCAGTTGAATTGTACATAGGTTGGCCCATATTGCTCACCATTTAGTTAGATCTTCATTGTTTAGATCTCAGTATGTTGAAAATCTGGGAACAGCATCATAGAAAGCTATATCCTGCTCTCTTAGAACATTGCTTAGCAAAAATTATGTTTTGTTCTCTAAATGAACTTTTCCAACTTTGAAATTTTGTGACTTTTAAATAATGTATAATACTCTAATGTTATTCTAGGAACAAGCCAGCATGTTTGGCCTTATTTACAAAGCAGTTAATATACCAGTGTTAGAATAAGTCAAAACACTGTACCAATAAAAATGTGTGCTCTTCCAAGTAGTATATGTGTTTTATTTTAATATTTAGAAGATCTAAAAAGCTATAGGAACACATGTTCCACTTGTAACTTAATAGCATGCCTTAAACTTAAAGATATCTTTTTATGGATTCTGCCTCTGCTGCTTCTGATTAATTTTGTGACCTCAAGCAAATCTCTTAATTCTTTGAGCCTTGGGTTTCTCATCTGCAAAACGAGGATAATTATACCTACTCGTAGCCACAAGAATGTTGTAAAAATAGCAGGGAGAATTTTTATACAGAATTAGACATGTGGTTTGTAGATTTATGGTAGCAGTCTTTTGAATAAAAATTATTTAGTTTGCTATTATTTTTATAATAAAAACCAAAAGATTTATTTTATAATAAACTTTGTAGATAAATAATTCTTCCCTAACAATACTTTTGTCTGGACACCTGGCCAAAGTACAGCCATGTTCCATGCACATAAAATCACTCAGACTTGAGTAAGCAGAAGAACATTGACCAGAAACATAAACAACCAAGCAGGGAGCTAAATGATAAGGATACTAGAAGATCTGAGAAGACAGAAACTCATGCATGTAGCTATATTTCCTTTAATTTTCATGTGGATATTCTCTGTTGGAAGATAATGTTCCAGGTTCTTTCTTCCCTGTTTTTCCCCAAAATACTTATTACTCTCCCGTTAATTATGATTTGCCACTTTCTGTATATGATGATGAAGGTATGGCTATGTGGACAGTAAAGACAGAAACAGGCCAGGCATGTTGGCTCACACCTGTAATCCCAACACTTTGGGAGACTGAGGTGGGAGGATTGCTTGAGCCCCAGGGGTTGGAGGCCAGCCTGGGCAACATAGTGAGCAAAATAGCCAGGCATGGTGGCACATGCCTGTGGTCCCAGCTACTAGGGAGGCTGAAGTGAAAGGATCACTTGAGCCTGGGAGGTGGAGGCTACAGTGAGCCGTGATCCCACTACTGCACTCTATCTGGGTGACAGAGCAAGACCCTGTCTCAAAAAAAAAAAAAAAAAAGAAGACACAAACAAAGGTTGAGAATCACTGATCTAGAAATTACCCACATTTCTTAGCATGTTCCTAATTTTAGATTCACTAGCACATTTGGTCTGACCTTTGAACTTATAACTAAGGCAGAGGTAATTCAGTGGGAAGAGCGAGGAAGAAGGAATAGTCTCCCAGCCTTCGAGGTGTTTAGATTTGGCTTAAATTTCAGGAATAGGAATAAAGGCCAGAAACTACTGATGTAAACTTTATTTTTTCTGACCATGGAGGAAGTCAATCCAGAAAACAGCTGATTTCTATACAGTGCAGTACCCATGTCAATCCATGTCTGAATTAAGGGACTTTAGTCATACAGAGTGAGAATCTGGGAAAAATTACATCTGGGGGTGATGCCTTTTGATACATGATTTTGGAAAAGCTTCTTAAGTGAAAGCTCTTCTGGATTCCTGACTTATGCCTCTACCATATCTTTTCCTGTCAGTTCAGAGATTATTCTGGAGACTGTTTCTGCATATGCTAGACTAATATATCAGATATCTGAAACAGTCTCCAGAATGTTTAGTCTGTAACTAAACAGTGTTTAGTCTGTAAACACTGTATGTTTCAAAGCTTTCTTTAAGTCACTTGTTTGGAGCTCAGAATTCATCACCCCAAAGAATCAGTGCTCTCAATGGTGAAATTAAAAATCAGTCTAAGATTTAGTTTCCAAAAGAAGGCAGTATGGAATAGTGGGACAAATGATGAAATTTGGAGTCAGAGGCATGGCCTTGAGCTCTGGTTGTAATATTTGGTAGATGTGTGATCTTGGACAGATTATTAAACCTGCCTGGATTTGTTTCTTCCTATATAAGATAGGAATAGTACTATTCATCCCTCAAGATAGTTGTAAGGAAATGATTTAATTAATTGTAAAAATTGATTTTTAAGCAGAAGGTACTATACACTTGTCAGCGATTTATTATTTCTCACCTACACTAACCAGTGTTGTTTAAACTATAAGAATCATAACTTCCTTTTTCAGGAAAAGTATATCACGTCCTTAATAGTATTCCCAGTAGCAGAGGTGAGATAGGGAACACATTTCTCTAGAAATGTCGGTTTGCTTTAGCTGCCTAGGGCAATGGTTCTTAGACTTTGGTGTGCTTAAGGATCATCTGGAAAGCTTGTTTAAAATGCAGAATCCCAGGTGCCAGACATTCTTAATCAGTATATCTTAGGGTTGAGTCCAGGAATGATCATTCTTAACAAGACTCATCTGTGATTCTGATGTATGTGCTCCTCAAATCATACATGAAACTATTCTAGTAATTACCTTCTCCTGTATTTGATGCTCAGATCTGATACTCCAGTCTACATGAGTAGCTTTCCAAGGAGCACACACACTCAGTTTGTACACACTCAGTTTGTACAGTTTGTACACACTCAGTTTGCCTTGGGAAATGGTCGGGGGAGGAAGAGATTATTTTCATAGAAGCTCATTCTATCTGAACTCTTTCTTGGCATTAATCATACCTTGCTTGCTCTAGTGCACTCCCCATCCCTTAACTGTAGGTTGTCAAAGTGTTGTCTATACAACAGAAACTCCTGAGTCATAAAACCACAATCTCAGAAGGTAGGACCTGGAAATCTGATTTTTGATATAGTCTTCAGTAGGGTCTTATAGACACTAGAGATTGAGAACTGGCTTAACAGTTGCTCTTCTACAGAGTCATGACTTTGCCTCAGCTCTGTACTAATCATTTTCTGTGTAACCGTTTATTGAATCTAGATCATTTCATCTTTATGAGACAATCTATGATAATAAAAAACAAAACAAAAAGAAGCAAACCCTGGGGAAAGAAGAGAATCTGAGTTCCAGGGTTACTATCTTATTTCATTCAAATGTTCGGTTTTCAAGAAAAAAATCATAAGGCATAAAAGAAAAGGAAAATATGGCTCATTCAAAGGAAAAAAGTAAATCAACAGAAACTGCCTCTGAAAAAGAAGTGATGGTGGATCTATTAGAACTTTGAAATAGCTGTCCAAAAGATACTCAAAGAACTAAAGAAAGATGTGAAGAGAGTCAAGAAAATGATATATGAATAAAATGTAAATATCAATAAGGAAAAATCCTAAAAAGAAACCAAAAAGAAATTCTGGAGCTGAAAGTAGAGTAACTGAAGTGAAAAATTTACTAGAGGGATTCAAAGGCATTTTTGAGCAGCCAGAAGAAAGTATTTGTACACTTGAAGATAGGACAATGGAAATTGTCAAGTATGAAAAACATAAAAGAAAAGATTGGGAAAAAGTGAACAGAGTCTAAAGAATCTGTGGGATACCCTTAAGTGGACCAACTTACATATTTTGGGGATTCCAGAAGGAGAAGAGAGAAAGTGGCAGAATATTTGAAGAAATACTGCCTGAAAACTTCCCAAACTTGGTGAAAAACACGAATGTAAACATCCAAGAAGCTCAAAGAACTCCAAGTTAGGTGAATTTAGAGACCCACATTGAGATACATTATAATCAAACTGTTGAAAACCAAAGACAAAGAATTTTGAAGGCAGCAAGAGAGAAGTGACTCATCATTTAGAATAATCCCCCTGTTATCTGCAGGAGGAAATGTTCCAACTTTTTCCTACTACACAAATTTTACAGATAGATTTGTTCTTACCATAGATCTTAGCAATCTCAGTGCACAATTTGTTTTTTCTAAGTTGAGAACTTTCTCCTTTTCACTTAAAGGAATCACTCTACAACTTCTCTTTGGCATATCTGAATCGCTAGACTGCTCTTGGGCTTTGGGGCCATGTTACGTGTAATAGTAACTTAACACATGGCCAAGGAAGTTATATTCAGGAGATACTTTGTCCCCTGTGGAAACTAAAGGTAACATCATAACATATGTCTTTGAGTTGCTCTTTGGAAACCTGGACTCCCGCTAGATGGATCTGCTGGCGCATAGACCTCAGATAAGGGGGAACTGAGAACTAAACTCTAACTGCTATTGTTTGTTCTAATTTTCTTTCTGAGGAGCCTTCAGAAGGTCATGCCCATAAGCCAGAGCTAACTTTTTTTTTTTTTCTGATCCCCAATTTTTAGACAAAGTTTCACCTCCTTAACCAATCACCAACCAGAAAATATTTGAATCCACCTATGACCTGTGTGCTCCCATTTCAAGATGTCCCTCCTTTTTAGGTCAAGCCAATGTATAATCTCCATATATTGATTTATGACTTTGCTTGTCACCCGCCTTTAAAAACCATTACCTGGGCTGGGCATGGTGGCTCATGCCTGTAATCCCAGCACTTTGAGGGGCCAAGGTGGGCAGATCACTTGAGGTCAGGAGTTTGAGACCAGCCTGGCCAACATGGTGAAACCCTGACTCTACTAAAAATACAAAAATTAGACAGGTGTTGTGCCAGGCACCTGTAATCCCAGCTGCTTGGGAGGCTGAGGCATGAGAATCACTTGAACTGCACTCTAGCCTGGGCAACAGAGCAAGACACTGTCTCAAAACAAACAAAACAAACACTGTCTCAAAACAAACAAACAAAAAATCCTTACCTGTAAGCCATCTGGGAGTTCAGGCATGAGCTGCCCAGTTCTCTTTGTTTGGCGTCTTGCAATAAATGCCTCACTTTCTCTTTCTGCTATCAGTATTTGGCTTTGCTGAAAATTTAAACATGTTTTTGCATCAAAAGACACTTATCAACAGAGTAGAAAGGCAGCTCATAGAGTGGGAGAAAATGTATACAAATCATATATCTGATAAGGGACTAATAGCCAGAATATATGGTCGAGAACAGTGGCTCACACCTGTAATCCCAGCACTTTGGGAGGCTGAGGCAGGTGGATCACTTGAGCCCAGGAGTTTGAGACCAACCTGGGCAACGTGGCAAAACCCTGTCTCTACTAAAAAACACAAAAGCTAGGCAGGTGTGGTGCCTTGTGCCTGTAGTCCCAGCTACCCAGGAGGCTGAGGTAGGAGGATTGCTTGAGCCTGGGAGGCAGAGTATGCAGTGAGCCAAGATGGTGCCATTGTACTCCAGCCTGGGCAACAGAGCAAGACCCTGTCTCAGAAAAAAATATATATATGCAGAATATATAATACTATAACTATTACTCAACAACAAAAGAAACAGCCCAATTCAAAAATGGGCAGAGGACCTAAGTAGACATTTCTCCAAAGATATGCAAATGGTCAGTAAGCATACAAAAGCATGCTCGTCACTAATCAATGGGGAACTACAGATGAAAACTACAAGATACCACCTCATACTCATTCGGATGACTATTATTTACAAACAAACAGAAAGTAACATGTTTTGAGGCTGTGGCAAAATTGGAACCTTTGTTTATTACTCTTCGTGGGAATATGAAATGGCACAGCCGCTCTGGATAACAGCATGGTGGCTCCTCAAAAAATTAAAAACAAAATCATTATATGATCATATGATTTCACTTCTGGGTATATCCCCAAAAGAATTGAAAGCAGGGTCTTAGAGATATTTGTACATCCATGTTCATAGCAGCATTATTTACAATAACTAAAACCTAGAAGCAACTGAAGTATCCATCTAGGGAAGAGTAGATAAGCAAAATATGTTATATACATACAGTGTAATATTAGCCTTAAAAAGGAAGGAAATTCTGACATATTCTACAGCATCAATGAACCTTAAGGACATTATGCTAAGTGAAATAAGCCAGTCACAAAAAGCCAGGCGCAGTGGCTCACACCTATAATCCCATACTTTGGGATACTGAGACAAGAGGATCACTTGAGGCCAGCAGTTTGAGATCAGCCAGGACAACACAGCGAGACCCTGCCCCCCGACCCAAAAAAAAAAAAAAAAAAAAAAGACAAATACTCTGTAATTCCATTTACATGAGATACTTAAAGTTGTAAAATTATACAGACAGAAAGTGGAATGATCGTTGCCAGGGGCTAGGAGGAAGGGAAAATGAGAGTTATGTGTTTCAGATTTGGAAGATGAAAAGAGTTCTGGACATGGATGGTGGTGATGGTTGTACAATATGAATGTATTTAATACCACTCAACTATACACATAAAAATCGTTAAGTTGGTAAATTTTATGCTCTGTGTATTTACCAGGGGAGAAACATAGAAAAAAAATAACTGTTGGCTGTTTGGTCTCACTCCCTCCGTCTTTACTCTGTAACCCATCTTCTGTTTGAGAGGCCACTTCAGTAATACAGATTATATAAGGAAGTAAAGAGATATACAGGTGAAAGAGGAAGAAGTAAAAAAAGTGACCTAAGTTTTTTTATCTAAAGATTTTTAAAGATGAGGTTTGGGACACAGGAGGAACAGATTGTATTGCTAATTGAGTGATTGCTGTCTGGTCTTTGAATATGAGGTGTCTCAAGGATTTCTGTGAGGAGAAGAATGGGTATCTTGCCTGCAATCTGAGACATCAGAACTTCCAGAGACATGAGTTAGCACTAGGGACATAGTTTTGGATGTAATCTTCGTTGAGCTCATTGCTGAGGCTGTAGTTATGCATTCAGTTGACCTGGAGAAAATAGTGTCAAAAGAAGGGACTGAACAGGGTTGAGAGAGAAAGTTGATGACTAAAAGAAGGAGATGTATTGGCAGAACATCTTGAGAAGGAGCAAATGGGATTGAAAGTATTACCCTACTTGTAGAGAGTCTTTTTTCAGGAAAGACATATTATTTCTAGATAAAGCGATTGGCTTTCAAAATTTTGAGGAAGGAAAGGTGTGCTTCCCATATTACTGCTGCAACAATATAGCTATTTGTTTCCATTTACATGAGTTTTTCTTGAGTTATTATTTACTACGAGTGACTCATAGTTAATAATGAAGATAGTTCAAAGATAATTTTAAAACATTGCATTGTAGGTCCTTTCTTAAAAATATTTTCTAATGATCATAACACGCCTTGCTGAACTGGAATGGAGAAAATTAAAAATCTTCATACTAGAGTTCTTTGTTCAAGCTTTTTTTTTTTTTTTTTTTTTTTTTTTTTGAGACAGGGTCTTACTCTGTCACCAGTGGTATGATCACAGTTCACTGCAGCCTTGACCTCCCTGGCTCAAGCGATCCTCCCACCTCAGCTTCTGGAGTAGCTGGGACCACAGGTGTGCACCACCTTGCCTGGCTAATTTTCATTTTTTTTGTAGAAACAGGATCTCCCTATGTTGCCCAGGCTGGTCTCAAACTCCTGGACTCAAGTGATCCTCCCATCTCGGCTTCCCAAAGTGTTGGGATTATAGCCCTGAGCTACCGTACCTGGCCTGTTGAAACTTTCAAAGTTGCGATAGATTTATCAGCGCAGTGTTTGTTAGAATGCTTCGCAAATATTTATTTGTTAAAATACAATGCCAACCTATTTTAATTTCCTTAAAAGTAAGTGAGAAAAGTATACTTGGGAAAATAAAGTTGCTTAAATAGGTTTTCTCAACTGCCAGAAAAAGGTACTGCCACAGCATGTTTCTGCCTGTAGGTAGGTGTGGCTCCACTTTGTGTATGCATTAGGTTTGTCAGTGAAAATCTAGGTAGTTTGCTTGGTTGCTGAAATAAATCAGTGGTTAGTTTGTACACAGACCCTGTCTGCATAATTGCAACTGAATAGCTTTACCCACTTATTGAAAGAATGGTTCTCTGTTTGGGATGATCAGAACTCATTTTATATTCAATCTTTGGATAAAAATGTGATTGTTCATTTTTGTAGATGTCATTTGTTAAAGATTCTAGCAGTAACAAGGAAAATGGGAGGAGGGAAATATTATTTCTTGACTAGAAAAAGATATTGTGAGTATATTGAACAAGAGGATCATTTTGAGTATTTCTAGTATATACTTTCACTTCTCAGTTTGTTATTGGTGTTTTAAAAACTTGTGATGAATTTAGAGTGAATGGGAGCAAGATGGACTAAACTTCAGAGAATATTATTTTAGCTCACAGTGCAGATCTACATCACCTATACTTTAGATATCTTTTAATTAAATTTTTATAGATTAAAAATCAAATATTACTGAAATACTGATATATGTATGCATATCAGGTTTTTTAGGGTAATAAATTTGCTCAACTTGGACTTAAGTTTTTGTGAAGAATTCTTATAAGTGTTGATTTCTCTCTAATTAGCTATGTGGAACAAACATAATTTCCTAAAAAGAAGTAAGCTAGTAATAACTTTGATTTTATATTTCTCCTTAAATGACAAACCAATTTTACTACCAGAACTCATTTCAAAAGTATTTCTGGGCTATTTGTATGACTAGCTCATTTTGTGAAATAATAAAATACATAAAAATAGTAAGGCTCAGTAACTTGTCCAAATAAGGTATTTTTGAGGATAGTACACATGCAAATTATTACTTCATATCACATTTTAAAAGGGCTTATAGGTTTGAAAGTTTTCATATAGTAGGGGTGTTCTGTCTATAGGAAATGTAGTAAGTTGATTATAGCAAGAATTTTAATTCCTTTCTCAAAAGGGGAACTGTCAGTGTCTTCTATTCTTTTAAAAAATCTTAACTGCCAGGATAAAGAAGCAAAGCAAGTTTTTACGGACGGTAGTAGGAAACATTTGCCTCACTATCCAAATAATTATGTGTACTCATTCTAAGTTTGGTCATTTTTTTAAAAATATAAGTCAGTTGAGTTGAGTAATAATGCACAAATTTGAGACTTGTTGTATACTTTATTATAATAGCAACAATGTTTACAAAATAAAATCATTTTGTAATGATTTCTGTATTGATACAGTGGCAAATAAAACAAGAACATGAACTATTTTTTTCTCTTTTTCTTATCCATACATGTAAACTCTTTTTAGAGAAGCTTAATAAAGAAGTAGTACACACTTGACCAAAGAAAGGGGACATTTATTTTTTACTATGAGATTTTGCATCTAATAAAATTGCTTGTATTTTCTTACAGTGTTGTTCATATGGAACCAGAACTTGTTATGTATAAATATAATGGGATGAGAATTTACATGTTTATTAGAAGTTTTCTCATATTTATAGGCCAGTATATTTAAAATGTGTATATTCAGAAATTGGAAACATTTAAACTGTCAAAGAGTAGATAATAGGTTAACTAAATGATGGTATTACTCTGAGAGACTATAATACATACAATAAAGACATGCTTTGAAAGTATATATATTAATATGGAAAAATGAATAATAAGTTATAAAACAACATATGTGGAAAAAATGTGAACTTATGTAAATATATACTTGAAGTACTGCAAAGTACAGAATCTCTGAGTGATAGGACTTGTCTTTAATCTGTATTTTTATAAAATTTCTATATTTTGAATATTTATATGTAAAGACTCATATTGTTTTAGCTCTATAAAATTGATCTGTAGAGGTATTTTTCATCTATAAAAGTAATAAAGTCCAGTAAAAAATAATATATATACAATGCTATATTATTGTATGATTTTCTTAGGTGTGATTTTCTTATTATTGTATGACTTTCTTCTCTTGTGCTCTTCTAAGTTATATAAATTCTCCAGCACCTGAGAACCAAAACAGACAAAACCAAAACCAAAGACATTGGAAAAAAAACTCCAAATTACTATAGAGTACAATTCCTCATGCATATATATTCCAAAATCATTAACCAAATACTAGCATATGGAATTCATCAATCTATAAAAAGGACAATATATTACAAATGACTGGGGTTTATCTAATAAGAAATGGAATGTTCATGGACTGAAAGATTGAATGTTGTTAAGATGTCAGTTCTTCCCAAGATTGATTTACAGTTTCAGTGTAATCCTAATCAAAATCATAGCAGGGTTTTTTGTTGTTGTTGAAATCAACAAACAGATTCTAAAATTTATATAGAAAAGCAGAGGAATTAGAATAGCCAAACAATTTTGGAAACAAAAAAAAGTTGGAAGAATTGAAGTACTGATTTCAAGACTTACCATAAAGCCACAGGAATCAACACAGGGTGGTATTGGTGAAAGACTAGACACATAGATGAATGTGACAGGATCTGAATCCAGAAATAGACCTTACACATACTTAATTTTTGAGAAAGGTACAAAGGCATTTCAATGGTGCTGGAACAATTGTGCATCTGTATATAATTTTAAAAGAACATCTACTTGGATTCTGCACTATGTACAACCAAAAATTAACTCAAAATAGATTATAGACTAAATGTAAAACGTAAAATTACTGAACTTGCAGAAGAAAACAGATTAAGATCTTTTTTATTCAGGAGTCAAAAAGTATGGTTCATGAAAGAAAAAAATTGGTAAATTGTTCTTTGAAATTAAAAAGATCTGCTCTTAGGAAAAACTATTAAGATAATGGAAATGAAAGCATGGATTGGGAGAATATATTTGCAAAGCATACATCTGATAAAGGGCTGTCAATCCAGAATATATTAATATGTAGAACTCTCACATCTCAATAATAAGAAAATGAACAATTTAAAAAAAAAAGACGCAAAAGATTTGAATAGACACTTAACCAAAGAAAATACAGGGTGGGGCCAGGCACAGTGGTTTATGCATGCAATCCCAACTACATGGGAGGCTTAGGCGGGAGGATCAATTGAGCCCGGGAATTTAAGGTTGCAGTGAGCTATGATCATGCCACTGCGCTCAAGCCTGGGCAACAGAGTGAGATTTTGTCTCTTAAAGAAACAAACAAACAAAAAACCCACGATGGCAAGTAAACACATCAAAAGATGTTCAACATTATTAGTTATTAGAGAAATGTAAATTGAAATCGTAATGAAACAATACTACATACCTATTTGAATGGCTAAAGTAAGAAATAAAATTTCAAGTCCAGGAAATAATGTAGAAAAACTGGGTCTTCATATATGGCTGGTGTGAATGCAAAATGGTACAGCAACATTGAAAAACTAATAGTTTCTTATAAAATTAAGCATTCCATTATACAACCCAAAAATATCATTCCTAGTAATTAACCTAAAATAAATAATATGTCCACACAAAAACTCGTATGCAAATATTTATTAGCACTCCAAACTAGAAACAACTCCAACTGTCCTTTAATTGGTGAATTGAATAAACATTATGGTAATTTATACAATTGAATACTATTCACCAATAAAAAAGGAATGAGCTCCTCAAATGGCTATATACTTAACCATTTCATTTACACAACATGCTGGAAAAGGCAAAACTGTAGGAGCAGATTTGAAATCATTATTACCTGGGAGGTAGTAGAAAGGATTGACAACCAAGGGGAATTAGAGAACTTTTTGGAGTGATGGTAGTACTGGAAGTTTGGTTGTCAGATTCATTAGAACTGTATACTTAAAATGGGTGAATTTTTTGGTATGTATGTACTTCTCAAAACTGATTTAAGCTGACGATCTTTTTTAAAAAATTAATATAGAAAGAAAAGAATTCAAGTTAGCATTCTTCATCACTTAGTAAAATGAATGATTCAGGCAAAGATCATGAGTGGATGCCAAAACCATGAGGTAAAGTGTTACTGTGCTACAGTACATTAACATGGCCTCCATAGATTATTGTAGCCGTTGTAATTTGAAGAGATCTGGGTCACCACCTTAAGCAAGTTATCAAATTCAGCATTGCTGACAAGGCAAGAACTGGACAGTATGTGCCTCCTGACTTGGAGTAATATGAAGTACACAACAGTAGCAGCATCACCTATGAATTATTCTGATCCAAAAAATATTTAAACTGGATATAGTTAAGCCTGTAAACCTAACTTCCACTTTACAGGAAATAAAGCAATGAGTTAAATTACAGCATGAGAAAATGGACAAATCCAGAATGTAGGATATTCTCTAAAATGACTTGCTTGTTACTTTCAAAAAATATTCATGTAATAGGGGATAAAACATAAATAGCTGAAAAGAGAGATAACAGATATACAGTACTTGAATACAGATTGATCCTGATTTGGGGAGGAAAAAACAGCTCTGAAAGCTGTCTTGGAGCAGTTGAAATTTCAATATAAACTGACTACATTCAGTGACATTAAGGAGTTATCTTTCATTTTTCTTAGGTGTGGTAACAGTATTGTGGTTAAGCACGAGAAAGTCTTTATTGCTAGGATATGATGAGTATTAAGAAGTGAAGTGTCTTGATATCCATAAGTTATTTTACCTGTACCCATACACACAAAAAGCAAAAAGGTAAGAAGATGTTAATAGTTGTCTCTGGGAGTGTGTATATGTATGCATTAGTATTATTGTTTTCACTGTTTTCTGCAAGTTTGACATTTCTCATAATAGAAGGGAATGCTTTTAGAGCTAAGTTGAGAGAAATAGTGTTTATTGAAGATGGCCTTATTATATGTAGTGCATTCCTGTAGATCCTATGACTATCAGGGATCTGTACCTACATTGTACACCTAAGAATAACTGTACTGCGCTCTGTTTTGGCATTATAACACTGGCCTACATTGAGAACCAGGATAGAAAACAGTTCTGTGAAATGCTTTGTGTTGTAAGGACATTTTTGCGAGCATCGCTTACTGTATCACATGGTATAGGAAAGATGAAACTTTGCACTTCGGTAACAAGAATACTTGTGCTGCTTCTGAGAAACTGGATTTTTGGCATGTTACAGACGATGAGTTATGTTTTACTGGGTGCTAGAAAGCTCAGATTTCATTTGTGGCCCATCTCTAACAAGTGCACTTTCCAGCTGCACTCCTGACTGCTTTGTAATTTCCCTCCTGCCCTTACTTTTCTCTCATTCTGATTCCCTCCTCTATTTTTTGGTTGTGTTTTGTAAGATACTTTATGTCCAACAATGTTCTAGCCATATTTAAAGGAATTTAAATAATGTAGTTTATGATTTGAAACTCACAGGCTAAATAAAGCCAGGTGCTGTGGCTCACACCTGTAATCCAAGCACCTTGGGAGGCCAAGGTGGGCGGATCACTTGAGGTCAGGAGTTCGAGACCAGCCTGGCCAACATGGCGAAACCCTGTCTCTACTAAAAATACAAAAATTAGTTGGGCATGGTGGCGTGTGCCTGTAATCCTAGCTACTCAGGAGCCTGAGGTAGGAGAATCACTTGAACCTGGGAGACAGAGGTTGCAGTGAGCCAAGATCATGCCACTGCACTCCAGCCTGGGCAACAGAGTGAGACTCCGACTCAAAAAAAAAAAAAAAAAGAGAAAGCAGCAGCCTAAAAGTCAGATTTTCACGTTATTGTTATTAGTCACGTGAGTTGTTGCCCCCAAATCCAGGGATCTTTTATCCTCTAGCCAAATTTAGAATAAGGGACTCTTTCCAGCAAATTTCAAAGTACATACTTTTAAATATGATTAAATAAGATATAAAAGTTTCTATTTCTGGAGTAACATTGTTACAGCAGTAGTAGCATAAAATACCTTATTTTAGGAGAAGAGTACTGCAGGGAAAAGAACAAAGCCAGTTTATGGAAATAGATTTTTAGCATTGGAATTGGCATTGGCATTTTTCTTTGAGAATTTCATTTTTTTAATTCTGTTTTTGTTTGTTTTTTGTTTTCAGTTAAGAGGAGTAAATAGGCCTTTGTTTTACCTTTGGCAATTCTGAAAGAATTATATACAAAAAAACCTAAGGAAAAATTATTTTAGTTGCTTTTGAATGGTATTCAAATTTCTTTTCACCTACCGTAGTATCTTCCTTCTGTTAAATGATACTTTATATCTTATAAAATATTTTTCAGCATCAGCATGTTGATACAGATATAATATTTACAATTTGCTCTTGCTACCTTCTTGGGAGTTGAAGTCCTTTCTCGCCCAGCTTCTTTTTTTTGTTTTTTGTTTTTTTTTGAGAAGGAGTTTCGCTCTTGTTGCCCAGGCTGGAGTGCAATGGCACGATCTCAGCTCACTGAAACCTCCAAATCCCAGGTTCAAAGGATTCTCCTGCCTCTGCCTCCAGCGTAGCTAGGATTACAGGCATGCGCCAGCACCCCGGCTAATTTTGTACTTTTAGTAGAGACGGGGTTTCTCCATGTTGGTCAGGCGGTTCTTGAACTCCCGATCTCAGGTGATCTGCCTGCCTCGGCCTCCCAAAGTGCTGGGATTACAGGTGTGGGCCACCGCACCCGGCCCTTTCTCACCCAACTTCTGTATGGCATTACTGTGTTAAAGATATATTGTTTGACAACAAATAGAATGCTTAAAGCAGCAATAACAACACTGACTCTTGTTGTATGTTGTATGGGCCGGGCGCAGTGGCTCACGCCTATAATCCCAGCACTTTGGGAGGCCAAGGCAAGTGGATCACTTGAGGCCAGGAGTTCGAGACCTGCCTGGCCAAATGGCGAAACCCCATCTCTACTAAAAATACAAAAATTAGCTGGCATGCTGGTGCACGCCTGTAATCCCAGCTGCTGAGGAGGCCGAGACAGGAGGATTGCATGAATCCAGGAGGCAGAGGTTGCAGTGAGCTAAGATTGCCCCACTGCACACCAGTCTGGGCAACAGAGCGAGACTCTGTCTCAAAAAAAAAAAAAAAAAAAAGTTGTAGGAATAATGGCAAAGACATTTTTAAGACGTTATATATATATTAAGTAGGCATGTTTTTTGATGTTCCTTAAGTTTATTCTAACTTTGAAAAGTATTCATTTGATAAGTAAGGGTTTCTTCTTTCACTGATTCCTAAGTTCAGTGGACTCTTCCACTGAAGATTTTTTTTTTCTTCACAAATCTGGAAAGTAGCTTGTTGAACAAACTAAATGACCTTTATAGGCTTTTGTATTTATAAAACTTTTGATTTTATATTTGGACAGACTTAAGTTTTAACCTTAATTACCTATGATCTTCTACCATGAGGGATACACTAAAAGTAATTGCCAAAATAGGGTTAATTGTAAATATAAATGTGAATAAGGTTAGATTGTCATTTCCTTTCCCCCAGGCAGAAGGATTCCTAGAACTAGGATTAACTTTCTTTGTTCACATCTCTGGAATTCACTTCTGTTTTGCCAAAGAATGGTAAGACAGGTATATACTTTTCTTTCTTCTGCACCTATTTTTAAGTGAAAAGTACTATTCTTTCTCATTCTTACTCTCATTAATTTCTTAACACATAAAAATCAAGTTTAATTTGATAGTAGTGCCTGTTAGTCATGTGAACCCTGTACAACATATCTATTTATACTGCTTCACACATCACTCACAGGACAAGTTCCCACAAAGACCTGTTTTGTTCTACTGTTGATCCACCCTAAAGAAACCAGTTTCCAAACTGTGCACAGCTTTGTAAATCAAGATGAACTGGTCAGAAATTGGATACAGAAACAAACAAGGAACCAAAGAATGCTTCCTAGTTAACAAGCAGAATGTGTTATATACAATAAAATTGCAGGTAGTAAAATGTCTGTGTTCTAAGAATATTCCAATTAGGAAGTTAATATCACATTCATATTGAAGTCATAGTTCAAAGTCATTCAGTTAAGGAAATATAAGTAATGCTTAGTAAGATGTTCTAGACAACAGAGAAGACAAATGATGAATGTGAACTTTGATTCTGCATTTCTTAGCTAGCTTTGTCCATGATAACTATTAATAAGTACAAAGGTTGAGAGGACGAAGAGTTTGGTGTGTAGGCACAGATTTCCTTCTTTCTGGCAACAGTTAGGGGCCTAGAGTAAGCAGGGGATATAGTATCATGCAGAACTGGGACTCTCTCCATCTATGTCCAGAAGGAAGGAGTGCACCCATACACAATTTGTAAGTAACAGAATGTATTTCTCATCACAAAGTTAAACATAATATATTCACACTTCCTGATGGTGAAGATTCCTTGAAGAAAGAGAAAAATTAAATAAAATGAAATATATTCACAGCTTAATTTATGGTTTTTCACAATATTTCTAAAATATTTTCTCATTGAATAAATGTTTTATCAAATATTTTATCTTTTTGTTTAGAACTTTCAAGAATATCAAGCGCTGTTCAAAAATTGTTTCTTTCAGATGATCTGATGTAAACATTGTGCTTTTAACTTAATATCTAATAGCCTCCCAAAGAATCTGCATACTTGTGGTGCATTTCTTTCTCCCCTTGAGAAATTTTAAAAGAAAACAAAAGAAGCAAAGAAAATTTTAAATGTCTTCTGCTCATTATTCCAACAATAGGCAAAGACCAAGCTTCCACAACCAAAACAAACTAGAGAATTCTCAGAGTACTCAGTGAAAATATATAGTCTGTGTCCTGAATCAAATGAGTATGTTACAAAAATATAAAACTATTAGAGAAAATACATGACACATTTAAATTTTTCCTATCTTCCTTCTTTCCCAACACATTTTGAAAAGAAAATTACAATAAAAAAACTTTTCCTTATAAAGCCCTTTCTCCACTACAGATATTTACATACGAATACATATTATTTAAGTTTGAAGAAACCAAGTTAGTAGGGGGAACTTTTCTAAAACTTTTTTAACATGAGAATTCAAAAGCATAAAATTGAAAAATGAAATGCCTTTTTGCTTCCAGCTGCTTCTCCCTGGCACCCCTTCCTCAAATTTCAGTCTCTGTTGCCTTCAACAAACTGACAATTCAGGACAGCCCAATTTCTCAGTTTAATTCCAACTCACGGGGAGGATTTGAATTGTTGAAATGATAGTCTTCAAATATGAGCAAGGTTTTCTTTTCTATTATTATGTTTTTATTGAGATATAACTTACGTACTATGAAATACACATATCTTAACTGTGCAGTTTTGAGTTTTGACACATATATACATCAGAATCAATGGGAAGGTTAAAAATTTTCTAGATGAGGGCCAGGCCCCAGTGGCTCATGCCTGTAATCCCAGCACTTTGTGAGGCTGAGGCGGGTGAATCATATGAGCTCAGGAGTTCAAAACCACCCTGGGCAACATGGTGAAACCCTGTCTCTACTAAAATACAAAAAATTAGCTGGGCACGGTGGCACGCGCCTGTAATCCCAGCTACTCAGGAGGCTGAGGCAGGAGAATTGCTTGAGCCCTGGGAGGTAGAGGTTGCAGTGAGCCAAAATTGTGCCACTGCATTCTAGCCTGGGCGACAGAGTGAGACTCTGTCTCAAAAAAAAAAACAAAAAAAGAAAAAAGAACCATTGCCTTTGTAAAAAAAAATAACAAATTGAGTAATATACATAAAAATATATAATATATCATAAATTGTTATGCAGATTAAGGTTCAGTTATATTTTAAAACTTACATCTCATACACTCTTTTATGGGATTTGCAATGCTGGCTCACACTTGAAATTCTCAATTTGTCTTTCTGTTTGTTTTAAAGAAAATTAATGCAAAACTTCATGATGGAGTATGTCAGCGCTGTAAAGAAGTTCTTGAGTGGCGTGTAAAATACAGCAAATACAAACCATTATCAAAACCTAAAAAATGGTGAGTTAAGATTCTTCATTACCTTACTTGGTGGTATATGTATCATAGTTTATTATTTCATTTCCTGATTTTCAAAATTGTGTCCAAATAAATGTTAAAGTAAATAATGAAAAAATTCCATTCTCCCCTGTAGAATTTCATCTTGTGTGCTGAATCTTGGTTTGTAAAGGCAGACAGATTTAAAAAGTTAAATTCATCATTTCCTGCCCCATTCTTTCATAAATATGCATCATTTTTATAGAACTTTATTCATGAAAGGTGGGTTAGGGCTGAGAAGGGAGTATTTGTTTTCTACAATTCTGTATCCCACTGATAAGGTAATACTATGCACCATAAATTATAAATTCTTAAAACGGATCAGACCTTTAGACCTTTTAATTCAACTCATGGAGATTACAGAAATGGCTGAGGTTAAATATTAGAAGTGAATCACTAGAATGATAACTTATTATTTCTTTGGGAATAGAGGTCTAAATGAAAAGATACTAGATTTTGTTTCTGATCCTGCCATCCCTAAATCCTTTTTTTTTTTTCTTTCTTTCTTTTTTGAGATGGAGTTTTGCTCTTGTCACCCAGCCTAGAGTGCACTGATGCAATTTCAGCTCACTGCAACCTCTGGCTCCCAGGTTTAAGCGATTCTCCTGCCTCGGCCTCCCGAGTAACTGGCATTACAGGCGCCCGCCACCATGCCTGGCTAATTTTTTTGTATTTTTAGTAGAGACGGGGTTTTGCCATGTTGGCCAGGCTGGCCTCAAACTCCTGACCTCAGGTGATCCGCCCGCCTAGGCCTCCCAAAGTGCTGGGATTACAGGCATGAACCACCGCGCCCAGACTTAACTCTTGTGTAATTCTGGGGTTCTCTTATATCAGCCTTCTGTGCATCCTCTACAGCTCCCTGACATCCTTCAGCTCAGCTGTGTAAGGACAATATTGGAGAGTAATTACTGCATGAAAGAAAAAAGTGATTATCTTAAATAAAAATTAGCATTGTTCCTTTTACATTATAAGATTTAATTTGGTAATCTATATAGTAGCTATTTAGACTATATTTGCTCTCTGTTGCCTTATTTTTCTGACTATTCAATAGTTTCATCATCTTTGAATGCATTCCTTCTTCCTTTATGGGAAAAAGTTTTGCTTACAGTTTAGAAAATCAGTCTAAATAATAGATACAATATGACCTTTGTTTATATCTACTAAAAAATTATGTCAGCCTTTTGCAAATCTGAAACTTAAGATATAAAATAATTTGTTTACTTCAAAATATTTAAACACTGAAAGGCAAAAGTGTTAAGGAAGGATAAACTAACTTAAGCTTTTTAGATTTTTTTTTCTGTACCCCGTTTTGGAGCAGTCTAGTGTTTATTACAGGTATAGTTGACTCCCCTTTTATTTTATTTATTTATTTATTTATTTATTTATTTATTTTTGAGATAGGGTCTCACTGTGTCACCTAGGCTGCAGTGCAGTGACATAATCTTAGATCACTGCAACCTCCGCCTCCCAGGTTCAAGCAATTCTCCTACCTCAGCCTCCTGAGTAGCTGGGACTACAGGTACATACCACCATGCCTGGCTAATTTTTGTATTTTTTTGGTAGAAACAAGATTTCACTGTGCTGGCCAGGCCGGTCTCGAACTCCTGACCTGAAGTGATCCACCCACCTCAGCCTCCCAAAGTGCTGGGATTACAGGCGTGAGCCACGCCCCCCCCTTTTAAATAGTTTTACCAGCTTCTTGCTCCTTTTAGTCTTTTCTTCCTGTTCTCTAGCATTTCCTCCCAAAAGAAAACACTCTTAAACAAGTCTGATGAGTTTTATGCTTAGTGGCCCAAATTAGCAGTAAGGAAATTTGGCAACTATTTGCATTACCCAATTTTAGATTTCCATGAATGAATTGTGTTCTCTGCTAGAGTAATTAGATGTTGATTGCAAAATAAATCATGTAGTTTTAGTTAATAGGCCTCATACAAGATTTGTAGCTTTCTGAATATTTTCAACAAGTTTTTATTCCTATAAAGGTATTTTAAGATTTCATGATCCATCTCCATTTTCTCTTTATAGTGTTGTTTCCTAAAAGAATTTGAAGTGTAGGCAATAAACAACATTTATGTAGTCATAGCATTTTAATAGATTAGTGCTGTGTAACAAAGGAAATGATTTAAAAACATTCCTGCCTTATCCATCATCAGTACTTAAATCTCTTACCTTTAATATGTGCTAAATCCTATATGTTTATCTTCATTTTAAATGTGTCAGTGTGTAAAAAAGATCACATCAGTTATTGTAAATTTTCCAGATGCTATATTTTGCTGTAGAACTTCTGAACTTATGTATTTTGTTTTCTCGCGACAGAGCAAGACTCCATCTCCAAAAAAAAGAAACTGCTAGTTAAAACAAGATCTTGTAGAGGAGGAAAAAAGTCCTTTCCTTCTACCAGTCTAAGTTCTCACCCTTGGCTCTCTAACAAAAACCAGATTAAGAAGAGAAAAATATACAGATTTATTTAATGTAAGCTTTTTGTGACACCAAAGCCTTCATAAGGAAACAAAGACCCAAAGAAACGGGTAAACCTGTGTGGTTTTATGCTAGGTTTGATGGGAGTGGAAAATCATGGGAAAAATGTGATAGGGGACAAAAACAAAGGGCTAAGCATAGTAAACTAAATGACCTAAGGGTAGTAAACTAAACAGCAGGGCTTGTTCATTCAGATTCCTCTTACTGTTCCTCTGTTTTTAGAGATAAGCATGGTCCTTTCCTCTAGGTTATAGGAAGGGCACCTCTCATATTAGGGTCTTACGGCCTACTTCAGGGGTGGATCAGAGAGTCCTTCCTACATTTGCTGTTTGTCACATTTCTTCAGCTCAAAATACTCAGTATGCCAAAGCGCCATATTTTGGGGTAGCATGTTCTGAATCCCATCAGTCTAAACATATTACTTAGGAGGTTACTTGCCTGGCCTAGAACATCATGTATTTCAGAAGGTCCTGAACACATGGCACATTAGACATATTGGAAAGCCTAGCTTTCAAACTCCAATCCAGGATTGAGAGTGTTATAGAAAGTAAAACTCACTTATATTCATTCACTTCACTTTCTCTGCGTATTAAGACTTGACCAACATTGTAAGGGATTTGAATCCATTGCTTATGCTGATGGTAGCATTACTTAAAATGTTTAATGTTTTGTTCAAGCTAATCACTTATGAATTAAATTTGTCATTTGTTAGGGTTTGTATATGAATTTTACTGGATATACCTTTTGTCTTTGTTTTTTTTTGAGGCAGAGTCTCACCCTGTTGCCCAGGCTAGAATGCAATGGTACGGTCTCGGCTCACTGCAGCCTCCGCCTCCTGGGTTCAAGCGATTCTTCTGCCTCAGCCTCTGGAGTAGCTGGGACTACAGGCACACACATGCCACTGTGCCCGGCTAATTTTTGTATTTTTAGTAGAGACAGAGTTTCACCATGTTGGCCAGGCTGATCTTGAACTCTTGACCTCGTGATCCACCTGCCTCGGCTTCCCAAAGTGCTGGAATTATAGGCATGAGTCACCACACCCAGCCTTGGATATATCTTTTGTATAAAGATTTATTTTTCTGGCATGCTGAGTATTTCCATCAGTTAAAATGTTGAATATTGTTTCATGTGTCTATCTATTGCCACAAATTGTGTAACTAAATGATGTAGATAAAGAAAAGTTCTGCACAACATAAAATACAGGGTATGGTGGGGCTTTTTATAAGTGACATTTCTTTTAGAAGTAATAATATCCTGGATACTGGGAAAATTAAAACTTTTTCTCCCATTTGGTTATCTTGTGAATCACCAAAAACCGCGCGTTAATTAGCAAATTTCCATTTGTTCATGGGATCCGATGCCAAAAGTTAAATCAAAGAAAAAGAGTTTGACCTATAAACTCTTCAGACTTACCTGTTTCAACCATGGGAAACAAAAATTATACTGCGTTCGTAGCTGACAGAATATTTCATGTTTCTCTTTTTCTTTTTTCAGTGAGGTGACATGCTGCAGTATTTTTATAAACATGTTCTTTATGGAATTTTCTCTCAGTTACTGAATACAATCCTGGATCATCTCCAGAGACTTTTTAGAAAAGAATAAATGTCCTAACTTAAGTTGGAAGAGAGATGAATTGAAAATTATGTATGTACTGAAGGAGGATAGGATGATGGCTATGAAAGATGAGGGGATAAAAAGCATCTCACTTATCAGCGATATATAAACAGTGTGACAGTGGTACTGTCCTTTGATGTAATGAGATAAATATCTCTGACTACTCAAAGCTTTAGGTCTTTATAGAAATAAAGTGATAAGCTCATAAAGATAAAGCACCAAGACCAGCCACCACCCTTAATTAGAAGTCAGCACAATCTGTACCAAGATCCCCCTACCCATTTCTTAAAGAGGCCAGTACCTACTACTCCCTGCGGGAGGGCTGCAATGGTGCTGTCAATATCTCCCTTGACACAGAATGGCATAAGCATTGTTAGACTTGAAAAAGAGGGTTCAGACTTTAAGATTATTCATATATATAAGAATTAGGGTTCAGGAAAAGTCTAAATCGTTTTTGTATAAAGTTTTATTTTTCAAGTGCCTTGTTTTTTACTTTTGAAAAAGAACCCCAAAATAAATGAAAACCATTCATTACCATTCCTAGTCAATCCCAAGTCATTCATGAACACTGTAAATAATCTCGATATGGAGCTGAATTGTTGGAGAAACAAGAGATCTTATAAATATAAAACAATCCCAGTCAGTAATGCCTATGAAAAAAATAAACGTAAAAATATATTAAATAATTTGTATAAATCTTAAGGAAGGAATCTTGATATTTTTATACTTAAAAGTCATTATAGACATTTATATATTTTTCAAGGTACTAGAAATATAAATGTTTAAAAGATTTTGTCCCTTTCCTCAAGCAGTGCAAGGCCAGATGAAATTAGTTCTTTTCTTTATTCTGGGCTCAGAGGGATTATACTTCTTACCAAGACAAAAGTAAAGAAGATGGAGGTAAGATTCAAATGCAAATTGATTGGATTCCCAAGCCTTGTTTTCCTTTTCTCTCAGTGATTTCTCAGCATTGTATTATTCAATTCAAAAAGTCCTTTTCTCCTCTTCACCTGGACCTAATGCTTCATTAATTTTTACAAATATCACCTATCTTGTTTATGGACATTGTCTGCTGTTGAGTACCACATATCCTGCTGAGGACCACCCTGCTTTTATTTATTTATTTATTTATTCATTCTATTTTTTGAGACGGAGTCTCGCTCTGTCGCCCAGGCTGGAGTGCAGTGGCACGATGTCAGCTCACTGCAAGCTCCGCCTCCTGGGTTCACACCATTCTCCTGCCTCAGCCTCCCCAGTAGCTGGGACTACAGATGCCCACCACCACACCCGGCTAATTTTTTTTGTATTTTTAGTAGAGACTGGGTTTCACTGTGTTAGCCAGGATGGTCTGGATCTCGTGACCTCGTGATCCACCCACCTCAGCCTCCCAAAGTGCTGGGATTACAGGCATGAGCCACTGTGCCTGGCCCAGCCTGCTTTTATTTTTTAATACATATACCTGTGGAAAGATACTTGGATTTTGCTTTCAGGCCCTGAAATGCCTATGCTGGTACCTAGAAACCTTTTTTGACTTTTATTTCAGGTAACCAAGCAACCTTTTCTCCTATTAATTTAGAAATGTGGCAGACGAATACCCCCATTTATGTGAGAATCTCGAGCCTGCTTTTATCTACCTATTAAAAAAAAAAAATCACCAGCATTATAATGTTAGCCAATGTTTAACCTTGCCATAGTAGCAGAAAAGAAAAGAGAAGCTGGTATAAAACAGCACAGTCCTCAAACAGATTGGGGTCTGAGCTTGGAACTGGACCTGTGAATTCTTTACATCTGTGGTTCTCAGTTAAGGAGGTGGCTTGAGGATGGAGTTTGTCCCCAGGAAGGGTGCTACTGACACATAGTGTAAAGAGACCAGGGATGCTGCTAAACATCCCACCGTTCACAGGACAGCCCGCCACAATAAAGAAATACCCAGCTCAACATGTCAAGAGTGTCTTGGTTGAGAAGCCTTGCTCTGTACCGAATAGATAGATACTCACAAAGCCAAGGCACTGAAACATCCTGTATCTTAGTTCAGTGGTTTTCAAACTTTTCAGCTGTCAAGTTCTTTAATAAAACGCTTATCCAGGAGTCCCATGAATACAACAGGCTAAAACAGAACTGCCCTAAATGGGGAGAAGGGAGCCCAGACCTTACAAGCTGTGTGATAAATGTTCACTGAAAGAAGATTTCGTCATAAAAATATTTCAAGTGAAGGAGGAAAAAGCTAATATAACCTGCCTTGGAACCAGCATTACTCTAGAGATGTCTGGCCTGAGTTTCATGTCATGAGGATGCTTTATTCCTTAAAAAACTGTTTCCTTTTCATTAAATATTTTAATTGAACAGAGTCACTCTTCTGGCCCTCACATCCAGGTGTTTAACCCCTCCAGATTTATTGCCTCTCAACTTTTATTCCCACTGATTGCCCAAGTGTACCCCTTACCTATTCATACTTCATTGCATTGAATAAGTAAATTCTCCTCTTTTAAATTGATTATTGCATCTCATCTCACCTCTACTCAGATACCTCTGTGGCTTCAGAGTTGACTAAACCAGTGGTTTAAAAAAAAGTGGGGGAGGGAGGCAGGCACAGTCGCTCACACCTGTAATCCCAGCACTTTGAGAAGCTAAGGCAGGAGGATCACTTGATTCTAGGAGTTTGAGACTAGCCTGGGCAACATAGCAAGACCTCATATCTACAAATAATTTTAAAAATTAGCCAGGCATGCTGACGCGCACCTGTGGTCCTAGCTGCTGGGGAGACTGAGGCAGGAGACTGAGGCTGGAAGATCACTTGAGCCTGGGCAGTCAAGGCAGCAGTGAGCTGTGATCACACCACTGCACTCTGGCCTGGGTGACAGAGCAAGACCCCAGCTTGGAAAAAAAAAAAGCGTATTTTACATATGTTGAGTCAAGGGCTCCAGTGGTGATGGGTGGGACTCTAGCAGCAGGAGGCTAAGAGAGCTTTGTCACCAGAGAAGTTCTGCTTTTATATGTCTACTATAATGTGAGAGTTGGCTGGGGGGATTGGTTGGTCGGGGGGAGGGGGTCCTCTAGACTGTAGGGAAAAAGATGTTACTGTTTGGGAGAAAATGAGATGGGGGGCTGAGATGTTGCCAAATAGGTTATGTTACAGTACAGGGGTCCCAATCCAGACCCCAAGAGAGGGTTCTTGGATCTAATGAAAGCAAGTTTATTAAGAAAGTAGAAGAATAAAAGAACGGCTACTCCATAGACAGAGCAGAGCCAAGGGCTGCTGGTTGCCCATTTTTATGGTTATTTCTTGATGATATGCTAAACAAGGGGTGGATTATTCATGTCTTTCCTTTTTAGACCATGTAGGGTAGTTTCCTGACATTGCCATGGCATTTGTAAACTGTAATGGTGGTGGTGGGAGTGTAGCGGTGAGGACAACCAGAGGACATTCTAGTGGCCATCTTGGTTTTGGTGGGTTTTAGCCAGCTTCTTTACTGCAACCTGTTTTATCAGCAAGGTCTTTATGACCTGTATTTTGTGCCGACCTCCTATCTTATTCTGTGACTTAGAATGTCTTAATAACCATCTGGGAATGCAGCCCAGTAGGTCTCAGCTTCATTTTACCCAGCTCCTATTCAAGGTGGAGTTGCTCTGGTTCACACACCTCTGACAGTTATGCCACCATAAGGCTGCCTTCCTAACCATGTGCTTGCTCCCTCTTTGCTACAAAGCTTTCTTGTAACTAAATTAGCCAAACCAAGACGTTAAAGATAATATTTTATTAACCAACCCCTTTCCTTTTTTTAGCCTCTATTTTTAAAGGGAAGAATTTCTATACCCCTAAAATGTTGCTTAATAGAGTATCACTGTCCTCATTTTTCAATGAAGACAAATGTATGCTATATGCAGTGATCAGTACAAAGTGAGTCCTTGATCTCCATGCAATCTGAATTTGTAGCATCTGAATGGAGACCTATGATTTGAATGGCTAATTTTTATAGTCCGTATGTTTTAACCACTTTGACTTGCCTCCATTTTGATATATTTGTAGTCATTGAAAAGGAAAAATAAATGGATACAAATCCATTTAGTTTACAAATAAATACATTTGTAGTCAAGGAAAAAATAAAAGGATTTTTTAGTGCATTACTATGAAAGAATTTTTACATGTTTTTTCTTCTTTAAAGAATATGTTTATTTCAGGACATCTGAACATTATATGCCTTATTGTAGAATCTTCTAATAAAACAACTGTTTACATGCTAATAAGCATTGGGTATCACAATTGGTAATAGGAAGGGGAATGCAAAAGCTTTTTTTTTTTTTTTTTTTTTTTTTTTTGAGACAGAATTTCGCTCTTGTTGCCCAGGCTGGAGTGTAATGGTGCGATCTTGGCTCGCCACAACCTCCACCTCCCAGGTTCAACTGATTCTCCTGCCTCAGCCTCCCAAGCAGCTGGGATTACAGGCATGCACCACCACGCTCAGCTAATTTTGTATTTTTAGTAGAGACGGGGTTTCTTCATGTTGGTCAGGCTGGTCTCAAACTCCCGACCTCAGGTGATCTGCCCGCCTCAGCCTCCCAGAGTGCTGGAATTACAGGTGTGAACCACTGCACCCGGCCCACAAAAGCTTTATATTTTATAATACAGTTTTAGCGTCCCAAATTCCAAATCCAAAATGTCCTAAAATCTGAAACTTTTTGAGTGCCAACATAATGCTCAAAGGCTATGTTTACAGGAGCATTTCAGATTTCAGATTTTTGGATTTGGAATGCTCAACTCTTAGTATTAGCAAATATTTCAAAACCTGGGGGAAAAAAAAATCTGAACACTTCTCACCCGAAATATTTTAGATAAGGGATTCTCAGTCTATACTAGGGTCATAGCCAGAGAAGAGTCTTTGACTTGCTGATATTTTCTAAAGAGAAATAGCTAAAAAGAAATGAACAAAGTTAAGTGCCTTCATGATAGAATATATGACAAGAAGAAACAGTATAGAATGTAAAAGGTCTTGGTTAAAATTGAGTGTTTAATTTGTGTGTTTATTCCCTGAAGACTGACTTTTTTTTTTTTTAAGTAGACACAAGGTTTCACCATGTTGGCCAGGCTGGACTCAAACTCCTGACCTCTGCCAACCTTGGCCTCCCAAAGTGCTGGGATTACAGTCATGAGCTACAGCACCGGCCAAGACTGACTTTCTATAGTTTTATGTTTACCACTTAAACTAACATAGCAATGTGATTATTTATCCAGTTGATAGATTATCAAGCCCCTTCACATCCTGCCCCAAATTTCACCCATTATTTTTGTTATTAATTTAGGGTATCAGACTAAGTGGAAATAGAAGATGAAGTTCATATCAGTTGTATTCATTACATTTTAAAGATCTATTGGCTAAGAGAGAAGAATTGGTATTTTTAAGCATTGAGTTAAATTTTGCACCAAACTCCAGGTGAAATCTCAGTCAATTTCATTGAAATAAGTAATTATTAAATATCATATTACTCAGTGAAAAACTGATTACTTACTGCTGCAAAGAGCATAATAAATTAGGAAGGAAAATTTGTTCTAAAATACAACAGGAGAAAGATATTAAATGATTAAAACTTCATTGTTAGCCTGTTCCTCTCTTTAGATGAGTGTGTACCTATGTGTAGTTTATTTGAAAAATCAGGTAAGTTTGTGATGGCGGAGGTTATTAAGATGAAGATAGTCAAAACATAAATGCTATTTTCCAGAATCCAAGCACAATTAAAAGGTAGTAAATACTTCAACAGTAGTCCAGGTCTTTTCTTTCTCCTTCCTCCCCATTCCTCATAAACACGGTAAAGATCTACTATAAATAGCTGAGAAAACCCCTGAAGTTGTGTATGTTTTTCCCACCATGAGCCATGATACAGCATCACTTCCACAAATAAGGATTAGGAATGGCATTGCAGAGAATATGTCTTAGATCAATAAAATCCTTATTAGTAAGAATTGGGATGTAGAAGTAGCTTTGGTATTATAGAACCTTTACTGGTATTTTGGAAGTGCAGTCTTTGTACTATTTAAGGTCTGAATGATGTATCCTTTCTAGTGGAATTTTAAGTGTAAAAGGTTGAAACCAGAACACTTAAGTCCCTTAAAACTAGAAATCATATTCTGTTGGTGGGAATTTTGAGAATTATTGCTGGAATTCTTCAGAGAATGTTCAGGAAGCTGGTGTTGTTTGGGGAAATAGGGTAAATGGAAAGGAAAAGATCCCAAGTACTTCAAGCTGGCCTGTCTAAGGAGGTAATTGAAGGTAATTAATATATATATATATATATATATATATATATATATATATATAATTTTTTTTTTTTTTTTGAGACGGAGTTTCGCTCTTGTTGCCCAGATTGGAGTGCAATGGCATGATCTCTGCTCACCGCAACCTCTGCCTCCTGGGTTCAAGCCATTCTCCCGCCTCAGCCTCCCGAGTAGCTGGGAATGCAGGCATGCGCCACCACGACCGGCTAATTTTGTATTTTTAGTAGAGACGGGGTTTCTACATGTTGGTCAGGCTGGTCTCGAACTCTTGACCTCAGGTGATCCGCCCGCCTCAGCCTCCCAAAGTGCTGGGATTACAGGCGTGAGCTACCGCGCCCGGCCGGTAATTAAAATATTTTACCCTCAAAATATATTTCTTTGATGTATTTTGAAATGGCTGCCACTTCACCATCCTGACAAAAGTGGCCTTGCAAAGCTGTCTTAAGTAGGGAAAATTTGTATCCGTATAGAATCTCCATTAATGCAGTCATACCCCCTCCCCTTTCTCTTTCTTTCCCCAGATCCAGGAGAGACTGAGAGCAGGACACCTTTAAAAGTCTCTCTGAGGGAGGCTCCTCTACATAACCAGGCCACTTTTGCTGGCCAAACCTCTTCCCTGCTCTGCTTTACCAGAATCTAAGCCCCCATTCTTTCTATAACCTCAAGATATTATATAAGTTTCTGAAACTATTGAGAACTTGGATCTTCATTCTGAAGGCTCCTGTGTATGCACATTAAGTAAATTTATAGCCTTTTCTCCTATTAGTCAATCCACCTCTTGTCAATTATTTTTAACAAAACTTTAAGGGGCCAAGGGCCAATGGCTGCCACATCATATATATTATATATTTTAACCCCAGAATTTGAATTCAGAGTGGACAAATAAGATATTTATTTTAAATTTAACATTTTCTTCTTTTTTTTTTTCTTTTTTGGGACAGAGTTTTGCTCTTATTGCCCAGGCTGGAGTACAATGGCACGATCTCGGCTCACTGCAACCTCTGTCTCCCAGGTTCAAATGATTCTCCTGCCTCAGCCTCCCGAGTAGCTGGGATTACAGGCACGCACCACCATGCCTGGCTAATTTTGCATTTTTAGTAGAGACGGGGTTTCTCCATGTTGGTCAGGCGGGTCTCAAACTCCCGACCTCAGATGATCCGCCTGCCTCAGCCTCCCAAAGTGCTGGGATTACAGGCGTGAGCCACCGTGTCCGGCCAAAGTTAACATTTTCAAACCTCTGTCACATGTGTTGGATTCTAATAACAACCCTGTAGAGGTAGCAAGAACAGATAAGGAGGTAGCCTTAGAAAAATTAGGTGTCTTACTCTGTAAGCTAGTAAACAGTATATTCAAAACTAGCATCTAGATTTTTTTTAAAGTTTCATAATCTATTTCTGGCTTTTATTTTAATGTCAGATCCCTAACTTAAGTAGAGTTTTCCTTTATAGAACGAAAATAATACCTGTTAGAACACCTTGTCTTGTGTAACCAGGTCTGCTGTAACCTGCAAGAACCAAGAATCTGGACTGGATGTGAAAGATAATTTACTATAATTCACATGTTGTATTAAGAACAAAATTGTCTCTAGGAACAGTCCATGGTTATATTGTGGAATGATATTCCAATCAGAGCTCTTAATTTCTGAGCAAAAGCAAGATTGTTAAAGATGACAGATAGGAAACTGGGTTCAATTTGCAATTATTTTAAATAGCATCCTCAATGTACAAGACACTGTGTTGTATGTCAAAAGAAGATAGCAAATGAATCTGTGACGCCCAGGAATTTACCATCTATTTGAAGAGAGAGACTCCACAGATAATTCTGGGCAGTTTGCAAAAAGTGCTACGTGTGAGTAAAAGGAGAAAGAGATGCAGAGGACACAAGGTAAGGCTGCAGAAAAATGAAATGAAACCCAGAGAGATAGGTCTAGAAAAAACTTAAAGGTAGAAGAGTGGTATGAATAATCACAGTGCTAGGAAACCCTGTGAGGAGGGACCAGGGAATGGAGGGAAAATGAACAAGAATCCTGTTGACTTTCATAGACAATACAGATAATCCCGGGCTGTCTTTATATGTCCTGTTTTTTTGTTCCACATAAATTATCATTTCTTCATTCATTTGCTCTTGTTACTTTTTCTTTTTTCTCATTGCATAACTTTTGGTGATCCATGAACAGTAATCAAAGTTGCCTATCAAAAGGAGGTTTCAGTCTATTTTGAGTATACATTAAATGAAAAGAAAACTAAACTTGGAAAGTTGGCTTAGGGTCTGGATTTCTAGTTTTTAAAAACTGGGTTATTATTTTTGTTCTTTTATCAAACAAAAGTAAACAGTTACATTTTACAGGTCTTTTTTGTATGTTTTTGTTTTTTGAGACAGAGTCTCTGTCACCCAGGCTGGAGTGCAGTGCGGCAATCTCAGCTTACTGCAACCTCTGCCTCAGCCTCCTGAGTAGCTGGGATTTCAGGCGCCCGCCACCATGCCTGGCTAATTTTTGTATTTTTAGTAGAGATGGGGTTTCATCATGTTGGCCAGGCTGGTCTCGAACTCCTAACCTCAAGTGATCTGCCACAAAGTGCTGGGATTACAGGCGCAAGCCACCACACCCGGCCATATTCTACATATCTATCTGTTCCTTCATGTTTACCAGTGTGTGGCAATACACATTGGCCGTTTTTCAGTTCCAATTTTTTTTTTTTTTTTTTTGAGACGGAGTTTTGCTCTTTTTGCCCAAGTTGGAGAAAAGTGACACGATCTCGGCTCACCACAACTTCTGCCTCCCGGGATCAAGTGATTCTCCTGCCTCAGCCTCCCAAGTAGCTGGGATTACAGGCATGCGCCACCACGCCCGGCTATTTTTGTATTTTCAGTAGAGACGGGATTTCTCCATGTTGGTCAGGCTGGTCTCAAACTCCCAACCTCAGGTGATCCGCCCACCTCGGTCTCCCAGAGTGCTGGGATTTACAGGTGTGAGCCACCACGCCTGGCCTCCAGCATTTCTTATAACAGGCTGAGGCTCTGAACGTTAATTAGTGATTTGAAAATTGTGTCACCACAGTCAGGCACAGTGGCTCACACCTGTTATCCCAGCACTTTGGGAGGCCAAGGCGGGTGGATCACAGGGTCAGAAGTTCGAGACCAGCCTGGCCAACATAAGTGAAACCCTGTCTCCACTAAAAATACAAAAATTAGCCGGGCATAGTGGCATGCACCTGTAGTCCCAGCTACCAGGGAGGCTAAGGCAGGAGAATCGCTTGAACCTGGGAGGCTGAGGTTGTGGTGAGCTGAGATCGCGCCACTGCACTCTAGCCTGGGCAACAAAGTAAGACTCCGCCTCAAAAAAAAAAAAAAAATTGTGTCACCACATTCCAAGAGTATTAAAATGTTCTAAAGTGGAGTTTTAGTCATTGATAGCTCTTTGTATCACATTATAGTATAAAATAACTGTAAACTGTGGCTGTATTGTCGTTTGTTGCCCACAACCATGGTCTTACTGTCTTTAAAGGTGAAAGCAGTAGAGAGCTTTTATTACTTCCTTCAGTGCCTCTCCAGTTCATGAGGACTCCAGTTCATGCTTTGATTTAAAATTGCCTGCCCTAAATATTGATAATTTTTATTTTTTATTTTTCATAAACTACACTTGGTCAGAGGTAAATATTTTGTACCCATTATGAATTATTGGCTATAAACCCAGTACTTTGGGAGGCCGAGGCTGGAGGATGCCTTGAGCCCAAAAGTGCTAGACCAACTTGGGCAACATAGTGAGACCCTGTCACTACAAAAAATAGAAAAAATTAGCTAGGCGTGGTGACGTGCTCCTGTAGTTCCAAGCTATTCTGGAGACTGAAGTGCGAGGATTGCTTAAGCCTGGGAAGTTGAGGCTTCAATGAGCTGTGATTGCACTATGTACTCCAGCCTGGGCGACAGAGTGAGACCCTGTCTCAAAAAATAAAATTAAGAATTACTGTAATCTACTTGTCTACTGCATTAAGACAAGGTAGTATATATAGCCTCTTCATTTACTTTCAAACTTGTAATCTAGGGACACAAGGAAGTGAATTGTGTAATAGGTTCTTATACTTGAGATACTTAGAATTTGGGGATATTGTTTCCTTAAAAGCATTCTCTAAGTAACATATGATGTTGTCCCATAGTAAAGTTTTATGATCTTGCTATGTTGACTACAGATGACTTAGAGCCATTGCAGGAAAATAGGACTTTATGAAACTTCAGCAATGTTGCGTTTCTGTTTTGTACACCAAGGGTGGAGTACTGTGGCTCACTGTTTACGAAAGTACCTCGTCATCACATACATGAAAGTACGACAGGAGCTAAATTATGTTAAAGGTTAAAGTGTAATAACCAGGAAATGAAGGCAGTGCCAGAAGAGTTGTAATCACGTAAAGTCTTCTATTTCTAGCAAGTAGTAATCTATTTTATGTCAGTCCCAAAGGGAAACCCTAAGAAGATAGAGGAGAAATTTTACTTCCTTCAAACAGATTTTCCAGATGTTGATAGGTTTAATTATACAATACAAAAAGTTGTGTTACTGGCCGGGCACAGTGGCTCACGCTTGTAATCCTAGCACTTTGGGAGGCCGAGGCAGGCGGATCACTTGAGGTCAGGAGTTCGAGACCAGCCTGGCAAACATGGTGAAACCCTGTCTCTAATACAAATACAAAAATTAGCCAGGTGTAGTGGTGCGTGGCTATAATCTCAGCTACTCAGGAGGCTGAGGAACGATAATCACTTGAACCCGGGAAGTGGAGGTTGCAGTGAGCCGAGATTGCGCCATTGCACTCCAGCATGGGGGACAAGAGTGAAACTCCATCTCACCAAAAAAAAAAGGTTGTGTTACTATGACAACAGTGTAATAAAAAAATCTTAAGTGTTTTTTGTTTTTTAACTGGGGTTGTGGAAGGGATGATACAGTGATTAGTAGTATAATTTGATGCTACTGTTTTTGTTCATGCTAAGCTGCCAGGACTTTTAGTGCCCATTATAAAAAATGAGACTCAGAGAAGTTAAAGTGACTTTCAGAGATTACATTGTTACCGGGGGATCCTTGATCCCAGAGCTCCCAAGATGGTGGCAGGCCACTTCCAAGATGGTGGCCTGCCACTTCCAAGATGGTGGTGAGAGGTGACGGCGTGCTGGCAGTCCTCACAGCCCTCGCTCGCTCTCGGTGCCTCCTCTTCCTGGGCTCCCACTTTGGCGGCACTTGAGGAGCCCTTCAGCCCACCGCTGCACTGTGGTAGCCCCTTTCTGGGCTGGCCAAGGGCGGAGCCGGCTCCCTCAGCTTGCAGGGAGGTGTGGAGGAAGAGGCGTGAGCGGGAACCCGGGCTGCGCGAGGCGCTTGCGGGCCAGCTGGAGTTCCGGGTGGGCGTGGGCTTGGCGGGCCCTGCACTTGGAGCAGCTGGTCAGCCCTGCTGGCCCCGGGCAATGAGGGGCTTAGCACCCAGGCCAGCGGCTGCAGAGGGTATACTGGGTCCCCCAGCAGTGCCAGCCCACTGGCGCTGCGCTTGATTTCTCCCCGGGCCTTAGCTGCCTTCCTGCGGGGCAGAGCTCGGGACCTGCAGCCTGCCATGCCTGAGCCTCCCACCCCCTCCATGGGCTCCTGTGCAACCCGAGCCTCCCGATGAGCGCCGCCCCCTGCTCCACTGAGCCCAGTCCCCTCGACCACCCAAGGGCTGAGGAGTGCGGGTGCACGGCACGGGACTGGCAGGCAGCTCCATCTGCAGCCCCAGTGCGGGATCCACTGGGTGAAGCCGGCTGGGCTCCTGGGTCTGGTGGGGACGTGGAGAACCTTTATGTCTAGCTCAGGGATTGTAAATACAACAATCATCACCCTGTGTCTAGCTCAGGGTTTGTGAATGCACCAATCGACACTGTATCTAGCTACTCTAGTGGGGCCTTGGAGAACCTTTGTGTAGACACTCTGTATCTAGCTAATCTGGTGAGGACAATCTGGTGGGGACGTGGAGAACCTTTGTGTCTAGCTTAGGGATTGTAAACGCACCAATCAGCGCCCTGTCAACACAGACCGCTCGGCTCTACCAATCAGCAGGATGTGGGTGGGGCCAGAGAAGAGAATAAAAGCAGGCCATCCCAGCCAGCGGTGGCAACGCGCTGGGGTCCCCTTCCACACTGTGGAAGCTTTGTTCTTTGCAATAAATCTTGCTACTGGTCACTCTTTGGGTCCGCACTGCCTTTATAAGCTGTAACACTTACCGCGAAGGTCTACAGCTTCACTCCTGAAGCCAGCGAGACCACAAGCCCACCGAGAGCAACAAACAACTCCAGACGCGCCACCTTAAGAGCTGTAACGCTCACCGTGAAGGTCTGCGGCTTCACTCCTGAGCCAGCGAGACCACGAACCCACCAGAAGGAAGAAAATCCGAGCACATCTGAACATCAGAAGGAACAAACTCCGGACACGCCGCCTTTAAGAACTGTAACACTCACCGCGAGGGTCCATGGCTTCATTCTTGAAGTCAGTGAGACCAAGAACCCACCAATTCCGGACACAGTGGCAAGCCTTGTGTTCTCTGACCTGGGGTTCTTGGCCTCACGGGTTCCAAGGAATGGAGTCTTGGGCCATGTGGTGAGTGTTAATAGCTCTATTAGAAGCTGTGGGTCACGGAAGAGAACTGTGGAACCCAGTGACTAGTGTTTAGCTCAGTTAGGACGAACCAGGGCACTTAGCTGTGCAGGAACAATGGCAAGCCTTTAGTCCAGTCAGGAGCGGCAATGGGCACCTGGCAAGATCAGGAGCACAGCGGACACCCTGCCGGATCCGGAGGGATGGAAGTCAGTGGTGGGTCTGCGACGGCAGCAAACAGCAGTGGTGGACAATGAGCGAAAGCTCAGCTCCAGCCGTAACAAACACAGACCAGAAGAGAGTGCAGTTGCAAGATTTAATAGAGTGGAAACAGAGCTCCCATACAAAGGTAGGGGACCCAAACATTGCCGGCTTGAATGCCTGGGTTTATATCCCAATCATTGTCCCTCCCACTGCACTCTCAGGCAATAGATGATTGGCTATTTCTTTACCTCCTGTTTTTGCCTAATTAGCATTTTAGTGAGCTCTCTTTACTACCTGATTCGTCGGGTGTGAGCTTAGTTGCAAGCCCGATGTTTAAAGGTGGATGCGGTCACCTTCCCAGCTAGGCTTAGGGATTCTTAGTCAGCCTAGGAAATCCAGCTAGTCCTGTCTCTCAGTATGACAAGGACATGTCAAGGGTGGGCTAGAATCAAGGTCTCCAGTTTCCCAAACTAGTGTTCTTTTGCTACTATTTTATTGCCAATGCTCAAGTGATCCTCCCACCTCAGCCTCTGAGTAGCTGGGACTACTACACTCTGGTAGGTGGTGTGCACCCCTACACCTGGCTAATTTTTGGTTTTTGTAGAGATGGGGTCTCTCTATGTTGCCAAGGCAGTTATCTAACTCCTGGGCTCAAGCAATTCTCCTGCCTGGGCCTCCCAAGGTGCTGGGTTTACAGGCATGAGCCACTGTGCCCACCCAATAGTAGTATTTTTAAGAAGTATATTGTTTCCTTTATCAAGAAACATGTAAACAGTGGTGACCTGTGTTTTTATTTGACCATAGTTTCCACTAAAATGATTAGTTGTGGTATATGTATGGTCAGAATTGTTTGAGTGATTGTTTCTGGGAATTGTGTGTGTTAAAGTGAACTAAAGATAGCCTGATAAGGACTCCCCATTTCTATATTTGAGTCCTTGTGGATGAACTGCAACCTAATTTAATAGGTAGACAAGATTGAAAACCTAAGTTTAACTAACAGGAGTATGCGCCTGTAACAATAGCTGAGTCTTGGCCAATCCCAGCAGCCATACTTCAACCATTCATACACTGCTGAGTGTTCAAACTGTTCAAATAAGGCAAATGCTAATCCAGCTGTTTCTGTACCTCCCTTCCTATTTCTGTACTGCACTTTACTTTTTTTGTCTATAAATTTGTTCTGACCATGAGGCATGCCTGGAGTCTCTCTGAATCTGCTGTGATTCTGGGGGCTGCCTGATTCGTGAATCATTCATTGCTCAATTAAACTCCTTTAAATGTAATTTAGCTGAATTTTTTCTTTTAACATGTGTATTCCATAAAGAAATGAAAAGAAGGCAAAAGTATCATCATTTTGACATTTCTGAAGTTTTCTTAGCAATGGACTCATAAAATACAATATAGCCATTTTTTAGGGAAATTTGGAAAAATTTTTATTTAGGAGAATTTAAAATTTTTGCTTACCATTGTAGGGAGGTTTGAATTTTTCCCCTGAAGGTTTGGTAATTTGAATCTATAAAACAAACATAATACATAGATTAACAAGGGAAAAGGGTGTACAAATTTTATTGTGTGCATACGTGTGCACAGGAGTCATGACTATAAAAAAAAACGCAAAGGCAAGATGGTTAATGCTTTTGTATCATCTTGAAGTTACAGAGAGAATGGGGGGCTCGGATTGTGGCAAAGCAGGATATTGTGGAAAGACAGTTATGAGTGGGCGAGAAGAGGAGAAACCTGGGCAAAGGCAGTCTTGTTATGCAGATGAAACCTCACAGGTGGTAGCCCAGCAGGGCCTCTGGTAAATGTTTCTGTCAGACCTTTTAAGTTTTAGAGCTGAGTTGATCTTTCCTAGATCCAGATAAGGGCGGGATTCAGAGAAAGCCTGTTTATATCTGTTGTTTACTTCACTTTATTTCCTCTGCAGATGCAAATCATCCTCACAAAAGACAGCTTTGCTGGCTGTTTGTAAGATGTTCAAAATACTTAAGTTTTGTGCCAACCTCTGGCTTGTTTTTTCATTCTTTTAAGAGTGTGTTTTGAAGAGGAGACATTTTTTATTCTGAAGAGGGTCCATTTAACAAATTATTCTTTCTAGATCATGGTTTTGTTGTTGTAGATAAGATATCTTTGCCTAGCTGAGGATTCTTCTTCTAGAAGTTGTATAATTCTTGATTTTATATTTGAATTTATGTTCTATTTATTGTTAATTTTAGGGATAGTCAGTTTTTTCCAACATTGTTTGTTGAAAAGACTGTCTTTTCTCTATTCAGTTACCTTTCTACTATCTTGAAAATCAGTTGGTCATATATGTACGTGGGTCTGTTTCTGGTCTTTATTCCATTGATCTGTGTGTCCTTTCACCAGTACTACACTACCTTGATCACTACCTTGTGATAAGTCTTGAAATCACATAGTGAGAATTCTCCAACCTCATTTTTCATTTTCATAACTCTTTTGGCTGTTATAATTTCTTTGCTTTTTCTTATAAAAAGTAATTAATCATTGCTAGAAACATAAAAATACAGTTTATGTTTGTTTACTGACCCCATATATTATGATTTTATTAAACTCACTGTTTATGTCCAGTACATTTTAAAAAATAGATTCATTGGTGTTTTCTATATAGACAATGATTTTTTCTTCTTAATAAAGACACTTATTTTCAATCTCTATGACCTTTTTTTTTTTTTTTTTTTTTTGGCTGCTATTGCACTACCTAGGACCTCCAATATCATACTGAAAAGGAGTGGTGAGAGCAGATATTCTTGCCCCGTTTCTGATCTTACGGGGAAGGTATTCAGTCTTTCATCATTAAGTAGGAAATTAGCTGTAGTTTCTTTGTAGTTATCTGTTTTTAGGTTGAGAATGTTTCCTTCAGTTCATAGTTTACTGAGAGTTGTTATAAACGGATATTATATTTTTGTAAAGCTTTTTTCACATCTATTAACATCATCAGATGGTTTTTCTTAGAACATTGCTTTAGTGAATATTATTTATTGGCTTTGAATATATTGAATTAGCCTTGTATTCCCAGGATAAATCCATTGGTGCATATATATAGAGAGAGAGAGAGAGAGAGAGAGAGAGCGCATGCAAGAGAATGAGCATGCGAGAGAGTGAGCAAGCGTGTGTGCAAGATGTTTATATATTGCTGGATTTGATTTGCTAACATTTTGTCATGGATTTTTACATCTTTGTTCATTAGAAATACTCATCTGTCATTTTCTTGTTTGCTTTTTTTTTTGTCTTGATATTAGAGCCTTATCAAATGAGTTGAAAAATATTTCTTCCCATTTGTTTTTCTGGAAGGATTTGTATATGATCAGTATTATTTCTTAAATATTTGATAGAATTTACCAGTAAAGCCATTTGGGCCTGGAGTTTTCCTTAAAAAAAAAAAATTAGGAGATTTTTTTAGAGTTATGATTAAATTTTTCTTTAATGGATAGAGGAGTATTTATTTCTTCTTCAGTGAGTTTTGATATTCTTTCTTTGCAAAAATTTGGCTATTTCTACAGAGTTGTTGGGCTTATGTACATAGAGTTAATACTAAAATTTTCCCATTATTCTTTGTTTTTTGAGACAGAGTCTTGCTTTGTCATTTGTTAGAAATAAATTTTGGGTGCCACAAAAGAAATAGCACTCAAACATAAATTTTCTCAGCAAGGCAATTTTACTTCTATAGAAGGGTGTGTCTCGCGGATGGAGCAGTGGCAAGAGTACACCTGAACAAAGGAGGGGAAGGGGTTCTTATCCCTGACGCAGGTAGCCTCTACTGCTGTGTCGTTCCCCTATTGGCTAGGGTTGGACCACACAGTCTAAGCTAATTCCCACTGGCTATTTTAAACAGAGCAGGGATATGAGCCAGAGTGGCGGGGTGAGCAGTTTCGGCAGGAAAGACGGTTATGGAACAGGTGACTAAAGGTGACTCAGGTCAGAGCAGGTGACCGGGGAACAGATGTGAACTACTGATTAGAACTGGCGGGAAGGTTGTTTACTGAAACTAGGGGCAAGGAGATGAAGAGAACAAGGAAGTTAAACTTTAAAATGGAGAACAAAGAACTGAACATACTGACATACTGATTCTTTGAAGAGAAACTTAGAACTCACTGTATTTAGCACCCAGGCTGGAGTGCAGTGGCGCAATCTCGGCTCACTGCAACCTCTGCCTCCCAGGTTCAAGTGATTCTCCTGTCTCAGCCTCCCAAGTAGCTGGGATTACACCACCATGCCCAGCTAATTTTTTGTATTTTTAGTAGAGATGTGGTTTCACTATGTTGGCTGGGCTGGTCTCAATCTCCTGACCTCAAGTGATCCACCTGCCTCAGCCTCCCAAAGTGCTGGGAGTACCAGCATGAGCCACTGCACCCAGCCTCTTATTATTCTTTCAATGTCTGTTAGATCTATAGTGCTGTACCATCTTTTATTCCTGATGTTTCAGTATACATGTTTATGAATTATATTGATCTTTTCAAAGAGCCTGCTTTTGGCTGCATTGATTTTATTTTTCTGTTTTCAATATCATTGATTCTGTTCTTATTACAGCACCCTTTTGTTTGCTTTGAGTTTAATTTACTGTTCTATTTTCTAAAGGTAAAAGTTTAGGTAACTTTTTTGTTTAATATAATCTGTAATCATGTATTAAAATAAATTTCCCAAGGACTTCTTTAGCTCCGTTTTGTAAATTTTGATGCATTTTCATTGTCATTCAATCAAAATATTTTCTTTTTGTGTGTATGAATTCCTCTTTGATCTGTGGGTTATTTAGAAGTGTTTTGTTTATTTTCTAAATATTTGAGCATTTTCTAGATATTTTCTGTTATTGATTTTTTGTTAATTTCACTGTGGCAAGATGATATATACTTTATATAAATTTCAGGGTTTTTTCTTTTTTTTTTCATACAAAGTTTCACTCTTGTCGCCCAGGCTGGAGTGCAATGGTGCAATCTCAGCTCACTACAACCTCCGCCTCTTGGGTTCAAGCAATTCTCCTGCCTCAGCCTCTCAAGTAGCTGAGATTACAGATGTGCTCCCCCATGCCCAGCTAATTTTTTTTGTGTTATTAGTAGGGGCGGGGTTTCACCATGTTGGCCAGGCTAGTCTCAAACTCCTGACCTCAGGTGATCCACCCACCTCGCCCTCCCAAAGTGCTGGGATTATAGGCATGAGCCACGGCACCCGGCCAGTTTTTTCTTTTTTAAAATATGTTGAGGTTGGTTTTATGGCCCAGAATATGGTCTATCTTAGAGAATGTTCCATGTATACTTGAAGACAACGTATTGCTCTTGTATAGAGTGTTCTAAAATTGTCATTTTGGCTGATAATGTTCATACAGAATAAGTACCTCACAATCCTTATAATAATATACTTTCAATTCCTCCCGGCCAATTTTGTATTATTGTTGTCATACATTTTACTTTTACATATTCTATAAATCCATAGTATATTTCCACTATTTTGCCTGTAGACTCTCAATTCTATTCTGATGACCTATATACGTCTATTCTTATGTCAGTACTACACAGTCTGGGTTACTGTAGGTTTGTAGTGTGTTTTGAAATCAATACATGTGAATCCTCACATTTTATTGTTCCTTTTCAAGATTGTTTTGGCTATCCTGGGTCCCTAGAATTTCTGTATGAACTTTAGGATTAGCTTGTCAATTTCTGCAAAAAAGCCAGCTGGAATTTTAATAGTTCATTGAATCTGTAGATCAGTTTGGGGAGTATTACTATCTTCTCAATATTCTCAATATTGTCTTTTTTTTTTTTTCTGAGATGGAGTCCCACTCTTGCCCAGGCTGAAGTACTGTGGCACATCTCCAAGGCATGCCACCACACCCAGCTAAATTTGTGTATTTTTAGTAGAGATGGGGTTTCACCATGTTGGCCAGACTGGTCTCGAACTCCTGATCTCAGGTGATCTGCCCGCCTCAGCCTCCCAAACTGGTGGGATTACAGGCCTGAGCACTACTCCCGGCCTACAATATTAAGTATTTTCATATAAAATATGGGATGTCTTTCCGTATAGTTAGGTCTTTAGTTTCTTTCAGTGATGTTTTGTAATTTTCAGTGTATTGGTCTTGCACTTCTTTTATTGGATTTATTCCTTTATTCTTTGGTAGATTGTTTATTGGTAGTATATAGAAATACAGTTGAGTTTTGTATATTGATCTTGTTTTAACACATTTTTAATGACACTTTAAAAAATTTTAAGAGTGGATAAATATCCAGCAGTTTTATTCTGCAGCTGTAAACTGTTATCTGGAAATGTGATATAATTAATTTAGAGTGACATAAGATAAACACCTGAAATTGAAATCTAGGAATTTTGATTTCTTAGGCTTTTTAACTATACATTTAGACACATCTTATTTTATCAAATAAGTCTGAAATAAATATAAATAAGTTAACATTTTATTTTTTGTTTTAGTGTTAAATGTTTACAAAAGACAGTGAAGGATTCTTATCACATAATGTGTAGGCCATGTGCCTGTGAACTTGAAGTTTGTGCAAAATGTGGAAAGAAAGAAGACATTGTTATTCCGTGAGTGTTTCCTTTTATGTTTGAATTTTACTGTTAGTGATTGATACATGAATTTCTTTTAAGAGATGATCCTTGCCAGGCACAGTGGCTCACGCCTGTAATCCCAATACTTTGGGAGGCCGAGGCAGGTGGATCACGAGGTCAGGAGTTCAAGACCAGACTGGCCAAGATGGTGAAACTTCATCTCTACTAAAAATACAAAAAAATTAGCCAGGCACAGTGGCAGGCACCTGTAATCCCAATTACTCGGGAGGCTGAGGCAGGAGAATCGCTTGAACTTGGGGGGCAGAGATTGCAGTGAGCTGAGATCGTGCCACTGCACTCCAGCCTGGGTAACATAGTGGGACTCCATCTCAAAAAAAAAAAAAAAAAAAAAAAAGAGATGATCCGTGATCCATAACTCTTAGACTTAAGTTGTATGTCAAACTAATATAGACTTTTAAAATTATTTTTCTATCATTACAATAAAAGTGAAACTATATTTTTAAGAAAATAAAATATTTATGTGTGAGATTCATATTCATTACAAAAGAATTACACATTATTTAACAACTTTTCTTTTAATAGACATCATATATTAATTTATTTGAGCCTACTTTAGTGACAATAGTATTATAATTGGTTGGATCTCAAGTTAGTGTTCAATGATTTTTTTTTTTGAGGAGTTTCGCTCTTGTTGTCCAGGCTAGAGTGCAATGGCACGATCTTGGCTCACTGCAACCTCTGCCTCCCAAGTTCAAGCGATTCTCCTGCCTCAGCCTCCCAAGTAGTTGGGATTACACGCTTGCACCACCACACCCAGCTAATTTTGTATTTTTAGTAGAGATGGGGTTTTGCCACGTTGGCCAGGCTGGTTTCGAACCCCTGGCCTCAGGTGATCTGCCCGCCTTGGTCTCCCAAAGTGCTGGGATTACAGGCATGAGCCACCACTCCCAGGTGGATCTTTTTCTTTATACTTACTTCATTAGGTTTCTGTTATTCAAGAAATGTAGTGGTAAAAGTCTTTTCAATCTACATGGTTAAATAATGAAAGCCTGGGAAATAAATAGAAATTTTTTCTTTCATCTTTAGGTTGAATAAAGAAACAGAAAAAATAGAACATACTGAAAATAATCTAAGTTCCAACCATAGAAGAAGCTGCAGAAGAAATGAAGAAAGTGATGATGATTTAGATTTTGATATTGATTTAGAAGACACAGGAGGAGACCATGAAATGAATTAATATCACTGTGTTAAAAGTCTGCCGGGCACAGTGGCTCACGCCTGTAATCCCAACACTTTGGGAGGCCAAGGCGGGTGGATCACCTGAGGTCAGGAGTTCGAGACCAGCCTGGCCAACATGGCGAAACCCCATCTCCACTAAAAGTACAAAAAATTAGCTGGGCGTGGTGGCTCATGCCTGTGATCCCAGCTACTCGGGAGGCTGAGGCAGGAGGATTGCTCGAACCCTGGAGGTGGAGATTGAAGTGAGCTGAGTTCGTGCCATTACACTCCAGCCTGGGTGACAGAGTGAGACTCTGTGTCAAAAAAAATAAAATAGAAAGTCAATTTAGAATGTGAAATTCTGACCACCTTTTTTGGCTTTGAGTATTTTCCAAAAGATGTTTGAAATCCTAATGAGGAAATCAGAAAAAGGTATGAAAAAATAGACAAATTTCATACATGAACAATATAAATTGTGTATATTACTTAACTAAACTAAACAAGATTCAGAATTGATGGCTGTATAAGAACTAGCTCATGTAAAAATAAAATAACATTATTACATTGCCTCAAAAATTGGTCCTCAGTAAGTGCCTTTTGATAAATGATCTCAAATAAATGACTCATAGCAAAAGCCCTGTCACTTATGTTTAATTTTTACAAAGTAAAAGCAATTTTTTCAAAATAATAATGTTTAACAAGCATATAGCAATTCTGCTTTGTACTTTTATATATTTCATCACATTTTAACTTTTTTCTCTTGTGAAATGTACATACAGAAAAAGTGCATATAATTTATACACTTTATAAGTGTATGCATTTTTTATAATAATTATAAAGGAAAGTTCATGCATTTACACACCTCGGTGAGGAAACTGCCAGCATCAGGACACCCCAGTGAGGCTCTCCCTCAGCAAAAGTTCATCTTTCTTCCCATAGTTGGTACTATTCTGAATTTTGATCATTATTGTCTTAATTTTTTTACTACCCATGTTTGTACTCCTAAACAATATAAATTAGCTTGGTCTGGGTTTTTTGTTTTTTTTTTTTTAAACTCTTCTATCTTTTTTTATTACTTTTTTATTTTTTTATTTCTTTAATTTTATTTATTTTATTAATTTATTTTTCTGAGACAAAGTTTCACTCTTGTTGCACAGGCTGGAGTGCAATGGCGCAATCTCGGCTCACTGCAACCTCCACCTCCTGGGTTCAAGCAATTCTTCTGCCTCAGCCTCCCAAGTAGCTGAGATTACAGGTGCCCGCCACCACGCCCAGCTGATCTTTGTCTTTTTAGTAGAGACGGGGTTTCACCATGTTGGCCACGCTGGTCTTGAACTCCTGACTTCAGGTGATCCACCTGCCTTGGCCTCCCACAGTGCTGGGATTACAGGTGTGAGCCACCATGCCAGGCCATATTTTTTATTTTTTATTTTACTTTTTTTTTTTTTTTTTTGAGATGGAGTCTCGCTCTGTTGCCCAGGTAGAGTGCAGTGGCATGATCTCGGTTCACTGCAGCCTCCACCTCCCGGGTTCAAGTGATTCTCCTGCCTTAGCCTCCCTAGTAGCGGGGACTGCAGGCCTGTGCCACCACGCCTGGGTAATTTTTGTATTTTTAGTAGAGACGAGGTTTCACCACGTTGGCCAGGTGGTCTCGAACTCCTGGCCTCAAGCGATCCACCCAACTTGGCCTCCCGAAATGCTGGAATTACAGACATGAGCCTCCACATCTGGCCCATAGTTTGTTTTTTCTAACGTTGAGAGACATTTGAGTTATCTCAAATTTTTCCTGTTACATCAATACTAGCATGAGCATTGTTACATGTGTCTGTTGGTAGACCTGTGCATTTCTGTTAGATATGTGTCTAGCAGTGGTAGAGGGAATCAGGTCGATGCATCTTCACTTTTGCTATGTAAAACAAAACTTTTCCGGAGAGATTTTATCCCCTCGTTCATAGAAATGGATTAGAATTTCAGCACTCTGCATCCTTTCTAACACTTGGTATCAGACTTTTAAATTTCTGCCAGTTGAATATGTGTGCAATAGTATCTCTTTGTCTTAATAATTGTATTTCTAATTACAAATAAGCTCGAGCCCCTTTTTGTGTTTATTGGCTATTTCACTTTTGATAATAGGTGATATTAGGGAATAATTTAAGTGGAATGTTATTTTAGAAATCCATACTGAAATACTTAAGGATGTAATACTAATTTACTGTAAAATATTTCAGCATAAAAAAAGTGCAGACATAGATAACATTTCAGTGACATCAGAAAATATTACCTGGGAATACATCAAAAAGTATTCAAGAACTCTGTCAACAAAAATATAAAATCTTATCAAGACATTAAAGAAAGTGGAGGCTGGGTGAGTTGGCTCATGCATGTAATCCCAGCACTTTGGGAGGCCAAGGCAGGCAGATCACCTGAGGTCAGGCGTTTGAGACCAACCTGCCCAACATGGTGAAACCCTACTAAAAATAACAAAAACTAGCCGGGTGTGGTAGCAGGTGCCTGCAATCCCAGCTACTCGGGAGGCTGAGGCAGGAGAATCGCTTGAACCTGGTAAGCAAAGGTTGCAGTGAGCCAAGATCGCGCCATTGCACTCCAGCCTGGGTGACAAGAGCAAGACTCCATCTCAAAAAAAAAAAGAAAGTGGAGACAAAAATGAATAGAAATACTATCTTCACAATTTGAAAGTCTCAGTATTCTAAACATATAGCCTGACTGAAATGTTCTGTCCCGCTGGGCGCGTTGGCTCACGCCTGTAATCCTAGCACTTTTGGAGGCCAAGGCGGACGGATCACCTGAGGTCGGGAGTTCGAGACCAGCCTGACCAACACAGAGAAACCCCATCTCTACTAAAAACACAAAATTAGCCAGGCCTGGTGGCGCATCCCTGTAATCCCAGCTAGTCCGGAGGCTGAGGCAGGAGAATCACTTGAACCCAAGAGGCAGAGGTTGTGGTGAGCCAAGATAGCACTATTGCACTCCAGCCTGGGGAACAAGAGTGAAACTCTGTCTCAAAAGAAATAAATTTTCTGCCCATAAATTTGTGTGGCTTTCCTTTTTTGCATATAAACTTATTTTCTGGACTATTTAACTTTTGTGATTAAGGAGCCAACTAAAGTCTTATTGGACCTACCATAAATTCTTTCCCATGTGAATGAATACTAATTCCTCAGATGACTTTACCAGGAAAAAAATTTAACAAAGAGCATCACCTAGTGACATATATTAATAGCTGCATTTCATTCCTTAGTGCTAAGAAAGATTGTTTTGTATTTTAAGCAGACTTTATTATATTTAGTTCCTTTACATATATTTTTAGGAATTAACCCTTCTAGTCCAAAAGCTGTTTGTATCATAACATACAGAAATGAGATGAAGGCTTTGTTTTGTTTTAATGAAATGAATCACTTTAATGTAGTGCATTGATTTGTTGCACCTTGATATCTGGCAGGAGGATATCAAGACTGCATTCACACATTCTGAAATATTACAGTGCTTTATTATAGAAGTGCCAAAGCTCTGATCATAAAACTTACATGAGGAGCTTTTAAGAAAATTATTGGCCGGGCACGGTGGCTCATGCCTGTAATCCCAGTACTTTGGGAGGCCGAGGCGGGTGGATCACGAGGTCAGGAGATCGAGACCATCCTGGCTAACGTGGTGAAACCCCGTCTCTACTAAAAATACAAAAAATTAGCCGGGCGTGGTCGCGAGCGTCTGTAGTCCCAGCTACTTGCGAGGCTGAGGCAGGAGAATGGCATGAACCCGGGAGGCGGAGCTTACAGTGAGCCGAGATCGCGCCACTGGACTCCAGCCTGGGCGACAGAGCGAGACTACATCTCAAAAAAAAAAAAAAAGAAAATTCTTATTCCTGGGATATTGTGGTTCATTTGGTCTGGAATATAGCCCAGGATTTTTTTTTCCAACTCCTCAGGTGATTCTGATCATCAACTGTAACAAATAACAATTAGCTGCATATGGCAAAAAGCCATTCCCATGCCTATTTACTTCTCTACATACTAGAATATAGTATCCCCGTTGTCACGTTTTCTCTTTCACAGCCTCTCTTGCAACTAGGAGTATCCAGCATATGAGGGGAATCTGCTGAGACAATCTGGGAAAGACTTACCTCACTGACGAGAAGAAAGCACTTTTCTAACAGGCTGTTTCTACCTGAATATGATTGTGAGGAAACATGATGTCTAGAGCTTGCAGCCATGATAGGGATACCAAACGAGCTGCAGAGACAGTGATCCAGAGCCCTGACATTGTGAAGCTGCTGAACTAACGAGCCCTGGGCTCACCCGCCTCTAGAATTCTTGTAAGATAATTACATGTCCAGAGCTTTTTCAAGCACCCATATCTGTAAAAAAAAGTTTTTAAATAAAGTTTCTTTTGTTGTAAAAAAAAAAAAGTTAATTACATGTCTCATTAGACATTTAATGCATAAGCTGTTGCTAATTAGAAATTCTGTTACTTTCAGTCAAATGCATTCCCAGCTGATACCTCAGCAAGTTTTATAACCCTATTTTATAGCACTTACGTGCTATGGCAAAAAGAGAAAGATCAGTGTATCAAAAAATGATTCATTAGTAATGAAGGCTTATCAATTTGGTTGTTTGATTACATTCTGCAAAAGAAGAATTGATATACCATGTATACAAGATTATATATGTAAGACCTAAATCTTATGTAAGATAGATCTTATACACATTATACATTTATAAGTAAAATTAAAACTGATAGATGTCACATTTATGCAAAGTTATAAATATTCCATGATCCTAAACTTTTTGTCTTAAGTGAAATGTATAACAATATTAACCTTTAACACATCTTTGTCCCTTCCTTTTACCCCTCTTTCTAGGTCTTTTCCTTTCCTTGTAACATTAATCCTGTATTGAATGATTGCCCTGTAATTGTGGCATAGAATTTTTTTCTGTCGTATTATTCAGATTTGTCAGCAATACTGAATGTTACAGGACCACTTTCCACAATTTTTACTGGCTACGCTGATGGAATCTAGGGGGTTAGAATTGCTTACTCATCTCTATGCTAGTGAGTCCCACAATTTTGTCAATCATCATACCTACTGAAAAAAATCATACCTTTCCAAATCTCATGCATGAAACTTTAATGTGGTTGCACCTTTAAGTGGTACAAGTGGTACAGTATTTCATCAAAACTTGGTTTAAACATTTCTATAACCTCTAGCAATGTTAATTTGAAGTATGTGGATTAAATTTTAATATTAAACATTTATATGTAAATCATTTAAATATTTTAAATGAACTTTTTAATTTTTTGAGACGGAGTCTCACTGTGTCACCCAGGCTGGAGTGCAGTGGCACGATCTCAGCTCACTGAAATCTCTGCCTCCCAGTTTCAAGAGATTCTCTGGCCTCAGCCTCCCGAGTAGCTGGGATTACAGGTGCCCGCCACCATGCCCAGCTAATTTTTGTATTTTTTATGGAGACAGAGTTTTGCAGTGTTGGCCAGGCTGGTCTCAAACTCCTGACCTTAGGTGATTTGCCTGCCTCAGCCTCCCAAAGTGCTGAGATTACAGGCATGAGCCACTGCGCCCAGTCACTTTTTTTCATTTTTAAAGTAGATCAAATGTCTTTGAATTAAACATAAGTTGTAACTAACATTTTTAAAAATATAGTTTTTTTTACAGATGCCTTGAGCAAAAGAATCCAGACACAAGATATTATATACTTTATGGGCCGCATTATGCAAAGTTCAGAAATCGTTTTAAGTAACTTATGGTGATAGACATCAGAATAGTGGTTATCTTTGGGGAGGTGGTATCGACTGGGAATGTGTATAAGAGGGGAACTTCTGGAATGCTGGAATCATCTGTATCTTGATCCAGGTGGTAGCTACACAGGTACAGAAATATAAAATTCAGCACTTAAAATTTGTTTATTTTGACTGGGCATGGTGGTGCAGGCCTATAATCCCAGCACTTTGGGAGGCCAAGGTTGGTGGGTCACGAGGTCAAGAGATCTAGACCTTCCTGGCCAACATGGTGAAACCCTATCTCTACTAAAAATACGAAAATTAGCTGGGCATGGTGGCACGTGCCTGTAGTCCCAGCTACTCGGGAGGCTGAGGCAGGAGAATTGCTTGAACCCAGGAGGCGGAAGTTGCAGTGATCTGAGGTTGCATCGCTGCACTCCAGCCTGGCGACAGAGCGAGACTCCGTCTCAAGAAAAAAAAAATTTTTTTGCTTATTTAGTTTTACATCAGTTTTACCTCAATTAAAAAGTAATAACACTTTTAAAAATAAATTAGTAGTAATGTATTGTTGTGAAATCCATGCCTTAAAATGAAACAACATAAATCTTGATTTAAACGAGTATTAGCTAAAACCACTCTGAGGCAGAATGATCTGAATCTCACCGCTGTGACCCTGTTCTCATTTCTTTACCTTCGTGACGTTATGTTGTGTGTGCCTTTCTTTGAAAAATGAGGGCTGTGATTTCTACAGTGTAAACTTATTGTGAGTATTAAATATGTAGAAAACACTTATCATAGTAGGTACTCTTTTCATGATGTTTATAAATATTACTTGATACTTTTTGGTTGAGACATTCCTTTCAAATCATCCTAGGGGGTTTTATGGGCGTAGGAAGCAGGTAAGCTTGAAACTCTTGGATGGAGGTAAAAGAAAGAAACCTGGAGACGGAATTCCTATTACACTGAAAGGGCAGAAGCAAACCCCTCCAATGAAAACATTTATACAGGAAAGTCAGGCTTGCTATTCACAGTTTTTAATACTTGTTGAGTTATAGACCCTTAAATAATACCACCCATAAATGTGTGAGTGCAATAGCAAGCTTTAGAAAAAATATTGACAGTAACAACTTTATAAACTGTCCATTATTTCTTTGTCAAAACTATAACTATTGCTAACTGTAATTGATATCACACACACACCAAGGAACTTGAGTAAATCAAGTGATCAAAAAATTGATATTTTAAAATTACAAAATTGAACTAAAAATAGTGAATTAGAAAAACATACTCCATTACACTGAACTTTTATTCAAATTCTAAATTTGCATTTTAAATTACAAATACATTTTTAGCATAATTCAGTATGACCTTATGTATTCCACTTTTTATTTTTACTTGTTTAATATAGTTACAAATTTATTGTGACAAATTCTTTTTCTTTTTTCTTTTTTTTTTTTTTTTTTTTGAGACGGAGTCTCACTCTGTCACCCAGGCTAGAGTGCAGTGGCACAATCTCGGCTCGCTGCAACCTCCACCTCCCGGGTTCAAGTGATTCTCCTGCCTCAGCCTTCAGAGTAGCTAGGATCACAGGTGCGTGCCACCATGCCCGGCTAATTTTTGTACTTTTAGTAGAGACAGGGTTTCACCATGTTGGCCAGGCTGGTCTCGAACTCCTGACTGCAAGTGATATGCCCATCTCAGCCTTCCAAAGTGCTGGGATTACAGGTGTGAGCCATTACACCCGGCCTATATTTTTTCTTTAATCTCTAAGAGTTATTTATTTATTTTGCCATTATGAAGAAAAATCATAACATGGGAACAATGACCTAAATAACTGAAACAGGAAATGAATTGGCCCTGGGGAAATTGCCGTGACCAGCTGAGGTTAGAAAAGATGGTCTAGAACAGGACAAAACTGACATCCCTTAGCAGAGGATATTACAACATGTCCGCAAAGTCAGGAAACATAAGATAAATTGATTTTTAAAACTATATTATTTACACTTCCAAACAGTGTACTGTACTCAATATGTTTTCTGGCTAAGTACTCTAAATTTAAAGCAATAGGTCCAATTGTGACTCTGGAAAAACAGATAATGAGTAATCTGGAAACACAGGGAGAATAGTATATTATATACTTCACCCAAAAACATTCTGAGCTCACTATTTAGAAGTGTAACTAAACAGTTACACACTGTTTAAAAATAAGTTTCTCCTATGTTTCTCATCTCTGCAACACTTGTGGCTGCCAGCTGACACAAGGCAGGTGCAGTGTGAGTGGCTGCCAGTGGACAGTGACAAAAACAAGACTTACTGAAACAAACAAGTGTTTCATAAATAATTTGGAAACAATTTTGGAATCCCTTTCTTGGCCATGGAAATAGTACATTTCAGATCCTATTAAGTGATTTATGTGTGGGAAATCCTCAACTGGTAATGCTGGAAATGCTTAATGATGCTATACTACTGTCCTTAAATGTGAGAGGATATCCAACAGAAAATGAAAATCCCAGAGGAAGCAAGCCACAGTGAGGGGCCAGGCTGTCTCTGCAGGGTCATGAACATTTGATATAAAGTTTGCATTGTAGCTATGTGGTTACACAAGCAGGTACAACTGAAATGGGCTCTAGGGGATAGATTAGAGACAAATCAGGAATCCACAAAACAGCTCCATAGTATGTTTGGACCAGCATCTAACCAGTCAACCTTTGTATATTTTTCCAGTCATACAGCATCCTCTTTTTCTATGATCCACTTCTCAAGTAAATTTTGCCCACACGTGGGACATGCTTCTAGTCCAAAAAATAAATCATGTTCTTCCCAGCTGTAAACTAATTGCAGAGATGACTAAAAACATCATGGAATTGAACTTAAAGCAGCAATTTTGCTTTTCTTGGTTCACTGCTGCATTAAGGAGATGGAAGCTTTAGAAGGAGTTTCAACTCAGGGGTCACTGTCCCTTGAGTGAGACCCCACCTGTATGGAGGAGCTGGTGATTCTATATCTGCACTTAACATTGTTAGTAGACTGACTACTATATCTTGCTATTTATATTCTATTTTTATATGTAGTAGATGTGATTAGTTAAGTCCAAATTCAATTAAAATTATCATGGTATTCCTGAAATTATGTATTTCCTCAATTTATGCTTAAGGTTCAATTTAACTATTGTGGGGCTGTGACTTTTTTGCTGTTAAAAAGGAATTCTTGGCCTGGAAATGGTTGGGAATTACTGATAAAAATACCAGCCTTCATTGTGCTGTAAAGTCAGTTAAATTGTATGAAAGCTTTTTTCATAGTGATAATTGTCTCTATATTTTTAAAATGCTTTATCGAGGCATAATTTACATGCATAAGACTCACCAATTTTAAGTATATAATTTAATGATTTGGTAAATATACAAGCATTGTGCATTTATCATCACAATCCAGTTTTAGAACATTTCCATCATCCCAAAATGATCCCTCATGCTCATTTGTAGCCACTCCCCATTCCCACTCCCCAGCCCCAAGCAACTTAATCTTTTGTGTGTCCATAAAATTGCCTTTTATGAACCTTTCATATAAATGACATCATAAAATATGTAGTCTTTGAGTCTAGCTCCATTCACCTTACATGACATTTTTGAGGTAGAGCCATGTTAAAACATGTACTGATAGTTCATCATTTTTTTTTTTCTGAATAGCATTCCATTGTATGGACATACTAATTTTGTTTACCCCTTCAAATTTGGATTGTTTCCACTTTGGGCTATTATGAATGATACTGTTGTGAACATTTGCATGCAAACTCTTTGTGTGGACATATGTTTTCATTTTTCTTGGATATATGTACCTAAGAGGGAGATTAGATTGCTGGATTGTGTGGTAAATTCATATTTAGTTTTTAAGGAACCACCAAACTTGTGGTAATATCTGCACCCTTTTACAATCTTAGAGCTTTGTGAGGACTCCACACTGAGGAGGCTCCAGATCCTCGCCAACACTTGTAATTGTCAGTGCATTTTGATTTATTGTCATTCTAGTGTGTGTGAAGTCTCACTGTGGTTTTAATTTGTATATTTCTTTTTTTTTTTTTTTTTCAGATGGGGTCTCCCTCTGTTGCCCAGGCTGGAGTGCAGTGGCAGGATCTTGGCTCACCACAACCTCCGCCTCCCTGGTTCAAGTGATTCTCCTGCCTCAGCCTCTCGAGTAGCTGGGACTACAGGCGCACACCACCATGCCCGGCTAATCTTTGTATTTTTATTAGAGATGGGGTTTCACTATGTTGGCCAGGCCGGTCTCGAACTCCTGACCTCATGATCTGCCTGCCTCAACCTCCCAAAGTGCTGGAATTACAGGTGTGAGCCATCATGCCTGGCCTAATTTGTATATTTCTAATGACTCATGATGTTGACTGAGCATCTTTTCTTTTTTTTTTTTTTTTCCTTGTTTTTTGAGATGGAGTCTTGCTCTATAGCCCGGGCTGGAGTGCAGTGGTGCCATTTCAGCTCAATGCAACCTCTGCCTCCTAGGTTCAAGTGATTCTCCTGCCTCAGCCTCCCGAGTAGCTGGGATTACAGGCACACACCACCATGCCCAGCTAATTTTTGTATTTTTAGTAGAAACAGGTTTTCACAATGTTGGCCAGGATGGTCTCCACCTACTGACCTTGTGATCCGCCCCCCTAGGCCTCCCAAAGTGCTGGGCTTACAGGCGTGAGCCACCGCACCCAGCCGACTGAACATCTTTTCATGTGTTTATTAGCCAATCCTATATCTTCACTGGTGAAATGTCTATTCAGATGTGTTGCCCATTTTAAAAATTGGGTTGTTTTCTTACCATTGAGTTATGAGTCTTTTATATATATTCTAGATACAAGTCCTTTATCAGATATAATTTGGAAATATTTTCTCACAGTCTGTAATGTGTTATACATCAATTTTAAGATATCCTTCACGTTAAGAAACTAACGGTGTGGATAATAATCCTGGTATTGACAGAGGTTTGGACTCCTGAAGCCTGAAAGACTATCTGCTGCCACGCCTGGGCACATACTGCATCATTTACAAAACTGTAGAGCACCTGTTGTGTGTGCAGTTGTGATTTCTTATAGATTTTTAGAATTGGAAGGCATGTAAAGAACACATAATCTCTGGTACATTGCCTCAGTAGGTAAGTCAGTATGAACTTCTAAGAATTTTTGTTTTCTTCTGTATTGGGTCTATTGTGGGTATGTCCAACGTGACAGGGGAGGTAAGGGAAGTGGCATCCCCTAAGATAGTGACTGAAATGGCTTTCATCATCTTTAAGTCAAAGTGAGATGCCAGTAATAGGATATATGTATGTATGTACTTGTGTCTCTGTATGTATGTAAATAAACAAACATGCTGGAAGGAGGAGGTGATTCAATCAGGGACTTTGTGAAAGAAAAAAAGAATAACTGGACCTTCTTTTAATGATGAAAACTGTTTATACAGCAAACCATCAAAGCCAAAATGTGAATTTTGGTATTAGCCCGATTTTTCCTAAGAAACTGTTGATGTAACCACTGTAGTTGCAGAGATTGTTTTGGTATATTCTAGACCCTCTTTGTTTTGTTCTGTTTGGGGTTTCTTCCCCCTCAAGTTGCTCTTGTCCACCGCTAGACTGGCTGCCTTTTATTCCATAGCAGACAGTCCTTAAGTCTTTGCATATGTCCTTATTCAAAAATTAATCTTCATCAATTTTTTTCTGCAGAAAACAGTTTTTTAAATATCTTACATGAGAATGCTCTGCACCTGCAATCTCTGGTTGATGCAGTTTCCTTTCTCTCTTCTCTGTTCCCATTGGTAGAATAAATCAGTTCCTTCTTAAATCCTGAGCTGAAAATGTCCACACTTCCCAGAAGTGTACTTTAGAATCACCTGTAACATGTATTTAAAATACAGATTCCCCAGCTCCACGGGCAAAGCTCTCCTGCCATGTGACACCCTGATACAGTTCAAGGAGCCACTAAGGCAGGCCAAAATGGCTCAGCAGGCAAAGGTCCAAGCTGCCAGGGTATTGTGCCATTACAGCATGCTTAGCATAGCTTGGAGGACAGGCTCACACCCAGCCCCACAGCTGTTGCGCTACAGACTCAGGCACAGGGCTGTCTAACTGGCAGATGTGGGCCACAACTGTTGGAGACAAGCCAGCCATATTTGGGAAAATCTTATTGTAAGGGGCAAGTGTGAGTGAGATTTAGGAGTCATGGGAAAATATAGCAACACAGTAAATCTTGTGTTATAGGAGAGATGTGGAAGAAAGAGATAAACTACTGGCCAGGGTGTCTCCTGACTGGGTGACTTGCCACCACATGGGCCAGGCATGTTGCGGCAGCTCTGCCTTTGGGAGGTGGCTGGAGGAGGGGAGGAGAGAGAGGCATGATGAAGACAGATGCACCCTTTCCTGAGCAGGGGTTAACATTCAGGGTGCCGAAAGGAATTCCACAGCCTGTTTCCCATCTCTCTTGTCCTCATCAAGTACTGGTCCTCGTGTATGTGTTCTGCTTCCGCTTTCTCAGGATGTTTACGTTTTTGCAAATACATTTATGGAAAAGAGTTAGCTCACCCACCTCTCCAAACATCTATTTGTTTTACATTTTTATTGCGGGGGAGTGATCTGTTAACATAGCTTCAAATGGCATAACATTCAGCAGTATCCAAGCTTAGATATATCTGATGAGAGGAAAGTAATTGTGAGGCCTTTGTTCTAGTTACAACTTTGTCACTACCTGACTCCATGACTCCAGCAAATTGCTTCAACTGTCTGGCCTGCAGTTTTTTTCTTGCGTTAAATAACAGACTTAGTCTAGATCAGTGGTTCTTATCATGTGGTTTCTGGACTAGCAGCATCAATATTACCTGGGAAACTTGTTAGAAATGCAAATTCTTGGGCTCTGCCCTAGACCTACTGAAACATACTCTGTGGGCGGGGCCCAGCAATCTGTGTTTGAAACGCGATTCTGATTATTTGACAAAAGTTTGCAAACCACTGGTCTAGATAAGTAGCTCTTAGCCTTGGCTGCACATTAAAATCATCTGGGCAACTTTTATAACCTACCAATCCTGGCCTCTTCCTCCAAAGATTCTGACTTAAGTGGTTTCAGATGGGGACCATTGTTATGTGGTTATAGCCGACGTCTAGGTGCTATCTGAGGTCTTCAAAACTAAAGGTCAGTGTTTCCCAGCCGTAAATGCATACCTCTAGACCTGGCCTTCTCAAGCCACTAGGTGTTGCTATAATAGAGAAGAAAAGGCATTTTCAGAACCGTCTCTGGATATGGATGAGGAGGAGGAAAATGTATTTCTTAGCTTCTGATAAGAGATTATTTTGTTATTTTAATCTGAGTGCAATTTGCTAAATATTCATTTGCAACTTGTTAAATTTATTCAAAGAAATTAAATGCCCATAAATGACAGAAAGAATAAAGAATTGTGATATATATTTACAATAAAATACTCTTTAGCAATAAAAAGAAATAAACTAGTGATGCGCATTATAACACGGCTGAATCTCACAACATAATGAACCAGAAAGAACTGGACACAAAAGAAGTAATACCTTATCATTCCTTTAAGTGAAAATCAAACACAGGTAAAACTCATCTATGGTGATTGAGGTCAGGATAGTGATTACCCTTGAGGGTAGGGTGGTAATAATTAGAAGAGAGCACAAGGGAACCTTCCAGAGTGCTAGAAATGTTCTGCTTCTCGATCTGATGATAGTTAAGTACATATACACACACTGCACATAAATATATATATACACTGAGCCATACTCTTAAATTTGCACACTTTACTGTATATGCATTACTTGTTAGTAGTAAAGATTTACAAAAAATAAAATGTAATCCTCAGGTGGAGTAACCGGTACCCCAGCCCACCATTGCTTGGTATATTTGGCATCTACCTTGGTATTTGTACCATCTGTGGTCACTAAAAGATGAACATAGCACTTTGATTTCATGTTGATATTAAGTTAAAATGTATATATCAATGTCTATGGTCCCAAATTGAGAAGGTAATGGCATGGTCTCTATTTATTTAAAGGTTTAGTTTGTTTTGAATATTTGCGTGCCTGCAGGACCCACATTCTGCAGCAGTACCCATGGGTGATTGAATCTCTTCAAAACCATCTGCTGTCTCTTCCTTACTCCTCAAATCTTGTAAAAGGATCTAAGAAATAAAACTGCCTGCTCTTTACTGTCTGCAGAAGAAGACCTCACCCCTTCTCCTGTCAGTGACAGGAGGTCAAATGCATCCTAACAAATCAAGGTGACATTAAAAAAAAAAATCATTCTGTAGCAGGCAGAAACAAGTCCCTGCAAATTTCAATAAGCCACTGACTATTTAAACAAGGCATATCAGAAAGGCATTCAGGGAAGAAAAATGTGTTAGGGAAATGAAAACCAGAGTCACTTAGCAGAATGCAGAAAAATCCTTTGGAAAGGGAGTCTTATCATAATAGATGGGAAATTACCATCCATCACTCAGCTATCACTTTAAAGCCACAGGCTGGGTGATCTCACTTCAGGGAGCACATCTTAAGCACTGTTCATCAAAAACACGGGCTGGACTGGCTGATGTCTACCTATGAAATCATTCAAAGAGAGCCGAAATCTTTGTTCAGCTGGGACTGTATTAAATGCTGTCAGTTTTACCTGATACCGTCTTTTGAAATGCTGTGCTCTGTGCCATTATGTTCCAGTTACTTTGATGTCATTCTGTTGGAGTTGGGTAGAACACGTAGGGCAGCTATTTTTTTTTTTTTTTTTAGATAAAAAAAGGTTTTTTAAGAGATGGGGTTTTGCTATGTTGCCCAGGCTGGACTTGAACTCCTAATTTGTGGGCTCAAGGGATCCTCCCACCTCAGCCTCCATGAGTAGCTGAGACCACAGGCACATGCCACCTGTTAACTTAAAAAAAATCACTAATCTACAAGTTTGGAAAGGTGAGGAGACTTTATTTCTTATAAGGAGTTATAGCTTGCAAGGTGGCATCCTGCAGGCTGGGAAGCACAGCCTCCAGGCAAGACCAGAGACAGGCACTTCGAAGGAGGAGGGGTTAGGGTAAGAGCTTTATGATGAATGGGTTGGCTAAACATACATATTCAACAGGTTACAGGAGGATTATAAATATTCATGAAGGTGGTCCTGACGCATGCATATTGAACAAGCATGCATGTTATGTACAACCCATGTTCACTTTGGGGTGGAGACTTAAACATTTAAATGTTAGGCCCTATACGTAACATTTAAAAATTAGGTCCTGTACATCAGAAGGTCTTTTCAGGACATGAACGCACATAAATGCACAACCTCCGTAAACCAGCCAGAACCAGTCCATAATCGGTGGTCTTATCAGGGGAAAGTTACTGAAACCAGTCTCTTGTCCAATCAAGGCTATAGTTGTGGCTGGTGCAACAGGGGTTCAGTTAGTCACGGTTGGCATGAGCTGCAACTTTTTTTTACTATTGCTTATCTCAAGACTAGCATTTGTTTAGCTGCTAGAGAAAAAGAAAACCCTTGTGGCAGTTAGAGCACAGTTTATCCTTTAAGTGTAGGAGTGCATGACTTAACGCTTGCCTGGCATAGCCTAGGTCCTGTTTATAATTTGGTATCTTATTGCCACAAAGAGTCTGTTCTATCAATCTTATGATCTTTATTTTAATATTAATGCTGAGTGGTAATGGTGCCATGCTGTTACTAGCCCCAGGGTACTGTACCATGCTTAGCGAATTCCCTATGCCCTACTCATATCCTTGTAAATAGTGCCTTTATTAAACTCTCTTTAAGCTATCCAGAGTATGTCATCTATTTCTTTCTGGAATTTTTTTTTTCTTTTTTCTTTTTTTGAGATGGAGTCTCGCTCTGTTACCAGGATGGAGTGCAGTGTCGTGATCTCAGCTCACTGCAACCTCCAACTCCCTGGTTCAAGCAATTCTCCTGCCTCAGCCTCCCAAGTAGCTGGAATTACAGACATGCATCACCATGCCCAGCTAATTTTGTATTTTTAGTAGAGACAGTGTTTCAACATGTTGGCCAGGATGGTCTCGATCTCCTGACCTTGTGATCCGCCCACCTCAGCCTCCCAAAGTGCTGGGATTACAGGCGTGAGCCACCACGCCTGGCCTTTCTTTTCTTTTCTTTTCTTTTTTTTTTTTTTTTGATGGAGTCTCACTCTGTTGCCCAGGCTGGAGTGCAGTGGCACGATCTTGGCTCACTGTAACCTCTGCCACTTGAGTTCAAGCAATTCTCTTTCCTCAGCCTCCCAAGTAGCTGGGATTACAGGTGCCTGCCACCATGCCTGGCAAATTTTTGTATCTTTAGTACAGATGGGGTTTCACCATCTTAGCCAGGCTGGTCTTGAACTCCTGACGTCGTGATCCACCTGTCTCGGCCTCCCAAAATGCTGGGATTACAGGTTTGAGCCACTGCATCCAGCCTCTGTGGGATCTTGACTGACATAGAAATTGCTACTACAGGTGGCCCCAGGAGAAAGACACTCAGATTGGGAATCTTGGTTTGGATAGCGCATTTACTTACTTGTCAGTGGTAAATGCGACACAGATAACCCCTGTCATAGGGCAGCATCATGGTTATTCACATTATCACTGTGTGGGCATGAGATAAAGAGCAGGAAGAGGGCAAGGCATTGGAAGATCAAGTACTGTGGCACTGACATTATGGTGATTAGTAATGATTATATAGACCATGGGACCACCTGGCTTCTTTTGACAGTGCTAGAAAGTATATGAAGAATAAAGGAAAAATGAAACTGTGAGTTTGCAGTTGAGATTGTAAGTGGATAATCAGAAAGCCTGGGTGGCAGCTTTTGAAGGATGAAGTGTCTCCTATACTCACAGAGCAGATGACACTGTGGGCCACGTCCAGTCCCTAATGCTGAGCATTATAACATTTAAATGGGTTGCACACCAACTTCGCTAGGCCTTTTCTGCCAAGGTGAGGGCACTGGTAGAGGAGTGGAGCTTAAAACAGGGGTTGGATCAATGTGGGTAAAGCAGAATTTTGAAACTCCAGACTCCCTTGGACTTCCCTAGCTATGCGAGGGAGCTCTGCCTCCACTATTTGAGAGAAGCAGTTCTTACCTACATAAAAATTTTTCAATACCTGCACCTGGGGCAGTTGTCACACAAGCTGAGGCCAGTGCCCCTCAGGACCTCCCTCCACCCAACACCTGCCCCTCATTACTACTAGGCCTTTACGGAAAGGAATTACAAGTCCTGAAGTGAGTAGTGATAGCCTGTACACAGAAAGAAGTTTAGATCAGGATTGTACCAAACTGTATTGTCAGGAGCCTGGGAAGCCCTTAAGGGGTAGTAGGGGTAGTGAATCCTAAGGATGTCAGACCAAGGAGAAAAAATACATGGCTTTATTGAGCCACACTCACAGAGATGGGCTGGGATTTAATGTATTGCATGGGCCACCCAAGAGTGACATTAATGATCTGCTAATTGAGCTTGAACTCATGGCCTTGGTTAATTGAGCTTGAATTCATGGCCTGGAGCCTTGAAACTCAGTGTGGTCTGTGGATCGGCAGCAGTGGCATCACCTGGGAGCTGAATGGAATCCTAGAATCTCAGAATCCGCCCCAGACCTACTGAAGCAAAACTCTGTATTTTACAAGCCTCCCAGGGGATTTGTGTGCATATTAAAGATTGAGAAAAACTTCTCTAGGCCTCTGATATAATGAGGTTGAAATATTGAACAGTGGCTTCCACACTGTGTTCCCAAACAACAGGGTTGGCATCATCTGGGAACTCAGAAATGCAATCTGAATCAGAAATGCAACTCTGGAATCAGAGTTATGGGGTAGGGCGCAGGAATCTGTGTTTTCACAAGCTCTCCAGGGGATTCTGATGCACAATCTCGTTTGAGTCGGTTTCATGACCTGCTTATGGCCTATAGTTAATTAGGTCAAAATGTTGGAACTTCCCTGGCATACCAAAGAGCAGTGCTTCTCTTTTACAAACAACTACTCAGCCACCCTCTCATGTGCTTGTCACCAAAGCCTCAGGAAGTGCATCAGTGGGAAGATACCAACCTGCTTGAAAAGGTGATGACTCTCCTTGAGAGGCCAGAGATAACCTTGGGGGAAATTGCAAAAGGACTGGGTTTTCTGATCTCATGGGAATATGGGATCCCAGAGGCTTGAGGCCAAATGGCAGCATTTAACTGTCAAAGACAGTTGAGTACACCAGCTACAGTAAGCCACAGAGACAGAGGTAATTAGAGATTTTTGGCCCACAGGCATCTGTGGCAATAACTAAATGATTATAGGATCTCTTGAAATGAAATCTATGGTCACTACTGAAGTTCTTCTTGATATATACAGGTGAAAAAATTGGGGCTATACTGGGAAAACCTCAAATCTACATAATGGGAAATCTTGGCCTCTTAAGTCCCAGATCTAAGCCAAAGCCCCTCAACAGAGGGAAAGGGTGGATCCTTTGAGGACGGATGCTATAGTAGAGGCATAGCTGTTTATCATGAATGATCCATCTCCTCTTCCCTGGAAGAGCCTACTGCCATTTACTTAAGAAACTATACATAAAGCAAAGAGAAATAACACACCCTCTCAGGAGTTACTAGATACTTACTCTGAACCGACATTTATCCTTGGAGACCTGAAAAATGCCAGTGGGGTCCACCATTCAGATAACTGGTGGAGTCTGGGCCCAGGTTCATCTTACGGTTGGTCCAGTAGGACCTTGGATCCACATTGTGGTTATTTCCCAGCCTTAAAATATACAGTGGGGCTAGATATACTTAGTAACAGGCAGATGCCCATATTTGTTACCTGTTTATGGAGTGAGAGTTACTATGGTAGAAAGGGCCAAGTGAAGACCCTGGAACCGCACCACCACCCTCCTTCATGATAGTAAGCTGAAAGCAATTCCCCATCCTTAGGGGAGTTGCAGAGGTTGGTGCCACCATCGAACACTTAGAAGATGCAGTGCTTCGATTATTATCACATGCTCATTCAACTTACCTGTTTGGCCAGTGTAAGAGTCAGACAGGTTATGGAAAATGATTGTGTATCACTGCAAACTTAAACAGATGGTGACGGCAAACATAACAATGATCTGGATGTAGTATCTTTACTGGAACAAATCAATACGGCCCTAGTGTCCATTTACAGTCATTGACCTGGCATATTCCTTTCTCCCCTATTTTCATAATTAACAAAAATCAGAAGAAGTTCATATTTTCAAGGCAGGGCAACATTATACCTTTACTTAGTTGTCTCCAGGCCACATGAACTCTCCTGGTCTCTGTTATAAAACAGTCCAAAGGGCCTGTAATCAACTTGATACCCTACATCGTGTCACTCTCATCTTTTACAATGATGACATAATGCTAACTGGAACTGGGGAACAGAAAGCAGCAAGTATCCTAGATGTCTTAGTAAGTCACGTTCATGCCAGAGGATAGGAGATAGAGTCCATGAACATTCAGGAGCCTGCTGTGTGTGTAATGTTTTGAGGGGTGCAATAGCCTGGGGTACGTCTCTCACTTTCTAAGAGTGAGGAGTAACTTGCCCTGCTTTGCACTGATCACCAGGGGGGCACAACATTTTTGGGGCTTCTTTAGATTTTGGAGGCAACAAGCCACATTTGTGCATACTGCTTGAACCCATCACCTAGGAAGCTGCGAAGCTGACAGTTTGGAGTGGGATACAGAGCACGAAAGGGTTCTGAGGCAGATCCAGGCTGTGGTACCAGCTGTCTTGTCACTTGAGCCTTCTGACCCCACAGATTCAATGATACTCAAAATACCTTTGACCAACAGAGGTGTCTTATGGAGCCTCTGGCAATCCTCAATAGGAAACTTATGACCTGCTGGTGATTATTATCGTTGGAAGGTGGCTCTGGCTTGCTCCTGCACCCTGGTAGAGCCTGAAAGCCTTATCATGGGCTGCCCTATGTTTGTATGACCCAGACTACCTACCATGCATGGGAATATCCACTGAACCGTAAAGCTGTTTATATGTGCAGCAGCATTCCATTTGTTAAAGCGAACTAAATATGGCCTGAGAAGGACTCCGTACTTCTATATTTGAGTCCTTGTGGATGAACTGTAACCTAGCTTAATAGTCAGATAAAATTGAAAACCTAACTTAAGAGTATGCGCCTGTAACAATAACTGAGTCTTGGCCAATTCCAGCAGCCATACTTCAACCACTCATAGACTGCTAAGTGTTCAAACTGTGTTCAAATAAGGCAAACGCCAACCTGTAACCAACCCAGCTATTTCTGTACCTCACTGCTGATTTCTGTATGTCATTTCCCTTTTTTTTGTCTATAAATCTTCTTCCACCATGTGGCTGCACTGAAGTCTCTGTGAATCTGCTGTGATTCTGGGGGTTGCCCGATTCGCCAGTTTTTCATTGCTCAATTAAACTTCTTTAAATTGAATTTGGCTGAAGTTTTTCTTTTATTACATTACACATGGAAGTGGGATACATGCAATCAACCTGCTTGTGCAGTTTACTTGGCTCCCGAACCTACATGAGTGAAGCAAACTGCACAAGCAAGAGGCCTGGCCTCCTGCATTGCCTGGTCCTCTGCTTCACTGCCCTCCCTCACCTCATACACATGGCCCCAGGGGAAGATTTCTGTGACCACTTGATGGAGGAAAATGGGTCTAGTTTACTGACAGGTCTTCCAGGTATGCTGGCTTCTGTAGCATAGATTCATTCAGGGATAGCCGTGAAAAACCATAGCAAACGGAAATCCTCCCAATGGGCAGAACTTTGAATGGTACTTCTGATTGTCCACTTTGTGTGAAAGAAGAGATGGCTCAGATCTCAAATGATTTATAAACAGTAGGAAGTAGATTTTCCAGATTGTTAGGGACTTGGAGAAAACAGTTGAGGAAAATTGGTGTCATGAAGGCTTGGGACAAAAGCATGAGAAGAGATACTTCAGAACAAATGGTGGACAAGATAACCTGTCCCGTGGATGTCAGGTAATCTCTTTCTCCAGTCACTCTAGTGTTTTCTCAATGAGCCTATGCACAAAGTGGCCATAGTGGCAGGAATAGAGCCAGTGATGAACTCAGAGATGTAGACTTCCCCTCATTTTGTCACCATCACTGCTGAGTGCCCCACCTGCCCACAGCAAAGGCCAAATCTGAGCCTCTGATATGATACCATTCCCAGGGCCAGCAGCCAGCCATCGGGTGATACATTGATTACACTGGGATTCTTTCATTATGGAGGGAATAGTGGTTTGTCCCCCACAAGATCTGACACATATTCTGAATAGTGATTTCTCTTCCTTGCTTCCAGCACTTCTATCAGAATCACTGTCTTTGGATTTGGAGAATTCCTGATTTGTAGCCACCATATCTTACACAACATTGTCTCTAATCAAGGGACTCATGTTGTGGCAAGGAAAGTAAATCAGTTTGCGGCCGGGTGCGGTGGCTCACGCCTGTAATCCCAGCACTTTGGGAGGCTGAGGTGGGCGGATCACGAGGTCAGGAGATCGAGGCCATCCTGGCTGACATGGTGAAACCCCGTCTCTACTAAAAAATACAAAAAAGTAGCCGGGCATGGCAGCAGGCGCCTGTAGTACCCTGGGGGCTGAGGCAGGAGAATGGCGTGAACCCGGGAGGCAGAGCTTGCAGTCAGCCTAGATAGCGCCACCACACTCCAGCCTGGGCGACAGAGTGAGACTCCATCTCAAAAAAAAAAAAGAAAGAAAGAAAGAAAGAAATCTGTTTGCACTCAAGGAATTCATTGATTTAATATGTGCCCTATTACCTAGACTAATGTGGCTTGATAAACAGTAGAATGTCTAGACTACTGTAGATTCAATCAACGGAACCAACTCTGTAAGTTTGGGTTGCTGTCTTTTTTTTTTTTTTTTTTTGAGACATAGTCTCACTCTGTCACCCAGACTGGAGCACAGTTGTGCAGTCTCGACTCACTGCAACCTCTGCCTCCCGGGTTCAAGCAATTCTCCTGCCTCAACCTCCCAAGTAGCTGGGACTACAGGCATGTGCCACCACGCCCAGCTAGTTTTTTTGTATTTTTAGTAGAGACAGGGTTTCACCGTGTTAGCCAGGATGGTCTGAATCTCCTGACCTCAGGTGATCCCCTGCCTTGGCCTCCCAAAGTGCTGGGATTACAGGCGTGAGCCACCGTGCCCATCCTGGGTTGCTGTCTTACCAGTATATGCTTTAAATCATCAGTGAACGTTAAGAGGCCCTCTTCCCCAGAGCCAGAATGCATAGGAAACAAGAGGTGGATGTGGGAGTACCTTCTCACAGCTGTACCGAACAGCCCTTTTAAGATTTTGCTTCCTTTCCCCACTATCCTGAGTTCAAAGGATTTGAAGATGCTAGAACCTGTAGAAGTTTCTCCACCAGGAAATATGGTGATGATTCCAATTACTTGGTAGCCCTGACCATTTTAGGCTTCTCATGCCTCTGAGCAAACAGGCAGAGAAGAGAGCTATCCTACTGGCCAGAGTGACTGATCCTGATACCAGAAGAAATTAGGTTGTTACTTCACAATAAGGGAAAAGAGAACCACAGCTGGAATGCAGAGGATTCACGGGGGCATCTCTTTAGTTCTCGCTTACCTAATAGTCTTACTCAGTAGAAAACATGGCCATCCAATAAAACAAGACCACTAAGAACTCAGACTCACCAGGAATCAATGATAGAGCTACCCACAAGATAAAGAATCCCAACCAGCTGAGTTCTGACAGAAAACACGAAACAGGTGGTAGAGGAAAACAGAGACTGGGCACGGTAGCTCACGCTTGTAATCTCAGCACTTTGGGAGGCTGAGGCAGGTGGATCACTTGAGCCCAGGAGTTTAACACCAGTCTGGGCAACATGGTAAAACGTGAGCCCAGGAGTTTAAGACCATTCTGGGCAACATGGTATTTTTCTCTATGAAAAATACCAAAAAATTAGCCGGGCGTGGTGGCGTGCTTCTGTGGCCGCAGCTACTCAGGGGGCTGAGGAGGGAAGATCCCTTGAGTCTGGGACGTCAAGGCTGCAGTGAACTATGTTCGCACCACTGTACTCTAGCCTGGGCAACAGGAGTGAGACCCTGCCTTGAAAAAAAAAAAAAAAAGACTGAATTGACATCGCCAGAAGATGATACAATTACTGGTGAGCCTTTGCATATCTCTTATGTTGGGGACATGAATTTTTCACTTGGAGGACAGGAGTGGATGCTTAAGGGAAGAGAGGAGAGATTGTAACGAAAGTTTCCTTTTGGCCTTGCAGATACACACTGTCCCCTTCTCCCCCAGTGCTATTCCCAAAGAGGTTGACATTTAGGGGCCACAGCAACCCGCCTTCTATGATTTCTGATTTCCTGTGGGTTTGGTCTTTGGGAAGCATCCACAGGGAACTGGAGGAAGGAGAGGTTAGAGGATTTATTCCCTTGTCTCCCTGCATTAAAGGTGGCTGCAGGCTGGTAGTGTCCCTCAACTGAAGGCCCTCTCCACACAATTGGCTAAGTTTCTGGGTTCTAGTAATCACTAGAAACCACTCTTTCCCTCTCTCCTTTAGGCCTAGGCAGGACTAGGCTTGGGGTATTGTCCTGTCTCTTATGAGTTCCCTATACCCTATTCTGACCTTCTAAATTGTGTATTTACTTAAATTTTTCAAATTACCCAATTTGAGTGGGCCATCTGCTTGTCAGATTCCTTATAGACACATTATGTGGACGTTTCTGTAAAACATGAAAGTCATTAATTTTTTTTTTTTTTTTTTTGAGATGGAGTCTTGCTCTGTCACCCAGGCTGGAGTGCAGTGGCGCGATCTCGGGTCACTGCAAGCTCCGCCTCCCAGGTTCATGCAATTCTCCCACCTCAGCCTCCTGAGTAGCTGGGACTACAGGCGCCCGCCATCACACCCGGCTAATTTTTTGTATTTTTGTAATAGAGACGGGGTTTCACTGTGTTAGCCAGGATGATCTCAATCTCCTGACCTCGTGATCTGCCCGCCCTGGCCTCCCAAAGTGCTGGGATTACAGGCGTGAGCCACCGTGCCCGGCGATAGTCATTAAAATTTTAAAAGCAAATAAGGGCTGGGTGCAGTGGCTCATGCCTGTAATTCCAGCAGTTTGGGAGAGTGAGGCAGGTGGATCACTTGAGCCCAGAAGTTCAAGACTGGCCTGGGCAATATAGTAAGACCCCTCTCTACAAAAAATACAAAAAAAAAAAAACAACTAGCCAGGTGTGGTGGTGTACCCAGCTACTCAGGAGTCTGAGGTGGGAGGATTGCTTGAGCCTGAGAGGCAGAGGTTGCATGGAGCAGTGATTCCAGCCTGGGCAGCAAAGCAAGACCCTGTCTCAAAAAAAAAAAAACAAAAAAAAAAACCAAAAAAAAAAGGCCGGGGCTCAGTGGCTCACACCTGTAATATCAGCACTTTGAAAGGCTGAGGTGGGTGGATCACCCGAAGTCAGGAGTTCGAGACCAGCCTGGCCAACATGGTGAAACCCCGTCTCTAATAAAAATGCAAAAATTAGCTGGGCATGGTGGCATGCCCTTATTATCCTAGCTACTCAGGAGGCTGAGGTGACAGAATTACTTGAACCCAGGAGGCAGAGGCCGCAGTGAGCCAAGATCGCACCACTGCACTCCAGCCTGGGTGACAGAGTGAGACCCCCCATCTCAAAAAAAAAAAAAAAAAAAAGTAGTTAATAAGCCTAGCTTTCTCTCCTTATCTTTTCCTCTATCAATCAGACCAGGGCTTAGAGGGAATCATAGCTCAGGGGGTATGGTACTTAGGTTCAGAAGTCCTAAAGTTGCAGCTTGGGGCTTAGGAGTCTCAGGCTTAGAAATTCTATTTTAAAATCCGATAAAAAATCAATTAATATGAGCACTAATTCAGCTATGGGTAACCACTTGCCTTTGGCTGGTGTGTCAGTTGCAGGGCAATACTTCTAGGAGAAATGTATCTTGTGTTCAAAGTAACTGACCAATGAACCTTGCAATATATTAATACATATAAACACACATACATATATTAAATATCCTAGCATGGCTAAAACTAAAAAGACTGACCATGTCAAGTGTTGGCAACAATGAGTAGTTACTAAATGTTCATACGTTGCTCATGGGGATGTAAAATAGGACAACCACTTTGGAAAACACTTTGAAAAGTTAAACATTCAATTAGCTGGGCGTGGTGGCAGGTGCCTGTAGTCCCAGCTACTCCAGAGGCTGAGGCAGGAGAATGGCGTGAACCCAGGAGGCGGAGCTTGCAGTGAGCCAAGATCACGCCACTGCACTCCAGCCTGGGTGATAGCAAGACTCCGTCTCAAAAAAAAAAAAAAAAAAAAAAAGTTAAACACTCATCTACCATATAGTCCAGTCATTCTACTCCTAGTCATTTCCTCAAGATAAATGAAAGCATATGTCCACCCAAAATGAAAGCATATGTCCACCCAAAGTTGTTCATGACAATTTTATTTACAATAGTTCAAAGCTGAGGGGTGGGGAAAGCTAAATGTCTATACATAGATGAATGGATAAACAGATTGTAGTATTTTCATGCAGTAGAATACTACTCAGGAATAAAAAGGAATAAATGATTTTTTTTTTTTTGAGATAGTCTTACTCTGTCACCCAGGCATGAGCACAGTGGCACCATCTTGGCTCACGGTAACCTCATCTCCCAGGCTCAACTGATTCTCCTGCCTCTGCCTCATGACTAGCTGGGATTACAAGTGCACGCCACCATGCCCAGCTAATTTTTGTATTTTTAGTACAGACGGGGTTTCACCATGTTGCCCAGGCTAGTCTCCAACTCCTGACCTCAATTGATCTGCCTGCCTCAGCCTCTCAAAGTGTTGGGATTATAGGCATGGGCTACCGTGCCTGGCCAGAACAAACTATTAATGTATACAGCATGATGAATAAATGAATCTCAAAATAATTATGCTAAATGAAAGATGTGATAAACAAGAGTATATACTGTATGATTTCATTTATATACAATTTTTGAAAATGCAAACTAGCCAATAGTGACAGAAAGCAGATCAGTGCTTATCCAGGGAAGGAGGCATGGGGAGTGGGAGGATTGAGACAGGCATTATAAAGGAACACAAAGAAACTTTTGAGGGTGATAGGTATATCTAGTATCTTGATTGTGGCAATAGTTTTATATCTCTCAGCATTTGCTTGTAAAGGATTTTATGTCTTCTTCACTTATGAAGCTTAGTTTGGCTGGATATGAAATTCTGGGTTGAAAATTCTTTTCTTTAAGAATGTTGAATATTGGCCCCCACTCTCTTCTGGCTTGTAGGGTTTCTGCCGAGAGATCCACTGTTAGTCTGATGGGCTTCCCTTTGTGGGTAACCTGACCTTTCTCTCTGGCTGCCCTTAACATTTTTTCCTTCATTTCAACCTTGGTGAATCTGACAATTATGTGTCTTGGAGTTGCTCTTCTCGAAGAGTATCTTTGTGGTGTTCTCTGTATTTCCTGAATTTGAATGTTGGCCTGCCTTGCTAGGTTGGGGAAGTTCTCCTGGATAATATCCTGAGGAGTGTTTTCCAGCTGGTTCCATTCTGCCCATCACTTTCAGGTACACCAATCAAAGGTTGATTTGGTCTTTTCACACAGTCCCATATTTCTTGGAGGCTTTGTTCATTTCCTTTTACTCTTTTTCCTCTAAACTTCTCTTCTCGCTTCATTTCATTCATTTGATCTTCAATCACTGATACCCTTTCTTCCAGTTGATCGAATCAACTACTGAGGCTTGTGCATGCGTCACATAGTTCTCGTGCCATGGTTTTCAGCTCCATCAGGTCATTTAAAGTCTTTTCTATACTGTTTATTTTAGTTAGCCATTCGTCTAATATTTTTTCGAGGTTTTTAGCTTCCTTGCGATGGGTTCAAACATCCTCCTTTAGCTTGGAGAAGTTTGTTATTACCAATTTTCTGAAGCCTACTTCTGTCAACTCATCAAAGTCATTCTCCATCCTGCTTTGTTCTGTTGCTGGCGAGGAGCTGCGATCCTTTGGAGGAGAAGGGGTGCTCTGGTTTTTAGAATTTTCAGCTTTTCTGCTCTGGTTTCTCCCCATCTTTGTGATTTTTATCTACCTTTGGTCTTTGATGATGGTGACCTACAGATGGGGTTTTGGTGTGGATGCCCTTTATGTTGATGTTGATGCTATTCCTTTCTGTTTGTTAGTTTTCCTTCTAACAGTCAGGTCCCTCAGCTGCAGGTCTGTTGGAGTTTGCTGGAGGTCCACTCCAGACCCTGTCTGCCTGGGTTTCACCAGCGGAGGCTGCAGAACAGCAAATATTGCTGCTTGATCCTTCCTCTGGAAGCTTCGTCTCAGAGGGGCACTCAGCTGTATGAGGTGTCTGTCAGCCCCTCCTGAGAGGTGTCTCCAAGTTAGGTTACACAGGGGTCAGGGACCCACTTGAGGAGGCTGGCTGGCTGTTCTCCGAGCTCAAACACTGTGCTGGGAGAACCACTGCTCTCTTCAGAGCTGTCAGACAGGGACGTTTAAGTCTGCAGAAGTTTCTGCTGCCTTTTGTTCAGCTATGCCCTGCCCCCAGAGGTGGAGTCTACAGAGGCAGGTGGGCCTCGTTGAGCTGAGGTGGGCTCCATCCAGTTCGAGCTTCCCAGCTGCTTTGTTTACCTACTCAATCCTCAGCAATGGCGGACGCCCCTCCCCCAACCAGGCTTGCTGCCTCACAGCGTGATCTCGGACTAGCAGTGAGCAAGGCTCCGTGGGTATGGGACCCACTGAGCCAGGCATGGGATGTAATCTTCTGGTGTGCCATTTGCTAAGACCATTGGAAAAGAGCAGTGTTTAGGTGGCAGTGTCCCGATTTTACTGGTACAGTCTGTCACAGCTTCCCTTGGCTAGGAAAAGGAAATCCCCCAACCCCTTGCACTTCCTGGGTGAGGCTATGCCCTGCCCTGCTTTGGCTCACCCTCCATGGGCCGCACCCACTTTCCGACCAGTCCCAATGAGATGAACCAGATACCTCAGTTGGAAATGCAGAAATCACCCGTCTTCTGCATCAATCACTCTGGGAGCTGCAGACCGGAGCTGTTCCTATTTGGTCATCTTGGAACTGACCCAAATTGTATCTTTAAATAGGTGCAATCTATAGTATGTCAATTATCCTTCAATAAAGCTGTTTATTTATATTTATTTTATTTTATTTTATTTTATTTTATTTTATTTATGTATTTTTCTTCAAATGGATTCTCACTCTGTCACCCAGGCTGGAGTGCAGTGGTGCAATCCCGGCTCACTGCAACCTCCACCTCCTGAATTCAAGCAATTGTCCTTCCTCAGCCTCCCTAGTAGCTGGGATTACAGGCACCTGCCACCACGCCCAGCTAATTTTTGTATTTTAGTAGAGACAGGGTTTCACCATGTTGGCCAGGCTGGTCTAGAACTCCTGACCTCAAGCAATCCCCCTTCCTTGGCCTCCGAAAGTGCTGAGATTACAGGCATGAGTCACCACACCCGGCCCTATATTTATTTATATTTTTAACCCAATCCAGGAAAAGATTGCCTGGGCTTGATTAAACACATAGTATAGGAGTTGCAGCAGAGAAATAGATCACTGAAAGCTTGCACCCTTAGGAAGAAGTGACAAGGGAAAGGAAGAAATTGGTTTATGTGCCAGATACTTTACTAGGGTTTTTTGCTTTGTACTCTGTCTCAGTGGTCCCCAACTTTTTGGTATGAGGGATTTTTCCACGGATTGGGTTAAGGGGTGGGCAGGTGGGGGAAGGGGATGCAGAAGGAGGATGGTTTCCAGATGAAACTCTTTCACCTCAGATCATCAGGCATTAGATTTTCATAAGGAGTGTGCAACCTACATCCCTTGCATGTGCAGTTCACAATAGTGTTCACACACCTATGAGAACCTAGTGCTGCCACTGATAGGACAAGAGGCAGAGCTCAGGTGGCAATGCTCACTCACCTTCTGCTGTGCAGCCGGGTTCCTAACAGGCCACAGACCACTACCAGTCTGTAGCTCAGGGATTGGTTGGGGACCCCTGCTTTATCTCAGGTAATCCTCCTGACAATCCTAACAGAAGGGTACTATTATCCTGAAAATAGAAATGAGAAATTTAAAAATGAGAAAACTTTAGTTCAGAGAGGAAAAGTAACTCATTCAAGACAGAGCAGGGATTTAACCTTATTTAAATCTACTTCATGTGTTCTGCCTGTACCATTCTGTCTCTCTCTGCGTGTGTGTGTGTGTGTGTGTGTGTGTGTGTGTGTGTGTGTGTGTGTGTGTCTCACCAGAAATTGAACTGGGCCCCATATGACAGATGTAAGAATTTGGGGAAGGAGATTCCAAAAGGAGAGAAGCAACTCTAATAATGGTAGCAGGAACAACTGTGTTGGAGAAACAGGAGTCAGTCCAGCCCAACAGAGGAAAAGCATCCTTTTGGGAAAGGAGAGTCAATAAGACTTACAAGGCAAGTGGCAGTCAGATTTTGAAGGCAACGAGTTTTCTATTTTCCAGGATAGAAAGTTAGGACTTTGTTCCACAGACTGTAGATCTCAGTGAATAATGAGACTGGTGGAGGAACAGGGGTGACTTATCCATTAGGCAGAGTAGGTCCAGTGTCTAGGACCCAGGATATTTTCAGGAGCCCATAAAAATGTTTAAATTTTAATTTATCTCAAAAGAAGAAAAAATGAGTATAGTAATAATAATGAATATATAAAATGAATACAGTCTGGATCAGATCCATCTTTATACCTACGTTGTTGTAAAATACAATTGTGGGCCGGGCGCGGTGGCTCATGCCTGCAATCCCAGCACTTTGGGAGGCTGAGGCGGGCAGATCACCTGAGGTCAGGAGTTAGAGACCAGCCTGGCCAACATGGTGAAACCACGTCTCTACTAAAAATACAAAAATTAGCCAGGTGTGATGGCGGGCACCTGTAATCCCAGCTACTCAGGAGGGGGTAAGGCAGGAGAATCGCTTGAACCCAGGAGGCAGAGAATCGCTTGAACTTCAGTGAGCTGAGAGGATATAGAGTTGGCAAATAAACACATGAAAGATGTTCAACATCATTACCCAGTAGGAAACTGCAAATGAAAACCACAATAAGATATCATTACACATCTATTATAACAGCTAAAATAGAAAATAGTAACAATACCAAATAGTGATAACTTAATCTTTCATACATTTCTGGTGGGAATATCAAATGATGCAGCCTTTCTGGAAAATACTTTGACAGTTTCTTAAAGAACTAAGCACACCTTAACGTATGACCTATAGTCATACTTCTGGGCGTTTACCCCAGAGAAATAAAAATTCATGTCCACACAAAAATCCATGCAGGAATGTTCATAGAAGTTTTATTTGTAATAGCCCTAAACTGCAAAAAACCCAAATGCCCTTTTTTTGAAAGAGAGGATCTCACTCTGTTGCCTAGGCAGCAGTGTAGTAGCACGATCATAACTCACTGCAGCCTGGACCTCTGGGGCTCAAGCAACCCTTGCGCCTCAGCCGTCCAAGTAGCTGGGACTACAGGCATGTGCCAGCATGCCGGGCTTTTGTTGTTATTGTTGCTGTTGTAGAGACATGATCTCACTATGTTGCCCAGGCTGGTTGATCTCACACTCTTGAGCTCTAGAGATTCTTCCACCTCAGCCTCTCAAAGTATTGGGATTACAAGTGTGAGCCATCACACTCAGCCTTCAAATGACTCTTGCTATGTGAATGACCAATTGTTGTACATTGATACTATGGAATATTACTGAGTAATAAAAAGGAACAGACTGTTGATACATGCAACAACATGGATCTCAAGGGCATTGTGTTATGTGGGAAAAAGCCAATCTCAAAAGGCCACATACTATATAATTCCATTGATATAACATTCTTGAAATGACAAAATCATAGATAGGGAAAACAAATTAGGGATCACCAGGAGTTAAGGATGGTGAGGGTGAGGGGGTGGGTGTGACTGTAAAGGAATAGCACAAGGGAGGTTTTTGTGGTGATGAGATAGTTTTGTATCCTAACTTCAGTAGGTTTACATGAATCTACACACATCATAAAATGGCATAGGTCTATATGCACACACATCATATCAATGTCAATTTCCTGATTTTGATCTTGTGCTAGAGTTACATAAGGTGTAACCATTGAGGAAGACTGAAGGCTACAGGGGACTTGTCTCTACCATTTTTCGCAATTCCCCATGAATATATGATTATTTTCAAAGTGAAAAGTGTATAAGGGCTGGGTGCTGTGGCTCACACCTGTAATCCCAGCACTTTGGGAGGCCAAGGTGGGCAGATCACGAGGTCAGGAGTTCGAGACCAGCTTGGCCAACATGGTGAAACCCTGTCTCTACCAAAAATACAAAAATTAGCTCGGCATGGTGGCGCGTGCCTCTAATCCCAGCTACTGGGGAGGCTGAGGCAGGAGAATCGCTTGAACCCAGGAGGTGGAGGTTACAGTGAGCCAAGATCACGCTACTGCACTCCAATGTGGGTGACAGAGCAATACTCTATCTCAACAAAAAGAAAAGTTAATAAAAACATACATGTTAAAATTTTAGAGTATGCAATAGATTCACAGGATTCAGAAACTAAAAAGTGTAAAGCAGTACACAATGAAAAAAATCTCCATTTTATTTCCGCATTCCATCAGCTCAATAGCTGAATCAGTCAAAGGCCCAGCAGTTAGATGGCAAGCTCAAATGGGGCAGCTGAGAAAAATTTAATAGAGGGACTATTTATAACGTTTTGTGTATAGTTAAGGAAAAGCAACAAAGATGATCAAGCATATCAGGACTAGCAAAAGCAGGGCTGTGGGAAAAATGTATAGGTGCTAGGGCTCAAGGGGAAAGAGGAGGGAGCAGTTGTTAGAACTAGACAGTTTTAGGAGACTGTTGCCCAGCAGTAGCTGTGGCTGTAAGTAGAGAAACAGCTACTGCAGGCGGTGGCTCACACCTGTAATCCCAGCACTTTGGGAGCCCCAGGAGGGCAGATCACCTGAGGTCAGAAGTTTGAGACCAGCCTGGCCAACATGATGAAACTCTATCTCTACTAAAAATACAAAAATTAGCCAGGCATGGTGGTACACACCTGTAGTCCCAGGTACTCAGGGGGCTGAGGCTGGAGAATATCTTGAATCTGGGAGGTGGAGGTTGCAGTGAGCTGAGATCGTACTACTGCACTCCAGCCTGGGTGACAGAGTGAGACTCTGTCTCGAACAAAACAAAACAAAACAAAACAAAACAAAACAGAAAAACAGCCACTGCCAACTTGCAGCTGACCTACTGAGGGAAAACCTGCCAAATGAATACCACTGATCACACTCTCCCGAGCTCCGCCTCCTGCTTTACCTCCCATCTTCCCAATCCAGCCCAAGCTGAGAGGGCATCCCTGAAGCATAGCACTCAGCCTGCTGGGGAAGAGGGAAACGGAAAGTTGAAGATTTGAGCTAAAGGAAAAAACATTAAGAATATCCAGCACAGGCCGGGCGTGGGCCACCGTGCCCGGCCTGACATTTTCAAATTGCTTCAAGAATAATTCCCCATTTGGCCAGTCGTGGTGGCAGACACCTGTAATCCCAGCACTTTGGGAGGCCAAGGTGAGTGGATCCCTTGAGCTCAGGAGTTTGAGACAAGCATGGGCAACATGGCGAAACCCCATCTATAAAAAAAACACAAAAATTAGCTGGGCATGGTGGTGCATGCCTGTAGTCTCAGTTACTCAGGAGGCTGAGGTGGGAGGATCAACTGAGCCCAAGAGGTCAAGGCTGCAGTAAGCCACAATCATGCCACTGCCCTCCAGTTTGGGAAACAGAACAAGACCCTCATCTATTATTGATGTTTGTGTCTGATCTTTTGCTGTCACATTAATACAATGAATAGTCTTGTATACACATGTCATTTTAAGAATATACACTTGTGGATGCACAACAAATTCTCAGAAATGGGATTGCTGAGTTAAAGAGATTTGCATTCATAATTTTGATAGGGACAAGTGGCCTTCCACTGGACTTGTATTTATTTAAACTCCTACCAGCAATGTGTGAAAAGTGCCTGTCTTCCCATTGCTTTGTCAGCAGAATTTATTATTACTGTTTTCCATTTTTGTCAATCTAATACAAGGGAAAATAGTATCGTAGGTTAGTTTTAATTGCAATTATTTTATAATGAGTAAGGCTAAGCAACTCTTCATAAATTTGCAGTCATTTGTACTTCCTTTTCTGTGAACAGTGTCTTCATATTTGCCCATTTTTCTACAGGTTTGCTGGTATTTCTTTTTTTGATTTTGTAAACAAAAAAACAAAATTCTAAGGCCCACCAGCCATCTGAATGGACCCCTTCTCTCAGCCAAGGTCATTCCAAAGTTAGCTCAAAAACCTAGTTCAGGCCATGATAAGAAGGGGGAGCCAGACATGCCTCATTTGGCCCTATTGGGTATAATTCCTTTAGGAATTACTGATAGAACAAACTATTTAAGTATGATAAGAAACATTTATAAGGCTGGGTGCAGTGGCTCATGCCTGTAATCCCAGCACTTTGGGAGGCAGAGGCAGGCAGATTGCTCAGGAGTTTGAGATCAGCCTGGGCAACATGGTGAGACCCTGGCTCTGCAAAAAATACTAAAATTAGCCAGGCTTGGTGGCACATGCCTGTTAGGTCAGCTACTTGGGAGGCTGAGGTGGGAGAATCGCTTGAGTCTGGGGGGTTGAGACTTCAGTGAGCTGTGACCACGCCACTACACTCCAGCCTTGGCAACAGAGAAAGACCTTGTCTCACAAAAAAGAAAAGAAAAGAAAAATAAAAAGAAAGAAATATGTATAATCTATTCCCTGTAAAGCCTGCTACCTGGATGCTTCATTTGCATGATAAAACCCTGGTCTTCACAACCCCTTATAACTCAGACATTACTTTCTGTTGAAAATAAACCCTTTAAAACAATTGCCAATCAGAAAATGTTTGAATGTGCCTACGACTTCGAAGCCCCTGTTCTGGCTGTCCTGCTTTTTCAGACTGAGCCAATGTGCATCTTCCATGTGTTGATTGGTGTCTCACGTCTCCCTAAAACACATAAAAGCAAGCTGTACACCAACCACCCGAGGCATATGCACTCAGGAACTTCTGAGGGCTGAGTCACGGGCCATTGGTCACCCATATTTGGCTCAGAATAAATCTCCTTGAATATTTTACAAAGTCTGACTTTTTCCAGCCACAATTTCTAGGAGCTCTTTAAATACTGGGGGAGATAAACTGTTCTTTTGTGATATTCGTTGCCAAGATTTTTCAGGAGGGTCACTGATTTTCGTTGACTTGGCTTACAATGTCTCCCACTCCACCTCATGAGGAAGCTTTCCTTTGTTTGTATTTATGTACTGGAATTTAGCAATTAGCCATTTTTTGTTTTTTGTTATTTCTTTTCTTGTTTATTTCCACAATTAGCCGTTTTTTTAATGGCTATTAAACATAACTAGTAAGGTCTTCACTTTAAAGTTATAAAAGAATTTCTGAATTTCTATAGGTTTTCTTTTTAGAAGTTGTATGCCTTCATATTTTACATTTAAATCATTGATCCACTTGATATTTTCTGAGAGTAAGATGTAAGATATGGTTCCAACTTAATTTTTTCCCAGACATTAACTAGTTATTCTAACACCGTTTATTGAATAATCATTACCCTGCTCCCGGATTTGAGATGCATCACTTGCTAACGTAAAAATTTGCATGTATTTAGATCTATTTATAAACTTTCTAATCTCTTCTGCAGGTCTATCTGTTATACTGTTTTAATTACTGAAGCTTTTTCGTATGCTTCAATATTTCTTACAGTTAGTTCCTGCTTACTGCTCTTCTTTTTTTTTTTTTAGACAGAGTCTTGCTCTGTCACCCAGGCTTGAGTGCAGTGGCGTGATCTCGGCTTACTGCAACTTCCGCCTCCCAGTTTCAAGCGATTCTACTGCCTCAGCCTCTTGAGTAGCTGGGACTACAGGCACCAGCCATCACGCCCAGCTAATTTTTTGTATTTTTAGTAGAGACACGGTTTCGCCATGTTGGCCAAGTTCGTCTTGAGTTCCTGACCTCAGGTGATCTGCCCGCCTCGGCCTCCCAAAGTGCTGGGATTACAGGCATGAGCCATCGCACTGGCCTGCTCTTCTTTTAAAAAAGTTTTTCTATCTTTTTTTTTTTTTTTTTTTTTTGGTGGTTGCTTCGAACTTTATTTGAGAAAAACAGAAGATAAACGTATCAAAAGAACACACAGGTGGGCGCGGGGGAGGCACAGCCAGTGGCGGCAGCAGGGGTGGGCATCCGGGCTAAGGCTTTACTTGGCGGCAGTCTTGTCGGATTTTGCAGCTTCTGGGCCCCCAAGCTGGGCCCACGACTCGAAGGTGACTGGGATGGTGATCTCGTTGGACTGCGTGGCTAGCTTGGGCATGGGGGCCTCCACGGTCAGTGTGCCCTCAGGGGACAGGGAGGAGGAGACCTGAGTGGGGTCCACACCGGGGGGGCAGCGTGTATTTCCGCGTGAAGCACCGGGAGATGTAGCCATGCTCGTCCTGCTGCTCCTCGTGCTTGCCTTTGTAGGGAAGAGCTTTTTTAAGTATACACTTAAGGATTTATCTAGTCCTCACCCTCCAGCCCCTGCCCGGAAAAAAACAACCCTGTTCGTTAGACAAAGAGGAGATTAAATTTATAAATTCCCTTGGGAGAAAATTAACACCTTTGATGTTATCTTCCAGTTTAAGAACATTGTATGTCTTTCACTTGCTCAAGTCTTCCTTTATGCCCTTCAATAATGTTTCAAGATTTTCTTCCTACAGACCTGGTATATTACTTATTAGACTTATTCCTAGGCTTTTCTTTCCTATTAAAATTGGGGATTTTTCTTCCATTGTGTCCAAATGTTGGTTAAGTAAAAGCTATTTATTTTGTATATTACTTTATACTATATCACCTTGCATAATTTAATTTTTATTTATAGTATTTTTCAGTTGATTGCTTTGTATTTTCTAGCATAGAACCATATCATTTGCAACTAGCAAATGTTATGTCTTTTTCTTTCTTTTATGTGTTTTTTCCACCAAATCTTTTGGATAATATCTCTGATACAATGTTTAATAAAAATAATGATAATGAGCATATTTGTCTTTTTCCTGAATATAGTGGGAGTGTTTCTAGTGTTTCCCCATTAAACATAACACTGGTTATTTATTGGCTGAGATAGATACATTTTGTTATGTTAAAGATATCAGCTAGCTCAAGTTTGTTAATAGTGTTGCTCAAATACTCTTTATTCTTACTGGTTTTCAGCCTGCTTTTCCTAAAAGTTATTGAGAGAGGTATTTGAGTGGGGGCAAAGATTTATTAAGTAGGACACAAAAATCACTAACATAAAGGAAAAGTTTGATAAATTGGACTAAAATAAATTTAAAAATTCTGTTAATCCTAAGACATCACTAAGAGAGTAAAAGGCAAGTCAGAAGATATTTGCAATGCCTATATCTGAATATAAAAAGGAACACATAGAAAGCTTGATAAAGATAGCTCACCAACATAAAAATGGGCAAAAGACTTGAACAGTCAATTCACAAAAGACAATGTTGAAATACCAATAAATATATGAAAAGATGCTCATTAGCCTTTAGGGAAATTTATGATTAAAACTACAATGACAATCCACTGGTATTGCTAAAATTAAACAGACATCAATATAAAGTATTGGTGTGGCTGGACCTGGTGGCTCATGCCTGTAACCCCAGCACTTTGGGAAGCTGAGGCAGGAAGATCCCTTGAGGTTAGGAGTTTCAGAGCAGCTTGGCCAACATGGTGAAATCCCATCTCTCCTAAAAATACAAAATTAGCTACACATGGTGGCAGGCACCTGTAATCCCAGCTACTCAGGAGGGTGAGGCACGAGAATCCCTTGAACCTGGGAGGCAGAGATTGCAGGGAGCCGAGACCGCACTACTGCACTCCAGTCTGGGCAACAGCAAGACTCTGTCTCAAAAAAAAAAAAAAAAAAAAGTATTGATGTGAGTGTATAGCAAGTAGAATTCTCATCCATTGCTGATAGGAGTATAAACTATTTATATCCACTTTGCAAATATGTATGGCAGTGTCTTCTAAAGCTGAACACCACATTCTGCATAGATGTAGAATTCTACTCCTGAGTATGAAATAGACACAGAAATATATGCCAAAGGAAAAGACAGGTACAAGAATGTTTATATCACAACCATTCACAACATCCCCAAACTGGAAACAATCCAGATGTCTGCCAAAATTTAAAAAAACATAAATGTGATATATTCTGTAAACCAAAAGGTATCTGAGACAGGCCACAGTCAACTTAGAAAGTTTATTTTGCCAAGGTTAAGGACGCACCCATGACACTGCCTCGAGGTTCTGATGACGTGTGCCCAAGGCGGCTGGGATACAGTTTGCTTTTATACATTTTAGGGAGACATGAGACATCAGTCAATATGTGTAATGTACATTGGTTTGGTTTGGTAAGGTGGGACAACCTGAAGCCAGAGCTTCCAGGTCATAAGTAGATAAAAGACAAAACATTGCATTCTTTTGAGTCCTTGATCAGCTTTCCACTGAATATGAAACGGGAAAAGTTCCCTTATCCCCCTCACAGGGCATGCGATGGGGTGTGGCTTGCTTCTTCAGTGCCTGGCTATTCAAACCCCTAAGGGGAGCAGGCAGACACACAGGTTGTGGGGCTCCAACCCCACAGCAGTGTCTAGGGGTGAATGTTTACAGCTCCTGAGGTCCCAGAGGGCGTGTGTTACAGGGTGTTCTTTTAGTTTAGCTGTCTGTAGGTGGCTTGTGTTAGTCAGCTCGATTAGACCCCCTGCCTTATCGCAAGGACAGAGGGCTTTCTGTATCTGAGGGTTTCTTTCCTTGATGTACCGGAAGAACTGAATCACCTATGGGCTTGGAGAGTGAGTGCAAGGTTTTATTGAGTCGAAGTAGCTCTCAGCAGATGGGGAAGCCAGAAGGGGATGGAGTGGGAAGGTGGTTTTCCGCTGGAGTCAGGCCACTCAGCAGCCCGGGCTCTGCTCTGACCACCCTGGCCAAACTCCACATTGTTCCATAGGTCGATGGCCTGCTGGCTTGCCAGCATCTGTCCATGTGCTCTTACACCAGTGTGTTCCTCTCGACGTCCAGCTGCTTGTGTGCATACCCGCTAGGATCCTGGAGGTTCCTATGCCACAGGGTGGCGGCATGGCAGGCCAGGGTGGTCTTGGGAAATGCAACATTTGGTCACAGAGGCAGGGGTGCCTGTCCTCATCTAGGTCCATGGGCACAGGCCTGGGGGTGGAGCCCTCACCAGGGACCTGCCCTTCTCCTCCCAGCACTTCCCTGCCCCCTTCCATATCAAATACACAATTTAATCTGGCTCAGTGAATCTGCATTTTAACATAAACAATGGGCAGAGGAAGCAATCAAATATGCGTTTGTCTCAGGTGAACCTCAGAGGGATGACTGAGTTCTTTCTGACCTTTCTCCACAAGGAATTTCCATGTGGGAAAATTGTGAGGGAGGTATGTAGCTTTTTATCTTTGTAGCTATCTTATTTAGTAATAAAATGGGAGGCAGGTTTGCCTGACATAGATCCCAGCTTGATTTTTCCTTTGGCTTAGTGATTTGGGGGTCCTGAGATTTATTTTCCTTTCACAATTCATACAGTAGAATATTAGACAGCAATGAAAACGTGTATACTACTGTTATTTGAAAACATGGATGAATCCGAAGGAACATGTTGAATGAAAGAAATCAGACACAAACTTATCTGCTGAATAATTATATTTACAAAATCTTCAGAAACAGGTACAACTAATCTGTTATCAGAAGGGGGGATAAAGCAAGGCATGGTGGCTCACGCCTGTAATCCCAGCACTTTGGGAGGCCAAGGCGGGTGGATCACCTGAGGTCAAGAGTTCAAGACCAGCCTGGCCAACATGGTGAAACCCCCTTTCTACTAAAAATACAAAAATTAGCCGGGCGTGGTGGCATGCGCCTGTAGTCCCAGCTACTCAGGAGGCTGGGGCAGGAGAATCACTTGAACCTGGAAGGCGGAGGTTGCAGTGAGCCAAGAACGTGCCACTGCACTCCAGCCTGGGGTACAGAGCAAGACTCTGTCTCAAAAAAAAAAAAAAAAAAAAAAGGAAGTGAGGATAGTGATGATCTTTGGAGAAATAGGAAGGATGTGGCAGGTACTTCTGGGATAATGCTTATGTTCTTGATCTCAGGTAGTCGTTATATAGGATGTTTATTTTGTGATAATCCATGAATACGTACACTTGTGATTTGTGCACTTTTCTATGTTATACTTAAATTGTATTAAAGAGATGATTCACTTTCTTTCAAGGGTGTGTGAAAATAATTCAAATGTGTGAGTTTCCATCTCTAGAAGCATGGGGTGCTCCACTGTCGTGTTTTATGCTTACCTCCTCCAGCAAGACTCACTCCCAAAATCTTCCAGTCAGGATTCATGCACCAGTCCTTGTTGCCCCAAAATTTGAGGCAGGGGGAGATTCTGGTTTTCTAAACTGTTCTCTTGAAGTCCTCTTTGCTTAGGTTGGAGTGGAACAAGCACTTTTTTTTTTTGAGACAGAGTCTCACTCTATCACCCAGGCTGGAGTGTAGTGGCGCAATCTCGGCTCACTGCAAACTCTGCCTTCCAGCTTCAAGCGATTCTCCTGCCTCAGCCTCCTGAGTAGCTGGGATTACAGGTGTGTGCCACCATGCCCAGCTAATTTTTGTGTTTTTAGTAGGGACAGGGTTTCACCATGTTGGCCAGGTTGGTCTTGAACTCCTCACCTCAAGTGATCCATCCACTTTGGCCACCCAAAGTGCTGGGCATGAGCCACTGTGCCTGGCCGACTTCTTGAATGTCTAGGACTTGTAGACTCAGAATGGATTGAAAGGAAGTAATAGTTGGGTTTATTGATATGGCAGAGGCCCCAACTGCCCCAGAAGAGATTCCATGATTTTGGGTGGCCCACTTCTTTGGTTTATCCTGTCTCTTCCAGGTAGGTAGGAAAGTGGGAATAGAAGAAGTTAGTATGACATTCGCCTCTCTTATGCTCGCACCTTTGTACACATAGCAGGCATTGGCAACTGGCCTCTGTGCTGATGGATCTGTGACCACGTGCTACAAGTGGTTAAATATTTTTATTGTTCACCTCCTTACCCCCAGCCCATCCCCAGTCTCAGTGAAGGCTTTGTTCTACTTTCTTTCTTTTGGCTACAAAGTTCAGTTTTGGGGTCATGAATTTGTACTAGCTGGTGATGTGTTCTCAACCACGTGACATTTACTGAAAATTAGAGTCTGCATATCTGTTGATGAATATTTTTATTCTGAAGTCCTGTTGGGGATTTTTATCTTTTGATACAGTGTCCCCAAGGGTGTCTTAAGGCCAAGCCAAGGAGATGACTCAGCCGGGGTTCTATAGCTCCTCTCTTAACTAGGAAGAACTTAGAAGCAGGTTTTAGAACTGAACCCTGGAAGTTATATCCATTTTTTGATCGACTTTTCTGAAAGTTGGTAGGCTAATACCACTCACTGTTTTATCTATGTTGTAAATAATTTAACAATTTTTTTCTTGGATTGTTATTTTTGTGAGTTTTTTTAAAAAGCAATGGGCATAGGAGAATCAGATAATGGGATGTACCATCTCCCTGAGATTTTGATCTGCTATTAATAGCACAGTGATTCTTAACTGAGGGTGGATCAGAACCACCTATGATGTTTGCTAAAAGTCCCAATACCTTATTCTTACAGCTTATAGCCTGGCCTTCCTGGCAGTGGGTTCTTGAGAAAGTGGGGTTGATATTTGACAAGGGACTGAGGAGGACTTGTCTGCTTAACCCATTTCCCGTTTGCCCTGAGGAGACTGCACTGGCAGCAAGCTGCACTTTTTTTTTTTTTTTCCTAAATGGGAAATGGGTTTATCTACTTACTTGGTTTTTCATTAATCTTAAAGTAGAAACCAGATTCTTTACCAAGGTACTCAGGCCTGTGTGATCTGTGGCCTGTCCAACCCCTCCCTCATTTGATAGGCTCCTTTTCTTTACTTGTAGTGTTTTAGCCACACCAGACTTTGCTGGCCTCAAAGCTCATTCCCATTTGAGGAACTGCATGAACAGTGAACTGTGCCTGGGTTGCTGTCCCCCAACTCTTTGGCTTCTTAATCTACAGGTTTCAACTCAAATATTCGTTTTTCAGAGAGATCATCCCTGACCACCGTATCTGAAGTGTCCTTCCCCAGAAACTCTACATTTTGGCATCTTGTTTTTTCTTTAGGGAATTTGTAAAATCATGTAATTTTCTATAGGATCTCACTGACCTTCTCATGAACTAGGCTATAGGCTCCACAAGGGCAGGGAGTGAGTTTGTTCAGGTCCCCACTGCACCCTGAGTGCCTGGCATAGGGTCTGGCATATACTGGGCCCATGGTAAATGTGAAATGGAAAGAATGGATGAACTCTCAAAGATGAGATGTGATCCTTTTGGAAACTGAATGGCAGGAACTGTGACAAATATATAATAAAGTAATAATGGTGTACATGGCAGGGAACCATTAACCTCAAGCCACTGGGAGAAATGGATCCCTAACCCAGGGTGTCTCATTAAACATGTCAAAGAGAACTCATAGGAGCTTACGCCCATCGTTGTCTCATCTCACCAGAGCTGTTTTATATGCTATGATGTTGCTTTACTTTTCATTATCTTTGAAATAGAGTTAAGTGAATTGATCATGCTTTCCTGACTTAAAAAAAGAGAGGGAGGGCTGGGTGCGGTGGCTCATGCCTGTAATCCCAGCACTTTGGGAGGCTGAGGCGGGCAGATCACGAGGTCAGGAGATTGAGACCATCCTGGTTAACATGGTGAAACCCCATCTCTATTAAAAATACAAAAAATTAGCCATCTCAGCTACTCAGGAGGCAGAGGCAGAAGAATCACTTGAACCTGGGAGGTGGAGGTGACAGTGAGATGAGATCGCACCGCTGCACCCCAGCCTGGCGACAGAGTGAGACTCCATCTCAAAAAAAGAAAAAAGAGAGAGAGAGAGAGAATCCAATTTATTCACCTATTTTTAATTAGAAGTAGAAATTTCTGGGCCAGGCATGGTGGCTCATGCCTGTAATCCCAGCACTTTGGGAGGCTGAGGTGGGTGGATCACCTGAGGTCAAGAGTCTTTAGACCCGGAACCCAGGAATCAGTATTTTGGTAAATCTCCACAGGTCATTCCTATCAGCAGCCATGTGGGTGTTGGTGTACAAAGTTCTAGACTCAGTGCCAAACCCGCTGTATTCATTTGCTAAGGCTGCCATAACGAAGTACCATAACTGGGTGGTTTAAACAGCAGAAACATATCATCTCATAATTCTAGAGGCCAGAAGTGTAAGATGAAAGGTATTGTAGGGGTTGATTCCTTCAGAGGGCTGTGAGGGAAGGATCTGTTCCAAGCCTCTCTCCTTGGCTTGTGGATGGCTGCCTGTCTTTCCACTACATCTCTTCACCTCATCATCTGTCTGTGCCTGTGTGTCTCTGTGTCCAAATTTCCCCTTTTTATAAGCACACCAGTCATATTGGATGAGGCTCACCCTAATGACCTCATTTTAAGTTGATTATCTCTGTAAAGCCCCTAAACCTCTGATAAGGTCACAGTCTGAGGTACCGGGGGTAAGGACTCCAACATATTTATTTTGGGGGAACACGATTCAGCCCATAATAGCCACCAAATCAGAACCTCCAGAGAAAAGGCCTGGGAAATTGTATATTTATCAAGCACTACCGAAGAGTCTAGAAAACATAGATCTAGGGCAGAAGAAGAAAACAAAAATGCTGGCAGGGGCCAGACAGGCAAAGAACTGGAGCTGATTGGCAGGAACTTCAGCCCCTGAAGGGCAGAAACTCCAGTCTAGCACGTGTTGTCATTCAAGAATGAGGGGCCCAGTGTCCTGGCCTTAGTGTTTTTGTTTTGTTTTGTTTTGTTTTAAAGAAACTGAAAACTTGGATTTTAATTTAAAATTTTTCAATAAATAAAGTGCTCTTCAGGCCAAACAAAATAAATCAGTAAGCCTGATGCAGCCTGTATTTTACATATCTTAGGGTGAGAAAACCAGTGAGTTTTAATATCTCTCTTAAAAGCCTTTGCTGGCCATGGCTCAGTGTGGGAAGAAGGGTACGGGGATTTGGGGGCTGGGGGGTGGTAGGTGTTGGGAGGGAAAAGCAAGAAGAAAGAGAAAGGCCAATCTGACCCAGTTATTCTGAGCTGATTGCCTCAATGAATTAATCCTTTCATTCATTAATTGAATCAGTTGTTCAACAATTGCCTTGGGAGGGTTTTCTAGTTGTTAATAGCTGAGCTGTGCTTTAAGTTGTGAACCCAGAAAATCTGAGACAGATCTCCATTAATTTAGAAAGTTTATTTTGCTCACTGCAACCTCTGCCTCTGCCTCCTGGGTTCAAGCGATTCTCCTACCTCAGCCTCCTGAGTAGCTAGGATTACAGGTGACTGCCACCACATTCGGCTCACACCAGCATGTGAGCTCACTCCCCACCACTCTCACTCAATCTCCTTCTGTCTTTTATGAATATTTTCCATCTTCAGGACTGTCTTTTAATGTTTGTTTAGAGAGGTTATTTTGATGACAAAAAATTTTAGTCTTTGTTTCTCTGAAAAAGCAAAGAGTTTTACCGAGTATGTGATTCTAGATTAATTAGTATGTGTTCCATCCTCTTGTTCCATTCGGGGACTGAGTCGGCCTCGAGCCCATCGCTCAATTCTGAGATTTCCCTTTGCTGCTGCCTTATGTAGGTTCTGTTTTCTGTATCTCATGCTGCCTTGGGTTTTTCTGGTTTTTGGTTTTTGGGTTTTTTTTTGGGGGGGGGGGTATAATTCCTTTATTTTGCTGAAGCATATTCTTCAATGGTTTCCTTAAGGACACATGAGGTAAATTTTTAGAGCCCGTGGATGTCTATAAGTGTCCTTATTTAATCTTCACATTTGATTTGTAATTTGATATAGGATTTGGCAGGCATGGTTCCTTAAAGATTTTGAAGTAATTGTCCTAACACCTCTCAGTGTTGCTGTTGAACATTAAATGCCCTTTCGATTCCCCCATCCTTTGTGTGTGACCTGTTTTTCCTTTCCGAAAGTGACTTTAGAATCTTTTATTCACTTTGTTTCTCTAAAATTTATTTTCATTTGTTTAAATTGGACTGTTGGTGACCTCCTTCCAAGTGGAAACTTACATTCTTGTACTCTGGATTGCTTTTTGTTGGGGGGTATTAGCCCTTGATAATTTGATTCCTTTCAACTTATCTGTTTACTTTTTCTAGAATTGCTTTGATTTCTCCTCTAAGTCTCTTGTCCTTTTATTTCTATCTCTTTGTCTATTATAGTTTTACCTTCTGGAAGACTTACTTAATTTTCATTGTCCAACTCTTCTATTGAATTTTAAATTTTGTTAGTCATACTTTGTGTTTTAAAGAACTTTTCATTTTTCTCAATGTCTTTTTTATAGCATCTTGTTTACTTTTTATGGGTGGAATATCTTGTGTCTTGCTAAAAGTAGTGACAGTTACTTATAAAATAACTGAATAAAAGATAACAGAATAAAATAAAACGGAATAAAATAAGATGTATATTTTATTCTGTTTCTTGCATTATAGTGGTTTTCCTCTGAGGGGGTGTGGGTGTGTGTGCACCCACCTGTTTTTTCTACTCGAAGATTTCCACAAATAACTAACTATTCTTGATTCAAAACCAATAAAACATCCTATAAAGAAAGATTGAGAAGAAGTTATAGTATAAAAAGTATTTGCTTTGGCTAATTGTTTTTGAACTAAACATCTAGTTATTGAGTGTCATCTTTCTTTCACCTTCACATGTTATTGTCTTCGTAGGGAGAAAATCCAAGCACCCTTATTTTTTTTTTTCAATAATAAGACTGTTTTCTATAGCTGAATATAAATTTAGATGTAACCTTCTGGGGAGATTTTGAATGGTATGATTATATGTCTTAAGTTTTATGAAGATCAACAGTTTGCCCATATGTACTTGTAAGCATACTAGGCTGTAAGTTAGAAGGACTGGGCTCTATCTAGTTACAGGTTCTTGTTGTGTAATTATAGGCGTATCATCTACCTTGTCTGAACTTCAGTTTCTTTATGCATAAAATGAAACCCATTTTCTCACTAAAGTATTACGGGTATCCAATGACATGTTTATTTATTTTTATTTTATTCTTTATTTTAATTTTAATTTAAAAAATCTTTTTTTGAATTTTTTTTAAAAGCCGGATGCAGCAACTCATGCCTGTAATCCCAGTACTTTGGGAGGCCAAGGCAGGTGGATCATTTGAGGTCAGGAGTTCGAGACCAGCCTGACCAACATGGTGAAAACCCTGTCTCTACTAAAAATACAAAATTAGCCAGGCGTGGTGGCACACGCCTGATATCCCAGCTACTTGGGAGGCTGAGGCAGGAGAATTGCCTTGAACCCAGGAGGCAGAGGTTACAGTGAGCTAAGATTGTGCCACTGCACTCCAGCCTGGGCAACAAGAGCAAAACTCCATCTCAAAAAAAAAAAAATTTCTTTTTACATTTTTAATTTTTACTTTTTATTTTTATTTGTATTTTTTTTCACTCTGTTGCCCAGGCTGGAGTACAGTGACACAATCTCAGTTCACTATAAACTCCGCCTCCTGGGCTCAAGTGATTCTCCTTCCTCAGCCTCCTGAGTAGCTGAGATTACAGGTGGCTGCCACCACGCCTGGCTAATTTTTGTATTTTTAGTAGAGATGGGGTTTCACCATGTTGGCCAGGCTGGTCTCGAACGCCTGACCTCAGGTGATCCACCTGCCCTGGCCTCCCAAAGTGCTGGGATTACAGGCATGAACCACCATGTCTGACCTAGTTTTTTTTTTTGAGATGAAGTCTCACTCTTGTCCCCCAGGCTGGAGTACAACGGTGCGACCTTGGCTCACTGCAACCTCTGCCTCCTGGGTTCAAGCGATTCTCCTACCTCAGCCTCCTGAGTAGCTAGGATTACAGGTGACTGCCACCACATTCGGCTAATTTTTGTATTTTTAGTAGAGATGGGGTTTCACTATGTTGGCCAGGCTGGTCTCAAACTCCTGACCACAGGTAATCCGTCCGCCTCGGCCTCCTAAAGTGCTGGGATTACAGGCATGAGCCACCGCGCCCGGCCTACCTATTCTCTCTTATTTCTGTACCGTGTCTTCCTTGGATCATTATCTTGCCAAAGATCATAAACTACAGCTTAGAAACCTGTGCTTAATTATTAGTTTCATGTTTATTTCAGTGCCAGGGCTTGTGAAGACCATAGGTTGCTTTTGAAAGAAAAATAGGCATAAAACTTCTCCCTTAAAGCTATACAATTACCAGTTACCCTTTGACATTATCTATGATCCTCTTATGTGTTCCTTCTTATTTATTTATTTTTTGTTGTTGTCTTCCCCGTGCAGATAGAGGACCAGCAAAGCTCCCTCATATTTCCAAAGGCCCAGGGATCCTCAAAACATAGACTAAAGCATGCATAGGAAGAAATGAGGGTGGATGACAGGAGATGACAGTAGTGTCTAGATGCCCATGAAAGCTTCTCTGTGAACCTGTTTGGAGTCCAAATAGGGCAGGACAGGATAGCAGGTGGAATGGGTAGAGGAGTAACAATGGGGACTCAGATCAAGTCCCACCAGGGGTGGCCTTGGGCTCACCACTTCTTTTCCATCCCATGCTGATATGGTTTGGGTCTGTGTCCCCATCCAAATCTCATGTCCAATTATAATCCCCAATATGGGAGGTGAAGCCTGGTGGGAAGTGATTGGATGATGGGGGTGGGTTTCCCATTTGGTGCTGTTCTCGTGATAATGAATGAGTTATCATGATATCTGGTTGTTGAAACGTGTGTGGCACCTCCCCACTCTCTCTCTTCCTCCTGCTGTAGCCATGTAAAGATGTGCCTGCTTCCCCTTCACCTTCTGCCATGATTATAAGTTTCCTGAGGCCTCCCCAGCTATGCTTCCTGCACAGCATGTGGAACCATGAGTCAATTCAACCTCTTCTCTTTATAAATTATCCAGTTTCAGGTATTTCTTTATAGCAGTGTCAGAATAGACTAATACACCTGCTCTGTCATGTCTCAGGCAAAAGCCTTGCACTAGTTCTTAAAAAGGGGTGCCAGAAAGAAACAGGAGTCAAAGCAGGCCTGAGAGAGAGAAAGAGTTGTTCTAGAAAGCGTGAGAACAAGAGCAAATGTGTGAGAATGAGAAGAAGAGAGCATGAGAGAAAGAAGAGAAAAAGAGAGCGAGAGACAGAGGCTCTTCCAGAAAGATGAATCACTATTTTAACCAAGCTACACACACACACACACACACACCCCTCACAAGTTCCTCATCCTAGAAGTCCAAGCCTCTCCAGGCTGACTCACCATCCAAACCCTATATAAACTGCTTGACCTAGTTCTGAAGAGGATTACTTTTAGCCTCAATCGCTCATGGATTATTCCTTTATATATGCAGTGTCTACCCGTCTTATCCATCCCAGATGACTAATGAACTAAATTTCTCTTTCATGACATCAAATTTGTGACATGAACTTCATGCAGCCATTTTTGTGTGTAAAAGACCATTCAGAAGCTGAGTCTAATAGAATGTGGCCTTGGGATTCTCATCCAGGAATAAAACCATTGAAAATATTTCCTTGTTCCTAGACCAGGTAAGAGAAACAAAAACAAATAAATTAGAAAAAAATAAAAATTGAGTAGCTGTTTGCAAACTTTGAGAGGCCAAGGTGGGCGGATCACTTGAGGTCAGGAGTTCAAGACCAGCCTGGCCAACATGGTGAAACCCCGTCTCTACTAAAAATACAAAAATTAGCCCGGTGTAGTGGCGCATGCCTGTAATCCCAGCACTTGGTAGGCTGAGGCAGGAGAATCACTTGAACCCGAGAGGTGGAGGTTGCAGTGAGCCGAGATTGTGCCATTGCACCCCAGCCTGGGGTACAAGAGTAAAACTCCATCTCAAAAAAAAAAAAAAAAGAGAAATAAGAAAGAATGAATGGGTATTTATTAAGCTATGCTATCTGGGAAGCTGTAGCAATGTTAAAAGTAATAAACGATTCAAAGTTCATCAGATAAATATAGATAGATGAGAACAAATGAATAACATCAATAAAGTAGGTTGTGTTTCTATGCATGAAGAAATGTTGTGTCTTATAATTCAATTCACTTTAGACATTTATTAGGCACTCATCAGGTACAAACTCTGCCCTAGGAATTGGTGGGTGCTACAAAATAAATGAAACACTGTTGTATTTGGCCATTCTTGCACTGCTATAAAGAAACTGGGTAATTTATAAGAAAAGAGGTATAATTGACTCATGGTCTGCAAGCTGTACAGGAAGCATAGTGGCATCTGCTTCTGCGGAGGCCTCTAGAAGCTTCTAATCATGGTGGAAGGCAAAGTGGGAGCAGGCACATCACCTGGTGAGAACAGGAGCAAGAGAGAGAGAGAGAGGTGCCTCACTTTTAAACAGCCAGATCTTGCGAGAAATCACTATGATGAGGATGGGACCAAGAGGATGTTGCTAAACTATTCCTGAGAAATCCACCCCCGTGATCCGATCACCTCCCACCAGGTCCCACCTCCAACACTGGAGATTACATTTCAATGTGAGATTAGGGTGGGGCCAGCATCCAAACTATATCAACTGTTAAGGAAATAAAAGCTTTCTGCTATTTTATATGTATGTTCCTCATTCAGATTACACAGTTCTTGTGTTGTATTCTGTGTAACGCTCTCACTGGCTTTGTTCCTGTGAAGGCCAGTGGATAAAACCTCTTATGCTATTCATGAGGGGTATTCATCTGCCCTAAAGCAGGGAGCTGGGGAAGAGAGGCCAATCCTCAATCAGAAAACCAGAGCTCAGGCGATTCTCAGAGCTCAGAGGCACAAAGAATAAGCAATATTATATGATTGGGTCTAGCTCTGTTGTGTGTGTGTTTTTTTTCCAAATGCGTACAACACATTTGGAAAAAAAACACACACACAACAGAGCTAGACCCAATCTATATATGGGTCTATGTATATATACATACACACATATATATTATATATTTTATAATATATAAAATATATGAGGATATATATTATATATTTTATAATATATAAAAATAATGAGGATATATATATCCTCATATTATATATATATTATATATATAATATATATATCCTCATATATATCCATATATATTATATATATATAATGAGGATATATATATATATATATATATATATATATATATATATATATATATCCTCATTATTTTTAGTAAGGTTTCCTTTTAAAGTTCTGGCCCTGCTTCTGAAGACATAAAGAAGGGCCTTAGATCCTTGGGAGCAGGGTTCTTACAGTGTGGTCTCAGGGCCAGCAGCAGCAGCAGCAGCATCTCCCTGGGGACTCGGGAGTAATGCAGGTTCCTGTGTGTCACCCACATCTACTGATCAGGAACTCTGGTGTGAGACTGAATGATGAAAGCCGTCCAGGGTATTCCGATGCTGCTCAGGGTTAAAAACCACAGCTTGATCTGAAGAGCTGCAGGGGACAGCGCCCTCTGGAGGCCACATGATCACAGCAGCCATGGAAAAGCAGCTGCATCCAGAGAAAGGAGGAAGAGTCTAGGTTTCCAAGTCCTGTTGTCCCTTCTCATGCAAAGAGACTTCTCTGGTGGTCAACTTTAGAGATCCTGACTTGATTTAATTAAAGGATATTGCTGTTTTTTTTTTCTTTTTTGTTTTTGAGACAGGGCATCGCTCTGTCACCAGGCTGGAGTGCAGTGGTGTGATCTCGGCTCACAGCAACCTACACCTCCCGGGTTCAAGCGATTCTCCTGTCTCAGCCTCCCAGCAAATTTTTGTATTTTTAGTAGAGACGGGGTTTCACCATGTTGGCCAGGCTGGTCTCGAACTCCTGACCTCAAATGATCCACCCAGCTTGGCCTCCCAAAGTGCTGGGATTATAGGCGTGAGCCACCGCACCCGGCCTTGTTTTCTTTATAATAGTCCAGGCTCTCAGCATGGGTGAATATGGGTGTGTTCTAAAATAAATACTGTTCTATTTGCTTTTTCCAGTTCAAGTGTTCATATCATTCCCCTATTCAAAACGTTTTTACTGGTTCTTCATTAAACAGTCATCTCAGCCTAGTCTTTAAGCCCTCTGCAATGGGTCCAGCCCTCATTCTCAGCTCTCTCTCTCTTCCTCCCTACATGAAAAATGCTGCTTGCTTGCTTTTGTGTTCATGTAGCATAGCTCGTGCAACAGCGGCAGGCCACACAGTGTTGACAACTATGTCTCTCCTCTAAACCAAGCTCTTAAGGGCAGGCACCACATTCTGTTCCTGCTTATCCCAGCATTTAGCACAGTGCCTGTTAATCATAGCTGGTTGGAAATTGTTTTAAAAATGAGTAAGTGGGTGAATATTATGCGCGGTCTAGCTGTGTTGAACTATTTGCTGTTCTTGGAACTTTCTACCTCTGTCTTCCTTTGTGCAGTTCCTTTCAATGTGAGATGCCCTTACATGTCCATCTCTAGCCTCTCAAAACCCCACCCATGCTTTAAGATTTACTCATAGTGGCTGCTTAATAAACACGTGGGAGTTGAACTGTATAGAACGTGCCCTTGATCGAACAGAGTCATCAGCTGGTAAGTTCATTAAGTCACACTGTTCCTAGGGCAAAGTGCACATGATAAAAAGTGGCACAAATAAGAATAATGACATTTATGTATAATATCAATCAGTTGTATTGGTTAAGATCTTATCATGTGCCAAAGCTTGCGCTAAGCTTTTTACATATTATATTTTATTTAATTCTTAAATCAGTTTATGGAGAAGGTATTGTTATTTGTAAAAATTTAGAATGAGGAAATGGAGGCACAGAGGGGTTAAATAATTTGCCCAAGGTTATTTATTTTATTTTATTTTGAGATGGAGTCTCACTCTGTCACACAGGCTGGAGTGCAGTGGCACGATCTCGGCTCACTCTAAGCTCTGCCTCCCCGGTTCACACCATTCTCCTACCTCAGCCTCCCGAGTAGCTGGACAGGCACCCGCCACCACGCCTGGCTAATTTTTTTGTATTTTTTTTTAGTAGAGATGGGGTTTTACCGTGTTAACCAGGATCATCTCGATCTCCTGACCTCGTGATCCACCCACCTCGGTCTCCCAAAGTGCTGGGATTTCAGGTGTGAGCCACCGCGCCCAGCTTGCCCAAGGTTATATAGCTAAAAATGTCAAAGACAAAGTTTCACTATGTTGCTCAGGCTGGTCTTGAACTCTTAGGATCAAGCAATCCTCCCTCCTCGGCCTCCCAAATAGCTGGGACTATAGTCATGCCACCATACCTGGCTGAAGCCAATATTAAAATGTAGGTCTGGGCCATGCACAGTGGCCTACACCTGTAATCCCTGCACTTTGGAAGGCTGAGGTGGGAAGATCACAAGGTTAGGAGATCGAGACCATCCTGGCCAATATGGTGAAATCTCGTCTCTACTAAAAATACAAAAATTAGCTGGGCATGGTGGTGTGTGACTGTAATCCCAGCTACTCAGGAGGCTGAGGCAGGAGAATCACCTGAACCTGGGAGGCGGAGGTTGTGGTGAGCTGAGATCGCACCACTGCACTCCAGCCTGGGTGACACAGTGAGATTCCATCTAAAAAATAAGTAAATAAATAAATATAAAATGTAGGTCTGGTAGACGCCAAAGTCAATGCTCTTAACTTGAAACTAAATAGATTATTGATAAAGTATATAGATATTAGAGATCTTGACAAAACAGAATTGCAAATCTAAACAGACAAGCAAGAAACCTGAACTCATATGCCAGTCAATGAATAAATTAATATTTATTGAGCAGCTACTATGGGTCAGGCATTGTTCTAGGAGCAGGATGATAGAGTGGATGAATAGGCAAGGTCTCTGCTCTCAGGGAATTTACTTTCCAGTGAGATAATCTGTTTAGGAGATAACATTTGAGCCAATCCCTGGATGATGAGAAGGAGCCATCATTTAAAGATTTGGGAAGAGCCTGTCTCAGGCAAAAGGAAGGAAGAGGAAGTGCAAAGGTCCCGAGGCTAGGAAGACCAACAGAGGAGCCAATATGCAGAAACCACTGAGTGGAATTGACCCTGGATCAAGCTGTGCTTTCTGGACACAGCTTCCATAAAAGAAGGAACAAAACCCAGGTGTGAGTGGCCCAAAACAAGTGAGTCAATTACCATATCTAGGAAGCAGGATTGAGTTGAAAGCAGATTCTCTTACCCCTTTAAATATTTTCATCTGTGCCACTATTGCAGTGTCTGAAAATGAATCAAGTTTGTAGATGACTTTGGGGGTGAAAGCAAGCGTCATCATTAAATAATATCATCAAACCATTCCCCAAAAAGTCAATAAAGTGAGTAACACAGTCTAGGAAGGACTTGCTTCTCAAAGGGTTCTGTTTACCAGATATCTCCCTATATTGTTGCCTTTTCAGAGTAATTTTGTAAGAACCAAGTCACGGTCTCAGTAATGGCACTCTTACAGTGGGAAAATCCAATACCCAGGTGCTTTATGGACATATCAAGAATCATGAGTGAGGTCCAGGTGAGGGTGAATCTGTTGATAAAAACATGCCAGGGAATATTTTGTTTCCAATTGAGTGGTCTAAGAAAATGGGGAATGGGGAAGAAAGGTGAACCCTAGATATAGGCAACAGAAGCTGCCTCTCTGTAGAAAATTTAGCAATAATAATAAAGCTGATTAAAAGTCAAGTGATAAGGCCGGGCACGGTGGCTCACGCCTGTAATCCCAGCTCTTTGGGAGGCTGAGGTGGGTGGATCACGAGGTCAGGAGATCGAGACCATCCTGGCTAACACAGTGAAACCCCATCTCTACTAAAAATACAAAAAATTAGCCGGGCGTGGTGGCGGGCGCCTGTAGTCCCAGCTACTCGGGAGGCTGAGGCAGGAGAATGGCATGGACTTGGGAGGTGGAACTTGCAGTGAGCCGAGATCACACCACTGCACTCCAGGCTGGGCAACACAGTGAGACTCCGTCTCAAAAAAAAAAAAAAAAAGTGATAAAAAGCAGACAAACAAACCCTTTCCTGCAGGGGCGGGGCAGACCCTTCCCATAGCAAATCCCCCTGGTAGGTGGCTGTTAACAATGTCAAATCCAATTTGCAATACCTTTTTGTTCCTTCTTTGAACCTATACTTGATGTCTTCCACATGGTCTCCCCTGGGTCTGTTTTCTCTCTCCAGTAATTGCTGTCTCTTTATGGGTGCTATGAGGAGCTCTATTCCTTGTTTTGAGGTTCACAGCTCTTCTCTTCATGAGAGAACTTTTCCATACCCAGCTATTCACCTGCTTTGTCAGAGGTGTTCAAACCTGAGTGACTCCCTCTTGAATAGGGGCTGGATAAAATAAGGCTGAGACTGACTGGGCTGAATTCCCAGGAGGTCAGACATTCTTAGTCCAGGATGGGATAGGAAGTCAGCAGGACTGGTATCACAAGATACAGGTCACAAAGACCCTGCTGATAAAACAGGATGCAGTAAAGAAGCTGGCCAAAACCCACTAAAACCAAGATGGCAACAAAATGACTTCTGGTCATCCTCACTGCTCACTATACACTAATTATAATGCATTAGCATGCTAAAAGACAGTCCCACCAGCAGCATGACAGTTTACAAATGCCATGGCAATGTCAGAAAGTTACCCTATATGGTCTAAAAGGTGGAGGAACCCTTAGTTCTGGGAATTGACTGCCCTTTCCTGGCAAACTCATGAATAATCCACCCCTTGTTTAGCATATAATCAAGAAAGAACTAGAAGTATACTTGGTTGAGTAGCCCATGCCTCTGCTCTTCCTATGGAGTAGCCATTGTTTTTTTCCTTTACTTTCTTAATAAAGTTGCTTACACTTCACTCTATGAACTCGCCCCAAGTTCTTGAGTGAGGTCCAAGAACCCTCTTTTGGGGCCTGGATGGGGACTCCTTTCTGGTAACATTTTTATCTGAAGTGATACTTCCTTCCAGGCATCCCTAAGAAGGAAGGCGTCTGTAACTTGCAGAGCTGCTGTGCTCTCTTGGCGACAGCCAGTCCCTGTAATACATCCTTCAGGATACCTGCCTCCTTATGTAAGCACATTTATTACCAAAAAAGTACACTTAAGCACAAATATTTAGAGAGGCCTATAGGCCAGGCACTGTCTGGACATTGGGAAGAGAGCAGTAAACCAACAGACATGGTCCCTGCCTTCAGAGTGAATTGTTTTAAAAAAATAAGTAAACAAAATAAATTCAGATGTTGATAAGCACAGAAAACAGAAGAGGACTATGTGATGGAAGCAACTGAGGATGGATGACACCACTTAACCAGGCAGGCAAGGGAAGCCTCTCTGAAGATGCGTATTTGACCAGATACCTGAGTACAAAAGGCAAACCACCCACCCACCCAGCCAATCAACTGATCCACCAACCAGCCAATCACTTGCCCACCCAGCCAACCACTCTCCCACCCACCCACCCACCCAACCAGCCAATCAACAACCCACACATTCACCCACCCACCCAACCAACCAGCTACCCACCCATCCACCTACCCATCGAGCCAACCAGCCAACCATCCACCCACCCACCAAACCAGCCAACCACCCACCCAACAAACCAATCAGCCAACCAACCACCCACCCACCCACCCAACCAACCAGCCAACCAACCACTCACCTACCTGCCCAACCAACCAGCCAAACAACCAACCATCCATCCACCCAACCAACAAACCAACCAATCAACCAACCAGCCAATTTTGAAACCATCCGGAGGAAGACTATTACACGTAGAGGAAAATGCAAGAGGAAATTCCTGGGCTGTGAGTAAACTTGGTGCGTTTGAGGAAGAGAAAGATGTCAATGTACTTACAGTGGAGGGAGTGGGAGGGAATAGGTGGGTGAGGTCCCTCAGGCCAAGGCCATGATAAGGAGCTGAGATTTTATTCCAAGGATAAAGGAGAGCCATTGAACAGGTGAGTGACCCAATATGATTTACATTTATAAAAACTATATTACTTATTTAATCCTCTAAACAAATAGTGGGGTAATTAGTACTTAAAGATAAAGAAAAGAAGATCCTAAAAATTTATGTGATGGATTCAAGGGTCACCTAATAAGGGTCTGAGCAGAGCCTGAAAGCTGGATCTTCAAAGTCCCAAGGTGCTTTTTTTCCTGTGTACCAGCCCAGAGCAAAGTAAGATTCATGGTAAGAATGAGAGATGGATGTGTTATTTTATTTGTAAATATTCTAAGTGCATGATAGAGTTGGAGTGCACATGTGGGTGTGTCCTGGAGAAACATTTCTTAGTGGATCTGTATATGCAGCAGGAATTCAGCTAGCTTTGGGGGTTAAGGGATAATGGTGACTACTGCAATAGCTCAAGCTTATGGAGAGCTTACTATGTGCCAGACACTGTTCTAAATGTTTTACCAACCAACCAACCAACCAACCAACCAACCAACCAACCAACCAACCAAACCAATAAGCAAACAAAACGTTATTTAAGAGAGCATTACAGGCAGAGGAAAGAACAAAGTTCCTGAGATAAAAAGAAGCTTGGTATGTCTGATGAATAGAAAGAGGTCAATGTACTTACAGCTGGAAGGTATTGTCATTATTCCAGCTTTACAGATAAGGAAACTGAGGCTTAGAGAGGTTAATAATTTGCCAAAGATTATACAACCAGTAAGTAGCAAGAACTCTAGAGCACACACTTTCAACCATATAATAGGCTGCTATTTATTGAGTGGATCATGTACAGGAGTGCTATACAAATTATTTATGACCCAGCCGGACAATGTGCCCATTATTAGCCTCCTCATATGTTAGTTAATAGAATTTATACTCTTTAGAGAGTATAAATAACTTCCCCAAGGAGGCCAGGCGCGGTGGCTCACACCTGTAATCCCAGCACTTTGGGAGGCCAAGGCAGGCAGATCATGATCATGGTCAAGATCAAGACCATCCTGGCTAACAAGGTGAAACACCGTCTCTACTAAAAATGAAAAAAAAATAGCTGGGCGAGGTGGCAGTTGCCTGTAGTCCCAGCTACTCGGGAGGCTGAGGCAGGAGAATGGCGTGAACCTGGGAGGCGGAGCTTGTAGTGAGCTGAGATGGCACCACTGCACTCCAGCCTGGGTGACACAGTGAGATTCCATCTCAAAACAAAAACAAAAGCAAAAAAAAACTGCCCCAAGGCTGCTCAGTGAGCTGGGAATCCAATCCAGATGAGCCCAGTGGCCAAATTCATGCTCTTTGCTTTACATTCTGCCACCTCTTAGGACCTTCAAAAAGATACTGTCTGGGCCGGGAGCGGTGGCTCATGCCTGTAATCCCAGCACTTTGGGAGGCCGAGGCAGGCAGATCACCTGAGGTCGGGAGTTCAAGACTAGCCTGACCAACATGGAGAAAACCCGTTTCTACTAAAAATACAAAATTAACCGGGCATGGTGGCGCCTGCCTGTAATCCCAGCTACTCAGGAGGATAAGGCAGGAGAATTGCTTAAACCTAGGAGGTGGAGGTTGAGGTGAGCCAAGATTGTGCCATTGCACTCCAGCCTAGGCAACAAGAGTGAAACTCCATCTCAAAAAAAACAAAAAACAAAAAACAAGATCCTGTCTGTTAAATTGGACAAAATAGTAGGCCTTTTACCAACCTGAAGTGAAATGCCCAAACCTAAGGTCAGCAACATCTTAGGTGTTCTTGTTATTAATCCACTAAAATGCTTAAATTGAAAAAAAAAAAAAAAAAAGCAGCTCTGGAGACTTGCCAAGAGGAGAGTTATAGAATTTAAGGGGCAGGGCCCTTCCAGAGGACCATGGCCAAAGATGTGGTTTCAAAAGCCTAAAGCTACAATTTTCTCCACAAGGAAGAGATGGATATAGTGGCAACCACTAGAGAACTGGGAAGGGATATGAATTTACCTCAGGGGGAACCTGTCCCTGTACCCATAGCGTCAAACCTGTTAGCCAGCTAGTCTTGTGTTTTTCATATTTTCCCAAGGATTTGATGCACTTAATACTTCTTGCCTTTCATAACGACCTCAAGGCAGGCATATAGTGACTTTGGTTTCTAACCAAGAGAATTTCATGATCACGTATGTATACAAATGCTTCATCTCTTTCTTCTATGAATACTATCACATTTCTCATTAGTCTTAAATAGTTCTTATGGTTGTTTTCCTTTTATCCTTTTCTTTTCTTTTTTTAAATTTGAGACAGAGTCTTGTTCTTGTTGCCCAGGCTGGAGTGCAGTGGCATGATCTTGGCTCACTGCAACCTCCGCCTCCCTGCCTCAGCCTCCCAAATAGCTGGGATTACAGGCACCCACCACCATGCCTGGTCAATTTTTGCATTTTTAGGAGAGATGGGGTTTCACCATGTTGGCCAGGCTGGTCTCAAACTCCTGACCTCAACTGCTCCACTTACCTCTGCCTCCCAAAGTTCTGGGATTACAGGTGTGAGCCACCACGCCTGGCCCTTATGACTGTTTTCTAACAGTCAAATCCTTCCAAATATATTATTAGTTGTAATTGTGTGTTGAAGAGAGTGTTTATAGTGACTACTGCATGCTCATGTTGGATTTTTACTGTAGCATTTAATAACCTTGAAATTAATACAGAAACAGCGTTCTGAAATCTTGAGTTCAGTGCCAAGATAACTGACATTTTAGACAATAAGGTTAAAGAATAAAAGACCTATTGAAATCTTAGTTAAATTGTTATCTATCTTTAATCTTGTGAAACATTCACTGAAAGTTTCTACTGCTGTTTTTCTGGGGCTTTTCAGTCTTATGAAAAGAACTGAAAAGAAACTTTAAAAAGGTCCATTTTATTGAATCCATGTAGTCAACAGGTCATGTGGCCATCAGTAAATCTTAGGCAACAAAACTTAAAACCTTCATGAATGTCTCTACTAAAAATACAAAAAATTAGTCGGGCGTGGTGGTGGGCGCCTGTAGTCCCAGCTAATCGGGAGGCTGAGGCAGGGAGGTGGAGTTTGCAGTGAGCCGAGATCGCGCCACTGCACTCCAGCCTGGGTGACAGAGTGAGACTCTGTCTCAAAAAAAAAAAAAAAGACAAAAAAAAAACCTTCATGAATATTATCTATAAGCATATGATTATGTAGGTCTTTTGGGTTAAAGAGAGGACTTGTGTCCAAGGAGCTGAAGACTCATGAGTTTTTACTATTTCTGTAGATTATTAATTAATGTTGAAAGGCAACTTTGCCAAATGTAGCCTGCAAGTGAGGGGAGTTAATGGCCCTAAGGGATGTCCTCAACCAAATGCTCTGGCTGTCCACCCCCTAGACGGACAATTCTAGGAGGCATTTTGTACGCTTTTCAAGAGGTGCCAGAGGAATCGAGATAGGAGGTAGGAACAATCTTGCTGATGCACTTTTTTTTTTTTTTTTTTTTTTTTTGAGACAGAGTCTCCCGCTGTCACCCAGGCTGGAGTGCAGTGGTGCAATCTCAGCTCACGGCAACTTCTGCCTCCCAGGTTCAAGCGATTCTCATGCCTCAGCCTCCCCAGTAGCTGGGATTACAAGTGCGTTCCACCAAGCCCAGTTAATTTTTGTATTTTTAGTAGAGATGAGGTTTCACCATATTGGTCAGGCTGGTCTCAAACTCCTGACCTCAAGTAATCTGCCTGCCTCAGCCTCCCAAGGTGCTCAGATTACAGGTGTGAGCCACCGTGCCTGGTCTGACTCACTCCTTTTTTTTTTTTTTTTTTTTTTTGAGATGGACTCTGCTGTGTCGCCCAGGCTGGAGTGCAGTGGTGCCATCTCGGCTCGCTGCAACCTCAGCCTCCCAGGTTCAAGCGATTCTCCTGCCTCAACCTCTCGAGTAGCTGGGAGTACAGGCGTGAGCCATCACACCCAGCTAATTTTTGCATTTTTAGTAGAGACAGGGTTTCACCATGTTGGACAGGCTGGTCTCCGACTCCTGACCTCGATGATCTGTCCATCTCAGCCTCCCAAAGTGCTGACATTACAGGCATGAGTCATTATGCCTGGCCAGGTCAGCCAACTATTAACTTAAGGGAATCTATGAAAGCCAGACAGCTTCCCTGGAAGCATATAAAAAGAATCTTGTCTCTTGCAGCTGTGGGACAGCCTGGGCTATAGATCAGGCCTAGGAATTAATAATAAGGTGACTAAGCTGCAAGAACAAGTGAATGTGTAGCCTCCACTTCTCTTCTGTGTTAGGCTGCCAGCTTGAAAAAATTTGCATGGATGTGTCTGAGAACCTTGAACTTTTTGCTGTATTCCTTTGACCCCTCTTGGCTGGCAGAACCAACAGTTCTTACTAAAAGGGAAGAGCCTCCGTTTGCCTGAAGACAAAGAAAGACCTCACCTGAAGTGGTTGTGTCAAAAGATGGTGATTAAAGGCTGGTGTGGTGGCTCAAGCTTGTAATCACAGCACTTTGGGAGGCTGAGGCAGGAGGATTGCTTGAGCTCAGGAGTTTGAGACCAGCCTGGGTGCCATAGCAAGTCCTCATCTGTACTAAAAAAAAAAAAAAAAAATCGCTGGGCATGCTTCTAGTCCCAGCTACTTGGGGGGCTGAGGTGGGAGGATCACTTGCCAGGAGGTTGAGACTGAAGTAAGCCATGATTGTACCACTGTGCTCCAGCCTGGGCAACAGAGGGAGACCCTGTCTCAAAATAATAATAATAATAATAATAATAGTAAATAAATAAATAAAATGAAAGATAATGGTTGTTCTCGTGATCTGACACTCTCAACCCCACCCTCCAGCTCATTGCCTCCAGACCAATAACTATGGTCAGGTCTCAGCATAACCCAAAAAGGAAGGTTTAATATCTGCTGTAGTAGAAATAGGTATTCACCAAAATAACTGCAGAACTTGGCATGCGAAATATGTACTGTCTGGAACCAGCGGAGCATGTGCAGGAATGGTTTTGAGAGTACTGGGTTAGGGGAGGGTGGAAGAGCAAAATATAAAGCTGATTGGGGGAGAGTGAAATAACACTGGAATGCTCTTTCATGATTCAGGATTAAATGTTCTAGCAAGGAAACATGAAGCTGGTCCAATGTGCTGCTGGGATGGCTCCTTGAAGCTTGAACATGATGAGCTTCAGCAAAGGAGGTGGAGATGTACAGAGGAGGAGGTTAGTAGGCTCAGAGAAGATGGCGTGATAGAATGGATTTATTGCATAAGACTACTTATTGCCTACTAGGTTTTCAAAGAGGGCCCAGGGGTACTCTTTTTATCAAAGAGATAAGGAATGTGCTGGTGAGGGGCGCCAGAATCACTGACAGCTCAGGGGTGTCTGTCCTCTGTAGGTGAGGGCTGATTATCTTAGGTGGTATTGCAAAACTGATCTCTTTTCTGGTGTCAATGGGAACAGTAAGATTTCAGAATGACAGAGACCAGTGGCAGTGCTTAAGCATCCGCATCAGATGCATGGAGACATAATTATCATAATTAACAGTAAGAGTGGAGTGTCAAGTAGAGCACCTTGACCTGCAAGAGTCTATAATGATGGTTCACAGAGCTTGGTGTTCTTAGAGGTGAGGCAGATGGGTAGCCAACTAGGGTGATGCTTGAGTTATAGCCAGAAAAAGAAAAAAAAAAGAAACGATGAGAGAAAGACTGACGTTAGTTACCACTATAAATTCGCTCCATCCCTGTTTTCATATTTGAGTAATTTTCAGACCCAAAGTCCACTTAGAAGGGACTATGGGGCCGGGCGCGGTGGCTCACGCCTGTAATCCCAGCACTTTGGGAGGCTGAGGCGGGTGGATCATGAGGTCAGGAGATCGAGACCATCCTGGCTAACACGGTGAAACCCCGTCTCTACTAAAAATACAAAAAATTAGCCGGGCGTGGTGGCGGGCGCCTGTAGTCCCAGCTACTCGGGAGGCTGAGGCAGGAGAATGGCGTGAACCTGGGAGGCAGAGCTTGCAGTGAGCCGAGATCCTGCCACTGCACTCCAGCCTGGGTGACAGCGTGAGACTCCATCTCAAAAAAAAAAAAAAAAAAAAAAAAAAAGGACTGTGGGTCCTTGGAGGGAGGATTCTGCAGCTCTCCAGCAAGTATATATAATACGTGGTCCTCTAATTCTCCCCCAAACAGAACTACATGCTGGGGAAGTTTCTATTATGAACCCTGTCTAGGGCTGTTGGATACAGGATTTCAGCTGCAAAGTTTAAAGGAGAGCCATCATATCCCTGTTCAATTCAATTGCATGACCCCTTTAAAAACCAAATGGGCTGTAGCAATAAAGGTGGACTACGATAGATTTGTACAAATGGCCCCAATTATAGCTGCTCCGCTATATGTGGCATCTTTACTGTAACAGGTCTGGTACTTGGTATTTGGTTATTAACCTGGAGAATACTTTTCCCCCCATTCTGTCAGTAAAGGTGAGCAAGAGAGTTCACATGAATGTGGGAAGTATAGTAATGTACCTTCACTGAATTGGATCAAGGTTGTATTAAGCATCCTGATTTCTGAAATAAAATAGTCTTCATGATCCTTGATCATCTTGACATTTTGCAGCATATCATGATGGTCTGTTACCTCATTGATATTATGTTAATTGGATCTGGGGAACAGAAAGTAGCAAAGATTGTGGACGCTCTAGTTAGACATATGGGGTCCAAGATAAAATGAAAAAGATTCAAGTGGCTGCTATATTGGTGAAGTTATTAGGGGCCCAGTTGTTAGAGATATGCTGGGACACCCACATATCTCCAGGAGAGAAAGAAATCATAGCATCGTGTACCCTCCACCACAAAGAGGATTAGTGGTTGTTGAGCATCTTTGGATTTCAGATGCAGCCAATTTTGAGTGGAGACCAGGGCAAGAAAGGACTTTATAGCAGGTTAGAGTCGTGCTGCAGTCTGCCCTGAGTCTTGTGCTAAATGACCCAGCAGGCCCAATGGTGCTAGAGGTACCCATGGTGGAAAGGATGCTGCTCAGTCTCCGGCAAGCTCCAACAGGGGAGGCACAGCACAGACCCACAGTGTTCTGGATACAGTCATGCCTTCTGAAGCAGAGAACCATGCACTATAGGAAAAGAAGCTCGATGAGGGCTATTGTGCCATTGTAGAGACTGAGTATCTAACTATAGGTTGTCAAGTGGCGATGAGAATGGAGATGCTCACCACGGATGGGGCATCGTCATAACCACTGAATCATAAGGAACTTTCGTAATTTATTGTATGATGAAAAATGGTTCATAAGGATCAGGCCCAAGCAGCTCCAGAGGGTATGTCACTTTTGTGGCACTAATGCCTCTTCCTCAGTTCACACACACGGCCTTACAACAGCTTCTGGATGATCCAGTGGTGGAAGAGGAAAACTCTTGCATCTGGTTCACAGATGGTTTGGCTTAGCATATGAAGGGAAGGAGAAAATGGACAGTTGCCACATTATAGTCTCATTCAGTATTGACCTTAAGGACAGAGTGTGGGGGAAATCCTCTCAGTGGACAGAGCTGCAACCGGCACACTTGGTTGTTCACTGTGTATGGAAGAAGTGGCCCGAGATTCAGATATGCATAGACTTCTGGCTAGGGGAGGATGGCATGGTTTGTTGACCAAGGGTGTGAAACTAGCAATATTAGAAGGTTGGTGACATGTGGATTGCTATAGTATAGATGTTTGTGTCTCCTGAAAATTCGCGTGTTAAAACCCAGCGTCCAAGGTCATGGTATGAGAAGGTGGGGCCTTTGGGAAGTGATTAGGTAATGAAGGGGATTAGTGCCTTTATAAAAGAGACCCCAGAGAACTAGCTAGCCCTTTCTATCATGTGAGGACACAGTAAGAAGCCAACATCTGTGAACCAGGCAGCAAGCCCTCACAAGAAATGAGTTCCTGGGTTAGGTGTTTTCCATAAGGTACTTTTTTTTTTTTTTTTTCGATAGAGTCTCACTCTGTTGCCCAGGCTGGGGTACAGTGGCATAATCTTGGCTCACTGCAACCTCTGCCTCCCAGGTTCAAGCAATCCTCCCAACTCAGCCTCCCAAGTAGCCAGGATTACAAGCATGCACCACCACACCTGGCTAATTTATTTTTATTTTTATTTTTAGTAGACACAGGGTTTCACCATGTTGGCCAGGCTGGTCTCCAATTCCTGACCTCAAGTGATCCGCCGGCTTTGGTCTCCCAAAGTGCTGGGATTACAGGCGTGAGCCAACGCGTCTGGCCTTTCATAAGGCATTTTATTTAATTATCAGAACAATTACATGAGTAAATATTACAATCACAACAATGTTGATGAGAGAAGTTAGGCAACTTGCCAAGCTAGTCAGCTGGGTGGCTAGGATAGAATCCAGCTGTGGTCCTCAACAGTGCAAACACAATTCCCACTTGTTTTTTGAACTTAAGAGCTATGTAGCCTACTGGGTCGGGTGAATTTACTAGGGCTCAGGAATCATCTTCCCTCATCTTCACTCCTTATTTTTTAACCTACATTTTACACTTTGTCCTCCTCAGTCAGACTGCTGACCTCCTTCACAGGCCGTGTTATTGAGTAGCTAGGATTACAAGCGCTCACCTCCATGCCCAGATAAATTTTGTTTTTTGGTAGAGATGGGAGCTCGCTATGTTGCCCAGGCTAGTCTCGAACTCCTGGGCTCAAGCGATCCTCCCGCCTCAGCCTCCCAAAGTACTGGGATTACAGGATTTAAAGAGACAGTAAGTAGAACATCTTGGCCTGATAGGTCCAGGAAAAGAGCCAGGGCAACTATCAGCTTGGACTGTAGAGTGCAGTTACCACAATTGGCCACCAGATGGCAGAAGCACTCAGGGAATCGTGGCGAGAAGGCAAAGGATGTGCTGAAGGGCTTAGGGGAAGCCTCAGGCCCGAGATCCAGAGGTTAGCGCGTTCTCAGCAGGGAGGGCCAGTTGTTCAGGTAAATATAATTCAGACAGCTAGAATATGGGATGCGCTGGTGAGATTCAAACAGGCCCACTTTGGTTCTACCAGAAAGAGAAATAGGGAGAGTGAGCTGGAGATGGGATCATTGCAACAGAACGTTTCAAAGGCTCAAGATCAAAACACAACATAAATAAGCTGGGGAACAGGCTGGATGCGCTCTGCAGGCAGGATGAGAACGAGAACGGGTGATTGGCATTCGAAGACACGGTTGAGCTGTGAGTGAAATTCAGGGTAGGCTGAGCATCCAGAAGGGAGTGAACCTTGGTTATGCCTGGGACCATCTGCCCCATAGATGACCGTGTAGCGGACCGTATTTCATAGAAATGGCCCTAAACACATTTTGGGTCATATGTTTCCCCAGAAGCTTAGTACTTCCCCGACAAGGGGTAGAGTCTAGGTACTCTCCCTGTGAGCCTGGGCAGGGCTTCCTGACTGCCTCAACTAACAGAGCACAGTGAAAGTGACATACATGACTTTCATGACTCAGTCATAAACACGGTACAGTTTCTGTACGGCTTCCTCTCTCTCAGGACCCTCACTTTAAAACCCCGAGCTACCATGTGAGGAGCCAGGCTACCTGGAAGCTGCCACGTTAGAAACGATGTGGAAGGATCACATATGTTGGGGCTCAGAAAATAATACCCCAAAATGGAGACCTCAGAAGCAGAAGTTTTTCTCTGACACTCTCCTGCCCTCCTATCTCTCAGTCACATTCTCCCGAGGCCAGCCACGGAAACGAACATCCCTCTTCCCCAACATGGGTTACAGCAGCGGTCCCCAGTCTTTTTGGCACCAGGGACCGGGACTAGTTTCATGGAAGACAATTTTCCCACGGAGTGAGGTGGGGATGGTTTCAGGATGAAACTGTTCCATCTCAGACTATTAGGCATTATGTAGATTCTCATAAGGAGCACGCGACCTAGATCCCTCCCATGTGCAGTTCACAATAGGGTTTGGCCTCCTGCGACAATCTAATGCCACCACTGATCTGACAAGAGGCAGAGCTCAGACGCTAATGTCTGATCACCCACACTCACCTCCTGCTGTGTGGCCCGGTTCCTAACAGGCCATGGACCAGTACCGGTCAGTGGCCCTGGCATTGGGGACCCCTGGGTTATGTGAAACCAGAACTCCTTTTCCCTAAAGCTAGTCATAAAACCTAAAAATATTACTCTATTTTACCCCTCTGCCTTTCTGTATAAAAACTGGCCATAAATAAATTATTTGGCTTATCTTGTTTGACTCTTGGTCATAAGACCCCCATTTCAGAGATGATCCTGCCCCATATACAGAAGGAAAGAATACTGCACAGAGAAGCCAAGAAGAATCTAGACAGACAGGCCTTACTCAGTCTATCGGCATTAGATCATTCCATTTTTGTCTAATCATATTTCCACATAGTCCATACTGTATTGGACCTAAGTAATAAAATGGACAATGTCCCCTGTATTTTTGAATCTTCATTCTAACGGCTCCCACTATAATAATAGTCCTATACATAAAATAGTATGTATATGATTACAAAGAAATATAAAAATATTTTTAAAGATATAATACATGTGCTTCTTTAATAATGTATTAAATAAGATAAAGTGTTGCCTATAATAACTACTGTAACTTTCAAGTGTTGGTGAGCATAAATGATATTTGGAGGTATCTGCACAACTGTGATAAAACAAACTTATTGGCCGGGTGCGGTGGCTCACACCTGTAATCCCAGCACTTTAGGAGGCTGAGGCGGGCAGATCACAAGGTCAGCAGATCGAGACCATACTGGCTAACACAGTGAAACCCCGTCTCTACTAAAAATACAAAAAATTAGCTGGGCATGGTGGCGGGCGCCTGTAGTCCCAGCTACTCGGGAGGCTGAGGCAGGAGAATGGCGTGAACCAGGGAGGTGGAGCTTGCAGTGAGCCGAGATCGCGCCACTGCACTCCAGCCTGGGCTACAGAGCGAGACTCTGTCTCAACAACAAACAAAAACCCAAAAACAAACTTATTGCTATTTTTTTTGGTAACAAAGTCACAGGTACTTCTAATATTTTCATGGCTTGCTGCTTTTATGCATTATGGAAGGAAAAGCCATGTTTCAGTTAGAAATGAGCGAAAATAAAGGAATAGTATTTTTTTTTCCCATCCAAGTTCATGGACAACTTCCCCTACATTGCCCAGCTCCCACTGTTGAGAACCATGGGAAGCGGGTGCTTGCAAGGATCTCAGGGAATATTAACCAAGCCTGTCTTTTGCAGACGGTGGAAGGGAAGGGAGTGACATTTGGTCCTTGCCCAAGGTCACATGGCTCTTTGGTGGCAAGGCATTTCCCTAAGTGTTTCCCTGCTCCTTTCCATTGTCTGTCTTTCATTCTCCTTCCAGTACATCTGTCTGCTTCTCTCTTTCTCCATGGCTTTTTCTTCTTCTATGACTCTTCCTAGTCATAAAATGAAATGGAGATCTTTAAAACCAAAGCCGTGTGTACACTCACTGCTTTCTCATTCTTACCCACAATTCCAGAGTTTTTTTATTGGGCCTCATTGTTCTCATTTACATCCTGTGACTTTTCACATGAGCCCTCTGCTTAGATCATAAATCCGTGTACATGCCTATGTCTCACCCCAAGAACACGCTGCACTCTTGGTGGTGCACTCTTTTTTTTTTTTTTTTCCATGTATCTACATTAGCGTCTCTTCCACGTGCGGTCTGAGAACTACTTTTAGCAGGATCACCTGGCCCTCTGCCCAGCCTCATGACTACATGGGGGTGGGTGTTGAAAACTTGCATTTTATTAAGCTTCACTGACTGGTCTAATGGCTCTGAATGTTTGCGAAACACAGACCTGAGTCCTGCCCTTCCTGAAGGGCCACACTAGTTCCACCGACACTAGTTCTTTTTTTTTTTTTTTTTTTTTTTTTTGAGACAGAGTCTCGCTCTGTCACCCAGGCTGGAGTGCAGTAGCGTGATCTTGGCTCACTGCAAGCTCTGCCTCCCGAGTTCACCCCATTCTCCTGCCTCAGCCTCCCAAGCAGCTGGGACTACAGGCACCTGCCACCACACCCAGCTACTTTTTTTGTATTTTTAGTAGAGACAGGGTTTCACCATGTTAGCCAGGATGGTCTTGATCTCCTGACCTTGTGGTCCGCCCACCTTGGCCTCCCAAAATGCTGGGATTACAGGCGTGAGCCACCGCGCCCGGGAGATATAGCCTCTTCTAACCACAAGAGCCTCACTCCTCCTGGAGACTCCCACTTTTAGTATTGCTGCTTCTCGTATCCTATCCTGTTAGCACGATTCAAACGTTAAAGCCAAGAGGAAGAAGGAAGAGAATGAGGTGATGAACACTGGTCATGTACTGGATATTCTGCAAGGCTCAGTGACGTAGATACTGTTGACCATGTTTCACAAGTAAGAAAATTAAAGTTTAAAATGTTGGGTAATGTGTTCAGGGTCACACAGTTAATAAACGGTGGAATTAAACTGCTAGCCTTGGTCTTTTTTTTGTTTGTGCTCCAGTGCCTCTGTTCTTATGACACAGACTTTATTCAACATAGCCTCAGGGTTGAGGCATAGCATCTTTGCATTTGCTGCATCTCAAAATATGTTCCTTTTTTTGCAATCATCTGGAATTGATCCTTCACAGATTTCTTTCTCATTTTCTACCCACTCCCTTTAATGTATGTCCTGCTAAAAGTTCTGTCGTGGTCTCTTCTCTTTTCTCACTCTTCATTCTAACCTCATTTTTTGCACCTATATGCCAGATGCCTGAATCTATCTCAAGCCAGGATTTCCCTGTTGAGCTTCAAACCCATATGCCCAAATGCCTAGTGTCAGTTCCACAGGGACTAAAATCCAACTAGCCGGACTTTATTCCTTGGCCTCACTTCCAAGCACCTTTTCTTACCAACCACTTCAGCTGCTGTAGCAGATTCTGTGGGAAGCCTCTTTCAGCATGTCCTCCAGCCTGTGTTTGGTGGACCTCCCCAGTGCAGAGGCTCCCATGATCCTTTTCTGTTCTACCCCTTAATTTCTCAGGGCCCCAGGGCTTAGTCCTAATCCCTCTTTCCTTCACTCATGCCTTAGGTGGTCTCACTGAGTTTAAAGGCATTTTCAAGCGTAGATTTTACTGATGGATCTCAAATATCTCTCTCTCCAGCCAGATCTCTCCCCTGGGCTTCAAACTTGCATGTCCTATCACACATTAGCCATCTTCATAGGGGCGTCTAATCAGTGTTGCACACTTAGTATGTCCAAAGAGAACACTGAGGTCCCTGCTGCCTGCTGTGCTCACCTTGCATGTGGTGCTTGACTGACCCTCCCAGCCCTTTCAGGTTTCTGCTCATAGACGCCTTGCTGTGCCCACCTGTCTCAAATAGACACCCACCATCACCTTAACCCACTTAATTTTATTTCCATAACATTTGCTTTCTGAAATTAGGTGATTTATGGTTTCTTGTCTCATTCTTCCACTGTAAGATCTCTGAGAGCAAGGACATGTTCACTGTTGCCCCCTGGTACCTAGCAGGGTTCTTGTACATAGGAAGTGCAAGCAGTATTTCTTACTTTCTGAGGCTCACTGCCACTTTTCTAGCACAGGCCATTATTTCTCACCTGGCTTTCTGCAAAAGTCTAAATGCTTTCTTTGCTCCAGTTCCAATTATTTTCCAAGCTGAAGCCCATGTGATCTTTTGAAAACACAGAACTGTTTGTCTGCTGCCCTTTTCAGACATTTCAGGGAGGTTCTGTCTTAGTTTGGTTGGACCTTCTGTCTCAAGCAACAGAAACGCCTGAGCTTGCTCAGGCAATATGAATTTTCTTTTTCAGCTCAGCATGGTCTTGGTCTCTCCCTGTGGTCACCAGACATGCCATGATTCTCTTGTACCTCAAAGGCCCTGGCATACGTGGACCTCTCTATTTAGAAGCTGTATTAGTCAGGGTTCTCCAGGGAGATAAGATTGATAGATGTGTGTGCATATATATAGAGAGGGAGAGATATTTATTCTAAGGACTTGGCTCACATGATTGTGGAGGATGGGAAGTCCAAAGTCTGCAGGGTAGGCAGACAAGTTGGAGATGCAGAGAAGCACCGCAGTTTAAGTCTGAAGGCAGTCAGCTGGCAGAATTCCTTCTTTCTCAGGGAGGCAGTCATTTTTCTCTTAAGGCTTTCAACTGAATGAGGTCTCCCACCTTATGATGGGTAATTGGCTTTACTCAAAGTCTACTCATTTAAATGTTAATCTCATCTAAAAAATATCTTCACAGAGACATCTAGAATAATGTTTGACCAGACCTGGATATTGTGGCCTAGTCAAGTTGACACATCAGAAAAACTTTTCCCTCCAACCTCCGAACTCTTCTGGTTAATTTCTTTCAGACATTGGCTTAGATACCTCCTTTGAGAGCCTTTTATGACAACATGGGGATAGGTGTCTCTCTCTTTTTTTTTTTTTTTTTTGAGATGGAGTTTCACTCTTGTTGCCCAGGCTGGAGTGCAGTGGCATGAGCTCAGCTCACTGCAACCTCCACCTCCCAGGTTCAAGTGATTCTCCTGCCTCAACCTCTTGAGTAGTTGGGATTACAAGCATGCACCACCATGCCTCACTAATTTTTGTATTTTTAGTAGAGACGAGGTTTCACCATTTGGTCAGTCTGGTCTTGAACTCCGGACCTCAAGTGATCCACCTGCCTCGACCTCCCAAAATGTTGGGATTACAGGTGTGAGCTACCCCCCTTTTAAATAGTTTTGCCAGCTTCTTAGTCCTTTTAGTCTTTTCTTCCTGTTCTCTCTTTTGAGCCCCATGGACTCCTCGTACTTAAAATAAATCGCACAGATTTATTTTACTATATTACAAAACGCCACCTTTTGTGGTCTTATTCCCCACACCAGAAGCTTGCTTTGTGAACATCTAAATTGTTCACTATTGTATCTTCCTTACCTCCATAGTACCTGACATGTAAGAACTGCTCAATAAATATTAATTGAATGAATGACTCCCATGTTCTTCAAAATTTTCCCATCATTGCCTACTTCTTTCTCTCTCTTCTCTCTCCATAATCAGAGCTGTAACTAGGGCTCCGAAATTTACAGTGTGCCAGTTTCTTCTTTTTTTTTTTTTTCTTTTGAGACAGTCTAGCTCTGTCGCCTGGGCTGGAGTGCAGAGGCACGATCTCGGCTCACTGCAACCTCCACCTCCCAGGCTCAAGCAATTCTCCTGCCTCAGCCTCCCCAGTTGCTGGGATTACAGGTGCATGCCACCACACCGGCTAATTTTTGTATTTTAGTAGAGATGGGTTTTCACCATGTTGGCCAGGCTGTTCTCGAACTCCTGACCTCAGGTGATCCACCCACCTCAGCCTCCCAAAGTGCTGGGATTACAGGCATGAGCCACTGCGCCCGGCCACAGTGTGCCAGTTTTTAAAATGATCGTGCAACTAATTCAATAGCACAAGCATGTAGTATCACTAAATTTAACAGCTAGTAAGTGAGAATAACTAGTTAAAATAGGAAGCTACCAGATGGAAAGGATTTTCAATAGCACCCATATGCAAGCTGAGACATGAATCACAAAGTCGATTTGATGGCTGTGTTTTATGCTTGCCCTGGCACCAAAATTGCTGGTTACAGCTGGACACTCCATTGTACACAATACTTTCTGGTGGCAGATCTATTAACTTCATTCAGTGTGTGGGGGGAAGGAGGGTGGAAAATATACTTACACCAGGAAGTTATGTGTAGGATAGAAGATAGACCTGCCTTGTTTTCTTTTCTTTTCTTTTTTTTTTTTTTTTTTGAGATGGAGTCTCACTCTGTCACCCAGGCTGGAGTGCAGTGGCATGATCTCGGCTCACTGCAACCTCCGCCTCCCGAGTTCAAGTGATTCTTCTGCCTCAGCCTCCCGAGTAGCTGGGACTACAGGTGTATGCCACCACGCCTGACTAATTTTTGTATTTTAAGTAGAGATGGGGTTTCACCATATTGGCCAGGCTGATCTCAAACTCCTGACCTCGTGATCTGCCTGCCTCGACCTCTCAAAGTGTTGGGATTACAGGTGTGAGCCTCCTCGCCCAGCCTAGACCTGCCTTTTTGTATTTGTCCTGCTAATTGGAGAATTAGGATTTGAGGTTCAATCAAAGGAAGATACAGCATGATTTACAGGTGCTGATCTGCATGGGTCAATGAAATGTGCAAGATAATATGTGTCCATCAACAGGTACAGCCACCTCCAATGCCTGCACTTCTAGGATTTGCACCCCCATGGAGCAGCCACTAGCAGAGAGAGAGGGAAGGACTTTAAACAGTCCGTACTGGGATGGCCCCACACCTCCTCAAAGATGGTGATGTTTTACTAAGTTGCCAACATCATACATCAGCTAGCAGTTTTAGCCATAAAGATATTAGCATATGAATCCTTCACTGCAGAAAATCAAGAACTAGAAGATGGCTCCCTATTTACTTAGCTTGCAACCTTCAGCTCTTCAGACTATTTCTTTCTGTCCAAAGTCCTCAGTTAGATACAGAATTGTTTGTGGAGCTCTGGGGTCAATCATCAACCATCCTATGATTACAGTAGGTAGTCAGGCAGACGTGAGCAGAGCAGGAGAAGGCCACCCTACCCCCTACTGGGAATGCCAGGTGACCATCAGGTGATAGTCAGGTGGTTGTTAACTGTTGTGCTAAAATACTAATTGGTTGCAGCTGGTACCAGGGACTGGCATTCTTCCAATAGATAGAAAAACCTGAAAGTGGTAAAACCTGAAACTAGTGATTAGCTTCCTGATGAGATCTCAGGTGTTGGGTGAGTGGGGTTGGGCATGCGCACTAAGAGGCAAAATGGTGACGTTTAACTGGTATATGATCTTCCTCTAGGAGCATTTGACTGGTAAGGGATGAAGGCCTCAAGTGAGCATGTGCAAACTCCAGTACTGTGCATGTGGCCCCTTGCAAGTGCTAGCAGACCACTGACCACTGCACATGCAGACAGCTCACCGCAAGGGAAGAATAACGGGAGAAGTAATGCAAGACCCCGGAAGTATGTCAACATATAAAACCCCAAGTTAAAGGTCAAACCGTGCATTTAATCTCTCAAGTTGCTCGCCTGGCCCTCTTCCAAATATACTTTACTTCTTTTCATTCCTACCCTAAAACTTTTTCTTTTTCTCTCTCTTTTTTTTTTTTTTTGAGACAGAGTCTCACTCTGTTGCCCAGGCTGGAGTGTAGTGGTGTGATCTGGGCTCATTGCAACCTCTGCCTCCCAGGCTCAAGCAATTCTCATGCCTCAACCTCCCAAATAGCTGGGACTACAGGTGTGCGCCACTGCACCCGGCTAATTTTTTAATTTTTAATAGAGACAGAGTTTTGCCATGTTGGCCAGGCTGGTCTTGAACTCCTGGCCTCAAGTGATCCGCCACCTCTGCCTCTCAGAGTGCTGGGATTACAGGCAGAGCTGCTGCACCTAGCCTGCCCTAAAACCTTTTAATAAGCTTTCACTCCTGCTCTAAAACTTGCCTCGGTCTCTCCTTCTGCCTTATGACCCCCAGTCGAATTCTTTCTTCTGAGGAGGCAAGAACTGAGGTTGCTGCAGACCCGTACAGATTTGCCGCCAGTAACATATTTTGGTGCCGTGTTACTCGGATACGTTCTGCTGCTAACACTGTTTTCTTCTATTTCTTAGCTCTTGTGCTTCCTTTATTTTTTATTTTTGAGACGGAGTTTCACTCCTGTTGCCCAGGCCAGAGTGCAGTGGCGTGATCTCGGCTCACTGCAACCTCCACCTCCTGGATTCGAGCAATTCTCCTGCCTCAGCCTCCCAAGTAGCTGAGATCACAGGCATGCACCACCACACCTGGCTAATTTTTGTACTTTTAATAGAGACGGGGTTTCACCATGTTGGTCAGGCTGATCTAGAACTCCTGAGCTCAGGTGATCCACCCGCCTTGGCCTCCCAAAGTGCTGGGATTACAGGTGTGAGCCACTGTGCCCGGCCTCCTGTGCTTCCTTTAAAAGCCCCTATGTCTCATTTCTCAGAGGCCTGAAACATACACTGAAGAGTCAGAGTAGCAGCATCCCAGATGCTCAGCTTCTTGGCCCCCCACGTGGTTCTTTCAAAGGCTGGCATTTGTGGAAGAGTGAGGATCACTGCAAGTTCCTCTCAGCCACCTGTCAGCTCTGGAAGCTTCAGATTCCTTATCAGTACAGTGGGATAGCCGGTAATGGCTATCTCAGTTGTAAAAAGTGTGCTTCTTGGAACTTCAGAAGATGTAACTGAGTGCTCGCAGGCAAATGTTACATCTCTCCTTTGCTAATAGAATCATTTCAGTCTCTTCCGTGCCACATCCTCCAAATGCCCCTAATGTATTGACTGCAGAGACATTTAAATAAATTAGGAGGCATTAACCACTGACATTTCTATTTCAGTTGCAGGAAAAACGTAATCAACAAGGAAGCCAACCTAGTATTCAGAGGATCAAGGGAGGTTCCTGGATCCACAGGCCCTTCAGGCTGATGTCTTATAAATAGATCACATTCAGGCTAATCTCATATCACGTTGTCTTTGGGTGTGAAGGACTTGAAAAAAATAAACTTGTTAGCTAAATAAATCCTGAATGGATAGGGGCTTGAGTGGGAGGTGTCAGCTGAAAAGATGTGATCGCATGTCTGTAGGCCATCTGTGTATTTCGAGGGAAATTATGACTGAGAGGTTGTGAGAATGAAACGAAGACCATATGACACCGAGGTGTCTCTTGAAATTAGATCCCACAAAAATCCAGTATGGCCTGTGTTAACCTTGCGGGAAGAGAAATGCCACACCACCCACTGCATGACCAAGCCATTTCCTGTGGCTGCGGTAACAAATGACCACGTCTAACGAAAGCAAATTCATTATCTTACGGTGCTGGAGGTCAGAAGTCTGAAATGCGTCAGCAGGGCTGCATTCCCACTGGAAACTCTCGGGAGACTCCGCTTCCTTGCCTTTTCCAGCTTCTAGAAGCCGCCCAAATTCCTTGGCTGTGACCCCCTCCTCCCTCTTCAAAGTCAGCAGCATAGCACCTTCAAATCTGTGACCTCTGCCTCCATAAACACATCTCCTCTTTCTTCGGCTCTCCTCCATCCTTGTGATTATGTTGGGCCTACCCAAATAAGCCAGGATAATTACCTAATCTTAAATCCTTAAATTAAGTACATCCACAAACTTCCTTTTGTCAGGCTCCAGGGATTAGATCGTGGACATCTTTGGGGAACTATCATTCAGTCTACACACCAAAGTTGTCAAAGTTATTTTTGTTTCCATGGTGACTGCTGGGTCAAACTGGCATGCAGGTAAACTGCTTCTGTGATTGTCACTGCTCTGGTGGCTGGCATTTCTCCTCTGTTTTTCATAGATTATACAGAGCTGGGTGTGAAACTGACCCAGTAGTCCCATGGACTGTTCTTTTTGATAAACACAGAAATTGATCCTTCTGGTCTGAAAGTTTGAAACTTTTGTTTTATCTGAGTTCCTTCCTCAGGAAAGGACCTTCAGACCTCTGCAAAAGGGTATCAAAGAACTGCAACTCACCAGAGCACCAGGGTCCTGACAATGAGATGCCAGACCCCTCTTTCATCATGACTGCTTACTTGCCCCTCCCTAGTTCTTGTTTTCTTACATATCGTTACATTTCTTCCCTGCTATGTAAACCTTTCGTTTCAGTGGGTCAGGGAGAAGGGTTTGAGACTGAGTTCCCATCTCCTCAGCTGCAGCACCCTGCTAAAGCCTTCTTCCTTGGCAATACTCGTCTCAGTGATTGGCTTTCTGTGCAGTCAGTAGCAGGACCTGGACCAAACCTGGTGTTTTGGTAACAGGTGCACAATGGTCATTTAATCAGGACCTATCCCAGGGGCTGTGTTCAGCACCAGGTCTTATTTTTAATCTAAGAAAACAAGAAAATGGTTTTATTCGATGTTGAGTCATAAAATGCTAGAATTTGAAGAAATGTAAGAGATGGTGTGATCCAAGAATGAGGTGCAGAGAGGCTGACGGGGCTTGCCGAGGTCAACAGCTATAATACTTAGTGAACCAAAAAACTAGCACCTGCTCCCTAGTTCTCCTCTCATTACATCACCCAGATTGTGAATTAGGCTTGGGAAGCACTCTGGAATTAGTGATGGTGTATGTGATTTTGTCATTCCCCAGCACTGTGATATCAGGTAAATAATGTACCATTTAAAAAAAAACTAAAGCCAGCCGGTCACGGTGGCTGACGCCTGTAATCCCAGCCCTTTGGGAGGCCGAGGTGGGAGGATCATGAGTTCAGGAGATCGAGACCATCCTGGCTAACACGGTGAAACCCTGTCTCTACTAAAAATACAAAAAATTAGCCGGGCGTGGTGGCGGGTGCCTGTAGTCCCAGCTACTTGGGAGGCTGAGGCAGGAGAATGGCGTGAACCCGGGAGGCGGAGCTTGCAGTGAGCCGAGATAGCACCACTGCACTCTGGCCTGGGCGAAAGAGCGAGACTCCGTCTTAAAAAAAAAACAAAAACAAAACTAAGGCCCAGCACGGTAGCTCATGCCTGTAACCCCAGCACTTTGGGAGGCCAAGGTGGGTGGACTGCTTGAGCCCAGGAGTTTAAGACCAGCCTGAACAACATGGTGAAACCCTGTCTCTACAAAAATTACAAAAATTAATGGGGGCATGGTTGTGTGCACCTGTAGTCCCAGCTAGCCTGGAGGCTGAGGTGGGAGGATCACTTGAGCCTTGAGAGCTTGAGGCGGCAGTGAGCTGTGATTGCACCACTATACTCCAGCTTGGGTGACAGAGCAAGACCCAACCTCAAAAAATAAAATAAGATAAAATAAAAAACCCAAGAGAAAGAAAAGTTAGATTTTCGTGAAGTTCACTGATCTAAGGTAACCATTCTTCATCAATGTGGCTATGGCAAAATATGACAGAATAAGGGGAGCTAGATTTCAGTCTCAGGATGGAGACTTTTTTTCTTAGTTTCAGAGATATGGTCTAAGGAATATCGTTGAAACGTGTCTGAAGGGAAAAAAATCTAGCTTTCCTGGACTTTAAAAAAAAAATGCTTGTTTTTCTTCAAAGTTGATAGAGAAGCATTTGTCGAGGGCTCACTATGTGAATGTGGTCCTAAGTCCCGAGAAAAAGACAGACAAGATTTTATTGACATTTATTATTTATTTTTTGAATTTTCAAACTCCTGAAAATACAGAGAAAGACAGTTTTAAATTAAATTTTAAATTAAATTAAATTAATGCAGTACTCTTCATGCTGCCAAAGTAGGGCATTGTAATAGAAGACGTAATGATCGCAAAATGTGAAATGTAGTTCAAAGTACGTCCCTACTCCTTTTAAATTCCTTGTGGTTGGGAACTTACTTCTCTGCTTACCTTGAACTGCTTAATCTGCCAAAATTGAACAAGCCAAAGCATTTAGGCATGGTTAAGGTACGGAAAATTCAAAATTTGGATAAACTCTGAGGCAGATGGAAGAAATAAGTGCCAGCCCTACCACCTGCCTCAGCCCTTTCCTGTTTGGGTTCATACTTTTCCCGCAGGCCTGGCTTACTGATTCATGGCTTATTTTTTCCCTATAGTATATGTTAAGTCAGTTTCTTCTATACCATAAATCACCCCAAAGGAGCAAGGCAGTTTGCTTTGGAAACCAAATGAATATTCTCAGGTCACTTGCTGTCTTGTGAAACATTTGTAACCATATTTTGGAGTATGGAATTATTGAGGGAAATGAAAGTAGTTAGAGGTGACATGCCTAGTTTGACTTGGAGAATCACTAACATTTTTCCTTCTTTGTAGCCTTGTGGTAGGAAGGTGAATTAAGCAGAAGGAGGAGAGGAGAGAAATGGTGTTGAAAGGGCTATTTCTCAGATGAGTTGGAGGTGGTGGGGGAGATATTGGGAATATTGAAAACCAAAGTCAATTTCAGATCAAAATTCCTTCTACCTACAAGGGTCTGAGGTTTCTGAAGTGGGCTAATTGACAATAGCCATCATTTTGTGATAGCCAGGTCAGGCTTCGAGACTGATTGATCTGCCAAGCATTTTAGATATGGGCCACTGACTCAGAAATTGCACAAAGAATGATTGCAGCAGTGAGTAGTTACAAGTTCATGCAGTTGCAGAATTCTCTTGACGAGAGTACTCTTGAAGCACTCTGATGTGTTCTTTGTGCAGCCTTTGATTGAATACCATTGAATGCCACCTGACGGAGAGAAAAGAGGTAAGGAAATTTCTTGGGAGGTACAACCTATGTGGCCTCAGATGCTAATAGGTTAAAAAGAATACTAAGCAAAACTTTAGTTTTATCAAGATACGAATCTAGCATTTCCACCATTAAGAATGGTTCATTTCATTATTTTACCTTTAAGAACTCCCATTTAGACTATTGTAGTTGGATACATTGCATACGCAAGATTTGAAACCATAAAACAAAAAAGCTTTCAAACTCAGATTGTAAAAGCCATGCAGTTGCCATTGACTATGTAGAATTTCTGAAGTGCAAGCTGTTTTGAAGCTTCCTGATAATCATCCCCCAGTTTTATCCAGGTTGTGAGTTATTCAAAGGGCTGAATGTACAGAAGGATCCTTTAGATGTGTTAAGCACCTCTCAGAAATGGAGGCGTATGTATGACCTCACTTAATTCCTTCCTTGATTAAAGAAGTAATGCATGATCACTGTAGAAAACACAAAAAATGCACACAAGAACAAAATAAGCGACAGTAACATCCTGTAATTCTACCACCCCAGTTTCAGTTGTAGGTAGGAGGACAAAAGGAGCTATTCCCCAAAGACAGCAAAACGTGATGACTGGAAACTTGGACAAAATGGTGGGTTTTCAGCTGGGGATGATTTTGCTCTCCCTTTCCCAGCACATCGGGTAATACCCAGAGACATTGTTATTGTCAGAACTGGTTGGGGCGGCAGGGTGGGGTTGGAGGTGCTCTTGGCATCTGGTGGGTAAAAGCTATGATGCTGCTGTACATCCTACAATACAAAAGACTGCCCTCCATTACAAAGAATTCACCTGCCCAAAATGTCAATAGTGCAAAAGTTGAGAAACCCTATTGATAAAACTATCAAAAGCATGAGGATCAGTTGTTTGTCTTGCATTAGTGTAAATGGCAAATTTCCCAAATTAGGAAACTGCTCTTCCGAACACCGTAGTCGTTCCAGGCCTTCGACCCATCAAGAACTATTGTTAATATTTTGTTGAATAAGCTTCCAGGCTCTTTCTTATACATAGAGTATTTTAATCCTAATTCTGGTGTCCGTCTGGCTAGATGACTCTCTGGCCACATTCAGGAAGAGAAGAGCCAACATCTCATGGGCCCAGGGAGTCTGGATATCTTTCCCATTCCATAAAGAAGGGGATGTGACTAGCAGAGGGGAGAACTGACCTTGGAGAGGGGACCTAAACTAGAAAGACTGAACAGAACCCAAGTAACCCTCTTACTACCAAAACGCCTTGCGATGTGACCCCATGATTCTCATCCTCTCTCCAAACTAATTTTGATCTCCTCTAATTTTTGTTCTTCCCTTCCAATTCCACAGAAAAATTTAGAGTTTTGTTTTGTGGATTTTTATTCACCAGTGGTATACTGAACGTACTTGTTGGCAACTGAATTTTTTCCCACTCAATATGTTTAGAGATTCCTTCATGTTAACAAGGGGATCTGGTTCATTTTGAGTGTTGCATAGCACTCCATGACCTGCATATAACACAGTTGAATGAATAGTTCCCTATAGATGAACGTTTAGGTCATTTCTTTTTTTATTTTTCTGAGATGGTGTTTCGCTCTTGTTGCCCAGGCTGGAGTGCAATGGCACGATCCTGGCTCACCGCAACCTCCACCTCCCGGGTTCAAGCAATTCTCCTGCCTCAGCTCCCCAGGTAGCTGGGATTACAGGCATGTGCCACCATACCTGGTTAATTTTGTATTTTTAGTAGAGATGGGATTTCTCCATGTTGGTCAGACTGGTCTCGAACTCCCCACTTCAGGTGATCTGCCCGCCTTGGTTTCCCAAAGTGCTGGGATTATAGGCGTGAGCCACCGCACCTAGCCTACTTAGGTCATTTATATTACTTTACTATTAAACGTAATGCTGCAGTGATAACCTTGATACATGTGTTAAATGTAAATATTTTTCTGCAGTAGATACCAAGAAATAGAATTGCTTTGTCGAAGGCTGTGTTTATTTAAAATTTTAATGGAAATTCACAAATTGTCTAAAAAGATGCTGAACCAATCTAAGCTGTCATTGAAAATGTCTGAGCGTTCCCATTTCCCCATACTAACTCCTGATATAATAAAACTTTTATATTTTTTACCAGTCTGATGCGTTAAAAATATTATATTGTTTTCATAATTTGCATTTCCTTGATTTTTACTAACAAGGTTGAGTAGGCTTTTATATTTGTAGGTTACTTATATTTATCCTTGTGGGAATTGCCTTCCTACTTCCTTTAATAAGGTATTTACTCTTGATTGTTGGTCTTTTTAAAATTGTTTTTGAAGTTTTTTATTCTGGATAAATATTAATGTTATCCATGTTTCTTATATTTTCACCCAGTTAATTCCTTATCTTTTACATTTTGGAATTATCACACATTTTATAAATGTTAAACTCTTCATATATTCAAATGTATTCATTATTTCCTTTACAACTTTGGGGTTTGGGATTTTTTTTTTTTTTTTTTTTTTGAGACAATGTCTTACTCTTGTCACTGAGGCTGCAGTGCAGTGTTTCAATCTCAGCTCCCTGCAACCTCCGCCTCCTGGGCTCAAGCAAGTTTCCTGCCTCAGCCTCCATGCTGAGTAATTGGGAACATGGTGGTGCAAGCCACCATGCCCGACTAATTTTTATATATATATATTTTTTTTTGTAGAGACAGGGCTTCACCATGTTGCCCAGGTTGGTCTTGAACTCCTGAGTTCAAGCAATCCACGCACCTCTGCCTTCTTAAAGTGCTAGGATTATAGGCATGAGTCACTGTGCCCGGTCTGGATTTTGGATGTTAAAGAGCCTCCGTTGTTTCCTGCCTTCCTTCCTGCCTTCCTTCCTTCCTTCTGTCCTCTTTCTCTCTTTCTTTCTCTTTCCTTCCTTCCTTCCTTATTTCCTTCCCTCCCTCCCTCCCTCCCTCCTTCCTTCCTTCCTTCCTTCCTTTTCGAGACATGGTCTCACTCCATTGTTCAGGCTAGAGTGTAGTGGTGTGATCACAGCTCACTGTGGCCTCAACCTCCTGGGCTCAGGTGATCCACCTGGCCTCCCTGGTAGCTGGGACTGCTACAGGTGTGTGCTACCATGCCTAGCTAACCTCCATTCTTTCAAACTTAAAATGTTTCCCAGTATTTTCTTCCAATGTTTCATTATTTGGATTTTTATGTTTTGGAGAAGGACAGTTTCACGGGCATGCAACTGGTGCACAGGGCCCAAGTTTAGAAGGGCTCTGAAAATTGTGTATTACTTTTTTGTGAGTATGTGAGTGGTGTGAATGAGAAAGTATATAGATTATTAGGAATGTGTGCTCTGGAGTCAAAGTACTCACATTTGAATCTTGTCTGTAAGACTCATTAGCTATGTGACTGTGCAAATTACTTAATCGTTCGTGTCTCAGCTACCTCATCTTTAAAATGGGGATAGTGACAGGACCCATCCAGCTCTTTTCATTGTTTTGTTGGTGTAATGTAGCCCTGGCAAAGCCCTTAGTGTAGCATCTGGCATTTGAAAGTTTGTTGTGATGAGCATTTTCCCTGTGCTTATTTTAGTTAAAATTTTTAAAGTGTCAAAACTTACCTTGAATGTGGACCTCTTCTTTGCAGTACTGACCAGGTTCTGCCTGGCAGGTTCCCAGGTCTAAAAGACATCCATGGAAGGGCAGTGAAAGATTGCATGCTCTGCAAATCAAACCTCCAACATCTCCAAGTACAGGGGCAGAAAAATGAGAAAGTAGTGATAGATACGAGAGAGAAAACGAGGAAGGAAGAGAGATCAAAAAAATAAAGTAGTGATTTTTGACTTTATATATATATATTTATGTTATATATATATTTTATGTTATATATATTAAATATATATATTTTATTTTTTTTTATGTTTTGGAGAAGGCCAGTTTCACGGGCATGCAACTGGTGCACAGGGCCCAAGTTTAGAAGGGCTCTGAAAATTGTGTATTACTTTTTTGTGAGTATGTGAGTAGTGTGAATGAGAAAGTATATAGATTATTAGGAATGTGTGCTCTGGAGTCAAAGTACTCACATTTGAATCTTGTCTGTAAGACTCATTAGCTATGTGACTGTGCAAATTACTTAATCGTTCGTGTCTCAGCTACCTCATCTTTAAAATGGGGATAGTGACAGGACCCATCCAGCTCTTTTCATTGTTTTGTTGGTGTAATGTAGCCCTGGCAAAGCCCTTAGTGTAGCATCTGGCATATGAAAGTTTGTTGTGATGAGCATTTTCCCTGTGCTTATTTTAATTAAAATTTTTAAAGTGTCAAAACTTACCTTGAATGTGGACCTCTTCTTTCCAGTACTGACCAGGTTTTGTCTGGCAGGTTCCCAGGTCTAAAAGACATCCATGGAAGGGGATTGAAAGATTGCATGCTCTGCAAATGTATATATATATATGTATACTTTTTTTTTTTTTTTTGAGACAGGGTTGCACTCCTGTTGCCCAGGCTGGAGTGCAGTGGCACAATCTCGGCTCACTGCAACCTCCGCTTCCCAGGCTCAAGTGAGTGATCCTCCCACTTCAGCCTCCCAAGTAGCTGGGACTACAGGCACACACCCACCGTGTCCAGCTTTTTGTATGTTTAGTGGGGAGGATGGGGTTTCGCTATGTTGCCCAGGCTGGTCTCTCTGCTTTGGCCTCCCAAAGTGCTGGGATTAAAGGTGTGGGCCATTGTGCCCAGGAAGTAAGCAATATTTTAAAAATTCTAAAACCTAACGTAAATTATTATTATTTTTTGAGATGGAATTTCACTCGTTGCCCAGGCTGGAGAGCAATGGCGTGATCTCGGCTCACTGCAACCTCCACCTCCCGGGTTCAAGCGATTCTCCTGCCTCAACCTCCTGAGTAGCTGGGATTACAGGTGCACACCACCACGCCCGGCTAATTTTTTGTATTTTTAGTAGAGATGGGGTTTCACCATATTGGCCAGGCTGGTCTCAAACTCCTAACTCAGGTGATCTACCCACCTCGGTCTCCCAGAGTGCTGGGATTACAGGTGTGAGCCATCGCACCAGGCTAAAATTATTTTTTATTTTGAGAGTTTAATGAGGGAAATTTCGAAGCATATGCTGTATTTATGAATTGGAAGCACCTTGAACTGTGGTAATCAGTCAGGAGCCCAGGTGGTCTAAACAACTTAGTTGGTTAAAATTCATTCAGTTCCTCAGTGCTTAATTAAATCACCCCAAATTTATTTTACCAGAAAATTTAATTTCAGCCACATATTCACTGTTAGGGCTTAATTTCAGTGCCTAAGGTAGCATATTATATATAGTCTATTCTTCATGAATATTTATTGCTTCATTAATGTTTACATATTGGTTATCTTCCATACTCAAATTCAGTGGCTTGAAAATATTATTCATTTTGTTTATATAGAAATAGCCCAGAGATTCTTGAACTGGTCAATATTGGTAAGGTTGGAAGACATTATCTAGAAGATTGTTTTCCAAATTCTACTGTGCATCAGATTTCTTTAAGCAGATAAAATAAACTCACAGATTCCCAGGGCCCCCAAAAACCTGAGTTAGAATCTATGGAAGGTGGGGCTTGAGAATTTGTATTTTAGATCTGCAGAAATAGCTGAGGGGATATGATTTAGCAATCAATGTCTAGACCAATGTTTGTGAATCGTTGATGCTTCCAATTCAGGGATCTTTCTTTTTTTTCAGAGACAGAGCCTTGCTCTTTTGTCCAGGTTGGAGTGCAGTGGTGCAATCTCATCTCACTGCAACCTCTGCCTCTCGGGTTGAAGCAATTCTCCAGCCTCAGCTTCCCAAGTAGCTGGGACTACAGGCGCCCACCTCCAAGCCCAGCTAATTTTTTGTATTTTAGTAGAGATGGGGTTTCACCGTGTTGCCCAGGCTGGTCTTGAACTCCTGAGCTCAGGCAATCTACCTGCCTCAGCCTCCCAAAGTGCTAGGATTACAGGCATGAGCCACCGCGGCCAGCCTTAGGGATCTTTCTTATAGCTTCTGCAGGGAGCTTTGGCCAGTGATAGAGAACTGATCACCATTAAAAACAGCTCAGATTGTTAAAAGATTCTTTTGAAACTGAGCCAGAATTTCTCTGAGTGCTCACAGTTTCCATCTTCCACTATATGATGACCACTGCCATGTCACTCCTATTCATTGATGGCCCCAAAGAAGGGTTTACCAGATGTTTTCTGCAATGTGTTTTATATCTCCCTCTGCCATATTGGGAGATAGAAGAGAACATTTTTAATAGAAAACAGTCTGGCTGATGAGGCTAATTAACCTTTGTTGATGATTTTCCCCAGGCTCAACCTCATCTAAAGACACTTGGGAAATTTCACATTGGTTCTGCCACTAAGCGTGACAGACTTTCCATTCATAATCAATGATCAATCAACATTTTTTTTTTTTTTTTTTGAGACAGAGTTTCACTCTTGTTGCCCAGGCTGGAGTGCAATGGCATGATCTTGGCTCATCGCAACCTCTGCCTCCTGGGTTCAAGCAATTCTCCTGCCTCAGCCTCCCGAGTAGCTAGGTTTACAGGCATGCACCACCACGCCCAGCTAATTTTGTGTTTTTGGTAGAGACAGGGTTTCTCCATGTTGGTCAGGCTGGTCTTGAACTCCCGACCTCAGACCTGATCCACCCGTCTCAGCCTCCCAAAGTGCTGGGATTACAGGCGTGAGCCACCACGCTCGGCCCTACAATTTCTTAATAATTTTCTATCCTTTTAACTTATGCTTTCCTAATGACTTACCACCTAAGCGGCCGAATAAGATAACACCTAAGAGGCGGAATAAGATAACACCTAAGAGGCGGAATAAGATAACACCAGCAAAAACAATCCTTCTCATTCTGATTTCCAAGCCGAAAAGGAGATGAAAGGAAAGACACGTCCCACTGATTTCTGGGGAAGCAATAAAGTTACACATTTATGTTAGCTATTTTAAAAACGGAAAGGACTGGTTAAGTTTTATTGATTTCATTAAGACAATATAAATAAGTTTATTTTGTGAAGGAGGAAAAATAAGGTACCTGTCTTTATAAAAAAGTCACCATATGGCTGGGCGCAGTGGCTCACGCCTGTATTCCCAACGCTTTGGGAGGCCAAGGTGGGCAGATCGCCTGAGGTCAGGAGTTCAAGACCAGACTGCCCAACATGGTGAAACCCCGTCTCTACTAAAAATACAAAAATTAGCCAGGTGTGGTTGTGGGTGCCTGCAATCCCAGCTACTTGGGAGGCTGAGGCACAAGAATCACTTGAACCCAGGATGCAAAGTTTGCAGTGAGCTGAGATCAGGCCACTGCACTCTAGCCTGGGGGACAGAGCGAGACTGTAAATAAATAAATAAATAAACCCATAAAACTTCTAGTTCCAGAACATTTTAAGTTATTTTATTACCAAATATCACCTTCTCTCTTCAGTTTTTCCTCAGAATTATAATGGTTTCATACAGAAATATGAAGTGAAATAGATGATATTTCTAGAATAATATCCTGTTAGAAATCCTTTTAACTATTGGCCAAAAGGAAAATACACATATTCATTCATGCTCCTTTATGAATTATTATTATTATTATTTTTGAGATGGAGTCTCACTCTGTTGCCAGACTGGAGTGCAATGGCATGATCTCAGCTCACTGCAACTTCGGCCTCCCGGGTTCAAGCGATTCTCCTGCCTCAGCCTCCCGAGTAGCTGGGATTACAGGCGCATACTGCAACACCCGGCTAATTTTTGTATTTTTAGTAAAGACAGGGTTTCACCATGTTGGCCAGGATGGTCTTGATCTCTGGACCTCATGATCCACCCACCTTGGTCTCCCAAAGTGCTGGGATTACAGGCGTGAGCCACCACGCCCGGCCTATGAATTATTAATAATACTTTCACTGCAAAAGACCTTATTTATGAGGGAAAAGCATTATGTGATAGTTAACGATAGTTAATACTTATTAAAATGAAGGGGAGAAATTGTAAGATTGGGTAAAGTATAATATTTCAGTTGTTCATGACCTACCTATCTTTTTCATTAAGGTACTATGGAAATTTTCCTGGGTCTGAACTTCCTTAAAAGGATGAGAATGAGTACAATTTCTGATGTGATGAAGTCCGTTACAACTGAAAGCGACACTCTGATCCACTAGATTCCAAACGGTTTAAACAGTAAAAACTGACTGAGTAAATGCGAATATTTTTTCACTTGAACACTCTGATCTGTTTGGAACTTAATTTCCTTACTCATGAAATTAATATAATAAGGCTAAGTTGGTCAGTAGTTAAACTAACTGTAAATTTGGCTGAAGATTGCTATGTTCACTATGCAAAGATTAGGTAATTCAGAAATAGATTGCCTTGCGGGCATACTATCTATTTATTATGTAAAGTACTTGGTCTTAATTTAAAAAAAAATTCCATATAGCCTTTAAAGCAGCACTTAGTGCATTCAGAAAGCAATTTGAATTTTAAAAAAGTTTATTTCCAAATTAATATATAGTTCCAAATTAATATACATTATTTTTTAAAAAATGAAAGTATTAAGAATGTTAAAATCCCCTTTGACCATGTTCCCATCAAACCCAGTGAGTGTCTCCTCCAAATGTAACCACATTATCAATATGTTGGGTATCTTTTTTTTTTTTAATCATTTCCTAAAGTTTATTCAAGGGTACTTTTTCTTCTGTGCATTTTCATCATAACACTTATAACATAGGATTGTGTATAATAATACTTTCTCTTTTACTTTTACAAAATAATATAATACTCTACATATTATTTTCCCCCTTATATTTCATTCAAAAATATGTTAAAAATCTTCTTATGTCAGTCTTTCAAACTTTCATTATTTTTCATTGCTATATAATATTTTCTGGTATGGATACATCATATTTATCCATTTCCTGGTTGATGAGCACATACCTTCTTTTTTTAAAAATAACAAACAATGCTGTAATGTGTGTATATGGACTTGGGCACATATGCAAATTGTTTCTCTAAGACAGATCCTGAAAATTGGGATTGCTTTTCCCAAGGCCTATCAAATTGCCCCTGAAAGTAGCTATAGAAATTTTGCCATCCACTGGCCGGGCACGGTGGCTCACACCTGTAATCCCAGCACTTTGGGAGGCTGAAGCAGGCAGATCACGAGCTCAAGAGTTCGAGACCAGCCTGGCCAGCATGGTGAAACCCCCTTTCTACTAAAAATACAAAAAAATTAGCCAGGCGTGGTGGCAGGCGCCTGTAATTCCCGCTACTCAGGAGGCTGAGGCAGGAGAATCTCTTGAAACCGGAAGGCAGAGGTTGCAGTGAGCCGAGATTGCGCCACTGCCCTCCAGCCCGGATAACAAGAGCGAAACCCCGTCTCAAAAAAAAAAAAAAAAAAAAAAATAGAAATGTTTCTACCCACCAGCAGAGGATGAATACTTTCCCCCCATATCCTCATTAATATTGAATCAAAGATTTGCAAAATAATATTTATTAATAGCTAAAAGTCTAGATTAACATTATCTTTTGCCTAGCAAGTTGCAGAGATGAAGAAATAGATGTATTATTATTGACAAAGGGTGTTCTCAAGTATGCACTTTTAGTCAAAGGGTGGGGAAATGTAAATGAGTGTGTGTGTGTGTGTGTGTGTATTAATACATATGTTAGTACCTATACTCAAATATACATACATACATAATTTGTATCACCCCATAGCTATAACTTTGTAGCCTGTTCTTTTTAAAACTTAACTTCATATTTTGAGTACTTATTTTGTCATTAAATATTTCTTTCTTTTCTTTTTTGAGACGAGTTTTGCTCTTGTTGCCCAGGCTGGAGTGCAATGGTGCGATCTCGGCTCACCGCAATCTCTGCCTCCCAGGTTAAAGCGATTCTACTGCCACCGCGCCCGGCCAAGAATACATTTTTAAAGCTCCTGTAATATTCAACCACATAGAGTTACTACAATTTATTTAATAATCCCCTCGTGTTTGGGGATCTTTCATTATAATTTTATTTGTGTTTAAAATTTTCTTTAGGGTAAGTTCATAGAAACGAAATTATCAGAACAAAAACATAAACCTTTTATATAAGTTGGCCGGGCGCAGTGGCTCACGCCTGTAATCCCAGCACTTTGGGAGGCTGAGGCGGGCGGGTTACCTGAGGTCGGAGTTCAAGACCAGCCTGACCAACATGGAGAAACCCCATCTCTATTAAAAATAAAAAATTAGCTGGGCGTGGTGGTGCATGCCTGTAATCCCAGCTACTCAGGAAGCTGAGGCAGGAGAATTGCTTGAACCCAGGAGGTGGGGGTTGCAATGAGCTAAGATCATGCCATTGCACTCCAGCCTGGGCAATGAGAGTGAAACTCCGTCTCAAAACAAAACAAAACCCTTTTATATAAGCCTTTTGATACACATTGGAAAATAGTTTTCTAGAAAGATAATACCAATTTAGAGCTACAGTGTGGCATGTTCATCTTCAAATTCATGACCAGACCATAATAACCCCTCAGTTAATGCTACTTTTGCTTCCATTCCTTCTTGAGATTTTCCTCTTGTTTAAATGTCTTCATTACAAGTTTTTCTTTGGCTCTAATGTGCCACTATTAAAAATTTATTTTCTTGAATGAAAGTGACATTATCTGATTAGTCGATCAACAAACATAATGTTCATACAAATATAAACTCGTAGGTATAATGATGATATTTTTCATGATATATATTATCTGTTTTTCCTTTCCTTTAGTGAAAATTGTTTTTCTGACACCTCCTAATTGATATCTGTAGGAAATAGGTTTTGGTAAAAACAAAGAAATCAATATGGAATATGGAGCCCTGAAAGTGGCCACTGGTATCTTGGAGTTATAGGTGGGCATTTCATCTGAGATGCTCTAGCAAAGCTACCTGGATACAAAATAGTAATACTCAAGTCAATAGCAGTATTTACTGTATGATTCCATTGAATGTATGAAGTTCAAGATAGGTGACACTTATGTGTAGTGATTAAAGATAGAGTAGTGGTTATCTCTGAGCAGGAGGACTGAATGAGAAGGGGCATAAGAAAGCCTTCTAGGCTGATGAAAATGTCTTATATTTTGGGATGGGGGAGGTGAGCACATGTGTTTTTGCAAATATAAAGTGTTATTGAGCTGCACATCTTAGATTTGGACATTTTACAGAATAATACCTTCAGGAGTGTATTTGTTTTCATTTCCCTCCTCATTAGCGATAAATCAGTGGAAAAATATTGCAAGCACCTCTGTATGAGTTAGGAATTTACTGAATGGTGTTAAGCACAGGAGTGACATTATTTATTCAAAAAATATTTATTCTCAGTCTGCTATGTTCCAGACAGGCTGATTTCTTTTCTTTTCTTTTTTTCTTCTTTCTTTCTTCCTTTTTTTGTTTTGAGATGGAGTTTCGCTCTTGTTGCCCAGGCTGGAGTGCAGTGGCGCGATCTCAGCTCACTGCAACCTCTGCCTCATGGGTTCAGGCGATTATCCTGCCTCAGCCTGCCAAGTAGCTGGGATTACAGGCATGCGCTACCATGCCTGGCTAATTTTGTATTTTTAGTAGAGACGGGGTTTCACTAGGCTGATCTCGAACTCTTGACCTCAAGTGATCTACCCACTTCGGCCTCCTAAAGTGCTGGGATTACAGGCATGAACTGCTGCGCCCAGCCGATTTCATTTTTTTTAAAAAGAAAATAATTCTGCCAGAAGAGTGAATTTTAGGTTGGCAAAGATGAAAAAGGATGCAGGGAAAAAGGCAGGTGATGCATGAAGGGATGGCAAGGAAGAAACAGGTGAGAGGAATGCTGAGGGCTCAGTGTTCAACATCTTAACTCTATTGGTCTGTGTTTGAGGGAAAAGCTTAGTCTTAATATTCTCTACCTCTAGTACTCCACTTAACATCCTTTAAAGGAATGATCTCTTTATATTCTCTCTCACCAGACTGTTAGTTCCCTGAGTGAAGAGATGCTATCTTGGTATCTCCAGCTTCCAACCGGGGGCTTGGCACAGAATAGGGGCTTGGTAAATGTTCTCCAAATGAATGGGATGTTTGATGGAAAGAAGACAAGGTGAAGGAATTCCTGGGTAATATGGAGATGAGAATCTGTGAGAAGGGTAAGTGACATTGGGTGACAAAGATGAATGTGAGGTTGGATGGAGTGCCCTTGGGCTGGTGCGGGCTTTGGTTCCAAGTGGTGTTTAAGACCTGAAGGGATGAGCTGGCATCAGTTTTTTCTAAAGATTGCTGAATGGTTTTGCTGCCTGTTAAGACGCTTCTCTTTTGGCGGTAGGAAGAAAGAATTAGCTGGTGTCTGGGATGTAACCTTCCCAGTGAAATCCTAGAATCCAAGTCAGCAAGGAGTTCAGAGTCGAATTTAAAGTTGGACAGGCTGGGGCAACTTGGGAGAGTCTCTCCGGGCAAATCAGGACCCAGTTGTCTGCCTTCCTGGGTAGTCACCTTTGTGTTAACACAAAGAACCCTGGTGATCTTAACTTACTCCATCATCCTGGGCTTCAGTGTACTCATTTCTATAATGAAGGTACTGGAATATAGTATTCTGTCATTCCACTAACTCACAAAGAAGGCAGCTCTTTCTGTTTTATTCCACCAGTTTTTAGTGAGCAGAATGAGATATTCTAAAATCACAGTGTAGATAAGAACTCCTTCGTAGCAAGAAATGTCATTTTTAGTCTACGAACTTTAATTTCTCATTCACAAGTCAAAGTGTATTTGCAGATACATGTACTGATGCCTGTCGTGGTGGACACACAGACGCACGCATTGCGGAACACCACCAGTGAGTCACATTTTGGATGCTTGCCCTTGTATTCTGGTAGATACTGTGATGATAAAAAACATGAAGAACATAATTTGAATTTTATGCTGGTGAGGGTTAAAGCAGACTTCAAAAGCACTGTAATATTTATTGCAAGAGGAGCAACTTACCTGTGGAGTCACTGTCATCCTAGTCTCTGTTGATTGATAATGAATTATATTGCTTTAAAGCTGGAAAACATTGCCAGCAACTGGCTTGCATCTAGACCTGGCAAATTCTTTTCTTTTCCAGTTTTGGTGTAAAAATCTACCATGTCTTATGACTTTAATTTGTCTAGCTTAGATAGAAGTCCCCAATTTATCATTTCTCATTCCTAATCCTTCGAGATGTTTTGAATAAAAAAATGTTGCACTGACAGGTAAGTTTGGAAACAAGCTATATATGTTATTCTGTAATGAAAAACTTAAATGTGCTTTGGAATATTAAAAAGTCCTAAGAATTACTGACATAAAGAAACTTTGTTTAAACCTGGTCTTTCCTGAATTTACTTGACCAGCTGGCTATTTTTTTCCCTTTAACCCCCCACCTTTTTTTTTTTTTTGAGATGGAGTCTTGCTCTGTGGCCCAGGCTGGAGTGCAGTGACACACTCTGGGCTCACTGCAACCTCTGCCTCCCAGGTTCAAGCGATTCTTGTGCCTCAGCCTCCTGAATAGCTGGGATTACAGGAGTGCACAACCACCCCCGGCTAATTTTTGTATATTTAGTAGAGACAGGGTTTTGCCATGTTGGCCAAGCTGCTCTTGAACTCCTGACCTCAAGTGATCCGCCCGTCTCAGTCTCCCAAAATGCTGGGAGTACACGTGTGAGCCACTGCACCCAGCCTCCTTTAATGCTTTTTAATATCCTTAAAAACAAGTCCTGGTCCAAATGGTGTCCCACTAATAACTATAGTCACTATAATGATGATGATAGCTTGCAATTGTCTCTCACTTTACACTTTAAAAGCATGTTTGGCTTCATAATTACCTTTACAAAGCCTTCTGATATTAGAGATAGAAACTGTTTCTATTCCCATTTGAGGAATTCAGGCTTAGAGAGATTACAAGATTTCCTTGATATGACACAATGAGTCAATTGTAGATCCGGGGAGAAAAAAACAACCAAACGTCCTCATTTTTCACGATGTTGTTAGAAATAAGGTGTATCGGCCAGGCGAGGTGGTGGTCACGCCTGTAATCCCAGCACTTTGGGAGGCGGAGGCGGGCGGATCACGAGGTCAGGAGATCGAGACCATCCTGGCTAACACGGTGAAACCCCGTCTCTACTAAAAAATACAAAAAATTAGCTGGGCGTGGTGGTGGGCACCTGTAGTCCCAGCTACTCCAGAGGTTGAGGCAGGAGAATGGCGTGAACCCGGGAGGTGGAGCTTGCAGTGAGCTGAGATCACGCCACTGCACTCCAGCTTGGGAGACAAAGCGAGACACCGCCTAAAAGAAAAGAAAAAAGTATTTGTAAATCATGTGTCTGATAAAGGCCTTATATTCAGAAAACATAAAAAAATTTCAATAATATGAAAACAACTCAATTAAAGAAAAATAAGCAAAGGGTCTAAACAGACATTTCCCCAAAGAGGGTACATGGATGTCAGATAAGCATATAACAAAATGCTCAATATCATTAGTCATTAGCAAAATGCAAATTGAAATTATAATTAGATACCAATATATACCTATATTGAACGGCTTAAATAACTTAAAAAGAAACTTGACAATACCAGGTAATGGTGAGGATGCAAAACACTTGGAAATCTCATTTATTGCAGGTGAGAATGCAACATGGCACAGCCTCTTTGGAAAAGAATTTGGGAGATACCCAATAAAGATAGACATATACTTACCATGTAACTTAGGAATCTCATGCCTATGTATCTACTCTGGAGAAATGAAAGTGTACATTCATTCAAAAACCTGTATGTGAATGTTTACAGCAACTTTATTCATAATTGCCTCACACTGGAAATAGTCCAGATACCCTTCAATTGATGAATGGATAAACAAATTGTGCTTTGTCCATACAATAGAATACTACTCAACAATGAAAAGTAATTAACTACTGATGCACAAACAACATAAATGGATCTCAATTTCATTATACTGAATGACAGAAGCCATACCAAAAAGGCTACATATTCTTGGATACCATTTACCTGACACTCTTGAAAAGGCAAAAACTTTTTCCTGGAGAGTGGTTGACAGGGGTTAAGGGTGAGAGGAAGGATTGACTGTGAAAAGACAGCATGGCTGGGCATGGTGGCTCACGCCTGCAATCCCAGCACTTTGGGAGGCCAAGGTGGGTGGATCATGAGGTCAAGAGATCGAGACCACCCTGGCCAACATGGTGAAACCCTGTATCTATGAAAAATACAAAAATTAGCTGGGCATGGTGGCAAGTGCCTGTATTCCCAGCTACTCGGGAGGCTAAGGCAAGAGAATTGCTTGAACCCAGGAGGTGGAGGTTGCAGTGAGCCGAGATCATGACACTGCACTCCAGCCTGACGACAGAGTGAGACTGTCTCAAAAAAAAAAAAAAAAAAAGAAAGAAAAAAGAAAACCCTAAAGACTCATCCAAAAAGCTCCTAGATCTAATAAATGAATTAAGTTTCAGGATACAAAATCAATGTACACAAATCAGTAGCACTGCTATACACCAAGAATGACCAAGCTGAGAATCAAATCAAGAACTCAATCCACTTTACAACAGCTGCAAAAAAAAAAAAAAAAAAAAGTTAGGAATAGACCTAACCAAGGAGGTGAGAGATTTCTGCAAAGAAAACTGCAAAACACTGCTGAAAGAAATCGTAGATGACACAAACAAATGGAAATACATCCAATGCTCATATATGGTTAGAATCAATATTGTAAAAATGACCATACTGCCAAAAGCAATCTAGAGATTCAATGCAATTTCTATCAAAGTACCATCATCATTCTTCATGGAAGTAGAAAAAACAATCCTAAAATTCACATGGAACCAAAAAAGTGCTCACATAGCCAAAGCAACACTAACATAAAAGAACAAATCTGGAGGCAGCACATTACCCAACTTCAAATTATACTACAAGCCTATAGTTACCAAAACAGTATGGTACTGGTATACAAATGGGCAGGTAGACCAATGGAACAGAATAGAGAACCCAGAAATAAAGTCAAATACTTACAGCCAACTGGTCTTCAACAAAACACACTAAAACATAAAATGGGGAAAGGACACCCTATTCAATAAATGGTGCTGGGATAATTGGCAAGCCAAATGTAGAAGAATGAAAGGGGACCCTCATCTCTCACCTTATACAAAAATCAACTCAAGGCTGGGCATGGTGGCTCATGCCTGTAATCTCAGCACTTTGGGAGGCCAAGGCGGGTGGATCACAAGGTCAGGAGATTGAGACCATCCTGGCTAACACGGTGAAACCCCGTCTTTACTAAAAATACAAAAAATTAGCTGGACGTGGTGGCGGGCGCTTGTAGTCCCAGCTACTCAGGAGGCTGAGGCAGGAGAATGGCGTGAACCCAGGAGGCGGAGCTTTCAGTGAGCCGAGATCACACCACCGCACTCCAGCCTGGGTGACAGAGCGAGACTCTGTCTCAAAAAAAAAAAAACTCAAAATGATCTGAGACTTAAATCTAAGACCTGAAACCATAAACATTCTAGAAGATAACATTGGAAAAACTCTTCTAGACATTGGCTTAGGCAAAGAATTTATGACCAAGAACCCAAAAGCAAGTGCAACAAAAACAAAGATAAATAGATGGGACCTAATTAAACTAAAAAGCTTCTGCTCAGCAAAATAATAATGATAATAATCAGCAGAGTAAACAGACAACTCACAGAGTGGGAGAAAATCTTTGCAAGTTATGCATCTGCCAAATGACTAATATCCAGAATCTATAAGAAACTGAAACAAGTCAGCAAGAAAAGAGCAATCCCATCAAAAAGAGGACAAAGGACATGAATAGACAATATCTCCGAAGATTAAAAACAGCCAACACATGTGAAAAAACCCTCAACATCACTAATTATCAGAGAAATGCAAATTAAAACCACAGTGAGATACCACCTCACTCCTGCAAGAATGGCCATAATTAAAAAATCAAAAAATAATAAATATTGGCATGAATGTAGTGAAAAGGGAACACTTTTACACTGCTGGTGGGAATGTAAACTCATACAACCACTATGGAAAACAGTGTGGAGATTCCTAAAGAACTAAAAGTAGAACTACCATTTGATCCAGCAATCCCACAACTGGGTATCTACCCAAAGGAAAAGAGGTCATTATATGAAAAAGACACTTGCACATACATGTTTATAGCTGAACGATTCACAATTGCAAAAATATGAAACCAGCCTAAATGCCCATCAACCAACAAGTTGATAAAGAAAATGTGGTATATATACACCGTAGAATACTACTCAGCCATAAAATGAAACAAAATAATGATCTTTGCAGTAGCTTGGATGGAGTTGGAGGCCATTATTCTAAGTGAAGTTAGCTCAGGAATGGAAAACCAAATATTGTATGCTCTCACTTATAAGTAAGAACTAAGCTATGAGGATGAAAAGGCATAAAAATTATATAATAGGAGGGGGGCTGGCAAGATGGCTGAATAGGAACAATTCTGGTCTGCAGCTCCCAGCAAGACCAATGCAGAAGGCAGGTGATTTGTGCATTTCCAACTGAGGTACTTGGTTCATCTCACTGGGACTGGTTACACAGTAAATGCAGCCCATGGAAGGCGAGCACAAGCAGGGTGGGGCATCGCCTCACCTGGGAAGTACAAGGGGTCGGGGAACTCTCTCCCCTAGCCAAGGGAAGCCGTGAGGGACTGTGCCATGAGGAATGGTGCACTCCAGCCCAGATGCTATGCTTTTCCTGTGGTCTTCACAACCCATAGACCAGGAGATTCCCTCGGGTGCCTACACACCCAGGGTGCTGAGTTTCAAGCACAAAAGTGGACGGCTGTTTGGGCAGACACTGAGCTAGCTACAGGAGTTGCTTCTCCTACCCCAGTGGCATCCAGAACACCAGTGAGACAGAACCATTCACTTACCTGAAAAGGGGGGCTGAAGCCAGGGAGCCAAGTATTCTAGCTCAGTGGATCCCACCCCCATGGAGCCCAACAGGTTAAGATCCACTGGGTTGAAATTCTTGCTGCCAGCACAGCAGTCTGAAGTCGACCTGGGACACTCGAGCTTAGTGCGGGGAGGGACATCCACCATTACTGAGGCTTGAGTAGGCAGTTTTTCCCTCACAGTGTAAACAAAGCTGCCAGGAAGTTCGAACTGGGTGAGGAACCCACTGCAGCGCAGCCAAGGGGCTATAGCCAGACTGTCTCTCTAGATTCTTCCTCTCTGGGCAGGGCATCTCTGAAAGAAAGGCAGCAGCCCGTCAGGGACTTATAGATAAAACCCCCATCTCCCTGGGACAGAGCACCTGGGGAAAGGGGCGGCTATGGGCACAGCTTCAGAAGACTTAAATGTTCCTGCCTGCCAGCTCTGAAGAGAGCAGTGGATCTCCCAGCACAGTGCTTGAGCTCTGCTAAGGGACAGACTGCCTCCTCTAGTGGGTCCCTGACCCCAGTGCGTTTTGACAGGGAGATACGTCCCAGCAGGGGTCAACAGACACTTACAGGAGAGCTCCAGCTGGCATCTGGCAGGTGCCCCTCTGGGATGAAGCCTCCAAAGGAAGGAGCAGGCAGAGCAATCTTGGCTGTTCTGCAGCCTCCACTGGCGATACTCAGGCAAATAGGTTCTGGAGTGAACCTCCAGCAAACTCCAGCAGACCTGCAGAAGAGGGGCCTGACTGTTAGAAGGAAAACTATCAAACAGAAAGCAATAGCATCAACATCAACAAAAAGGACTCCCACACAAAAACCCCATTGGAAAGTCACCAACATCAAAGACCAAAGGTAGATAAATCCATGAAGATGAAGAAAAACCAGCACAAAAAGGCTGAAAATTCCCAAAACCAGAATGCCTCTTCTCCTCCAAAGGATCACAACTCCTCACCAGCAAGGGAACAAAACTGGACAGAAAATGAATTTGAGAAATTGACAGAAGTAGGCCTCAGAAGGTGGGTAATAACAAACTCCTCAGAGCTAAAGGAGCATGTTCTCACCCAATGCAAGGAAGTTAAGGACCTTGATAAAAGGTTACAGGAACTGCTAACTAGAATAGCCAGTTTAGAGAAGAACATAAATGACCTGATGGAGCTGAAAAACACAGCACGAGAACTTTATAAAGCATACACCAGTATCAATAGCCGAATCAATCGTGGAAGAATCAAAAGTGGAAGAAAGGATATCAGAGATTGAAGATCAACTTAATGATATAAAACATGAAGACAAGATTAGAGAAAAAAGATTGAAAAGGAATGAACAGAGACTCCAAGAAATATGAGACTATGTGAAAAGACCAAATCTATGTTTGATTGGTGTACCTGAAAGTGATGAGGAGAATGGAACTAAGTTGGAAAACACTCTTCAGGATATCATCCAGGAGAACTTCCCCAACCTAGCAAGACAGGCCAACATTCAAATTCTGGAAATAAAGAGAACACCACAAAGATACTCCTCGAAAAGAGCAGCCCCAAGAGATATAATTGTCAGATTCACCAAGGTTGAAATGATGGAAAAAATGTTAAGGGCAGCCAGAGAGAAAGGTCAGGTTACCCACAAAGGGAAGCCCATCAGGCTAACAGTGGATCTCTCTGCAGAAACCCTACAAGCCAGAAGAGAGTGGGGGCCAATATTCAACATTCTTAAAATAATGTTCAACCCAGCATTTCATATCCAGCCAAACTAAGCTTCATAAGCAAAGGAGAAATAAAATCCTTTACAGACAAGCAAATGCTGAGGGATTTTGTCACCACCAGGCCTGCCTTACAAGAGCTCCTGAAGGAAGCACTAAACATGGAAAGGAAAAACCAGTACCAGCTACTGCAAAAACATACCAAAATGTAAAGATCATTGACACTATGAAGAAACTGCATCAACTAATGGGCAAAATAACCAGCTAGCGTCATATGACAGGATCAAATTCACACGTAACAATATTGACCTTAAATGTAAATGAGCTAAATGCGCCAACTAAAAGACACAGACTGCAAATTGGATAAACAGTCAAGACCCATCGGTGTGCTATATTCAGGAGACCATCTCATGTGCAAAGACACACATAGGCTCAAAATAAAGGGATGGAGGAATATTTACCAAGCAAATGGAAAGCAAACAAAGGCAGGGGTTGCAATCCTAGTCTCTGATAAAACAGACTTTAAACCAACAAAGATAGAAAAAGACAAAGAAGGACATTACATAATGGTAAAGGGATCAATGCAACAAAAAGAGCTAACTATCCTAAATACATATCCACCCAATACAGGAGCACCCAGATTCATAACACAAGTTCTTAGAGTCCTAAAAAGAGACTTAGACTCCCACACAATAATAATGGGAGACTTTAACACCCCACTGTCAATATTAGACAGAGCAATGAGACAGAAAATTAACAAGGATATTCAGGGATTGAACTCAGCTCTGGACCAAGTGAACCTACTAGACGTCTACAGAACTCTCCACCCCAAATTAACAGAATGTACATTCTTCTCAGCACCACATAGCACTTATTCTAAAATTGACCACATAATTGGAAGTAAAACACTCCTCAGCAAATGCAAAAGAACAGAAGTCATAACAAACAGTCTCTCAGACCACAGTACAATCAAATTAGAACTCAGGATTAAGAGACTCACTCAAAACTGCGCAACTACATGGAAACTGAACAACCTGCTCCTGAATGACTACTGGGAAAATAGTGAAATTAAGGCAGAAATAAGTAAGTTCTTTGAAACCAATGAGAACAAAGACACAACATACCAGATTCTCTGGGACACCACTAAAGCAGTGTTTAGAGGGAAATTGTTAGCACTAAATGCCCACAGGAGAAAGCGGAAAGATCTAAAGTCAACACCCTAACATCACAATGAAAAGAATTAGAGAAGCAAAAGCAAACAAATTCAAAAGCTAGCAGAAGACAAGAAATAGCTAAGATCAGAGCAGAACTGAAGGAGATGGAGACACAAAAAACCCTTCAAAAAATCAATGAATCCAGGAGCTGTTTTTTGAAAAGGTTAACAAAACAGATAGACCACTAGCCAGACTAATAAAGAAGTAAGGAGAGAAGAATCAAATAGAGACAAAAAAAATGATAAAGAGGATATCACCACTGATCCCACAGAAATACAAACTACCATCAGAGAATACTATAAACACCTCTACACAAACAAACTAGAAAATCTAGACGAAATGGATAAATTCCTGGACACATACACCCTCCCAAGACTATACCAGGAAGAAGTCAAATCCCTGAATAGACCAATAACATGTTCTGAAATTGAGGCAGTAATTAGAAGCCTACCAACCAAAAAAAGTCCAGGACCAGATGGATTCACAGCTAAATTCTACCACAGGTACAAAGAGGAGCTGGTACCATTCCTTCTGAAACTATTCCAAACAATAGAAAAAGAGGGACTCCTCCATAACTCATTTTATGAGGCCAGCAGCATCCTGATACCAAAGCCTGGCAGAGACACAACAAAAAAAGAGAATTTTAGATCAGTATCCCTGATGAACACCGATGCAAAAATCCTCAATAAAATGCTGGCAAACAAAATCCAGCAGCACATCAAAAAGCTTATCCATCATGATCAAGTTGGCTTCATCCCTGGGATGCAAGGCTGGTTCAACATATGCAAATCAATAAACATAATCTATCATATAAACAGAATCAAAGACAAAAACCACGTGATTATCTCAATAGATGCAGAAAAGGCCTTCAACAAAATTCAACAGCCCTTCTTGCTAAAAACTCTCAACAAACTAGGTATTAATGGGACATATCTCAAAATAATAAGACCTATTTATGACAAACCCACAGCCAATATCATACTGAATGGGCAAAAGCTGGAAGCATTCTCTTTGAAAACTGGCACAAGACAAGTATGCCCTCTCTCACCACCCCTATTCAACTTAGTATTGGAAGTTCTGGCCAGGGCAATCAGGCAACAGAAAGAAATAAATTGTATTCAAATAGGAAGAGAGGAAGTCAAATTGTCTCTGCAGACAACATTATTGTATATTTAGAAAACTCCATCGTCAGCCAGGCATGGGGGCTCATACCTGTAATCCCAGCACTTTGGGAGGCTGAGGCAGGCAGATCACGAGGTCAGGAGATCAAGACTAGCCTGGCCAATATGGTGAAACCCTGTCTCTACTAAAAATACAAAAATTAGCCAGGTGTGGTGATGTGTGCCTGTAGTCCCAGCTACTCAGGAGGCTGAGGGAGAAGAATTGCTTGAACCCGGGATGCAGAGGCTGCAGTGAGCAGAGATCACACCACTGCACTCCAGCCTGGGCAACAAAGTGAGACTCAATCACAAAACAAACAAACAAACAAACAAACAAAAACATTGACTCAGCTCCAAAACTCCTTAAGCTGATAAGCAACTTCAGCAAAGTGTCAGGATACAAAATCACTGTGCAATAATCACAAGCATCCTATACATCAATAGCAGACACACAGAGAGCCAAATCATGAGTGAACTCCAAATCACAATTGCTACAAAGAGAATAAAATACCTAGGAATACAACTTACAAGGGATGTGAAGGACTGCTTCAAGGGGAAATGCAAACCACTGCTCAAGGAAATAAGAGAGGACACAAATGAATGAAAAACATTCCATGCTCATGGATAGGAAGAATCAATATCTTGAAAGTGGCCATACTACCCAAATTAATTTATAGATTTCATGCTATTCCCATCAAACTACCACTGACTTTCTTCACAGAATTAGAAAAAACTACTTTAAATTTCATATGGAACCAAAAAAGAGCCCATATAGACAAGACAATCCTAAGCAAAAGAACAAAGCTGGAGGCATCACAATACGTGACTTCAAACTACACTACCAGGCTACAGTAACCAAAACAGCATGGTACTGCTACCAAAACAGATATATTGACAAATGGAACAGAACAGAGGCCTCAGAAATAACACCAAACATCTACAACCATCTGATCTTTGACAAACATGACAAAAACAAGCAATGGGGAAAAGATTCCCTATTTAATAAATGGTGTTGGTAAAACTGGCTAGCCATATGCAGAAAACTAAAACTGGACCCCTTCCTTACACCTTATACAAAAATTAACTCAAGATGGATTAAAGACTTACATGTTAGACCTAAAACCATAAAAACCCTAGAAGAAAATCTAGGCAATACCATTCAGGACACAGGCATGGGCAAGGACTTCGTGACTAAAACACCAAAAGCAATGGCAACAAAAGCCAAAATTGACAAATGGGATCTAGTTAAACTAAAGAGCGTCTGCACAGCAAAAGAAACTGTCATCAGAGTGAATAGGCAAGCTACAGAATGGGAGAAAATTTTTGCAATCTATCCATCTGGAAAAGGGCTAATATCCAGAATCTACGAGGAACTTAAACAAATTTACAAGGAAAAAACAAACGGCTCCATCAAAGAGTGGACGAAGGATATGAACAGACGCTTCTCAAAAGAAGATATTTATGCAGCCAACAAACATGAAAAAAAGCTCATCATCACTGGTCATCAGAGAAATGCAAATCAAAACCACAATGAGATACCATCTCACACGAGTTAGAATGGCGATCATTAAAAAGTCAGGAAACAACAGATGCTGGAGAGGATGTGGAGAAATAGGAATGCTTTTACACTGTTGGTGGGAGTGTAAATTAGTTCAACCATTGTGGAAGACAGTGTGGTGATTCCTCAAGGATCTAGAACCAGAAATACCATTTGACCCAGCAATCTCATTACTGGTTATATAACCAAAGGATTATAAATCATTCTGTTATAAAGACACATGCACACGTATGATTATTGCAGCACTATTCACAATAGCAAAGACTTGAAACCAACCCAAATGCCCATCAATGATAGATTGGCTAAAGAAAATGTGGCACATATACACCATGGAATACTATGCAGCCATAAAAAAGGATGAGTTCATGTCCTTTGCAGGGACATGGATGAAGCTGGAAGCCATCATTCTCAGCAAACTAACACAGGAACAGAAAACTAAACACCACATGTTCTCACTGATAAGTGGGAATTGAACAATGAAAACATATGGACACAGGGAGGGGAAAAACACACACCAGGGGCTGTCAAGGGGTGGGGGGACAAGGGGAGGGATAGCATTAGGAGAAATACCTAATGTGGATGACGGGTTGATGGGTGCCGCAAACCACCATGGCACATATATACCTATGTAACAAACCTGCACATTCTGCACATGTATCACAGAACTTAAAGTATAATTTAAAAAAAGATTATTTAATTTAAAATAATTTAAAATTTAAATTTAAATAATTTTAAATAGTTAAAAAAAGACTTCGGGGACTCAGGGGGAAGGGTGGGAGGGAGGTGAGGCATAAAAGACTGCACATTGTGTACAGTGTACACTACTCAGGTGATGGGTGGATCAACATCTCAGAAATCACCACTGAAAAACTTATCCATGTAACCAAAAACCACCTGTTCCTCAAAAACTATTGAAATTAAATTAAAAAAAAAGAACTGATTACAAGGAAGACATCTAACCATAGACTGTACTTGATCCGAGGTTTGAAACACAAAAAGAATATAACAGTAAAGTAAGACAAGTCAAGACAGAGCAATTGCTCAAATGAATTCAGCATGCCATGTTGACAACTCAAAATGCTAAAAACAAAACCCAAACCGTTGATTGCTCAAAAATATAGCTTTTCATAATTTTGCATTGTAATTTATGTTTCATATGCATGAATGCACAATGTGTCTTCTTCTTACAGCTAGGCTATTATTAGGTGAGATTTCTGAAGGCACGGTCTAGGTGACTGAAAAGAAGTACACTTAGCAGGGAATTGTCTAGCTATTTACAGCAGCAGCTGCCTTGACCCAAAAGAATATTACCATTCTTGGAAAATGCCACGGTCTGTTTTTCCTCCTCCCTTACTGGCCTCTCCTGCTCAGCCTCCTTTGTTTGCAACATCTCCTCTTCTGGATTACTGAAATTTGGAGCCCCTCCAGAATTCTTTTCTTAGCCTTCTTTTCTTCTTTATTTTTTAAATTTAATTTTGAAAATTTGTAATATTGGGTACATTCAAAAGAATACTTATAAGAATTTTGCAAGTTACGAAGCATAATTGTAAAACCAGCCCATTCAGGGCCAGGACAAGGGTGAGGCAAGTCAGGCGCTTGTCTTGGGGGCAGAACGTAAGAGGCCACCAAAAAACTCATAATCAAGATAAAGCATAGGTTAATACGATATTTTAAAAATCAAAATTAATATGAAAAAATCTGTGATGAACAGAATGTGACAATTTTAAATAAAGACAGAATCTGACTCTGTAGTTTTACATCCTTGACTTAATTGTCTTACTCTAACCCCAGCCTTGGTTCCTACATAGGAGAGGAAATTAATTCTTTTAATTCTTTTTTTGTTTGTTTGTTTTTTGTTTTTGTTTTTTTTTTTGAGACAGGGTCTCCCTCTGTCACCCAGGCTGGAGTGCAGTGGTGTAGTCTCGGCTCACTGCAATCCACCTCCAGGGTTCAAGCGATTCTCCTGCCTCAGCCTCCCAAGTAGCTGGGATTACAGGCATGTGCCACCATGCCCAGCTAATTTTTTCTATTTTTAGTAGAGATAGGGTTTCACCATGTTGGCCAGGCTGGTCTTGAACTCCTAACCTCAGGTGATCCACCCACCTTGGCCTCCCAAAATGCTGGGATTACAGGTGTGAGCCACCGTGCCCAGCCAATAAATTAATTCTTAATATATCACGTGGAAACCACAATAATTTAGCAAAGCATATTAGTTTTCTGTCCTGAATTTATAAGTCTCCCAAGAGTAAGAGGCTATAAAGAAACATGATTTATGGTGGGAGAGGATAGAATTAAAATGTGTCCGTTTAGTAGTTGCATTAATGTAATTCCATTTGTACTCATTCTTTTTTTGGTCTTATTCCTTTAGTAAGAATATTGAGAATATTGAGAACACTTCAGTATTCCAAACTTCAATGGAAATATACGTAGGTTTCACCTAACTATGGTCCTGATGGCTTTTTTGAAATAGAAAGAAAGAAAAAATGTTTTCATCGTATTAAGAAAATGTCCTAGTCTTAGTTCAGAGATTTCATCAGAAAATGATGTTGATTTATATAAAAGCTTTTTCATAGATATATCAAACCTATAGAAATTATAATGCATTTTTCTCCTCTTTTGATATATTGATATAATACTGCAGATCTTCTAAGATTGAATGATCCTTGCATTACTGAAATAAGTATTGTCATAGTGTATTATCATTTTATTACAGTATGCGTTTGATTTTTCTGGTGTTTTATTTTTGCCATTTCTGTCTATATAAAGTAAAATTAGTCTACATGGGGTATATGTGTGTGCATGTGCATGTGTGCATGTGTGTGTGTGTGTGTATTCGCTATTTTGGTCAGGTTTGCTATTAGCATTATGGAAGGTTATAAAATAAGTTGGACAGCTGTCTATTTTTTTTTAGATGCTGTAAAATTTCAAATTCATGCTCCACTTCTTATAAAAGGTATGACTTTGTGAAAGTTGCTTTGTTTTTAAATTTCTTTTGTCAAAATTAAATACTTGAGCTTTTCCCACTTTTGAGGTACATTTAAACATTTTATATTAATGAATTTTACATGTATATTTATAACTTATATTTTCCTTTAAGAATTTTAAATATATACTCAGGTGCATATAAAAGATTTTAAAATAAATTATAATATCTGTCAAATCTATGGTTATAGATTCATAATTTTGCATATTTTGCTTTTTAAAAATATTTTCTTGTTTAGGCTTTCTAGTAGTTTGTATGATTGGTCTTTCTACAATCTAGCATTTAGGTTAATTTATCTAATATTTTCAGGTTCTCCAATATATTAATATTATATATTTATTTATTTTAAACTGACTCTGACAGTACTATTATACTCGTATTGGATTGCCTGGATTTATTCTCCACAGCTCTTTTCCTTTGTCCTTTTTCTTTCTTTGTTTTCTTCCCCTAAATTCTAGGAGGATTGCTTGGAGCTTGGGTTCTAATTCATTGATTTGTTTGAAACTTGACAATAAAGTTTCCTATTTCCTCAGTATTTTCTCATCTCAGGTTTCCTTCTTTTTAATGACTACTTACTCTGTCGTCCAACATGTAAAATCCTGTTCAACTAATCAGAAAGTTTCTAAAATTTCATAAAGGATTATTTTATGTCATTACTCAAATCATCACTCAGATTGGCATCTTTTTTGACTTGCACTGTCTTTTCTTATTTTCAGTCGTATACTGAATTAAAGATTGAGATTAGAGTTTGTCCAGTATTGGTTTAAGTTCTTTTAGAAATTGTGTGAGTTTGAAGTTCCAGACCACTCAAGATAAGGGGAAGGGGGAAATATTTCAACTTATTGTACTTTTACTTATTTGGTTCAGAAATCCAGCAGCTTAAGGGTAGAAGAAAGATAACAGGAGTCTGTCCCTTCGGCCAAAGAGTTTCTTTTCAAAGTTCGTGGTGGCAGCCTGATGTCAGCTGGGGAAGAAGCTCCATTCTTTTTCTGGCAGAACTGACTTCTTTGCGGGAGAGCTGTGGCAGCCCCTTTGCTTATTCCCAGCATGGAAAGACCACAAGATCCCTGCTCCTTATGGCTCTGGCATGCAATGCACTCCCTAGAGGGACCCCTTACAAGGCTACCAATAACCTATCAGCACCTCCAACTCTTACTACTGCACTGAAGGTTAGAGTCAGATTTTGATGATGTCTCTTTTCATTAAATTTCCAGACTACATAGAAACCTGGGGTGATAGGCCTTTCTTCATGCTTTTAGCTGTATGATCTTTAGCAAAAATTCCTTCAATTCTTAATGATCAGCATTGCTATAAGATGTTCCCTATTTATGACATCTGCAGATTATTTCGATGGAAAACTTGGATGGAATAAAAGGTAGTTAAATGCATCCTCAAGTTGCCATTTTTAACTGAAAGCCATCTCTGCTTTTATGAAATCTGGGACAGCTACCAAATTAACACCCACATGTACTAGTAATGGCTGGCAGAGTAGAGAATCGGGGGCAGAAAATCTAAGCTGTGTTCTTAATCCATTTCTCAGTCATCACCTACAAGCAGATGTCTCCTACAAGAACATCAATTTAGTGGCCAAGAGTATCTTGGAAAGAGGAAGCCAAGATATTTTTCTAATGCATGGCTTTCCAATATTTTTGACATCTAGAAGTCACCAGATCAATTAAATACTCGATCATGTTCTGCTGCTTTTTCCATAGTGCAGTGCCATTTGTCAGGGCCCTTCAGGAACACAGGCAGATACCTTTATGAAACCTCTGTTATCCCACTGTAAGCTGTCTCGCGTTAATAAGATTTACCTTCAGGTGGAAGGAAATTCACATAATTCCTCCCATATGTGAGTTTCTTCTCTAAGTTTATATGGTCAACATCTCATTGCACATGCCCATCAAACTAGACTAAGGAATTTTGACAAACATTCCTAGGTTGTAAAAGTTATATCAAAGTTTTCTTTTAAAATTCTACAAACACATAAATAGCCCATCATTTTATATTTAGGTTTTATTTCCCAGATAATTTCTTCTTTGGGTTCTGACTGGATTTCCTCTTACCTCCCACTAACCACCTAGTGCTCAAATTCAGTAAATTAGGAGCAGAAATTTCAGAAGCTTAGTATTTGGCCAAAGCCTCTGAACTGCAGCAAGAGGAGAAAGTATGCCAAGATTTCAGTTATTTCTGAGAAGCACATGGGAGAAAGGGCACTTGATCAGAAAAGCCTGTCGATGACTGAGATTTGATACAGTACTGCTAGGAGAACTTAGTGCAGGAATACCTACATGGCATGACTCTGAATGTGGAGTACACAGTCTTACAGGTGAAGACTGTCTTACAGATGAAGGCCATTGTATTGCCAACACCTCTGAACAAAATCAGAAACATTTTAATTTCATAGGTGGTTGAATAAATTTGATCACAAAAATAGTGTTTTATACTGACGTTAAAAGTGGTTATCAGCTGGGTGCCGTGGCTTACACCTGTAATCCTAGCACTTTGGGAGGTTGAGGCAAGCAGATTGCTTGAGTCCAGGAGTTCTAGACCAGCCTGGGTAACATGGTGAAACCCCATTTCTACAAAAAATACCAAAAAAAACAAATAAAAAAGTAGCCAGGTGTGGTAGCATGCGCCTGTAGTCCCAACTAGTTGGGAATCTGAGGTGGGAGGATGGTTTGAGTCCGAGAAGTCAAGGCAGCAGAGAGCTATGACGGTGCCACTGCACTCTAGCCTGGGCGACAGAGTGAGATCTTATGTCAAAAAAAGAGTGGTTATCATTTAATAAACACTTATTGAGTGACTACTATATGGCAGTCACTGTGCTAAGACTAAAGTATACCAAGATGCATAAGACCTCCTCACCAAATAGGGAATAATTTAGGGAAAAGATTATAGTAAAAGGAGGAGCTTAGGCCAGGCGTGGTGGCTCTCACCTGTAATCCCAGCACTTTGGGAGGCCGAGGTAGGTGGATCACCTGAGATCAAGAGTTTGAGACCAGCCTGGCCTACATGGTGAAACCCGGTCTCTACTAAAAAAGTACAAAAATTAGCTGGGCGTGGTGGCGTGCACCTGTAATCCTAGCTACTCGGGAGGCTGAGGCACGAGAATCACTTGAACCTGGGAGATGGAGGTTGCAGTGAGCCGAGATCATGCACTGCACTCCAGCCTGGGCCACAGAGTGAGACTTTCTCTCAAAAAAAAAAAAAAAAAAAAAAAAAAAAAGCTTATAGAATTCTGTGATTCTGCCAATGGTGTTTTATCTAGCTCCTTAATAAATATTGGTATTTTAAAATATTTATTTTAGGAAATTACAAACATATATAAAAGTAGAGAAAATAGTGTAATGAAACTAGTGTATTCATTACTCATCTTCAAAAATCATTAATACATCGTCAAGCTCTTTTTTATCTACATGCTCTTAACTCCCCCATCTTTGAGATTATTTTGAAGTAAATCCTGAGTATCATATCATATCCTCTGTGAATACTTCAGTGTATATCTGTAGGAAATAAGGACTCTGTTTTTTAAACACACCCGCAATACTATTGTTACCACATGTAGACAAATCTACAATAAATCATGAGTATCATCACATAAATATTCATGTTGAACTGATTGTCCTATTTAAGCAATTTTTATAGTTTTTTAAAAATTATAATTTAAATAAGGTCCATAGTGTGCCACTGGTTGATAAGCACGTGCAGTCTCTTTTAATCTGTAATATCCTACTCCACCTCTTTTTCTTGACTTTTTTGTTGCTTATTTTATACTTTCCCATAGTCTGGGTTTTGCTGATTGCATCCCCGATGGTATAGTTGAACATATTCCTCTATTTGCCATATTTTCTATAGATTGGCAGCTAGATTTAGAGGTTTGATCTGCTTCAAGTCAGATTTTTTTTTTCAACACTACTTCATAGGTGGTTTTTCCATCATGAAGAAAATGTTGTCTCAGTGTCTCTCGTTTTTGTGACATCATTAGAGGTTACAAAATGGTAATACTCAAGCGGTGCGGTGGTTCACAACTATAATCTCAGCAGTTGCAGGGAGATTGCAGGGAGTTGCTGGGAGGCAGTGGCAGGTGGATTGCTTGAGCCCAGGAGTTCGAGACCAGCCTGGGCAACATGGTGAAACCCTGTGTCTACAAAAAATACAAAACAATTGGTTAGGTGTGATGGTATGCACCTGTAGTCCCAGCTTCCTGGGAGGCTGAGACAGGAGGATCACCTGAGCCCGGGAGGTTGAGGCTACAGTGAGCCATGATCGTGCCACTGCATTCCAGCCTGGGTAACAGAGTGAGACTGTCTCAAACAAACAAACAAACAAACCAAACAAAAATTGTAATACTCTAATTTTATAATTCCTTTTCATTTGGTATTAGAATACTTCTATACAAAAAAAACCTTCCCCTCATAAATTATTTGGCAATTCTGAAATACAGACTGTAAAAGGCAGAAAAGGTACAATTCTTTCCCTTTATCATATTTCAAAATAATGAGATGCTCCCTTGACATCTTTCAAAGGTGACCAATTAGTTTAGTTTTAGTACAGTTATAAATTCATGGTTTTAAACATATTTGAAGCACTTCAATCCATTAAGGTTATTATGCTCTTTGGTGCTCAGATTTCCTCTTTTAACCCAGCAGAGGTTATTTAGGTTGTCTACTGAGTATTTTTGATACCACCCTGATGGCCTTCAATAGCTTCCTTGATTTTTTTGAGTTACAAGGTGTTCCAGCATATCTTTTTTACATTCCTTGCCCTAGATCCAGAATTAATCATTTTTTTCAAAGCACCTTGGTTGCTTTAATAGGGAAATAACATTTAAGATCATAATCTGGACACTGGGGTGCTCATTCCTACTGGGTTGGTCATTGGTTCTTTGCCTTTTCAGTGGTTAGGGAATATATTTGTTTTATGTTGTTATTAAAATATTAATAATATTTAATATATTGTATACAGTGTAACAATATATTAAATATATATTTAATATAATATTAACCTCATGAATGTATAATTATACTTCAGGTTTCAAGGTATGACTTGGCTTTTATTTAACTTCATCAATTATGCACCTGTATTTCCTAGCAATCACAAAAAAACCCTCAGTTCTCTACGAGACCAGCCTAATCAGATATTTGGTTTTTCCCACAAATTGCACATAGCCATCTCAGAAAACAATACGAATGCTACTGCCACCAACATGATTTGGTTGAAAATGTCTGAAAAAATTTTTTGTACCTCTTTTTGTCTTTAGGAAATATCTCTAATGTACATCCCTAGAGATATATAGTTACTGTGTTTTAAAGTTCTTTGTTATAATTTCTCTGTCTCTGATTAGTCTACCAACTAGATATATAGGTGGGTTAATTTGTTTCCTATTACTTCAAATTCAGAGGTTGCTTTTATTATTTAATTTTGTTTTTATTTTTATGTAAAATATTTAGATATTTCTAAAGCTAAGTCTACAAAACAAGGTGTATTTAGAGAAGACTTATTCTATTTCTGCCCCTCTGCTGTGTTCCCTCTCTCTTCCTATAAGTAACCATTTAAATAATTGTTTATCTTTTCATTGTTTTTAAGATATTAGCAATATAAAAATACATATGAATATATAAAACTTTTTAATATATCAATATTTATAATAATAATAATAATTATTATTATTATTATATTATCTATCTATCTATCTATCTATCTATCTATCTATCTATCTATCTATATTTTGAGACAGGGTCTTGTTCTGTCGCCCAGGCTAGAGTGCAGTGGCATGATCACAGTTCGCTGCAGCCTCTACCTCTTGGGCTCAAGAATCCTCCTGCCTCGGACCTAAGAGTAGCTTGAACTACAGACACTGTCACCACTTGCCTGGTTAATTTTTTTTAAAATTTTTTTGTAGAGACGGGGCCTTGCTATGTGGCCCAGGCTGGTCTCAAAATCCTAGTTGCAAGCAATCCTCCTCACTCAGCCTCCCAAAAAGCTAGGATTACAAGCATGAGCCACCATGCCCGACCCATCAATATATATTTATTTGGACCTTTGAGCCTAACCCAACTCCAGATAGATACAACTGAGTCAAAGACCCACATGGAGAAAACTACCCAGCTAACCCCTACCCAAATCCCTGTCTTACACAATCATGAGAACCAATAAATTATTGTTTTAAGTAATTATGTTTTGGAGTAATTTGTTATGTAGTGATAGATAACTGATACAACAATATATCCTGGCGTTCATGTGGTAACAGTATAGAGATAGTGGTATTTATTTATTTTAAAGACTTAAATTTTTAAAAGAGGTTTTAGATTCATGGCAAAATTGAGAGGAAGGTATTCCAGATACTTCCTGCCCTTCCACAGGAATAGCCTCCCCCATTTTCAATGTGTCAGATGTACAGAATAGTACATTTGTTACAACTGATGAACCTACACTGACACATCATAATCACCCAAAGTCCATAGTTTACATTAGGGTTCACTCTTGATATTGTCCTTTGGGGTTGCACAAATGTATAATGACATGTATCCTCCATTATAGTATCATACAGAATAGTTTCACTGCCCTTAATATTTTTTGTGCTCTATCTCTTCAACCCACACTCCCCTTAATTCCTGGCAACCATTGATATTTTTATTGTCTCCATAGTTTTTCCTTTTGCAGAATATTATATAGTTGACATCACACAGTGTTTTCAGATTAGCTTTGGTAACATGAATTTCAGGTTCCTCCATGTCTTTCCATGGCTTGATACCTCATTTCTTTTTTAGCACTGAATAATATTCCATTGCTTAGATGTACTACAGTTTATTTATCATCCATTCACCTACTAAAGGTGAATTGATTGCATCCAGGTTTTGGCAATTATGAATAGAGCTGCTTAAATGTTGTGTTCAGGTTTTTGTGTGGACATAAGTTTTCAACTCCTTTAGCAAATATCAAAGAGTATGATCACTGGATTATATGCTAAGAGTACATTTAGTTTTCTAAGAAACCACCATCTTCCAAAGTAGCCATACCATTTTGCATTCCAACTAGCAATCAATGAGAGTTCCTGTTGCTCCACATTCTCACCAGCATTTGGTGGTGTCAGTGTTCTGGATTTGGGCCATTCTAATATGTGTGTAGTGGTACCCCATTGTTCTTTTAATTTGCATTTTCTTGGCCGGGCGCGGTGGCTCACGCCTGTAGTCCCAGCACTTTGGGAGGCCGAGGCGGGCGGATCATGAGGTCAGGAGATCTAGACCATCCTGGCTAGCACAGTGAAACCCCGTCTTTACTAAAAATATAAAAAATTAGCCAGGCATGGTAGCAGGCGCCTGTAGTCCCAGCTACTCGAGAGGCTGAGGCAGGAGAATGGCATGAACCCAGGAGGCAGAGCTTGCAGTGAGCCGAGATCTTGCCACTGCACTCCAACCTGGGTGACCGAGCGAGACTCCGTCTCAAAAAAAAAAAAAAAAAAAAAAAATTGCATTTTCTTGATGACATATGATGTGTAGCATCTCTTCATATGCTTATTTGTCATCTGTATATGTCTTTTTAATGAGGGGCTATTAAGGTCTTTGGTCTACTTTTTAGTTGGATTGTTTTCTTATTGTTGAATCTTAAGAGTTATTTGTATATTTTGGATAACAGTACTTTATTAAATATGTCTTTTACAATTGTGCTTCCCCCAAACATCTGGCTTGTCTTTTCATTCTCTTGACTGTGTCTTTTGCAGGGCAGAAATTTTTAATTTTAGTAAAGTCTAGTTTATCAATTCTTTCTTTCATGGATCATGCCTTTGGCATTATTGATATTTACTTTCAAAATGTGTGTCAGATGATATCAGTCTTTTTTTTTTCTTTGAGAGTGACAGGCTGAAGAATCATCGATATCATCTTTAGGCTGATTTATCAGATTGTTTTGCCTTGCAAGCAAATGTGATCCCAAAGATAGTCTCTATGGAATAAGCGGCATGAAAAGACACCATTTACTGGATTTGTTTGATAGTCTAGTGGAGATGATACTACAGTCTGGTTTAGAATTGAATTTCTATATATGGCCTCCAGAAGAAGATTAGACTTCCTCCAAGTTGCCATGACATGTTAGTGTTCTTACCATTTATTTAGTACATAGTATTTATTGCTGGCTTTTGAAAATTCTTATTTAGCATATGTATTAATTTCCTAGGTCTGCCATAACTACCATAAATTGGGTGGCTTACAAAAACAGAAATTTATTAGCACTTAAACCAACAAAGGAGTTTTTAGGGAGGAGTATTTTATCACTGACATTATTTAGAGCCACCATCTCATAGTGATAATAAAAGGCAGACTATTTTCTAATCACTTGTATTATTGTTTTAGATTATTTACAGGCTATACCCCCTTACTGGCTGTCCCAGATGGACTGCTTGAAGCTCCACCCTGGAATGCCTTTGATGTGGAATAAAATGAGTTGTAACTTTAGACTTCAGGAGGGGACATCTGTGGCAGCTTTACCATGTATTTAGGTTAGCAGGACAGCAAAAGTATCCCAGCTGCAGTGGACAGGTGTTCTCTGTTGAACTTTATAGGACTGATATACTACAACAACCCCATGCAGCAGCAAGAAACCATGACACTATTGAATTGATGAGGCTTCCTCCTTTTAAATTTATTGTTTGCATTATGCCACCTTTCTTTAGTTTGAGTAAGTCTTCTTAGACAATACAGGTTGTGATGATTAATTTTGGGCGTCAGCTTGACTGGATTAAGGAATACCTAGGGAACTGATAAAGCATTGTTTTGGGTGTGTCTGTGTGAGTGTTTCCAGAGGAGATTTGTGTGTGAGTCTGAGTGGACTAAGTGGGGGAAGATCCACCCTCAGTGTAGATGAACATCATTTAATAGGCTGGGGGTGTGATAGAACAAAAACAGAGGAAAGTTGAATTGGTTGCTCTGTCTCCAGGAACTGGAGTACACTCTTCTTCTGCCCTTGGACATCAGGCTCTCTGGCCTTTGGACTCCAGGACTTATACCAGCGCCCCTCTGGGTTCTCAGGCCTCTGTACTTGAACTGAGCCACACTGCCAGCATGCCAGCTTCTCCAGCTTGCCAGGCCTGCTGTGGGACTTCTCAGCCTCCATAATCATGTGTGCCAATTCCCCTAATAAATCTCCTCTCATCTATCCAGGTATCTATATTTGCATTCTGTTGGTTCTGTCTCTCTAGAGAAGTATTACTAATACACAGGTAGAGGAAGTCCCCAAGAGGAATACTGAACTGACACCAATGGAGTGATTATTGAAAAACAAAGAAATAGCCGGGCACAGTGGCTCACGCCTGTAATCCCAGAACTTTGGGAGGCCGAGGCGGGTGGATCACAAGGTCAGGAGTTTGAGACCAGCCTGGCCAATATGGTGAAACCCCGTCTCTACTAAAAATACAACAATTAGCCAGGTGTGGTGGCATACACCTGTAGTCCCAGCTACTCGGGAGGTTGAGGCAGGAGAATCCCTTGAACCTGGGAGGCAGAAGTTGCAGTGAGCTGAGATCACGCCACCGCACTGCAGCCTGGCAATGGACAAGAAAAAAAAAAAGAAAGAAAAGAAAGAAAGAAAGAAAAGAAAGAAATATAATAAGAAAGTGATGTGAGCACAACTTTCCTGAGTTTGTAGAAAAGGCAATACTCGTGATATCTAGAGTATAATGTTCCATAACCAAGAGACCAAATTGCATACCTCCTCATGCCTGACTAAGTATTTAGTACATATAGGACATTTAAAAATATTGCATTGATCTATGCCAGGTTTTCCAAAATGAAGAACCAGGGTTCAGCTATCAGAATCACCAGAGCAACTTTCTAAAAACACAAAAGTATAGGCTTAAACAGATCTACTGAATCAGAAATTTGGGGATATGCAGTCTGAGAATCTATATTAAATAAAAGCCTCTGACAGGCACAATGGCTCATGCCTGTAATCCCAGCACTTTAGGAGGATGAGGCAAGAGGATGGCTTGAGCCCAGGAGTTCAAGGCCAGCCTGGGCAACATAGTGAGACCCCTCATCTCTAAAATAAATACAAAACTTAGCTAAGTGTGGTGGCACGTGCCTGTAGTCCCAGTTACTCAGGAGGCTAAGATGGGAGGATCAATTGAAGCAGGAGGACTGATTGAGCCCAGGAGGTTGAGGCTGCAGTGATCTGTGCTTGCACCACTGCACTCCAGCCTGGGTGACAGAGTGAGACCCTGTATCAAAAAAAGAAAAGAAAAAAAAGTCTCTCAGGTTGATTCTAATGCTCACCTACCTATGATGGGGAACAGTAGCACATATTGAAAATATAAAAAGAACTTATTCTGAACTACTGGGAAAGTGGAAGGGATCCTGTTCCCTACCAACCTGGTTAGTGTTTCCAAATTCACTTTCTTCCCTTTGACCCTCTTTATGTAATATCCACAAATCAAAATGGAAAGCCAAGAGATCATTGACGTGGTAGCTGTGTATCATGCCTTCTGTTTAAGAATGTTTCCAGGTTCTCGCTGATGTTTGGCAGTCTTGCCAGCACATCCTAAATTAAATAGAATAGCTGTTTCTCCTAGCAGGACATTGGAATGACTCCAGCTAAGAACTGATCCAGCTACAAACAATTTAATTTACGATGGTATTAAAAACCTCAGCCACAGAATATCTATAATTAGGAAGAATCCAACAGAGATTGAGGTGTAGTAAGATGAATATTCTCCTCTCCTTTCTTTGCCCATCACACACATATCTACCTCTTATTTTCATAGATTCTCACAGCTAGAATGCTCAATAAGAAATCACCTGGTCTATCGGTTGGGTGCAGTGGCTCACGCCTGTAATCCCAGCACTTCAGGAGGCTGAGGCGGGCAGATCACGAGATCACGAGATGGAGACCATCCTGGCTAACACGGTGAAATCCCGTCTCTACTAAATACACAAAAAATTAGCCGGGCATGGTTGCGAGCACCTGTAGTCCCAGCTACTCGGGAGGCTGAGGCAGGAGAATGACGTGAACCAAGGAGGCGGAGCTTGCAGTGAGCTGAGATCGCGCCACTGCACTCCAGCCTGGGCAACAGAGGGAGACTCCGTCTCAAAAAAGAAAGAAAAAAAAAAAAAAAAGAAAGAAAGAAAGAAATCACCTGGTCTATCATGTGAGCTTTTAGAGTTTTTGAATGAATAAAATATCTTGAAACTGTGATAATCTCCAAGGATGAAGATGTCTCAACAGTCCTTGCAAGGTAAGAGAAACTCAAGAAAAAAGAAGACAGAGTCCTTTATACAGAGATTCTTGGTACTGTTCATACTCAGCCATGTTTCTGAACTATATAATGGACTCATTAATAAGAGTCTAACCCAAAGTCACCTAGCTCCCCTCTTGAATCAGTTTGGGTTAGCTTTGGCTATGAATGACATAAACTCTCTCATACTAATGATTTAAACAACATAGACATTTATTTCTTTCCCACAAAAACAAATTCCAGAGGCAAGTAGTCCAAAGCTGGCATGATGAGGCCACCCATCATTGTTAGGGACTCTAACTCTTTCTGTCCTGTTTCTTTGCCATTGTCAAAATGTGGTTTTTATCTCATGCTCCAAATAGATTGCTTGAGTTCAGGAATCAGGTCCACAATCTGGCCAGCAGGAAGAACGAGGAGAAAAGAGCACAACTCCCTTTTTAAGGACATATCATCAGCTGGAACTGAGCCACACTTAGTTGCCAAGAAAGCTGGGAAATGGAATGTTTATTCCAGGTGGTCATGGGGTTAGCTCACATCCCGGGTTCCATTGCTAAGAAATAACTTGTGATTAGATAATAGAGGACAGGGCCAGGCATGGGGGCTCATGCCTGTAATTAGGGAGGCCGGGGCAGGCGGATCACCTGAGGTCAGGAGTTCGAGACCAGCCTGGCCGACGTGGTGAAACCCCGTCTCTACTGAAAATACAAAAATTAGCTGGGTGTGGTGGCAGGTGCCTGTAATCCCAGCTACTCGGGAGGCTGAGGCAAGAGAATCACTTGAACCCAGGAGGCAGAGGTTGCAGTGAGCCGAGATTTCACCATTGCACTCCAGTCTGGGCAATAAGAGCAAAACTTCATCTCAAAAAAAAAAAAAAAACACCACAAAATAATAATAATAATAATAATAATAGGCCGTGGGCTGTGGCTCGCACCTATAATCCCAGTACTTTGGGAGGCCGAGGTGGGTGTGTCACCTGAGGTCAGGAGTTCCAGACCAGCCTGACCAACATGGTGAAACCCCTTCTCTACTAAAAATACAAAAAATTAGCTGGCGGTGGTGGCAGGCACCTGTAATCCCAGCTATTCAGGAGGCTGAGGCAGGAGAATGGCGTGAACCTGGGAGGCAGAGGTTGCGGTGAGTGGAGATCGTGCCGTTGCACTCCAGCCTGGGCAACAAGAGTGAAACTCTGTCTCAAAAAAAATAAATAAATAAAAGGAGATATTCTATATAATTATACAAGAACAGATTGAACTTCCCTAATCTAAAAATCCAAAATCTGAAATGCTCCAAAACTTGAGTACCAACATGATACCACAGGTGGAAAATTCTACGTGTGACAACTTTGCTTTCTGATGATTCAGTATACACAAACTTTGTTTCATGCACAAAATTATTAAAAATATTGCATAAAATTACCTTCAGGCTATGTGCATAAGGTTTATGTGAAACAAATGAATTTCATATTTAGAATTGGGTCTCATCCCCAAAATATCTCATTATGTACATGCAAATATTTTAAAATCTGAGAAAACACAAAATTCAAACACTTCTGGTCCCCAGCATTTTGGCTAAGGAATGCTCAGCCTGTACTGCATCTATGCGTGCATATACACACCCCTGGTTCTTTTTAAAAAAAATAAGTAGAAGCCTATAAATTACACTTCACTGTTTATTGTTTTTTTCTTGCGTAGAATATATTTAGTATACTACTCCATAACGCTAATATAGATTTATTCATTTTGAATGGCTAGAGGGTTTCTCATTATAGTGATACACTATAATTAAAGTCCTATTAATGGCATTTAACTGTCTTTTTGGTCTTATAAATATGCTATCATGGCTATCATTCTAAGTTTGTTCACATGTGTAAACAAATCTGTAGAATATGTATACTCCTAGAAGGGATTGCTGGGTCTAAATTGCTGGAGGCTATTATCACATTGCCTCCAGAGTGTGTGTTCCATATTATACTTCCTCCAAAAAAGTGTGATAGATACCTATTTTCTTTTAACATTCTAGACTTAGAGTGTGCTATAAATATTTTATTTTTTTATTTCTCTAGTAGGTGAAAGATGCTATCTTTTTTTTTTTTTTTTTGAGATGGAGTCTTGCTTTGTTGCCCAGGCTGGAGTGCAGTGGTGTGATCTCAGTTCACTGCAAGCTCTGCCTCCCAGGTTCACACCATTCTCCTGCCTCAGCCTCCTGAGTAGCTGGGACTACAGGCACCCACCACCATGCCTGGCTAATTTTTTTTGTACTTTTTAGTAGAGATGGGGTTTCGCCAGGTTAGCCAGAATGGTCTCGATCTTTTGACCTCATGATCTGCCTGTCTCAGCCTCCCAAAGTGCTGGGATTACAGGTGTGAGCCACCGCGCCCGACTGAAAGATGGTATCTTTATTTCACCTTACATGTAATTATCATCTCATTTGTTTTAAAAGCTGTTTGTATCTTTTGTTTTATGAACTCTGTTTATGTTATTTAATCTTTGTTATTGGAATGTAGATTTTTCTTTTATTGATTTGATGTCTCTATATATTAAAAAAAAGATATTCTCTTCTGTCATATGTACTGCAAATGTTTTCCCCTGGTTTGTCCCTTGAACTTTATTTTTATTTTTAAAAATTCTATTCCTTAAAATAAAAAACAAGTCCCTTGAATTTTAATTTATGGTATTTTTTTCATGCTGAAATGTATAATTTGTGTGTTTTCAATATGTTCATTATAATTTGTATGTTGTAAATATGCTTAATCTCTCCTAGGTTTTTTCATTTTATTCTTTTGTTTCTTGCTTAGAAAGATCTTGCCCTACTCCACTATTATAAAAGCATTCTCCCACATTTTCTTCTAGTACATTTATAGTTTTCTTTTTTTGGTTTAGTTCTTTTATTTGTCTGAAATTTATTTTCTTATAAAAAATGAGAAACAGATACAATTTTACTTTCTACTGGATGGTTAACCAGTTGTACCATTATTATTTATTAAACAACCCATCTTTTCTACCCTGAATTAAAATGCTGTCTTTATCATATTCTAAATTCTTACATATTTCTCAGTCTATTTCTGGACTCTTCATTCTGTTCCACTGATTTGTCTATTCAGGCATCATTACCAAATATTTTAATTAGTTATATATTTATAATGTATTTTCATAGACAATATATGAGTCATTCATATTTATTTATTTATTTATTTTGAGACAGAGTGTCACTCTTGTCACCCAGGCTGGAGTGCAGTGGTGTGATCTTGGCTTACTGCAACCTCCGCCTCCTGGGTTCAAGCTATTCTCCTGCCTCAGCCTCCTGAGTTGCTGGGATTACAGGTGCCCCCCACCACACCTGGCTAATTTTTGTACTTATAGTAGAGACAGGGATTCACCATGTTGGCCAGGCCGGTCTCCAACTCCTAACCTCAGGTGATCTGCCTGCCTTGGCCTTCCAAAGTGCTGGGTTTAGAGGTGTGAGCCACCGTGCCCAGCCAGGGTCGTTTATCTTTAATATTCACCAAATTTCCATTTAATTTATCAGAGTTACTTATTTAAAATCTTTCAGAATTTTTCTAGCTATTCTGGCTTGCTTATCTTTCCAGTAAAATGTAGGATCTACTTGTTTACTGTGAAAAAAAGTCCTTTTGACATTTATGGATAAAATATTAAGGGCAGCCAGAGAGAAAGGTTGGGTTATCCACAAAGGGAAGCCCATCAGACTAACAGCGGATCTCTGAGCAGAAACTCTACAAGCCAGAAGGGAGTGGGGGCCAACATTCAACATTCTTAAAGAAAAGAATTTTCAACCCAGAATTTCATATCCAGCCAAACTAAACTTCATAAGTGAAGGAGAAATAAAATCCTTTACAGACAAGTAAATGCTGAGAGATTTTGTCACCACCAGGTCTGCCTTACAAGAGCTCCTGAAGGAAGCACTAAACATGGAAAGGAACAACTGGTACCAGCCACTGCAAAAACATGCCAAATTGTAAAGACCATCGATGCTATGAAGAAACTGCATCAACTAACGAGCAAAATAACCAGCTAACCTCATAATGACAGGATCAAATTCACACATAATAATATTAACCTTAAATGTAAATGGGCTAAATGCTCCAATTAAAAGACACAGACTGGCAAATTGGATAAAGAGTCCAGACCCACCAGTGTGCTGTATTCAGGAGACCCATCTCATGTGCAGAGACACACATAGGCTCAAAATAAAGGGATGGAGGAAGATCTACCAAGCAAATGGAAAACAAAAAAAAAGCAGGGATTGCAATCCTAGTCTCTGATAAAACAGACTTTAAACCAACAAAGATCAAAAGAGACAAAGAAGGCCATTACATAATGGTAAAGGGATCAATTCAACAAGAAGAGCTAACTATCCTAAATATATATGCACCCAATACAGGAGCACCCAGATTCATAAAGCAAGTCCTTAGAGACCTGCAAAGAGACTTAGACTCCCACACAATAATAATGGGAGACTTTAACACCCCACTGTCAACATTAGACAGATCAACGAGACAGAAAGTTAACAAGGATATTCAGGAATTGAACTCAGCTCTGCACCAAGCGGACCTAACAGACATCTACAGAACTCTCCACCCCAAATCAACAGAATATATATTCTTCTCAGCACCACATCACACACACTTATTCCAAAGTTGACGACATGGTTGGAAACAAAGCACTCCTCAGCAAATGTAAAAGAACAGAAATTATAACAAACTGTCTCTCAGACCACAGTGCAATCAAACTAGAACTCAGGATTAAGAAACTCACTCAAAACTGCTCAACTACATGGAAACTGAACAACCTGCTCCTGAATGACTACTGGGTACATAACAAAATTAAGGCATAAATAAAGATGTTCTTTGAAACCAATGAGAACAAAGACACAACATACCAGAATCTCTGGGACACATTTAAAGCAGTGTGTAGAGGGAAAGTTATAGTACTAAATGCCCATAAGAGAAAGCAGGAAAGATCTAAAATTGACACCCAAACATCACAATTAAAAGAACTAGAGAAGCAAGAGCAAGCACATTCAAAAGATAGCAGAAGACAAGAAATAACTAAGATCAGAGCAGAACTGAAGGAGATAGAGACACAAAAAACCCTTCAAAAAATCAACGAATCCAGGAGCTGGTTTTTTGAAAAGATCAACAAAATTGATAGACCACTAGCAAGACTAAGAAAGAAGAAAAGAGAGAAGAATTAAATAGACACAATAAAACTGATAAAGGGGATATCAACACTGATCCCACAGAAATACAAACTACCATCAGAGAATACTATAAACACCTCTATGCAAATAAACTAGAAAATCATGAAGAAATGGATAAATTCCTGGACACATACACCCTCCCAAGACTAAAACAGGAAGAGGTTGAATCCCTGCATAGACCAATAACAGGCTCTGAAATTGAAGCAATAATTAATAGCCTACCAACCAAAAGAAGTCCAGGACCAGACAGATTCACAGCCAAATTCTACCAGAGGTACAAAGAGGAGCTGGTACCATTCCTTCTGAAACTATTCCAATCAATAGAAAAAGAGGCAATCCTCCCTAACTCATTTTATGAAGCCAGTATCATCCTGATACCAAAGCCTGGCAGAGACACAACAAAAAAAGAGAATTTTAGATCAGTATCCCTGATGAACACCGATGCAAAAATCCTCAATAAAATGCTGGCAAACCAAATCCAGCAGCACATCAAAAAGCTTATCCATCATGATCAAGTTGGCTTCATCCCTGGGATGCAAGGCTGGTTCAACATATGCAAATCAATAAACATAATCTATCATATAAACAGAATCAAAGACAAAAACCACATGATTATCTCAATAGATGCAGAAAAGGCCTTCAACAAAATTCAACAGCCCTTCTTGCTAAAAACTCTCAACAAACTAGGTATTAATGGGATATATCTCAAAATAATAAGACCTATTTATGAAAAACCCACATCCAATATACTGATTGGGCAAAAACTGGAAGCATTCCCTTTGAAAACTGGCACAAGACAGAGATGCCCTCTCTCACCACTCCTATTCAACGTAGTATTGGAAGTTCTGGCCAGGGCAATCAGGCGAGAGAAAGAAATAAAGGGTATTAAATTAGGAAAAGAGGAAGTCAAATTGTCCCTGTTTGCAGATGACATGATGATTGTATATTTAGAAAACCCAATCGTCTCAGCCCAAAAACTCTTTGAGCTGATAAGCAACTTCAGCAAAGTCTCAGAATACAAAACCAATGTGCAAAAATCACAAGCGTTCCTATACACCAATAACAGACAAACAGAGAGCCAAATCATGAGTGAACCCCCATTCACAATTGCTTCAAAGAGAATAAAATACCTAGGTATCCAACTTACAAGGGATGAGAAGGACTTCTTCAAGGAGAACTACAAACCACTGCTCCACGAAATAAAAGAGGACACAAACAAATGGAAGAACATTCCATGCCCATGGATAGGAAGAATCAATATCGTGAAAATGGCCATACTGCCCAAGGTAATTTATAGATTCAATGCCATCCCCATCAAGCTACCAATGACTTTCTTCACAGAATTGGAAAAAATTACTTTAAAGTTCATATGGAACCAAAAAAGAGCCCGCATTGCCAAGACAATCCTAAGCCAAAAGAACAAAGCTGGAGGCATCACACTACCTGACTTCAAACTATACTACAAGACTACAGTAACCAAAACAGCATGGTACTGGTACCAAAACAGAGATATAGACCAATGGAACAGAACAGAGCCCTAACTAATAATACCACACATCTACAACCATCTGATCTTTGACAAAGCTGACAAAAACAAGAAATGGGGAAAGGATTCCCTATTTAATAAATGGTGCTGGGAAAACACTGGATCCCTTCCTTACACCTTATACAAAAATTAATTCAAGATGGATTAAAGACTTAAATGTTAGATCTAAAACCAAAAAACGCTAGAAGAAAACCTAGGCAATAACATTCAGGACATAGGCATGGGCAAGGACTTCATAACTAAAACACCAAAAGCAATGGCAACAAAAGCCAAAATTGACAAATGGGATCTAATTAAACTAAAGAGCTTCTGCACAGCAAAACAAACTACCATCAGAATGAACAGGCACCCTACAGAATGGGAGAAAATTTTTACAATCTACCCATCTGACAAAGGGCTAATATCCAGAATCTACAAAGAACTTAAGCAAATTTACAAGAAAAAATCAAACAACCCCATCAAAAAGTGGGCAAAGGATATGAACAGACACTTCTCAAAAGAAGACATTTATGCAGCCAACAGACACATGAAAAAATGCTCATCATCACTGGCCATCAGAGAAATGCAGATCAAAACCACAAAGAGATACCATCTCACACCAGTTAGAATGGCGATCATTAAAAAGCCAGGAAACAACAGGTGCTAGAGAGGATGTGGAGAAATAGGAACACTTTTACACTGTTGGTGGGACTGTAAACTAGTTTGACCATTGTGGAAGACAGTGTGGCAATTCCTCAAGGACCTAGAACTAGAAATACCATTTGACCCAGCCATCCCATTACTGGGTATATACCCAAAGGATTATAAATCATGCTGCTATAAAGACACATGCACACGTATGTTTATTGTGGCACTATTCACAATAGCAAAGACTTGGAACCAACCAAAATGTCCATCAATGATAGACTGGATTAAGAAAATGTGGCACATATACACCAAGGAATACTATGCAACCATAAAAAATGATGAGTTCATGTCCTTTGCAGGGACATGGATGAAGCTGGAAACCATCATTCTGAGCAAACTATCGCAAGGACAGAAAACCAAACACGGCATGTTCTCACTCATAGGTGGGAATTGAACAATGAGAATAGTTGGACACAGGGTGGGGAACATCACGCACCGGGGCCTGTCGTGGGGTGGGGGGAAGGGGGAGGGATAGCATTAGGAGATATACCTAATGTAAATGATGAGTTAATGGGTGCAGCACACCAACATGACACATGTATGCATATGTAACACACCTGCATGTTGTTCACATGTACCCTAGAACTTAAAGTATATATATATATATATATATAAAAGAATATAACACTATACGCTAGTAGTCTAGGGGAGGGGTCAGCAAACTATATCCCACAGGCCAAAATTTATCCTACTCGCTGTATATCTATAACCCATGAACTAATAATAACTTTTTTTTTTTTGAGACAGAGTCTCGCTATGTTGCCCAGGCTGGAGTGCAGTGGCACGATCTTGGCTCACTGGAAGCTCCGCCTCCCAGGTTCAGACCATTCTCCTGCCTCAGCCTCCCGAGTGGCTGGGACTACAGGTGCCCACCACCATGCCCAGCTAATTTTTTGTATTTTTTTAGTAGAGATGGGGTTTCATTGTGTTAGCCAGGATGTCCTCAATCTCCTGACCTCATGATCTGCCCGCCTCAGCCTCCCAAAGTGCTGGGATTACTGAGCCACCGTGCCCGGGCAGAATAAAATTTTTTTAAGTCTTAAATGCTTGAAAAAAACTTTGAAAGAAAAATGATATTTCATGACACAAGAAAATTATATAAAATTCAAATTTCAGTATCCATGAATTTTTTTTGGACCACAACCATGCTCACTCATTTATGTATTAGTTATGACTGAGTTCTTGCTACAAAGGCAAAGTTGAGTAGTTGTAGCAGAAACCTTGTGGCCCACAGAGCCTAAATTATTTACTATCTGGCCCTGAAAAGTTTGCCGATTCTGATCTAGGGCATGATTCTCAAAGTGTCAGAATCCTTGAGGTTAGCCTAGGATTCTATTTTGAATAGGCTCCTCCCCTCCATTCTTATGCCCATTAAGTGAGACAATCATGAAAATAAATAGAAGCAATATGAGATGATAATTGCTTCAATGGCTGTGGGTGGGCAGTGGAAATAGGTTAGATAGCACCTAGATCCACCTGGAGGGAGCCAGGAAGTCTTCATCTTACATATTGTCAGTGAAGAAGGAAAGGAAGGCATTTTCCTGCCAGAATAGCAGAAAATGAGAATTTCAGAGGAAGGCCAGAGGTAGTCCAGGATGTTCACAGAACTTAATATTGTTTCCAAGAGACCATATAAAATAGTGTTGAGGAATGTCAATACTGAAGTCTGTTTGTCATTTATTATCAGAGGGACTTGGGGCAAGTCACTTAACTCTTGGTGCCTCAGTCTCTTCACTGCAATTGGGTCTAATAAGTATGCTTCAGTTTATTCATCTGCAAGAGGAATTGCTGTGGTGGTCATTAAGACTTGTTAGAACAATGCCTGGCCCATACTAAGTGAGATGTAAGAGTTAGTTATTGTTATGATGGATACAGAGTAAAGTCAGAGGGTGGAGTGGGGAGAGGTAGGGTTGGAGAGGTAAGGGCTAGATCTTGAAAGGCTTGTGAGTGTATATAGTATTTCAGCAAGTGATGGGGCCTGCCACAGTGGCTCATGCTTGTAATCCTAGCACTTTGGGAGGCCCAAGGCGAGCTGATCATGTGAGCTCAGGAGTTAGAGACCAGCCTGGGCAACATGGCAAAACCCCGTGTCTACTAAAAATACAAAAAATTAGCTAGGCGTGGTGGCACATGCCTGTAATCCCAGCTGCTCAGGAGGCTGAGGCACAAGAATCACCTAAGCCCAGGAGGCAGAGGTTGCCGTGAGCCAAGATTGTGCCACCGCACTCCAGCCTGGGCAACAAGCAAGACTCTGTCTCAAAAAAAAAAAAAAAAAAAAGTTTGGTAAGTGATGAGCATCTGCAGCAGACTGTTACACTGGTAGCTTCCAGTGAACCACAGCTCATAGTATTCATATCCTTGGGTAATCTCCTCTCACATTGACTCTGGATGTTGCCATGTTACTTGCTTTAACTAATTGGACATTGGCAAATGTGATGCAAACAGAAGCTTCATAGGTACATTAGGGCTTATCCTCCTGAAACGCTTTTTCTTAAAATCCTGATCCAGTATGTAAAGAGGTCCAATTATATGCTGGAGAGACCATATGAACAGAGAGACATACACAGCCAGTCCCCAGCATTTTCAGCCATCTCAGTGGGGATGTCCGACCTATGAGTAATGTCATCTTGGATTTCTAGGCCCAGTTTAACAGTGTGAGGACTGCAGCCACAAGAGTGACCCCAGGCGGGAACAGCAGAAGAACCACTTCACTGAGCCCAGCCCAGATTGCAAAATTGTGATCAAATACATGGTTGTTTGAAGTCACTGTGGAAATAGATAACTGAAACATTAGCATTAAGGAATTTTGTTCATGGAAATTATCAGATTTGTATCTATCAAGGGGACTTTGTTGACAATGTGTGAGATGATATGAGACTAGAAGAAGGGATACTGGTAAGAATGTTAGTTCATTGGTCAAAAGAAAAATCATAAATAGTTGAATTAAAGCAGTGGGAAAGAGGATGGAAAAGAGAGAAATGAGAAGACTTTCTTCTCTGCTGAGTGCCTCTGCCCCAGGTCCTGTGCCTTCCTCTTTCTTGCTTTGCTCCCTGATTCTGAGGTGTGAGCCACTGTGCCTGGCAAGACACCCAACATTTAATAAGTACTTAGTAGATTCCAGGTACTGTAATAACTAGTCACAATCAACTCAATAAATTTTAGCTCCTATGATTATTTAGCAGAGTACCTGACACCTAGAAAGCACACTGTAGATATTAGGTCTTCAAAGATACATTCAGATACAGATGACTTTAAATAAGAAAAAATATATTTAACCCCTGATAATCTGTGTCTTCTTTGTGAAACAGGAATTGAAGAAATCTGGCAAGAGTATGAGTGAGGGTATTGGAGACAGCCATGGGGGAGTGAGAAATAAGCTTAGGTCTATGCAGTATCACGTTGTTAAGTAGTGGTAAGGACCTGTTGAGATTAGACACCATAATTAGTAGTGGCTCCTTCCTATATCATTAAGAAAATTAAGTCACTTTTCTCCAGCAGCCCTCTACATGCTAGAGGCAAACATTTGGATTAATCCAGGTTGGAAATTGGAGGATGAGTGTCATATAGAGAGACAATGGAATCAAATATATTGGCAAAATAATGGTCAAAACAAAGTTCCATATGGCCTAGACTAGATGAGGAAGGATGTGAAGCCAGGAGCGCATGGTATGCTTAGAGAAAGAGAGGGGTCAAGATGGACAAGGGGAAAGACTGCAGACTTGGTGAAAGTATGGAGGGGAGAACATCGATACCTAAATCTCCAGTTGTGTTAGTCCAGAGTCTGCTAGTCTAGTCTAAAGGACAAGAGCATTGATATGGTTTGGATCTGTGTCCCTGCCCAAATCTCCTGTTCAATTGTAATCCTCAGCATTGGAGGTGGAGCCTGGTGGGAAGTGACTGGATCATCAAGGTTGATCCTTTATGAATAGTTTAGCCCCATCTCCTTGTGTTCTGTTCTCCTGAAAGCGAGTTCTTGCAAGATCTTGTTTAAAAGTATGTAACACCTCCCTCCTCTCTCTCTTGCTTCTGCTCCCATCATGTGAGACACCTTGCTCCCTCTTTGCCTTGCACCATGATTGAAAGTTTCCTGAGGCCTCCCCAGAACTGAGTGGATGTCAGCTTCATTCTTCCTGTACAGCCTGCAGACCTGTGAGCCAATTAAACTTATTTTCTTCATAAATTACCCAGTTTCAGGTGTCTCTTTATAGCAACGTGAGAACAGACTAATACAAGCACCATCTTGGATCAAGAATTTAAGAACCTTTAAAAAATTAACCTCTAAAACTCTATGACTTACTGTAATGGCACAAATTCATAAGAATGATCAGTCTGTGGTTTGTTTTGGAGAAATCACTTATGTATGTTTCACAGAAGAGAATAATGCTGTGACTTTGACTTCTTATGATCATAAAAACTTGAAAAGACAACAAAGTGACACAGGTACGAAAGTTTTAAGAGTAAATGTTTCCTTCTCTCTAATCCTAATTATGAGAGGTAATCACCCTTACAGGTGGGTGTTGTCCTAGCTTGGGTTCCCCAAAAAGTAGAGCCTGAGACAGGGACTTGAGGACTTAGGTGCAGTTAGGCCATGTGAAAGTCACAGGGAGCAAGAGAAAGAGGGAGAGAAGCAGGAGGCGGCAACATAGGGACATATCATCAAAATTCTGAGGTTCAATTCCACCAGGACCTGTGAAAGTTAAACTTACTAAAAATAAAATAAAATAAAATAGGACTGGGCATGGTGGCTCACGCCTGTAATCCCAGCACTTTGGGAGGCCGAGGCAGGTGGATAATGAGGTCAGGAGATCAAGACCATCCTGGCTAACACGGTGAAACCCTGTCTCTACTAAAAAATACAAAAAATTAGCTGGGCATGGTGGCGGGCGACTGCAGTCCCAGCTATGCTGGAGGCTGAGGCAGGAGAATGGCATGAACCCGGGAAGCGGAGCTTGCAGTGAGTGGAGATCCCACCACCGCACTCCAGCCTGGGTGATAGAGCGAGACTTCGTCTCAAAAAAAATAAATAAATAAAAATAAATAAATAAATAAATAAATAAAACAAAAAAATAAATAAAATAGTTTTTCCGTGGAGCATGTTAAATACAAGCAAACACAATAAACTTAGAATTAGCATATGACCCAGCATTTTCACTCCCTAGCATATACCCCAAAGAATTTAAAGTTGGGACTCAAACAGATACTTGTACACTAATGTTCATAGTGGCGTTATTCACAATATTCAAAATGTGGAACAACCAAATGCCCCCTCAGCAGATGAATGTATCAACAAAAGTTGATATATACATACAATGGAATATTATTCAGCCTTTAAAAGGAATGGCTGGGCACAGTGGCTCACACCTGTAATCCCAGCACTTTGGGAGGCCAAAGTGGGCAGATCATGAGGTCAGGAGATCAAGACCATCCTGGCCAACATGGTGAAACACCGTCACTACTAAAAATACAAAAATTAGCCAGGCATGCTGGCGCATGCCTATAGTCCCAACTACTGGGGAGGCTGAGGCAGGAGAATTGCTTGAACCTGGGAGGCTGAGGCTACAGTAAGCTGAGATGGTGCCACTGTACTCCAGCCTGGGTGACAGAGCAAGACTCCATCTCAAAAAAAAAAAAAAAAAAAAAAAAAAAGATTACAGTGGTAAATTTATATTGTGTATATTTTACTGCAATTTTAAAAAGTGTACAGGATGACTCCCACACTTGTCCACTTGAAGGCTGTGGGTTGTGGTGGGGCTGGGGAATTTATGCATTAGCTCTCATTCTACATTGGTAGAGTGTTGCTCACTCACTTTTCCTAGGTGGCTCTTGTTTGCAAGGCTAAGTGGGCTTCCTTGAGAAGCCCCCAAGGCAGAGTATGAAAAGACCACAGGCATGCTCTTTTGGTGGGACATCACCACTACACTCAGAGCATGTGTGGAACCACCTACACAGCTGTGGCTGAAATCAGAGATGGACTGAGGGTATGCAATCTGAGGCCTCAAAAGGCCTCTGGTACAAATATGTATTCTTTTAGATAATTCTCTCATGCATTTACAAATATACAAATAAGGCTCTATCTATATCTACACATATTTTTATATACTGATAATTTTACTTTTGCAAATCATGCTATTCATGTTGTTTGGCAAACTTGCTTTCCTCATAGATATATTTCTAGCTTTGTACTTATAGATGCACCTCAATCTGTTTAGCCACTGCAGAGTAATCCATTGTATATGGAGGTACCCTAATTTTTTTTAACCCACTGCAATTGTACCTTCGCATTCATCAATAACAAATGCGTTTTGCTAAGGTCACGAGTGACTTTCATATCTTTAAACCCAATCAGTCATTTTTAGGGACTTCTATGGCCTTCACTTGCTTTCATCTTCTTTGATGTGTTTGCTTTGACATTTGCATCGTGATGGTATATTCTTTGCTTCAAGTCACACATTTTCAGATGTAATTTTAAAAGAATTAGTAAATATGGTGACAGATTCAAAGTCAAATCATCATATAAGATAGAACAGGGATTGTTTTCCTTGTCTTTTTATAAAAAGCATTTTTCCAAGCTGTTTGCTCCTGAATTTTCTGTAAGCAAGAAAAAACTCTCAAAAATGTTTGACTTGATGTTTGAAGAAAATATCTGCTAATTATAGTTTGCAGGCATGTGCAACAAAATAACATACATGTGGATTACAGCATTCTGTATTGTTTGCTGACGCTGAGTGAAATAGGCTATTATTAGTTGAGAATTATGTGGGCAGGATATAGATGGGGTGATTTTAACAATTAAGTGAAAAGACACTTTTTTTTCATTCAATGTCAATACATTTTAATGTCTCTCAAAATCCAGTTTTATTTAATTGAAATCATTTCAGGAGATTTAGGAGTATTTATGTTGAGCTTCTATTAACCTTTCAAATTTAGGGTTGACACTTGGGACTTAGATTACAAAGTATAACATTTGTATTAGTTCGCATGCAAAAAGCACAAGTTCGTCCATCCTGGGTGCCTCAGTCTGTTTAGGCTGCCATAACAAAATACCGTAGACTGGGTGGCTTAACAACAGACATCTATTTCTCACAGTACTGGAGGCGGATTATGATCAAGGTGCCAGGCCAGGCACGGTGGCTCACACCTGTAATCCCAGCACTTTGGGAGGCCAAGGTGGGCGGATCATGAGGTCAAGAGATCGAGACCATTTTGGCCAACATGGTGAAACTCTGTCTGTACTAAAAATACAAAAATTAGCTGGGCATGGTGGCACATGCCTGCAGTCCCAGCTACTTGGGAGGCTGAGGCAGGAGAACCCAGGAGGTGGAGGGAGGCGGAGGTTGCAGTGAGGTCGCACTGCACTCCAGCCTGGCTACAGAGCGAAACTCCGTCTCAAAAAATAAATAAATAAATAAACAAACAAACAAACAAACAAACATCAAGGTGCCAGCAGATTCAGCAACTGGTGAGGACCCTGGCCCTGCTTGTTGACAGCTGCCTTCTCATTACATATTCACATGGCAGAGAAAGGAAGCTTTTGTGTCTCTTCCTCTTCTTCTTTCTTTTTTCTTTCTTTCTTTTTTTTTTTTTAACTAGTCAAAGAACTTTATTAACCTTTGTTTCAAACTTTATTCCCAGGCTTCTTCGGTTTAATTAGCTGCAAAGAATGAACTGTGTATAAGCAAATACTGAAAAGAGCTGCAGTGTCAAAGGGGCTTGGGCTTAAAGATATTAGAGATCTAGATTTTATCAGATCCATAAACAAATATTTCTTAAAAAGCAGTCATAATATAAAATGGCAGCTCCCAGTAACTTCTTCATGTTTTATCTTCAGAAGTTGACTCAGTTCAGTTTGCCTCATTCTTGGAAGCCTCATCAAAATTCTCCACAAGCTCTGGAACTTCATTATCATCATCATCATCCTCTCCAGTAGCAAGTGGTGCTTTTCCATCCACAGATTGTTTGGGCAGAGCTTCAGCCAGTCTCCTTAAACTAGGCGGACTGTCTGCACCAAGCTGGTTTAAGACGCTGGCTAGCATTTCTGTCAGCTGCTTTGTCCCAGCATGGCCTGTAATGGTGAAGTGTTCGCTGCCAGAGATGCCTGAACCTTAGGGTGGTTAAAGGGGATCACTGTTCCTTGGTTTGTAAACATAGTCACCTCTTCAATACGAGAGATATTGTTTACCCCTCACTTCTTTAAGGAGAACTGAAGTTTTTGAACATCTGCTGTGGCTGTTCTATGAACCACCTTCTTCTTTCTGTGAGCAGTTCCTTTCCCACCAATGCACATTCGTGCCTGCAGTTTGGCGAGTTTTTCCTGGTTCATGATCGTTTCTTTCATCTTGTCCGAGCAGATAAGGGGTCGCGCGGGGGACTAGGATTGGTCCTCAGGGGGTCTCCCGTGGACCAGCTGAGATGAAGCGCACACATGCTAGAACGCAAGATGGCAGCCCTTCCTCTTCTTAAAAAGGCATGAATCCCGTTATGGGGGCTCTACATCCGTGACCTCATCTAAATAGAATGACCTCCCAAAGGCTCACTCTTTAGTACCATCACACTATGGGTTTAGGGCTTCAACATATGAGTGATGGGGGCACATGAGCATCCAGTCCATAAGGCAGGGATATGTGTTTTGCCGCTTATTATGTGTGTGACCATGGTTGTATCACTTAACCTTAGTTTTCTCATCTACAAAATGAGTCATATTTTATAATCTCGTACAGCTCATGTGAAGATGAAATAGGATAACATTTCTTTTCTTCCTTTTTTTTCTTTTTTTTTTTTTTGAGACGGAGTTTCGCTCTTGTTGCCCAGGCTGGAGTGCAGTGGCACAATCTTTGCTCACTGCAACCTCCACCTCCGAGGTACAAGCAATTGTCCTGCCTCAGCCTCCCAAGTAACTGGGATTACAGGGGCGTGCCACCACGCCTATCTAATTTTTGTATTGTTTTAGTAGAGATGGAGTTTCACTACGTTGGCCAGGCTAGTCTCCAATTCCTGAGCTCAAGTGATCCGCCCTCCTTGGCCTCCCAAAGTGTTGGGATTACAGTCGTGAGCCACCACACCCAGCCAAAATGGGATAACATTACTAAAGTGTTTGATGATGCCTTTTGTGTAGACAGCTATTATTAGGATACTTCTCTGAGTATAAAACGTTACTCACTCTTTACGGTTCTTCAATATCATGGTGGTCAGATGGGTTGGAAGGGCATACTTTCAGTAGGACTCAATGGAACATGAAACTATTAATTGTGTCAGCAAGGCACCCTAATTGGAAAGGTGATTTGTCAGCACTGAATCCATCTACACTTGCTAGATTCTGATAAGGATTAGGGATGTAGTCAGGGATTCACACAATGCCAACTGACCAGGAGGTAGGTCAAAGTCATGGGCTTCGTTTCATTTTTATCACATTCTTACCTCCCAAGGATACTAGAGTCCAGAGACTGATGTAAGAGCTTTAAGCCTAGGGTCCCTCTGCTTCCAAGATAGAGCGTAGTGAATGGGCTTCCGATATACTCTTGCAAATGAGCTTTTCCTGTAGAGAAACTTAGACTGTCCTAAGAGTCTCAAAGGGGGTCTATGACCCAACAGACATTACAAGCGTCTAACCATAAAGAAATTTCTAGTATTTTCCATAGCATCCTCCTCATCTAAATATCTTTTGACCTGTGCTTTCTAGTTAAAATTTTTATTTCTTTTCTCTAGGAAAAGATTAAATTTGGTTGGGATACTCACAATCTAAAATTGAACAAATGAATATATGTACTTTTTTTTGGAGGGATTGTTAATTAAGAAACAGAGAAGAGCTATCTGTAAAGTAGAAAATCATGAAAGATAGAGAAGTTGCAGTCATTTTCCATAATTTTAATAGTGCCGTGTAACCTAAACACCCTTGGCCTTCACAGCCAGTGGGTGTAAACAAGGTCATAGGAACATTAGTAAGACCTGAATTTAGCATCCTTATTATCCCTTCCTGACATATTTCAGGACCCCAGCTCATCTCTGATTTCATGGATGTTTAACTTGTGCTCAGGAACACGTCCATACATGCTCTAATTTTGTATCATTACTGAAGTCCGTTACTAGGAACCATTGTATTGTGGTTCTTCAATATTGCCACTGTGGCCAGGATCTCCAGTGGGAATGCTACTTCCTGGCACTTCTGCTCCACTGCTGTGCTGAGATTCCTGCCAGATGCCATCCTGTGCTGTGCAGAGATTGGGGACATGCTCGTCTCTTCTCTAAGCAGCAATTTGGCACCTAAGCTCCATAGTGCTATTGTGTATGCAGTTTGTCTTTTTTTTTTTTTTTTTTGAGACAGAGTCTCGTTCTGTCACCCAGGCTGAAGTGCAATGGTGTGATCTCGGCTCACTGCAACCTCCGTCTCCTGGGTTCAAGCAATTCTCCTGCCTCAGCCTCCCGAGTAGCTGGGATTACAGGCACCCGCCACCATGCCTGGCTAATTTTTTTTTTTTGAGACGGAGTCTCACTCTGCTGCCCAAGCTGGAGTGCAGTGGTGCGATCTCGGCTCACTGCAACCTCCATCTCCGGGGTTCAAGCGATTCTCCCGCCTCAGCCTCCTGAGTAGCTGGGATTACAGTTACGTGCCACCACACCCGGAAAAGTTTTGTATTTTTAGTAGAGATGGGGTTTCACCATGTTGGTCAGGCTGGTCTCGAACTCCTGACCTCGTGATCCGCCCACCTCGGCCTCCCAAAGTGCTGGGAATATAGGCGTGAGCCACCATGCCTGGCCTATGCAGTTTGTCTTGTAAGCCTCTTGTCATAATGCTTTTGCTTTTATTTATAACCCCTGCTTCTCTACAGGGTGTCCCTGAGGGTTGGATAATGGACACTTTTCTATCCTTCTTTTCCACATCTTTCTTTTCTCTGTTTCAGATTACTATGCAAAACCACCTTGACTTCCTTTTTTTTGTTTGTTTGTTTTTTTTTTTTTGAGACTGAGTCTTGCTCTCTCACCCAGGTTGGAGTGCAGTGGCACGATCTCGGCACACTGTAACCTCCACCTCCAGGGTTCAAGCGATTCTCCTGCCTCAGCCTCCCTAGTAGCTGGCACTACAGGCACCTGCCACTAAACCCAGTTAATTTGTGTACTTTTAGTAGAGATGGAGTTTCACCATGTTGGCCAGGCTGGTCTCGAACTCCTGACCTCAAGTGATCCCCCTGCCTCGGCCTCCCAAAGTGCTGGGATTACAGGCATGAGCCACCATGCCCGGCCACCTTGCTTTCTTTTCTGCAGGGGTGGGGTAGGTAAATTCTGCATGTAGAGTAATGAATGCAGATAAATCTTTGAGGCTGGAAATCTGGGGAAGTTACCAAAAGGTTAATGAAGTGCCTATGCTTAGCTTAGGCACTTCATTAAACTTTTAATAATAGTAATAATAAATGTTTTATGTCAGTTGGAATTCTTTGGGCTCAAAGTAATAAAATATTTAATTTATAGTGTCTTAAGCAATAAAGGCATTAATGTCCCTTCTGCTCCAAAATATTAGGGCTCTGGATAAATGCCCAATGTAAGACTTTGTCTGTTTTATTTATTAGTGTATCCCCCAAAGTCTAGAAGACCTGGCAATAGTAAGCGCCCAGTAAATACTTGCTGAATGGACAAATGAATGTCTTTTCCACTCTCCTGACTTTTCACTCACAAGCATGACACGGCTGCAGCTGCTCTATTATGTTATCATAAGGCAATGACCAGAGCAAGAATAAAGGGTGCTCAAGATAAAATACTCTATCCACACATATCTTTGTTAGGAAGGACAAAAATTTTTCTGAGAAGACATCAGCAGACTTCTCCTTTTCATTGGCCAGAAATGGAACATCAGCTCACCCTTAGACCACTCAACATATGAAGAATATGAGGTTGTCATAATTGACTTCAGTTGGTCTTGATTCATTTCAGGAGGTTGGGTACTATTCTGCAGCCCAAACCAAATCAGGGCCCTGCTAGCAAGAAAGAAGAGAATGTTGGGGACCAACAGGTGCCTGCTACACCCTTTCCAACATTCCCAGCCCCAGTTTTCATATTTGTTGCATTTCCTCCCATGCAGCACACTTTGGTCATTGGAACAAAATAATTGGCCATGTCCTCATTTTTAAAGAGTCTTTCATAGAAAAGTTAGCAGAATATCTGGCCTGCATATTATTTAAATGAAGGGAAAGCTTAGCAGTTCAGAACATCACCATCTCTGAAACTAAAGTATATTTAGGCTGGGCGTGGTGGATCACACCTGTAATCCCAGTACTTTGGGAGGCTGAGGCAGGCGGATCACCTGAGGTCAGGAGTTCGAGACCAGCCTGGCCGACATGGTGAAACCCCGTGTCTACTAAAATTACAAAAATTAGCCAGTATGGTGGCGAGCGCCTGTACTCCCAGCTACTCGGGAGGCTGAGGCATGAGAATCTCTTGAACCTGGGAGGCAGGAGGTTGCAGTGAGCGGAGATCATGCCATTGCACTCCAGCCTGGGGAATGGAGCAAGACCCTGTCTCTAAATAAATAGATAAAGAAAGAAAGAAAGTATATTGAGAGCCTCCAAGTTGCCAGTGTTCTTTCTTGAACATTACACTACAATTCAAATTTTTCATTAATTCTGGCTGACCTCCCTCATACCTAGCCCAAGTTTTTAAGACATATGGATTGAGAAGTTTGTATTCAAAAGTTCTTTTTTTCCCCCGTGTGATGCTTGAATAGATAACATTGAACTGACATTCTATTAGTACTCTAGTAATGGGCCAGCTCATTCCTTCTTTAATCCAACTTCATGAAGCAACCTGTGTACCTAGAAAAGAAATCTTTGCATCATTAAATTGAAATGAATTAGACTTTTAGACACAGTGGGTGGTTTTAGCTGTGTCATGCAACGTTTTGAAGAAGGGGCTTCTGTAGACATAGACACAGAGATATCAAGGAGGCATTAAAAAAAAAGCAGGTGCAAAATGAAGAAATAAATTGTACCCTAAGAGCTCTTGTCCATCTAGAACATGCAGCTTTATATTCTAGGGACACAAAGTACTCTTTCTCAACTTAAGGAATAGTCATGTATAATTTCCCCCAGACAGCATGAACATCCAGATGCCTAGTCCTCTTAGGGGTTCAGAAACCCTGAACCAGTGGTTGAAAAATCACTGGTATTAATAAAAGGCCTCCTGTCAGTAAAAGGTTATTAGAGAGTAACCGGGGAGCACTTTCCTTTAGAAGAGTGTGTTCAGAGCCATTAGAATGCCCAGAACTAGTTAACTGAGGGCATTTTAACTGTCACTGAAGAGGCAAAATGGCAGTCATGCTGGGCTCCAATCACTGTTGGCCACCATGGAAACCATCTCTCAGAACTGGCTTCCAGCTGCTTACATTTCACATCTTGGTGACCTCAGGACAAACACAGGAGCATTTTTATGTTATTTTAAATCTTCAAATGCAGGCAGCTTCAGACAGAGTCTCAAGTTATCACCAGATTAATTGGAAATATTTGGACAGTCAGGAAGTGGTAAAGTTGTAGAAATTAGTAGGATATTGAATTCAGAGGTACATCCTTTTACATCTTAGCTCTCAGTCATCTTGGATAAATTATTATTATTATTATTATTTGAGACAGAGTTTCACTCTTGTTGCCCAGGCTGAAGTGCAATGGCACGATCTTGGCTCACCACAACTTCTGCCTACTGGGTTCAAGCAGTTCTCCTGCCTCAGCGTCCCGAGTAGCTGGGATTACAGGCATGCGCCACCATGCCCAGCTAATTTTGTGTTTTTAGTAGAGACGGGGTTTCTCCATGTTGGTCAGGCTGGTCTTGAACTCCCAACCTCAGGTGATCCACCCTGCTTGGCCTCCCAAAGTGCTGGGATTACAGGTGTGAGCCACTGCACCCAGCCTTGGATAAATTATTTAATAAATCATTGAATCACTCTTTCCTCCCCCATGAAATGTGGATGAGAATGTTTATGTGGTTATTTTCTGGGGATTAAATGCAGTAACCAGAAGGAGCCAAAACATGGTAGGTACTCAATAATTATTTATTTCTTTATCTCCTGCCCTTTCCTTTCCTCCAACCTCTACTCCACTCTTCCTCTCTTCCTTGCATTCCCGCAACTCCTTCTTTCTCAGAAAGCTAACATACTTAGGCCAATTAGCTTTCTTTTTCAGAGAGCTAGCATATGTAGGCCAATAAACCTACTATATGTAGGCCCAATTCATTGATCAATTTTTGGGTACCTACTAAGCACCAGATACCCTTCTAAATATGTGAGCTACACAGTGAAAAAGGTAAGGTCTTGGCAGGGGGGCTTTTGTGTAAACAAATGTAGAATAAGGATTTATTGATATTCTAGTGCTGTGCTATAACTTAACAGGCAAATTTAAATTGTGTAATGTTTTTGTCACAAAATGCTCAAAAAGTCAGACCTGAGCTTACAGGGCTAAACTTCCGCTTCCTTCTTTTTTTTTTTTTTTTTTTTTTGAGACGGAGTCTCGCTCTGTCGCCCAGGCTGGAGTGCAGTGGCGCGATCTCGGCTGACTGCAAGCTCCGCCTCCCGGGTTCACGCCATTCTCCCGCCTCAGTGTGACTGCAAGCTCCGCCTCCCGGGTTCACGCCATTCTCCCGCCTCAGTGTGACTGCAAGCTCCGCCTCCCAGGTTCACGCCATTCTCCCGCCTCAGTCTCCTGAGTAGCTGGGACTACAGGCCCCCGCCACAACACCCGGCTAATTTTTTTTGTATTTCCCCTTCCTTCTTTGCTTTCAAAATCCAGGCTTAGAGGTACAAAAACCTATGTTGTCTGAGACAGGAAGCACTCCAAAGTTTGAAGAAGAGGGCAGCAGCCCAACTCAGAAGAACTGGACTCCCCAGCACTATAAGGAGAGAGGGTGGTGGTTCCACCAGAGGTGAGGACTTGCTTTCTGCTCTCTACAGCACCCCAAAGAGGGATGCCTAGAGAATCCGTACTGAGTACCACAGCCCTGTCCCAGGGGCTTAATGGGACAGAGAGAGAGTGTGTGCCTGGTACAGAGGTAAGTTTATTTTTGATGGACCTGGTATATCACAGGAACTGCCACTATGGCCTTAACCCACCCTGTGGATTGAGCAAGTAGGAGTTTGTGTATGATCTACCGGGAGGAGCAGGGGATAAAGGCCCTGAAAATTAAGTGGCATTTTATGTCCCCCCAGTGCTGGTTGGGGCAGGCTGTGGAAAAAACAAGCCATAATTAATTTGATTTAGAAAAATTAAGAAGTTTGTTCTTGTGCACTCAAGGGTTATGGAACAGGTCAAGCCATTCTCAAAAAACCATTGTCCAGTGTTGCTTGACCCAGTTAAAATCACCAGGTGTGTCTAAAAGTTTCTGACTAGTTTCAATCCAATGATATACGGATTTCTTTTTTGTGGTGCACAGGTTACATTATGAACCTGGACTAGAAGGGAATGAGTTGACCCATTATAGAGTATTAACAGAATGTTAATTCTGTGGCACTTACTCAGGCATCCTCTTGCAAGAAAAGAACTTTTTGAACGTAGACTTCTCAATCCACATGTCTTAAAAACTTGGGCTAGGTGTGAAGGAGATCAGCTATAATTAAGAAAAAATCTGAATTGTATTGTGATGTACAAGATAGAATATTTGTTATTTAAAATTTGCATCAAAGAAACATAATTCATTTGGTCTAAAGAAGTATTTCCAAGTCAAGATTCATCTAAGTCTGCTTTATTTGTAGAAACTATGCCTTATTGGTTAAGATCCCTAACTTATACTTAAAAAGTAATACCACAAAAACATAAAATACAGACAATTATCCTAAGTAAATTGATCCTAAGTAAACTGCTGATCTTGAATATTAGTTTAACAAAATCAGAAACTTGTACAAATGTAAATCAAAACTCAACAAGGTTGAGCTGCTGAAAAAGGGGGAGATGCAAATGAGCAGATCTTCCACAGATGAGAGCAATAGTTACTATTTTCATATGCCAAGGTTTTACCTACAACATAATAGTAAGAGACAATAACTATTGGCTGGGTGCGGTGGCTCACGCCTGTAATCCCAGCACTTTGGGAGGCCGAGGTGAGCTGATCACCTGAGGTTGGGGGTTCGAGACCAGCCTGACCAACATGGAGAAACCCATCTCTACTAAAAATACAAAAAATTAGCTGGCTGTGATGGTGCATGCCTGTAATCCCAGCTACTCGGGAGGCTGAGGCAGGAGAATCACTTGAACCTGGGAGGGGGAGGTTGCGGTGAGCCAAGATCATGCCATTGCACTCCAGCCTGGGCAACAAGAACGAAACTCTGTCTCAAAAAAAAAAAAAATTTATGAAATATGTTCCTTATTTTGTTCTGTGTTTCCTATATAAGCATCAAGTCAAAGTAGATTACAAAGCACCTTACAATGCCTACTGACCACATGCCACATGGCTAAATGACTCTACACCTCTATGAAGGTTCCCCAGCCTTTTTTTTTTTTTTTGAGATGGAGTCTTGCTCTGTTACCCACTGGAGTGCAGTGGCACAATCTCGGCTCACTGCAACCTCCGCCTCCTGGGTTCAAGCAATTCTCCGGCCTCAGCCTCCCGAGTAGGTAGGACTACAGGTGTGTGCCACCATGCCCAGCTAATTTTTGTATTTTTAGTAGAGACGGAGTTTCACTATGTTGGTTGGCCAGGAGGGTCTCCATCTCTTGACCTCATGATCCACCTGCCTCGGCCTCCCAAAGTGCTGGGATTACAGGCGTGAGCCACCGCGCCCGGCCTCCCCAGCTTTTCTATCCTCAGTGATCTCTGATTTTTCAGAACCCTTATCTTATATAGAACTAAAAATATATTCATATCGTTATTTATTTATTTATTTATTTTTATTATACTTTAAGTTCTAGGGTACATGTGCACAATGTGCAGGTTTGTTACATATGTATACATGTGCCATGTTGGTGTGCTGCACCCATTAACTCATCATTTACATTAGGTATATCTCCTAATGCTATCCCTCCCCCCTCCCACCACCCCACGACAGGCCCCAGTGTGTGATGTTCCCCATCCTGTGTCCAAGTGTTCTCATTGTTCAATTCCCACCTATGAGTGAGAACATGCAGTGTTTGGTTTTCTGTCCTTGAGATAGTTTGCTCAGAATGATGGTTTTCAGCTTCATCCATGTCCCTACAAAGGACATGAACTCATCATTTTTATGGCTGCGTAGTATTCCATGGTGTATATGTGCCACATTTTCTTAATCTAGTCTATCATTCACATCATTATTTGTTTTGTGAGTATATGACTTGTTTAATTAAATGGACTCTGGACTCTATCCAGAGTCTGTAGGAATTTTTCACTTCACAAAGAAATAAAGAAAATAAGACAGAATATTAAGGTTTTAAAAAAGGTTTAATTAATTCAACCTTTGATTTTTTTCCTGAGTGTATGTCTTTTTTTTAATGTTAAAATGACCTTTATAAAATGATAATTTGAGAAATACAGAACAATCTCTCTCTTTCTCCCCATCTCCCAATGAAGAGACTGAATTCAGAGAGGTGAAGTAATGTTGCCAAGGGTAAGCTCAAACTCAAGTGCATCAGTCAGCCATATGCAATAGGGTGGCTTTGATTTCAAGGTGGTAGTCGTGGTTCTAGATATCACAAGGAGACATGCCAGTGTTTGACAACATAAGAAGAGATGCTCTCTTTCTGTGTTCACCTTTTGTAAAAGTGAGGAAATCTTTCCCAGAGGACATCCAGTGGACTTCTCCCTCATCTCACTTGTTAAAATGTGTCAAATGTTGAGAACCAGCCCAATCACTGTGGCAAAATGAATGGGACATCCACCTCCCAATTGGCGAGGAGGTACCACTGAGTTGGGTGATAGTTACTTTCTTTGAGGGATAGCTAATGGAACAAAAGTGGGTTCTGCAAGCACAAAAGAATGGAGGATTTGGTTGTCAATAAACAGTCACTGAGGTCAGCTACTCCGGGATAATTCTAGGGGTCTTTGTACTGGACAAAATATTGGTTGAATGAATAAATAGAAGTATATATGTAGGCGAAAGATATTAAGAATATAAATTCAGGCCAGGCGCGGTGGCTCACGCCTGTAATCCCAGCACTTTGGGAGGCTGAGGTGGATGGATCATGAGGTCAGGAGATCAAGACCATCCTGGCTAACATGGTGAAACCCCGTCCCCACTAAAAATACAAAAAATTAGGCGGGCATGGTGGCAGGTGCCTGTAGTCCCAGCTACTCGGGAGGCTGAGGCAGGAGAATGGCGTGAACCCGGGGGGCGGAGCTTGCAGTGAGCTGAGATTGCGCCACTGCACTCCAGCCTGGGTGACAGAGCAAGACTCCGCCTCAAAAAAAAAAAAAAAAAAAAAAAAGAATGTAAATTCAGGCATTCAAAGAAAGAAAATTAATTCCTTACGTCTTTCTTTAGAACCACTAAATACCTTGATAATTTATGGTAATGTCCACTCAAATGTACTGTATAAAAATTTCTTCCTCATTCATACTTACAGTGCTATAAAGGCAAGTGAACTCTAAAGTCACACTATAAATACGTTTTTATCACGATATTGATTATTTCAACTCTATCTCTAAAGAGTTGTGGAAATTTAATAGAAAAGAAAAATAAAGCTCTAGGAGATGCATAGAAAAGCCAAACAATTGCACAGATTTTTAACCAGCATTTTTCCCCAAAATATGTGAGAGCAGTATAAATATATGAAAAAAATGTTCAGTTTCATCAGTAATCACAGAAATGCAAATTACCCTGAGAAACATTTTCATCCATCAAACTGGCAATTTTTTTTCTTAAGCTTAGTGTTAAAGTTGATGAGCATGTAAAGAAATAGGCACGCTCATATACTGATGGTGAGAATGCACTTCCTGTAGTCTTTCTGGTTTTCATTTTAACATTGCATGACAAAGGATTGCTTACTTTCTGTCTGCTTTCCTACGCCTCAGGATCATTTAGTACAGGGACTGTATTTGTCCCACTTGAGTATTCCTAGTGCCAAGACCACTGATAATTCAATAAATGTATAATTAACTTTTACATATTTATTGAATGGTCACTAAATATTAATGAAATTGATAAGCAAATGATTAAAAAAGAAAACACAGTCTTTAACCCAGCATTAAGGTTTCTAGGAATATAAATAAAAAATATGAGTTATATGCCAAAAATTATCTATAAAGATGTTATCCTATTGTAAGTTGTAATATCAACTAGGAAAAAAAATGTCAGTGAAGGAAATACTGTTTAGGAATAAAGGATTAGCTTTCTAAATGTTAGCATATTTGGGCCAGGCGCAGTGGCTCACACCTGCAATCCCAGCACTTCAGGAGGCCGAGGCGGGCAGATTCCATGAGCTCAGGAGTTCGAGACCAGCCTGGCCAACATGGCAAAACCACATCTCTACTAAAAATACAAAAATTAGCTGGATGTGGTGGCTCATGCGTGTAGTCCTAGCTAGTCAGGAGTCTGAGTGGGAGGATCACTTAGGGAGGTCGAGGCTACAGTGAGCTATGATCGGGCCACTGCTCTTAAGCCTGGATGACAGAGTGAGACCCTGTCTCAAAAAAAATTTCAAAATTATCCCTTTTGCTAAATACATGGATATGTGTAAATGTTTGGAAAAAATGCTGAAAGAATATATAACAAAATATGAACAATCATTATTTCACTATAATGAGAAGGTAGCTGATTTTTAAGATGTTTTTCTATTCTTAACGTGTTGTTTTGGGGATAAGAAAGAGAATAAATTTTCTTTTAAGTGAGTGATTTGGAAAAAAATTCTTTTCATTTGATTACTCCTAATCAAATGTCATTATTTATTTTGGTAAATAATGATGGCTTGAGCAAGATATACACTTTATCAAACAAAGTAAGCACAGAGAACCAATTAGTCCTATTTTTTATGAGAGACCATGGGATGTTTTCCCTCTGTGACTTCTGCAGAAAAGATATACATTTTGAAATGATATTTTAAAGATTATTAAAAAGAGTCGCATTTCTGTGTAAATTGTGGAACCACATACATCTCTTAGAGCTGACCTTCAAAATATAATCTATTGTATCTAAAGTTAATCTTTAACCTTGTATAGCCTATAAGCAAGAACAGGAACTTAATGTGTTTCCAAGCTGCTTGCCTGCTTCTCTCTCCTTGCCAGTGCTATTTAAAGATCAGTGTAAGTGCACTTATCATTAGGATTTATGAGTCATATCAATAATTACAAACTACAGCAATAATTTTCCCAAAGAGATGCAGCATTCTTTTTTTTTTTTTTTTTTTTTTTGAGATAGAGTCTCCCTCTGTCACCTAAGCTAGAGTGTGGTGGCACGATCTCGGCTCACTGCAACCTCTGCCTCCTGGGTTCAAGCGATTCTCCTGCCTTGGCCTCCCCAAGTAGCTGGGACTACAGGCTTGCACTACCACACCCAGCTAATTTTTAAAAAATATTTTTAGTAGAGACAAGCTTTCACCATGTTGGCCAGGCTGTTCTCAAACTCTTGACCTCAGTTGATCCGCCCGCCTCAGCCTCCCAAAGTGCTGGGATTACAGGCATGAGCCACTGCACCTGTCCACAGCATTCTTTTAAAACTCTAAGAAAAATGGCATTTGCCATGTGACAATGAAATCAGGAGTCGTTTAGAAGCAGTGGGGTCTTTTCTTGTTTTCTTTGGTCAATCCATATCACTGCAGGTAAGAAATAAATCAAGTGATTTAGTAAGCATAAAATGTGACATTGTTAACATGCTTACTATGTTAACATTTGATGCACGTGATCCAACTTCTGTAACATGTTTTATAAGGCCATGTGTTCTCCGTGGTAGATATTTAAATTTTTCTACTCATATCAAGCCTATGCTTCCACCACCTACCCTTTAACACATGACTTCAACACTTCAGCATCATTCGGGAAACAGAAGGCAGCAGGCAGAAAATGACTCTACTTTGCACCACCGACCCTGCAAACTTACCAACCTTAGCACTCACCAATCCACTCTTCTTTCTAGGGTTAATTTCTCTACTTATGCTCTGGATCTCATCTTCCCCTGCCTTCTTGGGGACTTTACTCCATTAATGAGTCCCCTCTCCTTTATCTTCAGCTTCTTACTTCAACCACAAGCGTTTCAATACCCTCTCGAGAAGCATATAAATAGCATTAATAAAATGGCAACTCCCGTTTACTAAGCATTTAGTTCGTACCAAACATGGTAGGTACTAAAGCCTCTTAAATATATTCTTTTTCTCAACCTCTTTTTACGGTTGATGTTGTTTTCTACATTATGCACATGAGGGAAATGAAACTCCAAAAGGTTAAGCACCAACCAAGATTATGCAACATGCGTGTGGCAAAGCAGGGATTCAAACCAAACTCTGTCTGAGCATAAGATTCTATCTTGGCTGGGCGCAGTGGCTCACACCTGTAGTCCCAGCACTTTGGGAAGCCAAAGCGGGTGGATCACCTGAGGTCGGGAGTTCAAGACCAGCCTGGCCAACATGGTGAATCCTGTCTCTACTAAAAATACAAAAATTAGCTGGGCGTGGTGGCAGGCGCCTGTAATCCCAGCTACTCGGGAGGCTGAGGCAGGAGAATCACTTGAACCCAGGAGGCGGAGGTTGCAGTGAGCCGAGATCGTGCCATTGCACTCCAGCCTGGGTGACAAGAGCGAAAGTCAGCCTCAAAACAAGAAAAAAAGATTCTGTCTTAATCATTGTGTTATTCTGCCCTTGTTTGTCTCTATAAAGCTCCCTCTTTAACCCAATCATTATCTCTCTGCCTCATGATAGACAAACTTCCTGAAAGACTTGTATACACTTGCTATCTCCACTGTACCTTGCACATCTCAACGCATGGAAGCTTGACATACACCCAGTGACATCACCGAAACTGCTCTTGGCAGCATCACCAATTACCTTCTTGTTTCTAACGTCAAAGAATCTGAGTCCCTTTCATAACTTGACTTAGAGCAGCCACTGACTCTGTTGACAACCCTCTCCTTGAAACATTGACTTCCATGGACTTTCATGAAATACCACTTTGCTAGTTTTTCTCCTATTTTATAAATCTCTGGGGTTGAAGTTTGCTTCTTTTTCTCTGTCTACCCCTTATGTGTTGAGATAGATCAGACCTGCCTTAGATATCCTCTTCTGATTACAAGTACTGTCCTGGGATTTCATCCACTCATACAACTTTACTTCCATTTGCTGATCAAGCCCACAACTCTACCTGGAGCCCAGGTCTCTATCCTGACTTTCAGACATGAGAATCTTCTGCCTAATTGACATCTGATTTTACGTTTCTCACAGGCATGGGGGCAGAGCAGTGAAATGTTGAGAGCATCTTATTTAGACTCAGATTGCTGGGCTCAATTCTTGGCATGAGCAGCTAGAACTATGCATCTCTGGGCTCTGGGCATTCATCTCTTTGAACCTTCCTTTCCTCAACTGTAAGATGGGGAAAATAATCATTATTATTTGATAGGGGCATTCTAAGCATTAAATGAAAGAATACTTGGAAAGTACTTGGCACAATGTCTTGCACATAGAAAGTTCTCTGTTAATTGCAGCCTATTATTAATATTGTAACTCTGCAAATTTATGGAACGGAGAGTTAACGTATGTAATGGAACACACTATGTACACAAGATTACTCTTTGTCTTCCTCTTGCACTTCTTTATCTCTTATTTTCATTGCTTTTGGAAAAAATGTATACATTTACACACACACACACACACACACACACAGACACCTGATAGCAACAAAAGAGTTTATAATGGGATCAAGAGTAATCCTTTCCATCCAACTTTACAGTCTTTCTTTTTCACTGATGACAATGGAATCAGGTGCCTCCCCCATGTCTTCAAGATTATCCAGCCTTTCTATCATTTCCCTTTTTTGTAGTGGCCACCTTCCAGAACCTTTACTGTCCTGCTCCAAAGATAAGCTCTGCCCAGCAGGTGGGAGTGGGGAGAAGAATCCACTTTGACATTTTGGGAGATGTCCATGACCTTTCAGAACTCTTCGTGAAAAGCTTTTAAATTCTAGAATTTATATTTTCTAATCATTATTTTCTTTGACTGTGTATTCATATTTTAAGAAGGCACCTTCTCGATCTCACCAAGGCAGTATTTATAAATTTTTTAGAAGTTCTCTTTTGTTCCCTAATTACTTATCTTTCTTCAAGGCTGTTATTCTTCTTGCTTATCTCCCCATGATCGAGAATACTTGCCACTCTCAGAGCTGTTTTTTTTCTTTTTTCTTCCCCCCCCCCCTTTTTTTTTTTTTTTTTTTTGAGACCGAGTCTTGCTCTGTCGCCCAGGCTGGAGTGCAGTGGCGTGATCTCGGCTCACTGCAAGCTCCGCCTCCCAGGTTCACGCCATTCTCCTGCCTCAGCCTCCCAAATAGCTGGGACTACAGGCACCCGCCACCACACCTGGCTAATTTTTTGTATTTTTAGTAGAGACATGGTTTCACCGTGTTAGCCAGGAGGGTCCTGATCTCCTGACCTCGTGATCCGCCTGCCTTGGCCTCTCAAAGTGCTGGGATGACAGGCGTAAGCCACCGTGCCCGGCCTTTTTTTTTTTTTTGTTTGTTTGTTTGAGACATAATTTCGCTCTTGTTGCCCAGGCTGGAGTGCAATGGCGTGATCTCAGCTCACTGCAGCCTCCATCTCCCGGGTTCAAGCGATTCTCCTGCCTCAGCCTCCCGAGTAGTTGGGAATACAGGCATGCACCACCACACCCAGCTAATTTTGTATTTTTAGTAGAGACAGGATTTCTCCATGTTGGTCAGGCTGGTCTCGAACTCTCGACTTCAAGTGATCCACCCGCCTTGGCTTCCCAAAGTGCTGGGATTATAGGTGTGAGCCACTGCACCCAACCCAGAGCTGTCTTACTTGCTTTTTCCTGTGCTGTTGTGAAATAGACCTTGTGCAGTTTCTAAATAAATATAATGAAACAAAGAATTCATTTAATTTAATTTAATTTAATTTAAATTGCATCAAGCAGTTGTTTTGCATGAAAAACTCTGATTAAGTAGAAGAGGTCCAAAGACAGTGAGAAGCCAGTGAGGATACATTTAAAAATTGAAGGCTGTGCTGCCATTAGGTGAGTGGAACACTTGAGAGTATTGTACCATAGTTATGTAGAGAGGAAAACAAGGACCAAGATCTACTAGGACATACCAAAAAGGCCAACCTCTAGCAACAGGAAAAAAGAAGAGAAAGCATGGAAGAGAAAAGAACTTTTCCAGGCTATATAGTGGAAACCACCAATGCCCTTTACCTCTTTATTTGTATCAGCCATGGCACCTTCCTTGTAGCTACAAGAGCTATTAACAGCAGTATCAAAGGAAGCAAAGTGTTAAATATCAGAGAAGTTTCTGTTGCACCACATTTTATAACATAGAAGACACTTTATAAATTGCAAACGCCTCAGTATTTTATGTGTCACCAAGAAAGCAAAAAATGCTGCTACTCAAACTATAATATGCCATTGATCATAATTTACACTCAGATTTCAGTGATGTTAAAATGTGAGACATATGTCTTTAGAACCAATGAGAACCAGTGGAATTTAGTATCTGCTCTGTTTGTCTTGATTGTGGAGAAATCACCAATAATATGTAGAAAAAAGGGCTTTAATTTTTAAAAGAGTGTTGAGAAGTCTTGGTGGAAAGTACCTAGATGTTGGCACCTGTCAAACAGGCTGCCTTCCTAGTTACATTAGTTACAAGGTGTATGACATCCACTAAATAAGCTCCTTGAAGGAGTTTTTTTTTTTTAATTTCTAAAATGAAGACAGTGTTGCTTAGTATGTTGTTATATGATGGAGGTGGCTAATGGGTTATGGGAATAATCAGCCTGGCTAATTTTTGTATTTTTAGTAGAGATGGGGTTTCACCATGTTGGTCAGGCTGGTCTCGAACTCCTGACCTTGTGATCCACCTGCCTCGGCCTCCCAAAGTGCTGAGATTACAGGCTTGAGCCATCGCGCCTGGCCCTGGTGATCAGTCTTATTTGGAAACCACTGGTGAGCAGAGTTTTAACCTCCAAAATCATAAAACAGTCATTACCTTCTTTAAAACAAATGAATACTATTTTTAGGGCTGCCAATATTTTATGTTTGAATCCTGGATGATTTGGGAGAGAGGACTCAAAGGATTCTTTATTAATGGCATTGATCTAGATAAAGACTACATTTACCAGTCTCCTTTGCAGTGAGGTGTGGCCACGTGCCTAAGTTCTGACCAAATGGATGAGAGTGGAAATGAAGTGTGCAAACTGCAGTCTTGCCTTTGAAGCATTGGTTTCTGGTGGCTTCTGTTCCATGGGCTTCTTTGGCAGCCTGGAGAGGCCAGAGAAGGATCCTTCCTTCCTTCCTTCCTTTCTTCCTTCCTTCCTTCCTTCCTTTACTCCCTCCCTCCCTCCCTCCCTTCCTTCCTCTCTCTCTCTCTCTTTCTTTTTCTTTGACAGGTTCTCGCTCTGTCACTCAGGTTGGAGTGCAGTGGCACGAACACGACACACTGCAACCTTGACCTCCCCAGGCTCAGGTGATCCTCCCACCTCAGACTCCCAAAGTGCTGGGATTACAGGCATGAGCCACTGTGCTTGGCTGATTCTTTCTTAAAAATAACATTTTATAGGCATAAAATAAAATCATGTACTTAGAATTAAAAATGACGCCAACTATATGATATACTGTTATCAAAATATTAAAACAATAAATTAATGATATAGTGGTATCAATATTTACCAGCCCATTCAACAACAAGATTTAGCAGCAGGTCAATGGCAGAATTATGGGGCACTTTGGTTTCTCTAGCTTGTAAAATTGAATGAGTCTTTTCCCCATGTTTTCTAGACCCTGGAAAGTTCTAACTTTGTCCCCATCCACCCCAATGTCCTGATCCTCCCAGTTATTTATAAGGAAAATATATTATATAATATTACATAGCAGATATGGCTTTTCTATGATTTTGGAAGGTAAACGACAGGTTCAGGAATTTTGTTTGTTTGTTTGTTTGAGACAGAGTCTCGCTCTGTTGCCCAGGCTGGAGTGCAGTGCCATGATCTCGGCTCACTGCAACCTCCGCCTCCTGGGTTCAAGTGATTCTCCTGCCTCAGCCTCCTGAGTAGCTAGGACTAGAGGCATGCGCCACTACACCCGGCTAATTTTTTGTATTTTTAGTACAGACTGGGTTTCACCATGTTGGCCAGGCTGGTCTCGAACTCCTGACCTCAAGCAATCCAAAGTGATGGGATTACGGACGTGAGCCACTGCACCTGGCCAGGAATGTTTTTAAATAAAGGCAGAACCCCTTGGAGTATTCTGATCTGGCTAAACACGATATTTTCTTTATTATAGTTCCAAGTACTTAGTTTGTTCGTTTATCTGTCCGTGTATTCATCCATCCATCCAACAGACATTTTTTGAGCATCTGCTATACACCAGAGACTGTGCTGGTTTAGCTAATAAAGGTTAACAACTCACAGACTTGCCAGATGTTGAGTAGCAGCCATGAACGGTAGTGATAGACACGTGGCATCTCAGCTTTAAATCTGATTCACATGTGCTTGCCAACTGGAACAAGATAGGAATTATAGGAACATGACATCAAGAACTGTAAAGGGAGACTGGGAACCTGGTTAGTTTTTTTTTTTTTTTTTTTTTTGAGACAGGGTCTCATTCTGTCACCTAGGCTGGAGTGCAGCGGCGCGATCTCGGCTCACTGCAACCTCTGCCTCCCAGGGTGATTATCCTACCTCAGCCTCCCAAGTAGCTGGGACTACAGGCACCTGCCACCACGCCCAGCTAATTTTTGTAATTTTAGTAGAGACAGGGTTTCATCATGTTGACTAGGCTGGTCTTGAGCGCTTGACCTCAGGTGATCCACCTGACTCAGTCTCCGAAAGTGTTGGGATTACATGCATGAGCCACCACACCCGGCCGAACCTGGTTGGTTTTTTCTCCCTATTCAGATTTGTCCTTTGACTGCCTGACCTTTTCTGAGAGTATCTGGTGCCATCCTTGAGCAAATTACTAGCTGCGATAGATCAGCTCAGAGAGAGAAGACACAGCCCTTCCTAGGTTACTTCCCAGATTAAAATATTCTCCATGACCCTCTTGCTCCAAATTTACCATCTATCTGGCTCAAAATTATTGGGAAGCCTGTTGCATCCTAGATTTGTATTTACTTATATCAGAGTTGGCATGATCTTGTTCACACAGCATGACACTTGCTATATGTAATGGACTACTAAATGGAGTAGAGTAGAAATTATATTCTGTTTTTAAAAATAAGTATTTGAACTAGGTTGAATCAAAACCAGTTTTAAAAAAATTAAATTGGTTGATGGGAAAATAGATCTCTTCTGACATGAAGAAACAAATAAACAAACCAAAACAGAACCAAAAGGATCTGAAAGAAAATCCTTCCTGGGCTGGGCGCGGTGGCTCACACCTGTAATCCCAGCACTTTGGAAGGCGGAGGTGGGCGGATCATGAGGTCAAGCGATTGAGACAATCCTGGCCAACATGGTGAAACCCTGTCTCTACTAAAAACACAAAAATTAGTTAGGTGTGGTGGTGTGCACCTGTAGTCCCAGCTACTCAGGAGGCTGAGGCAGGAGAATCGCTTGAACCCAGGAGGTGGAGGTTGCAGTGAGCCAAGATCACTCCACTGCACTCCAGCCTGGGTGACAGAGAGAGACTCCGTCTCAAAAAAAAAAAAAAAAAAAAGAAAGAAAGAAAGAAAGAAAATCAGAAAATCTTTTCTGGGAGAATCAACAGTATGTCTGTGGGTTTAGTTGGTCTTTCCTTTCAAGCTAGTTCTTGGATATTCTCTGATGTTATCTGTCTTGTCGTGAGGATCAAATGAAATAATGCATGAGACTGGGCACTGGCTCTACTCTTCTATGCAAAAATAAGGTGTTGTCACTATGAACTGGTGACCTAGGAAGTTGTTTCCTCCAAAAGAGATTAGACTGTTTTCCACATTCAGTTTTTATGTATCTGTTTATCTTTTACTTTTGGCCAGTTTGTTCTTTTTCTTATCTGTTGGAGGCTGTAAACCATTTATTAGAGAGGACTTTGAAGTCTACCTTAATCACCTATTTTGCTTAGTGGTTTCATTTGAACCAGACTTCCAGGTTTTCCTGTTTACTGGATTTTGTTGTTAGTTACCCACGTCCTCACAGAGAAAGGGCTTATGATAAATGGCAAATTATTTCATATCAGGATGAGATTAATACAAGTGGCAAAAAAGTAAACATTAAATGAGGGTTGTGTGGCTGCTTCCAGACCTATTACTATCATATTTATAAAGCTACCGCCATATCTTAGTGAAAGTGGCAAGTGTGTTTATTCGCTATTCTGTGTTCTCTTCTATACTCACCTCATATTTCAAGTAAGTGATTCAAATAATGGAGTGATAGAGTGTGGTGCGGTGGGAGTATGTTGGGCAGCTTTCTTGTCATTCTTCTGAAAAATTTGCTTTACATTGGCAATATCTTTGCTTGTTATAATAGTAATAATGATAATGATTTTAAAATAACTACTATCATTTTTGAGCACTTGCCACATGCTAGGCATTTTATAGCCATTACCTTTGCAATAATAATGGAAGATAGATACTATTATTCACTTCCCAATGTTGATATATATATGTAACATATATATAATATCATGTAATAAACATATAATGTCTGTGTAACTAGAGTGAATTATTTGTATTAAGATTTTGACAGCTCCTTCAGGGAGTTCTTTGCCAGTCTTCAAGCCAGCACGAAACCATCACAGTAGTCCTGTGAGACAGGCTGGCAGCCAGCATCTTTATATAAGCAGGGCTTGAGCCTGATTCACTTTTCTGACTAGCACCTAGCTTATTTTTAGAATGCAATACATGGTAATAAAAATAAAATAGTGAATAGCAATACAATCAAAAATATACAAATACGCTTCTCAGATTGGGTGGAGTCTCACTGGAGTTTTTTTTTAGGGTGTCTGAAGTTATGTCCTTGCCTGGCAATGAGAGATGGAATAAAATTACTCCAATTTTTTCTTTCTTTTCTTTTTTTTTTGACCGAGTTTTGCTCTTTTGCCCAGGCTGAAGTGAAGTGGCCTGATCTGGGCTCACTGCAACCTCTGCCCCCTGGGTTCAAGTGATTCTCCTGCCTCAGCCTCCTGAATAGCTGAGATTACAGGCATGCGCCACCACATCCCGCTAATTTTTGTATTTTTAGTACAGATGGGGTTTTGCCATGTTGACTAGGCTGGTCTTGAAATCCTGACCTCAGGTTATCCACCTGCCTTGGCCTCCCAAAGTGCTAGGATTACAGGCGTGAGCCACTGTGCCCAGTCTCTTTCTTTTGATTAAAAAAAATATTCAAACTTTCAGCAGAATAGACCAGCAGCCTCTCTCCATGAGTAAACCAGAGAATGAGCCAGGCACGGCTGCGTTCTCCACGGGCTGTGCTTCACTCCTCTTGGCATGTTGGCCATGGCATCCTGAGTTTGCTCTCCTCACTCCACCTCCAGACCCGTGGACATCCTCCAACTGTTTCTACAGTCCAAGTTAAGACTCAATGGGTGTTGAATCACACATAGGATAAGGCTGGGGAGTCATTCAAGAAAAATTACTTGTTGGGACCCACACAGGGTTCATAGTATCTATTGCAGAGTACTTTCACATCCCATATTCTGGCCTTCAATCTTATAGTTCCACAGATGCAGTATTGCCAGGGTCCCAGGATTTCCCAGGTAAAGGGAGACTGATGATGTTCACTTTGCTCACAACAGATTCCATGGAAAGCCCAAACTGCTAGGGTATTTAGCCGACCACGAGAAATGTAACTGCCCCAATGACTCTCTATTAGTGCCATCTATATGAGAAGCTAAACATTAACCAGAGGGTTGCTTGGTAAGCATGAAGGAAGGGCAGGGGAGTTAACAGAATGAGTTGTGTATTTAAAGTCCCAGGTTAGGTCAGACCCGGGCCAGGACACTCATCTTGCCAACAAGATGAGATAAGACAAATCTTTGAGCCAGAGAATTTCATCCCCTGGAAGTTTCCCATCCTGGAGATGACTTGTGCTTGCCAGACGTTGTTGGATGGGCATTGGAAATATTTCCCCTGGCCTCTGTCACCTGCCCCCGGCACAATGCACTGAGCAGTCACTGAGAGAAAGTTAGACAATAAACACTCATAGCCTGGAGACACAGAATCCCTTATTCTAACCCTGCATTCACATAGGAGGTGATCACCTTTCTGAAATAAGATGCCATGTGGTTTTCCTTTATTCATCATGAAGGAATACAGGTGAAAGTAAGCCAAAAATAAAAACTAAAAAGTGGGCCTCTGTTCCAAATATCTTTCAATATCATTTAGTGGCTTATTTATGTAGTTAAGAGCTGTTTTACAAAACAGATACTACCAGGAGGTGTAAGCCCACCTAATACTCATAACTTAGTGCATGTAAATGAAGAAGTTTTTGGTGAGATCTAATGCTTGGCTTACAAAAAAGTGACCATTAAGAACGTTGCATAAGAAGCAGCTGAGTCCTACTGAGTCTCAACATCTTGCTGAAGTCCACACCACTGGTTAGTGGAAGAGGCAAAGTCTATTCTTGTTCTCCTTAACACTTTTATAATGTATTAGTGGCCAAACTCCACTTCCACATGTATGTCTGAGGTTGAAAACCACTGGTGTATTGAAATAGACATATGTGAGCAGATGCTTAGTGTGTTGTTATACGATTGAGGTGGCTAAAGAGTTACAGGAATAACAAGGCAGGCAACCAATCCAGTCTAAGGCTTGGAGAGGGTCCATGAAGACTTTAGAGTGAAATTGATTCTTGTGTGAGCTGAGTTGTGAAGGGTAAGTTTAGAGTTTAATTAGGTAAAGGATATGGGGGAAATAATCCAGGCAGATAAGAGTCCCTGGACAAACACTCAGGGGTTTCCAATTTTTTCATCTGCTATCTTCACCTCCTGTCCTTTTTCACAATTGTGCCTTAACCCATAACCTCCTTCCATTGGATGTACACCCTGGGATGTATACCCATGGAAGAGGAAGCACTAGCAGCTGCCATGTGTCAGGCATTTGAGAAATAAGGGAGCAATAGTCATCACAAGGACAGTGCAATTGGTTGGCTGTGGTTAAGTTCCACTGATGCCCTAGGAAAAGGTAGCAAAGAGCTGAGATTGATTAATCAGCTATTAAATAAATTCTAAGTGGGAAGGCCAGAGGGCCTCCCTGGAAACACACCAAGAGACTCTCATCTCTTAATTTGGAAGAGGAAAGGGGTTCAAATAGGAAGATCCAGGCCAGAATTTAATTGTAAGAGTAGCTGAAGTAGGTCTGCTATGCCAATAGCATTGGGAAAAATGGGCACGGACACAGGGAAGGGCACATCTGTGTTGACGCCCCTCCCTGCCAAGAATCTTGAGTCTCCAGATTGCCCTTGCATTAGACCATTCTTTTGTAGCTATAGAGAAATACCAAAGGCAGATAACTGAATGAGCAAGAACTTACTTTTCACCAAGGGAATGGTGCTGAGCCATTTATGAGGCATCCACCCCCACGATCCAGTCACCTCCCACCAGGCCCCATCTCCAACACTGGGAATTACATTTCAACATGAGATTTGGAGGGGACAATTACCCAAATTATATCAGCCCTGAACCCTCTGAGCCTGCACAAATGGCCCACTTCTCTTTATGGAGGACTAGAAACACACCACGTGCACAGACACACACACACACACACATCAATACCAAGGCCTCTCTCTATAAGACATCATGTACTCTCTTCAGGGTGTCACCCATCTTCCCTCCTCACTGCTAGGTCAATAACTAAGGTTAAGTCATAAAGTAACTGTGTCAAGAAAATGCTCGACTGCTATGGGAGGAAAAGAACTATACCCCTTTATATTAGTCTGTTTTCATGCTGCTGATAAAGACATACCCAAGCCTGGAAAGAAAAAGAGGTTTAATGGAATTACGTTTCCACGTGGCTGAGAAGGCTTCACAATCATGACGGAAGGCAAGGAGGAGCAAGTCATATCTTACATGGATGGTGGCAGGCAAAGAGACAGAGTTTCTGCACGGGAACTGCTCCTTTTAAAACCATCAGATCTTATGAGACTCATTCACTATCATGAGAACAGTGCAGGAAATACCTGCCCCTATGATTTAATCACCTCCCACTGGGTTCCTCCTGTGACACATGGGAATTGTGCAAGTTACAATTCAAAATGAGATTTGGGTGGGAACAAAGCCAAACCATATCTCACCCTTCTAGGTCCAATTTCAGGATTAACTAACTGGGAGAATATGCCTGAGAGTGGATTCTGAGGGTGCCCAACCACGGTGGGGTGCCCAACCATGGTGAGTACAAGAAAGTTTGAATACAAAAGAATTTACCAATATGAGAACAATCTCCCATGTCACAGGATATAATAATACCCTGGCAGGGACCTGAGGGAGGGTGAGTGCACACTGTAGGATGGCTCCTAGGACCATGGAAAAAACAATGCCTCATACCAGTGACAAAATTGCTGTGACAGACAGTAGTACACAGTGAAGAGAGGGAAGACTTGTTTGGCATCTCTTCTGTCCTGCCCAATTTGATGGTAAATGACAAGTGCAGATATCTTAGCCTATTTTTTAAATCATGTCATCACTCTGAAGATTAACAAATCAGTCAAGAGGATGCTGTTGGTATCAAGACCTGTACCCCCAAAAATGCCCCATAAAGCACTGCTATGGTTGTCCAGAAACACTGAGAGACTCCCAGACTATTGAGGTTTTACTGGACCCTAAGTAGTTATAGTTTCTGGAGTTCCCTCACCTCCCACTACTCCAACACTAATCAGAACAATATCCCTGTACCCAACTAAGTTGTAAGATTTGTGACTCTGGCTTATGAGACCCCCTTATGCTGGGCAGTTTGGATATTTGCACTTGACTATGAGATGGGTTCCATTACCGCCAAGGACAAAGTGAAACCAGGGAAGAAAAGGAGGCAGTTGGGTATCCCCTGTGTAATAATCAATTTCAGGTGAACTATTCTTCTCTGGTAACAAGAAATAATTTTAGTTGGCCAGGTGCAGTGGCTCACACCTATAATTCCAGCACTTTGGGAGGCCGAGGCGGGTGGATCACGAGGTCAGGAGATCAAGACCATCCCGGCCAACATCGTGAAACTCTGTCTCTACTAAAATACAAAAAAATTAGCCAGCCATGGTAGTGCATGCCTTTAGTCCCAGCTACTTGGGAGGCTGAGGCAGGGGAATCATTTGAATCCAGGAGGCGGAGGTTGTAGTGAACCGAGATAGCGCCACTGCACTCCAGCCAGGTGACAAAGCAAGACTCTGTCTAAAAAATAATAATAATAATAAAAATAATTTTAGCTTAGGAAGCAGTCTCTGAGCTTTATTTTTCAGTACTTAATCTGTATTATCTATTGATTTGCAGGTTCTAGCAGGTCAGCTATTTTATTACATGAATTCTTTTCCATTTTAAAAATCAGCAATGTGAATGGTTTTGACACTACTTGGACTTCCTTGATCTATGTGAACTTTGTTCTTTGGGAATGTCGAGCTGGCAAGGCTCGATTTTAGATTAGCAGAGTGACCTTAGCTCACATAGCAATTATTCCCTGATCATTTGTTGCAAAATGCCACAGCCTTCCATCATTCTGATTTCTCCTGGGCAGAGTAGATGTTCACTCTGGTTACAGTGTAAGGAGAATTGGGAAAGCCCTCTTATTTCTTCTCACATAAACTGGCTTCTTAGAAATATTCTCCCAAACAATGCTAGAAATTCCACTGTCATAGAATACTGCTGTGACCCTATGAATGGGGTCCTCTGTATGATGCAGTGCTGCTTTAGTGCAAGGTTCAAGACGTGAGCTGGGAGAGCCCACTGTGCGGACTGAAACCTATCCCCAGTCCTATTATATTGGAATTTGAGCTATCACAGGAGTGTGCTATCATCAGGTTCCAAGGTTTAGCAATCTGATCATCTGGGTTACACATTGAACTCTCCCTGCGTTTCTCATGTAGTGTGTAAGAACCTATCAGATTCTCTACTTCTTGTGTAAAGAGTGAAAATCATTGGTGGGACAAACATCGGGAGGTTCATGAATAAGAGAATTAGTGGAGGGAGTAGGGAAAGGGAAGGGGCTTGGCAAATAGGGATGAACGCCAGTTTTGGGCTGAAGTAGTCTGATCAAATAAAAGACCAAATAGTGCCATGAAATGGGCCTTGAACTACTTGTCAAAGGCCCAAGAACCTTAGAGAGCTAGTGTCATCTTAAACATGACATTTAATGTTTATCACAATTCCTTCATCTGTAAAATGCAAGGTACTATACCTGCTCTAACTAGCTCCCTGACTGAGGGTGAAACCTAAATTTGTATTTCTGAAAACTCTCCATAAAACCTACTGTGCTCCAGGAAGGCCTCCCCCGCCAACTTTTTTTTTTTTTTCTTAGACAGAGTTTTGCACTTGTCACCCAGGCTGGAGTGCAGTGGTGTGATCTCGGCTCACTGCAACCTCCGCCTCCTGGGTTCAAGAGATTCTCCTGCCCCAGCCACATGAGTAGCTGGGATTACAGGCGCCCACCACCATGCCCAGCTATTTTTTTTTTTATTTTTAGTAGAGATTGGGGTTTCACCATGTTGGTCAGGCTGGCCTGGAACTCCTGACCTCAGATTACAGGCGTGAGCCACTGCACCTGGCCGGCACTTGTTTTTTATGGTGTTGTAAGCATGCACGGATTCTGCCTCAAAATATATTGGGAAAGAAGTTGGGTAAAAAAGAGTACATAGAATTGAATTAATACTTATGAACCATATGAAGAAGTAGAAGAGCTTCCACTTGACAATTTTGCCTGGTGGCAGTCCTGGAACTGTTAGTACAGAGCTGACTCCAGTCAACCAAGCTCCTTTGGGCAAATCATGGTACTGGGAAAAGAAGTGGTTGGACATATTGGTCAATGATATGCAATTAACTCTTCAGTTTCTTGTTGGTTACTTCCCTGTTGTGCAATATTCCTGTGGAACCACAAGGTTCTATAGATCAGGGAAGACAATGTCAGCTAAATATAGCCCACTCCACTCATTTTTTTCTCTACATCAATATCCACAGTTAGCTATTTATTGGCGAGATCAATTCATTTTTACATTCTTACAAATAAGTACTTTTTTTAACCAAAGATGAATTAAAGTATGATTCTGAACATCATGGCCTACGTACGTGTGTGTGTGTGTGTGTGTGTGTGCGTTTTCAATTTCAGTCAACGAAAGTAATCACATGATCAAATAATAAAAATAGCAATAATATTTTGAGCACCTTTTATATTCTAGCTACTATGCCAAGAATTATATGCGTACTATTTTACTTAATTCTAATAGTGAAATAAAGTAGCCATTTGTATTCTCATGCTGAGAAAGTGGGATTTAAGATGATGCCACATGACAAGATCACATAGTCATAAGTAGCAGATCCAGGACCCAAATTCAGCTTTGTCTGATTCCAAATCCCAGGCTCTTATTCGCTTTCCTCTCCTATCTTTACCTAACGGCATCTATTCTGAGGAAGGTGTGCTGCTTACTGGAGATAGAAGGATGAACAAAGTAGTATTTCTGTCCTCGATCAAGCTCTTGTGACTTTAAGAATAGTTGGCCTGGCGCGGTGACTCACGCCTGTAATCCAGCACTTTGGGAGGCCGAGGTGGGCGGATCAGGAGGTCAGGAGATCAAGATCATCCTGGGTAGCTGGGATTATAGGCACCCCCCACTATGCCTAGTTAATTTTCGTGTCTTTAGTAGAGACGGGGTTTTACCATGTTGGCCAGGCTGCTCTTGAACTCCTGACGTCAGGTGATCAACCCTCCTTGGCCTCCCAAAGTGCTGGGATTACAGGCATGAGCCACCACGCGGGGCCTGTTTGATTCTATGACCATAGTTTGACATTTATTTCTCTAACTTCGGGTGTTACAAATGGCACCTACATTGATTTAGTTCTATCTGTAAATCTGTATTGCAATTAACTTTTTTCTTTAAATCCCATTTTTCAGACTTAAACTCAATTATTTAAGTAGAAAACTTTACATAAAGCCATAAATAAGAAACTAGCTATACCAAATCTATAAAAGGCCAGCAACTCTTACTATAAATAGAAGAAAACCATAAACATAAATGTATTATGAACAAAATAATGTTATTGAATTCTAGCTAGATACTGTGGCCTATAGAAAGTTCTAACTCTGAGGTCTCTTGTCTCTTTTAAAAAGATAAATTAACAAAGCTACAGAAATGTTAAATATTTTTTATACCAAACTGAGCCTGTGTCCTAGATTTAAGAAGGATTAAAAATTCAAATGCAAACAATGTTCTCATTATGTGATTATGTGAAATTCCATATTGCTTAATGCAGTGCCTGTGAGATGAGTCCTGAAGCACCTGTCATCTCACACTTTATCAGTTGTTCATATCGAATATTTTCTAGTATACACTGTACTATTCTTCTAAATTGCCTTAAAAAAATAGTAGAATGATGAATCTGATGGGGAAAAAAAGTCTTAGGGCAATCACCACCATTTTCAAATCCTGGAAGATTGACATGTGAGAGAATAATGGTTTATTCTTGTTTGCCCCAGAAAATGCTACCTAGCACAAACAGTGACATTTTCAAATGCAACTTTTGGCTCATTAAAACATACATATGAGGCTGGGCACGGTGGCTCATGCCTGTAATCCCAGGACTTTGGTAGGCCGAGGTGGGCGGATCACGAGGTCAGGAGATTGACACCATCCTGGCTAACACAGTGAAACCCCATCTCTACTAAAAATACAAAAAATTAGCTGGGCATGGTGGCAGGTGCCTGTAGTCCCAGCTACCTGGGAGACTGAGGCAGGAGAATGGCGTGAACCCAGGAGGCAGAACTTGCAGTGAGCGGAGATCACGCCACTGCACTCCAGCCTTGGTCCTTGGCAGACAGGGCGAGACTCCGTCTCAAAAAGAAAACAACAACAACAACAACAACATACATATGAATATTAAAACTAACAAAGGAAATGATCGTCACTCAAAGAACTAAACTTTCTGCCTCTGAAAATTAATAGCAGACCATCTTCCAAGAATAATACAAATGATTTCATTGGGGAATTGGAGTGAAATTTAAGATCCTTTAAAATTTAGGATCCTTTTCTTTTTTTCTTTCTTTTTTTTTTTTTTTTGAGATGGAGTCTCACTCTGTCTGCCCAGGCTGGAGTGCAGTGGTGCCATCTCAGCTCACTGAAAGCTCCACCTCCCGGGTTCACACCATTCTCCTGCCTCAGCCTCCCGAGTAGCTGCCACCACGCCCGGCTAATTTTTTTGTATTTTTAGTAGAGGTGGGTTTCACTGTGTTAGCCAGGATGGTCTCGATCTCCTGACCTTGTGATGTGCCCGTCTCAGCCTTCCAAAGTGCTGGGATTACAAGCGTGAGCCACCGTGCCTGGCCCTAAGATCCTTTTTAACTCCACAATTTTCTAAGACTCTGTGGTGCTTCTAGAAGCTCAAAGATCACTGAACATTTAAGATCCTATAACTGAGGATCTTACCCCACACTAAGGTTTTCAATCTCAGCACTATTGACATTTTGGACTGAATAACTTTGTGGTGGGAGGCTGTGCTGCTAAGCATCTTAGATCCCTGTTTTTTTCTTATTAGATGCCAGTCATAACCCCCCCGCCCCTACCTTCAACTGTTACAACCAAAATTATTTTCAGACATTGCCAAGTGCTCCCTGGGGAGTGTAAGAATTAAATAAAGAGGAGAGAAACACGAAGGGTGGCTCTACAGTCAACAGAGACAGGTTTATTTTAAACAAACCTGAGAAAGGCTTCTGGCCGAGTTAGGTCAACGCCACACTCTCTTACAGACTAAGAGTTTTTAAGGATTCAGGGTGGGAGAGTTTATCAGAGGCTGAGACTGCTTCTGTGTCTCTTTGTTGTGCTTATATGGGAGGGAGAGTTGTGTATCTGTTCCCATACATCTTTCTGCAGCTGCAGGCATACCCCCGAGTCTGCTTTTGGCTTCCCTATCTTAGTGCACCTGAAGGAGAAGGAATGTGCTTATTAAGGACCACTGTTTTACTGGGGCCCATTGTATGAGGGTGAAGTTTGGCAGTTACCCAAGAGACTTCCCACCACCTGCCTCTGTGCCCAAGCTGTTTTATCTGTGTTTTACTGTCTGCTCTTTCTGGCGGCTTGTAGTTAGAAGAGAAGTGATTGCCTTGAAACGCATGAGGCTAGAAAGGGAGCTGGAACTTAAAGTGGTGGTGTTTGTCCAAGATGATGGTGCTCCTGCTCTCTCAGGGAGCAGAACCGCTCTTAGTTGAAAATCACTGCCCCAGACCCACTTCTCTGTATGCATCTACTCTTCTTATGAGGCAGGAATCAATATTTCTTGCATACTTCTACTGTTGCACCTAACGCATCTAACAATCATCTATTGAGTGTCTACAGCATGCCAGGTACTGCATTAAACGCTGTTTCCATAGCAGTAAAGGAGACAGATCTGCTCCTCACAGAGCCCTATGATGGGTCGATGGAGTATGCAGGAGTTGAAGGGGGAAGAGACACCTGCAGACTGTTTATCACAGCCACATGTGTGCCTGTCGGTTTCTGTCATTATCTTATAAGCTTCTTAAGGATGAGAGTCATGACTTTTTAAAATCTTTCAATTTCTAGGGCTTAACAGAATACCTGGCATATGGAAGGTGCTCAACAAATGTTCATAGACTAAATGAATGAGAAAGTAAGAGATTGGGGAAAGGCGAGAACTGGTAACAGCACATTAAACAACAGTGACAACAGCAGCATCAATCATATTTAATTGACTAGGGAAAGAGGATAATTTACGTAATCAAGTTTTTATTGCATTTATGAAACATCTGTATCGTTGTATCTTTCCATGCATTTCATGTTATATTGTTTTTATGGTCATAGTCCATCATCCTAACACATCTAAGCATATCTAAAAATATGGACAAGGCATGGGCTGCTATTCCTCTTTCAAGCACTTTACCTTAAGGTTAGCAAGTAAAAATTTGATGAACAGAAATGATCAAAGTAGGGCTTTTTTTATATGACTTGTTTGAACCAAGCATTTTGGTGTAGTTGGTCAAATGCAGCTTTACTGGATTTTGTAATCAATTTTAGGATGACATGAAGAATGGGTAAAAATTATACACATTAATGATAAAATTGACATTGTCATATTATATGTTCTGGGCCATTAAAATATTTCTCCATTGAAATACGTATATCAAAATGTCCCATACTGGGAAATGACCGTAATTAGCTAAAAGGAAGTACGTTCCTTATGGCACCAAAATGTTAAATGCCTTTTTTCTAAGTCATGGTGACCACACCTCTAACCTGAATCCATGTAGTCTGTAGTCTGAGATCTAAAGGAAGAGAAGTCTCTAAATAAAAATGGGAAGAGTCATTTCAGGCCAAGTGCAGTAGCTTACACCTGTAATCCCAGGGCTTTGGGAAGTTGAGGCAGGAGGATCGCTTGAGGACAAGAGTTCGGGACCAGATTGCATGCAGTATAGGGAGACCCTCGCCTCTAATAAAAAAAAAATGCTCCATTATTCATTTCATCTTTTTACCCTTCCTCCTGTGATTCTTAGTGTGAGGGCAGGGAATCTCAGTTTTATATCCTACACAATGCATAGCATCTTACTCATAAGAGGCACAAAATAAGGTTTTGTTTTGAGAGGAAAATGAAAGCATCTTGCAATAACTATTTAACTTACATCATGTATTCTACTATATTTTATCAATATTTATGCGGGTTATATTTCTAATTATATCTGTGCCTATCAGTTAGTTGTAGGTAACTTTTAATCAAAAGCCTGTACCTACCACACCCTAATAAAAACCTGCTGTTTTTGCTGCCCAGCACCCATTCACCTTCTTCTGGACACTATATTCCAAGTTGTCTAGGGAACCCCGCGTTCCCTACCCTAAGTGCCTGTACTTCCTCACCTACCTGCTCCTTAACTAACAGATGGGGCATAAGACCCAGATCAGAGTGTCACATGTCACCTTGCCCCGGCTATAATGCTTTTGTTATTGTTGTTAGGGCTGGGCATATCAGCCTATTGTGGCAAATAAGATGATGAGTTTGGTTTTTGTATTTTTCTGAAACTTTTGGGAAGGGTCGCTTCGCTTTTTCTTCACCTGAATTTGAGAGTATAAAGTCTAGAGCTGTTGTCATCACCTTGTGATCATGAGGAGGGAGACGTCAGAGAATGGAGTCTGTGTGGAAGAGAGAAGGAGAAGGGAAGAGAGGGAAAAGAGGAGGAAAGAGGGCAGAGAGAGAAGTTGGGTGCTGTAGACAGTGATTGAACCTACAACAAAGCTGCGCTGCCAGAAAGAGTGTGACCATAGATTTTTCGTTGTTGTTGTTGTTATGCAAAACAATATATTCCCATTCCCATTTAGACTGTGGAGTTTTAGCTGGTTTTTGATTGATTTTGTAATCAATCTTAGGATGACATGAGGAATGGGTAAAAATTATACATATTAAAGATAAAATTGATGTTGTCATATTATGTGTTCCGGGCCATTAAAATATTTCTCCATTGAAATAAGTATAGCAAAATGTCCCATATCTGGAAATGACTGTAATTAACTAAAAGGAAGTACATACCTCACGGCACCAAAATGTTAAATGCCATTCTTCTAAGTCATGGTGACCACACCTCTGACCTGAATCCATGTAGTCTGTAGTCTGAGATCTAAGGGAAACAAAGTCTGTAAATAAAAGTGAGAAGAGTCATTCCAGGCCAAACAGTAGCTTACACCTGTAATCCCAGGGCTTTGGGAAGTCGAGGCAGGAGGATCGCTTGAGGTTTTCTGTCACTTTCAGCCTTGTCTGAACTTACACATGCTCCAAATCCCAATCACATGTTTTTCATTTCATAGCATATTTTGGTAATATGGACACTATGGCAATTTTAATGCTCCATGGGGGAGAATGAGTGATTCTGAACTGGAGTTTTATTATATATAACTTAGCATTAATTTGTCTAATATTAATATTTAATGATTCCCTATTATATGCCATTCCACAAAGAATTCCAAAAACACAAACCACACTTCTAAAAGCAACAACAAAAATTGCTTCTCAGAGATGGTTTCTTCCTTCTTATTAGGGCTGGATTATTCTCACAACTATAGTTAGTGGGTTTTGCATTTTATATGGAAGAGTGTTACATAAATGGTAAATTTCATTTATATATAATATTAAAAATCATCCCTTTAGAAATATACACAAAGGAAGGAAGTTTTGACATTCATTTATAGTTTTTCAAATAAGTTTAATTTTACCTATTTAAATAATATTGTGAGAATTCCTTAGAATTTTTTTTTCCTTAAAATCATTGTTATGACAATTTAACTTGAGCTTCAGTTGGTTTTTACTTTCTGTATGAAATTTACACCTATCTAAAGAGGCACTAATTGTGTAGCATCTGTAGGGATGATAATGTTTGGCTTTCTGCTAGAGTGGAGTCCAATCTCATTATGGTTTCCAGGAACATAGAGTCTAGGAACATGCATGCAATGACTCTCAGCACCTCGGCTAGCATGCATTGTTAGCTGGGGTAAGCGTCTTTTCACTTCAGATCCACGGTCATCTCAAACCAGTTAAGCTGCACATTAATAACCTTGGGAAAAACCAATCCTTCTCTGAGATCCCCAGAATGAGAGCCTAATAGGATTCATTTCATGCCCTAGGTCTCAGTTGTCAATGTGGCACATTAGAGATGTATAGATTCTTCTATCTCAAAGCAGAAAAGTGGCAAAGTAGCTCCCAAAAATGTGTGAAATCATTTCAGTGGCTTCCCGACTCTACTTTAGTGTTGATCAACTTGGAGTCCCAGGATGCTTAGGAGGATTGTTGAACAAATTCAAGCTGTTTCTTGAATCTCTAACTTTTCACAAAGGTTTAACAGAATTTGTCCAACTTGAGATAGGTTGCATGGGCTAAGTAAAATGTTAGACCTGCATTTGATTTGAATTATGTGAACTCGACATGCTAGATAGTTCATGTTCATCAGAAGTTCTGATTGATAGTTATTTTGGTCTTTGATGAATGAAAAGTGGGGAAATCTTTCATTTAACAGCTTTTATTGAGTTTCTATCTTGTACTAGTTTTCTTGATATAATGTAAAACTTAAGGTATGTAAGTAGCAGGAATAAGGAAATGAATCCTTGGGAATAAAGAAGTATGGAACCTGGCCGGGTGCAGTAGCTCATACCTGTAATCCTAGCACTTTGGGAGGCTGAGATGGGCGGATCATGAGGTCAGGAGATCAAGACCATCCTGGCTAACATGGTGAACCCCCGTCTCTACTAAAAACACAAAAAAATTAGCCAGGTGTGGTGGTGGGAACCTGTAGTCCCAGCTACTCGGGAGGCTGAGGCAGGAGAATGGTGTGAACTCGGGAGGCAGAGCTTGCAGTGAGCCGAGATCATGCCACTGCACTCCAGCCTGGGCAACAGAGCAGGACTCCGTCTCAAAAAAAAAAGAAGTACGGAACCAGTGATAGCAGGTGACCTTTCATCTTGCAGATGAAGAAACCAAGGCCCAAGGTAGAATGACTTTGCCAAGATATCATTGGCTTGTGACTGAGCTGGAGTAGGAACCTATAGATATTGATTGTACGTATTGCTTATCCCTTGATAGTAAAAGTGGAATACCTTTTTTTTTTATTTTATTTATTTATTTATTTATTTATTTATTTATTGAGAGGGAGTTTTGCTCTTGTTGCCCAGGCTGGAGTGCAATGGCGCGATCTCGGCTCACTGCAACCTCTGCCTCCTGGGTTCAAGAGATTCTCCTGCCTCAGCCTTCCTGAGTAGCTGGGATTACAGGCATGCGCCACCACTCCTGGATAATGTTGTATTTTTAGTAGAGACGGGGTTTCTCCATGTTGGTCAGGCTGGTCTCGAACTCCCGACCTCAGATGATCCACCTGCCTCAGCCTCCCAAAGTGCTGGAATTACAGGCATGAGCCACTGTACCTGGCTAGAATACCTTTATAATCCATGTTGGAGCATAAATGTACACAAAATAACACAGGTCAAGAATTTTTTTTTTTTTTTTTTTTTTTGAGGTGGAGTTTCACTCTTGTTGCCCAGGCTGGAGTGCAATGGCGCGATCTCGGCTCACTGCAACCTCCGCCTCCCAGGTTCAAGCGATTTTCCTGCTTCAGCCTCCCGAGTAGCTGGGATTACAGGCATGCACCACCACGCCCGGCTAATTTTGTATTTTTAGTAGAGACGGGGTTTCTCCATGTTGGCCAGCCTGGTCTTGAACTCCTGACCTCAGGTGATACACTTGCCTAGGCTTCCCAAAGTGCTGGGATTACAGGCATGAGCCACCCCACCCGGCCCAAGAATATTTGCTTTGAGCTTGCTGTCATGGTAGGAAGCCGGCATCAGCTAAATTTTACTAACGTGCTACCTGATTTGAGGAATCAGCAGTATGAGTAGGTGATGAAAACAGCTGCCTACATACTACTTACAACCTTCCAGCCAGAAAAATATCTCCCTGCACCTGTCTGGCATAAAACCTAAGTCAAGTTGCAACTCATTCCTCTCGTTCTGTTTTCCCTTTTTCTATAAAATTCAGGTACAATGTATGCATTTCTCCAAACTTAATTGCTATTCTAAAAAGAAGAGGTAGCTTTCCTCTTCCCTACTTTTCTCATCTACAGACTTCTAGGCTACTATCTTTTGTCTTTTCTATATTTGAACTTTTCTAAACAAACCACAAGGGTGCTAATGGTGATAATATATCTGGATAGTGAGATACGGTATTTTTAAATGTTCAAATCTTAAAAAATAAACATATGCCAATTTTTCAAGAGTAATATAGGAGCTATTTAAAAATAATAGACTTCTGGCCAGACGCAGTGGCTCATGTCTGTAATCCCAGCACTTTGGAAGGCTGAGGAGAATGGATCACTTGAGGCCAGAAGTTCAAGACCAGCCTGGTTACCATGGTGAAACCCCATCTCTACTAAAAACACAAACATTACCCAGGTATGGTGGCAGGTGCCTGCAGTCTCAGCTACTGGGAAGGCTGAGGCAGAAGAATCCCTTGAGCCTGGGAGGCAGAGGTTGCAGTGTGCTGAGATGGTGTCAATGCACTCCAGCCTGGGCGACAGAGTGAGACTCTGCCTCAAAATACTAATAATATTAACAATAGACTTCTTTAAAACAAGTAATGTCAAATAGCATACTAGAGCATTGTTATCAATGTGTCACTTCAGCATCAATTGTTAAGTGCCTTGTATTATATTCGTATCACTTAAGATTTGACATGTAGTATATATAATAATACGACATTCACTAATTATGCTAGGGAAATGTTACAGTAATACTATGAAAGCTATTAATTTCTACTCCTAGAGGTGGCAGAGAGAAAATATATTAGTTCCATATGGGTAAGACAATATCTGTTTCATACAGTCATACCCACAGTGCTTAGCATGGTGCCTATCATAATATAGATGTCCAATAAATATTTGTTAAGTGAACAAACTGTTAAAGAATATTTATAGGGACTAGCACTATATTCTCATAAAAATGGACAAAATATGAATTGAGCCATCTCTCTATTGTCAGTAAATACAGAGGTGGGATACTCACAGGCATAACTACACTATACAGATAAAGTAGTTTTGGGGGGCCGAGGGTGCTGCCTCTATGAATAGGCAAACCTGGGTTCTCACCTAAGAACTGGAAAATGGACATCATTATGATTTGCTATCCATTAAGGCTTCCCACTCAGAAGAACACACAGTTTTAAAAGGAATGCATTTATCCCATCTCAAATTTTTGGTGTATCTTTTTTTTTTCTCTCTAAAGCATAACGAGCTTGTCAGAGTTTCCATGGTGAACACAGGGCACCATGGAAACTGATAGATTTAGCTACATGAAAAGAATAAATAAAATAGGCAGGCATTTATTTCACTGTACAATGACAACTTCTCTCCTAGATAAGAGAGGAAAAGTGGCTTCTCATTTAAACTGCTTTCCTGCACTCTCTGTACCTCGTGAAAACCTGAGTTATTTTCGCTAGCCCATTCTACTGACCTATGCTGATTGGATTCTTGTTTTTCTCAAGGCCCATTATTCCCTTTAGTTTTACTGCAGGCTAGATCTGAGTGTCACCAGCAACTGTTGGAAAACCATGTACAATGTGAAAGTTGTAGATGACAGCCCACAGTGCAGTGGCCAAGTGAGTCATGGCAAAACTGAATGAACCGTTCCTGGGAGTTTACTGTGATGAGACAATGTATGAGAACAACTGAACTCAAGATCCAAGTCCATCCTATATTAACTGCACAGGCAAGCCAACCTCCCTGAACCCCAGTTTCCCCGTCTGTGGAATGTTTAAAATACATCTTCTTCCTACTTTATAGGGTTGTTGAGAGGCTCAAAATTAGATAATAGAGGAGAAAGCCTTTTTAAACAGTCAGGTTCTATCTAGCAAAAAGGACTGACTGACTAAGCTACAGGTATAATTACATTCATGAGATGAGCAAAATCTCAAAGCTAATCATGCTATGGTCTAGGTTTTGGCCTCAGGCAATTGGAGGTTTAGAACACGCTGATCCCACCCCAGTAGTTGGGGAATTTGGGGACTACTTGGCTCCATCTGAAATAGAGAAAATTGAGATTGTAAGAAATGAAGCTTTACAATTTTTCTCTATGTTTGAACATTCTCATAAAATGTTGGAAAACTAAATAAATGAAATAAAACTCATCCTTAAGTTCTAGTCCCAATGAATTGTTCACCATTAGCACACACCCACTATAGCCTCTTAATTTTTATCACTAAAATATAGGCACTAGAGCCATCTCCTGCAATTCGATATTCATGTAAATCTATTGAGCACCTCCTAGTGACCAGGGACTGTGTTGAGGGGATGGATACACAGAAAGAAAGAGGACATGGTCCTTCAGAAAAACACATCTTCTTTGGGGTATAGATGAGTAATGGAACAATTACAGCACACCCACAAACTCAGGGGAGGAACACTTAACACTCTAGAGCAGAAATGTAAAGATATCCTGGATAAAGGTGAGGGGGGTGGGGGGAGTGGGTGGGACAATGAGGCAGACACGGTGTAAGGTGGTAAAAGGGCACCACAGGCAGAGAGAAGAGTGTGAGCAAAGCGGATTCATAGCATATGGGAGAGTGGAGGTAGCCAAGCCTGAAGAAGCAGCCAGGGAATATTCCATGCCAAGGCGGCGCTCTTTTTTTCTGAAGGAAGTGATATGTGGGGGTGGAGCACTAATGATGCTTGGGCTGTGTTTTGAGGGTGAATATGAAAGCTGTGTACTCCTTCTTTCCTCCAAACCTCTGTAGCCAGGAGAATATTTCCCTGGGGATACCAGAATGGGAGTCAAAATTGCAGGAGGACCAGCAATTTAAAGGAGTTGCCAAGTCCGAGAGTGGAGTCTCACCCTGTTGCCCAGGCTGGAGTGCAGTGGTTCAATCCTGGCTCACTGCAATCTCTGCCTCCCAGGTTCAAGCGATTCTCCTGCTTCAGCCTCCCTAGTAGCTGGGACTACAGGTGTGCGCCACCACACTTGGATAATTTTTTATATTTTTGGTAGAGAGGGGGTTTCACCATGTTGACTAGGCTGGTCTCGAACTCCTCACCTCAAGTGATCCGCCCTCCTCAGCCTCCCAAAGTGCTGGGATTACAGTCATGAGCCAACGTGCCTGGCTGGGAAGCCAAGACTTCTGACATGTGGCTGAGCCATGCTGCCTGGCAGTATAGCACCCAGGGCTTCTGGATCCTGGGCCCAGGTACCTACAACTTGACTGGGAATGGAAGTGGAACTATGCATTGCTCAAAAGAGCTAAAATTTACCTGAGGAGCACTAATGCCATGTCACCTGGAGGTTCATGGCCAATCCTTCTGCTTAAGACGATTAATTTTTTTAAAAGCATCATAATGATTATTCATCCTATAAACCACATAGTAACAACATTAAAAAAATCAAAACAAAATTCTCTACCTAGCAATCCATTATCTCAACAGAACAACATACATTGTTTGATGTACCTTTTCAATTCCAGCCAATATGCTTATAGCTTTTCATGGTTTTAATCGTAGCATAGAAGCTGTTTTTTGTTTGTTTTGTTTTGTTTTTTTGAGACCGAGTCTTGGTCTGTCACCAGGCTGGAATGCAGTGGCGTGATCTCAGCTCACTGCAACCTCTGCCTCCGGGGTTCAAGCAATTCTCCTGCATCACCCTCTTGAGTAGCTGGGACTACAGGCACGCACCACCACACCCAGCTAATTTTTGTATTTTTAGTAGAGATGGGGTTTCACCATGTTGGCCAGGATAGTCTCAATCTCGACCTCGTGATCCACCCGCCTCGGCCTCCCAAAGTGTTGGGATTACAGGTGCGAGCCATCGTGCCCGGCCAGAAGCCATTTTTGAAAGCTTAACATTGTGGCTACATATGTCTCCTGTTGTTTTTAATAACTGTATAATGTTCTATCAAGTAGATATATTCTGGTTCATAAAACTAGTCTCTATTTTTTTGACATTTAGGTTTTCATTAAAACCTAATCATTAAAAAAATTATTAACCGTATCTGTTTAGGAAAGTAATACATCTGTTGGAAACATCTGATTGAATCCTATCTCAAAAGCCATTTTCTTCACCTTTCTGTCTGAGGTTTTTGTGTATACAAGGGAATGTTTTCAGTGTGCTGGCTGTTGGTACTGCCAGGAGGGAGTGCGGTCGGCAGAATCAGGAGAAAGTGACAAGGAGCAGGGACAAGTGTAATGACCTCAGCTGCAGAGATTCCTAATTCTGGATCCCTGGTAGGGTGATCAACCATCTGTGTGCATGGTTCTGAGGGTTTTCCTGAATGGCCTTTCAGTGCTAAAACTAGGAAAGTGCCTGGTAAACCAGGATTTGTTGGTCACCTTAGACATTGGTTATGGGGGAGCTAAAGGAACTGAGAAGGGAACGAATCATTTCTATAAGCCAGCCCTGTGTCTTAAAAGCAGCAGTTCAGAGAAAAACTGCTCACACACTGCAATGAAACCCTCACCCTTTATGTAGTTGTCAAAATAGTTATTTGTCTCAGGTTATGGCTCTGCTCACAGAAAAACCATCCATTCATTTATTCAATAAACATGTATGGAACACCGGCATTGCTCTAGGCATAAGACACGTTCCCTGCTCCTGTGGTGCTTCTGTTATTGGTGTGTGTGTGTGTGTGTGTGTGTATTGGTGAGAGGGAAACAGGAGTAAACTAAAAAACACAAAATAAAGAAGAAGGGACACAATAAATGCAATGGCAGAAACAAGATGGATTAGTGGAGTAGAAACTGCTGGGAGTCCGGTGCCACTTGGTGGTCAGGAAAGGTGACTCCGAAGAGCCTGACATTTGAGACAAATCAGTGGTGAGAAGAGCTGCCAAGTAAAGCGCCACAAGAGGCATTAGGGGCAGAAGGAACAGCACGTTAGAGGGCCCTGAATGGAAGCCAGCTGGGTTTCATGGAGGAACTTAGTGAAGGACCCTGTGGTCATTGTGTAGGGTGGGAACGCTGACCCTAGCTATGACCCAGTCCAAGTTCCATTTTCATAAGTGGGGATGATAAGGACACCGAGGCCCACGTGTCTTGTCCACAGTCTCTTGATTCCCAATTCAACACCCATGGTACCATTGCTGCCTATTTGACTTGAGAACTTAATTTTCTCCCCTTGTACAACTGGAAGTAAATAAAAGAGATTCATTCATTTTACCCGAGAAAAATTGGTATTGGAATTGTTTGCAGACAAACACAAGAACCAAAAACATTAGCCTCAAGGTGAAGAGAGGAACCTTGGGGTCCACAATGATACCCAGTTTAGGGGTCCCCAGAGAGGTTCGGTAAGACATGCTTCCAGAACCTTCCAGGTGAGGACCAATACTAATTCTGCAGTCTACATAAACTAAAAATGAAACTGGTCATAAGGTAGGCAGCCCCAGCTGACCTTTCACCTGTGCCTGAACTAATGCAAGTACAGGACCTGGGTGCTACAGGTTGAAGAAGTAAGTGATCCTAGGAGTTGAAGGGTCAGAGGAGCCAGGCTGACACAACTCATAGAAGGTGGAGGAAGCTGATCTGAGCCTCAGCTGTGGTTGATCTTGATAACTCAAAGAGTTAACACAACCAAAACTAACGCGAGGGTGGAGAGAAAGACCACACCCCACGGGAGCGCGGAGCCAACTCGCGGGAGAAAAATCCTATTGGCATTGAGGAGGTAGGGAGCCAGCCCCTGGGCGCGGCCTGCAGGGTACCGGCAACCGCCCGGGTAAGCGGGGGCAGGACAAGGCCGGAGCCGGTGTCCGCCCGGCAGCCGCCCGCAGCTGCCCAGAGTCCCGCTGCGTCTCCGCCGCGTGCGCCCTCCTCGACCCGGAGACCCGCGCTGCGCTCCGCCGCTGACATGTGTGCCGCTCAGATGCCGCCCCTGGCGCACATCTTCCGAGGGACGTTCGTCCACTCCACCTGGACCTGCCCCATGGAGGTGCTGCGGGATCACCTCCTCGGCGTGAGCGACAGCGGCAAAGTAAGCAGGCGCGGGGTCGAGCGCACTCCGACGGGCGGGAGGATAGGTGCAAGGAACCTGGCGCGGTGCTTCGCGTAGCCCGGGGTTCGCTCGGTGCGCAGGGAGCGCCGGGGCTCCGGAGTTGAACTTGAGTCTTTGGCTCTTGGGCAACGCAGAGAGAACCCTGGCGCTAGGTTCGTGAGCTGGCTGGGGAGTTCCCAGAAGTCGGGAGCAGTGGCGTGCTAACGCCACAACTGGCTCGACAGCAGTCCGGGCTGCGGTAGAGCCCGGAGCAAGGATGTCACCCCCCGCTCCCCCGCCCCCGGTTCCAATCCTAAGATACCGGCAATAATCTTCAATCTTGCTTCAATCATCTTTGTTTCCAACACCTAGAACTGTGCCTGGCACAGGAGGCTCTCCATAAATGTGGTTGAATTTATTGTGAAAGAAATAAGAGGAGGGGGTCATTTGATTGATGTTGTTTAGCGTGTCCAGAACATAGAATAAATAGAACTGATTACATTCACCCTATCATTCAACAGAGATAATATACTAACGATGCAGGTTCCACAACTTGTAATACTAGAAGGGATGGTCCGAAAGAAATAATTCATCCATCTCTTTTCCTTCCTCTCTCATACACACACACGTACACACACACACACACACACACACACCATAGCCATTTGCATCAAAGCAAGCAGTTCCATTTTAAGGTTCAAAATGTCTTCTTTGAATGTATCTTTTACACTTCCTTTTCCAAAATCAGGATTTCTACAAATGACACAGGTAACTTGATGTCTACTATTTACTGTTCCATACACACATATAGTGACTATATCAGCCATGGCCTGGCAAGTTTGATAAGTGAAGCCATTCCATTTTTTAGAAGAAAAAAATGATAAAATAAATATGGAGATGGGATTTTTTGAGCTGTTTTCCAACTACGGGTTTGGTTAGCAAAAGTACACATACTTGTGATTTGTCAAGTTGAAGATACTATTCTTGACTAAGATGCTACCGAGTCGGTGACAGTTTTGAATCGTGACTCTTACATTTGGGGGTAACTAAACACTGTTTTCTCATGGTGCTTTAAAAAATACTCTTTCTATGCACCTTCAGGGAGCCTGCTGTTGTGTTTCCAAGGTGATAAAACTCTCAGAGCTCTCCCAGGGAGATTCTGGTAAACCCTGAGACTGATGAACCCATGCTTGGGGACTTGGTCCTCAAGTTTCAGGGAACTCAGGTTTGGAGCAAGTCCCAGGAAGCAAAGGAACGGAGATTGCTAAACTGGTGTAAGATTAGAGGTGTTATTTTAATCAAAAGAAGATGTTCAACTCTTGGGTTTCGTTTTTAAAAATTAATTTCCCATATCCAGAATTTTAATTGGTAGGGTAGCAGGCAACTGGCTTTACCAGTGGAGAAGAGTAAGAAAAGGAAGTAATAAAAATACCTTTTCTGGTGCTTGTACAGAAGAAGAATAAAAGAGTTTCCCGAACACGCAATTAGTAGTTGAGTCAGGGAGTCTATTCCTAACTAAAAATCATACTGAAGTTATAAATTTAGAAAACATGCCCTTCCCCCACAAGACAAAATGACTTAGGAATTGAATACAAAGGTGAGTTAGTCAGTGGCTGGAATGTATGGTATAGAGCTCCTGAACCAGTGGATTGTAACTGTTGCTCTCCTCTCCTCCTAGGTGCAAGGCAGTTGATACCTGGCTGTGTTTAAAGAGAGAGCATGCCATACATATTTCAAAACTTGACATCCCCTATTTCGAAATGGAGAATATCTTACTTTTAGAGTTGCTGGGATAAATATATTATTTATTTAAACATTTCAAGGTTCAAAAAAGAAAATAATATGCTTTTGGAATACAGAAATATGTTGAATTATTATGATCTGTAATTTTTTTTTTTTGAGAAGGAGTCTCGCTCTGTCACCCAGGCTGGAGTGTAGTGGCTTGATCTTGGCTCACTGCAAGCTCTGCCTCCCGGGTTCACGCCATTCTCCTGCCTCAGCCTCCCGAGTAGCTGGGACTACAGGCGCCACCACGCCTGGCTAATTTTTTTTGTATTTTAAGTAGAGTTGGGGTTTCAATGTGTTAACAGGATGGTCTTGATCTCCTGACCTCGTGATCCGCCTGCCTCGGCCTCCCAAAGTGCTGGGATTACAGGCGTGAGCCACCACGCCGGCCAATGATCTGTAAATTTTTACTCCTAAATTTTTAGGAGCTCAAACCTTGCAATGAATCAGAAATATCTAGGGGTGCTTGATAATATGCTGATTTCTGGGCATCATCCTCAGAGACTCTGAATCTATAGACCTGGAGTAGGCCCCAGAAAGTGGCATTCCAACAGGCATCCCAGGAGATTCAGACGCAGGTAGCGGGTGGATTATAGCAGCCGGTGGATTACATTTTGAATAACTGTAACACATAGTTTCTGTGATGGGACAAGCTGTGTGAAGTATCAGGAGCTTATTTCTCCACTGCAAGTTTCAGATCTGGGGTAGAATCTCAGCGAGAGGGCACAAAGCTTACTCTGTCCTTCTGGTCTCGCTTTTAAACTTTATTCCTTATTTTGTATAACTTCGTTTAGGCCCAGAGAATGCTAATGACTAACTGCTCTTAATACATTAAATTAAAGCTCATTCAAAAGCAGGTTAATTAAAATAAATTATCTAGCCAACTTTTTGATATAAAGCAAAATACAGAGTTATACTTTCTGCTCAAGTAGCATGTAGCTTTTAAGAATATAGACTCTAATGATTGCCATTCTAACTGGTGTGAGATGGTATCTCATTGTGGTTTTGATTTGCATTTCTCTGATGGCCAGTGATGATGAGCATTTTTTCATGTGTCTTTTGGCTACATAAATGTCTTCTTTTGAGAAGTGTCTGTTCATATCCTTTGCCCACTTTTTGATGGGGTTGTTTGTTTTTTTCTTGTAAATTTGTTTGAGTTCATTGTGGATTCTGGATATTAGCCCTTTGTCAGATGAGTAGGTTGCGAAAATTGTCTCCCATTTTGTAGGTTGCCTGTTCACTCTGATGGTAGTTTCTTTTGCTGTGCAGAAGCTCTTTAGTTTAATTAGATCCCATTTGTCAATTTTGGCTTTTGTTGCCATGGCTTTTGGTGTTTTAGACATGAAGTCCTTGCCCATGCCTATGTCCTGAATGGTAATGCCTAGGTTTTCTTCTAGGGTTTTTATGGTTTTAGGTCTAACATTTAAGTCTTTAATCCATCTTGAATTAATTTTTGTATAAGGTGTAAGGAAGGGATCCAGTTTCAGCTTTCTACATATGCCTAGCCAGTTTTCCCAGCACCATTTATGAAATAGGGAGTCCTTTCCCCATTGCTTGTTTTTGTCAGGTTTGTCAAAGATCAGATAGTTGTAGATATGTGGCATTATTTCTGAGGGCTCTGTTCTGTTCCATTGATCTATATCTCTGTTTTGGTACCAGTACGATGCTGTTTTGGTTACTGTAGCCTTGTAGTATAGTTTGAAGTCAGGTAGCGTGATGCCTCCAGCTTTGTTCTTTTGGCTTAGGATTGATTTGGTGATGCGGGCTCTTTTTTGGTTCCATATGAACTTTAAAGTAGTTTTTTCCAATTCTGTGAAGAAAGTCATTGGTAGCTTGATGGGGAGAAATAGGAACACTTTTACACTGTTGGTGGGACTGTAAACTAGTTCAACCATTGTGGAAGTCAGTGTGGCGATTCCTCAGGGATGTAGAACCAGAAATACCATTTGACCCAGCCATCCCATTACTGGGTATATACCCAAAGGACTATAAATCATGCCGCTATAAAGACACATGCACACGTATGTTTATTGTGGCACTATTCACAATAGCAAAGACTTGGAACCAACCCAAATGTCCAACAATGATAGACTGGATTAAGAAAATGTGGCACATATACACCATGGAATACTATGCAGCCATAAAAAATGATGAGTTCATGTCCTTTGTAGGGACATGGATGAAATTGGAAACTGTCGCAGGACAAAAAACCAAACACTGCATGTTCTCACTCATAGATGGAAATTGAACAATGAGAACACATGGACACAGGAAGGGGAACATCACACTCTGGGGACTGTTGTGGGGTGGGGGGAGGGGGGAGGGATAGCATTAGGAGATATACCTAATGCTAAATGACGAGTTAATGGGTGCAGCACACCAGCATGGCACATGTATACATATGTAACTAACCTGCACATTGTGCACATGTACCCTAAAACTTAAAGTATAATAAAAAAAAGAATATAGACTCTAACATGTTTAATTCATTTGCAAATATTTAATCTTGAGGTTTTGCATGCTCAAATATTACTAAGTTGCCTGATTCTTCCCACATACATCAGGGTCAGGTTGACAGTAAAGATGCATAAACATGCCTTGGGCCTTTTAATGCACGCTTACCCAGAAACAAGAGTGAGGAAGAGATTCATTTTGAGGTTGTGCCCTGGGGTGGCAGGAGCAAGTCCAATGGAGGAATAGAGACTTGGGTTCAGGTCAGAGTCTCTACCACTTACCTGTGCTGAGACCACAGGTGAGACCTAACCTGCCTGAGCCTCCGTTTCCTCATTTGTAGAGTCAGATTTCCTTTTGCTACTTATTAAATGAGATAATGTATGAAAATGCCTGGCACTTAGTGGATACTTAACATGTACCATGTTCATTCTATTCCCTTTGCCTCTTAGCAAATCCTTAACCTCTTGCTCACTGTGACATTTTGCATGTTTTCACATGGTGACATGCCAAGTGGTAGAGAAGGAAGCCACGGCCTGTCATGAACTGTATGGGGTGGTCACAGAACCTTAGCTTTTTATTCTCACTGCTTATGTCATTGATCCCCTGGGACCCAAAGATGCACCCTGGAAGAAAGATCAAGAAGCATTTGATGCTAGATTCACTAGCAAGCTATCTTTAGTATCTCTTTTAGACTTGACAATGTCATTATTTCCACTAACAGATGAGGAAGTTGAGACTTGAGAAGTCATGCATTCAGATACGGTGGTGGTGTAGCTGGATTTTGAATTAGTACGGGGCAAAGGCCATGTTCTCTTTACTGTAGCTGACTGCTTCTGTAGGGCACAGTCCTGGACCTCAAAGAATCTGCACTTTGGCAAGGGAGCTAAGACTTGTAGCTGTAATAAAAGTGACTCATTCCTGAGCCAAACACTGGGGTTTTCACCGGAGACAAATTGATGAACAAAGTATGCAAATACTGCCCTGCCCTCTTGAGACTGATGATCTAGTAATAAATTAACAGAATCTGCCATGACCTATCAGAACTTGAACTAGTTAGGGGAAGGCTTTCCCTAGCGTGAAGTGACATCAAACTTGCGATGTGAACAATGAGAAGTTAAGTAGGTATATTAGTCAATTTTCACATTGGTGACAAAAACAACCTGAGACTGGGAAGAAAAAGAGGTTTAACTGGACTTACAGTTCCACATGACTGGGGAGCCTCAGAATCATGGTAGGAGGAGGTGAAAGACACTTCTTACATGGCGGCAGCAAGAGAGAATGAGGAAGATGAAAAAGTGGAAACTCCTGATAAACCCATCAGATCTCATGAGACTTATTCACTACCATGAGAACAGTATGGGGGAAACTGCCCCCATGATTCAAGTTATCGCCCACTGGGTTCCTCCCACAACACGTGGGAATTAGGGGCGTACAATTCAAGATGAGATTTGGATGGAGGCACGTCCAAACCATACCAATAGGTAAGGTGGACAGGATTGGAAGTAAAGAAGAGCCTTCTAGGTTGAGAGAACTGCCTGTGACTGCCTGTGCAAAGGTCCTGGGGTAGGACGGAATGAAATAGTCAAGGTAGTTAGAGTCCAAAGGTTGAGGAGAAGGCTAACACAGGATAAGGCAGGACAGGTAGGCAGGGCTATGTTATGGAGGGCATCGGGGATGGTGGGATTGTGTCATGATTATATTTTGTGGTTATAAAGGTCTAACTTCAGGATAAATGCATTGAAGAGAAGTTGAGTACAGGCAAGGAGGTCAGATAGGAGCCTGTTGCAGTATTTAGGTAAAATGGAATGTGGTTTAGATGAGAGGGGCAGTGTAGTTATCAATTGAGATATGAACTCCTAAGAGTACCTCTATCACTTATTACCTATGTGAATTTGATCAAGTTCCTTACCATTTGTATCTCCAAATTTCTTTATGCATAAAATAATTACTATGGTCTACCTAATAGGGTTGTTGAAAGGATAAAATCGATTAATAAGTGTAAAATATATAGAATAATGCCTGGCATGTAGTACATGTCCATTAGACTTCAGCGGTTATTGTCAGTAATGCAGATGGAGAGGTGGATAGAATCAGTAGCTATTTAGATCAAGTTGACTGGATTTGATGATAGCTTACATATGTAAGGTTGGAAGGTAAGTGCATCAAGAGTGATCGCAAAGTGTATGTAAATGTGTGTAAATAGTACAGTAGGGCACAAGTTGACCAGTGATAGGAAAAGCTTCTTGAAGGAAGTAGTAGATGAATTGGACCTTTTAGGACTGGAACATGCAAAAGAGGATTATATAGCCCTGGTGAAAAGAGTGACCCAATGTTCTTCAGTTCTGAAGACTGCTGGGAGGAGAAAGAGTTCTTTCTCACCTGAGGCTACTTTACCAGAAGTTCTCTCAGTCTGAATCACAAATCCTAGTGATTGTGTATCATCCTTTCCTCCACTTCCTGCCAAGCTCAGCAATTCAAAATATGCTGTTGGTCCTGAGAAAGGAAATTGGGCTAATCCCTTCCTTCTGAGGCTGCTGAATAGGAGCTTGGCTTTCATCAGAAAGATGCTTTCACTCCCAATTATTACAAGATCATCTTGCAAATTCCCATTTTCTAGAAGGCTGATTGCTTGTTCAAAATGCTCATGGCAAACACTGTTGGTTACCCACTCAGCAGTCATGACCTTTTTTTCCTTATTAACACCTGAATTTGATCAGTCCATGGTAGACTCAGCCTGTGGATACATCATGGTGTAAGCCAGTCATGGTAATTCTATCTCCATTTATCAGATACTTATTCTTCCAGCTTCCTGGTAGCTGAGGGTGACTAGTGATAATATTCTGACATACAGGAAGTTTGCTCAGAAGCTTCTAGGATGTGGGAAGAGAAGCCCTGCCTTTTTTGGATACTCTCATATGAAGAAAAGATACTTGGAACTGCTGCTGCCACCATGTGAGACTGTGAGGAAAAGGTTAAGGGGATTTCAGAGACACCATCCCATTCTCTAACATCACTGAGCAGTTGAACTACCCCTACCTGGAACATGGAACTGTCTACCATCAGACTTCTAGACTTCCTTTTTTTTTTTTTTTTTTTTTTTTGAGATGGAGTTTCACTCTTGTTGCCTAGGCTGGGGTGCAGTGGCACCATCTTAGCTCACTGCAACATCCGCCTCCTGGGCTCAAGCGATTCTCCTGCCTCAGCCTCCCGAGGAGGTGGGATTACAGGCACTCACCACCATGCCCAGCTAATTTTTTGTATTTTTAGTAGAGATGGGGTTTTGCCATGTTGGGCAGGCTGGTCTTGAACTCCTGACCTCAGGTGATCCACCCACCTTGGCCTCCCAAAGTGTTGGGATTACAGGCGTGAGCCACGGTACTCAGCCCAGACTTCTTTTGTGAGATATGAAATGTCTTTATTGTCTAAATCTCTGTTAGTTGGGTACTGTTCATTGCAGCCCAATGCACCCTCATTACTACACTGCTTTTCAGTGAACAATATTTTACACTTTACAAGAATAACTACCTTCTCCTTCTTCTCCTTATTGGCCTTTCCAGGCACCCATATCAATAGTCAAGCCCAGCCAATTTTCCTCTGGGATATCTGTGTGCATATTCACTTCCATTGCCCCCATCTACCCTTTAGTGTCTCTGAGCTAAAATATAACAGGAGACCCTTAACTGTTTTCTCTCATTCTAATATTTCCCCCACATTACTGACAACTCTTTTCTTGGACCATGGGTAGTATCATGTATCTACTCTTCTATAACCATCTATGGCTCACTATTGCCTCTAAGTTTCAAATGTCCTGGAAGATGTTCTAGGCATGACATTATTTGGCCCCAACCTGTTCTCTAATTCTTTCTGTTGCTTCATTTATCTGTCTGGCAAGTGGGAATAGGATTACCATGACTGATTTACACCATATTGTATCCATGAGCCAAGGGATGTCTATCCATGCAAATTTCTCCCTGTTTTCCAGCACATCATGTCCTTTTATGCCTCCACATTGTTGGCACCAATTTCTCTGCCTGGAATAGTCCTCCTTTTTATATCCCCATTTCCATTTTACTTCTATCAAAATGAAATCTTGCTCTTCCTTTAAGGCCCAGCTCTGATCTTCTCTTTTTCACAAAGGCTTTCACAAAGGCTTTATTGCCAAGTTGAAATAAATTGCCCCTTCCTCTGTTCTTCCATAAAATTTTTCATATATTTCAAATCAGTATTTTACAGGTAGTTAAGAACATGGTTTCTAGAGTCAGATTATGTGAATTCAAATCAAAACTCTGCTACTTACTAGGACAAATTTTCTGACATAGCTGAACCTCAGCATCCTCATTTAAAAATGTGGATTAAGGCTGGGCGCAGTGGCTCGCACCTGTAATCCTAGCACTTTGGGAGGCCGAGGTGGGCTCATCACGAGGTCAGGAGATCGAGACCATCCTGGCTAACATGGTGAAACTCCGTCTCTACTAAAAATACAAAAAATTAGCTGGGTGTGGTGGCAGGCGCCTATAGTCCCAGCTACTCGGGAGGCTGAGGCAGGAGAATCCCTTGAACCTGGGAGGCAGAGCTTGCAGTGAGCTGAGATCACGCCACTGCACTCCAGCCTGGGCAACAAGAGCGAAACTCCGTCTCCAAAAAAAAAAAAAAAAAAATGTGGATTAATAGCACCTTGATAGAGTTGTGAGGCAAGTGGGATAGTGTGTTGTTATTATTTTTCTTTCTCTGAAGTAGTTATTCCAATTTGCCTTTGATTATACTTAGCTTTATAGAATGTTCTCACTCACTGAAATGATTTAAAGTTTTTGGAAAAAGAGAGATGAACTGGAGAAAAGGGAACACTTACTAAGTCATACTGTATTTCAGACAGTCTGCCAAATCCCTTACAAATCAACAACCTTGAGACAAGGTAAGGACACCATTATCATCATCATCATCATCATCTCTACTTTACAAATGAGGAAACGGAGGCTCAGAGAGTTACTTGGCTTCAGTCACAGCAAATAAGTGGCAAAAGCAAGACTCAGAGCCATGCCTGTCTGATGTCCAAGGTCCGTGCTCTCCAGGAGTCTCTGCTGTCTTCTGTCATGGAGAGGGCCAAAACTCTATTGTCCTAAGGCCCCTTCAACATTTCATGTTGTTTTAGCACAAAGTAGGTGATCAGTAAAGTGTGCTGAATGTGATGTGTAATACAAAAACGAGGCAGGCAGATCACGAGCTCAGGAGTTCAAGACCAGCCTGGCCAACATGGTGAAACCCCGTCTCTACTAAAAATACAAAAATTAGCCAGGCATGATGGCAGGTGCCTGTAATCCCAGCTACTCGGGAGGCTGAGGGGGGAGAATCGCTTGAACCCAGGAGGTGGAGGTTGCAGTGAGCCGAAATTGTGCCACTGCACTCCAGCCTGGGTGACAGAGTGAGACTCTGTCTCAAAAAAAGAAAAAGAGAAAAAAAAATGAGTCTGATAGAACAAACCTTTCTCAGCAAACCCCACCTTAAAACCCAACTGTGTCAATGTGAGTTTATTTACAGCACATTGATTCATGAATTAAAAAAAAAATTGAAGGCCAAAGAAATCACAAGGTAATTATAATTTAAAGTGAGTTATTCTAAACTTACATACAATCATATAAGAATTTTAAAATTCCAAGATTCTCCAGAAGCTTAAATGGAAAAATAAAGTGCATCATAATCATACATTCCCCCACCCTCACACATGCACACCCTTATACACTCATCTACAAAACACAGTTCTGGAAGAAGATATTAAAATAAAAACTTAAATAATTACTTTTGTAGATTGGGAATGGAGATTTGGAGCTATGGAGGATAATTTTTGTTTTTGTATTGCTAGTTTTTAAAATTTTTGTTTTGCTTTTATAATTTAAAACCAATTTATTTTATTTTAAAATTTGTATTCTTTTTCTTAATTGCAGTAAAAGATGCATAACATAAAATTCACCATTTTAAAGTATATGATTCAGTGGCATTTATTGTATTCAGAATATTGTACAACTACCACCACACTGACCATGATCTAGTTCAAGAATATATTCATTGGCCGGGCGCGGTGGCTCACGCCTATAAATCCCAGCACTTTTGGAGGCCAAGGCGGGCGGATCACGAGGTCAGGAGATCGAGACCATCCTGGCCAACACGGTAAAACCCCGTCTCTACTAAAAACAAGAAAATACGAAAAAAAATTAGCTGGGCGTGGTGGCGGGCGCCTGTAGTCCTAGCTACTCGGAAGCTGAGGCAGGAGAATGGCTGAAACCCGGGAGGCGGAGCTTGCAGTGAGCCGAGATAGCGCTACTGCACTCCAGCCTGGGCAACAGAACGAGACTCTGTCTCAAACAAAATAAAACAAAACAAATATATATATATATTCATCACCCCAAAGGGAAACTCATTGCCCATTAAGCAGTCACTCCTTATTTCCTCTCTTCACCTCTGCAACAATCACTAATCTGCTTTGTCTATCCACTTGCCTATTCTGGATATTTCAGATAGATGGACACATATAATACATGACCTTTTGTGTCTGGCTTTTTAGACTTAGCATAATGTTTTTAAAGCTCATCCATGTTGTGGCATGTGTCACAATTCATTCCTTTTTATGGCTGAATAATAGTCCATTGTGTAGATATACCACATTTTGTTTATCCTTTCATCAGTTGATGGACATTTGAGTTGTTTCTGCCCTTTGGCTATTTGTCAGCAGTGCTGCTATAAATATTTCATGCACATGTTTAAAAAAGCAGCTGGTTAAAAAAAATCTTTGTATGGTTTCCCATTGCCTAACCCTGTGATAAACCCAGGCCTGGCCTTGCTGACTGTTTGCCCAACCTTCCACGTTGTTAAATTCCTTCGTGTCTTTGTCCATGCTCCTTTTTCACCTTCCATCCGCTGGATGGATACACATTTCAAGACTAAATTTAGGTGCTACCTCCTCAATGAGGTCATTGCTGACATAGCTTCCTGCCTTCCTTCCACAGGCAGAGTGCAGTGGTACAATCTTGGTTCACTGCAATCTCTGCTTCCCAAGTTCAAGCAATTCTCCACCCACCACCTCTCAAGTAGCTGGGACTACAGGTGTTTGCCACTAATTTTTTTTTTTTTTTTGTATTTTTAGTAGAGACAGGATTTCACCATGTTGGCCAGGCCAGTCTCAAACTCCTGACCTCAGGTGATCTGCCCACCTCGGCCTCCCAAAGTGCTGGGATTATAGGCGTGAGCCACCGCCCCGGCCTGTGTCCTACTTTCTACTCAGTGCCTCCTTACAACTCTTACTTGATCTCATGAGTCTCCCCAAAACCTGAGCTTGAAGGCAGGTTCACAACTTTATCACCTTTGTGTTGACAGTACTTAACACATGGTGGGCACTCTGATGAATATTTCTTCAATAACTGGTGCTTGGATTTTTTTCACCACAGGATAACCAGGTTATCTTCCAAATAACCAGTTGTTTGAATAAGAACTCTGGTTTTTTCTAATCTAGATGCCAATGTATGTGGTTACTGGGAGCTGTAATTAGTTTTTTATGTCCTGGTGAGTAATTAAGAACCCTAGAAGAGTACATTTTAATTAGAACTCTGAGACCTCATGAAGTTCTCAAAGGCATTTAACTCTGACTATGTTAAGGACTTGCAATAATGTAGATTATAAAGGCCTGCTTGCTTCTTTTGGTTTTGTATTATGGTTTATTAAGTGTTTGCTTTTTCATAAGATGGTAATTTACTTGAAATGTTGCTTGTAAATGCCACTTACAATTTACAGTCCTGGAACATGGTAGACCCTCCATAAGCAATAGCTCTTGTTATCCATCGCCTGTCCATCACAGTACTTTACACAGAGCTTTTGCACAAAATTAGCATTCAATGCATGCTTTTAAATGAAAGAATGAATAGAATGGGTATATGCTCTTCACAGAGTAGACAAGAAATAGTTAATCAACATTCTCAGATGGTTGTAGCCAATGTGCTTGAAGATGCAACACAAGAAGTAACATCGTTGGTGACTTCCACACACTGACGCAGAGTTTTTCTCCTGAGCTATTTAACCTATAAATTGTTTCCTTTCAGCCTGTGTAGAGTGGTCTCAGGTACCCTTTAACCCTTTTTGGAAATGCAAAACACAGAAGCCATTCCTGGTTCCTAGATGAGTGGGGACACTCGTGCCTCCTCACCTTCCCGCAGAGCGTGGACTCAATGGTCTGTGGTGCTACTATGCTTGGAGCTCATGAGAGCTGACAATAGCTGATGGAGAGCAAGGATCTCAAGGTCTTAGGGATAAAATGGTAAGCAAAAGAGATGCGGTTCCTGCCTTATTTGCACTCGGAGTCAATAATCAAATTAGTATGGATCAGTATACAGTTTCTAAAAGGAAAAAATGCAGAGTGCTCTGGAGATGCAAATCAGAGGACTTGGCTTATTTTGAGGAGATGCTTCAAGAATGTAACCCCAAAGAAGTCATGTTGGAGCTGAGTCTGAAGGTTAAATGGGAATTAACTAGGCAGAGAGAGGGAGGGGAAAGGCCTATGCAAAGACCCAGAGGGGAGGATGAACCAGGAACCAGGTGGCAAAGAATGGAGGAGGAGGAGGTGGTGGAACTAGATGAGGGCAGAGAGAAACATAGTCATTCCCGTTAGCCCAAGAGCCATGGAAAGCCTATGAAGGGTGTCAGAGGAAGATAGGTCAGATTTACATTTTTTTTTTTTTTTTGAGACAGAATCTTGCTCTGTTGCCCAGGCTGGAGTGCAGTGGCGTGGTCTCGGCTTACTGCAAGCTCCGCCTCCCGGGTTCACGCCATTCTCCTGCCTCAGCCTCCCCAGTAGCTGGGACTACAGGTGCCCGCCACCACACCCAGCTAATTTTTTGTATTTTTAGTAGAGACAGGGTTTCACCGTGCTAGCCAGGATGGTCTCGATCTCCTGACCTCGTGATCCACCTGCTTCGGCCTCCCAAAGTGCTGGGATTACAGGCGTGAGCCAATGCGCCCTGACATAGGTCAGATTTACTTCTAAAAAATATATTAAAAATAATTTCAGAGTAAGGAGCAGAATGGAGCAGAGCAAGACTTGCTGGAAGAGATGAGTTAGAAAATGACTGCAGTGGACCACAAAAGAGACAGGTAGATGGTGATAGACATGGAGAGAAACAGGGAGCTCTGTGAGATGAGAAGGAGGTAAATCAATGGGATTTGATGACAAAAATGGGTACAGAGGGAAAGGGAAGAGCTTTCCTGGGTTTTAGGCTTGTACAACTGGATGGATATGGTGGCTGTCACTGAGTTTTTGAAGTCAAATAAAATATAGAGACAAATCTCTGAAATGAAAACATTTTATTTGGGAAGAAAAATTGCAATTTGGGGGGCATGCACACAGACCGACTGGCCTTCAGTATGTCCCATGAACAAAGAGAAAGTTAGAAGTTTTATACAAAAGAGAAATGTTACATATTGTTCTTTGAGAAAGTTCATTGGCATTAGTAAGGTTTGAGGGAGCTGGCAAGTTTTGATTGGTAAGTGACAGAAACAGGTAAAATTATTCTTTTTTTTTTTGGACTGAGTCTTGCTCTGTTGCTCAGGCTGGAGTGCAGTGGCGCGATCTCGGCTCACTGCAAGCTCCACCTCCTGGGTTCACGCCATTCTCCTGCCTCAGCCTCCCCAGTAGCTGGGACTACAGGTGCCCGCCACCATGCCTGGCTAATTTTTTGTATTTTTGGTAGAGATGGGGTTTCACCGTATTAGCCAGGATGGTCTCCATCTCCTGACCTTGTGATCCGCCTGCGTGGGCCTCCCAAAGTGCTGGGATTACAGGCGTGAGCCACCGTGCCCGGCCAACTATTCTTAAAGTCACAGGAGATTGTTTCAGCAGCTGTTAGATAAAACTGTTTCAGGTGCAGGAGGCAGTTTCAGGTGCAGGAGGCAGTTTCAGCAGCCAGGCTTGCATAGAATTACGTTCTTGGAGCAATGTTTTGTTCCCTGAGTGCTTTTACTCCTGACCTCTCTGTTTTAGTTGGGTATGACAAGAATGACACATTTGTTGATTAACTTTCACATAGGGAAGAGAAGAAGAGGTCCAGCCAGGGAGGGTGGATCCAGAGGTCTGCTTTGGTCATGCTGAGTTGAGATGCTTTTGTGACATCTACATGGAGATTTGAAGCAGATGTTGACTTGCTGGTCTGGAGCTCAGAGGACATATCTGAACGGGCGATATAAAATGTAGAGTAAAGGTTGAGAAGACAACAGGAACTAGACTAATTCCTCTTGTTGGGTTTAGAGTTAAAGAGAATGAGTAGGATGAGGACAATCCAAATATCAGAGGAAGACAACAGGAGGGTATTGTCATAGAAGGCAAGAGATGGGGATACTTCAAGATGGAGGGAGCAGTGCGGCTGTCATGTTACTGAGACATAAGAACAACACTGGAAAAATGTCCAGTGGATTTAGAAACCTCAGGCAACTGTTGACCCTAGGAAGCTTATTTCAACACAGGGAGAGGGTGGCAATCAGCTTGGGTTAGGTTTTGGAATGAGTGGAAGATAAGGACATGCAGACAGTAATCACAGACAACTCTTTTGAGATTAAAAAAAATGTGTAGTGTTTTATCATATGAGAAAAATAATTGCTTCCAACAGCAATAAAATGTAAATAAGTTACATACCTGTTATTCCCACTGCTTAAGTTATCAGAGGACTTTTATACAAACATTTGCATTTGTAGCATTCTGAGGAAAAAATGCTCTGGCTGGGCCGGGCGCGGTGGCTCACGCCTGTAATCCCAGCACTTTGGGAGGCTGAGTCAGGCAGATCATGAGGTCAGGAGATCGAGACCATCCTGGCTAACATGGTGAAACCCTGTCTCTACTAAAAATACAAAAAAAAAAAAAAAAAAAAATTAGCTGGGTGTGGTGGCGGGCGCCTGTAGTCCCAGCTACTTTGGAGGCTGAGGCAGGAGAATGGCGTGAACCCGGGAGGCGGAGCTTGCAGTGAGCCAAGATCCAGCCACTGCACTCCAGCCTGGGCGACAGAGCAAGACTCCATCTCAAAAAAAAAAAAAAAAAAAAAATGCTCTGGCTGTCCTCTGGTCTTCAAATACTTTGCTTAGGTTTCTGTGAATCTTTAAATTTCAGGTGACTTAAGTGCACATTCAATCTACTGAATCACAATTCACTTGTGCTCATATTCCTGTATTTGTATAATTTTTCCCAGCCTTCCTGTATTGTATGGTGAATAACTTCTTTCCAAGGACGTTTCAAAAGTTAAGAAAGCATGCTGCTGTTGCCCATTTACAAGTATTTAATTTCAAAGGATGCCAAAGCATTGGCAAATATATGTGTCAGAGCTTAGAGTTAGTTGCAGCCTTCTTAATAATCATTTTACTATTTTATTTCAGAAATATAATCTAGCATTTCAGCGTCACTGGAAATCTTGGTAGGTAGTCAGTATTTTTGTTTGGAAGTACAGGATACCAGCAGTGAAACACTTCATTTTATTAATGTCAAGCAAGTAAGGCATTATTTTCCTATAAATGTGAGGTTGTTTGAAATGAAAACAAACAAAACCAGGTAAGACAATAGAAGCAGATGTTTTCTCTGTTTAAAAATGCGGTTAGTATGTGAGGTATGTGTAGGGAATGGCTAAAAAGAAAATAAAAATAAAATTTAAAATGCAATTTGGGTTGGGCATGGTGTCTCATGCCTGTAATCCCAGCACTTTGGGAGGCCGAGGTGGGCGGATCATCTGAGATCAGGAGTTCAAGACCAGCCTGGCCAACATGGTGAAACCCCGTCTCTACTAAAAATACAAAAATTAGCCGGGCATGATGGCGGGTGCCTGTAATCCCAGCTACTTGGGAGGCTGAGGGGGGAGAACTGCTCGAATCCGGGAGGTGGAGGTTACAGTGGGCTGAGATCATGCCATTGCACTCCAGCCTGGGTGACAGAGCGAGACTCTGTCTCAAAAAAAACACAACAACAAAAAATGCGGCTTGTTCCTAGTTAAGCATTTTAAGATTTCCCCCTTCCCCAAGGGAAGAGAGAAAATCTTACCCCTCCTTCTGTTCTTCCCTTCTGGGTGAATGACTGTACAATGAAGATTTAATCTAGTTGAGAAAAACAACACATAGGTGACTCACATACAACCTTTGTATGTATGAATGGAGGCTTGTATAATCATTTGTTTTTCACTGTCCTGACAATCAAGTGGGAATGAGAAAAATAAGATTTATGCTAGATTTATTTCAGTTGCAATTAGAAGGAAAACTATCCCTGTGATCTAGACAGGATTGGATGTTTCAAAAGTGCCAAATCATTGAGCAGATAGAGTAAGTGAGAAGACAATAAGGGAACAAGATTTGGAAAGGAAATGATTTAACAGTTATGCCAGTGTCCTCACTCATATGCAGGAGTTGAAAAAGTTGATCTTATGGAGATAGAAAGCAGAATGATAGATACCAGAGACTGGGAAGGATGTGTGGGTGGGGTGGGGGTGTGGGAATGAAGAGAGGTTAGTCAGTGGGTGGAAGGGCAGCTAGATAGAAGTTATCAACAACGTATTCTACATTTCAAACTAGCTAGAAGACAGAACTTGAAATGTTCCCAACACATAGAAATAATAAATACTCAAGATGAGGGATCAAATACCCTGACTTGATCATTACATATTCTATGCATGTAACAAATATCACATGTACCGTATAAATATGTAATATATTATTTATAAGTAAAAAAAACTTAAAAATGTAATTGTGCCAATATAAACTTATGTATCAATTTATATTTGTTCATGTCTTTTGACTTCTCCACCTTTTTGTTCACACTCTTAATGCCCTTACTCTCTTTTCTCGCCTATATTTACCACTCATCATTTCCTCTAGAAACACCTTGGTTATTCTGTCCTCACCAATTTCCTTTTTCTCAGAGTTTTCATAGATCAGTCCATAATGCCAATTTGGTGCTTAGAAACATATCATTGTGCATTGTTCTCGATTTTTCATAGGCAGTAAATTTTATTTTCTCTACCAGAAACTAAATTCTTGACAGGCAAAGATGATTTTGAAACTGACCCAATAGTTCCATAGACAGGTTTTTGTTGTTGTTGTTGTTTTGTTTGTTTTTGGATAAACATAGAAATTGACGCTTTTGGTTTTAAAGCCTGAAACTTACATTTGTTTTATTTGAGTTCCTTGTTTAGGAAATGACCCCCAGGCCTCTCAAAAGTATCAAAGAACTGAAACTAACCAGATATTGCATCCAGACAATGAAATGCCAGGCCTCTCATTCATCATGATTGCTTCCTTAACCCCTCTGGAGTTCCTGTTTTCTCATACCTTTCTTCCCTGCTATATAAACCCCTCATTTTAGTCCATCAGGGAGATAGATTTGAGACTGATCTCCCATCTCCTCAGCTGCAGCACCCGATTAAAGCCTTCTTGCTTGGCAATAATCGTTGTCTTAGTGGTGTTTTGGTAACAACTTCTTATATATTTACCTGAACCCTTAGCAGTTTGATGGGCATACGTTTAAGAAATAAAGGATTCTTTGAATTGTTATCAGTTGAAATGCTGCATTTCTGAACATGGCAAAAAGTGGTCTAAGAAGCATAGCTTAAGCAACTTTCTGTCCAACACTGGTGTTTCTGTGCCCAGCCTCTGCCTGCAATGTGTGATTGGCATACAGCCTCTCACAGGCCCTCAGAATGTACAGGTCTAACTTTCACAAATGAACCTGGAAGATAATTTGTAATTTTGTGGAGGTGTGTGTTCAAGAGCAGCACATTGGTGTGCTAATCAGTATCCCTTCAGCAGCCAGTGAGCCTTGCGGCTCATCAGCATCAATACCTCAGTGTAATGTCTTGCCCTTGTCATATATGCAGAAACTCTCAAGAAGTAGTTGAAAAACAATCAAAGCTTAGCATTTTAGTAAAATGTTACAGTGGTTTTGAGAAAATTGCTGACCAAAGGAAGATGTGCACCTATCAAAGTAGTAAATTTTTACTAGTGTTGCTGCTGCCATAGGCTATAAGCTCCCTGAGAGCAGGGATTAGGTCTTACTCACATCATTCCCTAGTGCTGGGGTACATCACCTGGGAGATAGAATGTGCTCAGCATATATTTGAGGAATGGCTAAATAAGGAAATGATTATTTCTAATAAAAGGAAAAGATTGGGCAGGGTGAGGTAGCTTGTGTCTGTAATCCCAGCAGATTGGGAGGCCAAAGCAGGAGGATCACTTGAGCCCAGGAGTTTGAGACCAGCCTGGGCAACACAGGGAGATCCCTCTGTACAAAACAAACAAAAAAACACGAGCTGGGCATAGTGGTGCGTGCCTGTGGTCCCAGCTACGCAGGAGGCTTAGGTAGAGTATGGCTAGAGCCCAGGAAGCTGCAGTGAACTGTGATTGCACCACTGCACTCCAAACTGGGCAACACACTGAGACTTTGTCTTTTTTTTTTTTTTTTGAGATAGAGTCTCGCTCTCTTGCTGAGGCTGGAGATAAGAGTCTCGCTCTGTTGCTGAGGCTGGAGTGCAGTGATATGATCTCAGCTCACTGCAACCTCTTCCTTCCAGGTTCAAATGATTCTTGTGTCTCAACCACCCAAGTAGCTGGGATTACAGGCATGCACCACCATGCCCAGCTAATTTTTGCATTTTTAGTAGAGTTGGTTTTGCCATGTTGGCCAGGCTGGTCTCAGTCTCCTGGCTTTAAGTGATCTGCCCACCTTGGCCTCCCAAAGTGCTGAGACCCTGTCTTCAAACAAACAATTGAAGAATGTATAGCACTTACTATGTGCCAGGCACTGCTCTAAATCTTTTACATATATTAACTCATTTAATCATTGCAACAACCCTATAAATTAACTATTCTTTATCTCTATTTTTCAGATGAGGAAACTGTGTCACCAACAGTTTGAGTGCCTTGTTGAAGGTCACATAGCTGGTTACTGGTAGAGTTATGATTTATAATCCACATGGTCTGACTTTACATTTAACAGCTCTCATATGGAATAAATTAAATGCTATACTGCTATTCAGATATGTGGGAGGACATGAAAGCCTCAAGATATAGTCACCAGCCTCTGTTACAAGCTTGTTGTTTGTTTTTGCTTTTGGCTTTTTGTCTTGCCACGGCAAACTCCTAAGGGATTCTGGTAATTTGTTAGCAAACTTTGTAGACCCTTCCAAGACTGCCAAATTGCTAATTCTTAAGCAGTTTTCATTGACACTATTACACTGTTTCATGTCAGGGCTTTAGAAGCAGGTGAAATAGATATTGGTTTTGGGGAGTGGGGGAAAGCTGACTAGTAATTGATGCATGGCTAGCATCTTTATACAGGAGAGGAATTTGCAAGGCAAGTAGCTGGGCTTGTTCTGAGTTTCTTTTGTTAGTTTCAGGAGTTAGGCTTGTTGAATTAAGTAAATAAAGCTCACAATATGCTGATCATGTGAAACCTAATGCCAAGTCTATTTCTGAGCCACTGTGAAGAGGACATAGATAAACAAGGAGGGAGGAGTGTCAAGTCACACAAAATATTTCTTACTGGACTTGGATTTTATTTTTTAAATCTATTCTTTTGGAAATAGAGCCATGATCTAACTTAATGTGGCTACTCTGAATGCATGCTTTCTCCATGTCCACTATAATTTCTTTGCAGGTTCGTATAAATTTTGTAAGTAGGCTTTGTAAATCAAACTGTGGACTAAATATCCTGGTGCGACTCTCAAATTGCTCTCTCAAATTGCAGGCACAAAGTCTTGGAAGTTCTGTTGGGCAGAAACAAACTGGACCAACATTTTGCTTTTCTGTTATCATCCAACTTCCTATATGCAGTCAATCTGATAACAAACAAGCTAATGAGCTCACACTAGAATTAGAAATTATAAAACATTTGGTTTTCCAGGGGAACTGGGAATGGTTTTGTAATTAATGTGTCAGAAGGAAAACTGAAGCAAAGAAGTTTTCAATTGCACCATATATGACAGACAAAAAATGTAATTAAATGCATCCTTCAGCTCTGAAGACAGATAATGGTCCTCTGTATCTAAGCGTCCAGGAGGAGGTGTTCTCTCTATTCCATACATCTGTGTCCCAGTGACCAAATGCAATGAAGAGAGACAACTTGTAAATTAAACAAACACAATGGGGCATAAAGATTTTTCCCCTTTAATATTACGGGATATGACAAAGAAGATCATTTTCTGGTTGCCGTAAAAATACAACAGTAAAGTTGAATTAGACCTGCAGATTTGATTAATGAATGCTGTGCTTATGAAAACACATAATTATTCCTGAGCTCTTGGAATGAACCAAGTGCAGTAGCTTCTGGGGCACTTGTGCATATTACTTTTAAAGATAGAATCCTGCTTGGCAAAAATGGCTCTCCTAGTTCTATATAAAAGATACAGCAAGAAACAGTGAATGTATATATAGATGAAGAGAAAAATAAAGCTCATAGCTGTCTTCATACCAGTATAGATCTTTCTTAGCACATAACTAGATTTTTGTGGATTTTACAAGTTAAATAATGTGAAAAATATATTTGGGCACAAGCCGGGATCGCTGAGCTATATAAAAGGGATTCTATCACTCAGAGAGTTGTGTGATCATGGGCTAGTCAGTATCCTTTGTCAGTGGGCCTGTCTCCCTCATTCGTAAAATGGATATGGGGAGGCTTACTATTTCCTTACCAGCCATTTCAAATATATGTCTCCTGATAATCTTTGCATTTTAGAGTTCTTCTTTTGTTTTCCCATGAGCAAATCAGCAAGAGCTACAAGTTAGCAAACCTTTAAGGAGTGCTTGCTGTGTACCGGCCCATGATAGGTGATAGGGGCCACAAAGATGAAGGCGCCTTGTCTCTCTACCCATGAGATCCAGTGAGGCCAGTGAATTACTATTATTGTTGTTGTTGTTGAGATAGGCCCTCGCTCTGTCACCTTGGCTGGAGTGCAGTGGCGCGATCATAGTTCACTGCAGCCTCAATCCCTTGGGGCGCAAGTGATCCTCCCACCTCAGCCTCCCAAGTACCTGGGACTACAGGCGTGCACCACCATGCCTAGCTAATTTTTGTATATTTTTTAGTGACTGGATTTTGCCACATTGCCCAGGCTGGTCTCAAACACCTGAGCTCTGGCAGTCCTCCCGCTTCAGCCTCCCAAAGTGCTGGGATTACAGGCGTAAGCCACTGTCCACCGTGCTCTGGGTCATTTTTTTCAGCTCTCTTATAGTTCATGTATACTTTCTCCAGCTATTGTATATTCCACCTGTTAATCTTGTCAAATCTATTGTATATTCCATCTGTTGACCTTGCTATAGCAACAACTATAATTTTAATTCCTTAAGTTCCACTTAGTTCTTTTTCAAATTTGCCTGATCATTTTTGATTGTCTCTTGTTGCTTATTCCATTTTATGATTCCATTCTTTATTTCTTTAAGCATACCACGTATACTTGTGTATACTTATATCAGATCATCTAGACTCCTTGAGATTCTAAATCTGGACTTTGTAGCTTCTGTTAGCCTTTACCTGGGATGGTTTGTTCCTTTTGATTTTGGTGACCTATTTTTTATGGGTTCAGTTTTGGTTAATCTTAACCTGGGAAAATTTGAAGGCTGAAATTAAAGATGTGATCCCCCAGAAAACATTTTTTTTTCCTGTTCAGAGATAGTGACCATTGGGGCCACCATGCATTTTGTGTGGGTTTATTGTTCACGGCTCCCATTTCAGCTTAGAATCTCTTTTTTTCTTCCTCTTTTTTCCCCTTTAAGCTTCATATTCTCCCTTAGGTCCTGCAAAGTGCTACCTAAAAGGTCTTGTACATTATAATGTTATTTTATAACTTAAAGGCCCCTCAGGGTATCTTGCCCACCATATTTCTAAAAGTGAAATTGCTGATGTTATTGAATGCTTACCCTGTGCCAAGCATTCTTTTGAGCATTTTACTTGTGTTAGCTCATTTAACACTCACAACAACTTCATGAGGAAAAGTAACATTTTTATTCTCATTTCACAGGTGAAGAAATTGAGGTGCAATGCGATTAAGTAACAGGTTGCCAATGTTACACAGCTGACACATGCTACATGAGTTGATAATGTTACACGGCAAATAGAGCTGGGATTGTAAGAAATACCTAAAAAATTTATGCACATGATAGGAAATTCAAAGTGTACAAAAGGCTATATAGTGAATAAGTAAGTCCTTTTCTGTTCCTGTGCCCTAGACATGCCATTGCCCCTCCCAGGAGGCAACTATTACCAGTTTCTTACGTATTTTTCTGGGGGTTGTGTACAAAACATACAATCCAATATATATATATATATATATATATATATATATATATATAAATAAAATAGTATATCATATTTATTACACATTATGTGTCTGATTTTGCTAGAAAAATAGAAATAACAAAAAGTAACATTTCTTGAATACTTACTCTATGCCTGTTACTTTTCATTCATTATCTCATTTGTTCTTCTGAGGAATTATTAGTTTTACTTTGTAAGTGAGAAATTGAGTATTACAAAAGTTAAGTCACTTGCCCAAGAATTTGCAGATAGTAAGAAGCAGAGCTAGGATTCAAACCTAGGTCTTCGTGGTTCTTGGGCCTGCACACTTTGGCTTTTCACAGGGAGCTGACTAGGGGTTGACATCTTTAACTCCTCTGTAGTGGATTAGGACAAGAGTTAGAGTAAAGGCTGGGGTTTAGGGTTTGCGCTAGGACCTCCTCTCTAACCCCTACACCATACCTGGATGTGGCCTGTGCAAGTGTGTTTTAGGATTGCTGCTTCCTGGGGAATGAGATGGAGAACACAAAACTCAACCTTGCCCATCTTCTCTGCATCTATATTTGTTAGTTTCATATGTTTAAGGATAGGCTTTTGTTAACCACTTACTCTATTTTGAAACTCCCTCTTCTCTTTTCTTCTTTCTCTAATTTCTTCCTTCCTTCCAACCCTCCTGTAAACATTTATTTGAGTGCCTTTATATGTCTAGCATTCTGTTTGGTGCTGGAAATACCAAGATACAAGAACATAACTGTCTTTTGAGAAGGTTGTACTTTAGTGGGGAGACAAATAACCTAACTGCAAATTATAACACAGTGAGTTAAGTGTTTGTACTTTCCTATGGCTGCCATAACAAATTATTACAAACTTGGTGGCTTAAGCAACACATGCAGATTCTCTCACATTTCTAGAAGTCAGAAATTTGAAATCTGTTTCACTGGTCCAAAATCAAGGTGTCAACAGGGCTACAGTCTCCTGGAAGCTCTAGAGGGGAATCTCTAGATTCTCCTTTGCTTTTCCAGTTTCTAGAGCCACATTCCTTTTATGCTGAGTTCCAGGAACTTCCCTCCATCTCCAAAGCCATGAATGCAGCATCTTGCGTAAGTGATCACATTGCCTTCTTCTGGTGAAATACTGCTCTGACGTCCCCTTCTTTTTTTTTTTTTTTTTTTTTTAGATGGAGTCTCACTGTTGCCCAGCCTGGGGTGCAATGGTGCGATCTCAGCTCACTGCAACCTCTGCCTCCTGGGTTCAAGTGATTCTCCAGCTTCAGCCTCCTGATTAGCTGGGAATACAGGCGTGTGCCACCACACCCGGCTAATTTTTATATTTTTCGGAGGGGCAGTATTTCACCATGTTGGCCAGGCTGGTCTCAAACTCCTGACCTCAAGTGATCCAACCGCCTCAGCCTCCCAAAGTGCTAGAATTACAGACGTGAGCCACCAAGCCTAGCCCTGACTTCCCCTTCTAAGGACACTTGTGATTGTATTTAGGGTCCACCCTGCTAATCTGAGATAATCTTCCCATAGCAAGATCCATAATTTAGCCATGTCTGCAAAGTCTCTTTTGCCATATAAGGTAACATTCACAGATCCCTGACTTTTATAGTTCTGTTCTTTTGTCCTCATTTTCTCATTCTGTGAGTGTGTGTGTGTGTGTGTGTGTGTATCCTCAACAGTTTCCTCCAGACCTGGTGTACTAGCAAGTTGTGTGGGTTCTTCGTCAAAATACCACCCATGGGGTATTTCTTTTTCTTCTCTCTCTCTGCTCCTCTCTACACTGGTTGATGCCCTTATTCAGATAAACATTCAAATGGTCAGCTAAGTGTTCTCCCTGTCTCTAAGCTCTCCTCCCAACTTACCTTACAACCATTGTTCCATTAATTGTTCTATGTGACCCTTGTTTAAAAACTTCTAGAGAATAAATTCTGAACTCCTTAGCATGACACTTCAAGATTCTCTGGAGTTCAAGATCTATATCAACTTCATTTATTTATTCAGCAGGTGCTCATTAGGATTTCTCATGTGTTAAGACTGTGCCAGGCACTGAGAGTATGATAGTGGGTAAAAGTAGGCATGTCCACCCTTGGGGATTTTGCTAATAGGAAAGACAGATATGAATAAAATAATAATTATGAAGAAATGTGAAATTGCAACTACAATAAAACAGCAGCTCAGACTTACGTAATGCCTGCCATCCATCTAGCATCATCCTAAGAATTTTACATATACTGTCTCTTGTAATTCTTCACAGCTTGTTCATAACTGCTACTTCCTACTTTATGGATGAGAAAACAGGTGCAGAAAGTTTAAGTGATTCAAATTCACACAGCTGGAAAGGATTTAAGCCAGGTAGCTTGGTTCTGGATTTTGTGTATGGAACCACTGTCATATTTTGATAAAAGAGAAGTGCCTGGTGCTATGAGGATCGTTAATTGGGAGTGGGACCAGGGTAGAAAGAAGCACAGAGAGAAGCAAAAGTGCCTCATGAGTGATGTGTTGAGGAGGTACACAGCTTGGTGGTAGGCCGGGTCTGTTGGCAACTGTTGAGGTTATATATTGGGAACTGTTGAGGTTATGGTTATATATATATATAGAGAGAGAGAGAGAGAGAGAGAGACAGACAAACAGACAGACAGACAGACAGAGACAGAGAGACAGAGACAGAGTGGGGGTGGGGAATTGGAAAAGCTTCCTAAGGAAGGGACAGCTAAACTGAAGTTGGAAATATACCTTGGCATTAATTGGACAAGAAGAAAGGAAAAGTGTTCCATCCAGAGGGAAGATCATGTGTCAAGGCCGTATGGAGGCAAGGAGCGGAGTGCTTAGGGGGTCTGAAATGGGACCAGGTGGAGCCGAGAGAGCAAAGGCAGAGGGAGGAGCAAAGTATAGGATGGCTGCAGTGGGATTAGGCTGGGGAGGCAGGTAGGTGCCAAATCACCCAGGACCCTATAGGACATATTATAAACCCTTTTCTTTATCCTAAATGCAATGGGAAACCATTGCCATTGAGTTTTTGTTTTGTTTCATTTTTCTGAGATAGGGTCTCACTCTGTCATCCAGGCTGGAGTGCAGTGGTATGATCATAGCTCACTGCAGCCTTGAACTCCTGAGCTCAAGCGATCCTCCTGCATCAGCCTTCCAAAGTGCTGGGATCACAGGGGTGAACCACCACACCCAACCCCATTGAGGTTCTATTCAGGGGGTACGACAGAGATGTGTCAGAGGTTTCTGGATTGTGCCCTGAATTGATGTGGTCTCATTCTCTGGAACGGAACCCAGGAAAGAAAACATGTTCAGGAATAAGATCATGGACTCTGTTTTGGACCTGTTGACTTTGAGAAACACAAATGAGATGTGAAGGAAAATTTCAAATATTTGGATCCGGAGTTCATAGAAGATGTCTGGGCTGGGCCTTTAAGTCTAGCCCTTGTGTCACTGACTTTTGCAATTGAAAGATGAACCTTTTGAAGGACTTCTATGGTGCTAAGGAGAATTTTAAATTCTACTTGTGAGACTGCATTAATCTTTTATTGTAGATTTGAATGTGGGGTGAAAATCAGTCAGAGTGGGAAGAATTAATTTTAAAGTCCTTCCCCACTTTCTACTTTTACAACAGAATACCTTTGGATAATCATTTATCCTTCAATAATAGGAACTAGTTTTTGGAAATTGTGGTTTGAGTCTGCTATAAGGAAACCGGCAAGACAAAAAACAAATAACCAAAAAGCTGTGTGAGAAGGCTTCTTAAGACTGCAATGTAACCTCAGTGTTCAAGGCAAAAGGGAGTGTATTTGTTAGCTATTGCTGTATAGCAAATTACCCCAAAACTTAGGGGCTTGAAACAACAATAAAAATGTATTGTCCTCACAGTTTCTGTGCATCCAGGAATCTGTGAGCAGTTTAGCTGAGTGGCTTGAGCTCAGGAGGTAAGAGGTCCCAGGCAAGATGTCAGTGAGTTCTTCAGTCATCGGAAAGCTTGACTGAGGTTGTAGGATCCACTTCTGAGGTTAAAGTTCATTCACATGACTGCAAGCTAGTGTTAGCTGTTGGCAGGAATCCTTGGTTTCTTGCCACAAGAGCTTCTCTCAGAGCTACTTGAGTGTCCTTACCCTATGACTAGAAAGCTCCCCCTAGACAACCTAACAGTGAGAGGGCCAGATGGAAGCCATCCTTTTTATGAGCGAGTCTTAAAAGTCACACGGTGTGGTGAATGCTTCATTCCAAGCAAGTCACTATGTTTGGCCCACCTCAAGGGTGAAGAAGGGAACTCGGCTCCACCTTCTGAAGGGAAGAGTGTCGAAGATTTTGTGGGTGTATTTTAGAACACCACATGGGTGTTTGAAATCTGAGCTGTGGATAGGGCCTCCCCTCTCACCCTGTGTAGGAATTAATTTCGGGTACAGCATCCCTGACAGATGGTCATTCAGCCCTCTGCTTGCCACTTCCAACTACAAGGAGTTCACTACACTGTGAGTCAGTGAATTCCACTTATATCCAGTGTTAATTGTTAGAAGCTTTTTCTGTTCATGAAATTGAAAGCTCTATTGTGGATATTCCATTATTAAAGCTAGTTCTGCTACTCTAGAATGGCACTTTTACATGATGGCTTTTCCAATATTTGCAACTGTGGTAATCTTAACTTTTCTCTTCTCCAGATGAAATTTTGTCTGTTCCATTCAGAGCTTCCTCTCGTGTTTTAATTCCAGGCTTCTTCCACATTCTGGTCACCTCGTTGTGAAAACATTCTGATTCAGTTTATCCTTCCAAAACTGAAAACACACTACTAATTCTGTAGCCCGAGCTAAGTATAAAGGGACACAGCAAGGGTTTCCTCACTTTGCGTAATAGTGGAGGACTGAAAAATGACTGTGAAACCTGAAATAATGCAAAGTGATCTTAGTGGGAAAAATGATGATCATTCTGAGACCTTTATAAACTGCTTTTTTTTTTTTTTTTTTTTTTGAGATGGAGTCTTGCACTGTTGCCTGGGCTGGAGTGCAGTGGCACGATTGTTGCTCACTGCAACCTCCACCTCCCGGGTTCACTTCATTCTTCTGCCTCAGCCTCCCAAGTAGCTGGGATTACAGGCACATACCACCACATGGCTAACTTTTTGTATTTTTAGTAGAGATGGGGTTTCACTATGTTGGCCAGACTGGTCTCAAACTCCTGACCTTGTGATCCACCCGCCTCAGCCTCCCAAAGTGCTGGGATTACAGGCGTGAGCCACCGTGCCTGGACAAAACATCTGTTTTTAAAACTTTAAAACTTGTTAAAATTAAAAATTTTATTTCAAATTTAAATGCAAAAATTAGTAAAACTAGTGTTCATTTAGTATTCATTAGTATTCTGTAATTAAAATATTACATATTACATTAAAGATATAGAGAATTTAAAATACAGAGGATTAAAATACTTTTGCAAAAGAAAAAAAAACAAAAACATCAATAGTAGATTGAACAGTGCTTGCTACCTCCTTCTTCTTGTATAACTAATAATACAGAGTGAGTATTTTTGCTTCGGCAAATTGTCATCCTGCTTTTAAAATTTGTATCAGCTTTCAACATTATATCCTTTGAGCTTTCAGTATTATAAAACATCTCTGAGAGTTCCTTTAATGTGAAGTTGTTTTTGCTGGTATCATTTCCTTGGAGACACCTTTAATCACTATCCACATTTATGTTGACAAGTTCACCTTTGCTAAGTTCCTCTGGCTGTAGACTTTAGAGTCTCTGACAGTGGCAGTGACCACATTGCTATGGTTAGCTGTATAATTACATTTAGGTCCGATTCCCACCTCGCTACTCTGTTGTCACTTTTCACTTCTTTGCTGTACTTTCATGTTTCTTGACCAATTCACTCTCTCCATTATCCATTCTTATAAAATGCCACATGGGTTTACTGCTGGGAAGCAAGGAAGCAACACAGCTACATGCTTTGATGTCAGTGTGTGACCTGAATAATAGATGCACAGTGACTAGCCACACATACTTTGGAATAAGGAGTGTGGTTGGTTACTGATCATGATGCACGTCTGTTATGTATGTAATGATTTGTGGACTACAGAACTAGAAACTAAGTTTGCACTTTATTCGATTACTCACAGTTAATATACCATGGTAATTATTATTTGAACCATGTTGTTAGGGGACTGGTATTATTTAACTAAATCATGGTATTGGAAATTTATGTACATCAGATTCATGCAAAGCAAAGTCTACCTGTAGGCTTACGAATTGGTCTGGAGTTGGAATTGATATTTTTTTTTTTTTTTTTTTTTGAGATGAAGTTTCACTCTTGTTGCCCAGGCTGGAGTGCAATGGTGCAATCTCGGCTCACTGCAACCTCCGCCTCCCGGGTTCAAGCAATTCTCCTGCCCCAGCCTCCCGAGTAGCTGGGATTACAGGCATGTATCACCACGCCTGGCTAATTTTTGTATTTTTAGTAGAGGCAGGGTTTCACCATGTTGGTCAGGCTGGTCTCGAACTCCTGACCTCAGGTGTTCTGCCCTCCTTGGCCTCCCAAAGTGCTGGGATTACAGGCGTGAGCCACCGTACCCAGCCTGGAATCGATTTTTATGGGTGACTGTTCTGTGCTGCTTATTTTAAGCTCCTGGTCCTCGCTGTGATCAAGTCTCATATGTCTTTACCTATGCATTTGAATTGTGTAAAATATAAGTGTAGGATTTTACATACATTCCATTTAGCTTGTGGCCGTATTTTTGACATTTTAAAAATTTTCTGATACATAATATTTGTACATATATATGGGGTCTCTGCCTTTTTAAAGCTGGATTGTGCTATCTAGTAAACAAACTGTCTTCTCCAAATTGTCATCCTTTTCACAGTAAGCCATTAGCAAGAACATGGCTGGGGCCGAGCTCAATGATATGCTTCCAGAGCTCTCTAAGAGCTCTCCAGCCATACTTCCCTCATCCTATTAATCAACCTTTTAAGTAGGAATATATAGCAGCTATGAATTTCTCCAACTCTGCTGTCATCCAGCCTGACGTTTTCGAGCTTGTCCAACAAAGTTATCTGTCTGGTGCCATCAGATGCCTTTCTGAAATCAAAGCATATTGTATCAGTAGTGGTGTCCTGAAATGCCACTCTGGTTACCCTACCAAAAATGAACACTATGGATAATACCTTATGTTTACAGAGAACTTTTACAGTTCACTGGAGTGTTTGGCATATCTCTATTTTAAAATATTTTGTCTATATAGAGTTGAAGGGAGATATGGCAGATATCATTACTTTATTTTCAAAAATGGTAAATCAGAGAGGTTAAGGGATTGGCTCTTGTTCACAGAGCTAGTAAATAGCAGAATCTTGATCCTTGAGTAAATCCAGTGTGTTTGACCATTTCAAACTATCTCAGATGAAGTGACTACAGGCAAGAAAAAGGGAGTTTCTGCACTGTTTTCCTGTCGATTTATTAGGACAGATCAGTCTTATGACCCTCCTCCTATAGGGTCTGTGCTGGTTTCCCAGGGCTGCTGTAATGAAGTACCACAAACAGGGAGGCTTAAACAACAGTAATTTATTGTCTTAGAATTTTGAAGTCCAAGATCAAGGAATCAGCAGAGTTGGTTTCTTCTGAGGACTTTGAGAGAAGGATCTGTTCCAGGCCTGTCTTCTTTGCTCATAGATGGTTGTCTTCCCTCTATGTCTCTTCAAATCATTTTCTTTCTATGTGTGTTCCTGTGTCCAAAAGGACACCAGTCATACTGAATTAGGGCCTATCCTAATGATTTCATTTTAACTTGATTACCTCTGTAAAGATGTTATCTCTAAATAAGGTCACATTCTGAATTATTGGGGGGGGTTAGGACGGTAACATATTAAATTGGGGTGGGAGGGGAGGTTCAACTCATACCAGGTCTTCAAGGCAGATTTCAAGTTTTTTTAAAAATGGCCATCCGGGCGCGGTGGCTCACGCCTGTAATCCCAGCACTTTGGGAGGCCAAGAGAAGCGGATCATGAGGTCAGGAGTTCGAGACCAGCCTGGCCAACATGGTGAAACCCCATCTCTACTAAAAATACAAAAATTTGCCAGGCATGGTGGCGGGTGCCTGTAATCCCAGCCACTGAGGAGGCTGAGGCAAGAGAATCGCTTGAACCCGGGAGGCAGAGGTTGCAGTGAGACAAGACTCACGCCACTGCACTCCAGCCTGGGCAACAGAGCAAGAGTCCCTCTCAAAAAAAATAAAAATAACAAAGGCCCAAAGGAATAGGCTTGTGTAGGGAGTACTTTTGTGTGTGCCTGCATTTTTAAATCAATGTCTGTGTATCTGATACAGTCTGTTGAGATCAACTTTATGGTCAATTGATACTGCCTTTCAGTTTTTCAAAAGAGAGAGAGTGAGTGCTTTTCCTAAATTAATTCTTAGTTGTCTACTTGCTGAATGTAGTCTCTGAAGATGTCTTTTGTGAGGCAGCTGCTGAAATTATTTCCTTGTTTGATGATTTCAGGATTCAAATGTGTCATTTAACTTTAGAGCTGAGATTTATGGTGAATTTCACTCCGAGCTTGGTGTTAATTTTACACACATCTAAGCAGTTTCCTTCTTCCACAAGTTGGTTAAGCATCAAAGGATTCTGAATTTAGGGAAAAAAAAATAAGTTAGGCAGTAACAATTTGCATCCCAAAGTGATTCACAAGTTTTCAAGTATATTCAAGGGTTGTTTAGCATATTACCGACTACTTATCAAAACACGGGACTGATTATGACCTTGTTTTAGATTGCTGGTGTTGAGGTGCTACAAATGTGAGATCTGTATTATTGTGTTTCCTCATTGCCTTCGCTTCTTCTGTGGTTTTTTCCTTTTGGTCACTTTGGGTGTTCCACAGATTACCAATGTGTGCATTTCACATGAAATAGATTTTGATTTTTTAAAAATAACATTTATTGTGAGTAGAAAATTTGGTTTTACTCATACATTTTTCTGGTGATCTTTGTGCATTTTACTTATTTTTTTGAAGTGATTCTTCTTTTTAATTAACTCATTGGGTAAAGAAAATACAGTTCTAATGTCTATGTAAGGTGTAATGAATAAGGATGTGACGAACTGTGGTTATCTTTGAAGCTCTATGTGTTCTCAATATCCATTCCCTTCCCTTATCACTATTATACTAAATTTTATGCTTATCATGTCCTTACTTTTACTTATACTTTCACAATTTTTTTTTTTTTTTTTTTGTGAGACAGAGTCTCTCTTGTTGCTTAGGCTGGAGTGCAGTGGCGCGATCTTGGCTCACTGGAATCTCCATCTCCTGGGTTCAAGCAATTCTCTGCCTCAGCCTCCGGAGTAGCTGGGATTACAAGCGCCCGCCACCACGCCCAGCTAAGTTTTGTATTTTTTAGTAGAGACGGGGTTTCACCATCTTGGCCAGGCTTGTCTTGAACTTCTGACCTCAGGTGATCCACCCGCCTTGGCCTCCCAAAGTGCTGGGATTACAGGCGTGAGCCACCGCGCCCGGCCTCACTATCTTTTTTCACTTTCTTTTTTTTCTTTTAGTCAGAGTCTTGCTCTGTCACCTGGGATGGAGCACAGTGGCGTGATGGTAGCTCACTGCAACCTTGAACTCCCGGGCTCAAGCAATCCTCACATTTCAGCCTCCCAAAGTGTGGGATTACAGGTGTAAACCACTGCACCCAGCCTATACTTTCACTTTTTATATTTGCGTTTCCAAATAATATACTGTTTAGTTTTTCAGTTAAAATTTTTTATTTTTAATTCATTAAAAAATGATTCAAAAAGTTACAAGAATATACAAAATAATGCTGCTATAGACTTCACCCAGATTCTCAGTGCCAATATTTTACAAAATTTGCTTCATTATTCTCTACTCTCTCTACGTATATAGGTAGACACACACATGCACGCACACACACACATTTTTCTGGACTGAGAGTAAGTTATAGACATGCTGTTGGAGTCTAAATACCTTATTTTTTTCCCTAAAAAATAAGGACACTGCCTTACATAATCATGAATTATTATCTGGGTCAGGAAATTAACAAAGGTATAATTCTACCACATGATCTGTAGACCCATTCAAACTTTGCCCACTGGCCCAATAATGCCCTTGGTGGCTATTTCCCCTCCTCTTATTCAGAATCCACTCCAGAACCACAAGCTCCATTTATGTATCATATTCCTTTAGTTGCCTTTCATCTGTAATGGGTCTTTAGTGTTTCTTTGTCTTTCATGCTCTGGATAATTTTCAAGAATATAGAAGAGTTTCTTCTTTTTTCAAACTGTCCCTTAATTTGGGTTTGTCTGATGTTTCCTCATGATTAGATTCAGGTCATGCATTTTTGGCAGGGACATCGGAGAAATGATGCTGTGCTCTCAGTGCATCATATCAGGAGGCACAGGTTGTGGAATTGTCCCATTATTGGTGATGTTAACTTTGGTCACTTGGCTGAGGTGGTGTGGGCCAGCTTTCTGCACTTCTCTTTGTAAAATAAACTTTGTGGGGAGATACTTTGATAATTATATAAATATCCTGTTTCTCAACAAATTTTCACCCACTAGTTTTAGTGTTCATTGATGATTTTTGCATGAATCATTTTTTTATGATGATGGATGCCAAATGCTCATTTTCTAATTGTGTCATTTCTTCCACATATATTAGTTGGTATTCCACTGGAAGAAAGAACTCTGCGTTCTCACTCATGTACTCATTCATTTACTTATCATTGTGGACTCATGGATTCCCATATTATTCTTTGGATTTTAATCTGTTAGTATTTTTATTTATTTTGATGCTCAAATTGGCCCAGATTTACCTAGTGGGAGTTTGTTTAGAGTGGCTTCTTTGTCCTTTTGACTACTTTCTGACTATATTCTAGCACTTCCTTACTTTTGGCACAAAATTATGTTCTAGATTCATCTTGTATTTTCTTTACCAGAGCCCTAGAATGAGCCCTGGAGTCACTTGGTTCTGTTTTGTGGAGAATGGTATTTAGAAACCAAGATCTGAGAACTAGGGGTGCTGATTGCATCTGGGTTTCATTGTCTCTAGGCCTCTCAGCAGATAAAGCTAGTATGTGTGTGCATGTAATGTATATATATGTATGTAAGTATATGTAAATATATATTACTCCTATATGTAATCAACCTCCTGACCCTGGGGACTGTCTCCTCGGCTACAGCCTTGCCCGTTCCACCTGCCTCCTTGACACTGCACTTCTCCAACCCCAGTTCCCCTGACCCTATTAGCATTCTCAGCCTTGACTGCTCCCTTAGCCCCAACTACCTCTGCATTCCTGGATCCACCAGGCCCACCTGCTGGGGCTATATGAATGGAAGGAAAAGGAAAGGAAAGGCACAAGGAAATAGTTTATAAAGAAAAACAGAAAAGGAAAAGGCTGTTTGTTTTTTAAAATATTACATGAAAAAATACATAACATAGTGTCTAATGGCCCTTAGCCTGTAGGCAACTGGAGTTCAAATTCAGGATTTATTACCTGCCAGATGCGTAATTTTGGGCAAGGTACTTAACATCTCTGTGCCTCAATTTTATCCTCTGCAAAATGGGGCTAGTAATAGTGCCTCATAGGGTTCTTGTGAGGTTTAAACAAGTTAATGCATGTAAAGTATGTAGGATGGGGTTTGGCACATAGGAAATATATTTTAATCTCTTTATTATTATCAGACATCCCATCATTTTAGAATATGTTGCTTTATATTTCTAATAAAAATGTGTTAAATACCAATGATTTATTAGTGGTGTCTTCTGCAGAGATCAGAAGAGTTATTAAAGTTACTTTTTTTCCTGCCATGAGTATTATTTTCTTTATTCAGATTTGACTGTCTATACCTTATACCACTTTGCAACATAAACATTACATTAAATTACTATTACAAATCTTGAATCTTTGCACTTATCTTTTAAAAATTTAATTTTTAGAGAAGTTTTAGGTTCACAGCAAAGTTGAGAGAAAGGTTCAGAGCTTTCCCATGTATCCCCTGCCGGGACACATGCACAGCCCCCTCATTATCAATATCCCCCACCAGAGTGCTACATTTGCTACAACTGATAAACCTACATTGACACATCATTATCAACCAAAGTCCACAGTTTACACTAGGGCTCACTCTTGGATTTGTACATTATGTGGTTTTGGACACTTGTATAATGATGTATTGACTATGATAGTATCATAGAGAGTGTTTTCACTGTCCTAAAATTCTTCTGCTCTGCCTGTTCATCCTTCCCTCTCCAACCCTTGACAACTACTGATTTTTTATTGTCTCCATAGTTTGCCTTTTCCAGAATGTCATATAGTTGGGATCATACAATATGAAGCTCTTTCAGATTTGTGTCTTTCACTTAGTAATATGCATGTAAGATTCTCTATGTATTTTCGTGGCTTAATAGCTCATTTATTTTTATTACTGAATAATATTCTGTTTTCTGGATGTACCACAGTTTATTTATCCATTCTTCTACTGAAGGACATCTTGGTTGCTTCCTAAAGGTACATCCTTCATCTATCAAGGAGTGTTTGTTTTCTACTACAAAATGATACTTGTAAGCCACCAGAGTCTGTACTCTGATCAAATACCAAGGGCATTTGATCAGTCCCTGGCGTTAAAGAAAAATGTTAAATGTTATTTCCATTTGAAAGCTAATCATAAATAAATATAAAGTTTCAGAGAAATGCTAGTGAAAGACACTGGGATGGTTTTCAAGTTATATAATTTTAATTTACATGCATCTTTTTAGGAGTTCATATCAGAGCTTGGCAACTGTAGGCCACAGGCCAAATCCAGCTCCCTGACTGAGTTATATGGCCTGTGAGCTAAGTATGGTTTTAAAGTGATTGAAAAAAAGTGAAGAAGAAGAGGAAGAAGAAGAAGATTTTATAACAAATGAAAATTATATAAAATGCAAATTTCAGTTCCTGTAAATAAAGTTATATTGGAATATAGCCATAGCCATTTGCTACCATATTGTCTATGGTTGATTTTGCAATTCAGCGACAGATTTAAGTAGTTCAATAGACACAATATGGCCCGCAAAGCCTAAAATATTTACTGTCTCACCCTTTAGGGAAACTGTGCTGATCCTTGGTTTATACTATTACAGAAGCAATCATAAAGTTTCGGAAGAATCTCGGAAGACATGTCTAGTTTAGGAGATATGGCTTCCCCTGCACCTTAGGCATTTAAAATAACCTGGCCTGTTTCTTTATGAAATGAGAATATTGGATCTGAAGATCTAAGTCCCTCATGCCTCATGCTATTCTTTGATGCCTTTATAACATTATTCGCCCCATTGTACTAGTCCGACGGGATTTTTTTCCCCCACTTTGGTTTTTATTTTAAGGCAATCTCACTAAATCTCTCTTTTCCATTAATCTGTTTGACATGAACTGAGCTAATATGGCAATTTTTGTCTCTGTTCAAAAACTTCAAGAAGTTTTGAGACCTCATATTTTTATCTGGTTTTATCTCCCCTCACAGTGACGTAAGAGTGGATTTTGTATAATGGATTGAAATATGTTCTTTTATTTTGTTGGATGGCTGAGCTATTTCACAGTGGCTCAAAGAGCAGTTTACTTTGTTCCATAGCAACAAGCCTCTTGCCCAAATTTGCCATCTGGTGTTTGAAGCCTGTATCTTGCAGCAGTTTTTTTCATTAGCTGACAGCCATTACTCATCTGCTTTTGGCTTTAGTATTCCCGACATTCTCATTATTGCTCATCCTAAATAGTCCCAGTTTCAAGTAAGAAAGCACTTGGAGTTGTTTGCTTAGCAGAAGGGAATCAATTTCATCTGGAAAACAAGGGGTCAGTTGAGAAGATACCTGCCAGCTGGGACCATGACTTTGTTATTTGTGAAACTTGGTTTTTAATGACTTGTGTATATGCTTAACAGCCCACCTAGAGTGTGGCCTGTGAAGAGGAAGGCCAATTGGCCATGGTGGGTACCCACTAGATGGTGAATGAGTGAACGGGTTTCCTGCATAAATCCAGGAAACCTTGGGATGAAAAAGCAGTAGCCCCATGAAGAAAGCATCAATCATACTTTGTAATTTTGCCACATTTGCTTTCCAAATTTTTTTTAGAGATTTCCTGAAAATAAATCTCAGGGCTGATCCCTGGCTACCTCTGATCTGATCTTCTGTCAGTCTTTCTTGTAGTCCTTGTACTGTATCCCCACTAGCCTCTCTGGTGTTTCAGAACCTGCCAAGCACACTCCCATTTTGGGGTCCTTGCTAGATATTCCCTCTGCCTGGAATGCTCTTCCCCAAATGTCTAAGTGGTTCACTCTCTCCTTTTATGCAAGTCTCTGCTTAAACCTCATTCTTCAGAGAAACCATCACACTCCACATTTTAGTCTATTTAACTCCCTTTATTTTCACCATAACCCTCACTATGAAGTATATCTTTATCAATTTATTGTTCCCAGTCTCTGGAATAATCCTGAGCATACAGGAAGCACTCAGGAAGTACTTTCTGAGTGAAAACATGAACGAAAGCAAGACAAAAACCTATTAAGTACTTGATTTGTGAATTAAGGTTTTCCCCAACCCAACGCTTCCATGTTGTTTATAGAATACTCCTGTCTATTTCACATCTTGTAGCTTTTTGCCTCTTTGCTGCTGCTCCTGTTGTTACCCCTTCCATCCCTTTTCCCACAACCCTGGATACTTACCGAGTACCAAGTCCTACCAATCACTGTCCGAGTTCTGCCTTTTCTTTGAAATCTTCCCTGATCACACTTATTATCTCTCCATTGGAACCCATAGGGCCATTGCACTTCCTCATCCTCCCTTCTCATGTCTAATTCATTTTCTACCTCTGCCTGTCTTAACTCCTAAACCTTAAGCTCTATGAGTAGAGACTATGCATATATATTCCTATTTTTCATACTTTGCATTTTCATATACACTTAATGCATATATTTAGTAGATTGGCTAGAATAAGACATTTATTATTAACAACTTGGTATCTAAAAAGGAGTAAAGATGAAAGTGGAGTCACTCTCAACTTCTTTCCTAAAGAGATAAGCACTGTCATTATTTAGACACCTGCTATGGTTTGAATGTTTGTCCTCTCAGAAACTCATGTTGAAACTCAATTGCCATTGTAATAGTATTAAGAGGTGGGACCTTTCAGAAGTGATTAGGCCGTGAGGACGGAGCTCTCATAAATGGATTAATCTTGTTACCATAGCAGTGGTTATCTTGACAGTGAGTTGTTATAAAATGAGTCTGGCCTCGAGTGCTTCCCTCTTTCACATGCTCTTGCCTGCCCTTCCACCTTTCTGCTGTATGATGACTCTGGCTAGATGCTGGTGCCATGCTCTTGGAATTCCTAGCCTCCAAAACGGTGAGCCAAACCCATTTTGCTCTTTATACATTACCAATCTGTGGTATTCTGTTGTAGCAGGAGAAAATGTACTAAGACAGAAAATTGGCACCAAGACCAGGGTTGTTGGAATAATAGATACCTGAAAATATGCAAGTGGCTTTGGAACTGGGCAATGAGTAAAGGCTGGAAGAATTTGGAGAAGCAGGCTAGAAAAAGCCTAGATTGCTGTAAATGGAGCATTGAAAGTGATTCTGGGGAAGGCTCAGAAGAAAAGACTGGGGAAAGTTTTGAACTTCTTAAAGATTACCTAAGTGGTCATGACCAGAATGTTGATAGAAATATGGACAGTAAAGGCTGTTCTGATGAGATCTCAGATGGAACTGAGAAACAAGGTATTGGAAACTGGGGCAAAGGCCATCCTTGTTATAAAGTAGCAAAGAACTTGGCTGAAATGTGTCTATAACTGAGGGCTTTGTGAAAGGTGGAATTTAAAAGTGATGAAATAGGATATCTAGCTGAAGACATATTTAAGCAGCAAGGCATTCAGGCTGATGCACGGTTACTTTTAACCGCTTATAGTAAGATGCTAGAGGAAAGGAATGATTTAAAGATGGAATTTATAATGAAAAAGGAAGCTATGTGAAAAGATTTGGAAAATTTGCAGCCTGGCCATGTAAACAACAAAAAAGCATTCTAGTGTGGAACCAAGAGACCATTTACTGAGGAGATTAACACAGACAGAAGAGAGCCACCATCAATACAATGGGAGATAGACCCTGAAGGCATTTCAGAGATCTTTGAGGCTGCCCTGTTCATCACAGGCCCAGAGTTCTAACAGGGCAGAATAGTTTGAGGGGTTGGGCTAGGAGCAACCTACACAGGCTCACTGCCCAGACCCACCTCACATCTCTGCTTCCTGCATTCCAGCACAGAGCTCTTTCACTGCTCCCACCATGGCTCAAGCAGGTCCATGTGTGGCTCAGGCCACAACTTCAGAAGATGCAAGTGGCAAATCTTGGTTGCATCCATGTGGTGTTAAGTTTGCAGGCATGCAGAATGCAAGATCTATGGGGGCATGGCTTCATCCACCTGGATTTCAAAGTATGTTGCAAATAGCCTGGAGCCCCAGGCAGAGACTTGTCACAGAAGCAGAGCCACTGCAGAGAGCCCCAACTATGGCAATACTGCACAAAAATGTGGGGTTGGGGTTAGTGCCAGAGCTGCCACAGAGAGTCCTCACTGGGGTAATGCCTAGTGGAGCCCTGGGAGCAGGACTGGCACTGAGACTCCAGGATCGTGGAGCTACTAGCATGCAACCTCAGCCTGGGAGAGCAGCAGGCAGGAGACTCCAACCTATGAAGCATGGGCTGGGTCTAGGAAAGCCATAGGAGTGGGGCTGCCCAAGACCTGTGTGCCCAGGATGCAGAAAATGGAGTCAAAGATTATTCTCTAAATTGAGGGCTTAAAGTGTTTTTTCCCATTGGGTTTTGGACTTAATCGGAGTCTGTTACTCTTCTCTTTTTGCCTATTTCTCCCTTTTGGAACAGGACTGTCAATCCTATGCTTGCCCCACCATTGTATTCTGGAAGTAGATAACTTATTTGATTTCACAGGCTCACAGCTGTAGGAATATGCCTATGGATGAATCCTGTCTGGTGTCTCACCCACATCTGATACAGAGGAGACTCCAGACTTTTTTTTTTTTTAATTTTTTTTTTGGAGACAGGGTTTCACTTTGTCACACAGGCTGGAACTACAGTGGTGTGATGACAGCTTACTGCAGCCTTGACCTTCCAGGCTTAAGTGATCCTCCCACCTTAGCCTCCTGAATAGCTGGGGTTACAGGCATGCATCACCATACCTGGCTAATTTTTTTGATTTTTTTAGTAGAGATGGGGTCTTGCTATGCTGCTGGTCTCAAACTCCTGGGCGCAATTGATCCTCCCACCTCAGCCTCCCAAAGTGCTGGGATTACAGGCGTAAGCCACCACGCCTGACCTGAGACTCTGGACTTTTGAATTGATGCTGGAACAACTACTTAAGACTTTTGGGACTACTGGAATGAGATGAATCTATTTTAGGCCAAATACAGTGGCTCATGCCTGTAATTCTAGCACTTTGGGAAGCCAAGGCAGGAAGATCAGTTGAGCTCAGGAGTTCGATACCAGCCTGGGCAACGTGGTGAAACCCCTTCTCTACCAAAAATACAAAAATTAGCCAGGCGTGGTGGCACATACCTGTGGTCCCAGCTACTCTGGAGACTTAGGTGGGAGGATCATTTGAGCCTGGGAGGTGGAAGTTGCACTGAGCCGAAATCATGCCACTGCACTCCGGCCTGGGTGACAGAGTGAGACCCCATCTCAAAACAGAACAAAAAAAAGAAATGAATATGTTTTGTACTTGAAAAGGACATGAGTTTTGTAGGACCAGGGCAGAATGCTATGGTTTGAATGTTTGTTTTCTCTGAAACTCGTGTTAATATTTAATTGCCATTGTAACAGTATTAAGAGGTAGGGCCTTTAAAAAGTGACTGGGTCATAGGGATGAAGCTCTAATGAATGGATTAATGCCATTATGAAGGGAGTGGGTTAGTTATTGTGAGAATAAGTTGTTAATGTTTTCTTTCTTTTTCTTGTTTTTTTGTTTGTTTGTTTTTGTTTTGTTTGAGACAAAGTCTCTGCTGTGTTGTGCAGGCTGGAGTGCAGTGGCATGATCTTGGCTCACTGCAACCTCCGCCTCCCAGGTCAAGCAATTCTCCTGCCTCAGCCTCCCAAGTAGCTGGGACTACAGGCACCTGCCACCACGCCTGGCTAATTTTTGTATTTTTAGTAGAGACAGGGTTTCACCATGTTGGCTAGGCTGGTCTCGAATTCCTGACCTCAAGCAATCTGCTCGCCTTGGCCTTCCAAAGTGCTGGGATTACAGGCATGAGCCACTTCACCCCCCCATGTTTTCTTTTCTCTAGCTTACTTTAGTGAAGAATACAGTATATAATACATATAATATAGAAAATATGTGTTAGTTAACTTTATGTTGATTATGTCGATTATGTTATTGGTAAGTCTTTGGCCAACAGTAGGCTATTAGTAGTTAAGCTTCTGGGAAGTCAAAAGTTATCGCTCATTTTAGACTACGGTGCTCCTAACCCCTGCATTATTCAAGGGGCAACTGTAATCCCCTTTTCTTCTTGAATTACTAATTCTATTCTACTTCCCTCACAGACTTTTTACTAATGCAATATATTTTTATACTTGAAAGCCTTCTATTGATCAACCATTGTAGTAAAATATCTGTACATAGATTTAAGCATTTACAGTGGCCTGGGAATATAAGAAAACTAAAAAAGATTGTATTACACGTTTTGAAAGTAATTTGTTAAGTGTAAAGAGTTTTTTTCATCTGGTTTGATAATATATCTATGAATGATTGTTACTTGTTGGTAGAATAAAATAAGGGGCAGCATCAATTTTTTCTTATTTTCCATTTTTATAGATGTGAGTTTTAGGAATAATTTTAACATAAGTCGAGTATATGCGAATGGAAAAAGTTTCATTGTAGCAATATCATTCAATTCTTTGAACTTGTTATGTGATAAATTTACATATTAATCTATCAAAAATATCTTTAATGATCTGTCAATTGATAAGCAATGAGGACTTCTATCATTTTATTGACAGTTAAAGACCACAATGCTAGAGAAATATCGTAGGGTACCAGGCAGAAGCCTTGGTAGGGGCACATTTGAGCTTGGTGACTATGGCTATTCCATCTACTGTGCTGCGTGCCTTGTTCCAGTACTGCGTGGCTACTCAGGTGCAGCCCAGAAAAAGGGAAAGTGGGATTCAGTTATTTTTACCATGTGTATGTTAAGTAAAAGACAATGGAAATATGAAATAATAGATGGTGGAATCTAACCTCGACAAGGAAAATGGAGGAAGAAGATGGCTGGTGGACTGGGCAAAAGTACAGGGAGAGAGTAAAGGGAAGGCTCTTTTTTTTTCTGAGACGGAGTCTTGCTCTTTTGCCCAGGCCAGACTGCAGTGGTGCTATCTTGGCTCACTGCAAGCTCCGCCTCCCGGGTTCAAGCCATTCTCCTGCCTCAGCCTCCGGAGTAGCTTCATTCTTTTCTCTCTTGTTGCCCAGGCTGGAGTGTGATGGCACGATCTCGGCTCACTGCAACCTCCACCTCCTGGGTTCAAGTGATTCTTTTGCCTCAGCCTCCCAAATAGCTGGGATTACAGGTGTCCACCACCACACCTGGCTGATTTTTTGTATTTTTTTAGTAGAGATGGGGTTTCACCATGTTGACCAGGCTGGCCTTGAACTCCCAACCTCAGGTGATCCACCCACCTCGGCCTCCCAAAGTGCTGGGATTACAGGCATGAGCCACCATGCCTAGCCATGTTTCTTTTCTCTTGCTGCTTTTAGGATTCTTTCTTTATCCTTGATCTTTGAGAGTTTGATTACTAAATGCCTTGAGGTACTCTTCTTTCGATTAAGTGTGCTTGGTATTCTGTTACCTTCTTGTACTTGGATATTGGTATCTTTCTCTAGGTTTGGAACGTTCTTTATTATCCCTTTGAATAAACTTTCCATCCCTATCTCTTTTCCTACCTCCTCTTTAGAGGCAAATCTATGAGTTTTTGAATTTGTGGGTTTTTAGATCCTATAGGCTTGCTTCATTGTTTTTTATTCTTTTTATTTTTGTCTCCTCTGACTGTGTATTTTCAAATAGCTTTTTTTTTTTTTTTTGAGAACGAGTCTCACTCTGTTGCCCAGGCTGGAGTGCAGTGGTGCGATCTCGGCTCACTGCAACCTCTGCCTCCCGGGTTCAAACAACTCTCTGCTCAGCCTCCTGAGTAGCTGGGATTACAGGCGCCCACCACCACGCCCAGCTAATTTTTGTAGTTTTAGTAGAGACGGGTTTTCACCAAGTTGGCCAGGCTGGTCTTGAACTCCTGACCTCGTGATTCACGTGCCTCGGCCTCCCAAAGTGCTGGGATTACAGGCATGAGCCACTGTGCCTGGCCTCAAATAGCCTATTTTCAAGCTCACAAATTTTTTCTTCTGCTTGATCAATTCTACTATTAAAACACTCTGGGCTGGGCACGGCGCCTCACACCTGTAATCCCAGCACTTTGGGAAGCCAAGGCAGGCAGATCACTAGGTCAGGAGATCGAGACCATCCTGGCCAACATTGTGAAACCCCATCTCTACTAAAAATACAAAAATTAGCTGGGTGTGGTGGTGCAGGCTTGTTATCTCAGCTACTCAGGAGGCTGAGGCACAGGAATCACTTGAACCCACGAGGTGGAGGTTGTAGTGAGCCGAGATGGTACCACTGCACTCTAGCCTGGTGACAGAGCGAGACTCCTTCTCAAAACAACAACAACAACAACAACAACAACAACAACAACAACGAACAACAACACTCTGATGCATTCTTCATTATGCCAATTGTATTTTTCAGCTTCAGGATTTTTCCTTGATTCTTTTTAATTATTTCAATCTCTTTGTTAAATTTATCTGTTAGAATTCTGAATTATTTCTCTGTGTTATCTTGAATTTCTTTGAGTTTCCTCAAAACAAGTATTTTAAAGTCTCTTTCTGAAAGATTACATATCTTTCTCTCTCCTGGATTAATCCCTGGTACTTTATTTAGTTCATTTGGTAAGGTCATTTTTTTTTTTTCCTGGAATGTCTTGATACTTGTAGATGTTTGTTTGTGCCTGGGCATTGAAGAGTTAGGTATTTATTGTACTTGTCACTATCTGGGCTTGTTTGTACCTGTCTTTCTTGGGAAGGCTTTCCAGGTATTTGAAAGGACTTTGGTGTTGTGATCTAAGCTATATCTGCTTTAGGGGGCACCCCAAGCCCAGTAACAGTGTGGTTCTTGCAGACTCGTAAAGGTAGTGCCTTGATGGTCCTGGACAAGATCTGGAAGAATTCTCTGGTTTACCAGGCAGAGACTCTTGTTCTCTTCCCTTACTATCTCCCAAATAGTCTCTCTCTCTGTTCTTAACCACCTGAAGCTCGGGGTAGAGTGACACAATCACCCTTGTGGCCACAATCACTATGACTGTGCTGGGTCAGACTTGAAGCCAGCACAGCACTGGGTGTTGTCCACAGCTTGCTGTAATCACTCCCTGGCTACTGTCTATGTTCACTCAAGGCCCTGGGGCTCTACAATCAGCAGGTGGTGAAGCCAGCCAGGCTTGTAACCTTCCCTTCAGGATAGTAAGTCACACCAGTTCCCCGGCAGTTCTAGAGGTGCCGTCAGGGAGCTAGCGATTAGAGTCAAAAGACTTAGAAAGCCACCTGGTGTTCTATTGTACTGTGGCTGGGCTGAACTCAAACCACAAGACACAGTCCTTCCCACTCTTCCTTCCCCTTTTTGAAGGTGGAGGAGCCTTACCTTGTGTCCACTGCCACCACAGATCCCCTGGAAGTCCTGCCAGACTACTGCCTATGTTCCCTTAAAGCCCAAGGATTCTTAGTCAACTTGTGAATTCTGCCTGGCCTGGGATTAACTCTTCAGAGCAGTGGGCTTCCCTTTGGCCCAGGGCAGATCCATAAATGCTGTTTAAGAGCCAAGTTCTGGAACTGGGGACTCCAGGAGCCTGCTTGATATTTTATTCTTCTGTGGCCGAACTGGTACCTAAAGTGCAAGACAAAGTACCGTTTACCCTCTGCTTTCCTCAAGCAGAGGGAGTCTTGCTCCATAGCCACCACAGCTTGGGTGAATGTGCTGAGTTTCACCCAAGGCCCTCAACATAGTACCTGGTATTGCTGCTGGTTATTCAGGGCCCAAGGGCTCTTCAGTTAGCAGGTGGCGAATCCTACCAGGACTGAGTCTTTTCCTTCAAGGCATCAGGTTCCCTTTTGGCCCAAAGTATGTCTAGAAATGCTGTCAAGGAGCTAGGGCCTGGAAAGACAGTCTCACACCCCTGACAGGTGCCCTATCCTGCTGTGGTTGACCCGATATCCAAGATGCAAGAAAAAGTCCTCCCCACCCTTCCCTCTCCTCTCCTCGAGTAGAAGGAAGGAGTCTCTTTTGGAGCCATGAGCTGTGTGGCCTGGAGTTACGGGAGGGGTGATGCCAGCACTCCTGCAGCCACCCCAATTTGTGTCTCAGGAGGTTGTGTTCCCCCACCCCGCCGGCCCAGTCTATTGTCTCTGGGCCCAGTTCAGCACTAGGACTCACATAAAAGTTGTAGTCCTTGGGGCCTAGACTGTCTTTTAAGTTTATTAGGGCCCCTGGGCACTTTAGCCCACTGTAGTCTGTGGCTAGGCTTGTGGAAACTCAAGTCCCAACTGCTGGGATCAGCAATTCCCCTCTGGCCAGGGCTGGTTTGAATGCTCCCTCTGTGGGCAGACATCAGCTAAGTTTGGTCCAGTTTTCTTTTCTGCTATAACAGAACAACACTGAGTTCGGTGGCTCATAATTGCTATGCTCTCCTTCCACCAGTGCCCAGAAATGCTCTCCACACCACACCACCAAGCCCCGGGGGGTAGGGAAGGGGTAGCATATGCAATTCAAGACTGGTTTTTGTATCTCTTCAGTGCCTCTTTCAGCAAGATAAAGTTAAAACCAAGTACCATGACTGCTCACCTGATTTGTAGTTCTTATGAAGGTGCTTTTTAATATAGTTGTCAAATTGGTGTCCTTGCAGGGGATGATTGGTGAAGCCTTCTATTCTGCCATCTTGCTCCACCTCTCCAATTAGCCATTTTTAATACCTTGTATCTTCAATTGAGAATTTTTGAAGTCTCAGATTGATATTATGGCAGAAAAGGAGGAATCACACACAGCTTGTCTTTGGATGACCAAAAGCAAACACCTGTCTTTTTTTTTTTTTTTTTTTGCCTCTAAACTCAATTCCATTTGGTATCAAATACCTTTTAACTCAGCTATAGTCTCTTTTAAGAATATTTACATATTTAATAAAAAACAAATGACTATGACTCACTAATATGTGTTTCTTTTCTTTTCTTTCTTTCTTTTAAAGATAGTGTTTTTAGAAGAAGCATCTCAACAAGAAAAACTGGCCAAAGAATGGTGCTTCAAGCCATGTGAAATAAGAGAACTGAGCCACCAGTAAGTTGTTACTTCTTCCCTTTTACTGGGTGCCACTAATAAGCATAAATTATAGAAAACCTGCCTTGAGAGACAGAGAGACTTTAAAAAATAATATTAATTTAACAATAATTATTTTGTATTAATTATTTGTTAAGGGAGGAGGTGGGAAGGAGAAGGTATACAGAAAGCTGAAGGATAGAAACTTAGAGAGCTAGAGGCTGCCATCATTCATCAATTTCTTTAGCATATATTTGTTGAGCATGCTATGTGCAGTACTGGAGGGTCTGGAGGTGAAAAAGATCTTCAAAGTCCTTGTCCTCACAGGGTTTACAGTCCATGGAGGACAAAGACAGTAAACAAGCAAACAGATACCTGCGCATGACCATGGTAGATTGTGATAGCTTCTATAAGGAAGGAAACAAGGTGGGGAGGGGTATGATAGAGGTTAACTATTAAGAAGTAGGGAGGAAAGAAAATTTGAGAATCGATTGGTTGGGGAAGTTCAGAAGCACACTTGAGCTGTGATATTATATTTCAACTACTTTTAGTGGTTTTTAATATTTGTTATATTTTATATATAATATATATTTAATATATGTTATACAGTTCTTAAAGAAATGATTGGGCCAGCCAGGCATGGTGGCTTATACCTGTAATCCTAGCACTTTGGGAGGCCGAGGCGGGTGGATCACCTGAGATCAGGAGTTCAAGACCAGCCTGGCCAACGTGGTGAAACCCCGTCTCTACTAAAAATACAAAAATTAGCCTGGCGTGGTGGCGCATATGATGCCTGTAATCCCAGCTACCTGGGTGGCTGAGGCAGGAGAATCTCTTGAAGCCCGGGGGGCAGAGGTTGCAGTGAGCCAAGATCATGCCACTTCACTCTAGCCTGGGTGAAAGAGCAAGACTCTGTTAAAAAAAAAAAAAAAAAAGCTCAGTTTCCTCATAGCCTGGTTGATATGCTTTATGGAAATGGGAAAACTTTTTTTTATTGTAATTTTTATTTTATTTTTTATTTATTTTACTTTAAGTTCTGGGATACATGTGCAGAACGTGCAGGTTTGTTACATGGGTATACATGTGCCATGGTGGTTTGCTGCACCTATCAACCCTTCATCGAGGTTTTAAGCCCCACATGCATTAGATATTTGTCCTAATGCTCTCCCTCCCCTTGCCCCCCACTCCCCAACAGGCCCCGGTGTGTGATGTTCCCTTCCCTGTGTCCATTTGTTATTATTGTTCAACTCCCACTTATGAATGAGAACATGCGGTGTTTGGTTTTCTGTTCCTGTGTTAGTTTGCTGAAAGTCATGGCTTCTGGCATCATCCATGTCCCTGCAAAGGACATGAATGGGAAGACTTTTTTAAAGCTAAAATATTTTATCTTGTTTCAGGCCAAGTAAGTCCCAAGGCCAATAAAATTGGTACCATTTATATTCTGAAAACACCTTGATAACTTGGGAATAGACTTTCATGTAATATAGAGAAACACTGTTTCACGTAATAGAGGAACATTGAACTAGGAATGAAAATACCTGGTTTGAATCCACAGACTGTAGCTTTGCAGATGTTAAAAGTCAAGCAAGCCACTTTCCCTCTTTGAGGTCATCTAGACTATGAAGCTCATCCCTGGTCATAGTCCAGAGAGACAGAGTGACTATTTATAATGTTTCACTCCACCTGCAGTTTTACTCACATCCCTTGCCTCCTTCCCTCTCCCTGCTGCCTCTCTATGGGCTTGGAAGTGTGTGGGCGCTGGGCATGGAAATGAATATAGTAGCTTCTGCTGTTACCATCTACTTCCTCTTGCTAGATTTTCATGTAAGAATCTATGATGAGGAGCAACTGACATTTATAGTCTCCTGCTTGCGTGTCTTTGTGGTGCAGGATTAGAAGAAGGCTTGGAAGCAGTTGAAGTAGAGGCTGAGATGGGATGAGAGAATGGTGGAAACGGTTGGAGGATGGGGAGGAGGGTAAACATAACTGTGGGTCTTCACATCCTTTTCTTCCTCTTTATGAGGTTGCTTTTGAAATTAAATCCATCAGAAATGCAGATTCTGGGGGTCGTATGTAAGTACTGCACACAAGGAAGTAGTAAGGTAAGAAATAATTTAAATTTTAGTAGAAGACTGAAGTCTTTGAAGAAAGATTATATTTAAAATGCAAAGAGATTCTTATATCAAGCACACAAGTTATGTGCAGTTGAATTTAAGTCATGATTAAAATACCATAAAGGGATGTCTCAGACAGTTTTTAATAGATTTGGCCCAATACATAGTGTATCTACAGGTCTATCTCAGTACTGTGTGGATTTTTAGAAAAGGGAAATCACAACTGGAGTACCATGGGCAGTGCTGTGGTAGGAGTGAATCAGATGGTGGCCATGGACCCTGGACAGGTTTGCAGGGCCAGAATTAGGGTGAGGGGAGTGAGGCATTCACCTCAGGCACAAAATTTAAAAGCAGCAGGGGAGGGGCAAAAACTCAGTAATCAAGATAAATACTTTTAAGGCAATATTTTAAAATATAAAAAGTAATGCATGGCTGGGTGCGGTGGCTCACCCTGTAATCCCAGCACTTTGGGAGGCCGAGGCAGGCGCATCACGAGGTCAGGAGATCGAGACTGTCCTGGCTAACACGGTGAAACCCCATCTCTACTAAAAATACAAAACATTAGCCGGGCATGGTGGTGGGCCCCTGTAGTCCCAGCTACTCGGGAGGCTGATGCAGGAGAATGGCTTGAACCTGGGAGGCAGAGGTTGCAGTGAGCCGAGATCGCACCACTGCACTACAGCCTGAGTGAGACTCCATCTCAAAAAAAAAAAAAAAAATTAATGCAAAAACTCATGATGAACAAAATACCAACATTTTAAATAAAGACAAGATATTGTTTGTTTTACAGCCATGCATTTTTTTTTGTGCAATGGAACAGTCACTTTCAAATAACATGGATTCTCAGGCCCATGATGCCATTGCATTACTGGTAGGGCAGGTTGATGATGGTGATGATGGTTTGGGTAATACACACATGTATTGATACATACCTGTATTGTTTTCTGATTATAAAACTTTATTAATGTGTTCCATTTGGTGAAAAGATAGGTGGATGTTCTGATAAGCATATATAAGGGGATACATATATATATATGTGTATATATATATATGTGTATATATATATATATGTGTGTGTGTATATATATATATATAATTTTTTTTGCTCAGGTTATGATATGGCTTGGCCAACACTGCAGATTTGGAATACCTGGGGGAAGTTGAGATTCTCTGAGGAAATTATGATGCTGATTAAGTAAAGTGAGAAGAGGAAAGCTGAAAAGAAGGGAGAAAGGAGAGCTTTTTTACCTTCTGCTGCTTCCTTCAGATCTCTTCTCTGCTTTGCCTGCAGCTGGGCTTTTAGTAGCTACAATTTAGCCATAAGTGATGTTGTGAGTGGAGAACCGAGTTTGAATCCTAGCTGAGCCGCCAACAAATTGCAAGTCAAAAATAAACTTGCAATCCCAGACCTTCCTTTTGTTCTCTCTATAAAATGAGTAGGTGGGCTCACTGACCTCTAATCTCATGTGCACTCTCACATTCCATGCTTCTGTGTGTACCAATATTATCTGTAATTAATCCTGGACTGTAACCTTGATTCTGGGAATCTTTTTATTAATAATCATTTCACGATGCTTACTATTTCCTTAAAGGGACTGTAACTTTTCTGGGTAAAAAAATCACACTTCAGATGCAATAAATCCTTGCGCTTCTGTTGCCTCTGAAGACTTTGTACTCTGAATCATCTTTCACTCTCTCATCTCAGCTACAATGAACATGCTCATTTCTCCTACGTGAAAAACATAAAGTGACTTGAACTCTTCTTCATCCTAACTTTCACTACCAAATATTTTAAAAGCGAGCTCTCCATCTGCACAGGACTTTCTCAAACACTCTCTTTTTAGCACTTAGTGCAGTAACCAAAACATTCTAGAGACTCAGTGACTACTTTTTAAAGGAAGAGCTAAATCTTTCCAAAATTGGGGGTCTTAGGATTATTCCTGAGGCCATGCATTTTTGACCCTTGCAGTTTTTGGCACTAGTCACTGCCCTGCTCCTTCTTGAATGTCTCTTCTTTACTGTCCCTGACACCTCTCTGTCCTGGGTTCCCTCTACCCTCCTGACAATAACTCTGCCAAGATTGATCCTGATCTTTTCTTTCTCAGTCTTACTCCTGAAGTCGAAGGTGCTGCTTAAGATGTTGGTTTGTTCTTTCTTCCACAGAGATCTCTGGCATCGCCAACTTCTAGAGTTACCTATATAAGAAGACCCTCAAATCAGAATCCTTTCTTTCTTTTTTTTTTTTTGAGATGGAGTCTCGCTCTGTCACCCAGGCTGGAGTGCAGTGGCACTATCTCCGCTCACCGCAAGCTCCGCCTCCTGGGTTCACACCATTCTCCTGCCTCAGCCTCCCGAGTAGCTGGGACTACAGGCGCCTGCAACCACGCCTGGCGAATTTTTGTATTTTTAGTAGAGATGGGGTTTCACCGTTTTAGCCAGGATGGTCTCGATCTCCTGACCTCGTGATCTGCCCGCCTCGGCCTCCCAAAGTGCTGGGATTGCAGGCGTGAGCCACCACGCCCAGCCTCCTCTCCTTCTTTTCTTCTGCCTCTTCTCCCTTCTCCTTCTTCTTCCTTTTCTTGCTCTTCTTCTTCCCTCCTCCTCTTCCTCCTCCTCCTTTTTCTCCTTCTCCTCCTCCTTTCTCGTCCTTTTCCTCTTCTCCTCCTCTCCTTTTTCTTTCTCCTCATTTTTCTTCCTCCTCCTCTCTGTCTCCCTCATTCACCCGTAACCTCCTCAACTAGATTATAAAGTCTTTGAGGACAATATGCCTTATTTTTCTCTGGACTCTCCACAGGGCTTGGCGGTTTCCTAAATATAGTAGACATTTGGGAAACATTATTTGGTTAAACAATTTAACTGCATGAGGAAGTTACACTGCTATTCCGTTTTATGACAGGAGAGAAAGCAAAGACCCAAAGGACTGACACTGTGGAGAGATCAGTGACTGATACCTGAGAGAAATCCATATTCCACCCTCCCTTTCAGAGTGCTTCCCGCATTATAGGCCCACTTAATGTTGCCTTCTTGACGTCCTTAAAAAGTTGTCACTGTTCTTTATTTCCATAGTTAGTAAATTAACAATCCCATCACGTGGAACGTAGTGACCGAGAGTACTGAACCTACAGACAAACTGCCTGGGTTTGAATCTCAGCTCCAAAGCTGACTAGTTAACAGTTACTTTTTTTCAAGCTACATAAATTCCCTGAGCTTTAGCATACCCTTATGTAAAGGAGGGTAACAGTACTCTCATACTTACTAAGTTTCTTGTGAACATTACATCATCATCATCATCATCCATAACATTTATTGATGCTTTCCATTATCTAGGCATTGTTCTTACACACACTAAATACATCCTCACGACAGCCCTATGATGCTACTACTATCTCCATTTTACATAAGGGGAAACTGAGTCACACAGAGGTTTTTTTTTTTTTCTTTTTTTTTTTTTTTTTTTTTAATATGTCAAATATCTAACTGCTGATTTATGGTCAAACCTGATTTCAGATCTTAGCAGGCCAAAACCAGAATGTATACACTTTAACTCAACCGCTGCCCACAGATGAGATGATGTATGTAGAACGCTGTGCCAGTGCCTAGTGAATGTACATATTCAGGAAACATTAGCTGCTGTCACCATCATTATTATAATAACTGACTACAAAAAAGCTAGTCTTTTCCATGCGATGTAGAGGCTTTCTTGTAGTAAGACAAGATCAAGATGACCACTGAGTCTGCCATTCCTTGCTCTTGTTTTAAAATAAAGCATTTATAGTTACTCATGGCTTTATTAGGCTTACAGTTAGGTGGTATGTATACATTTGATTTGATAGCATGAGGAATTATTTGTAATGTTAGGTTTCAAGTTCAAGTTGCTTATGTGATTGAATATTTACCTAGGATAATGGTGGCAGTAGAGGGTCCCATCTTTTGGCAAATATCTGTTTGGATGAGGTTAGATACTTAATAGTGACTGTGGTGAACTGCATTAGCTCTTTAGAAAAGCATGAAGTGTCTGTTAGCACCATACTGCCTCGATTCTGTGGGTAGTGCCTCTGAACACTTTCCAGGACTTTCTAATTATAAGAATTAATAGAAATATGAATATTAATTGGTGGATCATGGTGGTAGCATTAGTGATCACAAGCATCCTGAGCATGGTTGTCACAGCATCATATGTAACTCCCTCTTCGCTTCACTACTTACACCACTGCCCGTTTGTGGTCCATCTCCTGAGATCGCCTGTCCCTAACCAGCTTGCTCTTGCTGCTTCTATTTCAGAACTCAGTTTCTGTAACACGTGGGAAAAGACTAGGTTTCTTGTAGTCAGACAAGATCAAGATGACTGCTGAGTCTAAAATTGCAGCCAGTCTGTTTCTCACCTTTAGTCGCCCTTAGTGACTGGTGTGCACATTGCTCAGCACGGCTCCAGAAGTTTTAAAGACCTCCTCTTCCATTCTTGATCTCTGACCTACAACTATCAGTTGTGAGAACAAAATCATAGGATTAAATCAGAGTTCCCGTCCTTTCTTGTGCCACCACTGCTTTGCTTCTGCTCAATGCTGTGTTTTTCCCTCCCTTCGTCATCACTGGTTAGCCCCGACCAGCCATTCCAACCTAGGAGCTATATCTCTCCTAGCAGAGCTTCATTTTTATGTCCTGACCTCTAAATAATTGGAGAATTTACAGTTGTCTGATTGCATTACCTGTAAACCTGTGTGGGTGAACAGTGAAATCATGCTTGGGAAAAAATGTGATTTAAAAATATGGGAAATGACTGAAGATATTATTAAATACTTTTATTCTCATCTTAATTTCCAGTGAGTTCTTCATGCCTGGGCTGGTTGATACACACATCCATGCCTCTCAGTATTCCTTTGCTGGAAGTAGCATAGACCTGCCACTCTTGGAGTGGCTGACCAAGTACACATTTCCTGCAGAACACAGATTCCAGAACATCGACTTTGCAGAAGAAGTATATACCAGAGTTGTCGTAAGTATCCTGTGTGTGAGTGTGGTATTCTGTTTGGTCATCTATAGAAATATCAGTTTCCTAGGACAGATTTAAATTATAAAGCATAAGCGGTTAAGCCTAAGATGAGCCATAGAGAATTTTTAAGTTTCTTTTTCACAGTCCAGTGAGTTTGTGACCACCTCACCTACACAGCTAGTCAGTGGCAAAGAGAGAATTTGAATCCAAGTTTCCAAAACCCCAATCTGGTGGGTTTACGTTACTCTTTTACTTTCTGTGTTTTACTTTACCAAATCTGGGTTTAATGAATATGTGTATTTCCCTACTCCTGCTAATCCATAATGCTGTTCTGAGGACCATATGGATTCATTATGTGACCTTTGCAAAGTTATGTGACTCACTTTTCCCATCTGTAAAAAATAGAGATCATGATAGTACCTATTTCACAGGATTCTCATGATAATTAAGCAAGTTAATATTTGTGAAGTTCTTAGAATAGTGCCTGGCACATGGTAGGAGCTCTATTTGTTTGCTTTAAAAATACCCAAGGAAATTTAAAATTAAAAATTTAAATTACTGTTAGAAGGAATATCATGTTATTCTGGGAGCTTTGCAAGGAAGGGAAAATAGGATGGTCCCATATTGCATGGCACGTGGTAATGTGACTTGAGCACTGACACCACTAGAGGGAACTCTGGGGCTAGTACAGTCATTGAACAGTGGCAGTAGTGTGTGCCAGCCATATGTTGAAGGCTCTGAAAGTGTCCTTCCTTCTCCTCTTTCAGGAAAATCAGTTCCTTTCTTACTCCAATCCTGTGCCCAGAACCACAATCTACTCAGGAATTAGAAACAGTTTCTGCAGTAAAGGAGCTAAAGCGCAAATGCTGCCTTGTCTGACCATTATGTCCTGGTGTTCAGCGCACTTGGTCTGAACACTCATGGATTTTTGTGGGACCCATTGATTCCTCCTAAGGTGTTCACTACATGTGGTGGTGGCAGTATTATAAGCCTTCCACATCAACTGACCTAACCATCTTGCCAGTTTTTTTGGTCTTGCATCATTCCAAAAATAAAAGCAAGTGCTTTTTTTTTTTCTTTTTTTTGGAGACAGAGTCTCACTTTGTCACCCAAGCTGGAGTGCAGTGGCATGATCTCGGCTCACTGGAACCTCTGCTGCCCAGATTCAAGTGATTCTCCTGCCTCAGCCTCCCGAGTAGCTGAGATTACAGGCACCTGCCACCGCACCCGGCTAATTTTTCTATTTTTAGTAGAGACGGGGTTTCACCATATTGCTCAGGCTGGTCTTGAACTCCTGACCTCATGATCCACCCACCTCGGCCTCCCAAAGTGTCAGGATTACAGGCATGAGCCACTGCGCCCGGCCGAGCAAGTGCTAACATTTATACACTTGCCTCACGTAATTATAAATTCAGTGCAATTGTGGATCTTACATATTTAGCATGCACCACATGACACTAGAAAAGCTGAGAAGGACTAAAGCTATGTATAAAGTAGCTGGTGCATTGTGTTAATGAATGGTGTTAACCACACCAAATCTTTATTCTCAAAATTTATTTATACCTCACATTGTTCTAAAAAAGATGTGAGATAGCTGAAAATTGCGTAGTATACAACAAAAGAAAATGAGTCATGATATCAAGGCAAAGAAAAAAAGGGGGAAGGAAAAGTAAAATAAAACCAAGAAAACAATGTCTACTGTGGGGGTCCATGCATTTGTTAGTTTGTCATGAATTTGGCTTTAGATTTCTAGAACCTGACCCAAAGAGGGAAATCAGTTATGAAATTTATACTGCTTTTATGATTAAAAAACACATTTGTTAAGGTAAAGCATATCTATGCTTCATACTGAAACTTAAGAAAATTAATCTCAATATTCCTTAGTGTGGATAGACACTATGCTGCCAAAATATATATTGTAAAGATTCTATACTATCAAAAAGTCCAGATAGATCATTCTTTTATGTTTAGAGAGGTAGAGTATCAAAGACTATATATTTTTCAGGCAGTACTCCATATAAATTATTTCTGACATCAGAGATTTGTTTAAGTATTTGATGTCAGGCCGAGTGTGGTAGTGGTTTAAGTATTTGATGTAAGGCCTGTAATCCTAGCACTTTGGGAGACCAAGGTGGGCGGATCACCTGAAGTCAGGAGTTTGAGACCGGCCTGGCCAACATGGCGAAACCCCATCTCTACTGAAAATACAAAAATTAGCCGGGTGTGGTGGCATGTGCCTGTAATCTCAGCTACTCAGGAGGCTGAGGCATGAGAATCGCCTGAACCCGGAGGAGGAGGTTGTAGTGAGCCAAGATCAGGCCACTACACTCTAGCCTGGGTGACACAGTGAGACTCTGTCTCAAAAAAAAAAAAAAAAAAAATTGCGGAGCACATATCCTATGTGTCTGATAATGAATGAGTGTGGGCCCACAAACTTTTAAGTTGGAGGCACTGAGGGTATGGCTGACATCTGTTTAAGGGTGTGGAGATGTGTTAACTAGCCACGTAGCCTACTCAGTGAGATGAGCTCAGTGGGAATAAACAGGAGTAGCTTTGGGTTTCCTTCCTCCCTTCCTTCTTCCCTTTCTCAGGGGGTCTCCCTGTCCTGTCCCCTTACTGTAATTAGGGCAGTTCCTGAACTTTCTAGTGTTTTCAGTTCATTCTAGTTGTGGAAAGAAAAACTTCACACAAGTTAAATTTAACAGAGTAAATTGAGCGAAGAACGATTCCAGAATCAGGCAGCTCTCAGAACCAGGAAAGGTTCAGAGGACTCTGCCCAGCAAGGTGGGCAGGCAGCATTTAAGACAGAAAATGGAAGTGAGGTACAGCAACAGCTTGATTGTTACAGCTCTGGGTTTGCCTTATTCAAACTTGTTCTGATCACTTGGTGCCTGTGACTGGCTAGAGCTTAGCTGCTGTGATTGGCTGAGACTCAGCTATTTGTTACAAAAGCATATTACTAATCAGGCTTTCAGTGAGTTGATATACTAAGTTAGGTTGCAGTTCCTTATAAACTCAAAGTTGAGAAGCATGCTCAGGCCAAATTTAGCTTGCTTTAACACAGTCCAATTTGAAGCTTCAGTTTCTCATTCACTAAAATCTTCTCCCATATAAGCCCTGTACCTCCTGGTTTGGGCCTGACACTGAGGAAGGGGCTTACTATCAGTGTTTGTGTAGTGCTTCTGAATAACCCCAGCTTTCCGTTTCAATTTCATCTTTAAGTCAAGATTGTAGAAAGGTGCTTAAAATTTTGAAAATTTAGAAAAATTTAGATTACATATCCGTTTTAATTTTGAGTTTTAGTTTGGTTAGTAAATGTAATGTGTCATTTTTCTTGGGGATAGCTGAGATTTATGACCTAATAAAAGGTTAATTTTTATGATTATTCTGCGATTTTTTAAAAGAAGACTGCATTTTCTCTGTTGATTTGACAATTTTTTCTATCTCTATGAGATGAAGTTGTTAAAAGTCTTGAACACTTCTATTCTTTTGCTCCATATTCTCCCATATGGTAAGACAAGAGCATTTTCATTCTGTTCCCTTCTTCATCCCTACCCTTTTTGCTATGTCCTATGTTATATCATCTGAGATTTTAGTTCCATTTTTTTTGCCATGTATACTGTATTTAAGATAATATTTAACTTTTAAGTTTAATTTAAAACAATTATCTCAATTTAATTCCAGTTTTTTATTTTAACATCTGCACTTAATTTAACAATGAGGGCCGGGCACGGTGGCTCATGCCTGTAATCCCAGCACTTTGAGAGGCCTAGGCGGACGGATCACCTGAGGTCAGGAGTTCAAGACCAGCCTGGCCAACATGGTGAGACCCCGCCTCTACTAAAAATACAAAAATTAGCCAGGCATGATGGCGGGTGCCTGTAATCCCAGCTACTCAGGAGGCTGAGGCGGGAGAATCTCTTGAACCCAGGAGGTGGAGGTTGCAGTGAGCCAAGATGCGCCATTGCACTCTAGCCTGGGTGACAGAGTGAGACTCCATCTCAATAATAATAATTATTATAATTATAATTTAACAATGAGCTTTGCTTTTTATTTTGCTACTTGGATCCCTGTCTTCATTCATTTTTGTTGGAATATATCCTCTGACAATTCTTTCCAATCAGGTGAGTGATAAACATTCTAAAACCTAGAATTATCAAAAATGGCTTTACTTTTTTTTTTGACTCTTGAACAATGCCTTAGCTGTAGAGAGAATTCTATTTGAAATTATTTATCTATCAGCATCCAATGTGCTGACATCAATCTGATTCTCATTTCTTTCTAGTTAATTTTCTGGCCTTTGAGATTTTTTTCTTCATTCCTGATATTCTGAAATTATAATTGTTGATCATCCCAATTCATTCTCAGTTTAATTCTTCAATTCATTCTCTTTAATACATAGTTCTTTCAATAAGAGAACTTCTGTCTTCCTTCTGTTTCTAGGAATTCTGTTATTTCTCTTTCTCTTTCTCTCTCTTTCTGAGTATATTCCTCTCTTCAATCTATTGTTCCTTTTGATAATTACTATTAGAAAAATATTGAAACTTCTGTTTTCATGTCTCTAAACTTTTCTTTCATACTACATTCTTAGGAAATGGTATGGGCCAGTTTTGTAAATCATTAACTCACTCTTACTATTTATAATAATCTGTTCCTCTTTCAAGGATACGACATCCTGTCCTATTCATCAAAGGATGCTATTTTTCATTCATTTGATGTCTCTTGTTGTTTTAGTAATTCTTCTTCCTCAGGTGTTCATTCAGTAAATATTTACTGAGCACATCCTAGAACCCATACACTTTTCTAGTTGCTGGAGATTAAATTTGATACCTTTGTCATGGTATTGGCTTTCCACCTGGATTTGTGATGGAGAGCTCATCCTTGTCTGTAATTGACAGGTTCTAAACATCCTCTGCTGGTGGCCAGATTTTTTTGTTTTACATGAAAATTATCTTAAGATTTGGAAAAATTGACAGGTTTCCAAATTCTTTTGACTTTTGGGGCTAACCAATGTTACTGAGTTCTCATTTGCTTTTTTGAAACAATTGACTGGGCCAGGTGCGGTGGCTCATGCCTATAATCCCAACAACTTTGGGAGTCTGAGGGCAAGAGGATCACTTGGGGCCATGAGTTCAAGACCAGCCTGGGCAACATAGCAAGGGCTTGTCTTAAAAGAAAAAAATATCTAGGCATGGTGGCATGCATCTGTAGTCCCAGCTACTTGGGAGGCTGAGGTGGAAGGCTCTCTTGACCCCTAGAATTCAAGGTTACAGTGAGCTGTGATGTGTGATGGCACCTCTGCACTCCAGAGCAAGACCCTGTCTCAAAAAACAAAACCCAAAATAACAACAACAACAAAAAAATGGAACACACTGGATCTAATTAGAGGCTACTGTCTAAGGTACGGCATGTTCGTTTCTATTATCCTAACTCCAAACTATTTCAATCCTGCAGACACTTGAGCTTCTGATGTCTGTACTAGTCAAGAAAACCCTCTTTTTTTACAAAGGAGGAAACATGGAATGTAAGCAACTTTTTCAAGGTCACATAGCTAATAACAGGCAAAATGTAAGCAAGAGCCACTGTCTGGAGGGTTTTCCTCTGCACTTCAAAAGCTTCTGCTAAAGATATGCCCCAAAGTATTCAATCCACTAGTCCTTTTTCCAAGTGCTCAGACAGGTCAGGCAATATCCATTCCATTTTCTTTCTTGAAGATCTTCTCACCTCCTCCCATTCTCTTGTTTCCGGTCAGCATTCTCTGTAGCACTACTGTAATCTTGGCACTCTGCCTCTTTCCTGCGTTTAATGCCCACTCCCTGGATCCAGGAATTACTTTGGATTACTCTTGTGTTTTACTAAAAGACAGTTTCTAAAAGCTTCGTAAGAAAGAGTTCATGGAGAGTAAAATTTTCAAGTCCTTCGGTACTTTATCATATTTCTATGCTACCTTCACACTTGATTGATAATTTACCAAGGTATAAAATTGTATGTTAAAAATAACTCCTGTTGTGACAAACAACTTATATGTACTTGTGGGAAGACCTCCTTTTTAATTGCTAGAACATGAGCATTGCATTTTTTGCAAGTACTTAATTGTCTGTGTATCACTGTGGCCCTTAGAAAATTTTCTAAAGTACTTAGAAAATAGAAACCTATATAATAGAGTGTTTTCTATTTTCTAAGTACTTTAATTATTTACTTAGGATTTTTGGTTACAGAATGATATATATGAGTTGAATTTGAAGGCATTGTTCTGCTTCCAGCATTGTTAGTGAGAAATCCAGTGTCGTTGTGAGTCCTGTCATTTATCTGTGACCAGTTTTTTTTTTTTTTTCCTGGAGTTTTTAGCATCTTTTCTGTACTTACGAACTTAATATCTCACAAGTATATGCCTTACTTTGGGTTCTCTTTTTATTCCCTGTGCTGACAATTCTATGATGATTTTAATTTTGGAGATGAATATTATTTTTCATATTTTTGTCCCTTCCATTTATTTAAAAAAAATTAGATTTCTTATTCTAAATGTTGGATTGCCTAGATTGAGCCTAATTTTCTTATGTTCTCACCTTTGATTTTCATCTTTTCCTTTTCCTGAGCAATTCTCTTGTAATTTATCCTACAACCCTCCTACTGGCTTCCACATTTCATTTATAATATTTTTACTTTTGGAGAGCTCCTGCATTCTGATTTTCATAGCATTCTGTTCTTGTTTTGTGGGTGCAATAGTGTCTTTTATTTCTTTGAGGATGTGAGTCATAGTTGTTTTTTTTAACTGAGCTTTCTTCTGACCTTATAGATTATGTTTCCTCTAAGATTTTTTCCAGATTCTTTCTCCCCCTCCTTATCTTTTTGATAATAGATTCCCTCCAATGCCTATCAAACCCTGGACATACATTCATACTGTGATGCTATAAGGTGCTGACTGGAATTTCTGGGTGGAGGTATCACTTGTTGATGGTAACTTCATTATAGGATGAGTAGTGAAGGCAGTGAATTTGGGTCCCAAATGTCACTGTGAAGACATCTTTCTTTTAGAGCCATTCATTTTCTCTAGAAAAGAATCGTTTAGTCCCCTGCCGGGAGTTGTGGGAGTAGTACACGTGGTATTCTGGGGAAAATGACTGAGTGCCCTTGAGGTCAGCCAGATTTTCACTTAAACCTCTGCTTTACCTTCTCTTTTGGAGCTTGTACCCTCTAAATACTATCCAGGTTCTATAAAGAGTAAATCTCTCTTACAAGGAAGAAGTGAAGTGTGGTTGGCTGATTTCAACAAGGTTCCTGCCAGGGTTTAATCATACCTGCATAGACTTCCAGCCAGTCCCCTGCTAAAACCCACACACTTCTCTCCTTCTTTCCAAGTTGCTTCCAGGTTCTCGTCCATGTTTTTTGTCTTCCAAGAAGATATTGAAATGTTTTCTCTGCTCATGTCTCTCCTCTCATGTTCTTCTTGTGGGTTAATAACGTTTGTACTCCTTTACTGTCATGTTTGCTGTAGTTTGCAAAGGAAAGGAGATAGATATATGTGATTAACCTTCCAGGTTGAGCTAAAGTCTGGCTGAATATTTTTATTCTGTAGTAGAAGAAAAACCTTATTTATGTACTCCCAGATGCAATAAAATTTGGATATCCTTAAACAATCCTAAGAAAGAAGGAATTCATTAGTATCACATTTTAATGAATTCTGAAGCACAGAACTGTGTGAATCGAGAAAAAATCAGAAGTATCAGCTTCTCCTCCATTTTGCCATTTACCTAACTGTACTCTACATCAAGATGGCATACCTTTAAATAAAAACATTTTAAAATTAAAAACTAAAATTCTGTTTTCCTCTGGATGTACCATGTGACTTTTCTGAGCACACGTGATTCACGGTTTTTGTGATTTATTTTTAGAGGAGAACACTAAAGAATGGAACAACCACAGCTTGTTACTTTGCAACAATTCACACTGACTCATCTCTGCTCCTTGCCGACATTACAGGTGAGCAAATGAAGCATGATTTATGGGCACCTCAAGCAAAGACAGGCAGACCATTGTGGCAAACAACTTATATGTACTTGTGGGCAGACCTGCCTTTTAATTGCTAGAACATGAGCATTACATTTTTTGCAAGTAATTAAGTGTCTATATGTCACTGTGGCCCTTAGAAAATTTTCTAAAGTACTTAGAAAATAGAAAACTGTATCATAGAGTGTTTTCTATTTTCTAAGTACTCTATTTACTTACAATTTTTGGTTACAGAATGATATATATGAGTCTGAATTTTGTGTATTAATTTAGGGCTTTTTAGGGAAACTTTACTAATTCTAGTTGTGGTAATAGTTTCTTGTATCAGCAGATACATAGTGGCTGTTGGCTAGAGTCAGGGCACTGTGCTAGATGCTGGAAACGCAATGAGATAAAAAATAGTCTCTGCCCTTGAGAAGCCAGACAGAATACCTACACCATTGATTACTAACCTTAGTAACAACTATGGTGCTGTTACTAGATGTCTAGCGTCGTGCAAAGCACTCTGTAATAATTAGTTCAGCGGCAAACAGCCTTCTGAAGTGGTTACTGATGTCCTCATGTTACAGATGGTTAGACTGACGCTCAGAGAGGATAAGTAACATGCCCAGGGTTGCACAGCTAGTAAGAAGAGCTGATTCTGGATTCGGGTTGATGATTCCAAAACTTGTACCCAGCACAGTACCTGGCACATAGCAGGTGCTCAGTAAATACTGTTGGCTGATACACTGATGCCACTGTTTGCTTATGCAAAAGACCTGACCTAATGGGTGACTCTGAAAATAGATACTACAGTCTTCAGAGAAGGCAAAGAGAACCCAGAACTACGACATCTGGGAAGACTTTATGAAAGGGTCCTTTAAACTGGGCTTTGAAGTAAAGACAAGATGAGGAGAGGACAAACTGTCTTCTAGATAGGGGAAGGACACAGGCATGGGAACAGGAGTGTCAATAGTGGATGCAGGGACCACAGTAGTTTAAGTAGAGGAGTGGATTCATCGCCTGGGGGCAGTGGGAGAAGAGGGTAGGCAGATGGGAGGGTTCACATTGTAGAAGAGCTCAAATACGCACCAAAGACTCAAAAAAGGTTCTAAGTCCAGGTGTGAGTGATGTGATGAAAGTCGTATTTTAAGGAAGATTAATCTAATGGCCAGTTATCTAAATGAATTACAGGGGAAGGAGAGAGGCAGAAAGGTTTTTGAAAATCTCTTATGACAGAGATGGAGACACTGTAAAAACAATTACCATTGTCCCATATAGCCTCAACTTTCTTGCTGAAATAGAATTCTTCCAGCACCTTTGATGAGGACTAGGTTTTTAGTGCTGAGAGCTGCTAGTAAGACTGCGTAAAATTCCTCACAGATAATATTGGCATTGTTTCAGTTAAGAATAGTATGGCCAGGCACGGTGGTTAATGCCTGTAATCCTGGCACTTTCAGAGGCTGAGGCGGGCGGATCACGAGGTCAGGAGATTGAGACCATCCTGGCTAACATGGTGAAACCCTGTCTCTACTAAAAATTCAAAAAATTAGCCAAGCGTGGTGGTGGGCACCTGTAGTCCCAGCTACTCAGGAGGCTGAGGCAAGAGAATGATGTGAACCTGGGAGGCAGAGCTTTCAGTGAGCTGAGATTGTGCCACTGCACTCCAGCCTGGGCGACAGAGTGAGACGCCACCTTAAAAAAAAAAAAAAAAAAAAAAAAAGAATAGTAGCAGTATGTTGCCTAGATAACCACATGCCTGACACCTTATATATATTGTTGCATGTATTCCTCACAACCCTACACATAGCAGAGAACACTGTACATATATAGGTTTAGACCTTAACCAAATAATATCCACCACCTGGAGTAATCAGAGGAATAAGGAATCAGTCCAAATCTTTCCAATTCCAGTGCTCATGTTCTTATCCCTCAGCCATTCTGTGTTTTGTCTAGAAGAGGACCATGATAGAGAGAGGGAGAGAGAGATTCAAGGGATGGTGGTAGAGTAGGAGACAGGAGGGAGATTGTAAGTTGGGGGAGAAGAAGCTGAGTGTAGGTATGTCAATGACTAAGAGAGTCTTTCTTTAGGACCTGAGACTGTTTGCTCCTTTACCATGTGATAAAATGAGAGCAAAGATGGTTGCATATTTAATGAAAATATAGACACACTGGATAAGCAAAGGGAAAAACTGAATAATAACTTTAAAACACCCGGCCAAGCACAGTGGCTCACGCCTGCAATCCCAGCACTTTGGGAGGCCCAGGCGGGCAGATCGCAAGGTCAGAAGATCGAACCATCCTGGCCAACATGGTGAAACACTGTCTCTACTAAAAATACAAAAATTAGCTGGGCGCAGTGGTGCTTGCCTGTAATCCCAGCTACTCAGGAGGCTGAAGCAGGAGAATCACTTGAACCAGGGAGTTGGAGGTTGCAGTGAGCCCAGATCGCGCCACTGCACTCCAGGCTGGTGACAGAGTGAGACTCCGTCTCAAAAACAAAACAAACAAACAAACAAAAACAACAAAAAACCCACCTGACAGCCTGAGAATGGGGATGGGGGAGGTAGTGGGTTAAAGTGATGAATAGAAAAACTTCTACTGTTTACTGAATATAGTAGGGAGTTTGTGGTGGTTACTGTTCTTAAGTGGTGTGATGGTGGATGATCTTTTACATTTTCATTTATGTTTTCCATATATGATTTTAATTTAAAAATTATTGTTGAAAGCTTAGAAAAAGTACTGTTTCAGAAACAAACATGCCTTCATATTCTTTTTGTGTATACTTTACAGATAAATTTGGACAGCGGGCATTTGTGGGCAAAGTTTGCATGGATTTGAATGACACTTTTCCAGAATACAAGGAGACCACTGAGGAATCGATCAAGGAAACCGAGAGGTAAAAGGCCCATTTGTCTTGATTTGTCTTACGGGTGAATTCCTGTGCTGCACTGATGGAGTTAGAGATGGAAAAAGGAAACAGAATACTGTTATCACCCAGTTGGGATGTGCACATAGTGACTCAGAGTGTTCTGTTTAATGCAGTGGGTCGGCTAGTCTACAGTGAATTTGATCAAACACTCGATAATCATTAATGATTTACAAAGAGCTTTCCTTCGTAGTGCCACACTTGATCCTCATAGAAATCTCCATGAAGCATCTGTCTTTTTATTTATTATTTTTTTATTTTTATTTTTTTTTGAGACGGAGTCTCACTCTGTCACCCAGGCTGGAGTGCAATGGCGTGGTCTCAGCTCACTGCAACCTTCAGCTCACTGCAACCTCTGCCTCTTGGGTTCAAGCGATTCTTCCACCTCAGCCTCCTGAGTAGCTGGGACTATAGGTGCATGCCACCACACTCAGCTAATTTTTGTATTTTTAGTAGAGATGGGGTTTCACTATGTTGGCTGGGCTGGTCTCGAACTCCTGACCTCGTGATCTGCCTGCCTCGGCCTCCCAAAGTGCTGAGATTACAGGCGTGAGCCACCACGCCCAGCCCACATCTGTCTTTTATGATAAGGAAGCTGAGTCTGACATAGGCTAAGAGGCTTGCTCACAGTCATACAGCTTTTAAGTAGTGGAGCCAGAATTCAAAACCAGGGTCTATGACTCTAAATTCAAAGTTCTTTTTTTTTTCTTTTCTTTTTTTTTTTTTTTGAGACAGACTGTCACTCTGTCACCCAGGCTGGAGTGCAATGGTGCGATCTCAGCTCACTGAAACCTCTACCTCCTGTGTTCAAGAGATTCTCCTGCCTCAGCCTCCCGAGTAGCTGGGATTACAGGTGCTCACCACCACACCCAGCTAATTTTTGTATTTTTAGTAGAGACGTGGTTTCACCAGGTTGGCCAGGCTGGTCTCGAACTCCTGACCTCAGGTGATCCACCCGCCTTGGCCACGCAAAGCACTGGGATTACAGGCATGAGCCACTGTGCCCGGCTCAAAGTTCTTTCTCTCATGATATAGATCACACCTCGTACTCAATGTAAGTAAAGAGAATAAAAGAGAGAGAAACAGAGGGTATGCAAGAATACTTGCTATGGCATGTGTTAATTTAAAAATGATGATGGAAGTGAAGAATTATTTATGAAATAAAATAGTATACAAGAAGTTAGGAAAAATGAGTTATATTTACAGGTTAATGAAAGACTTTCACTACAAAAGGATTTTTTTTAAAAGATACCAAAGTAATATATGTTTCCGTGGTCCAGAACTTAGAGAAGCACAAAAAGATATAAAGAAGAATTTTTTTTTGTAATGAAACCACCAAAAGTTACCATAATTGGATATCTTTTATTGTTTTCTCAAGGTGGTATATGCATCCTTCACTACTATTTCATCCTACCTTGGGAACAGGAAAGTTGTTCTGCATATGTGCTGGAATGGCCATAACAGGCTAATATAGGGATCTAGAATATCCCCTCTCCACAAAGGTGACCTGAAAGAACATCTCTGCAAGCTGAAATGCAGGCATACAGGAGGGAAGATGTGATTCCTTTTTCTGCTTTGGTTCTACATCTGTGCTCATAGGGAATAGGGCCTCACTCTACTACCTGTAATAAAAGCTCTGAGGATGTTATGTGGTGACACAGGCTAGAGAGAGACCATGGGAGGGACCAAGGCCCACTCTGCTGCTGCTGGACATTGAGCTGGATTCCCAAAGATTGTGGACAGCCTACTTTGGGAAGATTTCCACCTCAAAGAATAGGGTACCATATGCAGATAGAATCATAAAAGGTAAAGATGTGCAAGGAAAATGAAAACATGTTTCCACATAAAGACTTGCAGGTAAATGTTCATAGTGACATCATTTATAGAAGACAAAAGCAGAGCAGGTTCACTGCACATAGGTATCAATCCCAGGGGAGGACTCTAAACACCTCACCAATACTGCACACCACTTGCATGAATCCGGTGAGACAGCACACTTATACAACAAGTTAAGCAAAGCAAGTTTATTATGCACAGATAGGTAGCAAGGGACAGTAGAAGCCTAGGTGAACTGATCCTCCACGGCTCAGGAAAAGTTGCCCAAGAGTCTCATATGTGCATGCCCCACATCACATCATAGCTGAGGGACCCTGTGAGCATGCTCTACCTGTGGTTTTATACCCAGATGAAACTGGTCTCACTGAGCTAAAACATTGCAGAACATCCTGTTCTAGGAGGAATGGGAACAGAGCCCAGGCTGTTCTGACCAGTTTCTCCATATCTCAGGGTGGTTGCATTTCCAGCACATTCTACAGTTATTCTGATAACTACAAGTAAGAAAAGGGGAAAAACTGGGTCACCAAGGCCATATGAGAACTTGTCCTGCACCAAATAGTGGAAACAACCAAAATGTTCATAACTGGTTAATGGATAAACAAAATGTGGTATACAATGGAATATTATTCAGCCATAAAAAGGAATGAAACACTGATACATACTACAACATGGATGGTTTTTAAAAACACTGTGCTAAGACAAAGAAACCAAACACAAAAGGCCACACATTGTATGATTTAATTGATATGAAATGTATAGAAAATGCAAATTCATAGAGACAGAACACCAGCGATTGCCTGGGGCTGGAAGTAGGAAAAACTATTTTTTTTTTTTTTGAGACGGAGTCTTGCTTTGTCGCCCAGGCTGGAGTGCAGTGGCACGTTCTCGGCTCACTGCAAGCTCCGCCTCACGGGTTCATGCCATTCTCCTGCCTCAGCCTCCCAAGTAGCTGGGACTACAGGCGCCCGCCACCACGCCCGGCTAATTTTTTGTATTTTTAGTAGGGACAGGATTTCACTGTGTTAGCCAGGATGCTCTCGATCTCCTGACCTTGTGATCCACCCACCTCAGCCTCCCAAAGTGCTGGGATTACAGGTGTGAGCCACCGCGCCCAGCCCAGGAATAACTATTAACTAAATGGGCCCAAGGAATCTAACTGGGGTGATGAGAATGTTCAAAAACTAGGTTATGATGGTGGTTGTAAAACCCAATAAATCTACTAAAAATCATGGATTTGTGCACTTAAATCAGGTGAAGTTTATGGTATGTAAATTATACTTCAATATAAATAGTTTTTAAAAATAGGAGTACGTGGGTGAGATTGTGTTCATGTACATTTGTGTTTTCTAGTTCACATCCACTTTAGATAAGAGTTGAGTAGAAAGTGATTAGATTTTTTTAAAAGGAAGATTTTATACAGAATAAATAGCTGTGAGCATATTTGCAGAGACTCCAGCTCTCTGTGATTTTCTCCTGTGGTACAGTAGTGCTTCTCTTGATGCTTCTAGCATTCTTCCCCTCACTTTTCTCCCTTAATCACACATTGTTGAAGCCAAAACCAAAAAACGCCTGAGAAGCTCAAGATGTATTAGCACACTCCGTCGAATTAAAGTTGAAAGATGAATTAATGCACTGAGGCATTCTTCCTATTTGCCAAGGTCACTGTGTGGGTTTGTCCAACTTGAATGTCAATATTATTTTTGTGTAACAAATTATATTTAAAGCCTGCAGGAACTTGCTATAGGAGTCCTAGGGTAAATCCTCTTGTAAAATGAAGTAAATTATTTACCCTCTCTGTACCCTTTATTATAGACCAGGGCTTTGCCTGTAGATTGGATTTGCTTTAAAGTACATATGGCCTGCTCATTAAATTACTTTTGGTTGTGGGTCATACTATGGCTTGAGATTATGAATTTTCATTATGTTCTTTTTCATACAACATTGGGAGATTCTACTGACCATATAAATACTTTTCTTATATTTTAAAATGGCTTTTCTATAATACCTTAAGGATTTGACAAGAAATTGTATCGGTTTATTTATTTATTTTTATTTTTTATTTTTTATTTTTTTTTAGATGGAGTCTTCTTCTGTAGCCCAGGCTGGAGTGCAGTGGCACGGTCTCAGCTCACTGCAGCCTCCCACTCCCAGGTTTAAACGATTATCACGTCTCAGCCTCTCTAGTAGCTCGGATTACAGGCCCCTGCCACCATGCCCAGCTAATTTTTATGTTTTTAGTAGAGATGGGGTTCTGCTACATTGGCCAGGCTGATCTTGAACTCTTGACCTCAAGTGAGCCGCCTGCTTCAGCCTCCCAGAGTGCTGAGATTACAGGCGTGAGCCACTGCACCCGGCCAAAATGTAATTTTATTCTGTTCAACATCTAAGAGATACAGAAGAAAATGCTTTAGATACAAATCTTTCCCAAGACCAAACATATTCTGATGCAAGTTTTAGAAGTTCAGCTTTTTTTCTAAAAAAGCTGAAGTTCAGACCCCTTTCCCCTTAAAAGTGTCCTCTGAAAAGGGAGCAGAGGGGCTGCTTACATGCTCACAGAGAGGAGGAAGTACCCGCCTTCCTTTAGCATCAGCCTATCCCAGCTTATCTATTAATCCATTTTTGTGGTGATAGTAAACCTTAATTCTCATTTTGTTCTGAAACAAAGGAACGCCAGAAGGCAGAAAACTACAGCTGCCTACGGAGGGCAGAAAGAGCCATTTCATAGTCTTTACAGTTGCCACCATCCCTGCAGGCATAAACTGGTGGGATCACTACGATCCCATCCCCCATGCACCTCACAACCACCTCTCGCCTTTTCCTTCTGCTTTACTCCAAGGTTCATCCCCAAGAGAACTCTGCCCTTGTAAATAAATGGTGATGTTGTGGGAACAACTAGCTTCCACTTTAGGAGAATTCGAAGTAAAGAGCTTCATGGCTTCTAAAAGTCTCCAAGTGCATAGGACTTCATGACTCTAACAACCATAGAGCATAATATATTGCAACATTTCTCCAAATGGAGCTTGAGCTAGTAGAACAGCTTGAGTGCTGTGGGAATATTTGAGAACAGCCCGACCGATGCTAGATGATAACATTACGTTTCCCTGTGATTTTGCACTCCATCTCTGGCTGCAAGTAAAAAAGCAGAGTAATTACTACTTGTTAATCTTTAATTAGTGGTGGTGGAACATGTGCAGCATTAGAAATGTTTGCATGAAAATCAGGATATGTAAGAATCATGTTTTTACCTTTTAAAAATGTTTATTTGAAAATGGTCGGCCGGTCGCGGTGGCTCACGCCTGTAATCCCAGCGCTTTGGGAAGCCGAGGGAGGGCGGATCACTAGGTCAGGAGATCAAGACCATCCTGGCTAACACGGTGAAACCCCGTCTGTACTAAAAATACAAAAAATTAGCTGGGCGTGGTGGCGGGTGCCTGTAGTCCCAGCTACTCGGGAGGCTGAGGCAGGAGAATGGCGTGAACTCGGGAGGTGGAGCTTGCAGTGAGCCGAGATCGCACCACTTCACTCCAGCCTGGGTGACAGAGCCAGACTCTGTCTGAAGAAAAAAATAATAATAAAGAAAAGAAAAAAAGAAAATGCTCAAGTTTTCTAACCCATTTGTTGCTTTATTTCAGATTTGTGTCAGAAATGCTCCAAAAGAACGTGAGTAACTTTGTTCAGAGCTCGCTTTTAGATTGCCTTTGCATTAGCTGTAGGATTCATAAAGTTGCTTGATAGTGATTAGTCTGTGTACGATTGGCTTATCTCATGCATGTAGAAGTATTTACCTAGAGCCTGATGTGTCACTGTGGACTGTCACTGTCAGCTCAGTGAAGTCAGACATTTTTTAAAAATTATCTTAAAATATTTAATTGACAAATAAAAATTGAATCCACTCAAGGTGTACAATGTGATGATTTGATATATTTATTGTTTATTGATTATTAGAATCAAATTTAACACATCTATTCCCACACATGCTGTACACTAGATCCTCAGAACTTGTTCATGTTATAACTGAAAATTTGTACCCTTTGACCATCATCTCCCCACGTAAGCCAGCAATCCCACTTTTGGGTGTATATCCAAAAGATGCAAAACAAGCATCTTGAAAAGATATCTGCACCTCTATATTCATTGCAGCATCATTCAGAATAGCCAAGATATGGAAACAACTTAAGTGTCTGTAGACAGACAAATAAAGAAAATGCAGTGTATATGTCTATATACAAACACAATGGAATATTATTCAACCATAAAAAGGAAGGAAATCATGCCATTTGTGACAATGTGGATGAACCTACAGCCCATTACAATAAGTGAAATAAGCTAGCCCCAGAAAGACAATACTGCATGATCTCACTTATTTGTGAAATCTAAAAAAAAGTCAAACTTATAGAAACAGAGGTCAGGCGTTTTTTGCTTTCTTGGGGGCAGCTCTGTACCTAGCCCTCTGTGTTTTGTTTTAAATACATTTTGAAATCATGAAATATTAATGATTTTAGTGGATTTGTTTAGACATCGTTCACATATGTACAAACATCAAACTTGCTTTATTCTTAAAATTGTGTGTACTTTTCTTGGCTCCCAAACCCCATGCCTACATGCAACAGAAAAACTAAATTTTGTCAGGCAGGTAAACTTCGTCTTAAGTTCACTAAGCTTTTAGTTGATCCAATTTTTATTAGGACAATCTCAGTCACTGCCCAGGTTAGAGTTACCGTCTCAGGGTAGGTTTTTCTTCCTCAGTGGTTTTCCTTACCCCTCTCTGGGATCTTCTGATTTCACAGGATTGGTTTCTGGCAAGCAGGGAGAGGGCTTGATGGGCGTGGGCTGACTGGTGGCACCTGGAAGTTGGGGACTGCTTGGTGGCCACCTCAACATTGGCTCTGGCCACTTGTGCCCTTGGCCTGCTCTGTAACACAGGCAGTGTCTAGTCCTATGCCCCTGCCACTGGCTGTCTTGGTCCCTATGTGTGTGACGCTTCACATGGCCTGCAGGCATGCAGCAGGCACCCCCCATTGTGGTCCCCTGGTGTTGGTGAGCCTGTGGAGACAATGCTGTTTCCTGCCTCCACCCCTAACAGGCTGGCATGTGGCTCTGTCAAGCAATCTCTTAGATTGGCAAGTCTGACCCTTCCCTGATCATCTTTTGAGGCCTGATTGGAAATCATAAGAAATCTCAAAATTTCTTTCCATCTAACTTTGGGAGATTTAGATGAAACTTTGTAGATCCTTATCCTCACCACCCCTCTATGAGTCCTTCTCTCCTGCCTGGCCACTCACCTCAGGTGCCACCAGAGCCAATCCTACAACTGAATAGTTCTCAGGAAGGCTGTAACCAGCACACCTGCACAAGATGTATTCCCAAAATGGAATCAGCTATCACCTCACTTTTAGTCTCCCCAGCACTCTTTTAAAACTTCAGCCTCCACTTCTCTTCATAAAGGCTACCCAGTCTAGCCTTCATTGGAGCCTTAATGTGGCAGCAGAGGAGCGTCTGTCATTTGGGATAGGATCTTTTGTTGAACTTGGGTGCTGAAGAAGATACCCTCCTTTATTCTCCACTTTGAGCTGTTTTCATGAAACCCCGTACTTCCACTGACTGTTAGAATGGAGGACTGCTCCCCAAAATGAAGACACAAAATCATCTTGCTGTATGATATGCATTTTGGGGTACCCTTCACATTCATGATATCCATAGTTTCCTTTTTTGAAAAAACTTTTAAGTTCAGGGGTACATATGCAGGTTTGTTTACACAAGTAAATGTGTGTCATAGGGGTTTGTTGTGCAGATTATTTCATCACCCAGGTATTAAGCCTACTACCCATTAGTTATTTTTCCTGATGCTCTCCCTCCTTCCATCCTCCACCTGCCAATAGGCCCCAGTGTTTGTTGTTCCCCTCTATGGGTCCATGTGTTCTCATCAGTTAGCTCCTACTTATAAGTGAGAACATGCAGTATTTGACTTTCCCTTCCTGCGTTAGTTTGCTGAGAATAATGGCCTTCAGCTTCATCCATGTCCCTGCAAATGGCATGATCTCATTCTCTTTTTATGGCTGCATAGTATTCCATTGTGTATATGTACCACATTTTCTTTATCCAGTCTATCATTGATGGGCATTTAGGTTGATTCCATGCCTTTGCTATTGTGAATAGTGCTACAGTGAGTGTATGTGTGCATGTGTCTTTATAACAGAATGATTTATTTCCCTTTGGTATATACCCCGTAATGGGATTGTTGAGTCAAATGGTATTTCTGTCTCTAGGTCTTTGCAGAATCACCACATTGTCTTTCACAATGGTTGAAGTAATTTACACTCTTACCAACAGTCTATAAGCATTTCTTTTTCTCCACAACCTCACCAGTACCTGCTATTTTTCTGACTTTTTAATAATATCCATTCTGACTGGTATGAGATGGTATCTTATTACAGTTTTGATTTGTGTTTCTCTAATGATCAGTGATGTTGAGCTTTTTTTTCATATGATTGTTGGCTGCATCAGTCATATGTAAAACAGTGAAAAGTGTCTGTTCATGTGCTTTGCCCGCTTTTTAATTGGGTTGTTTTTTTCTTATAAATTTGTCTAAGTTCCTTATAGATGCTGGATATTAGACTTTTGTCAGATGCATAGTTTGCAGAAACTTTCTCCCATTCTGTTGGTTGTCTGTTTACTCTGTTGGTGGTTTCACTTGCTGTGCAGAAGCTCTTTAGTTTAATTACATCCCATTTATCAATTTTTACTTTTGTTGCAATTGCTTGTGGTGTGTTTGTCATGAAATCTTTTCCTATGCCTATGTCCTGAATGGTATTGCCTAGGTTGTCTTCCAAGGTTGTTTTTTTGTTGTTGTTTGTTTGGTTTTTGATTTTTTTTGAGACTGAGTTTCTCTTTTGTTGTCTAGACTGGAGTGCAATGGTGAGATCTCGGCTCACCACAACCTCCGCCTCCTAGGTTCAAGCAATTCCCTTGCCTCAGCCTCCCGAGTAGCTGGGATTACAGGCATGCGCCACCACGCCCAGCTAATTTTGTATTTTTTAGCAGAGACAGGGTTTCTCCATGTTGGTCAGGCTGGTCTCGAACTCCCGACCTCAGGTGATCCACCTGCCTTGGCCTCTCAAAGTGCTGGGATTACAGGTGTGAGCCACCGCGCCTGGCCGTTCCAGGGTTTTTATAGTTTTCGGTTTTACATTTATGTCTTTAATCCATCTTGAGTTAATTTTTGTATATGATGTAAGGAAGAGGTATCAATTGTTTTTAATTATCTCCAGTATTCTAGAGTGAAGCCCATAGTGACACCACGTTTTTCCCTCTCCTGCTCTGAGACTTTGATGGGTGAACTGGGCAACATTGCTAAAACCCGTGATTTGCACATTCAGGTGGGTATTCTTCTTCTCTTTATGCCTCTATGCAGACCTGCAAGATTTCTCAGCACCCTTAAATCATCATCTCCAATAATCTATAGTTGTTTTACTGAGTAATCTCTGTTTCTTCAACTGAGATATCCTAGAGTCACAGCATAACAGGAGAGAAAGGACCCCTGTAGATATCACCTAATCCAATTCTTTCATTTTGCAGATAAGAAACCTGAAGTTCCTTATACCCCCAATGTTTTCTGATCAGTCTTCTAAAGACAAGAAAATCGTTTTAAGTAATGGCAAGATCAATAACAGACTGTGATCTATTCTCTGTAGGATACATTTAATGTATTTATTTCCTACTTCTCTTTCACTTGCTACTTTCTCAGTGTGTTCTGTACCTTCATTCTTAGAGAAACCAGCTATTATTTGAAAAGCAAAAAGAGCCTAATTTCCACCTTACAAAATAGCATTTAAAATCCCTTTTGTTCTGAGTTTCTTAATTTAAAATCAGAACAAAAAAGTATACCTTGCTTTGTCATTAAATTGTTGTAATTTAAGAATAAAACACTTTTTTAAAGCTTATATCTGGGTTAAAATTGAGAGTTCCCCTTCTCCCATCCAAGCTTAATTACATATTGTACTAAAATTTCTCCTCTTAGGACTTGACGGTCTTATAAGAAAGGTCAGATCAGGGCAGAGACAACACATTGATTCTTTACCATTTGTAAATCAGTGTTTTTTTGGTTTTTGTTTCCCAAATCTATTTTCTTAGGAACCATTAACCGCTCTCACCTTCCCTATTATTGTTATTATTATTTGCAGCCTATAATTTTTGAATTTTTAATTCAGTCCCACACATTTCTTTCCTGGAGATAAAATTCAAAACTTACCTGATGTTTCTGCTTTGCAAACAAAATGCTTCTGTCACCGACAAAATAAAATACAAATGAACATTTAAAAATACATGAAAAATAAGATGAGAAGAACACACAACAAAATCAAGTTTATCGTTGCTAGAGAGATGCATGTGGATGTATGCACATTTACTCACATTTATCCAAATGACTCGAATCATCAGATTGTCCTTTCTTCTGTTGCTGTCCATGCATTTCATCGGTGGTCTGGGATTTCCTCAAGGCCAGGGATGGAGTTCATTGTCTGAGTAAAACATGTGTTTTCAGAACATTGCTATTTTTTTCTTTTAAAAATTTAGCTACGCATGTTCTAAATGGCATTGCCATTCTTGGAAGTATTAATTATGCCCTCTTAGATTTTGTGGTGCCCTAGAGAAAGGTCTTAGGGGCCTTTTTCAGTGTGGGGGCATAGGACTTATTGTTTTGCTTGCATGTGGATTCTTATGGGCTGTTTCTTGATGACTGTGGAATTTTCTAGCTCAGCTATTTTCAAACTCTTTTTTGGAGAACTCATTCTGGAAACTAACAAAGGGCACAGAATGGGGACAGGGTCCCAGAGTCTCAATCCTGCTGCATCCTGAGGGGCAGTGCTTTTATGCCTTCTGTATATTGGGTTTCTGTGAATTTTTATATAAATAATATATTCAATGCTGAGAGAATTTGGAAAATCACTCATCTAGCCCAACCCTTTTTTTTTTTTTTTTGAAAGATGGGAAAATTGCTGTCCAAAGAATGACTTTCTCTAGGACACATAGCTCTCAGAACTTGGGCTTAAACCCAGCTCTCTTTACTCAAATTCCAGTGTTCATATAAGTGAACCCCACTGTCTGCTTTTTTATGAACACTGAGCTCTTTTCTTAAATGGCCAGCATGGCCAGTCACGGTGGCTCACGCCTGTAATCCCAGCACTTTGAGAGGCTGAGCCCGGCAGATTACTTGAGGTCAGGAGTTTGAGACCAGCCTGGCCAACATGGTGAAACCCCATCTCTACTAAATATACAAAATTAGCCAGGCATGGTGACACATGCCTGTAATCCCAGCTACTCAGGAGGCTAAGACAGGAGACTCACTTGAACCTGGGAGGCAGAGGTTGCAGTGAGTGGAGATTGTGCCACTACACTCCAGCCTGGGCGACAGAGCCAGACCCTATCTCAAAACAAAAGAAAGGCCAGCACCAGAAGAGGCAAGTTGCTAGGGTCCTGACTATCTTCAAGGAGGACTTCATATTTGTTCTAGCTGTAGGTCAGAATTTGAAAAGACTTTGTTGGAAAAATTTGTCTTGATATTATACATACACATACACATCCACACCCATATCCACACACAAACACTACATGTTCATAATATTCAGTTTCTTTGTCATATACATTATATTATCTATGATGAATATAATTGTTTCTAATAAAATGCATGTGTAATCTTCATTGCCTTTCTATGTGGTCCCTTAAATAGGCAAGTAGAAAACCATTCACACCATTTTGAGGTAGGAAGTGTAATTTCTAATGGTATTTTACAGAAGAAAAATGAAAATATTATTTTTTTCTTATAGAGCCATATAAGTGAAAATCGTGATGAAGTTGAAGCTGTGAAAAACTTATACCCCAGTTATAAAAACTACACATCTGTGTATGATAAAAACAATCTTTTGACAAATAAGGTAAGTTTTATATCATGACATAATCTGTTTAAAGGAGGGCATATTTATCTAAATTTTAAAATCTCAATAGTAATCTTCAGATGTCTGATATGAATACATTTCTTTTAAAAATTTTTTTAAAGGTTTAATTTTTGTGGGTACACAGAAAGTTTATATATTTATGGGGTACATGTATATACATTTCTTAAACTAGAGTAAAGCCTAGTGTGTGCGTGCGTGCGTGCGTGCGTGCGTGTGTGTGTGTGTGTAGTTAAAAATGGACCCGAAGTTTCATCTTAGTGAATTAAATGTAAAGGCTTCATTGAAGATGGGAATGTCATTTGGTCCAAGGACATTTTAACAGTATCTATTAGAATGTAAACCTACATTTCTTTGAGTCAGCAGATGCATTTCTAAGAATTCACTCTAAGTAATATGAATAGGGATGCTAATTTTATATTAAAGTTTAAAAATTGTTATCGGTGAGGGATTAAATTACAGAGCATACATGGGATTTTATCCATCATTCACAAAGAAAGAGGTATGCAGGCTTACAAGGAAGAATGTTTGTGTAATATTATTTGATGTGTATGTACATATGTATAGATGCATGCTTACTTAGAAAAAAACTGTCTGCAAGACATAACTTGAGTATTAAAAATGACTCTTCCTGAGGGACAAACCAGAAGGACTTTCTGCTTTTTATTTTTAAATACTCTGAGAGTGCTTTTAAAAAATGAGTATGCATTACTCCTATAATTAAAATTAATATGTGTGAAGAGACCTCATTACAATAATGTACTACTTGGCCTTGGCCTTCAATGAAATGTACAAACCGCATGGAGAGTTTACCATAGCAAATAATTTCTTAGTGACTGTGTGAATGGAGATATGAATATAACTGATTTAAAAGGTTAATACTTTGCATAAATCATGTAAAAGCTACACCATAATTTTCATTCTTTATATATTTTCCATATGATTAATAAAGTAACCTTCCATTTGCATGTTAATTTTATTTGAACAGAGATTGGGTAAGTTATATTTTAATAATAATTCTGTAGTCACTGGGCCGGGCCTGGTGGCTCATGCCTGTAATCCCAGCACTTTGGGAGGCAGAGGCAGGCAGATCACGAGGTCAGGAGTTCGAGACCATCCTGGCTAACACGGTGAAACCCCGTCTCTTCTAAAAATACAAAAAAATTAGCCAGGCGTGGTGGCAGGCGCCTGTAGTCCCAGCTACTTGGGAAGCTGAGATAGGAGAATGGCGTGAACCCAGGAGGCGGAGCTTGCAGAGAGTCGAGATTGCGCCACTGCACTCCAGCCTGGGCGACAGAGCGAGACTCTGTCTCAAAAAAATAATAATTCTGTAGTAACTGAACCGTGCCTCTCAAAGGAGAAAGCAAGTTGGATACAGGTTTTGTACTGAGAGAAAAATAATTTTGAAAGAGTAAAGTCTTATTTAAGAAAATCTACAAATAAATACTACCAACATTAAAAATTTAGAGAGGTCTCATGTGTGTGCAGTGCCTGCTTTCTTGGATCAATTTTACTTTCTGAATTAATGATTATAAGATGTTAAATTTCCTAGTTTTTATGAAAATATAAACGTAGGTGAGTTAAAGTTTATTTAGTTGAAAATATCAAGGCCATTGGCACTTATATTGAAGCTAGGAGCAGAAATAAAGAACAGCGCTTTGAAGGATTACTGTAACGGCTTTCACATACTGAGAAGGGACTTTTAGTTCTAGAAAGTTTTTTTAGAATTGGAGCAAGCACAACACTACCAGTTGCTTACCATATAAACTTAGAAAAGAAAGTAACTTGACAGTCTTCTAAAGTAGAGATGAGAAAATCATGTTATCTTCCATCTGGATGGATATTCTGTGCTGTAGATCACCTGGACCAAACCCTCATTACTTTATAGATCAACAAAAAGAATCTAAGTAAACTCCACAAATTTGCTGAGACTTTCGTAAGACAATGTGTTTACAGGCCTTTTCTAAGGTATAGCTTGTACCTAGCAACTTTGTACATATAGATCATCATAAATGTTCTTGTGAAGATGCTAACAGCCAAGCTACAGCTTCGGTCTCTCTCTAAAATACCTTGTGAGTGAGTATCCACTTAATCATTTGTGAGCGGTAAACTCCACGTAGGGCACTCTTCTCTCCAGACAGTGATGGCACACGGCTGCTACCTCTCTGCAGAAGAACTGAACGTATTCCATGAACGAGGAGCATCCATCGCACACTGTCCCAATTCTAATTTATCGTAAGTAGACAATGATTGTTTGGTAGATTACGAATGATTGGGTTGCAGATTAGCAGCCAAATGCCTTTGTTTCCTCTGTCATTCCTCCAGTATCTCTCCTCTATTCTGTGTTTGGCAGGACCCAGATAGATAGACATTTACTCGTGCTGTTGAGGAGTAAAAGAGAACACGTGAGAGGACATTTATCTCAGAGGACACATGTGAAGAGCACAGCATCTTCTGAAATCTCTGAGTTTGTACAAAAAAAGGACAATAGGGAATACAACATAAAAAATTTACAGTGAAAGTACTGAAAGAACCCATATGTCAGCCAGGAAATCCAGAAGAGGGTAGTCACTCCCATTACTGTTTGTGCTGTAGTGTGAGAAGGAAACACAGCAATACCAAAGCAAATGCACTATGATGTATGTTACCCTGTTGGACCTGTTGGAATGCCAGCCCACACAGGCAAGCCCAGGAGGACCTTGTCCTATTATAATTCCCCAGAATACAGAGGTGTTATTTATTAACTGGTTCTTAACCTTTTGAAAGGTGATGGATCCGTAAATGAATAAAATGAAAGTTATTGCCTGGGCGCAGTGGCTCACATCTGTAATCCTAGCACTTTGGGAAGCAGAGGCAGGCAGATCACTTGCGGTCAGGAGTTCTAGACCACCCTGACCAACATGGTGAAACCCCATCAGTATTAAACATATAAAAATTAGCTGGGCATGGTGGCGGGCACCTGTAATCCCAACCACTCAGGAGGCTGAGGCAAGAGAATCGTTTGAACCCGGGAGGCGGAGGTTGCAGTGAGCCAAGATTGCACCACTGCACTCCAGCCTGGGTGACAGAGTGAGACTCTGTCTCAGAAAAATAAATAAGTTATAGCCTGTAATTTCAGGGGAAAAAAGCCCGTGGATATTACAAGTGTTGCATCTAATTTCAGGGAATTCATAGATCTCATGATGCCAGTCCATGGATGCTAGGTTAAAAACCCATGCTTGTGGGTGTAATGTCAGAAAACACCTTCAGGGGCCGGGCGCGGTGGCTCACACCTCTAATCCCAGCACTTTGGGAGGCCAAGGTGGGCGGATCACGAGGTCAGGAGATCGAGACCATCCCGGCTAACACGGTGAAACCCAGTCTCTACTAAAAAAAAAAAAAAAAAAATTAGCCGGGCATGGTGGCGGGCGCCTGTAGTCCCAGCTACTCGTGAGGCTGAGGCAGGAGAATGGCGTGAACCCGGAAGGCGGAGCTTGCAGTGAGCCGAGATCGCGCCACTACACTCCAGCCTGGGCAACAGAGCAAGGCTCCATCTCAAAACAAACAAACAAACAAACAAAACCTTCAGGGAAGTAAAACAGGGAAGGGAAAGAAGTCAGTGAAGATCGTATCATCACGGAGGTTACCACTGTGGGCTCCCGGAGTTTAATCCTTCTATTTAATAGAAAACTCAGGTAACCAGTGTCCAAAACAGAACTCAAAGTTATCCTGCCCAAGAAGTGAGGGAGCTGGCTGTGACAGTAATACCCAAATGCTTATGGGTTGTTGTTGAGGGCTCCTGGGTGGAGTGGAGAAGAGTATTAATTCCCTGGAACTTCTGGCCTTCCCCGAACAAGGGCAGAGCAGGCTCTAGCACAGGAGAGAGCTGAGAAAGCTCCTAGGCAAAGAGCTGGAGGCATTCACAGTTGGAAATCTAGGGACTTTGCAAATTACAAAGATATATGTCAGTGTCAGTATGGGAAGGGTGCTGAGAGCCACAGTGACATATTTCTGGAGTGCTTTAGGGACCCCAGAGGTTCTGAGTCTTCAGACTTAAAGGAGTGACAGGTTACAGGGAATCTTGTCTATGTACAGCTTAGTGACTATAATTAGGGTCTAGTTACTTGATAGTGGAAGGATTTAACACCCATTGGGTTAATATCCTCTAAATTAAAGCATAATCTAGCTTTGCAAATTGAGTTTTGAAGTTAAATTTCTTTAGGACACATTTCTGTTTAAATGGTCACTGCTGTTCTTTCTCCAGCAACTGAGAGATTTATTATGTATGCACCAGGGCTTTCAAAATTAGAGTTATGTGCATCTTCCAGCAGACCACTTTGACCTTTGCAACTTTTTAGAATTCTAAGGATCACCTTAGTTTTCCTTTGTCTCTTTAGAAAGGCAGCACATGGTGGGCATGGTGGCTCATGCTTGCTGCAGTCCCAGCACTTTGGGAGGCCAAGGTGGGAGGATCACCTGAGGTCAAGAGTTCAAGACCAGCCTGACCAACATGGCGGAACCCTGTTTCTACTAAAAGTAGAGACTGGACATGCTGGCGGGCACCTGTAGTCCCAGCTACTCGGGAGGCTGATGTAGGAGAATCGCTTGAACCTACCTTGAAGGAGAAGGTTGCAGTGAGCTGAGATTGTGCCATTGTACTCCAGCCTGGATGACAGAGAGAGACTCTGTCTCAAAAAAAAAAAAATTATATATATATATATATATATATATATGGCTGGCACATCTCTTTAGCTCAGAGTCACAAGGTCCCAAATTCAGCCCAGGAACCATCTATCCTACTTTCTCTGTCTTCAGAGGCAGCGTTTGAACGCTCGGGTCCTGACTTTTTAGGCTGCACCCCTTTTTCTAGTTGTACTCCCCTTTTTCGATCTTACAAGTCACTACTCATTCAGGGTAACAAATTATTCCAGGCAGAGAGAATAGGTAATGCTTTATAATTTCTGCTTCCTAACATAAAAAGATGTGTTGGTTAGAAAATATTAAAGACAGATAAAAGACTTTTGTATTAATTGCAAAGTTTGATTTCTTCATTTTTTTTCCCATACAAACGATCCCCTGCTTTTCCTTCTGGCTCTTGCTGCTTTGTGCCCACCTGAGATTAACCTTGGCCCAAGGATTAGGCTATTTTATGATCCTGTTTACTCCAGGACTTGAATAGTCTAATTTGACTAATACGTTTGTGTCAACATTAGAGGTGATATATTGGGAAGCACAATTTTCGGTGGTATCACCGTCATTGTTATTAGTGTTCATCTTTTATTGGAACCACATGGATCTCCTTGTTCTGACATCTCCTCTCTCTACAGGCTCAGCAGTGGATTTCTAAATGTGCTAGAAGTCCTGAAACACGAAGTCAAGATAGGGCTGGGTACAGGTTAGTAGTTCACCATTTGGAGCTATGGCAAAGTGGTTGATTACTGTGTAATTTTCTAATGTGACTAATTTGCAGGTGACTGTTCTGTTTAAAAAAAAAAAAATTAGTTTTGGGCCAGGCGAGGTAGCTCACGTCTGTAATCCCAGCACTTTGGGAGGCTGAGGCGGGTGGATCACGAGGTCAGGAGTTCAAGACCAGCCTGGGAAACCTCGTCTCTACTAAAATACAAAAAAATAGCCAGGTGTGGCAGTGTGCGCCTGTAGTCTCAGCTACTCGGGAGGCTGAGGCAGGAGAATGGTGTGAACCCGGGAGGCGGAGCTTGTAGTGAGCTGAGACTGCGCCACTGCACTTCAGCGTGGGCGACAGAGCGAGACTCTGTCTCAAAAAAAAAAAGGAAATTGTATGCAAAGGGAGAAGTTTTGATGATACTGACCTCCTGAAAGCTGTTATCCCTGTTTATTATTCAAAGATTAGGCTATAAAGGATGATTAATTCCTTCTGACGTGTTTCAGAGGTATTTTAAAAAGTCCTTGACTTTTGTTTTGTTTTGTTTTGTTTTGTTCTTCTGGCTAGGTTTTAATGGTTTGGATTTCTATATTTTTAGTTTTCAATAACTGTCATTACAAATGCTGTCTCAAAAGAAATTTTTTTGTCCTTGCCATAGTGAGCACAGATTCAATCTATGACAGAATTGAGAATTCGGACGTATGTTAAGAATTGGTTTTGCTTTTAAGCAATGTTTAGCCAAATGAGACCTCTCCATATCCACAGGCAGTCTGCTTGTCTACTAGGCTGAGGGACGTTCTAAGTGCATGTGAATTAGTGACGGATTAGTGATGTTTCCTTTCTTCACAGTACATTTTAATTGTGTTTCTTGAGAGTGTGCAAGCGTTGCTTGCTTAGAAAGTGTGAGTCAGGCCCAAATTTCTAGGTGTCCTCTGTGAGGCTTCTTTTATGACTGAATGACTGAATTAAATTTTTTTTTAATGGGTATGGGGCAGGAGGACGTGTTTTCTGTTCTCGATGCCTTTGTCTTCCTCATATTTAAGAGCATCAGGCTGTATGCATGTTGACACTGGTGGTTTTCATCACTTTCTGCAGGAACTCAAGTCTCAGTTTGTTATAGTGAGACATTTTACAGAGTAATTAACTGGTAAGACACAATAATACGCATAATGATTTTACTGATATTTTGAAAGAGGTATATATTAGATTAGAAGTTTTTCCCAATTTTATGGGAATCAAAGTAATCAAGATTTTGAAAATTCAAATTTAAGCCTGAAATCATCAAGATTGTGATAATTCTACATAAAGTCACAGGTGTTAAAGGAGGAAACCAGTGATTTTACATTCACAAAAAAGCTTCAAGGGATAAGAAAAAAATGGCCAAGAGTTTTGGCTACACACTATAGTCAGTTAATATGAAAAATTTAGCAGATACATAAAAATCAGTCAGATATTGTTTTCAGATATTCTAGGATTTTGGTCTCCATAATTTAAGTTCATCACATGACTTCCTTTTCTTGACTTTGGATTGTTTAGTGATGGTCTATAAAGTTCAAGTTGAGTTCTAGCTGTCACTTATTATCTGTAAGACCTTGAGAAAATTAATTTTCTAGTAGTTTTTAGTCAAAGATTCATTTCCTGATTTCTACAACAATAGTAACTAGCAATTACAACTATGTTTATCTTACAAGCTGTTTAGAGAATTAAATTTTAAAATGCATACAAAATGATCAGCACAGTGCCTGCCTGGCACATGACACAAATCAATCAAGATTGGCTTAAAAAGGAAAGGGCGAAGTTGGTGTATTGACCAAACGTTTGAATAAATATGACCTATTAGCTTATTTACTCAGAGGATGGTGTTTCATTTTTACCTAGTCCTTTTTGCAATTTAGTCACCCTCTACTCTACTATTTCCTAAACGTGACTTTTGTGTATCAATTTACCCTTCAATTTGTAAACTTTAGAAGATTATTATACCTCATACTATGAATAAAGAGCAAGTCCAAGAGCAATTCACACACCCTGTCTATAACAAGTGCAGGCAGATCTTGACTTGCACAAATATTAGGTAGAAGAAACCCACATGAAATTTAACAGAAATATAGCAAAACAAGATAAAGTGATATCACAAACAATGAGAATGTGAACAAATATCTGAAAATGATCTGCTTTAGGATCCAGAAGAAAATTTCAGAAAATTGCCTTCATCCCTGGAGTACAGGAAATCATGGTTCTATGAAAAGATTGTGGTAGAAATTTTAGAAATCAAGGAAGAAAACTGAAAAAAATCAGATTAAAAAGCACATAGACTCTCATACACTGATGGAAGGAGAGTGGATGGTACAACTACTTTGGAGAATGTTTTGGGAGTTTCTTATAAAAGTTAAATATACATCTACATATGACCCAGCAATTTTACTCTTGGGTAATTACCCTAGAGAAATAAACATATGTGTTTGCAGAAATAGTTGTATGAGGCCCAGGTGCAGTGGCTCATACCTGTAATCCCACCACCCTGGGAGGCCACGGCAGGAGGATTGCTTGAGCTCAGGTGTTTGAGATCAGCCTTGGCAACATGGCAAAACCCTGTCTTTACAAAAAATACAAAACTTAGCTGGGCATGGTGACATGCACTTGTAATCCCAGCTACTTGGGTGGCTGAGGCAGGAGGATCGCTTGAGCTTGGGAGGTCAAGGCTGCAGTGAGCCATGTTCATGCCACTGCACTCCAGTCTGGGTGACAGAGTGAGACCCTGTCCCTAAATAAATAAATAAATGAAAGAGTTGTATGAGGATGTTTATATCAGCTTTATTTATAATAGCCCCAAACCAGAAACAATCCAAACATCTATCAGCAGGAGGATGGATAAGCAAGTTGAGGTATATTCATATAATGAAATATTATTTAGCAGTAAAAAACACACTACAGATATATGCAAAATGTGGGTAAATATATGCCAGTGTGTGGGCTTAAAGAGCACACACTGCATGATTCCATCTGTATGAAACTCACAGACCAACAGAACTAACTGATATTGGTAGAAATCAGAAAGTGGTTGCCAAATGTTGTAGGTAAGAATTTGGGGAATTGACAGGAAAAGGCCATGAGGGAATTTGCTGGGGTGATGGAAATGTTTAATATCTTAGTTTTTTTGCAAAGTAGTTAATGCTATATAATTGTTAACATTCTCCAAACTGAACATCTAAGTTATATATGTATTATGATATTTTAGTTATACCTCAGTTAAAAAAATGACAAACCCACCAACCCTGTAGAAAGCTATGAGAAGCAGAATTATTGTTACAGAAAATCAAATCAGTGATGTGAGAATAAAGTCAAACAAAGATGATAGAAGGTGTTTGAGGACGATCGATGTGAAGCCCAGAAACCACAGAGCCAACACATGGGGTTTTTTTCTGATGGAGCACCCAGAACAAATGGGACAGATGCAATAGTCAGAGCTTTGAAGGGTAAATCTTTTCTGAGCTTAAGAAACAACTGCCTTGCAAGTGCTTACCCTGTTTTACACTAAATCGTAACTGAACATGTTGTCGCAAAATATTTTAATTACAATAAAAAAATTTCTACAATATTGACACAAGGAAAAAAGTCAATTATCAACAAAACAATTAAAAACCAGTTTGCTTTCAGATGTTTTTGTTGGCACACAAAATACCAAAAGGCAAGAAAAGAGTTTGGAGACAAAGCAGTGTTAGCCAAGAATAATATATCTGGCCAAATTCTCCTTTATGTAGGAAGGCAACAAAATTCTCAGCTATACAAAAACTTGGAAAATATTTTCCTTAGGAACCCTTTGAAAAACTTACTTGAAAATCTACATCATTCAATGAAAGATGAGGCAAATGAAGGGCCATGTGGGGAAATAATGGCACAATATGATGTCATGGAAAGCTAACATCAATCAGAATAAGAAGATCAAAGAATTGTAAAGGAGTTTAAAAAATGAAAGTAAAAGCCAAAAATATATCTCAAGAGAGAATAGGCACAATGTTAAAAACCTATCAGAATGGTAACATAAATCAGGAAGATGTTTCCCTCAGGCTGGAAAGAGGTTCCTGGGACCGAAATACATGGCACTTATTTTAAAAACTGAGTGTTAGGTCCTTGAGTTTTGGTTTTATGCTTTCCTTATGTCATTTGAATGTCTTCAGTATTTTATCACAAAATTTTAAAAAATAATATATGCTCTGCCAAGGAAGAATTTTCCAAGTATAATACATAATTCTGTCTTATAATTTTATTAACAAAACCCAAGAAGTTGTAGTTTATGTGTAAGGCTGAGAGGAGGATGTATTTGGCAAGTGGCCAACATGGTGAAATACATTTCTACTAAAAAACACAAAAATTAGCTGGGTGTGGTGACATGTGCCTGTAGTCCCAGCTACATGGGAGGCTGAGGCAGTAGAATTGCTTGAACCCAGGAGGTGAAGGTTGCAGTGAGCCGAGATTGCACCACGGCACTCCAGCCTGGGTGACAGAGAGAGACTCAAAAAAAAAAAAAATTCCTTGTCTCAGAAAAAAGAGAATTGCACATATTTTACTTTTGACTTTTCAGTATAAAAATATTAGAGATAACTACTTGAAGAATTTTAAAGATAGGATACCTCCTATGTGAAATATGAAAAAAACCATAAAAACAAAGAAAACATAGCAAATAACCAAAAACACTCATCTGAAGGAAAAATTTAAACATATAGAACAAGTTTACATAAACAAGACCTATAAACTCATTAAAACAAGCAACATACATGGAGCCAGTGCCTCACTTTTCAGTGACAATTCCCTATCCTAACTTACTTCTTCCATTATTCCAAAAACAACAGCTCTTTGATCTCTTGTAGACTCTAGTCCAATGACTCCATGCTTTCTCAAAATCCATTATTCTAATTCGAATTCTTAGATGTCAGAGTACATCACTGTAATCATTTCCTTGGAAACATTCTCGCTTTTCATATTCCCCTCATTTTCTTTGTATTCACATTGCAAAAGCCCCACCCTTGATTATCTCAAAAGTCCCCTTCTCAGTGCCTGCAGTGGAGCATCTGGAGGTTGCTGGAGAAAATCCTCCAGTGGGCTTTCATTTTAAATTTTGTTCTCAAATCCCAAATGGCCCACCGCTTGGGGATTAGAGACAGTTATTAGTCTGTAATAAGCGTATATCTCCTTTTTCCAAGACAGCGTTTTCTCATTTCTTCTTAAACTTTCTACCACAACTTCTAGTTTAAGGCCTCCCTCATCTCATAAGTTATTGAGAAATAGAAACGACCAGAAATCCTTCCCTCAATCTCCCACCACGAAATTCACACACCTTTCTGCATCTGCTGGGATTTTCTCTTCTTTGCCCTGTTGCAGCAAAAACAACAACAAAACCCTTCTTCCAGTCAAAGGCAAAAATACCAAAATACCCCGACGTGTGTTCTGTATTCTTTCCCTCTCCCAGCATCTCAATAAACTAATTCCTTTGGCCATAGACCGTCCTGTATCATCAGTGTCTCCTTCCTGCTGGATCATTCCTGCTGGTACACAGACATCTCTAGTATCTTCTTTTAAGCAAAGAAACAAAACCACTCCTTTCTTTTTTTTTTTTTTTTTTTTTTGAGATGGAGTCTCATTCTGTCTCCCAAGCTGGAGTGCAGTGGCACGATCTCAGCCCTCTGCAACCTCAGCCTCCAGGGTTCAAGTGATTCTCCTGCCTCAGCCTCCCGAGTAGCTGGGATTACAGGCGTGCACCACCACATCCAGCTAATTTTTGTATTTTTAGTAGAGACAGGGTTTCAACATGTTGGTCAGTCTGGTCTTGAACTCCTGACCTCAGGTAATCCACCTGTCTTGGCCTCCCACAGTGCTGGGATTGCAGGCATAAGCCACCACGCCCGGCACAAAACCCCTTCTTAATCAGACATCCCCCTCATGCTCCTGCTCCACCTGTCTGCCTCCCTTCATGGCAAAGCTTCTTCAAAGAGTGGGGATCCACACTGGCACCACTTTCTAGGCCCTTTTCCCTTCCTCCACCAACTTCAGTCTGGATTCTTGCCCCACCCTCTGTGACAACTGCCTTTGCTTTTTTCTCCTGTGGGTATTACCACTGGAATTTCTGCTGCCAACTCCAAAGGATGCCATTCTGTCCTCATCCAGTGGGACTTGTCAGCAGTATTTGCCATGATTGACTGTTCTCTCCATTGTCCAAATAATCTTATCTTGAATCCTATGAAGCACCTTCATTCTTCCCTTCTTTCTCTTCTCTGAAGGCTGATTCTCTTCCTCTGGGCCATTTGAAAGCTTGCTTCAAGGGTCAGTCTTTGGCAGTCTCTTTTTTGACTTTACACATTCTTCTTAGGAGGTGCCATCCACAACCATGGCTTCATGTGATTTAATATACTCAGATGACACACAGGTTCTTATATCCAGCCCAGACTTCTCTGAATTCTAAACCTGTGTTTTCAACTGACTACATTCTCCCTTCTCTTAGACCCCTCCTGAAGGAACCCCCGAACTTCATTCTATCCCAAAACACATTTAAACCTAGTTCTCTAAAATAGCTCTCCTTTTTAGAGAATTCATTTTTGCTAACTGGAAACTTGATCAATATCTTTGGGACCTTCTTCTCCCTCACTTCTTCCCCAGCACAATGCCCAACCTCATGACTTCTTAGTATCTCCTCGAACCATCCCCTTTCCCCTCATTGGTCACTACCACCTGATGCAAGCTGCCATCGTTTCTTGCTGAACTGCTGCACCAGCTTCCTAATGGGTCTCATACCCATCCTAGGCCCTTCCAGTCCATTGTGATTTACAGAAGAATCACAATGAAAATCTGATCATGTCACCACCTTGTGCTCGTCACCCTTCAATGGGATTTTGAGTGTGTAAGGCTCATTACAAGGCCCACAAAGCTCTGCAATGGTTTGACACCCATCCACTGCCCAGCCTCATCTCACACTACTCTCTCCTCCTCACCCTGGCTATCTTTTATGAATAGATATGGCTTTTATGAATACCCTGACTATCCTGTCTATAAATCATACTCCCTTCTCTCAAAAGTCCTGTATGCATTGTTTCTCTGTCTGAATGCCCTTTTTGCCTCTGTTTATATGGCTGAGTTCTTCTCATTCTTGTTGTAGTTTAAATGTCATTGCCTTAAAGAGGTCTTCCCTCACCATCCTATCAAAATGGGCCCTTCATCTCCATTTTCTTTATCACTAAAGTGAAAACAATTTATTGTTAATATATGTCTGTTTATGTGATTCTTTTCTTTCTCCCCAACAAGATAGTTAGCTCGCTCATGTGGGAAGCCCATAGGTTTTATTTACAAGTGCTTAAGTAAATCAAGCACATGTAAGGAGTGTAGTAAATGATTGCTGAATAAGTGAATGAATGCATAGGAAATGAGCACATACATATGAAATCATTTTTTAATCTTTCCATTGTCCTCTGGCTTAAGTTTTTGCTCTTGTATAATTTTGTTAGAGTCTTCTTGTAAATAATAGTGTCCAAATGTTGACTCTGACGAGCAAGTAATGATACCATCTTCATTGTAATGGTGCTGGGGGAGTAGTGGGGTAAGGGGGCAGATCTTCTGAGAAAATGCTTCAATTTTCCTTCCTCCTCCACACAGTTTCCACCCTTTGGTCCTCATTCTTCAGCACTTTGGTTATGTAACTGAATTTTCTCTGCAATTATTAAGATATGTGATGTTATTTCTATTTTCTGAGAAAATTGAGACTCACAGGTCCTAAGTAACTGATCAAAGGTCCGCAAACCAAAAAGTTCCATGTGCACAGTTTAAAACCAGGTCTGTAAAATGCAGATATTCATGATTTCTCCTTCTATCCTACCACAGTGCCTCTAGCCATATGACAAAGTAGGGATTCCACCTACATTAAATGTGTTGTAGATGGAAGGGGAAAACTACAAAGCTAATCCAGTCAGGAAGAATCGGCAAGTTACTGTCACAGTGGAAATCCCTGGAAAAAAAGGCTTGACTCTTACTAAATACCATGAAATTATGCAGCCCAGAGTTCTTTCTTTGATGAGCACAAAATTGTTTTTTGGTTTACAGTTATTTTACTGACATAACATTGGCAACCAGAAGAATATAGGATGATTAAATCAACATCATAAGGCATCTCTCAATTTTTTTCCGGTAAATTGCATAGCATTATTTCCTAATCTATACTTATTCTTTCTGTAAGGTTAATTTTGAGTAGGTATTTAGGAAAATGCTACTTTCTGTGATATTTTATACCTTATTTTTATAACTGCAGGTATTTAAGTCTTCCATATTCACACCATCCCAACTGCATTGCTTTCATTTCTCTATGTTTACTTCCAGTCTTTACCCATATATTATAAAATATAGTTAGTCTTTACATATTTTATACCACATAGTGATATAATTTTTATTCCACCTTTATTTATATTTAACATTTTTGTTGTTTTAGCAATAAAGAAGGAAGTAGCAGACTATTTCAAAGCTTAATGTGTGTAGTTCCCAAATTGTATTTGTTTTCTTAGTATTTGTTTTCCTAGCTATGATAAAAATGAAGATTTAAGGGATGGTTACTACATATTAACACAGACTAGTAACTTAAGTAGATGTAATGAAATTTTTTAGAGAGCTGGGTGATTCTCTAATTTAAATACAAGTTTAAGGACATGTAGGATAGTTGAACATAAAATTGAGCTACAATCTAGAATTACTACTAAATAGGCAATTATTTTGTTTTGGCAACATATATAGAGGCACTAACAATTACATATGTCTACCTAGAAATGACAGAAGGAACACTTGAAATATGAAGCTTACTTTATTAGCTATAAGTGTGTTTTTCTTTAATAAAACATACTAACTTACTTGAAATTTATTTATACAAACTCACTTAACTCCATGTTCATTCTTGTTAAAGGTAGTATTTCATTTGATTATGATTAGGGACTTTATTTAAATCACTAAAATTTCATTCCTCATTTAATGATGCCTACCAAAATATAGAGCTGTCTACATTAGCACTGCTCATTTATTGCACTAATTTCCCAAAATATACAAGTTTATTCTAAAAGCTCATCATAAAAATTACAAAGAAGTGGCTTTTTAATTTCCAAAAGTTCTCATCTGGATTAGAACAAGGTTAGGATAAATTTTTAGTGAATAGAACCATGAGCTTATTTTAAACCACATATTATCTAAATTATCTTTATAACTATGCAGGCATATTTCAACAATTTCTGTGAGAGTTCATGGACTCTTCAGAGATAAGAGTTTCTTTTGGCTCTTTAAAGCATTTGAGTATTGTGGTGGGTTGAATTGTGGGTCCCTAAAAGATGTCTATCAGAATCTGTAAATGTGACCTCATTTGGAATAAAGGTCTTTGTAGATATAATTAAGGAAGAGATCTCAAGATGAGATTATTCTAAAATAGAGTGGGTCCTAAATCCAGTGATCAATACCGTTAGAAAAGACAGGAAAAGAGAGACAAATAGAAGACACAGGGAGAAGAGAAGAAGGCTATTTGAGGATGGAGGCAGAGATTGGAGTGATGCTGCCACAAGCCAAAGAATGCCAGGAGCCACCAGAAGCTGGGAGAAGCAAAGGAGAATTCTCCCTTAGAGCTCTTGTGGGGATCATGGCCCTGCCAACACTTTAATTTCAGACTTCTGACCTCCACATTGTGAGAGAATAAATTTCTGCTGTTTTAAGCTAGAAAATTTGTGATAATTAGTTGCAGCAGCTGTAGGAAACTAATACAAGTATGCATTTGACACTAATTACAGATTTTGAATTGCTTTAAATCTTAGTCTATGACTATCTTGTGTTTATAGTTAAGAGCTTTTTAAAAAAAGTATATTAAGGACTGAATATCTGTCATAAAAACAATGTTATATATGTATTATTCCATTTATCCTCACAAGGTTACTGTTTTGGTTTTATTTTACCTACTGTAGACGTGGCTGGTGGCTATTCATATTCCATGCTTGATGCAATCAGAAGAGCAGTGATGGTTTCCAATATCCTTTTAATTAATAAGGTAAATGAGAAAAGCCTCACCCTCAAAGAAGTCTTCAGACTAGCTACTCTTGGAGGAAGCCAAGGTAATGACTATTACATTTTTCTCTCACACAATATACAAGTATGCTGATCTGTGTCTTTGGATGTAGTATGAAGGTGCATGATTGGTATTAGGAAAATCCAGTATTTGTGATGATCACATCTCATGTAACATACCCAGAACTCAGCCAGTAAAGTGAAGTTCACTGAAGGAGGAATCATTCCTTAGTGAATTCACTGTCTTTGGTAGAATAGATGTCTGAGACACAGTTATCATATTAATTGTTTTAATGGGTATTACATTGGTTACATGGATATGAGTGCTTTAAAATAATCCATTCTTAGGCCAGGTACCTAAGAATCACAGTAACTCACGTCTGTAATCCCAGCACTTTGGGAAGCTGAGGCAGGCAGATTGCTTGAGCCCAGGAGTTTGAGACCAGCCTGGGCAATGTGACAAAACCCCATCTCTACAAAAAAATACAAAAATTAGCTGGGCTTGGTGAAGTGTCCCTGTAGTCCTGGCTACTTGGGAGGCTGAGGTGGGAGGATCATCTGAACCCGGGGAGGTAGAGGCTGCAGTGAGCAGTGATTGTGCCACTACACTTCAGCGTGGGCAACAGAGTGAGACCTTGTCTCCAAATAAATAAATTAAAGAATCAATTTTTCCACTAAGTCAAGTAACTTGCTCTCCAGTGGCCTAAGTGATGATCATAATAGTAGCCAAGGCTTACTAAGCTCTTCCCCTGTGATAAGAATCATACCACATACTTTATATGTGTTGTTATTTAATCCTCACCACCACTGTTATTCATTTCGTTTTACAAACAAGGAGCCTGAGTGAGGCTTACACAGCTGTCAAGCCACAGTGTGCTATGATTTGAATCCACCTAATCTGATGCCAGCGTGCAGATTTCTTACCTTCTGCCCTTCCACTACAGTATCTTCCTGTATAAATCCCTGCCAAGACCATGCATTTGGTTCATATACTTAAGTACACTAATTACTCAAACCTCTTTCAAAGGATAAAGATGTAAAAATTTAGTTGGTTGATATGCAAATATTGCTCATCAACTTTTCCCAATTCTCACGTGTAACTGTATTGTTATGGAAAAAAATAAAAATTGGTCACTGTATTTCTTTAAGTCACTTTAGAATTATAAATGTAATCAGAATGGATGATAGTGAAACACAGCATGAAACCATAGGTAGCTAGTGAGAAATTAAAATGTAGATATAGATTTAGAAACATATTGGTTGTAGATTTATGATAGATACCCTGAGTCTTACAAATGGAGGATGACCGAAGCCAAGATTATCCTGGGAAGAGAAACTTCTCAGATGTTCTCTGAGTGTTGGGGACTATGATGAACACCATAAGCACATTTCAAGAAAAGCAAATACAGTGTTGTTTTTTGTTTTTGTTTTGTTTTGTTTTTGTGATTTCCCAAAGTATTATGGTTCATTTTCCAAAATCCCAAGTTTCAAATCACCCACTATTTTAATAAGTGTTACAACCTTTCACCCACACCACCATTGTCTTTTCACATCTGAATTTGAGTTTGAGTAGTTATTCTACCATCTATGTTTGTGGTACAAACGAGTTGTGTTTAAAGAGTGCTTTTTGAATTCTAGGCTCTCTGTGAGTTACTTCATCAGGATCCTGTTTCTTTGATCAAGTCAGCATGGGTGCCTACCAAATCATTTCTACTTTGCTGTGTAGCTTTTAAATCTATTTTCTGGGTCACTGGGCTTACTCATGGAATTTCTTTTCCTTAGTTTGTTTCTCTACTATAGTCAGAGTAAAATGAGATGAATGGATCTGTATTTAAAGTGTGGCATTTTCCCAGAACTGCCATGGCCTTTACATTCATTCTCAAGAAGATCAAGATGAGCAGAAATGATCTTCACAGAACCAACATTTACTCCAAAGGCAGCAAAACTCTATTTCCTGAAATGCATTTGAGTCACTTACCAGCCCAGTGGGATCTCTGTGCAACAATTTGAATTTATATCAGTTTACAAATTCACTGAAAAGAATTGTGTCTTTTTTGGTTAGTTCATTCCTGAAGTCTCCAGGCTCTACTGAATAACCCAGTTGGTTTATATATACCATCAAACATGCCTAAACCCTAGTCACTGCACCTGGTTATCTGGCCTATTAAATGCACAGTCATTAATTCAGTTGAATTCAGTTATTAAAAACTCATACTTGACATGTTTCTTTGTCAAGGGCAAAAAGAAGTCAAGTTATCAGTGAAGGAGGAGAGAATTTCCAGTGATTTTCTATTACCTTCAGTCCTTTCCCATACAATTAGTAGAAGTCACTTGGCTCCTTTTAACATTTCGGATTATTTTCATACCCCTGTCTTGCTAAAGAGAGTACTTTAGCTAAAAAGCCATTTTTCTTTTCTGAGAATAAAAGAGTTGCCCTTTAAAGAATCTTTTAAGAACAAGTAAGATTTCTGAGTCAGTGTTTAGAGAAATGCCACAACTTCTGGATACCTATAGGTAGAAATATAATGTATTAGATATTGCCTAACAAAGGTAATCGATTCAATATTTTCACATGAAACTTTATCTTAGCGGTGATAGAATGCAACAAACACATGTGAAAATTGAAATAAGGCTGAGCACGGTGGCTCACGCCTGTAATCCCAGCACTTTGGGAGGCCGAGGTGGGCAGTTCGCGAGGTTAGGAGATCGAGACCATCCTGGCTAAGACAGTGAAACCCCATCTCTACTAAAAATACACAAAAAATTAGCCGGGCGTGGTGGTGGTTGCCTGTAGTCCCAGCTACTCGGGAGGCTGAGGCAGGAGAATGGTGTGAACCCGGGAGGCACAGCTTGCAGTGAGCTGAAATTGCGCCACTGCACTCCAGCCTAGGCGACAGAGCAAGACTCTGTCTCAAAAAAAAAAAAAAAAAAGAAAGAAAGAAAATTGAAATAAATAATACTGCATTCCGGTTAACCTTCCATGCTTCCATCTGTGACCCCAGTTTACACCTTCCTCAGATTACAGGCTTTAAGGAACTTTAGATCCAATACCTCTGTTGGCGAAGAAAGCCAACTACCCCCATCTTTCTGAAACTAAATCATAAAAATGAGAGATGTTCTTCCTTGATATCCAGTAATCTTGGAACATGAATTGTAGCTATGAGATGAGCCAAGTCAATAGATATTATTGGCCTGTGCTCTATTTTAGAAGACCATTCTTCTCTGGTGACCAGAAAACCTTTGAGGTTGCAAAGAGATTGGTTTGTTTTCAAAAGCATTGAGACTTCTGAGTTATGAGAATCGTTCATTTTGAGAAGTGAGTTTTTTTTTTCCATTCAAAGGATTTAAACTAAGGAATTTCGATGGATATGCCTGCATTGACAAATATGCAAAAGGATAATTATTTTTTATTTATTCAAGGTTCATTTCACTGCCATGAAAATAAATCTTGTCAGCTATTTCATGGAACAGAAAGAACAAAAAAAAGCAAGGCAAGGAGTTGGAGTGTTGGGGGAGAATAGAAGGGAAAAAGAATAAAGGTATTATGTTAATCATCATGTTGCTTAGAGGGATAAATGAAAAGCATAGACCAGCTGGGCTATGAAGTGCACTGATAGAGCTGAAATAGAGACATACCAGAGTTATGATACAGTAATGAAGGGAACTGTTTTCATTCTCAGATTTTGCTTTCCTGTGCTTACTCTGCTTTATGTAAGTAGAAGTCTTGTGACCTGTTAGAATGAGAGTGATTTTCTGTCTCACTGTTAAGATACTAATTTTTTTTTTCTCCTAGCGACATGTTGGCAAAATCTGTCCTTACAAACTGAGACATTAGTGTGGTCTGATGGCTTGCAATCCTGACTGTTTATTCACTTGTTCTCAATAGCCCTGGGGCTGGACGGTGAGATTGGAAACTTTGAAGTGGGCAAGGAATTTGATGCCATCCTGATCAACCCCAAAGCATCCGACTCTCCCATTGACCTGTTTTATGGGGACTTTTTTGGTGATATTTCTGAGGTAAGTAAAAGAAAGTTAATCAAAAGGCATTTATTTCATAAAGTCGTCATAATAGCTTCCCTGTAGAAAAGAAAATAGAAACCGAAACTTTTTAATGGAATGCAGGAAAATCTTAAAATGGACACTAGAGCCCTTTGATAATTATTATAATTTTATGACAGCAATGTTAAGAATAATGGTATTAACAAAACTTTTATATTTTGAATGTGTTTGTATATTTGAATGTATTTGGCTACAAACAGCCATAATGTAACTAGCACTCATTGAACACTTGCTATGTGCTGGGTAGGCATGGGATTAGGCACTTCCATACCTAATTTTGTTCGATCATCAGAGCAACTCTAAGAGAGTAGGTACTATTAATATTGCCATGTTAATTTATAGGGGCAGTGAGGCTTAAGGAAGGCTAAGTGATTTACGTAAAGACTCATAGCCAGTGATTAGTAAGTAGAGTTTGGATTCACATCTGGGACTTTCTGACTACGAGAGGCGAGGCTCTTGAGCACTATGCTATGTCAATGTTTTTAATTTTATAAGAAAATGAACTTTGTTTCTCTTATTATAAAATGTTTTTCTATGGATAAAATAAACTAGTTCATCTTACCTGAAAAATAATTCCTTGTAAGATATTGAGTTCTTCCTAAAAAAAGAATTAAGTATTGCCATTTCTAAATTGATCTACTTGTGAGAGTAATTGCGATAATAAATATGTTAAAGATTTTAAAAGAAAAATTCTGTATTATATGAAGTTTGTACCATTTGTTATTATAAAAGAGGAAAAATATATTTTTCTCTACCCATCTTAGGGTCAAGGCTGAGGTCACTATAACAAGACACAGATTAACAGGAGAAAGGCATACACATTTATTTAATATAAATTTTTTTGAGATGGAGTTTTGCTCTTGCCGCCCAGGCTGGAGTGCAATGGCATGATCTCAGCTCACTGCAACCTCTGCCTCCCGGGTTCAAGCAGCTCTCCTGTCTCAGCCTCCCAGGTAGCTGGGATTACAGGCGCCCACCACCACACCCACCTAATTTTTGTATTTTTGGTAGAGACAGGGTTTCACCATGTTGGCCAAGCTGGTCTTGAACTCCTGACCTCAGGTAATCCACCTGCCTTGGCCTCCCAAAGTGTTGGGATTATAGGCATGAGCCACTGTACCCGGCCTGTTTAATAAAAATTTTATGTGACATAGGTGCCTTCATAAGGAAGTGAAGAACCAAAGAAACAGGTGAACTTGGATATTTTTATGCTAGGTTTGATGAAGAGTGGAGAGTTGTAGAGAAATATGATAGGACAAAGAGTGTGATCCAGTGGTAATAAGCTAGAGAGAACTTAGCAAGGCCTGCTTGTTCAGATTCTTCTCTGTGATCCTTTATCTTCAGAGATCAGGTATAGGGAGGGCACCCCTTACGTGATGGTCTTATGACCTGCATTGGGGTAAGGGGTAAGGGGAGGGTCAGAGTGACCTTCCTGTGTTTGATTTGAGGGTAGCGTGTCCTGACCCCATCATTATTCTCATATTGTTTATTCTTTTACTCTCTGATTAGAGTAAATTTCTAAGAATAGGGCTCTAGGGAATAGTCCTAGTCATTTTTCTTATATCAGGGGTGTCCAAGGGAGTTCTTAGTTTCTGTTTCAGGTTGTGCCAGTAAAGCCCCCTCCCTCATCCCTCTTTTCTGCTTATCAGTAGAGACAGAAACTAAAAACCATGGCTTCAGGCTGCTAAAAGCCTAAAACAAAACATAACAAAACAGAACAACAACAACAAAATAAGGCAGGTTGGATGAGCTTGTCTTACATCATACCCGTCTTGAAATATTTGAATTATTTTACTAAATTAATTTCTTTAATTTATATAATACCTTTTCTCTGATGACTCAAAAGTTACATACCCAGAACTTTCACACAATAGGTAAACTTCTGTTAATTGCCAGTGGGTTATTTTTTGTTCTGGGAGGTTTTTATAAAGCACATAGCCACTTCTTTTTTAATTAATAGAAGTAGATTTTGCCATTGAGAAATAAATTCGTATTTCTGGGCTTTGTCAACCACTATCAGCTGTGAATTTACTTTTCTAAATGCACAAATGAGTCTTTCTTATTACTTTTATTTTCCATTTTAGGCTGTTATCCAGAAGTTCCTCTATCTAGGTAGGTAGATGTATGTCTCTATGCTAAATATTAAATAAAACCTTTCCCTGTCTTTTTCTTGGGTATGGCTCTAGGTATTTATCCTACTATATATTAAACTCTATGGATGATAATTTGCTTTGATTCATTATTTTTTTAACATTCTGAAGCATCAAGCCCATTGTGGCACATTATTTAAAGGTTCTATTTGAAATGCACATGACTCCCTCTAGTCATAAATTCTAAGCTGAGGAATGGAAGGCCAAAGGTGAAGAGATCTTCATGTTCAACCCTCTTGTACTCATTCGGTATCTGACATTCTGCCCTACCATGTTTTTGTGACAAATATATAGTAGAGTCTCACCACACGTGCTGGTGATGTACTCACATTCAATTTCATTCACTGAGAGAGAGAGAAACAGTAATGCAGAAGATTCTACACTGCCTCCCATTCTGTTCAGTGAGCCCAGGACTGGGTGAACTCAAGATGGAAAGATGCATGTGTTACTTCTTGTGGAGCTGATTCTGGAGCGTAAAGAGTAGTATTTCTTTCTCAGTGGGGGCAAAATGTAAACCAACCACTTCAGCTGAGAAAGGACAGCTATAGGGGGTTGATTCAACTTTATGTGATTTCTGCCTCTGGTGCAGAATTCAGACCCTAATCATCAAATTAGCTATGGCATTTTCTACTGGTCATATCTTCCTGTTCAGATTATAAACAATCTGAGGGCTGGGGGAAAGCAGCTTTTAGTATTTCCTCTCCTAGAAGTATCTTTTAAAAAAATATCTCCCAATGGCAAGGAAGATACTTATTGACACAAAAGGATTTTATACATGATTCCTTGATTTTTCTTTCAGGAGATGATCGAAATATTGAAGAGGTTTATGTGGGCGGAAAGCAGGTGGTTCCGTTTTCCAGCTCAGTGTAAGACCCTCGGGCATCTACAAAGTTCTCCTGGGATTAGCGTGGTTCTGCATCTCCCTTGTGCCCAGGTGGAGTTAGAAAGTCAAAAAATAGTACCTTGTTCTTGGGATGACTATCCCTTTCTGTGTCTAGTTACAGTATTCACTTGACAAATAGTTCGAAGGAAGTTGCACTAATTCTCAACTCTGGTTGAGAGGGTTCATAAATTTCATGAAAATGTCTCCCTTTGGAGCTGCTCAGACTTACTTTAAGCTCAAACAGAAGGGAATGCTATTACTGGTGGTGTTCCTACAGTAAGACTTAAGCAAAGCCTTTTTCATGTTTGAAAATGTGGAAAGAAAAGATGTTCCTAAAAGGTTAGATATTTTGAGCTAATAATTGCAAAAATTAGAAGACTGAAAATGGACCCATGAGAGTATATTTTTATGAGGGAGCAAAAGTTAGACTGAGAAAAAATGTTAGAAAATCACTTCAGATTGTGTTTGAAAATTATATACCGAGCATACTAATTTAAAAAGAGAACTTGTTGAATTTTAAAACGTGTTTCTAGGTTGACCTTGTGTTTTAGAAATTTGCACTTAATGGAATTTGCATTTCAGAGATGTGTTAGTGTTGTGCTTTGCCTTCTTTGGGGATGAATGTCAGAAATTGAATGCCACATGCTTTCATAATATAGTTTTGTGCTTCAAAGTGTTTGACAGAAGTTGGGTATTAAAGATTTAAAGTCTCTTAGGAATATTATTCATGTAACTCCATGGCATAAATAGTTGTATTTTTGTGTACTTTAAAATCAACTTATAACTGTGAGATGTTATTGCTTCCATTTTATTAGAAGAGAAACAAATTCCATGCTTTATGGAATTTATGTAGACTGGAGTCTTCGTGAACTGGGGCAAGTGCTAGCATCCAGGAGCCGCCAATACTAACAGGACAGGTTCCATTGCCATGGCCTATTCCACCCAAACAATATGTTGTAGTTTCTGGAAATTCCATACTCAGATATCAGTCTGCTAGAACTTTAAAATGAAGGACAAATCCTGTTAAAGAAATATTGTTAAAAATCTTTAAACCCTGTGTATTGAAAGCACTCTATTTTCTAATTTTATCCAGTTTTCTGTTTAACTCCTTATAATGTTTAGGATATTAAAATTTTAGGATAATGAAGAGTACATAATGTCCTACTTAATATTTATGTTAATAGGACTTAATTCTTACTAGACATCTAGGAACATTACAAAGCAAAGAATATTTTTATGCTTCCATAACCTAGAATTAAAACCAAATTATGACCTTATGATAAATCTTTAAGTATTGGTGTGAATGTTATTTAAATTCTATATTTTTCTTATTTAATTACAAATACTATAAATTAGCAAGGAAAAGGAATAGACTTTCTTAATATATTATAACACTCATTCCTAGAGCTTAGGGGTGACTCTTTAATATTACCTTATAGTAGAAAAGTTTATGTAATATAGCTAACTCCGTATTTACAGAACAAAAAAACACAGTTCCCCCTCCTGTAGTATAAATTTTATTTTCACATACTTAGCTAATTTAGCAGTAATTGGCCCAGTTTTTTCCCTAATAGAAATACTTTTAGATTTGATTATGTATACATGACACCTAAAGAGGGAACAAAAGTTTAGTTTTATTTTTTTAATAAACAACAGAGTTTGTTTTGTGAGATAAGTAGCTTAGTAAACCCAATTTCCAGTCTTAGTCTGTATTTCCAATATTTCTAATTCCTGAGCCACGTCAAAGATGCCTTGCCAAATTTCTCCCCATTTCTCTACGGGGCTAGCAAGAATCTTCAGCTTTATCCCTCAACCCCTGCCAAAGGAACTTGATTACATGGTGTCTAACCAAATGAGTAGGCTTAGGAATTTAGATGAGATGTGTAAGATTCACTTACAGGCAGTAGCTGCTTCTAGCGTTTGCAAGATCCTACACTTTTACCTTCTTTAAGGGTGTACATTTTGATGTTGAACATCAGTTTTCATGTAGACTTAGGACTCATGTGCAGTAAATATAAATAAGTGTAGCATCAGAAGCAGTAGGAATGGCCGTATACAACCATCCTGTTAAACATTTAAATTTAGCTCTGATAGTGTGTTAAGACCTGAATATCTTTCCTAGTAAAAATAGGATGTGTTGAAATATTTATATGTACTTTGATCTCTCCACATCACTTATAACTTATGTGTTTTATTTCTCCAAGTGCGGTGTTCCTGAATGTTATGTATGCTTTTTTTTTGTGTACCACAGGCATTATCTATACCTGGGGCCAGATTTTCTGCACTTTGAAATGTTGCCTTTGCCTAATGTAGGTTGACTTTCTGAATTGTGGAGAGGCACTTTTCCAAGCCAATCTTATTTGTCACTTTTTGTTTTAATATCTTGCTCTCTGACAGGAAAGAAACAATTCACTTCCCAGCCTCCTCACCCCATCCTCCACCATTTCCTTAATGTTCCATGGTATTTTCAACGGAATACACTTTGAAAGGTAAAAATAATTCAAAAGTATCGATTATCATAAATTCACAAAATATTTTTGCAACCAGAACACAAAAGCAGGCTAGTCAGCTAAGGTAAATTTCATTTTCAAACGAGAGGGAAACATGGGAAGTAAAAGATTAGGATGTGAAAGGTTGTCCTAAACAGACCAAGGAGACTGTTCCCTAATTTATTCTCTTGGCTGGTTCTCTCATTGAATTATCAGACCCCAAGAGGAGATATTGGAACAGGCTCTCTTCATGCCAAGGGTCTTTCTAAGTTAATACTGTGAGCATTGAGCCCCCATTAAAACTCTTTTTTACTTCAGAAAGAATTTTACAGGTTAAAGGGAAAGAAATGGTGGGAAACTCTCCCCGTAATGCTTAGCCAACTTTAAAGTGTACCCTCCAATATCCCCATTGGCAACTGCAGCTGAGATCTTAGAGAGGAAATATAACCGGTGTGAAATCTAGCAATGCATTTTGAATCTTCACTCCCTACCAGGCTCTTCCTATTTTTAATCTCTTCACCTCAGAACTAGACATATGGAGAGCTTTAAAGGCAAGCTGGAAGGCACGTTGTATCAATTCTACCTTGTGCTATACGTAGGAGAGATCCAAAATTTGGATGCTTCTGGAGACTCTTAGACATCTTTTCATTGTTGTCCATTTTTAAAGTTGATGATGATTGCTGGAAACATTCACATGCTTAAAAGCAATGGTGTGAGTTATTAATGGGTAAACTAAGAAGTATGTTATAGGCAATGACTTGAAATGGTTTTTAAATTGTATGGATTGTTAAGAATTTTTGAAAAATTTTTTTTTTTGGACAGCTTCAAGGAGATGTTAGCAATTTCAGATATACTAGCCAGTTTAGGTATGACTTTGGAAGTGCAGAAACAGAAGGATACTGTTAGAAAATCCTAACATTGGTCTCCATGCATGTGTTCACACCTGGTCTCACTGCCTTTCCTTCCCACAGACCTGAGTGTGAAAGATTGAGAGTTGAGGAGTTGCTTTGTGGATCTTGTCCAAATTTAGTGAAATGTGGAAGTCAACCAGGCCAATGATGGAATTAAATGTAAATTCCAAGAGGGCTTTCACAGTCCACAGGGTTCAAATGACTTGGGTAACAGAAGTTATTCTTAGCTTACCTGTTATGTGACAGTGATTTACCTGTCCATTTCCAACCCAAAAGCCTGTCAGAAAGCATTCTTTAGAGAAAACCACTTTACATTTGTTGTTAAACTCCTGATCGCTACTCTTAAGAATATACATGTATGTATTCATAGGAACATTTTTTCTCAATATTTGTATGATTCGCTTACTGTTATTGTGCTGAGTGAGCTCCTATGTGCTTCAGACAAAAATAAATGAGACTTTGTGTTTACATTATTTTTTGTTGTGAGTTCTCTCTGTTTGGTTTTGTTGTGAATTCTATCAATCTGCTGGAAGAGGAATTGATTTTACAATGTTTTTCTTCTTTTAGCATGAATTTAAAAAAATAGAATAGAATACTTAGCTGTGAGCCAACATGTATCTGACATCCTATGATAGTCACTACACATAGCTTTTAAAAATTAAGCTCGAATGTTCAGCCTTTTAGAAGCAGATTGCTATTGCTTTTGATTTCAGCATAGTGTATATTTTATATATTTAAAGACATTACCCAGAGTGAGTAATGCACTCTATATGAAGAATCAGTTCACACAGACATATGTGCATGTGTATTTAAAACAAAAGTTTCACAGAAAAATACTTTCTCTATTTGTGATGCTCTGGGCTATTTTCTATACTATTTTAGTCTATGTCATTTTATTTTATTCTCTACTTTTTTATGGTGCTGATGATTCCCCAGTTGGTTTCTTGAGCTTCTAAGGAATCACCTGCAATTCAGAAGCAATATTCCAGTATCTTTTGATCTATGTTTGAATCTAAGTTTGGTCATTGCCTTGCTGGGTGCCAGATATGTTACTTTAAGTCTCCACGGGTCCATTTCTAACTCTGTGATATGGAGATAATATGAGTGCCTGCCTTACAGTCATGAAGATTAAATAAAAGGATACATAGACAGCACTTAAGCTAGCAGCTGGAACACAGTGAGTGCTCACTATCTGGTAGCTATTATCCTAAAAATCAATATAGACCAAATAAAAATAGAAATAATTTTATAAATATTTTATCAGTATATATTTTAGAATCTAAATCAAGTGATATTATGGATCCTCCTTTACATAGAAACACTTTGCATCTGATTTTTCAACAGTATTATATATTCATTTTTTTATTTGTAATATGAAACATAAAGACAGTAGTAGATTAGGTCTATAAATTCATCCCAATGTCTGAGCAGCTTGCAGAACAAGTCTTCGGATTGCACTGGTGACCCAGCTCATCCCCTCTTTCTCTCTTGTAGTTCTCAGAATAACTGTAGAATGTGCTGGAAATGGAACATTCTCAGATAAGGAGGAACTGGCCAGATCAAACTAAGCTGTGTTCCCATCCCTCCTGAAACAGGATCTTATGGTGCTTTAGCCCAGGACGTCAAGTATCCCCTAGGTATGAAACCCAGAGTGGAGCATGCTTTGAAGGTCCCTCAGCTACATGCAGACTAGACTGCATGTAGCTGACTCTAACTGCCCTGGGAAACTATCCTGAGCCTTGACAGACCTGCCATGAATCTTAAGCTTTTATTGTCCCTTGCTGCCTATCTGTGAGGAATAAAGTTGCTTCACTTACTTTGCTGTGTGATTGTTCTGTCTCACCAGACTCATGCGAGGGGTAGAAACTGCAGTCCCAAGATGCAGTGGGCATGATGAAACTGCTTCCCACAAATTGCTAAGCACTTTATTTTTCTCCTAAAGATCAATTTAGTATAAAATATCCAGAAAGGAAATTTCACATGCTTAATTTAGCAATAATGTATGTCCAGTTTGCACATTGTGGACACTGGGTATTACAACAGATAATATATAAATGTGCAAATTATTGCATGGTACTAAATTCAGGATTTAAATTAAAAAAAAAGATTTGGATATAAGAGTTAGTGGGTGCAGCACACCAGCATGTCACATGTATACATAGGTAACTAACCTGCACATTGTGCACATGTACCCTAAAACTTAAAGTATAATAATATTAAAAAAAAAAGATAAATACCTCCCAGTAGCAAAACAGGACTCGTGTTATGGTGTTCTAAGACTCCATGAAGAGGCCACTTGGTTACTGGAACTACTGGAACAGAACTCACAGGTAACTCTCACCAATGGCAGCAGGTGTTTTGTTTTCATCTTATTTTAAAACAGGATAAAAGGGAGATGTTCTCTGTCTTTGATATGACAGTATTTTAAAGTGTAATTAATTTTTTAAACTAATTCAGACTTATCACTTTTATCTCCAGCCCTGCCCTAACCTACTACCACATCATTGTAAGACTACATTGCATTTATCATACTTAAAAAATTGTTCATGCGTCTATAATAGTTGAATCTAAATTTTGGAGCAGGAGTATAGATAGAGAGCTAAAATCATTTTCTCTGTAGCAAAAACTTTGTTGGGAAATTCTTCAATGGTACCTGAAAAAAGTAAAAAATAAATGTTTTCTCCCCAGTACAAAATGCAATTAAAAAAAAAAACCAAAAAAACAAAAACAGATCACACAGAATTTCATACTCCACTTGGGCCCTCCTCTATTGCCTGGCTTCTGTAGAGAGGAAGCAAACATTTGTTCCCTGTCTGTAGAAGGAGAACCCAAAGTCATAAGCAGTCAAATCAAACTGCAGAAATAACGGCCCTGGAGGATGGTTATTTGATCAGATGACATCCACTCACTTGAAAACTGAACTTGTAGCTTCACTGTGAAATTAACTTCTGTCCTTTTAGTCTGGGCCAGTCTCCAGATCAGACTTTTGGTTAACTGCTGTCAAATAAAACCCATAAATGGGTAACCCAAGTGAGAATTCTGTTTGTGTGTGTGTGTGTGTATGTGTGTGTTTCAGATTTCTAAATCTGGTGCCCTGGAACACTTGAGAGACTTCAAATGGCCTTGGTGATTTTTGTTTTTGTTTTTCTTCCACAAAAGTTGGTTTCATCCACACCTGAGTTAAGGAACAAGTGAAGGATGGCTTTGTGTTTGTAAAGCACTTTGAAAACCTTGACTGAAGCACAGCAACAGATAAAGGCAAGAAAGGCTTAATTTATCAAAGTATTGCAGAACAGATGAGCCCTCAAATTGGAGCTTTGCCCAGGAAGGTTATCCAGGAAAGAATTCAGTGTTAGACAGCATCTTTTGTTGAATAGTACTGCTCCCTACAGAGCAGGGCTAACTCATAGGCAGTGCAGCTAAAGTTGACAACATATGAGTTCTTGGCAGCTGTTATTTATACTCACTTAAACCTGCTTTCAATTACATGCAAATTAAGGGGTGGGTGGATGCAAATTAAGGGGCAGTTTGTTTAAGATTTTCTAGCAAAGGGGTGGCAACTTCCAGGTCATCCTCATAGCTTTTGTAAATTGTCATGGTGCTGGTGGGAGTGTCTTATGCTAATGGGCAATGAGGGCATCTATGGATTGCTTTGGTAGCCATCTGCTGGTTCCTACCAGTTTCTTCACTTTATCCTGTTTAGACCAGTTCCTGTTTTGGTCAGCAAGGTTGTGACCAGAAAACAAGGTTTAGACCAGATCCTGTTTTGGTCAGCAAGGTTGTGCCTGTCTCCTACCTCAAAAGGTTACTCAAAAAGATAAATTAAGGGGCTCAGAAATACAAGTGCACACACTTCTTTCAATTCATAAACTTTCTTAGTGGAACTATGAAAGATGAATTGGCAACTTACGTATTTTGGACTAATTTATATAACCACAACAAACCCTCCAGCATCATAAACGTGTCCTGGCATAATGCAATGGCATGCTATCCATCCCGTAAAATCTCATGGTAGTGACTCAGAAACGTGGGGGTAAAAGAGAAGCTGTGGAGTTTAGGTTGTTTGTTTATTTATTAAAGCTGGGTAATAGGCCTTTTATGTCATCCAGGACAATTTTGCAATCTCTTATGGATGTATTATTTATTGTAACTTATGGGGGTAACTCATGATGAGACTCACATTCCCTAGAAAATTTTCACATTCCCTAGAAAATTATTGCCCAGACTAAATAAGAAGTCAGTATAAATGCATATAAAATACTCATTTAATGTTGTTTGTAGTACTGTAGACCATTTAACATGGCATAATTTAATCCAAAAGAAATTATAATTAATCCGTCAGTTTGCTCTGAAATATACTTGGCTGTTCTCTTATGCTTTTTATGTCTTTGTAAATTTCATACTTAAAAAAGGTTAATTAGTTGGTTTTTTGAAAGATTTAAAAATGGTTAATTAGTTGGTTTTTTGAAAGATAGAAATCTGTACCTGCAGAAAACATAAAATAATGGCCTATTAAGTCATATTTAATTTACTAATCATGAAGTTGTAAATTTTAATCAACATTCATTTAAGCAACATTTCATCCAATGCATAATAAATACCAGGTATGGGTCAGTTCTGAGGGTTAAAAATAACATTCATCTCTTTGAAGAACTCACAGTCTAGGATGGTAGGTGAGAGGAAATACATAGACAATATGTTATGTTTATGACAGATGTATAGAGAGCTAAGGGTGTTTAAGGGGGAAACTGGGTTCTGTTGGGTACATAGTCCACAGAGATTACAGAGGGCTAAGTGTGGTGGTGAATCTTTCACAGAAGTGACATCTAAGCTTGGAAGAAGAGTAGGAATTTATTTTCCATGTGAAAACTCAAAAAGGTATTTCGAGTAGAGCGTTCAGCCTGAGCAATAGCAGCTCATCATAAAGATTTGACTTCTGGAAAAGTAAGATAAGAATGAAGTGGACGAATCCAGTCTTCGTAGGAATCACCATGGGTGTTGGTTCAAAATGAAGGTTTCCAGGCCCTTGTCCCTATACATTCTGATTCAGTAGGTTTGTCCTGGGGCCCAAGAATTTGTATTACCAACAAATACCTCGGTATGGTCAGGCAGTGGGTGTAGTGAGGAGAGTCATCCTGGGTATGACAAGGACCAGGTGTAATCAGGTGTGTAAGCTAATGAAGAGAAGGCACCAGGCTCACTGAGTGCAGAAACTGTGGGTCTCACATACATTGGTGGTTTTCCTATTCACTGGCAGATAACTGTTGTTGTTTCCCAGGCTGATCTTGATATCCTGGTCTCAAGTGATCCTCCCACCTCAGCGTTCTAAAGTGCTAGGATTACAGACATGAGCTACTGCACCCAGCCAATTGGAGGCCTTGCCCCAGCAGGTGGGGAAGGAAATGCCAGCCAAGTTCCCACCACATGCAGAAACCTGAGAGGGTGAACCCTACCCATCAACACCTGGAGACCTTTTCCTGACTCTGGGACCCGCGACAGACAGAGTAGCCCCTGCATGGGTGACTCCCTGATTCCCACGAAGCCCCAGGGCTGCCGTGGCTCCTGCTGCTCCACATATTGTGGGGCACCTTGATAGCCGAGGTTGCCTTAAGTTACCTCCAGCTTTGTTTCTGTCACCTGCAAATCAAAGAGCCCAGCCTAAAATCCTCTGTAGCCTTCTTATTTCCCCCACGGTGAGTACATTCTTTAGAGATAGGATATAAACTTTGAAATGACCATTTTCTTTTTAAATGAATGATAAACCACTGTTCCTTCATTAGGCATGTGGCCACTCTCTACCCTCTCGCAAGCCTTGCCAGAGATGCCATCCTCCACTTCCACTGGGCACCTGGAGCCTGAACCTGGAATCTTCCAAGACCCCAGATCAGCCTCTGCTGACAGTTCTCTTGTAAAGATACTGAGGATAGGATTACAGGTGGTGGCTCACGCCTGTAATCCCAACACTTTGGGAGGCTGAGGCGGGTGGATCACTTGAGCTCATGAGTTCAAGACCAGCCTGGGCAACATGGCAAAACTCTGTCTCTACAAAAAATACAAAATAATACAAAAATAAGCTGGATGTGGTCGTGTGCACCTGTAGTCCCAGCTACTCAGGAGGCTGAGGTGGGAGGATGGCTTGAGCTTGAGAGGTGAAGGTTGCATTGAGCCGAGATTACACCACTGCACTCCAGCCTGGGTGACAGAGCCAGACCTAGTCTCGAAAAAAAAAAAAAAGATACTGAGGATGAGATACTGAGTCATGACAGAATCCTGGTGAAATACTAAGAGAGGGAGATGTTGTTTAATGAAATAAATGGAGGCCAGGTACGGTGACTCATGCCTATAATCCTGGCAGCTTGGGAGACTGAGGTGGGAAAATCACTTGAGGCCAGGAGTTTGAGACCAGCCTGGCCAACATAATGAGACCCTTATCTCTACAAAAAAATAAAAAATGTAGCTGGGCATGGTGGTGCACACTTGTAGTCCCAGCTGCTTGGGAAGCTGAGGTGTGAGGATCACTTGGGCCTGAGAGGTTGTAGCTGCAGTGAGCTGTGATCATGCCACTGCACTCCAGCCTGGGCAACAGAGCAAGACCCTGCCTCAAAAAGAAAAAAAAAGAGAAAAGAGAAGAAAAGAAATAAATGGTGGTAGATTCAGTCAAAAATGACCTGTTTTCTCTGCAGAGGCAGTCACACTTCTGAAGATGACTTCGTGGACTGGAGACCAATTGCAGGGCACCCTTGGGAGCCATGAGCTGGACGGGACAGGGCAACATGATGTAAAGAGTCTGGGCCACTTAAGTTACCACTGGGGGAGAGTCTTCCCCTGATTCAGGAATACATGGATTGGAATGGGGCAGCCGGCCCCAAAGAAAATCTGTGAAATGTTAAGACATTGCTAATTCTGTTATTGAAATCCAGGGCTATTAGTTTATGCCCTTGTTGAGGTCTTTCAGGGCTCTGTCCCTGCCCACCTGGACTGACCAAACACAAACGGGTGGAGGACCTTTCGGTGGACAGAGGTCCTGTGACCTTTGTAGGTGGGATCAAACTTTCCCTGCTGCCAAAGGAAGCTTGGACTCAGGAGAAAGAGCCTCACCCATGGGTGTGGACACAGGTCTTCTGCTGCAGTGTGCCCCACCATTACTACCTGACATGCTTGTGGGCACAGAATGGGTAATGACATGGCACTGCTTTAGCTTCTAGGCTTCTTGCAGGGCCAGCCAGGGACTGGGATGGTCAGAGCTCATGAATGATCTCCTCTGGCTGCAATCAGCATTTTCCACTGGCCCAAATGTACTGTACAAATAATATCTCTTTTTTTTTTTTTTTTTGAGACAGAGTCTCACTCTGTCACCCAGGCTGGAGTGCAGTGGTACGATCTCGGCTCACTGCAACCTCTGCCTCCCAGGTTCAAGCGATTCTTCTGCCTCAGCCTCCCAAGTAGCTGGGACTACAGGTGTGCACCATCACGCCTGGCTATTTTTTGTATTTTTAGTAGAGATGGGGTTTCACCATATTGGCCAGGCTGGTCTCGAATTCCTGACCTTGTGATCCTCCCACCTCGGCCTCCCAAAGTGCTGGGATTACAGGCGTGAGCCACCGTGCCTGGCCATTTTCTATTTTTTGCAGTGAGCAGATCAAAATCAGAGAGCGCTGTCTTTCTACGACGTGGCTCCCAACCCACTGATGGCCTGTCCTGGATGCCAGGCACTTGTTTGGGTTGGAAGCGGACTGCTCCACAGCTGCAGGCTTTTTTGTGGTTAGTTGTGGCCCACAGGATACTGGCAGCTGGAGGCAGAGCAGTGGTGCCTTTTGAAGCCATAGAAGACCTGCTGATTGCCAGCAAAATGTCTTCCCAGCCAGTTGTTCCTGGAGCCGCTGTGCAGGGCTCTGGAGATGGTGTGTGAATGCTTGAGACACGGCCTAAGTCTCTTTGAATCTCTCTGGGAGATTCTGATATATGCTGCTCCAATTATTATAGCAAAGAGCCAACATACTTGGAGGAGAAAAAAAAAGCTAGTCAAAAGATTTTCTGCTCAGGTTGAAGAATATCTTAAAGTCAGTGTAATCGATTAGACTGATTATACTAGTTGATCAAGCAGCCACTCCTCTGAAGTTACAAAGAGAATTTGGCAGGACTTAATAAATATTTGAACAGGTTCAAGTTTTTACTTGAGGTTGTCATACACATTCTCCACAAAGAACAGAAAAGTGAGCCCCAGATTTTCATTTCATGGAGCTATGATGGCTTCACCTCAAAGATAGACACAGTCACTCAAAGATGTATCAAAATCCTGTCACTCCCAAGTGACCAATGCCAAAAACGCCATAGAGAAAGTAAAACAACTTCAGGAGGAAATCATGGATGGTCTGGGTGAAAACACTTATTTTTAGGAAAGACAAATTGCTTTCCCAAGAAGCTTCTGGATGGAAGGAAAGAGCATAGAACTGAAGGTACAGGAAAAAAATTCCTGACAACTCAAACACATGAACGAAATAATTTGTAAATGATAAAGCCTGTTAAAATATCCAAAACTGCACTAAATATAAGTTTGCCTTCTGTCTTTAGAATAGATTACATGGATGATGGTGATTTGAAATTAGATCCCCCACCCAAAAAAAACAAAAAACAAAAAACAAAAAAACAGAAAAATGGAGATCACCTAGACTGACAGAAGTCTATTTGAAGAAACTCATTGACGCTGTTCACTTAAAAAGGCTTAAAGGAGAAAAACAAGGACAAATACATGTGCAAATATCATGTATTTTTAAATTTTTTATTATTTAAGTTCTGAGGTACATGTGCAGAATGTGCAGTTTTGTTACATAGGTAATTTTCCAAGTCTTAATTATTCTGTTTAGGAGGTTCTTTGTTAGACATTTCTAATTTTTATGCAATCAAAAAAGTTTTAATTTATGGAAAAAAATTTGCATGACCTAAATTGTCAGTCAGCAGCCTTGGCTGAACTGTCCCTTACAAGGGTGATAGCCATTTCTCCACACTGGCCATACTCTGCTTTTGGATTTCCTGCCTTTTCCTCATGCTCATACTGGAAAACGGCAGTATGTTGTACTCTGACATCCCATCCCTCACCATCACAGATGATTAGCCAAGTATAAGTACTGATCCGAGCTAGATCAGTGCAATTCTCTCTTCCTGGAATTTGGATTCAGGACCCAAATAAGCTGAGAGGGTTTGCTGGAGGCACTGGGCACATATGACATTTGAATTCCTCATTTACATGTGGCTGTTTGGAGCCATCAGTGGGCCAGATGAGAAAGCAGATTCAACCTGCAGGTAGAAGCACAGTATTTTGGGGGGAAAACTTCTTAATTCTAAAACATGTCTGATCCAAGGGTTTCAGATAAGAATTGTGAATTTGTACTACCCCAGTTTTACAATTGTGTCAACTGAGGCTCAGAGGGGTTAAGCCACTGCAAAACTAGTACATGAGAGAGCTAAGGTTCGTTCAGACCCCATGCTCCTTTGGCATGACACTAGCTCCAAGAGGATTATTAATGAACTAGACACTGGTATTTGGATTCAGGACCCAAATAAGCTGAGAGAGTTTGCTGGAGTCACTGGACACATATGACATTTGAATTCAGGGGCCAAGGTTCCCATTTGCCTGTGGCTGTTTGGAGCCACCAATGGGCCAGATGAGAAATCAGATTCAAACTGCAGGCAGAAGCAGGAGAAATGGAAGAGACTTCAAGGCCCCAGAGAAAAACAGAAGCTGGGTTGGCCTCTTAATAACATTTTTTTTGCCTTCAGTTAAGGCTCTCAAAGGCCTGGGTCTCATAAGATTTATTTTATTAAATAATTCTTCTAGCTACTTGGGAAGCTGAGGCAGGAGAATTGCTTGAACCCGGGAGGCGGAGGTTGCTGTGAGCTGAGATTGCACCACTGCACTTCAGCCTGGCGACAGGGCGAGACTCCATCTCAAAAATAATTTAAAAAAAGAATAAAAAATTCTTCTTCTTCCTCCTCCTCCTCCTCCTCCTCCTCCTCCTCTTCTTCTTCTTCTTCTTCTTCTTCTTCTTCTTCTTCTTCTTCTTCTTCTTCTTCTTCTTCTTGTCTTCTTCTTCTCCTCCTCCTTCTTTTCTTCTTCTTCCTCTTCTTTCTACTTCTCCTTCCTTCCCTCCCCCTCCCCCCTCCTCCTCCTTCTTCCTCCTCCTCCTCCCTCCTCCTCCTCTTCCTTCTCCTCCTCCTTCTTCTTTTTGCTAATCATACAACCCTTGACTAAAGATCTACTTGCCATTAAAATGGAATTTTGTTATTCCCTACGACCATAGCAAACAGGCAGCTGATTTCTTGAATTGGGTGGGAATGAAGGTGGGGTCTTCTTGCCACTATGCAACATGACAAGTTTGACTTATAATTCTTCAGTGAAGAGGTGAAACAAAACCCTGTTACTATAATCAGTTGGTCTGACTATCCAATTAGTATTTTTTACGTTTCTACTTAACACTTGTGAAATAACCATCTGCCTTTAAATAACTGCCACCTCCTGCCCGCCTCTCAGCTACATACTAATAGTAGCTGAATGTCCCTTTACAGTTTATGAGAGGACAGGATGAGTGACTTATGCCACTGGACTCTGCAGTCCGTGATAGGATGGTATCATTTCCTCTGAGATATGACATCTCAGCCAGGTACAGCCCCAACACTGGGAAGGACCAGAATTTCCTGCCTTCCTCTCCTACCTTTCTGGACTGGACTAAAGCTTGTTCTATTATCCAAAGCCAAATTGACTGGATAAGATTCTGCCCACAGTGACAAACTATTGACTAGATTTTTTTTCCACATTTTTTTCCTCAATGGCTACTCAAAATTCTTTTGACCCTTCAATCTCAGCCAGGTTTCACATTGGTATTAACATGTGAAACCAATGCTGTATGAGGTACCAGTGCCAAATCCTCAGTGTCATGCCTAAACAAAGACATTTCCATTTTTACAAAGTATTCTCGGAGATGCAAAGTCACAACTTGAAGAAATGAATGATGGGATTTCAGGTATGATTTAGAAAAAGCACTGACTTTCCAACTTATTAAACTTTCCTCAAACTAATCTGCAACTTTTCTGTCTCTATAACTAGTACTTCAGTGGCCTTTCTGAAACTGCTCAATTCTAATGAGTTCTAAAGCAGAAAATAAGGTATGACTACTTGTTCTTCCTTGCTCATTTTTATTTTCATAGCATTTGAGAGTACAAGTATAGTTGAGAATCATCTGGCCGGGCGCGGTGGCTCATGCCTGTAATCCCAGCACTTTGGGAGGCCAAGGCGAGCGGATCACGAGGTCAGGAGATCGAGACCAACCTGGCTAACACGGTGAAACCCCGTCTCTACTAAAAATACAAAAAAATTAGCCGGGTGTGGTGGCGGGTGCCTGTAGTCCCAGCTACTTGGGAGGCTGAGGCAGGAGAATGGTGTGAACCCAGGAGGCGGAGCTTGCAGTGAGCCGAGATCACGCCACTGCACTCCAGCCTGGGAGACAGAGCGAGACTCCATCTCAAAAAAAAAAAAAATCATCCTTAAATATTTAGTTCAAGGTTCAACATTGTAACTAGAAACTCACCATTGTGTACTTCAGCACTATTTAAAATAGCAAAAAACAAAAAAGAGAAATAACCTTGGTGCCCAGCAATAGGGGATTGGAAAATACATTATTATATAGCCAAGAATAGAATCCCATTTAACATTGAAAAGCAAAACATCTGTTTACTTAATAAATAGATTTGGGACAATCAGGTAATCTTCTGGCAAGAAAAATTTGGACTCCTTTTCTCATACGTCACACTAGAATAAATATAATTCAAACTAATTCTAATTCAATCTGATTTAATCAAAGCTTCAGGTATAAAATATGAAATCATAATGATACTAAAAAGAAAACATGGGAGAATCCTTTTTCTACTCTCATATGGGGAAGGCAAGACTCAAAACTCACATGCCATATAAGATAGATCGATATAGTTGACTACACAAACACTTGATAGATTGATAAATTTGGCTATACAAACAAAAAAAAATTTTGCATGACAAAAGTCAACACAGTGACAGTAGCTGGAGTGGGGGATGATCTTGTGAACTTTGAGGCCACTGTGATGACCTTGGCTCTTACTCCAGGAGATGAGAGTTGTTGGAAGCTTTGAGCAGATGTGATATGACTTAAATGTTACCAGGATCTGTGACTGCAATGTGCAGAATAGACTATGGGGTGTGTGAGGAGATGATGGTGCTTAGCCCACTGCAGTGGCAGTGGAGGTGGAAGGAAGTGGTTGGATTCTGGGTGCCGTAAGGCACTGCTCCTGGCCATACACCATTTTCTCTCATCCTCACTACCACCCTATGAGGTAGGTCCTTTATCCTATAGGGGAGGAAAGATTTTTTCCTCTACCCTCCTAGGTTCCATAGCTGGGTCAATAAGATAGACTTACATCCAGCAGATCAACGGGAGAAAAAGTATACATGATTTTTTTTTTTTTGAGACAAGGTCTGTTTCTGTCACCCAGGCTGGAGTACAGTGGCGCAATCTCGACTCACTGCAATCTCCGCCTCCCAGTGGCACAATCTCGACTCACTGAAACCTCCACAAACCATCCTCCCACCTCAGCCTCCCAAGTAGATGGGACTACAGGAACATGCCACCATGCCTGGCTCATTTTTGTATTTTCTTGTAGAGATGGGGTTTCGCCATCTCTTTGCCCAGGCTGGTCTCGAACTTGTGAGCTCAAGCTATCTGTCTGCGTCTGCCCTCTAAAGTGCTGGGATTATAGGCATGAGCCACTGCGCCTGGCCACGATTATTAATTTTTATTATTAGGTGTGTGGGGGCCTCACAGGAAACATGTGAATACCCCCAAATGTGCTGAGATTAGAGAGTGTGTATACTCTTTTAATAGGAGATGGGGAGGAGAGATGTCAGCCACTTAAGGGAGACTAAGTGATTTTTAGGAAAGATGAATGGCTCTTGGAAGAATAAATGGGAGATATGATAATGCAGGGAAGAAAAGATGTCTTTTTTTATCCCTTGCTAGGTTCATGGCTGAGGCCCCTATAACAAAGGCAGATTAACAAGAGAAAAATATACAAATGTATTTAACAGAAGTTTATATAGGGGCCTTCAGAAATGAAGACCCAAAGAAACAAGTAAACCTGGTGTGTATTTTATGCTTGACTTGATGAAGTGGACAGTTGTGCAGAAGAAGTATAATTGGGCAAAGGAAATATAATCTAGTGGTAATAAACTGGGGGGAACTTAGCAAGGCCTGTCTGGTCAGATTCTTCTCTGTGTCCCTGTGTCTTCAGAGATGAGGACATTTCCTTTTCTCCAGGTATAGGGAGGCCACCCCTAGAATGAGGGTCTTATGACCTGCTTCAGAGGAAGGTCAGAGGATTCTTTTTTGACCTACCTCAGGGGAGATGGGTGGGAGAAGGTCAGAGAGTAACCCTCCTGCTTCTGCTGTTTTCTCAAAAGCCAAGCGTATTAATCAGTTTTCAGGCTGCTGATAAAGACATACCTGAGACTGGGAAGAAAAAGAGGTTTAATTGGACTTACAGTTTCACATAGCTGGGAAGGCCTCAGAATCATAGTGAGAGGTGAAAGGCACTTCTTACATGGTGGCATCAAGAGAAAATGAGGAAGAAGCAAAAGTGGAAACCCCTGATAAACCCATCTCATGAGACTTATTCACTATCATGAGAATAGCACGGGAAAGATCAGCCTCAATGATTGAATCACCTCCCCCAGGTTCCCTCCCACAACATGTGGGAATTCTGGGAGATTCAATTCAAGTTGAGATTTGGGTAGGGACACAGCCAAACCGTATCATTCCACCCTTGGCCCCTCCAAATCTCATGTCCTCACATTTTGAAACCTATTATGCCTTCCCAACAGTCCCGCAAAGTCTTATTTCAGCATTAACCCAAAAGTCACTGCCCAACGTCTCATCTGAGATATGGTAAGTCCCTTCTGCCTATAAGCCTATAAAATCAAAAGCAAGCTAGTTACTTCCTAGATGCAATGGGGGTAAATACACCCATTCCAAATGCAAGAAGTTGGCCAAAACAAAGGGGTTACAGGGCCCATGCAAGTCCAAAATCCTGTGGGGCAGTCAAATTTTAAAGTTCCAAAATTATCCCCTTTGACTCCAGGTCTCACATCCAGGTCACACTGATGCACAAGGTGGGTTCCCATGGTCTTGGGCAGCTCTGCCCCTGTGGCTCTGCAGGGTACAGCCTCCCTCCTGGCTGCTTTCACGGGCTGGTGTTGAGTGTCTGTGGCTGTTCTAGGCACACAGTGGAAGTTGTCAGTGGATCTACCATTCTGGGGTCTGGAGGACGGTGGCCCTCTTCTCATAGCTCCACTAGGCAGTGCCCTAGTAGGGACTCTGTGTGGGGGCTCCAACCCCACATTTCCCTTCCACACTGCCCTAGCAGAGGTTCTGCATGAGGGTCCCACCCCTGCAGCAAACTTTTGCCTGGGCATCTGGGCATTGCCATGCATCTTCTGAAATCTAGGCAGAGGTTCCCAAACCTCAATTCTTAACTTCTGTGCACCCACAGGCTCAATACCGCTTGGAAGCTGCCAAGGCTTGGGGCTTCCACCCTCTGAAGCACCATCCCAAGCTGTATGTTGGCCCCTTTCAGCCACGGCTGGGGGTGCTAGGACATAGGGCACCAAGTCCCTAGGCTGCACACAGCACGGGGACCCTGGTCCTGGCCCAGGAAACCATTTTTTCCTCCTGGGCTTCCCGGCTTGTGATGGGGGTCACTGCCGTGAAGGTCTCTGACATGGCCTGGAGACATTTTCCCCATGGTCTTGGGTATTAACATTAGGCTTCTTGCTACTTATGCAAATTTCTTCAGCCAGCTTACATTTCTCCCCAGAAAATGGGTTTTTCTTCTCTATCACATTGTCAGGCTGCAAATTTTCTGAACTTTTATGCTCTTTTTCCCTTATAAAACTGAATGCCTTTAACAGCACCCAAATCACCTCTTGAATGCTTTGATGCTTAGAAATTTCTTCCGCCAGATACCCTAAATCATCTCTCCCAAGTTCAAAGTTCCACAAACCTCTAGGCATAGGCAAAATGCTGCCAGTCTCTTTGCTAAAACATATCAAAAGTCACCTTTGTTCCAGTTCCCAACAAGTTCCTCATCTCCATCCGAGACCACCTCAGCCTGGACTTTATTGTCCATATCGCTATCAGCATTTTGGGCAAAGCCGTTCAACAAGTCTCTAGAGAGTTCCAAACTTCCCCACATTTTCCTGTCTTCTTCTGGGGCCTCCAAACTGTTACAACCTCTGCCTGCTACCCAGTTCCAAAGTCACTTCCACATTTTCGGGTATTTTTCAGTAGTACCCCACTCTACTGGTACCAGTTTGCTGTATTAGTTTGTTTTCAGTCTGCTGATAGACATGCCCAAGACTGGGAAGAAAAAGAGGTTTAACTGGACTTACAGTTCCACATGGCTGGGGAGGCCTCAGAATCATGGCGGGAGGCAAAAGGCATTTCTTACATGACAGCGGCAAGAGAAAAATAAGGAAGAAGCAAAAGTGGAAACCCCTGATAAACACATCAGATCTCATGAGAGTTATTCACTATCACAAGAATATCATGGGAAAGACTGGACCCATGATTGAATTACCTCCCCCATGTTCCCTCCCACAACATGTGGGAATTCTGGGAGATACAATTCAAGTTGAGATTTGGGTGGGGACACAGCCAAACCATATCACCAAGGTAACATATTTTGGGGTACTGTGTCCAGAACCCCATTAATAGTTCATGACAAAGTTTGTCTGAGTGCGGTGCTGACTTCTTGTCTCCTATTTTGTGATCAAAGTTGATCTTCCCTGGTTGATCAAACTCCTGGGGGAGGGGATTGATGACAACTGAGTTCCTTTTGGAGTTTCTATCTTTAGGCAAATAAGAGGAGTTCAAAGAAAGCTTCTCCTTTCATTTGCTACTTTTCAAGTGCTTTCAGCTCAAACTAATCCCTATGCCAGAGAGACATGTTTTAGAGTGGCATATTCTGCCATCTTTGTTCCCTCTTGCACAGATCAGGAAACAGGTTCAGAAAGGCTACACCACTAGCAAGCAGAAGATTCAACCCAAGCTTAGCCACGCCCAAAGCCCAGGTTCTTTGCATGCCACTCCACTGCCCCCCTAGTAAGTCAAGACATTTCACCAGCTGAGATTTTTATGCTAATTTGGAACTTTCCATAAAGTATCATATTATCATTCTGTATCTTTACAGTAAAGTTCAAATGATTGAAAAATCACCATAAACAAAATTGAAAAACAATTGACAATTTGGGCTAAAAATACAGTTCATATCACAGAGTAATTTTTTTTCTTTTTTTTTTTGAGACAGAGTCTCGCTCTCACTCACGCTGGAGTGCAGTGGCGTGATCTTGTCTCACTGCAACCGCTGCCTCCCAGGTTCAAGCGATTCTCCTGCCTCAGCCTCCTGAGTAGCTGGGATTACAGGAGAGCACCACCACGCCTGGCTAATTTTTGTATTTTTAGCAGAGACGGGATTTCACCGTGTTGGTCAGGCTGATCTCGAACTCCTGACCTCATGATCCGCCCACCTTGGCCTCCCAAAGTGCTGGGATTACAGGCGTGAGCCACCGCACCCAGCCATAATTCTGTAAATGTCTAATATCTGTAACTCATAAGAAAATGTCCAATTGTTTTTAAAAATTGGTCAAAGAATATGAATAGAGTGTTCACAGAAGAGGAAATACAACTGATTCTTAATAGATAATGATGTTCATTTTCACTAATAATAAGAGATTTTTAAATTAAAAAGGGAACTACCAACTTTCAGCCATCAGTTTGTTAAACTCCTAAAATGATAATCTCATATTTGGAAGAAACATGTTCCCTCATATGCTGCCAGTGAGACTGTAAATTGGAACAATCTCTCAAAGGGGAAAGTTGGTAACAACTCTCAAAAATAAAGATATTCATGTCCTTCATGAGCCCCCAGTAGAAATGGGAAAAGTTCCCTTGTCCCCCTCGTAGGGCATGTTATGGGGATGTGACTTGCTTCTTCAGTGCCCTGCTGCTCAAACCTCTAGAGGAGCATACAGAATGGCAGGCTGTGGGGCTGCAACCCCACTGCAGTGTCTAGGGGTGAATGTTTATGACTCCTAAGAAGCCCCAGTGGCATGTGTTACAGGGTGCTCTTTTAGTTTTGCTCTTTTAATTTCACCGTCTATAGGTGGCTTATGTTAACCAGCTTAGTTAAACTCTACTTTGTCACAAGCACAGAGGGCTTTCTGTATCCTGGGTTCTTGCCTTGGCGTACTGGAGGAATCAGATCACACCTGGGCTTGGAGAATGAGTGCAAGGTTTTACTGAGTGGAGGTAACTTGGGGGAAGTCAGAAGGGGATATAGTGGGAAGGTTTTCCCCTGGAGTTGAGCTGCTCAGCAGCCTGGGCTCTCCTCCGACTGCCCCAGCAAAACTCCTCATTGTTCTGCTGGTGACTGTTGGTACATTCCTCTCGACATCCAGCCACCCATGTGTTCCTCCATCTATGTGCTCCTCTCAACATCCAGCAGCTTGTATGTCTGTCTTGCTAGGGTCTCGGGTTTTTATAGACACGGGATGGGGGTGTGGCAGGCCAGGGTGGTCTTGGGAAATGCAACATTTGGGCAGGAAATGCCTGTCCTCATCTAGGTCTGTGGGGGTGGAGTCCTAGCCAGTGACCATGCCCTCCTCTACCCAGCACTTCCTTTCCTTGCTTTCATATCATTTAAAGGCATCATGCTCTTTCCTTCCCAGTACTTCCATATCACATTGAGGAATTTAGTCTATACACAAACACAAGAATATTTTTGTAACTATAATAGCAAAAAATTGGGAATTACCTAAAAGTACACCAACAAGGCACTGGTTAAATACCATGCAGTGGCTGGGCACAGTGGCTCGTGCCTGTAATCCCAGCACTTTGGGAGGCCAAGGTGGGCGGATCACTTGAGGCCAGGAGTTCAAGACCAGTCTGGCCAATATGCTGAAACCCCGTCTCGACTAAAAACACAAAAATTAGTTGGGTGTGGTGTCACATGCCTATAATCCCAGCTACTTGGGAAGCTGAGGTAGGAGAATCGCTTGAACCTAGGAGGTGGAGTTTTCAGTCAGCCAAGATCACGCCACTGCACTCCAGCCTGGGTAACAGAGGGAGACTCTATCTTGAAAAAAATAACAATAATAATAATTAATTTTAAAAAGATTTTTGGCCGGGTGCAGTGGCTCACGCCTATAATCCCAGCACTTTGGGAGGCCGAGGTGGGCAGATTACCAGAAATCGGGAGTTCAAGACCAGCCTGACCAACATGGAGAAACTCTACTAAAAATACAAAATTAGCCAGGCGTGGTGGCACGTGCCTTTAATCCCAGCTACTCAGGAGGCTGAGGCAGGAGAATCACTTGAACTCAGGAGGCTGAGGCAGGAGAATCACTTGAACCCAGGAGGCGGAGGTTGCGGTGAGCTAAGATCCTGCCATTGCACTCCAGACTGGGCAAGAAGAGTGAAACTCCGTCTCAAAAAAAAATAAAAAGTTTTTTAAAAATACCATGTAGTACTACGTAGTTATTTAAAATTTCCCAAAGCAGTAGCCTTTGGAGAGAGTAGCAGGGAAACTTACATTTCGCAGCATTCTCTTTTGTATGTCTACCATTTAACTTTTGTACTGAGTGTATGTATTGCTTAATTTAAAAAATACATATATTATTTTATTTATTTTTTGAGGCAGGGTCTCACTCTGTTGCCCAGGCTGGAATGCAGTGGTGCAATCATGGCTCACTGCGGCCTCAACCTCCTGTGCTCAAGCGATCCTCCCACCTCAGCCTCCTGAGTAGCTGGGATTACAGACATGTGTCACCATGCCCAGATAATTTTTTTCTTTTTTCTGTAGAAATGGGGTCTTGCTATGTTGCCCAGGCTGGTCTCACATTCCTGGGCTCAAGTGATCCTCCTGCCTCAGTCTCTGAAAGTGCTGGATTACAGGCATGAGCCTCTGCACCTGGCCAAATATATGAATTTTTAAAAATGAAAAGTAAAACTAAGATTGAAGTAGTAACAATTGCCAACACTTAATGTGGTGGTTATTCTATAGGCCAAACATTGTTCCAAGAGATTTATTGGATCAACTCATAAAATTTTCACAAAAATTAAATGGGAAAGATCTATTACTATTTTAATCACACAAAGAGAGAAACCAAGGTCCACAGAAGTTAAATAATTAGGTTGGATTCCAGGCCAAATAAAGGACATTAGTGGGACAATTGGAAAGATTTGAATAACGTTTGTTGATTAGATCAGGGATCTGCAAGCTTTCTTTGTAAAGGGCCAGAGAGTAACTATTTTAGGCTCTGTAGACCAAATGGTGAGAGAACCTCGGCAGGTCTCTGTCACAAGCAGTATATTCTGCATGTGCAGCACAAAAGCAGGCACAGACGTGTGAACAAATGAGCATGCTGAGTTCTGATCAATCTAGTGTATGAACATTGAAACATGAATATCATATAACTTTCATGTGTTAAATAGTGCTTAACTGGCTGGGTGCGGTGGCTCATGCCTGTCATTCCAGCACTTTGGGAGGCCGAGGCCGCTGGATCACTTGAGGTCAGGAGTTCGAGACCAGCCTGGCCAACGTGATGAAACCCCATCTCTACAAAAATTAGCTGGGCATGGTGTCACACGCCTGTAATCTCAGCTACTCAGGAGGCTGAGGCATGAGAATCGTTTGAACTCAGGAGGCGGAGGTTGCAGTGAGCCGACATCGTGCCACTGCACTGCAGTCTGGGCAACAGAGCAAGAAGAAAGAAAAGAAAGAAGGAAGGAAGGAGAGAGAAAAGAAAGAGAAAGAGAGAAAGAAAAAGAAAAGAAAGAAAAAAGGAAAGAAAGAAAGAAAGGAAAGAAGGAAGGAAAGAAAGAACTTAACTATCTAAAAGCATTCTTATCTAGGGCGCCCTGCAAAAATAGATGGTGGGCTGGATTTGACTGAGTTTCAGGCCAAAATTTGCTACCCCCTGGGTAAGATAACGGTATTGGTCATCGCACTCTGGTTATGTAAGAGAATGTCCTTGTTTTCAGAAAATACTACACAAGAAAATATTTACAGTGAAAACGTCATTCTGTTTCTAACTTGTCTGCCAAGTGGTTATCTAGCCTCTGCTTGCACAGTTCCCTTGATGAGGAACTCATTTTATTAAGTGGCTTATTTTCTTACAGGACAACATAAACAATTATTTATCAGATAAAATATATATATGCTTCCATGTGAGACAAATGCTAGAATAAATACAATTATTTTAAAGTGAATGAAATTGGCCTTTTGATAACAAGACTGAAACATTGGCGTTTTTCAAGTGCAAGGTGAGATTGCAAGCAGGCCAGCCAATGTTTAACTAGTACTCCACCTAGTGGCCAAAGCTTGAATGAACGACTGTGGAATGACCAGTCTCCCTCCAAAAGGGCCAAGGGCAGAGGAAAAAATAAATTAACTTTATTTTGACAACCAGTAGAATAGAAATTCATGATTTTAAATGTACAAAAAAGGTAGTGATTATTTTTCTAGCAAGAACTGGATGTATTTTTTCTTATGTGAGGAAAATAATTTCCTAGGTTGAACCCAAATTCTACAATAGATCAGTTGTAAATAAAATTATATTCTCAATGAAAACAAATATTGCTTACTTAATTCCTTCGTGAAGACAATTTTACAAGGAAAAAACCACAAAATTGTGAACTTCCAAATGGCTTGCTTGAATCACCTCAGCTCCTTAAGATAAAAGACAAAGATTTGTCCATTGGAAAGCTATCTCTAACTTGTGGAAATACGAGAAAATAATGAATGTCCATGAACATATTAAATTTAACCTAGGAAGTTTCAATGTAATTCAAAGCATTTTACATATTCACCAAATATGAAATTCAACAACACTGCTTACAGTTGGCCAATTATTTTAGATTCCTATGGACACATACATGATTCAAACCACACAGCTTGCTCTAGCTTATATAAACCAACTACAAGTTAATGGGCATCGCCCCCTCTTCCAGGATTACATAGTCAGGTGAAATCATCAGCGGGGAAATTGGGCAGATGGTGCTATAATGGTTCCATGACAGATGTTAAGAGTCAAGGCTTGGAAATCTAGAATCTCAGGTTTGGAAGGGCACTCTAAAGATCACCTTGCTTGGCCAGCTGACTGATCTTTGAATCCCTTTTTTGACATTTTCAGCAATGAATATTCAATCTCGTTTAAGCCCTGAGAGTGATGGGCAGCTCAAGACTATGTCCCAAGGTTCTTTCCATTCTTGCCAAGTTGGAAAATCTCTTGAGCAGCCAGAATTGTTCTTGCAGACTTTCACCTCTAACCCGCTGATACGCCTTTCAAGAACAAGTCTACCATGTCTGCTTATGAAAGTCTTCACATATTTGAAGATAACCACTATGTCCCACTGAAGCATTTAAAAAAATCTGGATGAAGTATTTTTAGTTCTTCATATCTCACTGTTTTATTATCTACTTAAACCTTTCATTCTTTTCCACATTGGTCTATTAAGTCATTCATCTACGCATCAATTTTTTCATTAGTATTTATAGATCCAACTGTTGGAATTTTCTTCTACCTCTATTGAATTGCATGTTCCTAAAGTAAGTCCATCCTTTTAACCCACTGAAGTCTTCAGATCCAAAATTTTTCTATGCACACTAGATTTGTATCATTTCAAGTTTGAGTCTATCTCTGTTCATCCATAGGGAGCAGTCACTAGAATTTTCCCAAGCTTTATTTAATCATTATAACAACCTGTTATTAAATGAAGATATCTTGAAAGTGATAGTGATTGACAGTCAGGCAATAGTTAATCCATTTTATAGAGAAAATAAAAAGCAGGTGGCCAAGTGAGTCATTCAAAGATGGTGTCCAATGAACCATGACTCTCAGTTTTCATGCCTATTCCCAGTGTGGTCCTCTTTTACATTAAACCTGGGCTTGACCTGTGGCTCAACTGGTAACACTGTCTAGGTTGAATGTGATTTTTTTTTTTTTTTTTTTTTAGATGGAGTCTCGCTCTGTCGCCCAGGCTGGAGTGCAGTGGCGTGATCTTGGCTTGCTGCAACCTCCGCCTCCGGGGTTCAAGCGATTTTCCTGCCTTAGTCTCCCGAATAGCTGGGAATACAGGCACATGCCACCATGCCAGTCTAATTGTGTGTGTGTGTGTGTGTGTGTGTGTGTGTGTGTGTATGTGTAGTTTCAGTAGTAGAGATGGGGTTTCACTGTGTTAGCCAGGATGGTCTCGATCTCCTGACCTCATGATCTACCTGCCTCGACCTCCCAAGAGTGTGATTTTTAATTGCCTTTTGAATCAAATCATTCAGCTGGTAATAGATGAAACTTATGTTCTCCTTGCTAAGAAATGATGAACACAACCACAATACTAAACAATGGTATGAATGAAGCAGAATTGGGAATTATTTTGTGGGCAAAATGTAAATTAGAGCACATCTGAATGTTTTATTCAATCAGAATATATCCCAATGTTAAACTTAGAAAGTGAATAAAGCATGTTAAATTGATTTGTCTCTGCAAATTTTAGAGTGTATGACTAGATTTGTACATATCTGAAGAGTCATTAACAGTGCCAGTCAATCCAATTATATAAATTTTACAGGCATCTTGCTGTGACAATAATTGAACACAACTATTTTGCTTCCCTAAAATTACTATATCTTTAAGTCAATAAAAATATTTTCACATTTTAAATTCATGGGGACTTTTTTTCTGCCCATAAAGAGAAGAGATTAATAAATATATTGATAATCCTTGGAAGGAATTTGTCTTTAAGGGGAAAAAAGGTATCTGATTTGCCTCTATTTTATTTGAAGACAGAGCTGAGTTTGCCTGAAGGCATGTAGAAATTTACAGCTTCTGGATCAAAGAGAGGTCATGATGTAATCAGGACTGTTTGATGCAAGTAACAGCAACTGACTGGGGCTGTCTAAAATCAGCTCTCCACTTCCAGAGGACATGCCAGTACTGAATGCCTCTTCTATCACTGGGTACCATAACCATGTGGTACATGGTGAAAGATGCTAACTGCCCTTCAACTCTGGTCCCTGGGCATTGGATTAACCAGCTTGGGTCATGTGCTCCCACCTCCATGATGGGCGTGAAGGAGGAAGACTTCATCCTGATATTCTTTGGTAAGAGTTGAGGTACCACATCCCACTGACATCACACAAGGTGGAGGATTCTTGCAAATTAAAAAAGGGGGGTTGGATGTGGGGACAGCCTGAATTAAAATAAAAGCTGTTTACAATATTCATCTCTACAGTGCCGGTGGTTTTGACTTAACGGCCCTGCTCTGACCTGCATCTCCCAGAACAACATTTTTGTACTTCACATGAACTGTCCTGCCCCAGTGTTTCTTCCTGCCCAAGCCTGTCCCATTGTATTACCTAAGTATTCATGATTCATCACTAACTCTTCCTCTCCCCCGCACCACCCCCTCCACCACAACCACTACTATCTCCTTCCACTTCCAGTTGGATTTTTCTCCCCAAGTCATGGGAAATTCATCACTGGTGTATGAAGAAGGAAGCACAAGAATGGGAAGGAGTGAGGCAGGTGCTATCTGCAGAGGAGAATTCTTGTTCTCACTGGCAAGGCTGAAGCAGGAGCGATATGTGTTCTAATGCTCATGATAGGAAATCTGGGTGCAGGTCACTGCAGCTCTCGGCTGCTGCAGTGCAGCCACTGCCTGCCCCATCAGCTTCCCAGACCGTGTCCAACCTCGAGCGCACCTTTATTGCCATGAAGCCACATGGTGTGCGGTGGGGCCTGCTGGGCAATGTCATGAGGCACTTTGAGCTGAAGGGATTCCACCTTTGGGCCTCTGAGGAACACCTGAAGCAGCTCTACCCTGACCTGAAAGACTGTCCATTCCTCCCTGGGCTGGTGAAGTACGTGAACTCATGGCCATGGAGGAGGGACTGAGTGTAGTGGAGACAGGCCGAGTGATGCTTGGGAGACCAATCCAACGGATTCTAAGCCAGGCACCAGTGGCGGGGACTTCTGCATTCAGGTTGGCAGGGACATCATTCATGGCAGTGACTCAGTAAAAAGTGCTGAAAAATAAATCAGCCTATGGTTTATAGCTCCATGTCCCCAAATACCCTCAGCCCTGGGAAAACAAGACAGTTGATGGCACTACATATTTCCAAGGTCAGAGTCTGTGGGTGGGAAAAACTTAACCTGAAGAGCTGGTTGATTACAAGTCTTGTGCTTATGACTGGGCCTATGAACAAGAGGTGGACACAGCAGCGGTCTTCTTCAGCACTGCTTGGAGTGTCTCTGGACATGGTTCTTCATTCCATTGACTTGGAAGCAACAGGATTGATTATTCTTTTCTAAAGGATATTTACTAATAAAGCCTTTGGAAACTGGAAACAAACAAACAAACAAAAAGGAATCTGAATGCATATGTGATGTAAATGGGTCAAAGATGGGCCCTGTTTCTTGGTCCTCATGTGTTGAACTTCTTTGCAGCAGGCTAGGACCATGAACTCGAAGCCTGCCAGCACCAATTCAAATTAGTTACACATATTACTTTAAATATAGCCCCAATAAGCCTATTTTTAGACAATTAGAGCCTGACTTCTTTGCACACCCCACAAAACTGCACCCAACACCTGTTAGCCATATATAAGATACATTCTGTAGCTACTAAAAACCCCAACAGACCTGCTGCTCTTCAGAACTCTGACCCAGAGACTCCCCACCTTGCTGCTGAGTGACACTGCCTAGACCCGTGTACCCCCCTCCCATTTCCCTCTCCACTCAGTGCTCTCTTTCCCTCTTCCCTTCCAGGTGGTGGCCCCATGCCTGCAGCTCTCTCTAGATCAGCTCTTGGTAGGAAGAACACCCTTTCTTTCTTATGCAACCTTGTCACAGCACTATCAAATAAGCTTGTTGTGCAATATTGCCATCTCATCTTTTCCTTAATCAGTCTTGAAATTTACAAACTTACCACAGTACCTATCTTATCTTAACCATGATCCAGGACTAAATTTCAGCTATATCAAGGATTAATTAGGCTTCTGGAAACATAACCATCAGAAATATGTAGTGTCATCAACTGTCTTGGTTTCCCAGGACTGAGGGTATTTGGGGACACGGAAATTTTAGTACTAGAACTGGGAAGGGCCGTAGGCAAACCACAATGAATTGATCACCCTAGGAATAATTGTTTCTAATAACTGTTTCTTATAACTGCACCCCCAGTTACTGATTTCAAGTCAACTTAGTGAGAACCTTTGGAGACAGACTGTTGGAAAGTATCTGTGCTCACTTTACTCAACGCAATCCAGCTTTTAAGTAGGGCCAGATATGTATATCTTAATATGATTTTTGACAGCTTCCCCTGGAAATCTTTATGTTCAGTAATATTTTACACAGACCAAAACTGGGATACCAAGGACGTCAAGAGAATATTCATGACTTGGCTAAGAGTCAAAGAAAGATTTTATGGTGACCCAAGAAAAGAGCCAATAAATAGCCAGGCTTTCTTTAGAAATTGTTCTTTAAAAGCTTGATTATTTCTGGTTTCTGGTCAAAATTTACTCCAGGAAGACTAGACAGACCATGCTGGCCAAAAGCCCAATTGTCAGGGCAGCTGCCCTTGAAGTTGGGAGAAATTTTATTAACAACAAAGTTCCAAGGTCAGAATCTGCAGGTGGGAAAAACTCATGGTTGAAAATTGCCAATAAAAGACAAGTTCAGTGGTCTGTGCCTGCAATCTCAGTGACTCAGGAGGCTGAGGTTGGAGGATCGCTTGAGTTTAGGAGTTCATGACCAACCTGGGCAACATAGTGACACCCTGTCTCTAAAAAACAAAAAGAAAAAGAAAATTGTAACAAACACCGATGAAATCAAACTGAGTCATGCATATCAATTTGGGTGAAGTTTTCAGGAATCTCTAAATCTATTTTCTTGGTAGCCAGGAAAAACAGCAACAACAACAAAACCTTATAGGGATGAACTCGTTCTCTAAATTTAAACTCCTTGTTTAATACGCTTTTAGCAGGAGATCATCTGAATCTGTTAAAAAGGCACACTTGTCATGATGTTTGTGTTAGTTTGGGTTCTCCCCAAAAACACAGCCTGAGAAAAGAACTCAGGTGTAGAACATGGGAGGCGATCCCAGGAAACAGGAGAAAGGGAACTGGAAGAATGAGCAGGAAAGGAGAAAATCAATATAAGGAAGGGTACATTATCAGGGTTACTGCCATGGGCAGTGTGGGCTCAGTTCTCAGGAGCACTGAAAAAGAAAAAAGTTCTTGTGGGTCAAGAATTTGGGAGCAGCTTGTCTGGGCAGTTATGGCTCTAGGTTTTTCATAGGTAGCTGTTAGATGTTTGCAGGGGCTATGATCATCTGAAGGCTTGTCTGAGGCTGGGGGATCCCTCTCTAAGGTGACTCACTAATGTGGCTAGCAAGTTAATGCTGGCTTTTGGCCTTAGGCCTCAGCTCCTCTCCACATGAGCCTCTCCACAGGGCTGTTTGATTGTCCTAGCAATACAGCGGCCAGCTTCCTCCAAAACAAGTGATCCGAGAGATAAAAATGGAATACACAATGCATTTTATGATGTGGCCTTGGAAGTCACACACTGTCACTTCTTTCATATACCATTGATCACACAGACCAGACCTGATTCAACGTGGAAGAGGCTATGTGAAGGTGTGAATTCCAGGGAAACAAGATTCTTTGTGGTCATCTTGGAGGCAAGCTGCCACCTAGCCTCAATTTCCTAGCCACCATGTTCTTGAGAGGATTAAATGAGATAATGCATATAAAGTTCTTTTTTTTTTTTTTTTTTTTTTTTTTGAGGTGGTGTCTCGCTCTGTCACCAGGCTGGAGTGCAGCAGCACAATCTCGGCTCACTGCAACCTCTGCCTCCCAGGTTCAAGCGATTCTCCTGCCTCAGCTGGGATTACAGGCATGCACCACCAAGCCTAGCTAAATTTTGTATTTTTAGTAGAGACGGGGTTTCACCATGTTGACCAGTATAGTCTCTATCTCCTGAGCTCATGATCCTCCCGCCTCGGCCTCCCAAAGTGCTGGGATTACAGGCATGAGCCAATGTGCCCGGACTGCATATAAAGTTCTTAATACATTACCTGGTATAGTAAATACTCAATAAATATTAGTTATCACTATTGTTATGAGCTTCTCTTTTCTTTTATCTTCTTTCCACCCAGAGACAGACCATCTTCATAGTAGCTGCCTTGATTGTAAATTAGTGTACAGCTGATTGTTTAACTGAATTGAATGTTTAGTTTCAAAGCCTAATCTGGGCGTAATATCTGAGTAGAAAATCCTAATGCAACATTTAAGTTTTTGAAGGGCAGCAGGTTATCTGAAAGCTTGAGAGCTCTTTCAGTTTGAAAGCTGTTGTCTGATCATCACCGCTTTCACTTTCGTAGCTCTGAACCCAATTGAAGCCCAAGGACTTAGCTCTACTTCCTCCTCCCCTAGCACCTGCTTGTCATGCTAAGAATTGATCCTCTGAGAGAGGCTGGAGGCTATAAAAATTCATCTGTGTCCCTCACACCCTGGGGGGTTTCCTGATGGGTCTGAATCCCCCTCCCTAACCCACACCCCTAGCTTTCACCAGGACTCTTTGGAACCAGAAGAGCATTCTGCATATTTCTTTGGTTTGATTCCTATGTTTGAGTTCTGGCTGTGCGGACAGAGTTTATTACTTTATGTCTCCCAAACCGCTCAAATCCTCACCTAGGTGGCATTTTAATCTAGTTTCCTTTTCTCCAGCTGGTGAAGCAGTGGTGTGTGAATAAATCCAACATACTTGGCAGGAGAAAAACTTTTTGTCTAATTACTAGAGCTACAAAATATCTCCTTTGTCCTGTTGTACTTTTGGGGTAACATGATAGTCCACTCTTTCCTGCTCTTCTGTCTGTATTTGCTGTTATGGACCATATTTGCTTTCTCCGTCCTTAGCCATGGCCGTGTGTGTTTTGACATCCATAATATCCTTAGACTAGTGCTGTGGTTCTTAGCCTTGGCTGCTCATTAGAACCACCTGAGAGCTTAAAAAATTCTCAATACCCTGGCTAAACACCAGAACAATTATATAGGGATCTCTGGGCATGGAATCCAGGCACCAGTATTTTTTTCAAGCTTCCTATGTTGATTCCAATGGGCAGCCAAGTTTGAAGACAGTGATTCTCAGACTTTTTAAACTTAGAACCCCTCACCTCTCTTAAAAATTATTGAGGAGCCGGGTGCGGTGGCTCATGCCTGTAATCCCAGCACTTTGGGAGGCGGAGGCGGGTGAATCACGAGGTCAGAAGATCAAGACCATCCTGACTAACATGGTGAAACCCCATCTCTACTAAAAATACAAAGAAATTAGCCAGGTGTGGTGGCAGGCGCCTATAGTCCCAGCTACTTGGGAGGCTGAGGCAGGAGAATGGCATGAACCCGGGAGGTGGAGCTTGCAGTGAGCCAAGATCGCACCACTGCACTCCAGCCTGGGCGACAGAGACTCCGTCTCAAAAAAATAAATTATTGAGGAGCCCAGAGTTTTTGTTCATGTCGATTATATTTAGATATTTACTGTATTAGAAGTTAAAACAAAAAGTTTAATTCATTCACTTAAAAGTAATAAACCTATTATATGTTAATATAAATAACATTTTTAAAAAATGAGAAATAGCTATATTTTCAAAAAAAACTAGAACAGCAGCTTTTTTTTCTGTTATTTTTTATTTATTTATTTATTTTTTGTGACAGAGTCTTGCTCTGTCACCCAGGCTGGAGTGTAGTGGTATGATCTTGGCTCACTGCAACCTCCACCTCCCAGGTTCAAGCTATTCTCCTGCCTCAGCCTCCTGAGTAGCTGGAACTACAGGCATGCACTACCATGCACGGCTAATTTTTTTTGTATTTTTAGTAAAGACGGGGTTTCACCATGTGGTCAGGCTGGTCTCGAACTCCTGACCTCAAATGATCCACCCTCCTTGGCCTCCGAAAGTGCTGGGATTACAGGCATGAGCCACCGCGCTCAGCTACATTGTTTTTAAATAACTTTAATGCCTGATTTAATTTTAAAAAGCTTGGATTCTCATATCTGCTTCTATATTCCATCTGTTGGGAGTGCAGCATGTCATGTGGCCTCTGGAAATCTCTGTATATTCATAATGAGAATAAAAAAGGCAAATTTTTATATTATCATGAAAATAGTTTTGACTTTGTGGACCCTTCTTTGGGTTCCCCAGGCCACACTTTGAGAACTGATGTGCTAGAAGACTGTAGAGTGAATGATGCCAAGGGAGTTAGTTAACAAGCGTCTCTTTTCACCTCACTTTCAACTACCCTTCAGTTCTCCCTGCCCTTATTACTGTCGGCCTCTAGAGGGAGCGCGAGGTCCTTTACTCCAACACCCGCAGGCTGCTGCAGCTGAGGCCAAATTTTAAGTACCTGCAGGAGCTACAGCATTAGGGAAGGGGGATCTTGGGTTATAAGAAAAGGAATGAAAATTTTTCTTTTCCTCCTCCTTTTTGTTCTCCTTCTTTTTCTGTTCCTCGCTCTCCCTCTTAGAATTCCTGAAGCATTTGACATTTTTCTTTGTTGAGCTTTCCTATTATTCCCATTCAGTTGGTGCAATAAAGAGCAAGACAAGCAGAGATCCGAGAGTACAGGCTAGAACCATGGTTCTCCCCCTTCATATTCAGCAGAACCACCTGGGCAGTTTGTTTAAATGTAACTTCTGGCCGGGCGCGTGGCTCTTGCCTGTAATCCCAGCACTTTGGGAGGCCGAGGCGGGCAGATCACAAGGTCAGGAGATCCAGACCATCCTGGATAACACGGTGAAACCCCGTCTCTACTAAAAATACAAAAAATTAGCCGGGCGTGGTGGCGGGCGTCTGTAGTCCCAGCTACTGGGGAGGCTGAGGCAGGAGAATGACGGAACCTGGGAAGTGGAGCTTGCAGTGAGCCGAGATCTTGCCACTGCACGCCAGCCTGGGGGACAGAGCGAGCCTCTGTCTCAAGAAAAAATAAAGTAGCTTCCGCTGTCCCTACCACAAAAGCTGTTGATTTCATAGGACTAAGGTGAGACTCATGAATCAGCATTTCTAAGAGGACCCCAGGTGATTCTAATCCAGGTGTTCTGAGGACATGGTTTTGAGAAACAGTTACCTGAGAGAAGAGGTCACCTGGGCCTACATATTTCAGGTAAAAGGAGCCTAAATCTAAGTATACTTCGTGGGAGTGTAGAGTAAGCATGGCCCTCACCCAATGTGGCTAGAACCCTCTAGAACTCAGTATCCTGAATTTTAAACACGTATCTCTCATTATGGCTAGAAAATTGCCTTTAAATTTTGCTTGTATCCCTGCTTCATCTAGAGTCTCTTCTTTCCAATGGAAACACTGGAATATGTTCATTGGGACCATCTAAGAATCATCTGAGACCAAGCTGCATGACAAAGCAGCATCAGGTAAAGAAACTGGTGATATTTAACCTGTAGAAAGGAAAATTTGATACAGATTAGGGAGCCATCTTTCAATATATAAAGGCCTACAAATTTGTTTTAAATGACTCTAAAGGTAACATTCAGAAAGTCACTGGTAACTTGGAGACAAAACAATGTTATTTGTTCTACAGAATTTTCTGCAATCACAGCTGCCCAAACAAGAAATGGACTGTCTTGGGAAGGGTGAGTTTATCATCACTGCAAGTATCTGAACACAGCTTGAACAATGACTGGGTAGGGATGACATGGGGGTGATTCAACCACAGGTTAGGTGACTGAAGGAGACTTTGAAAGTCCTTTCCAACCTGGAATATTTGATCTATGCACTGAACAAAATGGAACTTTTTTTGCCCCCTTGTTATCCTACCTATTTCTCTGTGAAAGCCTCCCAGGCAAGGGACACACAAGACCAAGTCATGCTGCAGGTTTTATTCATGGTGGCTGCGACAAATCTTGGATCTAAGTTGAACCAGAATCTATACACGCAGTTTGATTTGAGTCACTGAATTTCCTTCATCCTGAGAGTGCATGCATTTGTTGGGTACCCTGTTCTATCTTTTATCCCTACACCTGCAGAGTCCCTTAGTTCCTTGTACTCATAGTGTGGTCTCAGGACCAGGAGGAGCAACATCACCTGGCAGCTTCCTGGAGATGCAGAATCTCAGGTCCCGCTGAAAGAGACTGCAATTAACCTCTAACTTTGAGTTTAGAGGCAAATGCAATATATTCCCAACACAAAGTAGTCTATAAATGGAAGGCTCTTTCAGGAGAGGAATAGTGGTTTGTTGATCTTTGAGGGCCTTGCTCATAGCCAACTCTCAGAGTGTGTTGATGTGAAGTGGTTTATCAAGCTAGATAAAGAAAGGAGGAGCAGCAGTACACCAGGAGAGGGTAAGTCGAAATGTCTCTTGGGAGTCAGGGAGGAGTTACAAAGTATTAGAAGGACTCTGAAGATAGTCTCCGATATAAGCTTGATCCAACTCTCTACTTGTCTAGAGTGCATCAAGGTCTCCCTTGACATTATCACTTACAGCAGGCTATCCCATAGGGCTCACCAGGTACACTCAATTTACCAGTTTGTATAGATGTGAATCGGATCAATAGCCACCATGTGGCAGGGCCAGGACCTAATCCTTGTGTGCTCTGCTCTGTCTCCTATACCTAGAGCCAATGCCTCTCTTCTCTTATCCTGTATTAGTTAGCTACTGCTGCATAACAAATTAGCTCAAAATTCAGAGACCTAAAACAATAATCATTTATTATCTCACATACTATCTGTGGATCGGGAATCCAAGGGGAACTTAGCTGGGTGATTTTTGTTTGAGATCTCTTTAAGATGTTTGCCAGGGCTGTCATTGTCTCTACAGAAGCTGGAGGATCTCACTCACATGACGATTGGCAGGAGGCCTCACTTTGTTATCAAATGGACATCTCCATAACCTACTTGAAAGTCTTCATGATGAGGCAGCTGACCTTCTTCAGAGCCAGGGATCCACAAGAGAGCAAGGCAGAAGCTGCAGTGTATTTTTCCCCCCAGAATATCCTATCAATTACACAAGTCAGCCCTATTCAATGTGGGAGGGCATTTTACAAGCTCATGAATACAAAGAGGCCATTGGGGGCCATCTTAGAGCCTGGTGACTACACACTCTTAGACTCTGCTCTCTCACTTTGATCATTAAGACAGACCACTTCTTCAACACACATGTCTACATATATAAACAGTATGTTACAAAAGCATGGCTCATGACACAATCAAAACACAATTTTAAAGTAGCCTCCCACTATTCCTATAAAATTATTCCATAAAGGTGATTTTCCTAGCCCTTGGTAGGCCCATGACTTAACAGCTCACTCTTACACAACATCGAGACCTACTGTCACTTTACAAGGCAAACATAGTTAATTCATAAATTAGAATATCTACTCCAAAACAAATTAAAATGTTGAACTTGATTTAACTCTGCTTTTCCCCAGATGTCATCTGGTCCTGCTTTAGGCTGAAACTTATAGTTTAAAAAGGAAGTGTATTGTAGAGTGTCTGGTCAGAAAAATAGACACTGCTGTAGAGATGTCAAGAGAGAGGGACTTAATGCAGCACATTGGCTCCAAAGGGAAAAGGCTGAAGGAGCAAAAGAAGGAAAGTGATGACGAAGCTGTGAGCTGGAGCTCATAACCCCACACTTGCTGTTCAACTGCTAGAGATGGGACTGCTGCCGCTGTGGGACCTGCTGGTTCTGCTGAGCAGAAATTCAGAAGGCTGCACTCCCAGCGATGCTGCCAAAACCACTACCAATGCTGCTCAAGGTCACTGTTAACGCCAGGTGATCTGCCTGGCTCGGCCTCCCAAAAGTGCTGGGATTACAGACATGAGCCACTGGGCTTTTTTTTTTTTTTAATTATAGTCATCTTAGGGATGTGAAGTGGTATCTCTTGGTGGTTTTGATTTGTATTTCTTTAATGACCAATGATATTGAGCATCTTTTCATGTACTTATTGGCCATTTGCTTATCATTTTTTCAGAGAAATTTATGTTGAAATCCTTTGCCTATTTTGTTTTATTTTAGAGATAAAGTCTCTCTCTGTCACCCAGGTTGGAGTGCAGTGGCACGATAATAGCTCACTGCAGCCTTAAACTCCTGGGCTCAAGTGATCCTCCCATCTCAGCCTACCGAGTAGCTAGGACTAAATGTGTGCACCACCACACTAACTTTTTATTTTTTGTGGAGATGGGGTCTCACTATGTTGACCAAGTTGGTCTTGAACTCTTGGCCTCAAATGATCCTCCTACCTCAGTCTCCCAAAGTGCTAAGATTATAGACTCAGAACTGAATCTCAGAAAAGGTGGCAGTACCCTATTCCCATTCCCAGCTCTCCAGCAGTTTATGTGTACCTTGTGTTGACAAAACCTTTTTAATTTTCAGGAAATTATCAACTATTCCTTCAAATACAGTCCTAATTCAAGGATGACCTTTCCTATTCATTATTTTTTCACTCCTTCTCTTGCGCATCTCACCCTGAGAAGGTAAATACCCTGACTTGTCTGGCATCTAACAGTCCCGTGGGAAGAATATGACATTTTCCACAATTGTATTTCAGACCTATGCGTGTAACAGGAGGTTAAAGTTGAAGTTCCTCAAGGTATAACTGTGAATTTCCAATGTGTGGTCCCAAATCACCACGTGCAGAGTTTAGAGGAAATCTGGCCTTTGCCTATTTTAAAATTAGTGATTTATCAGTCCTGTTGTTGAACTGTAAGTATTCTGTATATATTCTATAGAAATCTCTTATCAGACATATTATTTGCAAATATTTTTTCTTACCATGTTGGTTGTCTTTTCACATTTTTGATGGTGTCCTTCGAAGCACAAAAATTTTCATTTTGGCCAGGCGTGGTGGCTCATGCCTGTAATCCCAGCACTTTGGGAGGCTGAGGCTAAGGTTAGGAGGTCAAGACCAGCCTGGCAAATATGGCAAAACCCCATCTCTACTAAAAATACAAAAATTAGTTGGGCGTGGTGGCAGTTTCCTGTAATCACAGCCACTCTGGAGGCTGAGGCAGGAGAATCCCTTGATTCCCTACTCGGGAGGCAGAGACTGCAGTGAGCCGAGATTGTGCCACTGCACTCCAACCTGGGTAACAGAGCAAAAAAAAAAAAATTAATTTTGATGAAGTCCATTTTGTTTATTTATTTATTTAATAACTTGTGCTTTTGGTTTTGTGTCCAAGAAACCACTGCCTAATCCAAGGTCACAGGGATTTACTTCTGTTTTCTTTTTATGCTTTTATAGTTTTAGCACTTTCATTTCAGTCTATGATACATTATGAGTTAATTTTTTAATATGGTGTAGAAGTCCAACTTCACTCTTCTGCATATGGCTACCCAGTGGTCTCAGTACCATTTGTTGTCCCAGTACCACTGAATGGCCTTGCACCCCTGTTGACAATCAATTGACTACAAATGTGAGAGTATTTCTAAACTCTTAATCCTATTCTATTCATTTTTCTGTCTACCTTTATGCCAGGACCATACTGTCTTCATTACTACAGCTTTCTAGTAGGTTTTGAAACTGTGACATCTGAGTTCTCTGGCTTTGTTCTTTTTCAAGATTGTTTTGGCTATTGTGAGTTCTTTGAATTTCCGTATGAATTTTAGGATCACTTTGTCGATTTCTGCAAAAAAGGCAGCTGGAATTTTGATAGGGATTGCATTGAATCTGTATGTCAATTTGGAAAATATTTTTATCTTAACAATATTAAGTCTTCTAATTTGTGAACTTGAGATGTGTTTTCATTTATTTCCATCTTCTTTCATTTCTTTCAGCAAGGTTTTAAAAGGCAGCTGTGCTCACCACTATATCATCAACACCACATGACAATAGTACTTTCTAGTTTTCAGTGTACAAGTCTTGCCCTTCTTTTGTTAAATTTATGGCTATGTATTTTATTCTTTTTGGTGCTATTATAAATGGAATTATTCTTTAAATTTCTTTTGCATATTGTTCATTGCTAATGTACAGAAATATAAGTGTATCTTGTACATTGATTGTACATCTTGCAACCCTATTGAACTTGTTGATTAGTTCTAACAGTTTGTGTGTGTGTGTGTGTGTGTGTGTGTATGCGTGTGTGTGTGGATTCCTTACCATTTTTTACATACAACATCATGTCATCTGTGAATGGAGACACTTTTATTTCTTCCTTTCCAATCTGGATGCCTTTTTTTTTTCTTGCATAATTGCTCTGGCTAGAACTGAAAGTACCTTGCTGAACAGAAGTGGTGAGAGAAGACATCCTTGTGTGTTCCTGGTCTTAGGATGGAGCAGTTAGTCTTTCACCATTGGGTATGATATTAATTGAAGTTTTTCATAGATGTCTTTTGTCAGGCTTAAGAAGTTCCCTTCTATTTCTAGCTTGTTGAATGCTTTCATTATTAAATACTGTTGAATTTCATCAAATTTTTTTCCATATCTACTCTGATGATCATGTAATTTTTGTCCCGTATTCTATTAATATAGATTATTACATGACTGATTTTCAGATGTTGAACATTCATGGAAAAAAAATCACATGTCATGGTGTATATTTGTATATGTTGCTGATTTGGTTTGGGTTTGCTAGTGCTTTGTTGAGGACTGGACATGGAGTCTTTGATATATATTTGTTGAATGAATGAATGCATGAATGTTTAGAGAGGGAAGGCCTTACTCATATAGGCAAGACCTATAATACATGCACATCATTTTGGGAAATTCAAGGATATCAGATTAAGTAGCCCTGAAGAGCTTAGCAAGAAATATTATTGCAGAATCACCATGTGGAAAGGAGGTGGTTATATTGAAGCAGACAGAACAGTGATCAGAATAAAAAGATGGGGATGATAGCCTTACTTTGCTAATTCCTAGCTAAAAGTCTTATGTATTTAACTTATTTTAACAGGCTCCGTTTCTTCATCTATAAAATGGAGGTGACATATTGGGGGTAAGCTTGGGAAAGAATTATATTTAATTTAATAATCTTGCAGATACCTTCTAGCTCTAATAATTTATAATTATCTAAAATGCCATGTGAAAAATAACAGATGTTGGTGAGGATGTGGAGAAAAGGGAACACTTGTGCACTTTTGGTGGAAACGTAAATTAATATAACCTCTGTGGAAAACTATACAGAGATTTCTCAAAGAACTGAAAATAAAACTGTCATTCAATCCAGCAATCCCACTACAGGGTATCTACCCAAAGGAAAACAAATATTATATCAAAAGATACCTGTACACATATGTTTATCATAGCACTATTCACAATAGCAAAGATAAGGAATCAACCTAAGTGTCAATGGATGATTGGCTAAAGAAAATGTGGTAAATATACATAATGAAATACAATGCAGCCATAAGAATGAATGAAATCACGTCTTTTGCCACAACATGGATGGCACTGGAGGCCATTACCTTGGGTGAAATAACTCAGAAACAGGAAATCAAGTACTGCACATTCTCATTGACAAGTGGGAGCTGAATAATGTGCACTCATGGACATAGAGTACAGAATAATTGACACTGGAGACTCAGAATGGTGGGAGGGTGAGGTGGATGAGGAATGGAAATTATTTTATTTTATTTTGTTTTTTTTTTGAGACGGAGTCTCACTCTGTCGCCCAGGCTGGAGTGCAGTGACGCAATCTCGGCTCACTGCAAGCTCCACCTCCCAGGTTCACACCATTCTCCTGCCTCAGCCTCCCGAGTAGCTGGGACTACAGGCAATCGCCACTTCGCCTGGCTGATTTTTTGTATTTTTAGTAGAGATGGGGTTTCACCGTGTTAGCCAGGATGGTCTCAATCTCCTGACCTCACGATCCTCCCGCCTCAGCCTCCCAAAGTGCTGGGATTACAGGCGTGAGCCACCGTGCCCGGCCGGAATGAGAAATTATTTAGTGGGTACAATGTACATTCTTTGGGTGACAGTTACACTAAAAACCTGGACTTCACCACTATGCAATATACCCATGTCACAAAACTGCACTTGTACCCCTGAAACTTACACTAATAATAATAAAAAGAGAAAACAGCTTACGATGCATCTCCAAAAGTAAAATAAGAATAAAATGCCATGTGAAACTCAATTTTAAGGAGAACATTTTATATGTTTGTGTAGTTCTCATTTAATGTCTCTGGAGTAGTTATGGGGAGAAAGATAAATGATTTTAACACAGTATAAAAATGTAAAGTCTATTTATAGGAGCACAGAAAAGAAAGTGGCTAGTCCTCTTTAAGGGAGTATGATTAAAATTAAAGAAAAGATGGCACTTGAGTTGGGTCCTGAGACATGAATAGGAGTTTGCCAGCTAGAGAAGGCGGAGTAGAGAGACGACATTTTTCTATGTTTCTGCTACTACATCTCCTAAGTTCTTATTTTAAAATTTTTAAGAGGTAAATATTTTACTTGCTACTGAAATGTTTTTATAAATACTTTGTGAAAGAAAATCCCTTGGTCTAGAAAGGAATTTTATATCTACAGAGAACTCAATAGTGTATTCTTATCTTGCTGCTGAAGTCTGAATTTTCTGGACTGGGTATGTGATGGAAGTAAATTTGAACAGGCAGTATATAAGTCCACTTTCATACTGCTGATAAAGGCATACCCGAGACTGGGCAGTGTACAGAAGGAAGAGGTTTATTGGACTTACAGTTGCACGTGGCTGGAAAGGCCTCACAATCATGATGGAAGGCAAGGAGGAGCAAGTCATGTCCTACATGGATGGCAGCAGGCAAAGAGGGAACTTGTGCAGGGAAAGTCCTGTTTTTAAAAACCATCAGATCTCATGAGACCCATTCATTATCACAAGAACAGCACAGGAAAGACCCACCTCCATGATTCAATTACCTCCCACCAGGTCCCTCCCATAACCTGTGGGAATTATGGGAACTACAATCTGAGATTTGGGTGGAAACACAGAACCAAACTATATCATTCCGCCCCTGGCCCCTCCCAAATCTCTTATCTTCACATTTCAAAACCGATCATGCCCTCCCAACAATCCCCCAAAGGCTCAACTCATTTCAACATTAACTCAAAAGTCCAGAGTCTAACGTTTCATCTGAGACAAGGCAAGTCCCTTCCACCCATGAGCCTGTGAAATCAAAAGCAAGCTAATTACTTCCTAGATACAATGGGGGTACAGGCATTGGGTAAATACAACCATTCCCAATGGGAAAAAATGGCCAAAACAAACAAACAGGCCCCATGCAAGTCCAAAATCCAGCAAGGCAGTCAAATCTGAAAGCTCTGAAATGATCTCCTTTGACTCCATGCCTTATATCTGAGTAATGCCGATGCAAGAGGTGGGTTCCCATGGTGCTGGGCAGCTCTGCCCCTGTGGCTCTGCAGGGTACAGCCTCCCTCTTAACTGCTTTCATGGGCTGGTGTTGAGTGTCTACAGCTTTTCTGGGTGAACTGTGCAAGCTGTCAGTGGATCTACCATTCTGGAGTCTGGAGGATGGTGGCCCTCTTCTCACACCTCCACTAGGCAGTGTCCCAGTAGGGACTCCGTGTGGGGGCTCCAATCCCACATTTCCCTTTCGTTCTTCCCTTGCAGAGGTTCTCCATGAGCGCCCCACTTTTGCAGCAAACTTCTGCCTGGACATCCAGGCATTTCCATACATCCTCTGAAATTTAGGGAGAGATTCCCAAACTCCAATATTTGATTTCTGTGCACTGGCAGGCTCAATACCATGTGGAAGCTGCCAAGGCTTTGGGCTTGCACCCTCTGAAGCAACAGTCCAAGCTGTACCTTGGCCCCCTTTAGTCATAGCTGGAGTGGCTGGGACACAGGGCACCAAGTCCCTAGGCTGCACACAGCAGAGGAACCCTAGGCCCAGCCCATGCAACCACTTTTTTCCTCCTAAACCTCCAGGTCTGTGATGGGAGGGGTTGCCATGAAGACCTCTGACATGCTCTGGAGACATTTCCCCCGTTGTCTTAGGGATTAACATGCAGCTCCTCAATATTTATGCAAATTTCTGCAACTGGCTTGAATTTCTCCCCAGAAAATGGGATTTTCTTTTCTTTTTTTCTTTCTTTTTTTTTTTTTTTCGAGATGGAGCCTCGCTCTGTTGCCCAGGCTGGATTGCAACAGCACAATCTCGTCTCACTGCAAACTCCACCTCCCGGGTGCAAGTCATTCTCCTGCCTCAGCCTCCTGAGTAGCTGGGATTACAGGCACCTGCCACCACGCCCGGCTAGGTTTTTGTATTTTTAGTAGAGGCTGGGTCTCACTATGTTGGCCAGGCTGGTCTCAAACTCCTGACCTCGTGATCTACCTGCCTCAACCTCCCGAAGTGCTGGGATTACAGGTGTGAGCCACTGCACCTGGCCAGGATTTTCTTTTCTATCGCATTATCAGGCTGCAAATTTTCCAAATTTTTATGCTCTGCTTCTCTTATAAAACTGAATGCCTTTAGCAGCACTCAAGTAACCTCTTGAATGCTTTGCTGCTTGGAAATTTCTTCCATCAGACACCCTAAATCATCTCTCTCAAGTTCAAAGTTCCACAAATCTCTAGGGCAGGGGCAAAATGCCACCAGTCTCTTTGCTAAAACATAACAAGAGTCACCTTTGCTCCAGCTCCCAACAAGTTCCTCATCTCCATCTGAGGCCACCTCAGCCTAGACCTTATTGTTCATATCACTATCAGCATTTTTGTCAAAGCCATTCAACAAGTGTCTAGGGAGTTCCAAACTTTCCCACATTTTCCTGTCTTCTTCTGAGCCCTACAAACTGTTCCAGTCTCTGCTTGTTACCTAGTTCCAAAGTCACTTCCACATTTTCGGGTATCTTTTCAACAACACCCTGCTCTACTGTTACCAATTTACTGTATTAGTTTGTTTTCAGGCTGTTGACAAAGACATACCCAAGACTGGGCAATTTACAAAAGAAAGAGGTTTATTGGACTTACAGTTCCATGTGGCTGGGGAGGCCTCACAGTCATGGTGGAAGGCAAAAGTCAAGGAGGAGCAAGTCACATCTTACATGGATGGCAGCAGGCAAAAAGAGAGAGCTTGTGCAGAGAAACTCCCATCTTTAAATCCATCAGATCTTGTGAGACCCATTCACTATCATGAGAACAGCACAGGAAAGACCAGCCCCCATGATTCAGTTATCTCCCACTGGGTCCCTCCTACAACACGTGGGAATTATGGGAGCTACAAGATGAGATTTGGGTGGCGACACAGAGCCAAACTATATCAGGAAGTAAGACATATAATTTGGGGGGGCCTTCATTTAATTTATAATTTTCTTTTTTTTTAAGATGGGGTATCACTGTATTGCCCAGGCTAGTCTCGAACTTCTGAACTAAAGTGATCCTCCTACCTTGGCCTCCCAAAGTGCTGGGATTACAGGAGTGAGCCACTGTGCTCAGCCTAATTGGTGGTGGGGAGCAGGAGGCTATTTAAATGATAATAAAGAGCTGTCAGGTTGCTAATAATAATAAAGGGTAATAATAATAAAGATAATAATAATAATAGTAATAATAATAAAGAGGTAATGATAATAAAGAGTGTCAGGTTGGTCTTTAACAGAATGACATAGTTCTTTCCAATTTTATTTGTCATGTCACCACTATTCCATCAGGGGGCAAACTTTTTACATGAAGTTCCTTCATAAATAAGATTTCATGTCCTTTTTCATGGACTTTAATTTTTGTGTATTTATCACTGTCATAATTTGCTTAGGGTGGAGGAAGTAGAAATTATGTAAAAGAAGGCTATTCCTTAAATCATAAAAAACAAGAAATCAGAGAACATGTTCCCCAACAGAATGAAAATATGTAGTAATGAATGCTCAGCAGTAAGGCACCATCCACAAAAGCTGTGTTCAGGCATGAAGGGGTAACGTGGAGATAAGGCAATGACTCAGAAAACCTGGAAAACAGAATGCCCTTTGAAAGCATTTTTGGACCATTTATGTTCAAGTGAAGATTGCTTTGACTTAGACCAAATACAGTAATTGCTTGATTTTTTTTGCATTTAGATATCTTTCCATAGATAAATAATGAGCAGTGTATTAATTATGACTACTCGTATACATCATGGTGGGGTAAGATTATTAGACAAGAATTTAAGGGACTCAACTTAGATTTTTCTCTTCCCTCTCCTTACTTATTAACTACTTCCCTTTGCCGGGTCTTATTTTTCTCAAGCACAAAATGGAGATTTTGTCATTTGCTGACCTCACTGGGTTGTTGAGCTAATCAAGTGAAATAACACATATCAAAGAGGCTATTAAAATAAGTAAGTTGCATACATGTAAGTCGTTTTTAAAACAAGAAACACTTAATGTTGCAACCATCCTCTTGCTGGTAGGAGACCATATTCTCAAAGGCCACAAGTAGGAGTGCATTGCATAGCCTTACATTTCTTGGAGGGATGCCAGCTGCACTCAACACTTTCATGTAAAAAGCATTTATCACTAAGGCACAAGATCTCAGCTAACCAAAGACTTTTTCTCATTGGAATGGCAAGTGCAGGTCTTGTTAGTGAACCGTGTAAGAGTCAGAAACTAGTCCCCCAAAATTATAGCGGTATTTATATATACATTGTAATTCATGAGCACTTGTTCTGTGTCAGGCACTTGGTTTAGGCACAGGGAATACTTCAGTGAACAAAATAGATGAAAATTAAATGTTTATGAGGTTTCTTATTTGCTCATTTAAAAGCCTTTACTTTAGGGAAGTTTGCAGTTTCTCTATGTACATATTTACTTAGAAATGATGAGGACATTTCTGAATCTTTAAATACAAATATTGATTTTAAAAAATTTATCTCACTCTTGGGCAAAGTTTCATGAAGAAGTCAGTTTCATCTGTGCTCAATGCTAGTTATTCAGCATCCATTACAGAGGGTCTAAAAAGGTGGATGTTAAATAGAGTAGCTTCTGGTTTAATCTACATCTTCACCATTTTCCAAGATTTTTTCTCTTTTTTTCTGAAAGTTCTTCTCTATCCCCTTCTTACAAGGACTTGAGAATAAATCACCTCGTAATAAGCATTTAATAATAACTAACACCAGGTGCAGCGGCACATGCCTGTAATCCCAGCACTTTGGGAGGCTAAGACAGGAGGATTACTTGAAGCCAGGAGTTCGAGGCTGCAGTGAGCTATGACTGTGCAGCTATACTCCAGCCTGTGCAACAGAGAGAAACTTTGTCTCAAAAAACAAACAAACAAACAATTTGCACAGTGCTTTTAATTCACAAAATACTTTTTTCATTCATAATCTCACTTGAGATGTCCAACAATCTTGTTCCTAGACAATATTTCCATTTTGCAGTTGAAGAAACAAAGGTTCAGGAATAGTAAGCAACCTACTCAAAGGTGCATAGCTAATGAGAGGCATTGCTCAAATTCAACATGCATTTTCTGTATCCAGATCTCAAGACCCTTTCCGAAGGCCACCTCTTTCCTGTTGCTTTAGAAAGTAAACACATCACCAGAGTCTTTGATGTTTCAGCTTCTTTTTAGGCATGCCTAAGGTCAGATTGTCAAGAAATTTGTTATAGTTATTAAAAAGTTATGAGCAAGCGGGGCGCGGTGGCTCACGCCTGTAATCCCAGCACTTTAGGAGGCTGAGGCGGGCAGATCACCTGAGATTGGGAGTTCGAGACCAGCCTGACCAACATGAAGAAACCCCGTGTCTACTAAAAATATAAAATTTTTAGTATTGTGTTTAGGGTGTGGTGGCACATGCCTGTAATCCCAACTACTCAGGAGACTGAGGCAGGAGAATCGCTTGAACCCGGGAGGCGGAGGTTGCGGTGAGCGGATATTGCACCATTGCGCTCCAGCCTGGGCAACAGAAGAGAAACTCTGTCTCAAAAAAAAAAAAAAAAAAAGTTATGAACAAATTTTAAAATATTTCCTCCTTTAAGTTTGAGTGAGTTCCTCAATCTGAGAGTCTAAAGGTTAATGGAATCAATAATTAACACTGCTGGTATAAACTATGCCCCAGGTCTACTTCCTTATTTACCCTCCTCTCCAACCCATACTGCAAAAATGCATCAGTGTAAGATTAGGAAAGGGAAGATTAGGAAAGGGAATTTCTTCCAAGTACTCTGTATGAAAGCTATGTTTAAGTGGAAGAACTTTTAAAACTGACTCTGGTTTTTATTTTATTATTTAAAGTAAGAGATATTAATAGTCAATGAGACAACAGATAGAGATCTAGGAGCGAGGAAGAGCACTGATCATCCATTAAAATCACATATCGAGCAAACTGTACTCCAAGGCTAGGAATGGCCAACTTTAGGAAAAGACTCAGAAGACTAGGAAAAAAACAAATAGGAAAACAACTGAGCTGGTTTAGAATGTGAGGCAGAGCTGGGCATTTACCGACCTTGGGGAGTGTGTCGTTGGGTAATTCACATTTTTGAAATTCTGAGTAACTGGCTGGGTGTGGTGGATCATGCCTGTTATCTCAGCAATTTGGGAGGCCGAGGAGGGTGGATTGCTTGAGCCCAGGAGTTCGAGACCAGCCTGAGCAACATGGTGAAACCCCATCTCTACAAAAAAATACACTCAAAAAAAATTTTAGCTGGACATGGTGGCGCATGCCTGTAGAGTTACTCAGGCGACTGAGGTGGGAGGATCACCTGAGCCTAGGAAGTTGAGACTGCAGTGAGCTCTGATCATGCCATGGCACTCCAGCCTGGGCAACAGAGTGAGACCTTGTTGAATGAAAAAGAAAAAAAAAAAAGGAATTCCGAGTGACTGTGAGTGATCTTCACGCACTTACTGGTGATCACCTGAACAATGCCCAAGGTGGACATTGGATGTGCATGGAAGAAATCAGATAGTGAGGAAGAAAATTAAAGAAAGGAATGAAGAAAGAGAACAGAAAGACGTAGGATTAGCCATGCACTCAGTGCTCACCGCTCCCCATCTCTGCTATGGATGTCCTTGCCCTGGATTAAGAGGAGATGGGATTGAGAATTTTATATCCTTGTCCTTTTTGCTTCTGTCAGGCTCATGTTTCCTGGGCCCACAGCAAACATTTATGGGCCCAGGGCAAGAATACAAAGGGGAACCACATATGGCCAAATATGTTATGTCTACATATTTAAAATTTATAAATCAAGTGGACACTGACAAATGGCATATCTTGAAAAATACACCTTTTAATGAACTAGCAGGTCAGGTTTGAATTGAGAATTGTCAGAATTGTCAAAGTTTTACATTACAACATGGTGACATAGAGAGAGCTAGCCCTGGCCCTCACTAAGGTATAATGCTTACCTCCCTACTCTTGAACCCTCTGTCCTGAATCAACCATGAAGGAGAAGGACCATATGTGAGTGGCATGGATGCCCTGGACCATGCATTCGAGCTCTGTCTACACCACACAGGTAGCACCATCTTGGTTATGCTATGGCTAGGGGTTTTCGCACCAGTGGCTCAGTCTCCTCTCCAAAGGACAGACGTGAGGATGAGGTCTTCAGAGGCCCTGGGAGAGGCCTTATGACATTCAGCCAAGGGTGGGAGGGGAGATTGCTGGATTCCAGGTGGGCACATCCATTTGGCCTCATGAATTTCTTGCTCCATTAGGAGAGATGTGGCTTGGGGAGAGCCAAAGCAGAGCTCTCTAAATTATGTGCCCAGGACAGGAACTCTCCTTGCCTGGCTCTTAAAGTGATACTGCTATGTCCTGGTGTCCACTTGATTTTCAAATCACACAAAATGCATAGAACGTTCTGTTTCAAACAGCTCTGAAGGCAGGAGCTTATGTGCTGCCATGCAAAATATGCTACCATGCATGTGCTGCCCTGCTGCTTCAGATGGATGGTGCTGGAACAGCATTTGATCGAGAAAACCCAATTCCCGGCATTCTACATGGTCAGACATCACCTAGTATAACTGCTTTTTATTGTCATTATTATTGTTTGACTTTTGCTGGTAGAGTGTTTAAGGTCAAGAATGATTCAATCTTAATTTGTTTTCAGCCATCATGGCTGGCTTCTTTCTTTTGTCTCATTTTTAAACCTTTGAACTAGCTTCATCATTGGGTTAATGTAAAATTAACTGCAGTTTCTGTTTGCTCTGGTAACATGTAGCCTATTGTTTTTAGACACTTTCACATGTTAATATGTAAAGGCACACTGAGAAACAGTGGCGCATTTCTATTCTCTCCAAGTATTCTTAAATTGTTTTGAATAGAGATCCTTGGGCTGTGTGTCAAGATATTCATTCTTTTCAGCTCTTGGGCAGCTGGTGAGGCCTGGGTTGGTTACAGATCTGTGGCTGGTGGCTGCTATCTTCTAAAAGCCTCATTCATTTACCCCAATTACCAACAAAATCTTACTGTTTTCTAAATGTTCAGTGAAGTTAAAGAGGTTAACGAGCTTTGCAAAAATAATTTTGCTCTGCATTTATCTGTTAATACATATATTTAAGGCCACTCTAAATTAGTAATATAAATGATATTGATATTTCCTCCAATTTATCAGTTTATTTGCTCACCTCAATCTTCCAAAATGCGTTTCCTCCCTCCTCCTCTCAGTTTTTCCTGATTCTACTTATCCTTCAATGCCTGCCTAATGTATTCAATCATCAAACATGAAGCTCCTGTGTTCCAGGCTCATGCCCACCTTCTTCACGATGCCTTCCTTGACCATGCTAGTTCACCATGGCTTTCCCACTCCCTCTATGGAACTCATAAGGTATTTCATTTCCACTATTTATTTGCACTCAGTGCCTTGTAATTTTAGTTCTGTTTTCACATGTATACACATCTTCCCAATAAAGCTATAAGATCCTTGGGGAAAAAAAACCACTACTTCACACACATCCTTGTATTTCTCACTCCACCTACTAAGGTGTATTTACCATCTATATAAAATCCGTTGACTAATTGATCGTGACTGATAAATATCACTTACTGAGTACAGTGGTTAAGAGCACAGCCTGTTAAGATCAAATGGAACTGGTCTTAATGCTGACAGTGCCACTTGATAACCATGCGGTCTTGGGCTACTGACTTAACTGTTTGCTCATCTGTAAAATAGAGATCAGAATGGTATCTCCCTCATGGAATTGTCTGAGAACTAAATGACTTCATACCTAAAAGAAATACCTGGAAGAGTTAGCATTTGGAGAATGTTTGATGAAAATGACTCTAATAATAACATCCCAGGCAAGGTGATAAACCCTTTACGTGAACAGTAGTCCCTCCTTATCTGCAGGGCATGTGTCCCAAGACCCCCAGTGGATGCCTGAAATCATGGACAGTAAAAAACTCGATTACAGTTTGAGGTGCAGCAGCAAAACTAGCATGAATTTCTTTTCCCTTCACAATTTTAATGACAGAAGATGTATTGTTACAGTAGAACTTAGCAACTTCAGCCCGCAATTTTTTTCTGTCTTTATTAAGTTGAGAACTTTCACCTTTTCACTTAAAGGAAGCACTTTATCACTTTGGTTTATCCAAATTGCCAGCATCACTACTCTTGTTCTTTAGGTCCACTAGTAAGTAAAACAAAGTAACTTGAACGCAAGCATGGTGATACCTCAAAAGATTAGTCGATCTGATAACTGAGAGGGCTACTAAGTGATCACGGATGTGGAGCATACACGGAGTAGACCTGTTGGACAAAGGGATGATTCTCGTCTTGGGGTATGAGATTTCATCACACTACTCAGAATCACAAGCAATTTAAAACTTATGAATTGTTTATTTCTAGAATTTTCTATTCAATATGTTCAGACCTCATGGACCACAAGTAACTGAAGCCCTGAAAAGTGAAATCACAGATAATGGGTGGGGAGACTACTGTATTAATGATTTAACTCATTCCTACAAGGTAAAAAGTATTATACCTATTTTATAGATAGAAAAACCAATCATGCCTGTAATCCCAGCACTTTGAGAGGCCAAGGCAGGCAGATCACCTGAGATCAGGAGTTCGAGACCAGCCTGACCAACATAGCAAAACCCCATCTGTACTAAAAATACAAAATTAGCTGGATGTGGTGGTGCATGCCTGTAATCCCAGCTACTCGGGAGGCTGAGGCAGGGAAATTGCTTGAACCCCAGAGGCAGAGGTTGCGGTGAGCCAAGATTGTGCCATTGCACTCAAGCCTGGGTGACAGGGTAAGACTCGGTCTGAAAAAATAAAAATAAGGTAGGTAAGTATGGAGTCCAAGGTCACAGAACAGGATTTAAACCCAGGCAATCTGACTTCAAAGCCTATTTCCTTAACCAGCGCAGGATGCCAAGAAATTTTAAAGAGTAGTATCAGGAACTAATGTCATTGTTCCCTTCAAGGTGCACATTGAACAAATATGTCAAGAGAGTACAAGGGTTTATATGCAAAAGAATCCCACCCACCCCAAACTGGAATTGGGATTCAGATTTGTCTGAGCATGTGAATGACCTAAAAGAAGGTCATGGCCAGAAGTCAGAATCAATGAGGTTTTTGGCTGAACCTGGAGTGGGGAGGAATAACATGCCCTAGTCCTTGATGCTGAGAGATAAGGGGAAGGAACAGAGCATGTCATTTGGTTCTACACTGTCCAAACCCTGTAGGGAAAGGGGCTGTAGACAGATGATGAAGCAGCCGTTTTCACGAGGGCCGCGGAGGCACAGAGGTATAGGCAGCCTGGCTGGAAGCCCGGTGACTGGATGAGACATGTTGTAGAATGAGTGGTGTTCTCCCCACTGAAGGGGCCTGGCTATGCTGCAGTGCAGGCTGCAAAAGGGACATCCTAGGCACTAGGCAGAGCACCCTGGGCACAGACACTCAGGTGCCCACTGGGGTCTCAGGCACGGCTGGTGGTGGAGACCGATCCCAAAGTGGTTTCCTGGCAGATCAAGAGTGGAAAACCTTGAAAGTCTTGAGCACCTGAAAGATACTTCCTGGGATTGATATTGAGCCCTGAGTTATGCAGATGAATGCAAGATGGTGAAATCTGGGTTACTATCTGTCATGGGCTGAATTGTGTTCACCCCTTCAATTCATATGTTGAAGTTGCCATCCAAGTACTAAGCAGGCCCGACCTTACTTAGCTTCTGGGATCAGACAAGATCGGGTGTGTTCAGGGTGATATGTCCGGGACATAGGTTGAAGTTCCAACTCCCAATACTTCGAAATTTGAAGCTAAGGCTTTAACAAAGGTGATTAAGGTAAAATGAGGCATTATGGTGGAGCCGTGATCTAATATGACTGGTGTCCTTATAAGAAAAGAGCAAGACACCAGGGATGTGTGCACACATAGAAAAAACACAGTGAGAACACAGCCTGTGCAAGTCAAGGAGACAAGCCTCAGGAGAAAACAAAACTGCCAACCCCTTGATCTTGGATTTCCAGCCTCCAGAACTGTGAGAAAGTTAATTTTTGTTGTTTCAGTCACCCAGACTGTGATCTTTTGTGATGGCAGCCCTAGCAAACTAATATACTATCCCTAAGAAGATCTGTTTCATGCTCTGAGGTTGGTGAGGCCTGAGCATGAAGGTATGGTGAGGGCAACTTGGGATAACCCCATTTGTAACTCTCACCATATATATTTGAGCCAGGTAGTATCACTCTTTTGTAGAGTAGGAAATCAAGATTCAGAGAAGGTAAATAACTTGTCCAAGGCCACACAGCTTCTAAGTGATAAAGCCTGGTGTCAAATCCAGGTTTTTGTGACTCCCAAATTCATACTCCCAAATTCTACATGAAACTGCCTATTTATTATTTCCCACACTGTCAACAGAGATGTAATTTACCTACATACTAATTACTACATGATAACAGGACTGGCACATCTCATATTGCTCTGAGAATGCAAAGAAAACTGGTTCTTCATTTACACATTGACTACAAATGACTGTGAGGTAACATAAAATCCAGCAATATGTATTAGCAAAGGAATATTTGCTTTCTCAAAAACACTTTTTAGGACCCTTAAACAATTGCTGCTTAATGCCACAAGATGATCTTACTAAAATGATGCAGAGTGGAGCTTGAGGAAGGAAATAGATAAATGGGCCCATTCCTGAGTGTGTGTGTACTGGGCAAACAGGGGAGAAAAAGGACATGGGGCAAGGCAGGAGGGGATGTCGGGATTCCTCCACATTCCTCAAAGTCAGAGACTATGTCCTTATCACTGTCACATTCCCGAGGGTCTGGGAGTATATGCTCTTTCTAGGTATACTTGCTGATTGACCGACGGAACAAATGAACACGCAAATGAATGAATTCAGTCTTCTAATGAGAAGAAAAAAATTCTTAGGCCTTCAATGACCTAAATTTATCAAAGCATTTTGGACTTTCCTAATTTACTTTCTGTTTCATTTATCAAGTGAGATGGAGTTTCAGGGGAAGTAAAGAATCAACTGAATAATTAAACCATAGACTGAACCTGGGCTGAAAAGGCATTCTTGCCTGTATATCTGAATAGTATTTGATATGGGTTGGTATTTGTCCCCTCCAACTCTCATGTTGAAATGTAACCCCCAAGGTTGGGAGGTGGGACCTGGTAGGAGGTGTTTGGATCATGGGGGTGGATCCCTCATAAATAGCTTAATGCTATCCCATTGGTGATGAGTGAGTTCCTGCTCTGAGTTCACACAAGAGCTGATTATTGAAGAGTATGGCACGTCTTCTGTCTCTCTCTCTCTCTTTCTCCTTTACCCACTTCTTCCATGTAACATGCTGGCTTCCCTTTCGCCTTCCACCATGAGTGTAAGCTTGCTGAGGTCCTCCCCAGGAACAGATGCCAGCACCATGCTTCCTGTACAGCCTGCAGAACCATGAGCCAATTAAACCTCTTATCATTGTAAATTACCCAATCTCATGTATTCCTTTATAGCAATGCAAGAACAAACTAATACGGTGCTACTGAGAATGTATCTCCTTGTCGCCCCCTACAATCATCAGAATAATCAGCTCTACCCTACTACCTCAGATGAATGTGGAATGTGTTTATTTCAGGCAGGTGTTCTTGGCCTGTATATGGTGAACAACAGAGACACCAATGGCTCGGAAGATGGAGTACAGCAATAGTAAACATGGGCAGAAGTAATACAAATCTTGTAAGCCAAATGTAATTTCTTCAGGCTGCTGATTTTCAAGAACTGTCTTCAGAGCTTCTCTATTATTTTAATTATGTTAAAAATAATTATCCACTGAAAAAAATGCAACAGAGCCCCTGTCCCCACCTCAACAAAGAAAAGTGTCTAGTAAGGTTATAAACAGGGCAAAACAAAGCAAGATGTTCTTAAAATTTTCAGGACTTTACTTAAGCAAACACTTGAATATCCTTTGCTATAATAAAAATGCAACTATTCATGAGCAATCTATCTAGATTTTGATATAATACTGCAGGAAGAAGGAAAGTGTTTTCTCTCTCTACCTTGGCTTATTATAATTATTACTTATTGTGGTAGCAATAATATCTTGTTCTTCTTAGATGTTATTTATCAGTTAGTATGAAGAATATAATACTTTTTTTTTTTTTTTTTTTGAGGCAGAGTCTCGCTCTATCACGCAGGCTGAAGTGCAGTGGTGTGATCTCGGCTCACTGTAACCTCCGCCTCCCGGTTCAAGCAATTCTCCTATCTGAGCCTCCCAAGTAGCTGGGATTACAGGTGCCCGACACCACGCTCGGCTAATTTTTGTATTTTTAGTAGAGACGGGGTTTCACCATGTTGGCCAGGCTGGTCTGGAACTCCTGACCTCAAGTGATCCACCCGCCTTGGCCTCCCAAAGGGCTAGGATTACGGGTGTGAGCCATGGTGCCTGGCCATGACATGCATTTTTAAACAACTAGATCTCATACAAGAAACATGGAAATAACTGTGATATCCACTTATTTTGCAAATATCGGTGGATAGTGGTGCATTTAAGATGATGGGAATGGGCTTTCTGCATTATTACTCAATTAATTAATTTAACGGCCCCAACCACATTATAAAGGACAGCACCTTGGCCCGGCACGGTGGCTTACACCTGTAATCCTCAGCACTTAGGGAGGCCAAGGTGGGAGGATCACTTGAGGTCAGGAGTTCAAGACCAGCCTAGCCAACATGATGAAACCCCATCTCTAACTAAAAAAAGATGAAAATTAGCTGGTTGTGGCGGAGGGCGCCTATAATCCCAGCTACTTGGGAGGCCGAGGCAGAAGAATCGCTTGAACCAGGGAGGCGGAGGTTGCAGTGAGCCGAGATCGCACCACTGCACTCCAGCCTGGGCAACAAGAGTGAGACTCCGACTCAAAATAAATAAATAAATAAAGGACAGCACCTCACAAATGTTTTCTTTGTGTAGGAGAAGCAAGGGAAAATAATATAGAACTATAGAACAGACAGCTGTGAACAGGCCCTGTGCTAATTTGATTTACAATCACCTAAAAAATAAGAAACATCAGATGCTCTTAACTGGAAATTTTCTCTTCATTAGAGAAATATGCATTGCCATATTTTTATCTAAGAACCAGTATGGAGTTTGTAGGGAGTCTGGGGACGGCTCTGTGCAAAGTTAATCATAGCCTGCTCAGTTGATTATAGTATGCATTCTGTTTGCTTGTCTCGTAAATAGAGGGAGGCTTTAACTGCATGACATGAAAAGGCTGGACATGCCAGAGAATTACGTATTGTGTTATTTGTTAAACTTTAGAACCACAACCAATGCTTAATGCTGAAAACCGCTAATCAGCATTGGATTGTTCAGACTTAAAGCTATGTTTATAACAGTAACAGTTAGTAGGATGGATTGCAAATTAAATAGAAACATACATTGTAATTGAAAGCGCTTTAAAAATTCCCCAGATGGAGTTAAAAGGTAGTCACTTGATGAGTTTATTGGGAAAAAATGGAAAAATATTTATTAAAATTATTCAATTACTAGAACTCTCTCTGTCCCTAAAGACTAATGGGGGATATCAACACAAAGTAACTCATTCAAAGGTATTATAGGCCAGGTATGTGGCTCACGCCTGTAACCACAGCACTTTGGGAAGCCGAGGCGGGTGGATCACTTGAGGTCAGGAGTTCCAGACCAGCCTGGCCAACATGGTAAAACCCCGTCTCTACTAAAAATACAAAAATTAGCCGAGCGTGGTGTCGGGCACCTGTAATCCCAGCTACTTGGGAGGCTCAGATAGGAGAATTGCTTGAACCGGGAGGTGGAGGTTACATCTAGTGCCATTAGAATTTAATAAATGTTGACTGATGGAAAAACTTCCAAGGTAGGGTGCGGTGATGGGATTAGAGAAAGCACATGTTTTTCCTATTAAATGGTAAATGTCTAATTTGGGGTTAACTGGTAACTTCAGAGAACTGTGAGTGAGTTACGTTCACGGAGGCCTAGCATTTTGCACAGGCAACTGCATTAAGCAAAGCAAAGTGCATGCATTTTGTTTTCCTTTGGGTATGTTTGGGCTTTGGGAAGCAGATTTCTTGCATATCAGTAAAGTGAAAGAGTTTGTTAACTTTGAAGTTCCTTATTTCAAGACATTTTTGAAAAATATTTTACTGTTATCTGTTTTTCACTCCCTGTGTAGATTTTTATTCGTTTGCCTTTTTGGTTCCTGTTTAACCAACCCAAAGTTAGAATTGGCTGAGAAAACTCTTACTAGCAAGTAATGTTATTGTCAAATAAATAGACTTAGGGATAATGTCAGCCCTAGTTAGTTGGGGTCACCCTGCCTCTTAAGATCTAGAGGAGATAGGCTCAATCCCCCATACCAAGACTTGCGGAAGTCCAACTCAGTCTTCAACAATTCCATGCATTGCCAGAGGGCTTACATTCCCATAATCAGTTCTGGCTTCAAACTCCTATTTTGCTGAATTTGTTGAGTTTAGAGATAATCTTTTCATTGCCTCTTGTGTTCCTTATTCTGTATCACCTCAATACAATGTAGATCCTGGCCAGCCAGCCAGCCTGCCTTCCTCTCCTCCTCGTCCTTCTTCTTCTCCCCCATCCTCTCTCTCCTCTTGTCTCTCTCTCTCACTGTCTCTCTCTCTCTCTCTCTCTCACATACCCACACCCACACACACACACACACACACACACTCACACAGGCATTTTTATATGTAGTCAACTTTGCTGGAGTTTGGGATAGGTGAAAGTAGTTTGCATAAAATGTAAAAAACATGAATACAATATTCATCATCCTTGTCCTTGTTCTTAAAAAACAAATCTTTCATTCCTTTTCTGCCACAATTCGGGCTCCAGCCTCCCTCTCTTCCTTTTCCCCTCCTTTCTATGCCCACTCTCTTTTAAGAGAAGAAAAAATTCCTCTCATTCTCTTACAGGGGACAACTTAGCCCTCCCAGAAACTTACTGGGTCATTTTGACTGCAAGTGACAGAAAACAAAGTTCAAGCTGCTTGACACAAGAGGATCTACTGAGCCTTATAACTTAAAAGTCCAAGGGTGGATCTTGTTTCGGGCGTGGGTAGATAAGGGAGCTCGGCCGTGTCAGCAGGTCTGATTTCTGTCTCAGTGTGTTGGCTCCACCCTTCCTGACGCTGGCTCCCTGTCTCAGCAAAACTCTCCTTGCTTTACATTGGGCCTATCCCTAGGCCTGTCAGTGTGGGCTGGGAATGCAGCACGCTCATTGGCTTAGGCCTCATTCCCATCATCCAACCCTGGCGCCAGGAGGATGGGATTAGTGTGACTCAAACACGTGGAAAGGAGTGGTTCTTCTGAGGAAAACCAGCTGAAGTACTACAGAAAGAGGAAATGCTGCAGAGACCCAGCCGGAAACAGTGCTGGCCAGCTCACGCCTGACCCACCCTCATTCTAAGCATAGGGTCTGCCTCTGAAGAGCTAAAGACTTCCTGAAATTTAAAAATTAGTGCTTTTATTTGCTTGTCCTGCTAAGACCGTAGGCAAAGGCCATCCTCCTCCCATTGACAGTTTAGAGTGGGTAAGTTCGTTTTTATAGATATTCTAAAATGCCCTGCAGGTACCAGAAACGTTTTATATCTTGATGGTAGGAGTTACACGGGGTGTACATATGTTAAAATTTATCAAGCTGTACAGTTAAGGTTTGTGTACTTTACTGCATATGTAGTTTAGTGTACAACTGTACCTCAGTTAATTTTATTTTGTAATTTCCTGCAAGATTAGCAGCAAAAGCGCATGTGATGTCGAGTGCAACACTCAAGCCCATGATCTTTGGTTTGCCTTTATACTAAGCCTTATTCAGCCAGAAGCCAAGAAATAGCCCAGCTGAGGTCACCAGGATAGAAAACCCATATGGGTTTGGGATTAAGTCTTATTTTGTATTAATATGGGTATATTTGCCTGAAGTGTCTTCTGGAACCTATATTTAATTTGTGTCCCTCAGAAACTGAGTATGTTGACACAGGAAACATTTAGAGACTGGGGATAGCCTGAGAGTCAATGTCTATAACGAAGGCTTCTAAACATTCCCCTAAATTATTCAGGTGAACATTACAGTAGTCCTGTCTTATCTGGGGGGATACCTTCCAAGCCCCCCATTAGATGCCTGAAATCAGATTTTACCAAACCCTGTACATACTATGTTTTTCCTATGCATACATAACAATTATAAAGTTTAATTTATAAATTAGGCACAGTAAGAGATTAACAACAATAATAATAAAAATTAAAAAATTACAAAAATATACTGTAATAAAAGTTATGTAAGGCTGGCAAGGTGGCTTATGGCTGTGAACTTTGGGAGGCAGAGGCGGGAGGATCCCTTGAGCCCAGGAGCCTGGGCAATTTGGCAAAACCCCATCTCTACAAAAAATAAAACACTTAGCCAGGCATAGTGGCGCATGCCTGTGGTCCTAGTACTCAGAAGCTGAGGCAGAAGGATTGCTTAAACCCAGGGGGTTGAGGCTGAAGTGAGCTATATTTGTGCCATTGCACTCCACTGTGGACAACAGAGCAAGACCCTGTCTCAAAAAAAAAAATTATATGTCTCTCTCTTTCTTTCAAAATACCTTATTGTACTGTACTCACATATTTTCAGACCACAGCTGACCTCAGTTAATGGGGAACTATTGTATTCAAGGCAGAAAGATAGTCTGCCTTCTACCATAAAATGGTGCTATTCAAAGTCATCATTCCTCAGTGAAACACCACATTTGACAGTCCTTTAGAGCAGATTGTAATGGATTTAGAATTGGAAGATCCACGTTCAAGTCCTGGCCTTGTCCTTTACTGGCTGTGTGGCTTTGGGCAAGTCACTTAATTGTGGCTGAGCTTCAGTTCCACATCTATAAAATGATGACATGGAAGGTTCCTGGCTTTCAGGGCTGCTCTGCAATACAGAGATGACACATGCAAAGATCTTTTGTGAAATGGTAAAGTCTCATTATTATCCTGATCCCCCCTGCCCATTGCCTTTGAGAGCATTAATCACGTTTTTTTTAGTGCCTCTTTTGCATTTATCTTCTTAGGCAATCTCTTGAATGAATTTTTCACTCCACAATTACCTCTAAGGTTAAGTGATTCCCAGGAGATTGTCCAGCAGCATCTTGCATGTTGCCAATACATCAGAACACCTTGACTGAATTTCATCTTTCATCATTTTTTAGATGCTATCTTCATGTAACTTAATCTTGTCTCTCTGAATCTTTTGCAGTTCAATCTCCTAATTCACCCTGCTTACAGTATTCCCCTTTGGAATCTCATTATCAGCTGTTGCCAACTAAGCAAAGGCAGAGTTTCTTGATGTCTCTTCATCTGTTTCAATGTTTGTATTATTCTTTGATTATACAAGTAAAATAGATAAGGAATAATTGTTGATGTTACAGAGAAATGGCAATTTTCTTTTTGAAAGGTGAGATTATTCTTACATACAGAAAAGCTTACCATTCTTCATGAAGTTACTGGAGAAAATGATAAAAGGGGAAATTTAATGGGAATTGTTCAAATATTTGAGAAATTAACTTTCACCTGGTAGACGCTCTCTACATAAACCTAAAAATAATTTTAGGTTTGGTTAAACCAACTAGTTGGGATTACAGGCATGTGCCATGATGCCTGGCTAATTTTTGTATTTTTAGTAGAGACGGGGTTTCCCCATGTTGGCCAGGCTGGTCTCAAGTGATCCATCTGCCTTGGCCTCCCAAAGTGCAGGAATTACAATTAATGGGAATTGTTCAAATATTTGAGAAATTAACTTTAACCTGGTAGACGCTCTCTACATAAACCTAACCTAAAATTATTTTTAGGTTTATGTAGAGGCGTCTACCAGGTGAAAGTCACTATTTTAGGCACATTACTTGCATTTCTTATCTAATTTAATCTCCATCACCATTCCATTAGTTAACTATTGTTTTATTTCTTCTACACATGTTGAATCAGGTTAGCTTGTCCAATGTCACAGTAGGTAAAATGGAAGAGCCATACTGGAATAAAAATGCATTTAAATCCAGGCCGGGCACGATGTAATTCCTGCACTTTGGGAGGCCAAGGCAGATGGATCACTTGAGACTAGCCTGGCCAACATGGGAAACCCCATCTCTATTAAAAATACAAAAATTAGCCGGGCGTCTTGGCGCATGCCTGTAATCCCAGCTACTTGGGAAGCTGAGGCAGGAGAATCACATGAACCCAGGAGAGGGAGGCTGCAGTGAGCCGAGATTGCGCCACTGCACTCCAGCCTGTGGGACAGGGCGAGACTCCATCAAAAAAAAAAAAAAAAAAAATCCAAAGCCTGGGATTTTTCCATGAGATATTCTTCCATGGCACTTTATTTTATAGAGTTTGGGTGAATTTCCAACCAGCCAGAGATAAAGTTTTAAGCCTTGGTAGTTGAATATTGACTTGTTAGCCACATAGCTTGTGCTCAGGATTCATATACTTCCTCTTAACTAGAATGTAAATTAGGAAGAAAGAGGGGTTGAACACATGGCTCAGGCCTGTAATCCCAGTGCTTTGGGAGGTTGAGGTAGGAGGATTGCTTGAGTTTAGGAGTTCGAGATCAGCCTGGGTGACATAGGTAGATTCTGTCTCTACAAAAAAAAAAAAAAAAAAAAAAATTAGCCAGGTGTGGTGGTGCACACCTGTGATCTCAGCTACTCGAGCCCAGGAGGTGAAGGCTGTGATGAACCTTGATAGTGCCACTGCACTTCAACCTGGGCAACGGAGCAAGACGCTGTCTCTAGTAAATAAATAAAAATAAAATAATTAGGAAGAAAGGAATGAAGGAGGAAATGAAAGAAGGAGCAAAGGAAGGAAATGGTCACTTTTCTGTTTCCCTTGAGGATTGCTGTAGAATAATAATGCCAGTCTTACATTGCTTCAGTAAGAAGTTCCATTGTTTTAGGAAGATATCCTAGAAAATAGGTTACTCAATATAGGGATGGACCAAGGAATTAATAGAATTAATCTTAATGAAAATTATGAAGTTAACAGTCTACCGAAGACAAACAATTGCCACCTTTTAGGACAACAGGGATCTGGACTCAAAAATCTTTTGGGAAACTATAATTTTATAATGTAATTACTTATTTTATATTAATTTAAATGTAGGCAAGTTGGAAACTATGAGAAAGCCATCTAAGTATTCCTCACGGGGGCACATCTGTTTTATGAGTCTGCAAACTCAAATGACTAAAATGGCACAGTTATCAGCATGTTAACATGACTAAAATTATTGACATGTTGAGAGACATACAGGTGCGGATGTATTAAATTAGCATATTGCTAGAAAAAAATATATGATTAAAAGTGGATAACAGGGCTTTCCATCTTTATTCCTTTGGGAAAGCGGACATTGTTATGCACTCTCAAGTCAAAGATGACCCTGATCCTAGACTCAGAGGCACCTGGGGAGTTTGCTGGATCAGGCAGTGACTCAGATTTACCGTCCAAACTCATCCCTGGTCTGAGCAGCTCCCTGCATCAGCTTTCATGACCCTGCTGTTGAATCATGGCAGCCAACAAACAATCACCACATTTGTGGGACCTTTTTTTAGCCCCTCTCACCTGTGGCTCCCAAGATCCATCACCTAAGATTTACAAAATAGAACACACAAAGATCAAAGGTCAGCTTTGAAATATAAAAGCATTGTGTCCAAATGTTAAAAATAAGGTCAGCCATAAATCATGTTGGAAAGAAGTAGAATGTCATAAACACAGGAGATTACAAATAATAATTCACAGCTTGGAGCTCCACAACCCTAACAGAATTAACTTAAAAGCAACAACAACAGCAAAGGTGATGACCACAAATAACACAGGTCGGAGATCTGAGGTTTGGCAGGAAAAAGCCAGATGTGTTCAGAGTAACAGTGGAAAAGTTCACAAGCCTAGACAGACTAACTAGGTATCATAAGAATGTTTGTTTACCTTTTTTATCTTGGTAAACACTATATTTATAATTATTAGACTTTTTGCTTGTTTGGTTACTGAAGGTCATGCTAGGACGCGAGAGAATGACTTATTTGGAGGACCCTAAAAATAAAATTCTACATGCTTAATTCAAGACATTCCTACTATGTTAGAGATAAAATACTGGAAATCCTAAAGAAGAGAAGAATAAACTTGCATCAGGTTCTTCTGCTATCACTTCGCAATGCTGAAATATCACCCAGAATTCTTTCAATATATGATAGCACATCACCGACACCAAAAAGAATAATGATTTGGCCGGGTGTGGTGGCTCATGCCTGTAATCCCAGCAATCTGGGAGGCCGAGGTGGGCAGATCATGAGGTCAGGAGATCGAGACCATCCTGGCTAACATGGTGAAACTCCATCTCTACTAAGAAATACAAAAAAAAAATTAGCTGGGCATGGTGGCGGGTGCCTGTAGTCCCAGCTACTTGGGAGGCTGAGGCAGGAGAGTGCCGTGAACCTGGAAGGCAGAGCTTACAGTGAGCCAAGATCGTGCCACTGCACTCCAGCCTGGGCGACAGAGCAAGACTGTGTCTCAAAAAAAAAAAAAAAAAAAAAAAAAAGAAGAACAATGATTTAACTATAAGTTAGATATAAGTTATAACCACAAATCTAAATATCAGCTTTCTTGATCAACTGCACAGCTAATAATGATTTAAAACATACTAATAACTATGTATCTTATTTTTTGCAATAACACGTAATTACAATAGGTTAATATTTATGAATCACATTGAGGTTCTCGGATGAAGTGATAAGCAAGTAAGTAAATATTACATAAATAAATAATTACCTGAGCAATTAATGCCTCTGAAGTTGTGGATTGTAAAGTTGAGAATACTAATTGCCTTATGAAATTTTGGCTCACAGATAACATGAGAAGTAGTGCTGTGTAATATGTAATCAACTCCCCTCTAATTTGACTTTGAAACCAAGTAAAAGAGAAAGAAGAAAATTAGGTTAATGTCTACCTATTTTTTTTTACATATGATTGGGGACATTCTGAACACACAATGTCAATTCAATATGGTTGATTTAAGAACATGGAAAATTAAATGGTTTGATCTTTTTCCATTACATGTTCATATGCAGCCAATACACGAAAATAACTTTTAAATAGATTTAAAGTGTCTGATGGCCATTATAGGAAGAAAGAAATATATGTGGAAGTAATTTGTTCTTTGAATCATATTCAGATAAGATGGAAATATTAAATACTGCAAATATCCAAAAATGGTATAGATATAACCTGATTTTTGCAATTTTCTTTTTTTTAGGTATAACATTTTAATCCTTTATAAATAGGAAGAAAAATGGAAAAACAATGAGGAGTAGGAAATCACATTTCTAGTTGTCTTTTTAAACCATAGCTTTGAAAGCTCATTTGAAAGCTCAGAGAAGGCAAGAATCCAGTTTGCTATACAATAGAAAGCATTGAAGAATGTCATAGGCTTACTTTTTCCCCATTCAACATTTCTCTAGATACTCACCCATAACAATTAGGAGCAGATAAAAAAATTCTTTTCTAACTTGACTTCTTTAAAATGACTTATGGTAAAATATCTTTTTTTTTTTAGATGGAGTTTCTCTCATGTTGCCCAGGCTGGAGTGCAGTGGCGCCATCTCGGCTCACTGCAACCTCCGCCTCCCAGGTTCAAGTGATTCTCCTGCCTCAGCCTCCTGAGTAGCTGGGATTACAGGCATGCACCGCCACACCAGGCTAATTTTGTATTTTTAGTAGAAACGGGGTTTCACCATTTTGGTCAGGCTGGTCTCAAACTCCTGACCTCAAGTGATCTGCCTACCTTGGCCTCCCAAAGTGCTGGGACTACAGGCATAGGCCACTGTGCCCCACCAGTAAAATATCTTAAATTACACTAGAATCCAAAGGTTTATCCTTGTAGTCCCTCACAAAAACCTCTGAATTTTATTAAGAGCCAAATGAGCCTTGAATCTGAGTCCAGATCAAACACTAAGAAATTTGGTTCATTTGAGTGGCTTCTTTATACACACTTGCATTTTCTAAATTTTCTATAATGGACATATACCACTTTTACAATCAGAGGAAAAAGCAAAACAAAACAAAACAAACATTACATAAAGAAGTTTAGTTCAGATGTCAAACTTGCTCAGGGCCAATAGAAATGAGAGGATAAGCCAGGCGCAGTGGCTCATGCCTGTAATCCCAGCACTTTGGGAGGCTGAGTGGATGGATCACTTGAGGCCAGGAGTTCAAGACCAGCCTGGCCAACATGGTGAAACCCCATCTCTACTAAAATACAAAAATAAATAAATAAATAAGCCAGGTGCGGTGGTGCATGCCTGTAATCCCAGCTACTCGGGAGGCTGAGGCACAATAATCCCTTGAACCCAGGAGGCAGAGGTTGCTGTAAGCTGAGATCATACCACTGTACTCCAGACTGGGCGACTGAGTGAGACTCTGTCCCAAAAAAAGAAATGAGAGAATAGACTAGAGTTCATGCCGTGAGTTTTTGCAGAAGCACCACTGCGTGAGTCTGTACATGGCTTTAAGAACTGTTTCTTATGTTTTATAGCAAACATTGTGGATGATGTAAATGAACACTATTACTTCTTCCCCTTTTATTTGTGAGCACTGAAGGATGTGTGCACTTACATAGTTTGCTTCTGCATGGTGGTTAAAAAATAAATTATCCATCAGTTTCACAAACAATGTGAAAGTTGCTTTACATAAATCTGAAGCTGAGTTTGCTCTGGACAGTGTTAAGACATCTAAGAATTCTGCTAGGGGCAGATGTTCAGTCCTATTAAAGTGAGCAACGACGAACTTCTCAACTGAACATTATTATTTTAGGGAGTTTAAAGAGAAGCAACACAGGCTCATAAGAATTAGAAGAGACTAAAGCCACATAATGCAGTAGACTCTTAGTTTAGTACCAGCTGTCATTCGTACAAGCTCTGTGACTCTGAAACATTCACTTAACCTCTCTGAGACTCTGTTTTCATTTATAAAATGATGATGATAATAATAGTACCTATTCAGAAGATTACTGAAAAGAATAAACTAGATAAATTGCTTAGGACATTTATTAGCACATGCAAAGTGCTCCAACAAATATTTACTCTTATAAAAACTTGTACTGTCTTCTCTGTTGACTTGACGGTGGTGTTACATGAAGAGCAGAGTCTGAATGGTTTTATTATTATTATTATTATTTATTTATTTATTTATTTATTTTTGTGGCAGAGTTTCACTCTTGATGCCCAGGCTGGAGTGCAATGGTGTGATCTCAGCTCACTGCAAACTCTGCCTGCCTCCCAGGTTCAAGTGATTCTCCTGCCTCAGCCTCCCAAGTAGCTGGGATTACAGGCATGTGCCACTACACCTGGCTAATTTTGTACTTTTAGTAGAGATGGTGTTTTACTATGTTGGTCAGGCTGGTCTCAAATTCCTGACCTCAGGTGATCCACCCGCCTCGGCCTCCCAGAGGGCTGGGATTATAGGCATGAGCCACTGTGCCCAGCCTGAATGTTTTAAAATATCTTTACTACTTGGTATAGTAGGTTGGACATATCACGTGCCGTTACTTCTGTGCTAAGAGTATTATTTAGGATTAGAACCTTCAACCAGGTCCTAAAATGATGTCACCTAATTAGTTACTCATCCTAGGTGTGGCAAGTAGAACTTCCTAGTACAAATTGGAGAGAGCCTATGTTTGTGTTTAAGACACATGTCTTAGTCTGTTCAGGCTGTTAGAACAAAATACACACCCTGGGTAGCTTATCAACAACAGAAACTTATTTCTCACAGTAATAGGGGCTGGAAAGGCCAAACTCAAGGAGCTGGCAGATTCAGTGTCTGGTGAGGGCCCTGCTTCCTGGCTCATAGATGGCACTTGTTGCTGTGTCCCCATAGGGTGGAAGAGGCAAGGCAGCTCTTGGGAGCCTTCTTCATAAAGACACTAACCCCATTCATGAAGGATCTGCCTTCGTGATTTAATCACTCCCCAAAGGGCCCACCTTCAGTTACCATCTCATGGGTGATTAGGTTTCAACCTACGAATTCTGGGGGACACAAACATTCAGACCATAGTAGTGCTAGATGGTGTTTCTAGAGGAAAAATAGTGCTCCACTGGGGCATAAAAATCTGTTTATAGGCTAGGCATGGTGGCCTGTAATCCCAGCACTTTGGGAGGCCAAGGTGGGCAGATCATGAGGTCAGGAGTTCGAGACCAGCCTGGCCAGCATGGTGAAACCCCGTCTCTACTAAAAATACAAAAAGTTAGCTGGGCACGGTGGTGCCCGCCTGTAGTCCCAGCTACTCAGGAGGCTGAGGCAGGGGAATTGCTTGAACCCAGGAGGTAGACATTCCAGCCTGGGTGACAGAGCGAGACTCCGTTTAAAAAACAAAACAAAACAAAACAAAACAAAACTGTTTATAATATTAATAATAAATAGTTCCTGAATGTTCACTTGGAGTCAAAGAGCTGCTAACAACTAGGCCCACATTCTCATTGAATTCTCACTACCACCTTATGCAGCAGGTACTGTTTTAATCCTGAGAGAAAACTGGGGCTCAAAGAGGTTAAGTAACTTGCTCACTGTCACATAACAAGCCGATGGTGCACTGTACACTTCAGTGCCTACTCACTCCTTTACAAGGGTTCTGAGCCATGATTTTTGTGTGGTAAAGATGAGAGGCAGACAGCTGTTTATAGAATTGGAAAATACTTCTATCTTTCCTTGATACCTGCACCCATCCCCCTTTCATCCACATTGCAGTTTTTGCAAAGTAAGTCAGTTAGGAGGGAAACATCCATTTAATTGAGGGGAAGGAGAGTATTAGCCTCATCCTTTTTTCTAAGTGGTGGTGGAAAAACCTCCACTGAGAGAGAGAAGAACAAGAAGAAAAAATTTAACCAGCAATTTTGTTCACTTGAAGGCAGAAACAACCACAGTTACCCTAGAAGTAAATCCAGAGCTGCGGGACGCTGGAGGACAAAACCAACCTTCCAGGGAAGCCGAGGAGAAGTCATGCCTTCAAAAGGTGTCTGCCTTTTTTTTTTTCACCCTCTCTCCTCTAACCTGTTTGTAACTGGGAAATGAAATAGTTTTGGTTTGCAAGCTGTCGCCAGGGAGTGGAGCAAGACTTTGTAATAAACAAGAGCAACTGCCAGAGCCCCCAGCGAGCCTCTCCAAGGCCAGACTGCCAAGAAAACCTGGCAGTGTGACAGCAAGGTTCATTCAGCGTGGCCGGTGGTCACTGAGGAGCGACCATGAGGAGGATGGCCAGAGGGGGTACCCCCCAGTCTCACCTTGGGGAAGAGTACAGCCTCCTATTAGTGAGCTGTGTGGGCTATTAAAATTCCCCCAGGCTGTGTGTTTCAGGAAGCACCATAAATAAATAAAATTGTCTGTGTGTGTGTGTGTGTGTGTGTGTGTGTGTGTGTGTGTGTGTGCAATTCTCTAGAGAAAAGATCTAGAGCTTTCACCAAATTCCCAAGAGCCCACGACCCTTACAGCAGAAGCTAAACTCAGAATTAGCACACGCTTAGGTCTTCTGCAAAAGAACACCAAGCTCAGCACTTTTATTTCTGGAAACTGAGCCTAGGCGGTCAGCCCACTCTCCTCTTACAAAACCCCTAGGCACTTAAGAGACCACAGGGGAAAAAAAAGAACTCAACCCCTTTTCTAATCTAAACCTAATCCTTCTTAAACCTTGCCTGACCCGGGTTACCAGGAATCCTGCCAGTGCCAAATGATACGATGTTTATTCAGCTCATGTCTTAGCCTGCTGCTCCTGAGCTGCAGAAATCAAAGGGGAACGTTCAGCCACCACCTGCTGATCAATGTGTAAACAAAGGGGTAGTCAAGACTGAGGAGGACCAGCTTTTGAGGACAATCACTGCGTGTTGCTCCAGCTCAAATAAAGGCACGGCTCCTAAGGAACAGGCTTGAGACATGCACAAGTGTTGTGCCAAGTAGTTCAGGAGCCTGGTACAGCTGTTCCCAATATGCCTTTACCTCCTGTTGCCTCTTCTAACCACAATAGGGTGTGGATGACACAGTGCCCTTGCTCCCAGAAGAAACTGGGAAAGTTACAACCCATTAACCAGTTAGGTTAGTGTTGGAACAGTGCTTGCCACATTATTCTGAGAAGCCTCAGATCCGTGAGGGTGACGTGGAGCTCAGAACACATGGCCTGACCCCATGTCGGGTTTTACTGGAGCAGTTGTTATGATCTGTCTTACATCTGGGGGATCTGCAAGAGATTTCGAGGGATGAGGGCCAGTTCCCTTGCTAAAACTTAGAATGTTTAAAAAAAAAAAAAACTCCCTTGTACTATTGAGCTTGGTACATCTTTCCTTGAAAGGAGCTAAAGTGAAATATCTTATAGATCCTGACATGCAATGAGCTGGGTTTATTTCCAATTTTCTTTGCTTCTTGTCTCTGAACATATGCCTCCTTATAATTCTTCCTATATGTGTTTGACAGCATTGTTCTCTGAGTAATAGTAACCATGAGAAGAATATCTAACATTTATTCCATGCCTATTGTGTGCCATGCCACATGCTGGGCACTTTATGTGCCCTTATCCTGCCGGACCCCACTGCAGCCCTGTGAGTGGATGGTCCCTCTCTTCAGCTCTCAGGTGACACAAAAACAACAACAACAACAACATCCGCAACAGCAACTTCTTCAGTTCATTTAGTTGGTAAATTCTGGACTCAGAACTGCAAGCTAGGCAGTAACTCAGAGGTTGAGTTGACTTGATGTATAATGTCACCTTTAATGTCTACTGAACAAGAGATGTGTGTGTATAACTGAGACGTAAATTATTTTTTCATCTTGAAAAGGAATGTGCTCAATAGAGAAAATCTGAAGTTAAAAAATAAAAAAACAGGAAGAAAAAATAACCCATGATTTCCCAGCTCCAAGACCACCAACTGTTAATGTGTTAATGTTTGGGCATATTTCCTCCCAGTCTATTTTTATGCATAATTTTTAGCCCTGCATATTTAAAACAGCTGTGATTGTGCATATTTTATTTTGATTTTGTCACTTTGTATGACAATATAATGTATGATGATGTTTTTCATAATATTTCAAATTCTCTATAATTTTTACTGGCTAAATATTAGTCTTTTAAGTGGAGTAATTCAGGTTGACAAATATTTATTGAGCACCTAATATGTCCCAGACCCTGTGCTCCACCCTGGGAACACACAGATATATAAAATTCTGTTCTTTTCTTCAAGAACTAGCAGTCTAGTGTAGAGCAAAGAAGGTAACTAGATAACTATGTAGTTATAATAATAGCTACCACTGGCTGGGCATGGTGGCTTATACCTGTAATCCCTGCACTTTGGGAGGCTGAGGCAGGCAGATCAGCTGAAGTCAGGAGTTCGAGACCAGCCTGGCCAACATGGTAAAACCACATCTCTACTAAAATACAAAAACTAGCCAGGTATGGTGGCGGGTGCCTGTAATCCCAGCTACTCGGGAGGCTGAGGCAGGAGAATCACTTGAACCCACGAGGTGGAGGTTGCAGTGAGCTGAGATCGTGCTGCTGCCTTCCAGCCTGGGTGACAAAGCCAGACTCCATCAATAATAATAATAATAATAATAATAATAATAAAAATAATAATAATGATAGCTACCACTACTGAACATATATGATGTTCCAGGCACCATTCACAGGTATGAACTCACTGAATCCTCAGAGCAACCTTATGAGTAGGGATGATCACTCTGTTCTTTTTAATAGCTGTTGAGACTGAGGCATGCCTTGCTAATAAGATGGCATTGCCCAGTGTGGCAGGTTGAGTAATGGCTCCCTGAAGATGTCCACCTTCTAATCCCCAGTACCTGCAAATATTACCTTGCATCGAAATTACCTGTAAAGTAAAATGGTTAAAATGGAATATAATCTTACATGGATAAAAGGGATTTTGCAGGTATGATTAAGTTAAGGATTTTTTTTTTTTTTTAAGATGGAGTCTCACTCTGTTGCCCAAGCTGAAGTGCAGTGGCGCAATCTCAGCTCACTGCAAACTCCACCTCCCAGGTTCAAGAGATTCTCCTGCCTCAGCCCCTGAGTAGCTGGGACTGCAGGCACGTGCCACCATGCCCGGCTAATTTTTATATTTTTAGTAGAGATGGGGTTTCACTATGTTGACCAGGCTGTTCTTGAAATCCTGACCTCAGGTGATCCACCTGGCCTCCCAAAGTCCTGGGATTACAGGTGTGAGTCACCATGCTCGACCTAAGTTAAGGATCTTGATACAGGAAGATTATCCTGGATGATCTGGGTGGGTCCAATGTTGAGGACAGTCCTAATAAGAGGTAAATAGCAATGTCAGAGTCAGAGAAGGAATGTGATGATGAAAACAGAGAAAGAGAGAGAGAGGAAGGGCAGAAGAGAAGGAAAGAGAGGCTTGATGCCACACTGCTGACCTTGAAGACTGAGGAAAGAACCATGAGCCAAGGAATGCAGGCAGCCTCCAGAAGCTGGAAATGAATTCTCCTCTGGAGCCTCCGGAAAGAACAGAGTCCTGTTAACGCCTTGATTTTACAACTTTTGACTTCTAAATTTATGTTGTTTTAAGCTATTAAGTTTGTGGTAATTTGTTATAACAGCAACAGGAAATAAATACACGAGGATTAAAACCCAGGCAGTTTGACCCTAGTGCCATCATTCTTAACTATGGTCATATATGAGGTTATTAGCTATGTCCAGGGTGCTATGTGAATCTAGAGAAATAACACTTAACAGAGAGATAGGGAAGGACAGATAGTGTCAGCAAGATGACAATCTGGCTCTCTTAAGTGGGGCAGGAGTTACGAAGGCAGTGAAGGAAGGAAGGATAAGGAATTGAATTAACATAGAAAGATATGCATGATATCATAGGTGAAACTATTCTACTATTATGTATTTGTTTCCCCATTTCTGTTTTTAGAAATATATACATGAGTTTATTTATATTTATAATCGTATGTGCAGATAATATGCTCTTATAGTGCTCTCTGGGGAGTGGGTTTCTGGGTAAATGTAAGAGAAGGCTTTACTTTTTGCTTATAAATTTTCACATTATTTGAAAATTTCATCACACATGTATTATGTTGGGCTTACTTTTTTGTAAAATAAAGTATGTGTAATATATCATTTTTCAAAATTGGAGAAAATGATATGCATTGCTGGGATGCAAATTTTTATGTATAATATAAAGCTTTGTGCTTCTTTAGTATAATTTCCTTAGTATGAAAATTTCCTAGAGGTAGAAGTGCTGAACCAATAGATACAATATTTGGAAAACATATTTAAAAAAAAAAGATATGGTAGACAATGGATAAGCCAAAATGAATGTATGAAGGGAAAGAAGATATTGAAGTTGGTAAAGAGAAGACATGATAGTTGCCTACTTGTATGTAAAGGCAGAAACATGGTATATTAGTTTGCTAGGACTGACATAACAAAGTACCACAAACTAGGTGCCTTATACAACAGAAATTTATTTTCTTACAATTCTAGAGGGTAGAAGTTCAAGATCAAGGTGTCACCAGAATCAGTTTCTTCTGAGGCCTCTCTGCTGGGCTTGTAGATGGCCGCCTTCTCCCTGCGTCTTCACATGGTGTCTTTCTGTAGATGTCTGTGTCCTAATTTCCCCTTCACACAAGGATACCAGGCATATTGGATTAGGGCCCACCCCAACGATTTCATTTTAACTTAGTGACCTAATTAAAGACTCTGTCTCCAAATACAGTCACATTATGAAGTTTTCGGGTTAGGATTTTAACCTGTGAATTTTGGGGGAACACAATTCGCCTTATAACACATGGAAAAGAAAGCTCCAGAATCAATACTAGTGATGAGAATTTATCTTCACTATGAGAAGGAAACTTTGTTATATATATGTATCTATATGTATATATATACAAACACATATATATACATATATATATACACACACACACACACACATATATATGTATATGTATTTTTTTTTTTTTGAGATGGAGTCTTGCTCTTGTTGCCCAGGCTGGAGTGCAATGGCACAATCTCTGCTCACTGCAACCTCTGCCTCCCAGGTTCAAGCAATTCTCTTACCTCACCCTCCCAAGTAGCTGGGACTACAGGTGCCCACCACCACACCCGGCTAATTTTTTGTATTTTTAGTAGAGACAGGGTTTCACCACGTTGGCCAGGCTGGTCTCAAACTCCTGACCTCTGGTGATCTGCCTGCCTTGGCCTCCCAAAGTGCTGGGATTTTGAGACTCTGTCTAAAAAAAAAAAAAAAAAAAAAAAAGGATGGACTGGACGTGGGAGGGAAGTCCCATCAGATGATCATAATGGAGCTGAAAAATTTCTATTGCCTAGTGACATTGTAGCCATTTTGACATCAAAGTGCAATATACTACTCAAGTGTTTGTAGTGATGCTATTGTAAACAAATCTACCACACTGCTAGTCATATAAAGATATAGCACAATTGGCCAGGTGCAGTGGCTCACGCCTGTAATCCTAGCACTTTGGGAGGCCGAGGCAGGTGGATCACAAGGTCAAGAGATCAAGACCATCCTGGCCAACATGGTGAAACCCCATCTCTATAAAAATACAAAAATTAGCTGGATGTGGTGGCAGGCGCTTGTAGTCCCAGCTACTTGGGAGGCTGAGGCAGGAGAATCGCTTGAACCTGGGAGGTGGAAGTTGTAGTGAGCCGAGATTGCGCCACTGCACTCCAGCCTGGCAACAGAGGGAGACTCTCTCTCTCTGTCTCTCTCTCTCTCTCTCTCTCTATATATATATATATAGCACAATTATGTGCAGTACATAATACTTGATAATGTAATAAACAACTGTTGCTGGTGTATGCATTTAATATACTATATATATATATATATATATATTTTTTTTTTTTTTTTTTTTTTTTTTTTGAGACGGAGTCTTGCTTTGTCACCAGGCTGGAGTGCAGTGGTGCTATCTCGGCTCACTGCAACCTCCGCCTCCCGGGTTCAAGCGATTCTCCTGCCTCAGCCTCCTGAATAGTTGGGATTACAGGCGCATGCCACCATGCCCAGCTAATTTTTGTATTTTTGGTAGAGACGGGGTTTCACCATGTTGGCTAGGACGGTCTCCATCTCTTGACCTCATGATCCACCTGCCTCAGCCTCCCAAAGTGCTGGGATTACAGGCGTGAGCCACCATGCCTGGTCCTATACCATACTTTTAATCATTATTTTATAGTGGACTCCTTGTACTTATTTTAAAAAGTTAACTGTAAACAGCCTCAGGCAGGTCCTTCAGAATGTACCCAGAAGAAGGAATTGTTATCATAGGACGTGACAGCTCCATGTATGTTATTGCCATGAAGACCTTCCAGTGGGACAAGATTTGGAGGTGGAAAGCAGTGATATTGATGATCCTGACACTGTGCAGGCCTAGGCTAAGGTGTGTGTTTGTGTCTTAGTTTTTAACAAAAAATTTAAAAAGTAAAAAACTAGTAAAAATTCTAAAAATGAAAAAAGCTTATAGAATAAAAATATAAGGAAATAAAATATTTTTGAGCAGCTGTGCAATGTGTTTTAAGCTAAATTTTATTATAAAAGAGTCAAAAAATTTTAAAAATTAAATAGTTTAAAAAAGTAAAAATGTTACAGTGAGCTAAAGTTAGTTTACCTTTGAAGAAGGAATAGGTTTGTAGCATAGGAGCAATAGGCCACACCATATAAGCTAGGTGTGTAGTAAGCTATACCATCTAGGTTTGTGTGAGTACATTCCCTGAGGCTAACACAAGGACAAAACCACCTAACAACACATTTGTCAGAAGGTATCCCCAGTGCTAAGTGACACATGACTATAGTTTGCCAGCCCTGATCTAAAGCTATAATTCAAGAAAACTTAAAATATTTACTAGTTTAAACATAAGTATGTAGTGAGCCCAGACTGATTAATTATGAGTTATACTCATTTCTTTGTTGATTTGTTTAATAAATGATGTATTTCTGAGTGATAATCATATAGTCTGGTCCCTTTCCAATAACTTTATACCTATATTTTATTATGAAGATGTAAACTCTGAACTTTAGTTTAATAATAGCATATTTCTGAACCAGGAATTTAGGTTTTTAAAAAGTTTTTGCCACAAATACTTAGGTTAAATCTGTCACAGAAATGATGTATCACATGCTATAACTGCAAAATAAGGGGACAGAGAGATGAAGGTTAAGATGATGCGTCCCAGAGAGTTGGTCTTTCATTCTGCTATTCATTCAAACAATATTCACATGTCAACATGTGCAAGGCACTAGAATGCATTCCTTGGAGAATTCCAGGATGACATAGACTTAAACATGATCTTCAAAGTCTCCAGTGCTTTCTTTGGATAAAATGAGCATAGAATTGCCCTGGCCTTGGGAATTAGTTTAGGGGAGAGCACATGACCAAGCTAGAACAAGTGGACTCTTGCCATGAAATTTTAGCCTCAAGTGGAATACCTTCGCTGGAAGAGCATGCAACTATGTCATTGAGGAGACAGTTCATTCGTTCCTGCCCTGTGCTACGTAGAGTTGCCCTTTTTCCAAGGATGTTTGGTTTGCAAAGGGGATTAAAAAGAAATCATACTGGAAAAGTAAGTTGGAGTGAGCTGTGGTAAGCTTTCAAAACCAGAGGGAGGAGCATGAACTATATTCTATAGATAAAAAAGCTTCCTCTAATACCATAATTGATTTTAGTGGGTTAGCAATAAACCAGGTGAATACAACATCCATGTCCATGATGTGCTAAAGACCAGCCTGAGTTATGCTAGGTAGAAGGCTGATTACAGATTGGAAGTATTTGGCATTCCATGCAGATTTTCCTGTTCTGCTGCTCTACAGCAGGGTTTCTCAACCTCAGCACTGTAAGAATTAAAGAAATAGGAAAGAAACATGAAGGGTGGCTCGACAGTCAACAAGGACAGGTTCATTTTAGAAAACAAACCTGAGAGGGGCTTCTGGCCGAGTTAGGTCAGAGCCCACTCTCTTACACACTAAGAGGTTTTAAGGATTCAGGGTGGAAGAGTTTATCAGAGGCTTGGACTGCTTCTGTGTCTGTTGTGCTTATCTGGGAGGGAGAGTTGTGTGTCTGTTCCCATACATCTTTCTGCAGCTGCAGGCATACCCCCCAAGTCTGCTTTTAGCTTCCCTAACTTAGTGCACCTGAAGGGAAAGGAATGTGCTTATTAGGGCCCACTGTTTTACTGGGGCCCATTGTATGAGGGTGAAGTTTGGCAGTTACCCAAGAGCCTTTCTCCCCACCTCTGTTTATCTGTGTTTTACTGTCTGCTCTTTCTGGCTGCTTGTAGTTAGAAGAGAAGTGATTTCCTTGAAATGCATGACACTAGAAAGGGAGCTGGAACTTAAAGTGGTGGTGTTTGTCCAACATGACGGTGCTCCTGCTCTGTCAAGCACTGGTGACACTTGGGCTGGATAATTATTTGTTGTGGGAGACTGCTCTGTGTCTTGCAGGAGGTTGAGTCTCCACCCACCAGATACTACCAAGTAGTACCACCTCTCCTGCTACAATAGGAAAAAATGTCTCTAGACACTGACATGTGTGCCCTGGAGAGTGGTATAGTTTCCTATTGCTGTGGTAAGAAATTATGACAAAGTTAGTGACTTAAACACAAATTTATTCTCTCACAGTTCCAGAGGTTGGAAGTCTGAAATGAGTCTTATGAGACTAAAATCAAAATATTAGCAGGGCTGGTTCCTTCTGGAGGCTCTGAGGGGAGAATCCATTCCCTTGTCTTCTTTCAACTTCTAGTAGCCACCTATATTCCTTGGCTTGTGGCCTCATTTACATCTTCAAAGTGCATCTTTCCAAACTCGACTTCTGTCATCCTATCGCCCTCTCCTCCACTCTGACTCCTTCTACCTTCCTCTTAGAAGCACTGTCGTGATTCTCTTGGGCACACCTGCATAACCCAGGCTCATCTCCTTATCTCAAATCTTTAACTTAATCACATCTGCACGGTGTTTTTGCCATGTGAGATAATGTTCACAGGTTCTGTGAGTTAGGATTAGACATGTTTGGGGGCCCATTATTCAGTCTACCACTAGGGCAAAATTGCCCCATGTTGAGAACTGCCACCACAGAAGAATGGGGTCAGATAACCTAGATTTGAGTCCCAGCTGCACTTACCTACTAGCTGTGTGACATCAGTTTTCTGTTTTTTCTTTTTTTTTTTGGTGGGTGGGGGAAACAGAGTCTTCCCCTGTCTCCCAGGCTGCAGGGCAGTGGCAAGATCTTGGCTTACTGCAACCTCCGTCTCCCAGGTTAAAGCAAGGCTCCTGTCTCAGACTCCCGAGTAGCTGGGACCACAGGCGTGTGCCACCACACCTGGCTCATTTTTGTATTTTTAGTAGAGATGAGGTTTCACCATGTTGGCCAGGCTGGTCTCAAACTCCTGACCTCAGGTGATCCACCCATCTCGGCCTCCCAAAGTGCTGGGATTACTGACGTGAGCCACCACACCCGGCCAACATCAGTTTCTCATCTGTAAAATGGGGCTAGTAGTAGTACTTACCCCATGTAATTTTTTTTTTTTGAGAAATAAATGAGATAAAGCACACAAAGTCAAGCAGTTATCAAAGTCCTTGTGATATGGTTCTTAATACTTGTTACCTATTGAAAATAAAAGTAAAGTTACATTTAGGATTTGTAAATATGTGGATTAACTTCATGGACAAATGTAGAAAATGCCAGTGGCCTCTAAGGAACAAGCCCCTGGCTAACTTGGAGTAAATAGCACAATCATAATTGTTTAATTATGAACATGCTCTAATTCTCATGCCATTCTTACAAGGTATGTGAGGTCACACAAGAGTTTCTCCAATAAGTTTTTATATATTTATTGAAATGTACTAAAAGTTTCTATTTTATGCTTTTTACATGTAGTAACTCATTTAATGCTCACAACTACTCTGAGACATAGATAATATTGTTATTCCCATTTTACAGATGAAGGAACGGGGGCACAGAGAGATTCGAGTTGTCACCCAAGCTCACATAGCACCAGTGACAGAGGTGAGATTTGAATCAGGCAGCCTCTGTCTAGAGTTCCCTTCCTAACCTCCATTCTATACTGCTTTCAAAGATTCAGCCCTTCCCTCAAATCACGTTTTCTTACTTAGACTAGGGTTTGATTCATGTTTACTCACTGGGAATAAAGTCAGTTAAACAGGATGAGAGAACAGGAAAGTCTTTCAAAATGATGCTTCTGTCTACTTACATTGTCTGTTACTTTAACAACTTAGGGATTCTTGGAGCAAGTAAAGAACCAAATATAAAGACTGCTTTGTGGGAGGTAGCTTGGATCCTTCATCAGTTTTTTTTCCCCCATAACTCCTGAGTTCCACTGGAGACACAGATTCTCTGGGGGTAAGATTAGCAGATTCGTATTTTAACAGACCCCTGGCAGTTCTTCTCTATGCTAAAGTTTGAGAACACTGCTTTCAGCATTTCTAATCTCATCTCAAATTCATCAGGGAGCTATTTCCTCCTTCATGAAAAAATCTTTGACTTAATGATAGCTACCCAGGCCTACCTTATTAGCTAAAGGGGGCATAGAGACTTAACTCTCAGTGGTTGACAATTATTGTAAAGCAATTCTTGCCGTTATTTTTCTCCCCTAAGGGTAAACTTAGCAGCAAATGCCATACTAGTAACTTAACCAATTGAAAGGGTAACAACAAAACTAACAACCAAGTTTGCTTTTGATAGGTAGAATTGGCTGCCTATAAGGTGTGACATGAAAGTTGAAGGAAGGCTCACTTTTGCAAATATCTTTCCCACTGTTCTGCCAGGGGGAAGCAATTTTTTGGTTTGGGTTCTCCTAAATTCCAAATACGTTACCTAGGAGGAGTAATAAGTTATACATTAAACTGTTATGATTCAACCACAGCTTTAAAAAGATTGCAAAATTAGCTCTCAGGTTACTTAGCAAATAACCAATTAAGGTCTTGAGAGGATAATATTTGGGATGGGTAAATTTAGGTGGGTAGAAAAAGGCTGAGCAAAGTCAAGAATGTAGGCTGTTACCAAAGGCCAAATGGCTATACTGGACCAGCATATCTTCTTCTGCTATTTCCTTTATGCCCCTGAGGGTTCTTCTGAAGCAGGAGTTGGCAAACTTTTTCTTTTCTTTTTCTTTTGAGACAGAGTCTCACTCTGTTACCCAGGCTGCAGTGCAGTGGCATGATCTCAGCTCACTGCAACCTCCACCTCTGGGACTCAAGCAATCCTCCCGCCTTAGCCACCCGAGTAGCTGGGACCACAGGTGCACACCACCACACCCAGCTAATTTTTTTGTATTCTTGGTAGAGACAAGGTTTCACTATGTTGCCTAGGCTGGTCTCAAACTTGTGAGCTCAAGCGATCCGCCTGCCTTGGCCTCGCAAAGTTCTGGGATTACAGGTGTGAGCCACCACACCTGGCCACATACTTTTTCTATAAAGAACCAGATAGAGGCTGCGCATGGTGGCTCACGCCTGTAATCCCAACACTTTTGGAGGCTGAGTTGGGCAGATGACCTGAGGTCAGGAGTTCAAAACCAGCCTTGACCAATATGGTGAAACCCTGTCTCTACTAAAAATACAAAAATTGGCTGGGCATTGTAGCATCTGCCTGTAATCCCAGCTACTAGGGAAACTGAGGCAGGAGAATCACTTGAACCTGGGAGGCAGAGGTTGCAGTGAGCTGAGACTGCACCATTGCACTCCAGACTGGGCAACAAGAGGGAAACTCCATCTAAAAAACAAACAAACAAAAAAAAAACAGACAGAAAATATTTTAGGCTCTTCAGTCATGTGGTCTCTGTCGCAACTGCTCAACTCTGCCATTGTAGTGTGAAAGCAGCCATGGACAATATGTAAACAAAACAGTGTGGCTGTGCTTAGTTATGAATCCTAATATTTGAATTTAATATAATTTTCATGTTATAAATTTTTAATTATCTTTTTTCTCAACCATTTAAAAATATGAAAATTATTCTTAGTTCAGGGCACATATAAAAACAGATGGTGGGCTGGATGGGCCAGTTTATTGATCCCTGTTCCAAAGCAAAATCAATTTGCTGTTTTCAATACATACTCCATGCTATCCTACTTCTTTACATTTGCTCTCATTATTCCTTCCACTTACGTAGAAGGAGCCCTACACACCCCAACCTACATGCCCATATGTACCCATCACCTAGTTCAATTATTAGCTTATTTTCAAAGTAAACTCTCATCCTCTAAGTGCCTTCATCTATACTTCTCTGATGGCCTTGATCATGGCAGATTTGTATTACTTTGTGGTCTGTGATTTTTTTTTAAATTTTATTTGTTTATGTATTTATTTATTTTTGAGATGGAGTCTTGCTCTGTTGCCCAGGCTGGAGTACAGTGGCACGATCTCTGCTTACTGTAACCTCCGCCTCACGAGTTCAAGTGATTCTCCTGCCTCAGCCTCCCGAGTAGCTGGGACTACAGGCACACACCACCGCGCCCAGCTAATTTTTGTATTTTTAGTAGAGATGGAGTTTCACTGCGTTGTCCAGGCTGGTCTCAAACTCCTGAACTCATGATCCTCCCGCCTTGGCCTCCCAAAGTGCTAGGATTACAGGCATGAGCCACTGTGCCCAGCCAGGATGTTTTATTTTTATATCCTCCATGGCACCGAGCCTAACAGAGTTAGCAAAGTGTCCTAAGTCAAGGAAGAACCATCAGCATTTAGGAAACAGCATAAAGATTGTACCCGGCCAAAAGTGGAATGAAAGTAGTTAAAAGAGAAGTGAAAAAGTTTCTGAACACCTATAGTGGTTTGAATGACAGCCTCCCAAAAGATAGGTCCTTGTTCTAAAACCTGAACCCGGACAGGCGTAGTGGCTCACGCCTGTAATCCCAGCACTTTCAGAGGCCAAGGCAGGTGGATCACGAAGTCAGGAGTTCAAGACCAGCCTGGCCAACGTAGTGAAACCCCATCTCTGCTAAAAATACAAAAATTAGCTGGGCATGGTGGCGTGCGCCTGTAGTCCCAGCTACTCGGGAGGCTGAGGCAGGAGAATCACTTGAACCTGGGAGGCGGAGATTGTGGTGAGCCAAGATCATGCCACTGCACTCCAGCCTGGGCAACAGAGTAAGACTCCACTCAGATAATAGACAGATAAATAAATAAATAAATAAAACCTGGACCCTGTGAATGTGACCTTATTTGGAAAAAGGGTCTTTGCAGATGTAAGTAAGTTAAGGATCTTAAGATGAGATCATCCTGGACTACACCCAATGATAAGTGTCCTTAAAGAGACAGAAGAGAAGACACACAGAGAACGCCATGTGAAAATGGAGGCAGAGATTGGAGGGATATAGGCACCTGGAATGCAGAGGGAGTGAATTCCTGCCAACACATAAATTTCAGACTTCTGGGCCCCAGATTGTGAAGAATAAATTTCTATTGTTTTAAGCCACTCAGTTTGTGGACATTTGTTACAGAAGCCCCAGGAAGCTAATACAACCCTCACCACCTGCTTTCCCAAGTTGTGTTAACAAATATCTAATATTTATTTAGCACTTGTTATATTCAGCTTTAAATAGATAATTACATTAAACTTTCACAGCAATCTTATAAAATAGGCATTATTATTATTCCTTGTACAGATGAAGAAACTGACATCTGGAGAAGTTGAAGTAATTTGCACAAAGATTCACTTGGCTAGTAAGTCATGAAACCAGAATTGAACCCAAGCAATCTGATTCCAGTTCTCTTCTCTTTTTTAAAAAAATTATATATATATATATTTGTTATTATACTTTAAGTTCCAGGGTACACGTGCACAACGTGCAGGTTTGTTACATATGTATACATGTGCCATGTTGGTGTGCTGCACCCGTGCACAACGTGCAGGTTTGTTACATATGTATACATGTGCCATGTTGGTGTGCTGCACCCGTGCACAACGTGCAGGTTTGTTACATATGTATACATGTGCCATGTTGGTGTGCTGCACCCATCAACTCGTCATTTACCTTAGGTATTCCTCCTAATGCCATCCCTCCCCCCTCCCCCCACCCCATGACAGGCCCCGGTGTGTGATGTTCCCCACCCTGTGTCCAAGTGTTCTCATTGTTCAATTCCCACCTATGAATGAGAACATGTGGTGTTTGGTTTTCTGTCCTTGAGATAGTTTGCTCAGAATGATGGTTTCCATGTCCCTACAAAGGACATGAACTCATCCTTTTTTATGGCTACATACTATTCCATGGTGTATATGTGCCACATTTGCTTAATCCAGTCTATCATTGATGGCCAGTCCTCTTCTCTTAATCACTGTTACCTGTTAGGTTCTTAATTATTCTCTTTACATTTCACATACCTTAACAGAGAGGAAGAAATGTTGGTTAATGACTTCCTTCTTTGGGGAATGATATTTCCTAAACTGGATTTCTGCTCTCCCAGCTACTCATTCTTGGTGAACAAGCATAGAATAGTCTACTGCTCAGGTCAGGACAACAGAATCTCTCTCTGGGTCTCCTGCCCTTCATCCTCCTCTGATTCCTAAGGTGGGGGAGATTGGAAGCTTTATGTTAGCCTTTGAAGAGTATGGCCTTCATGAAAGTCTGTTTCCCTGAGCAGCTCTATTTGAATGCATTTAATAACTGTAGCTTCTAGTTTCCAATAAGGAAAATAAATAAGAGGAAACACAACTGCAGGCAGCACTGGGATGATGTCAACGATGGAAATATCAGCATGGTTCCTGGAAAAGTCATGGAGAGCAAAGTGCTCAAGAGCCATTGAAATCCTTTCATAGGAATAGGTTCTGAGGACCAAATGTTGTTAGAGTCTTCAGGGAAGCAAGATAGCACAGTGGTTAAGAGCATGAATGCACTTGGGTCTACGTTTGAACATCCTGGCATTATCACTTACTAGCTCTGTGACCTGAGCAAATAACCTTGAGTCTCAGTTTTCTCATCTTCAAAGTGGGGAATAAAAATATTATCTACTTCATAGGTAATATTTATGTAGAACACTTGCACACGTAAGCCCTCAATATTATCAAAGTGTTAGCTGTTAAATTGTGTATGAAAGTCTTGAATGAAGGTTTTCACTCACTGCCTTTTCTCTCACCACCACGCTTACTCCTTTCCCTTTTACTAAATATAATTTTGCCACTTCGGCTGGGCGCGGTGGCTCAATGCCTGTAATCCCAGCACTTTGGGAGGCCGAGGCAGGCAGATCACTTGAGGTCAGGAGTTTTGAGACCTCCTGAAACCTCATCTCTACTGAAAATACAAAAAATTAGCCGGGCGTGGTGGCGCATGCTCGTAATCCCAGCTACTAGGGGGGCTGAGGCGGGAGAATCACTTGAACTCTAGAGGTGGAGGTTGTGGTGAGCTGAGATCGCACCATTGCACTCCAGCCTGGGTGACAAGAGTGAAACTCCATCTCAGGAAAAAAAAAGAAAAAAAAATTTGTCACTTCATTAACTTTTGAGTACCTCTATGGAGACCAAAAGTAAGTCGGCAAGAATAAAAAGAAGAATGCACAAAGCTTACACAAACTTTCCTTGAAAAATAATTACAAAAATAAAAAATGTTTTCAGAAAAAAGAAATTTTACATTACCAAAATCAAGATTATTTTACTCTATTCTAACCCAACAGATGCAGGTTATTTCATAACCCCATTTTGCGGAAATTTAGGTAGGGCCATTTTCATCACTTAATTCCTCTCATCCCCCACTCCTGCTGCCTCCTAGAAGCATTCATTATCTCAAGATAATTTCACTGATTATTGAGGCATTATTATTCTGTCGCTTCTCCTGTGACCTCTTCATTTCTGAAATCACTCCTTTGCTTCAAAGATGACACACTGGTAAGGATACTAATTTTCCCCTACTCTTGTATTAACCAGGTCCCATAGCCCCAGCATCTGAAATTTGAAAAACCAGAATGTATAATATCATTAGTAGAAAATAGCATATGTAGCAGTCATTGCAACAGCCATTTTGCTGATAACACTTCCTGCTTTCTTATCACTGTTTTCTATCACCATTACTTTCAAAGCATTTTCTGTCTGCTTGATACAGATTACATACATATGGATTTTTGTATAGTAATGCTTATGGAATATAGTATTATATACTCTTCATATTTGGTATTATTTGTTGATGGATTGAGACCCAGGGAGCATTAAATAACTGCCGAAGCTAGTGCAGTGAATTCATCGTGAAACCTTGAATCCAGAATCTGGATTTTGACTCTGCACTCTTGAGCTTATGGTAGAACTATATGCCTTAGCCCTTGCAAGCAATAAAGAGTATCACTGGGCTTTAACATAGTTACTATAGTACCTCCTTTTCCTTAGTCTGCTTAATTCTATCCCATCCTAAAGAACTTTATCTTGGTCTGTCCTGTCACTCTGTCTTCCCTGCAAAGTTTCCCTTCATACCTTCATTCTTTCCCTTACCCTACTGGCATCTGATTCCATCTTCAGCCACTGTACTAACTATTGTTATCGTCAAAGTCAGCGATGAACTCCTTGCTTGATCTCCATGAGGCCCCTTCTCAGTCTTTAATTGATTCCATATTATCTGAGATGACAGAGCATGGACACTTTCTCGAAATTCTTTTCTCCCGCTATTTAGCCGTGCTCACCTGTTCTGATCTTTGCCCTGTGACTTCTTCTGAAAACTCCTTTTTGTTAGTAAAGATTTATTGAGCATTACTGTGGAACAGACATCATGTTAAACACTTTACCTGAGTAATTTAAGGGTCAGCCTTTCTATCGTGCAAGAATCATCTTTCCCTAATTATTTTTTGGGAGCTGGGTGTGTGTCACATTCCACTCCCATGTTTATCTGCACTGCTGCTTGCTTCATCTCTGTCACCAGCCCCTAAAGATTGTGAAATCTGAACACAGATAGTTACCACTTTGATGGGTCCCAAAATGTGTAAATCAGAGATTTGGAGATTTTTTCTACTTTGGGAGGAAAAATGTGGGACATGGTAGTCCAGTCTTTACAGGGGCACACAAAAGATAGCTTCCCTCATAACAAAATTAATTCATGATACCATAGATCCCAAACAGTTTTTCTGAAAACTCAGTTATAGGATCTGAGTGATGTACGGATGAGTGTTAAAGGTTTTTACATGTGAAGGTGTTGTCCTTCATTGTGGCTCTTGCATTTTGGTAGAGGCCAAAAAAAAAAAAAACAAAAAAAAAAAAGCAAAACAAAAAAAATCCTTTTCCAAGGAAAAATTCCCCTCTTTAAAGGGAACTACATATTGAAAACTTATGTGGGAGGTTTGGGTGTCCCCAGTCTTGGGTCACTACCCAGAAAAAAAGAGCATGCTAGAAAGCCTTCAGGCATTCTACAGGAGAAAATCCCATGTTTAGGTTTTAAAGCCCCTCTATTTTCCCCCTAATCCTTTCCTGTTATTCTTTGCTACCTCAATTGTCTGTCCTCTTAAATAATGATTCCAATATTCCCCAGACCTGGGATACAGGTCTGGTTTTTTTGGAACAGAAAAAGCAATTACTCCATCACAGAAATGGTGTGTGATGTGAGAGAACCAGATTACAACATCAGTCTTCTCTCAATTCTCCACCCCCTCATTTCTTACAAAGGGATTGTTCTTGCTCCTTAATATCTCTGGAGTCAGCCTTTGGGTGTAGGAGAGCAGCTCGGGAGAGACTGCTAACATGAGCAGAAATGGCTTGTCTCTGTTCAGGATTCTAATGCAATCCAGGTCTCCCTGCGCTGCTATGCTGTATACATTTTCCATCCTTACCATTATGCAAAGCCATATAAAGACCCATCTGCCTTGATGTGCTGTGCCCCCAAATACAAACATGAGGACTTTGACCTTCATGTGTTGTGACTTAGCACAGACATCACGCCCAGCTTAAGTTTTTTCTTTATTTAACATTTCCTTCACTCTGAGTGAACGTTCTGTCTCCTTACATACTTGGAACCATCTAGATTCTCCTTTCACTTAAATGATCAAAAATGCTCAGGATTTTGCCTTAAAGAAAACTTGTCATTTGGCTTCTTTGTCATCTATTGATTAAGGTTGGAAGCTATTTCGTCTTAGTGACAGTCTCTCGGCTTTGCTACAACACCTAATACAAGAATTCTCCACTCATTAAATCATAACCCCCTTTGGCTGAACTTGTTCAAGGAATAAAACAAATGCTTCATCACATAGAATTGTGATTTCTTAGCCAGTATAAGATTTAATGGGCATTTTTTAGTCACGGTTATAGTTACTGTTTACCAACCTTAAAAATTAATTTCAGTATTGTATTTCATTTAGTCATCTGTCCCCTTTAAAAATGGCAACAAATAATACTGGAAGACAGCTTTTCTTGGGTTTGTTTATTGGATTATCTTTAATAGCCCTGTTTTTGTATTTATCGCCAGGGCTCAAGCACAGTCAAATCATCATTAATTAAAATGTGCAAGGCACCTACAAGCAGCATAAATAAATCAGAATGGAGAGGCCAGCCTCGTCTGAGTGTCTTGCGATGTGGGTTAGCCTAGAGGAAAGGCATGCTCTCTGAAAATCAGAAAAGAGCTTTTTTCACCCAGTTAAAAGCAAGGAAATATGAAGCCACTGATTGTCCAAGAGAAAGGTCTTTTCAGGCCCCTCCAAGGGTTAACTTTATGACAAAATGAAAGATTATACTCTGCCATCTGTCGCTGAAACCCTGTCTCCATTTTATATTCAAGCCTTGGAGCAAAGAGAAACTAAAGGAAATGGAGAGACTTAAATGTAACTAGGAGCTGTTTCATAAGTTGATTTCTCATTTGTCTTCATCAGAAAGATTTCAAGATTGGGCCATTTAATAGACTCTCACTGACATCTGAGGGGAAGATGAGCAGTCAACTGTTGGAGATACTGGAAGAGGAATGCATTCTGCTGTGGGGATTGATGGGAAAATAAGGAGGAGGCAGAACTCTAGGTCCTAACATGGAGACTGATTAAACTAAAAGCCCAAGAAGCCGGTGCTTCTTGGAACAATGGCTTCTGTGGCCCTGTGGAGGCAGCATCCTGCATCCATCCAGGGAAAGACAGGTGGCGCTCTACAGGGAAAGGTGAAGTGGCCAAGGTGGTGTTCTTGAGAAAGGCAATTGTGAGAGTCTTCTCACATTGTAGGGGTTCAGTTCTGAGGAGAAAGAACATTTGTCAATAAAACAAACCGTGAGGAAATCACAGCCTTTATGATGAAACGACCTTCTCAAAGCTTGATTCCTCCGACTCCATCATAATCATTTACCAGAAGTTCATCTGACGGGTGTGTTGCGCCTCAGTGAATCTCAATGGTCTCCCACAGAATTTCACTTGAGAAATGGGATCTGAGGGCCTGGTGTGGTGGCTCACGCACGCTTGTAATCCCAGCACTTTGGGGGGCCGAGGTGGGCGAATCACCTGAGGTCAGGAGTTCGAGACCAGCCTGACCAACATGGTGAATCCCTGTCTCTACTAAAAACACGAAAATTAGCCAGGCATTGTGGCTTACGCCTGTAATCCCATCTACTTGGGAGGCTGAGGCAGGAGAATCACCTGAACCTGGGAAGCGGAGGTTGCAGTGAGCCAATATCGTGCCATTGCACTCTAGCCTGGGTGATGGAGTGAGATTCTGTCTCAAAAAAAGAAAGAAAAGAAAAGAGAAAAGAAAAGAAAGAAATGGGGTCTGCAAAGAGTTTTGTTTTTTCAATTCATCGATGCCTTATGAGGTAGATGGGCTGTTAGTTCCACTCTAGTGCAAGAACCACTCCCTCTTTCCTCTCCGCCTCAGAGTTTACCTGTTTATTCCAGAAACAAAGGCACAGACGTCATTGTCAGGTTGTGCACTTGAATTTCAACTCCAAACTGACCACAGTTAAGCTTGAAGCAAATTGAAAGACTCTGGGTAGATAGTATGGGAAAGTCTAAACAAAACATTGGTGGCCAGGAAGAATGCCTCATGGTGACATGTAAGGAGGCCAGCCAATGCCCAGACAAGACAAGGAGAGCCTCAGGAAAGACAGGTTAGTAGCCACACCCTCTGAGTTCTCATCCTGTCCTATTGAAGAGGAAATGAGTCTCTGAATAAGAGTCTTTCTCCTCATCTAGAATCCTAAAATGTTAAAGCTGGAAAGAACCTGAATATACTGTCTAAAGCCAAGCCTTCATTTTACAGGTGAAGAAAACTGAGGGTCTTAGAGGTCAAGGCACTAGTCTGTGGTCACACAGCTGCTTCACGACAGACCCAGAAGTAGCCTGCGATTTTCCTGAGGTTCAGTTCACATCTCTCTGCTCTGAGGAGCCATTTATTTTATTTTAATTCTTTTAAAAAATGTATTTTATTTTTAATGGATAATTAATAATTGCATATATTTATGAGGTACAATGTGATATTTTCATATATATGTATTCATTATGGAATAATTAAATCAAGCTAATTAAGGAAGAATAATTTATTTTTCTTTCTTTTTTTTTTTTGAGACGGAGTTTTGCTCTGTCACCCAGGCTGGAGTGCAATGGCGCAATCTCGCCTCACTGCAACCTCTGCCTCCCAAGTTCAAGAGATTCTCCTGCCTCAGCCTCCCAGGTAGCTGCTCCAGGCGCCCACCACCATGCCTGGCTAACTTTTGTATTTTTGTAGAGACAGGGTTTCTCCATGTTGGCCGGGATGGTCTCGAACTCCTGACCTCAGGTGATCTGCCTGCCTCAGCCTCCCAAAGTGCTGCGATTACAGGTGTGAGCCACCGTGCCCAGTGAACAATTTATTTCCTAATCATCATGAAGAGAAGAAAAATAATTATTTATTCTCTGTTCATGTAAGTATGTCCAAGTAATTTATTAAGGAGTAAGAAAAGAGGACTAAAACCCTTAACTAAAAATGAAGTAAAAAGTTTAGATTTCTGGCCTTGCACATGTAGTTCCAGCTACTAGGGAGGCTGAGGTGGGAGGAGAATCACTTGAGCAGAGGAGTTCAAGGCCATAGTGTGCTGTGATCGCACCACTGCACTCCATCCTGGGCAACAGAGCAAGATGCTGTTTCTAAAAATAAATAAATAAATAGAAATTTAGATTTCTAAGAAAAATTATCTTGATTATTGACTGCAATGTTACTTTTTTTTTGAGATGGAGTCTGGCTCTGTCGCCCAGGCTGGAGTGCCGTGGCACAATCTCGGCTCACTGCAAGCTCCGCCTCCCAAGTTCATGCCATTCTCCTGCCTGAGCCTCCCGAGTAGCTGGGACTACAGGCGTCCACCACCACGCCCGGCTAATTTTTTGTATTTTTTTTAGTAGAGATGGGTTTTCACCGTGTTAGCCAGGATGGTCTCGATCTCCTGACCTCATGATCTGCCCGCCTCAGCCTCCCAAAGTGCTGGGATTATAGGCGTGAGCCACCGCGCCCAGCCTGTTACTTTCTTTTTAATAAAATTCTCTATTATTTCTAGAGTATGGCCAGACATGGTACATAAACCTTCAAAAGTGTCCTGGCGTGTCCATCTCTCCTCCTACCCAATAAATCACGTTATTCTCATCTCCATTTCCAGTTACCCTCTGAAATTTCCCAATTCTGGTAATATTCCCTTTAAATGTTAGGAGAATGCAAATTCATTTTTAAAATTCCTGTATCCACTTAGCAAATTATAGCTAAAGCTAAAATTTCAATACTTCATCAATCTTATTTCTAAATAGAAAACAGGTAAGTACAGGCAAGTCTGAATTATAGAACTTTTTGAAAGGAATTTAATTGACTTAATTGCAACAAATGAGTTTACAAGATTTAAAAAAAGAGATGTTGGGAGTGGGCGGCTGGATAAGAATGAGCTGTAATCACCATAAGAATTATTTTCATTTTTCTAGGCTGGCACTGTGCCTCACATCTGTAATCCCAGCATTTTGGGAGGCCAAGGCGGGCAGATCACTTGAGGTCAGGAGTTCGAGACCAGCCTGGGCAACATGGTAAAACCCCATCTCTACTAAAAACACAAAAATTAGCCAGGTGCGATGGTGTATGCTTGTAGTCCCAGCTACTTGAGAGGCTGAGGCAGGAGAATCGCTTGAACCTGGGAGGCAGAGGTTGCAGTGAGCCAAGATGGTGCCACTGTACTCCAGCTTGGGTGACAGAACAAGACTCCATCTCAAAAAAAAAATTATTTTCATTTTTCCTAAGGAAGAAATTGGCAAAGTTTGTTTGCAGCTGGAGCACAGTCTTAAAATCTTTGCCACATTATTGTCATGCTTAGCAAATACAAAGTATTCCCACCTCCACCAACTCCCTTAGGACTCAGACTTTGTAAGATTTACAGAGCTCTGAAGAAATGTCTTCCTTTTAAGACTATGAATTTATGGAAGCATCTGAAAATTAAAAATCACATAAAATAGTCATTTGCTAAATGCATCAAACCCTCGGGGGCTCTAATGAACAGTTGTGTTGAACTGGATACATAAAGCTTTCCATTTGTTGTTACCTCCAAAATCCTTGTCAAAGTTGTCATCATCCTGAAGGCCTGACTCATTTTTAGCGTATCTGAGCAGGCTGTTCCTATCTGTCAGTTATAATTGTTCTTCTCATTTCTCTAGTCATTTTGGTGAAGTTTCCCCCGGCTGCACAGCCCACCACACCTCCTCCCCCAGTTGTCCCAACTGACATACCTGGATTTGGTATTTGCTAAGATGTCCAGTTGTGAGCTCCCCCACTTCATTCTGGATGTGGCTCATCACAAACTGGCCACTGCTCTAGATTCGCCAGATTGGTGCCACTGAAACCTTTTTCCTTTTTTAAGAATTTTATATGAACTGATGAGGTTTCTTCTAGATGATTTTCCCCATATATTGTTACATTTTTTGTGAATAAAATAACCAATAATTCCTGGTGGACAATGCAGGATGTTTTAATAACTTTATTAGCTAGTTTCCCAACTTTGGAGTACATAGTTACTATTTTTTCCTCTAAAGTAGGTTGGGCACATTGGCTCACGCCTGTAATCCCAGCACTTTGGGAGGCCGAGGTAGGCAGATCACCTGAGGTCAGGAGTTCGAGACCAGCCTGACCAACATGGGGAAACCCCGTCTCTACTAAAAATACAAAAACTAGCTGGGTGTGGTGGCATGCACCTGTAATACCAGTTAGTCAGGAGAGTGAAGCGGAAGAATCGCTTGAACCCAGGAGGCGGAGGTTGCAGTGAGCCAAGATCATGCCATTGAACTGCAGCCTGGGCAAGAGCAAAACTCTGTCTTAAAAATAAATAAATAAATAAGTAAATAAAGTAAATATGTTTTACCTGTTTAACACCAGAGGGCTTGGCACGTGGGAGTCACTCGCTGCTTTTTGTTGTTGTTGTCACTGATTTTTCTCTTTCTTTTAAGTATTTAAGAAAATAAGATGCTGGGCTGGGCGTGGTGGCTCACACCTGTAATCCCAGCACTCTGGGAGGCCTAGGCGGGCGGATCGCTTGAGGTCAGGAATTCGAGACCAGCCTGGCCAACATGGTGAAACTCTGTCTCTAGTAAAAATACAAAAAATTAGCCAAGCATGGTGTGTGCACCTGTAATCCCAGCTGCTCAGGTGGCTGAGGCAGGAGAATTGCTGGAACCCCTGAGGCAGAGGTTGCGGTGAGGCGAGATCGCCTCACCACACTCCAGCCTGGGAGACAGAGTGAGACTCCGTCTCAAAAAAAAAAAAGAAGAAGAAAATAAGATGTCAAATAATGAGTTTTCATTACAAGTAGTATAATGGGCCAAAAAAATTACTTATTTTTGAAGAAGATCACTTTCTGATGTAAAGAAAAACAGTGCTGGGTGCAGTGGCTAACGCCTATAATCCCAGCACTTTGGCAGGCTGAGGTGGGAGTATTATTTAAGGTCAGGAGTTGGAGACTAGCCTGGGCCACATAGCAAGACCCCCATCTCCACACAAAAAATTAAAATTTAACTGGGCATGATAGTGTGTTCCTGTAGTCCCAGCTACTCAGGAGGCTGAGGTAGGAGATTGCTTGAGGCCAGGAGTTCAAGGTTATAGTTACTGTGATTGTGCTACTGCACTCCAGCCTGGGCAACAAAACAAGACTCTGTCTTAAAAAAAAAAAAAAAAAAGAAAAGAAAAGAAAAGAGAGAGAGAGAAAAACAAGCATGGTGATGAGCCAGGCACTGTGAAATGTGCTGGGGAATACAAAGATGAGCACATCACAATCAGTCTTTGATTCCAAGGGCTTTAAATACACAGTTAGTTTTCTTACCGTTAGATGATGTTGTAAACTTGCATGATCCGTAGCCTGCATTAGGGAACTGGGCCATGAAGTAGTAATGCAGTGGAACCTCATCCATTTATTCACATCACACTTGGTAGGCTCTCCTTCCTCTGATGACTATGCCACTGGAAAATGTGGTCCCAGAGTCACTCTAGCAGAGAAATGAGAGGAAGGAGGTTCAAACTTGAACTTACGTTCATTCTACCCACCATTCCTGGCTCAGACTCTGACACACAGCTAACTGCAAGGAAACCTGAGGATTGTTATCTTACTATGTGCAGAATAGAGGAACTGGGGTGATATTAAAGAAAAAATGATTTGCGACATTTGTGAAAATGGTAAGGTGGACTTTATTCAGGACCGTCATGATGGGTATAGCAACTACCGAAATGGAGTTGCACAGCAGTGGAGGGAGATTGGACTCAACTCTGTGTACAGCAAGGAAAAGTGGGAATGTATAGCCAAGAAGCACAGTGGATGGAAAAAGAAATACAAGGAATGGTTACTAAGAGGAAACATCAGAGGATTCTAGCTAACCGACCTAATAGGGTTCTTGCTGAAGGGAGATCTTCAGCAAGAAGAAGGGTTCTTGCTAGGGTGATCAGAAATCACCTGGGGGATGGTGAGAGATGAATTTGGTCAGGAATTAAGAGTGATCAGATATCAAGGATGAGGGATCATGGCTAAACTAGCTTAGCAGAATTCTTGCTAAAATCAGGCTCTCAAGGACAGGCCCAAGCGTGGGCCCTGTTGAAAAAGAGCTCAAAGGGGCTTGCTAGAATTTTGTCAAGAAGAGAGTCTTTGTCAGTAGCAAGCACTTAGCATTGTTTCTGTTGCATAACCAGAGATCATTTCCTCTGAATGTTTCATAGTATGTATCAACATGTAAAATCAACGTCAATATTTCCCACAACCATGGTAAACTAAATGTTTTTGTGGTCATAATGGTACTTCTCAAAGAGAGCTATTTATTCCTTTATTGAATCTGTCACATCAAAGAAATAGTGCACATTGATAAAGTTTTTATCTATGGCTGAAATCTTTGTAACTAATATTCATGTAAAAGCATACCTGAATTATAGTCAACATAATTGTTCTTTCTGCATCATATTTTAATAGTTAAAGCAAGATTCTTTGGCCACACTTTCTAATTCTTCTTTTATTTATTTATTTATTTTTGAGACAGAGTTTTGCTCTTGTTGCCCAGGCTGGAGTGCTATGGCGCAATCTCAGCTCACCGCAGCCTCTGCCTCCCAGGTCCAAGAAATTCTCCTGCCTCTGCCTCCCGAGTAGCTGAGATTACAGGCATGCACCATTATGCCTGGCTAATTTGTATTTTTAGTAGAGATGGGGTTTTTCCATGTTGAGGCTGGTCTCGAACTCCTGGCCTCAGGTGATCCGCCCGCCTCAGCCTACCAAATGCTGGGATTACAGGCGTGAGCCACCACGCCCGGCCCACACTTTCTAGTTCTTATTATGTCCTCGATGTAGTTGGTTAAATTGTGTCTCCCAAAAAGATATGCTGGAGTCCTAATCGCTCGTACCTGTGAATGTGACTTTATTTGGAAATAGGATTGCAGAGATAATCAAATTAAGGTGAGGGTACACTAGAATAAGGTGTGCTTTCAATCTAATGACTATTATCTTACTGAGAGAAAGAAGATGGAGATTTGGATACAGAGACACACAGACTCACAGGAAGAAGACCATGAAGACAGAGGCAGAGATTGAAGATACGTAGCTGCAAACCAAAGAACTTTAAGATTTGCTGACAACCATAAGAAATTAGGAGAGAGGCACAAAATGAATTTTTTCTTAGAGCCTCCAGAAGGAACCTACACTGCTGACACCTTGATTTTCTTTTTATTTTATTTTATAGAGAGGGGGTCTTGCTCTTTTGCCCAGGCTGGTCTTAAACTCCTGGGCTCAAGTGATCCTCCCACTTCTCTCTTCCAAAGTGCCGGGATTACAGGTGTGAGCCACCATGCCTGGCCAACATCTTGATTTCAAACTTCTAGCCTCAAGAACTGTCAGAGAATAAATTTCGGTTGTTTTAAGGAACCCATCCTGTGGCAATTTGTTACAGTAGTCCTAGGAAATTTGTGCTCCACTTACAAAGAATCTGGTATTTAAGTGAGAGAGATGCCATCTTTAGGGTCTTACTTTGTGCAAGGCACTGTTAGACATTGGTGATTCAAAGAAAGTGCAAGGAGCTTATAAACTACTGAAAGTGAAAGACATGTAATTAGATATATTTGAATTCAACTGTGGAAAAGCATTTTTGTCTTTTAGAATCCCCAACCCCAAAAAAGAATATAAAAGATTGTGTTATACATTACTACTTCTTATTCTTCCTCTAATAGTCAAACTACCCACTTCAGTTCAATACTTATCTATTGCCTAATGCCTAACTATAATCTTTTGAGACATTAAGTATATTACTGATATCATACAAACTATGATACAGGAAATATCCTATTTGTTTATGCTCAGTCTTAAGGGAAAATTATTGATGTGTTTATTAACACTTTTATGATTTAGAATGTTGCTACAAGCTAAAAAGTGTGGAACAGTTGATAATTTTTGGAAATCAATTCATATCCGGAAAACAAGGGCAAATCAAAAACAATTATTCATGATGCAGGTTGGTTTTTGAGGTCAAACAAAACAGTTGTTTTGTGTTTGAGATGGGATGTCCAGCTTAGAATATCTCTGCCTTAGTCTGTTCAGGCTGTCTCAACAAAACACCATAAGCTGGGTTGCTCATTCACAACAAAAATTGATTTCTCACTGTTCTAGGGGCTGGGAAGTTCAAGATCCAGGCCTCAGAAGATTTGGGGTTTGGTGAGGGCCATCTTCTCACTGTAGCCTTACATGGTGGAAGAGGTAAGGCAGCTCTCTGGAACCTCTTTTATAAGGGCACTAATCCCTTTCATGAGAACTCAGCCCTTATGAACTCATCGCCTCCTAAATTCTCTACCTCCTAACACCATCACTTTGACAATCAGATTTCAACATATGAATTTGTGGGAGTCACCAGCATCGAGACTATAGCAACCCCTTATTAGAAATCATTCATGAGGAACTGAAACTATTAGGAAACCGCTGTGTAAATGCTGGGAAACAAAGTCAGATAAATAATGCTGATAATTACCTGACTGCTTTTGGAATTGTCCTTTTTTGTGAACATGAGACTACATCATTGTCAGTTGATTGCAGAAGAACCACTATGATATTATAATGGGGTCCTGACTCCATGACTGTGTAATTCATGGCTTTCTAACGGTTTATTATTGACCTAACTTTGCAGCTCCCCTAGATCCCCTAACTCCACCATCTTGGGTTGCAACAAATGACCTGTTATTGCAAAACAGGTAATCTCACTTAGATAAGTATTAATCAGAGGGGCTTCACTTCCAGAGTTCATTTCAATGGTTTTCAACTCATTTGTAGAGTTTAACATCAGTAGCCCTTTCTCTTCCACAGGAGGGAGATGAACCATCCTGTTTGTTCAGTAATCAGTGAGAGCGTGGCTTTAACGTCTCTTCCACTCCTTTCTAGTTCAGGTCTTTCTTAACTTGACGGAGATAGCTTGGGCCAGGGAGGGCAGAGTGAAGATGAGATGGCAAAAAAAAAAGTGTGTGAACAGTTTTGATCAGCAGCATTGACTCTGTGCTAAATACTGTGCTCAGCTCTTTGGATGTTATTTCATTGAAATGGAAAGAACACTGTAAAGTTGTCTTGTGAGGCACACTTTCCTGTTGAGAAAATAAAAGCATTAAATAACTTGCCCCCAAATACAAAGCTATTAGGATCGAAACAAAGACTTGAGCCGGGATCTATCTAATTTCAAGGTCCTTGTTTTTTTGTACTACATTTCTCTTTGAGATACAGTTACTCAAAGGTGTCCAAACTTCAGTTAATGTCAACCTCTGCCTCACTCTGGTCCTGGTACCTTTCCCATGTTCGAGAAGATCATGTGGCACACTTCTCTAAATGTCTCTGTGCCATATCTCTTGGGATCAAAAGGCCATTCCAATAATTCTTCTGCATTTCTTAATGTATGCTCAGATGGCCCTGGTTTGCATTTAGAGAAAGGAAGCTAAGACCTTGGTGATAACTAAATATTTATATCTATTTTTTGATTATGTGCTTGTATTTAATTAAGTGGGTGCCTACTGTTGTGAAAATACTTTTGAATACAATTCTGAAGTTGTGCCAGGGAACTCTGACAATGGGTATGCTGGGAGCTGTCTGATTTCCTTGTCCTAGACAACTCATACAATGCAGTAGAAAAAGAATTCTTTATTCCCACTGCCTTTCCTTAGCCCTTCTTCAGAGCAGGGGAAGTGTGACTGTAGCTTTAAATAGTTTAAATAGTCCTTCAAATACGGCAAATAAAACAGTATCAATGAAAAAGAAGTTAAAATGAGCGGATTACTCATTTGAGTTTCACTTTTATCATTCAGTTTCACAGAACTCCAAAGAATAATGTGATTAGATGGTTTCTTTTTGCAAGGATTTTCCAGGTGAAAGATCTGAGCTATATATTGAGGAACCATAGGATTAAAATAGACATGGATTTGCTTCTATGACAGCATTTTGCAAAATAACATGACCAGGTACTATTGCTCATGCCTGTCACCCCAGCACCGTGGTCAAGGCAAGTAGATCACTTGAGGCCAGGAATTCAAGACCAGCCTGGCTAACATGGCGAAACCTCATCTCTACTAAAAATACAAAACTTAGCCAGATCTGGTGGCACATGCCTGTAATCCCAGCTACTCAGGAGGCTGAGGCATGAGAATCACTTGGGCCCGGCAGGCAGAGGTTGCAGTGAGCCGAGATTGTGCCACTGTGCTCCAGCCTGGGTGACAGAGTGAGACCCTGTCTCAAAACAAACAAACAAACAAAGCAAACAAAAACACACACACACAAAAACCCAACTCTGATGTGACCCATGGATAGAAAACAACAAATTAAGTTTTAATGAGACTATATATGCTTGTACTTTAAAATGGGGCTAATTCATAGATACAGAAAACTATACTTATGACAGTTTATGTAAATGAGCCACTGGACTGTCCAAATTTACCTCTTTTTATTGTATGGACCTAGTGAGTGCAGTGGTGTGATCTTGGCTTACTGCAGCCTCCACCTCCCATGTTCAAGTGATTCTCCTGCCTCAGCCTCCCGAATAGCTGGGATAACAGGCACCAGCCACCACATCCGGCTAATTTTTGTATTTTTAGTAGAGATGGGGTTTCGCCATGTTGGCCAGGCTTGTCTCAAACTCCTGACCTCTAATGATCTGCCTGCCTCGGCCTCCCAAAGTGCTGGGATTACAGGCATGAGCCACCATGCCCAGCTAGGAGACGTATATCCTTTTTTTGTTGTTTGTTTTGATTTTTTTGAGACAGTTTCCCTCTTGTTGCCCAGACTGGAGTGCAATGGCGCAATCTCGGCTCACCGCAACCTCCGCCTCCTATGTTCAAGCGATTCTCCTGCCTCAGCCTCCCGAGTAGCTAGGATTACAGGCATACGCCACCACCTCTGGCTAATTTTGTATTTTTTAGTAGAGACGGGGTTTCTCCATGTTGGTCAGCCTAGTCTCAAACTCCCGATCTCAGGTGATCCGCCTGCCTCAGCCTCCCAAAGTGCTGGGATTTACAGACATGAGCCACCATGCGCGGCCTAGGAGAAGTATATTCTAATTAACAGAGTCACTTAGGAAGAGCTGTTAAAAATAAAGATTCTCCCACACATTCTGATTCAATGGGAATGAATTGAGATCCAAATATGTGTACGTGTGTGAGTGTGTGTGTTTTGTTGTTGTTGTTGTTGTTTTGAGACAGAGTCTCGCTCTGTCGCCCAGGCTGGAGTGCAGTGGCGCGATCTCGGCTCACTGCAAGCTCCGCCTCCCGGGTTCACACCATTCTCCTGCCTCAGCCTCCCGAGTAGCTGGGACTACAGGCGCCCACCACCACGCCCGGCTAATTTTTTTTGCATTTTTAGTAAAGACGGAGTTTCACCGTGTTAGCCAGGATGGTCTCGATTTCCTGACCTTGCGATCCGCCCGCCTCGTCTTCCCAAAGTGCTGGGATTACAGGCGTGAGCCACCGCGCCCGGCCGTTTGTTTTTAACTCTCCAGTTGATTTTGGAGAATGCCAAAAGATTTAGGCTACCTTTCTAAGCATGATTTAGGAAAATCTCATCCATTTTCAATATTTGGATCCAATGGATTAGGAGGTATTATAAACATTAGAAGAGTTTCAAAGACTGATTCCAAGGCATCCCTCCAGCAATAGCAAACTAGGGTACAGGTTCAGGGAGAAAGTATACAGCAGAAGAGGGAACACTTAGTAATAAACAAGTGCTGATGTCCTGAACAGACTCACACTAAATTTGAACTTCTCTATTATTTTAGCCTTGGAAATAGTAGGTTATAGATGATTTAGTTTCTCTCCATTACACAGAACAGTACCTTGACGAATCAGCCAGGACTATAAGAAAATATTTGGACTTACATGATTGAGACAATTGCTATGTAAGATCACACACTTGAAACTCATATTTCTTGGCTTGTGAACACATGCATCGTGTAAAGCATGATGTCTTAAGACCCTGATCTGAGTTTGAGAGGAGTGGGAGAGAAATATCAGGAAAAAGCAAACTAAATGTCAAGGCAAGGTTATTTTTAAAAGGACCAACCAGAGGACTACATTTGTGACCCACCAATTCATTTTCTCCATCAGTTCATGGACCATTGTTGTTGCCTCTAATAAGAGGCATTTGTTTTCTCCATCAGTTCATGGAACCATAGTTGCTGACTCTAAAAAGAAGAGAAAAGGTATTTCATTCTTTTTCTTATATTGTCTTAGAGAAGCAAGGCAGATTTGGTATTCTTGGCTTGTGTAACATGTATTTCTCTCTTACAGTGCTCAAGTATCTTCATAGGAAGGCCATTTAGATGGTGAGTCTTTGAGTCATGGATCTCTCTTTAAAAATTCTACCAAGAAACACAGACACCAAATTTTGCATGCAATTTCAGGGACTTATGGACCCCAGCTTGACCTGTCAGCCTCGCAGGAAAACTAGTGGTGGGATTTCATTTCCATTCTACCAAATGAATTTCAGTTGATTAAAAAATGACCAATTGTTACACTCCATAGATCAGAATCTAGCCTCTTATACATGTGTGAATATAATCTTTTGCAGAGATTATTAGCCCTGTTGAAACTAATTTTTTTTTTTTTTTTTAGATGGAGTCTCTGTCACCCAGGCTGGAATGCAGTGGCTTAATCTTGGCTCACTGCAAGCTCCACCTCCCGGGTTCACACCATTCTCCTGCCTCAGTCTCATGAGTAGCTAGGACTACAGGCGCCAGCCACCACGCCCAGCTAATTTTTTTTTTTTTTGTACTTTTAGTAGAGACGGGGTTTTACCATGTTAGCCAGGATGGTCTCGATCTCCTGAACTCGTGATTCGCCCACCATGGCCTCCCAAAGTGCTAGGACTACAGGCGTGAGCCACCATACCCGGCCCTGAAACCAATTTTAAAACACTGAATCTCTATCGAGCCCTCACAATGTGCTTACCATGACTAAATGTATTTATATACATCATTTTAATTCTTAAAGTCTGCATAGATGAATGCACTAAAATACTCAAGAGTAAGTAACTTTTCCAGAGTCACACAGTTTTTGAGTCACAAACTTCAAAGCCAGTATCTAACCACCATCTACTCCTTTGCTTTCCCACCCTAGAAGGAAAACTTTACTCTCCACCTACTATGGTTGCAAATTTTGTAAGATGTGTTTTCCCTGGTAGAAGAGGCTTCAAGTAACGATCTATACCTAATAATATCCAACATTAATTTTGAAATTCTGACCACTGATCTTCATGAAGTTCAAAAGGAATTTACTGTTTCAGTTCTAAAATTAACACGACCAATTTAGTAAATCAGAAGATTATTTTTGTCCATTGTACTAGCTTATGATCTCCTTGAAAGCTGAAACTATGAATGCCTCACTTATCCTGCTCACATGTGGCACGCCTAGGCCTTAGGAGGATGCCCAGTGTCAAATACAGGAATGTGTTTGCTCCTCTCAGTTCTCAATGGCTTCCCAGAAGATACCATAGCTTCCCACAGATGTAAACCAGGAGAATCCTCTTGTAACAGCTTTAACAGGCCTGTTTCATTTTATTTCTACTAAGTAGCATACATCTAGCTCATTTTAAAATCCAGCTCTTGATCTTTAGTTTTAAAAATGTGTACCACTGGCTGGGCATGGTGGCTCACGCCTGTAATTCCAGCACTTTGGGAGGCAGAGGCGGGTGGATCACCGGAGGTTGGGAATTTGAAACCAGCCTAACCAACATGGAGAAACCTCGTGTCTACTAAAAATACGAAATTAGCCAGATGTGGTGGTGCATGCCTGTAGTCCCAGCTACTCAGGAGGCTGAGGCAGGAGAATCGCTTGAACTTGGGAGGCGGAGGTTGCGGTGAGCTGAGAATATGCCATTGCACTCCAACCTGGGCAACAAGAGTGAAACTCTGTCTCAAAAAAAAAAAAAAAAAAATTGTGTAACACTGGCCAGGCACGGTGGCTCACGCCTGTAATCCCAGAGGCAGGTGGATCACATGAGGTCAGGAGTTCGAGACCAGCCTGGTCAACATGGGGAAACCAGGTCTCTACTGAAAATACAAAAATTAGTGGGGCATCATGGTGCATGCCTGTAATCCCAGCTACTTGGGAGGCTGAGGCAGGAGAATCGCTTGAACCCTGGAGGCGGAGGTTGCAGTGAGCCAAGATCATGCCATTGCATTCCAGCCTGGGCAACAGAGTGAGATTCCTCTCAAAAAAAAAAAAAAAAAAAGAAAGAAAGAAAGAAAGAAAAAGAAAAAAAAGTGTACCACTGAAAAACTAACTTTAAAGTTTGAAATGCTATTATTCAGTACCAGGTATTATGTTCAAACCAATGTGGGGGCTTCTGTATAAGGGGCTACACATCATTGGGCAGATTTGATTAGCTGTGACAATTGTTTAGAGTCCTTAAAGAAGGCTTTAAGCACAGTCTAGGAGTGTACTATGTGATACGGTTTGGATATTTATCGCCACCCAAATCTTATGTTGAATTGTAATCCCCAGTGCTAGAGGTGGGCCTGGTGGGAGGTGAATTGATCATGGGGGCGATTTCTTATGGCTTAACACCACATACTCTTGCTGCTGTCATTGTGATAATGAGTTCTTGTGAGATCTGGTCATTTATAAGTGTGTGGCACCTCAACCTTCTCTCTCTTCCTCCTGCTCCCACTTTGCCTTCCACCATGAGTAAAAGCTCCCTGAGGCCTCCCCAGAAGCAGATGCTGCCATGCTTCCTGTAGTCTGTGGAACTGTGAGCCAATTAAACCTCTTTTCTTTATAAATTACTCAATCTCAGGTATTTCTTTACAGCAACACAAGAATGGCATAATACACTACGTAATAACAGCCACATATGAGTAGTGAGCACTTGAAATGTGGCTAGTCTTAATTGAGATATGCTCTAAGAAATTGAAGATAGTACATATAGCACATTTTAAAATGTGGCTATTAGAAATTTTTAAATTACATGTTGGCCTACATTAAATTCTATTGGAAGCCGGGCTCAGTGACTCACGCCTGTAATCCCAGCACTTTGGGAGGCCTAGGCAGGCGGATCACTTGAGGTCAGGAGTTTGAGACCAGCCTGGCCAACATGGAGAAACCTCGTCTCTACTATAAATACAAAATTTGCCAGGTGTGGTGGCACATGCCTGTAATTCCAGCTACGTGGGAGGCTGAGGCAGGAGAATCGCTTGAACCCGGGAGGCGGAGGTTGCGGTGAGCCAAGATCGTGCCATTGCACTACAGCCTGGGCAACAAAGGTGAAACTCCGACTCAAAAAAAAAAAAAAAAAAAAAAAAAAAATATATATATATATATATATATATATATATATAGGAAGGCACTGGTAGGGAATTTAAAGCACTGCTGTTGGCACAAGAACCATTGGTAGACAGCATTCTAAAGAATTAATTAAGGCCAGGTGTGGTGGCTCACATGTGAAATCCCAGCACTTTGGGAGGCCAAGGCGGACGGATCTCCAGAGGTCCGGAGTTTGAGACCAGCCTGGCCAACATAGTGAAACCTCGTCTCTACTAAAAATAGAAAAATTAGCTGGGAACGGTGGTCCATGCCTGTAATCCCAGCTACTCAGGAGGCTGAGTAGGCAGGAGAATCACTTGAACCCAGGAGGTGGAGGTTGCAGTGACCTGAGATCGTGCCACTGCACTCCAGCCTGGATGGCAGAGTGAGACTCTGTCTCTAAATAAATAAATAAATAAATAAAAATGAAGTAATTAAACATTTTCTATTTTTGGTAAATTATTGATTTTATAGAATATTTAATGATTTTCAATACTTTAGGTCCTCAGTTTATCAGTTTGTAGATTAAATAAGTAATTTTCTTAGATTCCCTTCTGATTCCTAAAATTTAATAGGGATCTTTGAAAAATACCTCCCCAGTCCAGAAAAATTGTCAAAAACTCCTCTAGTTTGGACAAAACGTAGAGTTTGAGATGTCTTAGTCAGTATTTAGTCAGATATGAGAGCAATCATGATGTTTCTGGCCTAGAGAGTGGGAAGACTTTCCGACCACTCTGCATATGTTCATAGGGAGACTGTATTTTGTGGTTGTTTTATAAAACAAACCACATATATACTTGGATCGCTTCAAAGCCAAACAGAAATGACTATGTATTATCAACTCCTTAGAGAATTTAAAATAGCAATTATTAAAAAGCACAAATAAAATAAACTGCTGGATTGGAGTGCTATTCCTTTCACATGCTTTCAGTGTTTCCTAGGAGCAAATTCACATCATTTCTAGGTTTTGTTAAACACATTTTAATTTTGTTAAACCTAAACCAGATCTTGTTTAATTTTATTAGGTTGTTCTTGGCAGGTGTTATATAAAATGAAGTAAATTGTGTTTAAGAACCACAGAGTAAAAAATAAAATCATGACCTTAAAATGGAAAATTTTGGGTTTATACTATTCTTTTAAATCCATCAATCTGAAAAGTTTCACCAAAATAGGAGAATTAGTCACCATGGAAGATAGATCCCTGTAAGGAGATCAAATACAGGTAAACCTATTCTGTTAATCTTCTCTCCTTTTACTTCACACCTTCACACCCTGAATCTTCACTAATGTAATCCTCTTAGTATTTTTTACTAGTTTTTCCTTTTTTCACTTAGTATTTTTTACCAGTGTAATCTTCTTCTTTGTATTAAGTCACATAATGGTTACATCTGTTTTTCCCTGAATGGACACCAGTTATAAGTGGGATGCTTGCTGTTACCATGGGTCCCAACTTATCAAGTAAAAACTGCTATCCTTTAATCCACTTTAAAAGCCTATCTTTCATTCAAAGACTCAAATAAAAGTGCCTATCACTCGAATGCTAAAGGACCATGCCTGAATATGAATGCATCACATTTTGATGGCTATAGATTGCACCCACTTCTAATAGGTATCATCGCTTTATTTATCAGACCTCTGAAGTCTCATGTTATTTTTGTCATCTGATATAATCTAGCCACTGATAAAACTGGTTATGCTACCCCAGATATGCAAAGCAATCTAATTTTCATGCCAACCAAATAAGCCACAGTATAACTAAAAACAACTTGTTTACGCATAGACAATTTTTGCAGGCATTTTTAAATATAACACAGATGCTAAAGGCTAATGGCTCGGATGGCAGATTATTCTTATTTAAATATTACAATTTTTGACTGTAGAGTTACTTTTACAATATCAATTAGTGTAAAACTTAACATTAGAAGCCAAATAATTTTAGTATGTGGATATTATTTATAAGACCTACTATGGGATAAATCTAGGGTAGGGGTTCCTCAGGAAACATGACCCTACTAAGGAAGAACTTTTCTCATTAGGGTGGACATGAAACCACAACACCAAGATGTGTAAGAGTTTTCTTTAGAGAAATGCTTGAGGTTCTATAATAGTAGACAAATACCACACAACAGAAAATCTAAATCGTATTATTTGTCAACTGGTATTGTACTTGCATGTATGAATACATTTTTAGTGATGGGAAGGGACAAGAGGGCAGAAGCATATTACATAGCAAGGACCAGCCAACATTTTTAATTTATCCTGGATTATATTCACAAGATCAGTCTGAAAAATTTACCCAGACACAAGTATTTAAGATGAGGTCATTAGGCTAATTTATTTGTATTTTTTTTCCTGGCTGATGCCTGAGCTCTACAAGGTAAGTGCTTAATGTTATTTTGTTAATAGTTCTTGCACTTATCTAAAATTTAAGAATGTGTAACAAGGATTTCCTGTTAACTTCTGAGTTGACTGAAAAATTACCCCAATTCCTGAGCAGCTTTGGTTACATTATCAATATATACAGGCTGAGGTTCTGTGGTGTCAATAAAAATCATCATAAAAAATATATTCAACACAGATTAGCCAACTAGAAAATAATCTGTAACTTCTTTCATCTTGCTCTTAACTACTTAAGTATCCTTAGCAACATCCCTACCCATAATAAAAGGAAAGTGGCACTTAGCAGTTGCAGACAAAATGGAGTCTTACATTTATGGCACAAAACAAAACAAAAAAAGTCTTACATTTATTAACTTTACTTCTATGGCTGTAACAGAAATACTCTGGAAGAAAACACAGAAACAGTCTTTGCTTTTATATAAATTTAAAACCAGCACTTGTGCATAGAAATAGCTATAAAATATTAAATGGCACTTTTGTATTCTGTTGTACGTTACCCTTTTTTTTTTTTTTTTACATTTGTTACACGGTATTTATTCAATGACTGTATATTTAGTCACCACCTCAACCACTGCTAAGCTCTCTTCACATCTATCTGTACCACAGTTTCCCATCTTAGACTGTGATGTCAACTGGCAAGGGCTGGCTGTTGGCCGATTCACCATGACTGACATGGTGCATGTTCACTTGTTTTTAAAGCAGATTTTACAAACAGGAGAAACAAATAGGGGAAACTGTATTTCCAGTTTCTTTTTGTTAACAGCCTGTTGCCTCACCCATGCAAACTCTTCTAGCTAGTTTAAGGCTACATAATCTTATTGCTAATCAACCAGCAACCATACCTATCACTCTCCCAAATTATAAGTTAATACTTATGGACAAAAATCACTATTGAAAACTTTGCATTCAAACAGACAAGAGTCGGCCAGGCGCAGTGGCTCACACCTGTAATCCCAGCATTTTGGGAGGCCGGGGTGGGCGGATCATGAGGTCAGGAGATCGAGACCACCCTGGCTAACACGGTGAAACCCTCTCTCTACTAAAAATACAAAAAAAACAAAAAACAAAAAAAAAGAAACAAAAAAAAAAACATTAGCCAGGTGTGGTGACGGGCGCCTGTAGTCCCAACTACTCCGGAGGCTGAGCCAGGAGAATGGCGTGAACCCGGGAGGCGGAACTTGCAGTGAGCTGAGACCATGCCATTTTACTCCAGCCTGGGCGACAGAGCCTCCGTCTCAAACAAACAAACAAAACAAAACAAAAACAGACAAGAGTCAAATCAAGTCTTTGTACGTATTCAAATATTTACATGATGTGGAAAAGATTAAATAACCTTTCTAAATTATGAGTTACCTAAAATGTATGTGTGCCTTTGAAATGGAGGATATGGGACAGCTTGAGAGGCTTTGCTTCTCAGTGTGTATCGATAAATCCATGTGAATGTTATTACCAACCCCCAAAATACAATAATAGTATGCTTAACATCTTGCTATTATTAGATTATTTCCCCAATTTTAGTTATTTCCTAGCAACTTTATTTAATGCAGATCTCTTGCAAAGAAAACCTTACGGAAAAGAATGATTCTAATGACTTTAAACTGCAAGTTTAAATAACAGATCTTTATCTTTTCACTATACAACTTGATGTAACCAATCTTGTTCTCAAAGTTTTCTTCCCAAGTTATGGAAACCATTATTCCAGAACATTAAGACAATAGCAAATACAATGTGCCAGGCACAGTTTTAAGTGTTGTCACCTTCACACTCCTGAAGGTGGTTGCTGTCTTCATTTAAGAAATGAAGCAGTCCAAAGTGGACCTAAAATAACTTGCCCAAAATCACGGGCTGGTTCCAGGGTCCCTCATCTTAATCACTATGCCATAATGCTCAGAAACAGCTTTCCCTCGCAAACTAATTTTCCCCACGTTGTGGGAAGCCTACCTAGGATCAAACCTGAGGCTCTAGTTTTACAGATCAGGCACACTGAAGATGAGGTTTTCAAAAAGGACTCACCCATTTATACTGCGAATTCATGTGGTCACAGCCTAACAAAACTTCAGGTCGTAGGGGTGTAAATATTTGTCTGCTTACGTAAGGGAAACATGGTATATTATTAAATTGCTTAATATCTGTACATTTCAAAGGACTTCATGGCCTTGCATTCAAATCTGAATGCAAGAATTTGGGTAGAACTGAGTCCTCTCAGGTGCGTTACACACTGATTCCCTTTCTCCCCAGTCAATGGACAACCCTGACAAATCTTTGTCCTGATCTGGTTTAATGTTTCTTGTAGAACAAAAAAAAAAAAAAAAAAAAAACTGATTGGCTGGGTGCGGTGCCTCACGCCTGTAATACCAGCACTTTGGGAGGCCGAGGCGGGCAGATCACCTGAGGTCGGGAGTTCAAGACCAGCCTGACCAACATGGAGAAACTGTCTCTATTAAAAATACAAAAATTAGCTGGGCGTGGTGGTGGGTGCCTGTGATCCCAGCTACTTAGGAGGCAGAGGCAGGAGAATCGCTTGAACCCAGGAGGCCGAGGTTGCAGTGAGCCAAGATTACACCATTGCACTGCAGCCTGGCCAAACAAAAAACTATCTCTTGCTACTACTCAGACCTTCAGAGTGATGGAGTCCGAGGGCTCATCTTAACTTCTCTATACCACTCTGACTTCATTTTTAACTTGAAAAATTAAGTTGCCCTTCTAAATCTTCAACTTCTAAATTTTCAACTCAATTGTGACTTTTCATATTCAGAGAAATACTACCCTATGTCAGTATAGGAACTTTGACATACATACGTACCTCCCTAACTTGAAGCAAAAGTAGCAGCATGCAAAGAACTGACAGCTAAAACTAGGGTATTTCCACCCCAAACTCCATCACAGAGAAGCAACAGTTGCACTCTGGTATTCATTTACCCCAGGTAAAGTCAACATGTACCTGTCACCCCTTGTTCTTTATGACCTGGCATAAACGCTACAGAGACCAAGTCCATGGGTGCATCTCTGTATCAGAGCCAAACCCAAAACAGAAATAAAACAGAACTTTTTGTAAACTAAGTCATACCTTTCTTCTTCAGAATTATCATAAAACATCATCTTTTACAACATGGAGAAGCGGGGTAGGCCATAATTGTTCAAATTTCGTCTTTCTCCTCAAATTTTAAAATTGTTTTAATCCCAAAGGTGCCTATTGAATTCTTCAAAAATAAACTGCCTATCAGGTATCATACCTGCAAATACTTCTAATATCTCTTGATTATCACTTGAACAAGTTCAGCGATGGCAAAGGAAAAAAAATTATATAGCCATGTAAAGTAACATTTTCTAATTTTCCCCCTTTAGGACTCCAACTATGGCTTAAAAACCCAATGAACAAGTGAAGTTTCCCTCTGTACATGGCTTTTATTATTTACATAATACAATATAGCATCAATGCTGAATAGCATGATTATGTGCAATACATAAATATGAACTATCTGTACACATCTGCAGGTCTAACTCAGAACTAAGGTACATAAAATTGAAAGCAAAACTGAATGCTTTAAGAATAAAAGTAAAAACTAGGACTGAACACTGCAATAAATCAGAAGTAGTGCCTCGTGTACATACTTAACTATTTACAGATGAAAACAGGCATTACCACAACACTAACTATACTCATTTATATATAAAAAACACAAGTTTCATACATCACAAAAAACCTTCCATTATAACACAGAAGTGATTATTACCAGACAAGCATCAGTGAAGTATACTGCCTTTTCTAGTTGTTATTGTACAATGCTGTAGATAATGCAGCCCATGCAATACACCCAAGAACACTAGAGTCCTACACCCAAGTACAATATGATAAAGCAGCCCTCTGCAAGTGGTGCTGGATACCACTAAGAAGTCTACTGCAGCCATGTTGGTTATGATTTTCCATGCAGAAGGGTACAGTTACATTAAGAACTGAAGTCTTTTAAAAAGCTTTAAACATTCTTTCTTGAACCAAAACATTCGACAAAAGATGCACATGAAAAATTATTCAGATACCTTTGCAACTTAAAATTCAGATGCATGTTATTCAATAGAGCTGCTGTATGTGAAAACCAAACGTAGAGTTTAAATTTCTTCTTGTAAACAAATTAATCCTAGTGCAGTTCTGTGCTACACATTTTTAGCAATGAGTAATGCAGACATCTTCTGGTGCAGGCCAGTACAATAAGCTTCAAAAGTTATCTCAAGACCCTGTTGTTGGCTTGATGGTTTTACTTATAACCAGTTTCGATGTTTACCTTTCACAGAATGTCTTATTTGACAGCTTTAGATGACCAATTTAACCAGGCTTATATATGGCGCCAAATACTGGTTTCACGGGAAAGTAGGTCTGATCCTCTTTATGAGCATTTCTTCCTGCTTCCAAAGAATATGTTGTGAAATTAAAGAGGGTGAAGTTTAACTATGGTAGAAGTAGACTGCCAGTCCTTTTCTGGTGTACCATTTTAAAAAAATACAGGCACATAACACTAGCCAAAGATTATACCTTGATTACATTCCCAAAAGGCAGATATACTGCAAACATGCAGAGATTTCATTTATTTTGTTTGGCACATGGGAACTACATTTTGTTCCTATTATCTGTGTGTTTCACTTTGCTGTGCAGATTTTCATCCAATTTTTTTCAGGGGAGGGCATATACATTTGTAAGGCTGTATCTATCCAATTCTGCCTGTAACAAACACCCAAACATCCTAAAATATCAATTATAAGACAGACAAGTGTAAAGTAAAACTCTGGAGAACATCAAAGAAAAATGGCCATGCATCTGCTCTTTAATGTTTTCCTACGATATATTAAAATAAAAACAAAGTTTCAGTCTCTTCACAAGAAGTAATTTATATTCTCTGAATTTTTTCAGCCACAACAACTGGATTCTCTTTTCTGATTTTTGCTGCAGCTTCTGCTTTGTAATCATACGGACAGTTGTGCTTGTCAGAGTAACGGTGAAGTCCACAAAACAAATTTCCACATCGGCAGTCAAACCCTGTACAAACGAAGAAGTAGAGTCATTTGAGAACTTGAGGCAATTAAAAGAAAAAAAAGCCTTAGTCACTATAGAAAAGGAACCAGATTTTCATTGCTTTGTAACATAAAAGACAGTGAACTCTTTTCTTCCACTTCCTGGTGATAAGACACAGTCAACTCTTATAGAGTCTATCACGTTAACCTGGAAAAGGAACTTTTAACTTCCTTTGACATGGTAAGAAATTCAAATAACTATGTTCAGTCTTTCCTTGCAAGGGCAATAGCGAAGTGTTTGGTAAGCCAAACCACGTGGAGAAAACAAAATGGGCTATCTGCCAGCTAATTTCTACCAGATGCTCTCCCTCTATCGACTCCTGTAGATGCAAAGTAGGATAAAATTTACACAGGCTCTGCAGTTAGGCTAACCTGGATTCAAAACACAGTCCTACCATATCTTAAGTAATGCTTCCTCAAGTGAAAACAACCATCAAGGTCTGAGATTTGAAGGAGACAAGAAAAAAAGCACCAAGAACATTCCCTGCATAGCTCAAAGTAGGTGGCACTTACTGTTAGTTCAGTAACATTTTCCCTAGGTATACAAAAACTTTTTATCAATCTAATAAAATAAGAGGGCCTGAGTTAATAGTTTTATATGATTACGAGACAAATGGAAGTAAAACCCAACTTCCTTCCACCCGAATACCACCTCCCCCACCTTTCCTAGACTACAGCTAGTCAGGCTTTTTTTTTTTTTTTTTTTTTATGTGTAAGACCAACTAGTCTCTTAGGGAGTGACCAAAAGCTCCTTGTTAACTGCAGAAGTAAAACACACATTGTCTTGTGTTTTGTAATACCTGTAAGACCAACTTTCTTTCTGCACATGAAACATCTGTTTTTCTTTGGTTTGGGCAATTCAGGAGCTTTTTCTTCACTCTGAGAAGTACTGGGCTGAGAAACTGATGGACTGGGCTGAGTGACAACTGAAAAGGACAAAAACACAAATTTGTCAAGCATTCACTGGCTAACATTTTTAAGTCAAAAAAGGAAGTATTTAAGAGAAACAGGAAGATGCCTGATAAAAATGTTTATAAGTATTCCTTGAAAATACAAGCTTTAAACAGAATGTTCCATTTTAACATCAGAACTTGATTCAAATCTGAGAAATTCCTGCCAATCACCATACTACTTGCTTCTCTAATTTTGTAAAATGATCGCTTCACTCAAGAAATTCCTTTAAAACACTGGTAACAGCCAGTACTAAAAACAAAATCCTAATTCTGTTTTAAAGAGCTGAGAGATGTTAATCATATGCTCAGTTTTTCCACATTATAATTTCCTAAACGCGAACTTTTCAATCAGGGCAGTTCAAATTCATTACATCACAGTAAATAAAAGTAGCCAACTTTGATTTTATGCTTATAGGAAAAAAAATCCTGTAGATGTAAAAACAGCAAATTTTGACAAATAAAACCCGAACCATTCATCCCTAAATCAACGTCAGATCCAAAAATTCCAAAACAATCATTTTACCATTTTCACAGGTGCACTAAACATCATAGGAAGACTTGAAAGATTTTTTTAAAGCTTGGTTTTAAAAACAGATCGGCAAACAGTCTTTAGAAACTACTCGAGAAGTATTGATTTTAAACTATTAAGGATTCCACAGGCAGAACAAGAATCTTAACTAAAATGGGCATCCACTATCGACAGAGATAGCATCTACAAACAGTCCCACCGTTTCTCCACCTAAAAAGGCTTTAAGTTTCAGTGTACACATGGCATCAGTAAAATTTCTCACAATGAACAAAAAATACATTACTGTACTAAAGCCCACACTGCCACTAGTTCTTTAACACAAAAATAACAAAATTTACATCTACTTACATATAATTCAACTACACCTGAAACACTATAAACTCAGGTTTTAATATTAATCCAAATGTAACAATAGCAAATTTATGTATGCAATGCTGAAATTACTGCCCAAATATGCCAGCACCAATGCTATTAGCAAGCTCCTACAACAAGCTGATTGATTTAATGGCAATTTTCTCTAAAACTCTGCCCAAATTTATAATTCAATTGCATTAGCAATGAATCTACTGGGAGAAATAGCCTAATATTAGACTAAACGAACAATATTCCACCTACTGCTACTGTGACAACATTAATGTTTATCCTGATGTCATGAGGATAAAGAATAATCTAGGGGAATAGTTGTATGGGGTATAGGGAGGGTGTCAGCCATTTCTTTGGCCACATCTGAAAAATGAACTCGGCTCCTGAGACAAGGGAAGAAGGGGGAATAAGAAAATGACACAGAAAAGGCAAACAGCAGTGAATCACGGAATGCCTACTAAGTAATAATAAATGCAGACTAGCTCTAACCCAAGACTATTCTTCCAAGGTCAGAGTAATTTTGTATTTAAAAACCAAAACCAAAAACAAAAACCCAAACAAAGGCATCACGGGCAAACTAATGTGGTCAGTTTAAGGATGGAGCTCATTTCAAAATGCCAAATATAGATTCACCTGCCAAACTTGAGAATTTGGCCTTAACTTTGTAAGATTAATACAATAAACAAACTTGACTGCTGTTAGCAAAAGCCAGCCTCCAAAGCAGACTGTATAACCACTGACAGTATTTTTTCACAACAGAAGTTTTATATTGCATTTAATCAGCACTCTGCCAAAAAAGAACAAATTGATCAAATAAGCTACGTGCACTATATAAAGCACAGAAATCTTTTTGTTCTAGGGCCTAGTACAGGTAATTCAAGTCAGTCTTCTTGCACCATCAGGGCACTTCTGGTTGTGCTATAAGCAGTTTCCAAAGTCACCATATCTCATGAAAACCAAAATGCCTTTCCACACTGAGTTTCAAACTCCCACAAAATATATGATAGGAATATTGTACTTCAAATAAGTTCTAGTGTTCAAATATGTTGTTCTACTTAAAAGTTTTCTACAACATTGACAATATCAAAACTAAAGTTACTGCTTTTGGTTATAAAATTATTCTTTATACCCTTGAAATTTAACTTCATAAAGTTTTTAACACATCCAATCTCCAGATTACAGACTTTGCCCATTATGCACAAGGGTAGTGCAGGGGATGAGCAGAGAAGAAACTGAGAATAAATATGACTATTTTACACTTCAAGATACTCATACGCTTCAAGATACTTTTAAAGATAGTAGTTCTTTGCTTGGCCTATATTTTATGGCTCTCCCTCCTCTTTGGTCCTTCAATGGGAAGGAAAGAATCCCCCCACCAGCCATTTCTTGCACTATCAAATTCAGAACTGAACAAGTATTAAATGAAAAACATACCTGGCTCTGACACCTCTGTTTTCGGGGTAGTTATTTTGTCCTCTCTTGAAATGCTCATTTCTGTCATTTGCTGAGTTACAGGCAAGGCAGCCACAGGCACATTTCTATTTGAGTTCAAGCAAACAATTTTTAAAGGTGTTAAGGGTACTTCTTGAGACAATGAATAAGTTGTCAGTTCAACTTTAAATTATATAATATTTCCAAAATGAGCAAATGGAGCTAGATAATCTAAAGTTTAAAAAAAATATTGGATGCCCAGCATAAATGGTTGAGAAAAAAGTTTGATAAATGGCTCATGAACTCAAGGCTGCATTTTGTATAGGTTACCATATTCTACAACCAGCTAGGGATTTTTAGCTGTGCCTGTAACTTGTTTAAGGGCAAAAGGGCAGCTCTGCCAAAACACCTTGTTTGGCCCAATAATATTCTAAAGTCTCACTCGACAATCCCTAAACCTCAATTACAAAGAAATAAAAAAGCACAGCATTTCCAACACAGTATCCTTGAGGGGGTTAGGGAGTCAGGTGTAAGTAACACACATCTTTACTCAATGACTTAAGAGTTATGTATTAAAAGACACTGAAATCCTCGATTGCAAAGCCAAGGGCATCTATTAACTTATTATTGGACCAGTACAGACATCCTGATTTCCTCTTTGTAATATCATAAAAACTCTGAAACGTTCAATCTTACCTTGATTTTTCAGATGTGCTGCCAGCAGCACCTTCACAGTTGCTTAAGCTAGTGTCTGCTCTCTGTACAGATGCAGAATCTGAGGTAGGACTGTTGGAACCACTAGCTGTCCCTATTTAAAAAAAGGATTTGTAAGGAACCAATGAACACTACAAAAACTCACTTAGTATCAAGACGTACTTGCATTTAATTAGGTTAGTGATATAAGCATTCACTGTGCTGTAATCCTACACTTGAGTATGCAAACAAAAAATATTAAAAAGTCAATCCAATGAACACAAGTGTGAAACAAAATAACCCCAAAAAAGAAAACTGAAAAGCTAGAAGATGCTTGTAGATAGTCATTCATTCCTGATCAGTCATGTCAAGCACTTGGGCTGTTGCTTGAATTTCAAGCTCTTGTCAGGTGTTCTCTCCATGTGCTTTCAGCATTCTCAGCCCCAATTCTTGGTTCTGTATTTCTGTCCACCAGTTCTTCAAATGTGTTTTTCCTTGGAAATAACTTACCCATTGGGCTCATTCTGCCACTATTTTGCTGCCTCTGAAGATGTTCTTTGTAGCAAACTGAACACATTCCATTTGTCCTAGGATTTCCATAAAAGCCACATCCTGTGCTACACAGCATGGGCCCCGGGGTCTGGTTAGTCTCCTGAGCCATATTTTTCTGCTATAGACGAAACGAAATTTCAGAAATTAGTGTTATCACCAAAATATAGGCTAATATAATCATCGGTATACCGTTGTAATTTCTACGCAAGTTTTAACAAAAGCCCAAATTCTGTTAATCATTAAAAAGGGTGGGCAGAGATAATTATCAATATTTTGTTGCCTTTATAAAAGCAAACTGTTTTAGGACGGAAAAAAACCCAAAAAGAAATTTTATCAATTATTAGGGTATTTTTACCTATCACTATTCTTGGTTTCAATTTATGAAAAGGTCTGTTAGCTCTCAGGGTTATGTTTTAATCAATTTGGGAAATTGGTATCTTTAAGTAATTTTTCACTCTGCTGCACTACAGGCAGACCATTTCAAATGTTTTTACCTAATTGGCTAATCACAATTATCACTGACTCTTGATATTTATAGGTGGTTCTTTAAACTGGATGAATAAAGTTTTCTTAAAACACCTGTACATATCTGGGCTTCATCAGTAATTTGACAAATCTGCTGAGGCAGAGCATCTGTACTTTTTAATGCTGAAACATCTTCATATAAGGCTGAAAAGAGAACTGGTAGCCCTTCCTGCTACCCTGGCACCAACAAGTAAATCTCTAAGAATTTAGGGTCAGCTGGTTTACGAAACTCCTTTGACGTTCTCCATTTGAAGTTTCAGAGTATGTCAAAGCCAGTGCCTAGGAACCTGCAATACACAAATTATGAACCAGATTTCTCAGCCAAAGGCACTATTAATTTTAACAAGTGCTTGTCTTCCTCATACCAGAAAATAATAAAACCGTTCCAAGCTCAAATTCAATATATTAAAGTCAATATATATACATAACCTTTAGTAATGGTTAATATTCAATGCTGGGTTACCAGAAAAAGCTTTACATAGCAAGCATTTGTTTGCAAGGAAGATTTGCTTTTCTAAAAGTCTTGTTAAAACGCTGTGCTAAATTATTAATAAGTTTTCCTCTGGATGAGAAAATACATATTCAAGAAAAATTATTTTAAAATAAAGTTGTGGAGGGTTTTCATGCCATCTTAAACATGTATAAGCATATGTACAAAAAGCATATTTGAGAGCATTTGCTTAAAGGAAAATTTATGTGCTGTAACTTGTGGTCAGTCATTTTTTCCAACTACATACTAGAATACACTTTTTAGTGAGTTATTAAAAAACGATGTTTTAACAAGTATTAACTACCAAAATTAGAAGATGGGAGAAGGGGACTAACCAATTTTGACCTGGCCAGACCCCTAGTAATTATTCCCCAAAACATTTTATCTTCCCTTTTGTAAGTAAAAGTGCACCATACAAATATTAAGACAATCTAGCTTGTGTGGAGTGACCAAGATCCACAACTTACTTTGAACAGTATTAATTTAGTTGACACTGTCTCTTTAAATATTAACTGGAATTTAGCTGACTCATTTTGGAGCAGGGTAGTGTAAACATTTCAACATCACTTAGGAAGTTTATTAATAAACACTTTCAGCTGGGTTTTTAAATGAGCATAATAGGAGCAAAAAATGCTTTCAAATGATAAATATGTATGTATTTGCATGCCCACCACGCACAAAATATGTGTGAATGTTTGCCCTATGCATGTAAGTTGGGTCACTCCTTAAAACCAGTTTAAGTATGCTAGCTTACATTTTCTACACTGAGGCCCAGTCTCATGTGACATTGGCTTTAAAGTTTAAGGCCAAGCGATCAACCTACCTAAGTAATTTTAGTTAATCTGATTCTTAAAATCTTTGTTTTAGATAAAATGGAGGATACTCCATCTAAAGATTTCACACACTCAGAGATAACAAAGTATTCCAACTTTGCTTCAGAGAACATGTCTACCTTCATTTCATTGTAAATAACTTTCAAGTGCGAGACACACAAGAGGTACCAGGACATGAGTCTTCTACATGGGTTCCCATCTTTTAGATTTTTTTCCCCTAGAAAGCCAGCTTTTAAATGCCATCACATGTGCACAGCTTGCTTTAATATTTCTCAGAAGCTCAGATCACATGGGAGGGCGCTTCAGCCTGTCACAAGGCTGCAATGTGACAAGCTGAGCTGGATGGAGGCTCTCACATAAAGCCTAGTCAACAGGGGCCTCTGAAATCAGCTTCTATTTATATCTCAAAGCCTGCCAACTCCTACACAACCCCAAGAACTAAGGATGCAGCGTTCATATATCTAACATAAGAAAACAAAAAAAGGGCTGCTAGTTTTTTCCTAATGTAGGAAAAACTACAGAACAATCTCAATCTAGAAGATGAAAGCATAGTCACTCAAAGCTAAAATGGTCAAGGTTGTTGATAAAAAACTAAGCACAGTGGAGACAGCGTAAAAAAGAATCCTCATTTAGTGAGGATTTAGGGGATGAAGTGGGGGATGTGTGTTCCCATTAGGTATTGCATTCCCCTTGTATTTTAGAAAAAAATACCATTACTATTTATTGCCTTTAAAGTAATTAGCAACTTGGGCATGCACGTGTCAGCTCTATCAGTTATAGCTAGAATGCAGATTTTATAAAGTTTATGGCTTCCTCTAACTTAACAGCTTAAAAAAACACCCGAGTGTAACTGAACAATTCTCCAATTCCAATTCTGAACAAAGAGCTTTTACACCTATGGAATACAGTTCTTCCAGGTGCACATGATGTGATGAGATGGCATGAATTCCCACTCACCTGGGAATGGAGACCTGAGTTCAAGTCTCTAGTCTGCCACTAAGTCAGTGACCTTGGGCAAGTCCTTACTTTCCAGATTTCAGTTCCCTCTTTGCCAAATGGAGTAGAATTGACTTTTAAAGGCTCCTTTTCAGGGCCTGGGAGATAGAAAACAGGAGACAACTACAAAGAATCCTTAATTTTTTAGGGGGGCGTGGGGAAACATTTTAACAAAAAACTTCAAAGATAAAATTGCAATATTTTCACCAATTGAGTTCTGAAAGCCTATTCTTTAAAAAAAAATCCTACAAATAAGAAATAAAATACATTCGTTTATGTTTTTAGAAGTCTGTATCTAAATCCCAGGTTTAAGAACGGAGATGTTTGACCTATATGTTCCTTTATCTTGGTATCTCCTTAGATGCTATCCCTTAGGAGACATTCAATCCATAAAGATAATCCGACCCTTCCCCGAAAACACAGCTCCACGGAGTGCGTGGAAAGCGAGCAAAAAATTTCACATTCATCAGCCTAAATGCACCAAACAAAGGAGAAGGTGCTCCATTTCCTCCATGAAAACGGATCTCAGAGTAAAAACGCAGCGACGTCGAGAAGCCCAAAAGACGACGCCGAGAACCCCCGGCCCCATGTTCCAATGGATTTTGGAACAAGTTCGGGTCCCACTGATCCCCCATCCCCCTCCAAGCAAAGGCCTCACTCAGTAAAGCCCAACAGGGCCCTCTCCGAAAACCACTGAGTCATGCAGAACAGCAGCTCAGCAGGCCCGGCCAGCCCTTCGCCTGCAGGCCCCACGCGGATCCCCGACCCCCGACCCCCGACCGGCTCCTCTTAGGGGAGAGCTAGTGGGGGCTGCAACGGGCAGGGGGCGCGGCCGCCGCCTCGGCCTCTTTGTTTCTCTGGGTCGTGGTGCCCACGCCGGGCGCCGCCGCGGAGGCGAGCGGCCTAGAGGCCGGCCCCGCAGAGGCGGCACGCCGTGCATTGTGTCCCGACCGTGCTGTGGAGCGAGCCAGGGACGCCGGGAGCCAGGTCTCGGGCCACGACGACAGGATGACGCCTCCGTCTTTGTGCTTCCTGGGCTGGCTGGCGGGCTCCCCTCCCCCGGACGCCGCCATCCGCGGCCTGCTCCGGCTTCGCCATTGGCCCGCGGCGCCCCGGTCCCTTCACTCCCGCCCCCGGCCCGGCAACAAGGAGCCCGGCTCCCACCCCCAGCCCCGTATCACTCACCCTGCGGGGTCCCAAATGCGAAAGCCGGGTTCGCGAGCGAAGCCGGCACGATGAGGCCGGGCCGAGGCCTCCGGGAAGGCTGAGCCGGGCGCCCTGGTGCCGCCGCCGCGGGCCGGGAGCGGGTCGGAGCCGCAGGCGGAGGTGGCGCCGCCGCCGCCGCGGGGTCTTCCTTTGTTCCTGCAGCAGCGCCGAGCGTGGCCGGGACACGCCGGAGCTCGGGAAGTGGGAGGAGGGAAGCGAGGGGGGGCCGAGGAGGAGGTGGAGGGAGGATCGAAGGCCGCAGCGGCTAACGCTGCTCGAGGCGCTCGCCCGTCGTCGCCTCACGCCTCCACAGGCCGCAGGTTGGGCGGACGAGGAGGGCGAGCGGACCGCGCGCCGCGAGGCCTGGGGCCGTAAGGGCCCGCTGATGGCGCTCTTCGCCGCTCCTGCCACCGCCGGGGAAGCTGCGCGGCTCCCGGGAGCGAGCGAGCCCGCGTAGGAGATGCACACAGCTCCACGTCCCGGCCGACTAACGCGCTCGCCGCCCGGCGCCCGGGCTGTGAGGGAAAAGAGGGGGAGGGGGCGGGACCCGTGCGTCAGCGAAAACCCCGACGGCGGCGGCGGCGGGGAGCGCGGTGACGTCGCGGGCCCGAGGCCACGCCCCCGGTGCCCTGTCAGTAGGTCCGGGAGGCGGGGCCGAGAAGGGTTGCTGTGCCTTCTTGCGGAGCCCAGCCACTGGCCTGGCAGTCGGCCCCTAGGGTGGAGCTGGGAAGAGCGAGTCCTGTGGAGGATGCGTTTCTATTTTTAACCCAATTGTCCGCCCTCAGCCTCCCTCCTTCGGATTTTCTCATTCAAACCCGTTTTTCGCCATCCTAGTTCTCACGCTTTGTCTCCAGCCCTGGGCAGACATTCCCTCCCCCAAGAATCGTAAGGATTCACCCCCAGAAAAGGAAAAGAATTGCCTTATGGCGTCGAGGTCTTTTCTGTTTATGAAACCTCCTCACTCCCCACACCCATTTTGAGCTCCGAAGTCCAGCCCGAGCGTGGCCCTGACGCAGCTGGCGGCGTGCGTTCGCTCGCCCAAGGTCACGGGTGGTTGTGCGGAGTGAGGAAACGCGCGGCCGCCCAGGGCTGCCAATGCCCCGGCGGCGCTGTTCTGAACAAACTGTTTTGGCCAGCCTGTGAAATCCCTGGAAATTGACGATTCCAGCAAAGCGTCGTGAACTGGGAAAGCACCAAATGTTCTACTTAAAAGCCGCGAAGGGACAAAACAAGCTAGACCCGAGGCCCAGATGAAGCCGGAGGAGGAGGCTTGCGAGAGGAAGTTCAAGGGGGGAGGAACTAGGCGGGCAGTTCAGGCACGAAGCACAGGTCCCCCATGGGTGAAAGGATGACTTTACCCGGAACACTGGGAACATTTTCAGAGCACAAACAAAAAACATTTTCAACTGACCGCTCCAAGTGAATTTCAGTTCAACTCAAAATAACAAAATTACTAAGTCGGAAAGGACTTCTGAAATTTTCTAGTAAACAACGGTCTAACGAACACATAGAAATGATGTTTAGGGTTTATATTAGCCACATATAGAATGGAGAAGAGGTCCCTTCAGTGTTTCTCAAAGTTGGTAATCAGAAAAAAAATCACCTGGGGTGATTAAAGATTCCTACGCATCTCCCCTGGATATGGTTTTGGTTGTTCCGGGGTGGGGTGGGGGGGCCCATATTGCGCTTTAGGTGGTCCTTATTTATAATCTGTATTTGGGGGAATGGTATACTGATGGCTTGAGCCAACACTGCCACATCAAACAGTTCCCTCCCACAGTTAGCAAAGTACCTGGAGCATAACAACCTTTTGTTTTGTTTTTTTAACAAATTCGGGTTTATTACTGTGATCCATTAATGTATTAGAGATTTAAGTAGTTTGGGTCACTGGTCCCACGACCACTGCAATTTATTTCCTTAAATTAGTAGATGAATTAGTTAAAAAAAAAAAAATAGCAGCTACCATTTACAGGCCATTTTTCAGTGCCAGCTATTTTCCATTTAGGGTCTCATTTTATCCTCACAGCAATTCACTGAGATAGGTACTGTTATCATGTCCCTTTCTACAGATAAAGAAACAATGACTAAAAAGGCTTGCCCAGGGCACTGAAGGGCAGGGAGGCAATGGAGGTGATTATTATTGAGAACAAAAATAACTTGAATTTTAACTTGAATTTTTTTCTCTCTAGAATTGGAGTTATAGTGAGTGAAACAAGATAATTCCTGAAGAAGCGTACTTTAAAAAAAGTCTAAGGGTAATGAGGCAAGCTCATTATTGAATAGTGTATTCCATAATATTATGTCACCTTCTGATAATTCATCTTCTCTATCACCCATTTATAATTTTCTCTGAGACTGTTTCAACCAAGAATGTTGCAGGTATTGGACCTAAACATACCAAGATTCCTTTTTAGCAGCTATTTTCTAGTGGTTCTCAAAGTGTGGTCTCCAGACTACCTGGGAACTTATTAGAAATACAGATTCTCAGGCCCCAGCACCAAACCTGTGGAGTCACAAACTGGGGGTTAGCACAGCCGTCTGTGGCTTAATAAATCCTCCAGGTGATTCTGATGCATACACAAGTTTGAAAACTATTGACTTAACCCTACCATGGCATCAGGTGACCCCTCTTTTTTTCAGATGGCTCACACCTTGTGAAAGGGAAAAGTTTAAAAAAAAAAAGTCTCATATTACTGGTGTAACAGATTAAGGGATATACTTCTAAGAAGGTTTTTGTTTTATTTTTGTTTTCTTATATTTTAAATTTTCACTTGCACTCCAAAGACAAACTGAATTGTTAAACACAGAATATATAAGAGAATGCTTCTAATATAACATGCCAAAGGGCTTTGCTCTATAGTCATTAGGGAAGGTCAACTTTGGCCTGAAACCAACCTCTGTAAAAAAGATAACGAGTAGCCAGTCGTGGTGGCTCACGCCTGTAATCCCAGCACTTTGGGAGGCCATGGGGGGTGGATCATGAGGTCAAGAGATTGAAACCGTCCTGACCAACATGGTGAAACCCTGTCTCTACTAAAAAATATACAAAAATTAGCTGGGCATGTTGGTGCGTGCCTGTAGTCCCAGCTACTCGGGAGACTGAGGCAGGAGAATCACTTGAACCCAGGAGACAGAGGTTGCAGTGAGCAGAGATTATGCCACTGCACTCTAGCCTGGTGACAAAATGAGATTCCGTCTCAAAAACAAAACAAAACAAACAAACAAACAAAAGAAAACAGATAATGAGCAAAGTTGGTCGTGCTCAAAATGTGATATTGGTTAGGTGTGGTGGCTCACGCCTATAATCTCAGCACTTTGGGAGGTGGAGGCAGACGGATTACCTGAGGTCAGGAATTGGAGACCAGCCTGGTCAACATGGCCAAACCCTGTCTCTACTAAATATACAAAAATTAGCTAGGCGAGTGGCAGGTGCCTGTAGTCCCAGCTACTCGGGAGACTGAGGCAGGAGAATCACTTGAGCTGGGGAGGTGGAGGTTGCAGTGAGCCGAGATTGCGCCACTGCGCTCCAGCCTGGGATAACAGAGCGAGACTCCGTCTCAAAAAAAAAAAAAAGTTTTGCACATTTGCTACTTTCCAGGCACTCACTTAACTTGGTGCTGGGATATACATTCATGTAAAAAAAAGATGTTACCCTGTTCTCATGGATCTTACTGTCATTTGGGGAGAAAGATATTATCATATAATATATAATTATGAACTGGTAAATATTTTGAAAGAAAAGCATAGAATGCTATGGGAGCATATAACCAATCATAACGGATCTTGAAAACTCACCCAGGTCTGAGTTCCAACCATCCCCATGGCCAAAGGAGCCAGGCTTATTTCCTTAAAATAGGTAACCTGGTAGTCTGCTTAAGAACTCAAGTAAAGTCATTGCAGGTTCTCTTACACTTTTCTTTGTAAACTAGGCCTGGAAAGGGGATTGATGATGGGAGAAGAGCAAATGTAATTAAATTTCTTAGAAAGTGAAAACTGACATCCCTTCAAAATAGCAATATAAGTTATTAGTCCACTGTAAAATGTAAAAGACCTGAAGTTATTTTATCTTGACATATAACTTCCTATTATGGAGACAAGAATTGCTGCTATGACATTATTATAATACTTGGTCATAAGTAACTATTCATTTTCTGTCTGTGCTTGAGTAGAACATGGTGAAGCACAAAGCCTTTTCTAGGGTCTTAAAAACTTCAGAGTGGCCGGGTGTGGTGGCTCATGTCTGTAATCCCAGCACTTTGGGAGGCTGAGGCGGGATGATCACCTGAGGTCAGGAGTTTGAGACTAGCCTGACCAACATGGTGAAACCGTGTCTCTACTAAAATTACAAAATTGGTCGGGTGTGGTGGTGGGTGCCTGTAATCCCAGCTACTCCAGAGGCTGAGGCAGGAGAATTGCTTGAACCCGGGAGGTGGAGGTGGTGGTTAGCCGAGATCACGCCATTGCTCTCCAGCCTGGGTAACAAGAGCGAAACTGCTTCCCAAAAACAAAAAACAAACAAACAAAAAAACCCACACACAAAAAGCACAAAACTTTGATGTGTCACTGGACGTTCACATAGTGCCCTTCCTCCCTTTCGTTCCCAGCCCCTTCCCAGATTTCAAAGATCAAGGTAAAGGACTGTTTTATAGAAGTATTTTCAAAATAATTGGCTAAAAGGATTACGGTATTGTATTTAGAGCAAATCCACTAATTTAAAAATTAAGGCTGGGCGTGGTGGCTCACGCCTGTAATCCCAGCAGTTTGGGAGGCCGAGATGGGCGGATCAGGAGGTTAGGAGATCGAGACCATCCTGGCTAACACGGTGAAACCCTGTCTGTACTAAAAATATAAAAAATTAGCCGGGCTTATTGGTGGGTGCCTGTAGTCCCGGCTACTCCGGAGGCTGAGACAGGAGAATCGCTTGAACTTGGGAGGTGGAAGTTGCAGTGAGCTGAGAATATGCCACTGCATTCCAGCCTAGGCAACAGGCAAGACTCTGTCTCAAAAAAAATTAAAAATAAATAAATAAGAAATTGATAAAGCAAGTTGCAATTTCATTATTATATAGACCTTTTGGTAAATTAAAATTCTTATTTTCTCTGAAAATAACTTGATCAAAGAATCTTCAAATAAAAGACATAGATATCTTACCAGATTAGAGAAGACTTTCTGACACAATCTAGATACTATCAACGTAGCATTAAACAATTTTTGAGACTATTGGAAAAACTAAAAGCTTTTATTGTTTTTAATTTTCTTATTATTTTTTTTGAGATGGAGCTTCTCTGTCGTCGCCCAGGCTGGAACCTCCACCTCCCAGGTTCAAGCGATTCTCCTGCCTCCGCCTCCCTAGTAGCTGGGATTATAGGCTCCTGCCACCACCCCCAGCTAGTTTTTGTGTTTTTAGTAGAGAACAAAAACTGGCAGTCTGGTCTTGAACTCCTGACTTCAGGTGATCCGCCCACCTCGGCCTCCCAAAGTTCTGGGATTAAAGGCGTGAGCCATCGAGCTGGGCCTGCCTAATCGTTTATGTAAATCAAGAATTTAGGTTGAAGGAAACTGGTGATTTACTATGTATATATATTTTGTTGTAAACACCATTTAAGAAACAAAATATTTTGGTCTCAACTCTTAAGAAATTTTTTTTATCGAACAAGCTAAGTGTGGGTTGTTAATCTCAGTAGGTAGCTCTGGGATTGTCTCAGAAACAATACTTTGGGGCTGGGTGAGGTGATTCACGCCTGTAATCCCCGCACTTTGGGAGGCAGGAGGATCATCTGAGATCAGGAGTTCTAGACCAACCTGGCCAACATGGCGGATCACCTGAGGCAGGTGATAACCTGAGGTCAGGAGTTCAAGACCAGCCTGGCCAACATGGTGAAACCTCATCTGTACTAAAAATACAAAAATTAAGGCTGGGCGTGGTGGCTCACACCTGTAATCACCGCATTTTGGGAGGCCGAGGTGGGTGGATCACCTGAGGTTAGGAGTTCAAGACCAGCCTGGCCAACATGGTGAAACCCCGTCTCTACTAAAAATACAAAAATTAGCCAGGCGTGGTGGCGGGTGCCTGTAATCCCAGCTACTTGGGAGGCTGAGGCAGGAGAATCACCTGGGAGGTGGAGGTTGCAGTGAGCCGAGATCGTGCCACTGCACTCCAGCCTGGGCGACAGAGTGAGACTCCCTCTCAGAAAAAAAAAAAAAAAAAAGAAAAAAAATTAGCTGGGTGTGGTGGTGTGTGGCTGTAATCCCAGCTACTCCGGAGGCTGAGGCATGAGAATTGTTTGAACCCAGGAGGTGGAGGTTGCAATGAGCTGAGATTGTGCCACTGCACTCCAGTCTGGGTGACAGAGCAAGACTCCCTCTCAAAAAAAAAAAAGAAAAAAAAAAGAAAAGAAAAAGAAACAATACTTTGGAGCATATCATAACCTGGGTTCACGGGTGGTGGGGTTGGCCAGGAAGACAGGAATGGTGTCAGTGATTCCGTTAGAGCCCAGCAACTGTGCTGTTATAAAGCTTAGGCAGGAGGCAATTGTTCCTAAGGCCCTATTAGCCAGCAGAAAAAAAGCTAGAAACAATTAGGGAGGTCAGGATTCAGACAGAAGACTAGCATGAGAAAAGTGGATAGGGTGGGCCTCTGTCCTGGAGCAATCTAAGTTCTAGGCAGAGAGCCAAGGCAAGTATCTTAAGTTTGTGTAATGTTTTTCCACCTACAATGTATATTCAAATGTATTAATTTGATAAATTCTCACAACAGCCTATTGAAATAACTCTTATCTCTCCTTTTGCTGGAGGAGTTGACTGACTGAGGCTCAGGGCATTGTCCATTGTCATATATCTAGTGAGAGTACAACCTTCTGTTCTTTGGCACAGTGTTTGTTGCCTCTTCAGGATCACTTCCCCCTTTAAATTTATTTCATAATTATATTTACCATTAGAATGTTAACCTTTTTTTTTTTTCTGAGAGGGAGTCTCACTTTGTCACCCAAGCTGGAGTGCAGTGGTGCGATCTCGGCTCACTGCAACTTCTGCCTCCCAGGCTCAAGCAGTCCTCCCACCTTATCCTCCGGAGTAGCTGGGACCACAGACACGTGCCCAGTTAATTATTTGTATTTTTGGTAGAGATGGGTTTCACCATGTTGCCCAGGCTGGTCTCAAACTCCTGAGCTCAAGCAATCTGCCTGCTTTGGCAGATGGATTACAGGTGTGAACCATGGCGCGAAGCCTAGAAAGTTAACCTTTTTTTTTTTTTCTGAGACAGAGTCTCACTCTGTTGCCCAGGCTGGAGTGCAGTGCCATGATCTTAGCTCACTGCAACCTCTGCCTCCTGGGTTCAAGAGATTCTCCTGCCTCAGCTTCCCAAGTAGCTAGGACTACAGGCACATGCCCTGCTAATTTTTTTGTATTTTTAGTTGAGATGGGATTTCACCATGTTAGCCAGGATGGTCTCAATCTCCTGACCTCATGATCTGCCCGCCTTGGCCTCCCAAAGTGCTGGGATTACAGGCATGAGCCACCGCGCCCGGCCATACCATTCTTATCTTGTGTATCACTCACCTCACCCAGCAGTCTCTAACAGGCAACTTCTGTCTCTTTTGCTAGCTCCAGCTTATCTGTCCATCTCCTAAATGTTGTCATTTTTTAGGTCTAGGTCCCGGGCACTCTTTGTTTTTTCACTGCTCATACTCTCTCAGAGCGACTTTACCCACCTTCATAGATTCAAATGAAGTACTCAAAGGAATGAGTATCTGTACTCATCCCTTGGCTTATAAATGGTTTATTTATGAATTTTTCACTTACAAAGATATAGCTATTTGTATTTATTTATTTATTTATTTATTTTGAGACAGAGTCTCACTCTGTCACTCAGGCTGGAGTGCAGTGGCATGATCTCGGCTCACTGCAACCAGCCTCCTCGTTCTGGACTCAAGAGATTCTCACGCCTCAGCCGCCCCAGTAGCTGGGATTATAGGCATGTACCACCATGCTTGGCTAACTTTTGTATTTTTAATAAAGACAGGTTTCACTGTGTTGGCCAGGCTAGTCTCAAACTCTCTGGCCTCAGGTTGTCCACGTGCCTGAGTCTCCCAAAGTGCTGGGATTACAGGCATGAGCCACCACACCCAGCTGAAAAAGATATATCTATTTTTAAAATTTTACTTACAAACATTTTTCAACTTAATCCAGAAAACTCTTCTTTTTTTTTTGTTTGTCTTTGCATACTGAAGTTATGCTCTGTCATTGGAAGAGAAATTTATAGCTAACCACTACTATTGTTAGGTAGTGAATAAGTGGGAGTAGTGAATAAATATCTAGAAATAGATAAGAATTTATATTTATTCCATGTGGATCAATGGCTCTAGAATGAACAAGATAAAGTTTGAACCTGGCAATTTCAGAGCCAGTACTTCAGATACTGGTATATGACTGATTTAAGTTGTTTTTGTATTATAACTTACAACATCATGACCAACTCTAAATGTGAAGCATATAAATATGTAAGGGAAAATTCTTTTTATTGAAAAATTAAGTGATAAACTGAAGCAGGACAAATAAATAAAAACATTAGCTTCACCAAAGAAGATATACAGATGACAAATAAGCATATAAAAAGATGCTTCACATAGGCCGGGCATGGTGGCTTACGCCTGTAATCCCAGCACTTTGGGAGGCCGAGGTGGGAAGATCACGAGGTCAGAAGATCGAGACCATCCTGGCTGACACAGTGAAACCCCGTCTCCGCTAAAAAACACAAAAAAATTAGCCGGGCATGGTGGCGGGCACCTGTAGTCCCAGCTACTTCGGAGGCTGAGGCAGGAGAATGTCATGAACCCAGGAGGTGGAGCTTGCAGTGAGCCGAGATCGTGCCACTGCACTCCAGCCTGGGTGACAAAGCGAGACTCCGTCTCAAAAAAAAAAAAAAAAAGATGCTTCACATTATATGTCATCAGAGAAATGCAAATTAAAGCAACAATGAGATACCACTACGTACCTATTAGAATGGCCAAAATCCAGAAAACAAACAACACCAAATGCTGGTGAGGATGCAAAGCAACAGAAACTCTTATTCGTTGTTGTTGGGACTACAAAATGGTACAGTCACTTCGGAAGGCAGTTTGATGATTTTTTATGAAGTTAAACATACTCTTACCATATGATCCAGCAGTCACACTCCTTGGTATTTACTCAAAGGAGTTGAAGACATGTCCACAAAAAAACCTGCACACAGATATTCATAGCAGCTTTATTCGTAATTGCCAAAACTTGAAAGCAACCAAGATACCCTTCAGTAGGTGAATGGAGAAATAAACTGTGGTACATCCAGATAATAGAATATTATTCAGTGCTAAAATAAACGCGTTATTAAGCCATGAAAAGACATGGAAAACTTGAATGGATATTACTAAGTGAAAGAAGCCAGTCTGAGGTCCGGGCGCGGTGGCTCACGCCTGTAATCCCAGCACTTTGGGAGGCCGAGGTGGGCAGATCACAAGGTCAAGAGATTGAGACCGTCCTGGGCAACATGGTGAAACGTCATCTCTACTAAAAATACAAAAATTAGCTGGACGTGGTTGGCGCACGCCTGTAGTCCCAGCTACTCGGGAGGTTGAGGCAGTAGAATCGCTTGAACCGGGGAGGCAGAGGTTGCAGTGAGCCGAGATCACACCACCGCACTCCAACCTGGCAACAGAGTGAGACTCTGTCTCAAAAAAACAAAAAAGAAGCCAGTCTGAAAAGTACGTCCTGTTAATTTCAACTATATGACATCCTGAAAAAGGCAAAACTATGGGAACAGTAAAAAGATCAAGTGGTTGCCAGGGGATAGAGGGGAAAGAGGGAGGAATATGCCGAACACAGAGGATTTTTATAATAGAGAAAGTACTCTGTGTGATACTATAATGGTGGCTACATGTCATGATCAATTTATCCAAACCCACAGAACCTACAACACCAAGAGTGAACCCTACTTTAAACTAAGGACTTCGAATGATAATAATGGGTCAATGTAGGTTCATCAGTTGTAACAAACATACCACTCTATGGGATGTTGATAATGGGGAAGGCCATGCATGTGTGGAGGCAGGTGTATATGGGAAATCTCTGTACCTTTCTCTCAATTTTGCTGTGAACCTAAAATGGCTCTTAAAAATAAAGTCTATTATTAAAAATAAAGAAATAAGTGGGATCCCTCAAATTCAGACAAGCTTTGATTGTCACCCCAAAAATTAAAAAACAGTTAGGTCTGTTAAGTGCTTAGATAATATAAAATTGAAAAAGAATTAAGAGATTGTTAGGTTTTGTGTTTTTTTTGTTTTTTTTCCAGACAGAGTCTCACTTTGTCACACAGGCTGGAATGCAGTGGCGAGATTTTTTTTTTTTTTCCAGACAGAGTCTCACTTTGTCACCCAGGTTGGAATGCAGTGGTGAGATCTCGGCTCACCACAACCTCTGCCTCCCGGCTTCAAGCGAGTCCCCTGCCTCAGCCTCCCGAGTAGCTGGGATTACAGGTGTGCACCACCACACCCAGCTAATTTTTGTATTTTTAGTAGAGACAGGGTTTCACTATGTTGGCCAGGCTGATCTCGAACTCCTGACCTCATGATCTGCTTGCCTCGGCCTCACAAAGTGCTGGGATTACAGGCGTGAGCCATCACGCCTGGCCTGTTAGGTCTTAGTAATACTATCGCTGAACTGTGTCTAAGGCTAAGCCTAAATTGTTGGGATTTCCTGAAGCTTTTGATGCTGGAGAGAATGCTTCCTTGAACTTCCTAATTATATAGCAGAAGGTGATGTCTTTGAAGCCTTCACGAAGGCAATTGAGGGAGTCCAGCGAACTAAAGAGTAGAGTTCAATGGGCATCACAGAAGATTTCAGATTCGAGAATATTAGTCTTAGGTTATGGGATAGATTGCAGCTGTAGACTATTGAGGTACTTGATAATGGCACAGAGGAACTTCAGAATAACTTCAGTATCCGTCATTATCATCGTCTTTGAAGAAAACTGATCTTTTTGGGGAAACAAATTCCCTGAAATCCAATGCTCTCTTGTACTTTTTATTGGATATAGAAGGATGGTCCATATCAGTCTCCTCCAGCTTTCCCAAAGATCAGAGAAGCAGAGAAGATTTCTTTGTTGCTTTCTGTGGAGACCTGAAGACCACCCTGTGCAGTGGGTCTGATAGAAGGAGGCACTGACACCCCAGGTGCACTTGCAGCTTCTCTTCTAGTCCAGTTCCTTCCTTTCAGAAAGACTTCTCTTTCTCCATCCTTTTCTGGCTAAGAGGTTTAGAAGCTAAGAGATTGAGCAGGCTTCAGGATGAAAGAATGAAATAAAGGATTCCTCCATGTTGGTCAGGCTGGTCTCAAACCCCATCTCTACTAAAAATACAAAATTAGCTGGGCATGGTGGCTCATGCCTGTAATCCCAGCTACTCGGGAGACTGAGGCAGGAGAATCACTTGAACCTGGGAGGCAGAGGTTGCGGTGAGCCGAGATTGCACCACTGCACTCCAGCCTGGGCAACAAGAGCAAAACTCCTCAAAAAAATAAATAAATAAAAATAAATACATACATACATACATAAATAAAGGATTCCTGCAATAGGAGTTAGATGCAACTGGATGACTTCTAAAGTCCCTGGCAATTATAAGACTGTGATTTCTGGCCAGGCACAGTGGCTAACGCCTGTTATCCCAGTACTTTGGGAGGCTGAGGCAGGCAGATCATGAGGTCAGGAGTTCAAGACCAGCCTAGCCAACATGGTGAAACGATGTGTCTACTAATGATACAAAAAATTAGCCGAGCATGGTGGCATGCGCCTGTAATCCCAGCTACTTGGGAGGCTGAGGCAGAAGAATCGCTTGAATCTGGGAGGCAGAGGTTGCAGTGAGCTGAGATTGCACCATTGCATTCCAGCCTAGGCCACAGGGCGAGACTCCATCTCAAAAAAAAAAAAAAAGACTGTGATTTCTTTGAGTGCTTATTTAAATAGGTAAATTTATGGTTAATTTAATGTTTTTAAAAAAATTTCATTCGTTTGTAGTCACTTGACCTTATATTTAAGATAGAATATTTAAAGATGTTAAAAAGACAGAATTTTACAGTAAATTAATTTTTTTTTTTTGAGGCGGAGTCTCGCTCTGTCGCCAGGCTGGAGTGCAGTGGCTTGATCTTAGCTCACTGCAACCTCTGCCTCCCAGGTTCAATTGATTCTCAATCTCTTGACCTTGTGATCTGCCCGCCTTGGCCTCCTAAAGTGCTGAGATTACAGGCGTGAGCCACCGTCCCCATCCAGTAAATCAATTTTGAAAATAAAAACCAATACAGCAACATGACTACGTAAAGATTAAAGGAACTATATGTGTTACGAGCAAATAATGTTTCGTATTTATTTTGTGCTTACTTTGTGCTTTTATATGCCTTATCTCTAATTCTTACAATAATTCTTTGAAGTAGTGATGATCATCCTCTTTTGCAGAGGCAGAGCTGAGGCACAAGGAGATAAGTAACATGTTTAAAATCGTATAGTTGCTATCTGAGAATGAAGTCAAACCCAGGTCAGTCTGACTTCCAAAGTCGAATTCTTTCCAATATAGCAAGTGCCTTTCCTAAACCATTGACAGCTGCAGAATTTTCGACTTGCAGTGAAGACTAGAGGGTCCTCTCCAGTGCCCCATCCAGCACAGAAGCCTTCTAAACAACATCTCCAGACCGGGTGTGGTGGCTCACGCCTGTAATCCCAAAGCTTTGGGAGACCGAGGCGGGCAGATCGCCTGAGGTAGGAAGTTCAAGACCAGCCTGACCAACATGGAGAAACCCTGTCTCTACTAAAAATACAAAATTAACCAGCCAGGCGTGGTGGCACATGCCTGTAATCCCAGCTACTTGAGAGGCTAAGGCAGAAGAATTGCTTGAACCCGGGAGGTGAGCCGAGATCATGCCATTGCACTCCAGCCTGGGCAACAAGAGCGAAACTCCATCTAAAAACAACAACAACAACAACAAAACATCTCCAGCATTCAGGTTCTGTGCTGGTACCGCTAATACTGTGAAAGGATTTGCTCACAAGGCAATCTATTCCAACTTCCCCAGAATCCTGAGATAAGATTTAATCAGGCTGGGCGCGGTGGCTCACGCCTGTAATCCCAGCACTTTGGGAGGCCGAGGCAGGCGGATCATGAGGTCAGGAGATCGAGACCATCCTGGCTAACATGGTGAACCCCCCCGTCTCTACTAAAAATACAAAAAATTAGCCAGGCGTGGTGGCGGGCGCCTGCAGTCCCAGCTACTCAGGAGGATGAGGCAGGAGAATGGCATGAACTCGGGAGGCGGAGCTTGCAGTGAGCAGAGATCGAGCCACTGCACTCCAGCCTGGGCGACAGAGCGAGACTCCTTCTCAAAAAAAAAAAAAAAAAAAAAAAATGGAACTTTAGTGTTCCATTTAAATATATTCCACTACTATTAAGATACCACTGGGGCCAGTCATGCTGTCACCTGTAATCCCAGCACTTTGGGAGGCCGAGGTGGGCAGATCACCTGAAGTCAGGAGTTTGAGACCAGCCTGGCCAACATGGTGAAACCCCATCTCTACTAAAAATACAAAAATTAGCCTGGCATGGTGGCAGGTGCCTGAAATCCCAGCTACTCAGGAGGCTGAGGCACGAGAATATCTTGAACCGGGGACGGGGAGGTTGCAGTGAGCCAAGATCGTGACACTGCATTCCAGCCTGGGAGACAAAGTGAGACTCTGTCTTAAAAAAAAACAAAAAAACAAACAAAAAACAAAAAAAAAACCATTGCCAAAAAACAGCTAACAAATTTTATTATAAAAAGACTTACTGAGAGATCATGCTTAACAGTGTGGCTATTTCTTTTCTTTCTTTTTTTTTTTTTTTGAGATGGAGTCTCGCTCTGTCACCAGGCTGGAGTGCAGTGACACGACTTCGGCTCACTGCAACCTCTGCCTCCCGGGTTCAAGCAATTCTCATGCTTCAGCCTCCCGAGAAGCTGGGATTACAGGCATGTGCCACCACACCCAGCTAATTTTTGGATTTTTAGTAGAGGCGAGGGTTTCACCATGTTGGCCAGGCTGGTCTCCATCTCCTGACCTCGTGATCTGCCTGCCTCAACCTCCCAAAGTGCTGGGATTACAGGCATGAGCCACCACGCCTGGCCCAGTGTGGCTGTTTCTTTCAGTTTGTACTTGGGTATAATTTTGTGGACACTTTACTGTGGTCAATACTTGTTATCAGTTAGTGAATTATTTGCCCTATACCTCATCTACAGCAATCCGGATACTTTGGCACTTGCAGCAAATTGTTTTTCCTCCTTTTTTTTAGAAGGATGTTAGGTGTGAGGGAGAAGGAAGAGGAACAAAATAACGACAGAAGAATTGAGTAGAATTCTTTCCTCCAGCTGGTTTTTTTTTTTGTGTTTTTTTTAAATTACAAAGTATTAATAATTTATGAACAAACTCTTCGTAAAAATTTTAAGCAACAAATAATTTTTTTTTGAGACGGAGAGTCATCCTTGTGATTTGTTTAAATACATAAGGTTTTGCTATATGTGTTGTTTTGCAACATGTGCCTTGGGGATCTTTCCATGTAAATTATTTACCTTATTCATTTTAACAAATTGCAGAGTATGGGTGGAATGTAATTATTTTAATCACTATCCTACTGACGGATATTCAGGTTGTTTGCATTTCTTAGCTATGATAAACAATGTTGATAAGAACAGTTACTTGTTTTCAAAATGCAGAATGCATTAATATTAATTATTTTCATTTTAAAGATACCATTGGGGCATGGTGCTGGTGGCTCACATCTGTAATCCCAGCACGTTTTTGTTTTTTGTTTTTTGTGAGATGGGGTCTTGCTCTGTTGCTGAGGCTGGAGTACAGTGGCACCATCTTGGCTCACTGCAACCTCTGCCTCCTGGTTCAAGCGATTCTCCTGCCTCACCAGCTAATTTTTGTGTTTTTAATAGAAATGGGGTTTTGCCATGTTGGCCAGGCTGGTCTCGAACTCATGACCTCAGATGATCTGCCCGCCTTGGCTTCCCAAAGTGCTGGAATTATAGGCATGAGCCACCATGCCCAGACTCAAAAATATACATTTTTTACATGGGCTTTGCTTGTGCTCAAATTTTAGTCCTTGTGGGTAGAAATAATTTTTAAGATGGAAAATAAATCTTACTAACTTAACTGACTGTAAGTGTTTAGTATTTTCTTTCTCTCCCTCCCTCTCTCTTCTTCCTTCCTTCTTTCTCTCTCTCCCCTTTTTCCTTCCTTCCTTCCTTTCTTTTTCTTTCTTTCATTCTTTCTTTCCTTTCTTTCTTCTTTCTTTTTCTCTTTCTCTTTCTCTCCCTTCCTTTCCCCTTCCTTCCTTCCTTCCTTCTTTCCTTCCTTCCTTCTTTCTCTCTCTCTCCCTTTCTTTCTTTCTTCTTTCTCTCTCTGTCTTTCCTTTCTTTCTCTCTCTGTCTTTCCTTTCTTTCTCTCTTTCCCTTATTCTCCCTCTCCTTTCTTTTTCCCTCTTTCTCTTTCTTAACCTTTGAAAATACAATACATACAGGACATTTAAGATTCACTAGAAAAGAATCAGCAGCAGAGGAGAGAAATCCTGCGTCATTTCTCCCCTATCCATAGCTAGTTATTTTAATAACAATAGGTGGCCAGGCATGGTGGCTCATGCCTATAATCCCAGCACTTTGGGAGGCTGAGGTGGGTGGATCACCTGAGGTGAGGAGTTCAACACCAGCCTGGCCAACATGGTGAAACCCCGTCTCTACTAAAAATACAAAAAAATTAGCTGGGCGTAGTGGAGGGCACCTGTAGTCCCTGCTACTCAGGAGGCTGAGGCACGAGAATCACTTGAACCCAGGAGGTGGAGGTTGCAGTGAGCCGAGATCACATCACTGCACTCCAGCCTGGGTAACAGAGCGAGACTTCATCTCAAAAATAAATAAATAGATAAATAAAACGAGATAGGTAACATTTGCTAAGCACTGATTATATGACAGTCTTTGTTGTCACCATTATATATATTAATATAAACTCAATTATCATAAGATAATTAGGATGTAGTCACAACTATTATCACCATTTTGCTAATTTGGAAATTGTCAGTGGAAAAGTGAGAGAACCTCCACATGGTGTACCTCAAAGGCCTGGACCTTGAGGCCTTACTCATCGTGTGGTAAAAAGGAACAGAGCAGCTCTATCAAGGCACAATGTCAGCGTATCTCAATCAAGAACTGTTCCATTCTTAATGAGGGTCCAAGTTAGGGTGATCAGCTCCTCTGTTTTGCCTGGGACTTTCCCAGTTTTAGCAGTGAAAGTTCTATGTCACAGTCAACCTCTCAGTCCCAGGCAAACCAAAATGGTTGGTCATCCCAGTCCAAGTAGTGTTTGTTTTGAGGGAAGGTGGGTTGGAAAGTATCTGGAGCAGGTGGGTGGTATCCCTATTTAATAGTCAGTAAAGAGAGTTGACAGGACCCTCATTCACTAAAGTGAGTATCTTTTTGTCCAGGCGCACTGGCTCATGCCTCTAATCCCAGCATTTTGGGAGGCCGAGGCAGGCAGATCACCTGAGGTCAGGAGTTCGAGAGCAGCCTGGCTAACATGATGAAACCCCGTCTCTACTAGAAATATAAAATTAGCCATGTGGTGGTACATGCCTGTAGTTCCAGCTACAGGGAAAGGGAGGCTGAGACAGGAGAATCGCTTGAACCCGGGAGGCGGAGGCTGCAGCGAGCTGAGATGGCACTACTGCACTCCAGCCTGGGCATAAAAAAAAAAAAAAAAAAAAAAATTAAGTGAATATCTTTTGATAAATCCACCATATAAATAGTAAGCGAAGACTGTAGACTTCCCTTCACAGGGTCACTAGAATGCTTACTCCCTGTGAGACAGGAAAAGATTAAAAGGAGATGAAGCCTACACCTAGGTTGCAATCTAACATATCAGAGGTGCTGTTATGCTAAGGGGTGCTAAGTGTGAAGAGAGACGTAATCTCACAAATTTTCTTTTTTTTTTTTTTTGGTTATCTTTTGTTTTTGATCTTTTTTGTGTTTTCTTTTTCTTTTTTTTCTCTGTTTTATTTATTTATTTATTTATTTTAATCTCACAAATTTTCTGATGGCAAAAGTTCCTACCTTTCCTTTTTTGGCTTTTAATATCAGGCAATTTAAATGCAATGTCCCGCATCTATAGACCTACAGAATAGTCTGACTTTCCTTGTTTCAGCTGGTCAATAATCCGGGCTACTGCATTATTGGTGTGGCACAGATCTAAAGTGGTATGTGCCTGTGTGTTTGTGTGTGAGTGATCTGAAATTAACCTCATTTTACCAAAGATAAAATATCCCTTTAAGATAACATTTTAAAAAGGAAGGATTGCATTTTTTCTGACTAATCTTGACATATTTAGAGTTGCGAATAGGACAATTAAAAAAAAAAAAACTCAAGTTAAAATTGCAAAGGGATCAGAAAACCAGGAATCAGTCATGTTTCTTAGCAGATGGTGGGTGCCACGAGAGGGAAGGATGGAACCATGGTCATCCTTACAAAAGGAAACACGAGACATAGGTTTATTTGGTAAGATTTTATAAAGCCTGCCATAAATCTCATTTGAAAATTGCTCTACCTAAGAAGAGATGCTAAAAATGGCCTGCTCCCTGAAATACAAATAGAAGAGTAAACCAATGTTCACATTGTAGTACCGGTTTAGCTCTGAAATTACACTTAACACAGCACAAAGTGACAGAGCAAGTGACATCATTGACCAAAACTACATGGACAGAAGTCCTACAAAGCTCAGGGCTACTGCAGTGCAAGGTCATTGATTTTGCAACAATTTGCTTCTTTTCTGATTTAGAACAAAAAAGTGATTTTTATGCACCAGGAGATCTAATCTATTATGACGTTCATCTTTTAACAGTCATCATTTTTCTTGGAACGTGTCATACTATGTAATCTGAGCAATAAGAACATCAGAAACTGACTGGGAATGTGGTGGGAGATGTGGCCCTGAAAACACTGGAAACACATTGTCTCCAAGGCGAGGGTCACAGGGGAGTGAGACAGTGTTCTCCATAAGAGATGGGGATGTTCTGAACTATAATCAGACAAATAAATTACAAAATTCACCACCTCAGACTTTTTGATGGAAGAACTAAGGAATTAGTTGTACTCTTTGATGCCTTTCTGTTTGCCAAAACAATGGCCTTTCTGATTCTCTTCAGTAGATATTGAACACCTACGACAGGACTAGCAGCTGGCACCCTGGAGACCAAGGTTAAAGATGATCTGGACTCTTCTCCAGAGGAGCTTGTGTCTTCCTGAATTCACCTCCTACTGCTCTCACCCGTGCTCACTTTATTCCTGCCATTTGGTCTTCTTTGCTCATCCTCAAACATGCCAACCCCTCTCTTGCTTCAGCACTTTTTCTTTTTCTTTTCTTTCTTTTTTTTTTTTTTTTGAATCAGAGTCTCGCTCTGTTGCCCAGGCTGGAGTGCAATGGTGCAAACTCAGCTTCCTGCAACCTCCACTTCCTGGGTTCAAGCGATTCTCCTGCCTCAGCCTCCTGAGTAGCTGGGAGTAGAGGCGCTCGCCACCACACCCAGCTAATTTTTGTATTTTTGGTAGAGATGGGGTTTCACCATATTGGCCAGGCTGGTCTCGAACTCCTGACCCTATGATCTGCCTGCCTCTGCCTCTCAAAGTGCTGGGATTACAGGCGTGAGCTACTGCACCTGGCCAGCACTTTTTCACTTAGTGTTTCTTCCTGCGGAATAGCTCTTGTCCCAGATACCTCACTTAATTTATTCCCTGCTTAAAGGTCACCCTCACAAGGAAGACCTTCTTTTACCCACCATATAAAAGAGCACAAACACATATATACATACACCCACACATATATACTTTTTCATTATTCTTTCATACTATTTTACTTTTCTTCATTTCCTTTTTTTTTTTTTTTTTTGTGAGACAGAGTCTTGCTCTGTTGCCCAGGCTGGAGTGCAATGGCGTGATCTCGGCTCACTGCAACCTCTGCCTCCAGGGTTCAAGCAATTCTCCTGCCTCAGCCTCCCGAGTAGCTGGGACTACAGGCACCCACCATCATGCCCAGCTAATTTTTGTATTTTTATAGAGACGGGGTTTCACCATGTTGCCCAGGCTGGTCTTGAACTCCTGAACTCAGGTGATCCACCCGCCTTGGCCTCCCAAAGTGCTGGGATTACAGACATGAGCCACTGCCCCCTGCCCACATCCATTTTTTTAATCTTATCAGATGAACATTTTTTTTTTGTTTAATGTGTTTCCCCGCTATCATGTAAGCTCTATGAAAACAGAAAATGTATGGTTTATTACTATATCCCTGCTGAATAGAACAGTACCTGGCATATCATAGATATTCAATGAATAACTGTAGAAAGAATGCATGAAATGAAGTGGCTAAATAAGCTGCTGTACTATTCACCGAAGGTTGGTCTGACTCAGTATTTTCATGTTCCTAAGTCCTGAAGATCATGAATCAAATTCTAAGTGCCCTCAGAAACCTCAAGGTTAAGCTTTATTCTATGTCCAGCAAATGGCCATTGCATGAGTGATGGTAAATGATCATCAGGTTTTCATTTCCCTCCCACTTCTCTTCCTCTTGTCTCCTTCAACTACAAACTGCTTTTAGCAGGTTTTTTTTGTTTTTTGATTTTTTGACAGGGTCTTACTCTGTTTCCCAGGCCAGAGCACGGTGGCACCATCACTGCTCATTGCAGCCTCAGACTCCTGGACTCAAGGGATCCTCCCACCTCAGTCTCCTGAGTAGCTGGGACTACAGTCACGTGACACTGCACCTTGCTATTTTTTTTGTATTTTGTAGAGACAGCGTTTCACCATGTTGTCCCAGGCTGGTCTTGAACTCCCGGGCTCATGTGATCTGTTCACCTCTATCTCCCAAAGTGCTGGGATTACAGGCATGAGCCACTGCGCCCAGCAGCAGTTTTATATAGTGGGCTTCTACAAAAGATTTCTTGTAAAGCTATAGTCCCTTAAGCTAAACAACAAGAACCAAATACCAGAAAACAGAAAAAAGAAAAGCAGTATTTGGGGTAGAGTTAGGGAATAGGAAGTTAATTCTTTGCTTTCTTACTTCTATGATTATTTCAGTAACCTGTCTGAACTAAGTGAGTGAAACAGCCCTGAACTCACAGACATTCAGCTTTCTCTAATATAGAACCTGAGGAGGACCATAAGAGAAAGGAGGAGTTTATGTTTTAACTATTTCAGAAAATAACCTTTAAAGGTAATACTGTGTTAGGAAATTTTCATTCTAATCACTTTATATTTCAATATTAGAGGAGTTGAATCAAATGCAAGTCTTGTTAACATATGGAAAATCTTTCCTGAAAAATACTTTTAGAGATCAAATTGGCATCGTTAGCAGGGAAGCTATTAGAAAAACAACGGTACCCAAGATTTAAACAATAAAAAATTGTTTGGCTTCTTACCAGTCGTCCACTGTTGACTGTTGAAGTGAACAGCTGTGAGCTCTGTGCTCACAGTTTTCACATGGCCTACATGTCCTTGGGGGAATCCTACAGTTGTCATTTAAACAAACATATCTTTGTCATGTTTGGAGAGGCATCTAATTTAATTCTGTTGGGATAGTGTGAGCCTGGGTTTGAACTAGGCAATTGGAAGCATTTAGTCGAGCTCAGAGCACTGTAGGAATTGAGGTACTCCTTGTCCTCGACATCTACTACCTGAACTCCCTCAACATACTAAGTGCTAAGTACCATCGTTGGGGAGAGGGGTGATTTTAACAAAATATGAGATGTGTTCCTGTTGCCCTCTTTGTACAGTCAAACTTGCTATAAGAGAAGTTTGTTTATTTTTTGCATTACTTTGCTAAACACTGGCTCCTCAACTCCAACTCTGCCTCAATAGTATTTATGTTCTTCAGGAGCTGCCCTATTGTTTTCAGGATCTACTCATTTTTGTGTATTCTGTACAAATCTTCAACAAATCACTAGAAGTAAATTTGAAGACAATTGCATTTGGAGTCAGAAGACCTGGACTCTGGCTCAGTGGCTCACACCTGTAATTCCAGCACTTTGGGAGGCCGAGGCAGGTGGATCACTCGAGGTCAGGAGTTCAAGACCAGCCTGGCCAACATGGTGAAACCCTGTTTCTACTAAAAAAACAAAAATTAGCTGGGTGTGGTGGCCTGTGCCTGTAGTCCCAGCTACTTAGGAGGCTGAGGTAGGAGAATAACTTGAACCTGGGAGGCAGAGGTTGCAGTGAGCTGAGACTGCACCACTGCGCTCCAGCCTGGGTGACAGAGCAAGACTCCAACTCAAGAAAAGAAGACCTGGACTCTAAGTCTGACTTAAGGCTTATTCTATCGACAAATACAGATGTTCCTGGACTTACAGTGGGGTTATATCCTGAAAAACTCGTCATAAGTTGAAAATAGTGTATATCAAAAATGCATTTGATATTGCCCAAGTCAATCATGACGACATAAAAGAAGTAAGAAAAATACATTTACTAGACCTATCTAGCTATGGTTACTAAACACCATTGCTTAACCTAGCCTATCTTAAGTGTGTTCAGAACTCTTAAATTAGTCTACGGTTGGACAGAATAATCTGGCAACACAGTACACTGTAGAGTTGATTGTTTACTCTTGTGATTATGTGGCAGACTGGGAGTTGTGGCTCTCTGGCACTGCCTGGCATTGCATAACTTAGCATACTGCTTTCTATTGAATGTGTATTGCTTTTGCACCATCATAAAGCCCAAAAACCCTAAGTAGAACCATTGTTAGTCAGGGACCATCTGTAGTAATAACACAACCACAATAGAATTGTGTTGGGGACCAAGTGAGATCATGTATGTAAAAATAATTTGTAAACAGTAAAGATTATACAAAATAAAATGTATTAAGCTGTATTTCATTATGCACCCCTCTCAGTAGTAAATATTATCTACAGAGTCAGGTCCACATGCAATGGCCTGTTAGAAGTCCTCTGCAACAGGGCCTATCCCTCATACCTTCTATATGAAACCTATTCTTCAGACAGTCCAAGCTTTCACAATTCCCTAAAGAAAGGACTACTTTTACATATCTATAACCTATGTGAACACAATTCCCACTTCTTAGAATGTCCTTCCATTTAGGTTTCCAAATTGAAACTCCACTCATTTTTAAAGGTTTATTTCAAGTACCATTTCTTATTAGTTTGTATCAGGCATGTGTCACTCGTTATACCCATTACTGTATTGTAGAAATGTGGAGCCGGGTGCGGTGGCTCACGCCTGTAATCCCAGCACTTTGGGAGGCCGAGGCAGGTGGATCACAAGGTCAGGAGTTTGAGACCATCCTGGCTAACACGGTGAAACCCCATCTCTACTAAAAATACAAAAAAATTTAGCCAGGCGTAGGTGGTACATGCCTGTAGTCCCAGCTACTCGGGAGGCTGAGGCAGGAGAATGGCGTAAAACCCGGGAGGCGGAGCTCTCAGTGAGCCAAGATCGTGCCACTGCACTCCAGCCTGGGAGACAGAGTGAGACAGAGCGAGACTCTGTCTCAAAAAAAAAAAAAAAAAATGTGGGTATACATGCATGATCTCCCTATAAACAGGAAGCTTTCTGAGTAAGTGAAAGTATTGTGCCTAATTGATGTTTTTTTATTTTTTATTTTTTTTTGAGACAAAGTCTCGCTCTGTCACCCATGCTGCAGTGCAGTGGCACAGTGGCGCAATCTCGGCTCGCTGCAGCCTCTGCCTCCTGGGCTCAAGCCATTCTCCTGTCTCAGCCTCCCGAGTAACTGGGATTACAGGTGTGCACCACCACGCCAAGCAGACTTTTGTATTTTTAGAGGTCTCACCATGTTGTCCAGGCTGGTCTCAAACTCCTGACCTCAGGTGATCTGCCTGCCTCAGCCTCCCAAAGTGCTGGGATTACAAGTGTGAGCCACCGCGCCTAGCCTATGTCTTTTGATTGTTTAAGGTGCTTTGAATAGCCTTGGCATTCAGTATATATTTGCTAAAGGATAGAATAAATGAATAAACTCAGAATTAGAAACTTGTTTTATATGCCTGTCTTAATCTTTTTTCTGTTGCTTATAACAGAATACCTGAATCTGGGTAATTTATAAAGAAAAGAAATTTAGGCTGGGTGTGGTAGTTCACACCTGTAATCCCAGCACTTCGGGAGGCCAAAGGGGGTGGATCATTGGAGGTTAGGAGTTTGAGACCAACCTGGCCAACATGGTGAAACCCTGTTTCTACTAAAAAAACAAAAAATTAGCTGGACGTGGTGGCTCACACCTATAATCCCAGCTACTTGGGAGGCTGAGGCACGACAATCATCTGAACTTGGGAGGCGGAGGTTGCAGTGAGCTGAGATTGTGTCACTGCTCTCCAGCCTGGGTGACAGAGTGAGACTGTGTATATATATATATGTGTATATATATATGTATATATATATGTGTATATATATATGTGTATATATATATGTATATATATATGTGTATATATATATGTATATATATATGTGTATATATATATGTGTATATATATGTGTATATATATGTGTATATATATGTGTATATATACGTGTATATATATGTGTATATATATATGTGTATATATACGTGTATATATATGTGTATATATATGTGTATATATACATATATATATATATATATATATATATATATATATAGCTGGGTATGCTAGCTCAGGCCTCTCTTTCTCTTCTTATAAAGCCACCACTCCCACTCCCATGATAACCCATTAATTGGTTAGCCTATTAATCCATTAATTTATTAATCCTGAGTAGATTAATCCATTCTGGAGGGCTCTGCCCTCATGACCCAGTCACCTCATAAAGGCCTCTACATCTTAATAGTACCACATTGGGGATTAAATTTCAACTTTAGTTTTGGAGGGGACAAATATTCAAACCATAGCAATACCTTTTTTTAGATGCTATAACTGGATACTATAACTATGTTTATGGTCATCTTCAATGGGCATGTAAATCTGTTTGGTGGAACCCATTGGACTTTCAAATGGTTTTGTGTGAATTTTTTTTTTCTTGTCTGGGAAAGATGGTTATAGAGATAAAAACTTTTTTCCCCTAAAAGATTCTGTTAAATTCTGCATGAAATCTCCCTGGAGAATGGAGTCATTTGGAGAATGTATTTTATTTTCTATTTACTTTTCAATCTATAAAGTCTGTTTTTATCTGTTATTTCTTTTCAACCTCACAGCAGTGGCAAGACACATGTATTATTCCTCTGTTGTAAATGAGAAACTTCTGACTCAAAAGTTTAGTGACTCAACCAAAACTTTGGAGACCACAAAGGCAGAGCCAGGCCTCAAACCCAGGTCTTTGGATGCCAAAGCCAGTGTTCTTTCTTCTATACCACAGCTGCCATCTGGCAATTGGCAAAAACTTACTTTATTTCTTTTGTTTCTCTTTAGGCAGGAACAGCTCTGAAAATATACTTAAAAAATTAAGTCACTTAGGTTATTTTTTGTTTTCAATATGTCATAATTGGATACTGTGTATAGATGATGTGATGAAAGAAGTCTCATATAAGGCTCTATGTGTATATTTCTCCTAAGATGCTCTTGCCCTGAATTGTGTTTTTGAGTCTCAGGGAATGTATTCATTGCTGTGCCACTTGATGTAGTCACAGGAAACCTATTCTGATAGAAAAAGCCATCTGTCTTTAAAACACCTTTTTTTTTTTTTTTTTTTTTTTTGAGATGGAGTCTCACTCTGTCACCCAGGCTGGAGTGCAGTGGTGCAATCTCGGCTCACTGCAACCTCTGCCTCCCTGATTCAAGCAATTCTCTGCCTCAGACTCCCAAGTAGCTGGGTTTACAGGCGCCCACCACCACACCTGGCTAATTTTTGTATTTTTAGTAGAGACGGGGTTTCCCCACATTGGCCAGGCTGGTCTTGAACTCCTGACCTCGTGATCCACCTACTTCGGTCTCCCAAACTAGGGGTGACTCCTAGTTCAAGATGATGGCAGTGTGAGCACACTCATTTATTCCTCTCTCCCATGACTAATTTAAAATAATATCAGGACAATAAAAAAAGACATAGCCCACAGAAATGAAGAGAATTGCAGGTAGTAATGAGCAGATGAGAAGAGGGAAAACAGAGGCTTTAAGAGGTTTATAAGAAAGCAGAGAGGAGGCTGGGCGCGGTGGCTCACGCCTGTAATCCCAGCGCTTTGGGAGGCTGAGGTGGGCGGATCATGAGTCAGGAGATCAGACCATCCTGGCTAACACGGTGAAATCCCGTCTCTACTAAAAATACAAAAAATTAGCCAGGCGTGGTGGCGGGCGCCTGTAGTCCCAGGTACTCGGGAGGCTGAGGCAGGAGAATGGCGTGAACTCGGGAGGTGGAGCTTGCATTGAGTGGAGATCGTGCCACTGCACTCCAGCCTGGGCGACAGAGGGAGACTTCGCCTCACAAAATACATAAATAAATAAAAATAAAAATAAAAATAAAAGAAAGCAGAGAGGAAGAAGAGGAGGCACCTGCATTTCAGAATATGAGAGAAGGCAACAACAGGGATAGAATTCACGAAGTTGCCCTGAAGAACGCTGGAGAAACTTTGGACTCAGAGCTGGAGCCTCAGTCGAAGATGTCCAATAGCTAAATAGCAGGAGTTCTAAAAAGACAAAACACTCATGATAGACACGAAGGAATTGTCAAAGAAAGAGTATTTCCATAGCTACAGGGAGATCTTCAAAATCAAAGGATCGTGGCCAGGTGCGGTGGCTCATGCCTGTAATCCCAGCACTTGGGAGGCCGACGCGGATGGATCACCTGAGGTCAGGATTCAAGATCAGCCTGACCAACATGGTGAAGCCTCATCTCTACTAAAAGTACAAAAATTAGCTGGGTGTGGTAATCCCAGCTACTCCAGAGGCTGAGGTAGGAGAATCGCTTGAAACGGGAGGCAGAGGTAGGAGAATCGCTTGAATCGGGAGGCAGAGGTTGCAGTGAGCCGAGATTGTGCCACTGCACTCCGACCTGGGCAATAGAGCCAGACTATGTCTCCAAAAAAATAAAAATGAAAAAAAAAATCAGCTGGCCGTGGTGGTGTACACCTGTAATCTCAGCTACTGGAGTGGCTGACGCAGGAGAATCGCTTGAACCCAGGAGGCAGAGGTTGCAGTGAGCTGAGATTGTGCCACTGTATTCTAGCCTGGTGTCAGAGTGAGACCCTGTCTTAAAAAAAAAAAAAAAGGAAGAAGGCCCACCTTTAGGGACCTCATGATGAAATCTCAGAACACCAAAGATTCTAAATGAAAATTTACATCATGCACCCTTACTTGAGGATGTAAGCCTGTAAAATGACGGTGAAAACCAAGAAAGAAGAAGATGTATGATTGGGTGGTAATGAATTTAACCTTGTCCCAAAAGAAATGGCCTTTGTCTTGAGCTTTTGGGAGTCATCTCTAAGCCCTTGGATCCTCGTGTCTGACAGGAGTGTCTTTGTTTGCCTGGAGGGCTTTGGCTACGCAGACAGTAACAGATGTGATTTAGGGTGGAGCTTTGATCCATGCCAAAAATGTGATTTAAGATGAGAGCTTTGGGTCACACCTTGAGTGACTGGAGACTGGAAACTAAAATTAGCCATGTGAATAGTCAATCATGTTTTTGTAATGGAGCCTCAATAAAAGCTCTTAACACAGAGGCTCTGCTAAGCTTCCCTGGTTAATGATAGCCTGTGCTTATTGTCATACATCAATGCTGGAAAAGGACTATGTCCTGATCCATGTGGAGAGGACAATGGAAGCTCTGCATTTGGTTCTTTCCTAGACTCTGCACTATGCACTTTATCCTTTGACTGATTTTAATCTATATCCTTTCTCTGTGGTAAATCTTAACTGTGGGTATAACTCAGAAAGTTCTGTGAGTCTTTCTAGCAAATTATCAAAACTGGAGATGGTTTGGACAACTCCTCAAACTTGCAATTTAATGAGGATGGTCTTTTTTCTTTTGAGACAAAACCTCACTCTGTCAGTCAGGCTGGGGTAGCTGGGACTACAGGCACATGCCACCAGGCCCAGCTAATTTTTTATCTTTTGTAGAGATGGAGTCTCAGTATGTTGCTCAAGCTGGTCTCGAACACTTGGGCTCAAGTGATCCTCCCACCTTGACCTCTCAAGTACTGGGATTACAGGTATGAGCCACTGCACCTGCCCTGAGGGTGGCCTTGTGTGAGCTGTGTTCCCTCTAACTTTGCAGTTGTCTTAAGTCTTCCCAGGGCTATACGAATGGTGGTACTAGCTTAGAGGAATATTAAAACAGCATCCAAGTATAGGGCTGTGTTCCCTCTAACTTTGCAGTTGTCTTAAGTCTTCCCAGGGCTATACGAATGGTAGTACTAGCTTAGAGGAATATTGAAACAGCATCCAAGTATAACAGTTGTGTGACCAAGAAGAAAATTAGTCTAATTTAGGAGAGTAATCAGCAGACTTACAGAAGTCTATTTTCAAGGAAATGAATGGAATATATTTCAGATAATAGCTGCTGCTAATGAAAAGTTGCAAAATATTAGGATATGGTGGAAAAAAACCTATGAGTCTTAACAAAGCAAAAATGAATAGCCAGAAACTCTAACTAAATCAAAACATTTACCAGAATGTCATGTTCCAAATATGAAATAATTTAAAACATGATCTTTTTCAGCCTTTGGCAAAATATTAGAGAGGATAATCTATTTAACCTTGGTGCTAGTGTATTTTCTTTTGAGTGACACAATGATTACAGGATCAGAAATGTAGTCAAGGGAATGTAATTATTAGCACTCTCTGGCTCTGTGATGAATAATGTGATGAATAGTCATAATAATGCAAAATTTGTTTATTGATTATCAGCTTTTAAAATAAACCAATGCACAAAGCATGGAGGAGTTAATCCTGATTAAGGACAGAATGTAAACACTCTCAGCTTTGATGATGTTAAAGTAAAGCTCTAGCTGACAGATTTTGGAAAATGAAAAGTAAATAGGGAAGAGGGAAGGAGTGGTAAGGATGCAAATGCTCTCATTTTATAAAATGAGGCATCAAGAGAATCAGTTGAAAATTGAAATAGTAATGACAAATTAAATAGTAATGACAAAAATGATCCTGAGAGCAGTGTGGAAGAGGATGTTCTATCTGGAAAAAATAGAAAATGCTGAATTCACTGCACACTGTAAACAAAAATATTAATTCCAGGTAAATTATAGACCCTTTCAAAGGCAAAACAGTAAGGCTTTAAAAGATAATACAGAAAAAACAGATTCATAATCTCTATATGGGAGAGTGATTTTAAAACATATTAAACATTAAGAAGCCCCAACCTTTAAGATAAGGATTGATGAATTTGATTACAGTGAAATAAGAACATTAAAAATAAAATAGTGGGTGGGGGGCGATGGGAGGGACCTTAGAGGATAGACCAATATGTGCAGCAAACCACCATGGCACACGTATACCTACGTTAACAAACCTGCACGTTCTGCACATGTGTCCCAGAATTAAAGTAAAATTTAAAAAATCGTAAAAAGGCAAGCCATGGACTTGAAAATATCTGGAATACATATTTAATCAATATTTGTTATAGCCAACAAAGGACCCATATCCAGAATATCTGAAGAGCTTATACACCCCAATAAGAAAATACAACTTAATAGAAAAATGAGCAAATAGACTCAACAGCCACTTCAAAACAGGATATAACTAGTTGATCAATAAGCATATGATAAGATATTCAATCTCAGCCACCAGAAAAACACAAATTAAAACAGTAAAGAGGTACCACTACACACCTCTCAAAATAGCTAAAATTTAAAAAGACTGAAAAAGAGCAAGGATTGCTCCTGGAACTCTCCTCCACTGCTGGCGAAAAGAGAAACTAGTTTAACCAATTTGGAAAGCAATTTGGCTTTATTGATTAAAGTTAAAGATACCATACCTCATGACCTAGCAATTTCTCTCTTAGGTATATATCTAAAAGAAATATATGCCCATGTGTACCAGGAGACATGTATGAGAAAATTCATAACAGCTTTATTCACAATAGCCTAAACCTGGGAACAACCAAAATATTCATCCATGCGAGCATGGATAAATAGTTGTAAGGCTCTCTCTCATGGAATTCTATATAGCAGTGAATATTAATGGACTGCAGCTGAATGCTACAATATTAGTGAATCTCATGAACTTAATACTGAGCTAAGAAAAGCCTGATGCAAAATAATATATAGTGTATGATTCTATTTACATAAAATTCAAAAACAGGTGAAATTATAGTGTTGAGTGATGCATCCTTGGATAGCAAAAATATAAAGAAAACCAAGGAAGTTATTACTAGAGAAGTCAGGAGAGTTTTATGTTTTAGGAAAAGGGAGTGAGTTATGCCTTGGAGAGGCATGCAGGAACCTTCTGGGGACTGACACTCCTTTATCTGACCTGAGTAGCCATTTCAGGGAGGTTTGCTTTGGAATACATCTCTGCTTTATGTATTTTTTTGGCGTGTGACCTATTTCACAAGCTGAAAAGAGGATTTAAATAAAAAGAACTAGTGGTTTAAGAAAGTTATTTAAATAACAAAGGTAACCAATGGAGAAACTAAAATAGTGCTGTAACTGCTAAAAATTGAGAGATGTAGACCAGTGTAATAAGCTAACTTCTCCACTGTGGTCACAGGAAGTTAATAAGAAAATTTCCAAATTGATACACATATTATGAAATAAGAACCCAAACCAACTGTGAAAGTGTTGTTCTCTGTTATGTAATTTCCTTCTCAAAATAATGTATACTTATTAATTTTATAATCAAGAAAAACTATCATGTTATATTAACATTTTTATATTTTTTAAACATCTGTGTGACTGAACAACCAGATTAGAAACAAACAAATTTGTTGACTGAGTTAACTTAGTTTGAGGAATTTTAACTTTTTAGTGAGTTGTTTTGTAGTGCCCTAAATATTTATTGAAACAATTTTATATATTCAATGTAAAAAATTCTCTTTTCTCTGTGTAACCTTCAGATCACTTGCGAGAACTTTGAGAAGCATCCAAAGAGATTGAAGAATTTTTTTGTTTTAGTAGCAAAATCTTACTTATTGTACAATTATTTAGAACTGTGATAGAAGAGTTTTTATTGTTGCCTTTCCTGACTTCATTGCATTATAAAGGCATTTTTATTAATAAATAACATAATGTGCAACGGCTTTCATAAACCACTCCCACTCCCACCCCTGTGTCATCCCCGTAAAACTAAACAAACCAACTGAAATTTCTACACTTCTACAAAAACTCAGTATGATGTCCCTCATAAGAATTAATGTTAGGAACCAGGGGCGGTGGCTCACGCCTCTAATCCCAGCACTTTGGGAGGCCGAGGCGGGCGGATCACCTGAGGTCGGGAGTTCAAGGCCAGCCTGACCAACATGGAGAAACCCCGTCTCAACTAAAAATACAAAATTAGCCGGTATGGTGGCGGGCGCCTGTAGTCCCAGCTACTCGGGAGGCTGAGGCAGGAGAATCGCTTGAACCCGGGAGGCGGAAGTTGCCGTGAGCCGAGATCGCGCCACTGCACTCCAGCCTGGGCAACAAGAGCGAAACTCCGTCTCAAAAAAAAAAAAATTAATGTAAGGAAACAATGTCCTCATCACCCACCATTTCACAGCTGCTTCATTATACTTAGGTGGAAGTGTTGCTTTTATTTATTTATTTATTTATTTATTTTATGAGACGGAGTCTTGCTCTGTCGACCAGGCTGGAGCGCAGTGACGCGATCTCGGCTCCGCCTCCCGAGTTCAAGCCATTCTCCTGCCTCAGGCTCCCAAGTAGCTGGGACTACAGGCGCCCGCCACCACACCTGGCTAATTTTTGTATTTTTAGTAGAGACGGGGTTTCACCATGTTTGCCAGGATGGTCTCGATCTCCTGACCTCGTGATCCAACTGCCTCGGCCTCCCAAAGTGCTGGGATTACAGGCGTGAGCCACCGCGCCAGGCCGGAAGTGTAACTTTTAATATCAAGCACTCACATTTTAACGTGGCTTTTTAACAACGAGGGCAAGACCCTACAGATCATTTTAATTATCAATATAAGTCCATTTGAGCTCACTGATAAACCACACGAGAGAAAAAGTTGCTTTTCAAATAAGGAAAGTCTTTTAATTGCTTGTCTGCATTTACTTTTTTAAGATTAGTTTTTGTTTTTAAAAAGAGGCAGATTTAGCCTCAAAAACATATGCAAATTTTCCTTCCAAAAGTGCTTTATTTAAAAAAAAAAAAAGCTTAAAAAAAGTAGTGTGAAATAGGCAAATATTCTTCCAATATAAAAGAAAAGGAATTTGAAAGTTGAGATTCCACTTTGTTAAATTAACTACTAAAAATATGATGGATTAAACTTTGAGACTCTTGGAAAGTGTTACCATAATATTTATGATGAAATCATTAATTTTGTAAAGGGAAAACATTCTTGTTCCAACTCAGTAGTTCTTTTTCACTTTCTGGCTAACATAGAAAAATAAATATGACATTGTTCTGAGGAATCTGTTGTCCCAAGGCAATTAAGAAGCAAATCAATGAACTATTCTTGTAAATCAAAGCAGTTATCTTCTTATTTTTTATTGTGTACTTTGAACTCGCTTTTTAGGGAAGCATGTTGAGACATCTGAATTCCTTTGCCTTTAGATTTTGGAACTATTTTGGTCTTATTTCAATTGTTAACTATCTCTCTGCTTGTAATGTCTCAATACTTTTGAGTGTTCACAATAAAAAGAATAAAGGCACCCACTGCACTCATTTATGACATGGACTGGACAGGAGCCACTCAAATGTCCACGCTGAGTTCTGGCAAGTCACATTGCCTCTGGTCTTGTGTTTTGGTTTGGTGGGCACACTTCTGTCCTTGCTCACACTTTCAATCCACATTTCCAAAGAACAGCCATTTTAATCCACCTGTGCTAAAAACATTGGTTAGGTCTTCTTTCTCTAAGAAGGTTGCATTTCAGGTATGAGATTTAGAAAATAACTATAGGCATAAAGGTCAGCCAATCTGTTTTCAAAACAGGGCTGACAAGTAAGCAGGTGCAGGCACTAAGTTCAACTTACAAGTGTAAACTCTACTTTAAAATCAGTTCTGAGTCATCTGCTCTGTCTGTTAGGCACTCTTGTTTACAGTACATCTTTAGCCTTCTCATGTAGCAATACTATTGGTAAGTGGTATGCATAAGAAAAAAAACAACTTGATCTTGACAAAATGTGTACCCTATGTGTGGTGAAGAGATGTTTTGGAAGGTCTTGAGCAATTTTTTAAAATGCCTGTGTGTGTACGTACCCTTTATGTAATATTTAATGACTCGTGTTCTAAGAGGGTGTGTTTTTCTTTCTTAAAGAGCTGGCAGCTGGCCTATCCTCTTAGAAATGGGAAATTTCTTAAGCTAATTTGCACAAGCAGGCTATGTTTTTTGACGACGAAGCTGTAACTCTTTGTCCAGACAGTACTGCCAATTATCTGTGAATATCCTTATTAAGTAAAGCCTTCAGAAAAAAAAAAAAGCCAGATCTTTTTATTAGCTTGTTTTGCATATAAGCTTTCAGGATAGTTGTATATTAATGTCACTTCTAAAGAAGAAAGGAGTTATTTAAAGGGATGACCTGATTATCTTGATAAAGAAAATATTAGAGCTGCAACCCATTTTCTGAAAAATTGGCCTTGGATTTGAGTGCAGTCTGGAAGGTGAAAATTTTGGATTGAATTTTAAACTCTAGGACAATAAAGTTTGAGCCAAATCATTTACTCTTTCTGTTTCTTAGTTTTCCAATCTGTTAAATGAGAATCAAAGCATTTACGTATATTTCTTCTTATAGGGAAATAAAGCATTGGTAATTGATTAGAAGGTACAAATCAGTGTACATGCATTTGTTCTGTTTGAAATACTAAGCCAAGCATCATCTTCATCTGCTCCTTCCTTATGAGACCAGTGTGCACCCTTGTGGTCATCACATTTCTTATGGCAAGGAAAAGCCCTCTATCTGTAGTGAGACTTCAGAGGTAGAAATAAATTTTTGTGCCACATAGAGCTCAGATAACCAGGAAACAGCCAAAATAAAGATAGATTTTGTGAACATTATGTTTCATGTTTTTGAAAATGTAAGAGCATTTTCTCAGAGAGAAAAAACATGCATGGATGGGGGCTAGAATCAGAAATAAAGAAGGTGAAGAGGTTGTAGCAATCACTCTTCTGAGGGTCTTTAAAACAGAAAAATAAAAATAAATAAAAATAAGCAAAAAATGTAATTCCCCAACAGACGAAGGAGGAACTGGTTTTGTTACTTTTTAGAGGTCCTTTTAGTTTATAACATGCTGATGTGGGTTATTACATCAGCCACCAATTAGCATATGAAGTGCCAACATATATGCCAAGCTATGCACTATGTGTTGGGAACTGAAAAGTGAGTAAGAGGCTGGGCACGGTGGCTCACGCCTGTAATCCCAGCACTTTGGGAGGCCGAGGTGGGCAGATCACTTGAGGTCAGGGGTTCAAGACCAGCCTAGCCAGCATGGCAAAACTCTATCTCTACTAAAAATACAAAAATTAGCCAGGTGTGATGGCACACACCTATAATCCCAGCTATTCGGGAGGCTGAAGCAGGAGAATCACTAGAACCCGTGAGGTGGAGGTTGCAGTGAGCTGAGATTGCACCACTGCACTCGAGCCTGGGTAGCAGAGTGAGACTCTGTCTCAAAAAAAAAAGAGTGAATAAGAAACAATTTTTGCTCTCAAGGTCTTCTTAACCTTTCATGGCAGAGAAATACATACAAATAATTACAACACTATGTGATAAGTGTTAGACTAGTGGCAAAAACCTGTGCTGAGATTACGAATTTTGCCTGGGCTGGTTGGGACTGAAGAACTAATATTTGTGCTTGGCCGTGAAGACTGAGGGGAGGTTAGGCATGGCACATCATCCTAGGAAGAGAATACAGCTTGAACAAAGACATGGAGAAATGGATGCCATTGGTTTATGGGAAATATTTTAGAGACGAGGTAAGTGTTTGAGCGTCAGGCAGTTCCAGGTTTTTAACCCAGCTATGTGGCCATTCACTGGCTCTATGATTTGGGGTACATTACTTGGCCTCTCTGAACCTCAGTTTCTGCATCTTTAATATAGGGACATTATTGCCTATCCTGGCAAGTTGCTGTGAGCATTACATGAAAAAATAAGTATAAAGGGCCTGACACAGTGCAAGGACATAGCAGATGTTCACTAAATGATCACTGTTACCCTGTCTCCTTGAGTGGGTTGCAGCTATTAATATGGAACCACATATAGTTGTGACAAGTATTCTGTGAAATGGAAGTAACACCTACTTTCAGGGTTGTTTTGAGGATGAGAGGTAGTATCAGACAGAGGTCCAATAATGTGCTCAAGAAACAGTAGTTATTATGATTACAATTATTATAACACTTTTCTTTGAAAGACCAAAAGACATGCATATTTTACTTATATTGAATAAATTATGAATTTGTGTGTGTGTACAGAACTGTACTTTCTGCTAGACCAAAGCAGAAACTTGCATTACCTTGAAGGTAATGTGTCATATTAATGAATATGTTTTAGAATAGAGAACTCAGAAATAAGACTGCACACCTACAACCATCTGATGTTCAACAAACCTGACAAAAACAAGCAATGGGGAAGGGGTTCCCTATTTTATAAATGGTACTGGGAGAACTGGCTAGTTATATGCAGAAAATTGAAACTGGACCCCTTCCTTACACCTTATACAAAAATTAACTCAAGATAGATTAAAGACTTAAATGTAAAACTCAAAACTATAAAAACCATAGAAGCAAATCTAGGCAAAACCATTCAGGACATAGGCATGGGCAAAGAATTAAGGATGAAAATGCCCAAAGCAATTGCAACAAAAGTAAAAATTAACAAGTGGGATCTAGTTAAACTAAAGAGCTTTTGCACAACAAAAGAAACTATCATCTGAGTGAAGAGACAACCTACAGAATGGGAGAAAATTTTTGCAACCTATCCATGTGACAAAGGGCTAATATCCACAGTCTACAAGAAACTTAAATTTACAATAAAAAAGCTAACAAAGCCATTAAAAAGGGCCCAAAAGACATGAACAGACACTTCTCAAAAGAAGACATTCACGCGGACACCAAACATATAGAAAAAAGCACAGCGTCACTGAAATGCAAATCAAAACCACAGTGAGATATCATCTCATGCCAGTCAGAATGGTGATTATTAAAAAGTCAAGAAACAACAGATGCTAGCAAGGTTGTGGAGTTTTTACATGGCTGGTGGGAGTATAAATTAGTTCAACCATTGTGAAAGACAGTGCGGCAATTTCTCAAAGACAGAGAGGCAGAAATACCATTTGACCCAGCAATCCCATTACTGGGTATATACCCAAAGGAATAGAAATCATTCTATTATAAAGACACATGCATGCATATGTTCATTACAGCACTAATCACAATAGCAAAGACATGGAATCAACCCAAATGCCTATCAATGTTAGATTGGATAAAGAAAATGTGGTACATATACACCATGAATACTATGCAGCCATAAAAAAGAATGAGATCATGTCCTTTGCAGGGACATGGATAGAGCTGGAAGCCATTATCCTCAGCAAACTAGTGCAGGAACAGAAAACCAAACACCGCATGTTCTCTTATAGGTGGGAGCTCAACCATGAGAACACATGGACATATGCGGGGGAACAACACACATTGGGGCCTGTTGAGGTGGGTGGGAGGAGGGAGAGCATCAGGAAGAATAGCTAATGGATGCTGGGCTTGATACCTGGGTGATGGGTTTATCTGTGCAGTAAACCACCATGGCACACGGTACTATGTAATAAAGCTGTACATCCTGTACCTGTAACCCAGAACTTAAAAGTTGAAGATTTGGGAGGCTGAGGCTGGCAGATCTCAAGGTCAGGAGTTCAAGACCAGCCTGGCCAATATGGTGAAACTCCGTCTCTACTAAAAATACAAAAATTAGCCAGGCGTGGTGGTGGGTGCCTGTATTCCCAGCTACTGGGGAGGCTGAGGCAGGAGAATAGCTTGAACCTGGGAGGCAGAGGTTGCAGTGAGCCGAGATTGCACCAGTGCACTCCAGCCTGGGCGACAGAGTGAGACTCTGTCTCAAAAAAAAAAAAAAAAAAAAGTTAAAAAAAAAGGAATATGTTTTACATGTAATCTAGTATAAATTAACCATGTTTGCTTTTTTCATTTCTGTGTTTCTGCACTGGACACCATACCAGGCACCCAGTAGATGTTTAAAGAAATAGCTGCTACATGAGTTAGTCAGTAGCTCTCTAGATGGCTTTCTCAAACACATTTTGTTTTTAATGGAGGAAAACAGTTTTAGATCCTGAAACTGCCTTTTGAAAACCAAGTTTCCAAGCCATTTGAACAGTTGTGGTGAGGATCATGCTGCTCCAAAATCTGTGCCTGGAGGATGCACTGGTCCAACCCATAATTGTCATTGTAAACAGTTATTATATCCATGATGATTATTATGACATTTCTAATAACTATTATTGTAGAGTTCAACCTAGTGTTATATCAATAAACCTAGACCAGAATGTCTTATGAGTTTACTTCATAATTCTTCTTTTTGGAACCTTATTGAGATGACAGAAATGGTAAAAAAAAAAAAATCGAGCACTTTTTAGTTTCCCAAAGAACCCTTCTTACCTTTATCCTCTGTCCAATTGCATATGCTTCTGAGAGGTTGTGTCCCCACAACCGCTTTAGAAAACTTCTCTTTCTAGCTTTAATTATAAGCATTGATAATAATAGAGATGGTTACATGTAGGGTGGCTCAAGCTTGTTAAAATGACACTGACTCTCTGACTTAAAAATACTGGATTACATAAGGAAAAATCAGCATGGATGCACTTGAACTTCCTTGTCACATAATGCAGCTACAAACTCAAAGTACCAATTATCCCTTCTGCCGGCTTCTAAGCAGAGCTGTGCCTAAGCCATGACACACAAAAGCACTTTTGTCTTACTTTCAAAGCACTGTTAAAAAAAAAAAAAAAAGATTCACAACTTTCCTTGAAAATCTATCTGTTCTTCAAAAACTTATTTGGTTCACAATCTAAAAACAAAATTTTTGTAATGTTGTAAATTTAGCATAGGTCCTCTTGTTTTTTTCCTTGTAGAAAAGAAAACATACGTATATAACCGACATTCTTTTTATTGTAATCAGTTATTTGGCCTAGATTTAGATTCCTTCAGCTGGTGGAGTTTGAAAATCTTCTCTTTCATAGATTTGAAAACTAGTGAATTTAGTTGGGAATTTATACTCTGTAATTTTAAGAAGCTCTCTGGCTTTTTCTCAAACTTGAATCTACTTTTAGTTGAGACATTTGATATTTTAGGTGCTGTGTTTAGGGTTCACAGCCATTACTATCCTGATCCTTCATGTTCAATTGCTCTTTTCCTCATTGTCATTTTTTCACTGAGTAGCTACTGTTGGGCTAGACATCTAAAATGGATATTTATTTATTTATTTGGGACAGAGTCTCACTATGTCACCCAGGCTGGAGTGCAATGGCGTGATCTCAGCTCACTGCAACCGCTGCCTCCTGGGTTCCAGCGATTCTTCTGCCTCAGCCTCCTGAGAAGCTGGGATTATAGGCGTGCACCATCATGCCTGGCTAATTTTTTTTTTGTATTTTTAGTAGAGACGGGGTTTCACCATGTTGACCAGGCTGGTCTTGAACTCCTGACTTTGTGATCCACCCACCTCAGCCTCCCAAAGTGCTGGGATTGCAGGCATGAGCCACCATGCACGGCCTAAGATGGCTATTTTTGTAGGAAAAAAAAAAAAAAAAAAAAAAGACAATCATAAATAATTATTGAACACATACTACGTACAAAGCAAAGGTTCGATTATATGGAGAAAGAAATTCAAAGGCAGAATATCAAACAACAGCATTTCAAAGATTCACTCTGTACTGTCTGAGTCTAATTTTCTATTTGTTAACAATGTTTTATCTGGCACCTAACTTTTAAAAATTACTTGTTTGTAAACCATGTAGTGAATTAACCTGACCAAAAAAATTCAGCAAAAAATTTTCTTAAAGTTTGTAGGTTTAAGAAATGAAAAAGTTGTGCAAATGTGTTGAAAAATAGTTAAATGATATGGAAATCCTTAAAATAAAAACTTAAAGTTCTTTTCTTACCACCTGGAGTAAATTGTCTTAACAACTTTTATTTTACTCCAGACCTCTTTTTTTCTTTATTTTGCATATGAAATAAAATCTGCAAGTTTTTTTTTTCCCACTCAGAATTACATCATGGACAATTCTTTTATATACAAACACTTCTGAAATCAAGAAGAGCCAACATGTCTACTCTTAAACGGCCTTTAAAAAAATCACTTCCCATATTCAATTGCTTTTTAATTGAGTACTTTTCAAAATTAGCGTTGATTATTGTAATTGCCCAAAAACATTAAAAGAAGGCATATATCCTCAAAACACTTTCATTTAAAACCATCTTTTAAAGAACATAAGGTACATGAAGTAACCACGTGATTTTGGCACAGTGGGTTGAAAACAAAACCAAAATAGTTACTCAAATGTTTTATCTATGCTATACAAATAAGAGCGGACTTAGCATTCTTGAAAAGAACAAACTATGCTCCCAGGGAGCACAGAGGTGCCACGGCTGATGAGAAATAATGCTGGTGTCATCTTAATTCTAGAAAAAAATTAAAAGAACTTGGAATTTCTACATTAGGTTCACCTTCCCTTTATTTTTTTTCTTTTTTCTTTTTTTTTTGAGACAGAGCGAGACTCTCGCTCTGTCCCCCAGGCTGAGTGCAATGGTGCAATCTCGGCTCACTGCAACCTCTCCCTCCCGGGTTCAAGCAATTCTCCTGCCTCAGCCTCCCAAGTAGCTGGGATTATAGACACCCGCCACCACGCCAGGCAATTTTTTGTATTTTTAGTAGAGACAGGGTTTCGCCATGTTGGCCAGGCTGGTCTTGAACTCCTGACCTCAGGTGATCCGCCCCACTCAGCCTTCCAAAGTGCTGGGATTACAGGCATGAACCACCGTGCCTGGCCTAACTTTTTCTTAAATCTTTGTCATCTTTTACTGCTTATTTGCTGATGAGCACAGGAAATCAAACGAGTAGGTGGCATACAAATTTTAATAGAAAATCTCTGACATAACTCACTGCATTTAGTTTAACAACCTTTTAGTTAAGGTAGAGTATAACATATATATATGTGTGTGTATATATATATGTGTGTATATATATGTGTATATATGTGTGTATATATGTATATATATGTGTATATATGTGTGTATATATATGTGAATATATATATGTGTATATATATATAAAATAGAGTAATATTTTCTGCTAGTAAAAGTTCTGCCAGGGGAGACATAAATATATCGGCATTTTATAGGTTTCCACACCAAAAATTGTTTCCACTATCTAACAAACTTCAGAATACTGTCATGTGGCAGACATTCTGCACTGAAATCAAAATGCTTGCTGTTTCTTCTGAAGTGAAGAAGGAGGTTGCACTGCATGATCCCCCCAGAATCTCTTCTCAGGAACACTTGTTCTTAAATTTATTTCCTCCATGAGATACAGAAAGAGCATACTATACACCTGTAAATACCAGTTTATTGAGGAACTCAAGTATCAATTCCATTGCTAGCAACGGTGTTTTTTAGGTATCTTTTCTGTATCTTCCAACCTACAGATATACCCCTAATGAAGGAAAAATAACATGCACATCCGAACACATAAAAATGTAAACCTGATCTTTCCAACTTTAATTATAAGTGTTTATTATTTTATTCCTTTATATTGCAAGCTCTATTAGTGAACTTAAAATGTGATGAAATTTGATTTAACTGAAACATCAACATAGCTATTTTAAAGCTCTGTGTATGCGTACCAAAAAATTACAAATTGTAAATAGGATCAGTCTAGGGAAATTCAGGCTTCATTTTCTTATGGTGTGGAAGGTGAACTTGAAAGTCTTAAGAAAATATATGGTTCCTGTTTTCCCACTTCTACATGAACATATTACCAATTGTATACTGAAAGCTGAAGTATGAATTATTCAAGACAGATTGATGAGATGTGTGGGAACCTTACTTTTTTTTCTGTTGAAATGATTAATAAAAAGGTTTTTTAAAATTACCTAAGACAAAATAATGTATATTAAATATACATTATACAATATATTTAATATATGTATTTACATACATTAAAATGCATGATATTTAATATATGTATTTACATATATTAAAATGCATGAAATGTGTTTACATATATTAAAATGCATGGAATGTGTTCCTTCCCAATTTCTTTGGTCATTTGATATTAGGATCTGCCTGTAGGCTATCTCGTTCACTTTTTTTTTAAGCTGAAAGAAGGAAAGGTCAAAAATACTCTTAGCATTGCCGAACTGATCAAGTATTGTCATGTTCTGCATTGATAGAAATCTAAGTGGAGTACTGGGTGCTCAACCTGAATCACTGTGAGGCCATTTTATACTGATGAGTGATTTTTATATAGTAGGGGCTCAGAGTGCAAAACTGCATTGTCTCTCCATTTCTACCTTTGGAAAATATTTTAATGATTAACAAAAGTGGTTAAAAAAAACAAAAAAAGGCTTCTACTAATAGATCTGGGAGAATTAAACCAGAGTAGATCATCAGACTATCTCTTTATAAAATACATTAGCCACATTCATTTATTATTAACATGTATTATTTGTTTGCACAAAAATACATGTATTCATTGTAAAAAAAAATCCAAAACCACAAGTAAACAACACTATCAAATTACCAATGGCACCTGGGGAGATTACCACAATAACTACAATAAATGAATGTATGTAGCAGAATAAGTTGGCCAGCGAATGATCTTTCTTCTCTTCTTAGGTGAAGGAATTATTAGCCTTACATTTAAGGAAATAAAAAGTTGTCAGGTATGAGCTACCAGTGAGCAATTCCTAAATCCACCTGTTGTCCTTGAAAGATCAGTTAGTTCTGGCCACTAAACTTAATGTCTGAGTAGGAGGGTAAGATCAACTCTTTCTTGTGGGAGAGTCTTAAAGGACGGCTGAGCCCTGAGGGAGGAATAGGGGGAAGAGAAGGGTTTCAGCTCTTAAAAGTAGTCAGAAGAGCTCTGACCTGGTCATCAGTAAGACTGAATTTAGATCGTTGCTCCTAACCATTGTGTGACCCGGAGTCGATTATCAATCTCTCTGAGCATCAGTTTTCCTATTAATCAAATGAACGGGTTGAGATAAGGAAAAGTCTAAGGTGGGAAAGAGATTGTGGAAATGTCTAAGACATAGCTTCTACAAATTTAGTTGTAAAAATGGGCCCAAGAAAGAACAATATTTCTAGATTGGGGTGATGGTGGGGGAACGAGGGAGATGAGGATGGAGAGAACCTTAGCAGGGGGCTCAGCTAAAAGTCTGATCTTGTTCAACACCTTCATTCAGGATCTAGAACTAAGCTGCCCAATATGGCAGCCTTTAGCTACATGTGGCTACTTTTGGAATTGAGATGTGCTATAAATGTGAAATACACAATGAATTTTTAAAATAGTACAAAAAATCTAAAATATACCTGTAACAATTTTAAGACATTGATTAAATGCCAAAACAATAGTTCATTGGATAGATTGGGTTAAAAAAGTATATTATTAAAATTCATTTTACCTGCATTTTTTTCTTTTTTTTTAGTCAGGGTCTTGCTCTATCACCCAGGCTGGAGTGCAGTGGCACAATCCCAGCTCACTGCAACCTTTGCCTCCCAGGTTCAAGGAATTCTCATGCTTCAGCCTCCTGAGTAGCTAGGAATACAGGTGTGTGCCACCATGCCCAGCTAATTTTTGCATTTTTAGTAGAGTCAGAGTTTCACCAGGTTGGCCAGGCTGGTCTCAAACTCCTGACTTCAAGTGATCCACCCACTTGGGCCCCCCAAAGTGCTGGGATTACAGGCGTGAGCTATGGTGCCTGGCCTACCTGCTTCTTTAAAACTTTTTATTGTGGCAACTAGAAAAATTTAAATTACATGTATTTCCATTGGATGCTACTGATCTAGGCTCTAATTTTAAGAAAGTACACTTTGGGAAAATGTGCAATGAATAATCTCTACATGGATGTGGAAAATGTTGCGATTGTAAGAATGGCGTAGTAGAATGAGTGTCATCAGGAATTTAAATATTAAGTAGATAAGAGAAAAGCAGGAAAATAGGAACAACAACAATACTTGAAGGGGAATAATGATAACAGGTTTGCAAACTACATATGAACATGAACCTCCGATTGACAAAAAGCAGTTTAGAGCTAGTCTGGTGCAGAGAAACAGGCCAGAGAGTCATGCCTTGTTTGTGGTAGTTGATTCTTTTTAACTGAGCCTGTCTGCACTTGATTTAAGCAAGAAGGTAGGGATGGGAGAGGTGAAATAAACAGGGTATGATTTACAAAGCATGTTTATAGATCTTACAAATTGGCTTCACTAAAGGAAGGAGTTAATACACGTCAATAAATGAGTACAACTACTATTATATGCATAATGGCGTTTGCTAAATAGCAACTCTTCTTCCTGGAAAATTTCCTTTACCTCATACAGATGAATCATTTACTTCCAGAAAATAGTACACTTACTGTAGGCTTAGTTCAATCCTAGTGATTAAATTCGGCTAGCCAAGTCAGGTCAGATTTCATGGTAACATGACAAAAGGGAGAATAAAACTCTAAAAGGACACTGAAAATGTCCTAAACACCATATCCAATGGCTTTTCACAGTCTTCATCCTTCTAAGCTTCAGAGCACCACTTGACAGCAATAACCTTCTCTTTAACATTTTCTTCTCCATTGCCTTCCAGTGATGTGATGTCTGAGGTCTTTTCTTTTCACTCTGACTTGTCCTGACAGGGAAGCAGTATTGATTGAAGAACAAAGGTTTGTGGGTTGTAGTGAGAACTTGGGGTAATAGTTTCTGTAAAGTGTGTAGTAGGTTCTTAATCAATTATAGCTATTAGCTTTTGTTATTACCTTTGACTGAATATTTTCCTTCACCCAAGCCTTACATTTACGTTCTCTGTTCTTCATATACTACAGAATTGTATTTACTTCTTTTGTTTCAAATGTTACCCCTTTATTAATAAACAGCTGCACAATGTCACATCTGAACCTCTCTGTGAATGCATAGTGTAAGTATTTTTATTGTTTTTTTTTAAGGCCTGGGCAGTGTATGACAGGCAGAAGCTTCTTTCTTCCAAATCTGTGTGCATCTAAGAGACTCGATGTCACTCCACCTCCCCATTTTTGCCAAGTGCAGCATCACAGATGTGTGTCTGGGTCTTCCTCCAGTCCTTCAGCATTACACTCCCCAGAGCTCTATGAATACAATGGAGGCTGGGATGCCAATACATTCCAGCATGATCTTCGTTTGGTTTCATGTGGGACTTCCAGGGTACTACGACATTCTGATGATGGGGTCAAGGTAACTTTCTACGACTGGCACAAAAATGAGAGAAATTGTGTTATAGCTTTAGCTGTGGGGCTTTGGGCAGGTCATGTCACCTCTCTGGCTTAGTTCCTTTATTTGTAGGATGAGTGATTTAGACTTGATCTCAACACTTTCTCGTGCTAGGATGCTGAGTTTCTTGAAGACAATGGGCACGTAGAGGATAGCAAAGCACATGATATTCTTGAAGCTTTCAAATGAAACAGTGTTGTTCAAGGCAGGATAATGGGAATAGATTGCATTCCCAAGAATGTTCACATTAGGGATAATTTTTTTTTTTTTTGAGACAGAGTCTTGCTCTGTCTCCCAGGCTGGAGTGCAGTGGTGCAATCTTGGCTCACTGCAAGCTCCACCTCCCGGGTTCACGCCATTCTCCTGCCTCAGCCTCCCAAATAGCTGGGACTACAGGCGCCCGCCACCATGCCCGGCTAAATTTTTTTGTATTTTTAGGAGAGACGGGGTTTCACCGTGCTAGCCAGGATGGTCTCAATCTCCTGACCTTGTGATCCGCCCGCCTCGGCCTCCCAAAGTGCTGGGATTATAGGCGTGAGCCACCACACCCAGCCGGGGTAATATCAATAGCTGTTAAGACCACAGGATTGCCATCCCGACAACCTTCATATACTTGTTACTACTTTTATCACTGAAATGATAATTTATTGGTCATTTTAATCATAAAAGTCTTGCTGATTTTTAGTTTTGTAGATTACATAATAAAAAAAATCTTCTTTATTTATTTAGGTGTCCAATACATGTTCATTGTTAAAATTTCAAACAATAGAGAAAATTTTTTTAAAGGCAGTAAAAATCATCCCCAAATTCTGGCCACCTGAGAGTAATAATTTGTAAAAATTTGGTTAGTGTTCTAATGTATGTGACCTTACATAAATTAGAACAAACTATTAATGCTGTCTTGTAACCTGCTTTCTTTCTTTGTTTTTTGTTTTTGTTTTTGTTTTTGTTTTTTTGAGATGGAGTCTCACTCTGTCGCCCAGGCTAGAGTGCAGTGATGTGATCTCGGCTCACTGCAACCTCTGCCTCCCAGGTCCAAGAGGTTCTTCTGCCTCAGCCTCCTGAGTAGCTGGGATTACAGGCGTGTGCCACCATGCCTGGCTAATTTTTTGTATTTTTAGTAGAGACGGGGTTTTGCCATGTTGGCCAGGCGGGTCTCGAACTCCTGACCTCAGGTGATCTGCTCGCCTTGGCCTCCCAAAGTGCTGGGATTACAGGTGTGAGCCACTGCATTTGGCCTATAACCTGCTTTCTGAAAAAGTTTTTGGTATATTGTAGATATCTTTCTTCAGTAGTGGCCATTGATTTAGAATCATCTTTTGTAATAGCCATATTCCATTGTCTGGTGGATCCATAATATATACCATTATATATTTATTTATTCCTTTCATGATGGATATTTAAGTTATTTCTAATTTTCCACTATTATAGATAGAACTGTGATGAACATCAAGTCATATCAAAGCTTACAAACATTTTGAAACACGCTTATTTTGAAATAAGAGCAGAGTTATTTTGTTAGGCAATTAAGAGGCAGTCAGTAAATATACTTTGATAATGATTGTCCCTGCGATGCCCTAATTCCTAATTTGCAATAGATTAATGCACTGTCACCATTATTTTCCAAAAGGTTAGAAACTTACACTTAATCACTGTAACTAAAAATTAATTTTATGCTATTAGAAATGATAAGGTAATACAAAGTATCCTTTTCCCAGCTGAAACTATTATAGTTATTTCTAATTCAGCCAGCCCTTATGAAAATAATAAAACATGTATTGGCTTCTTATCTCATTTGAATATGAAGGTTTATTGTCATTCATGTTAAATGTTGTTTTTTTTTTTGTTTTACTTGAGTTAATAATACCTCAGAGTTGGACTAACACCATCTCCTTTTGTTAATCATCGACTGCAAAAAATTCAAAATCCCAAGCAGATTGAAGGAACAGTATAAAGTAATTTTCAGAGGTTTATTTTGGGAATGAATTTACAGAATATTTGCTTTTTTATCCTAGTACCTCATACAGTGCCTCGGACATAGTGGGCACTCAATAAATATTTATTGAAGAATGAATGAATGAAGCACATTCAATTTGTGACTTAAATAATGGTGAATATCTGAACCAATTGGGCCAGCTATTTCTACAACTAAAATAATCCATCGGGGTTACCACAGAATTGACTTTCTACACTTAGAAATAAGGTGAATGTTTTCCACTAAACATAACTCACCAGTTTTATCATTCTTAATATTCATTGTTTATAGAGGGAGTTGGCAAACTGTCTCCTGCGGGCAAAGTCCAGCCTGCTGCCTATTTAGTACAACATGTGTGCTAAGAATAATTTAAAAAATATTTTTAAATGGTTGAAAACAATCAAGAGAAGAATAATATTTCATGGCAGGTAAGAATTATATAAAATGTAAATTTACTGTCTGTAGAGAAAATTTCACTGGAATCCTGCCATGTTCATTCTTTCATGTATTGATGAAATTTCATGTTTTATGGTTGAGTTACAACAGTGGCATTGAGTAGTGACCCACAAAGCCAAAAATATTTACTGTCTGGCCTTTTACAAAAAAATTTTTGCCAACTCCTAGTTTTGACCCAAAACTGTTTCTTGGGGACAGGGATGCATTTTGAGTTACCAGCATTATTGAATGCTAGAGTGACAGCAACATTGGCAAAGGCAAGTCAAGGCAGTATGTCTGTTTTGTTAACTACTAGAAAATCGTAGTGGTAGTATATTCTCTTTTCTTTTTTATCATCTCTGATTGAGGAGACCAGTCTTTTTTTTTGAGATGGAGTTTCACTATTTTTGCCCCTGCTGGAGTGCAATGGTGGGATCTTGGCTCGCTGCAACTTCTGCCTCCTGGGTTCAAGTGATTCTCCTGCCTCAGCCTCCCAGGTAGCTGGGATTACAGGTTCACGTCACCACACCAGGCTAATTTTGTATTTTTAGTAGAGATGAGGTTTCACCATGTCAGCCAGGCTGGTCTCAGACTCCTTACCTCAGGTGATCCGCCCACCTTGGCCTCCCAAAGTGCTGGGATTACAGGCATGAGCCACTGCTCCCAGTCTGAGAAGACCAATCGTATGCAAACCTCTTACTGGGCCCAGCAATTCAACTGTGACCCCTCTGGCCTCTCTGGCTTCCCTCCAGAACCCTGCCTGCCCCATGGTTGCATAGGCTGGGGACACTAATGACTCCCCCAAAAGCCTGTCAGGATTTTAAAAATTGGGCTCTTCAGAACTTCTGTGGAAAATTGAAGAGGTTTGTCTATATCCTAAATGTATGAAATTATTGAATTCTTAAATGAATTTTAGTTTGAGATTTTAATTTTAATTAGTTTCTTCTTCTACAGTGGAGATACTCATTTGCACCAAGTTCCTGAGAGTAACTAAAGATCACGTGAAGAAATAAACAGTTCAATTATTGTTATTCTTTAACAAGATCGCTATAACACTGATTATAAAAGAGAGAGATGTTCTTACAGACACATGCTCTTTATTTCTGACTATCTAACAATTGTTTTTAATAATGGCCATTTCAAGCTGTCCCAGTTGTAGCATGGGTCATTTGCTATATGTATTGCATTAGGATTCTCCAGAGAAACAGAACCACACACATACACACACACGTGTGTTTGTGTGTAAATATATGTAGATGTATGTAAAAATATGTAAATATGTATAATTTAAATTATAGAAATTACATATATATTTCTGTATGTGCATATATATGTATGTGTAAATATATGTATGTAATTTCTATAATTTAAATTATATATATTTTTAGTTTTCATTACAATTTTCTAAAAAAATTGGCTGATGAGATTGTGGGCACTGGCCACTGTGAAGTGTGCAGGGCAGGCTGGAAATTCCAGCAGGAGTTGATGCAGTTTTGTATCCAAAGGCAGTCTGGAGGCAGAATTCTCTCTTCTTCAGGTGACCTCAATCTTTTCTTTCAAGGCCTTCAACTGATTGGATGTTGCCCACACACATTATGGAGGGAAATCTGCTTTACTCAAAGTCTACCAATTTAAATGTTAATTATATATACAGTATACCTTCCCAGCAACATCTAGGCCAGTGTTTGACCAAACAAATGGGTACCACAACTTAGCCAGTTGACACTTAAAAGTAACCATCACACCTATGTGAATGCATACATATAAACATATATATGTATAAAAGACACATGTATAAATAAGTGCATGTATGACACATCTACTACCTTTCTCTTTGAACAATGCTGTGAAATTTATTTCTAAATTTAAGAATAGCATGACTTTAAAATCACAAGAGTTTAAAGCACTATTGGATACTCAATGTGACTCCTCATGTTCTCTTTTAGTGTAAGTTTAATGGTCTTGTCCAGATTCTATGAATGTTCCATGGATATGATACTGTGATAGGCAGAATAATAACCTACAAAGATGTCCATTTTCTAATCCTGAAATCTGCCAGTATGTTACCTTTGGTGGCAAGGGGGAATTGAGGTCACAAATCAGCTGACCTTCAAGCAGGGAGATTATCCTGGATTATGCAAGTGGGCCCGCTGTAATCACAACAGTTCTTAAATGTGGAAGGGGGAGGCAGAAGAGGAAGTCAGAGTAATAAGAGGTGTTCTAGACTGAATTATATCCCCTGCCCAAATTCATATGTTAAAAACATAATCCACAATGTAATAGTATCTGGCGGTGGAGACTTTGGAAGGTAATTAGGTTCAGATGAGCTCCTGAGGGTGGGGCCTTCATGATGGGATTAGTGTCCTTTGAAGAGGAGACCTCAGAGAGTGTGCTCTCTCTGCCTCTCTAGCATGTGAAGACACAGTGAGAATGTGGCCATCTGCAAGCCAGGAGGCATGCCCTCATCAAAACCTGATCATGCTGGCATCTTCATCTTGGAATTTCAGCCTCCAGAACTATAAGAAAATAAATCTCGATTGGGCATCAAGGTATAAGAAAAAAGAGAAAGAAGAGAAAAGAAAAGAAATGTCTGTTGTCGAAGCCACTCCACCTATGGTATTTTGCTATGGCAGCCTGAACTGACTATGAGAGGCTGTGAGAAAGACTTGGCCCAGCATTGCCAGCTTTGACAACGAAGGAAGGTGACCATGAGGCAAGGCAGCGGGCAGCCTGTAGAAGCTGGAGAAGTCAAGGAAATAGATTGCCCTTTAGATCTGCTAGAAAGGAACACAGCCTTGCTGACACCTTGATTTTAGCCCTGTGAGACCCATGTCATGCTTATGACTTAGAGAACTGCAAAATAATAAATTCGTGTTGTCTGAAGCCACTAACGAGTGTGGCAGTTTGTTACAGCAACAATAGAAAATGAATACAGATACTAAGAATCAGATAGGCAGGGCTGACTACTAAATATTTCAAGGAGTTAAAACATGAAAAAGTTCAAGCTAAAGTTATTAAAACTAGAAATAAAAGTGCTTAAAAATGTTTGCTAGCAAATGCCTTGTACATAACATCAACAGCTAGTCATTTTTTTCTTGCTGTTTGCGTCAATCCAGGGCACTTACTTCAAAGACTATCCAGATAATCTTATTGGTGCTCACATTTTAGTATTATTGAATAATTTATAAGGATTAAATCAAGATTTTATTTGCGACTAGTTGCCACATGCAAATTTTGGAGCAATAAATTGACTGCTGTAATCTTTATATAATTAATTTTTTTTTTTTTTTTTTTTGAGACGGAGTCTCGCTCTGTCGCCCAGGCTGGAGTGCAGTGGCACGATCTCCGCTCACTGCAAGCTCCACTTCCCGGGTTCACGCCATTCTCCTGGCTCAGCCTCCCCAGCAGCTGGGACTACAGGTGCATGCCGCCACGCCCGGCTAATTTTTTGTATTTTTAGTAGAGACGGGGTTTCACCGTGTTATCCAGGATGGTCTTGATCTCCTGACCTTGTGATCCTCCCGCCTCAGCCTCCCAAAGTGCTGGGATTACAGGCGTGATATAGTTAATTTTTTAAAAAGTTCTATCTGCTGGGGGCAGTGGCTCACGCCTGTAATCCCAGCACTTTGGGAAGCCGAGGCAGGCGGATCATGAGGTCAGGAGTTGAGACCAGCCTGACCAACATGGTGAAACCCTGTCTCTACTAAAAACACAAAAAGTAGCCTGGCGGTGGTGCATGCCTGTAATCCCAGCTACTTAGGAGGCTGAGGCAGGAGAATCGCTTGAACCTGGGAGGGAGAGGTTGCAGTGAGCCGAGATGGCGCCCCTGCACTCCAGCCTGGGTGACAGAGCGAGACTCCATCTAAAAAAAAAAAAAAAGTTCTATCTTAGCCTAACTCCTAAAAACAGATAATAATTGTAAAAGAATTCAGTATTTGATAACATTATAATAGCCATGCTTAGTTCATGCTAAGGACATCTTGTTTTATTGAATTATTCTAATCACCCTGTGAAATAGGGGTGAGGCATAGTATTCAAAACGGGGGAGGTGGCAGTCTGAACCCAGGCAAGCTGATTCCTGAGACTGTGATTTAAACCATTTCACACACTGCTACACACATGGAAACTAAATTATGTCTGTAATTGTAGGCTTCACATCCAGTAAAGTAAAAAGGTAAACATAATTTTTAAAGAAGAGGGTGAAGGCCGGGCGCAGTGGCTCATGCCTGTAATTCCAGTACTTTGGGAGGCCAAGGCGGGCAGATCATCTGAGGTCAGGAGTTTGAGACCAGTCTGACCAACATGGAGAAACCCCGTCTCTACTAAAAATACAAAATTAGCTGAGCGTGGTGGCGCATGCCTGTAATCCCAGCTACTCTGGAGGCTGAGGCAGGAGAATTGCTTGAACCTGGGAGGCGGAGGTTGCAGTGAGCCGAGATGGCACCATTGCACTGCAGCCTGGATGACAGAGCAAGAGTCCTTCTCAAGAAAAAAAAAGAAGAGGGTGAAGTTATCAGCAGCATTCTAAAATTGTCTATCTATTTCTCTATCTTTCTACTTATCCATTGACCAATTTGTTTTGGTCTAAGTTGAAAAGGAAGATTCCCAAAATAGGTTGGATTATAAATCATAAAGGAAGTGAACAAAGGCCTTCCTTTCCTCCCATCATCTCTTGTCTTTTCCCAGAGAAACCTTAACAAAAGGAGATTTATTCCAAAATTTAAAATATGTTTTTATGACATATCTCCCTTCCTCCTGCCATCCAGGATGAAGAAAGCAGTTTCTGGAGTTTGGCTACTGACCACAGGCCATTTGCATCACCCTAAAATAAGCAGTGCTGTGTAATATAGCAAGTTTACTAAGACAGAAACCAGAAGATATGGTTCAAATCTTGACATGGACATGAGATGTACTCTCTTCATACTCAGTGTTTTCATCTAGAAGATGGGCATACTTGTACCTACTTTTCTGGATTGTTTTGAAGATTAAATAAAATAACATAACATATTTATTGCTTGCATGTAGTGTAGGGTTTTGTTAGGAACATTGTTGGGAATATTGTTAGGAATATGGGTTTTTTTCCCTTCTTTCCTCCCTCCTCCAGAATCTTTTAACTTTTCCCCTGTGTTCTAGATGCAGGGCTGCCACTCATTAGCTCTGTGGCCTAAGGAATGCTTAATCTCTGTGACCTCTTAATATTTTTTAATTTATAAAATGGGGAACAAAAAGATTGGCCTTGGCTGCCTTGAGTAGCTGTTTGTTTGTTTTTTCCTGTCTTCCTTTCCTTTTTATTTTTCCCAGGATCAAAAGAAACTATATCTATGGGCTTGAGGACTAAATCACTATTTAGCTGTAAATGAGAATGCTAATAAAGAACTTGGAATGCGTTATGTAATTCATAGCAAAACACTTTATATGCATTCTCATTGAAACATACAATATTCTTAAATTTCAGTTTCTTCTTATCTTGCACCTACTTGAAACTCATCAGTTATTCTCATTATCTTTAGAATGAATTCTGAATTCCAACAAATCCTTCATGTAGGCTCTGCCTATGTCTTCAGCCTCACCTGAAACTACCTTCTCAACCAACTTAGTCTTCTTTAAGTATTTCATAATATACTATTGAGTTCCTTACCATGCCAAAGTCTTTCCCTATGCTGAGAACTGTTTTCCCTTTCCCTCCTTCCTGTCTGACCACCTTCTTAGCCTTTCAAATCTCACTCTAAAAGTCACTTCCTCTAGGAAGAATTCTCTGTTCTCCCGACAGTTTTCTAGGGGACTACATCAGTTGCCATGTCATCTACACTCAATTCTTGCTCATCACTTTGTCCTTGGCATTTGTTGCCGTGTCAATTCAATACTTGTTTGTGTAATTATTTGATATCCGTTCCCTTGAAAAGTTATATCTTGTTCACCACTATCTCTCTAGTTCCAAGTACAGGCTTAGAACATTTGATTTGTTCAGCCCATATGTATTGAATGAATAAAAGATGACTTTTTTTTTTGGACAGGATCTCGTTCTGTTACCCAGGCTGGAGTGCAGTGGTGCTGTCTCAGCTTACTGCAACCTCTGCCTCCCGGGTTCAAGTGATTCTCCGTAGTAGCTGGAACTACAGGCGTCTGCCACCATGCCTGGCTAATTTTTGTACTTTTAGTAGAGATGGGGTTTCATCATGTTGGCCAGGCTGGTCTTGAACTCCTGACCTCAGGTGATCCTCCCACCTTGGCCTCTGAAAGTGTTGGTATTGCAGGCATGAGCCACTGCGCCTGGCCTTCAATGAATAAAGGATGCTTTTCCAAATGATAAAACTAAGATCTCGAGAGGTTAGGTAATACACCCAAGCTCAAACTGGTGACCAAGGGGCAAAGCCAGCCCTTGGATCCAGATTCCATGATGCCAACACTTCTGCTAATATATATATATATATATATATATATATATATTTGTTTGTGAAAATAACTGATTTATTGAAGAGTCTATAAAATTTAATAAAATTAGACTTTAACAAAAGCCTAATACAATTATAATTGAGACATGTATCATCTTTTTAATATTTAATTGAAAAATAAAAATTGTATATGTTTATAATATACAACATGATGTTTTGATATATGTATTTGTTGTGGAATGGCTAAATCCAACTAATTAATGTAACCATTACCTCACATACAAATTTTATTTTTAAGCATTATCAAAAAGTGAGTCCTTTCTATATCCTCATCTGAAAGTGCCTCAGCAAGAAAAATATTTTTTTAAAAATTGGGAGGGTAGAAATATGATGATGGTTCTTAAACTATTATCAGAGGAATATGGACAAAGGGAGGCAGAAGAATAGCCTGTTCTATGAAATTAGAATTGAGGGGCTCCATAATTGTTCTTCCTATTATGAGAGGTGTGTGAATGGAAATTTCAAAGAATTCCTAGATTATTAGATCAAGATTGTAGTTGGCTGTGGTTTCAAAGTTTCACTGTTTCTAAAAATTCTGTAGTAAATAGCCATCAGCTTGCATTTGAATATGCATAATAATTGTCCTTAGGAATGAAGGTGTCCCTCTCAATTTCTTCCTTTGTGCGTGTGTGTGTGTGTGTGTGTGTGTGTGTGTGTGTGTGTGTGTATGTGAGAGAGAGAGAGAGAGAGAGAGAGAGAGGGTCTGGCTCTGTCACCCAGGGTGGAGTGCAGCCTGGTGAAATCTCAGCCTGGGGCTCAAGCCAACCTCTCACCTCAGCCTCCTGAGTAGCTGGGACTACAGGCATGTGCCACCATACTTAGCTAATTTGTGTGTGTGTGTGTATATATATATAAATAAATATATATATATATATATATATATATCTTTTTTAAGAGTAGATGGGGTCTCACTCTGTTGCCCAGGCTGGCCTTGAATTCCTGAACTCAAGGGATCTGCCTGCTGCCTGGCCCTCTCTCAACTTCTGATCCAACTTTTAAGTTTCAGTTCTTACTTGATCAATTGTCACAAAAGGATAATTGTATTAGTTTTGTTTTGTTTTGTTTTGTTTTGTTTTTTGAGACAGAGTCTTTCTTTGTTACCCAGGCTGTAATGCAGTGGCGCGATCTTGGCTCACTGCTACCTCCGCCTCCTGGGTTCAAGCAATTCTCCTGTCTCAGCCTCTGAGTAGCTGAGACGGAGTTCACCATGTTGGCCAGGCTAGTCTCAAACTCCTGACCTCAGGTGGTCCACCTGCCTTGGCCTCCCAAAGTGCTGGGATTGCAGGAGTAAGCTACTGCGCCCAGCCCATAGTTTATTATTTTACTTAATTTTTTCAAGACATTGGCTTTGAGTATGGCCCTGTTAGGCCCTGGTGTTAAAATGTTAGACAAGTCATTTATGTCTTTTGTGAAAACAGAGGGCTAAAATGTAGTGGGAAAAAAAAGTGCAGTAGTTTTGGGTGTCACATGAGGGAGGGCCTTGAAAGAGCAAGGAGGTGCCCGGCATGGGCTCCCTGGGTGGAGGGTGAAGCACTGGATACTTTCAAGGACCAGTAGGCTGGTACCATCAAGGGAAATAACAAAATGGGATCAATTTGGCAATGATTTGTGGTACTTCTGGTTCAATTTGAAGAGGGGTGAAGATTACAGAGTACATACAGATGAAATTATTTCTGTTAAATTAGGCATAATAGTTATGGAAGTTGTGAGTTGTTTATGTCTTATTTGCATTCTTGATAAAAATTTCCAGGAGGCCCAGGGACTGTGTTTCAGTGAAACCCTTGCAATTTATGAAGACTATTTCATCTTTAGGACCTTGTTACCAGAACTGACTCTCTTTTTCTTGGGGAAAGGGTGCCTCCCCTTCCTCTGGTGGATTTCACTATTTTGTGTTGAAAAGTAAATTTGCCTAACCTTGGTAAGCCACTCCCAGACATATGACTGTGGGAAGGATCCTTCCTCTTTTGAAGCTTGAATTTCCTCATCTGTCAACTAAGGTTCTTTCCAGCTCTGAGGATCATAAGCCCTCTTCTTATTTTGGTGTGATGTTTTCCTGATATATAAAGGCCCAGTAATGTGACATATAATGTGCCATCAATGACACATTCTCCTGGCAACATCTATGGTATTGCAGATTAAGCTATTGGCTGTAATTCTTCATTCCCCTGTTATAGTAATATTATACATTTATATCCCTGCCATGGGTTTATTTTATTTTATTTTATTTTTTGAGACAGAGTTTTGCTCTGTTGCCCAGGCTGGAGTGCAATGGTGCGATCTTGGCTCACTGCAACCTCCGCCTCCCAGGTTCAAGAAATTCTCCTGCCTCAGCCTCCTGAGTAACTGGGATTACAGGCAACCGCCACCATGCCTGACTAATTTTTGTATTTTTAGTAGAGATGGAGTTTCACCATGTTGGTCAGTCTGGTCTCAAACTCCTGACCTTAGGTGATCTGCTCGCCTTGGCCTCCCAAAGTTCTGGAATTATAGGCATGAGCCACGGCGCCCGGCCCAGCCATAGGTTTAGAGTAGGAAAAGTGTACTTTCCAGCTCCTTGGCTTTAGGTGTGGTTGTGTGACTTGCTTGCTTTAGGCGTGGTTGTGTGACCAGTGGGCTGTTAGCAGATGTGATGAAGCAGAGGCTTGAGCTGTGCTTGTGCATGTTCCAGGCACTGGTCGCAGAAAAATAAAAGAAATGTAGAGCCAGACCAAAATTCTTCCCAAAGCTTAGAGCCCAGCCTAGATCAGCTGAATCCCTGTAGATGCTTGAGTGAAAAATAAATATTTTATGTTTTTGCTGCTGAGATTTTGTAGTTGTCTGTTTTTTTTTTTTTTTTTTTTTTTTTTTGTGAGACAGACTTGTTCTTGTGGCCCAGGTGGGAGTGCAGTGGCATGATCTCAGCTCCTGTAACCTCCACCTTCCCATTTCAAGCAATTCTCCTGCCTCAGCCTCCTGAGTAGCTGGGATTACAGGCACCTGCCACCACACCTGGCTAATTTTTGTATTTTTAGTAGGGGTTTCACCATGTTGGCCAGGTGGTCTCGAACTCTTCTGTTGTTGTTGTTGTTGACACGGAGTCTTGCCCTGTTGCCCAGGCTGGAGTGCAATGGTGCAATCTCAGCTCACTGCAACTTCCGTCTCCCGGGTTCAAGGGATTCTCCTGCCTCAGCCTCCTGAGTATCTGGGATTTCAGGCACGCACCTCCACGCCCAGCTAATTTTTGTTAGCTGACCTCGTGATCCACCCACCTCAGCCTCCCAAAGTGCTGGAATTACAGGTGTGAGCCACCATACCCAGCCAGTTGTCTGTTTTATAGGGTCAATTAATCATGAAAGTCAGCATATATATAAATATATATATATATATATATATTTTTTGAGACACAGTCTTGCTCTGTTGCTCAGGCTGGAGTGCAGTGGTGCCATCTGGGCTCACTGCAAGCTCCACCTCCCGGGTTCATGCCATTCTCTTGCCTCAGCCTCCTGAGTAGGTGGGACCACAGGCACCTGCTACCACACCCGGCTAATATTTTTGTATTTTTAGTAAAGATGGGGTTTCACTGTGTTAGCCAGGATAGTCTCAATCTTGTAACCTCGTGATCCACCCGCCTAGTCCTCCCAAAGTGCTGGGATTACAGGCATGAGCCACCGCGCCCAGCCTTATTTGTGTATATTTTAATGAACTCCTTAATGCTCTTTAGTGACCAACTTTTTCATTTGATTTGCATTTTTGTTTCACAGGGGTTTCAGTTATTAAAATAAAGGTGGTTTTTAAAAATTCAATCTATTTATTATAGTTATGAGTGGAACTCCAAATTTCAGAGGCTGAAATAACTCTCATTATCCTGGTAAGCTACCTGAATGCAGCAATTTTGAGTTTGAACACACACTAGGAGACAGAGCTATTGAACTGTGCACTGCTTACTCCTAATACTGACTCCTAGTTCTCAGCCACAAACTCCATCTGCAAGATTAAATAGCTGGCATTTATTTACTGGTGCCCAATAGGGGGAAGGAATTGTGGCACAAGAAAAGTAGCATCAGCAGTCTTTGGGGGCTTAAAATTAATGGATTTTTTTCTACCATGCTGTGTTCCAAAATTAATCTGGTTTCTGCCTGCGATGAACTGACACAGACTGTTGTTTTATGGTTATTTAAGGCACAGAATTTACCCTCCACAATTAGGCTTTACCCTACTCTTCCATTATAAGATTGAACAACATGATCCCCTGTTTGTATCTTTGAAAGCTGTGAGCTGAGATGCCCATTAGCCTCAGTATACTCACTCGTCTGCCCGACTGCTACTAGGTCTTTTGGAATTGATAGACTTAAAAACTGTGTCTCCAACACATTGTTATGCTTGCTGGGGGAAAGTGAATACCATTTAAGATGCTCCTACATAACCAATGCTACTACAGTTTTACACAGTTCTTTCAGAATTCAGTTTCATTGTGTCCTTCATCTTATCTGATAACTTTCTCTCGCTAATTTTCTGAAAGTTTTCCAAGCTCAAACTTAGAACGTTTAGTCTATTAGCTCTTTATGGTAGAGGTGACAAAAAATGACTGGGGATGGAAGGGACCTTATGGTGAAACTGAAAAGTCATTTCAGTCAAATATGGGTTTTGAGCTTGTGTCTTCTTTGATAATAAGGAAGAGATTTCCACTCTACTGATGTTGGTTGGTATTAGTGTCCCAGGTATGAACTACACTCTTTTATATTTGGATAACAGTTCAAGGCAGAAGATAACACAGGAGAGAGCAACTTTTTTTTTTTTTGAGACGACGGAGTTTTGCTCTTGTCACCCAGGCTGGAGTGCAATGGCATGACCTTGGCTCACTCCAACCTCTGCCTCCCAGATTCAAGCGAGTCTCCTGCCTCAGCCTCCCAAGTAGCTGGGACTACAGGCGCCCGCCATCACGCTTGGCTAATTTTTGTATTTTTGGTAGAGATGGGGTTTCACCATGTTGGCCAGGCTGGTCTTGAACTCCTGACCTCAGGTGATCTACCTGCCTCAGCCTCCCAAAGTGCTGGGGTTACAGGCATGAGCCATCACCCCCAGCTCAGGAGAGAGTAACTTAATCTTCCTCAGGAGATACAAGATACTTGCCCAAATCATCTTGGGATTCATACATATTGCGTGTGACTGTTCCAATATGGGAACCTGTTATGGGCATGACATAGTAAATATTTTAGTTAAATAACGCAATAAAAATAGAAAACCTGATCTAGTGGAAATGGGATCATAGCATGGAATCTTGAAAATTTGTTTTATTATTTATTAAGCACTCTCACATAAGTTACTCCATTTATTTCTCAAAACAATTTTATGAGTATAGTTATTATTATACCCATGTATCAAGGATCATACCCTTGTTTAGAATACCTTGCAATTCATCTTCACCTCATGTCTATAGGTCTTTTCTGCCTTCAGATCAGAAGACACTTAGAAGATAAAGCTTTAAGTTTTAAATTTTTAGGTATTCCCATGAAGTACCTATAACAATATGATGATGAAGCCATTCTGACTCAAAGGCTCAGGGATTTGCCAAAGATCCCACAACTGGTGAATTGCAGACTCAGAGATTCAAACATTTGCCTAGGCTAATAATATTCTTTCTGTTACATCATAACTGGTTTCCTGAAATCCTTGTAAACACTTATAAACTTATTGTATTCTGTTTTTTATTTGATGTTATTACATTTTGTGTGTCATGTATATTATACTGTATGACTTTTATTAGATTCATATGCGTGACAGCTTAGTAAGTTGACCTGAAGATGCTAGTGGTGCTCACTTACTTTTTTTCCCTGAGTGGACACTATTTAAAGGAAGCAAAGCAATGTTCTGCACCCATAAGATATTCCTATCAAGATAGGGAAATTAGGCATACGGACTTGGAGTACAGAAAAATTCCTACTAATTCTTATGTGGTTGATCTTTCAGACTGAAATTTTACATTAGAGAGGAGTTTCATTATTATTATGCAACCATAACCAAAGTAACATTCCCTTCTCTCTTCCAACCTTCCCCAATCTGGGAGTTTCAGTGTATTACCCTGCATTCTTTTCTAGGCTCTCAGACATTATGTTGTAGGAAGCTAAGTGAAGGAACCCATGAAATGTGAACAATTTTGGCTCTGAAGTTATTTCCCTAAACTATGCAAAGAAAAACAATAGGAAAGATTTTCTAATCTTTTGGCTCTTAGTCCTCTCCTAAGTGGGGAACTGAATCATTCTAAGTAGTGTATAAAATTAATTATCGTGGCAAGAGTGTTGCCAAGCTTGTGGATTCCCAGAGATTGAGGGTGGGGTGATTTTTGCCTTCCAGCCATACTCATATTTTTTCATAAATATGTTAAAAAGTACCCACGAGCTGTTTTTGTTTTCACTCCCATCATGTCCTCAATGTGGGTCCCAAGGAAATTGACTTTACTGGGTCTTAATTTTCCTTGAAATAATGCACTTATTCATTTATTTTTTTGAGACACAGTCTCCCTCTGTCACCCAGGCTGGAGTGCTGTGGTACAATCTCAGCTCACTGCAACCTCTGCCTCCCCAGCTCAAGCGATCCTCCTGCCTCAGCCTCCTGAGTAGCACCACAGGTACACCACCACACCTGGCTAATTTTTTTGTATTTTTGGTAGAGACTGGGTTTCATCATGTTGCTTAGGCTAGTCTGGAACTCGTGAGCTCAAGTGATCCACCTGCCTTGGCCTCCCAGAGTGCTGGGATTTCAGGCATGGACCACCGCATCTGCAGCTATTACTGCTGATAGATCTGACTCTCCACCAATGCTGCAGATGTGAAGCTGATACTAAAGAACATTGAATCTAAAGTCTATTTACCCTTATTTCAAAAACATTCTTTTTGTGGTTCTTTGAAATAGCAATCTCTCTTAATGTATTTAAGCCTTTTCTTGCAGAGAGAGAGGAATAGAAGAGAGAAAGAGAAACACTAGGGAGGAATTATCTGTCAATAATTACATATCATTTATTTATCTGTCAACAATAAACTTAAGAATTAAGAGCCACTGTCAACAAAATATTCTTTGAAAACAAAGTGAAATCATTTCTGAAAACATGCAAATTTAGCATGACTTATGATGCAAACTACTGACATTTGATTTATATCTAATAGCTGAAAAATACTTATCATGTATACATACTTGCTGATAAAGGTTTAGAATTTTGGGATACTATGAAAAATCATGACACGGAAATAATATTTAGTGCTGCAGGAATAAGAGTAGAGAACTTCCAATATAAGCCTCCCTCTCTGTCAATGCTTTATCCACAAAGGATGTAATATGATGCCTTGGTTATGAGCCTGGATGCTGAGACAGCCTACTTGTTTTGTGTTCTAGTTTTGTTCCTCTTACTACCTGTGTGACTTTGGTCAACTCACTTAACTCCCCTTGCCTTGGTAAAATAGGGTTCTCATTAATATTTACCCTCTAGAATTATCCTGATGATTTAACAATGTATGCAGAATAGTGTTTGATATAAAGTAATTGCCCAATAAATGCTAATTATTATTATTTTTAAATTTTACTTTAAGTTCTGGGATACAAGTGCAGAATGTGCAGGTTTGTTACACAGGTATACACGTGCCACGGTCTTTTGCTGCACCTATCAACCTGCCATCTAGGTTTTAAGCCCGCATGCATTAGATATTTGTCCTAATGCTCTCCATGTTGATAAGTAAAAATTCCATTACATCCCTGGTCAATTTTTTTTTTTCATCTTAAAGTTACAACTGGCTACTTTCTTTAAAGTTTAGAAGTACATTTTTTATTTTAAAAGTAATGAATGTGTATTATAAAAAACTAGAAAATTTAGAAAAGTATTAGAAAATAGAGAAAATCACCCATAATTTAATTATTCATGGTGAATTTTGTCCCATCATTTTTTTCTATTTTTTTAACCTCTTCTAGTTCTCTTTTATCTCAAGCAACTTTTTTGTAGTATTATTGATTTTTTTTTCTCTCTCTGTGACAGGGTCTTGGTCTGTCGTCTAGGCTGGAGTGCAGTGGTGCAATCTCAGCTTGCTGCAACCTCTGCCTTCTGGATTCGAGCAATTCTCGTGCCTCAGCCTCCCAAGTAGCTGGGATTACCGGTATGTGCCACCAAGCCTGGCTAATTTTTGTATTTTTAGTAGAGACGGGGTCTTGCCATGTTGCCCAGACTGGTCTTGAACTCCTGAGCTCAGGTGATCTGCCCGCCTAGGCCTCCCAAAGTGCTGGGATTACAGGCGTGAGCCACCTTGTAGTACTATTGAATCTGTTGGCCTTTCTACAGAATCCCATATATAATCTGCTTCTATTTGTAATACCTGGCTTTGTTTCGGGGTGCTATTTTTTCTACACCCCGTCTCCCTCTTCATCCTCAACCCTGAAATTTCTGATGCAGGCTGAGAACATTAGAGTCTGGAATAAATGAGCATCTTTAGGAGTGCCAGACATTGCTTCTAAGTGAAAAACATTTCCTTCCATTATACATTTACTTTACTAGATCTCTGAAGAAGCCCAGTGGTAGTTATAATTACTAGTCTTTTCTAGTAACCAGCAATAACTTTCAGATACTTTTTTCTCCTGTAACGTTCTTCCTGTAAGTACTATGCACAGATCACTTAATGTGGCAGTAGATCATAACATTTTAATTTTTAAACTCAGTGACAGAATTGTCAAGTGGTTAATGAACCAAAGTTTTGTGTCAATTTGGCCTGGGATTAAGCTCCAGTTTATCACACTTACCAGCGGCGTGATCTTACAGAGGACATTTTATCTCTCCAAGACATAGTCTGGTTTTTAAAAAATGGAGATAATAATGGGATTCCATCAATCATGGTGCATGTTGTGAGGGTTAAGTGAGATGATGGTACAGAGGTTATGAGCACAGACTCTGGACCCAGTCTGCCTGGATTCAAGTCCCGCCGCTGCTGCTTAGTGGCAGTGTAATCTTGGGCAGGTTTCTAGACTTCCCTGAGTTTCTGACTGCTATGTTAAATGCGGATAATGACAGTTCCTATTTTGTAAAGTTGCTGTGAGAATTAAGTAAGTTAATGCATGCAATACATGTAAAACACTCATAATAAGGACTAGCTCATGGTAAGTGCTCAGCCGATGGTAGTTGTTGTTGCTATTTTATTTTATTATTTTTATTGGCATTTATAAAGCCTGGCCCATAGTAAGTTCTTGGCAGATTGTTTGTTCTTATGAATTGTCTGGACTTGTCAATGTCCTCTGTCCTTTTTTTTTTTTTTGATGGCTACCTTATTAGGATAGATAAATAGGGCCTTGCCTTAAGGTGAACACTGGAAACCTTTGAAATTTGCAAGTCGAGAAGAGCAGTTGTTATCAATAACTATTCACAAGAGCAAATGGATTTTTTCTTTTTGCCACTTACTCTCCATCAGCTAGAAAAAGAAAGGGACGCTCTTCCCATTGTCCATGCATATTTCTCCAGGAGAGGACAAGAGCCTGAACACCTGGACCCAAAAAGATACTTAACCTCTATTTCTACTTCAATAGAAATACAACATTTATCCTTATTTTTTTCCTTCTAAGAAAAAGAAGAGCTCAGAATTTTCAGCAATTCCAGTTTGAGAAATTTTTTTTTCTAAAGAAAATAGAAAATATTTGCTGCTTGAGTCTCCATCTTATGCATATAAGAAATTTGCTATAAAAATATATTGCTTGCTGAGGAACACATTTAACTCAGAACCCTGCATGCTGAAAAAACTGGGAGCATATGATGATAACAGAAGTAATCATTTTGGGGCAAGTAATTCTGGTGTTCTGTTTTTCATTTTTTTTGTTGTTGTTGTAGTAGATTTTTTATTTTTTATTATTTTTTTTTTGAGACAGTCTCACTTGTTGCCCAGGCTGGAGTGCAGTGGCACAATTTTGGCTTACTGCAACCTCTGCCTTCTGGGTTCAAGTGATTCTCATGCCTCAGCCCCCTGAGTAGCTGGGACTACAGGTGTGTGCCATCACACCTGGCAGTTTTTTAAAAATATTTTTAGTAGAGACAGAGTTTCCCTATGCTGGCCATGCTGGTCTCGAACTCCTGACCTCAGGTGATTCGCCAGCCTTGGCTTCCCAAAGTGCTGGGATTACAGGCGTGAGCCACCGCGACTGGCCTTTTGCTGTAGATTTGGTAAGATATTGGTATTTAACAGAAGGAACAGAAATATGGTAGATGATCATTGTTCCATGCCATTCATTTGTATCTATACTGGTACATCATGCACCACATACAAAAAAACTGTAACTACAGGTAGTTGATCTGAAGACCAGTTAGTACAGAGTAGGTCTTTTTCTCTGAAGTAATGTCAGAAAGGATTTCATTGTATTTCATTTCAGAAATAGAATTTGTGATGGATTAGACAAGTGCTGGGCTGGAGCTTTTATTTTTAATAATTTTTATTCAATTTCTGCCTTGTGCCAGCTGCTTTCACAAATGCCATTTTGCCACATAGTCTATGAAAAAAGAATTAGTTATGCAAATTAATAATATAAAAAGAAGTGTAGGGAACATATTAAGTCTCTACCGGGGGCATATTACTCCTATATGATTTAAAATAAATGCATATTTCCTTACATGTTATTAAGATTCAGAATTTAGTATTTCAGATTTGTCTACCTCCATGAGATTGGACTTTAACATGTGATCATTGGAGGTAATTTCTCATGGTAATATACATCTAGATAAATGTGTTCTAAGCACAGGTCAAGCCCCAGTTTTACCACATACTAACCAAGCCTCATTTTCCTATTTATAAGACTAGAATAATAATACCTACTATCAGGGTTATTTTCAGGATTATGGTACATAATATATGCAAAAACCAACCTGTAAGGTGATATACAAGTATTAGGTATCATAAATAATCAAATATTTAAAATATTATCAGCTTGAACTAGCTGCTTGAATCAAATACTTTTTATCTACCCTGGACCTTAGTTACAGATTGAATGTGCACCAAGTGCATTTCACTGAGTATGGGGGTTCTATCTACATTCAGTATTTCTTTTTGGGCAAGACTATTAATAAGAAGATAATAACTGTGCATATAGATATTTAAGTTAATACTAACATAGGAAACTACACTTGGTAATAACACATAGTAAGAGAAAAAAGAAAGAATAAGATATTACAAGGACTTGTTCTAAATCTATTTTGGCTCAGTACTCCCACAGCTTAAAAATGTTATTTTTTCCCAATTTTTTTTTTTTTTTGAGAAGGAGTTTTTGCTCTTGTTGCCCACGCTGGAGTGCAATGGCGCGATCTTGGCTCACCGCAACCTCTGCCTCCCAGGTTGAAGCGATTGTCCTGCCTCAGCCTCCTGAGTAGCTGGGATTACAGACATGCACCACCAGACCTGGCTAATTTAGTATTTTTAGTGGAGACGGGGTTTCTCCATGTTGGTCAGGCTGGCCTTGAACTTCTGACCTCAGGTGATCCGCCCGCCTTGGCTTCCCAAAGTGCTGGGATTACAGGTATGAGCCACAGCACCCGGCTGATTTTTTCCCATTCTTTTCTTCATAATTGGGAAACACCTTTCAGGCCATCCCTACACCAGGACGGCATAGCTAAACGAAGCAGGGAGGGCTATGGAATTCTAGTTACATTCCACTGTGATAAATCAGACATCTGCTATGAGAGGCGGTGAAGCTGACTGGCTAAGCTCATGGAATCAGACTTTGCTTCACTAACCTTGGGCAAATTATCCTGTCCCAGACTCGAGTTATTCACCTGTAAAATGGAAATGATGTAGCACTTTCTTCTAAGAAGAAGGTAAGGATTACAGGACAAGTAAAGCTACACTTTTCAAACTTTGATATGTACCCAAATCACCTGGGGAGCCCATTAAAATGCAGATTCTGATCCAGTAAGTGGGGAGGGGCCTGAGAATTGACATGTCTACAAGCTGGCATGAAAAACCACCACTGCCACCACCAAAACCCAGTGGGCCTAATACCCCACTTTCCCTGTCTCAGATGTTGGAGAAGGAAGTCTTCTCTCCTGTGCAGGCTACAGGAGAAATCCATAGACGCTCAAGTGGCTTCCAGGCATATTACATGGTTTCCATTTTTTGAAATATTAAGATATATTTTTCTAATTTTTTTTTTTCGAGACAGAGTCTTGCTCTGTCACCCAGGCTGGAGTGCAGTGGCACGATCTTGGCAAACTCCGCCTTCTGGGTTCAAGCGATTCTTGTGCGTCAGCCAACTGAGTAGCTGGGATCACAGGCATGCACCATCATGCCTGGCTAATTTTTGTATTTTTAGTAGAGACAGGGTTTTATCATGTTGGCCAGGCTGGTCTTGAACTCCTGACCTCAAGTGATCTGCCTACCTCGGCCTCCCAAAATGCTGGGATTACAGGCATGAGCCACCGTGCCTGGCCTGATATTTTTCTAACTATATCTGTGAAGAAGAAGAAAGCAATCCAGAGTGGTATAAAAAATAATGTAAATATCACCTTCCCAATTTTGTTGCCCAGAGGCAGCAATAACTGAAATATATATATGTATATATCTATTCAGTTTATAGCTTTCTATTGCTATATAAGAAATTATCAAAAGTCTACCAACTCAATTGGGTGCCCTGCTTAGAGTCTCACAAGGCTGAAATCAAGGTGTTAGCCAGGCTCTCATTTGGAGGCTCTGGGAAAAAATCCACCTCCTGCCTCTTTGAGGTTGTTAATTATTTTGTGGTTATAGGATGAATGTTCTTGTTGGCTGGGGGTCGTTGTCAACTCTTCGAGATCAGATCCTTTCCATGTGGTCCCTTCCATCCCTCCATTTTGAAGTCAGTAAGGTACACTGAGTCCTTTTTGCACTTTGAATTTCTGATGTTCCCTTTTGCTATGAGGTCTGCTACTAAGGGCTCATGGGTTTAGGTCAAGCTCACCTGATAATCTCCCTTGTGATGAACTCAAAGTCAACTGGTTAGCAATCTTGATTACATTGTAAAATCCATTTTCTAGTAATGTAACATAATTACAAGTATAACAGAGAACAGAGATCATGGGGACATCTTAGAATTCTGCCTTCCACATTTAAAATATGAAATTATGCAACACTTTTTCTTCTGAAAGCTTTTCGTCTCTTCCATGCTGTGCAGATGTTTCTCATTAAATATACATAAAACCTTTTTAATTGCCTTTTTAGTGCTGAATAATATTCTTTTGTAAAAGTCTATCATAATTTAACAATCTCTCTACTGATGTCTGTTTAAATTGTTTCCATTTTTAAATTATGAACATTGCTGTCATATCAAGACTGCTGCTCTACCTTGACTAATTATCTCTTTAAGATAAATGCTGGTTGAGGAATTGCTGATCAAAGGGTGTACACATTTAAAATATTGGTATACATTTCCAATCTGCCCCCTGGAAAAGTTGCATCAACTTACATTCCTGTTAACAGTTTATTAACAATTTGGGAGGCTGAGGCAAGTGGATCACCTGAGGTCAGGAGTTCGAGACCAGCCTGGCCAATATGGTGAAACCCCATCTCTACTATCAATACAAAAATATTAGCCAGGCGTGTTGGTGGGCACCTGTAGTCACAGCTACTCTGGAAGCGGAGGCAGGAGAATTACTTGAACCCGGGAGGCGGAGGTTGCAGTGAGCCGAGATCGCACCATTGCACTCCAGCCTGGGCAACAGGAGTGAAACTCCATCTCAAAAAAAAACAAAACATCAAAAAAACAGTTTATTAAGATTGCTTGTTTCCCTACATACACTCTTGCCAACACTGGATTCTCACAATTCTTTTAATGTTCACTAACATAGAGATGAGGCATATCCTATTCTCTACTTACTATTTCTTGATTATTTGTGGGATTGAACATCTTTCCCTGCTTTTGTTATCCACATATGTTGCTTCATTTGAGAACTGTCAGTCATTTTCTTTGTCAGGGTTCTTAGTTACAAGCAACAAAAACCAACTATAGTTAACTTAGGTAGAAACAGATTTTGCTGGAAGGATATGGGAGAGCTTAGAGAATCGATGAGAAGGTTGGAGAACCAGGCTTGGTAAAGGAGGTCTAGGCACTGGGAAATGCAATACATCTGATACCACAAGAGAGGACAGTTAATATGTTGTCATTGGTATCCTGTCTACAACCTACCACTGCTGTCTTGGAACACTCAACACTACTGTGAATAAATTCTCACTTGCTCCCCTGTCTTTTCATCATTTCTCAAGACTCAGAGTCCCAGGTGTAGGCACTTGACTGACTAAGTCTATGTCAGATGTCTGAATGGGATAGTCAATGGATAAGTGCGGGATTCTCTGGCCCCTTTGGCTTCTGTAGTAGAAAATGGGGGCTTACTTTCTACCAATACTTGCCTGCATTAGATGGCCATTCAGATGCTGGGTAGCCCACCCTCAAAAAGACAAACATCATTTCTTCATTTTTTTCTATTGCAATTTTTTTATTAGATATTTTTAGTATTGGGGGTATTAATAGTCTGCAACATGTGTTGCATATATCTTTCCTTTTATTTTTTCTTTTTCAATCTTATTTATATACTGGATATTTTTGTGGCAAAGAAGCCTTTTAAGAAAAGTGACCCCAACCAGTTCTTTCCAACAGAATCCAGTAATCCACATGGCATTGTTTCTTAATCAAACAAACCCTGCTGTCCTAGCCACAGCAGATTAACCAAGGAGTCTGTTTATGGAGAAAGGTGGTTTGTTACACCAAGATTCTTTGCTTTTGCTTTTCTTTGTTTTCTACATAACAAGATTACAGCATATGGAATGATAGAGAATTCACCCAAGTTCCTTCTTCTGGAAGTTAAAGACGTTAGTCAAACAGAAGAATATGGGTCATTCAAGCTTGGATTGCAGTCTTGAGTGTTGAGTTATTCCTCTGAAGCTCCTAGAAGCCTGCAGCCCAACACTGGAACACCTAGGACCTAGAGGAGGAGTGTGGCTAATGAGGAATTTCTTATTTGAGCCCACATTCTTTTTTCTTTTTTTTTGAGATGGAGTCTTGCTCTGTTGCCCGGGCTGGAATGCAATGGCACAATCTCGGCTCACTGCAACCTCCGCCTCCGGGTTCAAGCAATTCTCCTGCCTCAGCCTCCCAAGTAGCTGGGATTACAGGTGTGAGCCACCACACCTGGCTAGTTTTTGTATTTTTAGTAGAGACAGGATTTTGCCATGTTTGCCAGAATGGTATCGAACTCTTGACCTCCAGAGATCAGCCTGCCCCGGCCTCCCAAAGTTCTGGGACTATAGGCGTAAGCCACGGTGACAGGCCTAAAACTAACATTTTACTTTTTAATTTAATTTTATTTTTTTGGAGATAGAGTCTTGCTCTGTCACCCAGGCTGGAGTGCAGTGGCATGACCTCGGCTCACTGCAACTTCCGCTTCCTGGGTTCAAGTGATTTTCATGCCTCAGCCTCTGAGTAGCTGGGACTACATGTGCCACCATGTCTGGCTAAGTTTTTGTATTTTCAGTAGAGATGGGGTTTTACTATGTTGGCCAGGCTGGACTCGAACTCTTGAGGTCAGGCAATCCACCCACCTTGACCTCCCAAAGTGCTGGGATTAGAGGTGAGAGCCACTGCACCCAGCAGATAACTTTTTTTTTTTTTTTTGAGATGGAGTCTTACTCTCTTGCCCATGCTGGAGTGCAATGGCAAGATCTCCTGAGCTGACATTCTTATGTAACTTTGTAATAAACCTTCATAATATAAGTGATTTGTGAGTGTGGCTTTTCCCCCCTAGTGTAGCTAAGAACTTTTATCATTATAAACCTCTTACTGCTTAAACAATTTAAAAGAAATGGTGATGTAACATGGGTAATTCTTTCAAGTGTTTGCTATTACAGATATTCCTTGATAGCCAGTTTTAGAATTTGTTAGACATTGCGTTTGTCAAAAAAAGTTCTTCCTCAATGCTTACCCTAGCATGCTCTGGCTTAACTAGTTCCCTCTTGAACCAATGAATACTATAATACTATGTTTTGCTAGAGTGACCCACAGTCCTTCTTCTTCACCAGCCTCCCTTAGATGGGGTTAAAGTTCTTCCTTTTCCAGAAAGACTCAGTATGAGTATTTGCAAAGCTCTGAAGAGATGTAGTTGAACCTCATACATGCCTTAGATCAAGAAGTGAGTATGGTGCCAAAAGAAATTAATTTCCATATAAAGCCAGGAAGACAGGTTGGGCTCATAAAGATAACCGGAACATGTTTCCAAAAGACTCAGTGGGCAAAGAAACCCATATTTACAAATCAATACTTTCCAAAGCTCATAGAGAAAAATAAATAATGTTTTCAGGGTAACATGGTTTTCTAAATGTACTACTTACAATTAAGGCCTGTAAGTAGTCCCCAATGGTGCTTCATGAAATTCCTTTGTGTGTTCTCACCAGGTTTATTCTAAACTCCTAGTGCACAGTAATCCTTTTTTCTCTAGTTTTGTCAAGAGACACACATGGGTAGAAAATTCCCTCTTTGATATTTTTTCTACATTGGAAAGATCCACTTCTCAATAGTGGGTGAACAATTTGAACACACTGTTTTCCCACCAGTGAGTTGATCTCTAAAATACTAAGCTACAATTCCCTGTTGGGCACTCTATTGAAAAAATATGCAGAAAAGAGCCATCCATGTGTACCAAATAGACAAATTGGAAGTACATGTCCTCATCTAGGCTAAAATTTGATTGGCCTTTTTAGCAGATTGTTAGTGAAGATAGAGGCTCTTGGAGGTGGCATGTGTGAATGTAAGTGTACGTACCTGTGCGTGTGTGTAACATTTTTCATGCTATGCATTAATTTTGACTAATGATTTCTGGGAGTTGCTATAATCCCTTTCTCCTACTCATGGAAAATAATTGGACTCTGTTCATTTGACTATTTACTCTCAGAAAATGAGTCAGGGAGGGGTAGAGAAGTAACTCAGAAGGAATTTACAAAGTGGGCAGAAGAAATTTAATTTTAGCTTCGAAAATTTTAGCTTTGAAATTTAGCAGAACTCAACCCGCCCTGCACATCACAAGTTAAGAGGAGCAACTCTTGCCCCAGGTACAAGTGTGTTCCCTACTGGGGAAGCCATGTTAGGGATGTAATGAGCTAGAAGAAGTCGCATATAGATGACAACAGGAAACAGCATATTTGATGGGGCTTTGGCTGGACTTTTCTGCAATCAGGTGAAGCCAAAATGATTCTCTAAGAACTAAGTATGGTATCACTCAAGCTTTGCTATCTTGTTCTCCTTTGCCTGTTTTCAGTACTTATTTTAATGTATGTTTCCTATAAAATTGTCCATCTATGTGGTTCTAGTTTTACCATTTTATCTCCTCCTACTTGCTTATGGCTCAGCCCCAGCTCAGTCATTCCTTGTAATAGTGCCCTTATTATTCCTTCTTCCCCTGCTTCTTTTCCTACCTTGTTTCTTTCCTTGTTTCTTTCAAACAGGTCTAATCCTGAGCAAACTTGTGAAATTTCAACCTGTCAGCCCTTCAGACCTGGATTATTTCCTCTCCTCAATGGTTCCACTTTCCTTTTCTTTCTTCTTCTTCTTTATTTTTTTTTGACAGAGTCTTGCTCTGTCATCCAGGCTGGAGTGCAATGGCACGATCTTGGTTCACTGCAACCTCTGCCTCCCATGTTCAAGTGATTCTCTTGCCTCAGACTCCCAAGTAGCTGGGACTACAGGCACCCGTCACCATGGCTGGCTAGTTTTTGTATTTTTAGTACAGATGGAGGTTCACCATGTAGGCCAGGATAGTCTCAACCTCTTGACATTGAGATCGGCCGGCCTCCTGGTTCCACTTTTCTATCCCTTAGTGTTATTGCTTTCTTTCCACCAAAATAAAACCTTTTTTTTTTTTTTGCAATCTATTTGCTCCAAATATTATTTTCCTGGGACAAATTTCAGTTTAACAGCTACCCAAGTGTTTAGATAAAGGTATGAAACACTGAAGTGAAATTCCTGGACTGGCTAAAGTTCCGAAGACTTCCATGTGTCTTCCTCTATCCTTCATATAATTTCTTGAAACAGTGGGGATGTAGCTGTGAGAAGCACTTTACTTCCTCTTTCAGGGCCTTGAAGAGGTCAGACCCTTCTGAGAGGAAGAAAGCATCTGGGTGACAAATATTGGAACTGGGTCTCGGGAAGCAACAAAGCTGGACCAGAAGTCCAGGCAGACCCAAAGAGCAGGGGAGGGCTGGCTGCTGGAACAAGGTGCCTTGTTTAGTTCTGCAGAGACCTGGGACCAAAGATAGAGTTCTCAAACTGGGGAAATGGCTTACAACAGCCAATATCCGCTGGGATTCAGGTGCCGTTGTCTAAAAAGTCAAGATTTAGGATGTTAATCCAGAAAATTGACAGATGTTGGCCAGGTACTGTGAATATCTCAGCAGTTTTGGGGCTGTGATCAGAGAAAGATTGTTCTGGCCACACTCAGTGCCCCTAGATATTCTACAGATACCCTAGCTCATAGTTCGCCTTCAAAACTCACCTCGACATCCCCATTCCAGAAAGCTGTCCCTGACCACTCAATCAGGAGTGCAGTGCCTATCCTAATGCATCCATGGAAACTTGTCTGTGAGAGCTTCCATCAAACCGACTTGTGGTGGCCTTTTTATCTGACTTTCTTCCTAGATCATTCCAGCACAAGGGCACAGACTGTGCACTTAAACTGTGTCCGCTGTGCTGATCACATGCCTGGCCCAGCGTGGATACTTAGCAAATGTTTGCTGAGTGAGTGAATACAAGAATGATGTCCTTTAGGATGGCAGACAAAGGAAAACTTGAGCCACTGCAACACTAGACCTCAGAAGAAAGTTCTGCTACCAAAACGGAAAAATGTGTTTTTGAACTCAAATTGTGTTTGGTGGCCTTCTTACTATTAATGGAGATCAACAGGTTGTAGAGAGCTGCATTATCAGTAGATGGGAAGCAAAGGAGGAGCAAGAAGCTGACTCATTCCCTTGAGCTGGCAAAGTATACAATACACCCCAGACAATGGGGAGAAACATCCATCCGCCCATGGAAATCAGTGAAACAAAAGGGGCCTGGGTGGACAACCTTGCTTCTCTCCCGTGCCTACTCTGGCTCTCAATCTATTTGTTTTCACCAAGGCTCTATATTTTGGGACTTTTGTGTTGGGCTCCTCCCCATCTCTCTGGGATAATAAAACCAGAAAAGAAATACTGGGACAGGTTCTGGCATGTGCAATTCTGTGTGAGCCATGGGAGTGGATGGGGCATTTGGAAATTTACGGAAGTTGAATGCAAAGTATGAAGAGTTGGACTGGAAAAGGAGTAGGTTGGGACAGGTGACTTCTGCTTTTCTTTTAAGCCTTTCTATATTTGAATTTCTAAAATTACCTGCATAAATTACTTCCATAAAATAATAAAAATACTTATTTTTCAAGACAACTAAGAGTCAGATGGAGCTAGCAGTCTTGGGGCATGCAGGGCAGTGGGAGGGAGTGAGTGAAGAGAGGCTGTTTTCATGTCTGGTTTGGCTCCTTTATGAGGCTACTGCTGCTCTGGCAAGATGAGCTGGGCCCCGTGTGAAAGGAACCCTTGCTCAGGATTCCTGGATTTAGTTCTTCACAGTCCAACCTCTCTCCACACTTCAGTCATTGCCCCAGTTTCTTAACTCTATTAGCTGCCAGCCCTGTGGCCCATTTACCTTCTTCATGATTTGTGCACTTAGTTTCTGATCTCAACTTCCTTTCTAGTGACATTTCATTTCTTGTCCTAGATCCTAAAGTATTCATGGTCAGTTTCTAAAGTAATAGTCTTCCTGACTTGACTTGTCCCCAGGTTACCTCTTCCAGATGCTTCTCTGAGAGGATGCTCTCTCCTGTTTTGTCTCAGTTCTTGCAGAAGTACCTATACAGCCAAAAGGACCTAGAAAAGGCCTGAAAAGGGTTGATAACAAGCAGTAAAACCAGGGCGGAACACTTGCAGTCATACCAACATTCCTTTCAAGACCTGACTCATCCTCTTCCTGGTTGGGTCATCTTGTATAAGTTACAGAGACTTTCTGAGGCTTGATTTCTTTATCTGCAGATGGAAGATACTAATATTATTTATCCCTTAATAAAAGTTCACTATCTCTTTGGCTAGAGTCACAGAAAGAGAAAAAAGTTCAAAATCACCACTGTAGCAGAAGTGTAAAGTTATTTACGCTGTTCTCAAATACACAACAACAACAAAGTATGGCTCCTTTTTTATATACTAGGTCTGTTGTCAGCAAAGATCATCCTCACTCAACCACCCCCATCCCAAAGGGTGACAAGTGCAGTTTTAGTCTCACCAGAATTTTATTCAATTTTATAAAGAAAAGCATGTCTTTAGGTAAATTCTTTATCTCTTTTAGATACAGTGCTCAGTCTCTCAGGTTTCTGCTCACTCTGTTTCTCTTCAAGATGACATCTGAATTTGAGGCTTAAGCGACTTCAGCAGGACAGAGGACATTGGGAGTTCTTGGCATCCTTTTGACATTGTTGGTCTCTGCTGTGTCATGGCTGGTCCGGGCTGCTCCCTGGACTCATGACCACTGGGAGGGACTGGTGCAATTTTGGGGTGTTCTGCTGGTATCTGAACTGAAGCCTGTAACTGGTGTAATGCATGGACCATTCTTATCCTTGCTGACATGACCTTACCTTGTTAGTGCTGCAGAGGTCCAGTGTGACTTTCCTAGCTCTTTTTTTTTGAGGCAGAGTCTCACTTCGTTGCACAGGCTGGAGTGCAGTGGTGCCATTTACTTTGACCTCCACTTTCTGGGTTCAAGCAATTCTCGTGCGTCAGCCTCCTAAGTAGCTGGGATTATAGGCATGTGCCACCATGCCTGGCTAATTTTTTTTTTTTTTTTGAATTTTTAATAGAGATGGGGTTTCACTATGTTGGCCAGGCTGGCCTCGAACTCCTGACCTCAAGTGATCCACCCCAGTTGGCCTCTCAAAGTGCTGAGATTACAGGCATGAGTCACCGTGCTAACCTCTCCTAGCTCTTCAAACAGGAAGTCTGCCCTGCAGTGTAGACCGCAGTATGATTAGCAGTTGGTTCTGAGTCACTTGAGCCCTGATTTGTGGTATTTGCAGACTTTTGTGGTGTAAACATTTCTGCCTTGGCAATTCAAGGTACCAATGTGGTGTCACCAAATGTGAAGCTGGAAAAAGATCTGCCTTACAGATACAATAGATACATATAAGCTCAAGAACATAGATAATATGTAAAATGTAGTCTAATAACTATGGAGTGACAATTTTGAATATTTCTTGTCTTTATTTTTAATAGAATTAATTTAAATGTAAGTTGAAATATCTTTGTTTTTAAGTATTGCTGTGTTTAACAACTGGCTTGCAAAGTTTCTTATAATTTAATAGGCAGGTCTCTGACCCGGTGAACCATCTCTGGCTCACCACTAACAGGTCATCTCATCTTCTTTGTCAAGACATCTTCTATCAAGCTCCTAATCAGGCCTTCAATCAAGTTCCATGTTCTCTTTGGTGGCATATTGGAAGCGTGAAGTTTAGGCCCACACTTTGCTATCCACAAGCTGACAGAGAGGCGACAAGAGACACAATATGCTCTCAGCAACTAAAAAGGAAGTGGGACAGAAGCTCCTCTGCCCATGCCATTAATCTTGACTCATATAACTCACTTCCCCCTGGTGGAGTCTGTCAAATAGTCAGAATGTCAAATTCCCCTAGACTCTTGAAGAAAACTCACTCAATGGCCAATTCACAAAAGCCCATTTCACCAAATGAGAAATTCACGAAATTTAGTTTCTTTTTGTTTTAGTTGACCAGTTTTCCTAATAGCATTTTAAAGAAGAATGTCAAATTTGGTCTCCTGCAGCAGTCAACTGTGTGGCCCTTTCTTTCTCCAGAGTTTCAGCCACTTTCTTCTCCACTTTGCAGTTTCCACAGCCTAACCTGTTTCTTAGAACTACTTAGTAGTCATAGGAGAGAATGCAATTGCTCTAGGTCCTCCATTGGATGCTCTTCATTCTTCATTTGGTTTTGTTTTGTTAAAGAAGACAAATCAAAATAGAGAATGGCTGTCAAAAATAACAAGCCCAAGGGAGTTCTGGAGATTAACATCAGCACCAAACATTGCTCACAGCACTGGTCTCTGTTTACAGAGCAATCTCTAGTCTGTTTACTCATCTAGGTGTTTTAAAATGTTGGGCTCAAGTATCTGGGCTTGCAGGTATTGAGAAACTACTGAAGGCATAAATAGAGGAATGACAAGTTTGGATCTGCTTTAGACACTGAACTATGGTAGTAATACGTGAAAAGGACCAAAAAAGGGAATTTGTAAGCAGAGAATCCAGTTAAGAGTTCATTAGAACCCAGGTGAGAGATAACAGTCTGCACTCCAGTAATGGAAGTGATGGAATGATAAGAGCTTTTTCCTGGCTACCCTAACTTAGAGGACTCCCTGTTTACTCTCTAGCACTGTGCCCTATTTGTGGAAATTTATAAATTTATATTTAGATGCCTACTTATCATCTGCTCTCTCACTAGACTGTAAGCTCCCTGAAGCCAGGGTTTGGATGTTTCATTTCCCAAAGTATTCTCATCATCCAGCACAGTGTCTGGCACATAGCACACGCTCCACAAACACCTGGGAAAGAAAGTGGAATTGAGAAGAAAGAAAAGATACTCATCAGTGGGAGCAAGTTAGTTATGTTTTATAGTAAGGGAAAGATGCTCATGGAGAAGGAGGAGTGAAAAGGCAGAGGAGAGACAATAAAAGATGGCACAGACTCCAGGATAAGCAGGAGTAAACAGGATAAGGACAAAAGCAGCAGAATTAGCTTTGCCTAGAAGGGCTCCTCTTCTTCTGACATGGGAGGAAAGGAAGAATGGATGTGTATGGAGGTTGATTGGATTTTAGGTTATAAAATTGATGGTTTATGTTTCCTGGAGGTGTGGTAGGCACAGTTATCAACTGAGAGAAAGAGAGAAAAGGAAGAGAAAGAGAGAAAAGGAAGAGAAAGAGAAAGAGGAAGAGGAAAGAAAGGGAGGAGGAAGAGGAAAAGAGGAAGAGGAATTAAAAGTTAAGAGGGTGGTGAGAATTTAACAAAAATTACTCTTAGGAAGGGAATAAGTTGGTGACCAAAATACCTAAAAAGATTTCTCCAAAAGGGACCAGCTGAGGAATAATGTGACCAAATTAGCCTATCTCCAAATCTCATAGGTGAGTGACAGGGAAGTGGAACAAGAAGATGGGAGGGTTGACTGTGATGGAGATTTGCAGGAGGCCATCTCTCCTCCAGTTAATGTGTCTCACTGCAACAAAGGGGAAGATTTCAGGACTCCTGGGATGGGTTTAGATGAATCATTCATCTCTCTAGCTGTTAAGAGTTTTGTATATGTTAGATAGGACACAGACATCAAAAACTGTCCCTCAGCGGTCTGCTTCTCTGGAGAAGGTCTCACCAAGGGGTTGGAGCTTGACTTATCCTGCTGTGTCCTAGATCTGTAAGCTAACCCTGTCTTTTACTACAACTTTGCCTAGCAAGAGAGCAGTATCTATCTTAAAAATCTTGCTGATATCCAAATATCTTTAGCACTTAGATGACTGCCTTCTATATGAGGAAGTACATAAATTAAGACTTTGATAGACCTGGGTTTGATTCCTTCCTCTGGCATGGAGAAGTTTTGTGCTCTTGAATAAATTAGCTAACCTTTTCAAGCCTTCATTGTTCAGAGTAAAATGGGGGAAGTCACTGGAACAGTAGAAGGATTAAATGAGATGATGTATGTGATTTATCCAGCAAAATGCATAGCACAAAGTAGACATTCAATAAAGATTTTGTCACCTCCCTACCTCTTTCTCTCCTTTCATCCCCCTTTTATAACCAGTTTTCTGTACAGATTACAAGATTCCTCATGACAGAAATGGCATCTTAGTCATTACAAGATAACTTTCATTTTTTTTTTTTTTTTTTTTTAGGCAGAGTCTCACTCTGTTGCCCAGGCTGGAGTGCAATGGCGCGATCTCGGCTCACTGCAACCTCCGCTTGCTGTGTTGAAGCAATTCTCCTGCCTCAGCCTTCTGAGTAGCTGGGATTACAGGCGCCTGCCACCGCACCTGGCTCATTTTTGTATTTTTAGTAGAGAAGGGATATTACCATGTTGGCCAGGCTGGTCTTGAACTCCTGACTTCAGGTGATCCACCCGCCTTGGCCTCCCAAAGTGCTGAGATTACAGGCTTAAGCCACTGTGCCCAGCCAACTTTTATCTTTTTACCTATTTTTTTTAGATGGACTCTCGCTCTGTCATCCAGGCTGGAGTGCAGTGGCACAATCTTGGCTCACTGCAACCTCTGCCTCCCGAGCTCAAGCACTTCTCCTGCCTCAGCCTCCTGAGTAGCTGGGATTATAGGCAGCTGCCACCACACTCAGCCAATTTTGTATTTTTAGTAGAGACGGGGTTTCTCCATGTTGGTCAGGCTGACCTCGAACTCCTGACATCAGGTGATCCACCTGCCTTGGCCTCCCAATGTGCTGGGATTACAGGCGTGAGCCACCGCGCCCGGCCACTTTTATCTTTTTAAAAGTAATACACACCCTTGTTAGTTAAAGATTTCAAATGATAAAAAATAAGCAGCTGCCTCATTCCTCCCCACATGGAGAAAATTATGTCTAATTCTTAATAGCTTGGGATTTTAATTATTTTGGTGTCATTATCTAAATTTGTCTAAAAGTGTATGATATAATTTGGATATTTGTCCCCATCCAAATCTCATGTTTAATTGTAACCCCCAATACTGGAGAGGGGGCCTGGTGGGAGGTGTTTGGGTCATGAGGGCAGATTCCTCACGGCTCGGTGGTGTCTTGGTGACCGTGAGTTCTCATGATATCTGGTCATTTAAAAGTGTGTGGCACTTCCCCTTCCCCCTCATACTTAGGTGGGGAGTTATGCTCTACCTCTTTATCCACATAAATTATTTGAAATTCTCCTGCATGGGAGATTTTTCTCTTTTCTCTTCCTTATTTATTTATTCAATTATTTATTTATAACAGCATGTATTCATAAATATTTATTTTATACTCTGGGTTATAATCTAATACTACTTCATTTATTTTGTTGCTGGAATTATTCCAGCTTTGACCATTAGGGGTTTTTTAAGTCAGATCCTTTGATCTTTTTGAATACCTTCAACACTATGGGTTTATTTATTTATTTATTTATTTATTTATTTGGGGGCATTATTTTTTACTTTCTGGCACTATAAAATACCTCAGGCTTACCTTGTATGTTTCCTTTCCCAATCCTAGAATCGGACATTTCTCCAAGAAGACCTAGTTACTTTTACTAGAAAGTGGTATTAGAAACCAAGATCTGAGCACTAGATGTGTTTGTCGCTAACAGAACATTGTTGCATCTAGGGCCTCTCAGCTGGCAGAGCAAGCAATAGATGTGTACATACCAACTCATATATACATATATCTCTTAATATTTGTATATGTAACATTGGTATCCATATTAAGCAAAACATGAGTTCAGATGGATGTTTTCAGCTCTAATATATTACACAAATTATTCTAGGTGCTTCTTTTTCTTATATGTAAACTCACACTCCAAGAGTGAGAATCCTGGCTCATAGCATCCCACATCCATTTACTTGATTGTTCATTTCCAATATACATGTATCATGACATTGAAATTGTTAACTGGTGCCCTCATGAGAATAACTTTATCAACTAGAGTTCAGTGCTTGTGTATAGTTTCTTTTACCTTTAGTCTTACAGACTCCAGGCTGGGCACGGTGGCTCACCCCTGTAATCCCAGCACTGTGGGAGCCTGAAGTGGGCAGATCATGGGGTCAGGAGTTTGAGATCAGCCTGGCCAATATGGTGAAACCCCATCTCTACTAAAAAATACAAAAATTAGCCGAGTGTGGTGGCGCATTCCTGTAATCCCAGCTACTTGGGAGGCTGAGGCAAGAGAATCGCTGGAACCAGGAGGCGGAGGTTGCAGTGAGCTGAGATCGCACCACTGCACACTCCAACCTGGGCGACAGAGTGAGATTCCATCTCAAAAAAAAAAAAAAAAAAAAAAAGTCTTACAGACTCCATACATTTCCAATACAATTTCGGTCAGTATCCCACCCCTTCTTTCAGTGAGGTTGTTTCACACATTTATAATAGATTGTTTTGTCACATTCCGCATTCATTCTGGGATCCCTCAATCTTAAAATTGTTTTTGAAGATTTCATTAACATCCTTTTTGAAAACGTCTACTGACTTTCTTTCCTCTCTGCTATCAAATTTTATTTTCCAAGAGTTATTTTGCTCTCTGAATGTATTATATTTTATACCATCTTATTCTTTTTTCATAAATGCTACTTAGTTGTTAGCAATCTGTATGAATGAAAATCCTCTCTCTGGGGATATTAATGAGAATTTTTGTGAAGCCTTCTCTCTGTTTAGTCATTTTTCTCTAAGTATTTTATATAGTTTTTTCTTGCCTATATGTTCCACATTAGAAATTTTCCCCAGATTCTGGTAATCTTTGTCTGACTGTCCATGATTCAGGGTGCGGGAATCCAATTTCTGATTGGAATATTTGAGGGTATGAGTGGGTCTTGTTAAGGCTGAGTTTCCTTGTAGGACAATTTGGCTGGGCGACTCTTGGGGGGAACCCCAATATTACATTAAGTCTTTCCACTTCTGCTGATTCTCTAGAGAGATATCTTCTAATCTTATGTCCGAAGAGTAGGGCCTATCTGCTAGGAATCTGGTAGCCCACACATTTTCAGGCTGGCACTCACACCCTCAATTACGACATGGCTTCCCTCTCAGTTGAGTCTCTGTTTAAACTTTCTAGACTTATGCCGTTGTGTTGAAAGGGAATTGACTCAGTGACATGAATAGAATCTAGGGAGGGGGATACAATTGTTTTTTAGTTTTATTTTATTTATTACTTTATTTTTATATAGAGATGGGATCTCGCTATGTTGCCCAGGCTGATCTGAAACTCATGAGCCTACGCAACCTCCTGCTTCAGCCTCCCAAAGCACTGGAATTTATGATGTGAGCCACCATTCCCAGCTTCCAATTGCTTTTTTTAAATCTTCCAGTCAATTTTTCTTATTTTGGCTCCCCATCCCCCTTAATCTCCTGTTCCGGAGGTATCTGAAACTGCTGATTTCTGAAACTTTTGGCAATTTAGAAGCGAAGATGAGGTCAGTTTTCAGCTTTCCTCATTTCTTTCTTGAGTCTGCAAGGCTCTTTAGTTAACACTCATATGACTGCTTTCCTGACTTCCCAAATTTTGTGCTGTTATATTATCTTCATTTCTTTTTGGGTATATATCTTTAAAAGCATATCTATATCTGTCTGTCCATCTGTCCCTTTACAGTGATTTTATAGTGGTTTCTGATGGGAGCAAAGTTAGATTGTTCCATTGAACCCACTGTTCATCTTTTTCCAAATATTGTTTATAAATTTTTATCTCCCTGACATAATTTTACTGACTTTGAGAGGAAGAAGATATATATATATATATGTATATATATATATACACATGCACACATCTTTATATTGGAATCTCTGAAGTCATGAGTGGGTCTTGCTAAGGCTGGGTGGGTCTTGTTAAGGCATACATATATATATATACACACACACACACACACATATATGTAGCTGGTATATAGACTTAGATATTTTTATGTCAGATCTAGGATGTCATATTATTCATTTTCACAGTCTTTTTTTTTTTTTTTTTTTTGAGATGGAGTCTCACTCTGTTGCCCAGTCAGGAGTGCAGTGGCATGATCTCGGCTCACTGCAAACTCTGCCTCCCGGATTCAAGCAACTCTCCTGCCTCAGCCTCCCGAGCAGCTGGGACTACAGGTGCATGTCACCACGCCCAACTAATTTTTATATTTTAGTAGAGACTGAGTTTTACCATATTGGTTAGACTGGTCTCAAACTCCTGGCCTCAGCTGATCCATCTGCCTCAGTCTCTCAAAGTGCTGGGATTATAGGCAAGAGCCACCATGCCTGGACCATTTTCAAAGTCTTAAAATGCATTCTGGATACCAACTACTCAATAAATATTAGTTAAATTAAAATATATAGAAATCAGAAAATCTTCATTTTGTTGTGCCTTAAGGGTGATTGAACACTCATAGTATACCAAAGATATTATGCACCATGACCCAAATGTAACTGTCTCTCTGGTGACTTTCTGCTTTTCCAACTAAGTTAAGAATGTAGAGAATCTTCATAAATAGTGCCTTTGTCAAGAAATAACTAAAATCATAGCAGAACTGAAGGAAATAGGGACACAAAAAACCCTTCAAAAAATTAATGAATCCAGGAGCTGGTTTTTTGAAAGGATCAACAAAATTGATAGACCACTAGCAAGATTAATAAAGAAGAAAAGAGAGAAGAATCAAATAGACGCAATAAAAAATGATAAAGGGGATATCACCACCGATCCCACAGAAATACAAACTACCATCAGAGAATACTACAAACACCTCTACATAAATAAACTAGAAAATCTAGAAGAAATGGATAAATTCCTCGACACATACACCCTCCCAAGACTAAACCAGGAAGAAGTTGAATCTCTGAATAGACCAATAACAGGATCTGAAATTGTGGCAATAATCAGTAGCTTACCAACCAAAAAGAGTCCAGGACCAGATGGATTCACAGCCGAATTCTACCAGAGGTACAAGGAGGAACTGGTACCATTGCTTCTGAAACTATTCCAATCAATAGAAAAAGAGGGAATCCTCCCTAACTCATTTTATGAGGCCAGCATCATCCTGATACCAAAGCCGGGCAGAGACACAACCAAAAAAGAGAATTTTAGACCAATATCCCTGATGAACATTGATGCAAAAATTCTCAATAAAATACTGGCAAACCGAATCCAGCAGCACATCGAAAAGCTCATCCACCATGATCAAGTGGGCTTCATCCCTGGGATGCAAGGCTAGTTCAATATACGCAAATCAATAAATGTAATCCAGCATATAAACAGAACCAAAGACAAAAACCACATGATTATCTCAATAGATGCAGAAAAGGCCTTTGACAAAATTCAACAACGCTTCATGCTAAAAACTCTCAATAAATTAGGTATTGATGGGACGTATCTCAAAATAATAAGAGCTATCTATGACAAACCCACAGCCAATATCATACTGAATGGGCAAAAACTGGAAGCATTCCCTTTGAAAACTGGCACAAGACAGGGATGACCTCTCTCACCACTCCTATTCAACATAGTGTTGGAAGTTCTGGCCAGGGCAATCAGGCAGAAGAAGGAAATAAAGGGTATTCAATTAGGAAAAGAGGAAGTCAAATTGTCCCTGTTTGCAGATGACATGATTATATATCTAGAAAACCCCACTGTCTCAGCCCAAAATCTCCTTAAGCTGATAAGCAACTTCAGCAAAGTCTCAGGATACAAAATCGATGTACAAAAATCACAAGCATTCTTATACACCAATAACAGACAAACAGAGAGCCAAATCATGAGTGAACTCCCATTCACAATTGCTTCAAACAGAATAAAATACCTAGGAATCCAACTTACAAGGGACGTGAAGGACCTGTTCAAGGAGAACTACAAACCACTGCTCAAGGAAATAAAAGAGGATACACACAAATGGAAGGACATTCCATGCTCATGGGTAGGAAGAATCAATATCGTGAAAATGGCCATACTGCCCAAGGTAATTTATAGATTCAATGCCATCCCCATCAAGCTACCAATGACTTTCTTCACAGAATTGGAAAAAGCTACTTTAAAGTTCATATGGAACCAAAAAAGAGCTCGCATCGCCAAGTCAATCCTAAGCCAAAAGAACAAAGCTGGAGGCATCACACTACCTGACTTCAAACTATACTACAAGGCTACAGTAACCAAAACAGCATGGTACTGGTACCAAAACAGAGATATAGATCAATGGAACAGAACAGAGCCCTCAGAAATAATGCCGCATATCTACAACTATCTGATCTTTGACAAACCTGAGAAAAACAAGCAATGGGGAAAGGATTCCCTATTTAATAAATGGTGCTGGGAAAACTGGCTAGCCATATGTAGAAAGCTGAAACTGGATCCCTTCCTTACGCCTTATACAAAAATTAATTCAAGATGGATTAAAGACTTAAATGTTAGACCTAAAACCATAAAAACCCTAGAAGAAAACCTAGGCAATACCATTCAGGACATAGTCATGGGCAAGGACTTCATGTCTAAAACAGAAAAAGCAATGGCAACAAAAGCCAAAATTGACATATGGGATCTAATTAAACTAAAGAGCTTCTGCACAGCAAAAGAAACTACCATCAGAGTGAATAGGCAACTTACAAAATGGGAGAAAATTTTCGCAACCTACTCATCTGACAAAGGGCTAATATCCAGAATCTACAATGAACTCAAATAAATTTACAAGAAAAAAACAAACAACCCCATCAAAAAGTGGGCAAAGGACATGAACAGACACTTCTCAAAAGAAGACATGTATGCAGCCAAAAAACACATGAAAAAATGCTCACCATCACTGGCCATCAGAGAAATGCAAATCAAAACCACAATGAGATACCATCTCACACCAGTTAGAATGGCAATCATTAAAAAGTCAGGAAACAACAGGTGCTGGAGAGGACGTGGAGAAATAGGAACACTTTTACACTGTTGGTGGGACTGTAAACTAGTTCAACCATTGTGAAAGTCAGTGTGGCGATTCCTCAGGGATCTAGAACTAGAAATACCATTTGACCCAGCCATCCCATTACTGGGTATATACCCAAAGGACTATAAATCATGCTGCTACAAAGACACATGCACATGTATGTTTATTGCAGCTCTATTCACAATAGCAAAGACTTGGAACCAACCCAAATGTCCAACAATGATAGACTGGATTAAGAAAATGTGGCACATATACACCATGGAATACTATGCAGCCATAAAAAATGATGAGTTCATGTCCTTTGTAGGGACATGGATGAAATTGGAAATCATCATTCTCAGTAAACTATTGCAAGAACAAAAAACCAAACACCGCATATTCTCACTCATAGGTGGGAATTGAACAATGAGAACACATGGACACAGGAAGGGGAACATCACATTCTGGGGACTGTTGTGGGGTTGGGGGAGGCGGGAGGGATAGCATTAGGAGATATACCTAATGCTAAATGACGAGTTAGTGGGTGCAGCACACCAGCATGACACATGTATACATATGTAACTAACCTGCACATTGTGCACATATACTCTAAAACTTAAAGTATAAAAATAATTAAAAATAAAATAAAAATAAATAAATAAATAGTGCCTTTGTTTTCACTTCTAAATAAGCCTCCAGGGAAGTGCAGCGAGATGCATTTATCATAACATGTAAATCAGTAATATTAAAATTGGTGTTAGCTGTTACCACTTGAAGTATTAGAAGAGCGGGGTTCAGCTGGGGTCCCTGCCGGTGCCAGTATGGTTCTGTTTTAACAGATGAATATGTTAATAATTAACTTCATCAACGAGTACACATTCATGCAGCATTGGTCCTTCATTCTAAACGCATTTGGCTAATGTTGATTATGAGGCTGAATGTTCTTAGAGAAATGCTTTTGCTTTGGTATATGATGAGTTAAACAGGATTAAAACTGCCTACTTGTCTCTTATAAAAGGTAGCTTTCTACGTTATTTAAATATAATTTGTTCATGTGGTAACATAATGCTAGATGAACAACTAGGTTTCATTTCTGGGCTTTATTACTTCCAAAGTATAAGACTCTTGTCTAATCCTCGTAGCTTCTCCAATGCTCTGACTCCTCATTTATATAATTGAGTTGCTATCACTCATACTGGCTCACTAATAGTGGAGATAATACCTACCTGTGTTGAAGTCAGGATAAAGCGAATTTATGAAGAATAAATCCTATTAGGTACCTTCCTTTTTCAGTTTGTAAAGTATTATACAAATATATAGGAACACTATTTTGAAATAATTCTTAACACTATATTAAGGCAGGACATATTGGACTAAAAGGTCTACTGTTGACAATCTATTAAAAAAAAAAAAAAAGCAGAAGCAGCGACTCCTGTGTCCTTTGCCTCTTGAGTAGTTTGTGGATTACGAACAATGTACTGATTAGATCTTATGGATGTACTGGTTCTACTTCTAAACATTCTGGCTTTTCTTTTGCTTTCTACTGAAGAAAAGGAAATAGTTGAGATCTAGACATAATATAGGTTCTGATCTTCCAAAGCTCTCTATTTTACTTGGCTTCTTTCTTGACTCTGAAGTTAAATATAAGTTTCAAGATCTCACTCTTTATCTTATTGAATTATTTTGTAAACGATACAATCAAGTTTAGGAGGTTCATCTACACTTGTCTGTCTAAACATTCAAACCGCTCCATGGTGCCAGCATTTTTTCTTATAGACTTCTCTATAATGCCAAGGGCTCTTGGTCATCCTAGCAAAATGTCATTCATTGCTTTGTAGAAGACAACCTGAGTCTGTGTTTTGGTTGTTTGTTCTGGGCTTGGATTCCTGACACTGAAAAGATTTAACACATACCATCGGTGGCAGTCAATTGGAAGACAGACAGACACAAAGCCATTCTCAAGGATTCTTCCTTTATTTCTGAAATACCTTTTGACTAGTGGAAAGGGGGTTGATCCTTTCCTTTTGTTTCTTTTAGTATGCTCACAGTGATGTAGAAAAGGAAAGAGAGACCATTGCCTCCAGAGGGTTTTTTCTTTTCTTTTTCTTTTCTTCCACATGAAAGACTTCATTGTTCTACCTCAAGTTTACTGCAAGCCCTGGGGAAAGTTGCAAAAGATCAAGAAAGAGAGAATGATTACTGGGGCACTTGGCAGAGTGGCAGGCTCTTGCTACACAGAAATACAATGATCTGTGAAAGTGGATCCCTGTTATATTTTAACAGTCTAATGGGGCTTGCTTTATCATTAGTGCCATTAGGACTGCTTGTACTGATTTAATCAGGAATGAAGGCTTTAAGCTGACTTTATATACCCACAATGCAACAGTTAGTTGGCAGCTGTGATTAGATTTAATTAGTGTAAGTGGAAAATGCGGCACTTTTTTCACCTCTTTTCCTACCCGATCTCCTACCTACAGTTTTATTTCTGGAACTTTTTCTCAAAGAATTGTTTTTGCTCCCCACTCCCCTTCCTCATTTCTTAGTTCTGGGGAATAAAGATGCAAATAAATACGTGAAGTCAAATGAGACTATGCACTTGGATACTCAGTATTGGTTCTTGCATTTTTTTGTTTTGATTTTTTTTCTTGGTTTTTGTTTTTGTATTCCTAAAACACATGTAATCTGTGGTGGCTTTGTGGAGTTGTATGTTGACAATATTTCCCAAGTTAGGAATTTCAACATATGAGATTGTGACTACAAATCTGCAAAGAGGCTTAGGAGAAAAAACAAGGTATGATAGAGCCAGGGCTGCTGGTGGTAGTGGTGGTGGTGGTGGTTGTGTAGTGACCAGGAAAAGCTATTAGTTAATTAATTTGTTAGCATGCTATTATGAAGAACAGTGAATTATTAATTTGAGTAAGACTGCATTTTTTTTTTTTTTTTTTTTTTTGAGACAGAGTCTTGCTCTGCAGCCCAGGCTGGAGTGCAATGGCATGATCTCGGCTCACTGTGACATCTGCCTCCTGGGTTCAAGCGATTCTCCTGCCTCAGCCTCCCGAGTAGCTGGGATTACAGGCACCTGCCACCACACCTGGCTAAATTTTCTATTTTTAGTAGAGACGGGGGTTTCACCATGTTGGCCAGGCTGGTCTCGAACTCGCGACCTCAGGTGATCCACCTGCCTAGGCCTCCCAAAGTGCTGGGATTATAAGCATGAGCTACCGCGCATGGCTGCATTGTCTTAAGACTCTGTAATTACACACATGATAAACATCCAAATTGAATGGTAAAAATCTAGAGATGTTTTGTGGGGATTTGACATGACTCTCATTTACTGGTGAGAGGCTGTGCTGGATTCATAGATTTGGGAACCCCTAGCAAGTGCTAGCAAAAATTCTGAGAGAGAATGAAGTCATGTAGAATAGGTGATGAGGAAGAACAATGGGTCAGGTCTGGAACTCTGTGGGATCCCAATATTTAATGATAAAATGAAGGAAAAGTATATGTGAGGAAACAAAATAAAAAAGGTTTGAAAATAAACCAATGGAATATATGGAAGTTTTGGAGTAAATATTTAAAAGTTCACGTAGACCAATTACCCAAGTGATTCCCCAAGGCAGTACCAGTCTGATCCTTCTGGGGTGGGGTGAAGATTTCCAGCAAGAAGGGAGCAGTAATGCTCCTCCTCAGGGGATGTTAAGCACCCACCACTCCTCTTTGGTGGAAGTAATCATGACACGTAGGGCTTAAAAGTAGTTCATTATTGGCCAGGAGCGGTGGCTCACGCCTGTAATCCCAGCATTTTGGGAGGCTGATGTGGGCAATCACAAGGTCAATAGATCGAGACCATCCTGGCCAGCATAGTGAAACCCAGTCTCTACTAAAAATACAAAAATTTGGTAGGTGTGGTGGGGCATGCCTGTAGTCCCAGCCACTTGGGAGGCTGAGGCAGGAGAATTGCTTGAACCTGGGAGGCGGAGGTTGCAGTGAGCCATGATCGCACTACTGCACTCCAGCCTGGCGACAGAGCTAGACTCCCTCTCAAAAAAAAAAAAAAAAGTAGTTCATTATTGTCAGAAGGCTGAGGCCCAAGTTGAAAGTGGAGTTAATACTTGTACACATTACTGATGCCAAATTAATTTTTTAGTAGATATGTTTCCAGTAGAAAGTAAATAGATAAGAAAAATAAACCAATAGGAGAATATGGAATCTGGTTCTAATTCTCCAGTTCCATTTTTAGACTTTTATTACATTATATTTTGACCCATTTTTATAAATATACATGAGTACACACCACACAAGCCTTGTACTTTTTGCAAAGTAAATATTACAATTTCTGATCTATTTCTATGGCAGATATTTTTGATGGTGTTACATGAGAATAGAGTAGTTACCAATGACCTTAGCCATCTTGGCAAAATATCTGGAAAAGTCAGCTGCAAGTTTGGTTTGTTGTTTATTTTTTCAGTCTTTATAGTATTTCAGTCATTTTTTTTCTCTCAAGCTATTTTCTAGTTTCTGACCAATGCCCAAATGTGAGTCCCTGTGAATTCAATGGGCCATGTATATAGAAAAAAATTAGTTCTAAGTTTTCATTTTTCGGAAGAGACTTGTATAAAATTGACATTGAAATGAAAAACAAAGTAGTCTTTTTTTTTTTTTGCATGAAAACTTCAAAGTAAAACATTTCTAATTTTTTTATTTAGGTAATAAAAATGTTAGTCTCAGATAAGAGAAATTCTTTGCACTGCACTTGAAAACAGGTGAGGGAAAAGAGAAAATTAGGTCCTTCAAGGCACTTTATCCAATAGTGGCAGAATGGAATTCGCCAGTATAGGAAGGAACATTGAACACAGAGCACAAAATCTGTTCCTTTCCTTACTAATGAAGTAATCTTGGGAAGATATTCTAACTCTAGAGGGCTGCATTTTCTCATTTGTTAAATGATTGGGTTATACTAGCTACTTTTGTTATTGTTCACTCCAGTTCCTATGTCGTACAATTCCAGATAAGATTCATTACTTGGCATCCAATAATCTATACCATAGATGCTCAGTTAATCAACATCCATTTAACCAATCCACTAGAGTAACCCATGCTCTCCATTGTCTCTGTAAAGCTTGGACAATGCTTTTTGCAGAAAGCTAGCAGCCAGATGATTATTCTAGTACATTCATCCATTCCTTCCCCTATTGGTTGAGTTTTATGTTTACCAAGAGTAAGCTGAGTTTGTTCCCAAATCTGTTTATCTCAGTTATATTTATTATTGAAATTACATCATTTGTTAAATAGTGTAAAAGCCAAAGTAATATAAGTGTGAGAAAAAAAAAGAGCTGTTTCTATGAGAAACTAATGCTTTGGATGAGTCTATAAGCATGTAATATAATCAGGTGTGAAGAAGACATCATAAAAAGCTAGAAAATACTGATAAATAACTAGAGAAGTCTATTTTTATATTTCTTCACAGCTGACTTATTTTCTTATTCCACTTTAAAGAAACTGAAACTGGAGATCAAAGATGACGCTTTTATGCAAGAAAGCAATAGAACTCCAATCAAACTGTAAGAAAATGTTCTACAACAAAAGATTGATGAATGAATGCAGAGAGAAATAATTGATGCCAAAATATACTATTCAGCTATACTTGTATAATTTCTTAACTTTTCTCACTTAAACTTTTTTTTTTGGATTAACCAACTAACTACCAATCCTGATTGTATTTGATTACAGGGAATTTAATTTGTCATATTGAAGTCAGGGCCAGGCTAACATTTCCTTTGTTCTCTTAATACAGTTTTAACAGGATAAACTATACTAATGAAAAGTGTGGAAACAGTTTTTTAAAACCAGGCATTTAAGGTATAAACATTTCAAAGCTGATTGCGTATTATAGGGTAGTAGTATCATTTTCTGGGTTTGAATTTTGCCTTCTGTTCTTACAAATTACTTTGTATCTTCAAGATATGGTTTCTAGCATTGAGATATTACCATAACAATACTAGCTCTCTGAGTTAAGAGGATTAACTGTTAATATACATAAAGTACAGCACCTGGCATATTGTAGAAACTAAAAATATGATATGATACTTATTCTTATCTCTTAAAGTAGGTTTCCAGTGCTTCTATTTTCCAACTAATTTTTAATATAGTGATGGGCTCTGGAATTTGCTGGATGAAAAAGAGTGAACTTTGTGCACCTTTTGAGGGTAGCTAATGCAAACTTGGGAGAACAACAGGATGGCTGGGACCATGTAATTAGATTTCATGGTGGCCAGAGGTCAAAACTGAGCAGCAAGCAGAACCTTCAGTTAAGGGTCAGCAATCAAGCACAGGCAGAGATCAGTATTTTCAGTGGAGCTCCCAAGTGCCCCTATGTGTAAAGCACTGTTGCTGAGGTCAATAAGCTATGCAGCCTGATTACTGAAGGCATGATCTACACTTGTTCTTCTATAGCTTACTGTCCACACAGCAGCAAGATTGAGCTAATTAAAGCCTAAAGTAGCCATGTCACTCCCGTACTCAAAACCATATAAAGTCTTCTCATTTCACTCAGTGTAAAAGCCAAAGTTCTTACAGTGAATGGCCTGTAAGGCCCTACAATGATCTGGGGCCCTGAGTTACTTCTCTGCTCTCGTTTCTTATTATTCACTCTCCTCCAGCTGCACTAGTCTCCTTAATATTCTTTTTTTTTTTTTTTTTTTGAGACAGAGTCTTGCTCTGTTGCCCAGACTGGAGTGCAGTGGCACCCTCTCAGCTCACTGCAACCTCCGTCTCCTGGGTTCAAGTGATTCTCCTGCCTCAGCCTCCCGTGTAGCTGGGATTACAGGCACCTGCCACCATGCCTGACTAATTTTTTGTATTTTTAGTAGAGATGGGGTTTTACCATGTTAGCCAGGCTGGTCTCAAACTCCTGACCTTGCCCGCCTCAGCCTCCCAAAGCGCTGGGATTATAGGTGTGAGCCACCGTGCCTGGCCTTCTTAATATTCTTTAAAAATAAGTTCTGGCTCACGCCTGTAATCCCAACACTCTAGGAGGCTGAGGCGGCAGATCACCTGAGGTCAGGTGTTCAAGACCAGCCTGGCTAACACAGTGAAACCCCATCTCTACTAAAAATACAAAAATTAGCTAAATATGGTGGCACAAGCCTGTAATCTCAGCTACGTGGGAGGCTGAGAGAGGAGAATCACTTGAACCCAGGAGGCGGAGGTTGCAGTGAGCCTAGATCGCACCACTGCACTCCAGCCTGGATGACAGTGAGACTGTATATAGCTCTCTTCATGTAAAAATAATAAGAATAAGAATAAGTATAAGTCCTGCACTCTCTGGTCCTGTGACCTTGGTTGTTCCTTTTGCCGGGAAGTCTCCGTTGCCCACAGCTGCTTGCCTGGCTTCTGCTCCCTCACCCTTTCAGGTCTTTGCTAAAATCTCACTTTCCCACGGAGGGCTACCTTGACCACGACTTACACTCCCACATTCTCCTATACTCTGCTCCTTTTTCTTTTTATATTATATAGCTTATTTATTCATTGTGTTTATTTTTTCTTATCTGCCTTTCTTTATAATTTCTTTGAGGGAAGGGATCTTTATCTATTTTGTTCACTTATGCATCCCAAGTGCTTAGAACAGTATTTGGCACGTCATTAAATATTGATTGAATGAACGAATGAACAAGTGAATGCATTTCAGGCCTGGCCTGAAAACAGTTCAAGATATTCTTTGCCAGGGGCTAAGCAAAACCATCAATCTCTGGGGATTTATTGAAAAGAGCAATGATCTTGTTAGACTGAAATGGCTCTTTGACTTCAATCACAGTTTGAAAATCTCCCTTTTCCCTAAGTCCCATTACTTTCTCAATTTTATAGCCTCAGATTCAGGTTTACTCAGGCAAAGAGAATCAGAGAACTGTGGATAAGGCCCAGATGATCCAGATAATAAACATATCTTTGCTTCAATTTTGTGACATATGGGCAAATAGCTATTAAGGAGTTTTCCCCCTTTCCTTCATTACTTGTCTCTAGTTTGGTTTAATGATTACCTAATGATTCAGCAGTTTATGACCTTCCATTTTAACTCTTGTAGTTTCTGACCCTCTTATAGTGCATTCGTTTTTGGTATTGAAGATTTATTAATTTCCTTCCTTCCCCTTTTTACCTAATTGCAATTTAAATGATTCAAGTTTTCATAGGATGGAATACATAGTTCTCTTTATGTATAACATAATAATTATACAATAATATTAATTATAAAATCATTTAGATCTAATGAGCATGTACTATCTGCCAAGTTCTGATTTAGGAGCTTCAGACATATTTTCATCAGTCTTCAGTTCTGCCTTACAGAGATTTTGAACTCAGGAAATTTACTTTGTTCTTTTCAGCAAGTATGTGTTCTTTTGGCTGGCCCCACCAGAATCCCCAGAAGTGTTTGGTGACAGATCCCTGAATCCCAATCCCAGAAAACCTACAAACAATCAGCATTTTAACTTACTTCCAAAGTAAAGCCTGTAGGCACTCAAGTTTGAGAAACACTGGATAAGAATTGAGGTAGAGTATATCTCAGAACACACTGACAAGGGAATGAAACAATATGCCAGTAGCACATTGTAGTCATTAGTAGGTAGCTTTTTACCTATTACAGTTGAAGTTAACTTTCTTTCTGAAAGCCATATTCTGCTTCTCCTGCCCCTGTAGTATTTGACATACATGTTATCACCTACAAAAACAAACAAGATTCATCTTGAAGTTTCCAGCCAGAAGATATTGGTCAAGGAGACTTTTGTTCTTTCACAGGCCACGTTATGTCTTTAAGTTATTCCTTTGACTCTGTCAAATTAATTTTGTAAGGAATAAAGGATTAGGCCGGGGACAGAGGCTCATTCCTGTAATCCCAGCAATTTGGGAGGCCAAGGCAGGTGGATCACCTGAGGTCAGGAGCTTGAGACCAGCCTGACGAACATGGAGAAACCCCATCTCTACTAAAAATACAAAATTAGCTGGGTGTGGTGGTGCATGCCTGTAATCCCAACTACTCGGGAGGCCGAGGGAGGAGAATTGCTTGAACTCGGGAGGCAGAGGTTGCAGTGAGCCAAGAACACGCCATTGCACTCCAGCCTGGGCAACAAGAGTGAAACTCTGTCTCAAAAAAGAAAAAGAAATAAGGGATTAACTCATTTTGTCAGTGCATCTGGGGACAGAAGGTAAAGTGAGTATCTGAAAAAGTAAAGTATAAAAATATGCATCAAGAAACGGACTAGCTTTTCTGAATTTTCTTACTTATTCAAATAAAAGAAAACAGTATGACTCAAGAGTCAGATAAGTAAAATTCCATAGACCCATATCACCATAGTCAAATCAGATAGGGGAAGTAAACCAATTGTCTAGACGAGGAATCGGCAAACTCTGGGTCACAAGTCAAATCCTTCTGACTACCTATTTTCATAAATAAAGTTTTATTGAAACACAGCCATGCACATTATCTATGGAATGAATGAATGATGATATTTCTTGGTTGGACTCTCCACAGAAGAAATTAATTCAGAATCCAAAATCATGGGAAATGTTAAGCAATTGTTAACCTGTAACTCCACCCCCAGAACTACTCCATGGGCCATAAAACACGCATTCACCTACTCTGCAGGGAGAAAGAAGACAGGATTTTTATGGAGAGACATTCAAGTGGAGGACATGCTCACCAGGGTGTGAAGAAGACCATTCATTGATGTGTGGAGAAAGATATTATAATTTATGGTTTTACATTAATATGTAGAGAGAAGAAATTAAGCTTTACTAATATTTAATACACAGATCGGCAGTAGTCTGTGAATCCAACCCCAAAGAATTGGCTATAGAGTTCTCTCTTGCTTGATTTCATTGTGTTAACACATACTGAAGTTTGAATATACCTGGCTAAGTGGATTTAGGGATTTCATTACTGACTTCACAAAATAGACAAATAGATATAAAAGATTCCTGCAAAAGTGTCTAAGATTGAAGATAATAATTAACGCACTGCTTGATAATGGAAAAAAGTGGCAGAGTTGAAAGTTCCCTTAATCCTATGGAACTAGTTATTCAGCAGCCAAAGAAGAGGTAAAAGATGAATTTATACATTCTAATGAATTTTGAAATGATCAAGAGAATTATGAAATATGGATTTACTACCTCTATCATTGTAGACCTCACCCTAGTTGCATACTGTGTCAACTTTAAACAAAAACTTTTGCATAATTGGAGGATTACATTAAAAAATAAGTACCATGATTTAGTAGGCAAGATAATGAGGTCCTTTTTTTTTTTATCACATCCTTGTATCATTAGGAATTAACTTTTTTGTTATGACAATCATTAAGATTAAATCCAGAAATAATAAACATAATGCCAGACTGAATCACAAAGATTTTAAAACATAATTAAGTATATTAAATCACACTGTTTACACATTTTAGTAGTCTTAATGATTTTTAAAAGTGAAAACAGAAAGATGTCTTTGTAAATTAATAAGATAGAAGTAAAACAAACCACTGGGTTATCTTGATTTCATCCTTTAAAAATGTCTATTTTGGAACAGAAAACCAAATATCACATGTTCTCACTTATAAATGGGAGCTAAATGATAAAAACCTATGAACACAAAGAAGGAAACAACAGACACTGGGGTCTACTTGAGAGGGAGGGTGGGAGGAAGGAGAGGAGCAGAAACGACAACTACTGGGTACTGGACTTAATATCTGGGTGATGAAATAATGTGTACAATAAACCCCCATGACATGTGTTTATATATGTAACAAGCCTTTATATGTATCCTCAAACCTGAAATAAAAATTTAAAAATTGTCTATTTGTATATTTTTATCTATATTATATGCTAGTATAATAGTGCATGCATATACTATCATATAATAGTACACACATATATATACTATGTGTGTGTGCATATATATATACACACACACACACACAAATTGAAAGTGTATGCTTAAATTTTGTTTTACTTATAGGTGGATAGGTCAAAAAATTTAGAAGCCACTGATTTAGACGATGATGTATGGATGCAACCTTCCTACTGGGATATCTTGGATTTATTGCTGCCTGACCTTTCCTTTGACTGAACTCCCCTTGACCTGGTGAAGGCCTGGGCAGAGTGACACAAATCACCTTTACTCCTCTACATGCACTTCTGTAGCCGTGCGTATTTCATATTGGCACATGCTTGCTTGTATATTTTCATTTTCCACATTCATATTGTTTATCCTTATTTCTGGCTAGTATTTAAATATAAATACGAGAGCTATTATTGATTAAATTTGCTTTGTGCAGTACCTTCCATAGCCATCTAGCTAACTAACACCCTTGCTACTGTCTATTTGCTTTTGTTCTGGGGAAATCATTGTATGATTACAGATTTCACAGATGCTGGGTATGTTTGGGGATGGCACAGTTTTCCTGGTGTCAAGGGAGGACTGACTTTAATGATATTGACTTTGTTTACTTTATGTCAGAGCAAGACGTGAATTCTTTTAAGAAAAAATTCTATTCTGCCCCAATAATGTAAATGTATTTGGTATTTGTTGAGCTGCAAAGAGGCAACTTTCATACTACAAGTTTTGCTAAATCAGATGCCTCCTCTATGTCTTTTCTGGCCAAAAGAGATACGTAATTTCACATCTCAAAGGTCACATCTCTTCAAGATTTTTCCTGTCTGGGAACAACCATAGTCTCTAACAGTACCACTGGCATTGGCGAAAGCTCTCTTCAATTCTTCTTCATTACGTCATAGGATTTCTTCATTAGATCAAGTTCATATCTGATTCTAGCAGTTCTCTTTTTTCTCCGTCAATTTCAGCATACTGCAGAAGTTATGCCTTTTGTATTTGTCCATCGAGAAAACCTCAGAGGTTGATGTCTGCTACTAGACCGGCCAGAAAGTCTGGTCTCTCACTAGCTTCCTCCTTGCATTCAGGAAGCCAGTCTCAAGTGCAAACCTCACAGCTTATCTGGAGTTCGGCAGATGTCAAAATGCTTCCATTCCCTCCCAGTCCAACCCTTATCCCCAGCAGCAATCTGGTGCCAGTTTTAATTAAAATTCATGAAAACAGACTGGCACTTCAGACACGGATGGAAACAATTTGTAGGGGAGGCAAAAAATAGCAGGGGTATACTTCTCATGTTTACTCTCTATCGTCCTGTAAGGATTTCATTTTTGAGTGAAAGCAGTTTGAATTGGACATATGCTCAGTTTGAATAATTTAGGGAGGAATTCACAATAACTGCCTCTGATGTGGACTGAGCTCTGTTCTCATGACTAAAAAGGTTTATTTCTTCTTTAAGAAAAAGTTTAATTATGGCAACTTCATATTGAAAATTAATAGCTTGGGGGAATTTAGAAGGAAAAAATAGAGGAAAATTAACTTTTTAAGATGTACAAGACTTGGAACAGTTTTATAAATGAGAAATCATTAACTGGTATAGTAGTAAAGTGTTTTTGCATAAGGATGAAGAAGACATGAGTCTTAAATGTGTGTAACTAGTATAACATGTGTACGACACTCATACTAGCCAGTAAATCCCAGACAGGAAAAAGCAGCTACACACCCACATTTTCTATTTATATTTCCTTTATCTAAAGCAGTCATTTGTTTATACTTACAATGTGCTAGGCATGTATTGGGCCTTTTATGTGAATCATCTTAGCAGTTCTTAATGTATTTTTTCACTGTTAGAAGTATGCTACATTCTCATTAGAAGTAGCAGCTCCTAAACAGTGGTGTAGTGACCCATCCTTCTTGGTTTGGAGGAAGGAGGTTGGCGGGAAACGTGAGAGTCTCTGGGTTGGATAATCTAGAATTTAAACCTAAACCTGGCTTCAGAGCCTATGTTCTAAGCCACTATACTCTAATAGCTCCCAGCTTTCTCATCTTTCACTGCCCAAAGTATCTACCAGGAATATTCAATGAATATGGGTTGAGTTAAATTGTGACTGTTTAGCAGTCATAATAAAAAAGGGTAGAATGAATGGGTTCCAGGAATGTGATAGACCCACAAGTATTTCCTATCAGATCCCTTTCTCTACCTACAAATGTTTGATTCTTCTGTTTCACTCAAGAGACCCATCACTGTGGATCTGGCTGGTTAACTCTGTGGGAGGTGGAGGCAGGTACATGAAATTGGGAAGAGATAGAAGAACTAAAGGCGATGAATGGGTTGCTACGTTGAGTAAGAAATTCCAGTCCCAGCTGAAACACTTACCTTAATGTGGCACTTGAAATAAATGGGGTCAAAAGAGTTTGGAAGAGCTAGGAAAGATGAGATCGAGATGGTGCCTGTCTGAATAAGGGGAAGGGGAATTCACAGATATGCTTCTGGTAGAGACTTGCATTGGCTGGTGGTGTCTTCACTGAAAGAATGGATATGAAAGAAAGAGTAAACTCTTTCCCACGCAACAGGATTCAAGTCAAATGTTACCTCTTTTAGGAAGCTCCTGCCTGGGTTAGGCCTTCACTATGCTGTATTGCCATAGCTCACTGTTAATGTCTCAAATGCAGAATTTAACTGACTTCATTACGTTAAGGACCTACTCCAGGGTAGGTGGGCCCCAGTAGTTTGTCTGTTTCTCTTTATTAGATGCTGACTGAATAAATAATTGATGAAAAAAATGCCAACATATTTGTGAAACCCCGATTATAAACATTATGGTTTATATAATAAATATGTGTGCTTAGTGTGTTAGGAGCCAAAAAAGAAAAAAAAGGGGGGGAGAACCAACTATTTAACAAGTAGGAGGTGTTTTGCACTCTGTGATGAACAGCATGGCATATTTCTTACTTTCAGATTAAAATGTAAATGGCTCTAGGCTCTACCTGCAGAATTAAGGAAATTCCATGATCACACTTCTGACCTCCCAACCCCTTCGCCTGGGTTATTTGGATTCCTAGGGACTTGTGCACCCACACATACTGTGCCAGGTTCCATTCTCAAGTGACTAAGGGCCCTGGTGAATCCCTGTTCACTGCTGCTTTCACTGGGATCTGCTGGGGTCACAAATTTTCTATTGTACCTCTGGCCCTGTGGCATCAGGGATTAGCAACATGTCACCTTATACAGTTTGCTGGTGAGTAGCATGGACGTTGAAGGAGAGTGGCATAAAAGCATAATACAACTTGCTCTCTGACAGTTCAGAACCCTCTGCACAGCCATGCCCCTCTATTGTCATTCACCAAACCAAAGCATGTCCAGGCATCTCCCTGTCTCAGAAAGAACAATCACTATTCCTTTTTTGAATTCTAGAACTTCCTCAAGGGTCTGGGTTTCTTTCCTTCTTCATCCTTCTAAAATAGAAATGGTACCCTCTGTTCTTTCTTCCCACAGTGAAACTTAAAGGGTCATTAGAAGGGCTTGGGCTTTAGAAACACAAGACTCGGTCCACTGCCCTTTCTTGGGTTTGGGGGTAGAATAGCTTTTATTCCTTTTTAACAAGTTACCCACTCCATGGATAGGAGACTTTTTAATATATAGCAAAAATTCCAATACAAGTTAAATTATCACCTGCAGGTCACTCTGCTACTCAAAGATGCATAGAATAAGAATTTGTGCTATTGTTAATTGCTCTTTTGCAAAGTGTAGAGTTTCCTTTCTAGTTATGACCTAAACATAAAGAAAACCTATGTCACAATGTTTAACCTTTATAAATTTTTTTTAGCTCTTCTTAAAAAAAAAGTCCTGGTAGACAGTCCAGAGAGGAAACGTTGCCAAGTTTGCTGCCAAGGGCCTCACAGAGAGAAAACTGAAGAAGCCAAACTCACAGGGCTTTACAGCCTCCTGATATCCTGTCACTGCGATGGTTTGGCAGTAATTCCTCAGGATCAGTGTGGAGGGGAGGGAGGTAGAGAAATCTCCCCATAGGGTTATACTTGGCTATGATTGCTCCTATCATTTTATGCCTGGAACTCAATAAGATTGTTTGTCATATTAACAGGCATAGCTCCTCATCAAAGCATATCCATAGTGCTGGAGAACCTAGGCCAGCTTATCTCAGTTACACACTGTGTCCAGAACTCTCCTGGGAATTATTTAGGTAATTGTGGCGAGACCAGACTACTGACTCATTGACCCCTCTCTTACGATGGGTTGGTTCCTCCTTCGGAAGCATATCCTTGGGGCCCTTCCCTGTCCACTGATCTCAGTCGAGACCATTTAAAATGGTGAAACTCATTAGAGTTGGGGGTTGAGCATTTTATTTTCCTAGAGACTCCTTGGTTTCTAGACAAATGTGTTCATTCCATACTTAGCATCCTTTGAGTTGAACACACAGAGATGATAGGGGTGTGGGGTACATTGTCAAGCCACAGACATAATCTGCTCTGTAATAATATCCTCCTACATTGTTACCTTGCTTTGGCACAGTATGATTCAAGTCTTAATCTTAACACTAAAATTAAGTGGTTTCACTCTATTAAAGGCATCATCCTCAACTGAAACTCACTAAAGCATATACACGTCACATGGACCAGCTGAACACAAAGCTCTTAATCTGAAGTTGACCTATTTAGTAAACCTATAGCTCAGAATTTGACCTCATCACCTCAGAAAATCAGGGATAAAATCTGTCTTTATATTGTTTCAGGTACTTGGGTATCAGAGACATTATTTGTTTATCAAGACCTAACAAAACACTTTCTTATTTTTTAAAATTTCTGTGTGTGTGTGTGTGTGTGTGTATATTTTACCTTTCACATTGTTCTTTTTTAAACCTTGCTTTGGAAGGAACCCAGTGTGAAACCATGGGTGTGGGCCTCCACATGCCAAAGCCTTAAGGAATTCACTTACAGTGTATTTAAGGCTCAGTTGAGGCTTCTGAATTCCACTCAGTACAGGTGGTAGTGTGTGTGGAGTACATGTGATCAGCACTGAACAGTAAGAGGTTCAGTGCTGGGTTAGGGAGGGAGGAAGAGAGAATATAAACAACCTGGAAACCTGTTTAGATCATGACAGGTGGCTGTTGATTAGGACAGGCACATAACTCACCTGGGTGCCTTAGTGGAAATGTCATGCCTTATTTTAGAAGGAAATTAGTCAGTGATAAGAGATACAACTCTAAGGAATAAATAACATTCTAATAACATATTTAAGTGTGTCATTTACCAACAAGATCAGTTTTCAAATTTGCTTTTGACAAAGACTAAAATAAAAATAAAACATGATGCTGAAATGATGGATCTGTGAACAAAGATTTGTTAAAAACACACAAAAACTGACAGGAGATTATGAGACATACTTTTCCCCCTATAACTCTATGAAATACTAGTTTTTTAAAAAGATAGTTTAAAAATAACTTGTAAAATTTGATCGAGTGCAGGCAAATCTACAGAGAAGTAGACAGATCAGTTATGACTTGGGGCTGGGGATGGTAGCAAGGGATGACCATAAACTGACAAAGATATACTTTTGAGGTGATGAACATGTTCTAAAACTGGATTGTGGGGCCAGGCACAGTGGCTCACGCCTGTAATCCCAGCACTGTGGGAGGCCGAAGCGGGTGGATCACCTGAGGTCTGGAGTTCGAGACCAGCCTGGCCAACATGGTGAAACCTCGTCTCTACTAAAAATACAAAAAATCAGCCAGGCATGGTGGCACATGCCTGTAATCCCAGCTATTTGGGAGGCTGAGGCAGGATAATTGCTTGAACCCAGGAGGCAGAGGTTGCAGTGAGCCAAGATCGAGCCACCGCACTCCAGCATGGGCGATAGAGGGAATCTCCATCTCAAAAAAAAAAAAAAAGAAAGAAAGAAAGAAAGAGAAAGAAAGAAAAAATAGAATGGGGGTTGCTATGGATGGAGGGATGTGAGGAAGGAATGGAGAGTTATTTAATTGCTATAGAGTTTCAATTCTGCAAGATGAATTGCTTCCTGGAGATGGATGTTGGTGATGTTTGTATGTACTTTATACCACTGAACTGTGCACTTAAAAATGGTTAACATGGCAAATTTTATATGTGCATTTTACCACAATTAATACTTTTTTTAAGTTTTTAAAAAAATAACCAAGTGTGCTTGTCTGTTCTAGAAATGAAAACATTAATTTTATCTACTCTGATCTCTGGAATATATAAATCATCAATAAATAATCATGGCTTCTTACCTTGCCACTGAGTCACATGGAGGTGGAGGCTGCAGTGCATTCAAGATTTGACTTCACCTGTAATCCACCGCCATAGCTGTGGATTGCTGGAGGTGTAATGGACGTTAATACTGCTTTTCAAGAGGTGCTGAAAACCGCCCTCATCCATGGTGGCCTAGCATGTGGAATTCATGAAGCTGCCAAAGCCTTACACAAGTGCCAAGCCCATCTTTGTCTGCTTACATCCAACTGTGATGAGTCTGTGCATGTCAAGTTGGTGGAGGCCCTTTGTGCTGAACAGCAAATGAACCCAATTAAGGTTGATGACAATAAGAAACTAGGGGAATGCCGGGCGCAGTGGCTCACGCCTGTAATCCCAGCACTTTGGGAGGCTGAGGCAGGCGGATCATGAGGTCAGGAGACTGAGACCAACCTGGCCAACATGGTGAAACCCCGTCTTTACTAAAATACAAAAAATTAGCCAGGCGTGGTCATGCATGCCTGTAGTGCCAGCTACTCAGGAGGCTAAGGCAGCGGAATCACTTGAACCCGGAAGGTGGAGGTTGCAGTGAACCGAGATTGTGCCACTGCACTCCGGCCTGGCAACAGAGCAAGATGCTGTCTCAAAAAAAAAAAAAAAAAAAAGAAAGAAAAGATAAGAAACTAGGGGAATGGGTAGGTCTCTGTGAAATTGACAGAGAGAGGAAGCCCCTTAAAGTGGTTGGTTGCAACTGTGTAGTAGTCAAGGACTATGGCAAGGAGTCTAGGCCAAGGATGTTATCGAAGAGTCCTTCAAATGCAATAAATGAACACATAAAACTTTGGCTCTCACACATACACACACACAAATTGTTGTGGCTATAAATGCAGCCATAGTTGTGTTGATAAATTCTGATCTTGTCTTTGCTATTCCTTTGGGTAGTTCATCTGTTTTTATGGAAATAAAGCTTGCCTTTGTACGGATAATTTCACCTAGACCAATTTTACCAATTCTGGTCATGCAGTTCTAAGTTCTTGCACGGTGGTTTCACTGGAACATTACCAAATTACCCCAGGCGCATCATGGCTAAATGAAAAGTCATGTTCTTTGTCTGTAACCAGTGTCTGCCTCTTGAATTTTCTGTGTCTTTTAGTGGTTATTGTCATTGTCTTAGTTATTATAGCTTAGATCCATGGGGTCATTTTGGATCCTGTCTATTTTGCAGTGACAATTATTATTATTATTATTTTTTGCCTTCATTCTTTTCTATTCCTAAACATACTATACAACATTTGAGGTAAATTTAACTTTTAAAACATTCAAGCCCCAGGAGGCTGAGGCTGCAGTGAGCCAAGATCACGCCGTTGCACTCCAGCCCAGGCGGCAGTTGGAGACTCTGTCTCAAAAAAAAAAAAAAAAAAAAAAAAAAAATCAAGCCATCCACTAACTTTTCCAAAGTAATCTCCTGCTATAATCAAGATCAATTATCTTCTTCTCCCAGTGTGGACTACTTAATGTCTGCATTTTTATTTTCCAGTGTTTTTTTACCCACTTCTTTCCAAAAATAATGGTCTTCTTCCTCTTTTCCACTTAATCTAATGATCTCTTCCCATCAAACTTCCTTCTCCAGAAACCTTCCCAGGTTACTGCAGCCTGTAGCCATCTTAATCTCTGAATGGCTGCCTTGACACTTACTATTTCCTTTGAGTCACACAGTGGCCCTATCAACTCAGTGTCAGACAGGCATAACAAAAGCAGACCCAGGATGGTCAGAGTAGGGGATGGGGATGGATGAGGATGAGGGATGTGAAGATGGGGGTGTCAAATGATAGAAGTGTGTTGACAGGGGGCCAAGAGCTGAAAGGGGATTGTGGCCAAGGTTAGATAGTGAATTTGCTCAATAGAAGACACAAATGTGAATAAAAGGTGCATGAAAGTCAATCTTTGGGAAAGCCGGGAGAACAATGAGAATAAGTATTGAGTTAAACCGAAATATCCCAACTTCCGATAAGATTTCTAGTCACTGTGTCTTGACTAGTGCACAGTCCCAGGCCACAGGGCAGACTAGGAGACAGAACATAGGTGTGGCATTTGACACATGGTTCCTAATCCCGGTTCTGCCACTTACTATCTGTGTAATCTAGGGCAAATTACTTCAACTTTCTGAGCCCGTTGTTTTCATCTCTAGAATAAAGATAACAAAACCAAGATTATAAAGTCATCGTGATGATGAGATAAAATAAAATAATGTAGATAGGCCGGGCACGGTGGCTCATGCCTGTAATCCCAGCACTTTGGGAGGCTGAAGCAGGCGGATCACGAGGTCAGGAGATCGAGACTATCCTGGCTAACATGGTGAAACCCCATCTCTACTAAAAATACAAAAAAATTAGCTGGGCATGGTGGCAGGCGCCTGTAGTCCCAGCTACTTTGGAGGCTGAGGCAGGAGAATGGCGTGAACCCGGGAGCTGGAGGTTGCAGTGAGCTGACATCGTGCCACTGTGCTCCAGCCTGGGCTACAGAGTCAGACTCCATCTCAAAAAAAAAAAAAAAAAAAAAACCAAAAATATAGATAGATAGATAGATAGATAGATAGATAGACAGATATAGATATAGATAAAGTTCCTAGTGGATGCTCAGTAATGGTAGCTATCGAATTTTTACTTGGTCTGAGAATAATTACTCTGTAGCTATGAATGAAAACTATCTTTCTTATGATGTATAAAGAAAATATCATTACTACATCACTGTGTAAATAAAGCTTAGTGTTCATGAATGTCAGCCCACAGCTTAAGTATGTAAGAAATATTGCCTTCCTTTATTCCTTTTTTCCTTCCTACCTTCCCCTCTATTTTTTTCTTTCTATTTAATTTTGACTCCAATATAGACTGTTGGGAGTTTCAATCTCAATGATTCTTGGGATTCCCCACCTTCTTCAGTTTTACGCCAAGGGTGCAGAATCTTTAACTGAGGCACTAGGCAAATCCTGCTACTCACTGGTCTCTGTCTACATCAAGTCCTGCTGAGATGCCTACCATGCCTAGAACTCCTTCCAACGTTTTCCACAATTGGACACCAGGGATCTTTGGTCAATCTAGGAATACTAGGTCTAAGTCTAGTGTCTTAGGAAACCACATGGAAATACGGAAGGAAGAAGGGCAGAAGAAAGAAAGGGTGGAAGAAAGGAAGGAAAGAAAAAAGCCACTGGCTCAGGGTCAACTGGGTTTGTTTATTAGGCAATAGATTAACAGGTGAAGAAAGCCATGTAGTCTAGGTAGAAATGAAAACCTCTGGAGGAAAAAATAGAGTGGAAAAGAGCAGAAGGAAAAAGGCCATGGAAAAGCCTAAAGCCCAAACTATTGTAGAGATTTTTCATTTGCAATTTGCAAAGTTTTCTTCTGGTAGAAGAGACATGCAATGTATAAAGGGTATTTCCAGTTGACTCAGAGAAAGAGAACTCATGGGTCATGTGAAGCAGGAAGAACATAATAAATGACTTCATGGTTTGGTCTTACTCTAACTTGATTACTTGACTTCATCTTGTTTCTTCATCTGTAAAATGTAGAAGTTCTAAACACAAACTCTTAAAAATATATTTGAATTCTAAAATTCTCTAAATCATGTGAATTGAGAAAGATAATTTTATAAGATGGGCTTTGCTATGGTTTTCAGAGTCATGACTATGAAAGAAAAATGAAGTCAGAGGCAAAATAATCTCTTCTTCTTCCCAGGTGCCATTCCTCTTTGACTGCATCTCTGTTACAGCAGGTATAACTTTCAGTTCTGATTTATGGCCTTTTACTGGCAAGTCTTATCTTCTTGTTTACTACCAGTTTAAATTCTTTAAGGAACTAATTCAGCTACCCAGACCTATCTTCCTTCTCTTTTCCCTCCCTGCTCATACATATTCTCCTTGAACCTAGTAAGCACAAACAATTTTTTTATAAGCAAATGGAAATGACCAGCTTTAAAAACTCAATAATTTCCTCTGAAGGTTACTCGTTGACTTCTCTTGGAAAGTTGTTTCTGTGGCTTACATCCTGACAAACTGAAACTGCTTTTGTCCTAACATATTTATTATTAAATTTTCACCACTGTGCTTAATGCTTTACAGTAATTTTCTCTTTTAATCTCACAATAACCCTGAAGAGCAGATCTGAATGCCATTTTGAAGACAGGAAAACAAAGGCCCAGAGAGGTTATAGGATTTGCTAAAGATCATTCAGCTACTAAGGAGCAGAAGCAGGACATGATTCCAAGTCTTTCAGATTCCAAAGCCCACCTCCATATAGTAGAGGTTCGTTCTCAATTCTCTAAATACAGCTAATAGTAACTACTTTGCAATTGGAAAGGCCAACTGATTTGTGGATATGCATAGAATAATAATAACGGTAAATTTGGAAACAAAACGACCTCTCCCCAAATCACTCTGAACAGAGTCTGATTTTTAGCAGCTATTTTGTGATATAACATACAGCATTGAAGTCTAGCCTTGAGTTTGTAATCATGGTGCTTACACAGGGTCATCAGGAGTTTGCAAACACAGTTACTCTGCTCTTAAGCAACAGAAGTTTTCAGTGAGAGAAAAAGGAAAACATTTTAAATATAAACATTTAGGAAAGAAACTGATGACCCATCCCATTAGAACGATTCAGACGGGAAATAATAGCCCTTTACTTTCAGCTTATTCTGAATAAGCAAGTATTTTCAGTGTGCATTCCATAATGACTCCCAATTCTCAGAACACTGAAAAACCTTTCAACAAACTCCAGAGGAAAATAAAGTCTGCTGTTGGTGAGACAGGGAACAAGATACCATCATCGCACAGTGACTGCCCAACTCTACAATAAACACATCGGGGAATATCTCCTGTATGTGTATGACACATTCTTAATCCACAATAAGTATGTATTTGAACAGTAGATGTATTTTTCTTTCTAAAGAACAATTTTCTGTAGATATTTATGTCTGATTAAACATCAGAACAGAATCTACTTGCCTGTTCTCAGAAGTCCCTGTTTTACCTTAAGTATCCCTTTTTCATAACCTGGTTCAGTAACGGCTTTTTTGATTGAAAACTTCTTTTGGTTTGACAGTTTTTTTAATGTATGACATAAAAGTTTTAATGTAATATGCCAACTCATCTACTCTTTCCTCATTTATATATATTTTTTCCCCAGTGGCACGATCTCAGCTCACTGCAACCTCTGCCTCCTGGGTTCAAGAGATTCTCCTGCTTCAGCCTCCCGAGTAGCTGGGATTACAGGCACCTGTCATCATGCTCGGCTAATTTTTGTGTTATTAGTAGAGACGAGGTTTCACCATGTTGGCCAGGCTGGTCTCAAACTCTTGACCTCAGGTGATCCACCCGCCTCGACCTCCCAAAGTGCTGGGATTACAGACATAAGCTACCACACCTGGCCTATACCTTTAAAAAATAAATAAATAAATAACTAGGCCGGCCAGGTGCAGTGGCTCACGTCTGTAATCCCAGCACTTTAGAGGCCAAGGCTTGTGGATCACGAGGTCAGGAGTTTGAGACCAGCCTGGCCAACATGGTGAAATCCCATCTCTACTAATAACACAAAAATTAGCTGGGCATGGTGGCGGGTGCCTGTAATCCCAGCTACATGGGAGGCTGAGGCAGGAGAATCTCTTGAACCTGGGAGGCAGAGGTTGCAGTGAGCCGGGATTGCGCCACCGCACTCCGCCCTGGGTGAAAAGAGCGAGACTCTGTCTCAAAAAAAAACAAAAAACCAAAAAAAAAAAACCAAACTGGACTGGGTGTGGTGGCTTTAACTGGACTGGGTGTGGTGGCTTACACCTGTAATCCCAGCACTTTGGGAGGCTAAGGCAGGTGGACTGCTTGAGCTCAGCAGTTTGAGAGCAGCCTGGGCAATATAGCAAGACCCTGTCTCTACTAAAATCAAAAACAAATTAGCTGGGTTTGGTGGCACATGCCTGTAGTTCCAGATACTTATGAGGCTGAGGCAGGAGGATCACTTGAGCCCAGGAGATTGTGGCTGCAGTGAGCTATGATAACACACCCTGGCAACTGTTTGCTGCTAACTGCTTATCTCACACAGGTGAGGAAAATGACCTCTCTGCGTGTCATTTCTGGCTCTATTACTCAAACTCTCTGACTCTAGCAATTATGGAGAATAAACAAAATTTTGGAGGAGAAAACATTAATTATTCACTTTTTGGTGAAATATGTCGATTTTTTGGTATATGTATGATTTTTAGTCTTTACATAGAATTTTCTCTATTGGATTTTATATTTTAGTAAATGAAAGAAAAATCTCATTTAAAAATGTGTGTCCTATATTCCTATTACCATGAGTTTCTACAAATTATAATAAAATCTTTTGACTGGAAAATATCTACAAAATAGCAAATTGATAAAGGAATGAGGAATATTTCAAGCTACTTCCAAGGATGATTGAAGTTTGACAAATTCAACTCCCAGAATCCATCATTTTTGAGGCTGATGGTTGTGTGTGGGTGGGTATGCACACATGTGTGTTTATGTGTGCAGAGATGATACTAAAAACCACAGATGACAAATTGGTGATTATTCTCACAGATATGTTTTGACCTCCTAGCACAGTGTTTTGCAAAATCAAATTTATTGCAAACATTTATAAATCAGCAAACAACAAGAAAGCAGAATTCTGTAATCTCTTAGGAATGAGAAAATGTGGCAAAATGGGACCCTTAAACTCTCAATGCAAAGATTGGCTGGAGTTACGGAGAGACTGCAGAAGTAACCAGCGTTCGTGATTTCCAATTACCTCATTCATCCTCATTGCTATGCATTACCTACCTGGCCCCTGTAGATATTTGAGTTTGAGGCCCTTGCTTTGAAGAAAACTCTGTGGGATTTCTTTCTAAAGTGGTCGATGACTCACTGATTTTATGGATAGTGACTCACAGTAGAGACATATTGGAGGTGTCTCAGGCCAGCTCACCAGCCAGGTGTAAAAGAAGGCTGCCTGTTAAGGAGCTCTAATAGCCCCACTCCTTCAGGCTCATGTGGATGAAGAGTCATATTGGAAGAGGCAAGAACAGCTTCACAAATCCTCAGGGAATGTGCCAAACTTCCATCCTCCTTGGAAGTAGCTTGAAATTGTGCAATTGTCTTAACTTTCACTCATCAATGTACTGTTTTGTTATTTGATGATAAATGGGTTTTATTATAATTTCTAGAAACTCACTGAAGGTAGGCACAAAAAGGACATAGATTTTTAAATTAGGTTTCCATTCATTTATACAAAATCCATGGCCTGGATTGAGAACACAGCCTTTGCTTTCTTTCCTATCCTTACTTCTGGGAGGGAAGTTTCTGACTGTGAATATTGTCCTCAGAGGACTCTCATTTATTAATACAAAGGCATGTGTATATGTAAAAGTGTATGTAAACCAGCAGGCTTGGCTTGGCTTTCATGGAGCAAAACTAAGAGGAGGTCTGGCAATTGTCCTGGTAATCACCTTGATAAAAACAGCAGATCTATTTCTGTTCCATGATGGATATTCTGGCTTTAAATTAGTTCAATTATTATGGTGCCTGAATTAATTAACCAGGTAATTTTGCAAACTGGGAAAAGTCTCCTTCGAGATGGAGTGGGTATCTCCTGCTTATGCCTCTATTGCTATGTAGCTTTTAAGTGGATTAATTTTAGAAAGTTCAGCTCACAAAGTTCCTTTTCCCTTACTGACAGCCCTGTAAACTTAACTTTAGATCTGTAACGGATGTCACTACTTCAAAGAACTGTAATCCTGTGTTTGATACACTCCTCCTGCCCCCAGGACATTATCTGTGCGAGAGAAGGGAAGCCAGGAACCCAGAAATGGTCTGCAGGGAGGTGAGCTGGAATGGCAATACATGGTACACGGAAGAGCTTTGCTTCTAACGATGACCCTCAGCTTTCCTGCTGCTCTCTTCCTAGGTTTTGTTTCTAAGTATCTGGGCTTTGAAGAATGGGGGTGGAGGGATTCAAAGAAGACTTTTAGGAGGAGCCAGTCCCACTAGCAGATATTGTTGCTCTAACTCTGCCTAAGGAGCAATTTCTGGCCCTGAGTCATGATCCCAAACAGGAAGTGCTTCTGAGTTCCTCCAAACAAGGTATGTGGATGAGGGGGTGGAGTTTAGTACACAAATACCTAGCTGCCAGCCTTTCATGTTTACCAGGGATCAAGAATAGGTCATTTAAGGTCAAAGATATATCCTTTCTTGTCACTCCAAAGAATAAATAGTGTTGTCTTACACTCTAGGTGAAATGCTGACTTGAACTCAAGAGATATATTTGCTTTGGAGTTTTTCTTTCTTTCTTTTTTTTTTTTTAGACTGAGTCTCGCTCCGTCGCCCAGGCTGGAGTGCACTGGCGCGATCTCGGCTCACTGCAAGCTGTGCCTCCAGGGTTCACACCTTTCTCCTGCCTCAGCCTCCCGAGTAGCTGGGATTACAGGCACCCGCCACCACGTCTGGCTAATTTTTTTTTGTATTATTAGTAGAGACGGAGTTTTACTGTGTTAGCCAGGATGGTCTCCATCTCCTGACCTTGTGATCCACCAAACCTCGGCCTCCCAAAGGGCGGTGATTACAGGCGTGAGCCACCGCACCCAGCCGGAGGAGTTTTTCTTTAATGCTACCCAAACGCACTCTATAACTGTTATGGGCTTCAAAGAATTACATGAATAAAGTGGCTTAAATTTAACTTGTGTTCATGTTTGATCAATTTTCTAGAGGAAAGTTTAAAGCCAAAACACTGGGGAATTGTGGGGGCAGGAGAGGGTAAAACAACTTAAGTTGCACTTCTGAGGTGCAACTAATATTTGAGTATAAATTGGTGTTTGAGTAGAATTGTAGAAAAACAAAATACAGGGTTGAAAGATGTTTAAGAGGTCCTGTCCAACTCTCTTCCTGAGGATGCATGAATCACCAGCCCACTCCGATTCATTCTCTCTGAAATGCTTCATCTTTTTTTTTTTTTTTCAGGTTTTTGCTACTTCAGGAAACCATAGTTGTTGGCTGATTTAGAAAAATTACAGCAGCATTATACAATAAGAGCTATTTCTGCCCTCTTGTCACTAAAGTATAACAATATTGCGTCCGGAATTGGTGGGTTCTTGGTCTCACTGACTTCAAGAATGAAGCCGCGGACCCTTGCGGTGAGTGTTACAGTTCTTAAAAGCGGCACGTCTGGAGTTTGTTCCTTCTGATGTTCGGATGTGTTCCGAGTTTCTTCCTTCTGGTGGGGTTCGTGGTCTCGCTGGCTCAGGAGTGAAGCTGCGGGCTTTCGCCCTGAGTGTTACAGCTCTTAAGGCGGTGCGTCTGGAGTTGTTCGTTCCTCCCGGTGGGTTCATGGTCTCGCTGGCTTCAGGAGTGAAGCTGCAGACCTTCCTGGTGAGTGTTACAGCTCATAAAGGCAGTGTGGACCCAAAGGGAGAGCAGCAGCAAGATTTATTGCAAAGAGCAAAAGAACAAAGCTTCCACCTTGTGGAAGGGGACCCGAGTGGGTTGCCACGTTGGCTGGGCGGCCTGCTTTTATTCTCTTATCTGCCCCCACCCACACCCTGCTGATTGGTCCATTTTACAGAGAGCCAAGTGGTCTGTTTTGACAGGGTGCTGATTGGTGCGTTTACAATTCCTGAGCTAGACACAAAGGTTCTCCACGTCCCCGCTAGATTAGCTAGATGAAGAGTGTCCACACAAAGGTTCTCCAAGTCCCCACCAGAGTAGCTAGATACAGAGTGTCGATTGGTGCATTCACAAACCCTGAGCTAGACACAGGGTGCTGATTGGTGTGCTTACAAACCTTGAGCTAGATACAGAGTGCCGATTGGTGTATTTACAATCCCTTAGCTAGACATAAAGGTTCTCCAAGTGCCCAGCAGAGTCAGGAGCCCAGCTGGTTTCACGCAGTGGATCCCGCACCAGGGCTGCAAGTGGAGCTGCCTGCCAGTCCCGCGACCTGCGCCCGCACTCCTCAGCCCTTGGGTGGTTGACGGGACTGGGCGCCGTGGAGCAGGGGGCGGCACTCATCAGGGAGGCTCAGGCTGCACAGGAGCCCACGGAGTAGGGGGTGGGGAAGGCTCACGCATGGCGGGCTGCAGGTCCCGAGCCCTGCCCCGTGGGGAGGCAGCTAAGGCCCGGGGAGAAGTTGAGCACAGCAGCTGCTGGCCCAGGTGCTAAGCCCCTCACTGCCCGGGGCCAGCGGGGCCGGCTGGCCACTCCCAGTGTGGGGCCTGCCGAGCCCACGCCCACCCGAAACTCTTGCTGGCCCGCAAGTTCCACGCACAGCCCCAGTTCCCTCCCGCGCCTTTCCCTCCACACCTCCTGGCAAGCTGAGGGAGCCGGCTCCGGCCTTGGCCAGCCCAGAAAGGGGCTCCCACAGTGCAGTGGTGGGCTGAAGGGCTCTTCCAGCGCGGCAGAGTGGGCACTTGAGGCCAAGGAGGCGCCAAGAGCGAGGGAGGGCTGCGAGGGCTGCCAGCACGCTGTCACTTCTTAGTATCTAGTATGTAATAGACCTTACACTGTAAGAAAACTCTGTTCTTAGCTGAGTAAGGAAATTCCAAAAACAAGGCCTCTACCTGTGATTTTTGAACTGGGAACCGTCAGGTCAGTTTCCTGCATATCTAGGAATACAAATAATGTTGCCTTGGGGAATAGACTTGGAAACACAGGAAAACACTTTCTGTACATTATCATTTCCATTAATTTGAGCAAGTGTTGATCAGAATAAATTATTTATGTGAGCACTGGGAGCTGCCTCCCTATGCGCAAGGCAATCTGTTAAAGATTTGCTATCATGCTAGTGAATGGGGGGAATGGAGTGGTACATTTTATGAGTCATAAATGGAGCATTAGTCCTCATGTTTGCATTTGGAAGTGAACTCTTGGTGAAATGTACTGTAAAACAAAACAGAGCATGGAAAACCAGATTCACTAATGGCATAAATCAAAATAATGGAAAAAAGAAACCTCTGGTAATATGCCAAATATGATAATCACACTGCAGATTAGCCATGATCATTAAGGCAGAGAGGGATTTGAACTGTGGAAGGATCGGCTGACCCATGTTTTCATTTGATTTCTAACAGAATGTGTCTCTTTGCCATAGCTTTTCAGAGAGGGCATGTGAACATCAGTAGAGAAGAGCATGAACAGAGTTCATGTGGTTTTCCTACATTTATTAGAGTCATTGCATTTTGCTATAGTGTCTACAGGCAAGGTATAGCTTCCAGGGATAACCAGGTAGTTCCCCTATAGCAAATAAGTGACAGTAAGAACAATTAGAACAATTTTTAGTCTAACTGTTTCACAGACATTATTGTATTTAATGCTTGCAGTAAACCTGTGAGGCAGGTGCACTATCATTAACCCCATTCTACATTTGGAGAAACTGAGGCACAGTAAAGGTAAGTGCCACGCTCAAGGTCATGCAGCTAGCAAGTAGAAGAGTCAAGAATCAAACCCAGGCAATAAAGTTCTAGGCATTATACTCTAAATCATTGAGCTAAACAATTTTGAAAGATTTTGTTTTGCATTTCAAAGTTATCTAAAATTCACCTGCATTGGATTTCTTAGGGGTGCTTCTTAAAATGAAATTTTGCAGCCCAGTACATCAGATAACACAGTCTCTGGAAGCTGGGCATAGTTGGAAGATTAACAGCTCTCTTTTGTACACTAAAGTTTGAGAATCACTGTTCTAGGGAGTGTGGGAGGGAGATAGAAATTCTTTTTGGTTTTCTGGGCCCAAAAGATGCCTTGCAAAACTCTCTGAATTTTATATGTAAGTTTATGTCATCTGCAAATAGAGATAGTTTTACTTTCTTTCCAATCTGAATGCTTTTTATTTCTTTTTCTTGCCTAACTGGCCTGGCTCGACCATCCAGTACCTTGTAGAAATGATGAGAGTGAACATCCTTGTCTTGTTACCGGCTCTCCAGATTTTGAAGGGAAAACTTAAATGGGTTTTTCTTAATATATTGAGAATTCACTGTTGAAGATCATAGTTTGGTGTCTGCCATTCCTAACCTGGATTCCATCAGAAGATGCCTACACACCAGATATACCAAATATCCTTCTAATTCATTCACAGACAGGAAGCATGGTCTTCCCAAAAGGACACTGGGCAGGAAAGCCAGGCATACATAGATTCTTATAGAGCACTAATGAATGTGAATGAAAGTCGTCAGCTCTTGCCCTCCAAATTCAGCGTAAGGACTAGGTATGTAAATGATCTCTCCCAGTGAAGATTTGTTGAAGTTAAATAATGAACATCTTCAAATTATACATGTATAAGTCCCATAGAATTGGTGCTAAGCCAGCATGTCTGGGGGCTATGCATTTTTAAAAGTCTTGGGCATTATAATCCACTCCCTAGTTGATATAGATTGTATATCTGTCCCTATCCGAATCTCAAATCAAAATGTAATCGCCAGCGTTGGAGGTGGGGCCTGGTGGGAGGTATTTGGGTCATAGGGGCAGATTTCTTGTGAATGGTTTAGCAACATCCCATTGGTATTGTCCTCATGATAGTGAGTGAATTCTCCCAAGATCTGCTTGTTTAAAAGTGTGTGGCACCTTGCTCTCTCCCTCCCTTGCTCCTGCCTTCGCCATGCGATGTGTCTTGCTCCCCCTTTGACTTCCACCATGATTGGAAGCTTCCTGAGGCCTTCCCAGAAGCAGATGTCACTATGCCTCCTGTACAGCCTGCCAAACCATGAGTCAATTAAACCTCTTTTGTTATAAATTGCCTAGTCTTAGGTATTTCTCTATAGCAATGCAAGAATGGCCTAACACACTAGTGAAGAAACACTGCAGTGTAGAAGCCAAGCTTTAGAGAAAATCTAATGTTTCCTGAATCCTGCCAAGGTCCCCACAAACAGTACTCTCATACGGATGAAGAAATAAAAGGCCATGGCTGCCTAAATTCCCCCCAAATTAAATGGTGTAAATCAACCGTCAATAATTGTTCACAGATCCTGTGGGTCAGGATTTCAAACAAAGTTTGGAGTGGGTCTGCATCATGACATCTGGAACGTCAGTTGGAAAACTTGAAGCCTGGGGCTGGGATTATCTGAAGGCTCATTGCTTAGTAGCTAGTGGTTGATGCTGGTTGTTGGCTGAGACCTTAGCTAGGGCTGTTGGTCAGAACACCTATATGTGGCCTTTCCATGGGTTTTGAGCTTCCTCACATCATAGTGTCTGGGTTCCAAAGGCAAGAATCCCAACAACGCAGAAGCAATATCATCTTGTCTGACCTAGCCTTAAAAGTCATACAGCATAACTTTTGTTGTATTTTGCTCGTAAGAAGCAAGTCACTAATGTGGGCCATACTCAAAGCAGGAGAATTAGACTGCATCGTTTATGGGAAAAATATCAAAGAATTTTTAGACATACTTTAAAATCATCACATGTGCTGTGCAAAGAAAACAATATAATAAAACATCTAACATTTATGGGGTACTTATGGGTCAGATACTCTCCTAAACACTTTATGTAAATAATCCCAGTCCTCCCTTACTCTATAAGACAGGTGATATGATAATCTGTGTTATAGATAAGGAATGTTCAGTTGTATAACTTGCTATCTCAGAGCATAATCTAAAGCATAACTTGCTAGAAGTAATGGTCATATGATTAAAACCCAGTCATTTGTGCTTCAGAAATATTTTCTTACTACTGTATGCTATACTAGAACTGAGGAGATGTGGGATCTAGTCCAAAGTACTAATCTGGGGAGAAATCTATTATGCTTAACGTGGTTTCCATGCTCAAAGCCCCATTCTGAGGAAAGATGACATTCAACTTTATCTGTCTGTCCTATTCTGTTTGACCAGGGATAGACACCTCCCTGAATAAAGCCATCATCTGTGATAACGCTGAGATCTGGAGGAAGAGCTCTGTAGCACTACTGCAGAGTTGCTACATGAACCCATCAGATCCTCCCTCCAGGAACTTGAATGTAAATCCATTCAAGAGAAGTCAACCCTTGGAAGACGGACAGAAGGGAAAAGACACGCAGAAAATAAGCCAGAAAGCATCCACAGGAAGCAGAAGCTCTGGCAAGCAGGAATTAAGAAACAGAGAAAAGGAAAGTGGAGACATATGAATGCATGTAAACAATAGCAGTAAAAGCAAGGCAGAAAGTAGTTAGTGCCCATAACAGCAAAGGACTGAAGCAGGCAGACAGATACCTACATTTAAGGAGTATCTGCCAGAGCAAAAGAAGTAGATTGGGTATAAATTCACCTTATGTGCCTGCAGTGTTTAGTGCTTGGTGAGGTTTGGTCATGTTACCGCTGACATCTGCTACCCCTGTGTGTCCTTAAAATCAATCCTTATTATCTGATGTAACCATGAGCTTCTCTTTCATTCCTTATGGCTTAAAATACCTTACCCACCAACCGTGCTATTAATGACTTGTGTGGCCCGAGATGGGTCACTTCCCTTGTCTACCTCGGTTTTCTTGGTGACAAGATGAGGGTTTGACCAGGTGATATCTAAGTTCACTTCCAGCTCCAATGCATATTATTTTGAACTTTAGCATGAAAGGGTTTGGTCACAGTTCTATTGCAAAATCCTGGAAATATCACCACCTTCTTTATTTCCAGCCCCTTCTCCAGCCACAGAGCGCTTTAAACTTGAGACTCGCCTCATAAGGAATCTAAACGCAGTGCCACTGTGCAAATTAGCTGTGCAGCATCCCAGGGGCACCCCAAGCAGGCTTGCCCAGCCTCATGCAATGCTTTCTGTTGAGCTATCAGGAGAGTGTATGCTCTGGCCCCATCTCTCCATTCTCAAGATACTTTTTCAACCCCTACTAGAAAGAGATGAAAACAAACTATGGGAAGTTGCAAACATGTTGATGGGAATTGAGGTAAAATGCAGAAAGGTTGCTGGGTTTGGTGTGGTTGGAGGTGACTATACCACTGTCCAAAGGAAATCTGGAAGGGATGATTTTACAGGTTTTACTTAAAATTTCATTTCTGGCCGGGCGCGGTGGCTCGCGCCTGTAATCTTAGCATTTTGGGAGACCAAAGTAGGCAGATCACTTGAGGTCAGGAGTTCGAGACCAGCCTGGCCAACATAGTGAAAACCCGTCTCTACTAAAAATACAAACATTAACCAGGACTGGTGGTGCGTGCCTGTGGTCCTAGCTACTTGGAAGGCTGAGGCAGGAGAATCGCTTGAACCTGGGAGGCAGAGGTTGTAGTGAGCTGAGATTGTGCTACTGCACTCCAGCCTGGGCAACAGAGTAATAATAATAATAATAATAAATTTCCTCCCAAGAAGGATGTATAACAGAATAATCCAGCATTTGCGTTTGTAAGACATGGGCCCACAGGACTCTTGTGTTAACCTCTGCCCTCTCACACACTTTCATCTGCTCCATCCCTGCATGAGTTTGGGTTTAAAGGAAACCTAGGCAGAGCTCCAGGCAGAACATTTGGAGACCTGGAAATGGTCTTGGCTGTGAGACCAGCTTATTGTGTGACTGTAGGCAAAAACTTCTTGGGGTTCTCAGTTTTTCCGCTTGTATTAAAGATGATATTGTCTATTTCTTCTTATGTCAGTGGAATTCTATGCCAGTTAATGAGACATTGGGCTCTATTGTCCCCAGTTTCTCAGTCAATCCCTTGCACTAAGCCAAATGTTCAGAGAGAGATGTAGGTTAACTCTTTCAGGCCTTCAGGGAATTGCTTTATGTATCACGAGTGCATTGAACTAAATAGCATTCTTGCATGGTATGCTTAGTGCAGTACCGGAATGCACTGAATGGTATGAATAGTACTCTAGAGGCTTGAAAGAGTTAATGGGCCTGCCTCTGGGAGTGCTGATTGAATGCCAAGACATGACATAAGATACAAGAAAGAGAGGCTAAAAAATCTTTACATGGGGGAAAAATTTAGTGATCCATTAGTAACCACTGAACTGTACTTTCTTCTCACCCTGCCCCTTTCCCAATCTCTCTCTCTCTCAAACACACACACACACACAAACACCTTGATATCATGTGACTGACCAGACTGGGAAAACTAAACTGAGCTGAGGGCTGAAAATGTGCCTTGAGTTCTTGGAAAAAGAAATAAATACACATTACCCTGGACTGCCCCTTTGTATTCATTGGATGGGGGATTTTTTTTTCCACTCTTTTTTTCCCCCTCCTATTCACAGAAGCACCATTACTAACCTGAGAGTTATGGTTGGTTTATTTCAAACCTGGGAGCCAATGAATAAATACCCCTCTGTGAGTCTACTAAGAAACTTCGAGTAACATGTAGTAAAACACTGCTGATTGCTCATTAGCCAGAATATAATGTCAAAATTTCTAAGCTTGAAATTCAAGGAACTTCCCTGCCTGATTTTGACCTACATTTTCTACCACTAGAATGGAAGCTTCTTAGGAGCAGTGACTGCTCACATTGTTCATTATGGCATTGTGTGTCTGTGTTTTTGACCCTGAAGATTTGTGAGCCCAAGGGCAGTCTGATGTCCTGGTGTATTTGGGAACTTTTCTGTTAATATGCCAGAACAGCTGCAGCCTCTTTCTCTATGTCTCTTTCGGTTTTTTTTTTTTTCTGTGTCCTCATTCTTTGTGCTCACTCTTCTCTTACCTCCACCCCCTTAAATTGGCTGAATGAAGATTGTTTGGGGTTTTTTTTGGCTCATGTTCATGGAATTCACTGATCTTACCATGTTCCCCATCATCCTGAAGCAGCTGGATTGATAGAATGGTGGAATGGCTTTTTGAAGTCACCATTACAATGCCAACTAGGTGACAATACTTTGCAGAGCGGGGGCAAAGTTATCCAGAAGTCCATGTATGCTCTGAATTAGTGTCCAATATATGGTACTGTTTCTCCCATAGCCAGGATTCACAGGTCCAGGAATCAGGGGATGGAAGTGGAGGTGGCACCACTCAACATCACCCCTAGTTATCCACCAGCAAAATTTTTGCTACCTGTTCCCATGACATTATGTTCTGCTGGCCTAGAGGTCTTAGTTCCAGAGGAAAGAACGCTGCCACCAGGAGACACAACGACGATTCCATTAAACCAGAAGTTAAGATTGCCAGCTGGACACTTTGGGCTCCTCCTACCTTTAAGTCAACAGGCTAAGAAGGGAGTTACAGTGTTGGCTGGGGTGATTGACCCTTACTACCAAGATGAAATCAGTCTACTACTCCACAACGGAGGTAAAGAAGAGTACGCATGGAATACAAAAGATCCATTATGGCATCTCTTAGTATTGCTATGCCTTGTGATTAACATCAATGAGACACTACAACAGTCCAATCCAGGCAGGACTACGAATGACCTAGACCCCTCAGGAATGAAGGTTTGGGTCACTCCACCAGGAAAAAAGCCACTACCTGCTGAGGTGCTTGCTAAAGGCAAAGGGAATACAGAATGAGTAGTAGAAGAAGGTAGGCATCAATACTAGCTATGACCATGTGACCAGCTGCAGAAACGAGGACGGTAACTGTCACGAGTATTTCCTCCTTCTTTTGTTAAAAACAGGTTTGTGCATGTACACACTTGTACTAAGAAAATATCTTCATTTTATTTCCTTTTCCTTTATCACGTGACATAAGACTTATTGACTTCACATCAGCATTTAAGTATTGCTAACTTTATGTAATAGTATTTTGGGTTTGGGATTGGTGCATTTCTGGTTGTACAAAGGACAGTTGTATTATGTTAGGTGTAATTATGAGCTCGCTCATTATTGTCTTTATTTGAAGATTATGTATGATCTCAGGAGATTTGTATGGGTTCAAGTTGACAAGGGGTAGACTTGTGTTGTTCAATACTAAGTGTCAACTTGATTGAAGGATACAAAGTATTGATCCTGGGTGTGTCTGTGAGGGTGTTGCCAAAAGAGATTAACATTTGAGTCAGTGAGCTGGGGAAGGCAGACCCATCCTTAATCTGGTGGACACAATCTAATCAGCTGCCAGTGAATATAAAGCAGGCAGAAATATGTGAAAAAGAGAGATGGGTCTAGCTTCCCAGGCTACATTGTTCCCCTGTGCTGGATGCTTCCTGCCCTCGAACATTGGTTGCCAAGTTCTTCAGTTTTGAGACTTGGACTGGCTCTCCTTGCTCCTCAGCTTGCAGACAGCCTATTGTGGGACCTTGTGATCATGTAAATTAATACTTAATAAACTCCTCTTTTTATATATATATATCTCATATATATATCTCATATATATATATGTATCTATAGCCTATTAGTTCTCTCTAAGAGAATCCTGACTAATACAGTTAACCATTTTTATTATTTAGTAAAACAATAAAAAATTGACATTCTTTGTTTTGTCTGTCCCTCCCATTCTTCCTTTCCCAAAAAACTATTCGTCCATGAGATCCATAATATTCAGATCTATTCAACTAAATGTTATGGTTTCTAGGCCCATGCTTTAATGTTTCTTTTAAGCATATAATATTATATAAACAGCTGCTCAAATGTTCTGATAAAGTGCTTGTTTCAATTTATTGTCCCAGTTTCTTCTAAGCCTGTTGGTATACCTGCATGGCTAAATGCAATATGCCTCTACAGTGACATGAATAACATATTTATGCATATATATTTACTTAATACCATTTGGTAAGTGTTAATTAAATATCAACTCTCTCAAAATTTAAAATTTCCATTGTAAATTGTTTTTTTTGAAATATTTTCTTTAACAAATGATCAAGAGTAATGCTATAAGAATAACAACAAAAATGCAAACTGGGAAAAATCTCCCCTGAGGCTCAGACAATCTGCTGTCTTTTGGTATAATTCACTCAGGGATAAGAAGATCTTAGAAAATGCATGATAAAGAATAGACAACAAACAGTAAATACTCTGGTTGAATTTAATTAGCAGTGATCTTCATGATACTAAAGTGATTGTTTTTTAAACATCTCTGTCCCTGACAATTAGCCACGGTGAAGAAGGCAGCAATAACTGTCTAAAAGGTAAGCACTGTGGCTTCAAGGTAACACAGCAGAAGCTAAGAAAGGTGCTTTCAGCAACATTTAGCCTGTTCTAGAAAGAAGTATGGGAGCGTGGAAATGGAAAGGTAGAAACAAAGGAATCAGAGTTCTAAGCGTAGAAATGCACCTTTGGAGAGAAGGAGGATATTTCCTTCTCCTTTTCCACTTTTATAATCCTCAGTTTTGTTTTGTTGTTGTTGTTTTTGAGACAGTCTCACTCTGTCACCCAGGCTGGAATGCGGTGGTGCAGTCTCAGCTCACTGCAACCTCCACCTTCTGGGTTCAAGTGATTCTCCTACCTCAGCCTCCCATGTATCTGGGTTTACAAGCGCACGCCACCACGCGTGGCTAATTTTTGTATTTTTAGTAGAGATAGGGTTTCACCATGTTAGTCAGGCTGGTCTCGAACTCCTGACCTCCTGATCTGCCTGCCTTGGCCTCCCAAAGTGCTGTGATTACAGGCGTGAGCCACTGCGCTTGGCCTTTTTTTTTTTTTTTTAAATGCCTGTTTTCTATACAAAATCTACATCCGAAACTCCTTTAGGCTATATTTTTTTCAAGGCTGAAGTAACAGAGTAATCCTAATTTTTTTCACAGATTTCAATTTCAGCCACTATATGAATCACAGGCTGGGCAGATTAGAAATTTATGAGGAATAATCCAAATGGCAGAATCTTGAGAGTAATTCTTGTTTGAAGCACAGATCTTTTTCTTTTACATTTTCCTTATATGAGTTTTAAATTTCTTGAGTAAGGTAGTGAGAAATTTCTTGAGTAAGGTAGTGTGGGGAAAATGGGGACATTATTTCTGAGATTTTATCAGGAAGCAGAGAGGCACAGGTGCATAGCATAATTATCCTATCTACACTCAATTTCATTGCCAAGTAGGGCCAGTTGGTGTTTCTAAGGATTCCTCTTGACTGACAGATCACAGAAACTTGACCACTGAGGCATGAGGCATGATAGGGTGACCACTCTTGTTTCCAAAATGTGAAGGAAGCCCTAAAATTTCAAGGGGAGCAGCTGAATTAATATTACTAGGGAGGTACAAAACTTCCTAATGAAAGTGTTTTCAAGGCTCCTCTTCAGCTGACATATGTCACAGCCTGACAAGTTCTTTTTGCCTGCTTCCCAGAAATACCAATGCACTAAGAACGGCAGGTATTGCAGCAAAGAGAGTTTAATAATTGTGGGGCCAGCCAAGTGGAAGGACAGGAGGTATTTCTCAAATCTGCTTCCCTGAGAATTAAAAAGCTAGTTTTTTTTTTTTTTTTTCAGAGTCTAGCTCTATTGCCTAGGCTGCAGTACAGTGGTGTGATCTTGGCTCACTGCAACCTCCGCTTCCTGGGTTCAAGTGATTCTCCTGCCTGAGCCTCCCATGTAGCTGGGATTACAGGCACCTGCCACCATTGGCTAATTTTTTAATTTTTTTGAGTAGAGACAGGGTTTCAACATGTTGGCCAGGCTGGTCTTGAACTCCAGACCTCAAGTGATCCACCCACCTTGGCCTCCCAAAGTGCTGGGATTACAGGCATGAGCCACCATGCCCAGCCAAGGCTAGGGTTTTTTTTTTTTTAAGGGTACTTTGGTAAGCAGGGGCTGGGAAACTGAAACAATTGATTATCTGGGGAAGAAATCACGGGGGTGTCTAAAACTGCCTTTGTGTAGTTGAGTTAGTTCCCAAGAGGGGGTCTGAGGACCAGATGGCATCTCTTGGTCTACCAAAATGCTAAATTTGGAAAAGATCTCAAAGACCAGTTCTTTAGGTTTCACAATATTGATGTTATCTATAGGAGTAGTTGGGGAAATTATAAATCTTACAACCCCTGAATACGTGACTCTGGAGTGGTAAGCAACTAATAGAAAAGCAAGCTAAGCAATGGCAGGTCATTGTTTATGCCTATTCTTTAGCAAAGTTCAAGTTCTTCCCATAATTCTAAACTTGTCTTACAAATGCAGCTTCAATCTGTGAACAAGGAGATGTTCAGTTTCCTATGCCTCTAAGTTTAAGTTTAACTATAAACTAAATTTATCCTGGCTTCAGTGCTAGAATAAGCAAAAAAAAAAAAAAAAAAAAGATTAGTCTGTGAGGTTACAAATAAGATGGAGTCAGTCTAGAAGCAAGATGGAGTCAGTCATGTTAGATGTCTCTCATTACTTATAATTCTTCAAAAAATGATTTCACTTCAACTTCAGGACCTGCACCATGATCCATAAACATTATCATTCTATCAGTAGGCTTTACCTATATTTCATCTTAAAAATAAGAAAGTTGAAAAAGACGATTATGGCAACTTTAGCAATAGTTCGCTATGAAAGCTACTTTTCAGGAAGAGAAAATAACACTACTTCATACCAGAATAACTCTTGTTTATGTGGTGCAAATATGGGGCATGATGTGTGGATTTTGATCAAATGCATCTTTGTGTATGCTTTCTACCCTCCCTTAATTTTGTATTAGTTGGGGTTGGGAAGGTAATATTCACCTGACCTTGGGTGAATATCTGGGCTATTCTCATGTCTTTTCTGTTTAGTCAGGTAAAAAGCAGTCCTACAATCATTTTAAGTCACAGACACAGACCTAATTCAGTCTTAACACTGTCCAGCTCCATGCAAGGTCAGAACTCCAAATACAACTTGATATCAATTCTCCCTACCTAGCTATGTCCTGTTTTAGTCTGAAGCCTGCAGTAGAAGAAGAGGTGAGTTTGTCTCTTCTTCCTCCTTCTCGCTTCCTGCTCACCACTTTCCTAGGCTCAAAAGCAGGGTTGGGAGAGAGGAGAGATAAAGGGATAGAACCATTGTCACTTGGTGAGGTAACTTTGGCTCTCTGACCTGGCAGATGGTTAAAGACAGTCCCCCTTAGAGATCCTGGCTGCAAAGACATGGAAGAAAAATGGACTCTCTCCTATGTGGCAGTTTCAGGTGCTCTTCCCTTGCTGGACTTCTCTCTCTCCCGTAGTTCATTTTTACCTCCAGGTAAAGTTTTTCCCTTCCCTTCCCTTCCCTTCCGTTCCCTCCCCTCCCCTCCTTCTTTGCTTTCTGTCTCTCCTTCCTTCCTTCTTTCGTTTCTTTTCTTTTCTTTCTTTCTTTTTTTTGTTTGTTTTTTTTGAGACGGAGTCTCGCTCTGTCACCCAGGCTGGAGTACAGTGGCGCGATCTCGGCTCACTGCAAGCTCCGCCTCCTGGGATCACTCCATTCTCCTGTCTCAGCCTCCCGAGTAGCTGGGACTAAGGCGCACGCTATCACGCCAGGCTAATTTTTTGTATTTTTAGTAGAGACGGGGTTTCACCGTGTTAGCCAGGATGGTCTCGATCTTCTGACCTTGTGATCCACCCGCCTCGGCCTCCCAAAGTGCTAGGATTACAGGCGTGAGCCATCGCACCCGGCTTCTTTCTTTCCTTCTTTCTTTCTTTCTTTCTCTCTTTCTTTCTTTCTTTCCTTTCTTTCTTTCTTTTCTTCCTTCCTTCCTTCCTTTCTTTCTCTTTCTCTTTTTCTTTCTTCCTTCCTTCCTTCCTTCCTTCCTTCCTTTCTTTCTTTCTTTCTTTTTCTTTCTTTTTCTTTCTTTCTTCCTTCCTTTCTCTTTCTTTCTTTCCTTCCTCCCTCCCTTCCTTCCTTTCCTTCCTCCCTCCCTCCCTCCTTCCCTCCTTCCTTCCTTCCTTCCTTTTTTCTTTTTGATGGAGTCTCCCTCTGTCACCCAGGCTGGAGTGCAGTGGCATGATCTAGGCTCACTGCAACCTCCACCTCCTGGGTTCAAGCAATTTTCCTGCCTCAGCCTCCTGAGTAGCTGGGATTATAGGCGCGAGCCACCACACCCAACTAATTTTTGTGTTTTTAGTAGAGACGGGGTTTCACCAGGTTGGTCAGGCTGGTCTCGAACTCCTGACCTCGTGATCTGCCCACCTCAGCCTCCCAAAGTGCTGGGATTGCAGGCATGAGCTACTGAGTCTGGCTGGAACCCAACCTCTTTCTACTGAGGTCACCTCACACCTCCATGTGGCCCGAATTGATAGGACACAGGAGTAACAGAGGCCAATCTCTCTCTCAGGTAGCTCACTCTAGTCAACAGGAAACATCCCGTATCTCTTGTGCAGGCAAATTTGGAGTGAGTAATGTAGTCCCAATACAGTAGCTTCCCCTTAGATCTACCACGAAAGTGACTGCTCAGGCCATCTCTTACTTCCAGATTTCCCCAGGTGGACCATCCACTCTCTACCTTAAATGCCTCTGGTGGGAGTCAGTCAACAGTCCTGTGTTACTCCCAACTATAGGAAACATATTTGGAATTATGCTCACCTCTCTAAGCTTGAGGTGAGAAAAATATGGGAGAGATGGACAGGTGGGGGTTGGCGACTTTGAGCATGCCGGCACCTCTCTCCTCTTAACCCTGATTTAAAAAAAAAATCATTTGTCTGCTTGAGGAACCCAACTGGCATGCAACAGGTTCTCAGAGGTCATTTCTCTATAAAACTGCAACATTTTCTTTGTATTTGGGGCAGGTTGTGTCTCATGCTTACTTTTTTGACTGCAATATTAGCATCCTAAGAAACAAAAGCAGGAAGAATCCAGTTCTACCATCTTGTTGCCAATGTTTTACGATTCACAAGGTTTACAATCCCATTGTTTCAGTTGTTTCTTACTGTATCATGAAGTAAGCCCCAACAAACAGATTTGCCACCTCCTTTTTTTGCTAGTGAGTTTGAAAACGTCAAATGACATGCCCACATTCACATGGCTTTCATGGAAACTATGTATTTGATTACTGAACTCCTTAAAGGACCTTGTTATGTTCATATTTCTATCCATAGCACTTAGCACATAGTAGACAATAAATAGAATTTATTTATGTAATCAATGCATCCAGGACTCCTAATGCTGAGGCAAGTCCTTTCTTCACTGTAGACAAATTTGCTCCCAGAGAACTGGTCTGACTTTTGACCTTCACAGCAACACAACCTCTGTAATCCCCTTACATTCCAGGCCCTTTTCAATTTAAGACTAATCCTGGATCCATGGATTTGGCTCTGAGTAAATCAAAGATGTCCAAAGCAGATTAGCTCTGTGAGGGTTATTACGGTCCATTCTACCCTTAGTTTGTAACAGTCAACATTTATTGAGTGCCTTTTATGTGACAGGCGCTGTGTGAACTATGAGAGAGAAAAATATAAATAAGAAAAATTTCCATGTCTTGCAATCCACCCCAGAAAATACCTGAAAGAAAACTGTGGAATTTAAGGCATCTTTTGTAAATACATGAAGTTCCAGATAGTTTTATCTGAGGCTTTTATGCGATATAGTAATTTATGAGATTACCTGAGTGGTAAACCTGCATGCCTATAGGGTCTGGCAAGGTAACAGACATGACTAAAGTGGATCAACTCAAGATTGTGGTGAACTAGAGAACAGCTGTCCTATTTATGGGTAGCAAGAGGTACTCAACCCTAGCTGAAGTGAGCAAAGGAATTTAGATATTCTGTTATTTTTATTTATTTATTTATTTATTTATTTATTTATTTATTTAAGACAGAGTCTTGTTCTGTCACCCAGGCTGGAGTACAATAGCACAATCTCGGCTCACTGCAACCTCCGCCTCCCAGGTTCAAGAGATTCTCCTGCCTCTGCCTCCCAAGTAGCTAGGATTACAGGCACCCACTACCACGCCCAGCTAATTTTTGTATTTTTAGTAGAGACAGGGTATTGCCATGTTGGCCAGGCTGGTCTCGAACTCCTAACCTAAGGTGATCCACCTGCCTCGGCCTCCCAAAGTGCTGGGATTACAGGCACGAGCCACTGCATCTGGCCAGAAATCTGGATATATTTAAATGTAAATTTTCTCCATCTGAAAACATAGGTGGGCCAAATAATATATCTGTGTGTTGCCAGGATCAACCTTTGCCCTAGAGTGATTCTGGACCTATTTTTTTTCTCCTCATTCCACCCCTACTTTCTCTTTTCTTGGGATGTGGCTTGGGACTGAAATATACTGGAGATAAGGAAGGAAGATTAGGGATTGCTGTTCAACCTCTTTCCCTTTCATTGATATTTATCAAAAGAAGAGAGCTGTGTGCATTTCACAACCCTCAGAGAATAGAGAGAACTTGTGTTTAGAACTATGTTTAGCTTTTATACAATTGAAAAATAAAATTCTTCCTTTAAGCAAACCTGCAAAGGACTTTACACCACAGTCTTACGTTTACCATATATGTATATCCATTAAGTGCATATAAATCTGAAGGTACGTTCTTAGTGAGCAGCTGCTACCTGGTTGTCATGCTAATGACTATTAGTATGTTATAAGCCATGATGATAAGCAATTTACACACAGGGTTTTTTTCTTTTAGGAGCCATTGTCCCTCTGTTTTAGATTCCCCTTCCCACATTGATCTTATGGATGTCAGTGGCTCTGGACTTGTATTTACTATTGCAGATAGTGTGATACTTCCACTTAACCAGTTGCTTATTTTAGAGTATCTTGGGTCTGGATGCAAATATTTAGTACCTGTAAGTATTAACAACCTGTGTTTAATCTTTTAGCTTGCTTTGGGGGAAGGGAAGTTTTTTTTTTTTGAGACGAAGTCTGGCTCTGTTGCTAGGCTGTAGTGCAGCGGCCCGATCTCGGCTCACTGCAACCTCCGCCTCCCGGGTTCAAGTGATTCTCCTGCCTCAGTCTCCTGAGTGGTTGGGACTACAGGCATGCACCACCATGCCCAGCTAATTTGGAAAGTTTTAATTTTCTACTTGGTACTAGGTGAGAAGGTACACATTTTCTGGAACACTGAGCCATAATTGTGTGTGTGTGTGTGTGTGTGTGTGTGTGATTAAATTATTTGAGCTATAGCTTCAAGATTCCAAGAAATTCTGATATCAGATATTAACAATAAACAAATTGCAAGCCAGGTTTTTTAGTGACATTGTGGTTATTAAATGTTTAAATTAATTTGATATATATGACAGCTTAAGTCACTTATTTGGTATGAATAGACACATGCATACACATATCTTTTCGTTATAAAATTTTAAAATGGCACTCTAAAAGATCAACATTAACTGGCTAATGCAGTCCATAGATTGTAAAGGAATGAAGCTTTCATTAACTGCTTGCATTTACAATTCAGTTGGTACTGAGAGGTTTTAATTTCTGACCTAGATATTTCAAGTAGCTTGCTTCTGGGAAAAATAATAGGTAGTTAGACAACAACCACAGCCCTTGTCCTAATTAAAACCCCTTAATGTTTCATTTTCATATCCATTATCTTAAAATTGTATCACTAGGTTAAGAAAATAGTTTTCTGGGTTAAATCAGAATTTAATTGCATAGTTAGGAAATGCCCAGCATAAATTCATTGCATTTCACATCAATCAAAATATTTTAGATTTCATTGCAACCCTAATAAATTGGGGTCCCAAAGGTTTCAGTTTGGCATTCAAGAAGCACAGTGAAATAGCCAATCTCGTTTCTCCCCCTAAATTAAAAGAGAAATCTGTTCTTTACTTGTATCTCTCAAAGGACATTAGCAGGGATCCAAATCATAACCATCATGTCCTTTTCTCCCCTTTCCCCAATACTTCCACACTCTTTTTTTTTTTTGAGTCTCACTCTGCCACTCAGGCTGGAGTGCAGTGGCACGATCTTGGCTCACTGCAACCTCTGCCTCCCGGGTTCAAGTGATTCTCCTGCTTCAGCCTCCCATGTAGCTGGGACTACAGGCACCCGTCACCATGCCCAGCTAATTTTTGTACTTTTAGTAGAGATGGGGTTTCACCATATTGGCCAGGCTGGTCTTGAATTCCTGACCTTTGGTGATCCGCCTGCCTCGGCCTCCCAAAGTGCTGGGATTACAGTCATGAGCCACTGTGCCCAACTTCCATACTTTCTTATGCACAACTGTCCCCTACTTCATACCAATCCACTCACCTCCCAAACCCTCCCTCCCCTAAGCCTGTGTGGCTTCTACTTTCTCTCTTTCCTCCTCTCTCTCTCACAGCTCTTTGTGAGTCACTTTAACTCTTTTCATTTGATTTTTTCCCCCTCTTTTTGTGTCAGTCTAAGAGATGAAAGGGAGAAGTGAGTTGGCCTTGGAATTACAGAATGGTGGCCTTAGGGGGATTATGTAACTATTTCAACTTTCATAATTTTTATCTTGTTGCCTGTGGCATCAAAGAGTTTTAAATCTGGCTTGTTTCAATTATATTTTGATTAAAATACAAAGTAATTGGTGTATAACTGTTCATAACTGAATGTTCTGGAGAGAGTAAGGTTGGGCATTTTATCACGAACATGGTGTTATTCCTGGAAGTGGTGTCAGTTCTATCAAGCTACTCCATGCTGTGCCCATTAGGGTAATAAGGCCGTTCAGGCTTTGTGTCTCCATATTTTTTCAACCTTTACGAATGGCGACAGAAGGATTTATCAGTGGCGATTAGGGTGGTGCCCAGCCTTCAAACTGCTCCACAATCTGGCACTAGTTTCAGTTTCCTGCCTTGTCTCTGCCATGTTCCACATCCCAGTACATTATTTATTTCTCTATTAATAGAGAAAATTGCCTTGAATTATGGATATTTATGTACACACTCTGTCTGCCTTAATGGATGAGCAGCCCTGCAGTGCTTTACACATAGTGTAGGCTGAATAAATGACTGTCAGATTTACTTGAACTGTTTACACCGTGTTACAGACTCTCAGTCTTCAGGTACATACACGTTGTGAGTTTGTTTTGTTCGATGGCTGGCAGGGTAGCTGAACTTGATACATATATTTGACGAGAAACAGAGCAGCAGTGCAGCTAGTATCGTCAGAATTTGGGGAATCTGCTCTTTACTAAACTCAGCAAATATTTCCTGAACAAAGATGATGTAAAAGGCACTGAAAAAGGCACAGTGAGAACCACAAATTTAAGAATGACTCCGCCACCATCTTTGGGAATTTCATTGTCTTTGTACAATTTAACTTGCATGGAATATAAAAAGAAACTGAGAAAAGCCATCATTTGCTGGCCTGTTAATCCCTATGAGTATAAATGTGTATGTATGTGTAGAGTATTTTCCACTCATTCACCACTTAGTCCTTCATTGGCAATATTTCTCAATTATTGTCTGGGGATTACCATAAAATTGATAAATAAAAGTATATAATTAATGCTTGGAAGAGGAATAAAAGGTAAACATTCCTTACGTTCTTACTATTGAGGAAAACCAGACCAGCCACTCAAGTGATGAACCCCTCGTGACATCTAACCAAAACTGCCGCTGAGTCTTTTGTTCCAGAATGTTTGAGCTCTATGGCCAAGAAAAGTCTCTTATTGGTAACCATTTACAGATTGAAACTCCTCTTAGGTAGGTTGTCTTAGTTTTTCCATCCTCCTGGCCTAAGTTCTTTATAGTTGGGCATTTCCTCCTTGACCAAAATTCCTGTATCCTGAAATATTGTCCAATGGTGATCTAAATTGTGTTCCATGAACTAACTCTCTGGCTGAACCTGCATTCAATCTTGGTAGAAACTCTGAGCTTCGGACAGGCGAGGTGGCTCATGCCTGTAATCCCAGCACTTTGGGAGGCTGAGGTAGGTGGTTCACCTGAGGTCAGGAGTTGGAGACCAGCCTGACCAACATGGTGAAACCCCGTCTCTACTAAAAATACAAAAAATTAGCTAGATGTGGTGGTGGGTGCCTGTAATCCCAGCTACTCGGGAGTCCGAGGCAGGAGAATCACTTGAACCTGAGAGGCAGAGGTGGCAGTGAGCCAAGATCACGCCATTGCACTCCAGCCTGGGCAAGAAGAACGAAACTCTGTGTTAACAAAAATAAATACATAAATAAATATTTTAAAAATAATAAAAGAAATAAAAAAGAAACTCCGAGCTTCATGGTGCCAACTGTATACAATCTATTTTGTAGAAACACAGGAAATTGCAACTTGAAGGAACTTTATGGAAGTATTAGTAATAGAAAGATGATGAGTAGTAGTAGTAACGGTAGTACAGTGCAATGGTAGCAGTGAGAAAGTAGTGCTAGTAGAGTGTAGTAGAAATCAGTGTTATGGGTTCCATTATTTCCTCCCAAAATTCATATGTTGTAGCCCTAATGCCTCAGTATGTGATTGTATTTGGAGAAAAGGCCTTTAAGGGTGACTAAGTTAAAATGAGGCCGTTAGAGTGGGCCCTAATCCAGTCTGACTGGTTTCCTTATAAAAAGAGAAAATTTGGCCAGGTGCGGTGGCTCACGCCTGTAGTCCCAGCACTTTGGGAGGCTGAGGCCAGCAGATCACAAGGTCGGGAGTTTGAGACCAGTCTGGCCAACATGGTGAAACCCCGTCTCTACTAAAAATACAAAAATTAAATGGGCGTGGTGGTGGGCCCCTGTAATCCCAGCAACTCAGGAGGCTGAGGCAGGAGACTGTCTTGAAAATGGAAGGCAGAGGTTGCAGTGAGCTGAGATTGAGCCACTGCACTCCAGCCTGTGTGAAAGAGCGAAACTCCATCTCAAAAAAAAAAAAAGAAAAAGAAAAAAAGAAAATGTGGACACACAGAGAGACACCAGGATGCAGGTGTACAGAGGAAAGACCATCTGTGATGGCTAATTTTATCAGTCAATTTGGCTGAGCCATGATGCCCAGATATTTGGTGAAATATTCATCTGGGTTTTTCTGTGAGAATATTTTTAGATGAAATTTACATTCAAATGGGTGAATTTTGAGTTAAGCAGATTACTCTCCATAACATGGGTGGGCCTCATTCAATCAGTTGAAGGCCTGAATAGAACAAAATGCTGGCCGGGCACAGTGGCTCATGCCTGTAATCCCAGCACTTTGGGAGGCTGAGGCAGGTGGATCACCTGAGGTCAGGAGTTCGAGACCAACCTGGCCAACATGGTGAAACCCCATCTCTACTAAAAATACAAAGGTTAGCCCAGTGCGGTGGCGCATGCCTGTAATCCCAGCTACTTGGGAGGTGGAGGCAGGATACTGGCGAGAACCCGGGAGGTGAAGGTTGCAGTGAGCTCAGATTGTGACTGCACTCTAGCCTGGGCGACAGAGTGAGACTTGGTCTCAAAAAAAATAAAAATAAAAATAAAAGGAACAAAGAGCTGACTTTTCCCAAGCAAGAAGAAATTCTGCCAGCCAACTGCCTTTGGATTTCAACTGCAACATTAACTCTTCTTGGTTCATCAGCAGACTGCCTTTGGACTAGAAATGCAACTCTTTCCTGAGTCTCCAGGCTGCTGGTCTTCACCATTAGATTTTGGACTTGCCAAGCCTCCACAACTGCATGAGCCAATTCCTTTAAATAAATCTCTTTCTGTATATATGCTCATCCTATTGGCTCTATTTCTCTGGAGGATCCTGACCAAGTGAGGACACAGTGAGAAGACAACCATCATCAAGCCAAGGAGATGGGAGAAGAAACCAAACCTGCTTATACCTTGATCTCAGGCAGCTTCCAGAACTGTGAGAAAATAAACTTCTGTTGTTTAAGCCACCCAATCTGTGATATTTTGTTGCGGCAGCCCTGGAAAACTAATACACATTTTGCATAATACGGTGGTTACAGTAGGTAGCACTGTAGCTATGGCTGTAGTATCTTAAGGTAGTAATGTAGTAAGGTAGCAGTGGAAGTCTGGTAAAACAGTCATAAAGATGTAGTGAGGTAGTAGCAGTGTGGTATGGTAGTAGTAGTGTTACAGGATAATAGCAACAAGGTAGTTAGGTAGTAGTAGAAGTGTATTAAGAATAGCAAAAATGGGACTGGCGTGGTGGCTCACATCTGTAATCCCAGCCGAGGTAGGTGGATTCCTTGAGGTCAGGAGTTCAAGACTAGCCCGGCCAACATGGTGAAACCCCGTCTCTACTAAAAATATGAAAATTAGCTGGACATGGTGGGGGGTACCTCTAATCCCAGCTACTCGGGAGGCTGAGGCAGGAGAATCACTTGAACCCGGGAGGTGGAGGTTGCTGAAATAATGCCACTGTACTCCAGCCTGAGCGACAGAGCGAGACTCTGTCTCAAAAAAAAAAAAAAAAGGTAAAAACGTAGCATGGTAGTAGTCATGTGGTATGATAGTAGTAGTGTGATAAGGAAGTAATAGTCATGAAGTAAGCTAGTAGAAGTGTAGTAAGGGAGTATTACTGTAGTAAGGTAGTAGTAGTGGGCATGACAGTAGTTATGTCATAAGATAATAGTAGTGGTATAGTAGGTAGTAGTGTAAGTATAGTAAGAGTAGTAGAGGTGTAGTAAGGTAGCAGTAGTGTAGTATGGTAATATTAGTGTGAGAAGGTGGTAGTAGTGACGTAAGGTAGGAGTAGAAGTGTAGTAAGATAGCAGTAGTGTTGTGGGAGTAGGAAGGGTAATTATCTTGCTGATTCTTATTCTTTTTTTGAGACAGGGTCTCTCTGTGTTGTCCAGGCTGGAGTGCAATGGTGCGATCTCAGCTCACTGCAACCTCAACCTCCCAGGTTCAAGCGATTCTCCTGTCTCAGCTTCCCAAGTAGCTGGGATTACAGGCACCTGCCACCACGCCTGGCTAATTTTTGTGTTATTCATAGAGAGGGGGGTTTCACCTTGCTGGCCAGGCTGGTTTTGAACTCCCGACCTCAGGTGATCCACCCACCTCGGCCTCCCAAAGTGCTGGAATTACAGGCGCGAGCCACCACACCTGGCCTATCTTGCTGATTCTGAGCCTGGTGCTATACTAAGTGTCATATGTAGATTTATAATGCTTAATGCTTACAGTAATAATTTCTTTCTTTCTTTCTTTCTTTCTTTCTTTCTTTCTTTCTTTCTTTCTTTCTTTCTTTCTTTCTTTCTTTCCTTCTGTCTTTCTCTCTCTTTCTCTCCCTTCCTTCCTTCCTTCCTTCCTTCCTTCCTTCCTTCCTTCCTTCCTTCCTTCTTTCTTTTCTTTTCTTTTCTTTTCTTTTCTTTTCTTTTCTTTTCTTTTCTTTTCTTTTCTTTTTTGAGACAGTTTCACTCTTGTTGCCCATGCTGGAGTGCAGTGGCACGATCTCAGCTTACTGCAACCTCCGTCTCCTGGTTCAAGCAATTCTTCTGCCTCAGCCTCCCAAGTAGCTGGTATTACAGGCATGTGCCACCATGCCCAGATAATTTTTTGTATTTTTAGTAGAGACAGGGTTGTGCCATGTTGGCCAGGTTGGTCTCGAACTTCTGACCTCACGTGATCCACCCGCCTTGGCCTCCCAAAGTCCTGCGATTACAGGTGTGAGCCACCGTGCCCAGCCAATAATGCCTTTCTTATTGAAAGATACTTTGAAGAGGGTGCTTTAATTTTTGTCCCTATGATACATATCAGTAAAGTAAGATTCAGGGAGGTTAAATAACTCATCCAAGAATATCCGACTAGCAAGTGGCAGAACCAGGACTAGGACCTGGATCTGTCTGACTCCACAGCCAAACATCTTTATTATTCTGTTATTTTAATGCCTTCTTACAGAGAGGAGGAAACTGAGGCTCAGAGAAGTAAAGGAGATTATTTGTATTCTCCCAGCTATGTCAGACTTGATATTAACTAAGTATCATCTGACTTCATCCCAGGAGCTCTTCATAAATCTACCCCCTTAACAGAGTACCCATAAACTCTGAGATATTATTTCTGACGATAAAATAGTCACATCCCTTCTTGCTGACAGCAAAATTAGACTTCAAGTATAGAAATACTACTCTCTTCAACAAAAAACAAGAGGTTGATTCTTTCTCCAGACAGGGAAAACTGGGACAAGTGATTGGGAAGTACCCATTGCACCTGTTATGGCTGCGGCTTTTGCTTTGCTGATGGAAAGGTGAGGTGAGTCCTTTTACTTTTGGTCAGACTTCGTGTTACGAATCAGGCCTTGTCTGTGGTGTTTACCCTCTCATCATCTTAGGGATGTAGCTTCTTAGGCTACTAGCACCTGCCTATCCTTTCTTTCTTTCTTTCTTTCTTTCTTTCTTTCTTTCTTTCTTTCTTTCTTTCTTTCTTTCTTTCTTTCTTTCTCTCTTTCTTTTTTTTTTGAGATGGAGTCTAACTCTGTCACCCAGGCTGGAGTAGAGTGACAGAATCTTGACCTCGGCTCACTGCAATCTCTGTCTCCTGGGTTCAAGCAATTCTCGTGCCTCAACTTCCTGAGTAGCTGGGAACACAGGTGCATGCCACCAGGCCCTGTTAAGTTTTGTACTTTTAGTAGAGATGTGGTTAAACCATGTTGGCCAGCCTGGTCTCGAACTCTTGACCTCAAGTGATCTGCCAGCTTTGGCCTCCCAAAGTCATGGGATTACAGGCATGAGCCACTGTACCTGGCTTATCCCATCTTAATTTATCCAGATGGAATAGTTCTTCTGTTTGCTTCACTCAGTTTACAGTATGTGCACCACCATGTGTATGTATCCTAAAAACTGAGCAGAAACCTCCATTAAAAATATTAAATATTTTAGCTGGGCGTGGTGGCTCGTGCCTGTAATCCCAGCACTTTGGGAGGCTGAGGCAGGTGGATCACGAGGTCAGGATGGAGAAACCCCATCCCTACTAAAAATACAAAAATTAGCTGGGTGCGGTGGCGGGCGCCTGTAATCCCAGCTACTTGGGAGGCTGAGGCAGAAGAATCGCTTGAACTCGGGAGGCAGAGGTTGCAGTGAGCTGAGATTGTGCTACGGCACTCTAGCCTGGGCAACAGAGCAAGACTCCGTCTCAAAAAAAAAAAAAATTAAATCATCCCTCACTTTTGTCAGTGCCTTGGTAAACATGCATTCAGGTTGAACCCGAGTCCAAGAGAAGAGCTGATTTCCCTACTTCTCTGAGTGATTGTTTCTCTAATGCCAATCATCAATGTGATTCATAATGCTTATTTTAAAATTGAGCTCTGATTTTGCATGGCAGTTTTTAGATATTATGTAATTAAGTCTGCGGTCATTACTGATAGTTATTTAATTAGTTATTCCTTCTCTTTGAAGCAACTTGTTTTTTTTTTTCTTGGAACTTGGAAATAACAAATTAGTATCAAATATATACCTGAGGTGTTGAGAACATGCTTGCTAAGTCCATGAATGAATAAATAGAAGGTTCCTGGGAACATATTTTGTATTTGACAAATATGCATAGACCTCTTTTCTGCCCTTGGGTAACGAAGCACCTAGTGTGACAGATTTAATTTTTCCCTGCTTGTAATAATCAGAGAAAAACAGCATGGAAGGAATATATGTAAAACACATCTAGCAGTGCACTATTTCCCACTCTCATTCTCAGTGGCCTGCCTTCCCCAATGCTTTTTTGTAATTTAACTACCCAAATTTATGCACAAAAAAGTCTGTAAGTAGTCAACATGTCTATGTTGCCCAGAAACTGTGCAGGATACTGTTTGTCTGCATAAATCAATCAGAAACATTTTAAGGGAGGTACTACATCCAAGATATTGTTCTCAGCATAGGGGTTTGCCTATAAGCCTGTTTTAAATTTTCTTCCTTTGAAATACCTTGGTAGATAACAACTTGTTGTTATGTTCCTATGCACATAGAAGTATTTGAGAAATTGATGCATTTCTCAAGTGTGAGATTGTGAGTAAAATGCCCAGTTACACATGATCTGTGGCCACTTGACATCAGCTGGGATCTGATGTCCCGAGGTGGCCTTGTGGGGCCTGTGAGCAGGAGTGGGGTAAGGGTGAGATGGGAGAAGCTGGGCAGCACTCTTTTGTCCTGTGCTCCTAGTGTGTGAGTGATCAGGGAAGAAATGGAGTAGCCTGAATCATGTGGGTATGGGCTAATCCATGACTGGAGCATAAAGCTGAAGAGGGAATCCAAGATTTGATGTAGCACCCCAAAAGCTCAACAGGGCTATATGTACCTGTGAGGAAATCAGAGGGGGACAATAGCTCCATGTTTTGCATACAGAAAAAAAACAAAGGGGTGGAGAAGCAGACCTTCGACTGACGAAGAGCTGTGTACCCAAAAAGTCCCCTCTCACCTCCTGCTGCCACAGCACCTCCTTGCCAGCACCTTTGCAAAACCTCTCTGGACATGTTTTAAAGTGATATTGAATAAACTGGCATTATTGAGTTGATGTATGTTTAATCAAATAGCTTAACATCAATAAACTTGGTTCTATTCCCAGGGTGCCTATTGAATGAAAAATACCTAGCATTTGTATTGCTGGTGTGTTTTGTTTTTGCTTGTATAGTGATTTTGGGTTTTGAGATGTGGGCACTCTCCTTTGATGCTGCATATGGTCAGAAATCAATCCTGCTTCTGGTTTTATCAGTGAATCTGTTAGAAGCCTTTTCTAAGCCCTGTGCCCCCAAACCTACCAACTTGCCTTTTCACTGGGTCCCCATAACACTCTGCTTATCCTCATCATAATCTGAATATATTATATTAAAGTCATTTGTTTACTTATTTATTTCCTACTCTGGACTGAGTTCTTTGAAAGTAGAAATGATGTTACTGTATCCTCTAGTTTCAAGCACAGGGTATGGCAGTAATTAGTGCTTCATAAATGTTTGTTGACTATAAATTGGGTCTAAGTATAAATGGGGAAATCTTAAAAATCTAGGAATTTTGTTTAGTTTTGAGTGATCAAAATTTCTCATATCAGGAATCTCTCCAGCCCAGGAAGTAACATCAGACGACATTGATATTTTTATGAGTTTGAACCCAAAGAGGTTGAACTTCTCATAAAGTATGTCAACATTTGCAGAGTACTGCCAGCTCTTTCTTTCTTTTAAGACATTGCTATACCTGAAATCTGTAGGAAATTAATACATTCTGAGGGAATTGTCCCCCTGAAATATCCCCTAAAAGTATAGGTTAATGAATGTAAAGGGTATTTTTACTTTATTCACCTCCCTTCCTGTATCATACAGCTGTATATTTCTTTTTCTTTTATTTGTTTTGAGACAGGGTCTGGCTCTTGCCCAGGCTGGAGTGCAGTGGCACAATCTTGGTTCAGTGCAACCTCCGTGTCTTACGTTCAAGCGATCCTCTCACCTCAGCCTCCTGAGTAGCTGGGACTACAGGTGCATGCCATCACGGCCAGCTAATTTTTTTGTTTTTTTGTTGTTTTTTTTTTTTTGTAGAGAGGGGGTTTCGCCATGCTGCTTGCTGGTTTCAAACTCCTGAGCTCAAGCGATCCACCTGCCTTGGCCTTCCAAAGTGCTGGGACTGCAGGCATGTGCCTGGCCTTAAATTTCTTGATATATGTTTATTTATAATTGTAATGATCCCCCCCATTATTATGTGAAGAGTGTTCTGATGACATATTAGTTTGCTACGGTTGTCATAACAAAGTACTATAAATGAGGTGGCTTAAACAACAGAAATTTATTATCCTCACAGTTCCGGAGGCTATAAATTCAAAATCAAGGTATTGGAGGGTTGGTTTGTTCTGAGGACTGTGATGAAAAATCTGTCACAGGCCTCTTTTTTTGGCTTGTAGATGGTTATTTCTCCCTGATTCTTCACATTGTCTTACCTCTCTCTGTGTGTGTCTTTGAGCCCAAACTTCCCCCTTTTATAAGGATACTAGTGATACTGGATTAGGGCCCACCCTAGTGACCTCACTTTAACTTGATTACCTCTGTAAAGACTCTGTCATCAAATAAGGTCATGTTCTGAATTACTAGAGGTTAGAACTTCAGTATATGAATTTTGAGGGGGCACAATTCAACCCATACTCAGTTTAACCATAACTTACTATACGTTAAGGTAGAATCATGATGAAACTAGAGTGGAAATTGATGTCTCACAGGAGATCCTGTACTTGGAAAAAAAGTGCATGAAGTAATAGCAATTTAGATGATCTGCTTTTGAGGAAGTGATGAGTGAGCATTCAGCAAAGGAGTTCCATTGTGTTATATGGGGGCATTTTAGAAAAAGGTACATGCATGTAAAAAACCTGTAAGGGTAGCACAAGGGGATGGGTGATCCTAGCTATGTAGGAGGTATGGCCACCCAGCAGCCTTCAGTCCAGTCCTAGGCATAGTCCTCACTCTCATTTCGGACTCCACCCATTCCTCAACCTCATATCATTTGATTGACGCTGCATAATTTCCTCAATCCCAAACTTAAGGTGTGAACCTGTGGCCAATGCTAAGCCAGTTGTGTTCTCTTTCTCTGAACATCAAGTGAAGTGACTTGTGGAAAAAACAGCGACATTCAATAGTCGATGGTCATTTATTTATTCCAGTTGCAGCAGACTGAAAAGGTCAAGTAAACCGGTGGCCTGGGATTCTGCCTTGTTTTGGTTCTGAGTTTGGTTCTCTAGGCCACCTGTAGATTCTGTCTACTATCTGACATCTTCATAACGAACCCCACCCCCCACATCTTTTTTTTTTTTTTTTTCTTTAGACGGAGTTTAGTTCTTGTTGCCTAGACTGGAGTGCAGTGGTGCTTTCTCGGCTCACTGCAGCCTCTGCCTCCCTGGTTCAAGCGATTCTCCTGCCTCAGCCTCCTGAGTAGCTGGGATTACAGGCATGTACCACCATGCTCAGCTAATTTTTGTATTTTTAGTAGAGATGGGGTTTTGCCATGTTGGCCAGGATGGTCTTGAACTCCTGACCTTAGGTGATCCACCCACCTCGGCCTCCCAGAGTGTTGGGATTACAGGCATGGACCACTGCGCCCGGCCACCAAAACCCCTTTTGCTTAGCCAGGGTTGATTCGTGATGCTTTGGGTGGAAAAAATCTTAATTGCTATAGTGTTTTCTGAGGGATAATACTTGTTCTCTTTCATATTTACAGATGTTGTCTATACATGTTTATGAGCCTTGAGATGAAAATGAACAGTACAAATAGATTCCCCAAATAGGCCCTTTTAAGATTTCTCTTGGAAAGTGTGTGTGTGTGTACATGTATATATGTGTGTGTGTGTGTGTGTGTGTGTATGTGTGTATATATGTGTGTATATATATGTGTGTATATATGTGTGTATATATGTATGTATATACACACACACACATGCATACATGCATATGTATGTATATATGTATGCAGACATGTGCTGTATATGTAAGATATATTATGTAATATATAAATATATGTTAAATATTTTTATAGGTAATATATTATAAATATTTAAATATATAATATAGTCTTTTTCATTTTTTAATCTTAACTTAAAGCAAACCTATTTGGCCGAGAACTGTTTTGTAGAAAAATAATGAAAAATGTTTTTCTACAAATTGTTTTGCAGAAAAATAATGAAGAAAAATTTGCCATTCTAGCAAATAGCACAGAAAAACACACATGCCTATTTCTAGTTTTCTCCACCCTTTCACACACACACACACACACACAGACAAACACACACACAGAGGTTCATTATCAAGTTATAGTGATCGATAAGTTAAAGACTCAGTTTAATGCTTTGGTTAGAAATAGGATTGCAAACATAACCTTTATTATGTGAATCTACCAAAGAATAATTGTGTCTATGTGCAAATTAGGATCAACAATGGAGTTTTGTTCAGAGTCCTGTCGAGATCCATATTGACTAGTCAGCTTAAGTTAGAAACTACGGTGCCTTACAGGTATCTGTCAAGTGCTTAACAACAAATCAAACATGTACAGAATATTTATTATGCTCAAGGCACTGAGGTTATCTGCAATGATATAAGGGCAAATAAGAACTGGGCTTAGGCTTTAAGGAGTTCATGAAATGCAAAAACATATGAAATCTGAAAATATTTGTGGAATTACCAACATATTTTTATTGACGCTGAAGCACTAGTACCATCAATAAAGTTAAGAGTTTTTACCTTGACTCAGACTGACAGGTCTGAAGCATAGAATCCAAGAACAATTTCTTGGGCTACTAACTTTTCCTGCTCTGAATATTAATTGATATTTGAGTTTTAGTTGTGAGATATGTATGATATTTTATGTAAAGGCTTATGTGCAATCTTTATGGAGATCAAAATGGGTACTTCTATCCAGGGCAACAGGCAACCTATCTAGAGAATTCTCTAAATTCTCTCTTCTATTTTGCTTATTGTTTTCCTACTTATGTTTCATGAGAGAAACATAAATGCTGAATATGTTGAAAACATGCTAGATGGAAAGTCACATAACAACTAGTTGGAAAGAGGCAAAGTAGTATAGTCAAAGTAGGCAAACCAGCCCTTCCACTTACTAGCTGATTTTGGGCCATCATCGGGCCCTGTGAGGCACAATTTTCTCCATTGTGTAACAGAAATATTAGCAATTCCTTCTTTATCTTTCTCATTGGGCTGTGTAAGTCTCAAATAAGAAAATATTGTAATGTCTGAAGTACTACACAAATGTGAGTCACTACAGTTAAATGATGTCACAGGTTAGATTAATTATACTGGAAGATTTTCAAAGCTATTACTGTTACTCTGTAAAAGTCTGAGTAGAAAAAGACAGCACTCACATATTTTTATCTTTCAGATGAGTGTGGGAGGGAGGTGGGACAGAGGAGCTAGAGGAGAGTCCAAGCTGAATATATGAAATTTATAACACAATAAAATGCAGTGAACTGAAGGACTTGGAACAAACTGACTGCATTTTCTTTATCCTCTTCATGATCTGCTTGCAATAGATTTTCTAAAATTATCCCCAAAGCAAGAAAAGGCACTGAATGATCCAGGTGGATTTGAAAAATAAGCTCTAAAAAAATAAGAAATGCATTAATGGCTTTTCCCTGGGAAGGAAATTAAATAAAACAATCAAAGTATATCTTCCACGCCTAAAATAGAGAGAATTCAACCATTTTATAATTGTGACCTTCATTGTAATCTTAGCTGATAAGTAGGTTTGGAGAGAAACTAAACTAAAAGGTATTGCTCTCCTTCCATTCCTCTGACAAGAACAGAAAGTCTGAGTCATAAAACAGAGGCCTTAGCCACTAGTTAGATTTTCAGATTTGTCATTTCTGTGGAGCCATTTTAAGAACTGATATATATTTAAAACCCTAGACATTTAATGTCTGATGTTTTTGAGGAATATGTGTGTGTGTACATTTGTGGATTCTTACATGAGTTGAATCTGTGTTTTTGGTGGTTCATACTCTTCAAACACTTCAATCTGAAGCAAATTCACCCCCTGTAACATATCCTGGCCTCATTAAGAAAAGCAAAATCACTGGATAAATTATTTTTGTTTTTCTGTGTCCTGTCTCAGTGCTCAAGTTTTCTACTTAATTAGTCAGCGGCTGGATTTTATTTATCTGGCGAGGAAAAGTCAAACATCACAAACATTTAATTAAAAGTTTATCTAAGCAGATACTTATATTTTGAATTCAAATGTACATGTGGCCCTTTTGCAAACTATGGCCATCTGAGTACTTGACCTTATGTGTGAAATACTTAAGCTTTCCTATGCATAACCACAAATTTATACTTACCTGCAGAGTCAGAGAGATGCTTTTAATACATAGAAAGTCAACCAATAAAGCTGCCTATTTATCTCTGTTTTTGCTATTGTCCCTCCCTTTTTTTAGTAAAAAAATTTTCTTCATCAAAATGTTTGAGTAGGTTTAAAAAAAAAAAAAAGCAGAGTTGCCAATTACCAATTATCTTTCCTCAGAGCATTAAAAAGCTAACACTGGTAAATAGATGCTCTCCACCTTCTATTTAGAACTTCACAAATTCTTCCCTGATAATAATGCAATTATTTGTTTAGTATAAATGATCCAATTAGCCTGTAGAAAAGGAAAAAAACAAGATAACTATAAATAACAGATTATTTGGAACTATATAAACAGTAGGTCCTGATGTACAAACTTAGGGTATAAATATGTTCATATATTTTTTAAAAATTATTTGAATTGACCATTCTAGCCCCCATAAGACTTACTAGCAAGAATCTAATATTTCTTGTTGGGATTCCACTCCTCCAAATAGTGTAAAAATCCCAGCTCAAAGATGGTGATGGTGATGGTGGTGTTAGGTCTGAGCTGTTGCTTCTTGCTACTTGATATCATAAATGAAGATTGGTTTCATGCAGTCTACACTGCTACTAGAATGGGCTGGTTGGCCTGGGTCCTTGACCAGGCCTTGGGTTGGGTCCCAGGGGAACAACACATTTTAGTTTACACTTTTATTTATTTATTTATATTTATTTATTTACTTATTTATTTGAGACAGAGTTTCACTCTGTTGCCCAGGCTGGAGTGCAGTGGTGGGATCCAGCTTACTGCAACCTCTGCCCGTCCTTGGTTTTGAGTGATTCTCATGCCTCAGCCTCCCGAGTAACTGGGACCACAGGTGCGTGCCACCACACCTGGCTAATTTGTGAATTTTTAGTAGAGATGAGATTTCGCCATGTTGGCCAGGTTGGTCTCAAACTCCTAACCTTAGGTGATCTGCCCGCCTCAGCCTCCCAAAGTGTTGGGATTACAGGCTTGAGCCACCATGCCAGGCTTAGTTTACACTTTTGTGCTGTCAAGTCCACCTACTATGCTAAGGTGCCTAGGGTGGGGGAACTTCCAGCATTAGTCACCTGCTCAAACAAGCCCTCTCTCATAAACATTTAAACCCAGGTGGTAGCCCTGCATCACCTGTCCTCAAAGACACTGCCAATTTTGTACTTTAGTTTCCATGATTATAATTTTTCATTTTGAATATTGTCCAGAGTTCAGGGACTGGGATCTTTAGGCAGATTGGGCCACCTCCATCCCAAGAAAAACCTCTGCTTATCAGGATATGGGCAGATTTACTCAGCTCCTGGAAAAAAACCAAAGGCCTATGCTCTTCTCTCAGGACAATGGGTGAATACTTGCTCTACCTTGTTCCTTAACTTAAACAAACAAACAAAACCCTCAACTGGCTCTACCCTCAACAACTGTAATATTTGGAAGCATTTAGAGCAGAAAGATAAATACACATGTACTTTGAGAAAATGGCCTTCTGTTGCTCTTGTGTGTCATTTTGATCTGACCTATAATGTCAAAGCGTAACCACACAAAATAAATGGTTTAGTAAATTCAATCACTGTGGGTACCCAAACTGTATAATGAATAATATTTCAGATACATTTGCTAGAAAATTGCTTTAGTGCTTTTTTCCATTTGGTCAACTGAAATATCTGACCTTTATCCCAATACTTTGTTCAAAGAGGAGCTATTGTAGCATTGGAAGACCGGAGAATTCAAAGTGGAGGGATTAAAAAACCTCTTTCTGGCTGGGTGTGGTGGCTCATGCCTGTAATTCCAGCATTCTGGGAGGCCAAGGTGGACATATCACTTGAGGCCAGGAGTTTGAGACCAGCCTGGCCATCAGGGAAAAACCCCATCTCTACTAAAAATACCAGGAAAAAAAAAAAAAAAAAAGCCAGGCCTGTAATCCCAGCTACTCGGGAGGCTGAGACATGAAAATTGCTTGAACCCACAAGGCAGAGGCTGCAGTGAGCCGAGATCATGCCATTGCCCTCCTGGGCGACAGAGCAAGACACTGTCTCAAAAACAAAAACAAAAACAAAGCAAAACCCAAAAACAAACAAACAAACAAATAAATAAAATTTCTTTCTAATTTGGTAACTGCATATATACTCTACTGTTTTCACTCTATTGACATAAAAATTCAGCAGGCTATGTTTATCTTCAATGAAATCTCATTGACATAACCAGGATTAAAATTAGCTCTTGAATTTAAAACCTCAGTTTATAGAGTAGGTTACATCACAGTTAATATTTACATGTGGCACAGTGGCAGAAGGAAAACTGCTCAAACCAGAGCCATCCATCAAAAGAAGAAGGTTCCTGTAACAACTATATCAATAAAATTTGCCAGTGTTAAGAGAAAAGGAGAATTATGTTTCACTAGATAGAGAAAACCAAACGCATATGGTTTCATGACTTTCTTGTCATTTAATTTTACAATGAATGTCTAATTCAAATTCTGGCCTTTTTAATGGGAATGCTCTTTAGCAAAGCTACAAATGCTAATAATTAACATATTTCTTACAATGGCAATTACTGTTGTGAAGGGATTCACCTCTGATTCATGGCTGAATTTTGGATAGTTTGGTGGCCTAGAGTTAGATGATACTCCACTTCCGTAGGAGTCTATCTTTGTAATTACTGATCTTAAGAAGACATTTATGCAGCCAACAAACACATGAAAAAATGCTCATCATCACTGGCCATCAGAGAAATGCAAATCAAAACCACAATGAGATACCATCTCACACCAGTTAGAATGGCAATCATTAAAAAGTCAGGAAACAACAGGTGCTGGAGAGGATGTGGAGAAATAGGAACACTTTTACACTGTTGGGACTGTAAACTAGTTCAACCATTGTGGAAGTCAGTGTGGCGATTCCTCAGGGATCTAGAACTAGAGATACCATTTGACCCAGCTATCCCATTACTGGGTATATACCCAAAGGATTATAAATCATGCTGCTATAAAGACACATGCACACATATATTTATTGCAGCACTATTCACAATAGCAAAGACTTGGAACCAACCAAAATGTCCAACAACGATAGACTGGATTAAGAAAATGTGGCACATATACACCATGGAATACTATGCAGCCGTAAAAAATGATGAGTTCATGTCCTTTGTAGGACATGGATGAAACTGGAAACCATCATTCTCAGCAAACTATCGCGAGGACAAAAAACCAAACACCACATATTCTCACTTATAGGTGGGAATTGAATAGTGAGATCACATGGACACAGGAAGGGGAACATCACACTCTGGGGACTGTTGTGGGGTGGGGAGAGGGGGGAGGGATAGCATTAGGAGATATACCTAATGCTAAATGACGAGTTAATGGGTGCAGCACACCAACATGGCACATGTATACATATGTAACAAACCTGCACATTGTGCACATGTACCCGAAAACTTAAAGTATAATAATAATAAAATTTAAAAAAAAAAGAGGATATTGAGAAACTTCCCGAAAGAAAAAGTGAACAACTTAAGGGTAGTTCACAACTGGGGTTCAGATGTACACAGGTATGTCTGGTGGATTTGGGGCTGGGGTGTATATGTTTTGGAGGTGGGAGCACAAGCTGACCAATTTTATGAAGTCTTAGAAGGGAGTACCTGATAAGAGAATTCACCACGAGGACAATGTGCTGCTGGACAAGTCAGACTCCAGTACAGGCCAAAGGACAGAGGGTCTGTGAAAGTGAAAGAAATATTAAAGTGTGGCAGCTAATACTTGAAATTAACCCTGATAAATTCACCCTGTATGTCACTCTAAGGAGAGAGAAAAAAATGTGTTTTTCACTGTCTTTGTAACCCTACGTCCCAGGCCCCTGATTTTTTTCTTTTTTTTTTGCATTCTTCTCACTGCTGTCCACCATTTCTGAGAACCCCCAAGGAGAGCATAACACACAGAGCAGATTCTTTCACTTGTCTCTGTTTGTGAACATTATTGACTGGAAACAATCTTGGGAGGGCAAAAACAAAACAAAACAAAACAAAAACAAAATAAAAGACAAAAGCGAGGTAGGTGCAGTGTCTGCAAAGTTCTGGCACTGTTAGCAGCACCAATGTAGGTGTCGGTGTGTGATGACCACGAATGATTTGTAAGACATTCCTTAGTGATTCTGCCACACTGGGCAACTCAGGGAAGAAAGAACAGTCTGAAAGGACCTGGAATCCTTCAAGAGCAAGTCCAAATTTATTTATTTTTTATTATTTTTTTTAAGATGGGGTCTCACTTTGTGGCCCAGGCTGAAGCGCAGTGGCACAGTCTCGGCTCACTGCAACCTCTGCCTCCCAGGTTCAAGCAATTCTCTTGTCTCAGCCTCCCAAGTAGCTGGGACCACAGGTGTGTGCTGCCATGCCTGGCTAATTTTTTTTTGTATTTTTAGTAGAGATGGGGTTTCAGCATCTCTCAAACTCCTGAACTCAGGTGATCTGCCTGCCTCGGCCTCCCAAAGTGCTGGGATTATAGGTGTGAGACACTGTGCCCATCCACAAGTCCAAATTTAACTGAAAATTTGACATTATTTGTATCCACAAACTAATGAAGTTAATAGACATTTGGGTGAATATTCATTATCATTTTATTGGTAGTTTTGTGATAACCTTTGTGGGACAGATCTTGATTCATGACTGAAACATAACTTTAGCTCACTCCTCCATTCCAAATTATGTAATAATAGTTGTACTCAAACATACACGCATACACGTATTTAATAATTTTGAAATTTTGGACAACTTTACTTCTTAAGAAGTGAGCTGGCCAGGCATGATGGCTCACACCTGTGATCCCAGCACTTTGGGAGGCTAAGGTGGATGAATCATTTGAGGTCAGGAGTTTGAGACGAACGTGGCCAACATGGTGAAACCTCGTCTCTACTAAAAATACAACAATTAGCTGGGCATGGTGGCAGGCACCTGTAATCCCAGATACTCAGGAGGTTGAGGCACGAGAATCGCTTGAACCCGGGAGGTGCAGGTTGCAGTGAGCCAAGATAGCACCACTGCACTCCAGCTTGAGCAATAGAGTGAGACTGTCTCAAAAAAAAAAAAAAAAAAAAAAAGAGGTGAGCTTAACTGTTTCCACAGATTGTGCTCTTTTGCTAGCTGTTATAATGCTGTACAATGAAGCCAGCTGAATATGCCCATTAGAAAAGCAAAAAGTTTTGATATGAGAGAAGGTGGAACAGAGGGAAGATATATATAGATATTGTAGGGAGATAAAAATGATAACTATTGAAATACAGAGTTTTTTTTTTTTTTTTTTTAGGTGGTATCTTGCTGTGTCACCCAGCCTGAAGTGCCATGGTGGATCTTGGCTCACTGCAACCTCCACATCCTGGGTTCAAGCGATTCTCCTGCCTCTGCCTCCTGAGTAGCTGGGATTACAGGGGCCCGCCACCACGCCCAGCTAATTTTTGTATTTTTAGTAGAGACTGGGTTTCACCATGTTGGTCAGGCTGGTCTCGAACTCCTGACCTTGTGATCCGCCCACCTCAGCCTCCCAAAGTGCTGGGATTACAGGTGTGAGCCACCGCACCTGACCGAGATGATTTTCAAATGTACGTTTTATGTTTACATAGATTCAACATCAGTACAACACTGAAGTTTTATCAAACTTCTATGATATGTCTGAAACTGTGCTAGAGCCTGAGATGCAAAGATAACTAAGTCACAGACTCTGGCATGACGACTTCTCCAACTTAAAAGGGAATTAAGTGGGTAATAAGTGCAATAAATAATGTAAAAGGAATACTGTCTGACACAAAGGAAAGAGTGTAGTGGCTTTTGGGAAAGTGGTTAGAGATGGCTTCACAGAAGACTCTCTTAGCCTTGGTTTTGAGGGCGGAATAGTTAAAGAAGGCTGTTTCAGTTAGGAAAAATTGCGTGTAAAACCAAGGAGCATAAACCAGATTTTTATTCGCTAGATGAAAGTCCTTGCAGTTTTTCCCATGGTCTATTTGGAGAACCACTACCTACTAGAAAGCTAGTATGACAAAATTTCAGGGAGTATTTCGGAGAATGCTAGGGAATGAAGTTGGAGAGGTGAATTCCATTCAGGTCACTGAGAGCTATGGTAAGGGATTGGATTTTATAATGCGGGCAATGAGAAACCATTGAGGTGTTTTAAGTAAAGAGCAATATATTTAGTCATGAGCTAAAAAAGAAATAGCACTACCAGGCATCCACAAAAATGACCTTCTTTTCCTACCTCTGTCCCACTTGTTTGTAGAACCCTTTCTCATATGCACATTTGCATGGTGCATAACCATCTTTTCTAAAATTTGTGCTTATCTTAGCCCTTTGATGTTATAGGTATTGATTGTTGAAAAATAGAATTCATTTCATGAGTCCATTCTTTTATGATATTGTTGATTTCTGCCAAGATAAAAATGTTTTCAGGTTGAGAAACAGTGTATGGGTTTCTTTATTATTATTATTATTTTTTGAGATGGAGTTTCTCTCTGTCACCTAGGCTGGAGTGCAGTGGTGCGACTTCGGCTCACTGCAACCTCTCTCCTGGGTTCAAGCGATTCTCCTGCCTAAGCCTCCAAGTAGTGGGGATTACAGGCATGCACCACCATGCCTGGCTAATTTTTGTATTTTTAGTAGAGAAGGGGTTTCACCATGTTGGCCAGGCTGGTCTCAAACTCCTGACCCCAAGTGATCTGCCCCCCTCCCCCAAGTGATCTCCCTCCCAAAATGCTGGGATTACAGGCATGAGTCACTGTGCCTGGACTAGGTTCTCTATTTTTAAGATCATTTTATTAATAAACATTGTGAAAAATGGCTTGTCAGTAGAATCAAGTGCTTTGTATTTATGATGATAAAATGTGATCTCCTAAACTTTCAAATATAGTGAAGACTATTTAAAAGGAGAGAGTTTTATAGTTTTCCACTGTAGGAAGAAGATTCTAGGTTCGAATGAGTTAACTGTGACATATGGGAATTCATAACCCATTTTGGTTTTTCATATATTTTTAAACATACTAAATTCAGAAAACAATGTTAAAGACTATGTTTTTGAAGAAGACATAGCTTGCTTTAAATTTAAAACACTAAATAGCAGAAATAAATGGGTACTTTATTTCAGAAATTCTTACCCTAATTCAAAATGTTTCCAATTTAGAGAAATAAGCTTAGAAATGTGTTTTCATGGACTACTGTTTTTATACTGACTACAGTGTGAATAGTTATTTAGGAATTTCTGCCAATATTGTGAACAAATTAAGGCTTCAAAATATCTGCTGTGCAGTGCATACATATAGTGCGCATTCAATAAACATTTAGTTGAATTATGACAGTTCTCACTGTAATAAATTGGTTTCTTAAGCTGGATCCTTTATTTAATATTCACAATTTTCACATGACCTTTGGAACTTTTGGATGATGGGGGAAGTAGTGTGGAGAGTTACAGTTTACTACTGTAAAGAAGAAATCCATATTTTCTTAACAAACTTTTCACAAATGCTGTTCATGTCCATAATTAGACCCCCTTAGTGCTTCTAGATCTTATTTGATCTCACATTTAGTTCCACAGACATTTACCTAGAACCTATGGCACTGGTTTTATTGTTGTGATGTGTGGGTTTCAGTTGCTTAACATGTCTTAACACGTTAACATGCTTAACGTGTCCAGTCTTCCATTATTTCAGGGCAGAACTCATGTTTTTCTTATCCTCCTCCTTCCTTTTATCCTTTTGTCTCTGTACCATCTTTTGACAGATTATAGGATATGGAATTCAAATTCCATATCAGCAAATTGCAAGTCACTTTTATTGAGAACACTTAGAAAAAAAGAAGTAAGGAGAATGGTGGCCCAGCTTGGTGCCTAAGGGCTCTGGCTCGGGTGTCAAAAGTGGGTTCCAATCCTCCCCTGATCACTCATTAATTGTGCAACCTTGGGCAAGGTACTAAACTTCTACAAACCTCCATTTCCTCATACATAAAATGAGGATGGCACTAATAACTAGCTCATAAGGTAGTTTTAACATAGGCCAGGTGCAGTGGCTCACGCCTGTAATCCCAGCACTTTGGGAGGCCGAGGCGCGCGGATCACAAGGTCAGGTGTTTGAGACCACCCTGACCAACATGGTGAAACCCCCTCTCTACAAAAAATACAAAAATTAGCCAGGTGTGGTGGTGTGCCCCTGTAATCCCAGCTACTCAGGAGGCAGAGGCAGGAGAATCGCTTGAACCCTGGAGGTGGAGGTTGCAGTGAGCTGAGATCACGCCACTGCACTCCAAGCTGGGTGGCAGAGCGAGACTCCGTCTCAAAATAAATAAATAAATAAATAAATAAATAAATAAATAAATAAATGGAATAATGCTTACAAAACCTAGCACATGGTTATCACCAGATAGATGTCATGATTGGTATATAAATATGAATAAATGAGGAGGTTTTTCCAGTAAAACATTGGAGGAGGTAAAGACAGCTGAGAAAGCAACTACTGCCTTGGTACTACATTCTTTTCTTTATTAGAATGAGAACTCAGATGTGCTTCGGATGTCCTTTAGCCAGAATAACTTCTGGAAACAGCCCAAGATATATTAACATGTATACTACAGAAAAGATTTGAACAATAGCCCCTCAGTTGTGCAAAGTAGGCCAGCATTCCAGAGAGCCTTCTGGACATTCGCTTTTAAATTTCTGTGTCCCTAAAACTATGGTGTAAACTGAAATGACAGGACTTACAGCTCTAAGTTATAAAAATCAGAAAGGACCAGACACATTTAAACAATGCCTCAGCATGCAAGCCATTTGTGATAAAGCAAATTAATTTCTAATTTTCTTATTGTAACTTAGGGGAAGTGGTCTTTTGAAAAATTCATATTAAGCAGGGGATGAAAACAGGAAATGGATTTTGCAGTCTTCAGTCTTAATTTAAGATGCCAAATGGCACTGACAATTGCATGTGCTGCCTTTGTTTTAGTGATGGTAAAAATAAAAAACAGGTTGGGCGCGGTGGCTCACGCCTGTAATCCCAGCACTTTGGGAGGCTGAGGTAGGTGGCTCACTTGAGGTCAGGAGTTCAAGACCAGTCTGCCTAACATGGTGAAACCCCATCTCTACTAAAAATACAAAAATTAGCTGGGCGATAGTGGCGTGTACTTGTAATCCCAGCTACTCGTGAGACTGAGGCAGGAGAATCGCTTGAACCCAGGAGGCAGAGGTTGCGGTGAGCTGAGATCACACCACTGCACTCCAATCTGGGTGACAGAGTGAGACCCTGTCCCCCAAAAAATAAAAAATGAAATTAAAATTAAAAAATAAAAAAACAGCTGGGAGTCCGAGGCAGGCAGATCACGTGAGGTCAGGAGTTGAAGACCAGCCTGGTCAACATGGTGAAACCCCGTCTCTACAAAAATACAAAAATTAGCTGGGCATGATGGCAGGTGCCTGTAATCCCAGCTACTCAGCAGGCTGGGGCAGGAGAATCACTTGAACCTGGGAGGCGAAGGCTGCAGTGACCCACGACAGCGCTACTGCATTCTGGCCTGGGTGACAGAGCGAGACTCTGCCTCAAAAAATAAAAATAAAATAAAAAATAAAAATAAAAAACAAATGAAAACCAACCAAACAACAACAACAAAAGCCAAAAATAAAAATGCCTGTGAGAGATTTCTTAGAGTCACTCATTATTAGTTCATGCTCCCAGTAGAGAGATTTATTCAATCAAGTCCCAGTTTCCTCCTCTTTTATTGCATTCTTTCGTGAAGAAAGCTGAAAGAAATGAATTCTTGTCCTTGGAAATGAGGGAGGACTATACTATGCTTTCTCTAGAAGGCACTACTGTGTGTTTGAGCACGTTTTTCAAATAATTAGTAGGTGTGAGTGGTTCTGCCAATAGACATACTACATTTATTTTCAGTAATCACTTGAAAAACACACCTATAAGCTTATAATTGCTGACATTAACAAACAACAGGTATGAAGATGCTGTTCACAAAAAGTGCATGTAGTTCCATGTGTTTTATTTAGTCTGTTTGAAATGAAGTTTAGCATATCTATAGCACACAGCATGAAACATGTCAGTCATTTTGAATTTAACATTGTGCATAATGTATTCATAAGAATTATATTTATTTATTTATTAGCATTTATCTTCAAATCAAAGGTTAAAAGTTTCAAGATGCACAAAAATGGTTAACTTTCTGTGAGAAGTCTGAGAAATCACTGAAGACATGAAAACGACAGGCTGGAGGAAGAAGTAAAGAACCTAGAAGGCCAAAATGGAATTCTAAGATAACATGAATATAGAACATAGAAAAGAGAAAGGATTGATTGAAAAAAGGAAAGGGGAAAAAAAAGGAATTATTAAATGGAAACATTAGATTCAAGTAAACCCAAAACAATCATCAAAGTAGATGTTAACAGCATTTTGAGTACACGTTGTGAGTATGAGAAGTGCAATTCTAAATGTTAGGCCCTTATGTTTTAACATATCAGCAAATACAATATTTTGTTTCTAATTTAACAAATTTTTAAGAATGTTATGTTAGTTGTGACATATTTCCAGTAAATAATTATGTTTCCCAAGGACACTGGGTACAATAAAGTGGGTCTGACAATTAACTTACCTTTGAAACCTGAGCCCTTCATTAGTTACAGGAATAGACTGGAACATGATTTTTCCTCTCCTGCTTGGAGAACCCACAAGTTGTGTTTTCTTTATGAATATTGGAAATTCTTTCTTTTAGCCAAATGAAGGGTGTGCATTTCTTCGGCCAGGAGTTACCAGGCTGATAATCCTGATGCAACGGTTCTCAAAGTCTCCTCAGAAGGCCCGCAGTAGCACCAGCAGCACCAAAGGACTTGTTGGAAACACCAGTTTTCTAGGCCGGGCACAGTGGCTCACGCCTGTAATCCCAGCACTTTCGGAGGCCGAACTCCTGAGGTCAGGAGTTTTGAGACCAGCCTGGCCAACATGGCAAAACCCCGCCTCTACTGAAAATACAAAAATCAGCCGGGTGTAGTGGCGGGCACCTGAAATCACAGTTACTTGGGAGGCTGAGGAAGGAGAATCGCTTGAACCTGGGAGGCAGAAGTTGCAGTGAGACAAGATCACACCATTGCACCCCAGCCTGGGCGACAAGAGCAAAAACTCTGATTAGAAAAAAAAAAAAAAAACAGGCACCGTGGCTCACGCCTATAACCCCAGCACTTCAGGAGGTTGAGGTGGGCGGATCACCTGAGGTCAGGAGTTCAAGATCAGCCTGGCCAATAGAGTGAAACCCCGCCTCTACAAAAACATGATGGCGTGCGCCTGTTATCCCATCTACTCAGAGGCTGAGGCGGGAGAATCGCTCGAACCCGGAAGGCGGAGGTTGCAGTGAGCTGAAATCACGCCATTGCGCTCCAGCCTGGGTGACAGAGCAAGACTCCGTCACAAAAAAAAAGAAACAAGAAACACCAGTTTTCTGATTTCACCGAAGACCTACTGCCTCAGAAACTGTGAGGGCAGAACCCAGCAATCTGTGCTTTCTTTCACAAGCCCTCCAGGAGTTGCTGAAATTTAAGAATCATTGCCCCAAAAAGTGGCCCTCATAATGATGCCAGGTAAGGAAAGACAACATTATTACCTATGTGTGGTGTGTTAACATTCTTTATGAAACATGTGTGAAGACCTAAATCGAAGACTTTCTCCATGAGATATTCCCTAATCACATTAGTGAAATAAAACTATATTTCCTCTACTTTTCTACTGCTACAGAAATCTCCCCCAGTTAGGATAGTCCCAGTTTCCTATTTATCTTTGTTTTTCTTGCAGTGCACAGCATGTCACCCAGTAATTGGTAAGTTTTTTTTTTTTTTTTTTTTGAGACGGAGTCTTGCTCTGTCTCCCAGGCTGGAGTGCAGTGGCGCGATCTCGGCTCCCCAAGTAGCTGGGACTCCAGGCGCCCGCCATCACGCCCGGCTAATTTTTTGTATTTTTAGTAGAGACGGGGTTTCGCTGTGTTAGCCAGGATGGTCTCGATTTCCTGACCTCGTGATCCGCCCGCCTCAGCCTCCCAAAGTGCTGGGATTACAGGCGTGAGCCACCGCACCTGGCCTAATTGATATGTTTAAATGTTAAAATTAAATGCAATGATTTCCTAAAATAAACAAATGTGGGACAATTTATTGCACTCTGTTCAAATTCCCATTTTGAAGTGGAATTCAAACAAACATGACAGTAAAGGGGGACAGTGAGCACAGGGACAAGAGAAAAGGAGAAAGGGAAGAAATACAGAGAACTAGATAGGAGGAAGTGTCAAAGACTGATGGGTGTAAGCCACCTTTACCTCTGGATATTGGTTTTCCTTTGAATTGTGGTATGTGGTCATATTGCTTATTAGTTATAACATACAGCTGTCAGAAGAGTTTTTCAATTAAAATTTCAAATGTAATATTAAAACTGTTTGGATTCCTTCCTACTGGGCACTGGACACTGTCTGTGGAGCTGCTGGAACAGGGCTGAATAGGGTCATATTTTAAAGGAACTCAGCCTAGTGCAGTTTCTCAACCTTAGCACTATTGGCCTTTGGGGCCTGATACTCCTTTTTTGTGAGGGGCTGTCCTGTGCACTGTAGGATGTTTAGCAGCATCCTTGGCTTCTACTCAGTAGATGCCAGTATCAACCCCCTTCCCCAGAAGTGACAATTAAAAATGTCTCCAGACTTTTCCAAATGTCCCCTGAGGAGCAAAATTGTCTCCAGTTGAAAACCACTGGGTTAGTGGGAGAAACAGATAAGATAGAAGTTCTCCATACACCATGATAATGCCATGATGCCATAGGGCTGGCAGGAGTGAAGGGAAGAGCATCTCACAAAGACTCGGGGGGATGCAGGGAGGAGGAAAAATTAGGAAATGAAGTGGGCTGAGTTGCAGTTAGCCGTGGGGAAAATGAAGGAGAAGGGATAAGGAAGAAGAGGAGGAAGGAGGGAGGAAGAGTGAGGAGTAATAGGGAATTATAGTTGACCTTGAACAACTTGGGGGTTAGGGATGCCGACCCTTGCATAGTCAAAAATCTGAGCTTAACTTTTGACTACCCTCACACTTTCCTAACAGCCTACTGTTGACCAGATGCTTTACCAATAACATAAAGTTTATTAACACATATTTTGTATGTTTTATGTATTATACACTGTATTCTCACAATAAAGTAAGCTAGAGAAAAGAAAATGCTATTAAGAAAATTGTAAGGAAGAAAAACTATATTTACTGTTCATTAAGGGGAAGTAGATCATCATAAAGCTCTTCATCCTTGTCATCTTCAAGTTGAATAGGCTGAAGGAGGAGGGGGAGAGAGAGAAGAGACTGGCCTTGCTGTCTTAGGGGTGGCAGGGATGGTAGAGGTGCAGGAGGTGGAAGGGGAGGCAGGAAAGGCAGGCACACTCGGGGTAGCTTTCGTTGAAAGAAATCTTCATATGAGTGGACCCATGCAGTTCAAACCTGACTTGTTCAGAGTCAACTGTACTTGTTCCAGGCTAAGAACAGAGAATAAAAAAAAAATGTATAGAGGCCTGAAACAGCATATTATATTAAAAGAACTCAAAGCCGGTAAATGCTTTGCTACTGAAGCATAAAGTGAGAAAGGGGTATCATGGGCTCTGAAATTGCAGCCACAAGTCTACAGAACACATTTTTCATAGCCCAAGGTCAGTCTTCTATTACCCTTTGCAGTGAGGTTATCATCATCCATTTTCACTCGTCAGTGCTGGGGAGCCCATTAAATACTTGCCACTGTACTTGGTCCCAACAGTTAATAGACTGTAGCCTCTTTTATTTCTTCACCTAGCCTGAAATCAGTTGAGCTTTTGCAGAATCTTAGATATGTCGTTTTTTTCTTCAGGTTTAGAATGGGGCACTTAAAAAGATGCATAGTACTTGAAAATAGAGAAGGAAAATAGCATGTAGCAATTTGTGCCTTTATTCTGCCCAAATGTCTCAAAAAGGAAAAAAATAATTTTAAGGGTAAATATTGTCATCAATTTATCTGATCTCTTTTGACTTCCTTTGAGCCTGAAAAAACAGGATCAATGTCTTTTTAATATTTACCATAGTGCCTGATATGTAGAAGGTGTTTGACCAATGTTTATTAGATAAATGTTCACTTTTATTACTAGTAATATTAACCACATTTTAATAGAGACTAATAATACATGATAAACTTCTCAAGGATGCGATCTCATTTGATCACTATAACAACCCAATGAGGTAAGCGAGGAATAGTTGTTAACTCTAATACATGTTATATCTTATCCTTGACCCAGTGTTACCCCAGTCATGCCTTCCTCTCCCTGCAATGAAAGAAAAGCGATAAACACAAAATGTTGTATCCCATGTAAGCATTCATTCTTATGGTAGATAAGTAAATGGAAAAGATAGGTATGCATTCTCAATTTTTTTAAGTCCTAGAATTATAAAACAATAAAGAAGTGAGAAGGGAGAGAAATCTTAAGGGACCAACCTCTTGATTTTACAGGTGAGAAAACTGAGGCCACATAGCCATTTAGTGCAGAGTCAGGATTATAAACCAGATGTTTGGACTCCTATGTGGTGGTGGACACGAGGATATACTAATTAGCGTCCTTACCGGAAAATTCCACATATCTCTAAGGAGCAGATCACCACACACCTGCACAGCCCAAGCCTGGATTGTGGAGGTTTTTCTTGTAGAGTTTGTCTTTGATAGAAAGATACGGTCCAGAAGAAGGCCGGCTTCAAGGACATAAGAAAGGGCATATTCAAAACAAATACATGTATGCCTATTCTTTTAAACCGGTACTTAACTATAGTATCCAGGTGTCCAAATATAATAGCTTATCTGTTTTATTTTTTTCCAGAAAAGGAAACAAGGTCTTAGAGAGGTTACATTTTGCATATGATTTTGTTAGCCAAGTCAGCATCTGTTTGCATCTTAAAAATGAGTCATACCTATTCCTTGTAAGTAGGACAGGAGGGCAGCTGGAATTTCCCAGCTCACTCCTTGTCACTGCTTCCTGCCTTTGCTGCTCTTTGTCCTCCACAGCACGCTTCATTGGCTAAAAAGTGAACCAGATACTACATTACCTCAGGGCAGTTGTAAGTACTGAGACAGATGCCTTAGGCTTGTGTGATGGGAAGTTTAGGGCGAGACCAATGTCTTGCTTTAACAACAGCGTGAATAAGTTAATTTCTTTTGAGATTTTATTACTCAATATTCCACCCAGAAAGAAACACAGATGACACTCAGCCAATCAAAGGCCATCTGGGACTGACAAACGCAGAGCTTGTTGTAGATGACAAGGCTCAGTGGATGGATCATCACTGAAAGAAAGGGAAACAGTTTGAACTGTTGTATCTCTCTCCTTGCTCACATGAAAAACAAAAAAATCCTTGGCCGGTTGCGGTGGCTCACGCCTGTAATCCAGCACTTTGGGAGGCCCAGGCTGGCAGATCACTTGAGGTCAGAAGTTCCGGACCAGCCTGGCCAACATGGCAAAACCCCGTCTCTACTAAAAATACAAAAATTAGCCGGGTGTGGTGGCACACACCTGTAATCCCAGCTACTTGGGAGGCTGAGGCATGAGAATTGCTTGAACCTGGGAGGTGGAGGTTGCAGTGAGCCAAGGTCGTGCCACTGCACTCCAGCCTGGATGACAGAGTGAGACTCTGTCTCAAAAAGAAAAAAAAATTCCTTAACCACAGACTAAGTAAGCATTATTGCACAGAGTGTCATTCGCTAATCTTGCTTGTGCCTGAACTTTGAAAGCACCAGCCCCTTGCTTTGGGGGCTGGGGGCGTGGGGTGTAAGTGTGTGTGTCCTCTAGAAGAAGACAACACTGAGAACAGAAGGAGAGGATCTTGGAGATTTGTTAATTTCCTATTGCAGTTAGCCTTGTCTGGGGCTCTCACTTTAGCACTTAAAATAACATACTCCTTTGCACAGATGTTATTTTTTTCTCTTCATGTGTACAACTTGAATTATCCAATGGCCTTGCTTTGAGGATATTCATCCTTTCTTATTGATCCTCTCACTGTGTAGGACAATGGAGAACACAGTAAAAAACCCTCAATGGATACTACTTACACTAAATTAACTCTATGAATTCAAAATTTTAAGATGCTACTTAATCATGTAAGCCTGGTTCTCCAAAACTTCATCTGCCATGGGAAAAATCAAAGCTTGTAAAATGATTAAACTTGTGAAGGAATTAAACTCTAGGATTCACTCATTTTATAATTGGTATTTTCACCCTAAGAGCTTTCTTTTTCCTCTCTGGTGTTTAAAAACAAAGTAAAACCAGACAAAACAAGATTAACTAAATTAAAACCCCTGTGACTTTAAAAAAAGTAGCCAAGAATAATGTGCAAGTGTCTAGTTAGGCCAATAGATATCCTTAACATGAAGGGCAAGGAAGAGCACCACCCCCTGCTTCTTTTCCTGCTCCTGTTCTTGCAGAGGGTCAGGCTTGGAGACCACATATGGTCAGCTCAACACTCAAGTCCACCAAGCAGCCCATGAGGAACTCTTCCTTCCAGAGTTGTGCACACCATGCAGTGTGGTCCACCTGCAGAAGCACAGAACAGGCGCTGCCTGGGCCAGAGGTCCATTCAGGCCATGGAATTGGTCTCAATGCCATTTAGGCATGAATCCAGGGTCATGGGTACCAGATGCATGGTCTAGGTAGGGGGTGTCATGTACTAGGTGAGCATGGGGTTCCGCTGGGCATGTTCCCTTGTCTTGTAGGATGTTAGCTCTGAGGGGCGTGGCTGGAAGAAGGCTAGCCTTGAGCCCTCTAAAAGGCAGGGCTCAGGGCAAAGCTCCCAGTTGCTCAGGCCTGTGGGTAATACTGCTTAAAAATCCCCTTGAGAACTTCTTTAAAATGCAAATGTCTCGATTCTTTTGTAGTTCAAAAGCATGATGATTGGGTGTTCACAGGCATGTGTAAGACGTGACACCCTCTGAACCTCCTTATGACCCGGTACATTACCTGTCTGACCTGAAAAAAAAATGCAAATTTCTGGATTCTACCCGCCTCCCCGCACTCCGACATTATGATGTAGCAGCTCTGTGGTAGGATCCAGGAATCTGCCTGTGTAATCACAGGTTGATATTCTGGTGTTTCCTGGTTTTGCTCTGCTGATTTGGGGGATGTTTACCAGCAGGAGAGCAGCCTCTTTCCTCTTCCCTCCTCCCTTGCTGCCCTCCCCAGACCCCAGTGACTCACGCTCCTCCTGCTCCTCCTGTTGCTGACCTCTCTGTTGTGGTTGCCAGCGCTACTTTGCAGACGCTGCCTGCTCCCTGCACGCCAACACAGATTCTGTTTCCCTGCTACCGCTGCTGCTGTTGTTTGTTCCGTCCCTGGCTTATTGTAGGAGAACTGATTGTTCTGTTGCCACTGCTACCAAGCTGCAAACACCAGGCTCACGGTGCAAGGGGAAGGGGCTTCTCCTCTGGGTGTTCTGCCTCTATCGCCTAGGCTCTCAGGCTTTGTTGCCAATGGCACTGCGAGACCCTAAACTATGGCCTTGTGATTCCCACATCTCCATTTAGTTCTTTCTTTTGTTCTCTAAGATCTGAGAAGGAGCTCATGTCTTTCAGTGTTCCTGTTTTCTTGCGATACTTCGCCCCTCCCCGACTCCAGAATTTAGGGCAACCTTCTGCTATGGTCTGAATATTTATATCTCTCCACCCCACCAAACTTATATGTTGAAATCTTAACCCCTAAGGTGGTGGTATTAGAAACTGAAGCTTCTGGGAGGTAATTAGGTTATAAGGACAAAGCCCTCATGAATGGGATTACTGTTCTTATAAAAAAAAAAAGGCCCCAGAAAGCTAGCTAGTTCCTTCCACCATGTGAGGACAGAACGTGAAGGTGCTGTCTACCAGGAAGGGTCCCTCACCAGATACCAATCATCTGGCACCTTGATCTTGAACTTCCTATCCTCCAGAACTGTAAACAAATAAATTTCTCTTGTTTATAAACCATAAGTTCATGATTTTTTTTTTTTGAGATGGAGTTTCGCTCTTGTTGCCCAGGCTGGAGTGCAGTGGTGCGATCTCGGCTCACAACAAACTCCGCCTCCCGGGTTCAAGCGATTCTCCTGCCTCAACTTCCCAAGTAGCTGGGATTACAGGCATGCGCCACCATGCCTGGCGAATTTTGTATTTTTAGTAGAGACGGGGTTTCTCCATGTTGGTCAGGCTGGTCTCGAACTCCTGACCTCAGGTGATCCACCCGCCTCGGCCTCCCAAAGTGCTGGGGTTACAGATGTGAGACACCGCACCTGGCCAAGTTCATGATTTTTGTAATTAGCATCCCAAATGGACTAAAACCCCCATCCTCCTGAAGGTTCTGAATCTGAGGACCCAAGACTTGGCTCTCAGCCTTAGTGTCCTGCTCCCACTATTTTCAGGGGGCCCAATATAAATGTCCTGAGTTTTTGAGGTGGTTGGCTTGCAAACTGACCTTTAGTATGCCCTTTGTTACATTTACAAAATAGATTGCTTACAGGGTTAGACAAATACAGTTGACCCTCTGTATCCCTGCCTTCCATATCCATGGGTCAAAATTATTTGGAAAAAAAATGTGTCTGTGTTGAACATGTATAGATTTTTTTGTATATTTCCTAAACTGTATCGTATAATAACTAGTTACAGAGCATTCATATTGTATTAGGCATTATAAGTAGTGTAGTTATGATTTAAAGTATGTGAGAGAATGTGCACAGGTTATATAGAAATACTACACCTTTTTTTTTTTTTTATCAGGGACTGAAGCATCTTTTCAGCTGTGACTTTGGTATCCGGCGGGGGGTGGGGCGGTAGGTGGGTCCTGGAACCATTCCTCCATGAATACCAAGGGATAACTCTAATTGCTAAATCATTTCCTATTTTTGTGAACTGGTAAAGGACTGCGTGAGAAAAGCCAAAAATTAAAGAATAATATGCTTATTCAAGCCCGATGTGGTGGCGGGCACTTGTAGTCCTAGCTACTTGGAAGGCCAAGATGGGCCCAGGAGTTTGAGGCTATAGAGGGCTATGGTTGCACCTGTGAATAGTCACTGCTCTAGCTCGGGCAACATAGCTAGACCCTGTCTCTAAAAAAGAAAAATTCTGCTGTAATAAACCTGCACTCATAAAATGATGTCTATGTGTCTATATAGTGTGTATATGTATATGTGTATAGGAAATGTGTATATATGTGTGTGTGTTTGTGTGTGTGGATACTGTATTAGTTAAGACAAAAAAATCTGGCTTCATATGTTATAAAATAATGTCTTGAGCTATCCATTCAAGTGTGCTTTCTTGTTTCTCTGTTTTTTTTTTTTTTTTTTTCCTATTTCATTCAGTGGTTTTCACTGCCTTTGGGAAAAAGTGACACAGCAAAACACTTAGAAGAATCAAATGTTCATCCTTTGAGAATGTGGTCTGCACATAAGAGAGAACATTTAGAATCAAATTATGAGACTAAACCAGTTTCCCTCACCTGCAGCTAGATAAAAATTTCTAAGAGGAAGGAGAGAATCAGGAAAGATTGAAGACTTGACTCCCTGATAAGGGTTCTGCCCGAGTTCTGAGAATGGAGAATAAAAGACACCCTCCCCGTCTCTAATAGATTTTGTCAGTGAAGGTCAGAGAGGCCCACGAAATCAGGTCTGGGGAGCAAGGTAAAACCCAGAATTTCTACATGATCATGTTAAAGAGGGAATAAAGGAATATCATTATAGAGTATCTGGGCAGGTGGGCATGAGACAGCCTGATTGAGTTCCTGAAATCCCAGGTCAGTGTGGGAGCAGCAGAATATTTTATGTGGCTGAGAGCTCCATAGTTTCTTTCTTTCTTTATTTATTTGAGATGGAGTCTCACTCTGTTGCCCAGGCTGGAGTGTAGTGACACTATCTCTACTCACTGCAACCTGTCTCCCTGGTTCAAGTAATTATGTCTCAGCCTCCTGAGTAGCTGGTATTACAGATACGTGCCACCACACCTGGCTAATTTTTTTATTTTTAGTAGAGATGGGATTTTATCATGTTGCCCAGGCTGGTCTCAAACTCCTGACCTCAAGTGATCCACCCGCCTCAGCCGCACAAAGTGCTGGGATTACAGGTGTGAGCCACCAGCAGTCTCTGCTACTCAGGAGGCTGAGGCAGAAGAATCGCTTGAACCCGGGAGGCGGAGGTTGCAGTGAACCGAGATTGTGCCACTGCACTCCAGCCTGATGACAGAGCAAGACTCCATCTTAAAAAAAAAAAAGCTTCTCAAGGTATTTTCTGTGCTTCTTGTTTTCTTTTTTGTATTTTTCTTCTTTAGATCTTTGTGTTTCATTCTGGATAACTTTTAGTGACCTGTCTCCTAGTTCACTAATTCTCTTTTCAGCTATGTCTAGTATTATAATTTGTTTATTGAATTATTAATTTTAGGTAAAAAATTTTCAGCTTTAGGATATCTAATTTGCCACTTGTTTTCTGCCATAATTTTTTTTTTTTTTTTTGAGGCGGAGTCTTACTCTGTCACCCAGGCTGGAGTGCGGTGGTGTGATCTCGACTCACTGCAAGATCTATGTCCCAAGTTCACATCATTCTCCTGCCTCAGCCTCTCGAGTAGCTGGGACTACAGGCGCCTGCCACCATGCCCAGCTAATTATTATTATTATTTTTTTGTATTTTTAGTAGAGGGAGGGTTTCACCGTGTTAGCCAGGATGGTCTCCATCTCCTGACCCCGTGATCCGCCCACCTCGGCCTTCCAAAGTGCTGGGATTACTGGCATGAGCCACCGCACCTAGCTTCTGCCATAATTTTTAACCTTGACTTTTACCTACTTAAACATAGCAAACACAGTTGTTTATATATTTATCTAATAATTCCAGTATCAGGAGCCTCTGGAGTCTACTTTTGTCTACTTTAATTGTTTTTTGTTTTTTAAATTTACATTAACAGTGTCTAGTCTGTATTTATGCCTGGCTACTTTTGATTGTGTGCTAGACATTGTTTTTGGCAAATAATTGTTTAAACACAATATGTACAAATCATATGAAGCCTAGACTGGTGTTTTGTTCACCAAAAAAGATTTTAAATTACTTTAGTTACGTTCCTAGGGACACTATTAACTCAGGATGATGTTAATTGAAGTTTCAGATTTGATATTTTCTAGGTCAACTGGACCAACTATCCCTGCTATATGATTTATTTCCTAAAGCAATATCAAGTTCAGCTCTGCACCTCTCTTATATACTGTGGAGCTCTCAGTCACATAAAATATTCTGCTGCTCTCACACTGCCCTGTAGTTCATAAGAGGAATAGTTTACTATTAATCGGTATTACTCTTACATCTAGGGTGTAGCTCTTTGAGCTACCAGCCCAAAGTGAAGAATAATTTACTGAATTCCTACTTTGTCTGGCTCTAGGCACTGATTTTTTTTACCCTCTTGGCCACCTGTCTTCAATTGGAAAATGCCCTCAATTCAAAAATGCTCCAAGTGCCAAGCTTTCCTATCTGAATTCCCATTTTTTCCTGTATCTGGCTGGCAATTCATTAGAATCCTGCTAGCCCTTTGATGCTTCTAAGATTTTCATCTTTTATTTTTATTTATTTATTTGAGATGGAGTCTTGCTCTGTTGCCCAGGCTGGAGTGCAGTGGTGTGATCTTGGCTCACTGCAACCTCCATCTCCTAGGGTTAAGTGATTCTCCTGCCTCAGCCTCCCAAGCAGCTGGGACTACAGGCATCCACCAGCATGCCTGGCTAATTTTGTATTTTTAGTAGAGACGGAGTTTCACCATGTTGGCCAGGCTGATCTTGAACTCCTAACCTCAGGTTATCTGCCTGCCTTGGCCTTCCAAAGTGTTGGGTTTATAGGCATTAGCCACCATACCCAGCCTGAAGTTTTGATTAAAAATGCTTTACTGGGCTGGGCATGGCGGCTCACGCGTGTAATCCCAGCACTTTGGGAGGTTGAGGCAGGCAGATCACTTGAGGTCAGGAGTTCAAGACCAGCCTGACCAACATGGTGAAACCCCATCTCTACTAAAAATACAAAAATTAGCCAGGTATGGTGGTGCATGCCTGTAATCCCAGCTACTCAGGAGGCTGAGGCAGGAGAATCGCTTGAATCTGGGAGGCAGAGGTTGCAGTGAGCCAAGATCGTGCCACTGTACTCCAGCCTGGACAACAAGAGTGAGAGACTCCATCTCAAAACAAACAAAAAAAAAACTTTACCAGAATTAAAGCCCAGTCATCTTGAAGCCATGATCATGAAGCTGTGGAAGAACCGGTGAGGTAGGATGAGACATATTCTCAGATGCTACGCTGATTTGGGGCTGTGATGATTTTGGACCATAGACTATGATGAGGCTTCAAAAAGGGTGCAATAGTGTATTTTAATTTCTTTGGGTAGATTCAAATTAATCTTCAGAAAGACAAAATGCAAATGTAGTCTTGTTAGAGCTTGCTGATGAGACTAAATTTTCCAAGTGTTTGAGGAATGCCAACAAGGGAAAGGCAAAGCAAACTATTTTTAATGACCTTATGGCTCTGAATTGCTAAAAGGGAGTCAGTCCACCAGGCTCAGGCTACTTGGAGTAGAGGATCCTGTTTCAGTGACAAACTGGCTCATCCCTTAATCTGCCTTAAAATGATGGCTTAGCATACATGTAGGAGCTGGGGCTAAGGGAGAAGGAGGTGCTGTGTTTTGCAGAAGAAGCTACATTCTGTAGTAAGGCCTGACTCTTCCCTAGCCTTGGAGGGGAAATACTTGTGAGACAGTGGCCGGGATCAGCTGAAGTGCCCTCTCTTGCTTTGCCTATAGGAAACTGAGCCCCTTTTTGTGGAGTATATTCATCCAGAGAACCCTCACACCTTATAATGCATAAAGTGATAAAGGCTTGGAGATCTGGAGAAACCCAAGGTGCGATCCCTGGCTCTAGAAGAAACTCTGGGCAGCCAGCATGATTTACTTTTCTCTGCTCCAAAGACTGGAGGATAAATTAAAGGAAAAGAGGGTATGACCCAGCAATCCACTGGTGCGAGTTGTTGCTTTAAGCAAAGACTACTGCTTCCCTTCCTGATTTTCTCCTGACCATACTCTCCCAGAGGTGTCTCCCAGCAACCACCAGAGTTGTGGTTAAGTACACCTAGCCAATCCAATAAATCTAAGGGAGATGCAGTCCACACAGCCTTGCATGACTTGTCATGTGAGTTACTATTCTGGAGAGACAAACTCAGGCTGGAAACTTATTTGAGATAGCTTATGAAAACAAAGATAATTTATGATAAGGATACAGGCACTCTCATACAATCTAAGGCAGAAAAACAGCTAAGCATCAGAACAAACTGGACCAAAGACTTAAACACTTCTGCTCCTTTGTGTAATTGGTTTCATGCGTTTCTCTCTCTCCCTTCCTCTCTCTCTTTTCTCTCTGTGGACTAGGTTTTTCTACTTTTCATATACAAATTTTAAAAATACAATTTCTGGCCAGGTGCAGTGACTCACGCTTGTAATCCCAGCATTTTGGGAGGCCGAGGCAGGTGGATCACTTGAGGCCAGGACTTTAAGACCAGCCTGGCCATCATGGTGAAACCCCATCTCTATTGCAAATACAAAAATTAGCCGGGTGTGATGGTGCACGTCTGTAGTCTCAGCTACTTGGGAGGCTGAGGCAGGAGAATCGCTTAAACCCGGGAGGCAGAGGTTCCAGTGAGCTGAGATTGTGTCACTGCACTCCAGCCTGGGTAACAGAGTGAGAATCTGTCTCAAAATAAATGAATAAATAAGTAAAATAAACAATAAAATAAATACAATTTAAAAAATTTCCCAACATTAAATGTCAGCAATTTGGAGAGGGACAGCTGTCTCTTGTTCTCTCTCTTCTCCAATTCTCAATTCCTAGGTCTGATGCTTTCCCTGGCTCAACTGACTATGGTTGCGGGGTAGGGCCATGAAACAGAAATATCACATTAGGATCCAACCTTTAATTATGTAGATGGACAGCAGTTTACAGAAAAAGTGGTGGGGAGGTGGAGGGAGGTGCTGAACAGACATTCTAAAAGGGCTCCACCAAAGAAAGCTATTTGTTATACTTATGAACATTCTGGAAAATTCTTTCAATTGTGTTCATGAAGAAATTATGATTGATTGGTTAAAAGCTAACACACATGTAGATTATATAACTTCTAAAATTTGTATTTGGTATCTGAATCTATATATTATTTTGGCATGTATAGAAAAATCCCAGAAATTTCCAAGGCTATCATTAGAAAAACGTTAACGAAAAGGTTAATGGAATTCTATATATTTAGTTCCTGTGAGAATGTCCATTTTAACTTTCTTAATCAACTGATGAAGAAACAGAACTGAAATCACAAGATTATAAAGATATTTTAACGATGCATTTAGGTTTTCATTCTAAATGCTGAAAAAAGGTATCCCTGCAAATAGTGGTTAAGAAATTAAGAAGTCCAAAACCCAATAATGTAGTTGGCAGCCTATTATAAAGATTTAGAGTATTCAAAGCTAAAGGGAAATAAAAAGAGTACTTTTTATACCAGAGTAGAAACAGTTTATTTTCATGATCACTACTCTTACTTCAAATATATCTATTATCTAAGTTGATGCTTGCAAAGAGTCCTGATTCTTACACAAAGGCAGTCGATTCATGGATCTCTTATAGAGAGAGAAAAAAAAACTAGTTGGATGTGTTACAGCTATATGAATCATGTAGGATGCTGCTTAAAGCTATATTTATCATGGATGAAGGAATGTTTTCAGGGGAAGCTATGAGTCTACCTAAAGTTACCCAGTTAACCTCTGTTCCAAGGGACTCATCTTTTCAGCATTTTGTTTAGTGTGTTACAAAGTACCCCGATGTCTTCTAAACTATTAGGATTGCAGGAGGAAACTCTCCCAGAGCTGCTAGAAGTCATCCTTGAAAGTTTGGATTTCTCCTGAAAACTTGTATTTCTATCATTGTTTTAACTATCTTCTTGAATCCTCTTGATCCTGACCTACATGTCCTCTTCCCTTGATTACATTTAAATTTAGCTGCATATAACCTTGTTCTTTTCCTTCTAATCCAACCTATAAACCATATCAGGGGAAGATATGTGATTTGTCAATTTTGTTGCCTCACTTCCTCCTCAAGAACTTTCAGTGGCTCCATTTTATCTCTGAGATTAAATTGCAGCCACTCATCCTGAGTTTTGGTGTTCCACAATCTGACATATCTAGTCAGCTTTGTGTCCTAGTGTGTTTGTGTTGCTATAAAGGAAGACTGAGACTAGATAGTTTAATAAGAAAAAAGGTTGATTTGGCTCACAATTCTGCTTGCTGGAAGATTGGGCATTTGGTAAAAGCCTTAGGCTGCTTCTATTCATGGCAGAAGAGTAAGCGGAGCCTTCATGTGCGGAAATCACAGGGCAAGGGAGGCAGCAAGGGAGGTGTGGAGAGGTGCCAGGCTCTTTTTAACAACCACTTCTCATGGGAACTAATACAGTGAGAACTCACTGACACTTTCTACAGGGAGGGCATTAATTTATTTGTGAATGATTCTCCCCCATGACCCAAATACCTCTCATTAGGCCCCACCTCCAACATTGGGATAAAGTTTCAACATGAGGTTTGAAGGGGGAACAAACATCCAAACTATAGCATTCTGCTTTGGCCCCCTAAAACTTATGTCCTTCTCACATTCAAATACAATCATTTCTTCCTAATAGTCCCTAAAAGTCTTAACTTGTTCCAGCATAAACTCAAAAGTCCAAAGTCCAAAGTATCACCTGAGACTCAAGGCAACTTCTTTACAGCTGTGAGCTTGCAAAAATAAAAGATGAATTATATTCTTCCATGATACAATGGTTGTACAGGCATTGAGTAAACATTCCCATTTCCCTAAGGGAGAAACTGGCCAAAAGAAAGTGGTAACAGGTCCCATCCAAGTCTGAAACCCAGTGGGCAGACATTCTTTTTTTTGAGGCAGAGTCTCGCTCTGTCACCCAGGCTGGAATGCAGTGGCGCGATCTCGGCTCACTGCAAGCTCTGCCTCCCGGGATCACGCCATTCTCCTGCTTCAGCCTCCCGAGTAGCTGGGACTACAGGCACCCGCCACCATGCCTGGCTAATTTTTTGTATTTTTAGTAGAGACGGGGTTTCACTGTGTTAGCCAGGATGGTCTTGATCTCCTGACCTCATGATCCGCCTGCCTCGGCCTCCCAAAGTGCTAAGATTACAGACGTGAGCCACTGCGCCTGGCCAGACATTAACTCTTAAAACTCCAAAATAATTTCCTTTGATTCCATATACCACATCCTGGGCATAGTAGTGTGAGGGGTGGGTCCTAAGGCCTTAGGCAGCCCCACTCTTTGGCTTTGCTGGGTGCAGCCCACATGACTGCTCTCACAGATTGAAGCCCAATGCCTGTGCCTTTTTCAGGCTGCCGTCGTATGTTGCTGGTGGCTCTATAATTCTGGGGTCTGGAGGGTGGTAGCCCTGCTCCCACACCTCCAATAGATAATGCCCAAGTAGAGGCTGTCTGTGGTTGATCTGACCCTATGGCAGACTTCTGCCTGCCTTCCCAGGCTTTCCAATAAATCCTCTGAAATCTAGGTGGAAGCTGCCAAGCCTCCAACATTCTTGCATTATGGGCACCTGCAGATTTCACACCATGAAGCCACCAAGGCTTACCACTTACACCCACCTGAGCAGTGGCTCAAACAATACCTGGGGCCATTGGAGCCATGGCTGGAGCCAGAGTGGCCAGGATGCAGACAGCAGCATCCTGAGGCAGCACAGGGCAGTGGTGCCCCAGGCTTGTCCTGCAAAATTATTTTGTCCTCCTAGGCCTCTAGGCTTGTGATGGGAGGAGCAGCCTCAAAGGTTTCTGAAATGCCTTTGGGGCCTTTTTTTCCAAAGTCTTGGCTATTAGAACCTAGCTCCCAGTTAGTCATGCTAATATCTCTCTAGCAAGTGTTTGGCTGCATCCTTGAATTCCTCTCCTGAAAACACTCTTTCTTCAACTACCACATGGCCAGGCTGCAAATCTTCCAAATTTTTATGGTTTACTTGGTTTTTAGTTACAATTTACAACTTTAGGTCACTCATTTGCTGCCATATCTAGTTTACAATCATATTTACAATTAAAAGCAGTGTAAACCAAAAAGTATCTGAGACAGGTCTCAATCAATGTAAGGGTTTATTTTGCGATGGTTAAGGACCATGGCCCATGACACAGCCTCAGGAAGTCCTGAGAACATGTGCCCAAGGTAGTTTTGTGTAGCTTGGTTTTATACATTTTAGGGAGACAGAAGTTACAGACAAAAACATAAATCAATACATGCAAGGTATACATTGGTTTGGCCCAGAAAGGCAAGACATCTCCAAGTGGGGGCTTCCAGGTCATAGGTATATTCAAAAATTTCCTGATTGGCAATGATTGAATGAGTTAAGCTCTGCCTGAACAGTTGAAGTCAGCTTGAGTTAAGATAAAGAGGTTGGCTGGGCACTGTGGCTCATGCCTGTAATCCTAGCACTTTAGGAGGCTGAGGTGGTCAGATTGCTTGAACCCAGAAGTTTGAGATCAGCCTGGGCAACATCATGAGACCCTGTCTTCCCAAAAAATAAAAAAATTAGATGGGCATGGTGGAGCACACCTGTAGTCCTTGCTACTCGAGAGGCTGGGGCAGGAGGATTACTTGAGCCCAGGAGGCAGAGGTTGCAGTGAGCTGAGATTGCACCATTGCATTCCAGCCTGGGTGACAGAGCCACATCCTGTCTGAAAAAAAAAAAAAAAAAGTGAAAGTCAAGGTTCTTGTCATGTGGATGAAGCCTCCAGGTAGCAGGCTTCAGAGTGAATAGATGATGAATGTCTCTTATTAGAACTTAAAAGGTGTCAGACTCTCTGGAAAAAAACTTGGTAAGGGAGAGATTCTCTACAGAACACTAACTTCCCCCACAAGAGACAACATTGCAGGGCCTTTTCAAAATGTCAAATAAATATATTTTGGGATAAAATACTTGTATTGTATTGTATTGTATTGTATTGTATTGTATCGTATTGTATCGTATTTTTGAGACAGAGCCTTGCTCTGTCATCCAGGCTGGAGTGCAGTGGCACGATCTCGGCTCACTGTAACCTCTGTCTCCCCAGCTCAAGCGATTCTCCTGAGTCAGCCTCCTATGTAGCTGGGATTACAGGTGTCCGCCACCATGCCTGGCTAATTTTTTGTATTTTTAGTAGAGATGGGGTTTCACCATGTTGGCCAGGCTGGTCTCGAACTCTTGACCTCAAGTCATCTGCCTGCCTTGGCCTCCCAAAGTGCTGGGATTACTGGGATTACAGGCATGAGCCACCACACCTGGACAATAAAATACTTTAATTTCCTTTAGGTCTTGCTATGTCATGTGATGCTATATCAGAGTCGGGTTCAAATTTGGTATCTTATTGCTACAGAGAGTCTGTTTTGTCAGTCATATGATCTCTGTTTTAATGTTAATGCTGGTTATTTGTGTCTAAACTCCAAAGGGGGAGGGTGTAATAAGGCATGTTGGGTACCCTCTCATCTTGCTATGGCATGAGCTAGTTTTTCAGGTTTCTTTGGGATCTCCTTGACCAAGGGGTCCATTCAGTTGATTGGGGGAGTTTGAATTTTAATTTTGATTTCCAGCAGCGACGCCACTTCTTGAATGCTGTGTTGCTTAGAAATTTCTTCTGCTGGCTGGGCATGGTGACTCAGGCCTGTGAGAGGCAGGCACTTTGGAAGGCTGAGGTGGGTAGATCAATTGGGCTCAGGAGTTTGAGACCAGCCTGGGCAACATGGCAAAACCCCATCTCTACAAAAAATACAAAACAAACAAACAAAAAAAAAACAAATCAGCCAGGTGTGGTGGCATGTGCTTGTAGTCCCAGTTACTCAGGAGGCTGAGGTGGGAGAATGACCTGAGCCTAGGAGATGGAGGTTGCAATGAGCCTAGATCGTGCCACTGCATTCTAGCCTGAGTGACAGAGCAAGATCCTGTCTCAAAAACAAAACGAAACAAAACAAAATTTCCGCCAGATATCCTAGGTCATCACTCTTAACTGCAGCCTTCCACAAATCCATAGGGCATGGACACAACACAGCCAAGTTTTTTTTTCTAAAGCATAACATGGAACCCTTTGCTCTAGTTCCCAGTAAGTTTCTCATTTCCTTCTGAGACCTGCTCAGCCTTGCCTTTACTATCTATATTTCTATCAGCATTTTGGTCAAAACCACTTAACTAATCTCTAAGAAGTTCCAAACTTTCCCTCATCTGCCTGTCTTCTTCTGAGCCCTCCAGGTTCTTCCAACCTCTGTCCAATGCCCTGTTCCAAAGTTGCTTCCACATTTTCAGCTGTCTTTACAGCAACATTTCACTACTTGGTACCAGTATTCTGACTTTGTCCATTTTGCATTGCTTTAAACGAATACCGGAGGACGGGTCATTTACAAAGAAAGGGGTTTATTTGGCTCACAGTTCTGCAAGCCTATACAAGAAGCGTGGTGCCGGGATTTGCTTTTGGTGAAGGCAAGGAAGCTTCCATTCATGGCAGAAAGTGAAGGGGAGCCTCCATGTGCAGAGATCACATGGCAAGAGAGGAAGAGCGTGAGAGGAGGGGAAGGTACCAGGTCTTTTTAACAGAGGTACAGGCTTTTGAGGGAACTAACAGATTGAGAACTCGCTCACTCCCACCCCTGCCAGGGAGGTCATTAATCTATTCATGAGGGATCCACCCACACAACACACACATCTCATTAGGCCCCACCTCCAACATTGGGATCAAATTTCAACATGAAGTTTGGGAGGGCGAACATCCAAACTACAGTACCTTGTTTCTTGTTGTTTGTAATATTTGTCCTTTATCCCAGGAAATGGGGAGTAGGAAGATGAGTTCTTGGTGTACTCTAAGCAGTCATGCTCAGCCTGTACTATCAAATTTTATTCCATTTATTCTTCTGTTGAGGCTTGCATGACTTCCCTAAGGTACAATGGCAGAGATAGCCACATGGGTAGTAAAATCAGGGGCAGACAGACCAGCTTTCTGCCAGGAATTTACCTCAGGGAAATTCCTCATCTTTGACTTTCCTCATTCTGACTTTTTTTTTTCTTTTAATTCCACCTCCTCTCCAAACCTGGCACTATTCCTTTCGATCTTTATCCTTGTCCTTACTGTTTTGAAGTTGGCTCTTATGCCTGTTTGTCTTTGCAATCTGTCTCTGCATCGCGTGTTGGTAGTCATTTATTTTTGTCCCTAGTCATGATTCCCAGAACTTTGCTGTGGTCATTTCGATGCCCCACCCTTTGACTATTACAAACCAGGAGAGCTCATGCAAGTGGCCACATGCTGTAGTGGTTAAGAGCACAGGCCCTGTAGCTGAACTTGAAACTCAGCACCACAACATGCTGGCTGTGTGACTAAGGCAAATTAAATGACCACTCTGTGTCCTTATTTTCTTATCCATAAAATGGAGCTAGAATAGTACCTCCTCATAGGGATGTTGTGAAGCTTCAGTGAGTTAATACAGATATAATGATTAGTTATCTGCCTCCATTAAATCCAATCATCAATACTACCCAGCTTTATTAAAACTTCTGACTTTTGTTTTGGATGTGGCCAGGTCCTGAACTGAATTGTTTTTTCCAGGTCAAGTTTAAATCTACCCTCCTTTCCTTTTTCTCAATGCCAAATTGTTCTTCAGTTTCCATCTCTAACCCCATAATCTTTGATTTCTCTTGCCCACATGGATGGTTACCTTTTCTGAAATGTCATAGCTCTTACAGTGCTAGCCACCTATTTTGATGCCAAATCTTTACACCAACCAGTGTTATCACTTAATCAATCCTTACATCTATGTCTTAACTTCTCCAACCAAACTTAAGACTTGTTGGTGCCAAGAATCAAATCTCATACTTTTGAGTTATTCAAACCATACAGAATAGTAGATACTGAATAAGTATTTGTCTGAATGAATTGTTTGAATAATTAAAGAGCCTAGAAGCGGCTGGGTGTGATGGCTCATGCCTATAATCCGAACACTTTGGGAGGCCGAGGCGGGCGGATCACCTGAGGTCAGGAGTTCGAGACCAGCCTGACAAATATGATGAAACCCCGTCTGTACTAAAAATACGAAAATTAGCCAGGCATGGTGGCATGCGCCTGTAATCCCAGCTACTCAGGAGGCTGAGACAGGAGAATCTCTTGAACCCAGGAGGCGGAGGTTGCAGTGAGCCAAGATCACACCATTGCACTCCAGCCTGGGCAATAAAAGCAAAACTCCATCTCAAAAAAAAAAAAAAAAAAAGAGCCTAGAAGCTTTCCAGGGTGGTCTTGGGGGTATTGGCTTTAGAAGAGAAAGCTTGATAGATGAAAATTTCCAGATCAACGGCATTTTATGTACTTCTCAGAAACAAGGTATGACTAGACTGAAAGATCTGAAGTCAGGAAGAAACTTCTTGGCATCAGTCTGTGCCCTTAGGAAGAAGTGAGGTCATAAGCTCTATTAGCACACATAGCTGAAAAACTGAAAGAGGATGTAAGAGAAAGGATTGTTAAAAAACAAAAACAAAAAAACACAAAAAACCAAAAATAAAAAATCTGGGTGAGGTATTTGCAATACTAGAGCCAAAGAATTTAACCTAAGAGGCCAGGCATGGTGGTTCACATCTGTAATCCCAGCACTTTGGGAGGCCGAGGTGGGTGGATCACTTGAGGCCAGAAGTTTGAAACTAACCTGGCCAACTTGTTGAAACCTCATGTCTACTAAATACACACAAAAAAGGGCCTGGCGCGGTGGCTCGTGCCTGTAATTCCAGCACTTTGGGAGGCTGAGGTGGGAGGATCACCTGAGGTCAGGAGATGGAGACCATCCTGGCTAACATGGTGAAACCCTGTCTCTACTAAAAATACACAAATTAGCCGGGTGTGGTGGCATGTGCCTGAAGTCCCAGCTACTTGGAGGGTGAGGCAGGAGAATCACTTCAACCTAGGAGGTGGAGGTTGCAGTGAGCTGAGGTAGCGCTACTGCACTCCAGCCTGGGTGACAGAGCAAGACTCTGTCTCAAAATAAACAATTAACTGGGTGTGGTGGCACACACCTGTAATCTCAGCTGCACCTGAGCCTGAGGTGGGAGAATCGCTTGAACCGGGGAGGCAGAGGTTGCAGTGAGCTGACATTGTGCCACTGCGCTCCAGCCTAGGGGGGAAAAAAGAAAAAAAGAATTCTGATCCAGGCACTGACTCATTGACCAAGTCATCTTTACTCTTCAGGCCTCAGCTTTCTTCCTTTGTTTTTTTTTTTGAGACAGAGTCTCATTCTATTGCCCAGGCTGGAGTGCAATGGCATGATTTCAGCTCACTGCAACCTCTGCCGCCTGGGTTCAAGCAATTCTTCTGCCTCAGCCTCCCGAGTAGGTGGGATTACAGGTGCCTGCCACTGCGCCCAGCTAATTTTTGCACTTTTAGTAGAGATGGGGGTTTCACTATCTTGGCCAGGCTGGTCTCGAACTCCTGACCTCATGATCCACCCACCTTGGCCTCCCAAAGTGCTGGGATTACAGATATGAGCCACCGCACCCAGCTAGGCCTCAGTTTTCTAATGTGTAAAATGAAAATATGCACTAGACCTTCACTTGTTTTTTTCTATGTGATAATTTTTTTTTAAAAAAAGAAGGTGTCATGTTACATTTTATCTTTATGTTTACATTTCATCTTGTGAGGTTGCCTTTGAGCCTTGACACAGTGATTTTTCTCATTCAACTAGTTTCTCTCCCATCTCAACCAGTGACCTCACCATCCACTAATTGTTTAAGCTAGAAATTGGGAACTTTTCCTTGATTCCTCCTCCTCTTGTTTACTTCTTCCATCTACCCCATGAGCAAATCCTGTCTGTTCTTCCTTAAATTTAGTTCCCAGATCTATCTCCTGCATCTCAGGTCTATGTACTTCTTCCCATCTCCCCTGCTACTAGTCTATCCAGAGCTACAACCACTTCCCTTATAGATTATTGGAATAACCTTCTTACTGGTCTTCATATTTTCACTCTGACTCCCCTCTGATCAATTTTCTGCAATGCAGCCAGAATTATCTTTTAAAAATGTAAGTTTGAGCCAGGCACGGTGGCTCACGCCTGTAATCCCAGCACTTTGGGAGGCCAAGGTGGGAGGATCACCTGAGGTCAGGAGTTTGAGATCAGCCTGGCCAACATGGTGAAACTCCGTCTCTACTAAAAATACAAAAATTAGCTGGGCATGGTGGTGGGTGCCTGTAATCCCAGCTACTTGGGAGGCTGAGGCAGAACTGCTTGAACCCGGGAGGCCATATATATATAAAGTTTGATCACACCACTGTCCTGCTTAATCTTTTTTTATTTTTTAACTTTTAAATTTTTTAAGAGAAGGGTCTCTCTATGTTGCCCAGACTGGTCTCTAATTCGTGGGCTCAAGAGATCCTCTCATCTTAGCCTCCCAAGTAGCTGGGAATACAGGCATGTGCCACCACACCCAGTGACTTTCCTTCCTAAAATGCTTCAATAGTTTCTTTTTCTTTTTCTTTCTTTCTTTCTTTTTTTTTTGTTTTTTTGAGATGGAGTCTCGTTCTTTCACCCAGGCTGGAGTGCAGTGGCGTGATCTCGGCTCACTGCAAACTCTGCCTCCCGGGTTAAAGTGATTCTTCTGCCTCAGTCTTCCAAGTAGCTGGGACTACAGCATGTGCCACCACACCTCAATAATTTTTTGTATTTTTAGTAGAAACGGATTTCACCATGTTGGTCAGGCTGGTCTCGAACAGCTGAGCTTGTGATCCACCCGCCTCGGCCTCCCAAAGTGCTGGGATTACAGGTGTGAGCCACTGCACCCAGCCACTTCAATAGTTTCTTTTTGTGCTTAACATAAAGTTTAAATTCATGTCCAGAGCCTATAAGGTGTAATATGACCAGGCCCCTCAAGGTATAACCCCAGATACTCTCCACTTCACTCAAGCCATGTTTGTCTCATCTTAATTCTTCAAACACCCCACATTCTTTCCTAACTCAAGGTCTTTGAGCTTGCTGCTTCTTCCAGGTGGACTGATCTTAGCCCTTCCCTTTGTTGTTGATTTTTTAACTTTTTTTTTTTTTTTTTTTGTGAGACAGAGTCTTGCTCTTGTTTTCCAGGCTGGAGTGCAGTGGTGCGATCTCGGCTCACTGCAACCTCCACCTCCTTGGTTCAAGCGAGTCTCCTGACTCAGCGTCCTGAGTAACTGGGATTACAGGCACCTGCCACCACACCCGGCTAATTTTTGTATTTTTAGTAGAAATGGGGTTTTGCCATGTTGGCCAGGCTGATCTTGAACTCCTGACCTCAGGTGATCCTCCCACCTCGGCCTCCCAAAGTGCTGGGATTACAGGCGTAAGCCAGCGCTCCCAGCCTTTTTACCTTTTTTTTTTTTTTTTTTAATTTCAATAGGTTTTTGGGGAACAGGTGGTTTTTGGTTACATGAAAAGTTCTTTAGTGGTAATTTCTGAGATTTTAGCACACCCATCACCTGAGCAGCGTACACTCTACCCAATGTGTAGCTTTTTATCCTTCACCCGCCCAACTCTTTCCCTGAGTTCCCAAAGTTCATTGTATCATTCTTATGCCTTTGCATTCTCGTAGCTTAGCTCCCACTTACGAGTGAGAACATACAATATTTGGTTTTCCATTCCTGAGTCTCCAATTCCACCCAGGTTGCTGTGAATGCCATTAATGTGTTCCTTTTTATGGCTGAGTAGTATTTCATGGTATATATATATATATATATATATATATATATATACACACACACACACACGTATACACACACACATTTATATGTGTATATATACACATATATATATATGTCACATTTCTTTATCCACTCATTGATTGATGGGCATTTGTAGCCCTGCCCTTTGAATGGCTGACTTCTTCTTATGCTTCAGAATTAATACTTTGTAATTATATTAATATGTTTTTTTTTTAAAAAAACCTTTTACATATATATTGGTCTGTCACAATAATGTATAACAATATTATGGTTTCTGTTTTAATGACTTAACTTTGGCAAACTGGTCAATGATTTCATTAAAACTGATCTTTTAAAAAATAATCAGCTTCAATAGACAGTTTAACCAGATTTGTCAACTTTTTTATTTTTTTTTTTTTTTGGCACAGTCTTACTCTGTTGCCCAGGATGGAGTGCAGTGGTGCCATCTTGGCTCACTGCAACCTCTGCCTCCCGGGTTCAAGTGATTCTCATGCCTCAGCCTTCCGAGTAGCTGGGATTAGAGGCACCTGCCACCATGCCCAACTAAGTTTTGAATTTTTAGTAGAGATAGGGTTTCACTATGTTGGCCAGGCTGGTCTCGAATGCCTGACCTCAAGTGATCCAGCTCCCTCAAACTCCCAGAGTGCTGGGATTACAGGCGTGAGCCACTGCACCCGGTCCCCATAAAAAAATCTTAAACAAAAGGATATGGTTGGTGAAATAAAAATCCTATTGCACAGTAATTTTCACAAATTGTAAAATTGACAATACCTTCGCTTCTTTCAGATCAATTATAGTGGCTTTCAAATGTCATCGCTCAAAAAAGTTCAAATGTCATCGCTCAAAAAAAAAAACAAACCTTCACTAGAAAATTAATCATAAATTGATGGTACAGACCAGGTGCAGTGGCTCACAACTGTAATCCCACCACTTTGGGAGGCCGAGGTGTATGGATCACCTGAGGTCAGGAGTTCAAGACCAGCATGGCCAACATGGTGACACCCCAGCTCTACTAAAAAAAAAAAAAAATGAAAAAATTAGCCCGGCGTGGTGGTGCATGTCTGTAATCCCAGCTACTTGAGAGGCTGAGACAGGAGAATCGCTTGAACGCAGAAGGCGGAGGTTGCAGTGAGTCGAGATCATAACACTGTAATCCAGCCTGGGCAACAGAGGGAGACTCCTCAAAAAATATATAAATAAATAAATTGATGTTACATTTGGAAAAACTGCTGAAATTTTCTTCTTCTGCAAAAAGTTAGAAAAAACCACTGAATGATTGAAAACATTGACATTATTTAATTCTTTGCTTTAGAGCAAGTACTCAGTTCTTGATTAAAGTGATTGAGGGATTCAAACATTGTCCTTTTGTTTTCTTCCGGTAATGTCAGACCAGCATATTTTGTTATTGCTGCTGGCTGTTTTCTTCAAAATTTGCTTTGAAAAAGATGTAAATGGCCATTTCCTTATACTTGTGATTAAATATTTATTGGCCTTTCCACCAGTTCTCTGCACTGATCTTCAAGAAAAAATTTTAAAACCTGAACACAAAATTTTAAAGACTGCACACAGAATTTTAAAGCATGCACACAGAATTTTAAAGCATGCACATTTTTCAAAGCTGCTTCTGTCTCTTCGGAAGTTTGTGTCTGATTAAGTTCATCTAAGACTTCACTCCAGGAAAAAAGTTAACCCAGAAAAGATAAATAGCCTCAGCAGAGAGAAAAATCTACTGATTTTCTTGTGTCTACATTTTGTTTTAGATAGCATAATACTTCAAAAGTTGGTACTCATTTCTTAAACTTTACTGTGTGCATAGCTTCAAAATGAATACTTTGTTGTGTGTGGGAAAGCCTTTTCATTGTTATACTTACAATCTTCAGCATGGTCCATCCGTGAATCTTTTTTAAAATCGATAAAAAGGCCAGGCGCGATGGCTCATACCCATAATCCCAACACCTTGGGATGCCAAGGCAAGTGGATCACCTGAGGTCAGGAGTTTGAGACCAGCCTGGCCAACATGGTGAAACCTCGTCTCTACTGAAAATACAAAAATCAGCTGGGTGCGTTGGCGTGCGCCTGTAATCCCAGCTACTCAGGAGGATGAGGCAGGAGAGTGGTTTAAACCTGGGAGGCGGAGGTTGCAGTGAGCCGAGATTGTGCCACTGCACTCCAGCCTGGGCAACAGAGCGAGACTCCATCTCAAAAAAAAAAAAAAAAATGGTTAAAAAGATGAAATAAAAATTTTCCAAGTTCCCCTCAACCCCCCTAAAAAAAAATCATACATGAAGAAACATTTCCAAAACAGTGCAGTTTGGAGATTGATTTGCACAAGCACAAATGAGGATTTAGGATAAATTTCTTTGACTTTTACCTGAACACTACAGTCAGTCTTGGCCATAGTTTCAGCATTGCCATGTCCTTGGCCATGATAGAGGTTCATGTCCAGCATATCACAATTCAGTCATATGGTGACTATTGTGTGAGTTCAGGAGTGTTTATCCTAGAAATAGAAAGAAACTCAGGAGTGACTCCTTTCTTTCAAATTTGCTGTTCTCAAAATGAACATACTTAAGGACTTTACATTTGATCAGGGTATAAACCACTGGGAAGACTAAGTGCTCAGAAAAAGAACCAAAGACTTGGAGATAGGAACAGAGCCTGAAATGAATAGAAACTATTCTATACCCCCCATGAACCTAGAAACAAATGTGTATAGCTAAGCGTATTAGTCCATTCGGGATGCTTTAACAGAATATCAATAAACTGGAATGCTTCACAGTAAACATCTATTTCTCACAGTTCTGGAGGCTGGGAAGTCCAAGATCTGGTATCTGCTGAGGTTCCTCTTCCTGGTTTGCAGATGGCCATCTTCTTGTTCTATCCTCACATGGCAGAGAGCAGAGAACAGACCATCTCTTGTGTCTGTTCTTAGAAGAACATTAATCCTATTTATGAGCACTCTACCTTCGTAACCAAAAGGCTTCATCTCCAAATACCATCACTTGGAGATTTAGCCTTCAACACAGGAATTTTGGGGGTACACAAACATTCAATCCATAGCACTGAGTCTGTATGTGTTGGGAACTGATTGATAAATTGGAATTCTTCAAATTAACTTACATGTAGAATACAGTATTTATTAAAGGATAAGTAAAAAGAAATGTGTCAATTTATAGTATATTTATTATTATTAAAAGTCTATAGGGCTGGGCACAGTGGCTCATGCCTGTAATCCCAGCACTTTGGGAGGCCAAGGTGGGGTGGATCACGAGGCCAGGAGTTTCAAGATCAGCCTGGCCAAGATGGTGAAATTCCATCTCTACTAAGAATACAAAAATTAATTGGGCATGGTCAGGCGCACGCCTGTAATCCCAGCTACTTGGGAGGCTGAGGCAGGAGAACTGCTTCAATGAACCCGGGAGGTTCATTCAAGATCACGCCACTTCAGCCTGGGTGACAGAGTGAGACTCTGTCTTAAAAAAAAAAAAAAGTCTACAGTAACTGCAATTGTTTAGAATTTAAGCCAACAAGATATGTTTTCTTTTCTGGGAGTTGTATTTTTTATCACTGATTGTCTACAATTGCCAGTGCATGTCAAAAAGCAGACTTGTCATGCTGCAGTGGCTCACGCCTGTAATCCCAGAACTTTGAGAGGGTGAGGCAGGAGGACTGCTTGAGCCCAGGAGTTGGAGACCAACCTGGGCAACATAGTGAGATCCCATCTCTAAAAAAATAAAAATAAAACCACTCATTTTTGTCAATTTTATTACTGCTTTTAATTTTTCTAAAGACGATGTGCTGCTCCAGCTCTGGGTACACACATGCCCATGAGAGCAAGCTCATGAGAGAAGAAACTACATCCCCTCTATCCACCTATATTTCTAACGCCTTGCACAGTAGCTGGCACATAGTGGACATGAAATAAATATTTGTGGAATAAATAAGTGAAGAAGAATTTTAGAATACTTTATAAGAAACAATAGATCTTCAGAGATCAACATTTCAAATTAGTAACTTTATTTACAAACCTCTCTTCTGGGTTTTATTATTTACTACAAGTGCTTGCAACACCTGTTATTTATTGTACACTCATGTATTCCTATCAAAGGTAATCATCAGACATTATATTTCGTTAAATAATTTAATGGTGCTTTCTGTTCTTTATTCATTAATTTTTGTGTGTGTGTGTGAGAATGGAGTTTCACTATGTTGCCCAGGCTGGCCTTGAACTCCAGGGTTCAAGTGGATCCTCCTGCCTTGGCCTCCCAAAGTGCTGGGATTACAGGCATGAACCACCATGTCCAACAATGTTTTCTGCTCTTTAGTAAGTCTAGCCATATTAAATTTTATGTGTTTTTTTTTTTCTTTTTTGAGACTGAGTCTCACTCTGTCACCCAGGCTGGAGTGCAGTGGCGCGATCTCCACTCAGTGCAACCTCCGCCTCCCAGTTTCAAGCAATTCTCTTACTTCAGCCTCCTGAGTAGCTGGGATTACAGGCACGTACCACCACATCTGGCTATTTTTTTTTTTTTTTTTTTTTTTGAGACGAAGTCTCACTCTGTTGCCTGAGCTGGATTGCAGTGGCATGATCTTGGCTCACTGCAACCTCCACCTCCTGGGTTCAAGTGATTCTCCTGCCTCAGCCTCCTGAGTAGCTGGGACTACAGGCATGTGCCACTATGCCCGGCTGATTGTTGTATATTTTTTAACAGAGATGGGGTTTCATTATGTTGGCCAGGCTGGTCTCGAACTCCTGACCTCGTGATCCACCCACCTTGGCCTCCCGAAGTGCTGGGATTACAGATGTGAGCCACCGAGCCCGGCCTAATTTTTGTGTTTTTGGTAGAGATGGGGTTTTACCATGTTGGCCAGGCTGGTCTTGAGCTCCGGACCTCAGGCCATCCACCTACCTCGGCTTCCCAAAGTGCTGGGATTACAGGCGTGAGCCACTGTGCCCAGCTCATATTACATTTTAAATGGAGGTAGAATATCAACCTGAATTCACTAAGAGAATGCAGGACAAATTGCCCTGATATCCTGACACAAAGGTGAAGCACGACTTTTTTGTAATTTGAGGATTTAAAAGCATGGTTGCTCCCGGCCAGGCGTGGTGGCTCCTGCCTGTAATCCCAGCACTTTGGGAAGCCGAGGCAGGCGGATCATTTGAGGTCAGGAGTTGGAGACCAGCCTGGCCAAAATGGTGAAACCCTGTCTCTACTAAAAATACAAAAATTAGCTGGGCGTGGTCAGGTGCCTGTAATCCCAGCTACTTGGGAGGCTGAGGCAGGAGAATTGCTTCAAGGAACCCAGGAAGCAGAGGTTGCAGAGCCCATATCGTGCCACTGCACTCTTGCCTAGGTGACAGAGCGAGACCAGCCTGGCCAACATGGTAAAACCCCGTTTCTACTAAAAATACAAAAAATTAGCAGGGCGAGGTGGCGGGCGCCTGTAATCCCAGCTACACGGGAGGCTGAGGCAGGAGAATGGCGTGAACCCAGGAGGCGGAGCTTGCAGTGAGCTGAGATGGCGCCACTGCACTCCAGCCTGGGCGACAGAGGGAGACTCCATCTCGAAAAAAAAAAAAAAAAAAAAAAAAAAAGTATGGTTGTTCCAGTCCTGAGAAATTGAAATAGGGGGTAAAAAGGCTGGTGGGTGTGGTAGGCAGAATAATGACCTCTTCCCTCTCCCAAGATGTTCAGGTCCTATTCCCCATCCTATTCCCTGGAACCTATAGCTAGATTGCCTTATGGGGCAAAAGGAATTTTTCAAGTGTGAGTAAATTTAGAATCGTGAGTTAGAGAGATTATCCTGGATTATCTGTGTGGATTTAATGTAATCACAAGGGTCCCTAGAAAGAAAAGAGGGAAGCAGAAAAGCCAAAGGAAATGGAATGATGGGAGTTGAGATCAGTCAGATTTACAGATGCAATATTGTTTCCTATAAATTCTGTGGTGAAAGAAATGCTATATTGTTGCTGGCTTTGAAGGTGGAGGAAGGGGCTGAGAGTGAAGGAATGCAAGTGACCTTAAATTGGAAAAGACAAGAAAATAATTGGCCCTGTAGAGGTTATAAAAGAAGGGTGGTCCTTCTGACACACTGATTTTAGTCCGAAGAGATTGATTTTGAACTTCTGACTTCCAAAAACTATAAGACAATACATTAGTGTTATTGTAAACCACTACATTTTTGGTAATTTGTTACAGCAATAGGAAACTTATATAGTGGGCCCTGGGATCCATCTGCCCTAGCCGTTTATCTAAAACAAAAGATCTTATAGGGAAAGCAAACAAACAAACAAAAAATACAGAAACAAAGCAAAACAAAGCACCCCTATGCTCTGAGCTTGGGCCTGGTAAGGGCACTATGAGCCCATGATTTAGCATGTTGCTGGGAAATCTCCTTCCCCCTGTTGAGTTGCCAGAATCGTGGAAGCAGATGGTGTGGGGGATTCAGGCTCCTCCACTGCTTTTCTCAGCCAGACCTTTGGGGAGAGCTTGGCTGAAGTCTTCCAAGCTTTATCCCCTTGTAGCCATTGTTTTGAGCCATCTCAAACATTAAGTAGCTCTTGAGGGTTGAATTGAGTCCTTCCTAAAGACAGACTAAAGTCCTAGTCTCCAGGACCTGTAAATGTTCCCTTATTTGTAATTAGGATGTTTACAGATGTAATCAAATTAAAATGAGGTCATACCGGACTAGGGTGGGCTCTGATCCAATATGGCCGGCATCCTCATAAGAAGAGGAGAAGAGACATAGACACATAGGGAAAAGACCGTGTGATGATGGCAGAGATTAGAGTGATGTGTTTACAAGCCAAGGAATGTCAAATATTGCCGGCAATATCAGAAACTAAGAAAAAGGCATGGCACAGATTGTCTCTGAGAGCCTCTCAGAGAGTATGGCCCTGCTGACACCTTAGTTTCAGAGGTCTAGCATCCAGAACTCTGAGAGAACAGATTTGTGTTGTTTTAAGACACCCACCATGTGGTAATTTATTACAGTAGCCCTTAAACTAACACAGTGACCTTGTGTCTTCTGCCAGAGGGATTTGATCACACTGGTGAGGAAGGGTCCCGGTCCATAATAACCCAAATTTCTGCCAGGGAAGAGGAGATTGAAAGGTCCCAATGATCTTGGCCTATTTACTTGGGAGCTCTTCCACAGAACAAATGAACTCCTGAAGATGAGCTGCTACAAGGATTCTGTGCTTTGGACCGAATTGCACCTGTCTCTTCCCCCTGCTGTCACTCCCTGACTAGGAAAGGTCCAAGCTGTGAAGGAATCCCCCCCAGAAGAGACTTGTAAGCATTAAAGACCTGTGGAAAACTAAGAGGGAGGGTGGATAGAGGAGTCTGGAGACCCACTAACCTTCTGAGCTGCTTATTGCCTGAAGTGGGGGTGGAGTGGGCTGCAAACACTGTTGTATTTGGGGGACACATCACAGATGCTTATTTGCACCTTGGACTTTGTCAGGACACTCTGGTTACAGCACAACTTTGTGAACATGGATTACAAGATACTTGGAAAAGCAGTGTTTGCATTAATCAGATTAGGATTAGCTAAAATTTTAATTAAAGAACCAGAGAATACTTCAGAGGCAAGGAGATGATAGTTACCTGGGATTACTTGCTATTTGTGAAACCAACCAGCTGACCACTTGTGTTGTTTGTCCCAAGGTATAATAATAACTAGATGTTTGCATATTGTGATTGTTTCTGTTCGGATTTAAGGGCTGATCTATTTATCATATTAAAAGAGGGATCAAGTTCAAAGATTTCAATGCTCTTTATCTTCTTTCTATATATGATATTTATTTTTAAATGTCCATATTAAATATACATATATACACACGATTCTCAGAATTACGAAGAATGTGCTTTGTAGCATTCAATTATATATATAATTTTTTTTTTGAGTCGGAGTTTCCCTCTTGTTGCCCAGGCTGGAGTGCAACGGCACAATCTCGGGTCACAGCAACTTCTGCCTCCCAGGTTCAAGTGATTCTCCTACCTCAGCCTCCTGAGTAGCTGGGATTACAGGCATGTGCCACCATGCTGGGCTAATTTTGTATTTTTAGTAGAGACGCGGTTTCTCCATGTTGGTCAGGCTGGTCTCGAACTCCCAACCTCAGGTGATCCACCGGCCTCTGCTTCACAAAGTGCTGGGATTATAGGCGTGAGTCACCAAGCCTGGCTCCAATTCTGTATATTTTTAAATGTAAGTATAAAGATCAAAGATACAAAGTATATTCACCTATCAGTTTCCATGTTGTTATTATTATTATTATTTGCCATTTTAACCATCTCCAGATGAAGAAAACTGAATGTAAAATTAAATATCTCCTTAACTTTTACTCTATTTAAAAAGAGGCTGAATTATTTGTGAGGTAACCCAGTTGTAGCTGTTCTACTCTTCTCTACTGCTAGATTTTGGAAGAACCAAAAAGGAATAAAGCAAAGCATGAAACAGAAGAGAAAGCAGAATTATACTGTAGTAGTATGCTCATATTTTATCAGAGTTTGCCTGTACTTTTGCTGATTTTTTTTCTCCTAGCTTGGACATTTTAAAGGCTTATTTTAAATTTATCTCTTCTGTATTAACAGGTGAGAAGTGGACAAATCAATGTATAAAAACTACTATGGTTATCATCATTTAGAATTTTGTCTTAAAAGTAATTGGATTTCTGGGGTCCTAGACACATAATGATTAGAGATCATGCCACCAGTTCTATATGGAGCCATCTCAATTCATCCTTTCTCAATTTATCCTTTCCAGGCATTTTTCTTGAAAGTGCCTAAGTACTGGTGTCTCCCTACGACTATTATATCTGAAAACACATTCAGTTTTCAAACCAACTGAATTTTATGCCTGACTATTCCTTTTAACTTATACCAATGAAAATCCTTTAATAAATTCACTCACAATTGCTCCACTTTCTCAAACAGAGCACAAAGCATCTAACAATATTTCTTCATGATTCATAGCATACACACTCTTGACTTCATATTCTTCAAAATCTTGGTATTTTTATAAGCATTAGTGCCTTTTTTTTCCCCAGTCAGAAGCACTGACGGATTTATTCTATTGGGTGTTGTCTTCTATTTGGTCTTTAGCTTTTCTTAGCTGTGATCGTTTATTGCTGAATAATTAAGGGCAATTCTTTCCCACTGAAATACTTTTCAAGTTAAACATTTTTTCCTTAAATTTTTGCCCCAGGCTACTTCTAGATCCAGCGTTGTTCCAGCTTACTGAGCATTCCAGAGGGCTAAGGTCCAAGTTTGCCAAGGTTTTAAAATGTTGACCATGTGGACCTGAATTCCTTCCAGTTACATATTTGCATACTTTTAACAGGAGTGGTTATTTCTCGTCAAAAGACAGAACGCTGGAAATACCAGGGCAAAACTGTTTTTTTCTTGGTGATATCTTGATCTTAGCATTTTACTCTCTCTTCCTGGTTTGTAGCTTGACCTTTGTATTTTAGAGGAGAGTAATAGAGTAACAGTGCACTGAGAAGCAATGGGACATGACAGAATAGTTTCAGCAGTGAAAGTCAGGGAAGCTGGTTTCAACCATTCATTCACAAGCTTAAAGGACTTTGGTATCTGACTTTGTGGATGCCACTTTCTCATCTGTAAAATAAGGGGGTTGGATCGTGTGATTTATAAGGGGCTTTCTTACTTTCTAACATTCCATATTCTATAAAGACAGTTAAAGTCTCCAGAGAGTAAAGAATGTAGAAAATTCCTGAAATTTACTCAGCTCCTTTATTCCTAAATATTTTTGAATTCTGAAATTATTATTATTATTATTATTTGAGATGGAGTCTCACTCTGCTGCCCAGGCCAAAGTGCGATGGCACAATCTCAGCTCACTGCAATCTCTGCTGCCCAGGTTCAAGCGATTCTCCTGCCTCAGTCTTCTGAGTAGCTGGGATTACAGGCATGTGCCACCATGCCTGGCTAACTTTTGTATTTTCAGTAGAGAAGGGGTTTCACCATGTTGGACAGGGTGGTATCAAATTTCTGACCTCAAGTGATCCACCCGCCTCAGCCTCCCAAAGTGCTGGAGTTACAGCCAAAGCACCTGACCTGAATTCTGGGTTTTGATTCTGTTTTTTTTTTTTTTTTGAGACAGAGTTTTGCTCTTGTCACCCAGGCTGGAGTGCAATTGCACGTTCTCCGCTCACAGCAACCTCCATCTCCTGGGTTCAAGTGATTCTCCTGCCTCAGCCTCCCAAGTAGATGGGACTACCACCGTGCCTGGCTAATAATTTTGTGTATTTTAGTAGAGATGGGATTTCACTGTGTTAGCCAGGATGGTCTTGATCTCTTGACCTCGTGACCCTCCCTCCTTGGCCTCCCAAAGTGCTGGGATTACAGGCGTGAGATACTGCACCCAGCCCATCCTCACAGATTTCTTTGTGATATTATCTCATTTGTTTTCACCACACCCAGATGATGTGGATGGTAGGAGAAATCCCATGCGAATAAGTGGAATACTGTTAGTAACTGCTTCCTTGGGTCCTTTTGCCTCTGGACTTAACTCTTTTTTTTTTTTTTTGAGACGGAGTCTTGCTCTGTCACCCATGCTGGAGTGCAGTGGCGCAATCTTGGCACACTGCAACCTCTGCCTCCCAGATTCAAGCAATTCTCCTGCCTCAGCCTCCCAAATAGCTGGGATTACAGGCATGTGCCGCCACGTCTGGCTAATTTTTTTGTATTTTTAGTAGAGACGGGGTTTCACCATATTGGCCAGGCTGGTCTCAAACTCCTGACCTTGTGATCCACCCACCTCGACCACCCAAAGTGCTGGGATTAGAGGCGTGAGCCACCGCACCTGGCCTGGACTTAAATCTTAAATGATGTTACCCAGGAAAACCAATCCATGACTAAGGCAAAAAAGAAAAAAAAAAAAAAAAGTTGCACAGAGAAGAGTGGAAATATCAGTAAATCAGAAGCTAGGCAGGCCTAACCCCTAATCCACTTGGTGACCTTCTGCAAAACACCTTTCTGTTAGTCTTTTCACCTGTGAATTTTTTTTTTTTTTGAGACGGAGTTTCGCTTTGGTTAGCCAGGCTGGAGTACAATGGTGCGATCTTAGCTCACTGCAACCTTCGCCTTCTGGGTTCAGGGGATTCTCCTGCCTCAGCCTCCTGAGTAGCTGGGATTACAGGAACCTGCCATCACACTCAGATAATTTTTGTATTTTTAGTAGAGATGGGGTTTCACTGTGTTGGCCAGGCTGGTCTTGAACTCCTGACCTCAGGTGATCCACCTTCCTCGGCTTCCCAAAGTGCTGGGATTACAGGCGTGAGTCACTGTGCCTGGCTTACTTGTGAAATTAAAGCTTCAACTTTTACTCCTTAGGAACGTCTCACAAATTTCCACACATAAATCTAAAGTAGATACTCCTGCTTGCCAAAAGCATACTCTCTAAAACATTGGTTCTCAGACGGACATAGTGGCTCATGCCTGTAATCCCAGCACTTTGGGAGGCCGAGATGGGTGGATCACTTGAGATCAGGAGTTTGAAACCAGCATGGCCAACATCGTGAAACCCCATTTCTACTGAAAATACAAAAAAAATTAGCCAGGTGTGGTGGTGTGTGCCTGTAATCCCAGCTACTCGGGAGGCCGAAGCAGGAGAATCACTTGAACCTGGGAGGCGGAGGTTGCAGTGAGCCAGATCCCGCCACTGCACTCTAGCCTGGGAGATAGAGCGAGACTCTGTCTTGGAAGCAAACAAACAAACAAACAAACAAACAAAAAAATTGGTTCTTGAGCAGGGCAATTTCACCTCCAAGGGGACATTTGACAATGGCTGGGGACATTTTTGGTTGTCACATCTGGGGTTGGGGAGTGAAGTGCTATTGGCATCTAATACATAGAGGCCAGGGATGCTGCTGAACATCCTGCAGTGCACAGGACAGCCCCCGACAGCATTAAACAGTCCAAAATGTCAATTGTGTTGAGGTTGAGAAACGCTGGTCTAAAAGAAATGACAGGACAGATGGCTTGGCTCATGCCTATCATCCCAGCACTTTGGGAGGCTGAGGCGAGTGGATCACCTGAGGCCAGTAGCTTGAGACCAGCCTGGCCAACATGGTGAAACCTCTTCTCTACTAAAAATACAAACATTAGCCGGGCGTGGTGGTCCACACCTGTAATCCCAGCTATTCAGAAGGCCAAGGCAAGAGAATCGCTTGAACCCGGGGGGCAAAGATTGCAGTGAGCTAAGATCACGCCACTGCACTCCAGCCTGGGTGACAGAGTGAGACTCTCAAAAAAACAAAAACAAAAAAAACCAGAAATGACTCAAATGTTTACAGTGATTACTTCTGGATGGGATTATGATAATTGTTTCTCTACTGTTCTAAAAAACTTTCTGTTCTTTCCAAATGTTTAATATTGAGCACTTATTTTACAATCATTAAACAAAGAAATGACAACAACTGTTAAAAAAAAATTCTTAAGAACTGAAAGGCAAACACCACCACCACTAAAGCCATGTCCCCCAGATCTAGGTTGTGAGTCACATGATACCACACTTCAGAGGCAGCATGTCTCAAGGCCTCTCCAATGTGTGTCAGGGACAGCAGTGGGAGTAGGGCCCTCTGAGTCAGCCTCTTTGGCCTGGGATGCTGCAGGAGATCTTAGCAAAGATTCAAGATTTTCACTGAGTCATTTGCCTGTGGCATTGATCTGCTCACTCAAGTCGTCCGGTGTTTTGGTGTGAGGGAGGCTAAAGAGGAAAAACAGCTGTTTAGTTTCTCATTGATTTGTATTGTCATTGAGCAATACCTGGAGCCCAAGTGGGTGTCTTTTATTCTGTGGCCTCCACAGCTGGGTCAGTGTGGAAGGCTTCAGACCCTGAGAAATTGTTCCTGGGAGTCAATTATTTTAATAAGTGAGATATCAGATTATATTCACAGAAAGAGGCTTCCCTGGCACTGTAAGGGCAGCCAGGAATAAAATAAAAATGCTTCTTCAGTGAAGATAATTGTCCAAATTGAAGACATAGGAAATATTTCTAATTTGCCTGTGTATTTGGTGAACATTTCTCTCTCTCTCTCTCTTTCTCTCTTTCTCTCTCTCTCTCTTTCTGTCTCCATAAATGAAGACATGGGAAAATCTATTAAAAATTAAATTAAAATGCAACACTTTTACATAAGCAAAATTCCCAACACTCTCCTTACTTTACCTCAGCGCAACCAAATGTGAGTTAAATCTCTTCCCTTTCCCATGGGACACTAACATCTTGGTGGCCCAGCTCAGTAGCTAAGCATAGAGTAATGAGTTTGTTAAATAATTTCAATTACATTGTTTTTGAGATTCCAGGGTCACAGGGAAATTCTGACCTGAATTATCTGGATGAACTGTCACAATTGTGCACTGCCTTGTTCAAATTTGGCAAGTGCTGAGAAGCACTCATCCAAGGGGTAGATCTGGACTTCAGCTCATGCAGCATAATAGAATTTCAGGCTCAGTGATTTCTAATCTGTTACCACTTGCCATTTTCTACTTGAAGAGGGCAGACACCTTCACTGATCTCTGTTTCTATTTCATCTTTTGAAAAATTGGGATGATAATGGTTATCTGGTTTACATGCTTGTCAGGAGGAGTTATTTTAAAGCACTTTACAAATATAAAAATGTACAATAAAATTGCAGAGTCGGATGCAGCAACCCCTGTATCCTTTGAGGAATCTATCACAATTCATACCCCTCCCAAGCCAACTTTTCTGGTACTACTCTGGAAAATTGTGCTTATACAGTTAAAATTTTTATTTTCAAAAAGTTGTGTAATTCCCTTTTTCAGCCATTTTTTTGTTATAAGAAATGCAATTAAAAACATACTTTTCTTTCCAAATAGAAGAGCCTATTCTGCCTTATAAGAATTCTTGTTTGAAAGATTGAAGGACAAATGAAGTCATACAACTTCTCTGTTTGATACCATATTGAACTCAAATGAACACATTTTGAGGTAAGAAATGAGCCTGGAAGATTTTTCTTTTTCCTTTTTTCTTTTTTTGAGATGGAGTCTTGCTTCATTGCCCAGGCTAGAGTGCAATGGCGCAATCTTGGCTCACTGCAACCTCTGCCTCCTGGGTTCAAGTGATTCTCCTGCCTCAGCCTCCTGAGTAGCTGGGATTACAGGAGTGCTCCACCAGGCCTCACTAATTTTTTGTATTTTTAGTACAGACGGGTTTTCACCATGTTGGCCAGGTTGGTCTCAAACTCCTGACCTCATGATCCACCCGCCTTGGCTTCCCAAAGTGCTGGGATTACAGGCGTGAGCCACTGTGCCTGGCAAGAGATAGAATTTTTCACAAAAATAACTCATACCAGAAACTTTGTAGGGCCCCCCCCCCCCATGCCCATAATCTTTAGGAAACAAATTCTAGTGTCACCTATTTCCTGATACCTTCTGTAACGACCAGGTCATATTCTGAGTTCCTACAGCACTCAGTGTTTCTCATCGGAGCTGTAGCAATGGAGTAATAAATGGCACTGCTCAGGAAGAGAGAATTCAGAAAGAAAAGAGCAGGGCCTAGAAAAGGAACAAACTTATCGGATGTGTAGAGAAAGAATCTGCAAAGCAAGTAATAAAATCCAGAAAAACGTGGTATCATGGTGGTCACAAAAAAAAGAGTGGTTAAATTTTCGAAAATGGAGACAAACCACTCACCATGATCGTGCCATCTGAATAGAAACACAGAAACGACGACAAAAAAATGGCTAAAGAAAGAAGGTCAACAACCATGTCAAATGCTTTGGATATTAAGAAGTGTTCAGATGGATTTAGCAAGTAGAAAGTCACTGACACTTGGTGCACAACCAGACCTCAATGTATTTAGGAGGAAACTGTTATTTTGGAACAATTGAAAGCTTTCATTTGGCTGAGAAATATCAACTCATTCTTAAATAGGTATGTTAGAAGGAGCCTCTGGGCCTGATATCTCCTTGATTACAAGGAAAATGAATAATAGTTGCGTCTGATAACCATGACATATCACCCCTATATTTGCTTGTACCTTTCAGCAGCTCAGAACATTGTTGAAAACACTAATTATCCGAATATCCCCAACAGGGAAGTGTTAAAACCTGCCTTGTGCAACTGTCAATCTCTGATGATTAGATAAAAACAATTATGAGTTGTAGCTATTGTTATTTACTTCCCAAGAGCCAAATTACACAGGTATCTGATTGCTGAAGCAATGTCTGGATGTACCATGAAATTCCACATGCATGTACAGTATAAACACCTCTGGCTATCACCTTATCTAATTTTGATCAGATACAGGTTAATCCCCTCCTGTATCTTTATATATCCTGAATTTGGCTCATCCACCTGAACTTTGCCATAATTTACTCTCAATTTATGTGATGGAGTTGTTGTCATTTTCCTTTTCTTTTTCTTTTTCTTTTTTTTTTTTTTGAGGCCAAGTCTCTTTCTGTCACCCAGGCTGGAGTGCAATGACGCGATCTCAGCTCACTGCAACCTCTGCCTCCCGGGTTCAAGTAATTCCCCTGCCTCAGCCTCCTAAATAGCTGGGACTACAGGTGCATGCCACCATGCCTGGCTAACTTTTTGTATTTTTAGTAGAGACGGGGTTTTACCGTGTTAGCCAGGATGGTCTCATGATCCGCCCGCCTCCGCCTCCCAAAGTGCTGGGATTACAGGCATGAGCCACCGCGCCCAGCCTCATTTTCTCTATCTGTCTGCTTAATCAGGTTTTGCAAGTTTCACCACATTTCCTCAACTAAACTTCATTTTACCACCCAAGCAAACTTCATTATAATTATTTTATTTTTCTGATGACATCAGATTTTTGTAGGGGTACCTATTAGCTAGAGATACTTAGATTTTATTTTCCCAGCATGTGACTATTTCCCATTCTATACAACACAATGGCAAGAGCAGGAGTATGTTTTTGGACAATTAAAGAGAGAAAAGGCTGGGCGCGGTGGCCCATGCCTCTAATCACAGCACTTTGGGAGGCTGAGGCGGGCAGATCATGAGGTCAGGAGATTGAGACCATCCTGGCTAACACGGTGAAACCCCATCTCTACTAAAAATACAAAAAATTAGCCGGGCGTGGGTGGTGGGCGCCTGTAGTCCCAGCTACTCTGGAGGGTGAGGCAGAATGGCGTGAACCCGGGAGGCACAGCTTGCAGTGAGCCGAGATCGCGCCACTGCACTCCAGCCTGGGCGGCAGAGCGAGACTCCGTCTCAAAAAAAAAAAAAAAAAAAAAAGAGAGAGAGAGAAAAAATAACTCAGCTTCATTTAGATTTCTATTATTCTTCTCTGATCCATATAGTGGATGTTCACAGAAGTGTAGGAACCAAAACTATGCAAGTTAAACTGTGAATTTTAGAAGTTTATAGCAGTGATGTGGAAGGCTGACCAAAGTTGGCGCTTTGGTCTCACTATGAGCCATAGTAATAAATACATTAATAATGTCCACAAATAACAGTAGACAGCATTTAGTAAGGGCCTGCGCCAAGCCAGGCACTGTTTTCAGCTTAAGTCTCACAGCCTTATGAAGTAGATTCTGTCCCATCTTAGAGCAAGTTGGTCTGAGGATCCTCAAGGGTAAGTCTCTTGCCAAAGATCAACAGAGGTAGTGAGTTCAGAACTGGGATTTAAATCCAGGCTGTTCTATTTCTAGTCCACAATTCTGCCTCAACTGCTTCTCTACATTTTAGGCACACGTTTGAATACTGAAAATTTGTGTCACAGAGTTGGAGATGTTTCTTCTTCTAGGCCCCAAACCGGAGCGGGGTGCAGTGGCTCATGCCTGTAATCCCCACTACTTGGGAAGCTGAGGCGGGAGGATCGCTTGAGCTCAGGAGTTTGAAGATACAGTGAGCTATGATTCTGCCACTGCACTCTAGCCTGGGCAACAGAACAAGATCTTATCTCTAAAAAAAAAAAAAATTAAAATTTTAACACAAGGGCCCAAACAAGTCAACAGTAATTACAACATGATCATTACTACTGTCTAATAACATCTCGCAGTGCTTTAAACATACGTAGTCACCATTCTGTCCACTTGGTTGCCTGTAATATTAACTCAGTAAGTAGGAATACTTCCTGCCCTGACTAATATACTCATAAATATATGCTCCAAGTCAAGGGTCTTGCAGGTTCTGATTTAAAAAACACAATTTTTTTGAGGGTCACTGGCTTTACATTACCTCATTCTTTTCAAGTTCCTTTGTGCGTAAAACATCCTATGCTCAGTTATATGATCTGTTCAACCTCCTGCTTGACAGATATGAAAACAGTGCTCTCATGTAATTTACATTTTTACATATTTAGCAGTACACCTTTGTGCTATGTTATATTGTTTGAGAACTAATCTGTTTTTCTGATAGCTGGAAGTCTAAGTGAAAAGATTATACATGAAAATAATTCATGTTTATTATCACTAGGAGAAAGTAAGACAATTTAGTTTGATTCACAAGCATTTGAATCCCTATTGTGTCAGACATTGTATTGGAAACTGGGGATACAAGGAAGATATAACCTCATCTCTCAGAGTTCCCTAGTTATCCCATACATATATACAATTATTATTTGTCAATTAAATTTTTTAAAAAAATGTAGAAAGGAGTTTCCAAGTAAGAAAAATCATAGCGAAATGGTGTAATTGGTATGATAACAGTTAATTAGCTATAGTATGAAAATACAGAGGAAGATCTAACTAAGTTGGGGATTATTAAAGAAAATTTAAATTAGCTGGGTGTGGCTGCAGACGCCTGTAACCCCAGCTACTTGGGAGGCTGAGGCAGGGGAATTGCTTGAACTCAGGTGGTGGAGGTTGCAGTGAGATGAGATCACTGGGTAACAGAACAAGACTCCATCTCAAATAAAATTAAAAATAAAGAAAATTGGACAGAGATGTGGCATTTGAATTGTCTTTCAGATTAAGAAGAAAGTTACCAGTTAGCCAATTCAAATGTAAGATTTACAAACATAGAGTACAGCATGAGAAAAGGTGTGGAGGTACAAAAAGAATAATGTTTTTGGGGGGAGAATAGCAAGTACTCTGGGGGTGGCCAAAGTTTGAGTTGTGTGGTTTTGGTGGTGGATGGAGATGCAGGAAGATTAGGAAGTAGATTGAGATCAGATTGAGAAAGGTCTTCCAGACCAGATGAAAAATTTTGCCATATTTAGGCAATAGGGAGCCCCAGAAATTGTTCAACCATCATCAGCTTTACATTTCACTATGGTAATTTGGCTTCATAAGAAGCATGGGTTGGAGGTTGATAAGAGCAGACTCCAAGGGGCCAATTCATTAAACTCAACTGCCAATAATGCAAGAGACAATGAAAGCCAGAATGAACACAGTGACCATGGATGCCAGAGGCATTTCTAGGATTTTTTGTAGAAGACTTAAGAGACCATTTGGGAGTGGAGGAAGGCAGAAGATAAGGGGAAAGAAGGAGTTGATGTCTTTGATGACTGATGGCACTTTTGCTAAGATGAAGAATAAATTGTAGCAAGAATAAATTGACTGGGCGCAGTGGCTCATGCCTGTAATCCAACTATTTTGAGAGGCTGAGGTGGGTGGATCACCTGAGGCCAGGAGCTCGAGACCAGCCTGGCCAACATGGTGAAACCGCATCTCTACTAAAAAGAACAAAAATTAGTGGGGCATGGTGGCGGGTGCCTGTAATCCCAGCTATTCGGGAGGCTGAGGCAGGAGAATTGCTTGCACCTCGAAGGTGGAGGCTGCAGTGAATGAGATCAAGTTATTGCATTCCAGCCTGGACAACAGGAGCAAAACTCTGGCTCAAAAAAAAAAAAAAGAAAAAAAAAGTATAAATTGGGGGAGGGGAGGAGATATAGGATTCCTGTTGGAATGTATTGAGTTTGAGATTCCAGCCTGGACATATGGCACTCTTGAGTTGTTTCCTAGGCGATCATATCACTGTCTTGATGATATCTTTAATCACACATATCACTTGTGGGGAAAGAAGAAACTTCAAGAGTTTTACACACCAATCCTTTACTTTGCCATCTAGACAAATTATATTTTTACCAATGCCATTTTTTGTTGTTATTTTGTGGGTTCTGCTTAAAACTTCCCCTGTATTTTTCTAATTATGGTAACCTAGGGAAAACATCAAATTATGTTGATAAAATTGGCTACAATCTGGCTCTAATGATAATAGCTTAGAATCATGAAGCAGCAATATTTTATCCTGAGAGCAAACAAACTTTATCCTGAACACATGTGTTCTTTTGCCTTATTCATCTAATGTTACTTGAAATTTTATTTTTCCACTTTGAATAGTAGATTCTGCCAACTGTTTTAAAAGCTTTTCTCTTTTTAGGGGAGGAGGGGAACAGCTTTTCTCCCTTTTGTCTGATAACTGAGGAGTGAAGATTTAATTGGTGAGAAAAATATACACACTATAAACCTCAGAATGTTCCCACTGCTTTTAATGTTTGATGTGCCTGACAGATTACCCTTTCAAAACAGATAATAGGATAGGTGGTGCTGGAAAAAACTTTTCCATCCAAGACAAAACCACATGGACATTGAAAAGAACTGGCATTTGCCTAGACATTTAGTGGGGGACATGTCCTTAGGGCACAGATTCCATAGTGAAAGGCTCTTCTCCCCCTTCCACCCACTCCAGCTCACTCTAGAAGGTATAATGGAAAGAACTCTGAGCAAGAATCAGGAAATTGGCCTTTGTTCCTGACTGTGCCACTTTGTGGAACTGGGCAGATCTTACCTCATTCTGTGCTTTAGCAGCTTCATTTGCAAAAATTAATGATTACCTCAAATGATTTCTGATTTTAGCCAAAATTAAATACAGTAGTTTTAAAACAACTGCTACATATTAACTACTTACGTATGTAATTTTGCACTCAATATAAATTATATTATGAAAAAGAAACTCAACCTATGTTAACCATCCCTGTACTGATGAGGAAACTAAGACTTAGGAAAAAGAAGTGATTTATTCAGTATTGGGCAGTTAGTGAGCATTTTTGAGCCAAGGTCTTACTTTAATCAGAGCCCTTTGCATAATATTGTACTGTTACTAAACACTTTCTATTATTTGACTAGAGGAACACAACATATTGATGCATTTGAAACAATAAAATAATAAATATTTTTCCTTACCCTCGGCAGAAACAGAGGATGATGAGAAACATTGACTAAAAATTTAATCAAGCCTTAAGGACAAATAATATCACAGTTTTGAATAGGAGATTGGGTACGTTGGAAGTAATTATGAAGAGGTGTTTTAACTCAGCAATAGGCTCTTTCTTATTCCTGCTAGGAATGAAGAAGCACAAATTGAAAGTGAAGAAGGAGGAAATAAAACACTGACTCTATGTGTAAGAAAGGTGACTTGCAAATTATGAGGCAGTTAGGAAAATGTTTATTTTTTCTTATCATTTTATAGGCTGTATATATTTGAGAATTAATATTTGTCCTTTGGAGGGTGTGTGTGTATGTGTATGTTGGAGCTTTGTGTGTGTTTTAGTCCATTTTCCTACTGCTATGAAGAAATGCCCGAGACAGTAATTTATAAAGAAAAAGAGGTTTAATGGACTCACAGTTCCACAGGGCTGTGGAGGCCTCACAATCATGGTGGAAGGTGAAGGAGGAGCAAAGGCACATCTTACATGGTGGCAGGCAAGAGCGTGTGTGCAGGGGAATTGCCCTTTATAAAACCATCGGATCTCATGAGACTTATTCACTATCACAAGGACAGCATGGGAAAAACTTATTCCCATGATTCAATTACCTCCCACCAGCTGCCCCTCAAGACACATGGGGATTATGGGAGCTACAATTCAAGATGAGATTTGGGTGGGGACACAGCCAAACTGTATCAGTGTGCCTGTGTGTATGCATGTGCATGTATATAAATTTTTTCACTAGTGACTGATGGACCATCTATAAAATAAATAAAAGAGAAGAGACAGGGTCTCACTTTGCCTCCTAGGTTGGAATACAATGGCATGACCATAGCTCATTGCAGCCTCTAATTCCTGGGCTCAAGTGATCCTCCCTTCTGAGTAGCTGGGATTACAGGCATGTGCCATTATGCCCAACTAATGTTTTGTTTGTTTGTTGTGGAGATGGGAGATGGGAGTACTGCTATGTTACTCAGGCTGGTCTTGAACTCACTCCTGGCCTTAAGTGATCCTCTGGCTTTAGCATCCTAAACCACTACAATCTTAAAAAGGACCAGTTTCCTGGATTGCCTCTCTCCCTCCATCATCCACCATCTGCCATCAACTCTACAGAGTCAAGGGCTATCCCTGCTTTTCAATAGAAGCCCTCAAGAAGTCACTCCATAGGGACTATCTTGGGCTTTGGGAAGTGTACAGGGTTGGGGTGGGTGGGAAGGTGAGGAGGAAAGGCCACTGTTTCAGGTGGGGTTGGAGGGAGATGGAAAATGGACCACAGAGATTCAGAGAACAGGCCCTTTGTGGAAAGGGGGAGACCAAATAATGCTGCGTTGTGAAAGGTGAAACAGGCTGCAAACAGAAGGAGCCCACAGGAAGCCCTGCTCTGAGCAGCTGAACATTCTGGGGTCCTCAGACTCTGATAAAAAAGCACATTTAGCCTACAGCTTTAGGCCCTTCCTCCTACCCTTGTGGACTCTGCCACAGACATGCCCTCCAAATTGATTCTATCCACTTGTCTCTAGTCTACTGCTATTATTTTAGTCTAAGGCCTTCTCCCCGCTTTCCTGGGTTATGGTCACAGACTCCTATCTGAGTTCCCAGCACCAGGTGCCCAGTTGTTTTCATCTCTTAACACATTCCACATATTATAGCAAGAGAGATCTTTCTCAAATGCAAATCAGACCTTGTTGCATCCCAATCTCAACCCCTTTAGTTGCTCTTCTCTTTGCCCTCATGGTCAAGTTCAAGCTCTCTAGTGTGGGGGCAGATGTTCCTTTATAATTTTTCTGCTTATGTCTCCTGCCTCAGGCCTCACAATTCTCCACCTCACAGATGATGTCTCAGCCATGATGAGTTCCTCTCAAATCCTTTAGGTTTCAGAGATGTCATTTCCCCTGGGAACATTTTCCCGACTCTTCCTTCCAAGCATATGTCTGTCTTTATGTTCCCATAGCACCTGATCATTGGATCATGGTAGGGTTTATCACGGTCTCGTATTTGTCTGCTTACTTGTCTGTAATCTTCACTTCTCAAATGTGTCTTCTTTGTTCATCATTGTAACTCCTTTCCCCAGAATGTTCTCAGATATTTACACCCATCTTCCCCCTCTGTGAAGGGAATAAATGGATATATAACACTGTATTAGTCCATTCTCATGCCACTATGAAGAAATATCCAAGACTGGGTAATTTATAAAGAAAAGAGGTTTAAATGATTACAGTTCTGCATGGTTGGGGAGAACTCAGGAAACTTACAATTATGGCAGAGGCACCTCTTCACGGGGCGGCGGGAGAGAGAATAAGTGCAAGCAGGGGAAATGCCAGATGCTTCTAAAACTATCAGATCTGGTGAGACTCACTCACTATCACAAGAACAGCACGGGGGAAACCACCCCCCATGATCCAATTGCCTCTACCTGGTTCCACCCTAGACATGGTGATTATGGGAATTAAAATCCAAGGTGAAATTTTGGTGGTGATACAGAGCCAAACCATATTAAGCACCATCCTCAAAATAGCCTTCCAGCTGAAGACAGCTAAGGCACTCATGCAGTCTAATTTTGTCTCAGACAAATAATTTTACCTTTGAATCATTGTTCATTAATCTAGATTTTATCCTGAGGCCCTAAAAATTGTTTATCATCTTCTGGGAGATCTTAGTCCTAGATGGTGTTTTATTCCACAGGTTAAATTTAAACTTGGGCCAAATCTCCATCTTTGTGGCCTGTGAGTACTGAATTTGGGACTGAAGGCCTGGGACTAACTGGAAGTGTGGAAAAGGAGGAGGGTGTGGCACTGCCGTCAATTATTTTTTTTTTTTAGGATTTCTGGTGGAAAAGGAGAGACACTCAGGAATCCCCAGATAAACATGGTTTAGCTTTTGTAGTCAGATCCTTTCCCCAAATTTACTGCTTCTTTCTCCACCACTTCTCAACCCCCCAAACTGAACTTGCCTCTTCAACACACTCCCTTGTGCCCTATAGACAGTCACAAGCTTGACCTATAGAGAGCATGTATTTCTTGAGGCAACGAAGGTAGGAAACCCTATTCTAAAATGTTTCTTACACTTTTGGCTCTGTCTAAATTCTCCATTTTTCAATTAAAATGGAAACGAGATTAGAATTCTATTCTAGTTATGGATATAATCAGAACACAATAAAGCAGAAAGATTGCTTCAGGCTCTTCTGTTAACGTTACATTTATTCAACAACTCTTTATGGGGACTTGCTGTGAGTGAGGCACCAGGCTAGGCACCGCAGCTACAAAGGTGAAGAGAACATAGGCTCTTCTTCAAAGAAACTTACACTGTAAGCTTTATAGTTATGAAATCATGATTGCTTACCTTAAATGTTCTTGACCTACATTCTTAGATATTTTGAGTCTTGAGAAATTTGTTTGTTTATTTTTTTCATTATTATACAATGTCAATTAGCTCAGTGGAATCCAAGATGCTTGGCTAGCCTTCTGATCCAAGATAGTGGACCAAACATTTGTATTTACTCATTGTGCCCCTCCATACTTCTCTGAAATAAAAGTGTAGATCTTCAAAATTAAACATATCTATAAAGCAAAGGGAACAGAAGGGGACATTATCAGCAGATTAGACATTCCAAAAATTTTTTAGAAAATAAAAGGTAAATTGAATAGTAAGACACGGAATTATTAGATGTGTTTGGAAAACCAACAGCATGAACAAGATAATCCAAGAAAAACAAGTTGTCCCTTGGAGAAAATGGAAGGAATTTGAGAAATATAGAAGTGAACTAAACAATAAATATAGTCATCCCTTGGTATCTGTTGGGGACTGATTCCAGGACCTCCCTCAGATACCAAAATTTGGATGCCCAAGTCTCTGATATAAAATGGTACAGTATTTGCATACAGCCTATGCACATCCTACTGTATACTTTAAGTCATCTTTAGATTACTTATAATACCTAATACAATGTAAATGCTTTGTAAATACTTGTTATATTGTATTGTTTAGGGAATAATGAGAGGAAAAAAAGTCTGTTCATGTTCAGTACAGATGCAACTTTTTTTTTTTCCAGAATATTTTTAACCTATGGTTGGTTGGAATCCACAAACGTAGAACCCGGCTACAGAGAGCTGACTGTAATTAAAACCAACAGCTTCTATTTGGTATACTGAAAGAGAATTGGGAAATCATTAAATCCATAAAATAAGAACAGGATGGAGTGAAAAAAGCTGGACTCTGTGACGAAATGGACATATATATGGATAAGAATCAGGAAAGTTTTCATAAAGGAAGTGCCAAACTGAGCTAGTTGGTCAAATGAACTATTCTCCAGGTGGATAGGGCAGGGCATTTTAGGCAGAGGAAGCAACAAAGCACAGAGTGAAGCCCAGGAAACTACAGGTAGCTGCAGGGAGATGACGGGGCTACAGTGTGCATGGAGAGAGGCCAACATGGTGAGGTAGGCAGGAGGAGCTCCTGAAGGGCTCCAGCCTGGGAAGCCAGGCTAAAGAAATGGCATTCTATCTTGTCAGTAATAAGAAGCACTGACATTTTGTAGAGATGATGAATTGAGGAAGGGATTTATGTGGTCAATTGTGGTTCTGGCTGATCCCCCTGAGTGCTGTCTGCTAGAAGGATTCCAAGGGTTAAGTCCTGAGGCGTGAAGAAGAACCGATCTGTAAGATAGCTTAACTCAGGTGGTAGCATTGATAAGGGTGTGGGGTGTGTGTGTGAGGGGGATACAAAGTTATTAAGGTGGTAGAATTGATGGCAACATTTATCTTGACAGAGAATACAGGATGAGGAGCAGATTTCAGAGGAATATAATGAGCCCTTTTTTAGATCTTTGTGAATGTTCAGAAATGGCAGCTGGTGTTGCATAATTGCAAAATTGGGGCTTAGTTAGTTATTGGCTTCTGAGAACGTAACTGCAGTTTTTTTCTTTCCCTCTGTCCCACTCTTTGAAAGGGGGTGGGGCTCAAAGAGTAGTGTGTATGTGTGTGTGGGGGGGAGGGGGGTAAATACTTATATACAAATTTCTTTAGATTTTTCTTTATCTCCTTCACTCCTTTTCAACATTTTGGCTGGTTGTTCTGATATTACCAAGGTAATCCACAATTATGGCAAATATTCAAACAAAACAAATTGTAGAAAGTCCAGAAAAAAAACCTCTGAAGTACCTTTTCCAGAGACCACCATCGTGAACAGTTTGGTCTACAGAATTACAAATCTTTTGAAGTATATACTATATTCTTTTATCTGACCACTCATTATATTTTATGGGATCTTAGTATTATTGCTTTTAAATTCATTTCTTATATTTTAAATTTGAAATACTTCAAAATATGCAGAAAAGTAGAAAAAATAACATTAACACCATATACTTACCATGTAGATTTAAGAGAAATCTACACTTTGCCAAATTTCCTTTTTTTTTTTTTTTGAGACAGTGTCTTGCTCTGTCACCCAGGCTGGAGTGCAGTGGTGCGATCTCGGCTTACTGCAACCTCTGCCTCTTGGGTTCAAGCAATTCTCCTGCTTCAGCCTCCTGAGTAGCTGGGATTACAGGTACTCACCACCATGCTTGGCTAATTTTTGTATTTTTAGTAGAGATGGGGTTTTGCCATGTTGGCCAGGCTGGTCTCGAACTCCTGACCTCAAATGATCCACCTGCCTCGGCCTCCCAAAGTGCTGGGATTACAGGCATGAGCCACCGCACCCGACCAAATCTCCATTTTTGTAAATAATTTTTCAGATATAGAAAACTACCCAATTATGGCTGGGAACGGTGGCTCATGGCTGTAATCCCAGCACATTGGGAGGCCAAGGCAGGCGGATCATTTGAGGTCAGGAGTTCGAGACCAGCCTGGCCAGCATGGTGAAATCCCGCCTCTATAAAAAATATAAAAATTAGCCGGGCATGGTGGCAGGTGCCTGTAGTCCCAGCTACTTGGGAGGCTGAGGGAGGAAAATCACTTGAACCTGGGAGGCGGAGGTTGCAGTGAGCTGAGATAGCACCATTGCACTCCAGACTGGGTGACAAGAACAAGACTCTGTCTCAAAAAAAAAGAAAAGAAAAGTAAGAAAACTACCTGATTACTATTACTTCTCTCTCTCTTTCTCTCTCTCTCTCTCTCTGTATTCTAGAGGTTTGCAGTACCCTGAAGCTGGTGTGAATCAACCTCACGCTTTTTTTTTTTTTTTTTTTTTTTGAGGTGGAGTCTCGCTCTGTCACCCAGGCTGGAGTGCAATGGTGCAATCTTGGCTCACTGCACCTCCACCTCCTGGGTTCAAGCGATTCTCCTGCCTCAGCCTCCCAAGTAGCTGTGATTACAGGCATACACCGCCATGCCCAGCTAATTTTTTGTATTTTTAGTAAAGATGGGGTTTCACCATGTTGGCCAGGCTGGTCTACATAAGTAATCCATAAGCAATACAGTATATAGTAATATTTTTATTATTCTATTATTTCTATTGAATGTTTATATTCATAGTATCATACTGTACACATCCTTTTGCAATTTGCTTTCTTTAGAAGCAACAATATATTGAGATTTATCATGTTGCTTAGTGTAGATTGCTTACTTTTTTTTTTTGATGGAGTTTCCCTCTTGTTGCCTAGGCTGGAGTGCAATGGCGTAATCTCGGCTCACCGCAACCTCTGTCTCCTGGATTCAAGAGATCCTCCTGCCTCAGTCTCTCGAGTAGCTGGGATTACAGGCATGCACTACCACACTCGGCTAATTTTGTATTTTTAGTAGAGATGGGCTTTCTCCATGTTGGTCAAGCTGGTCTAGAACTCCCAACCTCAGGTGATCTGCCCGCCTGGGCCTCCCAAAGTGCTGGGATTACAGGTATGAGCCACTGTGCCCGGCCAATTATTTACTTTTTAATTTATTTTATGATACACAATTTGTCTCTTTATCTCACTTTATTTTTTGATTTTTTTTTTTAAACCAGGATCTCACTCTGTCACCCAGGCTGGAGTGCAGTGGCGTGATCTCGGCTCACTGCATCCCCTGCCTTCCAGGTGCAAGCAATTCTCCTGCCTTGGCCTCCTGAGTAGCTAGGACTATAGGGTGTACCACCACATCTGGTTAATTTTTGTATTTTAGTAGAGACGGTATTTTGTCATGTTGGCCAGGCTGGTCTTGAACTGCTGGCTTTGAGCAATTTGCCCGCCTCGGCCTCCAAACTCACTTTATTTTTTAGATATTGTTAACGGTACTATGGGCAGTATCCTTGAACATCTCTCTTTGTATAAATGTGAAAGACATTCATAGACATGAGACTAAAGGAGGTGCCCATAGTCAACCATGCTAGGCATTGACAAATGGCTTCCTAAAGGGGTAATACCTGTGTACATTGCCACTAGCAATTTGTACACTTTCTTGATTCCTTTCACTCTTGTCAAAACTTACTCTTTTTTGAATTTAAAATTATTGGCCAGGCATGGTGGTTCATGACTGTAATCTCCCAGCACTTTGGGAGGCTGAGGCAGGTGGATCACCAGAAATCAGGAGTTTGAGACCAGCCTGGCCAAACATGGTGAAACCCTGTCTCTACTAAAAGTAGAAAAATTAGCTGGGCATGGTGGTGGGTGCTTGTAATACCAGATACTTGGGAGGCTGAGGCAGGAGAATCGTTTGAACCTGGGAGGTGGAGGCTGCAGTGAGCCAAGATGGCACCACTGCACTCCAACACGGGGGACAGAGCGAGACTCTGTCTCAAAAATAAAATAAAATAAAATAATTGTCAATATTGTTGGTTATGAAATGCTATCTCATTATTGTTTAAAGAGGCATTTCCCTTGATAACTAGTGAGGTTGAATTTTGTTTTCCAGATGTGCATGAGCCATTGGTTTTTTTCTGTTATGCATTTTCTATTCATATACTTTGACCACATGATATGTGCCTAGTCATAACCCATCAAACTCTTCTTTCTCTCAGATACTTCACTTTATGGAAATCTTTTTCACGTTTATCCCTCAAACCCAGAATTTTGAGTGTCATACCTGTTCTAACATAAATTTGAGGAAAATGAAGGCTAATTCAGAATAAAGAACTATATAAGCAGATGGACAGTGTGTTCTCCTCTAAATAGGGGTGCTAGGATAAGAGGCGGTAGGATGAATGCACAGCCTCAAAATCCACCACCCACTAAAGACCTCACAGTACATGATGACATTAGCATGCTGTGCCAGCATTTCTACCTACCACGATGACCTGGAATGAAGGACAAAAGGGGCAATTGTTAAGTCCTGTGCGTAAACTTTGGAAGAGAACATACCTTGCTTTAAACCATTAAGGAGGCAGGCAATAGATTCCTGTACAGGGTGGCTTAGCCAAAAGTGGCTGGTCTTGTTCTCATTTATATGGTTTATAATGATTCTAAATCATTCTTGGAGAAAAGCAGACTCATTTCATCTCCCTTTAATTAGGATTTCTGTTTCTGCAATATTTTAGTGGCATTTATGTCAAATGTTTTCTTTTGATAACTTCTCCCTTTTACTGTCTTTTTTCTTTTTTTTTAAACTTTTATTTTAGGTTCGGGGGTACATGTGAAAATTGGTTACATAGGTAAACTCATGTCAAGAGGGTTTGTTGTACAGATGATTCATCACCCAGGGATTAAGCTCAGTACTCAATAGTTATCTTTTCTGCTCCTCTCCCTCCTCCTACTTTCCACCCTCAAGTAGACCCCAGAGTCTGTTGTTTTCTTCTTTGTGTTCATAAGTTCTCATAATTTAGCTCCCACTTATATGTGAGAACACGCAGTATTTGATTTTCTGTTCCTGCGTTAGTTTGCTGATGATAATAGCCTCCAGCTCCATCCATGTTCCTGCAAAAGCCATGATCTTGTTCCTTTTAATTTACTTTTTACTATTCTGATTAGAGAGTGGCCATGCTCCGTGCTCCATATGGATATTCTTTGGAAACAAAGCATTTTTGAAATGGTATGATTGGGGCTAGTAAAAGAGAACAGAAAGAATTGTGAACAGGGTCTCCTCCAGTACAGATGGTTAAAGAACACAAATAGGGAAGAGTGATGAGTGACCTCCATTTAATTGGGCGCCCAAGCTCTTGGCTGCTCCAGCATGGGTTGCCATCCTGACTGATCCCTTGGCTCAGAAACAGATATGGTGCTATCAGGAACGCAAGGCCAGTATCTGAATATTGCAGCAGAGACTGCTCCCATTTCAGAAAGCAACCCAGATTAAAGTTGATGATTCAGTTTCAATAAATGCTTCCTTTTTTATAAAAGGCATTTAACATCACTCTTTCCCCTGGTAATATGGAATTAGCTTTTGGGATCAACTGGAAAATGTCAGAGGGCGATTGTAAAAGGCCACCTGCTAACCATAGGAAGCTGGGCTGATACAGAATGCCAGGTTAACTTAAGGTCGATAATGGTTACTTCCTTGTCACTTTTTACATGCATCCTTGCTCTGCAGTGGGGGTCATAAGAAGTAAGATGCATGCAAAGTGAATTTCTAGAAGTCAGCTCCTCTGAGAAGTATTCTCTGACCACACATTCCTACTAGTCCCCACATACGCTGCTGATCTCCCCATCTTCACCCCCATTGTTGAAATTGCTCCCTCATTGTAACTGTTCACTCATCTGTCTCCACCATAAAGCTTAGGCTCCTAGAAAGTCAGGACCAGAGCTAGTACAGTGCCCCATGTTCTTATGGAATGATTTTAGTGCCTTGAGTTTGGTGTGGTGAACAGAGCTGGTGGCCAACTGTCGTGAGGCCCCAGTCCTTTTTGTCATGCTTTCCCTCCCAGCCCCTCCTTGACCACTCTTTCACCTCCATCTTTCTACTTATATAGAGACAAATAATAAGATGCTTGTACAAAGGGTGTACTTGTATTATCCCATTTGTATTGATATTCCACAACAGCAGATTAGGTTTTTTTGTTTGTTTGTTTTTTGATAGAGTCTTGCTCTGTTGCCCAGGCTGGAGTGCAATGCGTGATCTCGGCTCACTGCAACCTCTGCCTCCCGGGTTCAAGTGATTCTCCTGCCTCAGCCTCCTGAGTAGGTAGGACTACAGGCACCCACCACCAAGCCCGGCTAATTTTTGTATTTTTAGTACTGACGGGGTTTCACCATATTGGCCAGGCTGGTCTTGAACTCCTGACCTCAGGTGATCTGCCCGCCTCGGCCTCCCAAAGTGCTGGGATTACAGGTGTGAGCCACTGTGCCTGGCCTGATAAGGTTTAAAGATTAAATGCCATGTCGTTAAATTTGCAAATCTCTCGAACAGGAAAATCAGGAACAATGACAACATTTGGAGCTTCCCAGAAGGTAACAACTGTGGGGAGTTTTGTGGGCATCTGAGAGAAGTACACACACAGATGGTTTGCCTTTCATTGGTCCATTCTTGCCCAGAAGGCGCCACTAACTGAAACAAAGAAGCCTCATATGAGAAGGACATGGGGTCACAGCAGCTTTTGGGGTGGCCCTGGGTCCTTGATCTGGTCTTTCTCTGGCTCATTTTGTATTGCTCACTTTGTTACTTCACAATCCAGGGCTTGTGACATTTTTCTTCTCTGGAGTGGAAATGACAGAGCTGCAGAACACGAGTTTCTGATTGGTCCCTATGAGTCAGGAAAGAGGGCCAACTGAAACTGGGCTCACACACACACACACAAAAACTAGGCTCACATGTGTTTTCCCATCAGCTAAACAAGTTTTCAGAAGTACAGAAATAACTCATTGGGGAATGGGACCCAGGACAATGACAATGTTTTTGATGGTAATGTCTGCAGAAGTAAGGCAGGTTTCCTCTGTGCCTGAAAAGATGGCACCATTTGAGGAGATGGCATACTCGTGGCGGAATCTTCATTAAGATGTCAAACTAAGCTGTAGGAAATCAACTCTAGAAAACAGCTCTAATGTGAGAAAACATATATCCAGTTTTATAGAGCAAGAGCTGTGATCATGGTGACATTTAACAACTGTATTAGTTGGCCAAGAGGGTAAAAATATACTTGACCTCTTAGAGCACCATAAATAGCTTGGATACTCTCAGCTTGTGGGCCAACTGTGTCATGGTCTTTTCTCTTTTCTAACCCCTCCTCTTTCTCCCTTCCTTCTTGTCTCTCTCCTCCTCTCTCTTCCCTCCCCTTTCTCCTTTCTGACCCTCTTTTCTCTTCTCTATCTTCTCGAACCTTCCCTTCCTCCTCTCCTTTAGGTGCTCAGCACCTCTTTGATTCAATAAACATTTACGGAGCTCCTTCTTGTGTCAACGACTGTACACAGGGCTGGGATGTCAAGATGAATCAGTTATATTTCCTGCCCAATGCCAAGGGATGGCTTGATGGGTTTTGACTAGCCCCTCCCTGGACTCCCAATTTCTTTTTTTTTTTTTTAGACGGAGTCTTGCTCTGTTGCCAGGCTGGAGTGCAGTGGCACGATCTCGGCTCACTGCAATCTCTGTCTCCCTCCCAACTTCAAGCCATTCTCCTGCTCAGCCTCTCGAGTATCTGGGATTGCAGGCATGTGCCACCACACCCAGCTAATTTGTTTGTATTTTTAGTAGAGACAGGGTTTCACCATGTTGGCCAGGATGGTCTGGATCTCCTGACCTCATGATCCACCCGCCTTGGTTTCCCAAAGTGCTGGGAATACAGTCGTGAGCCACCGCGCCCGGCGCCCTGGACTCCCAATTTCTACCTCCTGGAACGTGCTTTACTCACCAGCCTTGGTGTTATTCTGCAATATGGCCAACTGGGATTTTTTTCAATCTTACAGAAATTATTCTCGGAAATGTTTGCTATTTTTTTTTTAATGAAGCTACAGCATACAATTTAAGGATAAATAATGTACTTACTCTGCAGCTATTGTTTCAAGTCAAATCCCCTGATTACTCCTCCAAAATTCTTTTCTTAATAAAATCTCTGACCATTTCCTCTTCCTGTTAGAACTTCTGGAGCTACCATTGTTCCTCCTCTTGGGCTGCTCATAACCTAGAGGAGTCACAGTGAGATTACTTGCTTTAAAATTCTTTAATCACTCTGCGAGTTGTTAGGAAAAGCTGACACATCTGATTTGGAAACTCCCACTCCAGTGGACTCTTGTGCCTCAGCACACAGGGACGGGTGGAGCAAAGGAACAAGAAGCCAAAAACTCTCAGGGCACTCACTATGATTGTGTAAAAGAGAGACTCATCAATTAACACAGGTACTGGCAAGTGCACTTCATAATGCCTCCATTTCTAGACAGATCAAAAACAGTGTGCCCCGTCAATAAATACTGAGTTTCTGTAGCAGCCTGATTGAGATCAGCTAACCTTTAGGCCAAAAGCGGGATTCTTCCTTGCTGAAGCTTTTGGCAAAGCATATTGAGCTTCATGCCAGGGATTAGATTAACTCTTGCAAAACTGGTTCACCAGGAACAATGACTCAGTGTTTTTTTTTTTTAGTATCCGGCATATTGTGTGGAGCAGCTATAAATATATTTACAAGCTGGAGTTTCAAGGGAGGGGAGTAATAGCTTGCTGAAAAACATGCCAACTGAGTTATGGGTCTTCACGCAGCCAGCATACTGTGTTTTGGGCTCTGCCTGTTGTAATTTTTAGAAATTAATTAGTTTATTCTTTATTTATATTTATTTATTTTCAGATGGGATCTTACTCTGTCGCCCAGGCTGGAGTGCAGTGGTGCGATCTCGGCTCTCTGCAACCTCCGCCTCCCAGGTTCAAGTGATTCTCCTGCCTCAGCCTCCTGAGTAGCTGGGATTTCAGGTATGCCTCACCATGCCTGGCTGATTTTTGTATTTTTAGTAGAGACAGGGTTTCACCATGTTGGTCAGGCTGGACTTGAACTCCTGACCTCAAGTGATCCACCTAAGGGTCCTGGGATTACAGGCAACAGCCACTGCACCCGGCCTGTTGGTTGTAATTTTATTTTCCTCCTCAAGGACTTTGAGCACATTATCTTCTCTTTAATAACTTGTTTCCACTCTCCTTTGTGCACGCGCACATGCATGTGTGTGTGTGTGTGTATGTGTGTATTTTCTGATCTCCCTATGGGGGCAGAGAGTCTCAAGCAGGTATGTCCATGTTATTAACATACTGTCTGCTTATTAACTAACTGCACCAATGATGAAAGCCAACTGACAAACAAGTGATGCTCTTATCCCTCCTTTGCAAGCAATGAATCTGAAAGCCAAGAGAAGTTTTCCTTTCAACAGGAAGTGTTTTGGAGTCCGAACAACTCTGCATTTAGACAGTGCAGCTTTTAGTTCCAGATCTTGGCAATGGGGCAGGCAGAGGGAGCGGCAACTACAGACTTTGCCGTAGGACTGTGTTTTCTATGGAGTGTGTGTGCTCTGACGAGCTAGTGACAGGAGCGAGGTTACAAAAGCATTTACTGAAACAAGGACTTCTAATAGAGGAGCTTTTTAAAACTATTAAATATGCTAATGTGCCTAGGGCATAGTCAACAAAGAGTTATAATACATGTCATTTTTCATATTTATCAAGGAAACCGTGTCACCCGCAGCCTTTCTCTATGTCTGGCATTCTGAGAAACACACTGTAGTGGTGCCTGAGGGTCTGGGGAAAGAAGAATAGAATGAATGGGGCATCTCAGAATCGTAAACTCCCCCAGTTGTAGTTCCTTTCGATGTTGGTTGGTGGATGAATTTCCAGTTTCTACTATTGTGGTTGGATTGGGGAGAGTAGCTCAAATTGGGAATTGCTTTTTGAGGATCTAGGGCTTCTGGAATTCTCCCAGTTTCTTTTTACTTCTTTATGCTATCTTGTCTACTTTGAAAAATCAGTAGCATCCATTTGATTGCAGAGCTGAATCTTTCTATACAGTGAGGAGTTGTAATCACATTACTTATAACCTGCTCGTTTAACTTTTTAAAAGTGCAAGTCATTGTAACCTAAGTATTTACTCACACTGATCCTTAATACACTCCCCTTTCTTATCTGCAAGCTTCTTACTCTGGTTTCTCCTAACTCTGTTACTGCTCATGAGTTTAAAACTTTGTCTTCTCAGTTCCTGGCTTCACCTGTTTGGTCTCTGCTCTCCAGGACTCTGCCTTGGAAATCTGACTCGCACTTCTATATGTCCCTGGGGCTCAACTTCGGGCCTGGCGCCAGAATCACCCAGGCTCCAGGCAAGCCTTGTAGACTCCACTCAGTCCTTTGACTCAAGGAAATCTCCACTTCTAAATGGCTCTCCGGTTGATTCTGATGCCAGTCCAGGGTTGAGAACCACCGCTTTAGCTTCTAGACACACAATCCCTTCTCCTTTTTCCTGGAGCCCCTCCTGGGTCATGATTCTATTTTCCCTATTTCTGTACTCAGAAGGGATAAAAATGGAAGTGTATGTGAAGTTGCTACTACGTCCCAGGTGCTTTAAATATGTTATTTTATTCAATCTTCACAACAGTCTTATGCAGTCTCTATTTTTATTTTAAGAATGAGGAAAACAATAGCTGGGCGCAGTGGCTCATGTTTGTAATCCCAGCACTTTGGGAGGCCAAGGTGGGTAGATCACTTGAGCCCAGGAGTTCAAGACCAGCCTGGGCAACATGGCATAACCCTGTCTCTACCAACAATACAAAAATTAGCCAGTCTCTTAACCCGGTCTATAAATAAATAAATAGATAAAAATTAAAAAATAAAATAATTTAAAAAGAAAAGAATGAGGAAAACAAGATTCAGAGAGCCTTGGTCGTCTTCCCAAAGGTGCACAATTAAGAAATGGCTGAGCAGGGGTTCTGACTCAGATCTGTCAGCATCTATAGCTTTGCTACTTAAAAGAGTGTGGTCCGTGGGCTAGCAGAATTAGTGTCACCTGGGATCTTGGTAGAAACACAAATACTTGAGTGCCATCTCAGACCTACTGAATCAGTTTCTTCGGGGGTAGGGTCCAGGAATATGCATTTTATCAAGGCCTCTAAATGTTCCTCAAAGTTTAAGAAGCATAGGGAACTATATCTTTTCCTACTATGTAGTCTTATCTCTTTCCTTGTTTCTTTACTCCAAAGTATTGCCTTATTTCTTTCCCAGAAACCTCACTATCAGCTCACTGTGCAGCCTTACTCATATCTTCCTCAACCAGCAGTTTTATTACACACACCCTTCTCATTTCCTCACATTGCTCATGGTATCTGACTGAGTACAGGGATCTAACCTGGCTTTGGGTTTTGCACTGTTTTGCCTCAGTCTCTTAATTTCTTCCTATGCACATTTTAAGATATTGAAGACACTGACCTCCAAACCTCTTCTCTAAATCTGACAGTGAAGCAGTGTGTGTGTGTGTGTGCGTGCCAGTGCACACACCACACATACAAGCACATACACAGAGTTAAGTTTGGTCACATTTACTTCATTAATTGATATATACCACAACTGAGAAAAACTTACTGGCATTCTACTCCAAGCTTGAATTCCCAGACGAAAAACAAACAAGCAAACAAACAACTCCTCCTTACACAAAAATATCTAGTGGCCTTGGAAAATTCCATTTAACATTAAATTGTGTCTCTTCAAAGTGAAGCAGGGTGGGCAGATTTTTGAACATGAATCTACTGATAACACAACACCTCTTCAAAACTAGAATCTCATTCAGGGTTAAATGATGTCCAAGTCAAACCTGAGATGCTAGCATGATGCCCCATCCTCAGTCAGAGGTTTCAGGGTGGCAAACAACTTTTGCTCACTCTCCTCTGCCTCTCTCTATATTTGCAGAAAGTCCAGCTTTCACTGCAAAAGTTCGATAACTCTGTAAAACAGTTTGATCCTAACTTCAAAAGAATTTTTATGCTATTTGGAATACATAAAAAATGAATTTATTCCAATACTTTAGCCCCATAAATAATGCATAATGATTGGTGAAAGATTAGCATTTTGGAGTTCAAGTACTTAAAGCTTTCTTGGATGGATAATGCATCACCCTTAACTAGCATAAGGGGAAATAGAAGGTTGACAAGGAAAACTTAATTTAGGGTTGTTTATTTATTTTTCTCTAGTTATGTTTACCTTCCCAGGTTGTTTTATTGATGCCACTTTTCACAAGGATATTTCATGAATAAATATCAGGTTGTATCTCTGGCCATCTGTGATGATCACGTTTTTATTTTTAATGAGTTGCTCATGGGATTATATCCTAACTGTAATTGCAGTTAGTATATTGAGATGCATTGACTCCATTTCTGTCTTTCATTCTTCTTTCTCAATGTATTCTCACTGGATTAGCACTCCTAGCCCTGAGGACTCTTGGGCCAGTTTTATTACTAAAAGAAGAATTACAGTTTCGCTACACAGTGACCTTGCAAGAAGTATCAGCACAGCTCAATTTCAAATTCTCCTCAAATATCAAATATGTTCTTGGTATATTTTGCTTAGCAGTTTATTGCCTTCTCATCTCCACTGTTTTTCCTGAGTAACAGCTCAGAAATCTATAAATAAAACTTAATAATGGGGAGTGACTCAAAAGTCTGGTTATTTTTATTAGTAAACTACTTTAGGGGTGAACACTTCACATTTTACATTCTCATGCTCCACAGTGCTGAAAATAGTCTGAATTTTTTTTGTGTGTTAGGTTGATGAGAATATTTTTGAGATGACTAGCAGAAAACAGAATCAGTAAAACAGTGCTATCAGTTTTCATGTTGAATAACTTTACAGGAAATGATAGCATCTTTTTTTCTTTTTTTGAGACGGAGTTTCGCTCTTGTTGCTCAGGATGGAGTGCAATGGTGCTATCTCGGCTCACCGCAACCTCCGCCTCCTGGGTTCAAGAGATTCTTCTGCTTCAGCCTCCCGAGTAGCTGGGATTACAGGCATGCGCCACCATGCCTGGCTAATTTTGTATTTTTAGTGGAGACGGGGTTTCTCCATGTTGGTCAGGCTGGTCTCTAATTCCCGACCTCAGGTGATCCACCCGCCTCGGTCTCCCAAAGTGCTGGGATTACAGGCGTGAGCCACTCTCAGCCGATAGCATCTTAACGATAAACATGCAAAGATTTGTAAATGTTGGCGAACAGCAAGAAAAACATATTTAGAAAATTGTGCTATGCTTTAATGTCCTGTCTGTACGATAATTTACTTAGCTCCACCTTCCCCCCAGCCCACCACAATGTGTAAACTGAAATTTAAAGCACAGTTGATCTTGGCTTGGATAGGCAGCCTGCATATTAACTGAGGATTTAGTTAGTATCCAGGGGCAGATCTACTTCCCAAAGTGAGATTCACATAGCCCCCTTGGAAGCTTTCAAATAGATTGACTAGCCTTTTAAAATTCCTCTTCTCCCCTTTCTTATTGCCCCCGCCTTCTCTACCTGTATGCTAACTTGCTGCATAGAATCCTGAATTTCTGGATTTCTACATTTCTAGCTCAATGAATGGGGTAAATCAAAACTTAATAACACCCTTGATTTTGAAAAGCTTCAGTGCTTCATGTAAGACTTTTTGAGAAAAGATCATTTTCATTTATTTCTGTTTTATTTCTAGCTTAATGATTAACTGTAAGCTGTTCAATACCTTTTTCAATATCCCACTTGTTAAACGCACACTAAACCTCAGAAATATTGAGTCAATGATCTAAATTTCCATTCAAAATTTCCACAAAGCAGAAGCATAAATGTTTTCATTGTCATTACAAATAAACAGACAGGGCTGGGCGCAGTGGTTCATGCCTGTAATCCCAGCAGTTTGGGAAGCTGAGGTAGGTGGATCACTTGAGGTCAGGAGTTTGAGACCAGCCTGGCCAACATGGTGAAACACTGTCTCTACTAAAAATACAAAAAAATTAGCTGGATTGGTGGTGTGTGCCTGTGATCCCAGCTACTCAGGAGGCTGAGGTAGGAGAATCACTTGAACCTGGGAGGCGGAGGTTGCAATGAGCTGAGATTGTGCCACTGCACTCCAGCCTGGGTGACAGAGTGAGACTTCATCTCAAAAAACAAAAACATAAACAACCCCTTCCCCTCCACGAAAGAAAACCCCAAATAAACAGACAAACGAAAGCAATGAAAACAGGAAAATAATTTTGACACCTACTTCTGGGATGTTATGTTATGCTTTGCATTGGTTCTATTTATTAGACATGTTCCCATCTTTATTATTTAAGAGCAGATAAAATAACCTCACTACATTAATCTCTTTTGCTCTGCCTCTTTCCATATGATTCTTCACTGGCAGTTCCCAAAACAAAAAAATTGTGCACCAAAATCCCAACTGAGACTCAATTGTTTGCTGACTCAACAACTCTAATGAGAAATCTTATACAAGAGCTTTTGTTTCAAAATGAAGTGCCAGGAAAATTTTGCTTCCCTCAAGCAATGGCATGTTTTCTTTTTCTGGACAGTGAGAACCATGTAATTAAACATATTTTCCTTTGTGCTTTGGCTGTCAGGAAACTCAGAGCCAAACTTGTAGCCCAAGTTTTATGGCTATGTAAGGCATTATGGCCCATATATCTGGACTCTTCCTTTCTCCTTGGTATTGATCTTCAGTCTTGGCTTTAGTTTACAAAATATGCCATTATAAAAAATAACAGTATCTGTAGGCTGTCTGAAATTATTATGGAAAAAAGTAGTGTATAAATAAATGAATAAGTCAATTGTTTGAAAAACAATGCATTTGTATCAGAAATAACTTTGTGAGTGGTCTTCAGGTTCCTAGTCTATTTCATTTTGATATATATTTCTTGTGGGTTTACCACGTGCCAGACAAAGATGTTCCTGGCAGGGGGTTTAATAATGTTAACAGTACTCAGTCTTTCTAGTGCCTTACAGACTATAGAAGGAGAAAGAAATACAAAACAAACTAAAATAGGTATTCAGTTGCAACAAAAGCAACTTGATGCAGGGGTACAGGGGAAGGAATAATTCATTCTACAGGCCTTTAAAAGATAAAGAGGTATTTCAAAGGCAAACAATGGAGAGAAGATCATTCTAAGCTAAGGAGGCTGCATGAAGAAAGCATAATGTCACTACTTTTTTTTTTTTTTTTTTTTTGAGACAGGGTCTGGCTCTGTTACCCAGGCTGTAGTGCAGTGATGAGATCACAGCTCACTGCAACCTCCACCTTCAGGGCTCAAACCATCCTTCCACATCAACCTCCCAAGTAGCTGGGACTACAGCTGCATGCCACCATACCCAGATAATTTATTTTATTTTTTGTGGAAACAGGGTTTTGCCATGTTGCTCAGGCTGGTCTCGAACTCCTGAGCTCAAGCGATCTGCCCACCTTGGCCTCCCAAGGTGTTGAGATTAAAGGCATGAGCCACCGCACCCAGCATAATGTCATCAAATTGAAGTGAGAAATGGGAATGTCACTACCAACCATAAGTAATAAACAATAGATTATCATTAACATTGCTCCTAGAGAAAGACAGGTTTATTTAGAGGTGAGGCGAGTAGAATTTTTTTAAGGGAACTTCTGGGTAATTTAACACCATGATCCTTCTCGAATGCATTACAATGTAAAAATGTAGTTCTCCTTTTTCTTTTCTTTTCTTTTCTTTTTTTTTTTTTTTGAGACAGGGTCTCGCTTCGTTTCCCAGGCTGGAGTGCAGTGACACAATCTTGGCTCACTGCATCCTCCGCCGCCTGGGTTCAAGTGATTCTCCTACGTCAGCCTCCTGAGTAGCTGGGATTACAGGCGTGCACCACCACGCCTGGCTAATTTTTGAATTTTTAGTAGAGATGAGGTTTTGCCATGTTGGCCAGGCTGGTCTTAAACTCCTGACCTCAAGTGATCTGCACACCTCGACCTCCCAAAGTGCTGGGATTACAGGTGTAAGCCACCATGCCTGGCCATTTTTCTTGATAAAGGGGTGTCATTAGGGCTTCTCTTACTCCTGTCACTCATCATGGGTGCCATGTCTTTTTTTTTTTTTTTTGAGATGGAGTCTTGCTCTGTCGCCCAGGCTGGAGTGCAGTGGCGCGATCTCGGCTCACTGCAAGCTCCACCTCCTGGGTTCACGCCATTCTCCTGCCGCAGCCTCCTGAGTAGCTGGGACCACAGGTGCCTGCCAGCATGCCCTGCTAATTTTTTGTACTTTTAGTAGAGACGGGGTTTCAGCGTGTTAGCCAGGATGGTCTCGATCTCCTGACCTCGTGATCCGCCCGCCTCAGCCTCCCAAAGTGCCGGGATTACAGGCGGGAGCCACCACGCCTGGCCTGGGTGCCATGTCTTAATTGACAACCACAATGAAGAGAGGAAGGAAAGAGGAAAGAATAAGACAATACAAGAAGAAAAGGGAAGGAAAAGCCAATGACAGACATTAACTGGATTTTCCTACAAAGAGAGGTCATGAGGATCAAGAGCATACATAAGTTTGCAAAATAAAGAGTTTCTCTGGATTGGAGTTGACCAAAATAAGAGAAAGGTGAAGCGAGTATAATGTACGGAGACTTCTCCTGGGAGAAGTTGTCAGTGGAGAAGTTATTGGGTCATACAGTGATGGTGTGCAGATAGGACCTGGTGGTGAGTTGACGAGGAGCCATTGCCATTCAGCCATCAAGAATCATGATGTGTGTTGTGTAGGAATGGAGAGGTGAGTGTGGAGTGGATGGGGCGTAGATGGAGAAGCAGGAGGATTCGTCATGCACCCTGAGGTTTGCCAGTATTGATGTCAGACTTCCTCCGACCGTGTTGCCACCCTGGACTGTTTGACTTTGGTAGCTATTTTAAAACAGCAAGAAGAGCTGCTTGAGAAGAACCTGGGGGAGATTTCACAAACAGCAGCTGCATCGAATCTCCCTGGATGTCTGCTTTTGGAAACAATTTACACAAGGGCTGATTTCAACATGCACTAATATATACAGTTTAGCTGGCATTTTATATGGAAACTATAATAAAATGGTTCTAATTAGTGCTTAATTTACATAGATTAGAGAGTTCTACAGGCCCACACAGTAGGGCTTGGGGATTTTATGTCATTTGATGGAGATGCCAGTTTGATTCAGATAAAGAACCAATTTTAGGGGATACTGCTGAAGTTTGCCCGACACAAATGAAAGAGTTGTAGCTTGCATTTCTTTTACCCACTCTTGTTCAGTGGCTTGAACTAGCTTTCTGTCTCTTCCACAAGATTTAGGACAAGATGGATTTCTGTGTCAGCATGTAGTAGGAGAGCTTTGATTTTCTAGTTCTGTCCTATGTGGATCTGTATGTAGCTCAGATTCCCCCACAATCTAGGTCAGAGAAGCTGCTAGCCTTGGTGCAAAGTTTTCAAAAAGGCTTCTATTCAGACAGATGAATAAGGAAAAACTCACACCCTACGTGCGAAGGTTGCTTAATGAGAGGTGTGAGATGGAGCTCAGTTGCCACTTATCTCTGTAGTTGGGTACTGTTGTGCAGTCTGTGCACTGCCCAACCATTTGCAGTGACCCCAAAGAGGATCATCTGGTCATCTTGCGGGGAGAGACTGTGAGTTCCTGCCATGTCACTTGGTATAACATGAGAAAACTCAAAACTCTAGGCAGATCTTTGCACCTGCCCTACTTTTCTACCTACTCTCACAATCTTCTTGAGGGTGACCAGAGTCCAAGTAACTAAGTGTAATTCAATGTGGTGAATGATATGATTGCTACACAGGAGTATCTATTAAGGCTTTCAAAATGTAAAGAGGAAGTGACTCATTCTTCCTGGTGGTGGTGGTTGCATCAATTGGTGTAGTCTATTGCCTCTCTCCCATCAACAAGGGACATTCGGCAAAGTCTGGAGTGTGTCAACTGTGGGGTGGTGGTACTACTGGCATCTAGTGGATAGAGGTCAGGGATGCTGCTGAATATTTTACAATGCCCAGGACGCCCTCCCACAATAAATTATCTGGCCCAAAATATCAGTAGTGCTGCCATTGAGAAATCTGGTTATGTAACAGATAACTTTTTTTTTTTTTTTTTGACATGGAGTTTCACTCTTGTTGCCCAGGCTGGAGTGCAATGGCTCAATCTCGACTCACTGCAACCTCCGCCTCCTGGGTTCAAGTGATTCTCCTGCCTCAGCCTCCTGAGTAGCTGGGATTACAGGCATGCGCCACCACGCCCAGCTAATTTTGTATTTTTAATAGAGACGAGGTTTTACCATGTTGGCCGGGCTGGTCTTGAACTCCTGATCTCAGATGATCCACCCACCTCGGTCTCCCAAAGTGCTGGGATTACAGGCATGAGCCACTGTGCCCGGCCAACAGATAACTTTTTAAATTCTCAGCTGTTTAACCCAACAAATAATTATTTTCTTCCTCAAGCTGTATGTCCAGCATGGGTTGGCAAGATAGCCATGTTTTTCCTAGTCCCTTCAAGAAGTCTATTGATGAAAGATGCATTTTTATGTGGGCTTCTACCACCACTATGAGAGGGGGAAGGAAATTTGTTGGATTGTACCCTGAATTTTAAAAAGCTTCTGCCCAGAATTGACATATATTCTTTCCAATTGCATTTTATTGGCCGTAATCCATCATATGACCATGCCTGAATTCAGAGGGAGTAGGTGGAGAATACATTTTTAATTTTTTTTTTTTTTTTTTTTTTTGAGACAGAGCCTCACTGTCTTGCCCAGGCTGGAGTGCAGTGGCGCCATCTCGGCTCACTGCAACCTTTGCTTCCCAGGTTTAAGTGATTCTCCTGCCTCAGCCTCACAAATAGCTGGAATTACAGGCATGCACCCCCATGCCTGGCTAAGGTTTTTCATATTTTTAGTAGAAATGGGGTGTCACCATGTTGGCCAGGCTGGTCTCAAACTCCTGGCCTCAAGTGACCCATCCTCCTCGGCCTTCCAAAGTGCTGGGATTACAGGCGTGAGCCATTGTGCCCAGAGAGAGTGCATTTTTGTCTTGTACCCAGAAAGAGGAGAGAGTGAGAATAATCATGAACTACCCTAATGACTAACATGCTGATGGTAATGGTGGTTGTAGGATGGTGTGAGAATTTAAAGACGGCTTCACTCCTGTCACTTTGCTTACTTACTGCTGTATAACAAACTGCCCCAAACTTTGGGGATGAAGATAACAAAAAAATCATTTAATTTGCTCATGAAGTTGCAATTTGGATAGGGCTGTGTAGAACAGCTCCTCTCTATACCATGGAGCATCAGCTAGGACAGCTCAAAACCTGGGAGTAACTCAAAGGCTGGGGGCTATAATCATCTGAATGCTTGCTCACTCCTGTGCTTTCATGTCAGGCAGTGGATGCTGGCTGTAGACAGAGACCTCAGCTGTGGCTGTCAGCTTGACCACCTACTCCCAGCCTCTACATGTGGCTGTTTGGCTCCCTTACAGTATGGTGGCTGGGTTCCAAGGCAGAAAGTAAATGCTGCCAGTTTCTTAAAGTCTGTCTGCAAATTGGCACGGCATTCTTTCTACCATATTCTATTCATCAAGGAGTTGTAGAGGCCAACTTTAAAGGGAAGAAAAATAGACCCTATGTTTCAATAGCAGGAAGGTCATAGAATGTGGAGGCCCCAGAAAACTGCTTCCCAGGTAAGTGACAGGATAGAAAAACAAGATTTTTTTTTTTTTTGAGACAGGGTTTTGCTCTTGTTGCCCAGGCTGGAGTGCAATGGCGTGATCTCGGCTCACCACGACCTCTGCCTCCTGGGTTCAAGTGATTCTCCTGCCTCAGCCTCCCGAGTAGCTGGGATTACAGGCATGCGCCACCCAGTTAATTTTGTATTTTTAGTAGAGACAGGGTTTCTCCATGTTGGTCAGGCTGGTCTTGAAGTCCCAACCTCAAGTGATCCACCTGCCTTGGCTTCCCAAAGTGCTGGGATTACAGGCATGAGCCACCATGCCAGGCCAGAAAAACAAGACTTCTTTAGGTGGAGTTTGGGGAATGAGCTTTCTGGACAAGTAAACGGCATGCATCAAGGCACAGAAACATCAGAGCTGCATTTGAATAAATTCTCCTAGCTGGTCTTACCTCCTAGCTACTTACTTCTACTGTTGACATCAACCTCTAAACTTGCTAGAGGGTCAGTGTGGGGAAACAAACAAACAAAGCCTCATGAAACGTTTTGATCCAATTAGAAAATGTCTATTAAATACATTGTGTTTCACAAATGTGAACTATTAATACAATCTGGGTTTGTTCCGATTTAATTGTCTAAAATTATACATAATTCATCTTGCCAACAAATGAAATTATTGAAAAATTAAAAATATCACCACCAATTTTTTCTATTAAATGTATATTTTTGTAATGATAGCTTAAGTTTCATCTCAGTTTGAGATTTAGTACACTGTGGCATTCACTCTGGTTTGGGTTCGTTTGGCTCTGAGCTTCAAGGTTCAATTTAGACTTCAAAGCATGTCGGACTTGACCTGAGGCACGTTTTTAACAATCAGGTGCAGTTTGTAAGGTTATGGGTTGAGGAATAGCATAAATGGGCCATCCTTTTTCTGATTTTGAGAAGAGAATGACTACTAATACCCAGGTGTGTTCTTGTCTTTCTTGAGTCAATTCTAACAGCATTGGCTGTGGGTTATAAAACCATAAAATTTTACAGCCAAAAACAACTTTAAAGGTCGTTTAGATGGAACTTCTTCATTTTGCAGATGAGGAAACTGAGAATCAGAGACAAAGTGACCTCAGGGCATTACAACTTACTATTACTATATTGAAAGAGGAAGGGAAGCTGGTGCAAATTGAGGGACCCACTGATGAACTGCAGGGTATCCAATGTTGCCCCTGTGTTTGGGCTGAGGGAGAAGCAGCTTCTTAGCTTCTGCTATGCTGACTTATCTTGTGATCTCTGTCCCAGCCCTTGGCTGCCTCTCCTCCTTGTCCCCAGGCCTGCATCATTCCATCTGCCTCCTGATTATTCACTGACAGCTGCCTTTTCCCTCACCCTTTGTTCTCAGTTTTTAAAAATCCAATGAGGAGAAGCTTGGATTCAAATGATAGCATTTTCAGCTCATGAAAAATTCTATAACAAGTGTATTTGACCGTTTGATCTCTGGCTTCTCCCACACACTTGCCCTTTATACTCTGACAGCCATAAGCTTCATTTCCTTGAAGCAGATTGCAATTTCAATGGAAAGGAAATAATTGTGTAGCTTTCAAGCTGAGTTCAGTTCTAAAAAGGACTGAGCAAAGCTCAATCCCGGGCTATTGTAGAATCTTAGTCACTGAATCAGGCAGTGAAAGAGCTCTCTCCAAGCTTCATGGTTATGATCTTGAAAAACACCGGAGCTAGGTTCAAATTCCAGCCATACCATTTCCTAACTGTGTGATTTTGGCAAATATACTTAAAATTCTTTCGACTCGGTTTCCTCTTCTATAAAATGGGAACACTAATTAATGCTCACCTCAAAAGGTTGTTCATTCATTCAACACATATTCGTTGGATGCCTCCTGTGTGTCAAACTGTTTCAGTCCAGTGAGGAAGATGGACATGAATCCAAGAGTCACCAAAAAAATGTAAAGTGGCACCTGTGATGAGTCACAAAGGGGAGGTATATGAGAAAGTGTGTGACAGTATCTAACAGGCGAGGGCATTATATAATTTATTGTTGCAAACAGGACATTTTTGAGCATGTAAGAGGGTGTGTTAATTGTCCTGGAACAACAGGCATAAATCAGGACTTTCTGGGCAAACTCAGGCCCTACCCCACTCTTACCTACCCTTACTATAAGAGGGAAGGTTGGGAAAGGCTTTCCTGGGGAAGGGAAGAAGAAACTGAGATCTGCGGAATAAGTGAGGATTCCTAGGCAAAAAGAGGAAGACAGAGTGGTTTAGGCCAAGAGAGCAAACAGTGGTGCAAGACTCTAAGGCAGGACAAAGCATGGAGCCTGCAGAGAACAGACAGAAGGTCAGTGTGATGAAGATGGGAGGGGTGCGTGGCTTTAAACACAGGCCCCTTGCTTGTTGGTTTGCCCTGTAGGTGTTAAGAAATGAGGCTATATCAAGGTGAATTTTAAGTAGAGGTGGCACCTCTACTTAAGACCAGACTTGCAGCTTTAAACATCAGTCTGGCTGCAAGGCAGAATGGATTAGCATTGAGTAGTAGTTCTGGCCTTGGCTTTCCAGAGGAAACTTCTAAACAATATCAAAGCCTTGGTGTCACCCACAGAGATCCTGATTTAATTAGTTTAGGTTGGCTCCCAGTAGGTTATAAAGTGTGTCAGGATTGAGATTCACCATAGAAGGAAGTGTGAATATGGAGAAGAAGAATTACAAGGCTATTGCAGTAGCCCAGGTAAGAAGTGATGGAATAGGTTCATGGCAGTGGGTTTCTGAAGCAGTGGTTCTCAAACTCTAGTGGATTTGAGAATCACCTGGAAGTCTTATTTATTTATTAGAGATGGTCTCACACTGTTGCGTAGGCTAGAGTGCAGTGGTGTAATCATAGCTCACTGCAACCTTGATCAGCCTTCATCTCCTAGGCTCAAGCAATCCTGCCACTTCAGCTTCCTGAGTAGCTGGGACTACAGGCATGGACCACCATGGCTATTTTGTTTGTTTGTTTGTTTTTAATAGAGACAGGGTCTCACTCTGTTGCCCAGGCTGGTCTCAAATTCCTGGGCTAAAGCAAGCCTCTCTCCTTGGCCTCCCAAAGTGCTGGGATTATAGCCACTGCACCTCCGCACGGAAACCTTGTTAAAATGCAGATATCTGGGTATCACTGATTTAGTAGGTCATGGGTGGGGCCTGAGAATTTGCATTTCTGACAAATTACCTGGAGGCGCTAGTTGCTAGTTTAGAGATCACACTTAGCATCTAGTGGGTAGTGGTCAGGGATGCTGGTGAATATCATACAATGCACAGAACAGCCCTTTTGCTGATCACTGATCGAGCAAAAAACCATCTGATGTGGTAGATAACATCAACAGGATTTGATTAGCAGGGTAAAGGACAACTCCAGGACTCTTACAGTTTTCTGAATTTCACAACTAAATGACGAGTTTCACTATTCATTGACATTCAGGAGACAGCCCTACAGACCTGAGAAGATGGTGAAGTCAAAGCTACACATATATTTGAGGGTTACCTTTGAAACAGCTAAGAGGATACATCAAGCAGGAACATATATGTGGAACCTGGAAGGGAAGATCATTACAGATATAAACTTGGGGATCATTAAAGCCAGGAACTTATCAATGGCATCAATCAATTCTCTTTTCTTTTACTCTTATCGTTGGTGTCAAAGCTCTGGCCTCTTTTTGTTGGTTCTACTCAGGTGCCGTGATCCTCCAGCCTCAGCACCTTGCTGTGAGCTCTCCTTGGGAGACTGCCTCTCCCTCCTCCTTCAGAATTTACCCCCTACTTCTCCTTTGGGTCCCACCTCTCAGGCTTGGTCATGTGTGGCATTAGCAAGCAGGTGTGTGTGTTTCCTTCTGAAGCACAAATCAAAGCCATGGTTATGTATCTGTGGGATTATTTGCTAAATGGCCACCTCTCCTGCTAGATTCTAAGTTGCCTGCAGTGACTGGAGAACATCCCTAGGTATCAGATGCTCAATGTCTTACACTTACGGAACCGTCAAAGACAGCTGTTAAATGTCCAGTGGGTCAGTTAGGGAGATGGTGGTTGTTAAAACTGTGATGAGTTCTCGGGAAGAGGGAGAAGCAGTTACCTTTGTGAAGCAGTTGTTTGTATTTACTTAGTAATGAGATTAAATTTCCTAGGACAGTGGGTGTGTGAACCAGCAATAGCGCCGTCTGCTGGAAGTAAGTGATACAACAACTATTATCTTGACTTGGCTCAGGGCTGTTAAAACAGTATTGCTCTGGGAGAAAAGAATCATTTTTTTTAAGGTTAAAAATGTGAGTAAAATTCTTTAGAGTGAAGATAGAATTTCTTTTGAAATGGTTGGAAAAATTGGATAATTATTGAAAATAGTGTTCAGTTTTCAAAGAGGAGAGAAACCTTCAAGTCACTGTAATTAAGAGAAGTTTTATTGAAAGAACACATGGAATAAGGAAGTTAGATATCTCCACCCAAAACCAGCATTTCAGAAAACAGAAACAGGCAAAAATCTGGCGGGGTGTGGTGGCTCATGCCTGCAATCCCAGCCCTTTGGGAGGCCACGGTGGAAGGATCGCTTGAAGCCAGGAGTTTAAGAATAGCCTGGGCAACATAGTAAGATCCCCATTTTCTTTTTTCTTTTCTTTTCTTTTTTTCTTTTTTCTTTTTTTCTTTTCTTCTTTTCTTTTCTGAGACAGAGTGTTGCTCCTTTTGCCCAGGCTGGAGTGCAATGGCATGATCTCAGCTCACCACAACCTCCCGGGTTCAAGAAATTCTCCTGCCTTGGCCTCCCGAGTAGCTGGGATTACAGGCATGCACCACCGCACCTGGCTAATTTCGTATTTTTAGTAGAGACATGGTTTCTCCATGTTGGTCAGGCTGGTCTTGAACGCCCGATCTCAGGTGATCTGCCCACCTCGGCCTCCCAAAGTGCTGGGATTACAGGCGTGAGCCACCGTGCTCAGCCCCAATACCCCCATTTCTATTTAAAAAAAAAAAAAAGAAGAAGAAGGAAAAGAAAAGAAAAATGGAAACAGGCAAAAACCTAGGCTTCTCAGAGACTGAAGGGTATTTTGGAATTGACTGGATATTGCTCATCTCTGGCTGGTTGTGTTGCAGCCTCGTTGGTGGCAAGTGCAGACCCTCAGTCAGTGACCTTCTCCTTTGTTGCTCTTCTATCAAAGGGCCCCCTTCTCCTGCCCAGGCATGGTGTTACTAATATGGCGATGGTAGGGGCAGGGGCTGCATCTATGACGGGGAGAGGTATGAGAGTATACTCATCATTCTGCTGTTGTCTTTGTTAGTTTGTTTCTAATTTCTATTGTTGGGGAGAAAGATAAATTCTTCCCTATCCTCTTGGGATCTTCACCTGGGTCTAAGAATTAAATCACTGTAAGACAGGTTAACAGGAGAAAAATATATGAGTTTTATTGATTTTTACATGTACGTGGAGACCCTCATGAGACAGCAGAAGACCTGAAGAAATGGACAAAGCAGAAAGCTTTAATACCTTTTAGACAAAGAAACCATAAATTCATGAAGAGCTGACAAGACAAAGGGGTTTGGGCCAGTGGCAGTAAATTGTGGAAATTCACTAGGGAGGTGTAAAGATAGAGGAAGATAAGGGATAGTTTAGCAAGTTTATTTGTACAGCTCCATTGCAGCATCAACTCCCAGTCAATGGTGATAAGAGTTATTTTCTTATTCTGGTACAGGGAGGGCAACTTTCTTAAATAAATCTTTATGGCTTACGACAGGTAGAAGAGGGCAGATCACATAGCCCTTTCATGCATCTGCTGTTTCTCAGGTGACTTTAGCTCAAAATAATCAACATGCCACATCAGCAAATTTTGGGGTGACGTGGGCTGTTTCACTATGATGATGGGAAAGAAATCAGACTTCTTAACTTTGAATTAGAAAACACAAACTTTGACTATGTCCCACAATTTATGTGACTGATTTCATATTCTATCACATCTATTTTATATTCTCTCATATTTTCCTCATGAATTTTCCCCTAGAATGTTGGGGGAATTTTGAAATGACTTGGGGGGCATGCTACAATTCGAAAAGGAGAGAGACATACTCTCCAATTCTCTCCCTGCCTGCCTCACAATGTGCAGCTCTCCTCTGCTTCTTCTTCTTCTTCTTTTTTTTTTTTTTGAGATAGCATCTCACTCTGTCACCCAGGCTTGAGTGCAGTGGTGCAATCTTGGCTCACTGCAAGCTCCGCCTCCCAGGTTCAAGTGATTCTCCTGCCTCAGCCTCCCGAGTAGGTGGGACTAGAGGTGTGTGCCACCACGCCCAGCTAATTTTTGTATTTTTAGTAGAGACGGGGTTTCTTTATGTTGACCAGGCTAGTCTTGAACTCCTGACCTCAGGTGATCTGCCCACCTCAGCCTCCCAAAGTGCTGGGATTACAGGTGTGAGCCAACACGCCTGGCCTCCTCTGCTTCTGATTCAACTGCTGCTACCAATAGACTTACTGAAGGATTTGAAGCCAAATGGTATTAACTTTGGTCAGTTACTTCCCTGTATCTGGTGTCCCCACAAGACAGAACTTCTGTGTCTGGCTACTTCATAGACCCCGACCAGCCTACATATTGTTTGCTCTAAGGTCTAGTGCCCTCTCTTATTTCATTAAGATACAGCCACTGTTGGTGGGGCAGTAACATAACATGGAACATAATCACTGTATCAGTTCAGGTGCTCTTGATTCAAATGGATTTAATTATGAGGGAATTTATTCCTTACATAATTACTAAGTCTAGCATTAGAGTGGCCTGCAGATGAGGGTTGATCCAGTGGCTCAATGATGGCCAGAACGCTGTTTACTTTTTCCATTCTGCTATCTATGGGGTTGGCTTCATCCTGAGGTTGTCTTCCTTTCTGTCATAGGTTTTATATCAATGGGGTAAACTAGTTTACATTATGGTAACAAGCAACTCTCAACTTTTTTTTTTTTTTTTTTTTTTTGAGACTGAATCTTGCTCTGTTGCCGAGGCTGGAGTGCAGTGGTGAAGTCTTGGCTCACTGCAACTTCCGCCTCCTGGGCTCAAGTGATTCTCTTGCCTGAGCTTCCTGAGTAGCTGGGATTACAGGCATGCACCATCACGCTGGCTAATTTTTGTATTTTTAGTAGAGATGGGGTTTCTTTTTTTTTTTTTTCTTTTTGAGACAGAATCTTGCTCTGTCGCCCAGGCTGGAGTGCAGTGGCGTGATCTTGGCTCACTGCAACCTCTGCCTCCTGGGTTCAAGCGATTCTTCCGCCTCAGCCTCCCGAGTAGCTGGGACTACAGGTGCATGCCACCATGCCCGGCTAATTTTTGTATTTTTAGTAAAGACCGGGTTTCACCATATTGACCAGGCTAGTCTTGAACTCCTGACCTCGTGATTTGCCCGCCTCAGCCTCCCAAAGTGCTGGGATTACAGGCGTGAGCCACCGTGCCCAGCCAACTCTCAACTCTAGTAGCTTAAGACAACAAAGATTTATTTCTTGCTCTTACTATCTGCCCATCTGTATCACCTTCTCTGCAGGAACCAGTTTAATGGCGCACACACAGAAAAAGGTGCTGGTCACTAGGGCCAAGGGAACAATGGCTCTGGAAGGTTTTTCTTGAACAATTCAGTGTTCCAGTCTTGGAGCAATACATCTTATTTCTACTGTTAAATCCATGGCCAGAACTAATCATGTTGTCCCACTCACCACAAAGCCATATGCAGCCCCACCATGTACTCAGGAAAGAGGAATGGGAAGCATTTGATGAACAGAAATAATGACTTCAACAATTGGGACTATCAGTTCACAGTTTCAATTGTAAAAAAAAAAAAAAAAAAAAAAAAGACAGATAAATAGAAAAAGAACAATTGAAAGTACTTGCTTTTTCATCCACGAAAAAATTGGTCAAAGCCTCTTGGTGTAAGTCTACAGCAGATGACGCCTGATAAGGAATTGTACATACTGTTCTTCGTGAAAACCAAGAGTACCATGTATGTAACATGGTTGCTTTGGGCTTCTTATAGCAGTTAAGAGTGTATCAGCAGGCCTCCATGGTATTTGAATGTTAAAAGCTTTCATTCCCCCTGGAAGAAAACACATAGCTAACTAAAGAAAGAAAAAAGAAGGGAAAAAGAACAAAGAAAAAGAACCACTAGAGTCTCTGAAAAGAGCTTGTGAGATACCTGACTGTCTGCACCTTCTAAGTATGTACCATGAAACCTTAGATTCCTACCTCATTTTGTCATGGTGTAGAAGGCACATTGGCCACCAGCAACCCTTGTAAATATTTGCGGATTTGAATTTCACAAATTGAAACCCAGACTGCTGAGGGCTTTGCTGCTAACGTCAAAGAGCTGGGGCAACTACCACAAAACCACATGTGGGAGACTTTTTAGATGAGGAGATAGGAAATTCCTAATAAGAAAAGTTTTTTTGTAAAATACTTTCTAATGCTGGCTTTTTAAAAAAGCACATTTTACATGTGCAATGGTGCAAAGTCCTAGCACTAAGATTTCTTCACTCACAGAAAGAAAGAATGATGCAGGTGCTGTTCACATGCGGCCGGAACCATGCCCTTGCCAAGCGGGTCAGCGGGGCACAGGGACTGCGCTCCTCATGATAGTGCAGATTGGCTCCGAAGTACTCAATTCTGTGGAGTCACAGCGCCCTCCGACAGATTTCAGTTTCTGGAAAAGGAAGGGCCCCCTTCAGGGTACCTGCTGTTCACCTTCCATTAGATTAAGGTTGAAGAGCGAGTGGCCATTTGTAGGTACTGGTATGAGATGTTCCTAGCTACCCGCATGTCAGCCCCGGGAAACGGCAACATTTCCTACCCTTCTTACCCTGGGTCCTGAGTAGGAATAAAAGTTAGCGATTCTTAGGGGCATACTGAGAGCTGGCAATGATACCTCTCACAAATCCATCCCCCAGAGATAAGGGGTCCCCCATGCCTTTGATGTATTTGGGAGCTGTGCTGTATGTGTTCTCTTTGGCTCCCCAGTGGAGAATAATAACAATAACAACAGCGTAATAATACAACCCAGATGTCAGCACAGACCCTCTGTTCTCTGTCTTCCCTGAGATATCTGTATCTTCTCAGGGATTACTGTCAGTTCAGGCCTGGCTCCTGCTTTCAGCTTGTGGGAAAACTCACTCCATCTTCATTCCATAACTTCACATCTCCTATGCCAGTTCCCTTCTCTGTGCTCCATGCTGAACCAAATGCCACACTCATCCCCTTTGCTTTGAATTATATGAAAAAAAGAAAAAACCCTCATGGGGACTTTATGTGTAACAGTCTTCACTGCACATTTGAGAACGCAGATGGGGGTTTATATCCTAGCAGAGCAGATATTGTCAATGGAAAATGGAAACAAAACAAAACACAAAAGACAATCTTCAGCCATCACTATGTAGCTTGGCTATCATCTTTTGCTTTCTCCTTTACTTCTGGAGTCCCCCCACATACCCTCAGAAATGGAGATAGACTCTACATCAATCTCTGCTCTGGGAAATCTACTCACATATCCAAAGGCAAACTAACAAGCTCTTGCTCTGACAACCCATCGACTTGGGGTCTCATCCCTCCCTGCCTACCAGTCTCTGTGACTGAAAGGGGCCCATACAGAGACTTATTTTCCCAGGGACATGAATGATATCCTTCTCCTGTTCCTTGACCTTGGGAGGCAGACTTGATTATGGTCAGCTTTGATTCAAAGTAAGTTTTTTTTTTTTCCTCCCTTAGGAGAATGTTGTGAGGTGCTGATTGTTCTCTGCTTCATAATCGTATCACTTATTACTGATAATCTTTTTCTGCCCCCAGAGGTTGCTGAAGAATGTAGCATATACAGTGGACACAGAGCCCTGATAATACAATTACTAAATTCTCCAAGGTTGAGGGCCTGGTCTTAGGTCATGAGATTACTGATCCTTGCCTTCTGCTTGCTAGGAAGGCCCAACTAATTTCACAATCTTTATCAGTGAACCATAGTAAAGGGGGACCAGAAGAGAAAAAGGTGATGTCTTTTGGGAAAATGCCGAAATCATATTGTGAAAATCCTTCCTACTGTTCTTCTCATGGTGGGGGGGAGGACTTTGGACTTGTTTCTCTCCTTTTCCTGTACATTTGGGGATGTCAGAACCGTCTGTTTCCTCATCTACACGTGGTTAGATGCCGACAATGATCTCTTCTCTTAAAATTGCTTACTATTAGACCAGCAGAGTGTTTGGTATTAATTGAGCAAGGAGGAATTTGTAGGAAAGGCTTGGCTTAACTAGGAGAGGGAATGCCAGGGAGAAATCTGTATTTCTCACTATTTTTTTTTCTTTTTTTGAGACACAGTTTCACTCTGTCGCCCAGGCTGGAGTGCAGTGGTGCAATCTCAGCTCACTGCAACCTCCGCCTCCTGGGTTCAAGCGATTCTCATGCCTCAGTCTCCCGAGTAGCTGGGATTACAGGCGTGTGCCAGCACACCCAGCTAATTTTTGTATTATTAGTATAGATGGGGTTTTATCATGTTGGCCAGGCCGGTCTCAAACTCCTGGCCTCAGATGATCTGCCCACCTTGGCTTCCCAAAGGGCTGGGATTACAGGCATGAGCCACCACACCTGGCCATTTCCCACTATTTTGTTGATAAAGACATTTGGATTTCCCTGCATTAGGCAGATGTGGAAGAAGATGGAAGCGATGAAAACCTTCTTGCCAAAATCTCCCAAAAGACCTGGCCAGTGGGTGAGCGGATCTCAGTTACAAAAAGCCTATAGGTTGAATTTTCTGAGAAAAGGCCTGGGGAGGAGGTACCAGGAGTCCAAGTTGAAGTTCGATTTTCATTATCACAGATTTTCATATCTCTCTCTCTCCCTTTTTTTGTTTTTGGTGAGACAGAGTTCAAGACCAGCCTGGTCAACATGGTGAAACCCCGTCTTTACTAAAAATACAAAAAATTAGCCAGCCGTAGAGGCGGGTGCCTGTCATCCCAGCTACTCGGGAGGCTGAGGCAGGAGAGTCACTTGAACCCAGGAGATGGAGGTTGCAGTGAGCCGAGATCATGCCATTGCACTCCAGCCTGGGCGACAAGAGCCAAACTCCATTTCAAAAAAAAAAAAGAAAGAAAAAGAAAAAAGAAAAAAAGAAAATGCACTTTTTGCTGTCAGTAAAAGTTAAGCAAAAGTCTTGCTGAGAGACTGATATTTAAATAACTATTATAATGCAATGTGAAATTACTGCAAGAGATATGAACACAGTGCTCAGGAAGCTTAGAGGAAGGAGAAACCAAGTCCTTAGTGATGGAAGGTGGGCTGTCAAGGAAGGCTTCGTGGAGGTTGTGTAATTGTAGGATGAGGGCCATGTAGTAGGTCGACGGGGCCCTCGTGTGCCAGGTGGAAGGAAGCCATTTAAGTCTTTTAAGCTGAGTGGTGGCATGATTACAAGTGCACTTTAGAAAAATCTCTATGGCAGCAATGTGGAGGATGAAGTAACAAAAATATACACTTTGGTTCATTTTGTTCTAAATGGCAACTTTACCTTTAACTGTGTACACAGCTTACTGACTATACTCAAGCAACAAAATGCACACTTGGAAATCCTGTGTCACGTGCCTATACTAGCTTTGTCGCTGATCCAGCATATACCCATCCTCCAGTGTGACAGGATTGTGTATGGAAACAGGTAAGACTGGTGAATACTAGGCTGTGTTCAAGTGTAGAGTCTCATGATTATCACCAATACTGTGGGCTCTCCCTCTTTTAGATGAGTTTTTCTACCATATCTTTGGCTTTACAAAATATACTAACACAGTTTCATAATAGATCTCTTGGGATATGGTCGTTTGGTGTTAAGCATTCTATCTGGCAAAATGAAAAATGGTAAGAGTTATCCTACAAAAATCCTAATGTTCTCAAGCTACTGCTGAAATTCTTTTTCTAGTAATTTACAAAAAAGTCCCCATTTTCTTGCAGAAATAAGCCAATTAAAAAAAGAAAAAATTAAAATAAAAAATTAAAGTTCTTAATGATAAATTATATTAAAATTTATTTCCTCTTTTACCCTATCCTCATATCCTATGAGCGTGGTTCTCAAACTTCGTTCAGTGCATACCAGAATCATCATGTGCTCTTGTTAAACAGAGGTCTGGGTTCCACCCCCAGAGCTTCCGATTCACTTCATGGAATCTGAGAACTGGCATTTCTGACAAGTTCCCAGGGGATGCTGAGGCTGCTGGTCCAGGGACCACACACTGAGAACTATTGTTCTGAAATAACAACAGCTAATTTTTGTTAGGCAGTTTCTGTGTTCCAAATATTCTGTGTTCTGTGAATATCCCTTATCCAAAATGCTTGGGGCAAGCTGGGTGCAGAGGCTTATTCCTGTAATGTCAGCACTCTGGGAGGCTGAGGCAGGAGGATTGCTTGAGACCAGGAGATTAGGACCAACCTAGGCAACATAGCAAGACACTGTTTCTACACACACACACACACACACACACACACACACACACACACACACACACACACACACACACACATTGCCAGGAATGGTGGCATATCCCTATAGTCCCAGCTACTTGGGAGGCTGAGGGAGAAGGATCACTTGAAACAAGGAGTTTGAGACTATCCTGGGCCACATAGTGAGATCCTGTCTCTACAAAAAATATTTGAAAAATTGGCCAGGTGCGGTGGCTCATGCCTATAGTCCCAGCACTTTGGGAGGCTGAGGCAGGTGGATCATTTGAAGTCAGGAGTTCAAGACCAGCCTGGCCAACATGGTGAAACCCCGTCTCTACTAAAAACACAAAAATTAGCTGGGCAGTAGTGGTAGGCGCTTGTAATCTCAGCTACTCAGGAGGCTGAGGCCAGAGAATCGCTTGAACCCAAGAGGTGGAGGTTGTAGTGAGCTGAGATCGTGCTCCTGCACTCCAGTCTGGGTGACAGAGTGAGACCCTGTCTCAAACAAAACAAAACAAAACAAAACCAAAAAAACCAAAACAAAAAACATATTAGCTTGGCTTGGTGGTGCATTCCTGTAGTTTCATATACTTGGGAGGCTGAGGCAGAAGAATTGCTCACGCCTGGGCCTTCAAGGTTAGAATGAGCTGTGATCTCACTACTGCACTCCAATGTGGGTCACAGAGCAGGACTCAAATGAAAACAAAACCAAAACCAAAATTCTTGGGACCAGAAGTATTTCAGATTTCAGATTATTTTGGATTTTGAAATATTGGCATGTATCTAATGAAACATCTCAGGGATGGGACCCAAGCCTAAACACAAAATTCATTTATTTTTCATATACACCTTGTACACTAGCCTGAAGGTAATTTTATATAATATTTTAAATAATTTTGTGCACCTGTCACGTGAGGTCAGGTGTGGAATTTTCTACTGTGGTGTCAAGTCAATGCTCAAAAAATTGCAGATTTTGGAGAATTTCAGATTTCAGATGTTTGGATTAAATGTGCTTAGCCTGGACCTTACTTGTTGTAGCTCGTTTAATCCTCATGGCAATGCTAGGACACAGGTGTTTTTAGTATAATATTATTACAAATGAAGAGCCTGAGACTTGAGAAAGTAAGACAACACACTCCAGGTCACTCAGCCAATTAGTGGTGAGCAAGAATTGAACCCAGATTTGATATGCGAATGACTTGCTGTGATTCTCCTTTTGGTGGTTTTTTTTTTTTTTTTTTTTTTGAGACAGGGTCTTGCTCTGTCACCCAGGCTGGAGTGCAGTGGCACGATCTCAGCTCACTGCAGCCTCTGCCTCCCAGGTTCAAGCGATTCTCCTGCCTCAGCCTCCTGAGCAACTGGGACTACAGGCATGTGCTACCATGCTTGGCTAATTTTTGTATTTTTAGTAGAGATGGGGTTTCACCATGTTGGCGAGGTTGGTCTCGAGCTCCTGACCTCAAGTGATCCATCCGCCTCGGCCTCCCAAAATGTTGGGATTATAGGCGTGAGCCACTGCACCCGGCCCCTTATTGGTGTATTTTTATTTCCCAAGTATGACACCTGTTCAGAGACTTTGGAACCCTGAGAACATTTTGTTGGTGTGTTTTGTGACTAATATTGCCTTTTTCTGAGATGAATGCTGTTCTTTGAAAAAACATTCGTATTTTTAGATAGAAATGTACTTCATCCCCAGTGAATATTTCTGACTTTAGAGAAATTGCCAAACCTGCTGACTCATAACAAAAATAAAGAGCATCTACTATTCAGTTTATGGCTTTTAGTTTTGGGAGGTGGTAGGAGGAAGGATAGATTACCACCCACTATAGATCATTTTATTTTCATTTTATTTTAATGCCATTTACCAGTACTGTGTATGGAGGTGGTCTTGAGAGCCTTGTGGAGATTATTTTTTCAATAGTACAGATGGCTCTGATAAATATTTAAGGCATCTTGGGAAACAAGAATACCATCCTGGCTCAGGAGAAATTGGTCACGTAAATCACTTTGTTTCAAGTGCTTTGGCCTCTGAGCATCTCAAATGGACACATACTTCATTGGCTTATTAACTCATTGCCGGAGTCACTGAAGGCCCAAACTACAACTTCATGCCTGACCACACACCAAGGCTTTTTTATTGCTTAGTTTTCTGGCTCTTTGCCTATTCTGCTCTCCCTACCCATAACCATGTGAGTATCATGTCCAGCAAACTAACTTACTCCTTCTCTCTCCCCACTACACACACACACACACACACACACACACACCCCACACTCCACATGCACACATACACAGAGCATTTTGCATGGGTATGTTGTCAGACAGATTTCTCTGTTCTGAAGGCTCATCTCCTTAGAGAACCTTACCATGTCAATGTTGCATTTAGTTTAGTTTAGTGTTTTTGTTGTTGTTGTTGTTGTTGCTGTTTTTAAATCTTGCTCTGTTGCCCACAGTGGCACGATTTCAGCTCACTGCAACCTCTGCCTTTTGGGTTCAAGCAATTCTCCTGCCGCAGCCTCCTGAGTAGCTGGGATTACAGGCACCCGCCACCATGTCCAGCTAGTTTTTGTATTTTTAGTAGAGACGGGGTTTCACCATGTTGGCTGGTCAAGTCTTGACTTCCTGACCTCGTGATCCACCTGGCTTGGCTTCCCAAAGTGTTGGGATTACAGGTGTGAGCCACTGCAACCGGCTGTTTTTTTTTTTTTTTTTTTTTTTTTGAGACGGAATTTCGCTCTTGTTGCCCAGGCTGGAGTGCAATGGTACAATCTTGGCTCATTGCAACTTCTGCCTCCTGGGTTCAAGCGATTCTCCTGCTTCAGCCTCCCAGGTAGCTGAGGTTACAGGTGCCCACCACCACGCCTGGCTAATTTTTGTATTTTAGTAGAGATGGGGTTTCACCATGTTGGTGTTGTATTTAGTTTTAACACTGTTATCTTCTCAGATTGTAATGAGAGAACAGGCTATCATCACTTGGTGATAAAATTTCCTGTAATTATAATCTCATTCTCAAAGATAAAACATTGGTACCTAATGTGCTTTTAACTTTAATGCCAATTTATCACAATGGAAGACATTTCAAATAAATACTGTTTTTTTGTTCATAAGGTCTTAAAAATCTTGAACATAACTGCGAAAAAGAATTACATGTTAAAACAAATCACAAAATTAGTTAAGAAAGAAGCCAAACTGAAAGAAGATTATATTTCTATGCCCTTGAATCTTTACAAAATTTAGTAAAAACTATTAATATAGAATTATTTACAAGAGACTTCTCTATTTACCAGCCCAATATCTTCACATTTCTACAATCTAAGGGGAGTTGATTGTGGCCAGAAAAGTTTCTGGGCTCTGGTATTGCAGTTTTCCTGCACTTACCACCATCCGGCATGTTATATATTTTACTTATTTTTCTTGTTTATTGCTGTCTCTTTCCACAAGTTCCATGAGCAGAGACAGTTTATCTGTGTTATTTACGGCTATTCTCAATGTCTGTAACAGTGTCTAACATACTGTAGTCATTAAAGAAATGCTGGTTGGGTGAATTCAGAAATAAATTAGTAAATAGGTGAAGCATGTTGGTTTAATATTCATCATCAGAACTTAAAAACAGTTTAAAGAACCTCAACTGAGTTTTGTACAATAAGTAGTGATAAGATGGGACAGAGGTAATTTCTTTGTATCTCTGAGGCTTTCCATTTCATGAGGAACATAGAATAATATGTGTTTACAAATGCGGTGTTCAATATCTGAAGAGTATATATCATCAGTATAGAAAATAGACAACACATGTTAAAGGGAATGTAAAAATTCTAGATGATTTTTAAGGTATGTATGGTTTAATCAATTGTTTATATGCTATTCTCTTCTCTTAAAATGAAATAATGCGAATGAAAAAATAAACCTTACAGGTAGTTTCTGGGAAATTCAGACAACAAAATTGTCTAACATACGCCAAAAACAATATAGCATTTAATCATGACATGGATTCCAAAAGACAAATCACTGCTCATCATATCACAAGGAATCCAAACAACTGAGGGGTTATCATTTATCTATAGTTGCATAACAAATTACCCTAAAATTTAGCAGCTTAAACCAACAATTTATTATTTCATAAATTTCTGGGGATGAGCAATCCAGAAGCAGATTCACTGGGTGGTTCTGGCTCAAAGTATCTTATTTGTTTGCTAGGGCTGCTGTCACAGAACACAACAGCACAGGTGCCTTAAATAACAGAAACATGCATTCTGGAGGCCAGAAGTCCAAGACCAAGGTTTCCTCTGAGGTCTCCGTCCTTGGATTGCAGATGCTTGTCCTCTTGCTCCCTCTTCACATGGTTGTCCCTCTGTGCACATGCACTTCTGTGTCTCTTTTTGAGTGAAAATTTATAAGCATTCCAGTCAGATTAATTTTTTTTTTTTTTTGAGATGGAGTCTCACTCTGTCACCCAGGCTGGAGTGCAGTGGTGCAATCTTGGCTCACTGCAGCCTCCACCTCCCTGGCTCAAGTTCTTCTCCTGCCTCAGCCTCCCAAGTAGCTGGGATTGCAGGCATACACCACCACGCCTGGCTAATTTTTGTATTTTTAGTAGAGGCGTGGTTTTGTCATGTTGCCCAGGCTGGTCTTGAACTCCTGGCCTCAAGTTATCCACCTGCCTTGTCCTCCCAAAATGTTGGGATTACAGGTGTAAGCCATTGCACCCCGCCCCAGTCAGATAAAATTTTAATCTCACTTTAACTTAATCACTTCTTTGAAGGCCCTATCTCCAAATATAGTCACATGAATTAGGGCCAAGCTGTATGGCTTCATTTAACCTTAATTACTTCTTTAGAGGCTCTATCTGCAAATGCCTCCACATTCTGAGGTGGTGGGGGGGGTTAGGATGTCAACATATGAATTTGAGGGGGCACAATTTAGCCCATAGACACCTGTCATGAGGTTGTAGTCAGCTGTCAGTTGGGGCTGCAGTCTCATCTGATGGATTAACTGGGGAAAGATGGGCTTCCCAGCTCACTGGTGTAGTTGTTGGCAGGCCTGAGTTTCTTCTCGCTGGAGACTTCAGTTCTTGCCATTGGCTTCTCCACAGGTTGTCCGGATTACCTCATGACATAGCGGCTGCCTTCCCCAAAAGCATGGAATGGGGGTTGGGGATGGGATAAGAGAGAGAGAACCCAAGACAGAATGCACAGTCTTCTTATAACTTAGGTTTAGAAATAATATATCAGTACCTCTGCCACATTCTGTTGGTCACACACACTAACCCTGGTAAAACATGGGAGTGAACCATACAGGGGGAACTGGGGTCATTGGTGGTCATCTTTGAGGCTGGCTATGGTAATTAGGTAAAAATAAAAATTCAGTCTGCAGAAACGTATGTACTTATGTTACTTAAAATATTTAACCAATTAGTGAAAAATGACTTTGAAGTATTTTTAGCTGCTATAATAATTGAGTAGGAATTATTTTTTCTTGGATTGAGTTATATTTACTATAAAAATACTTACTTTTTTTGTCAAACACATTTATAAGTGCTGCAAATATTAGTGACCGATGGTCTATTGCTCTAAATAAAAAGCACCAGGAGTTAGTATAGTAGTTGACTCCAGCCTCTGGTGCTAGACTGCCTGGGTTTGAATATTTACTTTTGCACTTACAACTTGTAACAACTTGAACAATTTATTCAATCTCTCTGTTCCCTAGTTTTCTCATATGTCAAATGGGAGAAACAAATAACATCTGCTTCATATGGCTGTCATGAAGGCTAAGTAGGTTTATATATATGTATGTATGTGTGTGCATGCATATATATATATATATATATATATATATATACACAGAGAGAGAGAGAACTTAGAATAGGGCCTGGCACAGAGAATATGATAAAAGAATATTATTTGTTTCCTCTTCTTATCATCCAGAACATCCAGAACATGTAACGCCCAATACATTGTAGGTACTCAATAAATGTTTTTGTATGATCCCTAAACATTGTCTGTAAGGAATTTACAATGGAGTTTACAATAAAAGGTGGTAGATGGTAGGTACCATGGAAGCATTACAAACAGATGACCATGTGAATCTGAAAGAAGCACAGATTGATTTCTTCATCATAAAACATGGTTGTATTTGAGCTAAAGCTTAGAACTAATGAAGATTATTGCCGGGCGTGGTGGCTCACGCCTGTAATCCCAGCACTTTGGGAGGCCGAGGTGGGAGGATCACAAGGTCAGAAGATCGAGACCATCCTGGCTAACATGGTGAAACCCCGTCTCTACTAAAAATACAAAAAATTAGCTGGGTGTGGTGGCGGGCACCTGTAGTCCCAGCTACTCGGGAGGCTGAGGCAGAATGGCATGAACCCAGGAGGTGGAGCTTGCAGTGAGCCGAGATCGCGCCACTGCACTTCAGCCTGGGCGAGAATGCAAGACTCTGCCTCAAAAAAAAAAAAAAAAAGAGTATCAATGTATCAAAATCATTATTTTAGGCTGGGCATGGTGGCTCACGTGTGTAATCCCAACAGTTTGGGAGGCTGAGGTGAGAGATCACTTGAGCCCAGGAGTTCAAGGCCAGCCTGGGCAAAATGGTGAGACCCTGTCTCTACAAAGAAAAAAAAAAAAAAGATTATTATTCCCCAAATAGGAAATAACATAAGCAAAAGTCCCCTATTTACCCCACGATGGAGCTGGAGCATGGTGTATGAGAAGGAGAGTCAGAGGGAGCAAGAATGAAGGGGTCGGGTTGGTACCAGGTAATGAAATCATTTTAACATAAGACTACATGATTTGGACTTCATTGTGTGGTCACTTTGGAGCATTTTAGCAACAAAATAATGTCTTAGGAAGATTAATCTGGTCCAATTGTAAAGTAAATTGAGATTCAGGCTTCAGGCTTGGCTTGATCCAGGATTCAAATAAAATCACCAAGAATCTGTATTTCAGATCTGCTTTTTTTGTGTGGCTCTGCCTGTGGCTCCATAAGAAGCACAGAAAAAAGAGAAATGGTCTGTTAAACAGAAAAAGTGAAAAAGCTTCACTCCCAGAAAATATCTTCTTGCATCTCATCGGCCTGAGTTCACTCATGTTCATATTCTTCAACAAATTATCATGTCCAGGATATGAAACGGCTGCTTGGATCCAGGCACACTGATAACGCTGATAACACACCTAGAAAAAGAAACAAATGAATTTCATTCAAATTCCATTCTACTATTTTAAGGTTTCATGTCTAGATGGCTGGAGATTAAGTGTTGCAGTCCAGGCGTGGTGGCCCACGCCTGTAATCCCAGCACTTTGGGAGGCCAAGGTGGACAGCTCACTTGAGGACAGGAGTTTGAGACCAGCCTGGCCAACATGATGAAACCCCATCTCTACTAAAAATACAAAAAATAGCCAGGCTTGGTGGTGCATGCCTGTAATTCCAGCTACTCGGGAGGCTGAGGCAGGAGAATCACTTGAATCCGGGAAGTGGAGGTTGTGGTGAGCCAAGATGGCACTACTGCAGTCCAGTCTGGGTGACAGAGACTTCATCTCAAAAAAAAAAAAAAAAAAAGTAAGTTTTGCAATTAGGAGACATGCCTATAATGTTTATTTAGTGGTGATACGTATGGTTTAGTCCTTTAATTATAGTGTGGTTTAAATGCAAATTTAAAGTAACTCAAATACAGCTATTTTTTCTCACATCATAGGGAGACTATAAAGTCCCTCAGTAATCATTCTTTAAATAGATATTTTTCTTCTTCTTTCATCTACTGCCTTCACGACTGCAGACACTTTCTCCAACAGTCTTTTCTCCAAATAAAAACAAAAACACCACTACCACCACCACCAAAAATCTCAAGTACCTGCTATCTCTGATCTTTCTCATCTGCTAATATTCTCTTCCTCCCTTACTCCCCTCCTCTTTTCTTCCTTTCCTCCTTCCCCATCTCTCCATCTCATACCTCCCTCTCTTCCTACCTCCCTTTCTTTCAACCTTTTCCCCTTCTATTCTTCCTTCTCTCCCTTCCTCCCTCCCTCCCTTCCTTCCTTCCTTCCTTCCTTCCTTCCTTCCTTCCTTCCTTCCTTCCTTCCTTCCTTCATTCCTCCCTTCCTTCCTTCCTTCCTTTTTGCTATTAAAAATTCCTCAAACTGGCTGGGCGTGGTGGCTCAAGGTGGGTGGATCACTTGAGGTCAGGAGTTTGATACCAGCCTGGCCAACATGGTGAAAACCCGTCTCTACTAAAAATACAAAAATTAGTAGTGTATGGTGGCACCGCACCTGTAGTCCCAGCTACTCAGAAGGGTGACGTGGGCGAATCACTTGAACCCAGGAGGCAGAGGTTGTAGTGAGCCAAGATCGTTCCACTGCATTCCAGCCTGGGTGACAGAGTGAGACTGTCTCAAAATAACAACAACAACAAAAACAAACTGGCAATGCAGGACTTCCTTGAAAGACAGAGGAAAGGAAAAGATTAAGAGAAGTTATACCAAAACTCTTTTTAATAGGTAGGCAGGGAAAAAATTGGGAACCTTTATACATCAATAATTTTATTCTCATAATACTTGGAAATCATGACTAGCTGTTGCTCTTCTTCAACATCTAACTATTATCATTTCCACATCTGATTCAAGCACTTCCTTTTTACATGTCTTTTTTTTTCTTTGCCTGAAATATTATTTCCTTCCATCAAATTAACCTTTCTGCCCACCTGGCAACCCTCTCTTCTTCAAGCCTTACTCATCAAGAAGCCTTCCCTAGCAACAGGGAAGGCTCTGCTACCAATCCCACCTTTATGCTCTCTGGACTACCACTTTGTCTTGTACATTTCTATTAAATTGTAACTTTTCATTTTTGTTACACATCTATTGACTGTACTGCTCAGTGAACTATTTGAGACCAGGACACCATTTTGCATACCTAACAGAATACCTACCACATAGTAGATGGTTCATAAATCCTTATTGATTGAATAAATCAATGATGAATAACATTTTTATAAATTTCATTTTGTATTTGAGTTGAAGCTCCAAGTAGTACACCCTGTTAGAGATTTTAAACTTGATTTTTAAAATATTGGACTAGAGCTTAAAAGAAGATTATATTAGTCAGGGGTCTCAAGAGAAACAGAATCAATAAAGTATACATTTATTATATAATTCATTATAAGAAATTGGCTCACATGATTGTGGAGGCTGACAAGTCTCAAGACCTACAGTCGGCAAGCTAGAGACCCAGGAGAACCTATGGTGTAGTCCAGGCTCATTCCAAAGGCCTAAGAACCAAGCGAGCCAGTGATGTAGTTCTAGTGTGAAAACCTGCAGGCTCTAGACACAGGAAGAAGCCAATGTTTCAGTTAAAGTCCAAGGGCAGGAAACACCAAGGTCCCAGCTCAAACATAGTGAGACAGAAGGAATTCTCTCTTACTCAGCCTTTTGTTCTATTCAGGCTTTCAACAGATTGGATGAGGCCCACCCACAATCTGCTTTACCCAGTCTACTGATTTAGATGTTAATCTCATCCAGAAACACCCTCACAGACACACCTAGAATAATGTTTGACCAAATGTCTGGGCACCCTGTTACCCAGTCAAGTGGATGCATAAAATTAAACACCATAAAGACTAAAGCCTGTAGATGAATATCTGGTAGCACCTCACAGAGGAGAGACCTAAAGCTGTGATAACGTCTCTGAAGCCAAGAGAGAAAGGCTAGAAAAAGCAAGATCTGGGATATTTCCTTAGAATCCTTGCCTGAAGGCCAAGAAGATGAGGAAGTTAATTTTCTCATCCAGAGTGGTGGCATTGAGCTAGAAAATTTTGAAGATCTTTCTAGTTCTAAAACATCTGTTACCTCCTTACCTTGGGGTTTCAAGACTGGGTAAATGGAAATACTAAGATAATTGGATGATGTAAGAAGATTTTGGACGGGAACAATGTCTTGTTATGCACCAGTTGTATGGAAACTACTTATTTATAAGATTTAAAATTCTACGTATATTCCTTCAGGAAATGTTATCGGCTTTCTACAAGATGCAGCTTTAATTGTATTATTGGGAACCATCATTTATTGTTAGGTTCTTTGGAGAAATTTCTTTCCTTCAATTAGAAGCACCCATGAAGGATATGAAGAAGAGATGGTCAAAGAACTATAAGAAGATCATAGAATGTACTGCACTATAGAAGCCAAAGGAAGAGGTAAATCAAGAGGCAAGAAATGATGGAAAAGTATTTTGCTATAGAGAGGTAAAGGTTGATAAGACTTGGGAAAAAGGCCATCGGATTTTGTGATTAGGATATTAAGGACAAGTTTCAGCCAAGTCATGAGAAACTGAGCATCAGTTAGGTCCCTGTTGTTTGATATTATGACAATGTGGTGGATTTAGTAATTAGAGTCTTTCAAAATTGTCTGTTAGTGCTTTGCAGCTTGGGGACATGAGCAGAGAAGGTAGGGGGCAGGAGGCATGGGGAGCATGTCTGTGGCTGAGAGTTGAAGGCTTGAATGGTAAGAGTAGGCTTGAGGATTGTGGCTTGTTAGAAAAGACAGCATTAAAATATCTGAACATGGGACTTTGTTTTTAGAAAGGATACAAATGAAGTTAAAAGACAGAAGGTCTTGGGTGGGATTTTCAAGCTGCATTCCTTGGAGTCTTGAATCGTGGATTAGAGAAAAGACCACCCTGTGTTGATCTCAGTAGCTTCTCCTGTTAAACATCACAGCACATGTGCTTTGACCAGTTTTGTGTATTAAGGCTCTATGTGGCTATCTTCTGTCCCGCTCTGTCCCCCACGGCCATTCTCCTTCCTTCACCATGCTGCTCTATGACCCGGGAGGCTGACCTATATGGACCATATCAGTGGGCTGCTTTGCCCTCCTGCTTCTGTTTGGATTTTGCCCTTGGGGAGCACTTGCATGAGCTTGCAGGGAGGGAGAATGAGAGGCAAGGTATAATCTGCTGTGACCTACAGGGTCATCAGGATCCTTTCCCCTTCAGGCCTAGAGTTGGTAATAATGCCCAGCTTTCTTAGGCCCTTGAAATTTCGCTATACCCTGCTATATCTGTTCAATTGCCTACATAACCAGTGTATGCTTACTACTCACTGCAGCCTTGATCTCCCTGGCTTAGGTGATCCTTCCACCTCAGCCTCTTGAGTAGCTGGGACTACAGGTGTGCACCGCCATGCCTGGTTAATTTTTTGTATTTTTTTTGTAGAGACAGGGTCTCACCATTTTGCCCAGGCTGGTCTTGAACTCCTGGGCTCAAGCAATCCTCCCACCTTGGCCCCCCAAAATGCTGAGATTATAGACAAGAGCCACCACTCCTGGCCCAAACATTTTTTTTTTTTTTTTTTTTTTTTTTGGTAAAAAGCCAGGCAGTAAATATTTTTGATCTGTGAGTTATACAATCTGTGTTACCACCACTCAACTCTGCTATCTCAGTGAGAAAACAGCCATAGATGTTAAGTAAGTGAATGAATGTAGCTGTGTTTCAATAAAACTTTATTTACAAAAACAGGCAATGAGCTTTGCTTTTGGCCCATAGGCTATAATTGAAAGACCCATGATCTAGGACAAGAAGTTTTCCATCTACTCTATGAGAGTGGTTCTCAATCTGGGATAATTTAGCTCCCTAAGGGACATTAATTTAAGACATTTTCGGTTGTCACAACTGGAGGAGTAGTGCTACTGGCATCTAGTGGATAAAATCCAGGGATACTGCTAAACATACTGCAATGCACAAGACAGCCCCCACAACAAAAATTACCCTGCCCAAAATATCAATAGTGCTGAGGTTGAGAAATGCTGGTCTTGAAGATGTTAAAAAGATTGTCAGTTTGTTCATCATATCGCTGTGGCTTGGCGAAAAGAATCACAGAGTTAATTTTATAACTATGAAGGACTGTTAGGAGCTGAGTTTCTAGTTCTTATTTTTTAATTATTTTATGATACTTTTCATAAAAAGTGGTGTAAGTTGTGTTTATTCAGAAATGTGATTTTTTTTTTTTTTGATGGAGTTTCGCTCTTGTTTCCGAGGCTGGAGTGCAATGGCAAGATCTTGGCTCACTGCAACCTCCACCTCCCAGGTTCAAGCGATTCTCCTGCCTCAGCCTCCTGAGTAGCTGGGACTACTGGCCACCATACCTGGCTAATTTCTGTATTTTTAGTAGAGATGGGGTTTCACCATGTTGGCCAGGCTGGTCTTCAACTCCCGAACTCAGACGACCCACCTGCCTCGGCCTTCCAAAGTGCTGGGATTACAGGTGTGAGTCACTGCTCCCAGCCCAGAAATTGATGGTTTCTTCAGCAATTTTGTCACCCATCAAGTCGTTAGTCATATTAATCCTCCATAACTTAGTCTTTTTGCCCCCTGATTATCTTTTGGGTGGGCAGTGAAAGTATTCATACCTCTTTTAGCAAAACCTATCTCTTCTTGGATTTCCTTTGCTTCCTGATTAAGAGGAAGGACTATCTGTGAAAGACTCAGATGTGGCTCAATGGAATGAATGTGAGAATGGTATGAGTGTGAGTGGTGGGTGCTGTGGGGGTCCGAGATGAGTGGCTGAACCGTCCAAAAATAAGAATACTGACAAGCGTGTTTTCTTATGTGTGTGTGCGTGTTGTGGGAGGAGTGTAACTGATGTGGCTAGACAGGATTAACGAAAGTCTCAGGAGTTGAGAGAGACTGGGGACATTTTACCAATGGCGAGAAGGAGGAAGGATGACAGCTGGGAAAATTAGTGATTGGAAAAGGTAGGTTGGGCAGTGTGGCCATGAGCTAGTCCTTTTCATTATATTCTTCTGGGGCTCTATGTTTAAAACTAGATACTTTAACATTTCAGAATGAGAAAGAGAGGAAAGGATGGTAACTGATATGGGCTATTGTACTGTGAGTTTTAAAGGAGCCTATATATTATCCTAAAACTATTGAACCTGAGCAGAACTGCAACGTTAGTATTCTTGAACTGAACTGATATTTCCTTTGACTAATGTCCTTGTTCAATGACCAGAGACCATGACACTCCCCACCTTCACCCCCACACATTGTTCGTTTGTGTCCAGTTTGAAGAACAATGACACATGGAGGTCAGTGTTTGGATGATGTCGTAATTTTGATCAGCTGGAAAGCCTGGAGTGGCCTTGAAGAGATGCTTAACTTTTGGAAATCACTTCTTTATTGCAACCAAAGCTATTAAGTTTAAAGGTCCATAAAGATGAGATAAACAGTCATAAAGGCCTTTTGAAATTCATACTTAGTGTGTTAAATGGATTTAATTGCTGTTAGTTAAATGTGGTGATGTTAAAGCAATGTCTATACACTGGCAAAAATCAGATCATCAACTGCTTAATAAGGGACACACCTTGAGAAAAACAGTGGAAGAAATGCTGCTTATATGTAATTTGTGATTAATTTTTGCAAGGTTTCAAGGGAATAACTTGGCCTTAAAATATTACAGTGAAAAACAGCTTTATACTTGGGTCCAATCTTCTTAAAATTAGAGTTCATTTTTGCTATTAGACACCTTTTATTACAGGATAACTTTTTTTTCCCCCTTGGAGACAGTCTTGCTCTGTTGCCCAGGCCAGAATGCAGTGGCATGATCTCGGTTCACTGTAACCACCACCTCCCAGGTTCAAGTGATTCTTGTGTCTCAGCCTCCTGAGTAGCTGGGATTACAGTGCCCGCCACCATACCTGGCTAATTTTTTGTATTTTAGTAGAGACAGGGTTTCATCATGTTGCCCAGGCTGGTCTGAAACTTCTGAGCTCAGGCAATCCACCCGCCTTGGCTTCCCAATGTGCTAGGATTACAGATGTGAGCCACTGAGCCCAGCCAGTTATAAGATAGCTTCTAAACTTACAATCCTTGAAATATCATTTTAGGATAATTCTGATCCTGCATACCAGTGAAATAAGTATAATTGAAACATTAAACCAAATTTGGCTTCAACATTAAACCAAAATTAAACCAAATTAAGCCAGTATGTTAAATACGTAGTTTAATCTTAATTCTAGTTAATATTTTTCATTTCCTATGTGTCAGGCAATATACTAAACAACTTACATGAATTACTATTTTAATTCTCCTGGTAAACTGGAGGGGTGTGCAATTATTGTCATCTCCATTTTATAGATGAAGAAAACTGAGTCATAAAGAGGTTATGTACTTGGCTCAAAGTCACACAGTCAGTGATACTGTTGGAATTTGCACCCAGACAATTTAATTTTAGAGCCTATTTTCAACCACTCTCTGAGACTGCTTTCCTTTTCTGTACTTTTGGTGATAAATATGAGAAGATAATTTTGAGGGCATTATGGTATATTGGATCTTAAAAACCCAGGTAATAAGTCCCATCTATAGTACAAATAAGCTGCGTGATCTTAGGGAAATCACATAACTGCTTCTGTAAAATGAGAGATTATATTAAGTTATTTCCAAAATGTCTTTTCGACTTCAATGTGGTGATTCCATAGTAATGTATAGGTTTTTAAAAAACCATATCCTTCAATCAAATGGTTATCCTTTAGCATTAAGTTGTTTGGAATAGATACTCCCCAAATTCACAGAATAATTTTCCAGCCTCTCTTTTTGCTTTGACACCTTTCTTATTTATTTATTTTTTTTCTTTGAGATAGGGTCTCACTCAGTTGCTCGGGCTGGAGTTCAATGGCACGATCTTGGCTCACTGCAACCTCTGCCTCCCGGGTTTAAGCAATTCTTGTGCCTTAGCCTCCTGAGTAGCTGGGCTACAGGCGCCCGTCACCACACTCAGCTAATTTTTTTTAATAGAGATGGGGTTTCACCATGTTGGTCAGGCTGGTCTCGAACTCTTGACCTCAGGTGATTCCTCTGCCCTAGCCTCCCAAAGTGCTGGGATTACAGGCGTGAGCCACCGTGCCCGGCTATTGACCCCATTTGTTGATGCTTAGGGATGAAAGTGGAAACTCCACTGCTAAAACAGAGAATATTACTTGAGTCATTCCTCTGTCATATATGGGATGTTTGCCAGCATGGAACATTCACAGAAATTATAACTGTAAAGGCCCTAGCAATGATTTAATGCCGTCTCTTCACATTATAGTTGAGGAAGCTCAAACTGTGACAGGGTCAGGGACAGGTAAAATTCACAAAGTTGGTTTACAGCAGAACTGTGCTAAAGTTATCTGGATTCAGATCCAAGTCCCCTCCAAATGAATCACAACCACTTCTACCTTTATAATTCCAGGCAAAAAGATCACTGTTTTAGTCTGTGTGGTGCAGTGGAACAGATAGACCTCGGTTTGAATCTCAGCTCTACTGTTTACTAGACGTGAAATGGGGAAATCTAAAATGAGTAAGTATACACAGAAACACACATTACATACATGTATGTAATGTTCAGGATCATTACACTGAACTTTAGGGCTTAGTACTAATGTACAATCGAGGTTGTGTTAGTACTGAGCAGTATATCTTTTATTGTTGAAGTCCAATAAGAACAGAGCAGATATCAACCTAATTTGTAAGTGATGCATTTTCCTAAACTAAATGCCCAATAATGGAATGGACTAGAATATTGCAGAACAGGGCTGTGAATGGAGGAAAGCAGTTGGAAAATCAATCCTTATAAGGGCACAAAAGGATGAATGAACCACATTCCCAAGAACCTGCTCCCACCCACTGCTGTTCCCACCCCCGCTGTAGTTGGTAGCATGTTCACAAGGAAGGAGCTGGCTAGCTTTCATGGGAGCCACATCATCCATCAAATCACATTAGTGTTGTTGATTTGAATGTTGTTTCCTTTGTAGGTCTGTTTGCTTTGACTTTGTAAAATTGTTTAGTCTTGCCATTATTATATAAGGACTGTAATCATAAGGCATTTATATTTCATTTTGTATTATGTATTTAAGCAAAATTAAGTTAAAAATTAGAGATATATAGGATGATTTTTCCTTCAAGAGTTATTCATTTATTTCCTTTTGGATATGAAAAACGCTTATGCAGTCCTGTATGTGGTCTCTCTCTCTTTTTATTTTTATTTATTTATTTTTTGAGATGGAGTCTTGCTCTGTTGCGCAGGCTGGAGTGCAGGGGTGCTATCTCGGCTCACTGAAACCTCTGCCTCCTGGGTTTAAATGATTCTCCTGCTTCAGCCTCCTGAGTAGCTTGGATTACAGGTGCCCGCCACCATGTCCGGCTAATTTTTTTGTATTTTTAGTAGAGACGGGGTTTCACCATGTTGGCCAGGCTGGTCTTGATCCTGACCTCAAGTGATCTGCTTGCCTCGGCCTCCCAAAATGCTGGGATTACAGGCGTGAGCCATTGTGCCTGGCCTGTGGTCTCTTTTTAAATGTTTGAGATTTTCTCTGACCATCACATGATGGCAGCCGCAAGTTGTAAATATATTAAATGAGATAATACCAAATGGCATAAGACCACTGTGAATTCAGTAATGTTCCAAAATAACTTGTATTTTATTCATCACACAGGCATTTATATAAATTAAAAAATAATAGCACCTGAAAACATGAAAATAATTGTATTCAAGGTTATTTACTGCAGCATGATTTTTAAGAGAAAAGACTGGAAACAACCCAAATGTCCACTAATCGAGACTGTGTGAACCCAAGATGTTATAGCTGCATCACACAGCTGAGAGAAGGAATAAGATCTATTTCTACTTACTGCCAGTGGTAATCTCCAGGAAGCGCTGTTAAGTGAAAGAGCAAACTAGAGAAAATGTGAATAGTGGTTACCATTTACCCAAGAAGTCTATGTGTGGGGGGTGTGTGTGTGTGTGTGTGTGTGTGTGTGTGTGTGTGTGTGAGATTTCTAGAGGGACAGAGGAAAAAGGTGAAGACAAGGATAGGAGCGAGACTTCTCTGGGTACATCTTTTTTTTTTTTTTTTTTTTTTGAGACAAAGTCTCATTTTGTTACCCAGGCTGGAGTGCAGTCGCTTGATCTCAGCTTACTGCAACCTCTGCCTCCGGGGTTCAAGTGACTCTCTTGCCTCAGCCTCTCAAGTTGCTGGGATTACAGGTGCCCACCACCACGCCTGGCTAATTTTTGTATTTTTAGTAGGGACTGGGTTTCACCATGTTGGCCAGGCTGGTCTCCTGACCTTAAGTGATCCACCTACCATGGCCTCCCAAAGTGCTGGGATTACAGGTCTGAACCACCACGCCCACCCGTCTGGATCTCTTTTTAGTACATTTGACTTTGAAGCCAAGTTAGCATTTTCCATAATTAAGAAAAAAATAGAATAAAAAAGGAACAATTTCTAAAAAGGAAGTCAAAAGAAACACATTAAACTAACTGTAAGTTGAGTTGGTAGCATAACCACACAGACAGAAATTATTTCAAGTGACTTTAACACATACTGATGTGACTGTGCATCCCTACTGAGATAGAAATAAAGGTAAATATAAATAAAGGTAAAAATAAGCAAGATATAAATAAAGGTAAAATGAACTGCAACAATCCTGAATAGTTTTCAATAATTATATCATAAATAGTAATTTTGGTATTGTTATTTTAAAACAGTTATATTTATAATACATATGTTAACGTAATCATGTTTATGCTTATCATAACATATGGATGCATAGCTATTAGGATAATGTATAAACATGATTATGTTAATGCCATTAGGGACCAAGATTTCAGAGAAAAACAAAGAAAAATATAAAATTAAAGAAGCTAGTAAAAATGTTATCTTAAATTTAAACTGGAAGCCCCAGTATAAACTCATAATGTGTTTTCTTTTAAAAAATTATTTTCAAATTCAGTCTCCTGAATAGAACTCGCAACAATTACCAAGCCAGTAGCGACGACAGTAAACAGTCCTAGTGCCCAGATGGTGCTCTCCAAATGCCATTTTCCACTAAAAGGAATGAGGGCTCCTTGGAGAATTGGATGTTTTCAGATACAGAGCAGAACACATACAAAAAGTGCCTGGAACATTTGTCATACTGAAAAGCAGATACACTATGAAAGACTATAGTAATTTTATCAAAAGAACTCAGGAGCCACCATGAAGAGGCCCCCAGTGTCCAGAAATGGAATAATGTGAACATTAAGAATAATAAATCTTAATTTGTCAAGACACAAATTTAATCATATCGTAGATACTCATAGCAGCATTATTTAAAATAATGAAATATTAGAAACAACTTAAATATTCAAAACTAGCAGTGTGCCCTTATATATAGAAATGTCATTTAAACCTTGTAGAAGAGAAGTTTATGATTTAGGAAGATGTTTACAATATGCTGTAAAACACACACAACAAGTCATAAAATATTATGCATGCAGTATATTCCAGTTTATTTTAAATGATCTAGGTATAAATATCCATAAAAAGAAAACTGAATGAATAAATGGTGAAATGTGAATAGTTGCTATATCTGTGTGGCAGGATTACAGGTGGTTGTATTCTAGTTTCTCTTTATGTTCCAATCTTCTACAGTTAGCATGTATAATTTTATATTTTTTAATACAAAATATGTTATTTAACTAGTATTTACTAAACAAAAAATTAAAAATTAAAATATTTTATAAAAACAAAAGCATATGAATAGAAAAGTACATTATTTTTTAGGTTATAGACAATGCTTGTACCTGTGTTTAGGGATTTGATCCTCCAGGTAGGAAACTACAGATCTAATTTAACTTATTTAATTAATTAATTAATTTATTTATTTATTTACTTTGAGACAGAGTCTCGCTCTGTCACCAGGCTGGAGTGCAGTGGTGTGATCTCAGCTCACTGCAACCTCCACCTCCTGGGTTCAAGTGATTCTCCTGCCTCAGCCTCCTGAGCAGCTGGGACTACAGGCACGTGCCACCATGCCCAGCTAATGTTTGTATTTTTAGTAGAGACGGGGTTTCACCATGTTGGCCAGGATAGTCTCAATCTCTTGATCTTGGAATCCACCCACGTCACCCTCCCGAAGTGCTAGGATTACAGGCGGGAGCCACTGTGCCTGGCCTAATTTTAAAAATTTTTAAGTCACCAAAAAGCAAAGTGACATGCTCAAGGCCATTATTGCCAAGCAAAGAAAAAAATGTCAAAAGTACAAAATGTGGTTATGTTTTAAAAATTAGATTATTATTATTAAGATAGGATCTGGCTCTGTTGCCCAGACGGGAGTGCAGTGGTGTACTCATGGCTCACTGAAGCCTCGACTTCTTGGGCTCAAATGATCCTTTCACCTCAGCCTCCTGAGTAGCTGGGACTATAAGGCAGGCACCACTATGCCTGGCTAATTAAAAAAAGAATTTTTTTTTTTGTAGCAATGAGGTCTCACTATGTTGTCCAGGCTGATCTCGAACTCCTGGACTCAAGTGATCCTCCTACCTCAGCCTCTCAAAGTGCTGGCATTACAGTCCTGAACCACCATACCTAGCCAGATTTCTATTACTTTGACATGGTCCTGGATACTTCATCTATGTGTGCAAAATTTCGTACTTATCTCTTAAATCTGGAGAAAAATGGCCAAATTTGGTATAGTTGAATTTATCATGGGGTGATTAATAAGTGACTAAAGATTGACCTTCAAGGATCTGAAGATCTGACCAGTGTAGATTTATAGTAATTATAGTAATTACATGGTTTCTCCAGGTATTTTCTATACATTGCCGTAGTTAGCTATGAAAGGATGTAAAGAATAAAGGCAATTGACTATTTTAAAGAAATTAACCTCAGAAGGAGATTCTTCACCTAAATGCACCTGCAAATATTATTGCTTTATGCTCTGAGTTAGCTGAAAATGAGTTTACTATGCCTGGTGTAAACACTTGCACCACCCACCTGTGTCAAAGAACTTTTCACTAACTGCATCATGACTGATTGACGTCAGTCTACTTGGCAACCAAGTGAGCCACTTAGAAGAAGGATCCCCTTATGAGGTTAATTTCTTTAAAATGTTGAATTGCCCTTATTCCTTATGTCTTTTCATAACTGATTACACAAATGTATAGAAAATACCTCTTGAGATACAATACAGTCTGTAACTAGTCATCAGAGAATAATACGTTATTGTAACACAGATTTAGCTTGGCCATAAAGGGCATATTTACATACACACTGAAAACAACTTTAATAAAATGAAAAACATATATCCTTGGATTCTTAGCAATTTAACAGCAATGCTCTCAGGGGATCAAGCTACTATTTATTGACTCCCCCTGTGTGCCTTACACGTTATTACTGACCCTCACAACATCCCTGGGAGTTAGTGTCTTACAGGAGACCTTTGACGCTTGTGGGAGGACATCGTGAATATTTTCCAAGTCCTCAATCCAAAAGTGTGGACATAGCTGTTGGTTTTCCTGAATTGTATTTCTTTCAAGAATCAAATGTTGCTTGTGAATATTCTCATGTAAGATTAAAAAGATCTTTTCCTGACTCTTAGAACTTTAGTTTTATCTCTGCTTTGAGAGCCACTTTAATAAGCAAACTAAAATCACTCTACAGAAAGGCTGTACAGCAAATGAGTAGAGAACAAAAGGTGGCTAAACTGGGCAGTCAGCTAAGATCACTCAGTGTCTGAGAATTTGTTCTAGAAAATCACCCTCCGAGAATCATGCAGATTGTGCTTAGGCTTCCTTCATATATTCATACTCTCCTCGGGTGAACATAAATTGGCACATTTATAAGGAAATTTTATTATTATATACTCAAATATTTTTAAACATATAAATAGTTTGTCTTGTTAATTCTACCTCTTGGAATCTATCCTAAGGAAAATAATCATAAGATATCTGCAAAGAATTATTTGAATGTTGATAATAATTTTATCTATAACAATAAAAATTTGCAAGGTGGCAGATATCAGTTTATGTCTCTGAGCTCCAAATCCACCCTTGTTTATCTTGCTTTGTGTGAATGGAGCTGAACCCTGTGGATCTTTCTCTTTTGCAAATTTGGAGGATATTCAACTTTGTCAATTGAGGGCACTGGAGAGACCCTGCAATGGAATAGAGGCTCCAGGTGCACCTACGGCCATCTTTCCCTACCAGCAGCGATTTCAGAGTAACTTCAGCCTGTCCATACCCTCCAGCAATGGTGGGTCACTTCTATAGATGAACTCTGGCCCACCCACAGCACCAAGCAAAGGAAGGTCACTCCTGTAGACCAGCTTCCAACCACTCTCATCCACCAGTGATGATAGATTGCTTTTATGGATCAATGCCAGCCTTTGCACTTAGTCGTTTCTTTGTTCCTGCAGGCAGCCTGTGGTAGTTACTATCTCTCTGAAGAGGTCTGAATCTCAGCCTTGGGGCAAGGAGGGCTTCTCCTCATCCTTAGTGCCTTTACTGTTCTTCTTCCTCAGCCTAGAAATAATAGCTGCTTTTAAAATTCTTGATGCCTGGGCCCCTTAGAGTCCTCCTTTATATATCTTTTAGTAGGTAATTTTTGGAACATTAAATTTTCCCTGTTCAAATAATTATCATAGTTTTTGTCTTCCACTTGGACCTTGAATGATACAAAAGTTAAAGGCTCAACAATACCGGACTTGTTAAATAAGTAGGGAGCTATCCACACACTGGCATAAAATTGTTTTGATTATCTATTATTCCCTTGGTGAGGTGACCCAGACCCTTGTTTGAAAGCGTTTTATTGGCTGGGTGTGGTGGTTCATGCTTGTGATCCCAGCACTTTGGGAGGCTGAGGTGGGCAGATCACCTGAGGTCAGGAGTTTAAGACCAGCCTGGCCAATGTGGTGAAACCCCATCTCTACTCAAAGTACAAAAATTAGCTGGGTGTGGTGGCGGGTGCCTGTAATCCCAGCTACTCGGGAGGCTGAGGCAGGAGAATCACTTGAACCCGGGTGTCGGAGGTTGCAGGGAGCCGAGATTGTGCCACTGCACTCCAGCCTGGGTGACAGAGCGAGACTCCATCTCAAAAAAGAAACAAACAAAAGAAAAACAACAACAACAACAAAAGAAAAAACAAAAATGAAAGAAAGGGTTTTATTTGTCTTCTCTCTCTCTCCCTGTTTTTTTTTTTTTCTTTTTTTTTTTTTGGCTCATCTTTGCTGTAATTGCTCATTTGCTAGGGTCATTGGACACAGAGATACCAAGATGCCTCCAGAAATCATGAATATTCCCCAAGTCCTCTATCAAAAAGTGTGGACAGAGCTGTCGGTTTTCCTGGGGTTTAGACATGTTCTTTCTTGCTTCTGTTGTGTAGTAACCCTAGCTCCTCAAGGAAATCGTGGTCTATGGGCTCTGCCAAACAGTAATTCCTTTCTTTGCTTGCTGGCTCACTGGCTTGAGGAACTCAAAGTAATCCTTTGGTAATTTCAGCTTCCAGGTCAGTGGGGACATTAATGTGTTTCTTGGTAGAAGTGTCACTCTACTCCAAGAAATAAGATCTTTAATCCAGAAAACCTGAGTTTTCAGGGACAGAATGCACAAACTTTTATGGTTATTCACTGGGAGTTCTAATGAGCAGGTTCGATCATATTTCTATTCTTTAGTTCCTCGACCCATGCATTTTAGCTGTTATCAGCTGTTAGTGTTGTGTGTATTTCATATCATGAAGTTAATTTCCCAGGCCCACAAGGTTTTCTTCCCAAGCTGGTGCCGTAACTGAGCCTTTACCAGGCTATTCCATCATTTTAGGTGTTTCTAGGGTATAGAGTAAATGATAAGACCACTGACTCCCATGATAAACGTGCACCATGGTGCACTTCCTTTGCTGTAAAATGTCATCTTGGTCCTAGTCTATATTGTAAGGGGCACCATACTGATAGACCAGGTACTGGTGAGCCCTTGGATGGTGGTACTGGTAGAGGAACTGCAGGAAGAAAAGGTAAATCCATACTCAGAATATGTGTTGATTCTGGTAAGGACACGTTGCTTTTCCCTCCAAGACAGATGGTTCCGATAGATGGTTGTGTAGCCACCCTCCCTGAGGAACAGTACTATGTCAAGGTCTTGGCATCAGATTCCATGGCTGACAGGTTGGAAATTTAGCATTGACAGTAGCTGAATTATCTTTTGTAAGTGGGAGCTCAAATATGACCATGCATAGCACCATGGTGATTGCAGCACTAGAGACACTATTTATGGGCTTTCCCACACAAGAACTGGGGTGGCTAAAGACGGCCCGGCTAAAAGGCAGGATGGATCATCCTGAGCACATGGTTGTTGAGAGTCTTCTTTGCAGTCGGGCAGTAGTGTGAGATCTGCTTTGTGTTTATTCCCGTAGGGTTGTCCACATACATTTTTTTCCCCACACCTTTTCTCTGAGCTTCAAATCTTTTTTTCTTGTCCTGTCGAAATGGCCAAGCCATTCACTACTGCTTAGAAGCCAGTGCATACTTAAGGATCTGGTCTTTTCTTCCATATGAAATGAATAACTAAGTGTGTTGCTCATAGTTTTCTCCACTGGGAGGATTTCCCTTTACCTCTCTTCTTTGGGGCCACCTCAAGTGAGGATGAAATGCAACAGCAGACTATCTCGGGCTAGAGGTAATAAATCACACTAGCCCAATTATGCACCAGGCCTGAGCTGTTTCCTCCACTACTGATTGTTTGTAGGTAGCAGTTGTGGGAGCTTCTGTGGAACAGATTCAGGTGGTACAGCTGCTCAAACTCATAACTCACCTGCAATGTGTTCTGAAAATGTGTGGCTTAACTGCATCTACCCTAAAAGACCAACTTGGTGAGTGATGAGATGAGTGGGAAGTAGTGAGGATGACCTGGATTTTCCATTGAGGAAGTGGCCAAGTCCTGCGGACAAATTGTACCTAGGAAAAGGTACAAAAACAGGAGAATGGATCATGCGTTCAGTATTGGAACTGATGACTATTAAGTTGCTGTGGGCATCTGAATATAGATGTTGTGATGGTTTTAAAACATGTCTGAAAATTCTTTGACACTGTTTCCATCAAGAGGTGATGTCTTTGTCTCCTCCCCTTGAATCTAAATAGGCCTTTGTGACAGATCTGATGAATAGAATGCAGGAATGTGATGTCCAAGGCTAGTTTAGAAAAGACCATGTTTGTTTCTCTGGAGACACTTGCTCTGGGAGCTATTAGTGTCCTTCCACCAAAGCCCCCCAGGAACACCCGTGCATCTAAACAAATTGGATTTATTGCTTATTGTAGCAAGAGAGAACATTCACCAGGGGGAACCATAGGTTATCTTAGTAAGAGGGTTTTAGAAAGAACCTATTATAAGATTTGGGCTTTGGTTGGGTGATTTGGGGGAAGGTTTAAGGAATCAGGGGTGGCCAGGCACGGTGGCTCACGCCTGTAATCCCAGCACTTTGGGAGGCCGAGGCAGGTGGATCACGAGATCAGGAGATCTAGACCATCCTGACTAACACGGTGAAACCCCGTCTCTACTAAAAATTCAAAAAATTAGCCGGGCGTGGTGGCGGGTGCCTGTAGTCCCAGCTACTTAGGAGGCTGAGTCAGGAGAATGGCGTGAACCCAGGAGGCGGAGCTTGCAGTGAGCTGAGATCGCGCCACTGTGCTCCAGCCTGGGTGACAGAGCGAGACTCTGTCTCAAAAAAAAAAAAAAAAAGAAAAAGGAATCAGGGGTTTGGTCTGGATTGAATGCTCTCAGAAAATGGGAGTAATTCTAGGGTTGTATATTTTATAGGTGGCATAGTGACCTTGTTTTGTCTGTCCTTACACAAATGATGTAGGCTGATTTTGTTTTATTTTATCTTGGTCGCAGAGTAACTTTGTCTGAGGTTGGTGTTCTATAAGATTGTATATGTCCAACCAGAGAATGACATGGCTTAGCTGTGAATGTCAGATCAGTTCTGGATATGAGAGGCTGATATTTTCTTTTTGAGCTTTCAGTTGTCATGTAAGAAGTGTGGCTACCATGAGGCCACTGCATAGAGTGATTGTATACCTATATATAAGAGAGATGGTTTGGAGTTCAAGCCCCCAGCTAGTCAAGTCTTCCCAGCCCAGGAGAGAGATGTTTGAATGAAGGAGACTTAGGTAATTTCAGCCCCAGTCACTGTCTGACCACAACTGCATGAGAGACCCTGAGGGAGAACTGCTTTGCTGAACCCAGTCAACCTCCAGATTTGTAAGTAAAATAAATGGTTATCATTGATTGAAGTCACTGTTCTAGGGTGGTTCTTCCTACAGTAATGTCATTGATACAGGTGTCTGGCAGGCAGTTGGCTCTAGAGGTCTGGAGCTAAGGAGAAAGATCTGGCTTGGAGATGTGGATCAGGAAGTCCTTTTACAAGGAGAAAAGTGCTTGAAGTCATTTGAATGGATGACATCACCTGAAAGATAATATACATTGAGAAAGAAAAAAATAAAAAGCCAACAATAGCACCTTTAGTAACAACACTGAAGAGACCAGGAAGAAATAAAGAAACATTTGCAAGGAGACAGAGAAGGTGAATAAGGTGATCAAATGGCATCCATCCAAGAGATGATGTCCAGGAAGCCAAGAATGAGAGTATTTCAGAAAGAAGAGTGTTGTCCACAGAGTTAAATGCTATGGAGAGAGATGGAGTAAGACAAGATTGATTAGCACCAATGAGCTTTCATTGTTGACAAATGCAGTTTGAGGGAAATTGGGGGCTAGGGAGTGATGGGGCAGGAACCAGAATGCGGTGGGGTAAGGAGGGGTAAGAAGATGAGAAGAATGCCAAATCTGTGCTGTTTGCCACATCATGGGCCCTCTCTCCATACTATTTATGTGTGTATAATTTTTTTCTACAATTTAACAATGCATTAAACCATCACATCACATCACATCACAAACCCAACAATTCCACAATAGCATGGGTAGATCATACCCTGGTGTATTTTTAATGTTATACTTTAACCGGTAGTTTTGAGTCATAAATGTACTACTATGTTGTTGGTTTTTTTTTTTTTGGTCTGTCATTATAGTAATAACTTTAAATCTCTTATTGTTTATTTCTCTTGCAATTAAAATAGTTCATCATTTAAAATAGTACCCAGTGTTCAGTGTCCATTGGTGCCTTGTAATTACTTCAGAAAAACAGTCTCAGTTTAAAAGTTATAAACTCTTAATGCCTCTCTGCAGGAGGAATAGCTTCCTTCTGCCAGAGCTGTCTGGGGAGCATTATTCTAGTCATACCCTGCTAATTCATTGGCTTGATTGTCAGGGGTCCTGATCTAGTTCACCCTCCTGGGAGGCTGATGTGGGACCCTGCTTATCCCAGTGGGGGTCAAGGCCTCCTTGACAACAGTGAATGAGTTGCTAGGAGGCTGCGGAAAGAAATTTCTCTAGTTCCATCCACAAGTAGATCCCACTGCAGTGGCCTCATTTGGCTCCTCTAATCCTCTCTTTCCCACCTTTTTTCAGGGCAAGTCTCACCCTATTTTCTTCATTACTTGCTTGTGGTTTCCTTGCCGGAGATGCTTGGAGGCAAGCATTATGACAAGGATGGGTGCGGGTGGGAGTAAGGCCTTTAAACGAAGAGCTACATTTCAAAGAACTTCAAATGTGTATTTCAAATGTCACTTCCAAATGAGGTTGTACACACAGACAGAAACGCAATTAACAGATTTGGAAGAGGCCACGTAGCATGCATTTGAAACTCCTGTTGCATTCCTTGGCTATTCTTGTCTGTGGCATCTTTTTAACAAATCCTGTAGTTACCTTGTAAATACCATCATAGAATATATTGTATTTAAAAAACATTCTTTACTCAGATGTGAAAGTTGAAAAGGTACTATTATTTTTAAAAATCTGTATTGGATTTTTTTTTTTCATATTTTAGGATGCCAGAAGCCTCTAAAATGGAAAACCTCCTGTGCTTCACATCTGAAAGTCTCTGCTGGGGGCAGCAACTTTGAGCCTGTGGGGAAGGAACTGTCCACGTGGAGTGGTCTGGTGAATGCTTAAGGAGCTGCAGAAGGGAAGGTAGTGAGGAGACAGTTAAATATTGAGCACGTTTTGGTGCCTAGCATTGTATTGGCCTTTCACATGCTATGTTTAATCACGCAGGATTGTATGGAATGGGATTGTACAGAATGAGGCCTGGGTTTGCTAAATCCTGGGGGAGATTGTCTAAGCTGTCATTTGAAGGGAAAACTGTAGCATGTGGGACTTAAAAACAGCTTGGGATGGAGTTTGAGGTAGGGGGAGAGGGAAAAAGATCTTGGCAGATACATTCTGAACAAATACTTGTGTCATCCTCAATTGTGTAGTTTTTATGACTTTTCCTGTGTTCATCTGGTGGGCAGATGAATGCAAAATGCCTTTTAGCTTCATGGAAGGCACACATGAATCGTGGCTATGTGATAAACAGAAGAAGCCATGTTTCAGAGGGTTTCTGGTGTGTGTACGTGTGCACTTGCATGTGTGTGGGCACACCCTTGTGCCAAATGGACCACCAGTTTAAATCGATTTTCAACAGGGCAGATTTCATATGCTTCTTTAGTGTGGCCCAAGTCAATCTATTTTTAGAAGGGGAAAGTAGAGCATGTTCTGAAAGTTCTTTTCTTCTGCCATCAGGGATTGTAGTACTTTTTATTTATAGTAATTTCAGGTCCCTAAATACTTCAAGCAAAATTAATGAGGCAAACAAAAAAAATTAGGTACCAGATAATTGGATCATGTGTTATTTTATAGAGAGCTTTATTTATCTTGCCTTTGGAAAATATAATTTGTATTTTTCAAAATTATGATTAGATCTTTTCCAAGATTTACTTAAAATAAATATTTCTGCCTAGGCACAAGACTGTGTATAGCACAACTGGCCTTGTATTATTGACTTGATGATGCAAAGAAAAATATATAAGAATCAGTTTTTTTTAAATGTGTTAATATTTATCATAATGGAAATAGTCTTACTAATTAGCAATAACTAGAAAAATGTCTACTATTTATTGAGCCACTACTATATGCCATATTCTTTACCTATGTTCATTTTCTCTTCTATATTCAAAATAATCCTATAAGGTATGCTTTATGATCACCATTTGTTCCAATAGGGTCTCAAAGACGTTAGGTAATTATTCCTATGACATTGAGCCTATGAATGGCAGAGCTGGGAGTTTGAACCTAAGTCTGATGACTCTGAAGCTTATAGTCTTTCTATAAGCTTCTTCAGGCTGAAGCTGCCCCTCAAAGTCATGGCAATAACTGAGAATAGCATTCAGTTTTACAGCTAGGAAGGTAGTTGTAGTTGTGTTTATTATTCAATACTGTCCTTATTCGAAGAACCATTCATTGAGCTTCTATTTTACTCCAGTTACGGTGATAAATAATGCAGAATCTAGAGATCAAAGATAAAATGGCCTTGCCCTCAAGGAACCCATGAGCTAGTTGGGAAAACTAATAGGAATATTAATGATTATAATGCAGAATGTTAGGTGCAATGAGAGAGGTAACAAGGTACTACTGGGGCCTGACAAAGGCCACCGTTTCTGTGTGTGTGTGTGTTTATGTGTGTTTGGGAAAAGGCAAAAGACACTTGAGATAAAGGGAACAACATAGACAAAATCAAGGGCTTGAGAGCATATAACTTATATGAGACATAGCAAATTGTTTGCTTTAACTAGAAAATAGTGGTTATGTGTGGCAGACTATGAGAAATGAGAATGTAAGTCCTTGAGAATGATAACTTTAGAAATTCTACATTTGGGATGATCATAACCTTTTAAAATTGTCTCAATATGATAGATATTTTCCTTCTGTTTTGGGGTATCTGTCTTTTATTTTTATTTTTTATTTTTTTGAGGTGGAGTCTCACTCTGTCACCTAGGCTGGAGTGCAATGGCGTGATCTTGGCTCACTGCAACCTTCACCTCCTGGGTTCAAGTGATTCTCCTGCCTCAGCCTCCTGAGTAGCTGGGATTACAGGCACCTGCCACCATGCCTGGCTATTTTTTGTATTTTTAATAGAGATGGGGTTTCTGCATCTTGGCCAGGCTGGTCTCGAACTCCTGACCTCAGATGATCCGCCTGCCTCAGCCTCCCAAAGTGCTGAGATTACAGGCATGAGCTACCACGCCTGGCCTGGGGTGTCCATCTTTTAAAGACACACTGTAAGAATCATAATATTTTCCCAAAGAAGAAATGTAATTAGTACACAATTACATGTTAAAATTAGGTGTTATTGGTAATTAAAATTAAAAAAAATTAACCCAACCAAATAATAAAACTAATGAAAATATTTAATATTGGTAAGAACAAGATGCGATAAGCATATTTGTGTTTTGCTGATTGGTCTATAAAGTGGTTCAAAACTTTTGTAAACTATATATAAGCTATTTTAAACGTTTATGCCCTTTGATTCAATAGCACTAGGTTTGGTACTTTATAATAGGAAAGTTGTTAGAAATATTTATTGCAGGGTTTCTTCAATGATGAGTTGTAAGAATCAGCCCAAGTAGCTATGGTACATCACTTTGATGCAACTTAATGTGTCATTAAAAATCATGTTTATGAATAACATTCCAGATGCATTTAATACAATTCTAGCTGAAAAAAAGATACTGAAACATTTTGTGTTTATATATGTCTGCATATGTATCTATATATATCCCTCTCCCTGCCAATCTATAAATTAAAAACTATACATTAAAAACTGCAAATTAAAACTATATACTAAAGAAAGAAACTGGAAAGAAATCCACAGAATGTTAATAATCATGGTCATTGTGTTTGAGTGGTAGGACTATGGATAATTTTTTCTTTCTATTTTTATACATTTTTCACTTTTTTTTTTTTTAATTTGAGACAGAGTCTCACTCTGTCACCCAGGCTGGAGTGCAGTGGAACGATCTTGGCTTACTGCAGCCTCTGCCTCCGGGTTCAATCAATTATTCTACCTCAGCCTCCAGAGTAGCTGGAATTACAGGTGCACACCATCACACCCGGCTAATTTTTGTATTTTTGGTAGAGACAGGGTTTCACTATGTTGGTCAGGCTAGTCTCAAAGTCCTCCCAAAGTGCTGGGCCTCCAAAAGTGCTGGGATTTGGCCTCCCAAAGTGCTGGGATTACAGGTGTGAGCACCACACCCAGCCCATTTTTCACATTTTTAATGATGTTTTTAACTTTAAAAGTAAAAATTTGTAATTTAAAATTTGTTTAACTTTTACAAATAAAAATTACAAATGCAAATTAAAATTGCTATATATTTTTGTTACTGGACAAGAAAAGATGCATTATAGAGTCTGGTTTTATTTTGTTTTCTGATAAATCTATGGCTGGGGAGCAGGTGGGTAATTCGTTTTAAAAATTCTCAGTGTTAACTAGATTTCTCTTGGGATAGCTCTGCTGAACTGGAATGAGATCTTCTTCCCCAGAGCCACTTGCTAGTTTGATTTTCTAGAAAGAGAGAAATTATAGAAAGCTACAATCTACAAATTGCTATGTACTACAGTCTACTAAATAGTATAATACTTTATTTTGCAAACTATATCTCTCAGAGTACAAGGCTCCGCAGCTAGTCTTGCACCAAATATATGAGGTTCTTGAATAGTCATTTTCTCAAAGTTCTCATCTCTTTACAAAGCAAGTTGAGGGGGGAAGCAGAGAGAGCACTCTGGTGCTTCCAAAAGCATCAGCCATCCACACTCTGCCTATTGAAAACACCAAATCTGAGCATGTGTGTCATTGTCCAGGAATAAACAATCACAAAAAGGCATCAATGAGGCCTATAAAAACAAGAGTGCATGCAAGAAGATGGGATTGTTATGAAACAGGAGCACAAGGCTACTAAAAGAGGGCAAGCCTAAAGGAAAAGTCACCAGGGTGAGATGGAAATAGATATAGGAAGAATAGTGAACGGTGGCAACGAAGTAAAAGAATACAAAAGTAGTAAAATATCCATTGCATTAGTCCATTCTTGTATTGCTATAAAGAAATACCTGAGACTGGATAATTTATAAAGAAAAGGGTTTATTTGGTTTATGGTTCTGCAGGCTATATGAGAAGCATGGTGCCAGCATCTGCTCCTGGTGAGGCCTCAGGAAGCTTCTATTCATGGAGGAAAGTGAAGGGGGAGCTAGCATATCACATGGTGAGAGATGGAGTGAGAGAGAGAGAGAAAGAGAGAGAGGAGATGCCAGTCTTTTAAATAACCAGATCTTATGTGAACTCAGAGTAAGAACTCACTTATCATGAGGACAGCATCAAGACATTCATGAGGAATCTGACCCCATGACCCAAACACCTCCCACTAGGCCCACCTCCAACATGGGCAGTCACATTTCAACATAAGACTTGGAGAGGACAAAACATCCAAACCATATCACCCACATTGAGGGAGCAAGGAGCAGACTCCATACTGCAGAACACACATGGGAAACAAACTTGAGAAGTCTCCCCAGGGCATAGGGTAAGAGGACAAGGGGCTGGAAAAAGAAAGGTAATGGATATAGAGGACAGAGAATGGAGTTGGAAGCTACATCTAAGAACTTTACATATTCCTAAGGAACCCACAAAGATAAAACAAACAGAGCAAGTATGAAAGATGTAATAGAAGCAAATGACCCTGCATTGAAAATGATCAAAGTATGCAGATTGGAAAGGCTCACAAATTCCAATAAAAAGAATTGAAAACAAAAATAATGCTGCAATAACATTCTTTAAACTATATTAATTATAAGGTTTTAACAAAAATAAGTACTCAGGCAGTAGTAAAAAGTTTGCCAATAAAGAAACCAAAATTAAACTCTAACTTTTCTTATGTAATACCAAATTCCGGAACTTGGAAACATATCTGCATGCTTTACCAGGGACCAGATTATGAGGCAGGTATTTAAGATTAGAAAAGTTCTCTTTCATTGGTAAAGGCAACAGAAAGATATATTTTAGAGGTAGAAGCTCTCTAACATAGACACTATTCTGCCAAAAAAAAAAAAAAAAAAAGATAAATGTAACAAAATAAAATGAGCTTCAAGGTGTATTTTGGTCACTGAGAGATGATTCAAAAGAAGACTTTGAACAATGAGAATGTTAACATTTAAAAGAATAGGTGGAATTTTTCCTTACTCTGTTCAATAAAATCATGGGTCCACTATAACCTGATATATCTTGTTGCTTAAAGGGAAAGCTTGGCCCTACCTTTTCTGCTTTCTTCTGTGTTCATGGTGTAGAAAATGTATTTTTGTTAACCAATTATTTACTTCACACTTGAGGTAGACTTTGTTGCCATGTTGGATGGCTATTTTGTTAGGTCAAACAGTTTTCTGCCACATGCCTATGTGATTTTAAATAATGTAGCCCTCACCCTCAGCTTCTGCTATAGGGACCACATACTTTGTGGTAACCAGGTGCTGCCAAAATTGGATGATAGCAGGCTCCTGACCCATGCCTGTCAAGTCATAGGTGGTTAAGGTCATGGGAGTTGGAGTCAGACTGGTTCCAAATCCAAGGTCTACCAGTTGATTTTGACCTTAATTTTCTTATTCTGTAAAATGAGTTTATTGATTGTTCCCACTCAGTTTGTTTGAGGTGAGGATTAAATGAGTTAATACCTGTAACTTTTTGACTGGCACAAGACACAATCCTATTACATGTTCTGAAAAAAAAATTCTCTACATGAACCAAAGGAATGAATTCTATTTCCTCCACTGCTACTACAACTCAACACTTCTAATCACCAAATGTGTGGAGGTTTTTCTACATCAGTTTGTCAGACACCTACTAGGTGTCCTGTAATTCAGTTCAGTTCTGACACCATCTTCATGGAAACAGCATCCGATTCCATGGACTAAAAGCTCAGTCTCATAAGACTGTCTGTAATGGCCCAAGTGGGTTCTTCTTGCCTGCTGCACAGAAAAACCAATACATCAAGGCAGTGGTGTTGCAGTAGAGAAAGCATTTGATAATCACAAGGCCAGCCAAGTGGACGGATGGGAGATAATTCTTAAATCTGCCTCCCCAAGAGCTCAGGGGCTAGGGTTTTTAAGGATAATTTGGCAGACAGGGGACTAGGGAATGAGTGCTGCTGATGAGTTGTGGATGAAATCATAGGAGTATCCAAACTGTCTTCGCATGCTGAGTCAGTTTCTGGGTGGAAGTTTCTGTGTGGGAGTCAATTTCTTGGCATGAGTCACAGGTCCGGGTGGAGTCAGTTGCCAGAATGCGAAAGTTTAAAAATATCTCAGAGACTAATCTTAGATTTTGACAATGGTGATTTTATCTATAGGAGCAAGAGGGGAAGTTAAAAATCTTGTGAACTCTGGCTACATGATTCTTGAGCAGTAACTATTATAGAAAGGTAAGCTAGGGAACAATGGCTGGTTATCATTTAACTACACCTACATCTTAGCAGAATTTAGGTTCTTCTCATAATCCCAACCTTGTGGACTTTCATTAGTCTTACAAAGGCAGTTTCAGTCCCCCACCAAGGAGGGCATTAGTTTCAGGTAGGGACTGTTATCATCTTTGTTTTAAAGTTAAAAAAGGCAGTTAGCCTGTGATGTTAGAAGAAAGATGTCAGATTTCTCTCACTGTCATAATTTTTGCAAAGGTGGTTTCATGGCCCCACTTGAAATGAGAATGGGAAGTCCAGATTTTCACCTGTGCTTTAGACTGGGTGGAGATAAATTAAAGGTTCACAGGACCTCCTCCTCAGATTTGACCATTTGCTAGAATGGTTCACAGAACTCAGAAAAACAGTTTACTTATTTGATTACCAGTTTACTTTAAAAGGAAATTACAACTCAGGAAGAGCCAGATGGAAGAGAGGCATAGGGCAAGGTATGTGGGAAGGAGCATGAAGCTTCCATGCATTCTTGGGCTCATCACCCTCTCAGCACCTCCATGTGTTCAGCAACCTGGAAGCTCTTCGAAAAATGTTCTTAAGCCAGGTGTGGTGGCTTACGCCTGTAATCCCCGCACATTGGGAGGCCGAGGTGGGTGGATCATCTGAGGTCAGCAGTTCGAGACCAGCCTGGCCAATGTGGCGAAACCCCGTCTTTACTAAAAAGAGATTAGCCAGGTGTGGTGGCACATGCCTGTAATCCTAGCTACTTGGGAGACTGAGGCAGGAGAATTGCTTGAACTGAGGAGGCAGAGGTTGCAGTAAGCCAAGATTGTGTCACTGTACTCTGGCCTAGGTGACAGAGCAGGACTCCGTCTCAAAAAAAAAAAAAAAAGAAAGAAAAGAAAAAGAAAAATGTTCCTTCAGATTTTTATGAGGGCTTCATTGCATATACATGCCCCTCCCTGGAGGTTGGTCTGGAGGTTGGGCTGAAAGTTCCAACTCTAACCACATGGTTGATTTCCGTGGCAACAGCCCCGCTTATCATTAGGGACTTTCCAAAAGTCACCTCATTAACACAAACTCTGGTGTGACTGAATAACAAAAGATGCTCCTGTTACCTTTATTGCTCCTAGAAAATTCCAAGGGCTTTAGGGGCTTTGTGCCAAAAACAAACACTATATATATCTTATTATAAATCACACTATCTCACATTATTATTATTTAAAATGATAAGTCAGTCAAGCTCTCTTTTCTTGAGAATTTGATTTGGGAAACTTCGAGAATGAGGCAAGGAGCAGTGGGAATAGGAGTTTAAAGTAAGCATAGAAAGCATAGAAAGAAGCTAGGGAATAGATTAAGGTTGCAAGGAGGGATAACAAATGGAGATTAGGAAACAGTGGAGACTGTGATTAAGCAGAGCCTGTCATTAGGCATTTCTGATATAAACCCAGATGCTGTCATATCACCTCACTGAATGCTTGCCCTGAAACACTTGTTTTAGCGCAGATAAATTCATCACCTAAGGACGGCTTATCCTTTCTGTGGCCATTGAACTTATGAGCTCCACTAAATAGGATAACTCCCTTTATGCCGGGAAATCTACCAAAATTACCTGTGTCAGAAGGGTAAGAAAAGAGAATCCAGGATCTAGAATGGGATTGAAGTGATCTCCCATTCTTTTTGTGATATTTAGACTGCCTTCTGCCTCTCCAATTGACAGAATAAAGACCAAACTTCTACCCGGGTGGGTAGGGCTTATCCTGAGGATGGAGACTTTCTAAGTATAGATGGTCAAGAAACTGGTGCACATTTCAGTTAGACGCATCTCTAAATTGTCTGGGCTTGGACTATTCTAAGAATGAATAATTATGAAAATTGAGGCAGCTCAGAGACTCATTTTCTAAGATTTCAATATATGATTAGCAAAGTGCTATAGAAAAAAATAAAATGGCACAGTTTGGCGGTTGGCATCTTATATCTTTCTGTCCCAGGTCTTTCCTGTGCTTGTAATTCTTTCATTGATAAAGAATTCAGCTATCTATCCAGGCGTGATGGCTCATGCCTGTTATCTCAGCACTTTGGGAAGCTGAGGCAGGAAGATCACTTGAGGTCAGGAGTTCGAGACCAGCCTGGCCACCATGGTGAAACCCACATGGTGAAACCTCTGTACTAAAAATACAAAAGTTAGCTGAGTGTGGTGGTGGGAGCCTGTAGTCTGAGCTACTCAGGAGGCTGAGGCAGGAGAATTCCTTGAACCTGGGACTTGGAGGTTGCAGAGAGCCAAGATTGCGCCACTGCACTCCAGCCTGGGTGACAGAGCAAGACTCTATCTCAAAAAAAAAAAAAAAAAAAAAAGGATTCAGCAATGCGTGGTTCTTTTGAATCTATGGTATGTATTAGCACATCATCCCAGAGCAGAGGTTCTCAACAATTGATTTTATTCCCCAGGGGACATTTGGCAATGTCTGGAGACAATTTTGGAACTTAGAGGCTGATGCTATTTTGGAACTTAGAGGCTTAGATTCTATTGGTGTTGTGGGCAGATGACAAGAGAGATTGCAAACGTTCTCCAATTCAGAAGGCAGCCTCCACAAAAAGAATTATTCAGTCCAAAGTGTTAATAGTGCTGTTACTGAGAAACCATGCCCTAGAGAAGCAGCCTAGAACTTTGAGTTTTTCCTTTTTTTTTTTTTTTTTTTTTCAATCAACTAATGAGAATAAATGTGGAGGAGACGGGCAAAAATGTCAGCAGCCCCGTATGGTTTTCAAAATCATTTCAGATATTTGCTATTCACCAGTATCAGCCAATGTGTTTATTTTTGAAAGGTCAGAAATTTCATAGGGCCAGATTACTAAAATGCTTATTATTATTTTTTTGTTTTCAAGAGCTTATGTTAGTTATCTAGTATAGAGAAATCTACCATAGAGATCCCTTTGTTCTGAGTACTGGACTTTTTCACTTACCAAAACTCTCCTACTCTATACGTTCTTCACTCTGATAATCCAAGAAGTCTGAATCCTCCCCATGGCTCTCCCCTGTTTCCATCCCCAGTCGGTGGGTTTCCCACAGGTCTCCAGTGTGCTTTGGAAGTAGGAACTCCTAACAGATTCACAGTTTGAACATGGTAGTCCTCTGAGCTGTTCAGTATTTTAAATCTCTCTGCAGTTAGTTATAATCATTCAACTCTTTTAGTCATTCTTCTAATGTCAGTATAGATAACTAAAAGATTGTAATATTAGAAGACCTATTTCCCAGAGACCACTAAGACAATCTCATGGATGTCCCACTGTAGTAAATAGAGTCTATTTTCTACCCAGCATCTGGTAGAGTAATTCAGACATGTGTTTTGACAGTTTGCCTGAAAGTAACTTGACAAATAATTTTACTAAAGAATCCTAGAAAGTCAATGGCAACATTTTGTTCATTCTAAGTTGTTCAAGCCACATCCTTAGATGTGGTTGATTCAAATTTCTTCAGAACTGGAAAAGTACAAGAGAATTAGTATTCCAGTAATAAGGAATCATGGATTGTGGTAGTCTTTTTAAAACATAAACTAGTTTAGCACATAAGTGGTGGCCTAGTACATTTTAAAGTGGAGTCCAAGGGAAGTTTCTTGAATTGCTGTAGTTCTCATGGTGTTCTGCTGAAGCCGTGTAGATATTGATCATGCTGCCTCCCACCACCACCCCCTTCATTCCAGATCAGCTCAAAGACAACTTAGAAGGTCCTATCCTGGTCTCCTGTCTGAAACATATACTTTCTCTCCTCCCGCCCCCAGCCTGCCCATACTATTCCAGTCCTTCTCTACCTATTATTCCTCTGTTTTGTTTTCAATATAAAAATCTTATCTATTTCTTTATATGTTAATCATCTATCACTCCCCACACACTACAATGTCTGCATTCATTCCCTGAGTAACTGAAACCTAGAGGCCCGGGAGTCATTTTTGAAACTTCCTTTCCTTGGCTTTCTCCTCTAACTGCTCTTCCAATTCATCGGCTGGGTTTGACTATTCTAATTCCAAATCTGTCTGGAACTCGTGTACCTCTCGCAGTGTCCACTGCTATTGTTCTGGTCTGGGGCACAATCGACACTCATGCTCACCGAACTGCAGCAGCCCCCTTCCTGCTGCTTATTTCGGTGAGCAGCCCCCTTCCTGCTGCTTATTTTGACCACACCTCTTTTTGAACCTATTCTATACAAAGGAGCTGGAAAGAGTCAGTAAAAATACAGAGCATAGTGTTCATTGCCTTGCTTGGACAGGACCTGCCATGTGTGTCTTCTCTATAGTATTGGCTGAATGCGTAAACAGCGAGAAATAAATGTGTAGAGAGTAAATTGATAGAAAGCTGCCCTCAGTCATCTCCCATGGAGAGGGCTAGTGATGACTGGCGAAGGTCACAGAGCTACTATGTGTTAGATTTTGGACTAAAATCCAGTTTTTCTGAGAACGGTCAAGAGTTTATTTATAGAAAACATGCTGCTTTATCTCTTTATTCCTTCTCACTCCCTGCAAATTAGTGGCATTTTGGTTTACTTTAATGCACAATTATTTTTAATTTTGATTGAAAAATTAATACTCATTTACTTCTGAAAACTATTTCTTTACCAAAGAGCATAGAGAAATAAGGGAGTAATTTATCAACCTACCATAGGTGGAATTTTTACTTTCATCTTTATACTTTCTTCTTCATTATTGCTTTTTTTAAAAAACGTAAGTATGCATTTATTTTTATAATCAGGAAATATGTGAAGTTATATAAATGTGTAATGAATTTCATTACTGGGAACTAACTGCTGGTGATATTTTACACTTGATTTTAGACAAAAGGCCGAGAAGCGATGCTGGTGATATTCTAATGTACTATAACTTATTCTAATATTTCATAGGATTTATTTGCAATTAGTGTGATATAAATTTCCATAATGTATGGAAAGATATATTAGAGATGCTAACCATGGGCTTAAGAAAGTAGATTTCATAATTTGAAACACGGCCCACACAATTAATAAATATAAGACATTTGGCACTCTACTTCTAATCTCTTGATTTTTTTTTATAGCAATTGTCTTTAAGAACCCCAACATATTCACGGATTTTTTAGAAACCTAATTATTTCCTAGAAAAATCCTTTGAAAAAGGAAAATTATATTTGACAGTTTTCTAAAGATTTTCTGTGCAGAAGTTGTATCTGGATATACATATAAAGCCCTGAAGTAATCTATACATTTTATCACTGGTCTTCAGATATGTTGGCAGAGTCGCTCGTGAAATATATGCTTGAAATTAATGTAATTACTCTGACATTTGTTATTTGAATAAGCATTCTTAGCTAATACATAGAGGAATAAATTAAAGGAAGTCTAACACCAAAATTATCCTTTCTTAATTAAATAAGAAGGACTGCAATTATTTAAAAAGTGTATGTCAAATCCAAGTTGTCTTCAAATGTAATTTAATTTTCTGTTGCTTACATTTTAAAATGGCCATAGCTTTTTTCATTGTTCATCTTTCTTAATTCTTTAGGCACTACTTATCCCCCAACTCCAGCAACCAAAATTAATCCTAATTTGCATCACAATAATTTAAAATAGATCAAAGAACCAATTTCATAGCCTAATTCAAAAGCATCATGCGACCAATATATAGTATTAATAAAACATATTTCTGGTTTTGCCAATCCAATTTTTTTTTTTAATTAAGTGCTTAACACAGTGCCCAGCACAGAAAAAGCGCTTGATACATGTTTGGTAATGTCTTTGTGACTGTCATTTTTACTAATGTTGTATATTGGTACTACTAAAGTCTAATGGGATGCTTGTATTATGGTGTGATAATATAGTTAGGATGACCACTTGTCATGGCTGGCCTGTGAGAATCCTGTTTAATGTCTATTGTTCCAGTTTTCTCCAACTTAACATTTTAGCACTCAAAAGTATGTGATGTGGAGGATAAATTTTATGGTCACCAATCCTTTATTGTAAAGAATCGTGATGCAAAGGCTCCAGTGTAGTCATCACTCATCTCTTGATTTAGGCATCTAAGCTATCCAGGCATCATCATGGGGGTGAGCAGCCTGAATGACAGTAAGCTTTCCAAGTATGGGGACATGCACTTAAGATAGGTATAGTTATTCCAGTGCCAATCTCCTCTTACCTGCTGTATGTCAAGAATCAGACAACATTTAGGAAATGAAACCACAAGTCTTTGTCTCTTTTTTTACCGTTTATCTCAAAATGATTTTTACTTGGGATTTGTTTTTTTGTTTTTTGTTTTTTGTTTTTTTTTTGAGACGGAGTGCCTCTCTGTCGCCCAGGCTGGAGTGCAGTGGCACGACCTCGGCTCACTGCAAGCTCTGCCTCCCAGGTTCACACCATTCTCCTGCCTCACCTCCCGGGTAGCTGGGACTACAGGCGCCCGCCACTACGCCTGGCTAATTTTTTGTATTTTTAGTAGAGACGGGGTTTCACTGTGTTAGCCAGGATGATCTCAATCTCCTGACCTCATGATCCACCCGCCTCGGCCTCCCAAAGTGCTGGGATTACAGGTGTGAGCCACGGTGCCTGGCCTTTAGTTGAGATTTGATTATGAATGAAAATGTAAAGAAATTTGCTAGATGTGTCCATCTTTTCATGTGGCAGACAATATGGACTAGATATATGGTGGTCAAAATTATGTTTGTGGGTATAGCTTAATAGCCTAAACCAATGACACTTATGTGGCAGTTTTATTTATTTATTTTTCTTTTTAAGACAGGGCCTCACTCTGTTGCCCAGGCTGGAATTCAGTGGTGCAATCTCAGCTCACTGAAACCTCCGCCTCCTGGGTTCAAATGATCCTCCTGCCTAAACCTCCTGAGTAGCTGAGATTACAGGCATGAGCCACCATGCCCAACTAATTTTTGTATTTTTAATAGAGATGGTGCTTTACCATGTTGGCTAGGCTTGTTTTAACTCCTGACCTCAAGTGATCCATCTGCCTTGGCCTCCCAAAATGCTGGGATAGCAGGCGTGAGCCACTGCGCCCAGCCTCACCCTGGACTTTATGACAATGCCAAATATATGCACCGTGTCAAAAACAGTCCTCTTCACTGTCCTCCAGTAGAAAAAGCTCAATAATGGGTCTACAAACTCCTGGATTTAGTCCAGGCTATGTAATTTGTGGAACTTAGTGCCAAAAGTAGGGTCCTTTGTTCAAAAATTAGTAAGAATTTCCAGATGGCAACAGTGGAACAGTCAATGAAGCACAGGATCCTTCTGTCCCCAAGGTCCTGAACAACTGCAGAAACCTTGTGCCCGTGCATTCATCCCTTCTTGGATCCTTTACCTGTTGATCTCCTTCGTTTTCTTTCCAGACAACAATTATGGACAACTTATTATTAATATATGTGAGCCACTGTGTTCACTATCGGAAATAAAAATATGCTTATAAGGTAGTCCCAAATCTTTTTCTTTTTTTTTTTTTTTTTTGAGAGACAGCCTCGCTCTGTTGCCCAGGCTGGAGTGCAGTGGTGTGATCTTGGCTCACTGCACTCTCCGCCTCCTGGGTTCAAGTGATTCTCCTCCCGCAGCCTCCTGAGTAGCTAGGATTACAGGCGTGAGCCACCACCCCTGGCTAATTTTTTGTATTTTTAGTAGAGACAGGGTTTCATGATAGTGGCCAGGCTGGTTTCGAACTCTTGACCTCATGATCCGCCTGCCTTGGCCTCCCAAGGTGCTGGGATTACAGGAGTGAGCCACTGTGCCTGGCCCCAGATCTTAGATTTTGGTGATTAAGGCCTTCACAAAGTAGATGAAATAACACCCAGAATTTGGCTAGTTTATTTTCTCCTTAAGATGCTCAGCTGTGATTTTCTGTATATTTGTCTCAAGCTGCAAGTTCTCTATTCCAGGATCTTATGATCTGTGTCCTAACTACATATTATAGGGCCCCAGTGGTCCCTATGCCTCTGGTTCTATTGTCATCACACACTTCCTGTTTCATTCCTATAGACAGATTTATTCATGACTAGGGAACAGATTATGCTAGTAAAGGTGTTGGTTAACACGAGTTTAAGGCAAGAACTTAAACGTAAATATCTCTAGGGATTGGACAGGCAATATGCCTTAAATAGTAAAGCTATCAGGTAGGGATTGACTGCATGCCTGCAGAGGAAACAGCTGCCTATTTAGCCACAGAAGATTATTGCCATGTAAAAATGTGAGTATGGTTTGTCACATATTTTTAAAGAAAAGTCAGAAATCCAAAAATTTGTATGAAATTTTTAAACTTTTTATATTGTCAATTCAATTTTTAAAAAGACTCAATATAGGCAGAGAAAAATAACTACAGCCCAAGGTTAAGCCAAGAAGTATTGGTTTTCTACTTTTTCTTCATAGTCAGATTTGTTCAGATATAATTCAGATGTAATAAATAAACCCTTTAAGTTCTATGAGTTTTAACAAACACCTACATTGGTGTGACAATCACTGTAGACAAGATATAGAATAATTCTCTCGTCTCCCCTCCAAAATTCTCTCAAGCCTCTTTGTGGTTAATTCTTCTAGCTCCTGACAATCACTAATAAATTTTCTGTCTATAGTTTTGCCTTTTCAAGAATGTCAAATAAATGGAACACTACTGTATGTAGCCTTGTGAGACAGGCTTCTTTCACTGAGCACAAATAATTTGACTTATTCACGTTGTTATATGTATTTAGATTGTTTCTATCTAATTTTCAAAGGTTTTTTCCTTCCTTTCTTCTCCTTTCCTCCCTCCTTCCTTCCTTTCTTTTTTTCTTCTTCCTCCTTTTATTCTGCCTTTTTTCTCTCCTTCCAACTTTCCCGCTTTTTTAGATATCACGTGTACAGAAGTAGATTAATCTTGATATTTATTTCATAACATACTCTCATTTGGGCCCATGCATGGCTTGTATTTCAATAGCTCTATTGAGATAAAACTCATATACATTCACATGGAGAAACAGCCCTGTGGAGGGAAAGAAATTGATATGCAGTAAACTACACATACTCATTTACAACTTGAAAAGTTTGCCATATGTATACACAATGAAACCATCAACACTTTCAAGGTAATAACATATCTCAGTTTTCTTGTGTCTTTATGTTATTCTTCCCTCCTTCCATCTGATCTGCTTTCTGTCACTGCATTTTCTAGAATTTTATGTAAATTAAATCATATAGCATGTGCTCTTTTTTTGTCTGGCTTCTTTCATGCAGCATAATTATTTTGCCATTCATATCAGTTTTTGTGTGTATCAATAGTTCATTCTGTATTATTACAAATTAGCATTCAATTACATGAATACATTGCAATTTATTCATTTGTGAATGGACATTGCATTATTTCCCATTTTGGCTGTGACAAAGATTCATGTGGAAGTCTGTATAGGGACATATGCTTTCATTTCTCTTGGGTAAATGTCTTAGAGTAGAATGCCTAAGTCATATGGTAGATGTATGTTTAACTTTTAAAGACATTGCCAAATTGTTGTCCAAAGTGTGTACCATTTTACATTCCTGGCAGCAGTGTATGAGAGTTCTAGTTCTTCACCATCCCCCTTCCAACACTTGCTATAGTCAGTCTTGCAATTTTAGCCATTTTAATAAATGTGTAGTGATATCTCACTGTTGTTTTAATTTGCATTTCCCTAGTGTCTAGTTATGTTGTGTCTTTACTTTTGTTTATTTGCCATCATTATCTTCCTTGGTCAAATATCTGTTTAATAATTCATACATTTTTTATTGGACTGTTTGTTTTCTTATTAGTAACTTTGGAGAGTGCTATATATATTCTGGATACAAATCCTTTAACAAATGTATGATTTGCAAATATTTTCTCCCAGTCTGTGATTGTCTTTTCATTCTCCTAGCAGTCTTTTGAAGAGCAGATGCTCTTAATTTTATAAAGTTCACTTTATGTTTTTTTTTATTTTATGGATTGGACATTTGGTGTTATATCTAAAAAAAAATCTGCCTAACCCATAGCCTTATGTGTTTTCTTCTAGAAGTTTTATAGTTTTAGGTTTTACATTTGGGTCTATGGTCCATTTTGAGTTAATTTTTGTATATGGTATAAGATGCAGATTGAAGATTTTTTTTTAATATGTGGAAAACTGATTGTTCCAGCACTATTTATTGAAAAGACTAATTTATCCATTAAATTGTCTTTGGACCTTTGTTGTGAATCATTTGCCTATATATGTGTGAGTCTATTTCTGAATTCTCTTTTCTGTTTCAGTGATTCATCTATGTTGATGCCAATGCTACACTGTCCTGATAACTGTAGTTAATAAAGTCTTAAAGTTAGGTAGTAAAAGTCTGCTATTTTCTTCCTTTTCAAGGTTGCATTTTCCTATTCCAAGTAATTTGCATTAATCAAAAAGTACATGGAAAATGTGTATTATAAAAAAAGGTATGGAATTTTAAAATTTTCAAAATTCTTTTGCATCAAAGTAAATGTGTACTAACTTGTTATAATATGTGTGAACAGGAGCTAGTTTGAGGCACTAAAAAGGATAAATCATCAATTTAAAAACAGCCCCTATCAGAGCAACATGAATTCTGATAAAATTGAAGCAAGAACAAATATCAAATTTATTGTGAAGCGTGGGTGAAAAAAGGGTGAAATCATTGATGCTTTATGAAAAATTTATGGGGAAAATGTCACATTGTCAAACAGATAACTCATTTTAAGAACAGATGATATGATGTTGAAGTCGAAGCCCACAGCAGCAGACCATCCACATTAATTGATAGGAAAAAAATTCATCTTGTTTGTGTCTTAATTGAAGAGCACTGATGATTAACAGCACAAGTAACAGCCACAACCATATACATCTCAACTGGCTCAGCTTACACAATTCTGACTGAAAAATTAAAATTGGCCGAAGTTTCCACTCTATGGAAACCATTGTGCCCAGATCAGCTGCAGGCAAGAGTAGAGCTTTTGACGGAAATTTTAAACAAGTGGGATCAAGGTCCAGAAAGATTTCTTAAAAGAACATTAATAGGAGATGAAACATGGCTTATCAGTATGACCCTGAAGCCAAAGCACAATCAAAACAATGGCTACCAAGAGGTGGAAGTGGCCCAGTCAAAATAAGAGCAGACCAGTCAAGAGCAAAGATCATGGCAACAGTTTTTTGGATGTTCAAGGCACTTTTCTTGACTTTCTGGAGGGTCAAAGAACAATAATATCTCTCATTATGGGAGTGTTTTGAGAAAGTCAAAGCGTTAGCAGAAAAACGTCTGGCAAAGCCTCACCACAGAGTCCTTCCCCACCATGACAATGTTCCTGTTCATTGTCACGAAACAAGCTCTCACGAAATAAAGCTCTAATTTTGCAAGAATTTCAATGGGAAATCATTAGGCAGCCACCTTACAGTCTTGATTTGGTTTCTTCTGACTTTTTGTTTTCTAATCTTAAAATAATCTTTAAGGGGCACCCATTTTTCCTTAGTTAATAATGTAAAAAAGACTGCATTGACATAATTCAATTCCCAGGGTCTTCATTTCTTAAGGAATGGACTATTTGGCCGGTATCATTGCTTACAAAAGTGTCTTAAACTTGATGGAGCTTATATTGAGAAATAAAGTTTATATTTTTCATTTTAATCTTTTAACTATATTTTTCCACAAAATTTTTGAAGTCCTCTCACATATATAAATTTTTGGAATCAGCTTATCAAGTCACGTACATTTACTGCTATATCACACTCTGTTTTGTGAATATTCCAAAATTATAGTCTATGATTTATATTGTGACTATTGCATAATTTACATATCTATATACTGATGATCATATTTTGCAATATTTTTGTTATTGTTATTCTATTATGAACAGTGCTACTAATATAAATAGTATTTGCCACCTCATACACAGGTGCAAGTTTATTGTAATAGTCTTACTATTAAATTTTCTGAGTCATAGTTTAGCAAAAGCTCAACTTTTCACAGGATATTGCTGGATTGTTCTCCAAAGTAGCTAAGTTATACTCCTATTAGCCGTATATGAGAGATTCTAATCATCTTCATTCTTCAACATTTACTATTTTCAGACTTACTAATTTTGCCAGAAAAAATACATGACAATTCATACTTGTACCTGTAGTGGTCTTGATTTCCATTTACTCAGAAGACATTGGACTTTTCTTCTTATGTTTATGGGCTATATTTTCCCTTCTTTTATGATATTACTGTTCATGTTTTTGCTCATCTTATTGGGTTACAGGCCATTTTATTTTATTTTTATTTTTTATTTTTTTATTTTTTTTTGAGATGGAGTCTCGCCCTGTCCTGCAGACTGGAGTGCAGTGGCACCATCTCGACTCACTGCAACCTCCAATGGGCCATTTTATATCCTAACATATGAAGTATCTGTTCAAATCTTTTGCCATTTTTTTCCTGTAGGTGTGCTTGTCCTTTTCTTGTTATAATAAAACAGTTCTTTATTTTTGATACTAATCTTTTAGAAAGTGTTCTGTTGGGCTGGGCATGGTGGTTCATGCCTGTAATCCCACTTTGGGAGGCTGAGGTGGGTGGATTACCTGAGGTCAGGAGTTCGAGACCAACCTGGCCAACATGGTGAAACTCCATCTCTACTGAAAATACAAAAATTAGCCCGGTGTGGTGGCGGGTGCCTGTAATCCCAGCTACTCGGGAGGCTGAGGCAGGAAAATTGCTTGAACCCAGGAGGTGGAGGTTGCAGTGAGCTGAGAGCATGCCACTGCACTCTAGCCTGGGTGACAGAGTGAAACTCCATCTCAAAAAAAAAAAAACAAAAAAAAGAGAGAGAAAAAAGAAAGTGCTCTGTCAGTGGCAAATATCTCTTACTATTTTTTAGTTTTCTTTGAAACCTCTTTTAATGAATAGAAATTTTTTTATTTTAATGTAGTTTAATTCATCTATTTTTCTTTTTTAATTGTCTTCAGTTTCTTTAGTCTTGTTTTCATAATCTTCTGGATATGAGTCTTGCAAAACATCTTTTGTTAATTTTCTCATGGTTTTTGTTATAATAGTATTTAGAGTTATTTTATATATTTATGGTTAATATAAATCAAATTGCATGTTGTTCTTGCTCTAAATTACAGATTCAATAATGTGCAACAAAACCTTATCTCTTTGTAAGTCCTTAAGTTAATTAAGTACTCTGGATATCTTTACATATAAGTACTTGTATCAGCTGTCTTCTGTCTTACTACTCCAGTTAAAATCCAGTATCTAGAATAGGGAAAAACCAGGTGAACATCACCCTTACCGAGATTTATTTTAAGACATAATTTAGGGTGTGCTCCATACTGCCTTGGCTATGTACTAGTCTATATATTCTAGAAGGGTCATATATGTGCACAAATTGATTTGTGTAGCCAAAAGCTGCTACAGTATAAATGTGCCACCAGGATCCATTTCAAAACATTGCTTCCTCTTGCCAAGGTTAGTGCAGCTATGCTTGCTATCACTCAAGTAACCAGAGAATGCCAGCGTTCTTACTCTCAAAAAGACAGCCTTTTCTGCACCATTACAATTGGTGTCTTTTGTCCCTTTCTTTTCACTGATGGAAATCTTTTTTATCATTCCAAATCAAAGATCACTACCTTCCTAGGAGAAGTTTCAATAGAAAGAAAAAAATGTTATACTTCCTCAGAAAAGTAGCACTTTCTTCATATAGCAAGTTTTACTTTCAGAAAAGTTGAGAAAATGAATACTGTGCCCCCGGGTTTCCCTCTATTGGAGATTGATTGCTATGTTGAATGTGCTATAGCTTTGTTGCTTAAACCCAAACGCCAAGTGCAGGAGTATCTTCTTTACTAACCCATTTAATTTACCAAGCACAGTTAGTGGCTGGTATTTCTTACCTTTCTAAGGGTGCACTCACTTACACTGCCCTCAATATATGTAATTAGGATAAAACCATAGAATGGAAGGCATTAAAAATGAGGCAGGAAAGCACAGGCAGAGTGGGATGAAGCCAGCTTTGCTCTGAATAGGACTTATATGATCAGTTTAGTTTTATTCCAAACATGAGCCCCAAATACAACCCCTTTGACCTGAGTACTCCGTCCCTTAAATGGCAAACTAAACATTCATGAAAATTTAATGGTGAGGAAATGAGTACCTTCTTAAGTTTCAGATGGTGAAATGGCACCAGGGGAGCACTTTCAGTGGCAGGCAGAAGTGTGTGGATGTGCTAGATCAAACCTGAAATATTTGTTCCTTCATCCTGCAGTCCCTCTCCAAACTAGCCATCCACTGAGACCTTCTGATAGGACACCCCCAGGATGCCACCCAAAAAAGGTATTTACAAAATCAAGACTGTCTGTAGGACACTATGTCTTTCTGAGAGGTATAAAGGTATTTGAAAACTTTGGAAAGTTTGTTTTACAATTTTTGTTCCCTCTTTTGGGGCTTTCCCTTTTTCATTTTTTTCTGTGGGTAGTTTCCCTTTGTTTCCTGAGAAATTGAGAAGGGTTTAATATCTCTCCACCTTCTTCTCTTTTATGGATGAATGATTTCACCAACTGGTAAGTGCTAAAATTGACCTCGCTTTCACTCAGAAAGACAATGGAGGAAAGGAAAATGCACTGAGATTTCAGCATAGCAACTCAAATGCGGGCTTTATTCCACAGCAGTGACCTATTGTCAGATTGGTGTGTGAGACAGTTTTTGAAAGGGGACGTGTTCTGCTTCTGTTTAGAGTTAAGCAAAGTTCTAAATTAAGTTGAGAAGAGGAAGCAGGTAAAGTCAGGGATAGCAGAGAAAGGAGACATCAAACCCTATTGTTGTAGGATATTTATGTGAAGGAATGAGCAATGTGATAAAACACATTTTTGCTTGCTGTGACTTGCCATAGGTTGCATTTTCAGTACTGTGTGGATAATGTGTGGCATGTTCATTCATCAGTCATTCTGTGACATTTATGTAGCTTACACTTGGATCTATTTTCAACAACATTTCAGTTCCCTAAAGACAAACTGGCAGAATTTTCAAATAGGAAAAACCTGGACACACACATTTGCTTTTCTGTATAGACTGTCTAGTCCAGATAATCTTGCTATCAGTCATTTTGTTAGCTTACTTATTTAATCTTAGAATGGAAAGTGGAAACAGAGACCTCATTTAGAGATAATCTAGTAAAGCCATCCAGCTTCAGGCTCGTATCTTGGGAATCTGAGCAGTACCCTATTTAATATGCTCATTTTATTAACTTTAAACACCTGGAGAACATCATTATTGAGAAGGTCATTGCTTTTGAAAAAACAAAAACAAAACAACCACTTCTTGTGAGGCTCTACACATCTTTCCAAAGAAGCTATTGGAAATGGCCCAAACTTTCATATTAGCTCTTAACAGGGTGACGTGGTTTTTCATTAGTAAGAACAGGATTCAAATCTTATGGAAGATGGTAGATTTCAACACCTTAGCATTTTTCTCAACCCTGGGATCTTCAAGTTCCTCAGGCTATTTAGGTAGTTATAGTGCTGGCAAACTTTTTAAGTGCCTGGTAGTTTTTACAAAAACTTGTAATAAATCTGCTCAGGCTATCTTAATTGCCAACCATCTCATTAAGCAAGTCAAATTAGAATGGATTATTCCTGCTGTTTATTAGTGCTGCATATTATTTATCATTTATTAACCTTATTGTACTCACATAGCAGGTATTTTAAAGTTTAATAGCTTTGTTTTAATTATGAATGTAATATATGCTGTTGCAGAAAATATGTAAACTTTAGAGAAAATATACTAAATGATGCACTGATGAAAATACAGAATCCCACCACAAAAATATTATTATCAACATTTGGGTATTCTCTTCCAAACTTTTTATATGAGAGTTATGTTTGGTTTATACATAATAAAATGGGTAAAAATCAGTAAATAGAAAGCAAATGTTTTTAAGACAATACTTGGGCTTCATAAGAATGGAAAAAAATGATAGACTTGCCTGGTGTGGTTTACATAATGTCACAGTATCATAACAATAGCTCCATTATTGAGTGTCTATTATGTGCCAGGTTCTGTACAATGTTCAGTGATGCGTCACTGTGATGACTAGAGGTAAAGGAAAGATAAGTGATGCCTTACTACGATGACTTCCAACAAGCTATGAAGGGACAGAACAAGCCTTTTCTTTTAACTTTTATTTTAGGCTTGGGAGTACATATGAAAGTTTGTTACATAGGTAAACATGTGTCACAGGGGTTTGTTGTGCATATTATTTCACCCAGGTACATATGCCCAGAACCCAATAGTTTAGTTATCTTTTCTCCTCCCCTCCCTCATTCTATCCTCCCTCCTCACATAGACCCCAGGGTCTGTTGTTTCCTTCTTTGTTTTCATAAGTTCTTATCATTATCATACTTATAAATGAGAACGTGGTATTTGGTTGTCTGTTTCTGCATTAGTTGGCTAAGGATAATGTCTTCCAGCTCCATCCATGTTCCCACATAAGACATAATCTCGTTCTTTTTTTATGGCTGCATGGTATTTCATGGTGTATTTTATATATATATATATATATATATATAAATATATATATATAAAAATATATATACATGTCACATATATATATATCACATATACAAGGATATGTCCTCCAGCTCCATCCATGTTCCCACATAAGACATAATCTCATTCTTTTTTTATGGCTGCATGGTATTTCATGGTGTATTTTATATATATATATCTATATAAAAACATAGATATATATATATCACATATATAGCACATATATATATCACATATATATATCACATATATATAGCACATATATATATCACATATATATATATCACATTTTCTTTATCCAGTAGGGACAGAACAAGTCAACTGGCAAGTCCGTTGCTCAGCTTGTTGATATACTCTGCACAGAACACAAGGAAAAACTGTTTTCATGAGGTAGCCCATGAAGAGATGAAGCAAGGCAAATTTATCTGCCTGGATAACCTCCTGTATGCTGTTTTCACTCCATGGAGAGTCAACACAACACACTTCTGAGTTGTATTATTGAGCTCCTTCAACAGGGCATTGCTGTAAGATCCTAGATCCCACACTCCATGGTGTGATGTTTTAGCCGAGTCTGGAAGTAGCACAGGCCCTAAAATCTTGTGATTGCAGGTTGTCAACTCTGCTGTAGGCTTGCCACTTCAAGGGCAAGTGGTTGGTTGGGGCTGGGATATGGGCAGAGCCATAGAAAGAAAGGGAACATTCAAGGGAATTTGATGATGTGCATGATGTCTCTGTCTGATACAAAAAGAAAAAAACTCTAAAAACATTTGATACATAGAAATAGTAGTATTTGGTGAGATTGAATGTGGGAAGATGAGGGATAAGAAGGTATTAAGAATGACTCCCAAGTTTCTGGCTTGGTCAGTTGAGTAGAAGGGAAATTTTTATTTTTATTTTTATTTTTAAAATTTCAGTAAGTTTTTGGGGAACAGGTGGTGTTTGGTTACATGCATAAGTTCTTTAGTGGTGATTTCTGAGATTTTGGTGCACCTATCACCTAAGCAGGGTACACTATGCCCAATGTGTAGTCTCTTATCCCTCACCCCCCCACCCTTTCCCTTGACTCCCCAAAGTCCATTGTAACATTCTTATGCCTTTGTGTCCTCATAATTTAGCTCCAAATTATGAGTGAGAACATATGACGTTTGGTTTTCCACTCCCGAGTTGCTTCACTTACAATAATAGTCTCCAATTCATGCCAACACCTATAATTTTTTGATTTTTTGATTATGAGCATTGTTGTAGGAGGGAGGTGGTATCCCATTATGGTTTTGATTTATATTTCCCTGATAATTAGTGATGCTGAACATCTTTCCATATACTTGTTGGCCATTTGTATATCTGAGTAGAAGGTAATTCTAATAAATAAAACAGGAAGGCAGCAGAAAGGGGTTTGTTTGGGATATGGCTTGATTATTTGCAAGATATTTGCTGTAGCTTAGAAGAAAGGTGGATGTTGGTGATACTGATTTTGTCATTATCTGTGAGTTAAAGTTTCTAAAATCACGTGGCTTCCTAGGGAAGGCATATAGAATGACAAGGGAAGATGGCTAGATGGCTAGTAATGGCACCCTGAACAACTTCAGCATTTAGAGGTGGGTGGAGGAGGATAAGCCCATGGAAGAAACAGAAAGGATGGGCCAGCTAGATGAGAGGAGAAGCTAAGGGAGTAGACAGTTACCAGAGGGAGGGTGGGATCAGTTAAGAACCTTAGTATGCTGCAAAGAAATAACCTGCAATGCGGACCAACCCGGGGAACGTCTGTAAAAATGATGACAATTCTCAATTGTAATTTAAAATGTAATTGTATTGAGAGCTCTCTCTGTCTTTGTGTCATCATAATTTGAAGCAGATTAACTACATATTAGCTAGAAAAAGCCCTTTGAAATTTTCCTTCAACGTATCAATAGATTCTGTGATTTTTTTAAAGTAGAAACTGCCTATTGGTAAAATAGCACTTACTTGAGATAATGCTTGTGAAAGCCATTTCTAAACTTTGAATTGACATACAAAATAAAGGTGGCAATCATCACCATGTTGCTATACTGTCTTTGGCCATATAAAATTTTTTTCAACAATACAAAGATAAGCCTTGTACAAATTCTTCAAAATTCTAAATTTGTGGTACTTGAATAATGTTTTACTATATATAAAGATGAATAGATAGCATTTCCTACAATAAATAAATAATTTATATATCAATGTGTTGGGATTATAAATTCTCATAGAAATTCACTTTATTAATTCATTTATTCATCTGATCACAGTTCATTCAGCAAATAATTTGTTTTGTTCTTTTTAAGTGCTCTGGGAAGAAGGTATTGTGTCAGAGTCCCTTCTCTCAAAGCGTTTATAGATTAATGTGTTTGGGGAAAGTACAGAACAATTATTGAAACAAAACCAGAGTCAGGCACATTGCTATGCCAGCTATAGAGAGCCTATGAAAATTAGGAACATTGACACATTTGTTCCTAACCTGGTTTGTGCTTTCACAATTCCTCTGAAGTGGCAGCACTCCTTGGGTTTGAAATGTTCGTCAGTAATGACTGATGGACATCAACAGGTGAATAGACACACAAAAAAACCTATGAAACTTACATACCATAGGTTACTATTCAACAATAAAAAGAAAAACTGTTGATACATCTAACAATGTAGATGAATCTCAAAAGCATTATGCTATTCCTTTGGCTGATAAAATGGTGACAGTCCTTTATTTCTCTTTCTTTCATCCCACTTTTAAAATCAGCCTTAGTATACTTTAGGCACAATATACTATATACATTTAAAATGACAATTTGACAAGTTTTGACAAATGTATGTACATTATAAAAATCATGATAAAGATTTCCGCCGCCTCAAAATGTTTCCTCATGCCTTCTTGGAATAAATCCACACATTCCTTCCTTCTCTACACCCCACCACCCATATCCTCTACCTCTAGACCCAAGCAATTGCTAGTCTGCTTTCTGTCAGCGTAGACTAGTTTGCATTTTCTAGAATTTCATATTAATGGAAATGTACAGTAAGTACTCTTTTGTGCCTGACTTCTTACATTTAGTATAGTGCTTTTAAGATTTATCCACATTGTTGGGTGTATCAATAATTTGTTTCTTTTTATTGCTGAGTAGTATTCTATTGTATACGTGGTTCACAGTTTATCCATTCACCAGTTAATGGACATTCCAGTTGTTTTATATTTGGGGCTGTTATGAATAAAGCTGATATGAACATTTGAATAAAAGTCTGTGTGAATGTTTGGATTGGAATTGCTGGGCTGTACAGTAAGTGTTTGATTAACTTCATAAGAAACTGCCAAATGATTTTCCAAAGTGGCTATATATAGTTTTGCATTTTCACCAGCAGTGTATGAGATTTCCAGTTGATCCTCATCCTCATTCAAAACCTGGAATTAAGAGTGAATCTTTTAAATTTTAGACTTTTGAGAAAATGTGTAGGGGTACTTCATTGTAGTTTTAGTTCGCACTTCCCTAATGACTAATGATGTTTAACATGCTTTTATATCTTCTTTTGTCTCCATCTATTCTTTGTTCTCCATTCTCTTTTCTTCGTTTAGAGTAAGTATTTTTTATTTTATTCCATTTTCACTATTGGTATATTATCTATAAATTTTTTGTTGTTCCATTTTAGTGGGTTTACAATATAAATCTTTAACTTATCACAGTCTGTCATCAAATAATGGTATACCCCTTACATATGTTTTAGGAACCTTACAGTGGTAAAAATATCAGTTCCCCATACTGTACTTGCTGCTATTGTTTTCATGCATTTTATTCCATATATATTATAAACTCTACAATCTATCATTATTACTTTTTGTTTAAATATTAAGTTATCTTTAAAAGAGATTTTAAAAAATAAGAAAATAGTCTTTCATATTTTCTCATGTATTTGCTATTTTTATTGTTTTTTTTTCTTCCATATTTGAGATCCAAATTTCTATCTGGTATACTTCTCCTTCTGCCTGAATAACTACCTTTAGTATTTTTTTGTAGTACAGATCTGTTGGCAATGATTATCTGAACTTCTGTATGTCTGAAAAAGCCTTTGGCTAATTTTTGAAAGAAGTTTTTTGATGGACATATGATATGGTTTGGCTCTGTGTCTCCATCTAAATCTCATTTTGAGTTGTAATCCCCATGATCCCCACGTGTCAAGGGTGGGACCAGGTGGAGGTAATTGGATCATGAGGGCTGTTCACCCCATGCTGTTCTCCTAATAATGAGTGAGTCTCATGAGATCCGATGGTTTTATAAGTGTCTGACATTTCCCCTGCTTGCACTTCTCCTTTCTGCCACCTTGTGAAGCAGGTGCCTGTTTCCCCTTCACCTTCTGCCATGATTGTAAGTTTCATGAGGTCTCCCCAGCCTTGCTGAACTGTTAGTCAATTAAACCTCTTTCCTTTATAAATTACCCAGTCTCAGGTATTTCTTCATAGCAGCATGAGAATGGACTAACACGGTACATACAATTACAGCTTGCTAGTCCCTTTTTTCCCTTCAGTGCTTTAAGGATTTCACTCTTCCATAGTTTCTGATGAGTAGTCTGACCATTCCTAACTTTGTGCCATTATTTTCTCATTTTTTTCTGACTCTCCCTTCTGGGACTCCAATTACAAATATCCCAGACTTCCTAACTTTGGCAGGTCAAGAGATCGAGACCATCCTGGTCAACATGGTGGAACCCAGTCTCCACTAAATATACAAAAAATTAGCCAGGCATGGTGGTGGGCGCCTGTAGTCCCAGCTACTTGGGAGGCTGAGGCAGGAGAATGGCATGAACCCGGGACGGGGAGCCTGCAGTGAGCTGAGATCGCGCCACTGCACTCCAGCCTGGGCGACAGACCGAGACTCTGTATCAAAAAAAAAATCATTCAAAAGATTACTGATGCTTGTTTCATTTTTTTTTATTTTTTCAACTGGTAATTAATTAAAATAGTTGACTTAAACGTCTACAGTGGTGACTTCCATCTCAACTCCTGGCTCAATACTGATGGAAGTAATCTGCTTAACAATCTCAGAAGGACTGCAAGTCAATAAGTCGCTTGTGGATTCTCATCTGGAAATGATCCCATGGCTTAGAAGCTTCACCACATGGAGTTTTTTCTTGTAGTGATTCTCAAAGTCTTAGTAGGCATTTGAACTGGTCTTTTCACTTTGAGATTCTTTTCCTTTGCTCATCTGATGAAGTCAGCACACACCTTCGCCAGGGATTTTACGTTGCAGCTCGTTAGAGTGATTCGAATTCGGTGAATTGCCACCTTCGGCTCCGTGGGTGTTTTTCCGGTATCCTTAAAAGCCATCACTGCTGCTTGGCTTCCTGACCTACTTGTTCCGGCAAGAGTGAACAGTGGTGAGTCAGGAGCAGGTGCGGGCGGATCAGAGCTCTGCACCACCTACGACCACCTCTTCCTCAAAGAGGTGTTTCATGTTTTAAAATCTTAATTTCCTTCTGCTTCATTTTGGATAAAATCTGTCTTCAAGTTTGGTGCTTTTTTTTTTGGGCCAATATCTAATCTAAAGTTCATCCTATCCAGTATGTTTCTCATTTCAAATATTGTATTTTCTATCTGCAGAGTTTGATTTGTATTTGAAAACGTTTTTTATCTTTCTCATTGTCTTAAACATTTGGAGTATACTTATAATAATTGTTTTACTGTTGTTATCTGTTACTTCTATCATCTATGAAATTACTATATCTGTTTCTATTGATTGATTTGATTACTATTCTGGTTGGGAGGCAATATTTTCCCTACTTCTTTGCTTACTTGGTAATTTTTTTATCAAAGAAAATTTATAAAAGTGAACTTCATTTAAAATTGGACATAATGAATTTTACATTTTCGTGTCCTGGATTTTTCTGTATTCCTTTAAATATTGTTGCATTTCTTTTTTTTTTTTTTCCCCCTCTGGGATGCAGATAAGTTTCTTGGAATTAGCTGGATGCTTTTGAGATTTGCTTTTAAGATTTGTTAGGGTGAATTCAGAGCAGGGCTACTTTGATCTAGGAAATAGCCCTCTGAAGGGTCTCATGTTCTGTGAGATAGGAGGTCTTTCTCCTCTGACTGGTTGGTAGCCTAAGCTATTCCTGATTCTTGTAAGGTCTGGACACTGTTCTGCATACTCCTTTCTGATAGTTCTTTCCCTGGCCTTAGTAGCTACCACACATCTATACACATAGCAGTATTCAGCCAAAGTTTGAAAGGATTCAAAGATCTCCAGAGCTCTCTCTGTATCACTGTTTCTGTTATTCTATCCCACAAATTCTAAGTGTGTGAAACTCCCTGAAATCAGAACTATGTCTCCTCAACTCAGTGAGACCACAAGCCACTGTTTGGGTTTCCCCTGCCCATGTTGCAGCCTAGAAACTCTCCTCAGGCAAAAAGATCAGGCAACATCGGGGTCATCTCATTTCCTTCCCTTTCAGAGATCACTGTAATTGCCTATTGAACATGCCTGAAGAAAGATGTTTCATATATTTTGTCTGGCTTTCTAGTTGCTTAAGGTAAGAAGGTAAATGCATTCCTAGTTACTGCATTGTGGCTGGGAGCAGAATTCCAATACTGTTTTTTTTATAATATGCTTTTACTTAATTATTTGAGGATTCCCTTTAGTTATCATAATTTTACATGATGTAAACAGGTAAATGAGAATATCTTCAAAATATATTTTTCAGTTTTGGGGTGGTTCTCTCAGTTCTGGTTTTTGCCAAATATAATAGATTTTTAGTATCTGAGTTCCATATGACAAAATTTATAAATCTTGGGTGTATCCATATGGTATGTTATAATCGGAAAAGATAGATGAAATTCCGCTTTCGTCTAATGTCTTTATAGGTCTTGGAGAAACTTGAAGAAGGGTTGTAAAGTCCATAACTTTACAACGAGACAAAATTAAAAGAATCCAAGCCAAAATTGTCCTAGACAATGAAAAGTATCGCTATGCAAAAGCCAAATCTCTTAAGCTCCTCCACCATATCAGTCATGACACAGTCTATAGTTTAACAATTGTTTCAATTTGGAAATTAATTTTTAGTACTAATTTAAATATTTCATATTAGTATATGAGAATTCTTCCTTCTGTTCAGGCTGTGGTATGGGGAAAGGTCAGTTCCCATCAATGCAGATTCATATCTACCAGCACAGTGATTAAATTATCCTCATATCCTCTTGTGTTTGAACAAGCTGTGTACTTTTAATTTTAATGGATTTAACACAATATTCAATATATGTTGATTACTGAATACAACAAAAAGTGTAATAGACACTCCTTGAGAAGCTCATAATCTATTTGGGCAGATGGAACAAATACTTAGAAAAATTAAAAGGTAGTTTAGGACCACAGTAAAAAAAAATTGGGGGTGCAGGATATAAAGTATCAATTGAATTGTAGAGGCAATATATACTGTGTATTTTTTCACCTGGGTGAGAGGGCGAGACTCCGTCTAAAAAAAAAAAAAAAAACTATGGTTGTTCACCATAACTAAACATTTCATCTCTTTCAGTCTAGCTTACTCATCTACAAAATGGAGATAATACCTGTTTTGCAGTGCAGGCCCTGACATACGGGTAGAGTTCCATAAATCCTAGCTTCTATTCCTTAACTCTTTTAACTCTTTTCTTCCTTCCTTCTTTCTAGCTAATTTTTAACTCTCTATCCTAGACAACTTTTGCTAAACGTGTATAACATGTAGTACCTATGCATAGGAATATGTTTTTATAGAACAGAATTATTGAAAACAGCTTCTTACATTTCTGTTATTTTTTCAAAGGCAAGAATTCATGTATTCCTTCTGAACCAAGTACATGCAATAAAAAGTAAGAGAGATTCAGAAATTCTGATGATTATTCTCCCAAGAAGGGTGCTTGCTAGAGTGAGGGTCTTACAGACACAGAAGGAGCTGATGGGGTGAACTGTTGGGGTGTTACAAAAGGCCTTCGGGAAAATACGTAATCTAAGTCAATAAATCATAGAGTGAAGATTCCCTCAGGGAAAAAGGGAGTGGTTCTGAAGAACTTACAAATTTTTCCAGGCAATAGCCACAGATGCTAGCACAAGGGCATGATGGCCACATAGTGTGAGCAAAAGTGCTTAACTTTTTGCCCTTCTTCTAATATTTACTCTATTAGCCCAGACAACATGAGATCCAGAAGCCTCATGATGAGTGGAGAGGAAATATAAATCAGAAGAAATGGTCAAAAAGATGCCTATATTCACTTCCGCACTTAGGTCTCCAAGCCTCAGTTCCTGGCATGAGTAGGTAGAGGAGAGGAGCTTGGAATAGGATGTGAGATTACAGTTTTAATATAGACTGGACTGGATATTTGAATACCTGAAAATGAATCTGAATTCTCAAAATGAGGTGGTTCCTGCAACTGAAAATAACAAGAAAGCTACAGGATCTTCTGCCATGTTATCCAGGGGTGGAAAAGTGAAATTCAGTGGAGCCAGGTTAAAGATGGAGTTTGGGCCGGGAGTGGTGGTTCATGCCTATAATCGCAGAACTTTGAGAGGCCAAGGTGGGCAGATTACTTGAGGCCAGGATTTCAAGACCAGCCTGGCCAACATGGTGAAACCCCATCTCTACTAAAAATAAAAAATTAGCCAGGTGTGGTGGCATGTAGTCCCAGCTACTGGGGTGGGTGAGGCATGAGAATCACTTGAACCTGGAAGGGGGAGGCTGTGGTGAGTCAAGATTGCACCACTGCACTCCAGCCTGGGCAACAGAGCAAGACCCTGTATGACCCTGTGTCCAAAAACAGACAAACAAACACCATGTGGAGTTTGTTTACTCTTTAAACAAATATCCTTCATGTGTTGAACTGAACTATAATTATAGTTAGTAGGGCACATAGCAGGTTTTAATAAGATATCTAGTTCTTCCTCTTAAGGTAACTCGTTAGAACTTTTATGAGAAAGAACTAAAGAATTTCTAATGGGGCAGCTAATCCACTCTTTTGTGCACTCTGTTCTGCTGATGATCTGATGTTAGTCAGGGTTTCTGTTTGAGATTCCTGGGCCTTAACTGCTGATGACAGAGTTCAAAATCATTGCTTTCTAACTTTGAAAATGACTGCCTATTATGACATCATTTTCTACCCCTGAGTGCTAATAGTCTACCTTATTCCTCCTGCCTGTCCTTCTCCTTGAGGAGGAAGATCATCAACGCACTGTGTGGATTGAAGTGGCTTCATACCCTTTTGATGTTAATGTTCTCCTTTGCTTAAAGTCTGAACTGAATATGGATCCCTCATTTACGAAGCACCATGACACTTCCTGTGTAATGAACAATTAAACAGACTTCTCAGCAATAGTGACTATTTTTCTGATTTTTCACTTCATGGACAATATTGTATGCAAGTTAAATTTGCAACTAGCTTGAGGCTTCACACATGGTGAGTCTGAGAAATTGAATTCTCTACCTCAAATGTATTTCCTTTTCCTTGAACTTTACCTTCAGGTCAGCTGTCCAGTTCTTAAACAACGGGTTTTGGAGAGGGAATGAGTAATACAATAGCATTTTCTCCTTCAATTCTATCTGCCTTTGAAAAAAATAACCTTTTATTTTTGATTCAAAGAAGAGAGGAGTTTTCTTGTCTTTCTACATCTGTTCCAACTCCTCCAAATGCACAAAAATTTTTTCAGAGCATTCCAGAGTTTCTCAGACTGCACATATAAGATTTTGCATATAGATACATCTTGGCCATAATAACCTTCTACTGAATTAGTAGAAAATAGATGTATTCTAGGTTTTCATATCTTTATGGCAATATGAATAGACAAGGCTCTTCTTGCAAAAATATCTCCTGAACTGTGCAGGAGATGCTTGGAAGACCCAGTCAAAATTACGAAGTATCCCAAGTTTGTATCCTCCTGTGGCTTCCCCGTATTACAATAATGCCATTCTGATCCAGGTTCCAGTACTCTCAAGCCCTTGTCCTTCCCTTTTCATTTTAGTTTGCATTCATCCAAGTATTTGGATGGAAATTATCAATACCTTATATAAGAACATATGGGAGGCTGAGGCAGGTGGATCACGAGGTCAGGAGATCGAGACCATCCTGGCTAACACAGTTAAACCCTGCCTCTACTAGAAAAATACAAAAAATTAGCCATGCATGGTGGCACGCGCCTGTAGTCCCAGCTACTTGGGAGGCTGAGGCAGGAGAATCGCTTGAACCTGGGAGGCAGAGGTTGCAGTGAGCCAAGATCATGCCACCACACTCCAGCCTGGGTGACAGAGCGAGACTCATCTCAAAAACAAACAAACAAAAAGAATGTAAATGATTGGGAGTTAAAATTATGCTTTTCAGTTTTCAGCCATGGATCATATTTTCTTGCCTTGCCTGATTCCTAGAGTCTCACTCCATGATGTTTCCTCTTTATTATAAAGATTAGATGGCTTTGCATTGCTGCCATGTGACATTTATACTTCTCAAGCAGCTGTGTCATCTTATTCTACCATTTAAACTTAGTTTTACTTTAAGTCCACATCTAAACTGTTTGCCTGCATGCCCAGCACTTTTTCCACCCTCTACATTTTATTTGGCTGGAGCAATCACCTTAGCCTCTCTAGGTCTTTGCTTATCATCACTCTGCTCATTCTTCAAGCTTCACTTGATTACTGCCTCCTCTGTGTTGCTTTCCTGGATTTCCTCAGTAAGACATAGTTTCTCCCTTTCATACTTCTGTGGTATTAAGTATGCACCAGTTACATGTGACTCATCTCCAAGTGCTTTGGCATGGAGATATTATTTATGTTCCTTATATAACTACTGACCACTTTTTTCTAGACTAAATATTGAAACACTTGGCCAGATAATTTTTCTTAATTTTGAATTTCCTTTTATACTTTTTAAAACAAATTTTTGAAATTAAATTACATTTTGTTAGGTTGCAAATCTGAAAAAGTCCAAGGATGAGGTGAGTTTGTTGTGGTCAGTTGGCTAGTTGCTAAACTCATAGCTGGTTTGTGTCTGCTGACCAGCACATTATTGGCCTAGAGAAAGTCTACATGGGGAACCAGATTATGATGCAAACGTCGCTTGGAGAGCCCTCGATCAAGAGCAAAACAGGTTGGTAGACTCGAGGGATAGTTCAGCTAGGTCTGATGGAACATTCCAGTTTTGCCAACAGAAGGAAAAACATTGAAAGGGCTTATCTTCCCCAGGATCTGGATCTGTTTCCACTAGGTAACATTTAATAAGCACTAACATGGTCTCTTCTTTCACTTGCCATTTCCTGTACTTCTTTTTCCAACTACTACATCTCCTTTGACACATTTTCTTTTTCTTTTCTTTTCTTTTTTTTTTTTTGAGATAGAGTCTTGCTCTGTCACCCAGGCTGGAGTACAGTGGTACGATCTTAGCTCACCGCAACCTCCACCGATCCAAGCGATTCTCCTGCCTCAGCCTCCTGAATTGCTGGGATCACAGATGTGCGCCACCACACTCAGCAATTTTTTTTTTTTTGTATTTTTAGTAGAGGCAGGGTTTCACCATGTTGGCCAGGCTGGTCTTGAACTCCTGAACTCAGGTAATCCACTGGCCTCGGTGTCCTAGAGTGCTGGGATTACAGGTGTGAGCCACTGTGCCTGGCCTCTTTTTCTTTAAGTGTTTCAATACCATCATTTTGGCTACTTATTCTGTCCTGGGAGCCATTCTGTCTCTTTAGGAAGTTTTTGCGTGTATCAGATCTCATCTTTTATGTTTTGATGTTTAATAGCATTTAAAGGATTTTGTTTTGTGTTTTTTAAATGATTTGAAAACAAGTGTGCTCACTAATTAATAAACAACAGATTCAAACTTTTGTTGCTTTTTCAAGAAAAAAATGAAAAATTCTGTAACAATATATCTTAGCCATAAAACACTTGTAATCAGCACTCCTCCAGAAATTTCAGGATGTAAGTTATCTTAATGATTATACTAGAAAATCTTGGAAAGCGGGGATATGGCTAACTTTTTATAACATGTATCCCTACTGCCACAACAAGAGTTAAGACTTAATAAATACAGTCATGTGTTGCTTAACAACTGGGATATGTTCTTGTAACCACCCAGCAGGTTCATTTTGCCTGCTACCTGGATACAGCCAATTTATCAAGAACCGGGAATTGTAGTAGAGAAAGAGTTTAATTCATACAGAGCCAGCTGAATGGGACACTAGAGTTCTATTACTCAAGTCAGTCTCCCTGAAAATTCAGAGGGTAGGGTTTTTCAAGGATACTTTGAAGGGCCAGGGAATGGTGCTGCTGATTGGTTGGAGATACAATCATAGGGATGTGGAAAATGGTCCTCATGCATTACTCAAGTCCACTCCTTTTCTTAGTTCCTGCTTAGCGGAGGTGTTAGAATTTGCTTCTTGGTGGGGCCACAGGACTGGTTGGTGGGTCCAGGTGGGGACACCAGTTGTCAGAAATGCAAAAACCTGAAAAGACATCTCAAAAGACCAATCTTAGGTTTTATAATAGTGATGTTATTTGCAGGAGTAATTTGGGAAGTTGCAAATCTTGTGGCTAATTTGTTAGTCCTACAAAGGCAGCCTAGGCCCCAGGAAAGAAGGGGGTTTATTTAAGGAAAGGGCTGTCATCATCTTTGTTTCAAAGTTAAACTATAAACTAAGTTCCTCCCAAAGTTAGTTGGACCTGTCCCCAGGAATGGACAAGGGCAGCTTGGAGGTTAGAAACAAGATGGAATCTGTTAGTTTAGATCTCTTTCACTGTCATAATTTTGTCACTGTTACATTTGCAAAGGTGGTTTCACTGTAGACTTTATAAACACCATATACTTAGACTATACTAAGTTTATTAAAAATATTTTTCTTTCTTTAGTAACAAATTAACCTTAGCTTACTATAAATTTTTTACTTTTTCAAGTTTTTAATTTTTTTGAACTTTTGACTCTTTTGTAATAACAGCATAAAACACACTTTGTACAACTGTACAAACATATTTTCTTTATATACTTATTCTATAAGTGCTTTCTATTTTTATTTTTTCCCTTTAAACTTTTTAATTTAAATGAAGACACAAACACAATACCCTAGGTCTACACAGGGTCTGGATCATCAATATCACTATCCACCACCTCCACATCTTGTCCCACTGGAAGATCTTCATTGACAATAACACGAAGCTCTCGTCTCCTGTGTTAACAATGCCTTCTTCTGGAATACCTCCTGAAGGACCTGCCTGAGGCTGTTTTATAGTTAATTTCCTTTTTTACAAGTAGAAGGAGTACACTCTAAAATAACGATTAAGAGTATTGTACAGTAAATACATACACCAGTAACAGAGTCGGTTATTATCATTATCAAGTATTATGTACTATACCTAATTGTGCTACATTTTTGTATGCCTGGCAGTGCAGTAGGTGTGTTTCACCAGGATCACCACAAACATGTGAGTAATGTGTTGAGCTATGACATTACCAGAGCTACCATGTTGATATAAACAGGAGACAGGGAAATACTGGGTAGAAGAGGGCAGTTCCCTGGCAAAAGCCTTACTCCCAAGCCTGGAAACCTGCAGTCCTGAATGGGAATAGGCATTCCTGTTTGTGCATCCAAATGTTGCCTTTTGGCCTGCCATGCCCCTCTGTCCTGTATCCATATAAACCCCAAATCCCAGGCTTGATGAGCAGATGAGCAGACAAACAGAAGAGCAGAGGAGCAGAAGAGTGGTGCTGCAGAGAAAGAGAGAAGAGAAGGAGCATCTGAATGTCAAGAGGAGTTTGGATGGGGATGGTCAGAGAGGAGATCAGCTGCAGGACAGCCAAACTCCAGGGGAAGATCATCTCTCACTGCATCCCCTTTCTAGCTCCCCACCCATCCTGCTGAGAGCCACCTCCATCACCCAGTAAAATCCTCACATTCACCATCCTTCAAGTTCATGTGTGACTTGATTCTTCATGTGTGACACTGGACAAGAACCTGGGTACCAAGAGAGCACTGAGCTGGTTAACACTTAAGCCATCTGCGGATGGCGGAGCTAAAAGAGCACTGTAGCACACCCACTGGGGCTTTGAGAGTCACAGGCACACACCCCTAGATGCCACCGTGGGATGGGAACCCAAAAGTGCTCGCCCTGGCTCCTGCACCTATCTGTCTACATGCTCCCTCTCCTATAGCAGGCTTGCACAGCAGTGACTGCCCAACAGATGAGCCACACCCCTTCCACATGTCTGCAAGGGGGATCAGGGAACTCTCCCCTTTCAATGTCAGTAGGTGATAGGAATTTTTTAGCTCCCTTATAATCTTATGATACCACCTTTGTGTATGTGGTCTGTCATTGACTGAAGTGTCGTTATGTGGTACGTGACTATTTATTGAGTGGATGATCAATTGTATGAGGTACTTGAATAATGAGTGGTGTGAACCTTGGTTTTATGACATCTTCTGAGAGCTGCTTTCAGGTGGGTATAAGAAGAGATATTTCTAGTCTAGGTCCCCACTCCTTTTCTTAGTTCCTGCTTAGTGGAGGTGTTAGAAAAAAAGGTTGGACTCTGGTACTATTTTCCTCCATTGGTTATATGGACTCAAAGCCATAACTTAAGGAAGAATGTCTATTTTTAGATTTGGTGACTGATTTAGATAGGTTGCTACAGAAAGTGGTACAAAGATATTTCACACATAGAATATCAAATCCAGGGTGCTTTAGCACTGCATTCCAATGGCCTGGGATGGATGGGTGGAAGCCCTGGCAAGCTGAAATAAACCAGGGCAAGCTCCTCTTTGGAATTCACAAGTCTGACAACTGGTGACTCAGGCTCTAGTCAGGAGACCTGAATGTTATGTCTGGCACCACGATACCTTAGTTTACAGAGATTAATCTAACAGGACTTCAGTTAGTTTGCTTTATTTTAAAATTCTGCTTAGCTTTTTGTTGCCTACTAAATTTCTCCTGATGTATATTTAGATGTAGGTGAAGGCTGTAGATGTATGCACTACCAACACCAGCTTCTGGGAGGGAACATTTTCCCACTCACAAGCAAGTGAACTTTGCTTTCTCCATGAAGAAGAATGACCTGCATGATGGCTTTCAGAAGTGGAGAACATGGCTCACAGTTCCCTCCACAGTTCCTCCATGGCCTTTGGTTGCATCTTCTCTGAATGGAGGAGCTTGGGTTATGTGAAAAGCAGAGCTACCAGACTACATAAATGTTGTAGTGAGAAGGCAGCAAATTAAAATATCAGAAATTTTGAAAGGAAAGGTTTATAATAGTTAGATTTAAAACATACTTTGAGGCCAGGCAGAGTGGCTTACGCTGGTAATCCCAGCACTTTGGGAGGCCAAGGCGGGAGGATTGCTTGAGGGCAGGTGTTCGAGACTAGCCTGTACTACATAACAAGACCTTGTCTTGTCTCTATTAAAAAAAAAAAAAGGAAGCAAAGGGAAGAAAAAGTGCTTTAATATTCAGAGGCATGAGAGATGCAATGAGTAATATAGGACCTTCTCTAAGGACACTGGGGGAGCACTCTACAGAGGTGGTTCTAATCTAGCCTGGCAAATGTCTGTTCCCTTCATGCCTTGTACTTCCTTCTTCTTTGTGACTTTGCTAATGTTCTTCCTTCCTCTTGGACAAATTTCCTATACTAATCAAAAGGCCCCAAGACACAGGGGGAAATGTGGTAAATCTGAGACTGGAAGGAAATTACCATCTAATGTCACTCTTGTACAGTATAACTATTGTTAATATTGTTGCTGGGGTCACTCATTTATTCATATCACAAACACTGACTGAGTGCCTATTATTTGCCAAGCATGGGCAATAAAGAGTTGAAGACCAACAAAGCCCCTGCCTTCCCAGAAGCTTATTTGCTTGTGGGGAAAATAAACAGTGGATCAATTAACAAATAAGTAGATAACATAATGTCATGGCCAGGCGTGGTGGCCTCATGCTGGTAATCCCAGCACTTTGGAAGACTGAGGTGGGAGGATCGCTTAGGCCCAGGAGTTTGAGACCAGCCTGGGCAGCATAGGGAAATCCCATCTCTACCAAAACAAAACAAAACAAAACAAAACAAAACAAACAATAAACGAAACACATGGTGGCGTGTGCCTGTAGTCCCAGCTACTCAGGAGGCTGAGGTGGGAGGATCACTTGAGCCCAGGACACAGAGGTTGCAGTGAGCCAGCATCTCCCCACTGCACTCCAGCCTGGGTGACAGGGTGAGACCCTGTCTCAAAACAAACAAACAAACAAACAAAACAACCAAAAACCAAAAAAAGTAATGTCAGATGGTGACTGTTTTGAGGAAAATAAAGCAGGGTAGGGGAACTAGTGATAACTGGTAGATTTGGGTTTCTCCATCTCTGGCTGCTTTTGCATCCTCAGTAAGGTGAGAGTGGCAAAGGAAATTCCAGGTTGACTTTCGGGTTCAGTGAATTTTCTACCCCGTGTCTCTTCACTGCCCTTTCCCTCCCCAGAACCTCTAAAATCTGATCCTTAGATTCTGCAATGTAAGTCAGCTTCCTTTTTCCTGGCTGCCAGCTCACTACATTCTTATTCCTGGATAAACCAAAAATCTCTTCCTTGTTTTCATATTTTCAAAAAGATGTAGAAATCTCTCACCTGCTCATGTTCCTTCCTTTTTGTCTTGTGGGTATATATACCTTTTACAATTCTTTCACTACCAAATGTAGTTGGATATTGGGATGTAGTCACAACAAACACATAAATACAATTCACCATTTTTAAATGGACTTATTCATTTAGTCTGCTTAAAATTGAGATAATAACACACTCACCAGTTGGGTTTCTCTGAGAACTCTGGGCATTTTTAATCCTGGCAATTTTTAAATTGCTTAGCAGTAAAACAGTCAGACAACAGCACCTATTGTTATAAATCCCTGCCTTTTCTTACCTCAATGAGGCTATCCTTTCTATCAATTCTGTCAGCAGAATTAAGAAGAGCCATTGATTTCCAGTTTGTTCAGCGTTTTTCTTCTTAGGATGGGAGTGATGACTTCTAACCTCTTTACATCTAGAGACTCAATTTAAGTCTGCTTCTTTCATTCAGCCTTCTCTCTTCATTTTCAGCTGCCTGGAATGTCTTCTTTCTCTCAGTTCCTATCTTTGACATTAAAAATCACAGTACTTAGTTATATTCTACCTCACACCAATCATTTTACTTGTTAATATCTTTTTTCCTAGTTAGATTGTGACATTTTGGAATAAAAGAAAAATATCCTTTTTTACTTTATAGCTCTCCAGATTTCATTAGATTAGTATAGATTCGAGTGCCTTTTATATATCAGGCAATGCCTAGTGTATAATATTTTTACTTATGGGTTTTAGCATTTAACTTATTTAATGATCACAACATTCCTATGATGTTATTTGTTTTCATAATTTGAAATGAAAGCTGATGGTCAGAAAGGTTAAAAAGTTGTCTGGTCATAATTTTTGAGGAGGCAGAGCTAGGTTTTGAACTCAGGTCTGTCTGATTCTGAGAATAATCCTGTGCTCCTTCAGCTGAACCACACAGCCCCTCTTAGTGCTTTGTCTCCATAGACACTAAGTGTATTCTTGTTGATTGAGTGAATTAACGAGTGAATTATCTGGAGCTCTTTCTACTTCTGTTTTCTTCTCTGTACAATCAGGATCATCACAGGAACCTGATCTAAGAATAGAATAGTCCAACTGAGTTCCCTTAACTTGGTAACCAAGAGACAGTAGAGTTAATTAACTAGAACCCTTTGCCATCACTTCTCTCTAAACTTTTCATCACTTTTCTCTAAAAATCCGGTCCTGAGCTCTATTACAAGATAGAACATTTTAGCCTCTATCGAAGAGAGCACTATTAATATTTTATGGCGTTGGCTCCTTTTTTTCCTAATACTGTGGGATTAAAATAATGTTTACTAAATTCTGGATGTTCGATTCCTGTTTTTTCATGATATTTTATAATCCAGGCCTTCTTCATAGAGACACAGAGCTATGTTTTATAACTGCCAGGGTCAAGCAAAGAACAGCTTGTGTGAGATCCTTAAAGAAATAGCCAAGCAGTAACTTCAGACCTTCTGTATATTTTCCTCAAAATTTTCTCTCAGTTTTTGTCTCCCTACAACTCATTTTTAGAAAACAAAAACATAACACAATTTTGCCCTTTTAAAAGATAATACAGCGGGGTGCAGTGGCTCACGCTTGTAATCCCAGCACTTTGGGAGGCTGAGGTGGGGCAGATCACCTGAGGTCAGGAGTTCAAGACCAGCCTGGCCAATATGGTGAAACCCTGTCTCTACTAAAAATACAAAAATTAGCTGGGTGAGGTGGCGGCGGGCACCTGTAATCCCAGATACCCGGGAAGCTGAGGCAGGAGGATCGCTTGAACCTGGGAGGCGGAGGTTGCAGTGAGCCGGAATCGCACCACTGCACTCCAGCCTGGGCGAAAGAGTAAGACTCTATCTAAAGAAAAAAAAAATATGTACTATAATAATTTACAAAGTACAGAAAATATCTAAAGAAAAAGAACATCTCACAACATCATCATCTAGATATGACTGCAAAAATTTTGACATATTTCATTTCAGCTTTTAATTAATTTTTGCAGAAGACATTTATTTCAGATATTCTAACTTTATAGTCTATAGAATTTTAATGATATTTTTGTATGACATCTATCATAAACATTTCTGCATGTCATTGAAATATTTATAAATATTATTTTTATTTAAATGATGCATAATTGATATAACCCTTCTCTTAAAATTGGTGATTTCACATACCTGGGGATGAGCAGATGTGAAACAAAAGAGAAAGGGTAAGAGATAGCTAGTCTCTTGACTCTTTTTTTTTTTTCCATATGACTTGAAAAAAAGAACTTAACTTAGAGACCTCTAGAATAGTTAGCACAAATAGATTTCTCAATGTGGTTAAGATGAAGTACAGATACTGAATTTACTCTTTTATGTGAAATAAATAAAAACTGGATAAGATATATATAGCAACAGTTTTCAAGACATTATACCTCAGACAACAAAGGATAATGACCTCTGAGAGAGGGAAAACAAATTAGGTGAGCCTGTGATTGCCCCAGTTTACTGCCTGGAGAGAGATTCCAGGCCAGGGTGCAGAGAGAAGGGTTGCGAATGGAAACTATTGCTCTTTCTGAGTTAAGGAGAGAGACCTGAAAGTCTGCAGGTACTAAGATAGCTGCAATTCATGAGGAAGAGTTCCAGAGAAAAGAAAACTGAACAGAGAGTGAGCTCTGGATTTCTGTAGTGTTCCTGCTGACTCTTCTGCTGAATCATGATCAGTGCATGTGTGTGGCTGGAGAAAGAACCTCTGAAAAGGTTTAGAGGGACAAGTCCTTAGAATCACATAGGCCTGGGAATAGCTCCTCTTTCCACCAGAAAGAGTATAAAAACCATGTAATTCATGGGACATCAGGTAGAGTACTTAGAAGGGTTTTGCTTCAGCAGTGAGAAAAAATTAGTCCTAGACCAAATGTTGCTCTGATCCTAACAAAACTTAAAAAATGAGACCCTAAAGGATAAAACTGTTTCCAGGTAACTTAAATATATACCAGAACAAAGCCGAAGAATATAGGAATATGAAAATATCTAGCAGTCAGTAAGGTAAAATTCATAATGTCTAATATGCAACCAAATATTACCATGAATATAAAGAAGCATGAAAATAAATACCCATAATTCCAAGAAAAATCAATTACACATAATTGCCCCGTCAATGACACAGATGACGTAATTAGTAAACAAAGAGCTAATTATAACTGCCAACTCTAGCCATTACCCATGTTCAAGAGGCTAGAGGAAAGATTAAATAACGACACAGAAGAAATAAAAAGACAAAATAAAATATCTGCAGATGAAAATTACAATATCTGAGATGAAGCATAAGCGAGACGGGATTCGCAGCAGATTAGATATAGAAGAAGGATTAATTAACATCAAAACATGTATGACAACAGTAGCATAAAGTCTGTAAGAAAAGAAATGGAAACATACCGGTATAAGGTTTTACACTATGTATGAAATGGTGTAGTATCACTTGAAGAGAGACTGTGACTAAAGACCACTGTACCCTCTTAGGGAAAGAAAAATATCTTTTTCTACCCATCCTGGGTTCACAGCTGAGGCCACTATAACAAAAAACAGATTAATAACACAGAAGCATACACGTTTACTTAATATAAGTGTTATGTGACACAGTAGCCATCATAAGGAAAGAAGACTCAAAGAAACAGATCTGAGTATTTTTATAGTAGGTTTGATAAAGAATGGATAGTCATGGAGAAATATAATGGGGCATATAATACAATGGGGTTATGATCTAATGGTAGTAAACTGGGGGAAATTTAGCTGGGTTTGCTTGTTCAGATTTTTCTCCTTGACCTTTTGTCGTGAGAGACAAGGATGTTTCTTTTCTCTGGGTATAGGGAGGGCACCTCTCACATGAGGGACTTATGATCTGCTTCAGAGAAGTGCCAGGGAAGAACACAGTGACCGTCCTGCTTCTGCAGTTTTCTCAAATTCATACAGCTTAAAATATTTAACATGCTAAGGTGTTACATTTTGGGGTAGTATATCTTGATACCCATCACCTGAAACCAACCACTTTATAATAGTAACACAAAGAGTTGTACATAATATACCATAAAGGTGGTAAAATGGAATCATTGGAAAAGTCAATTCATCCAAAAGAAGGCTGAAAGAGGAAAGCAAAAACAAAGAAGAGATGGGAGAAATAAAAATTAAATGGTAGGGACATGAGCATCCATTAATTTTGGTATACAGGAGGGGCTTGAGGGGTGTCCTGGAATCAATCCCCCTCAGATACCAAAGGATGACTGTATATTTTTTAAATTAAGAGACTTTCATTCTTTAAATATTCTTAACTTACAGTTTTTTAAAAAGAAAAAAATTAAAGCATAGTATAGTTGTTAAATCATTTTAATAGTATATTCAGTGGCTGAAATGACAGGAAGTATCAATCATTATTTATTCAATATAAAGTTATCCTTACTGAAAAAATAAGATATAACTGGGAAATATGCTTGGATCCCTCACATATCCACTTAATTTCTTAAAGGAAGAAAGATGAAACACATGTAACAACAGAAACAAATAAACCATTTACTGTAACATTCCAGGAATTGTGGGATCCTTTTCTTCCCAAGTTTATTTATTTGCTTATCTTTATCTCCTAGTGGTAGTTTGTTTCCTTTGGTAGAATATATGGCAGTCCCACATTGGTGACAACTGGTGCTCCCTTCATCCAACTGGATCACTTTGAGATTCAGTTTTACATCTTTTTAGCATTTTCGTGATCATGGTATCTCCCCTGCCAGGTAAGTATCTTTTTAGCATTTTCTTTGTGTTCATATATCAGTTATGATGAGCCACTGATAATATTTTGTTCTAAAACGAAACATATTACTTAGTACTTTTTTTAGTGTCTCGCTAACTTTTAAAATTTGAATGATGTACAGACTTTGTTTTTTTAATGAAATATAAATATTTTCTCATGGTTTCTAAATTCCTTATAAAATTAAATTAATTCAATCTGCAAAAATATTAAATGGTAAGAGAATAAACTCATCACTTAGATATTCATATTAAATGTAAATGGCCTAAACACCCAAATTAAAAGTTAAAAATGGTCTAATTGAATAAAATACCCATATCCAACTATATCTTGCCTATAAGAAAATATTGCCACTTTCAGTATAAAAATACAAATAGGTAAAAGATAAAAGGATGGAAAAAGACATACTATTTTAAACTGATCAAAAAGAGAGTGGAGTGGCCATATTAATATTGAGTAAATTAGACTTCAGAGCAAATAATATTAATACTACCAGGGATGAAGAACATTATTTCATTATTTCATAATAATAGATGTAAATTTATAAAAAGGAAATAACAAATTTAAACATTTATTCACCTAATATCAGAACTCTAAAATACACAAAGAAAATGCTGATATAACTTCAAATACAAATAGACAAATCCACCGTTATAGTCAGATTTCAGGACCTTTTTCTGAATAATTGATAGAATAAACAGACAAAAATATCAGTAAGGATACAGAAAACCTCCAAAATATTATCAATCACCTTGAATTAATTAATATTTATGGGGCCAGGCTTGGGGCTCATGCCTGTAATTCCAGCACTTTGGCAGGCCTTGAGCTCAGGAATTCGAGACAAGCCTGGGCAACACACACACACACATGTGTGTATATATATATATGCACACACACACAACACATCAGCTAAAAGCAGCAGAATACACATTTTCTTCAAGAGAACACAGAATATTTAGCATGATATCTATATTCTAGGCCATAAATAAATCTCAACAGACTTAAAATAATTCAGCTAATACAAAGTATATTCTGTAACTACAGTGGAATTAAGTTTGAAATTAATAGCAAAAGATATCTGGCAAATCCCCAAATATTTGGTAACTAATATCATACTTCTAAATGACCCAGGGTCAAATAAGAAATCAAAATAGAAATTTGAAAGTGTTTGAACTAAATTAAACACACATTTCAAAACTTTTGAGATGCAACAACAGCAGTATTTAGAGGAAAATTTATAATAGTATAGACCTATATTAGAAAAGAAGATCTCAAGCCAGTGATCTCAGTTTCTACCTGAAGAAACTAGAAAAACAAGAACAAATAAATCCAAAATAAGCAGAAGAAAGTAAGTATTAAAGACCAGAGCTGAAATCAATAAAGTAGAAAACAGAAAAACAAAACAAAACAAAATTTAATAACACCCAAAACTTGTTATTATACAGATCAGTAAGATTGATAAACCACTGGTCAAGACTGATTAGGAATTTATCAAGAAGAAACGATTTCCTTTTTTTCATACTGTGTATGTAGCACCCAAAAATAAATAACTTTAGTATAACATTTATTCATCTAATAACAGAAGACAGAAATGAGAAAAGTGGCATCATTACACATTCTACAGATAGTAAAAGAATAATAAGATAATATGATAAAAAACTCAGGCCAATAAATTTGACAACTTAGATAAATTGCACAAATTACTTATATGACACAATCTACCAAAGTTCATTCAGGAAGAAACTGATAATCTTAGTAGCTGTATATCTATTAAAGAAATTAAGTTGATAGTTAAAAATTATCCTACAAAATGTATTCCAAGCTCTGATTGTTTCCCTAGAGAATTGTACCCAATATTTAAGGAGAAAGTAATTCTAATTCTGCGTAAACTTTTCTAGGAAATTGAAGAGGAGGAAATATTTCCCAACTCTCCCTGAGGCCAGTGCTACTCTATCCAAAACCAGAAAAAGACATTCCAAGAAAACAAAACTACAGACCACTGTATGCAAGCAGCAATTGGAAATTAAAAATTGTAAAATATCATTTATAATATCAGAAAAAGTAATTATGAAGTACTTAGGAACAAACCTGACAAAAGTGGCTCAAGATTTGAACACTGAAAACTATAAAACATTCCTGTAAGAAATTAAAGAGGGCAGAAATAAATGGAAACCTCATTTGTGAATTAGATAAATTTAACACTGTGAAGGTATTAATTTTCCTTAAATTGGTCTATAATTCAACAGAATCTCAATCAATACCTCAATAGGCTTTTAAAAATGCTTGCAAAATTTGACAAGCTAATCCTAAAATTTATATGAAAATGCAAAGGACCTACAAGAGGCAAACTGTCTTTGAAAAAGAAGAGTAAGTTTGGAAGACATATACTTGCCCTCAGGGCTCATTATAAAGCTACAGTAATCAAGACAGTGTGAGACTGAAATAAAGATAGACAAAGAAAGACAATTTCTAGGTCATGAGAGTTATGTTTCCTAAAGGAAGGCAGCAGGTGCTTATTAACTTTCCCTGTGCCCTCAGGATGCCTTAAACAGTGGTTGCCAACCACTAGCAGCTTTAGCACCACTTGGAAGCTTTTTAGAAAAGCTAATTACTGGGCCCATCCCAGACCTACTGAACCAGAATCTCTGTGGGCAAAGCCCAGGAATCTGTGTTTTCACAAGCTCTCCAGGTGATAATGATGTCCATTAAAGTTTGAGATCCATTGCCTTGGCCTTTCCCTGCTAGAAATCCTCCAGGATTTGGGAGACAGGGGAAGAGGTCTGGAGAGAGTGGCAGAATTCAACACCACAGAATGAAGAGGAAAATTGATGGTCTTTGTCCATGGAATCCATTAAAATATACTCTCATTGCTGCCAGGCTGAGCTGATGAATAAAAAATAAGCTAATCTCATATCAAGCCATCAGGCTATTGATGATAATTGTGTTTTAGGGTGAGCAAACAGCTTTACCAAGCTCACACAGTTGAGACAATTTGTTGTTTGGAACTATCTTACTGTAAGATCCTTAAGAAGAATGCAGAAGTATGAAAATAAATCCAGGATTCAGAAATCTTTCAACTAAATCTTTAAAATTCTCTCTCTCTCTCATGCACACACACACACATATGCACACATACACATATAGTAAGATTTCATGACACATGAGACAGGATGTGAAGCTGAACAGTTCGATGAATGCCTGAGTGGTAAAATCACCTTGAAGAACCAGAAGTGAGGGTCTGTTCTAGCTGGGTATGAGCTACAAACTCATTTCTTGGGGAACACATGAACACATCGGGGAGGCTAAGTAGCTTCTGAGGCTACTAATAGAATTTTAGTCATTTCTCCTGTCATCTGAAAAATATATGATATTGAATTTCTAAAAATGGGTTTAGTGTAGTCTAGTCTTACTGTCTAAAACTAAGATGTGGCTTATTCCAATAACCAAAGTGATTCCATCCCATGTGAGGGAAAAAAAGGATAATGGCGAATTAAAAGCACCTGCGTGTATTTGTTGCTCCTTTAGAGGAGTCTCTCTTCATCAACATTAACTTTCTTTCCTACTTTTGATCTGGCTGCTAAAAATCTAGGTTTAGATCTCAAAATTGTCCTTCCCTGCATGATGTAATAGTTACAATTACAGTCTCAACCCTCTGGCATTTAATGATGATAAAATTGATTACTTTAGACTGAAAACAAAAAAATCACTTACAATCAGGATACTGAATATGGTAGCAAGTACAAGGTCCCAGCTTCTAGTAGACTTGGCAGACTGTCAAGCTCTTACTAAGTGACCCCACCCCATGCCTTTTTGTCTTTTCTGTTGCCACACAATTACAATAATTTGTTCTCTGAATGCCAGAGTACTGACAAGGAAAGGAATTCTGAAGCTGGCTGAGAGAGGTCGTGTAAATCTCCCAATCTAGACTCCATTGACTCTTGTCTCTTTCTTTGTATGGAACTGATTTTATAATTTCTGTGGCAATGAAAGACTAGTACCCAAAATGACTGCTGATCCTTTGTTTATTGATCAATCTGAGCATGGACTAGAATTCATCCTCCAGTTGGTAACAAGAAAAAATTGGATGGGGAAGCACACCATTGGCTAAGGCAGCACAGCAACTTTGAATTTGGCTGCCTCTTCTTTCAATATTGGTTGACATCATCAAGAGCAGACATTGGCGTTGGAGTTAAGAGTATTCAAGAGAGTTAATAAGTACCAATTTAGGGTAATATTTTATGCCTAGTCTTTATCTTTTGGTGAAGTGGTTTCTAATATCATCTCAGACTAAATATTATGGGATATTTCTACTTGTAGATGCTAAGGTATTAAGAAAAAGCTCAAAGTAGTTGTGTTTTCCTTATCTTCCTAAAATTTTAGATTAAAGATGCCAAAAATTTGTGTGTTGGTATGTGTCAAAGCATTTGAACGCCCTTGTAGACTATTAAAACCTTTGTTCTGTACCAGGCACTGTATTGAGTATATTGCATGTATTTATTATTATATTTAGTTCTCACAGCAACCGTACACAATAATTACAATTCCTTCCTTTCACTAAGGCATAGGGAGTTTAAATAAATTAGCCACAGTACAGGATGGCATAAAATTGTAGCAGAGCCAAAACTCAAACATGTCTCTGTCTGACTCAAAAACATAGGCTCGTTCTCCTAGAGCCAGGCAACAACCTGAAAGCTCTGAGTTGACTTTTGTAGTTCTGTGGATGAATGCAATCATCTCAGGACCCAGATAAAGAGAGGTCCTTCTTTCTTATTCGTATTTCTCAGTACTAGGCCAGTCAGGACAAACTCTGTTCTCCATGGCCATGATCTTGAAGAAATTGAGATTTCATCCAAAGGAAATCAGGTATTGAAACGTGTGTTTATGTGTATTGATTAATCTTCTGCCTGTTTCTGGAAACATTTGAAGAAATATAACAAAAAGCAAATATCCTGAAACTCCCTAATGAACCTGATCTCTCTCTGTCTTTCCCTTTCTCTCTCATAGGTCTTTTGCCTGTATTTCTCTGGTGGAATTTACTAAATAATTATATCAGGTGTCTTCTTATTGTACTTGACTGCTTTCATCAAGGTAATCTTGAGGACAGAGACTTCCTTTGTTAGCCAGGGCACTCTAGGGGAACAGAAATTACACACACACACACACACACACACACACACACACACACACACACACAAAGGAACTGGTTCATGGAGGCTAAAAAGTCTCAAAATCTGCAGGCCAAAGGCTTGAGAACCCGGAGTCCTCATTGTGTAAGTTCCACTCAAAGTCTGAAGGGGGGAGAAGACAGATGTCCCAGCTCAGAGACCTTTAGGCAGAGAGAGAAAATTCTGTCTTGCTCAGCCTTTGGTTCTTTTCAGGCCTCCAGTGGATTAGATGAGACTCACCCACACAGGGGAAGGAATCGATTTCCTCAGTCTACCAATGCAAAGGTTAATCTCATTCAGCAACATCCTCACAGACACACCCAGAATAATGTTTCACCAAGTATCTAGGCACTTTGGCCCAGCCAAATAGACACATAAAATTCACTTCCACACTTTCTTACTAATCCGTGCATTCTCTCCAATACGGGGCACTTGGCCTGACAAGGAGTAAGTGCTCCACATATATTTACTAAATGACAAGAGATGAGATTATCCTTAGACTATGACTCAGATATAGACAATCAATTATTAATACCCTATCATTTTTCCCCACTCTGACAACCCAAACTGAAAAATGTTGGGATTGCCTTTTTTGACAATATGATTTTCTCTGAATGCAGACTCATGTTTTGACCTTCCCTGTCTGTTCCTGTTCGGTATTCATGCTGGCTTAACTCATTGATTGATCAAGTAACCATTGAGCATCTGCCGTGTTAACACTCTGAACAAGATCCTGTAATATGAATGGTGTTTAGCCTGATGAATAAAGTGTGGTGTCTGTGCATTCATTTTTATATATTTATTGTTTTTAACCAAACTTTACCCATGTAAAGAATAACATTGATGGCAGGAACTTGAATTTGGATCTACGTACATGTTACATTTCAGACTCACTGTGAAATAAGGTGCTTGCATTTTTCATTGCTGATTTTACAATACACTTTCACACCTTTTGGGTAAAATTTTGCAGTCAATGTAACTGAGGCAGCATGGTATGAAAGCAACCCTGGAGGTGGAAATAGAAGACTAGAATTTAAATCTTGGTTATGCCACTTATTGGTTGTATGATTTTTGTCAAGTCATTTGACCTGTGTCTATTCAGTTTCTTTGCTAGAAGGAAGGAGTTAACTAGAATTTATTGATCTCAGTAGTCAGTCTCCTCAGGCACAGATAAATCTTGGATATGTATCCTGAGATAGCTTTCCCATTTCCACATTGAAGACAACATTCTATTTTAGAGCAATAATGAATTATATTATTTAAGAATATGAGTTTCAGAATTCAGACTCATGCCTACGGGTTTGAATTCTAGTTCTGCCACTTTCTTACTATGCAGACTTTAGCAAGTCAGTTAATGTTTGTGAGCCTCAGGTTTCTCACCAGTAAAGCAGTGTGAGTAATAACTATCATATTATATTATTACAAGCATAAAATGAAATGAGTACTTGGCACAAAGAAGGATCTTAATTTTTAGCTTTTTAAAAAAGCTGTATTTGTTTATATGTAATATGTATATATATATTCTCAATTCTATTATTATAGACTATATTTATTATGTTTTTCATAAAGTCATTAGTTTCACTCAGGAATTAGTTGACCCTTGTGAGATACATGGTTTGACCACTTTTCACTTTGATGTTCTTCAGAAAATAAGACAGTTAGAAATCTCTGATTGTAATCTTCATGTAAAATATTTTACAGTCATGGCCAAAATGATCCCAGGAGTGGAATCATACACATACATTCTTTTCTTTATTCTAATAATATTACCTTTAGTGTCTATGCCAAGCAAGTATGTTATGTGTTGAAATAAAAATTCTTAGTATGTTTGTTTGTGACATTCCCAACTCCCATCCCACTGAAGTCTGTATTTACCTAGTTTCTTTCTTTTGTTTTCCTCTAACATTCATACTATTTTAATCAATGTTCTTTCATTTTCAAGCCCCCAATAAGTTTGACCCCAAAGACTTTCAGTTTGCCCATGCTATTCATAAGCATACTTATGACAATGCATGTCTCCCATTCTTTTCTCATATTTACAACAATCTTTTTATTGGGACAAATGGGTTTGTTTTTTCATGCTTGTGTTTAATATCTCACTGAGTTCAGCATAAGTTATTAAACATAATTTTCTGTTTTCTCTTTCTCCCTCAAGACTTTCTTTTTCTCTAGACCTTTATTTCCTAACTCCGGAGTATTTGCCCAGGTCTATAGGCCCCTCTCTCTTTTGCTTTCTTGCCAACCCATCTACCTTCTTCTGTTTCCTATTGCCCAACTGGCTTCACTTAAACAAGAGCATTTGTTATTTGTACAGTGTGCAACATATAGTTGTCCTACTCTGTTTGGTTGCTATAACAAAATATCATAGACTAGGTAGCTTATAAACAACAGATATTTATTTCTCATAGTTCTGGAGGCTGGAAAGTCCAATATCCAGGCACTACTGGCAGATTTGGTGTCTGGTGAGAGCCTACACTCTGGTTCATAGGCAACCATCCATTTGCTGTGTCTCCATATGGTAGAAAGAATGAATAAGGTTTCTGGAGTCTTCTTTACAATGGCACTAATCCATTCATGAAGGTTTCATCCCATGACCTAACAATACCATTGTATTGGGGGTTGTCTTGCAACATATGAATTTTGGGGAACATAAGCTTTCAATCTATAGTAATGAAGTAGGAAATTTTCCCTGATCCTTTCATGGGCAGGAACTGGAGTATGCCTATTTCACAGAGGTCTTATCAGATAAAAAAATTCTCCATTAAATGGCAAAACAAGTAACTATTTGGGATTCCTGGGTGTACAGTGCCTACTATTCCAGAATGAGATTATTGAGGCTAACATGACCCTTTGTATACAAAGACAGGGGGCAGAAATAATATTTCTAGCAAATCCACATATCTCAGTCACATTTAATTTCACAAAATTTACTTCTAATAAGCATTGTTCCAACTAACAAACCATCTGGTGCTAGTCTAAGACAGAGATGGCTGAAGTGCTCCTGATTCCAGTATTTTAGGTGTTAAATCTCCATTCTAACATTGTCAATCCTTAACTGGAGTACTCAAATATTAACTAACTTCCTCTAGGATATAAATTAATATGTATACCACATTCTATGTGAATTATTTTAATTATATTACACGCCATATACAAATTATATATAGGTTTAGTCTTCCTGAATATTGCAAGTTGAGTCTGTGAGAGAAAAAATTAGGATGAATTGAGAATAACTAGAATTCAGAATTCTTTTTCATTAAGTGTTGACTGTGTTAACTCATATTCCCGGTTAAGTAGCAAGTCCTATGAAGTGTGATTTTCTCCTAACAGCTAAAAAGCAGAAAAAAAATGGATTTATTCTAGTTAATGACTTGCTTTTTCTATTTTTATAGAAAAAATGAAGTAAATTATTTCACTTTTCTTGATGCTATTACTATTTTGTCAGGAAGACAGATCTTCCAAATTTTAGGAAACTATGAATCTAAGTCCTATATTGCTCTCATTTCCTTTTTCTCTTTGTCTCTCTTCTGTTGTAGCCCTTCCCTCACCGCTAAGCCTTCACCCTGACTCTACCCTGCCCCCACTGCCTTTTGTTCTTTGTAAGACACTCATTAACATTTGCTAATGTATGCTAATGAGCAATAATTAGCATCTCTAATGTGAACAAAAGCAGTGCTACAAAGGAAGGGTAAAGATGTGTACAGAGTTCAGCCAGCCTTTTATGCTTCCTTATGCCTTAGGAACAATCCTCTTCTTTCGGTTCTTTCACAATTCTTTAGTGTTTTTTGTTTGTTTCACTTTGTTTGCTTATCCATGAACCCTGAAAACCATTCTTCTTCTTGAGTTGGAATATTGCAAAAATGCTACGGAGGACAGAAAGATTCTTTTTTGTCCTAAATAACCCAAGGATATAAGCACAGCTGCTAAGAGGTTATAATGCACATTTGTATTTTCATCTGGTTGTTATTTTGGTATCCTATTACTAGAAAAGATTTTAACCAGAAAACCTCACACAAGATAATGTATTTCATTTTACCACACTTATTTACAGTGGTTGCCCTTTATGGTGGTAATTGCAATGTGAAAGCATACACTCTGAATATATATTATGACAGCATGGTTAAATAAGAAATGTTCCCTCCCTCAAACAATCTAAATGCAAAGAAAATGCAAGACTCACCACTTACTTTTTCATAACCACAGAGGGCTCTAAATGTCTTTGTAAATAACTATTTATTTATTGAATATGTATAGTTTTTTTTTTTTTAAAGCCAACCCTCCAAACCGCATAGAGTAAGAGCTGTTTTTGTTCTTTGTGTAGACTGATGGTGTCGTGAAATACCTAATTGCAGTTTCTCACAAATACTCCAGCATGTAATTTGCCATTTGCAGAACCAGGCTTCACATTTCATATTTGCTCTTCCAGCTCAAGGGTGGTAGAATTTGGAAACATACCAGCAACCCACTTCACTCAGCCTGTGTTTAATTATAATTTCACGTACAATAAAAGCAGAAGGAAAACGTGCAAAAAAATTGGTGTGCATCCCTTTCCCCTCCTTCTTACGTGTATAAAAAAGATTTATTTCCATTGTAAAAGGATAGAATGGGGATCTTTATTTTGAGTAGATTTTCTATTTTTGTTCTGTTTGCCTCAGAGTTAGTGTCCTCTCTCTGTGACCTCAGAGTAAAATGTGTTTCTCCATAGGCTTCATCCTGTTCTATTTATCAACTATATTATATTTATCAATTATTTTATATTGTGTTTTTAATAAAGCAGACATCAGCGGCTATTTATTTTCTACTTCTGAGGGCCTAAAGAGTCTCAGAAAATGAGTGTAATCTAGAAGGAAAAACATTGAAGAGTGACAGCTATTATAACAGTTGTAATTTTTGCCTGCCTCCCTCTTTTGGATTGGCGAGTCCTACCAAAAACCAAAACTATTATTCTCCTTGTAATTTTGAAACCACAGAGATTGAAAATAACTATTTAGTATCTCCAAGATATTATAATGTTTGAAAATATGACCAGTTTTGGGGGCATTTATTACACAAGTTTCCAGTAGGGTGTTTTTGAATGTCTGTGCCCTCTGGTTTTCACAAAACTGGTCTTAAGGAAGATAAGATACTGGTACGCACAGAAGAAATATCAGCCTACTTCTGTCTCATTAAATCTTATCCCCAGATCCTTTGATGATATTTAAGTGTAATGATCTCATTCTGTGTTTCTCACTCCTGATAATTTTTTAAATGTCTTATAGCTTACAGGTTTATTAAGGTATTTGATTTATTTAAGAACTACATAATTATTCTCTTCATTCAATGGCTTCTGAAATATTATGTTTAATTCCATCATTTGAAGGACTTGGGATTGTTATAAACAAATGGCGCGAGCTTCTTTTTGTCCTGACCTAGAAGTAGCAAAGATAAAGGGAGCTGCTTAATTAACCTGAGTGAGATTTAATAATCTTGGGTATATTTTATTCTAGAGTAAGAAGAATTGCACCCTATTATTTTTATTCAGTTTTGTATGCAGTAGCTTCTGTTGTCTACTTCACAACCACCAATAGTGTTATCATAAATTCAGAGTGTTGGGCTGTATTAGCCCATTCTTGCACTGCTATAAAGAGCTACCTGAGACAGGGTAACCTGCAAAGAAAATAGGTTTAATTGGCTCATGGTTCTGCAGGCTGTACAGAAAGCATGGCTGCTTTCTGCTCTCCAGCCTCCTCATGGAGGCCTCAGGAAACTTACAATCATGGCAGAAGGCAAAGTTGAGGAAGGAGGTACCTCCTACATGGCCGGAGCAGGAGGAAGAGAGAGAAGGGGAAGGTGCTACACACTTTTAAACAAGATCTTGTGAGAACTCACTATTCCAGGAACTGCAAAGGGAAAGTCTGTGCCCATGATCCAGTCACCTCCCACCAGGCACCTCTTCCAACACTGGGGATTACAATTAGACATGAGATTTTGGCACAAATTTGAACCTTTTCCTGGGCCATTCTCTATATGGAGATGATGCCTGAATATGATTTGGTGACTCAGTCTAGCATCCAAGTGGCTCATTGTTGGGCAATTCTTCTTTAGTCTTCTTTAGGGCTAATTTTACTCATTCCTTTTGAAAATTGGATTGATTTACTTTTTGTTTGGTTTTAAGAAAAGCAAAATATCTAAATGCTGTTCTTGGCATAGCTTATATACATATACATGTATACACATGTGTAATTTTCTTCAGATCAAAATATGCATCCCCATTATTCGTATTGCTATAATCAGAAATTAGTAATTTGAGGGGCAACTGACCTTATACGTAGAGTTTTCAGAGTATAATATTACACAGTGTGTATTCATAAGAATGCTGCCTTTTAAAGAGGTTTTTTTTAAAAAAATCATAGCTTATTTTTTATAGTTTCACTGGTCTGTCTTCCCTTTTCTCTCTTTTTTTCCCCCTTGAGAAGAGAGATTTCACGTTTTTGTTAAGGGGCTCATAATTTCCTTATGAAATATGACAAATTTCACGTTATCTTAAAAGCAAAATATTAATAGTACAGACAGCTGAAGGTGGTCTGAGTTTAGTTAACCTGAGGTTACACATTTTATATATATATATATATATATATATGTTAAAAATATTTATTTGTCATATGTAGCAAGACTAAAATGCAAAATTTTGCTTTATGCTTATTCTTTTCCAGTATCATTTACTGTAATTCTAACCCCATATTTATTTTTTTACTTCTCTTTCTGTCTCTCTCCTTTCTCCTCTCATTCTTTTTCTTTCTTTTCTTTTCCCTACCCCATCTTTTAGTTCCATACTTTTGAATTGCTATAGTGGACTCAAATCTAAGCAAGAGGTATATTAGTAAGTTGTTCAGTCTTTTAACAAAGTATCAGTCAGAGAAGCACATCCCAGGGATAAACCAAAAGCAGAAATAAAACTGAGGAATTAATAATCTAATTCGTGTTGTTTGCTTTACGTTATAGGTGGTTCATTTCATAGCCTACATCTTCAGTTTCTCAATTCTCATTAGATCTTTCTTAACAGCATATAAGACCATTCTAACTAGCAAAAATAGCTGTATCCTTTTACTCACTGCCCATCAGTTCAAAAAGCCACTTGAATTCAGCTATTTGCCCACACAACTGCACTAAACATATGCCTGCCAAGATCATCAATATCTCTACATTGTCAAATCCAGTGGTCAATTTTCAGTCCTCATTGTACTTAGCAACTTATGATACGTCTCTGATGCACATCTTCTGCCATCCACAATCTCTGACTTTCCTTCTACTTAAGAGCTGATTGTTCATTTTTAATTTCTTCAGTTTGTTCTTCTCCTGTTCCTCACCATTTTGAGTCTCCTTTTTCTGTTTTGTTTACCCTCATTTTCTTTGTTATCTCATCTGGTCTTATGGCTTTAAATACAATGTTTATACTGATAATTCCCTAATTCATATTTCCAGTCCAGACCTTTCTTCTGAACTCCAGGCTCAAATATTCAACTGCCTACTTAATGTCATGCTTGGATGTCTAGACAGCACCTGAAATCCAACGGATCTGATTAAAGTCCTGATCTTTAACAGCTCCTACCTAAGCTATTCTCCCTACAGTCTTCCATCTTCTTTTCCTGTAATTCCATTCTTCAGGTGCTCAAGCAAAGAACCTGTTGCTATCCTTGATTTCTCTATTTCTCTCACATCCTACAGGGATGACATGGGTTCATTTATGCCTGTCATGCCATTGATTAACATCCCTATCAAGAAAGTTTAGTCTGAGGTAAAAACAGCCAATTTGTATGAGAAGGGCCAACATTGACATTCTTTGTACACAAAAAAGGATCCTGAGAAGAAACACAAAAGAGCTAAATAATACATTGCTGTTGCAGCTCAAGTAGGCTGGATAAGAAACCCATACCTAATCTCAAACCTTACTGTTATAAAGTCATTCTTTTTTTTTTTTTTTTTTTGAGATGGAGTCTTGCTCTTTCGCCCAGGCCAGAGTGCAGTGGCGCTATCTCAGCTCACTGCAAGCTCCACCTCCCGGGTTCATACCATTCTCCTGTTTCAGCCTCCCGAGTAGCTGGGACTACAGGCGCCCACCACCATGCCCGGCTAATTTTTTATATTTTTAGTAGAGACGGGGTTTCACTGTGTTAGCCAGGATGGTCTCGATCTCCTGACCTCATGATCCACCCGCCTTGGCCATTTTTTTTTTTTTTTAAGAGGGAGTCTTACTCTGTGGCCCAGGCTGGAGACCAGTGGCACAATCTCGGCTCACTGCAACCTCTGCCTCCCGGGTTCAGGTGATTCTCCTGACTCAGCCTCCTGAGTAGCTGGGATTACAGGTGCCTGCCACCAAGCCCAGCTAATTTTTGTGTTTGTAGTAGAGGCGGAGTTTCACCTTGCTGTCCAGGCTGGTCTTGAACTCCTGACCTCAAGTGATTCGTCTACCTCGGCCTCCCAAAATGCTGGGATTACAGGCGTGAGCCACTGCGACTGGCCTATAAAGTCATTCTTTTGCATCAAATAGTAAGACTCATTAAAGGCAGTGGTATTTTCTTTTACTGTCTACAAACCCTTATCCAAGAGCATTTTCTCTATATTCCTTTGTGAGCACACAATAAATGGTAATTCAATAAGTGAATTTTCAGTTTCCAAAATAATAACCTGGAGCTATAAACATTGCTTCAAGAAGTAAATGTGGGTCAGAGAAAAAGGCAATACCATTCAACTCTTCTGGCCACTTGGTCACTGTGTTATCCTGAAGAAGCATAAACTACTTTCAGCATTATAGATTAAAAAAGAAGCCCCAGAACAACATCCACTTTTCTGAACGACTCCTATGCCTCTGAAATGTGACATTTTGCTGTTGTTTCTTTATACTGTTTTTAATTACTGAGTCTATCTGCATGAAATGAGGATCTGGGTTGCCTAGGAGTTCATCTGCTCCTATTGCATATTCCTCTTTTAACTACACATACTTCAATGCAGTTTTGCTTGCGGCCTCCAACATTTTGACAGACTTCCCCTCCTCTTCCTTCACTATCCTCCCATCACTCTCCAGGAGAGAAGGTTATTTTTAAAGTGCATGATCAATGGGCATTGGGGAGCAGCTGAGGCATGAAGAGATCATACGATTGGGAATAAGGTACTAGGGACTGCGGAGAGAAGGAATGGCAACATGCCATCTCAGAGATTGTCTGAGAAAGGAAAGGGTTTGTAGCTCCCATTCAAGTATTCTGAGCTATTTCTTCACACAGGTTTTTGTCTTGGAGGGAGTTCTTAACATAGTTCTTTAGCATTGCTTTAAGTTGAAGGAGATATAGGCCAGTGCTGATAGTTACTTTTCAGGCCAAATAATGTTCCATTAAAATCGAGCTTGCTCTGAGGATCTTGGTAGTGTCTTAAATCTCCTGGTCATAGTGCTGCTATTTGGTTCTTGATGCTTATGACACCTTTGCTGAGGGTTTGAATCAAGAACAAAACAAGTATTATCACAATGACTATAAAACATGACTGTTCCACGATCAGACAAAGGAATGCTGTTAAGCAAAGAAGGCACCTAAGGAGAATGTGGAGATGACCATGCACAGACCAGAATCACTATTGGAAAACCAACTCAAGAGGAGGGACTGGGTCATTTCTGCAGCAGTCTTCATTGCATCACTGAGAAATCGCAGCTCTGTTTTAGTTCTCTACTTGCCACCACAGGGAATATCTTCCCTTATGGACTTTTAGGTTTTATTTAATGGTTATTTATAAACTATTCCTTCTGTGCCGGAGAAGGTGATTCATGACTCTAGCCTTGCTTTTTCTCTCCCTTGGTTATTAGAGGAAACTGAGTTGTTGCTTATCTCTTTAGCTTGGGATAACTTATTCTGCTCTTTTTATTTAATATATAATCTTTCCTAAAGATTTCCTTATATTTTTGTTCATTTAGTAGGTTTTTCTGTTTTATTTAAATAACTTTATATTATCACATTCTAGTGAAATAATCATCACAAATCAGCCTAATACATTGTACAAATGTTTTAAAAATTTGCTTTGGTTGTGCATATTGCAAAGTAGGCTGTGGGTCAGCATTTGCTATTTGTCCTCGGCTGTTTCTTCTTTATATATAACTGATAACACCCTGCTCCAATGTTATTCTTATATCATTAAAATTCTTTCCTAGAGAATCCTTCTTTGACTGAAGAAGCTTAGTGGTGACATTAATTGCAAATAAAAGACCATGACCTATTGTAGAATGTGGAATATCTCCTTAGAAGTGTCTGCCTTCATTATTGCAAACTTTCAGTAGTGACATAAAGATCTTTGTCCTGTGTAGATTCAGTTGCAGCCAGCAACAGAAGGCATATGTTCACTTTGAACAAAAGAACATTTATTTTCACATTCTGTGGCTGATGTTGAGTGATAACATTTTTGCATATCCTAAAATTTTTTACCCAGATGCTGTTTAAAGGCAAAAAGTACTTTTACAATAATATTCTTTGTGAATGGAATTTACACTCTTGGCATGTGTTGTCCTTTCAATATGCCTGTCAAGTTCTGAATAATAACCTTTGACAGTGAGTGAACAGAAACAAAACCAGAGGTTGTTTCATCTGTTCACAGCAACATTGTTTGTCATCTTTGCTTTTTTGGAAAAATGCCATTCCACCTTAAATAAAAATATGATAAAATTCATGTTTTATAAGCAAGTTAATAGACTTCGATTATTAAGAAATATTTTAATTTTTCCGAGGCAAGAAACCTGTGATGAATGAACACTAAGTTGACAAAAGAAAAAATATGACAATAAATATATTTTTTCATATTACTGTAGTGTCAAAAATTTTATAAAACTTTTATATGCCTTTATAAAAATGAAGCAAAGCTAAGAAGAAGATGCTATATGTGTTATGGGGTGAGGAATAAACAGAAAAAGTGTCCTTTGTCTTGGAAAGAACTGTAAAATCACCTATCTCCATATTGCCAAAGGGAATCACATATTGGGAAATTTAGGCTATATTAATATAATACCTATAAAAATAATTGAAATAGAAAAGATCTGGCTTTAAGCATTTTTCTAAAGACTTTTTCATGCTTGGTAAAAGTGTTTGGAATAAATTATTCTCTATTTTTAAGTAGTTAATTTGGTTATTAACCTAATTGGTATGGGCATGTGGATATAGCTTTATTAACAATTCAATTTCTCATGAAATAAAATAACCCAACAAACCCCAAGTCTACTTATTGCAATACAGAATTTATTTTGGTTGAAGTTATTTTGAATTGAGCTGATAGCTTATAACTTTGAATTGGGCTTATAACTGTTATGTTTTGCAAATCCGTGAAGATTATGAAATAGAAAAATCTTTGCATGGCATTGTATAAGATGCTGTAGCTGTATATCTTTAATAAATCGTGCTCATTTTGACAAGTTTATGGAAAAATTGTATTAACTGCACAAAAACATTATGATAAAAACAATAAAAGTAAAAACCACTTACTAACAATTGTACAGGCATTTAAATAATTGCTGTACTGTTTTCTTTCCTCAACAGTACAAATCAAAGTGGAGGAAAAAGAAGACGAGACTGAGGAAAGCTCAAGTAAGTGGTGATGGGCCACTTGGGATACATTTCCTATGGAATACCAGTAAACTCAAGGAATTTATCCTCTTGTGGACTTGAGCTACCATATGTAAGCAGAAGTGTGTGTGGATAACTTTTGATGGTCTCACAGGAGGAATCAAGTTCAGCAAACAGAATCCCCACTCTAGAGTCTATCCAGTTGGCACTATAAGGGCCAAGACCGTGTTCCCTTGATTGCTTGCTGAAAAATCAACAAGCAAAAGACATGTTAATAGGAGAAAAGGCATATAATTTCATAGAACTTGTATTCATTAAAGCCTTAGGATGAAGACCCAAAGACAGAGAAAATTGTCCATTTTTATGCTTAGGTTCAACAAAGTGTGGATAGCAGTGTAGAAATATGATTGGACAAAAAGGGTATAATCTAATGTTTACACAGAGTGGGGAAACACAACAAGGCCTGTCTGCCTAGATTCTTCTTGGCCTCTCTAAGCATGCATTTCTTTCTTCTGGGTATGGGGCAGGGACCCTCTTTGGAATGAGGGTCTTATGATCTACACTCAAACAAGGTAGGTCGGATGATTTCTTGATGACCAGTTTTTACACAGACAGGGCAGAGGGAATGTTAGAGTAGTATTTTTAGGTTTCATGCATTTGAGAAGAGTGTTTATTCTGTTGTTATTGGATAGAATGTTCTGTATATGTCTGCTAGGTCTGTTTGATCTATAATGTTGTTCATGACTGCTGTTTCCTTATTGATTTTCTGTCTAGATGTTCTATCCATTATGGAATGTAATGTAGGGTATTGAAGTTTCCTACTATAATTATATTGCTGTATATTTTCTCTCTTGAGTTTGGTTAATGTTTACTTCATATATTTAGGTGCTCTGATGTTGGATGCATATATACTTATAATTGTGATATCTTCCTGGTAAATTGACCCTTTTATTACTATTTAATGCCCTTATTTGTTGCTTATGACAGTTTTATACTAAAAGCATATTTTGTCCGATGTAAGTGTAGCCACCCCTGTTCTTTTTTAGCTACCAGTTGCATGGCATATCATTTTCCGTTCCTTCACTTTCACCCTATGTGTGTCCTTAAATCTAAAGTGAATCTTTTATAGTTAGCATATAGTTGTTTCTTTTCTTTGGTTTCTTTTTTAATTCATTCAGCCACTTTATGTCTTTTGATTGAGAAGTTCAATCCACTTAAATTTAAAGTTATTATTGATAGAGCAAGACTAACTTTTGCCATTTTGTTCATTGTTTTCTGTCTTAAAGCTCTTTTGTCCCTTTTTTATCTCATGCTATTCTCCTTCATATTTTATTGATTTTTATTATAGTGATATACTTTGATTCCTTTCTCTTTTCTTTTGTGTATCTTCTATAGAAATTTTATTGTGGTTACCATGGGACTCACGTTCAACATCTTATAATTATAAAAGTCCTATTTTAAGCAGAAAACAATTTAACCTCAATTGCATACTAAAACTCTACACTTCTACTTTCCTTGACACTTAATGTTATTGACATCTTGATTTACATATTTTTATATTATGCATCCATTAACGTATTTTTATAGTTACTGTTAATACTTTTTTACTTTTATAATACAATTAAAAGTTACCAATATACTGTCATTAAAGTATTATAGTATCCTGTATTTGTCTATATATTTACCTTTACCAGATAGTTTTATATTTTCATGTGATTTTGTGTTGCTCTTTAGTGTCCTCTCTTTTCAACTTGAAGAACTTCCTTTAGCATTACTTGTAAGAAAAGTCTAGGGGTGATTAACTTAGGTTTTGTTTGTCTGAGAGTCTTTATTTCTCTGTCATTTATAAAGGACAAACTTGCTGAGCATAGCTTTCTTGGTTGGCAGGTTTCTTCTTTCCAACACTTTTAAAATATCATCCTACTTTCTTCTGGCCTGCATAGTTTCTGCTAAGAAATGATAGTCTTATGAAGGTTTCCTTGTACATGACAAGTTGCTTTTCTGTTTCTTTTAAAATTCTGTCTTTGTCTTTGACTTCTGGCAATTTAAGTATAATATGTATTGGTGTGGATTTATTTGGGTTCACATAATTTAGGGTCTGTGGGCTTCCTGAATCTGAGGGTCCATTTTCTTTCCCAGATTTGGGAAGATTTTGGCTATTATTTTCTTTGAATAGTCTTTCTGGCCTTTTCTTTCTTTTATTCTCCTTCAGAACTCCCATAGTGTATATATTGGTCTGCTTGTTGATCCCTCATAAAACTTTCTTGACTTTTTCTTATTCTTTTTATGGTTTTGCTCTTCTAACTATAATTTCAAACATCCTCTTTTTCAATTTGGTAATTCTTTCTTTTGCTTGATCGAGTCTGCTGTTAGACCTCTGTAGTGAATTTCTGTTACTCTATTCTTCAGTTATTGTGTTCAGTTATTGTCTTGTACTCTTAATATTTATCTCTGGTTATTTTTATATTTTTATTTCTGTTGAAACTCATACTTTGTTCATGCATTTTTCTTCTGAATTTGTTGAGCATCTTTATGAGTTATTTTTAATAGTCTGTTAAGTAATTCATATATCTCCATTATATTAGGGCTGGTTTCTGGAGCTTTATCTTCTGTTGTTTGGGGTATGTTTTCCTGTTTCTTTATTTTTCTTGATTGTGTTTGTTTGTTTGTTTTGGTATCCATGTATTAGAAAAAACAGATTCCTTTCCCAGCCTTCAGGAGAAGGATTAGCCTTGTACAGGAGAAGAGTTTCACCAATGAGGCAGGCCAGAGATTCTTGGGCGTCTCAAACATTTCCTGTGTATGCATCGTCTCTGGACTTGTGTGTGTAAATTCTCAATAAGAGGGATTTTTCAGTTGACTTTTTCTTTTTAAGACTTCATAATCTCTTGTTCCCTCCAGTGTCCTTCTGTCATAACATGTGTCTTCTGAGGAAGCAGCACGTCCTGAGTTCTTTGTTTTGTTTCCAGTGGCCCCCAGGTATCAACAGTATGCTGGGTCCTGTCCATGCCCTGAGACTGGTCATTCCCTTAGGCAGCCTCCTGAAAAGTCTGAACACAGGATATATATTTCAGTCTTTTATTTCCCATTTCAGGGGCAAGTCAAGGGCTGGAATTCTTGCCAACTGTGTCATGCTGAACTGGGGGAAGGGGCTCTGGTGAATGAGTACAAACTAATTCAAAACTTCACCTTTGTTCTCCCTGGCCCTGGGCCATTTAGAATATGCTGGGTCCTATTAGTGCTCTAGGAGACAAGTGGGACAGAAGCCAGTCCAGTCATTTTTTAGAAAAGTTGGAGAGTTGGATGCACTATCCAACTGTTTTTCTCCCCAGAGAGGTGCAGATTTGGTGTTTATCATCTGGTTATTCTGTGCTAAGTTGGGGGAGTGGCTATTTGAGTGAGGCATACTATTCAAACGGCTATCTTTGCTCTCATTGGTTCCCAACCAGAGGTCTTTTCCTGTCAGTGCTCAGATTCTGGCAAGACAGAAACCAGTCCTTTGGGAACCTCCAGAAAAATCAGAATGTTGGACACATGGTTCAGTTGTTTTCTCCTCTCCCCAGGGAGAAACTAGGAGATGATGGTTTTCTCCCAATTGTATGGTGTTGTGTTAGCAGAGAGGGATTATGGTGTGAGGGTGTGTCAGATTTTTCTACCAGCTACCTAGCTGATTTTGTGTTCATCTAGGGTGCAGGCACCTTTCAACTAGTTTCCGAATTTCTCACGAAGGGAGCTTATCTCCACATTGTAGTTGAACTTTTATGTCCATGGAGGGAAGGCGGGTCCAGGGCTTCCTATTTTGTCATCTTGTTGATGTCATCCCAGTAGTTTAGTTTTAATACAAAAAATACTAAAATTCAGAGTACCAAGTAGCTGCCTGGGTTTGTGAGTTATTAGTGGGTGAATTGTTTCTCGCCTCCTGTCAAGTTTTTGTCCTTTGTTTAATTAGTGACTAATGTGGCTAATAAAAGCAGGGTAAATATTCAGAATGCCATGATGGGGTTCAAATAACATACATTTGCCACAATATTAAACAAACAGAAACTCATTCTTGATTTGGATGACAGAATATATATATAGTTTTCCAAGCCCAGTTAGAAAAGTTATTATGGGCTGGGTGCGATATCTCACACCTGTAATCCCAGCACTTTGGGAGGCCAAGGCAGGTGAATCACTTGAGGCCAGGAGTTCACGACCAGCCTGGCCAACATGGTGAAACCCCATCTCTACTAAAAATACAAAAAATTAGCTGGGTATGATGGCGCACACCTGTATTCCCAACTACTCAGGAGGCTGAGACAAGAGAATCGTTTGAACTCTGGAGCTGGAGGTTGCAGTGAGCCGAGACTGTGCTATTGTACTCCAGCTTGGGTGATAGAACAAAATTGTGTCTCAAAAAAAAAAAAAAAAAGTGAAGTTATTCTGTTTTTTTCTCTCTGCTACCTGACATTTAGTAATATATGTAATATTTAGATCTTATACCTGAAATATCAATAAAAAAGTTTTAACAAGTGGTAATTAAAGATAATTTTGAAAAAATAAAATGATGACTCACACGTATGTGAAAAGAACATATTTAACTAATAAAACAACTTGTGATGCTATAATCAGTTCAAAGGAAAGTCCAAAGAATAGATACATTTATAGATAATAAATATTGAAATGATTGTACAAATGAAGGCAAAGTTGTTTTTGAAAGGGGGCTTGTCTCTCCTTTGGAAAGAGTTCATTTGGATGTCTACAGATAAAAAGTGTTTTGTATTGCTCTATATGGTTATGTATAATTTTCAAAGTTGTCATATAGTTCTCATAAAATCAGAATCAGATAACACAGAAAGGTATGCTGCAGATAATTCATAGCTTTCCATTGAAATATAATTTTTTCTCTGGGGTAACCTCTAAGAGAGTAATGATAACTGTAATATTTAATTTTTTACAATAGTTTATGCTAAATGTTAGAAGTTAGGAGCAATAGAAATGAAACTGGAATAGTAATGTTATGTTATAAACTTTGTGAAGGAAATTTTATCTTTTATCTTAATTATCTCTCTATTCTTTACCTGGAAGCATCCTAAAAAGTTATGAACACATGAGGCATTCACTGTTGTTGATGATGAAACAAAACAATGCTGTCATTATTCTCAATTTTACATTAAATTTATAAGTTACCTATTTCTATTCATAAGAAATAAATGATCAAGCAAATGTGTATACTACTATTTTTTTTAAAGAAAAGAACAAAAATATTGAGAAAAAAGGAGAAATATATTTAGAATCAAGAATGAAGAAAATTTAAATTGAGAGGAACCTCAAGGGTTGAATGAATTTCTCCAAAATTATTCTAGTTTGTAGCACCTCTTTAACGTTCCTCTTCTTTGTTCTAAGATAGAAGTAGTAATAAATATGAAGTGGTTAATCACTCAACAATTATGTAATGGAATGGTAATCTCTAAACTTGGACTTATTTGAATGGTCTTAGAGGTCATGATATGATATTAACCACCAAGCTATTTAGTTACTCAAGTAAATGAAGACTAGAACTTCTTCAAAAACTTAATAAAATTTGGGAATCCACATTCACCTATTTGAGTCGGTGAACCACAATGGAAATGGAAATCTAGATACATTTATTTAAATGATGGGCTACGAAATATGTATTCCATGATGCATCCCATCACGATGTGGAGAATTGCTAGACTGTGCTGTCAGATGTGTAATAATAGTTATTAAAAACTAAGAATAAGCTTGGTAGTGGGAGGAAGCACTTTCTGACATTACTCATTGAATCAAGTGCTATGTTTAGGTGAAGAGGAAGAGGAGGAGGAAGATAAGCTACCTCGAAGAGAGAGCTTGAGACCAAAGAGGAAACGGACCAGAGATGTTATCAATGAGGATGACCCAGAACCTGAACCAGAGGATGAAGAAACAAGGAAGGCAAGAGAAAAAGAGAGGAGGAGGAGGCTAAAGAGAGGAGCGTAAGTTAGTTCTGATATTCTTTCAAAAGTTCCAATGCTGAAGAAGATCACTCCTTTCAGATACTCTTTGACCTTAAAATTGGTAATTAAAGCTACTTTTAGAAAGACAGCCTTAACCTGATGATGCTATTTTATTCTACTTAATTAAATGTATTTTAATGGTTAAAATAGAATTTTAAAATGAATATATATTTAAAATGGACCATGAGAAATTCTCTTATGAAGGATCTGAATTATCATAGGTCGTTGACATATTACAGTTAATTTAAAGATTTTAAAATTTCCCCACTAATTGTATGCATTGTTATCTAGGTTAAGTAGAAACTCCTAAATAGTGAGCAAACATCACTTTATCTTACAGAGCAGGGGTTGGAAAATTATGGCTAAATCCAGCCCAAGAGGTAAGAATGGTTTTTACAGCTTTAAAGGGTCATTAATAAAAAGCAAAGACAAATATGGGACAGAGTTGTACATCTCACTCAAAGCTTAAAATATTAACTATTTGGCCCTTTACAGAAAGAAAGTGTGCTAGCCCTTGTTACAGAGGATTTGGGTTGTCATTTTCTTTTTAATACAACTCAATATCTTTTAGTTCCACCAGGAAAACATTTTAGTAAACGCTGACTTTGTGTAGAATAATGCATTAAATGCTGTTTAGGAAAAATCCAAGAAAATACTTTTCTTCTTTTTGCTTTTTGGAAATTTGCAGATAGCAGGCAGGTAGGAAAAATGTACGTGTAAAACACCTCTAATTAAGGAGAAAACCTAGACCCCTTGGAAAGAATGCAAGAGAACAGCCAACCTGTTCCACAACTCGCAGGTAATAGGGCCATGCGAGTCGCCATCAGGTGGTGAAATCTCCTCCAAACACTCTTAGGACTTTGAAGCATGAGGAACTTTCTAAGATGTCCTCCCAAGATGACACACTTCTTTACTCAATAGCTCTAACTATTGTGTTATTCCTTATAAATGATTGTCATTAAAAACAACTGAATGAAAAATTTGTCAAGTAGAGAAGCTTAGCATTAACAAAAAATGGTTTCTTTTAGAATAAGAATAACACCATCTACTTCATGTCTAAGTTTTCCTCCTCCTCTTCCCCAGCTTTTCCTTTCTCCCTTTTGAATACCAAGACAAAACTTGCTTTTAAATTTTGACTCTAGTATTTTTGATTTATATCTGCTTTTAAAGTTTCTTTATGCTTTATTCCTTTCAAAAATAAAATGCAACACATTTTATGTCCCATGTATTACTATGATTGTTACTTCCATTATTATGTAGTAATATTTCCTATTTAGCAAAGCTTATGCTTTCCAAGAGTGGTATTTCATTGAGAAAACATCTCCAATTGATGTATGCATGATATAGGTTGTGTTCCAAAATTTGCTTTTCCTCTCTATTTATGCCTCAAAAAAATCCTTTTAAAAAGATGAGTTGGGCAGGAATTCCTCTGCTCTCTTGTCTGCTGATGGCCCTCATGGCAACTGCTCAACTTCTAGGAAACGGGGCCATGTGAAGCAACTGGATCCTGTGGCTATGACAGTGTCTCTTCCTAGCTGGCCTCACTTTCATTTTGATCTTGAGAATCAAGATCCCTTACCTCCCACTCTTCCACATAACCCAACTGTCTCCGTAGGTTTTGCAAATTGTATTTTTGCTGCGACAATTTGTGCATCTATTATAAATAGTATCAGAAATTAGTTGTAATTATTGATAGTTCTGTTCTCTATTTTAGAGTCTATTTTCTATTGTTCATTTTGAAGATAAACATCTTTTTTTTAAAAGAAAATCTTAGATAATATTTTTGAGAAAGATTAGTAGGCAAATCAGGGCACATTTATGTAGGTTAATTAATTCAGGGTATTTTTTATTTAACTATTCAAGTAATGCCTCAGGGAATTTCCCTTGCATTGACACAACATTTGAAACCAACTAAAACCAAGGTTGTAATGCTAACTATCTTTGGAGGCAGTTAAAAAAACACTGCCTTGTTAGACATTTTGGAGTATTTCCAGTAATATTACAGGCTTTTCCTGACCCAGTTTTAAGTGGATAAGTAATATATTCATAGCAGTGAGAAATTCAGCATATTATGCCTTCTTCTTCCTAACAACTGTTGTTTAAATATATCAAACTTAAGATAGAAAACCATTCTTGCACAGATTAGCCTGAAAATTTAGATGAGGCATGCCTATGCCTTTTAATATGATTAGCCCTTTCTTTGAGTGATTCTAGAAAAGCAGGTTTCCTGTAATGCTGATTAGAAAAGTATTTTAATCACCTTCATATTTGAGGGTAACTTATGTGTCAACAACTGTACCCTGTAACACAGCCTGATCCTCCTGGTGAAATAAACAATTAACAACAGAGACTTAAAAGATATACCAATCTGGGATCATTTAGTACAGGAATAAACGTCTTTCCATACCATAATAATCTCAGAGGTAGTTGTTATATTTTAGTGTACTTTGAGCACTGGGTTTATGATGATAACCCTGAGCAATCCAGAAAAGTTTTGTACACATATGTTCATTCAATAAGTTATTTACCCAGCTCTACTTTTGTGCAACCTAATTTGCTTATATCTTTGGGATACTTGGATATGAACATGTAATTGCCCACAATCTTGCAATCTTCAAAAGTCCATAATATAGTAAGGGATAGGCCACTTAGATACAAATTATTATGACATAAGAAAGTATATGTGTCCCAGAGAAATACAAACAAAGTAGCTTGGAGTCTCAGAGAAGTGAAAACTGTTCTCACAGGGATAGTTAGAAAAGGGATTATTAAAGACATTTCATATGATTTTTAAAGGACTTGAAATTTGGACAAGCTGAACTTATAAACTATTTAATTAGTATTAGAATTGTTTCTATTAAAGGGTCTCTGAAAGTTGGCCTGTAGGTTTAGTTACCTGGCAAATCCACACATCAAATAGATGATTCTTTCATTCTTTGGTGATGTTGGATTAGAGATGCTGTTTTACATGTGATTCTTAGTGGAAGTTCAGCAGTGTAAAGCTTTAAGGTAATTATATGTAGATATCATGAATTATTTTGAAAGGGTTGGCAAGTTAAAGGCTTAACATATCAAGCAATTAAATTATTAATCATAAAGATTTTTTCTAATTGACTTTATTACTGATAATTTCTTGCCATCTGTTTTATTTTATTTTTGCTAGTTTCTGAAAATATTTCAATAAAACTGCTATCTATGTAATTTAAAGTTATTCCTATGTTTGCATGGAAACAATTGTGATCATTTTAATTAAAACACATCTTTACCTCCTAAGACAAACTAACCCACATATCATTCTATTTGGCAAATTAAAAAAAAAACTGTGGATATAGATAGAGTAAAAAAAATCCTGAAATATTTTATGCCATGGCTACACAGCATCATAGGCTTTTATATGATAAACACCAAATAATGAAAATAGAAACAACCCAATGGCTATCAGAGATGTATCTTAGAAGAGTGTACTTCCCTGGTTCTCTTGAACCATGATGATTATTCTAAGCAAAATGTTTGAATTGTCCAAAAAACAAACTGTCGATAGGAAGTGTTATTTTAAAGGGTTAATATGAATTTTTGTTTCAGTAATCATAGCATGATTAAAAACTATAGATTGGTGGCAAATAAAGGAGATTGAAAGTCATTTTGTAAGGTGAACTATAAAACTGTGTATATATCCTTTTCCCCAACTAGAACTTTAAAAAGCAGCTTTTGCCTTATTTCTGCTGTGTCTAGTCATAAATTATTTTTCTGAGTAATACTGAATTGGATTACAATTTTTGTTATTGGTCAGTATCTAGTGAGGGGAGAAACTTCAACAGTTAATTGAACAGAGAGAATTTAATAAGTGAATTGTTAGGAGGTATAAACGTTAATTAGACTGCAGAAAAGGTAAAAAGAGAACACTAAAGTATCATAGTGATGGTAACTACTGGAAGCAGCTGCCATCCCAAGGGCTGGAGGAACAATGGAAAGGGTTGAAACGAAAACACTGTAGCGTAGAGGAAAGACCCTAGGAGCTAAAACTCAGGTCTCTGCAGAGGGGCTGATGCTCTGTGGTGCTGGTTTCTATGGGAGAGGTGATGAAGCTGGTTCTGCTAGTGTTGGTAATATTGGTGATAAGGATTCACTTGCAGTATGGCAAGGACGCTCAGCTCCAGGAGTGAAGAAGAGATGCTAAGGAGGAAGTGTCACCCCACAAAGCAAATATGAAGTAGAGAGGAAGCCACAGGAAAGACGGAGACCCTCTTCAGTATCCCCTATTGTCAGAGTCTAGATTGACCCAGCTAACAAAGCAGAAATATGACTCACAAAATACCAGCCCCAGCACCACAATATTAAAGTGTAGGAGGGTGTGTTTGAAGTTGGGACAATAGCTTAAAAACTGAAATAATCTATTACCAAAAAGCTGATCTCTACAATGTGGTATTGCATGCCTCGATTTACAATTATGTTGCTCTTTTTAGATTTTGTTTCCTTTGAGTTCTGGACCGCATAGTGTTTTCATAATACCAGGAACACAGAAAAGAAAAGCTACATCTCATGCTCAGTAGGAACTAAATTCCTTTGAAAATCTCTTCAAAGGATTCACTTCCACCAAATATATTTCAAGGTGAATTTTACCAAATGAAGTTATAAGTTTAATTAACAGATAACATTAAGTTACCTTTGAGAAATAGATTTTTATTTTTCCCGATTTCAATTTTTCTTTCTTTCTTTCTCTCGAGACAGGGCTAACAAAATTTTTAAGGGCAAAGACATCTTCACCCCTAATTTATTATCCTTATTGAGAAATAAAATATTTAAACGAAATGTAGAATTGAGGGAAGGTATTCAAGGGAACAAAGAAGAGAGGGAAATATCTTGATATATCTGTAATTATTCTTTCCACAGATTTTCTAGTTCAGAGAGTTTGAGGTTCTAGACATAAAAGAATTGCTTAGGGCGGGTGCAGTGGCTCATCCCTGTAATCCCAGCACATTGGGAGGCCGGGGTGGGTGGATCACCTGAGGTCGGGAGTTCAAGATCAGCCTGGCCAATGTGGTGAAACTCCGTCTCTAATAAAAATACAAAAATTAGCCGGGCAAGATGGCAGATGCCTGTAATCCCAGCTACTGGGGAGCCTGAGGCAGGAGAATTGCTTGAACCTGAGAGGCGGAGGTTGCAGTGAGCCGAGATTGTCCCACTGCACTCCAGCCTGGGCAACAGAACGAGACTCTGTTTCAAAAAAAAAAAAAAAAGTCTGGCTTATGCCTGTAATCCCAGCACTTTGGGAGGCCGAGGTGGGCGGATCACCTGAGGTCAGGAGTTCGAGACCAGCCTGGCCAAGATGGTGAAACCCCATGTCTATTAAAAATATCAAAATTAGCTGGGCTAGGTGGTGGGTGCCTGTAATCCCAGCTACTCGGGAGGCTGAGGCAGATTGCTTGAACCTGGGAGGCAGAGGTTGCAGTGAGCCAAGATCGCACCATTGCACTACAGCCTGGGTGACAAGAGCAAAACTCTGTCTCAAAAAAAAAAAAAAAAAAAAAAAAGAAAAAAAAGAATGGCTTACATTCAGATTCAGGAAGGCAAACACTACTGCTTAAAGTTATAATAGTTCCAGTAATCCTGCATCAGTGTTCAGATTTGAGTTCTCATGCTTATGGGTCCTAATGTTGACTGTATATGGTTACATTTAAAAAAAATGAGCTAAATATCTGATACCTGCCTTCCTTAAGTTCCAAAGTCAAGCAAAGCTTAACTTTATTAAGGTGTTTCTTTTTTACTTTTAAAGAGAAGAAGAAGAAATTGATGAAGAGGAATTGGAAAGATTGAAGGCAGAGTTAGATGAGAAAAGACAAATGATTGCTACTGTCAAATGCAAACCATGGAAGATGGAGAAGAAAATTGAAGTTCTCAAGTATGGTGCCACTTTTTATAAGTAGAAACACTTTCCCTGATATTGATTTTCTAAATCCTCTGAATATTCCCTACATATATATATATATATATATATATATATACACACACACATACACTGTATATATAGTATATGTAATACTATATATATCATTTATATATGACTCATTATATATAATGGTCACAGTCATAAACATGTATATCATATTTCTGCATATATACCCAAATATATGTATATTTACATATATCTGTTTCTTATCACTAGAGAGACTGGGCTAATGATTATAAATTGGAAGCAACTCTGAGAAATTATTTAGAGTCTTTTAAATTCTTTGGTCATCTTTAATCATTTGTTCCTTAAACTGGAGTTTCCTTAGCTTAATACATTTGTTACCATCTCTTTGAAAGAGATAATATATTTGAATTTTACAAGTTTGTGTGGATTGCGCACTCTTGTTTCTCTTCAGGGCCCTGGTCTCAAATGAACTTTTCATGTGACAGCTTACATTAAAGCACAGAGAAGATGCTAGGCCAACAGAACAGTAAATAGGATTCCAATTAAAGGTTATGCTAATAGCTATTCCCCGAACATGTCAGTGACCCAATTTCAGTCTTATGTTGATGCTAATGTGGATGCAAACGCAGTCAGAGCACACAGATTTATAAACTCTTCATATGAAAAGTCAAATGATTATCCTATTCTGGGGGATGGGAAGATTCACCCCTGAGGATCACACTATATTTCCCTGCCCTGGTGGTTGGGGGAGGAGGAAAGGGCAGGGAAAAGGGAAACTGTTTGTGGTAACAGCCATGTTTGCATCTCTTAGTTTTGCCAAAGATTACATTCTTCCATAAATCATTTTTATAAATAGTAGTAAGTTTTAAAAACTATCCCCTCACAAGCCTATTTAACTAGTAATGCTGTAAAAATGATACTATAGTATTATTGTCTCTGATGATGAAAACAAGAACTGAAATAGCTATCAGGATAATTCACTTCTAGTCTTGGTTCTGCAAGAGCTTGTGTGCTATTTAAAGGTATCGCTTAATCTCCTGAAGCCTTAGTTACTTCATATCCAAAATAAAGAAAGATATTCTATATCTTCTCTGTGCGCTTGAAGCGTAGCCATCATTTATAGTATTTTTGTTTTGTTTTGTAGAGTAAGGTTTTCCAAGTTCTAAACAATGGTTTTCCCAGAAAACTTTTGCAACACCACAAAATTGCAGTCTGGGAACTCCCTTTGCATGCTCATGTACACATCCATCATAAATGAAGGCAAAGGCAAGCAGCATCCCACGTTCCACAGAGCTACAAATTTTGTGTATGCATGCTCATGTGTCTATACATTAAAATAATTTTCATTTAGCGAAGTGATAATGATGCTAAATTATAGGTTTTAAAAATATTCTTACCTGGCAAAATAGAAGTTTGGCAACCCTATGTGGGCCCCTCAAATATATTTGAAATATTAATGACCCATAAAGTCCCCAAACTTGGGAACCTCAGATAACTATATATAGAAAGTTTAAAATTGGAGCAATATTGTGAACTTCCAAAATATATGATTGAATAAAAATTCCAAGGACTACCTTTCCTTTCCAACTGCATGGAGGTGTAGAAATACCCCCCTGGTCTTTGCCCGTATCCCTCGTGCAGGATCGTGGAGGAGACAGCAGCTTCAGATTTGAGTTAGGATCTCAGATCTTCCATTTAATAGCTGTGCACATTTGATCGAGTTGTGTAGTCTCTCCACACAACTCAGGTTCCTTATGAAATTGTACCTTATTGACAGAGTTTTTGGAATTATAAAATGAGATAATTTATGTAAAACATGTTGCCAGAATATGGCACATAGCTGGGAAACCTAAGTTGTAGTTATTACTTCATCTCAGAACAGACTTGATGCCCGATTCCTGAAGGGTGACAAGAGAGATGGAGAGAATTTGGGACCTGGCAAGTCTAGGTGGGAGCAGACCTAGTCACAATCAGATGCCAGAAGCCTTGTGGGATGGTGACACATTGGTACTGGTTTGGATAAACAATAAGATTTTGAGGATGCAACAGAAGGAAGTAAGGCATTTGACAATTTAGCAAAATCCGGGACCAGACCGTTCTCAGATCTCCTAAAACATAGCCATAGTTCTGTGGCAGATTTCAAGTTCTCAGGCCTTGGTCTGGAGTCCAAGAGTTAAGCAAATTTTAGCAATGGGGAGAGATAGGCATTAGCGTTGGAAAGAAGGACAATACGAGCCCTCAGTACGAAAGCAGACACTGACAATGAGGAGACCGCACCTGACTCTAATCTAGACTATAGGTTTTTTTATTTGGCCCACATGTGTTTTGTTTCTTTTTCTTTTATTTTTTTTAATCGTGGTAATATATACAATACAAAATTCACCATTTTAACCATGAAATCAATTTTATTTATCATAATTTTTTTCAATATTTTTAAAAATTTAAATTACTTTTTTTTTTCTAGAGACAGGGTCTTAACTCTGTTGCCCAATGTGGAGTGCAGTGGTGCAATCTTAGCTCACTGCAGCCTCAGTCTCCTGGGAGCAAGGGATCCTTCTGCCTCAGTCTACCAAGTACCTGGGACTATATGTACACACTACCATGTTTGGCTAATTTTTTCTTTTTGTGTAGGGATGGGGTCTTACTATGTTGCCCAGGCTGATCTCAAACTCCTGGCCTCAAGCCATCTTCCTACCTCAGCCTCCCAAAGTGCTGAGATTATAGGCATGAGCCACTGCACCAAGCCTCAATCTTTTAAAAGTGGCAGTAAAATATTCAGATGTTCAGCTTTTCATGAACAAGTGGAAGATTTGGTCCTACATTCTTCCATCACAGTAACAGCTAGGACTAAGCACCTGGCCTCTATTAATGGGGCATTCCTTTTTCAATTTGCACCATTCTCAAACAATCCATATTACTTGTTTATGCTACTTGGCTGGACCTTGTAGACATTCAGATTTGCTGCCTCCTACCAGTGCAGCTGGGGAACAAGCTAGGCATGTTACCAAGACGGTGATTCAGATCTTCAAAGCCAAAGTCAGCTCACAGAATGGAAGCACAAATTTAGTCCCAGAAAAGAAACAACTGTGGCTTCTCACATGTCAGCAAGGCTCACAGTCTGGTGATGATTTTCCATGGCCAGAAGTGGTTTCTGCCTTGTGGCCGCACCTATGGGTTCCAGCTGGTGCCATGGCTGGGGCCAGCCTAATTCTTTTGGTTTCAGTCTCCGTGATGAAGTTGTTGGTACTTAAGTGCCTGACTTATCTCTCTTTGAATGCTCTATTGAGCTTCTCCCCACCAGATTCCAACTACATTATTAGAACAAGTGGTCAGTACTTCACAGAACGTGCAGGTAAACGTTTCTCTACCCCAATGCCACCAATGCTTGGGAGTGAGGCAGCTTTCCCTCTACCCTTTATTTCTTTCAGAGACATCTAACTTTGAGAGCGTGTTTCTAAGGATTATGTTATTAATATTCCCAAAATTAGCCTGCATCATCACTCCTGGCTAAGTCTGTGAAACCCAAGATACTAGGCTCAGTGTAACTGAAAGAGATGTTCTGATCACTGGTTTGAATCTGTGCCTGGGTTCGAAGCCTTCTTGTTCTGGACTTGGAGAAAGTTTTGAAACTTCTAAAAGATATTTTAGACAGGGTCAGGGTTTTAAGATATATTTTAGAATAAGCCTCAGGAATGGCAACTTATGGTTCTGAGGGTGTTATGGGAGACTCAGAGATAGTTCCCACATTTTTAAAGAGCATCTACCATTAGGAACCCAAGCACACTCAGGGCTTAGGGTCAAAAGATGGTTAATATAAGTGGTTGCTACATAGGCAGGCAGCTCTAGGAATTGGTTGTGAATCCATATTAATCCTCAAACATGGCTCAGGATCTAGAGTTCAGCATTTTCAAGAGAGCAGAATTGGCTCTATACAGCTGAAAGGAAGCCATCTCCTTTTCATCATCACTGTGGAAATTGTGATTTTCATTCTATGTTTTATTGTATATTAATACAATTTCACACATTCCTGTAGCCTTAAACCTACTGAATGATAATCTCTTGGTGGAAAGGCAGGTGTGTCTGGCTCAGACCAGAAATGTATATTTTTATTTTTTGATCTAAAAATTACTGATATATAGTCAGAATGAAAGCTGCTGTTTTCAATTCTGAGAGACAGAAAGCTCCACTAAACAGAATACTCAGCTCTACAGATGATTTATACAATGAGGAAGAGTGTGTGTAGGTAGTTGGAGGGGGGTAAGGGAAACAGTGTCATATTTTCCAATTATTTGAAAGTCGATTTCTATATTTTATTAATCACATCATTTAAAAATATCCATTAATGAGAATACAAAGTATAATCTGTTTTTAAGCTGTTCATGGGTTTAACTCAGAGGCTGTATGACTAGATCTTTCCTACCTATAAGAGGTCGCAGCACTTACCTGATAGCAGCCACCACAAGTGAAATAAAATACCCAGGTAGAAAGTAACAGGTCTACTTATTACTTGTCTTGAAACCTAAGACTTTTAACTGTATCAGAACATTATATGTGGTAGATTAAAAGTGCTCATGACTAAACCTAAATAAGCAACCACCTTATTTTGTTACAGTAGAATAGGTTTTAGACTGAAAATTGAGACTTGGACTTTGAGCTAAGTGCTTCCTATAACTTCTCTTTGAACCTCCATTTATTCATTTATAAAACAGATAAATTGGATTGTGGACCATGGTCTTCAAACTGCTATCCTCCAAAGTCAAGCAGTTTGGTGAAATCAAATCAGGGCAAAGGAGGCAGAGGTCGCAGGGAGAGCTACTGGGCCACAATGCCGGCTTCAAGAACAGACCTATGGTTTCTCTCTTCTACACAGTGTACTTCCATATAAAGCATTGATTGGAAGAAAGAATGCTTCTGTGGCTATTAAAATAAAAAAACAGTTTTAAAAACCCACTTAGCTGGATATTTAAAGAAACTTATTTTGGAGAAGGGACAGTTCTAACATTTCATGAGTCTACAAATTAGGATACAGAAACACTCCAAGTATACTTTTGCAGGGAATTGGCTTTTGGATAGACACCATTTTAAAATGATTTATTTTGATAACAAAAATGTTTATTTAGCTATTATACTGACTACTTTAATTTCTGAGCTTTGTAGCACCCTGACCCAATGTTTCTGGGAGTTGTCCATTGGCTGGCTAGGCCTGGTGATTTATTAATGAGACACCCAGTAAAGCCAGGAAAGTTATCCTCAGATTTCATTCACACTTAAACAGGTGCTTCAAACTGTCGGCTGGCCATTAAGGTAACATTCCTCCTTACTCAATCTCCCTTGATCTTTTCACACTTCTTTTCGTTTGTTTGTTTTTTATTTTGTTTTATTTTTTAGTTGGGAGAATGAATACATTTCTAGGAGAGTGAAAACAGACCATGGTTGATTTCCTCTAATGGAGCTGTTGGGAAAACTTTGGGAAAACTATTTATTTGGCTTCCATTCTCACCCTTTGTCTCCTGTTTTCTTGGAGCTTAAGATTTTCACAGGCAAGAATCATGGTTTATACTTTAGTTTTTCTCTCATCTGTCATTATGAAGGAATAAAAGATGCTATACAAGAGGACATTTAAGCATGTGAATACACCCACCAAGATACCCTCAAACCATTCTGGATTATTTTCTTTTTTAAATTTTATATTTCCATAAGTTTTTGGGGAACAGGTGGTATTTGGTTAAATGAGTAAGTTCTTGGGGAACAGGTGGTATTTGGTTAAATGAGTAAGTTCTTCTGTGGTGATTTATTAGATTTTGGTGCACCCATCACCTGAGCAGTATACACTGAACTGAATTTGTAGTCTTTTATCCCTCATCCCAATCCCACCCTTTCCCCAGAGTCCCCAAAGACCACTGTATCATTCTTATGCATTTCCGTCCTCATAGCTTAGCTCCCACTTACGAATGAGAACATATGATATTTGGTTTTCCATTCCTGAATTACTTCACTTAGAGTAATAGTCTCCAGTTGTATCCAGGTTGCTGTGAATGCCAATATTTCTTTCTTTTTCTTTTTGTTTCTTTCTTTTTTTTTTGAGATGGGGTCTTGCTCTGTCACCCAGGCTGGAGTGCAGTGGCGTGATCTCGGCTCACTGCAACCTTTACCTGCCAGGTTCAAGCGATTTTCCTGCCTCAGCCTCCTGAGTAGCTGGGATTACAGGCATGTGCCACAACACCCAGCTAATTTTTGTATTTTTAGTAGAGACGGGGTTTTGCCATGTTGGCCAGGCTGGTCTTGAACTCCTGACCTCGGGTGATCTGCCCACCTTGGCCTCCCAAAGTGCTGGGATTACAGGCGTAAGCCACCATGCCAGGCCCAAATGCCAATATTTCACTCCTTTTTATGGCTGAGTAGTATTCCATCATGTATATATACCACAATTTCTTTATCCATTCATTGACTGATGGACATTTGGTCTGGATTCATATTTTTGCAATTGTGAATTCTGCTGCTGTAAACATGCATGTGTAAGTATCCTTTTTGTTTAATGACTTCTTTTCCTCTGGGTAGATACCCTGTAGTGGGATTGCTGGATCAAATGGTAGTTCTACTTTTAGTTCTTTAAGGAATCTCCACCCTGTTTTCCATATTGGTTGTACTAGTTTACATTCCCACCAGCAGTGTAGAAGTGTTCCCTTTTCACCACATCCATGCCAACATCTATTATTTTTTGATGTTTTGATTATGGCCATTCTTGCAGGTGTAAGGTGGTATTACATTGTGGTTTTGATTTCCATTTTCCTGATCATTAGTGATGTTGAGCATTTTTTCATAAGTTTTTTGGTCGTTTGTATATCTTCTTTTGAAAATTGTCTATTCATGACCTTAGCCCACTTTTTGATAGGACTGTTTGTATTTTTCTTGCTAATTTGTTTGAGTTCCTTGTAGATTCTGGATATTAGTCTTTGTCGGATGTAGAGATTGTGAAGACCTTCTCCCTCTCTGTGGGTTGTCAGTTTACTCTGCTGACTGTTCCCTTTGCTGTGCAGAAGCTCTTTAGTTTAATTAAGTCCCTCTTATTTATCTTTGTTTTTGTTGCATTTGCTTTGGGGTTCTTGGTCATGAAGTCTTTGCCTAAGCCAATGTCTAGAAGGTTTTTTCTGATGTTATCTTCCAGAATTTTTATAGTTTCAAGTCTTAGATTTAAGTCCTTGATCCATTTTGAGTTGATTTTTGTATAAGGTGAGAGATGAAGATCCAGTTTTATTCTCCTGCATGTGGCTAGCCAATTATCCCAGCAACATTTGTTGAATGAATAGGGTGTCTTTTCCCCACATTATGTTTTTGTTTGCTTTGTCAAAGATCAGTTGGCTGTAAGTATTTGGATTTATTTCTGGGTTCTCTATTCTATTCCATTGGTCTCTGTGCCTATTTTTATACCAGTAGCCTGCTGTTTTGGTGACCATAGCCTTATAGTATAGTTTGAAGGAAGGTAATTGGATGCTTCCAGATTTGTTCTTTTTGCTTAGTCTTGATTTGGCTATGTGGCCTCTTTTTTGGCTCCATATGAATTTTAGAATTTTTTTTCTAGTTCTGTGAAAAATGATGGTGGTATTTTGATGAGAATTGCATTGAATTTATAGATTACTTTAGGTAGTATGGTCATTTTCACAATATTGATTCTACCCAACCACATTAGCATGGATATATTTCCATTTGTTTGTGTCATCTGTGATTTATTTCAGCCATGTTTTGTAGTTTTCCTTGTAGAAGTATTTCACCTCCTTGGTTAGGTATAATCCCAAGTACTTTTTTTTTTTTCCTGTGGCTATTGTAAAAGGGGTTGAATAGTTGATTTGATTCTCAGCTTGGTCACTGTTGGTAAACAGCAGAGCTACTGATTTGTGTACATTAATTTTGTATCCTGAAACTTTGCTGAATTCATTTATTAGTTCCAGGAGCTTTTTGGAGGAGTCTTTAGGGTTTTCTGGGTATATGATCACATCATCAGCAAACAGTGACAGTTTCACCTCTTTACCAATCTGGATGCCCTTTATTTCTTTCTCTTGTCTGATTGCTCTGGCTAGTACTATGTTGAATAGTAGTGAGAGTGGGCATCCTCGTCTTGTTCCAGTTCTCAGAGGGAATGCTTTCAACTTTTCCCTGTTCAGTATTATGTTGGCTGTATGTTTGTCATAGATGGCTTTTATTACATTGAGGTATGTCCCTTGTATGCCGATTTTGCTGAGGGTTTTAATCAAAATGGGATGCTGGTTTTTGTCAAATGCTTTTTCTGTGTCTATTTTTTTTTTGGTGAGGGGTGGGTGTTTAAGAGCAGAAAGTTTAATAGGCAAAAGAAAGAAGAGAAAACCACCCCCATGCAGAGGGAGGGGGATCCTCTCTTGCTGCATCTATTGAGATGATTATGTCATTTCTGTTTTAATTCTGTTTATGTGGTGTGTCACATTTATTGACAAGTGTATGTCAAACTATCCCTGCATCCATGGTATGAACTTCACTTGATCATAGTGGATTATCTTTTTGATATGGTGTTGGATTTGGTTAGCTAGTATTTTGTTAAGGATTTTTGCATCTATGTTCATCAGGGATATTGGTCTGTGGTTTTCTTTTTTTGTTTTGTTCTTTCCTGGTTTTGGTATTAGGGTGATACGGGTTTCATAGAATGATTTAGGGAGTACTCCCTCTTTCTCTATCTTGTGGAATAGTGTCAATAGGATTGAATGTCTGATAGAGTTCAGCTGTGAATCTGTCTGGTCCTGGACTTTTTTTGTTGGTAATTTTTAAATTACTATTTCAATTTCATTGCTTGTTATTGGTCTGTTCAGGGTTTCTAATTCTTCCTGATTTAAGCTAGGAGGATTGTATCTTTCCAGGAATTTAATCATCTCTTCTAGGGTTTCTAGTTTATGTGCATAAAGGTGTTCATAGTAGCCTTGAGTGATCTTTTGTATTTCTGTGGTGTTGGCTGTAATATCTCCTATTTCATGTCTAATAGAGGTTATTTGGATCTTCTCTCTTCTTTTCTTGGTTAATCTTGCGAATCATCTATCAATTTTATTTATCTTTTCGAAGAACCAGCTTTTTGTTCAATTTATCTTTTGTATTTTTGTTGTTGTTTCAATTTCATTTAGTTCTGCTCTGATCTTTGTTATTTCTTTTCTTCTACTGTTTGGGTTTGGTTTGTTTTTCTAGTTCCTTGAGGTGTTACCTTAGGTTGTCTATTTGTGCTCTTTCAGACTTTTTGGTGTAGGCATTTAATGCTATGAACTTTTAGCACCACCTTTGATGTATCCCAGCAGTTTTGATAGGTTGTGTCACTATTATTGTTCAGTTCAAAGAATTTTTTCATTTCTATCTTGATTTCATTGTTGACCCAACAATCATTCAGGAGCATGTACTTTAATTTCCATGTATTTGCATGGATTGGAGGATTTCTTTTGATTTCCAATTTTATTCCACTGTGGTCTAAGAGAGTACTTGATACAATTTCAGTTTTCTTAAATTTATTGAGACTTGTTTTCTGGCCTGTCATATGGTTTATCCTGGAGAAAGTTCCATGCACTGATGAATGGAATGTATATTCTGTGGTTGTTGGGTAGAATATTCTGTAAATAGCTGTTGGGTCCATTTGTTCTAGGGTATAGTTTTAATCCATTGTTTCTTTGTTGACTTTCTGTTTTGATGACCTGTCTAGTGCTGTCAGTGGAGTATTGAAGTCCCCCACTATTATTGTGTTGCTGTCTATCTCATTTCTGAGGTCTAGTAGTAATTGTTTTATAAATTTGGGAGCTCCAGTGTTAGGTGCATATTTATTTAGGATTATGTTTTCCTGTTGAACAAAGCCTTTTATCATGATTTAGTGTCCCTCTTTGTATTTTTTAACTGCTGTTGCTTTAAAGTTTGTTTTGTCTGATATAAGAATAGCTACTCCTGGTCACTTTTGGTGTCCATTTGCATGGAATGTAATTTTCCACCCTTTTTTTATTTTATTTTATTTTATTTTATTTTATTTATTTTTTTTTAATTATACTTTAAGTTTTAGGGTACATGTGCACATTGTGCAGGTTAGTTATATACGTATACATGTGCCATGCTGGTGCGCTGCACCCACTAACTCGTCATCTAGCATTAGGTATATCTCCCAATGCTATCCCTCCCCCCTCCCCCCACCCCACAACAGTCCCCAGAGTGTGATATTCCCCTTCCTGTGTCCATGTGATCTCATTGTTCAAGTCCCACCTATGAGTGAGAATATGCGGTGTTTGGTTTTTTGTTCTTGCGATAGTTTACTGAGAATGATGGTTTCCAGTTTCATCCATGTCCCTACAAAGGACATGAACTCATCATTTTTTATGGCTGCATAGTATTCCATGGTGTATATGTGCCACATTTTCTTAATCCAGTCTATCATTGTTGGACATTTGGGTTGGTTCCAAGTCTTTGCTATTGTGAATAATGCCGCAATAAACATACGTGTGCATGTGTCTTTATAGCAGCATGATTTATAGTCCTTTGGGTATATACCCAGTAATGGGATGGCTGGGTCAAATGGTATTTCTAGTTCTAGATCCCTGAGGAATCGCCACACTGACTTCCACAATGGTTGAACTAGTTTACAGTCCCACCAACAGTGTAAAAGTGTTCCTATTTCTCCACATCCTCTCCAGCACCTGTTGTTTCCTGACTTTTTAATGATTGCCATTCTAACTGGTGTGAGATGATATCTCATAGTGGTTTTGATTTGCATTTCTCTGATGGCCAGTGATGATGAGCATTTTTTCATGTGTTTTTTGGCTGCATAAATGTCTTCTTTTGAGAAGTGTCTGTTCATATCCTTCGCCCACTTTTTGATGGGGTTGTTTGTTTTTTTCTTGTAAATTTGTTTGAGTTCATTGTAGATTCTGGATATTAGCCCTTTGTCAGATGAGTAGGTTGCGAAAATTTTCTCCCATGTTGTAGGTTGCCTGTTCACTCTAATGGTAGTTTCTTTTGCTGTGCAGAAGCTCTTTAGTTTAATTAGATCCCATTTGTCAATTTTGTCTTTTGTTGCCATTGCTTTTGGTGTTTTGGACATGAAGTCCTTGCCCACGCCTATGTCCTGAATGGCAATGCCTAGGTTTTCTTCTAGGGTTTTTATGGTTTTAGGTCTAACGTTTAAATCTTTAATCCATCTTGAATTGATTTTTGTATAAGGTGTAAGAAAGGGATCCAGTTTCAGCTTTCTACATATGGCTAGCCAGTTTTCCCAGCACCATTTATTAAATAGGGAATCCTTTCCCCATTGCTTGTTTTTCTCAGGTTTGTCAAAGATCAGATAGTTGTAGGTATGCGGCGTTATTTCTGAGGGCTCTGTTCTGTTCCATTGATCTATATCTCTGTTTTGGTACCAGTACCATGCTGTTTTTGTTACTGTAGCCTTGTAATATAGTTTGAAGTCAGGTAGTGTGATGCCTCCAGCTTTGTTCTTTTGGCTTAGGATTGACTTGGCAATGCGGGCTCTTTTTTGGTTCCATATGAACTTTAAAGTAGTTTTTTCCAATTCTGTGAAGAAAGTCATTGGTAGCTTGATGGGGATGGCATTGAATCTGTAAATGACCTTGGGCAGTATGGCCATTTTCACGATATTGATTCTTCCTACCCATGAGCATGGGATGTTCTTCCATTTGTTTGTATCCTCTTTTATTTCCTTGAGCAGTGGTTTGTGGTTCTCCTTGAAGAGGTCCTTCACATCCCTTGTAAGTTGGATTCCTAGGTATTTTATTCTCTTTGAAGCAATTGTGAATGGGAGTTCACTCATGATTTGGCTCTCTGTTTGTCTGTTGTTGGTGTATAAGAATGCTTGTGATTTTTGTACATTGATTTTGTATCCTGAGACTTTGCTGAAGTTGCTTATCAGCTTAAGGAGATTTTGGGCTGAGACAATGGGGTTTTCTAGATAAACAATCATGTCATCTGCAAACAGGGACAATTTGACTTCCTCTTTTCCTAATTGAATACCCTTTATTTCCTTCTCCTGCCTGATTGCCCTGGCCAGAACTTCCAACACTATGTTGAATAGGAGCGGTGAGAGAGGGCATCCCTGTCTTGTGCCAGTTTTCAAAGGGAATGCTTCCAGTTTTTGCCCATTCAGTATGATATTGGCTGTGGGTTTGTCATAGATAGCTCTTATTATTTTGAAATACGTCCCATCAATACCTAATTTATTGAGAGTTTGTAGCATGAAGGGTTGTTGAATTTTGTCAAAGGCTTTTTCTGCATCTATTGAGATAATCATGTGGTTTTTGTCTTTGGCTCTGTTTATATGCTGGATTACATTTATTGATTTGCATATATTGAACCAGCCTTGCATCCCAGGGATGAAGCCCACTTGATCATGGTGGATAAGCTTTTTGATGTGCTGCTGGATTCGGTTTGCCAGTATTTTATTGAGGATTTTTGCATCAATGTTCATCAAGGATATTGGTCTAAAATTCTCTTTTTTGGTTGTGTCTCTGCCCGGCTTTGGTATCAGAATGATGCTGGCCTCATAAAATGAGTTAGGGAGGATTCCCTCTTTTTCTATTGATTGGAATAGTTTCAGAAGCAATGGTACCAGTTCCTCCTTGTACCTCTGGTAGAATTCGGCTGTGAATCCATCTGGTCCTGGACTCTTTTTGGTTGGTAAACTATTGATTATTGCCACAATTTCAGCTCCTGTTATTGGTCTATTCAGAGATTCAACTTCTTCCTGGTTTAGTCTTGGGAGAGTGTATGTGTCGAGGAATGTATCCATTTCTTCTAGATTTTCTAGTTTATTTGCGTAGAGGTGTTTGTAGTATTCTCTGATGGTAGTTTGTATTTCTGTGGGATCGGTGGTGATATCCCCTTTATCATTTTTTATTGTGTCTATTTGATTCTTCTCTCTTTTTTTCTTTATTAGTCTTGCTAGCGGTCTATCAATTTTGTTGATCCTTTCAAAAAACCAGCTCCTGGATTCATTAATTTTTTGAAGGGTTTTTTGTGTCTCTATTTCCTTCAGTTCTGCTCTGATTTTAGTTATTTCTTGCCTTCTGCTAGCTTTTGAATGTGTTTGCTCTTGCTTTTCTAGTTCTTTTAATTGTGATGTTAGGGTGTCAATTTTGGATCTTTCCTGCTTTCTCTTGTGGGCATTTAGTGCTATAAATTTCCCTCTACACACTGCTTTGAATGCATCCCAGAGATTCTGGTATGTTGTGTCTTTGTTCTCGTTGGTTTCAAAGAACATCTTTATTTCTGCCTTCATTTCGTTATGTACCCAGTAGTCATTCAGGAGCAGGTTGTCCAGTTTCCATGTAGTTGAGCGGCTTTGAGTGAGATTTTTAATCCTGAGTTCTAGTTTGATTGCACTGTGGTCTGAGAGATAGTTTGTTATAATTTCTGTTCTTTTACATTTGCTGAGGAGAGCTTTACTTCCAACTATGTGGTCAATTTTGGAATAGGTGTGGTGTGGTGCTGAAAAAAATGTATATTCTGTTGATTTGGGGTGGAGAGTTCTGTAGATGTCTATTAGGTCTGCTTGGTGCAGAGCTGAGTTCAATTCCTGGGTATCCTTGTTGACTTTCTGTCTCGTTGATCTGTCTAATGTTGACAGTGGGGTGTTAAAGTCTCCCATTATTAATGTGTGGGAGTCTAAGTCTCTTTGTAGGTCACTCAGGACTTGCTTTATGAATCTGGGTGCTCCTGTATTGGGTGCATATATATTTAGGATAGTTAGCTCCTCTTGTTGAATTGATCCCTTTACCATTATGTAATGGCCTTCTTTGTCTCTTTTCATCTTTGTTGGTTTAAAGTCTGTTTTATCAGAGACTAGGATTGCAACCCCTGCCTTTTTTTGTTTTCCATTTGCTTGGTAGATCTTCCTCCATCCTTTTATTTTGAGCCTATGTGTGTCTCTGCACGTGAGATGGGTTTCCTGAATACAGCACACTGATGGGTCTTGACTCTTTATCCAACTTGCCAGTCTGTGTCTTTTAATTGGAGAATTTAGTCCATTTACATTTAAAGTCAATATTGTTATGTGTGAATTTGATCCTGTCATTATGATGTTAGCTGGTGATTTTGCTCATTAGTTGATGCAGTTTCTTCCTAGTCTCGATGGTCTTTACATTTTGGCATGATTTTGCAGCGGCTGGTACCGGTTGTTCCTTTCCATGTTTAGCGCTTCCTTCAGGAGCTCTTTTAGGGCAGGCCTGGTGGTGACAAAATCTCTCAGCATTTGCTTGTCTGTAAAGTATTTTATTCCTCCTTCACTTATGAAGCTTAGTTTGGCTGGATATGAAATTCTGGGTTGAAAATTCTTTTCTTTAAGAATGTTGAATATTGGCCCCCACTCTCTTCTGGCTTGTAGGGTTTCTGCCGAGAAATCCGCTGTTAGTCTGATGGGCTTCCCTTTGAGGGTAACCCGACCTTTCTCTCTGGCTGCCCTTAACATTTTTTCCTTCATTTCAACTTTGGTGAATCTGACAATTATGTGTCTTGGAGTTGCTCTTCTCGAGGAGTATCTTTGTGGCGTTCTCTGTATTTCCTGAATCTGAATGTTGGCCTGCCTTGCTAGATTGGGGAAGTTCTCCTGGATAATATCCTGCAGTGTGTTTTCCAACTTGGTTCCATTCTCCGCATCACTTTCAGGTACACCAATCAGACGTAGATTTGGTCTTTTCACATAGTCCCATATTTCTTGGAGGCTTTGCTCATTTCTTTTTATTCTTTTTTCCCTAGACTTCCCTTCTCGCTTCATTTCATTCATTTCATCTTCCATTGCTGATACCCTTTCTTCCAGTTGATTGCATCGGCTCCTGAGGCTTCTGCATTCTTCACGTAGTTCTCGAGCCTTGGTTTTCAGCTCCATCAGCTCCTTTAAGCACTTCTCTGTATTGGTTATTCTAGTTATACATTCGTCTAAATTTTTTTCAAAGTTTTCAACTTCTTTGCCTTTGGTTTGAATGTCCTCCCGTAGCTCAGAGTAATTTGATCGTCTGAAGCCTTCTTCTCTCAGCTCGCCAAAATCATTCTCCATCCAGCTTTGTTCCGTTGCTGGTGAGGAACTGCGTTCCTTTGGAGGAGGAGAGGTGCTCTGCATTTTAGAGTTTGCAGTTTTTCTGTTCTGTTTTTTCCCCATCTTTGTGGTTTTATCTACTTTTGGTCTTTGATGATGGTGATGTACAGATGGGTTTTCGGTGTGGATGTCCTTTCTGTTTGTTAGTTTTCCTTCTAACAGACAGGACCCTCAGCTGCAGGTCTGTTGGAATACCCTGCTGTGTGAGGTGTCAGTGTGCCCCTGCTGGGGGGGTGCCTCCCAGTTAGGCTGCTCGGGGGTCAGGGGTCAGGGACCCACTTGAGGAGGCAGTCTGCCCGTTCTCAGATCTCCAGCTGCGTGCTGGGAGAACCACTGCTCTCTTCAAAGCTGTCAGACAGGGACATTTAAGTCTGCAGAGGTTACTGCTGTCTTTTTGTTTGTCTGTGCCCTGCCCCCAGAGGTGGAGCCTATAGAGGCAGGCAAGCCTCCTTGAGCTGTGGTGGGCTCCACCCAGTTCGAGCTTCCTGGCTGCTTTGTTTACCTAAGCAAGCCTGGGCAATGGCGGGCGCCCCTCCCCCAGCCTCGCTGCCGCCTTGCAGTTTGATCTCAGACTGCTGCGCTAGCAATCAGCGAGATTCCGTGGGCGTAGGACCCTCCGAGTCAGGTGTGGGATATAGTCTCGTGGTGCGCCGTTTTTTAAGCCGGTCTGAAAAGCGCACTATTCGGGTGGGAGTGACCCGATTTTCCAGGTGCATCCGTTACCCCTTTCTTTGACTCGGAAAGGGAACTCCCTGACCCCTTGCGCTTCCCAGGTGAGGCAATGCCTTGCCCTGCTTCGGCTCGCGCATGGTGCGCACACCCACTGGCCTGCGCCCACTGTCTGGCACTCCCTAGTGAGATGAACCCGGTACCTCAGATGGAAATGCAGAAATCACCTGTCTTCTGCGTCGCTCACGCTGGGAGCTGTAGACCGGAGCTGTTCCTATTCGGCCATCTTGGCTCCTCCAATTTTCCACCCTTTTACCTCAACTTTATGTGAGTCCTTATGTGTTAGTTGAGTCTCTTGAAGACAGCAGATACTTAGTTGGTGAATACTTTTTTTTTTAAATTATACTTTACGTTCTGGGGTACATGTGCAGAATGTGCAGGTTTGTTACATAGGTATACACACGCCATGGTGGTTTGCTGCACCTGTCAACCCGTCATCCACATTGGGTATTTCTCCTAATGCTATCCCTCCCCTAGCTCCCCATTCCCCAACAGGCCACAGTGTGTGTACATGTGTTCTCATTGTTCAACTCCCACTTATGAGTGAGAACATGTGGTGTTTAGTTTTCTGTTCTTGTGTTAGTTTGCTGAGAATGATGGTTTTCAGCTTCATCCATGTCCCTGCAAAAGACATTAACTCATCCTTTTTTATGGCTGCATAGTATTCCATGGTGTATATGTGCCACATTTTCTTTATCCAGTCTATCATTGATGGGCATTTGGGTCAGTTCCAAGTGTTTGCTATTGTGAATAGTGCTGCAGTAAACATACGTGTGCATGTGTCTTTACAGTAAAATGATTTATAATCCTTTGGGTATATACCCAGTAATGGGATGTCTGGGTCAAATGGTATTTCTAGTTTTAGATCCTTGAGGAATTGCCACACTGTCTTCCACAATGGTTGAACTAATTTAGACTCCCACCAACAGTGTAAAAGCATTCCTATTTCTCCACATCCTCTCCAGCACTTGTTGTTTCCTGACTTTTTAATGATCACCATTCTAACTGGCATGAGATGGTATCTCACTGTGGTTTTGATTTGCATTTCTCTAATAACCAGTGATTATGAGCCTTTTTTTCATATGTTGGTTGGCTGAATAAATGTCTTCTTTTGAGAAATGTCTGTTCATGTCCTTTGCCCACTTTTTGATGGGGTTGTTTGATATTTCTTGTAAATTTGTTTAAGTTCTTTGTGGATTCTGGATATTAGCCCTTTGTCAGATGGATAGACTGCAAATATTTTCTCCCATTCTGTAGATTGCCTGTTCACTCTGATAATAGTTTCTTTTCCTGTGCAGAAGCTCTTTAGTTTAGATCCCATTTGTAAATTTTGGCTTTTGTTGCCATTGCTTTTGGTGTTTTAGTCATGAAGTCTTTGCCCATGCCTATGTCCTGAATGGTATTGCCTAGGTTTTCTTCTAGGGTTTTTACGGTTTTAGGTTTTAGGTTTAAGTCTTTAATACATCTTGAGTTAATTTTTTTATAAGGCGTAATAAAGGAATCCAGTTTCAGCTTTCTGCATATGGCTAGCCAGTTTTCCCAACACCATTTATTGAATAGGGAATCATTTCCCCGTTGTTTGTTTTTGTCAGGTTTGGCAAAGATCAGATGGTTGTAGATGTATGGCGTTATTTCTGAGGCCTCTGTTCTGTTCCATTGGTCTATATATCTGTTTTGGTACCAGTACCATGCTGTTTTTGCTACTGTAGCCTTGTAGTATAAGTTTGAAGTCAGGTAGTGTGATGCCTCCAGCTTTGTTCTTTATGCTTAGGATTGTCTTGGCTATGCGGGATATTTTTTGGTTCCATATGAAATGTAAAATAGTTTTTTCCAAGTCTGTGAAGAAAGTCAATGGTAGTTTGATGGGGATAGCATTGAACCTACAAATTACTTTGGGCAGTATAGCCATTTTCACGATATTAATTCTTCCTATCCATGAACATGGAATGTTTTTCCATGTTTGTGTCCTCTCTTATTTCCTTGAGCAGTGGTTTGTAGTTCTCCTTGAAGAGGTCCTTCACATCCCTTGTAAGTTGTATTCCTAGGTATTTTATTCACTTTGTAGCAATTGTGAATGGGAGTTCACTCATGATTTGGCTCTCTGTTTGTCTGTTTTTGATGTATAGGAATACTTGTGATTTTTGTACATTGATTTTGTATCCTGAGACTTTGTTGAAGTTCCTAATCAGCTTAAGGAGATTTTGAGCTGAGACAATGGGGTTTTCTAAATATATAATCATGTCATCTGCAAACAGAGACAATGTGACTTCCTCTTTTCCTAATTGAATACCCTTTATTCCTTTCTCTTGCCTGATTGCCCTGGCCAGAACTTCCAATACTATGTTGAATAGGAGTGGTGAGAGAAGGCATCCTTGTCTTGTGCTGGTTTTCAAAGGGAATGCTTATGCTTCCAGTTTTTGCCCATTCATTATGATATTGGCTGTGGATTTGTCACAAATAGCTCTTATTATTTTGAGATATATTCCTTCAATACCTAGTTTATTGAGAGTTTTTAGCATGAAGGGCTGTTGAATTTTGTCAAAGGCCTTTTCTGCATCTATTGAGATAATCATGTGGTTTTTATGATTGGTTCTGTTTATGTGATGGATTACATTTATTGATTCGCGTATGTTGAACCAGCCTTGCATCCCCAGGATGAAGCCAGCTTGATCATGTTGGATAAGCTTTTTGATATGCTACTGGATTCAGTTTGCCAGTATTTTATTGAAGATCTTTGCATTGATGTTCATCAGGGATATTGGCCTGAAATTTTCTTTTTTGTTGTGTCTCTGCCAGGTTTTGCTATTAGGATGATGCTGGCCTCATAAAATAAATTAAGGAGGATTCCCTCTTTTTATATTGTTTGGAATAGTTTCAGAAGGAATGGTACCAGATCCTTTTAGTACCTCTGGTAGAATTCATCTGTGAATTTGTCTGGTCCTGGTCTTCTGGTTTGGTAGGCTATTAATTGCTGCCTCAATTTCAGAACTTGTTATTGGTCTAGTCAGGGATTCAACTTCTTCCTGGTTCAGTTTTAGGAGGGTGTATGTGGCTAGAAACTTATCCATTTCTTCTAGATTTTCTAGTTTATTTGCATAGAGGTATTTATAGTATTCTCTGATGGTAGTTTGTATTTCTGTGGGATCGGTGGTGATATTCCCTTTATCATTTTTTATTGCATCTACTTGATTTTTCTCTCTTTTCTTCTTTATTAGTCTGGCTACTTGTTGATCTTTCAAAAAAGCCAGCTCCTGGATTCATTGATTTTTTTTTTTTTTTTTGAAGGGCTTTTTGTATCTCTGTCTCCTTCAGTTCTGCTCTGATCTTAGTTACTTCTTGCCTTCTGTTAGCTTTTAAATTTATTTGCTCTTGCTTCTCTAGTTCTTTTAATTGTGATTTTAGGGTGTCGATTTTAGATCTTTCTTTCTTTCTCTTGTGGGCTTTTAGTGCTATAAATTTCCCTCAACATACTGCTTTAAATGTGTCCCAGAGATTCTGGTACATTGTTTCTTTGTTCTCATTGTCTTCAAAGAAGATCTTTATTTGTGCCTTAATTTCATTATTTACCCAGTAGTCATTTAGGAACAGGTTGTTCAGTTTCGATGTAGTTGTGAAGTTTTGAGTGAGTTTCTTAATCCTGAGTTCTAATTTGATTGCACTGTGGTCTGAGAGACTGTTATGATTTCCATTCTTTTGCATTTGCTGAGGAGTGTTTTACTTCCAATTATGTGGTCAATTTTAGAATAAGTGCAACGTGGTGCTGAGAAGAGTGTATATTCTGTTTATTTCGGGTGGAGAGTTCTTTAGATATCCATTAGGTCTGCTTGGTCCAGAGCTAAGTTTAAGTCCTGGATATCCTTGTTAATTTTCTGTCTCATTGATCTGTCTAATATTGACAGTGGGGTGTTAAAGTCTTATGCTATTATTGTGTGAGGGTCTAAGCCTCTTTGTAGGTCTCTAAGGACTTGCTTTATGAATCTGGGTGCTCCTGTATTGGGTGCATATATATTTAGGATAGTTAGCTCTTCTTGTTGCATTGATCCCTTTACCATTATGTAATGCCCTTCTTTGTCTTTTTTTGATGTTTGTTGGTTTAAAGTCTGTTTTGTCGGAGACTAGGATTGGAACCTCTGCTTTTTTTGCTGTCCATTTGCTTGGTAAATATTCCTCCATCCCTTTATTTTGAGCCTATGTGTGTCTTTGCACGTCAGATGGGTCTCCTGAATACAGCACACCAATGGGTCTTGACTCTTAATCCAATTTGCCAGTCTGTGTCTTTTAATTGGGGCATTTGGCCCATTTATATTTAAGGTTAATATTGTTATGTGTGATTTGATCCTGCCATTATGATGCTGGATGGTTATTTTGCTCATTAGTTGATGCGATTTCTTCATCGCGTTGATGGTCTTTACAATGTAGTATGTTTTTGCAGTGGCTGGTACTAGTTGTTCCTTTCCATGTTTAGTGCTTCCTTCATGAGCTCTTGTAAGGCAGGCCTGGTGGTGACAAAATCTCTCAGCATTTACTTGTCTGTAAAGGATTTTATTTCTCCTTCACTTATGAAGCTTAGTTTGGCTGGATATGAAATTCTGGGTTGAAAATTATTTTCTTTAAGAATGTTGAATATTGGCACTGTCTTCTGGCTTGTAGGATTTCTGCAGAGAGATCTACTGTTAGTCTGATGGGCTTCCCTTTGTGGGTAACCCAACCTTTCTCTCTGGCTGACCTTAATATTTTTTCTTTCATTTCAACCTTGGTAAATCTGATGATTACATGTATTGGGGTTGCTTTTCTTGAGGAGTATCTTTGTGGTGTTCTCTGTATTTCCTGAATTTGAATGTTGGCTTGCCTTGCTAGCTTGGGGAAGTTCTCCTGGATAATATCCTGAAGAGTGTTTTCCAACTTGGTTCCATTCTCCCCATCACTTTCAGGTACACCAATCAAACATAGATTTGGTCTTTTCACATGATCCCATATTTCCTGGAGGTTTTGTTCATTTCTTTTCACTCTTTTTTATCTAATCTTGTCTTCTTGCTTTATATCATTGAGTTGATCTTCAATCTCTGATAGCCTTTCTTCTGCTTGACCGATTTGGCTATTGATACTCGTGTATGTTTCATGAAGTTCTCGTGCTGTGTTTTTCAGCTCCATCAGGTCATTTATGTCCTCTAAGCTGGTTATTTCAGTTAGCAATTTGTATAACCTTTTTTCAAGGTTCTTAGCTTCTTTTCATTGGGTTAGAACATGCTCCTTTAGCTTGGAGGAGTTTGTTATTACCCACCTTCTAAAGCCTACTTCTGTCAATTCGTCAAACTCATTCTCCATCCAGTTTTGTTCCCTTGCTGGCAAGGAGTTGTGATTCTTTGGAGGAGAAGAGGCATTCTTGTTTTTGGAATGTTCAGCCTTTTTGCACTGGTTTCTCCCCATCTTCGTGGATTTATCTACCTTTGGTCTTTGAAGTTGGTTACCTTCGGCTGGGGTCTCTGAGTGGATGTCCTTTTTGTTGATGATGATACTATTCCTTTCTGTTTGTTAGTTTTCCTTCTAACCATCAGGCCCCTCTGCTGCAGGTCTGCTGGAGTTTGCTGGAGGTCCACTCCAGACCCTGTTCACTTGGGTATCACCGGCAGAGGCTGCAGAACAGCAAAGATGGCTGCCTGTTCCTTCCTCTGAAAGCTTTGTCCCAGAGGGACACCCACCAGATACCAGCCAGAGCTCTCTGTATGAGGTGTCTGTCAGCCCCTACTGGGAGGTATTTCCCAGTCAGTATACCTGGGGGTGAGGGACTCACTTGAGGAGTCACTGTGTCCCTTATCAGAGCTGGAACCTAGTGTTGGGAAATATGCCGCTCTCTTCAGAGCTGCCACACAGGGCCGTTAAAGTCTGCTGAGGTTGCACCCACAACCTCCCCTTCCCCCAGGTGCTCTGTCCCAGGAAGGTGGGGGTTTTACCTATGAGTCCCTGACTGGGGCTGCTGGCTTTTTCAGAGATGCCCTGGCCACAGAGGAGGGAATCTAGAGAGGCAGTTTGGGTGCAGTGTCCTTACTGAGCTGTGGTGAGCTTCGTCCAGTTTGAACTTCCTGGCAACTTTGTGTACACTGTGAGGGTAAAACCCCCTACTCAAGTCTCAGCAATGGCAGACGTCCCTCCCTCCACCAAGCTCGAGCATGCCAGATCGAGCTCAGATTGCTGTGCTGGCAGCGAGAATTTCAAGCCAGTGGATCTTAGCTTGCTGGGCTCCGTGGGAGTGGGACCCACTGAGCCAGACCACTTGGCTCCCTGGCTTCAGCCCCCTTTCCAGGGGCATGAATGGTTCTGCCTCACTGACATTCCAGGCACCACTGGGGTATGAAAAAACAACTCCTGCGGCTAGCTCTGTGTCTGCCCAAATGGCAGCCCAGTTTTGTGTTGGAAACCCATCACCAGGGCCCTGGTGGCATGGGAACTGGAGGGAATCTCCTGGTCTGCAGGTTGCGAAGACCATGGGAAAAGTGCAGTATCTGGGCCAGTGTATGTGGTACAGTCCACAGTGGCTTCCCTTGGCTAGGAGAGGGAGTTCCCTGATCCCTTGCACTTCCTGGGTGAGGCAACGCCCCACCCTACTTTGGCTTGCCCTCCTTGGGCTGCATCCACTGTCCAACCAGTCCCAATGAAATGAACTGGGTACCTCAGTTGGAAATGCAGAAATCACCCACCTTCTGCGTCGATCTTGCTGAGAGCTACAGACTGGAGCTGTTCTTGTTTTGCCATCTTGCCAGCAAATCGGTGAATTGTTATGTATTCTGCAATTCTATATCTTTTAAGTGGAGCATTTAGGCCATTTGCATTCAATGTTAGTATTGAGATGTGAGGTACTATTCTATTCATCATACTATCTGTTGCCTGAATACCTTGGTTTTTTATTTATTTACTTATTTATTGTATTTTTGTTTTAATGGGTCTTGTGAGAGTCATGATTTAAAGAGATTCTGTTTGGATGTGTTTCCACGGTTCGTTTCAATATTTAGAGCTCCTTTCAGCAGTTCTTATAGTGCTGGCTTGGTATGGCAAATTCTCTCGGCCTTTGTCTGAAAAAGACTGTATCTTTCCTTCATTTATGAAGCTTAGGATACAAAATTGTTGGCTGATAATTGTTTTGTTTAAGGAGGATAAAAATAGGACCCCAATCCCCTCTAGCTTGTAGGGTTTCTGCTGAGAAATCTGCTGTTACTCTGATAGATTTTCCTTTATAGGCTACCTGGTGCTTTTGCCTCACAGCTCTTAAGATTTTTCCCTCTGTCTTGACTTTAGATAACCTGATAACTATATGTTTAGGCAATGATCTTTTTGCAATGAATTTCCCAGGTGTTCGTTGAACTTCTTGTATTTGGATGTCTACATCTCCAGCAAGGCTGAGGAAGTTTTCCTCTATTATTCCCCTAAATATGTTTTCCAAACTGAGATTTCTCTTCTTCCTTAGGGATACCACTTATTCTTAGGTTTGGTCATTTAACATAATCCCTAACTTCTTAGAGGCTTTATTCATTTTTTAAAATTATTTTACTTTCCAGTACATTTTGCATTTCTCTGTGTTCTTTATTTCCTGATGTAGTGATTGTTTTATATTTATGCTCTCTATTTCACTGAAGATTTCTCCCCTCATATCTTGTATCATATTTTTTTATTTCCTTAAGTTGGACTTCACCTTCTTCTGGTGCCTCCTTGATTAGCTTACTACTCGACCTTCTGAATTTTTTTTTCTGGCAATTCAGGGATTTCGTATTGGTTTGGATCCATTGCTGGTGAGCTATTGTGATTTTTTGATGATGTTAAAGAACATTATTTTGTCATATTACCAGAACTGTGTTTCTGGCTCCTTCTCATTTGGGTAGGCTATTTCAGAGGAAAGATCTGAAGCTCAAGGCTGCTGTTCAGATTCTTTTGTCCCACGGGGTGTTCCCTTGATGTAGTACTCTCCCCCTTTTCTTAGGGATGTGGCTTCCTGAGAGCCAAACTGCAGTGATTGTTATTTGTCTTTTGGATCTAGCCACCCAGTGGAGCTACTGGTCTCTGGGCTGGCACTGGGGGATGTCTGCACAGAGTCCTGTGATGTGAACCATCTTTAGGTCTCTCAGCTGTGGATACCAGCATCTGGTCCAGTGGAGGTGGCAGAGGAGTAAAACAGACTCTGTGAGGTGCCTTAGTTGTAGTTGTTTAACGCACTAGTTTTGTGCTAGTTGGCCTCCTGCCAGGAGGTGGCGCTTTCAAGAGTACGTCAGCTGTGGTAGTATAGGAGAGGATCAGGTGGTGGGTGGGGCCCTAGAACTCCCAAGAGAATATGAACTTTGTCTTTAGCTACCAGGGTGGGTAGGGAAGAACCATCAGGTGGGAGCAGGGTTAGGTACGAATGACCTCAGACTCTCCTTGTGTGGGGGCTTGCTGTGGCTGCTGTGGGGATGGGGGTGTGGTTCTCAGGTCAATGGAGTTATGTTCCCAGGAGGATTATGGCTGCCTCTGCTGTGTCATGCAGTTTGTCAGGAAAGTGGAGAAAGCTGGTAGCCTCACCCAGCTCCCATGCAACCCAAAAGGCTGGTCTCATTCCCACTGTGCCCCCTCCAACAGCACTGAGATTGTTTTCAGGCAGTGGGCAAGTAGGGCTGAGAACTTGCCCCAGGTTACCAGCCTCCTGGTTGAGAAAGCAAGCGGGGCTTTTGTGCCACCTCCCTGCCTGTCACTGGATTCACATCCTCCCCCAAGTTCTGGCCAGGAAACTTCACATTTGGTTGGAATCGTTACAGAGTTCAGCTGGAGGTTTCCTTCTCCCTGTGGTCTTTTCCCAGTTCCTCTGGCAGCCCTCCTCAAGGACTCCTGTAAGACAAGTCAGAAATTGCTTCTCTGGGGACCCAGACAGCCCACATGGCTTTTCCTGTGGCTTCTTCTACCCTTGTGTTTCACTCAGCTCTCTAAATTGTCTCAGCTCCAGGTAAGGTCAAATCTTTCTCTTGTGATCTGGACCTTTAGGTTCCCCAGTGAGTGTGTGTCTTCGGGGCAGGGGATGATCTCCCTTTCCCACTTTTGCAGTTTGGGCACTCACAGTATTTGGGCTGTCTCCCGGGTCCTGCAGGAGCAACCTGTTTCCTTCAAATGGTCTGTGGATTCTCTTGACTTTCCCGGTATATTTCTGCAGCAGTTCTTGGAACAAAAGTTCACAATGCAAGTCTCCACATTCTATTCTATCCATCCAAGTGGGGGCTGCAATTTAGTCCTGCCTCCTATCTGCCATTTTTTCCTAGCAGTTCATTCTGGATTATTTTTAACCAATAACTCAACCAAAGCACAGGCCTTCAGTTCTTGTACTTTATAGGTATCTTGAGTATAGCAATTTTTCATCTGCAGAATGGAGAGTATATAGGCAATTAATGCATCTAGATTTTGTCCATCAAAAGGTAACATTGACATCCCATTTTTCTGCTATTTTATAAGTTCATACCAGGTGTCAAGCATTATGCTGTGGGCAAGTTTCTTAGTCTCTACATCCTTGAGTCGCCTTACTGTGAATGGAGATAAAAGTACTACTGCATAAAGTTATTGAGATAATTAAATAAGCTCATAGATACAAGTATGTAACATGGTACCTAGCATAATAATTTTCTTTATCCCTCTTAACCCTCCTTCAAGGTAGGTTTTACTATTTTGACTTTACATATAAGGAAACTGAAGCTCTGAGAGGATAAATAATTGTCAGACAATTAATAAGTGATAGATCTACAATTTAGGCTTGTTGTGTGGAAACTTACCTTGGTGTGATGGAGGTCTCTAAGTACACTACCAAGCAAGCTCTCCCAGAAGTCACAAACCTGAAGGTTCACATACCAAATTAAAATGCTCAAATCACATGGCTTAGTAAGCTTATTTAAAGCACAGGGAGAAGTGAGAGGAAAGAGATGGGTTATGGTAAGACATGGGATAAAGTAGCAATATCGTGAGATCATGGGCAACAGGACCACACTTCTGTATCCTGTGTTCTGCAGTGTTCATGTGCCCTGTCTCTCTCATCCTGCTGATAGTGTGGCTAAGGGGACTGAGGTCCCAAAGGGGCCCACATAATAAAGATTACTTGGGCCAATGATAGGTACCAGCTCCATTGGAATGAATGACACAGGACAAGTACGCCTGATCATAGCAGTAGCTTGTGATTAGCCTGCTGAAATTGCAGGAGTTGTGTCTGCATTTCTTGGACAGAGCAGATGCAAGAGGAACAAACTGGATGACACCAATGGCTGGTCAAGTTAGCAGTGACAGGTATCTCAGTCCCAAAGTGTCAGGATAATGATTTGGTCTTTTCATCTCTTTCTAACTGTAATGTTCTTGTTTGTTCATCATATATATTTTTTAAAATTTATTTTCTGTCTTTCTTTGGCAGATATTACAGGTTACTAATTTACCTGCTATCTGTAGTGAACACATCAAACATGCCTATGCATCATATGTACATGTTTACTTATTAGCTATATTTAACATATCCTATGTGCAGGACCAGCTACATAATTTGCATGATGTAATGTAAAATGCAAATGTGGGGCCCCTTGTTCAAAAATACTTAAGAATTTCTATTATTAAGAATTTTAAGATGATGAAAGAAACCAGAATATGCCAGCTCTAAATATGCCTCATTGACATAAATATTTTTGAGCTGAAGGGAATTAAGAAGCACATGCAGAAAAGCTCTCTGCCTCTTCTATTTGCCTAAAAGCAGGACAGAGAATTACAAAAACAAAAGGTCTTTTATGTTCCTCCTCCCCTTTTCTGCCTAAAGACAAGATGTAAATTCTCCTTTACAACCTTTACCAGCTGAGAGCCTGCTTCAGAAAAATCTGGGAACAGACTTGACTCTTTCCCACAGTTCTCTGGCCTTTGGAAGCTTAGGGCTGTTTTCCTCTTTGTCCTGTCACTTCTCTACAATGTATTGATCTTGTTGAATACTTTGTATTAGCTGGGATTCTAAGCCACACTGCCTTGAGTTACTTTTCACCTGCGTGATGTTCATGTATTAATAGACTTCTTTGTTTTTCTCTTGTTAATCTGTCATTTGTTACAGGAGACTGTCTCAATTAAAAACTTATGAGGGTTCAGAAAAATTATAATTTCTTCCCAACAATGACAATAGCAGAGCATAAAACTAAGCACAGGGCCCATCTGAGTATGGGGTCCTGTAACAGTGCAGGTCACAGGCCTATGAAATTGCCCCTGCCTATGAATTTCACCTGAATATTCCAAGCCAAGAGCTACCTATTATCTATGCTGAACATTTCTAATGATTTCCATCTTTTCCAATAGCGAATTCAGTGGTCTCAAATAATTCAGCCAACTCACATTATAGAACTCAAGTCTATGTAACTCCAAGTCACTGTTCATGCACTATAGTCATGGAGTTCTTTTTAAATATCTGTCATCCCCATGTTCAAACCCTTCAATGTCTCCCTAGTAATTAACAAAATTTAGTCAATTTTGCCTAAAAAATATCGGTGAGCTCCACAACCTGAATTCCAACTTACTTTCCAAAGCAAACTCTCATTAATTACTGATGATGACCATGAGGTTTTGGAAAGGGACAAAACCATCTCCAAATGTTTTTGAGTGTCTCCTGTGTATCATTTCCTGTACTAGATGTTTTACACATCAACTCATTTAATCCTTATGAGAACAATGAAAACAAAGTTACCCCATTTTACAGATGAGAACATTGAGATTGATAGAGGTAAGGTAACCTTACACGGTTATTAACTGTGAGGGTGGATTAAAATCCAGATTTCTCTGTCTCTAAAACCTCAGGCTTTTTCTACTGTGCCATACTACTTCTAATTTGAACCGTATTTTCCAGTGAAATGAGATTAATCTTCCCTATAGACATGCCAGGTACATGTTGTCACTTTATTCTGGTGTCCTCTCCATTTTTTGGCATCCTATGCTTCTTCCATGCCTGACTTTATCTCCCGTTTGAGCTTCTTTCTCTGCCAACGCCCATAGAAATAAAATTCAAATGAATTCTCTTGATTATTCATTTGGCACTTCTGTTATGCAGCATTGTGTTGCATTTTTAAAAGTTATATTTAAATCTCCATTTCAGAAGAGATTTTGAGCTCCTCAGGGCACGAAACGTATCACATAGCTCTTTATTGTCTCAAGTACTAGCATAGTGCTTTGTATGCAATATTTAATTAATATTTTCTGTGTGGGTGAAAATGTTAATGTCTTTTTTGTTGGACATTCATTTCCAAAGCAGAACAATTAACATGACTGGGATGTTTAAAGGGTCTGGATGAATAGGTGAGTAAAGGACAGAAATGTGCTGGTAAAAAGCCCTGATGTATAGTGCTTGCCAATTTCCGTGGTGTAAATACTTCCACTATAGCCAATTTTAAGCTACCAACAGTTAAAGCCAACTCACAAAATTCTTGAAAATTTCATAATCAGTGGTTTTGGGTGAGCCAGCATAAGTCAGCTTTGGTATCTCTTTGAGGGATTTAATAATGAACTCAACTAAGGTAAAACTGATCTGGAACAACTGAAAGCAGAGGTTAAAGTAAAATAACTCTGTTGTTTAATCTATAATCAACTATGAAATGCTTGAATTAGAGCTGCCTATGAGAAGGAAAAACAATGATTCCGTAATGTGAAGACTCCAGACAAAGGCCGAAAGTGCATCAGTGACTTCTTATCCCAGGTTTTTAAACTAAAAAAACTGCTAAATGATTTTTGTTTTCTATTTTAGACTTTCCTCCCAAATCTGTTAGCATGCATAGAGAGTTTCAGTTTTTCTTTCATCTTCTCCTCTTCTGCTCATTTCTCTCTTTTTAAATTTTATCATAAAGTGGAACACTTTTTATTCAAGAGAAATCAATTCTTGATTGAGATCAGAAATCTCTTGCCATTCACATTAGAGTTGATCTACCACAATTGCCTGCTTCATCATTTTCATTCTATTGGAATAAGTATTTACAGCTATAAACTATCCTACATCTTACATATTTCTGTTAAACAAGAACAATGTCCGTGACAGTTTTCTGTCTCAGGATTTATCTTATTAATATTTGTTGTATTGTTATGAGTGTTATGCCCAGACCATTAGTTCCCCAAAGAAGACCACCAGAGTCCAGAGTCAAAGCCAAGCGGCAAGGATCTTTACTACAAGTTCGAACCTGGTCCCTCCATTCCACAGCATACAAGAGGGCCCTGAACAATGCGAGTGTTTGCTTTTTATAGCCTGAGAGTTACAGGGGAACAAAGAAATTCTTTTGGTTCCCGCTTTTTCAGTAAAACTTTGAACGGCTGTCCCCTTATCGGAGACTTTCCTGGTGGTGTTTGTACTGGGCTCAGGAAGTCTGAGAGATATATGGCGATACGTGGTGAGATGGGAAGATGGGATGTGTTTGTACTGGGCTTGTTTGTTTTGAGCCCGGGGCTGAGGAATGTGCCTGGCTCCTTTCATTCCCCCCTTTTCTTTTCAGGTATTTTTAGAGCCAATCTTGGGTCTTATAAGTCTGATTCTGCTTCAGCGTTTACAGGTTGGTATTGGGCTCTGAGGACCATGAGTTGTAGAGTGTCAAACCTTTCTCTAACGAACTGCAAAATTCTGTTAACAACACAAGGTCCTACGGTAAGCAGAAATAGTAGACTCAGTAGGGGTCCAAGGAAGGGGGCTAACAGAGAAAACATAGATGAGTTCCACCATTGGTCTGCAGCTGAAGCAAACTGCCGTGTTCTTACTTCTGTGCTTAACTTGCGTAACTGTTGGACCTGGTCTTCCACGAGCCCTGATTCATTTATGTAGAAACAACAGTCTTCCTTTAGAAACATACACGTTCCCCCTTTTTCAGCAGTGAGTAGGTCTAAGGCCCTCCGGTTCTGCAAGGTTACCTGTGCTAGGGACGTGAGCTGCCACTGGAGGGAGGCAAGGGACTCAGCTGACTCCTCCATAGCAACGGCAAATTGTTGGTACAGCTTGTTACTTTCTATAAGGGTGTGACCTAGGGCTCCCCCAGCCAGTCCGGCCACCATGAAGGATGCGGTGAGGGAGATTCCTGCAATGAGGGGGAGAAATATGGCTCGTGCAGGTCTCGGTCTAGGGTCTGGGTGAATAACAGCACTAGTCCAGTTACCGGTATACCCTAGGAACTCGCCGGCAGTAAGCAGAGTTAACCGGGGAACTAATGTTACAGGAAGACACAGTAGGTTGGTAACAGAGGGGCTTGATAGGTTTTTAGATAATGTTCCATTACACCAGAAGAATATGCCTGATGGAGCCCTTAAGGTGATGTTAGGGGGCGTTGCAGTGATGTTGCAGAGGCTGGAATTAGTTCCTGAGAAACAGTAGGGAAACTTTTCTTGACTGGGGTTTAGGTATAGTGGCACGTTAGGGATAGGGGCATATGAGAGGTTTCGGTGGTTGTTAGCTTGGGCTGAGGTGGAGGATCCTCATGGCAGGGGGACAGCGGTTAGCGGTGGACGCCCTAGAGTGGCACACAGAAAGCAGCCAGACAGGCTGTGAAGTCCTGTAAGGTTGGCAAGTTCTAATCCTTCTTGCAATAATTTTAACCAGAAAAAAGGACGTAAGTCTTGTGTCAGGCAGTTTTCTTGTCGCTGGATATTTCCATGGACCAGGGGCCGTACCTGCACTAGACCCCGCCACAGATAGAGGTGACTGCTAGGCCATGTGGAGGCAGAGGAGTAGTATACAGCCCCGTGTTGAGTCGTGGTCCAGCGGGAGTTCCAGGGGTCTCTAACTATCCATGTATATGAAAGGTCTCTATCTCATCTGCGATGGAAGGGCCATCTGGGATCTATCTGTTCTTTTCCACCCCACCATTGGTATTTATGGATGTTACAATAGTTATAAGGGCAGCCGGCACTTTGGTGCCACCAATGGTGTTTACAATTGTATTCAGTCTGATCATACTCGAAGCATATTATTGGTGCCACTGGTTTGGCTACTGGGAAATCGGTAAAATTTAGTAAAATTGGGCTATTGCACCCTGAGGAGGGGCAATCTGCACTGGCCACTAATTTCCCGGGCTTATGAGGTTGCCCAGGATGGGTTTGGTTTTCATAAAGCCAGAATCTCCAGACAAAGGGATTAGGAGTTGGCTTTATGTTTTCTCCAGCGGCCACTAGGGCGACTAATGTTAGAGTTAGACTACCTAACTGCATGTTTGCAGTGAGCTATGCTGCCGGCACAGGGTGAGTTTTAAGGGGTTGTTCTTAGCTCTGTCCACAGTCCACGTGTCCGGTGCTTCAGCTGCCACCGTGATTGGCCCCAGAAGGTCGGAGGTTGGGTCCACTGGCTTGACGTGGGTGTAGTGGATCCACGACGCAATGCCTTCTACCTTCAGGGCGGTGGGTGTGGTCAGGAGTACTTGGAGTGGTCCTTTCCACCTGGGCTCTAGGGTCTCTTGTCGGTGTCGCTTAACCAGGACCCAGTCTCCCGGCTGGTACGGATGGGGTGTCGGTGGGGGACTGGTCTCATATAGCTCTTTCAGCTTGGGCCAGATTTCTTGGTGAATTTTCTGTAAGGCTTGTAAGGAAAATAAGAATTCAGAGACATTTTCTGTTTCAGACTTAAGCAGGTCATCTTTTAAGCTAGGAACCAGGGGTGGAGGTCTGCCATACATGATTTCGTAAGGGGTAAGGCCCAGTTTGTAAGGGGTATTACGGGCCTGGAACAGAGCATAGGGGAGAAGGACTACCCAATTAGCGCCAGTCTCTATAGTCAATTTAGTTAAGGTCTCTTTTAAGGTCCGATTCATCCTTTCTACCTGTCCTGAACTCTGGGGCCTGTAAGCGCAATGTAGTTTCCAATTTGCCCCAAGGATGGAAGCCAAGTCCTGACTTACCTTAGCGACGAAAGCGGGCCCATTATCTGACCCTATCTGGATGGGGAAGCCATACCTGGGAAGGATATCTTCCAGAATTTTCTTTGCTATGACCTGAGCAGTTTCTCTTTTGGTTGGGAATGCTTCAGTCCACCCTGAAAAAGTATCTACAAAGACAAGCAAGTACCGGTACCCGTACTTTCCTGGCTTTATTTCGGTAAAATCTACTTCCCAGTAGATACCGGGCCTGGTTCCCCTGAGCCTTGTTCCTGCTGCAGCTTGAGATTGGGGGTATGCGTTGTTAAGCTGGCAGACTTTGCAACTTGTCACAATACTGCTGGCCGTCTCAGCTATATGTCTGATTTTGAGCTTGGAGCGTCTGATCAGGTCTATCATCCGCCGGGCCCCCAGGTGGGTGGTTTGGTGGATGTGTTCTAACACCTGTTGTCCTAGTTTTTCTGGTAGGATGGTTCGGTCATTAGTATCAGTCCACCACCCATTCTGGATTTGTTTCAAGGGAAGTTTGTCAATCCACTGGAGATCTTGTTCTGAATATTCAGGGAAATATGGCAAGTCCCGGGGGCCCGGGTCAGGGAGCTGGAGTGCAAGGAGTTGGCTGGGAGCCTTCGCCACATTCCTTGCAGTTTGGTCTGCCAGAAAGTTGCCTTGAGCAGTTGGAGTAGTTAGTTTCTGATGCCCTGGGCAATGTACAATGGCTAACTTTTCTGGCCTCCATAGAGCTGTTAGCAGGGCTAGGATCTCTTGCTTGTTTTTTATCTCTTTTCCTTCAGCCGTCAGTAACCCTCGCTCCCTGTAAATGGCCCCATGTATATGTGCTGTTGCAAAAGCATATCGGCTGTCTGTATATACTGTCAGCTTTTTCCCCGCCCCTAAGGTAAGAGCTTGGGTGAGCGCTATCAGTTTGGCCTTCTGGGCCGATGTCCCCGGGGGCAGGGGTTCCGCCCAGATTATCTCAGTCTCTGAAGTTACTGCCGCTCCAGTGTACCTCTGGCCTTGATGCATGAAGCTGCTCCCATCAGTGAACCAGACGAGGTCGGCGTCAGGAAGTGGGCGGTCCTGCAGGTCTTCTCGAACTCCGTGCACCTGAGCTAGTATCTTGGTGCAGTCATGGAGTGGGGCATCCAGGTCCGAGTTGGGCAGCAGCGAGGCAGGGTTTAAGGTCGTTGGGGGCAGGAAAATTATCCTGAGAGGATTTAGTAGTAGTCCTTGGTAGTGGGTGAGCCGGGCGTTACTCATCCATCGATTAGGTGGCTGTTTGAGTACACCTTCGATGGCATGTGGAGTAACGACCCGCAATTCTTGCCCCATGACAAGTTTATCAGCATCTTGCACCATCAGAGCCGTGGCCGCAATCATTCAGAGACAAGGGGGCCACCTGGCAGCTACTGGGTCTAACTTCTTTGACAGGTAGGCAACTGGCCTCCGCCAGGGGCCTAAGTTCTGAGTTATTACTGCCTTGGCGACACCCTTATTCTCATCCACGTATAAGTGGAAGGGCTTGGTAACATCAGGTAGTCCTAGTGCAGGTGCGGAGAGTAGGGCGGTTTTAATCTGTTGGAAGGCCAACTCGGCTTCGTCTGTCCAATTAAATGGCTGTTGCCCCCGTGTTGCCTGATACAAGGGTTTAGCCAGTTCTGCGAACCCAGGTATCCATAGTCTGCAAAATCCTGCCGACCCCAGGAATTCTCTCACTTGTCGGGTGGATTGTGGCCTGGGAATCTGCAGAACAGTTTGTTTCCGGGCGTCTGTTAGCCAGCGCTGCCCACCCTTAAGCAGGTACCCTAGATATGTTACCTCTGGCTTACAGATTTGAGCTTTCTTTGCCGAGGCTTGGTAGCCTAGATTCCCCAGAGCTTGTAAGAGACCCTTGGTCCCTTGGATGCAAGCTTCTTGGGTCTCAGCAGCAATTAGGAGGTCATCAACATACTGTAGTAAAATTATTTCAGGGTGTTTACGTCGGTACTCACCCAGGTCTTCATGGAGGGCCTCATCGAACAGGGTAGGAGAGTTTTTGAATCCCTGCGGCAGCCTGGTCTATGTCAGTTGGCCACTTATGCCCCTATCAGGGTCATTCCACTCGAAGGTGAAGAGCTTTTGGCTCTGAGGGGCTAAAGGCAAACTGAAGAAAGCATCTTTCAAGTCTAAAACAGTGTACCATTGATGTTTAGGGTTTAAGGTACTTAGGAGGGTATACGGGTTAGGTACAGTTGGATGTATGTCCACAACCCTCTTGTTGATTTCTCTTAAGTCTTGTACAGGTCTGTATTCTCCACTATTAGGTTTTCGTACCGGCAACAATGGAGTATTCCAGGGTGAGTGACATGGGCGAAGGACCGCTTGGTCAAGGAGCCGGCGGATATGCGGGGCAATCCCTTTCTTGGCCTCTAGGGGCATCGGGTATTGGCGTACCCGCACGGGGTCTGTCCCAGGCTTTAGTTCAATAAATAAGGCAGGACGGTGTTTTGCTAGACCTAAGCCCCCCGTCTCTGCCCACGCTTCTGGATATTGCTGGAGCCAGGTTGCTATGTCCTGGTCAGGGGCCACTTTCTCCTGGTGGAGCCGGTACTCATCTTCTAGGTTTATAGTCAGGACGGACACGGGTCGATTGTGGGAGTTGGTCACTACAGGCCCCTCAGGGAGGAAATGGATCTGTGCTCCCATTTTAGTTAGCAGGTCTCTCCCCAGTAGGGGACAGGGGCTCTCAGGGATGACCAGGAAAGAATGGGTTACATTCTTGGCTCCGAGGTTTACTGTTCTTTGTGTTGTCCATGGGTATTTCTTAACTCCTGTGGCCCCTTGTACCCACAAGGATTTGGAGGATAATTTCCCATTAGTTTTAACTAAGACCGAGTGCTGTGCTCCCGTATCGACCAAGAACTGGACTGGGGACCCCTCCACTTGCAAAGTTACCCTAGGTTCGGGGAGGGGGTCCGAACCCCGTCTTCCCTAGTCTTCGTCTTGAGTGACTAGTACGGGTGTAGACCTAGGGGGTCCGGGTCCCTGTCCTCGTGGTTTCTTTTTGGGGCAGTCTCTTACCCAGTGGCCAGCCTCCTTACAATAGGCACATTGGTCTTTGCTCAGATTATCATGCCGGGGGGGCCGCCTAGGTTGGGTGTACTCTGGCTGTAGATGCTCTTTCTTTACCACTGCTGCCAGGACCTTGGTCATTTTTTCAGTGGCCTTAAATTGCTTTTCCTCTGGAGTATCTCTGTTATTGTAAACCCGCTGGGCTATCTGAAGGAGGTCCTGAATCCGCTTCCCCTCCAAGTCTTCTAATTTCTGGAGTTTTCTCTTAATATCTGGGGCTGCCTGATTTACGAAAGACATTACAACAGCTGCCTGACTTCCTGGAGCCTCTGGATCTATGGGGGTGTACTGTCTAAAAGCTTCCATTAATCTTTCTAAGTAGGTAGCTGGGCTCTCTGTCTTCCCCTGCAGAATAGAATATACTTTAGCCAAATTAGTGGGCTTGCGAGCAGCTGCCCGGAGACCTGCCATTAGAGTCTGGCGATAAAGGTGTAGCCGTCCCCTACCTTCTGCCGTATTGTAGTCCCACGCCGGCCTGGTCAGAGGAAAGGTTGCATTTATGAGGTCGGGGTTGGCAGTCGGTTGACCGTCGTCCCCCGGGACCAGCTTTCTAGCTTCTATCTGTATTCTCTCTCGCTCCTCCGTGGTGAACAAGATTCGGAGGAGCTGCTGACAATCATCCCAAGTGGGCTGGTGGATGAACATGACACTATCCGGTAAAGCCAGTAAATCTTTGGGGTTGTCTGAAAACCGAGCACTCTGAGTCTTCCAGTTATACAGATCACTGGTGGAGAATGGCCAGTACTGGAGCCTGGGGATTCCTGTGTCATCTGGGGGTCCTATTTCCCGAAGGGGTAAAGCCACCGTGGAGTCAGGCAGCTGAGGGGGGCTAGTCCGCGAAGTGCGCCCTCGCATCCGCCCCGCCGGCCCTTCAAAGTTACTTTCCCTTTCAGCAGGCCCGTGTGTGCCGGCCGCCTCCCGTCCGCCTGCTCCCTCCCGCAGCTCAGCCAGGGGGGCTGGGGCCTGGGGCCCGGAGGGGTACGGAGGGGGTTCTGTGAACAGTGGGTCCCCGCTGTCAGGTAGAACAGGATGGGGGGGGCAGTTGGCTGCTTGGATTTTAGTGGTCGAGCAACCAGTGCCTTACAGGGTTCAGAGGCTAATTGGAAAGGGGACAGCCAAGGAGGCGGGTTCTCAACAAGGTCCTGCCATATGAGGATATATGGGATTTGATCTAAGTGGCCCACACGCCCAGGTAGGAAAATCTTGGACTTTACTCTAGCGATGACAGCAAGTCGGAAGGTTCCTTCGGGTGGCCACCCCACATCAAAGGCAGGCCATTTGGAGCGACACAGAGTAATTAGCTTTCCTTTCCTGATTTCTATACCAAGATCATGGCCCCTTGCTCTAACTTCTTTGAAATTACTTGTAAGGAGAGATAGGGGAGTGCTCTGGGTATTACCCATCCTGTAATAATTTGTAGTCTCTTCCTATAAAGGAATGTGGGTTTGAATCCCTGTAAAGGAAATCTGATTTGACTTCTTAATGATATCTAATTGCAGGCGCACTTTGGCAGCCTTGGTCAGAGTTAGCTGCCTAGATCGTAGTCGCGCTGAGGCAGCCCAGGTCAGAGGCAGCTGCTGCCCGCCAAACCGGGGCAGTTCAGTTCGCAAGCGCGCACCGGAAGCCCGGGTCAGAGTTATCTGCCTGGGTCCCGGTCGCGCTGAGGCAGCCCAGGTCAGAGGCAGCTGCTGCCCGCCAAACCGGGGCAGTTCAGATCGCAAGCGCGCACCGGAAGCCCGGGTCAGAGTTAGCTGCCTGGGTCGCGGTCGCGCTGAGGCAGCCCAGATCAGAGGCAGCTGCTGCCCACCTAACCGGGGCAGTTCAGATCGCAAGCGCGCACCGGAAGCCCGGGTCAGAGTTAGCTGCCTGGGTCGCGGTCGCACTGAGGCAGCCCGGATCAGAGGCAGCTGCTGCCCGCCAAAACCAGGGCAGCTCAGATCAGAGACAGCTGCTGCCCGCCAAGCCAGGGCAGCTCAGATCAGAGACAGCTGCTGCCCGCCAAGCCGGGGCAGCTCAGATCAGAGATGGCTGCTGCCCGCCAAGCCGGGGCAGCTCAGACCGCAATATAGATCAGATGAGAGCCAGGGGACGTCTCCCACCGGTCTCCGCTGGCTGTCCTATAGCGCGTCCGCCAGGACTGTGCCAGCTCCAGTTTCAGACCTCGCGAGTCACAGATTCGGATTCAGAACAGACAACAGACACAGACAGACAAACGGAGATGAGCCAGCTCACCTATCAGTAGATCGATCCTAGCAGATCCGTTGACCAGGGGTCTGGTGGGCTTGGGGAATCCCGGACGAGCCCCCAGATGTTATGCCCAGACCATTAGTTCCCCAAAGAAGACCACCAGAGTCCAGAGTCAAAGCCAAGCGGCAAGGATCTTTACTACAAGTTCGAACCTGGTCCCTCCATTCCACAGCATACAAAAGGGCCCTGAATAATGCGAGTGTTTGATTTTTATAGCCTGAGAGTTACAGGGGAACAAAGAAATTCTTTTGGTTCCCGCTTTTTCAGTAAAACTTTGAACGGCTGTCCCCTTATCGGAGACTTTCCTGGTGGTGTTTGTACTGGGCTCAGGAAGTTTGAGAGATATATGGCGATATGTGGTGAGATGGGAAGATGGGATGTGTTTGTACTGGGCTTGTTTGTTTTGAGCCCGGGGCTGAGGAATGTGCCCGGCTCCTTTCATGAGTGCTTAGCAAATTATTGTGGTTAACTTTACCAATGCCTTTCAAATAATATTTTGAAATTTTCCCTGAAAGGATATTGAGGAAAGCCAAATGTAAAAATTATTGTTTTTTTTCCTTGGGATTTGCATGTTTTGAAAACGTTCTCAATTGTTAGGGAAGTCAGCTGTAAAACACAGGCTAAATATACTTTTGTCTACCAAGAATTCCCTTTACTTGTCTGTTTCGTGATTTGTTTAATCTTTCTTAGTTATGCATGTACCATTTTACCATAGTTACCTGGAGATATTCTTGTCTCTGCCTTAGTTTGGCAGGCTTTTCAAGTGGCTCACTGAGCTACTGTTTCTATTTCTTTTAGAAAGTTGTGGAGGCATTTATTACTCTCATAACTGCCTCAAAATCTCAAGCACATGGCCTAGTTAAATCGTCTTGAGGTTCTGCCCATATGGTTGCAGAAGGATATTAGTCATTGGAAAAAATGGGTCTAAAATGATAATATTCAAAGATGTTTTCCAATATTCTTGGCAATCTTATTCACTAATTTCCACGAACATTTAATTAGCAAGAATTTAAAGAACCTTGTCTTAGTTTCCTGCTGCTATAATAGAATATCACAGACTGGATAATATATAAAGAAAGGAAATTTATTGGGCTTATTGGGCTTATAGTTCTGGAGGCTGGGAAGTCCAAGAGGCATGACACTGGCACCTGGCAAGGGTCATCCAATGGTGGAAGGCATCACATGGTGAGCAAGGACGAGACAGAGAGAAATGGGGCTGTATTTATCTTTTTATCAGGAGCCTACTCTGTGATACTAGCCCACTCTCATGGTAACCACATTAATACATTCATAAGGATAGAGCCCTCATGGCCGAATTATCTCTTAAAGGTCCCATCTCTTACTACTGTTACAATGGCAATTAAGTTTCCAACACATAAACTTTAGGAGACATAGTCAAACCATAGAAATCTTAAACTTCAAATAAACAGGGATTTTTTTTTTAGTAGCACAGTATAAAATGATAATAATAAATAAATATAAAAAAGTTCTGAAGTTCTTTTTAGATAGATAAATCATGGTTACTATTATCTTCTTAGTTACATTTCATTGCACCCTATTTTCTGTGGTATTATCAGTCAACATATTATATATAGTAAGACACATTGAATTTTCTGAGCTTGCCAGGGCATCCTGTCCCCTAACAGTTTTTGATAATGATTTATCAAATGTGTACTCTTTAGAATTTTAGCTGTCAGTAACAGTTGATTTTCACAACTTTTATTAGACTATCCATGATGTTTTTTGGAAAGGTAGTTAAAAGGATAAATACATCAATTATCATAAAATTATCTAGGAATGCTTTTAAATACATTTGACATAATACATTAACAGTAAAAGCAAAGCAAATATGCACCTAATAAGCACAAAATAAGATTAATCAGAGAAACGTGTCCTTGCTGTTTTGGGGAAGAGTTATCCAGATCTCAGGTAAGGTACTTTTTGTGGAGATAAACTTTTGTTTTATGAAACTTGTAATAAGATAACAATCAAGGCATTTTTGTGGCCATGTTTACATATATGAGCAAGTAATGGCAAGTGAGATACTAGTTTGGGGCTTAAATAAGATAAAAGTAGTTAAACTTTATTAAAATGCACATATTAAAATAAATTTTGAAAAACATTGTATTCGAATATTGTATTAGGGTTCTCTTAGACAACTCATAGGTTACCCACACACACACATGCATACATATATATACAGGAGTTTATTAAGTATTAACTTACATGATCACAAGGTTCCACAACGGCTGTCTGCAAGCTGAGGAGCAAGGAGAGCCAGTCCCAAAATCAAAACTGAAGAACTGGAGTCCGATATTCGAGGGCATGAAGCATCCAGCACAGGAGAAAGATGTTGTTGGGGAGGCTAGGCCAGTCTCTCATTTTCAAATTTTTCTGCTTGGTTTATAGTCACTGGCAGCTGATTAGATTGTACCCACCAGATTAAGGGTGCATCTGCCTTCCCCAGCCCACTGACTCAAATGTTAATCTCTCTCTCTCTTTTTTTTTTTTTTTTGAGACGGAGTCTGGCTCTGTCGCCCAGGCTGGAGTGCAGTGGCACGATCTCGGCTAACTGCAAGCTCCGCCTCCCGGGTTCAAGCCATTCTCCTGCCTCAGCCTCCCGAGTACCTGGGACTACAGGTGGCCACCACCATGCCCGGCTAATTTTTTGTATTTTTAGTAGAGACAGGGTTTCACTGTGTTAGCCAGGATGGTCTCGATCTCCTGACCTCGTGATCCACCCGCCTCGGCCTCCCAAAGTGCTGGGATTACAGGCGTGAGCCACCGCGCCCGGCCTCAAATGTTAATCTCTTTTGGCAGCACCCACACAGACATGCCTAGGATTAATTCTTTGTACCCCTCAATCCAATCAAGTTGACACTCAGTATTAACCATCACAAATATCATAACAAATCGTGTGAAAGGAGGAAAGGGGAATAGTTTTACATTTCAAATATAAGGGGTCCAAGATTCCCTTTTATAGTTATAAAAATTAGAAATTTTTAAATGGTATGAATCACTTATTTCAAATAGTTGTGTTTATGATGCTTTTGTAATATATATGCATAAGTTTACCTATATATTTATATATGTGTGCATGTACGTATAATGTATAAATACACAAAGGCACTCATATCTACATAATGATACATGATTCTTTGGATGAATTAACTTTTACATTTTATGCATACACTCTTATTGTGTTTCTTGACCAGTGCTTGGTCACAGGGATCAGGACAAGTTAGAAGGGAGGCTATGGGAGGACACTGTAAAATATTAACACAACTTAATTCTGCAGAAAGGCCAGTTCACATAGGAAGATGGTGTCCTCTTAGGGTGCCCTTACCCAAGCTGTGTTCCCCAATTGCTTAGGACAGTCTTCCATGTCTAAGTTTGTCATGTGGCAAACAATCAAATTTACCTGGTAGTCCTAGTGATTTGCAGAGCTCACTGAAATGCCATCGTTTAAAAGCATCATTTTAAATTTATTGTCCACTGATAGATCAAAAGATAGAATACCTTATTCCAAGAGAAAAACTAAAGACTTCTATTAGAAAAATTTAGGTTTAGCACTTCTAAGTATCACTATACAACATTTTGAAAAATGTTTTGAAAAAACAGTTATAATGCTTAGAAATATTTAGAAGAATATAAGCACACACATATTGTGTTGAAACATGTTACCTACACTTTCAATGCAGGATGCTTCTTCTCACTATGGGGCAGCACTTTGTGAATTTTTCTGTTTCACAGTATTCAGAATTCATTAGAACATGTTTGATTAGAATGCACATGAGGCAAGCAAAATTAGCACAGTCTGTCTATCAAGCCACGTAGATGGCCTTGCAAAGAGCTGAATGCTAGTATATCTAAGAATATGAGATTATATGTATGATTCATGGTGGAAATGTCTCCTTTGTTAGATAAATTCCTGCAAACCAATGCCTGGAATGCCCTCTCTGCCTACTCGAATTCTATTAGCCCTTTAACATCCATTTGAATTCTTATCTCATCTACAATATCTTCAGCAACTCTGAAGCCTCCATTGTCCTCTCCCTTTTCACTTCAAGGCTGTCTTGCATTGTTATGTAACTATTTCATGGGCCTAGATCTCATTTTTCTCAATAAAGTTTAAGCTGTAGAAAGGAATTCATATATTTCCTTGATTTCTTTTAAACACTTAACACATTAAGAACATAAAACATACCCAGTAATTACTTAAAAAAAAAAAAGACTAAGTAAAAGGGACAATGAAAGAATAATAGAAATAAAATGAATTTGTTTATCAGCCAGAATTTTGGGTGGGTCCTCCTCATAGCTATGTATAGCAATCTATAATTTCAGTGCTATTTCTACCTACTTCTAATAAAAATATTCCCACAGTAAAGGGGCAGGGGGAAATTCCACCATTTTGCAACATTTTGGTGATTAGAATTGTTGAGGTATGGTTTTAGACAGAGTTTCCTTCTTATTCTTGGGCTGGTGATTTCAAGATTCATTTGTGGGTTTTAGGTCACATTCTCCCCAAATCTCATTTTTGCTCAACACAAGAACAGTAAGAGTAAGCTGGGATGCCTTAGTGATATGGCCTGGAACTCTGCAGCCTACATAATACTATCCCTACCTTCAGGTATTAGTGTTGCTAATAACATGCTCAACTGATTCATTAAAACAAAGGACAAAAAAACAAACAAACATAAAATCATTTTCATAGAGCTTAAAGAGACTATCCAGAGAGACATTTATAAAGTTACCATTATAAAATGCTTCACACTAAGAAAGAATTCATTACAATAATTTGGTTGTAAATTGTGTAAAATTCTTTTTCCCTCCATCAATTTTAGATTTATTGGTCGGAGCCTTGTAAGTCACACTGACAAAAGACAGGTTAACAAGAGAAAAACAAGCAGAAGTTTATTACCATGTATATCCCTCTTATTCATGGGACTATTCAGGGATGAGTAACTGAAAGAGGAGGTTAGAACTTCAGCTCACATAGCATCTTAACAAAAGAACAGTACATTTTTAAAGAAGTGACAAGACAAAGGAAAAGGACTTTGAGTTTCTAGGATGGCAAATGATGGGAAAGCAAATATATGGGGGAACTAATGGAAAATAAGGACTATTTAGTAAAGCTTGTCATGCAGATTCCTCTGGTGCCCTCTCTTGACTGATAGGTCTGGAATAGTCTTTAGTGATTAACTTCTGTCCTTCCAGGTAAGAGGGGAATGAAAATAATACCTTTATATATTTATCTCCTGCTTTTAGGCAAAGGGGGAGAGCAGAGAGCTTTTCTTGGATCTGCTTCTTCTTGATTGCTTTCATCTTGAAATAATCTTTATACCATATTTTTGGCATATTTTGGCATAATATGGCACATAATCCTGACATGGCATATTTTGGGGTGCCATATTCTGCTACCCTCCAAATTGTCTCTACCTTTCTATTATCTTAGCAGATAATAGTACAACCTCCCAAATTTTGGTTTCCTTCTGTGAGGAAAACACAGTTTGTGCTGTGACCAGTATTGTAGCTCCTGGGGAAACCTGTGTGGTCTCCTCTCTCTTCTCCCTGCTACTGCAATACTAACAAAAAGAATTTTAAACCATAAATTGAATCTTAAAGCAATCAAGTACAAATCAGAGTTAGGAAAAGTTTTAATCAGCAGGTAGAAAAAAGATCTAGTGTGCTTTTATTTTTAAATTTTTCATTAATCCACTAAAGCCCAGCTTGTTATTTTTCCCTTGTTTCATCTAAAATTACCCTAAGATGCTGGCATGACCTCTAGGGTGTGACTAAAATGTGTTTGAGTCTTTATTTGACATTTAAGCCAGCCATGAAAATTAGCATTGTTTTATAGCTCCAGGGAGCAAAGAAATCATCCTGAGTCTGAAGAATTTCTGTGGCTGTAACTTGGAATTTCATACAAATTTGACCTGTCCAAGACTTGCTTTAATTATTCACTAACACCAGCATCTGGCTTTAACACATCTTCATGAGTATCATCAGAACTAGAGAAAAAAAATTCCCTTAAGAAATTTTTGGACATAGGTCACTCTCATGTTTGTTGCTAATAAAAATTTTAGAGGTCTTAGTAATCTAAAAAATATATATTTTACCTGTAAAGTGGTACTATCCAAAAGGAACTATACCAAAATACGTCAGACATAAAAGTTAAGAGGTTATAAAAATGTACATGCAATTCTCTTTTTGCTTGTTCTTAGTTTATTTACTGCTTGTTTTCAGATAGTCAGTCAGGTAGTTACTCTTTAGAGATGTAAAATAAAGTACGGACATGAAAAGTAGTTATTTACCAAAGGCAATTATCAAGTATCAAAACATGCAGAGTACTTACTGCCAGTTCAGGGAGACAACAAAACAATTATATGTAATACAGTAGCTTTTTAGCCCAATCTTCCAATAATTGCTTGGCCAACATGCTAAATTTAAGAGTTCTTTACCTCTTAAATTTGGTAGTCTCAGTAAATAAAATTTGTTTAGTTCTGCAGGGGCAGAAAGATGTGATACTTTGTCCCTATCATAAGGTCAAGGACAACACTTCTCTAATGAAAGAGCATTCACAACAGAAAAACATAACACATTTATTTAACCAAAGTTTTATATGACATGGAAGCCTTCAGAATGAAGATTTGAAGACCCAAGGAAAAACTGTCCATTTTTATGCTTAGATTCAATAAAGTGTGAACAGCCATGTAGAAGTGTTGTTAGACAAACAGGGAATTATCTAATAGTAATGAACTGAGTGGGGAAACCCAGCAATACCTGTCCAGATTCTTCTTGGCCTCACTGTTGTAACATCTCTTCACCCTCCTGGCTTATTTGGTATAGTTCCTTTTAGACAGTACTACTTCATAGATAAAATATATATATTTTGATTACGAAGACTACAATTTTTGTCAGCAACAAACATGAGAGTGTTTCTTCCTCCCTTGACCTACTGTTGACCAAGACTAGGTCATAGAATTTCTTTATGGCCACCTTCTAGACAGAAAGGTAGAGAAGGTTAGAGTAATAATTCTTGTTTTTATGGCCGGCTTTGGGGAAAAGGGGGTTTTAGTTTCTACGGCCTGCCCTGGGGAAGGGGAATTCTGAATTCTATGGCTGGTTTTGGGGAAGAATAAGGGGGTGAGAGGCAGGAGAGCAGGAGAAGGTCAGAGAGACCTTGGCTCTGACACTGCTACTGAGGCCTTCCAGTGTCCTTTAGTTCAAGGTGCTCGGCATGCGAAAGCAGCACATTCAGGATATCATTTTCTGAGCCCAACAGTTCCATATTCTGCCCCCAACTTGTTGCACATTGGAATTGTTCATGGACTTACAAAAATATTGATGCCATATCCCAGCCCTAGAGATTGTGACTTAATTTAGCTGTCCCCAACCTTTCTGACACCAGGGACCAGTTTCATGGATGACAATTTTTCCATGTACTGGGGCTGGGTGAGGAGATGGTTTCAGGATGATTCAAGTGCATTACATTTATTCTGCACATTGTAATATATAATGAAATAATTATACAACTCACCATAATGTGGAATCAGTGGGAGCCCTGAGCTTGTTTTCCTGCAACTATACGATCCCATCTGGGGGTGATGGGACACAGTGACAGATCATCAGGAATTAGATTCTCATAAGGAGTTCACAACCTAGATCTCTCGCATGTGCAGTTCACAATAGGGTTTGCACCCCTATGAAAATCTAATGTGACAGCTGATCTGACAGGAGGAGGAGCTCAGGTGGTAATATGAGTTAGCAATGGGGAGTGGCTGTAAATACAGATGAAGCTTCACTCACTCGCTCACCACTTGCCTGCTGTGTGGCCTGGTTCCTGACAATCATCTGGTCTTCTCACTGGTATTCATTTGTTCAATTAGCATTTGTTGAAATTCACATCTATGCCAGGTGCTAAAATTCATATCTGTGCCAATGGCCACGACCTGACAGTCATCTGGTCTTCTCACTGATGTCCATTCATTCAATTAGCATTTATTGAAATTCACATCTATGCCAGGTGCTATATTAAGTACTGGGAAATTAGTACAAAAAATATAGAGCTTGGAGATTCCAGTGCAATGGTAAAAATGGACTAGAAAGGAACACACTGGGATAACTACTGCAGAAAGGTCAGAGGTTAAGTCACACTACCTAGGGGGTGGAGGGGATTGTTGGAAAGAAAGAAAGGGTCAGGAAAGGTTTTGTGGAGAAGCTGTAGTGTTGGCCTAACTCTAGAACTGAAGATAAAGAAAAGGAAGAAAATAGATGTAGGAGAAGAGAAAGGGTATCTTAGAGAAATGAAACAGCATACGTAAAAGCCTGGATGCATTAGAAATCAACTTGCAGCCAGCCTCTCATCTTATGTTTTCTCTAACTTATCTTGTATATCATTGTTGAAACATTTTTCTCACAGCACTGTATTACACCCATCAATTTCCTCCTCAAAAATACTCTGGATCCTTACTAATAACAGAATGAATTCTGCACTGCTGACCTGACATTAGGGCATGCCAGCTCCTCCTCTAAAGCATTTAAACTGTCCTCTTCATTGTCTATCTGAAGACCCCAGGTATGTTTTCATCTCTTCATTTTTGTTTTTATCATTCCCCTGCACCAGAATGTCCCTCCTACTCCTTTGACCATGTAACTGAATCCTCCCTTTGTTCAGGGTTCCTTGATACCACTCCATCTCTCATCTCAATCTTGTAGCATTTATGTTTACTTTTACTATTCTTGTTTGTTAGTAATTAGATGGTGCCCTAAATATTTATCTATATCTTTATTTTTAATGAAATTGTAAATTCCTTACAGAAAAGCATAGGACCACATTCCTTTATCTCTCTTTCTGCATATGGTACAATGCCTTAAAATAAACAAAATTTATTTTTATTGCTGATAACAAAACTGAATGACAATAATATAATGAGTTTGGAAAATGGAGAAACCAAGCATTTGCATAATTGCCTAGTCTTTGATCATTGATGCACACTACTTTTACATGATTATAACAGAGTATACAAATTGTTCTGTATTCTGAAATTTTACTTGACATAGTACCATCAACATTTGCTATGAAAAATAATAAATATCAGCTGGGCAAGGTGGCTGACACCTATAATCCCAGCACTTTGAGAGGCCAAGGTGGGCGGATCACTTGAGGTCAGGAGTTCGAAAACAGCCTGCCCAAAAGGATGAAACCCTGTTTCTACTAAAAATACACAAAAACTAGCTGGGTGTAGTGGCACAAGCCTGTAGTCTCAGCTACTCGGGAGGCTGAGACATGAGAATCTCTTGAACCCAGGAGGCAGAGGTTGATTTGAGCCAAGATTGCACCACTGCACTCCAGCCTGGGCAGACAGAGTGAGTCTCTGTCTCAAAAAAAAAAAAAAAAAAAAAAAAAAGATAAATATCTTTGGATAATAACTAAAAGCATCATTTACCTGGTGTGCCAGGTACTGCTTTGCTTACACTGTTTCAACTTTTGTATGTATGTCCTTATTCCAATTCCATGAGGTAACACAGGTGTTATCCTGGGGAAACTGGGAACACTGAGCTCAAAAAGAGTAGAGCTGTGCCACTTACTAGGTGACCTTGGATACTTATTTTACTTAGCGAATCCTCAGTTTCCTTATTTCTGAGATGGGGATAATAATGGTTCCCACCTTTCAAGATTTTGAGGGGATGAAGTGAGATGATGGACACGAATAGTGCCTGGCAGATGGCCAACACTCAGTGTGCTTTTAGCTCTTGCTGCCGTCACTGTTGCTGGTCCCATTTTACAAGTCAGGAAACTGGATCAAAGGCATTTAATAACTCTCCCCAAATCACACACCTGGTGTGTGACAGAGCCAGGATTCAAACCCCTGTCCCAATTATGACATGAGATAGGGATCACAGAATTTAATACGATGTTGTCCAAGTGTAACATTTTACAATTTAGTGCTACAGAGAACATGTGCAGAGTTTTGAGAGAAAACACAGTTGAATATCTTCAGATTATCTTCTGCTTGGAGAGAAAGAGAAATTGAGAGAGATAGAGAGAGAGAGAGATTCCCAGGGGCCCGAGCTCTCTGCAGCAGCACGGCATGGCTGGGTCAGGGCTCAGGATAGAATTCCTGACTGCCTCCTCCCAGGCGGTGTCATAACTGGGGCTTCTGAAGCCCAACACCTGGGCCCTCTCCTTGGGTCTCAAATGGAGGGTTGAATCCTCTCATGCTCACTTACTAACAAGAACAATTCCCACTTTCAATGGGGTAACAGTCTGAGGGGAAATGGGCTAGGGTTTTGCCTGGAAGTATCTAGTTATTTCTTAACTTTGTAGTTTGGAGATTCAGCATAAAAACTGAAGTCAACCCTATAGTACTATTGCTGCTTATACAGCCATCCACCCTTATCAGAGGGGAATACCTTCCAAGGTTCCCCGTGGATTCCTAAAACCAAGGATACTACTGAACCTGATTGCTGTCAATCAGAACATATTCCTGTTTATGTCTTTCACCCACACATTTAATGCCTTTTCTATCTTAACTAAGCACTTATCACACACTGTGGCCATAACTTTTGCAGTTTGAAGTACAACAGAAAAACTAGCAAGAATTTCTTTTCCCTTCTTCACAATTTCAGGAAGAGAAGACGTCTTACCATAGATCTTAGCAACCTCAGCATACTTTTTTTTTCTGCCCTCATTAGGTTGAGAACTTTCCCTTATTCACTTAAAGGAAGCACTTCATGGCTTCTCTTTGGCATATCCAAATTGCCAGCATCACTAAACTTATGCTTTGGGGGCATTATTAAGTAGAATAAGGGTTCCTGGAACATAAGCATTGTGATATTGTGACAGTCACTCTGAGAACCCAGAGGGCTACTAACAGGAGGAAAGTGCAGACTGTGTGGATTTGCTGAACAAAGGGAAGATTCGCTTCCCAGGCTGGACAGCACAGGATGGCGTGAGATTTCATCATGCTACTCAGGACAGCACACAATTTAAAACTTATGAATTGTTTATTTCTGGAATTTTCCATTAAATATTTTTGGACTGCAGTTGACTACTTGTAACAAACTGTGGAAAGCAAAACTGCAGATAAGGGGGAACTACTGTAATAGTTACTGCTTATACTGCTCTTGCTATTTGCCATGGACTAAGCTAAACACATTACATACATTATTTTCTATAATGGATGTGACAATCCTACAGAGTAGCTACTATTATCTCCATTTTACAGATGAAGCAACTGGGCATCTTAACCATTCCAGCTACTGCCATGAGCATTTGCCTTAGGAAAAAAATGTGTTTTGAATAATCACTTCCAGTATTTGGGATGATTTTCAACAATTCTACCAGCCTAACTATGAAGTTATATTATCTAGGAGGCCTCTAGTTCTTATTTTTAATCTTTGTACCTTCGAGTAGCTTCTTACCTCTGTAACTCACTCCCACAGTAATATTTCAGGAGAAGCCAGATTCTCTGGACTATTGGTTAAATTCTTTTAAATGGCAGTGTTTGTTATGAAAAGACTTTTCATTCTTCTGGTCCCTTCACTGGAAACAGCTAGAAAGTACAAGTTTTGATTACAGTTGCTTAAACACCAGTTTTGAAATGTCTTTCATTTGCTTGAGCAATAAATTTGTTGCTCAATCATACTATCAAATTGAAAACAAGAGGAAAGGAAAGTCAACCTAACCTAACCCAAAAGGGGAACATGTTTCCTGGGATGAGAATGTGTCAAAGGCAGCATAGCATGACCTAACACTTCTGTGTAATCGTGGTTGTATCATGTGTTATGGGTAAATTATCTGTTTTGTAAGTTAGTCCAGTGTGTGCTTCTTCAACTAACTGTGAAAGCATTCTTGAAAGACCATGAAACCTTATTATTCTAATTACCAACACAACGGATTGATAAATGAATGATGAGGCCAGGTATTATTGTCATTAAATAGACCTCGCTCAATTATTTATCAATGAGTCTGGGGTTACAGCTCAGAGAGCTGTGCATATTGTAGCACGGTTTGCTTGAGCTCTGAGACCTGAAGACCAGATTACAGTCTTGGCGGGTGGCTTTTGTTGAATGCAATTCAAGGGGGTGGTACACATTTGTTTCAGTCAGACATTTGGATGGTTTGAGGCCAACAGATATTCAAAGTTTATCCACAAAAGCCTATTTCATTTTAACTATGTAGAAAAATCTCTTTAATTTATTCAGATAAATACAAATGAGTAGGAGAATGGATTAGCTGTAGAAAATCATATATGTAAAGATGTTTTCTTGCATCTTAGTGTTCTAAAGACTGTTCTTTATTTTCTTAGATTCTGCTATCTGTCATGGACACTTCAGTGTTCTGTATTGATCAATGTTTATCTTCATATGAGATTTGTTTTTGTATCTTGTTTCTAATTGTACAATGAAATATGTTTTCTGGTTAAGGAATACGTTATCAAGGAGGATAGAATTGGGTGATACTAGTTTTTTTCCATCCTGAAATCATGCCAGCTCATTGCAAAGGTCAGCCCTCAAAATAGTATTAAGGCATGCCCTCTTCTTGAGTCTCTGATACCTTGCAGCCCAATGTCCCTTCTTGAAGGCCTGTCACCTGCAAGAGTACTTTCTTACATCCTATGAGCATCAGATATGGGGGATGAAGAATCTCTTCTTGCTAAACAATTATTCTTGGTCCACCCTCTGCCCCCTGGCTTTATTTTAAACCCATCCCCAACATATCTGATGAGTTGAGTCTAGTAATTCTGTCTTCAGTGGGCTATGGGGAGCAGGGATTAGCTAAAATGGCTGTTCAGGGACCTCTTTGGTATAAAACTTGGGTGGGGGGTGCTGGCAGGGATCTCTCAGAGAATGAAGGAGGGGATAGAGCATTACAGAAGAAAAGAAATTCATACCTGAGATTATGTAATAGATAATAGAGTCTGGACTTTGTTTAAAAACCAGAATCTAAGATATGTATGTTGAGGCTAGGGCGGGGTAGTAATTGAAAGAGAAATATGAAACTATACCTAGCGTCAAGGAAAACTAACAGTAATTGAAGAGACAAAAATAAAACTTGTTTATATTGTTCAAAGGAAAATGATATTTATAACATCTGACAAAAACTTTATTAATGCCATGTAGACAGGGTTTTATATTATTAACTGAGTTTATAATTAATTTTGTACTGATTTTAATTTGACTGTTACCTTGGCTTCCTTCTCTGTCTCTTAAGTTTTGCTAGTTTAATGTTCATGAGCTCACAATATTAAAAATCTTGGTAGAAATATGGAGTAGCTGTTTCTTTACATCCTGTTTAGAACAAAGTTGTGCTTTCGAATTGACCACTTATCTAGAAAGTGATATAAATCTAATAAGCAAAACTGGATGTCTTTTAAATTATCTGTTAAATAACTAGAGCAGTGGAGATGTCCTGAAAATGAGCACTTTATTACATTTGAAAAACAAATTTTAATTTTACTACTAAGAAGAATTTCCATTTCTCTATTTATATGTGTTCATTATTCTAGAGATTAATATGATAACTCCTACGTATACTTAGTTTTATGAATTTCAAAATTCTTGATGCCAAATAACTGAAGTATAGTAAATTCTGCCGTAACATGATGTATGGGTTCCTAAAAATCCCGACACTATGCAAAATTGGGCAATAAAAACACATTTTACTAAAAAAATGGGGATAGGCACACAATACCTAGAAACATCACTAGTGGCACATTACAAAAAATATGGGAATTTAGTAACAATGACAGCAATATTTTACACATGTTAATGGTTAAGAAATTTACAATAAATATGGCAGTTTACTTTGAAAAAGACCTAACGTTCCCTGTGGAAGTTGGCCTTCAAAAGGGTGCAGCTTGTGAGTTTTTGAGAAGTGTTGGGAGGAGAGTCGTTGTTGTCCCAGTTGTGAGCAGGTGGGGCTTTTCTACCTGTGTGGGGAAGTGCGGTAGCTGATGGATATGGTATGTGGATTTTGTGTATTCCTACGCTGCTTGATTTAGCTGGGTGCAGTTTTCTGCATTTACCTGGTATTTCTTGTGGATAGAATCACATATAAGCAAATCCCAAACTTGTGTTATGATCAAATTGTTCCGTAATATATCAATCACGTTAGAACAAGGTCATAGTTTCAAAACCGGCATTGCCGTAGAATTGACTGTGTAATAATCCCTTCAACACGTTCCCATCTATGATCCCACCTTGTTCTTGCCACCATCTTAGCAAGCAGGGGTGCGATTGCCTGACCATTTGTTTGTTTTCTGGGAAATCTTGACCTATTAAAAGCCACACAGTTCCTGAGGAAACCTGTGTCAGACCTTGCCTAGGTCTGTGTGAGTCTGAGTCAGGTGTGCTTTCCTCTGAAAAATCAGACACTCATGTATGTGGGACAAAGAGCATCAGAAACATGGGCAAGATCATAGAGACAGATCCCAGAGACTGGATTAGAACCCAACTTGCTTGATTTTCTGCTTAGAGGCTTCAGTTCACCATTTTAGAAAGTGCCTGCTGGCTGCCACCCTCCCTCCTGTCTTATCACCTCTAAAAGACATTGTTAATGCTTAGATAGGATGTATTTTCTTCATTGCATGGATCTAAAAACCCAGCCATGAGAACTTAGTTTTTAATTTTTGCCATTGCTTTATTGGATATTTTAGAATGTGCAAAAGATTTTAGAAATTGTTTTTCAACTAATTTTACCAGCACAGAGGTAGTGTCAAACGTCAGGGTGTTTGACAACAAGGCCAGTCTAGTCTATCAATTGAGTTTCAGAGAAGATTAATGATAAAGGGTGCAATCTCAAAGTCTGGGAATGACTTTGCTTTCAAGCATTAATTATTGTGGAAAATAAAATTATTAGATACTCCCTTGTCTACATCTACCCCAAACTATGTCAATCGGCTCTATTTCTAGAAGGTTTACATTTATTAAACACTCCCTGTGGTCAATGCAATGGTCAATGCTATGGAAGCTACAACAAGACAAGATATTGTGTCCGCTATCAGGAAACTGATTTGGGAGTTCTGTTTGATGACCGAAGAGAATCTTTACCACTGTGCCTATATTTTTATGCCAGAATATGGGTGGGTGCACATGTACAGGTGAATAATGAGGCCCCACTCCCTAGTATTCGTTAAGTTAGCAGGTGTGTGCTGTTTTTTTGGTCACCGTGTATTGCAAAATTCTGAGTTTGGCACTGATACTAAGGAACATCTTACAAAAAAAATTCCCCACTGACCCTTCTTTTTTTTTTCTTTTTGAAACAGAATCTCACTCTGTTGCCCCAGGCTAGAGTGCAGTGGCACAATCACAGCTCACTGCAACCTCCGCCTCCCAGGTTCAAGTGATCCTCCTGCCTCAGCTTCCCCAGTAGCTGGGACTACAGGTACACACCACCACGCCTGGTCGATTTTTGTATTTTTAATAGAGGCAGGGTTTCACCATGTTGGCCAGGGTGGTCTCGAACTCCTGACCTCAAGTGATCCACCCACCTTGGCTTCCCAAAGTGCTGGGATTACAGGTATGAGCCACTGTGCCTAGCCAGACCCTTCATTTTTAAAAGTTGACTTTATATGTTAATAGGAGTTTAATTATACTCATATGTTGAAGGGTCTTGTCTGTAAAACCACATATTCCAGGAGCCATCCAACTGAGGACAGCATTGCACTTGTGGAACCACAATCCAGGCTTGGGTTATCTGTTTCTATCATGACAGAGGCTACTCCATCACTTAAACTATATGTTCTGCAGCCCCCGAGAGCTGAAGACAAGCCTGGATTGCCTCTATTTGTAATTTTCTTTTTTGTAAATTTTTTTTGGTAAATTGTTTTTCTAACAAACAACAAAAATGACTGTCCCAGTCAGTTCAAGCTGATAGAACAAATGGCCATAGACCGGGTGGCTTAAACAACAGGCATTTATTTCTCACAGTGCTAGAGGCTGAAAGTCTAAAATCGAAGTGCCAGCATGGTCGGGCTCTGGCAAGGGCCTTCTCCCAGGTTGCAGATGGCTGGCTCCTTGTGTCTTCATGTAGTGGAAGCAGGGCTAGCTAGCTCTCTGGCCACTACTTACAAGGGCACTAATTCCATTCATGAGGGTTCTACCCCCATGGCCAATTACCTCCTAAAGACCCCACCTCCAAATACCATCATGTTGGAGATTAGATTTCAACATACAGATTTGGATAGGGACAAAAACATTCAGTCTATAACAATGATCAAATAAGGTTACAAAAATTGTAGTGTATGTAGCATGCTTGCATTATGTTTTGATGAATTAATGTTTTTTATTATGCATACCAAAGAAACTAATGCAACTGCTGTAAATGTATAAATATTTGGGAGTAATGTTAAAGTTTACATTTAAAGCCCTTTCAAAATGTGAGGCCGAAAGTATTCCTTTTCTCTCTCTTTCTCTTCTCAACCCCATTTACTTTACAGAATGATTTTTCTGTTTTAAGTCATAATTGCTTTTTTTTACAGGATTAAGTACCAGGTCATTAAGTGTGTTCTATGTCAGTTTGACCTAACCGCTCTGCCCTTTTCTTTTTTCTAAAGGAATTCTTTAAAAAGAAGAAGAGGAAGTATTTTAAAATAAACATTTGACTGCCAGAATGTGATGTAAACTTCAGATTCAATTCTACACTTGATAGAAATGAAAAGAACTAGTGTTCTCTATTTTGACATTTAGCATCAATTCCCTTTCAGTGATTCCAGCTGATTAGTAGGTGAGACTAAAATATCTTACTCTTCCTGGTCAGCATTTAAAAATTTAAACATGGATTGAAAATCTCTAGGTTATGAAATACAGTCTAGGTTCACCTGTGAAGGATCTAGAAGAAATAAGACTGCAGACCTGGTAAATTCAAATGTCCACTACTTCTATATTCTAGTCATTGCAACTCACCTCCTTTTATCCCTTATGTTATTTTTATTTTCTCAGGGAGGCAAAAAAATTTGTGAGTGAAAATGAAGGGGCTCTTGGGAAAGGAAAAGGAAAACGGTGGTTTGCATTTAAGATGATGATGGCCAAGGTAGGTATTTTTATAGTTGTCTGGTTTATGGCATATTGCCTCTAAGAAGAACATTGGTTCTTTTCTAAAGGGGTGAAAAAAATCTTACATTTTGTATATATAAAACACAAATACTCATACAGTATATACACAGTATATCTGTGGTATTGAAATTTACAGGGGAGATTTAAAAAATTGTTCTTAGAAGAGTTAAAATGAAAAATAAGTCAAGAAATACAGATTTATGGCAAAAGACTTACTTGTGTGACTTTAGCACTTCCAAATATAAAAGATTGCATCCTTTTTCATTTTCATTCTCTGGAAGTGAAGGGGTTCTGGTCAAGTTGTTTTTCTCAAAGTATCTGTATAGTTTTTTTCTACCAGGAACATCAACTATACATTGGACAGAAAATAAGAAAACAATAAATGATATACTGATACAAATATAGATTTTGGGGAAAGACAGAAAAGCAACTAACATTTATTTAACACTTACTATGTGCCAAGCACTGAATTGAATTCTTTTATAAAGTTATATTTAATTCTTACAGTAAAGTAGGAACATAGATATTATTATCTCCTCTTTATAAATGTTATACCAACTGTAAGCTAAATGTATTCCCATAAAGTTTTGTGAATAAAGTTCATATATCCTAACTTTCATATATATATATACTCACATACAATAGATTAATTTTGTCTGTTTCTACAGTTTAAATAAATTGAATCATATAGTATCTATGCATTTGCTTCTGGCTTCTTTGATGCAATGTTATGTTCACAAGATATATCCATGTTGTTGTGGGAGTTATAGTTCATTTTTATTCATGTGTTGTAGTCTATTGTATAAAGATGCTGTGACAATGTATTTACCCATTCTATTGTAGATGGACATTTGGGCTGTTTCTAGTTATGAGTAATCTTTTTTTTTTGTTCATTTTTAAAATTAACTCATACACAATTACTTGTCTTCTGGTTTGTTGAAACAATAGTGCAGACATTTGCTACAACAATGACTGTTAAAATGGCTGGCCACAAAATCTCCAGCAATACATTAATCCGAAGGGCATTCTTGATGAAGTTGACTAATTTTGCCATTTTCATCCACCTTATAGTATTTCAGGACAGCCAGCTTACCTTCCTTTTCTTATGCTTATTCTTCTTTGGAGTGGTGTAAGACTTCTTCCTTTTCTTAGCACCACCATGAAGTCTCAACACAAGATGAAGAGTAGACTCCTTTTGAATGTTGTACCCAGACAAAGCACATCCATCTTCCAGTTTCTTGCCAGCAAAGATCAGTCTTTGCTGATCAGTAGAAATTCCTGTCTTATCCTAGATCTTGGACTTTGCATTTTCTATTGTATCCAAGGGTTCAAACTCCAGAGTGATGGTCTTTCCCATAAGGGTTTTTAAAGAAAATCTGTGTTTTGGTGGTGGTTCCACTGCAGAAGGCAGATGGGAAAAAAAGCGTGGGTGATCTTTTGAACTTCAGACTTGTCTCATGCTATTATTTAGACAATAGTGCCTGTCCAGCTCCCACTTCATCCCAGCATTTGCATACATGCAAAATTCTCTGCCACATTCTCATTCTTCCTGGTGTCCTCTTGACCATGGATGACCCAACATTGGAGTTAAATAGAAAGAAGGCCTTTTGCAAAATGATTTTATGACTTGTTGTCTTCTCTTTCAATTAAGCTGACCAATCTGCCTCTACCAGAATGCAGTGTCTCATGTCATAGAACTTACCGTCTTGTATTGAACTCACCTATTTGTACACAGACTATCCTAGTAGATCAGAAGGCTTTCAAGACAGGACCTGGAAATAAAAGACAGAAAATAAAATTTATTTTGTTTATTATTTTTATTATTTATTTTATTTAATTATTCATATTGAGTCCTTCATACAATGAAAACTAATTAAACACATACTCTGTTCCAATCACCCTATTATGTGCTAATCCCCTGCTTTCTTATTGTCTTATATAATAAATAGCTGTTTCTGAGAGGCCAGCATATTTTCCATAAAACAGGGGATTGATAAACATTTTTTTGTTGAATTAAATTGGTCTGGGGTTAGTGGAGAACAGGGAAACAAGTGAAATCTACTGTTTCCCCCTTTGACTAGAAAGTAGTATTTGCTGCCAGAGAGACATTTCCAAGCTTACTGCATTGTAATGTTTTGAGGTGGGGGATAAACATCTTAACAAATCAAGAGGTTGGACTTTACTGTTGTATTTGACTTTCTTTTCAGAAATGGGCAAAATTCCTCCGTGATTTTGAGAACTTCAAAGCTGCGTGTGTCCCATGGGAAAATAAAATCAAGGCTATTGAAAGTAAGTGCTCATCAGATCTCAGGTGGAGAAGGTTGTCTTAGAGAAGTATCTCATAAGCTTATCAGATGCCTTTGTCAGTTTCTGGACTTTTGGGAAGACTGGAAACAAACAAACAAACAAACAAAAACCAAATAAACAAAAACTTTGTTTATGCCTGCTTTCGTCACTGTGAAGATTTGCTAGCACTTACCAAGGACAATACTGGGGACCCCACTCTCATGTTCTACCTTAGTCCAAAACATTACCATTCTAACCTGGTTTTCTCTCCTATACAGGGAAGTCACTATTGTGCACAATGACATTGAATCATCTTACTTGGAAGGCAGAGATTTTATTTTGGCAATGAACATGACATTGAGAATATATACTCTCATGAATGTTAGACAGTAATCAAAATGAACAATGTTTTAACAAGTGAAGAAGTCTTAGTCTGGGCGCAGTGGCTCACGCCTGTAATCCCAGCACTTTGGGAGGTTGAGGTGCGCAGATCACTTGAGGTCAGGAGTTCGAGACCAGCCTGGCCAGCGTGGTGAATCCCCGTCTCTACTAAAAGTACAAAAAATTAGCCAGGCCTGGTGCAAAAGCCTGTAGTCCCAGCTACTCAGGAGGCTGAGGCAAGAGAATCACTTGAACCCGAGAGGCGGAGGTTGCAGTGAGCTGAGATCACACTACTGCACTCCAACCTGGGTGACACAGCCAGACTCTGTTTCAAAAAAAAAAAAAAAAAAGAAAGAAAGAAAGAAAGAAAGAAAAAAAGCGAAGTCTTAAAACCTCATTTTCAAATCTCTGAAGTAGAATAAGCAATAGTCATCCAGGAGCTTGCTATCTGAATATTCACATTGTGCCTTTATTTTGTAGAATATTCATAGGAAGGAAGGAAGGAAGGAAGGAGAATATAGCCAATCAAAAACCTATTTAGTTCAGTGCTTTAGGCTTAGAATAAGGCAAATAAACATTTTAAAATATTGTAAATAAAAATAGTAAATTGTTTTTTAAAATAATAATCTAAAACAAGGGATAACATTTCAAACAATTTTGAGCACAATCTTGCCATATTCTGGTTTCTAACGGTTTCAACTAGGATCTGATTTTCATCCATTCCTCTCTAGATTGGAGGCAGGTTTTCCTGCTGGTTAAGTGTGGCGTTGTATAATTAAAATGGAGGCTCCATAGGGAGATAACACAGCTGATGGATAGCTTGCTGATATGATTGGGCATGTTTTAGGAGTGGCTAACCCTCGGTTCCCTGTCTCTCAGTATCAGATGGCAATTATTAAGTGGCAATGAATTAAAATACATCAGCTCATTAATTGTATCCCCTTCCACACATTCCCAGTGCCATTTCTTTCTTGCTTTAATTTCCTCCTTAACACTTACCGCTATCTAAAATGCTATATCTTTAATTTAATTTTTGATGTAATCTTAATTCATTTTATGTTCATTTCTCCCAATAGATGGGAAATTTAGTTTTGTTCACTCCTGCATTCCACTTGGCACTTAATAAATATGTATTGAATAAAATTACAGACAAACTCGCTAAATGTCTACCAATCTGGGAAAAAAAGAAAGGAATTTAGATACATCAAAACAGAGAAGACATCATGGATTTCTTAGGTTTCAACTGTACAGCTCAAATGTGGTAGGTTGAGAGGCATTGAAAAACAAAAGGCCATTTGGAGCATTACGGTCCTGATACAATATATATGGTAAGAACTCTGAATTTGGTCTTTGCTTTGCTACAGATTAGCTGTTTGACTTCGAGCCAGTCATTTAACTCCTCTGGACCTCAGTCTACTAATTTGTAAAATTATAGGGCTGAGTCTTGATCAGTTGTTAGATAAATCCCAAGAAATTTGTAATTAATGATGGGTAAATATATACATTTGAAAATTATTTTTAAAGCACACTAGAGCAGGTTCCAGCCTATCCTAATAGTAATATCATGCTCATTTGTGTTCCAATAGGCTATAGCCAGTGAAACAAAAACAGACAGAATTATTTTTATTGCCAGAAATTGCATGCAGCAAGAGTTACACATATGACCACCATCCATCATGAGTGTCATAGTAGAAAAGACAGATTGAGAGCTATCCAATAATAACCTTCAGTTATCTCCTCTCTTCTTCTCTTCTTCTAGTAAATTTGGAAAGCCACGCTGGAAAATTGAGGCAAATGTAGATTATTTTTCTTTCCATATATAATTTATGATTTGATTAGTTTGTCATGACTTCTTCACTGTTAATGGTGCTTTGTCTCAACTGTGAAGAACTGAGCTTCATTTTTTATTTTATCAATATTCACCACACCACCATTTATTGAGTACCACCATGAGTCAGATGCTCTACAAACATTGTTTCATTTAATCTTCAGTGTTCCTGCAATGTGCACATTAACCTTCCTATTTTATAGTTGTGATTAAATAACTGTCCCAGAATTAGTAGCAGAGCTGAAATATAAGGCAAAATCTGTCTGGGTTCAAAACGTATGCTTTTCCATGTGTTAGGCTGCTTTCTCCTTTAGGGAAGGTTTTATATACTTTTTCTTTTTAAATATGTTTTGCACCAGTTCATAAAAAGTATTCTATGAGGCCAATGGCAGGATGAGTAGTTATAGATTTTCTTGATCGTTATCAAGGAATTATTTTTCATTTTCTCATGTATTTACTTTTTAGTGAGTGATTTATTTAATTATATGTTTTGTATTCTATAAGATGCTTAATGTACTGATTTTAATGATAACCATGAGACTTTGGGCTATAGTATTAGTTGAAAAAATATGAAACCTATGTAAGAATATATTATTAGAGCATTGGATTGGACTATCTTATAAAAAGTGCCTTACTAAATATAGGTAAAGCATGTATCTGTGATCACCTTTGAAACTGAACTTAATGCAAAATGGGAAGAAATAGGACATGCAATGGATTTTCTAAGAGTTGAGGAATTTTGACCCCTACCACCTCTATAGTTTGGACAATCTGTTGAAATCTCTGGTTCTGTTTTCACATTTGGGGCTACTACAATATCTACAACATCTTGGGTTTAACTAGTCACTATACAAGATCATTTCCAGCTCAACATTCTATGATGTATAAGTTACAGTCAGTTTTACATGTATATGTAGGCATGTGAAATTCATTAATCATACTTTTGATTGATAAATCCTCAAAAATTTGAATGCAAAACAGATTTATACTAAGAGGGGACTATATAATTGCCTTCTCAAATTCTTTTCGAAATAAAGTTGGTTAAGTGTGTACCCTACTTATAAAATATATATTTAATTATAAAACGGATATAAATGCTTTTCTCTTAAATAAATGGCCATTTAATCTTACAAAAGGTTCAGAAGTATCATTATATTCCATTTCGACATCAGAATCATCTAATATATATCTTATTTAATCCTCAGAATAAGCCTGACATTATTGATTGACTGAGCAAATACTGGATGCCTAACATGTTTCTAGGCACTGTTGCTACTGCCAAAGACAGCAGAGACTCTACCCTCATTGATCTTACATCCAAATGTGTTAATGTGTGTATGCTTGGATGGGGAAGACAGAATATAATATAAGCAAATAAATAATGACGGTAATTGTGGATTGTAGTAAGTGGCATGGTCAAAAGAGGAGCTATTGCCTTCCATTCCCAACAGCCTTTCTAATCCACTTTGCCCCACTCTCTGCTCAATATCTAGATAATACCGAATAAGTATTTTTAAAATGTGGTTTTAAAGGAGTCCAAAATTAACAGCCTTTACTGAGTTTTCCCAAAGCTCTGTCCAATAATTTGCAGAATCAAGAGTGGGACCCAAATTAGAGTCTAAAATTCATACTGTTTCCATCTTGATTCCAGTAAGACCTAGATCTCTTTATTAGTGTGAAGTGGATTCTCACCTGATGACTCCCAACTCTGTTTCACTTAAAAAATAGATTTGATAATTCCTGCCACAGAGGATACTGTGACGTTATGCATCGCTTGGGAATACTGTGGGGTTTTACTGTCACGTCAGCCTTAAGGGGATCATGCCTAAAACTCGATGGTTGCTCCTGTGGACACATCTTATTCATCTCATTGAACTGTGTATTTTTCTGAAGCAACTGCATGTTTGTACCCCCAGGAAATATAATCTATACCCATTGTGATGCCAACATTATTATTAAGACCATAAATTTAATAATTGAATGTATTTCTAGCTGGGGATTACAAATTTTTCTCAGTATCAAAATCTACTTTTTCCTAATAGTAGATTACATAATCGAAATTATAGTTTCAGAAACCTATTTTTTTTCAGACAGGAAATAGCTTTGGATAGGCAAGCCAAAGCACAGGGCTTAAACCTTATGTTTCCTTGCTGCCCTAAGGACTCTAGAAAATACAAATCAAATTTGTCACATTTAATTCCCTACCCCTAAATAGTTTGAAAAAATTGTGCTTCATATTCTAGCCTAACATGATGGTATTTATATTGTAGTCACACAGCAGGTCATTTAATTGGTCTTTTCCCATTTACAAATACTCATATTTATCTGCTTGTCTTATTACCCATCTATTCAAGAGGAAATGATGTGTTATGACAGACTACAAATTACTTTGCCTTAATAATAAACAACCAGAAAGAGAGTTGAAATTTTAACTTTAATTTGAAAGAAACAAGAATATTCAGGAACAAGAATATGCTTAAGCATAAAGCCTCAGTTTAATACGTATCAGAGACTCTGTTTTTTTTTTGTTGTTGTTGTTTGTTTGTTTGTTTGTTTTTTGAGACAGAGTCTTGCTCTGTTGCCCAGGCTGGAGTGCAGTGGTGCAATCTCGGCTCACTGCAAACCTCTGCCTCCTGGGTTCAAGTGATTCTCCTGCCTCAGCCTCCTGAGTAGGTGGGATTACAGGCTCCTGCCACTATGCCCAGCTAATTTTTGTATTTTTAGTAGAGACGGGGTTTCAACATGTTGACCAGGCAGGTCTTGAACTCCTGACCTCGTGATCCACCTGGCTCAGCCTCCCAAAGTGCTGGGATTACAGGAGTGAGCCACCGCGCCTGGTTGAGACTCTGTTTTTATACATTAATAATTTACTATGGAAGCAGCATTTATCAGTCTGATTAAAGAAATAACAATTGGTCATTATGGGCATCAAATTTGTGAATCTGACTGACTTTAGCTGATTGATGGATATTATCTATACCTATTGTTTCAGAAACACATATTCATTGCATGTTTATTGTATATATCATAGTTTTAAGAAAATTAATTGAACTATGTTTTACTTAAAGGGCCATATAGCAGTGTGGTTAAGAGCGATCTAGATTTGGAATCAAACACCTGTAGCTCAAGACTGCCTGGTGTAGAAGCCTGGCTTCCTTGTTTACTAGCTAGGTAGCCTATAGATCTAAGTCTCTGTAAAATGGGAAAACAATAGTTTCCATTTCGTAGGGATTTGATGATCATTAAATAAGTTAATACATATAGATCAAATTGGTGTTTGAAACAATGATTCACTAAATGTTACCTATTATTAATCAACTTTTGATTCAGTCAACGACTGTGTTTAAGTTTTTGTTTCCTGATTCATAGTGGGACTAATAATGCTTAACCTCATTAAGTTCTAGTGGCAGCATAATGAGTTGATGCTGATAAAGTTCTTGGAACACATAACTGACCATCAAGATATGCTAGCTATTATTATTATTACTCATTTTGCTTCCTTACACTGCGAGATTAAGTATGTTAAAATTGCTATTCTTTTCATTTATGCTCTTTTAGTCACACTAATCAGGCATTTCTTTTTAGTGAACATCAGTTTTAGTTAACAACATCCGGTAGGGTAGAACCACTAGATAAAAGGGATAAAGAGGGAAGATTTCTTCTTTTTTATTTTTGTGTTGAGACAGGAAAAACTGGAGTTTTTATGACAACCTGTTGTTTCATTTTCTCTACTTTAAGATCTTCATTTGTTTTGTTATTGTGTTTTCTCCTCTGCTATTGACAGGTCTAGTGTGGAAGAAACTTTGTCTTCTGGATTTCTTAGTCTCTTCCACCTGTGGCTGGGTCTTTCCTATAATCATTCTAGTTTTAATGAAATCTATTGGCCTGCAATTCATTTTCTTTACACTTAGGATTCTGTAAAGACTCAACCTCCAAATAAAATAGTTGTGAAACCACTCTCAAATCTGAGAACTGGAGTTTGGAAGTTTTGGACTCTAAAGTATATTTCATTATGATGCTTAAGCATGTTGGAGGAGGGGATACTTTCTGAAACATCTTAATTCACTTCTCTCTTTTGCGTTTAAGTATATTTGTACCCTACACACAAGAAATTCATTTGTCAGGGATTGTGTGTAGGTGCTGAGAGGATGGGCCATGGCAATAATTAGAAAAACAAAAGCATAAAAAGTGAGGAAGGAAGAAAGGAATGGTGGGTTAGTATCCTATGTGCGGGATTTCATACTGGAAGATCTTACATGCGATTCCAGGGAAAAACTTACTTTGATATCTAGTGACCAAGGCTTTCCTCCAGTAAATGAGTAACTGTAATGAGTAACAAACTGTAAGTCCACTGCCTTCAATAAAACATGATGAGTGAACCTGGCTGAGCAGCCGTCAGGTAGTCGTTACCAGAGAATGTCGATAACGGCCATGAAATGGTATGAAGTCACTGGGAGCCAAGTGGGTGATCAGATGTCCTAGGAGAAGCAGACCAGTGCACCTGGTGACAGTGCTGGGCTGGGCTGAGGTAGGGTGGGGTGAGGTTGTGTATCAAAACCACATACCCTTAGAAACCTTATAGAACTCTGCACCCCTCGGCAATGTGAAATCAATCCAAATTCTCTTGTGAGCATAAAGAAAAATATTGACTTCAAAATCACTGATTTTTTCCAAAATATCCATTTAAAGATTGACTTCTTAAGTTTCTAAAAAAAACCTGCCACTGTTTTACGGGAATAAGAAAGATGGTAGGTAAAGAATAGACAAAGGGGCTGGGTGCAGTGGCTCACTCCTGTAATCCCAGCACTTTGGGAGGCTGAGGCAGGTGGATCACGAGGTCAGGAGTTGAAGACCAGCCTGGCCAACATGGTGAAACCCCGTTTCTACTAAAATTACAAAAATTAGCCAGGTGTGGTGGTGGGTGCCTGTAATCCCAGCTACTCAGGAGGCTGAGGCAGGAGAATTGCTTGAAACTGTAAAGCAGAGGTTACAGTGAGCCAAGATTGTGCCACTGCACTCCAGCCTGGGTGACAAGGGCAAAACTCCATCTCAAAACAAAACAAAAAAAGAATAGACAAAGGTCCAGAAATAGAGGTATTACTGTCCTGTGAAGCCGGCCTCATCTAAGTAAGTAGAGGCTGGAATTTGCTACCCATGAACCTTCCTTTTTCATTGATAATGCTTCCCCACTGATAATGTTTCAAAGCCAGAAGGCTCCAGAAAATCATTGGTCAATAGAGATGTTTAGCTGAATGTTAGCTGAATGGGACAGAACACATGGGCTGATGCAGCCAGGGACTGAAGGTGTTTGTTGTTTTTTCTTGGGCAACTGACAATGATAATTTGGAAGATTGGGAAAGCTAGCAACTTGGTGCTGAATCTTAAATGACCGTCAAAGAAACTTTTGCTTTTGTAAATCTATGAAATCTGAACCTAAGACTTAAACTCTTCATTTTTCTTCTTCCACTCTCTACTTTAAGAGGGTGCTTTTTTTTTCTCTCTCCCAATGAGAATTAACCAATCACTTTACTTTTCACTTCTGGGGGCAGGGGTGAGTTGACTGAACATTCTTGCCTATTGCCTATTCATTCCCCAAAGCTGAAGTGGTTTTTTAAAAGTCATGCTCATCACCCCTTCCTCTGGCCCTAATGCTTAACACCTGTCAATGACTTCTCCTTACATTTTAAATAAAATTCTCACTCTTTACCATGGGTTGAGAGGCCCCACACACTGTGGTTTGGCCTCTCCATCCTTATCTGTCACCACTTTCCCTCATTCATGTACTCCAACTGCACAGGCCTGAGTTTTATTCCTCAGTAGTCCCAAGCCCTTGCCCCTTAGGATCTTTGTTCTGGCTTTTTCCTCTGCTTGAGCTGCTCTTCCCCAGCTCAGCGTGTTGCTGTCTTTTCTTCAAACTTCAGCTCTCTGCTTAGATGACATCTCTGATGTTCTTTCCTTGACAAAACTTTCTAAAGCTACCCCTTTCAATACTTTCCCTTCCCTCCTGTAGGACCTGCTATTATCTCTATCTCTATCTCCTGTCATCTATATCTATAGCTAATGTCTATGTCTGTATCTCTATCTCTCTATCTTTCTATGTATCTTACATATTTGTTGTATCCATAGCTCACTAAAATGTAAGTTCTATTATAGCAGCACCTGTATCTATGACATTGTGCTTCACATGTAAGATAATTTCTGGCATAAGATGTGTGGAGTGAATGAATGAATTTCAGCTTTTATACCATCCCTGTAAAATTCCAGTAATGGGGGAAACAGCACAGAACTGCTGGTAAGATAACTATCCGTAAAGGATGTGGTAAACTCTTTTTGAGAAGAACATTGTTTGCCTGAGAAAAGGAGGAGAAAATAGCAGTAATTATAATTATAGTGATAGCTAATTACTAGCTAGGCACTGTAGTTACCTTTACATATATTTGCTCAGTTATTAGTATTAACTCAAGAAATAAAATGCACTCTGCAGGTGGCAATCATGGCTGCTCAGCAAAAGGCAGCTTTCCCTTGGATGGACTCTGATGTGGTAGGTCACATGCAGTCTGCATAACTGCATTCTACGTACCTTCTACATTCCACATGACAGGGAATGCTTCCATCATGATTAACATTTTCTCTTCCTGAATAGAGAGAAAAGAATGCTATAGCCTATAAATATAAAAATAACCAATGCCTCACAATTAATGGATTCATTTTGAAGGCAACCAAGACAAATCTCTTTTTGTTTGTTTGTTTGCTTTGATCTCTCTTCAAACTTTTTATTTTCTTTGTAATAGGTCAGTTTGGCTCCTCAGTGGCCTCATACTTCCTCTTCTTGAGATGGATGTATGGAGTCAATATGGTTCTCTTTATCCTGACATTTAGCCTCATCATGTTGCCAGAGGTGAGATCTGACTTCCAGTTTACAAAACATGCTGAAAAATGTTTCTCCTAGAAAAGTATTTATCTCTTCTTTAAAGTAGAATAATTAACTGGCTATTTTCACATCTTAGAGTCATAGGATTTGTAATAAGATTAACCTTCAAAATGGTGCCCATGGGCCAAAGCTCCCAATCCTTGCACTAAAGGGGGTGTAAGCCTCTTGAAATTATATAACTTATGTATAATTTCACATGTATGTTTAAATGTGTATTTTTATGTGGAAAGTTTCATGGCTTCTTTCAGTTTCCCAAGGGGGTCCCTGTTCCTAAATGTTAAAAACTGTTGTTCAAGAGGAAGACTTTGACACCTTGTGAGTTGTATTTCTTTATTTTGCCAAGTTAGCTTTGAAAGAAACGCTTCCTTAATGCAACTCAAAGCCTCCAGATTTTCTATACTGAAGAAACACAAAATGAACATTTTCCCCCTAAGATACAAAGTAAGATAACACCCACAACACACACACACACACACACACACACACACACACAAATAGTGGGATGGGATGAGAGTGGGATGGGATCATGAGGTCCAAAGTCAGAAACTAAAACAGATAGAGGGTCCAAATCAAAGAAGACAAAGCACTGAGCTGATGTGGGGAAAGGGTCAGCTGAGGCCAAAAAGCTAGACTGAGGTCAGAGCCTTCACTCATATGAAGTTAAATGATTCTGACACCTTTGAATGCTTACCTTACAGAAGTTGGACTAAGTTTTATTTAACCTACAAAGGACCTTTTAGGACCAGTATTTCAAAGCAAATTTGGTCCATACAGCATTGACAGCGGCCAAAATTTGGTGGTTCTGGGTGACTTTTTATCCCGATAGCTTCAAATCAGTGCCAGTTTCTATACTAAGCCTCCTATTAACATAATAATAATAATGCTTTACATTCATAAAGAGATTTGAGCTTTTAATAGTACAAAGCACTTTCACTTCTTTTACTTACTGTGCGTCACAACAAATTTATGATGTAGACTGTAGAAGACATTTTCTTCACCCATTTAAAACATGTAAATGGAGTCACATAATGCTGATGTGACTTAGCTAACATCTTGGAATACATTTTTTTATTAAGCTGACCTAGGACTAGAACCCATGATTCAATCCCTTTCTCCAAGATTTTGCATTTTAATCCACTAGTTTTATAATCCTTGAGATAATTCCAGAGCTTCTAAAGTTGTCTGGCTCGTAGAAGACAGTGACCAAAGATCAGAGGTCCTGTGTAGTTTATTTCCCAAGTGCACACTTTCAGGTAATGAAGCCGAATGTATGTATTTTATCTATTTCAAATTAACCCCAGCTTTTTTTTTTTTTTTTTTTTTTTTTTTACTTACCTTTCTAAGGAAATCTGAAGCTCCTCCATTCCATCACTGGCTACTATGACGTTACTTAGTGTCAGATGCAGGTATACATGGAGTTTTATCAGCAGCATTTATTCTTTCCCCCACACCATGCTGCCTCCATGTGGAGAAAATGAAAGGCTGTTGCTGATTTACTTGAATAATACGAAATTACAGAACGTCTGCTATGTAGTGGATGGAGTGCCTACGTGTTAGGTTGGAGGTATTCCAAGAGCTAGGAAGCATGCTGGCTTTGGATACCCTTTTATAGGTTGTATTAGGTGCTGAGGGGCATCCTGTTTTCTGGGCAATGATTACCAACTCCAGCAAAAGAACAAGAGAATGGACACCCTGCATGCTGACTTTGCAGAACCACCAGAGGCCAGGGCAGTCATCTCCTGGCAGCAACGCTGTATTTTTCAGCTGCCTCTACCCGATGGGCTCACTCAGTATTCCTCCAAGGCACATGCCCTTTTGCCCCAAGTGCCTGTGTCCCTGGGCAAGCCTAAGACCTTGATCTCCTTTGTCCTCTGTGCCCCCGAACTTTGGGGTGAGACAGTGTGTGTGGAACCCACCTTCTATTCTGTTCAGACCAGGAAGCCAGATGGGCCAAAGGCCTACTTTGGGAGGTTGTGCAGCTTGTGCACAGGGAGTGAGCAGAGATTGATGTCCAGCCCTTGTTCAGTCAAGCTCTGCACCCGGGCTTCAGGCCACATTCATCTTCTGTTCCCAGCTTTAGGAGGGAAGTCTCCATCTCACAGAAGAAGCAACATCTGCTTGGTAAGCTATGGGGGCTAGAAAGGTGCTCTTTCCAGTTCTCACCAAGGCACCTTCCTATGACCCTATTCTTGCCCTCTCACTGGCCCACTCTTCCCAGTACTATTCTCCCTACTGTTTTTCTCTTCCAATCTGGTAGCATGAATTTGAGGCAGCAGCCCTGAATTAGTGATGAAGCAGACACCATAATCAGGGTGCAAGTGTTCTCACGTTGCAGACACCCACAAATTACATGATTGGATTTCCTTCAGTTCTCTCTCTTGACATGAAGGACAGAATCTCCCTCCACCCTCACTCCTAAGGGGTATTCTCTTATGAAAGTGTGGGTAAGATTGTTTTGTTGAGTCCTATGTGACTCAAAAGGCTACCTCTCTCCTTTCCAGACTTCTCAGTCAGAACAGTTTGGTGGTGGTGGTGGCAATGGGGTCCTCAGAAAGCCCTCTGGGGAATGTGGTTGACCTGACTGCTGGTGGTCCCCTGAACTTGGAATGCAGGGTCCTTTGCACTCCCTTTGTTCTTACCTCTGGATTTAGTAGTCGATTCCCAGAAAATGGGACCCCACATGGAGACCCAAAGAGTCCCCATGAAAATGTTTCAGAAGGGCTTTTAAACAAAACCATTTGTGATCACATGTGTGGCTCAGACTTTGTTTCTAATTGTTCACTGCTTTCTTTGCTTCTCCATACAGTACCTCTGGGGTTTGCCATATGGCAGTTTACCTAGGAAAACAGTTCCCAGAGCCGAAGAGGCATCGGCAGCAAACTTTGGTGTGTTGTACGACTTCAATGTAAGTGTCTCCACACAAGTGTATTGGTGGGAGGATGGATTTTTATTTAGTTTATTTTATTCTGAAACCCACGGCCGCCTCTCCTGGGTCAGGCTGAATGTCTTAAGAAAGATGTCCCCGCTCCCTTTAAGAAAGAAAGGAAAGAAAAAAAGAAAGAAAGAAAGAGAGAGAGAGAGAGAAAGAGAGAGAGAGACAGAAAGAAAGAAAGAAAGAAAGAAAGAAAGAAAGAAAGAAAGAAAGAAAGAATGTCCCTTTATATAAATGTGACTATGATTTAGGACAATGGTAATATGATTATATGGGAATATAGACTACTGGATAAAGGTGAGCTCAGAGTTCAAAGACTTGAAGCAAATATTCTTATCACTGACTTTGGAAAAGAATAAAGGAAGAGTTTGCAAATGTGCTTTTTGGAAAATCTTGTTGGATTCCTAGAGAATTAAAACTTTTACACTTCCTATTAACCTCTTTACTTCCTAAACAAGCCTCCTATTTAGTATTACTCAATAGGTAGTACTAAATAAAGCTAAATATTGAAAACTAAGAAATACTAAATTCTAACTTTTAAATAATACTAAAATTAATATTACTCCATTGTAGTATTCAAATGAGCATTACTCCTTGAGCTCCCTTAGGTAGAGATTATTACTATGGAAAGGAGTTATTTCTGTCCATTGAAAAACCATTTTGGACTATATGATTCAAGTCTTCGACAACAATGTAATTCCACATATTCTTTTTTTAAGTAGTGACTAGATTAGAAATGTCTGGAAGCATATGCGTGGGAAAGTAGCCAGGTAGAAATTGAAGAATTGATAATTCAAGTAATTTTTGGAGGCTAGACAATGAGAATAAAATTTTATACAGATTGCAGAATGAAGGAGGGAAAAGCAGACTGCCTGTTTATAGTGTTAATATGTATATCTCACAAACATTTTGATTTCTACTTTTAACCTCCTTAAATTGTGAGTTTCCCAAAGAAGAGATCAGGTCTGCTACATCTTTTCAGCCCGTAATCTAGTCCTCATCCAGTACAGGCTACATGAATCTCATTGACTGAAAATCCTGAGTGAGGGGGATGATTCGTAGAGCCTTGAAGTAAGAACCACAGGACTTACTTCAAGTTTATGTGAGGAGTACCAGAACATGCAAACCTTAAGAAAAGTTTATGTGAGGAGTTTATGTGAGGAGTACCAGAACATGCAAACCTTAAGAAAAGTTTCCCATCTCCGAATGAACAAAGCAAGCTATTGAATTAGCATGAGGCACAATGATAGCAACAAATATGTGGCATTTGTAATCTTCAATCACCCCTGTCAGTTGGACTTTCCATTTCAATTCAGCATTTTTTAAACTGAATTATAAACTTGCATAGGTTTTACAAAGATGAATGTGACATGATTCTTGACCTCAGGGTACTCGTGATATTAGAAGGAAGACACGTAAGCAACCAGTATACAAGATGCTGTGCACAAAGTTAGCAAAATTTAAAAAAAGGAAAAAAGATTCTGGGGAACTGAGCAAGTGGTTCTTATTTCTTCTTAGGTGGGTCTGGGTTTTACAGAAGAGATGGCCTCTGAGTTGGATTTTACCTCTCTTTTCTATCACTTCTAGATTTTATTTCTCTTTTCTATCACTTCTAACTTCTTCCACCTCTTCCTCCTCCCCTCCCTTTATCCCTCCCTTTATTTATCTCTCTCACTTTCAAATTTCAAACAATGCATTACTATGTCCCCTTACCACTGTTTTAATTTCTCATTCTCTTCCTCTGATAAGCAAAATGACAAACTTCCAGTCTGCTTAATAAGAACAAGGACTAAGATCACTGACTTTTTCTGCTTTTTAAGGCATAGCAGAGAAAGGAAGGACTAAAAATATGAACAAAAGGTCTTTTGATTTTTATATATAGATTTCTGAAGTTTAAATACTTCTGAATTTCCCAATGCACTGAAATGGAAAATTTTGGGCAAAAATGTCCATTTGAGATTTGAAAGATAGTGACTCAGTTGAGGAAGACAAACAGAAAAGTTGCTGTAAGAGAGTTACTAATGAGTGGACAAGAGGGTCTGAGAGGCAAATTCAGGGGAAAGTAGAGGGAAAGGGTTTGGATGATGAGTGTGCTCCCCAAGATTGTATCACTGCCCTTGACAGCTCTCTCACATCCAGTTTGGTGAAATATGATCTGTCGGTCAGCAGAGGATACAGAAACCAGAGTGTTCTATGATATTTATTTCAAGGCCTGCCTGAAAACAATACTAAGGCAATGAGAGAATTTTTAAAGGTCAAGAAAATATAAGAAAGCCATTACACTGATTTTATTCACTTACAGGCTTGCTGCATGCTGGTATCAGTCATTAATTTGGTATGCATCATTGCTGGGGTTAGTAGTGATTTTAATAGCTGTATTTCTCCAATGTCTGCATCATGCAGTGAACTGTGATTGGTAAGAAAGGTCACTCACTTCACAACCCACTTCATGGTGGGTATTTATATCTGAGACTAAGCTCGAGTGTTCTTATATGTGAAATGGAGAAAATAATAGTATCTACCTCAAAAAGCATCAAGTGGGATAATGCATGAAATAGCAGATAGCTCAGAGTATGTAGCACACAGTACAGGCTGAGTATTCCTTATCCAAAATGCTTGAGACCAGAAGTGTTTCATATTTCAAATTTTTTCTGATTTTGGCATATTTCCGTATACATAATGAGATATCTTGAAGATGACATTGAAGTCTAAACACAACATTCATTTAGTTTCATATACACCTTGTACACATAGCCTGAAAGTGATTTTATCCAATATTTTAAGTAGCCTTGTTCATGAAACAAAGATTTGATGGTGTTTTGACTGTGACCTGTCACGTGAGGTGAGGTGTGGAATTTTTCACTTGTGGCATCATGTCGGTGCTCAAAACATTTCATATCTTGGAGCATTTAAGAGTTTAGATTTTTTTTTATTAGGAATGCTCAATTTCTAAATATTCCTTATTAAAAGAACCATAACTTGACCAAAGGCAAACAGCTATTAGGAAACCGAATTGGGATGCAGGGCTGGTGGTATTACACACGGTCATATATGTGGATAGTGACAAGCTAGTAAAAGGACTTTTATTATAACAAAGAAGTAAATACATAAGTAAATAAAAGTATTCTGACCTTAATGAGGAGTTCTTGAAAGATTCAAGGAAAGGAAGCAATAGGATTATATAGTCGTTATCAAATTGTTCATTGAATAACATTATTATTTAAAAGAAAATGATACTGCTTTAAGGAATTTTATATGATATACAAGTTTTCATGACTTTTGAAGTTTGAAAGATTTGTCTTTTGTTTTGGCAATGATTATATTCTAAATTCAGCAGGAAAGATAGGTTGATTCATATTAAGGGACACTTTGCTTTTACATTTTTGTAAGAAAAAGGAATTCAGCCCATCCTACAATAAGCTAATAATTGAGCACATTCTCTATACTAGGGTCAAAATAATTTCACAAGTACATCAATAAGAGAGAGGGCAGGACCTTTAATTATTAAACTGAAGATAACAACAAGAAAAAAATGTACAAAGCTTAATTTAAAATATAGGAGATTTGGTTTCACTGTAAAAATCCAAAAGAATAAAGCCAAGTAGTCACTGGTAATAAGACATTATAGATTCAAATGAGATACTGTCTTGGTCAGGACATGGTGTCCTCCACGGCAGAGGGGAAGAGGCTGCCTGAGCACAGATTGTCTTGAGTATCGTGCATAGATGGTAGAGATCAGACGCCACAGACAGCCGTGGGCTGTCCCTTTAAGAACTCCCATAGAATGGGCAGAGATGTCCTAGAATTGGACAATAAGGAAAGAGTACAAGGAAGGAAAAATAAAATCTAGCCAAGCTCAAGGACCTGTATATGTTACATCAGGTTAACCAGACCTTTCTCAGAAGACAGAATCTAAATTTCTACTCACATTGCTTTTGTTTTTATTATCATTTTTGTGAATAATACCAAAATTAATGTAGACTAAGTACTTATATGGGCAGGCACTGTGCTTAGTGCTATGATATTTCTATTTATTTATGAATATTATACTCATATATTTATAGTTGTTTATACTGCTTGTTTCAGTATGCATCAAGAAATGGAAGGCACAGATATCTCGACAGAGATAATTTAATATAAGAAATTAAACAGGTATTGGGTGACTAAAAAGGCAAAAGGGGACATTGAGGTAACACAGAAACGGTAACAGGTAACACAGAACAGTTTTTACCCCTACTGTTGGGAGAACAAAAGAGGACGTGGGGTTATTAGAATCTAGGAGCTTGGAGGAAGGGCGCTGCATGGCCCCAAGAGGTGTGATGAGATTGGTTTTGAGTGTGCTCGAACAGGCTGGAAATGGAACCAAATACCGTTACCAGAGTGAAGAGGCATTGCTGGAGCCATGCATTCAGGAGAGAGCAAATCCCTTCTCCTGACTTTTTGTCTAAGTGCCTCCTATAGGAAAAATCTGCAAGGAATCCGATCTCAAAGGAAAAAAGTAGCTCCCCAAGTCCCGTCTCCAGCATCACAAAGCAGCGTATACAAGGATGGGTCTGAAGCTGAAACAGCTTACTAACCGGCACATTATTCTATTTATATTATAACCTATTCCTCTTCCTAGTCTAGTAAGGTAGATATGACTATTCCTAATTTACAGATGGAGAGACTGAGTTTTAGTAGGATTTGGTATTTTCCTCCAAGTTCCATGGATGGCAAGTGGAGAGGCTGGGATGCTCATCTGGTCTTCCTGACATCTCTGTCTGACTCTGAAGCCTAGGACAAGCTGCCTCTACATAGGCTACTAGGAGCCACTGAGATGGTACAGGTTTATACTGGAAATTCACAAAAATAAGAGAATTTTAGAAATAGAGGTGCTCTTCGATATCTTCCATCCTATATCTTATCTTATAAAGTTACAGAAATTTTGAGTTACTGAAGCATGTTCAGGGTCTTATAGTTGTTAAGAGGCTCCTAATCTAGTGTTCTCTTCATGTCCTGTATTCCGCCCGTAATTTTCCTGTTGTAATTTCCAGCAACATTCTCACTGACTGCTCCTGGAACATTTACTGACTCTGTTTCATGATATATCTATTTCACAAGGGGAAATGGAGTTGAAGCATTTGGGCCCCATTTTAATCTTTCATAATAATCTTGTAATTCCCAAATCAGCTTCTCAAATAGAATGAGAGCTTTCATGTTTTTTTTTCCTGAGTTCTTTTTGTATCATTTAAATATTATGCTTTATTAAAATATTCATAATGGAAAATCATACTTTGAAAATTGTTATTATTAATTTTGCTTTGGTTGGTTAGCAAAGATCTATCTTTAGTTTTTAAAATTAATTTATTTTTGAAATAGACAATAAAAATCGTATATTTGCATGAGTTCTTTGCTTGATCCTCCGAACAATGACTTCATAGAGGTGCTCACTCTGTATTGTCAGATGATCTAAGTATACAACCCAGTATTCCATCTATCATGGCACCATGGAGGAAATCATTGACAAAATGTTTTTAAACTCCTTAAAAAGTCATAATTCTGACTTTTGCAAAGCCCAGGGGTGCCAAAACAGGCATCCCTGGGCTTTTGAAAAATGCCATTATTTAAGCTAGAGCCGTTATCTAGGCTATCATTATCTAGGTAGAGTTTGGGGTGTGTGTGACCTCAATATGAAAACATTTGGATCCACTCTCTTGGATCCAAAGAGATGGCATCTGGAGGCTGTCTCTCAAAGGAGATCTGAGCAGCACACCCAGCAACAGGATCCGTTGACCTTGGACAGACTATATAGAGGTAAGTTATTCCACATAGAGGCAGGTGAACAGAAGCAGAATAGATTTAAGATCTGCACTTACAGAATAATGTAAGATAAACACAAGCATGATCTGTTATGGTACAGGAGCCTATTGGATGGGAAGGATCAGAAAATCTTTGGGGTAAGGTAGGGGAGGTTGTGAGGAACTACCAATCTGTAGAGCTTCATCTGGGAACTTTGGAACCTCCTCTCCATACCCATGAAAGCTCAGTGCTCTATGACTTAGACGCATAAATCACAACTCATCCAAATTCTCTTCAGTTAATAGTAGACAAATACCATACACAACGTGCATGATCAACTAGTCTCAGGGCTTTTCAAAGTCAGAATTTACCATTTATGAAACACCATATTTTTAAAATATTCTTATTGAGTGCATAATGATACATCTTACTGATGGTGCAGGAAATCTGTTTTATTAAAATAGTAAGAAGCAGGGAGGTTATTATGTATGCAATGAATCAAATAAGCAGAAATTGTATCATGTAAATTAATAGAAGCAGAAGAATGAGTTTAAGTCAGTAGGAAGAGGATGTCTTTGTTGGCAAGATACCTGGAGAGACAAGGGTGATATAGAAATGATAAAGAAGAAAAGGCTATACAGTTTTAATATTCTTGTGAGGAGAAAGAAGGAGGAGCTAAAGTGGAATTTGGAAGGAGCTTCAGCTGATATCAGACAGTGAGATCATATGGGTAAAGGTTTAAGTTGTGAGTAAAGGGAAACGCATTCTGCTTTTCACCTTGAGAGCGTCTTGTACATTGCTGATGGATAAATGGTATGTCTACTTTGCCTCCCCTTTTCTGCTGATTATCATAGATGTGGGAGATAGAAGATATCCTACAATGGGCAGAAGAGGTGACTTAACACCTATTATGTGTTAAGTAGGTGCATACATTAAATTTTATCCTCATAACAACTGTTTAAGATGGAATATATCATCCCAGATTATTCCTTCTGCCCTGCCTGCCTCACATCCCATCTTGGAGGTTTGTCCTTAAAGGAGACAGGTTAGACACATTTAGAATGTTAATAAAAAGGAGATAAGTTCTTTAATCAACATCAACAACTCTTTTCAGTAATAATGTTCCAAAGTAAAGGTGTCTTCTCTCAAACATATCTCAGTTCTCTTAAGTTCCTTCATCTCTTATTGCACTGGACACATGTAGAGGAGATATTTTGTGATTCACACATGGAATAACACATCTTTTGTTTTAGAACTATTTCAGTGGTTCGAATGCATCTTTATTTGAAAGGGTGAATCATTTTAGGTTTCCTGAGGTGTAGACATCAAAATTATGTTACATGCAGGAGATATTGGGGGAGGGAGGCGTGTGAAGGATAAAGGAGAGAGTGAACAAGAGTAGACAGGAAGAGCCTTTAGATGGTAATGCAGGCCCTATACCTGTGAAAGGAGAGAGAAAAGGAAGGATTTAGGAAGAGTCTCAGATTGTACTACAGTTTTGAAAGAGTCTTGGCCAGGCTAATGGTGAGTCTCTATACAAAGTATGTCCATTAGATAAATTCCATATTGGTTAGCAATAACCCAGCTCCAGTATTTCCCATCATGCTCAGTCATTATCTAGGTAGTGGTTGGGGTTTGTGTGACCTCAATGTGAAAACAGTTTGGTCCACTCTTGTGGATCCAAGGAGGTGGCATCTGGAGGCTCTCTCTCAAAGGAGAGCTGAGCAGCACCCCCAGCTGCTACCTTGAAAATGTGACTGGGCTCCTCCACTTTAGATCATAGCTGTTCATATTGCTGTTGTTGCTGTTATTTAGTTTCAACAGGTTTCAAATGCAGCCAGAATGACCTGTTTCCCACATCCATTGTCTGGGCCTACCTCCATGCTGGGTCAGCAGAGACTGAACTTCTAGATCATGAATAATTCTTCAGTGGCATAACCCCAAGCGAGACTGCTAAGCCTCTTGTGGACAAATTTAGAGTTATAAATTTTCAAATCCACCTAGAGATACTTCTCTTTCCCTAGGAGCAGAGATCATAACTTTGGAGGGGGTGAGGACCCTCTCATCTGTGGATGTAGTGAGATTCCTCCAATGGCTTTGCTGAGCAGGGTGGGCTGCTGCTCAGGCATGTAATGCTGGGACTGGCAGTATCAAAGGGCTCTATCACTTATTTACTTCACTTCCTCAATGTCCAGTGTGGGTCTCTTTGGTTCAACAGGCTTATTAAGTTTGATTAAAAGAAGACGCATTTCATGTTCTATTTCTAGGTCCTAGATCACTTCTTTTGCTTTGTAAGCTTCTTAATTTGCTACTCCTGGGTGACTTTATGACACAGCTCTAGCTTGTGACGAGAGAGATTCCTGGGTCTGCTTTTAGCTTCCTTGGTATTTTAAACTTGGGGAACCGATTTCTTAAGGTCTGAAGTCCTAGCGATGCCTTTTTTCTTTTTTTTTTTTTGCTTTAGTAACACATTTTAGTTTTCATCACCTCCCTCAGGCTACACTTGGCCAAACCAAAAGTGAGCTTTTCTTTTGCAAATATTAGGGATGCATATGATCCTAATGCTATACTTACAATATGAAAACAGCATTCCTTCTTTGGATGTGACCACAGAAATGAGTCTTCTTTTCATTAACATAGTAAACATTTGTTGAGCATTTGCCAGGTGCCAGGCATTAAGCAAAGATGAGCAAAACCCAAGGTCTCTGTCCTCAGGAACGTAAAGTCCGAGGGAGTAGTCAAATAATCACAAAAATAAATCCAACCGTAATTGTGCCAAGTGCTATGAAGGAAAGCTATATAGTGTTAAGAGAACTTATAGAAGACAACCTGATGTGGTTTAGGAGCTAAAGGAAGGAGACAGATAAAAGAAAATATTTTTCTCTGAGAAAGTAATGTTCAAATTGGGCTCTAAGGAGTCAGGACAACTTCTGAATTTGAAAGAAGGGAGAGGCATTCTCAGCAGTAAGAACATCAATTACAGAGAACCTGTGATGATAGGAGGTGGCCGTATTCAGGGGACTGAGTAAAACGAGAGAGCTCAGAATGTGAAGGGACATCAGAACACAAGGCATTGGAGAGACAGAAGGGAACCAAAGCACGTGGGATCCTCTAAAATCTAGACTGCACTAATTATTTTTTTTTTTCTCAGAGCAATTAAAAGTAACTTAAGTGGGGGGTGGGTGGGTAGTAACATATCAGACTTGGATTTTGAGGTAATCAACAGACTGTAGAAGGGCAAGATGACTGTGAGGAGATCAAGGAAGAATCTTTCGATATGACTAGGTTAGAGACTAAGGTTGGAAGAGCTAAATTTACCTGGCAGGAATTTTCTATATCTAAATATTGGCTGCCAAACTAATAGATTAAAGGATGAGCCATTGAGTTAGGTTAGAACTTCACAATGCATTAAATTATAGTCAATAATTTAAACACATAGCACCAAATCATAAATCTAATACATCTGTGGTGACAAGTAGATTATGTAAATCTACATTCATTTTTTTCCAAGTAGCTGCAATATATTCTTTACATTTTAAATTATTTTATTTGTTCAAAAACTCCTTTTGAAATACATAATACCGAGGCATCTCCCAGTATAGGCTGTGTCCAGATGACCACACACGTCTCGTTTCATGTATGAATTCACAAAGCTTCACTCTGAATATTTTAAAGAACCAGCAGCAAATTTATAACTCCAGAAGTCAACCAGCCAACAAAACCCTCTAATATGCTTTTAATCTCCTCCTTGCGAAATGAAAGAAGACAACTTTTTTTTCTTTGTGGAAAGAAATTATACATAAAAGCTCATTTTATAGCACTGAGATTGTCTCATTTTGTTAAGAGTTTTATGCAATTAGACAGTAGGAGAAATTAAAGAGTTTTTCCAGCTTCAGTGTCTCTCAGATACTTCTTTGGTGTTTTGATTAATTAAATCCCAACATAAGATTATTATTGCCATGTTACTGTCTTGGATGATTTACTCTATTTCATTAAAATGGGTAGCAGAGAGCAGAAGAATAAAAAAAGTTGGTGTACATGACAATTTAAAGGAGCTTATTCTAACTGAGGATTGCTAATGATTACCAGAAGCAATTTTTTTTTGTTCATTCAATCACTCCACAAATATAAATTGAATGTCAGATGTTGGGAATACAAAGACAACTAACATATATTCCGTGCCCACAGGGACATTATGATCTAATTGGATATGCAAACAAACAATTGCCATGCAAAATGACAATCTGAGGCTGATATACATATGTCTTAGGCACTTGGGAACATAATGGAATAAGGGTTCAGTGTCGGGGTTAACTGGCGTTCAGGTACTGGACTCTTGAGAGAGCCCAGTAAAGAGAACCTCTATTTCCCATGTGAGTTCTGAATAATTTGTTTAAAAAGAAGAGGCAGATGGGCAAAAAATTTTTCCACATTCATTATTAATAGAAATCGAATTGGAGGAACAATCCAGAATTCTTAGCCAAATGGTCTTGCTGATTTAGAACCCCAAATTAGCCAGTTTACCTCTAGGGCAACTTATTTCCTAGAAGAAGAAAGATATGTTTGGGCTGGGCCAGCCCAGTTAATTCTTTCCCAATTTACCAACAGAAATCACTATGCCTCTCCTGGTGTGCATTGAGTATAGGGACAGAGAAAGGCTGAGGCATATTGTGTCGAGTGAAGCTCCGTGCCTCTGAAGGAAATGCTGAGAGAAAGGAAGGGGCATTCATTACCCCTATCACAACTGGCTGTGGTTGAGAGGTCAACAAAGGCTTTACAGGTATCTTGAACCAGCTTTAAAGAAAGAGTAGGGATAGAGCAGGCTCTAGAATGGGGCAGGCAATTGGGAAGCGAATTCCAAGCAGAGAGATCAGTGTGCACAAAGGCATGGAGGCATGAGATAGTGCTATGCTCTCAACACCCAAGAGTGATTCAGCAAAGTTCATATTTAGGGAGAAAGGAGAGTGGCAAGAGGTGAGCCTGTCATACTAAAAAAAAAAAAATTCAAAAAAGAGCCTGATCAGGGAGAGAATTTCATTATGCTCAAGTCAGACTTTATCCTATAGGCAGTGGAGCGCACCTGAGATAGGAGGAAGGAGCAGGTTTGGGGAATTTTCTTGAATGTGCTGTGTTCATGCTTCCTATGAGACATGCAAGTGGAGTGAGATGAGTAATGGCATTGGGCATAAGGTCTAGAATTCCCACTGTTAGTATCAGTCGTGGGCCATGGCACAAAAGGCAAATGGAACTACTTTCTATAGAAGCCAGAAGTGTTAAAAATGCACTGTAGCATAATGACAAAAACTAGGCATGAGATTCCAACAAACCTGGGTTTGAATCCTGCCACATACGACCTATGAGATATTAGACAATCATCCTGAACCTTGCAGTTGCCATGTATAAAATAGCAGTATTAATACCTAGCTACCAGGCTTGTATTAAAAAATACATGAGATTATGTGTGTAAAGTATTAGCACATCTCGGCTGGGCGCGGTGTCTCACACCTGTAATCCCAGCACTTTGGGAGGCCGAGGTGGGTGGATCACGAGGTCAGGAGATCAAGACCATCCTGGCTAACATGGTGAAACCCCGTCTCTACTAAAAATACAAAAAATTAGCTGGGCGTGGTGGCGGGTGCCTGTAGTCCCAGCTACTCGGGAGGCTGAGTCAGAAGAATGGCATGAACCCAGGAGGCGGAGCTTGCAGTGAACCGAAATTGTGCCACTGCACTCCAGCCTGGGTGACAGGGTGAGATTCTGTCTCAAAAAAAAAAAAAAAAAAGTATTAGCATGCCTCTGGCACATAGTAGATGCTTCTTTAAGTGCCTCTTCAGGATACTTAGCTCATGAAAATTCCCATTTGTTGGAGGGACAAGGAAACAGAAGGAAGGAACTTGTAGCCACAGCAAGAAAGTGGAAGTGGGGCAGCAGCCATGTCCCCTGTGTAGGCAGGAGGCAGGGGGACGAGAGTACCAATAGAAGGATGGAGGGATGGATACCCAAAGGAACTGCCTCATTCACAGCTGCTTGAGGGGCAGAGATGACTGTCTACAGTCCTTAACACAACTTGATTCCCTCTGCTGAAAATTAGATCTGCCTAGGCTCAGCTCAGCTTCCTCTTTGTACTCTACACTGTCTCTGTTAAGAACCATAGAGCACCTGTTTCATGTCTATGAATCTGGGTTGGAGCAAAAGGAAAATTAAAAAAAAAAAAACAAAAAAACTCAGAGATGAGCAAAGTATTAGGCAGAAGCCTAATGGGTCTGGCTGGAGAGGAAGAGTGTGGCCATGCGCTGCTGTCAGCATGCAGCCCACAAGGCCCGGGCTGGCTGCTGTTCTTGTGACGTTAGTTGAGGTTTATTCTGGGCATAATTAGCCTTTTCACTCCTTGTTTCTTTCCTGTGTTGTGTCCTACTCCATGAAATGTTGAGTGCCAGTCCTTGTCTTTCATCCACACTTGAAACCTTCATTCATGCTAAGGTGTAAATAACCAGCAACAACTCAGAGAAAAGTAGAAATACACCCAGACTTGAATCTTGCAGTGTCACCTCCCCTCACATACCCTCAGCAGATATGCTTAAAAAATTATATCTTCCTTTCCCACCAGTTTTACTTTATACATTCTTTCAAAATAATGGTCTGGCAGCTATTACAAATTAAAAAGAGTTACTAAGAATGAAGAAATTAATTGATCATCCTGGGGATAGAGTGTTATCTTTCATGGTGAACATTTCTTGGTAATCATGAGAAACACCAAAGGGATGCAATTCTAATATAATTTCAGGCAACAAATAATTATGAAAGAGATGTTTTGCATGCAGAGCCTTTTGGGGACCTCTGTAATCCTGTCTCCTAATCCATCTATGTATATTGGGCAAATAGTAAGTTCTCAATAAGAGTTAGTTAGAAAAGTAAATGCATGAATTGAGTCCTGGTAACCATAATAAAAACAGTCTTTCTTGTGGAAATGTGTTGGTGATTATGGACTGGACCAGCTGCAGCAATCAAACAGAAATTAGAGTCTTAATAGACAACACACGAGCATGGCACCCCAGAGTTGGACAGAAATTTTCTGTGCTCACTGGGAACTTGGCTCTGACTCTGGTTTCTCTGTCACAGATTTTGGGGTGGGAGAGTGCTCCCATGGGGAAAGCAGCACGTGCTGATATCGAAATTGAATAGAACCTTGGCTGGGCTAGGAGTCATTGCTATTTTAGTCACTTCCAGATGTCTGCTGCTGTAGTTTTAAGGGACAGGGAAAGATGAGTGGAGTGTGGCATGCCACTGGGTAAAAGATGAGGAGCGTTCTCCTTCTAAGCCTTTCAAGTTGTATTTAAAGCCATCCCTCAATATGCTACAAAGATGGATTGGATAAAGCCTTTAAAAACTGTGTTCTTCTATTCACAATAGCAAAGACTTGGAACCAACCCAAATGCCCATCAATGATAGACTGGATAAAGAAAATGTGGCACATATACACCATGGCATACTATGTAGCCATAAAAAAGGATGGGTTCATGTCCTTTGCAGGGACATGGATGAAGCTGGAAACCATCATTCTCAGCAAATTAACACAGGAACAGAAAATCAAACACCACATGTTCTCACTCATAAGTGGGGGTTGAACAATGAGAACACATGGACACAAGGAGGTGAACATCACACACTGGGGCCTGTCGGGGGGTTGGGGGCTAGGGGAGGGATAGCATTAGGAGAAATACCTAATGTAGGTGATGGGTTGATGGGTGCAGCAAACCACCATGGCATATGTATACCTATGTAACAAACCTGCACATTATGCACATGTACCCCAGAACTTGAAGTGTAATAAAAAGTTAATTAATTAAAAATAAATAAACAAAAACTGTGCTTTTTAATATTCATTTATAGATTTGACTTCATATATATCAAATAGGCAAACTGCAGAAACCTTTGTGAACTAATCATGACTCTGCCTGCCCCAACTAGAAAAACAAAACAAAACAAAACAAAACCAGAACCATTCTTTGGCTTTGGTTATGATCTAATATTTATGAAGTGCCAGCCATTAAACATATGTTGAATGGTACCTATGCCAGATGAGCTGGCTGCCCCCAGTAGCTATTGTGCTAACCTAACAAGCTCACCAGATGCTTGTTCTATATCGGCTTTCTCCTTTTATGATATTTTCTGTGTGTCTTTTAATCCCAAAATTGTCATTATGAATTAGATAAAAGATATCAGGTGGGGGTGACCCCCTCTGAAATATTCTCAAAAGGGATGCCTGGGGTTCTTTCCAAGAGGCCCTGGCACCACTAGGGACCAGTCTAGGGTATAGATCAAAGTCCGTGATGGGTTCATAGAGTTTCTTGTTTCTTTCCTTTCTTTGACTGAGAAGGTATGACACTAGCATGATATAACTCTTGCTGGATAAAGAAAGCACAGGAGAAGCAGTATAATGCAGTGGTTAAGCATATAGGGTTTGGATTAGACTCAGGTCAAGTTCAGACACTGTCACTCAGTCATGTGAACTTGGACAAATTACTTAACCTCTCTAAGACTCAGTTTCTTCATCTGTAAAATAGGTATAGTGATAGCAGCTATTGAATTTTTGTGTGTGCAGGAGAGGGGAAAATTATGGTAAAGAATAATTCCTCCCTTTTCCAACAAGATTGTGAGCTAACCAGAAATATAACAAAGGGTAAGACCAGTGGAGGTCAACATGCCGCCTTTGTTATTGTTAAAGCTGACATAAAAGAATGTAGTGTCTTTATGGACAAGTGAACTTCACAGCCAGACCTCTCTGCCAGGACAGGCCTCTCCTTGCAGGAGCAGAGCACAGCATGTGCCCTCTCAAGAGAAGGAAGAGATGTCCGCATGTCTCCATCCATGCTCTACTGTCAAATCAGTCACTTTTCCCTGAGGCTAGAGTGAGGCAGTTGAGGGTGGCTGGGAGTGTTATGTTAATAATGGGTCTTCACTTGGAAGGAAACGTCAAGAGTTGGAGATACGATTACCCTAGTAGCAGCAACTTCATAGTGGTCTCCTGAGGATTCTGTGAGATAAAATAAGGTGTTTGGCAAGTGCTAAATGTTCACGAAATGTATACGGTGATGTTACTTGTCACAGCAACCATTATCACTGAGTGTCACATCTGTGGCAAGGAAATAGGGCAATGAAAAACAGAGATATTTGGAAGTTGTTGTGTTGTCCCATGAGGGTTAAATAAACAGTTCAGGGTATAATCTTTAAACCAAACAAGAGATTAAGTGTCTATACTTAGCACCTTCTGTTATTGTCACCCTGGGACAGAGGAACAAGCATGAAGGTTTAAGACATGATAGAAGGAGATTGGATTTAACACAAGTGGGAAGAAGCAGAGATCTTAACTAGATAAATGTGAAACAAGAAGATGTCATGCACCTGGGAGCTGGGAAATCCTCCCAAGCATATTCTCCTGGGATGAAGATTTCTGGGTCTTGGGGAGTTGGTCAATCCATGTCTTACCTTAGACATGAGATTAGCTCACCCGCTCCCTCTGCTTGAGGTTTCTACTAGTTGTTTATCCCCAAATGTTCTTTTGGATGGCATCCTAGTCAGGGTTCTCCAGAGAAATATAACCGGTAGAAGATATGTATACACACACACACATATATACATATATATATATATAAAATTTATTATATCAATCTAGTATTTATATAATAAATTTATTTAGATTCATCATTATTATTACTTAAATTTATTACATAAATCTTTATATATATATGCGTATAAAATTTTTTTTTTTTTTGAGACAGGGTCTCACTTTGTCACCTAGGCTGCAGTGCAGTGGTGTGATCTTGGGACACTGCAACCTCCACCTCCTGGGTTCTAGCAATTCTCCTGCCTCAGCCTCCCAAAGTGCTGGAATTACAGGTGTGAGTCACCGTGTCTGGCTGATATATATAATTTATAAGTTAATATAAATAATAGATTTACTACAGATATAAAAGGAGATTCATTTTGAGGAATAGGCTCACGCAATCATGGAGGCTGAGAAATCTTCTAACCTGACATCTGCAAGCTGGAGATCCAGAGAAACCAGTGCTGTAATTCAGTCTGAATCTGAAGGCCTGAGAACCAGGGGAGCCAATGGTGTAAATCCCACTCTGAGGGCAGGAGGAGATGAGATGTCCCAGCTCAAGCAGTGAGTGAGGCAGGAGAAAAAGGAGCAAATCCCTCCTTCTTCCTTTTGTTCTTCCTCTTTTTGTCCTCAGTGGATTAAATGATATCCAGCCATGCTGGGGAGGGCAATCTACTGTACTGAGTCCACCTATTTAACTGCTCATCTTATCCAGGGACACCCTCCCGGGCATACCCAGAAACTGTTTAATATGGACACCCCATGGCCCACTCAAGTTGGCACATACAATTAAACATCACAAGTTGGCTTTATTTTTTCTTAAACTGAAAAATGCAGATACAGGCCTGTGTGGCCCAGGGAAACCCAGACCTTTGGTATTTACCTGTGATTCATTCCATGCAGTCCCGAGTTAAACACACAAGTTCCTCTGAGATTATTTGGAGATTTTATTTTGTTCTAGTTCTTAAAGAGTACAGTATTTAAGAAAATTTGCCCCATATTTTGAAAGCAATAGTTTTTCAGATCTCTTGTTGGCCTCTGATGTGAGTTAGGCATGATCTTTGTTTAAGGCAATTTTCTAAATTACTTCTCTTAATTCTTCCTCTAGGAATTAGCATCTACGACATTTCTACTTTCTTTTCCACACCTCCACTCTCCCCCACTTCACTTCCCTTCTTCAGCTGTGAGTGTCAAAGTCCCTGGGTTGGTATAAATGATGTCAAAGGCAACCAATTGGGTTTTCTAAGATTCAGGGTTGACTCACCTGATCTCAACAGGAAGCCCCATATTGACAAGTGATTATCTTCTCATTTCACAAAACATAGTTATTGTCAGAGAGAAGTAAGAGGGGAGCTGGGGAGTGGATAGCTGTAGTGATACAGTAACAATGCTTCAATGCTGAAAGTGAAAAACACAGTGAATGTGAGGAAGAGAAAAGGTGCATATTATAAAGGAAGCAGCATCAGAATATGCCAATGTTCTGAGAATAAAGAGGGAGTTATTCAGGTGGCTTTGAGAGAGGGTGATTTCAACCCTGGCAGATAATTTTTAGGAACGAGAATCTAATGCACAAGTAAACATGCTTGTTATATGGGAATGCTGTGATAGTCTTGATGAATGGGAAGTGTGCAGGTGAGTTCCAATGTCATCCCACCTGCTCTTTGATTTTTGTGAAGTGAGAGCTGAGACACAACCTCTGTGGTTTAAGAAGAACTGATCTAATTATGGTCAGGTGATTGGAAATGGAAATCTGCCACAGCACTTTGAGGAAGCATTTTTCAGATCCCCATCCCCTAGTATTAAGCAAACTCTTAAAATCGTAAATCTAATGATACCACGAAGTGTGTTTTGATGTTTAAATCGAAGGGCATTTCACGGTAATGGCTCCACAGCTGAGCAAGCCTGTATTTGCTTAAAAATTTTATCTATTTAGAAGTCACTGATTTTCAAATAAACTGAAAAGCTGCCAATCAACATGGCAGCTGAAACATTCACTTTATGGAGCAAAACAATAGGGCTCATGTCAGAGCTGTGACCCAAGTTTGAAAATTAATGTCATTTTGTTATTTCTCTTAAGAGTTGATCTTTTCCTTTGAGTTGCTCTTCACAACAACTGCTAAGTGGCTTTGTTGTTGGATTTCAGGGTTTGGCACAATATTCCGTTCTCTTTTATGGCTACTATGACAATAAACGAACAATTGGATGGATGAATTTCAGGTTGCCGCTCTCCTATTTTCTAGTGGGGATTATGTGCATTGGATACAGCTTTCTGGTTGTCCTCAAAGCGTAAGTTTCATTTGTCTTTTGGGAAGCAAATAATGATTTCTGGAATCAAATGGAGGGATTAATTTGGGGATTGGACATAATTTTGTTGCTATTTTATGTCTAAAGGAAACAGAGTCTGTAAGAGATGAAATGTAGTTTTAATACCAACACTAATGTTAGACTATTACATCTTCAAAAGAACTGAACATAAACACAGGCCTTTGAGTCATCTCATGGGGTCAGACCAATGCTTGCATGCCTATCTTGTGTTTAAACATATTTTTTAAATGTGTGTTTTTGTACTTGAAGGTGTGAATTAACGTTGCCAGCAAGACAGGAAAACAGCTGCTGGTCCCTCTTTTGCGTGCAGAGAGGTTTGTAACTTGCAGAATCAGCTCAATAGGCAGAATCTATTGTTCTCTGCTCATTTTTTAAAAAAACCAGAATAATCACTCATTCAAAAAATTTTAGCTGTGTAAGACAGCAAAAATGAATGGTCCCCAATGAAACCGTCACAATCAACTGTATAATCATGGTTTGTCTTGGGAAAAGATTTATTGGAGTATGGGGAAGAATTTCACTGGAGAACTGATACTACTGCAGTTCATTTTTCTCCCTGCCTAAAATATATTTATAATACTCCACTTAAAGACTGCAGAAGCCTAGCAGAGTTATTTGGGTTTATATATTAAAAGAATGACCCTTTAGCCAATTTTTTTTGAACTAGTTTACGAGAAGAGTTGAAACATCTCAAGTAAGGTCGCCATTCTTTTATTTGACTATGTGCAAGACGAATGAGATTTTCCCCTCATTGTAGGAGGCCCCTCAGCCTGAGGGTCTAAGAGGGGAAAAGTGCAAAGTCACCCTAAGCAGGAGCTCTCTGAAGCAGTCTGTGACACACTTTGTGTCCTAAACCTGCCTCACTTACTTGTTCCTCCAGAGAAAACTGCCATATTTCATTTTTAAGCTCTTTTAGGACTTAAAACCTTATAGGAAATCCTATATCTAAGATATTTATCAACCTGCTAAAGTGTAATCAGAGACCTCAAATATAAGAGACTGTCCATCAGATAAACTACTATCACATTCCAAAAATCAAAGATATTTTCTAGTCTTTTGACTATATTACTCTGGTTGGGCTGAAGTCAGAGGTATCATTTACATTACTGAGGCCTCATGAGTATCATTTCTGTGTTGCTCCTTTAGTTTCTATGGTCAGTGGAGAAGAATATTTTCTCATGTCTGATGACTCAGCTTTTTTTCCGGTAACTGTGCAGGCTGTGTACCCCACAGCCATTCTGCCTAGGTTCAAATCCCAGCTCTACCATGTATGTATTTATACAATCATTAACAGATGGCTCAACTGCTCTGTTCTCCTGTTTCCCCTTGGTAATAGAGGTGTAATGGATGTGAGGACTAAATGAATTAATACAAACAAAGCACTTAGAATATGCCTGGATGAGAAAATTATTCAACAAATGTTAACAATTTTATTAGGCTATATTTTATTAGGCTATATTATATTTTATTAGCCTATAATTCATAGGCTTATTTAAGAAAAAAAGCCAGCATGGTAGGAGTTGAGGCCACATTATAGATCCCCAAAACAAGCCAGTCATCTATGGTTATGCAGTTGTACATCAGTAGATTTGTATATTTAATAAATGATTTTCTGGCAGATGAATTTAAAGTATCTAGAGCAGCATTGTGCCAGGCAAGCCACATATATAAGTTTAAAACTTCTAGTAGTCATTAAATGGATAGACAGATACATTTAATTTTAATAATAAATACATTTGCTTTAACTCAATATATCAAAAGTATTATCATTTTAACGAACAATCAATATAAAATTATTATTGAGATATTCTCTGCCTTTTGGAAGGTATCAAGTCTTCGAAATCTGGTGTGTATTTTATACCAGTCACATTTCAATTGTTCAGTAGCCAGATGTTGCTGGTGGAACACTCTGTTGGGTAGAGTGGCTCTAGAGAAAGTAGTGGCTTTTTCAAAGTTGCTCGAAGATGCCATTTGGGATCGCTGCAGGGCATCAAATCCACATTTTCCCCCTCAAAGTCATTCATGTTATATCATCCAAACCAGTGTGGCCTTGAACCTTCCCTCTGGCATGGACCTTTGGCTGCTCCTTACCTGGTTAACAAGTAGTTCAAACTCATTGCCCAAACAGCAAGACAACTCAAAAACAATACACCATTCTCACCCCACCACCAGCCCATGGGACAATATTCAGTAGAAAAAGAATTGATGAGATATAAATCTTTGTACAGAATCATTAATCATCTCTTCCTACTCCTATCCCAGTCAAATATTCTCTTGGAATAAGTTTGAGCGGATTTATGACATACATTACTCAAATGGAATAGAAGGGAACCTAAGTTCTAAAATTGACTAGGCTACATCAAGATTTTTTCACTGTACTCATTCTGTTAGCTTCTGCATACTCATCCACAAAATGGGAGCAAATATCTATTCTTAGTTACTTAATAGCAAAATCAGAAAATAAAAAGATAGAAATCCAAGAAAATAGTTTGAAATTTTAAGATAAGATGACTAACTTTGTTGGCCCAGGATTCTCCTGGTTTTAGAACTGAAAGTCTTGCATTTGAGAACCTTTCAGTCCCCAACAAACAAGGATGGTTGGTCACCTTAGTTTTAAGTCCTTCCCTTTTCTTCTTCCTCCCTTCATTCATTTCTTTTATCCTTTTTTTTTCCTTTTCTTTCCAGGTCAGTGTACATTTTCAACCACATCATATGCTTAGAAATCTTCATGATAAATATAGTTACATAAGTATTAAAAGCAAATTAAAACAGCATAACATAAAGTTATACAACATGGAAACCATCAGCTCATTTAAATATTGTCCGCATTAGTTTGAAGTTTTATATCACAAAGTAAAGGTGGCTTGACATCAGAACCCAACTGTTCCCATTAAAAACAATTCTCTAAGCTAAAAATTTGGGGTTTTACTGGTCTATTTTACAGCAGCCAAACTACTGGAAGCAGTTGAATCATTTTGAGAATGCATGTCTTAATAAGAAACTCATAGCTATTTTATCCTTATAGGCTTTTTCAAGACTTTTTCCTGTTTGTAGGATGTTTTAGTCCATTTCGTGTTGCTGTAAAGGAATACCTGAGGCTTGGTAATTTATAAAGAAAAGAGGTTTATTTGGCTCACAGTCTACAGACTGTACAAGAAGCATGGAGTCAGCTTCTGCATCAAGTGAGTGATTCAGGCTGTTTCCACTCCTGGTGGAAGGCAAAGGGGAACCAGCATGTGCAGAGATCATGATGGTGAGATAGGAAGCAAGAGAGAGATGGGGAGGTGCTGGGCTCTTTTAAACAGCCAGCTCTCGTGGGAGCTAATAGAATAAGAACTCACTTACTATCCCCTGCAAAGGAAGGCATTAATCTGTTCATAAAGAATCTTCCCCTATGACCCAAACACCTTTCATTAGGCTTTACCTCCAACATTGAGATCAAATCTCTACATGACATTTGGGGAGACAAACAGCGAAAACTTAGCACAGGGCTCCCTGGGATTAGATATAATTTTTCTGTTTATGATCCTGGCTATAATAATACTCATAGAATGGACTAACAAATATTCTTGGATACTGAAATCATGTGCTATACATAACCCTTAAATGGTGTCAAAATTTTTGTCTACATAGACTATAATATAGATTATATATATATGAGATATATATTATAAACTACATATGTCACAAACCAACCTCAACACATGCAGATAAATATTTTTAAATTTGGCAAAATGACAGTATGTTCATCCATATTTCTGGAGCTGCAACAATAATTATAATTTATACTTGAAATAATAATAATTAACATCTGTTGAGCATCTCTCATGAATCAGTTTAAATTACATTACTTCTAATCCCTAAACATTGCAAAGTAGCTATTAGTTTTATAATTTTACAGATAATGAAATAAAACTCAGAGATCCTAAATGAACTGCACAAGGTCATTTGACTATAAGACCTCTTGGAATTTAGATTTTTCTAGTTCAAAAGATATCTTCTACCCCTTACACCTTGCCACCTCTCTGTACTGTGCTTCTCCTTACACAGGCCAAGGTGTTCCTCCCACCAATCTTACATACTGTGTGGAGTACCCATTAGTTATTCCTATTGGATGGATGGAGAAATTAAGGCTCAGCAGAGTTTGAGCATTTCACTAAGTTCAAATGCCCAGTAATTTGCATAACTGAACTTTGAACACCTTGCTTTAATTTCAGCACTTAGCTTTTCTAATTTCTGATGTGGATTCATCTATATTGATGATAACAATCATCAATATAGACTGATGTCTCTGTCTCGTCCTGGGTAGCCTTTTTATTTTTAAAAATTCTGTATTAAAATAGTTTCTTGTCTGTTGTTAAATTCCCTTAGAGTTTTATGGCCTTGATGTGACTCATGTGACCAAACGTTTTGTTAAAAAAAAAATTAAACTTATCAAAACCAAGTCCTTGTTCTACAAGACTCTTGCATATTCCAAGATAAATCATGGCCAGCTTCACACACACCATTTCTAAATCAACGAGACTTTATTTTCTTCCTTCTACTTAGATGTCAGTGCCTTTGTCCATTTTCTTTTCACTTCTTTGGTACATGTTTACCCAGACAGTTATGACCTACCTGATACTCTGCCTAAATATCTTCCATGTCTCTTGACATCCTTAATTTCTTAACATTGAAATTGTTTCTTTTTCCTCCCCATTTTCCCACCCCCAATTAATTTTTTTCTTTGTCGAAGGAATTTCTCCTTATCTATTTAGTAGAAAGCAGTCAGAGTGCCTCATAGACCCCAGTCTAATATTTTACTTCTCAGAGATATTTTCATTGGAGATCATAATGTTTGATGTATGTAATGATGAATTTCAGACCCTAGAGAAAGTTATGGAAGGGTAAGTGGACCTGGCCTACAGGGCATGATATTCTGGCAAATCCCACAAAACATATGATTATCTCATCTTCCTCAAACTATAGTTGACCTTATTTCAAAAATGCTTGGAGCAGAAAAGCAACGAGGTATGAAAGACATGAAGTCACCACCTTCCATTTTATATTACTACTCTATGAATTGCATCTAGATTATAAAACTCAACATAAAAAACTGTCTTCTTGAAAGCATGGACTAATAAGGATAGTAGTAGTTCACAAAGAACGGCAGCTATTTACAAAGTGAGGTGATATTGTCAAAACCTATCATAATGACAAAGACAGAACTAAACAGTGATAGCATAACAAGCATATGTGGTATGCATTTATTATATGTATTGTGCCATGCAAAAAAGCAATTTATGCTGTATGTATTTACTTGGTGAGGCTCTTTCCAGTGCTGAGTTTACTTCTAGAATGACAATTCGTGTATTCATTCATTTGATTACTATTTGTGGAACACCTAGAATGGGTAATCTAAGAGAACTATCCAGTACCTGGGTATTTCATGGTGAGCAAAATAAAGTCCTTGCCTCTGTGGTGCTCAGTTGGGGAAATATTGTAAACAAAGAAATGACCAGTGTTTTTGGCCAATGTAGTACAATTTTATGTTGTTGTTATCCTCTGCAGTCAAATATTTGCTACAGCTTCTTCATCCTCAAGAATTTTAAATAGTTGAGAAGAGCCAAGATGGCTAACAAGATGCAGCCAGGAAGAGCTTCTCCCAATGAGAAACCAGGGTATTAAGAAGATTGGCACACTCCAAGTAGATCTTCAGAAGGGAGGCATTGAGAGTGGATGGAAGAAGGATGTAGACTCTGTGCTGAAGTTAGAGGAAGCTTGGAATGCTATGCTCAGGAATGAGTTCTAGGACTCATTCCTGGCTCCAAGTGTCTCCTGAGGAAGGGAGAGTTAAATAGGCATGGAGTAGCCCACTCTCACCATGGACCTCCATAATTCTAGCTGCAGGAGTCTCAATGACCCCCATGGATATTTGAACTGATAGGGGGAGCTGCTTGAAGAGTTGACAGGGACAGGACTGCAGACTGTGTGGAGTTCAGAGGATTTGGCAGAGGAAGGACTGCAGTAGAGCACAGCCAAGGACACCCATCCCTGAAGACTCACAATGCCCCTGTAGGCTTTGGCCTTTGTTGACTGTCAGACCAATACAGAGCAGGGCTGTCTTGCCCATGGAATGAGGCCATTCTGATCTGAGTGCCTCCCTTGCCTGCCAGCCTTTCCTGAGGTTCATGCCAGGCTGTGCCCACTTGCAGCACAGGCTTGGATGTCCAATTGGAGCACTTCCTAAAGGCCATCACCATAGCTTCTTTGTTGGCAGACCCCATCCAACTGTTGGAGAGCTTCTGAAGACGAGCCTACACCCGCACACAACCACCTGCAGCCTCCCCCCTCTGCTTTGCCAACACGCAGGTATGCATGGACCCTGCTGCTCTGCTGCCACCAACACATGAGCACAGACCCCAATGCCACTGCCCCGACAAAGCACTGTTGCCGGCAACCCTCATGGAGCATTGTTGTTAACAGACTGGAAACACCTCAGTTCCTTCAGCACAGCAGGTGTTTAACCTTGAGAGGCCAGAGAACAAAGCTGTGTGCCTGGTCCTATACCATTGGGTTACAGCACACAGTCCAGGAGTGCTGAGCTGAGCCCAGGTCCCCTGAAATCAGCCAGAAATGAAGCCAGTTGACTATACCTAACTTATATCACAGTCAAACCCTCAAAGGCATCAAAGAATTGCAACTTTAAAGATTAAAGAAACATCAGCTCACACAGATGAGAAAAAACCAGCAAAAGAACTGGGGCAACTCAAAAAGCCAGAGTGTGTTCTCACTTCCAAATGACCATGCTAGCTCCCCAGCAATGGTTCTTAATCAGACTGAGATGGCTGAAATGACAGACATAGAATTCAGAGTCTGGATGGCAATGAAGATTGTTGAGATTTAGTAGGAAGTTAAAACCCAATACGATGAACCTAAGAATCCAGTAAAACAATACAAGAGCTGAAAGACAAAATAGTCATTTTAAGAACCAAGCTGATCTGATAGAGCTGAAAACCCCATTACAATAATTTCATAATACAATTGGAAGTATCAGGAGCAGAACAGCACAAGCTGAGGAAAGAATCTCAGAGCTCAAAAGTGGTTCTTCAAATTGACTCAGTCAGACAAGAACAAAAAAGAAAGAATAAAAAGGAATGAACAAAGCCTCCAAGAAATATAGAATTATGTAAAAAGACCAATCCTATGACTCACTGACATCCCTGAAAGACAGGGGGAGAGAGAAAGCAAGTTAGACAATATATTTGAGGGTACTGCCTATGAAAATTTCCCCATCCTCACTAGAGAGGTCAACATTCAGATTCAGAAAATTCAGAGAACCCCTGCAAGATTCTATAAAAGATGACCATCTCCAAGACACATAGCCCTCAGATTCTTTAAGGTCAATGCAAAAGAAAAAATATTAAAGGCAGCTGGAGAGAAGGGAAAGGCATCTGTAAAAAGAACCCATCACACTAATGGCAGACCTTTCAGCAGAAGCAGTACAACCAAGAAGAGATTAGGGCCTATATTCACCATCCTAAAAGAAAAGAAATTTCAACTAAGAATTTCATATCGAGCCTAACTAAGCTTCATAAGCAAAGGAGAAATAAAATCCTTTTCAGACACGCAAATGCTAAAGGAATTCATTACTATCACACTTGCCTTACAAGAGGTCCTTAAGGAAGTGCTAACATGGAAATAAAAAACTGTCACCAACTACCACAAAAACACACATAAGTACATAGACCATTGACACTATAAAGCAACTACACAATCAAGTCCACATAACAACCAACTAACAACACCATGACAGGATCAAATCTTCACATATGAATATTAACCTTAAATGTAAATGGGCTAAATGCCACATTCAAAAGGCACAGAATGGCAAATTGGATCAAGAAGCAAGAACCAACTGTATGTTGTCTTCAAGGGACCCATCTCACATGCAGTGACACTCACAGGCTCAAAATAAAGAGATTGATAAAAATCCATCAAGCCATAAAGAGATTGATAAAAATCTATCAAGCCATAAAGAAATTGATAAAAATCTATCAAGCAAACAGAAAACAAAAAGAGAAGAGCTTGTTATTTTTATTTTAAACCAAACAGACTTTAACCTAACAATAATCAAAAAGGGACAAAGAAGAGGATTACATAAAGATAAAAGATTCAATTCAGCAAGGAGACTTAACTGTCCTAAATGTATATGTACCCAACACCGGAACACCCAGGTTCATAAAATAAGTTCTTGACCCACAAAAAGACTTAGATAACTACACAATAATAGCGAGAGACTTCTGCACCTTACTGACAGTATTAGACAGATTACTGAGGCAGAAAACTAACAAAGGTATTTGGGAGCTGAACTCAACACATGACCAAATGGACCTAACAGACATCTACAGAACACTCCACCCAACAACAACAGAATATACATTCTTCTTATCTGCAAATGACACAAATTATAAAATCAACCACATGCTCACTCATAAAGCAATTCTCAACAAATTAAGAAAAACTGAAATCACACCAACAACATTCTTGGATCACAGTGCAATAAAAATAGAAATCAATACCAAGAGGATCTCTAAAAATCACATGATTACATGGAAATTAAATAGCCTGCTCCTGAATGACTTTTGGGTAAACAATGAAATTAAGGCAAAAATTAAGAAATTATTTGAAACAAGTGAGAACAAAGACATGACATACCAGAATCTTTGGGACCCAGTTAAAGCAGTTTAAAAGGGAAGTTATAGCACTAAACACCCACATCAAAAAGTTAGAAAGATCTCAAATTAACAACTTAACATCACATGTGGAGAAACTAGAGAAACAAGAGCACACCAACCCCAAAGCTAGCAGAAGATAAGAAATAACCAAAATCAGACCTGAACTGAATGAAATTGAGACACAAAAAGCCATACAAAAGATACATAAATCCAAGAGTTGTCTATTTGAAATTATAAATAAGATTGATAGACCACTAGCTAGATTAATAAAGAAAAAAGAAGATTCAAATAAACACAATCAGAAATGACAAAAGGGACATTACCAACAACTCAAAAGAAGCACAAAAAACCCTCAGAGATTATTACAAACACCTCTATGCACACAAACTAGAACACTTAGAAGAAATGGATAAATTCCTGAAAACATATAACTTCCCAAGATTGAACCAGGAAGAAATTGAAACCCTGAACAGACCAATAACAAATTCTAGAATTGAATCAGTAATAAAAAGCCTATCAACCAGAAAAAGTCCTGGACCAGACAAATTCACAGCCAAATTCTACCAGATGTATAAAGAAGAGTTGGTGCCAATCCTACTGAAACTATTTCAAAAACTTGAGGAGGAGGGATGCCTCTTTAACTCATTCCATGAGACCAGCATCATTCTGATACCAAATCCTGGCAGAGACACAGTGAGAAAATAAAACTTCAGGCCAATATCCTTGATAAACATAGATGCAAAAATCCTCAACAAAATAATAGCAAACCAAATCCACCAGCACTCCCAAAAGTAATTTACCATGATCAAGTAGGCTTTATTCCTGGGATGCAAGGTTGGTTCAACATACACAAATAAATAAATGTGATTTATCACATAAACAGAATGAAAAACAGAAACTACGTGATCATCCCAATAGACGCAGAAAAGGCTTTGGATAAAATTCAACATCCTTTCATGTTAAAAACTCTGAACAAACTAGGCATTGAAGGAACATACCTCAAAATAATGAGCCATCTATGTCAAACTCACAGCCAACATCATACTGAACAGGCAAAAGCTGGAAGTATTATCCTTAAGAACTGGAACAAGACAAGGATACCCACCCTCACTATTCTTATTCAACATAGTACGGGAAGTCCTAGCCAGAGCAATTAGGCAAGAGAAAGAAATAAAAGGCATGCAAATAGGAAGAGAGAAAGTCAAACTATCTCTCTTTGTGGACAATATAATTCTAAACCTAGAAAACCACATAGTCTCTGCCCAAAGGCTCCTAGATCTGATAAACAACTTCTGCAAAGTTTCAGAATAAAAAACCAATGTACATTTCTATACAGCAATATTGTCCAAGCCAAACCAGGAATGCAATTTCATTCATAATAGCCACAAAAAGAATATAATATCTAGGAAAATATCTAACCAGGGAGGTGAAAGATCTCTACAATGAGAATTACAGAACATAGCTTAAAGAAATCAGAAATGACACAAACAAATGGAAAAATTCCATGCTCATAGATGGGAAGAATTAATATTGTTAAAATGGCCATATTACCCAAAACACTTTACGGATTCAATGCTATTCCTATCAAAATACAAATGACAGTTTTTAGAGTTAGAAGAAACTATTTAACATTCATATGGAACCCAAACACCCTGAATATCCAAAGCTATCACAAGCTAAAAAGTAAAAAAAATTTAAAAAGCTGGAGGCATCAGAATCACACTACCTGACTTCAGACTGTGTGCTACAAGGCTACAGTAACTAAAATCTCATGATACTGATAGAAAAACAGGCACATAGACTGTATTAGTCAGGGCTCTCTAGAGAGACAGAACTAATAGGAGGTATATATATATATATATATAAAAGGGAGCTTATTAGGGAGAAAGGCTCACATGATCACAAGGTGAAGTTTCGTGTTAGGCCGTCTGCAAGCTGAGGAAGGAAGAAGCCAAGAGTGGCTCAGTCTGAGTCCAAAAGCCTCTAAAACAGGGAAACCGACAGTGTAGCCTTCAGTCTGTGGCTGAAGGCCTGAGAGCCCCTGGCAAACCACTGGTGTAAGTCCCAGAGTCCAAATGCTGAAGAACCTGGAGTCTGATATCCAAGGGCAGGAGGATGGAAGGAAGCATCTAGTACGGCAAAAAGATGAAAGCCAGAAGACTCAGCAAGCCAGCTTACCCCACTTTCTTCCACCTCCTTTGTTTTAGCCACTGTGGCAGCTGATTAGATGGTGCCCACCCACATTGAGGGTGGGTCTTCCCCTCCCAGTCCACTGACTCAACTGTCAGTCTCCTCTGGCAACACCTTCACAGACACACCAAGAAACAATATTTTACCAGCTATCTAGGCATCCTTCAATCCAATCAAGTTGACACCTAATATTAACCACCACATAGACCAATGGAATAGGTTAAAGAATCTAGAAATAAAGCTGCACATGTACAAGAACCTGATTTTTGACAAAGTTAACAAAAACAAGCAATGGGGAAAAGACTCCCTGGGTCATACACAGCATTGGAATAACTGGATAGCCCTATCCAGAAGATCAAAGCTGGACTCTTTCCTTTCACCATATACAAAAATCAACTCAAGGTGGGTTAAAGACTTAAATGTAAAATCGAAAACTATAAATTTTTAGTTTTTAAAACTAATCTATAAAAACTCTTGAAGAAAACCTAGGAAATACTATTCTGGATATCGGCCCTGGCAAATCCTTCATTAAGAAGACTCCAAAAGCAATTGCAATAAAAACCAAAATTGATAGGTGGGACCTAATTAAACTAAAGAACTTCTGCACAGCAAAAGAATTTATCAACAGACTAAACAGACAACCAACAGAATGAGAAAAATATTTGCAAACTATGCATCCAAGAAAAGTCTAATATCCAGAATCTATAAGGAACTTACACTAACCAGCAAAAACAAAACAAAACAAAACCCTGAAAAACCATTAAAATGGGCAAAAGACATGAACAGACACTTCTCAAAAGAAGGCACACACGGCCATTAAGCATATAAAGAATTACTCAACATTACTAATCATTAGAGAAATGCAAAGTAAAGCCACAATGAGATACTATCTCACACCAGTCAAAATGACTATTGTTAAAAACAAACAAACAAAAAACAGATGCTGGCAAGACTTTGGAGAAAAGGGAACACTTAGATGCTGTTGGTGGGAATGTAAATTAGTTCAGCCACTGTGGCAAGCAGTTTGAAAATTTCTCAAAGAACTCAAAATAGAACTACCATTTAGCCAAGCAATCCAATTACTGGGTAAATATCAAAGGAGTAGAAATCATTGTACTATAAAGACACATGTACTCATATGTTCACCACAGCACTATTCAAAACAGCAAAAACATGGCATCAACCTAGATGTCCGTCAACAGTGTACTGGATGAAGAAAATGTAGTATATATACACCATGCAATGCTATGCAGCCATAAAAAAGAATTAAATTATGTCTTTGCAGCAACATTGATGAAGCTGGAGGCCATTATCCTAAGTGAATTAATGCAGGAACAGAAAACCGAATAACCTCATATTCTCACTTGTAAATGGGAGCTAAACATTGAGTACACATGGACGCAAAGAAGAGAACAATAGACACCAGGGCCTATGTGAGGGTGGAGAGTGGGAGCAAGGTGAGGATTGAAAAACTACCTATTGGTTACTACACTCATCATCTGAGTAATGAAATAATTGGTACACCAAACCCCCACAACATGCAATTTACCCATGTAAGCAACCTGCACCTGCATTCCCTGAACCTAAAATAAAAATTAGAAAGAAAAAAATAATAATTAAAAAAATTATCTGGGGGAAAAGTAATTTACATTAGTAGCACCCTCTTGTCTTCAGGGGATATGTTTAAGACCCCCAGTGGATGCCTAAAACTAAGGATAGCAAATTCTATTGCTCTCAGTTGGAACATGTTTCTTTTCATGTCTTCAGTCCACATATTTAATGACTTTTCCACTTTAACTAAATTTTAATCACACACTGTGACCATCACTTTTACAGTTTGAGGTACAACAGCAAAACTATCATTAATTTCTTTTTCCTTCTTCACAATTTCATGGATAGAAGATTTGTTCTTCCTGTAGATCTTAGCAACCTCAGTGTATGATTTTCTTTTCCTTCCTTATTAGGTCAAAAACTTTTGCCTTTTCACTTAAAGGAAGCACTTTAAGTCTTATCTGTGGCATATCTGAATTGCCAGCATCACTGCTCTTGCACTTTGAGAGTATTACATGAAATAAGGGTTACTTGAACCCAAGCATTGCCTTACTGTAATAGTGAGTCTGATAACTGAGAGGACTATTAACAACATGGGTATACTATTGTATCCACAGGATGCATCCACACTAAACAAAGGGAGAATTCACTTCCTGGGCAGGGTGAAGTGGGAAGGTGAGGAATTTCATCACAGTACTCGAAACATCATAAAACTTAAAACATGAATTGTTTATTTCTAGAGTTTTCCATTTAATATTTTTGGAACCATGAATTGATCACAAGTAACTAAAACCATGGAAAAGAGAACTAGTCCACATGTTGTTTAGTATCGCTATTACAGTAATTTTCTTTTTCTTGTGTGGTCTTATCCTGTGGGCTTCTGGAAAATTGTTTCCTACCTGCCTCTCAATCCCCTTCCTCTTCTCAACTTTCATTTTAGCAGAGGCTACATTATAGTGACCCTGTTGGTTTAGGATTTAAAGAGGCATTTATTTGATTTGTTAAAAACCTCCACATGCACCCATGAAATAACCAAATGACCTCAGGGTATAAATGGAGCTGCAAACTTGTCCAAGTCAAGAAATTCAGTATAAAAACCTTAGGCAGGCCAGGCGCGGTGGCTCACGCCTGTAATCCTAGCACTTTGGGAGGCCGAGGTGGGTGGATCACGAGGCAGAATATCGAGACAATCCTGGCTAACATGGTGAAACCTCGTCTCTACTAAAAATACAAAAAATTAGCCAGGCATGGTGGCAGGCGCCTGTAGTCCCAGCTGCTCAGGAGGCTGAGGCAGGAGAATGGCATGATCCCAGGAGGCGGAGCTTGCATTGAGCCGAGATCGCGCCACTGCACTGTAGCCTGGGCGACAGAGAAGATTCCTTCTCAAAAAAAAACAAAAACAAAAACAAAACAAACAAACAAAAAACACCTTAGGCAACAACATATATGCTAGAATTGCCTTTGCTAACTCCCCTGGCAAAGCAAATGATGTATTGAGATTGCTTCTCAGATAAGGTGGTTGAAAATGATAGCAGTCTTAAAAAATGAGCAGTTTTCATAAATTTGTATATATTTTGCTCTATAGACAAAGAGTAGAGCTTATAGCTATCATGGCCATATCTCAATAAAAATGTGTTGCAAGCAGGTTTGCCTTGGGCATCTTTCCTTATTCCTTTCAGTATTCCACTTCTTTTCACACCCTTTCCCACATGTTAGATATTCCCAGTCTGCTCATTCAGTTCGGGCTCCCTTCCCTGGGAGGCTGTCTTCAGCTCAAAACTTTGCCAGTGATAAAACTCCATTCAAAACTTATCTGCCAAGTGGCCATTTTTACTTGAAGCCCTGCCCTTGGTCAATGACAGTGCAAAAACTGGATAGTGGCATATTAATCAAATAAGTCATTTTCTCCCTAGGTTAAACCATAGGGAATATCTGCTTTCAAACCTTTTTGACCTCCAAAAAAAAAAAAAAAAGCATTTTGTATGGCTTTTCATACCTCATGGTGTCCTAGCTTGAGCACTGGAGCAAAGTCAGAAAATCTGAGCCCTTGACTTATCTCTGTGGTTCACTGCTGGATAATGTCCAGAAAATTATTTCATGCCTTTGAGCTTCAGCTTCCTTATCTGTAAAAAGGAGAGTAACTACCTTGACTTCTTGCTGAGATTTTAAGGAGAACAAATGTGAAAGCACACACAATCACCATTTGCAAAGGGTAAAGTGGTAGATGGATGAAAGGAATAATGATCTGTAATTTTTCCTTACATGCTAGCCTATTTAAAACGTATGAGCCTCCATGATAAGTGTGGCTAATAGTGGGGGAATGTAGATGATCTAGAGATACCTGTCAACCTACAATGTCAGCTTTATGTCATTGTGCCTCTTTCGTCTTTGGGGTTTATATGACTATAATATTTTAAAAACCAAAACCTTATGGGACCATTTTATAATTTGTGTCATATGAAATTTTAATTTTGCTATTTATAGTGAAAGGGAAAAAAGGAAGTGGAGTATATAGGATATAGATCTCTAACCACTAAAATAAACCTGTGAGTAAATGCATTTTAAGCTCTTCATGCAAATACATATATATATACACACACATATATATACACACACACACATATAATTACTGATTAAAAATATATATAAAATCACATATATATACCTATAAAACCACTTGGCATTCAGGTTGTATAAAAATGTTGATTTTTATTCAAGAATTGTAGAGTAGATGGAAATTTAATGTACTCAATGTAATCTCTATTTGGGATGAGATTCTAGGGGGAATTAAAATTTACATAGGAGTTTCTTTGCCTGGTTTAGTCCATCCAGAGGCTTCAGATGGTCTGGGAACCAACTAAAGTTGTGTGGAGCAATGTAAAAGTCAGTACATATGTTTCTTTTCCCCTGGGGAGGGATTCAATAGATTTCATCATATTCTTAAAGAAATTCTTGTCCTACCAAAGGTTAAGAACTAATTATCTCAGTTAAACAAAACACATAAAAATATGTTTTTATATACATGTTGAATTATTCAAATCTTCAGTGCTTAGTAGTTTATTAATCTTGAAGGCCTATAAAGTGAATAATTTCAACAATTGAACAAAAATAAAATTTAAAAAGAAACTTTTCTGGTCATTAGAACAAACTTGTTATAAAATATATGTTTTTTTGCTATTGCTTCTCCACTTCAACACTCATGATCATGTTTTGTTGCTATTTCCCCTATCTCATTTTTTCTGGCTGCTGGGTTAAACTTCCTGTTTTTGCAGAATGACCAAAAACATTGGTGATGATGGAGGTGGAGATGACAACACTTTCAGTTTCAGCTGGAAGGTCTTTACCAGCTGGGACTACCTGATCGGCAATCCTGAAACAGCAGACAACAAATTTAATTCTATCACAATGAACTTTAAGGTAGGGGCACCAACTTCAAAAGCCTGCTATTTGTATTTCTAAGAGTAAAATTGGAGGCATTCCATCTGGTCCAGCTAGTGCAGTATCTTGACAATTTACATGAAAGATTAACTCACGGTTTCTGCCTACCAAGATCTTGCCATGGTTCTGATTATAACTGGAAAATCTTCCATGACCCACAACAGCACTATTATTCCTTAAAGACTTCTCTTCTCTAAATCTGGTAATAAAATAATGTTACTGGATTGAAATAGGACCATGAGTAATCAGAATAAGATATTTTAAAAACTAGAACAATGTTCACTAATTATTTACAGGAATAAGCATAATATTGAAGTGACCCTAAAACACTATTTTGTAGTTTTTTTTTTAATTCACTGGAATGAAGATTTTTAGAGTGAAGACTATCCTAATATCAGAGCAATCAGTTTGTTTGCAAGAATTCTTCCTTCTGTCTTACTTGCCATCATTTGTTGGCAATATTCACCTGGTTTGTGGAATCTCAGATTTAGTTTACATTGTCATTCCTCACATTCTGATGATTGTAAAAATAACTTTTGAGGTTTTGATACTTTTAAAATGTAGCTAAGATATTCTATTTTGGGTTTTTGTTTGTTTGTTTTCATGGATACAGGAAGCTATCACAGAAGAAAAAGCAGCCCAAGTAGAAGAAAACGTCCACTTGATCAGATTCCTGAGGTTTCTGGCTAACTTCTTCGTGTTTCTAACACTTGGAGGGAGTGGATACCTCATCTTTTGGGCTGTGAAGCGATCCCAGGAATTTGCACAGCAAGATCCTGACACCCTTGGGTGGTGGGAAAAAAATGAAGTTCGTCTCTGCATGCTTTTTATGTGCTTAGAACCTGACATTTGTTTCTTTTGTGGGTTATGTTTCTTTGATGGAACATTTAAAAAGGCCACCCTTTACCTATCCCCTACCCTGCCCTTACAGTTAACCAACCCTGTTGCTCATTTTCCATTCTATTCTAGTCTTATTTCTAAATCTGGACTGTCTGTTTTTCATTTTGTGACATGATGGAAAGTTAGAGTCAGAAAAGATATTAAAAAACACATAGTCTAATCATTATGTTTTACAGATGGGAATGATAAATCTCAAGAGATTGCATTATATGTTTATGGTCACAGAGTTAGGAGAAGAGTCAGGATGAGAACCTAGGAATCTTGACTTCGAGTCCAAGGCTCTTGCTGCTTTCTCTGCAAATCCTTCATCTGTCATTAAAAGATCAAATTGTTGCCTGAACTTTTTGAAGCAGCCATGATAAAGACACTGATTCCTATGTTGATCTCACTGGAAACACTCAGATTGCTTCTCCACCTTTGGGCATGTCTGGGTTTCCCTCTGTTTTCATTAGAAGCCTAACTGCAACATCTCCATCTCCATTTCCTCCTGTCCTGTACCTTACTTTCTCTCCCTCTAAATGCTATTCAAATGAAGAAGGCCAGCTCTTTTCCAGGAATTAAACATTATGACCGTAATTTGCCTTTAGAGTATCTGCCCATTTAGTGAATCAGAGAAAGGAGGTTAGACATAGATCATTTAGAATCAGAAAATCATTGGTCATGAGTTGTTGCTAGAGTCTGTTCCCGTTCATAAAATGCTTGTGTGTATGATGTGACGTCATTTTGAGCTTGGGCATTTTCAAAGTATGTGCAGATTTAGGCTGTGGGAAGTGTAGACTTCCCACACTGAAATTTTTGCAGAACAGTATAGATCAAAAGAATTAAAATATGTCTTTATAAGCATAGAATTCTCTAAAAAATCTTGGACAGCAAATGATATAATCTACTTACAGAAAAAGGTTCCAAATAACATTCTGAGTATTTCAGAAGTGGTACCAATAGAGATGGGACTAGATATTTTAAAGACTTTAATATACAGTCATGTCATAAAAACTTGTAAAATATAAGTAATTTAGCAGAGAGCTTTTGTTTATTTAAAATGAAAAATGTAGGAACACCTCAAAGCATTAACTAAGTTTGCTTTCAAAATGGTCTCATAATTGTAATAGTACATGGAGGTAACATTATCATGCAGCTTTGGTCCATTATTTATATTGGTTATGTTTTTGTATAAATAAACCATATTAAAGGATGGGTAGCTGATTATCAATAAAATAACTATTCTTTGTAATAACCTCTTTAACATCTATTTTAGGGACCCTCTGAGTCCTAGGGGCCAATGAAGGTAATAATGGAGATTCATGAGTAACTTTACAAATTTGATAAAACCAAATTTAAATTTGCCTTGCATAAGATTGCACAGGATAAGCCAAATTTTCTTTACATTAGTCTAAAATTATAGCATGCTGATTTTGTATTATGTCATGCTGAGATTTGGATCCTGTTGGTCATACTTATATAATGTTTTAATAAAAATGACAAAAATCTAATAGCAATTGTTTTCTAAATATAGTCTGGTAGTTATTATAATTATTCACACCACGAAGTCCACAGGAGAAAATAGGAAATGTTTAGTGGTGACAGTTTGAGCCGGGTATTTGGGAAAGGAGATAGTCACCAGAGTTACCTAAAATCGGTATTTCCCCATTAGAAAATTAGTACATGTTTTGGATTCTTTTTATTGACTTCCTTTAGCCAAATAATATCATCATAAGGTTGCCAAACATCCAGGAAATAAGAAGCACATGTTTCCTACTTTTCATGTTTCTATTCCTTCTTTCTCTCTCTCCCCTCTCCCCACCCCTGCATTATTCTCTTGTCTCTGAAATTATAGCCCATTCTTTCACTTTTGAAACTTTTCTACATTGGCTTCCATAACATTATGTCATGTGTTCTCCATTTGTTTCTCTGAGTGTCTTCTGTTTCCTTTAATAAAACTCATTTTATGTGTTTATGTTTTCGGCCTTAAAAGTTTACGTTTGCCAAAATTCAATATTTAGGCCTAGGCCCATCTCAGGGAATTCATCCATTCTAACTGATTAAACTAGCCCATATGCTGATGATTGTCAGATTAGAATTTTCAGTTTGAACCTCCTCCTCAAGCAGATCATTTTCCATTTCTTTTGGAAATCTTGTTGTGAAGTGCGTCACCATATCAGAATCAGTTACCGCATAGAACAATATGTGTTCTCTGTGTAGAGACTGATGTAAATTGCCGCCCCCACTATACCAGGAAACAGACTGTTACTACTGGCACATACACACACTCAGTCACATGCCTCTCTTGAGAATGTGAGTTGAATATTTTCCTTGTCATTTTATTGAGATCAAATTCTAAACGTCCATAAAATAGTCATTTTTAGTCTTAAAAAAGATCAAAGAAGCCTAGCTCAGAATCTTCCAAAATTCTGGCAAAAAGCAATAATAACTTTAAACACCATTAACTTAGTTTCTCCCTTGTGCCTCCTTGTAGATGAACATGGTTATGTCCCTCCTAGGGATGTTCTGTCCAACATTGTTTGACTTATTTGCTGAATTAGAAGACTACCATCCTCTCATCGCTTTGAAATGGCTACTGGGACGCATTTTTGCTCTTCTTTTAGGCAATTTATACGTATTTATTCTTGCATTAATGGATGAGATTAACAACAAGGTAAGCCTTGTTTCTGGATTGTCCTTGCCATAAGAGTGTTGTTCAATTCCCAGTCTCAAGTTTGCCAGAAATGCCTTTGAAATCTCTGTTGTCTTCATTTTAGTTTCTATCTTTTTGCTTTCTAGATTGAAGAGGAGAAACTAGTAAAGGCCAATATTACCCTTTGGGAAGCCAATATGATCAAGGCCTACAATGCATCATTCTCTGAAAATAGCACTGGACCACCCTTTTTTGTTCACCCTGCAGATGTACCTCGAGGACCTTGCTGGGAAACAATGGTGGGACAGGTAATGCCACCGACAGAAGTGTATGGCAATTAGTAGATTAAAAAAAGAGAGTCAATATCTCTTCCATAAGATTGGCTTTTAAAAAATTGCTTATTAGTAAAAATAGTTAAGATTTGTTGAATGTTGACTATGTGCTGGCTCTGAATTTCATGTATATTATCTCACACTGTTTGCAAATCTATCCCTTGAGGTAAATACTATTTGTATGCCCCCTTTACAGTTGCATATACAGGAAGGATAGTTGAAAATGGTGCAAAGAGATGTTTACTATCTGTATTATAATAAAGCACTCGATTTAGATACAGGCCAAAGCAAATATTTAAATGGAACTCTATTTAGTGTTGCTTGTTTGCTGTAAAACAAAATAAAACAAAACAAAACAAACAAACAAACAAAAATAGAGTCTTGGGGGTGACCAAGACAGCCAACTAGAAGCAGCTAGTGTGCATGGCTCTCACGGAGAGGAATAGAGGGGTTGAGTAAATATAGCACCTTCAACTGAAACATCCAGGTACATGCATTGGATCTAATCAAGGAAACAACTTGACCCATGGAGAGCAGAGAAAAGCAAGGCAGGGTGACAGCCCACCTGGTAGTGACATGAAGCCAAGGGATCCTTCTATGCCCAGGGAAGTGGTGAGTGAATGCATGACCTTGGGAACCCATACTTCTCCCATGGATCTTTGGAACCCTTGTGTCAGGAGATATCCTCATGAACCCACTCCACCTGGGCCTTCAGTCCGACACACAGAGCTATGTGGAGTCTCAGCAGAGCAGCCACTTAAGCACGTGCAGAGACCCGGGAGCCTTAGATACCTGGGCTTTTCTTTTTGGGCTTCCTGTCAAAAGTAGCTATACCTCTGGCAAAGCAGGAGGTTAGACCCCCAACCACACCCCTTAGAAAAGGGGCTGAATCCAGTGACAGTCTGCAGGCCCCACTTCACAGCACCTCACAGAATGAAACCCACTGGCTTGGAACTCCAGCCAGTCACCGGTAGAAGTGTTGCACCTCCCTGAGACAGAGCTCCTGGGGGAAAGTGTGGGCCATCATCTTTGCTGTTTGGTTGACTTGGCCATTCCATCGTTCAGGCTTCAGAGAGTCCAAGCCAACCAGTGGCTGAAGCAGATCCTGAGCACAGCATAGCTGTTCTATGAAAATGTGGCTAGACTACTTTTTCAAATGGGTCTCCGATCCCTTTCCTCCTCACTGGGTAGGACCTCCTAACTGGGGTCTCCAACCACCTCCTACAGGTGCGTTTGGGCCAGCAACGGCTCTGTACATTTCTGGGATGGAGCTTCCAGAGGGAGGAGCAGGCTGCCATCTTTGCTGTTTCACAGCCTTCACTGTTGCTACCTCCAGATAATAAAACATCTGAGGTGACCAGGGACGGATGTGGGGTCCCAATATACTGCAGCAGCCCTATGAAAAAGTGACCAGACTTTTACATGGGTGCCCATCCCCATATCTGCTCACCAGACACATCCTCCAGGCCTAGGCCTCCAGCTCCCCTCTGCTAGAATTATCGATCGAGTAGCAGCTCTGTAACTCCCTGGACAGGATCCCCAGGGGCAACTGAAAGCCTCTCTGCCACTACCTCTGCAGTAGAACTGCCCTTGCTACCCTTGGACTAACAAAGGAACAAAGACCCTAAGTGCCTCATCCATACCTCCAATAAGCTGCAGTTGACTCCAGGAGAGAAGGCCAGTCTGTCTCTCACAGGTCCTACCTACCCCCACCCCCGTGCTTGTCACCAGACAGGGAACCCCCAGCTCGGACCCACAATATAGACCATCCATCCTGGGCTAATTGCAAGGAGTAATTGCTGACCTGCATCTCAATGGGGTGGAGCCCCCAGGAGATAAGCAAAAGACCCTTGGCCATAACCATGCCAAGGTATCTTCCTCTGCTGCTGCCAAGTTGGAGAAGAAACATAATGCTGAGATTGCCCCAGAGCTGAAGGGGCAGCCCAGGAGTGCCAAGCCGTAATCTACAGCCAGCTCTCAAGGGGGAAAGAAATCTACACTTTCAGAGCATTGAGAGGGAACAAGGCTGCAACTGTGCGGCAACACAGGGGAGCCTCACAACCAAGCAAGAGTCTACCAACTGACCAATATGCCGAAGTGCCACCTACTGGATCACATTCCCCAAAGCATCAACACCAAAAATATCTCACTAACATACCCGCCTCTGAAACCAAAGACAAGTAGTCAGCTTCAAATAAAGACCCTGTGCAAAGCCTTGGCCCAATGAAAACTTCCAGGAAAGATGTCTATTGACTGTATTCAATCTACATTGCAGTTAAAGGAACACCTACACACTGAGATGAGAAAGAACCAATGCAAGAACTCTGGTAACTCAAATGACCAGAGTATTGTATGTCCTCCAAACAACCACACCAGTTCTCCAACAAGAGTTCTTAACGAGGCTGAGCTAGCTGAAATGACAGAAATAGAATTCAGACTGTGGAGAGGAATGAAGATCATTGAGATTCAGAAGAGTGGCAAAACCCAATCCAAGGAAAATAAGAATCACAATAACACGATACTGGAGCTGAAGGACAAAGTAGCTGTTATAAAAAAGAAGCTAATAGGTCTCATAAGGCTGAATAACACAATACAGGAATTTCACAATGCAATCACAAGTATTAACAGTAGAATAAACCAAGCTGAGGAAAGAATCTTAGAACTTGAAGACTGGCTCTCTGAAATAAGACAGTCAGATAAAAATAAAGGAAAAAGAATAAAACAGGAAGAACAAAACCTCCAAGAAGTATGGGATTATGTAAATGCCAAAACTATGAATCACTGGCATCCCTGAAAAGGATGGGGAGAAAGCAAACAACTTGGAAAACATATTTTAGGATATTATCCATGAAAACTTCCCCAACCTTACTAGAGAGGCAAATTTGCTACCAGTCTTTGCTAACAGTCAAATTTAGGAAATACAGAGAATTCCTGCAAGATTCTACACAAGAAGATCATCCCCAAAACACATAATTGTCAGGTTTTCTCAGGTCAAAATGAAAAAATGTTAAAGGCAGCCAGAGAGAAAGGGCAGGTCACCTACAGAGAGAACACCATTAGGCTAACAGCAGATGTCTCAGCTGAAACCCTACAAGCCAGAAGGAGTCAGGGGCCTATATTCAACATTCTTAAAGAAAAAAAATCTTCAACCAAGAATTTCATATCAGGCCAAACTAAGCTTCCTAAGCAAAGGAGAAATAAGATACTTTTTGGGCAAGCAAATGTTGAGGGAGTTTGTTACCACCAGACCTGCTTTATAAGACATCTTGAAAGGAGCACTAAATGGAGTAAGGAAAGACTATTAACAGCTAATACAAAAGCACACTTAAATACACAGACCAGTGACACTGTAAAGCAACCATACAAACAAGCCAGCATAATAATCAGTGAACAACACAATGACAGGATTAAATCCATACATATCAATACTAATCTTGAACGTAAATGGGCTAAATGCTCCATTTAAAAGGCACAGAGTAGCAAGCTGTATTAAAAAAAGCAAGACCCAATGGTATGCTGTCTTCAAGAGACCCATCTTATGCTTAATAACACCCACACGCTAAAAATAAAGGGATGGAAGAAAATCTACCAACCAAGAGAAAACAGAAAAAAACAGGGGTTATTGAAATTAAAATTCCCAATTTCAAAAAAAAAATGCAAAAAACAAAACACACACACACACACACACAGAAACACACTTCAAACCAACAAAGATAAAAAAAGGCAAAGAAGGGCATTACATAATGGTAAAGGGTTCAATGCAACAAGAAGACCTAACTATCCTAAATATATATGCACTCAATACAAGAGTACCCAGATTCATAAAGCAAGTTCTTAGAGACCTACAAAGAGACATAGGCTACCACCACCCAATAATAGCCCAGGCCCTGATGAATTCACAGCTGAATTCTACCAGATGTACAAAGAAGAACTGGTAACATTCCTACTGAAGCTATTTCACGAAATTGAGGAGGAGGAGGAACTTCTTCCCAGCTCATCCTATCAGGCCAGTATCATTCTGCTACCAAAACCTGGCAGAGACACAACAAAAAAAGAAATCTTCAGGCCAATATCATGAGGCCCATCAATTAAAAAATCTTCAGCAAAATACTTGCAAACCGAATTCAGCAGCACATCAAATGGCTAATCCACCACAATCAAGTAGGCGTCATCCTTGGGATGGAAGGTTGGTTCAACATATGCAAAACAATAAATGTGATTCATCATGTAAAAAGAAATAAAGAGAAAAACCACATGATTATCTCCATAGATGCAGAAAAAGCTTTCAATAAAATTCAACACCCATTCATGTTAAAAACTCTCAATAAACTAGGTATTGAAGGAACATACCTCAAAATAATAAGAGCCTTCTATGACAAACCCACAGCCAAAATCATAATGAACGGACCAAAGCTGAAAGCATTCCCTTTGAAAACCAGCACAAGACAAGGATACCCTCTCTCACCACTCCTATTCAACATAGTATTTGAAGTTCTGGCGAGGGCAGTCAGGCAAGAGAAAGAAACGAAGGGTATCAAAATAGGAAAAGAGGGAGTCAAATTATCTTTGTTTGCAGATGACATGATCCTATATCTAGAAAACCCCATTGCCTTGGCCCAAAAGCTTCTTAAGCGGATAAGCAACTTCAACAGTCTCAGGATATGATATCAATGTGCAAAATTGCTAGCATTCTTATACACCAACAACAGGCAAGCAGAGAGCCAAATCATGAATGAACTCACATCTACAATTGCTACAAAGATAATAAAATACTTAAGAATGCAGCTAACAAGGGAAGTGAAGGACCTCTTCACGGAGAACTACAAACTACTGCTCAAGGAAATCAGAGAGGACACATACAAATGGGAAAACATTCAATGCTCATAGATGGGAAGAATCAATTTTGTTAAAATGGCCATACTGCCCAAAGTAATTTATAGATTCAATGCTATTCCCATTAAACCACAACTGAAATTCTTCACAGAATTAGAAAAAAACTATTTTAAAATTCCTATGGAACCAAAAAAGAGCTCGTATAGCCAAGACAATCCAAAGAAAAAAGAATAAAGCTGGAGGAATCACACTACCTGACTTCAAACTATACTACAGGGCCACAGTACTCAAAACAGCATGGTACTGGTGCAAGAACAGACACATAGACCAATGGAACAGAATAGATAACTCAGAAATAAAACCATACAACTACAACCATCTGATCTTTGACAAACCTGACAAAAACAAGCAATGGGGAAAATATTTCCTATTTAATAAATGTTACTGGGAGAACTGGTAGCCATATGCAGAAAATTGAAACTGGACCTCTTTTTTACACCATGTATAAAAATTAACTCAAGATGGATTAAAGGCTTAAATGTAAAACCCAAAACTATGAAAACCCTAGGAGAAAATCTAGGCAATATCATTCAGAACATAGGCACAAGCAAAGATTTCATAACAAAAATGCCAGAAGCGATTGCAGTGAAAGCAAAAATTAACCAATGGGATCTAACTAAACTAAAGAGCTCCAGCACAGCAAAAGAAACTATCATCAGAGTGAACAGACAACCTACAGAATGGGAGAACATTTTTGCAATCTATCCATCTGACAAAGGTCTAATATGCAGAGTCTACAAGGAAATTAAACAAATTTACAAGAAAAAAACTGGATCCCATTAAAAAGTGGGCAAAGGACATGAACAGACACTTCTCGAAAGAAGACATACATGCGGCAAACAAGCATGTGAAATAAAACTTCATATCACTGATCATTAGAGAAATGCAAATCAAAATTACAATGGGATACCATCTCTCACCAGTCAGAGTGATTAGTAGTAAAAAGTGAAAATATAATATGCTGGCAAGGTCGCAGAGAAAAAGGAACATTTATACACTGTTAGTGGGAATGTAAATTAGTTCAACCATTGTGGAAAGCAGTATGGCAATTCCTCAAAGAGCTAAAAGCAGAACTATCATTCAACCCAGCCATCCCATTACTGGGTATATACCCAGAGGAATATAAATCATAAAGACACAGGCATGCGAATGTTCATTGCAGCACTACTCACAATAGCAAATACACGGAATCAACCTAAATGTCCATCAATGACAGATTGGATAGGGAAAATGTGATATACCATGGAATATTATGCAGCCATAAAAAAGAATGAGATCATGTCTGTTGCAGAAAAATGGATCTATTATCCTTAGCAAACTCATGTAGGCACACCAAATACTGCATGTTCTTACTTATATGGGAGCTAAATTATGATAACTCATGAACGCAAAGAAGGAAACAACAGACACTGGGGTCTACTTGAGGGTGGAGGGTGAGAGGAGGGAGAAGAGCAGAAAAGATAACTATTGGGTACTGGGTTTAATACCTGGGTGATAAAATAATCTGTACAACAAACTCCCATGACACAAATTTACCTATGTAACAAAGCTTCACATGTACTACTAAACCTAAAATAAAAGTTTTTTTTAAATGGATGATTTGGGGAGCACACACTAAGAAATTTTAATAATGTCAATTTTTGTTAAATAATTCTCCCTTAAAAGAAAAAAATACTATTTTAAGTTATTTGTTTTCATGTTGATTTTGTAAATAACCCCAGCCCAAGACTAGCCATACCTTACCAGAGAAAAGAAATAATGTTTCATATGGCTTTCTATCCCTTAAGGGAAACCAAGACAAATAAAACCAAACAAAAACCCAAGAAAAATCTACTTCAGATCTCGTATTTTTATACAAATCCAATTTATATTTTGAAAAGCTTTTATGATTTTATTTAGTTAGAATTGATATTCCTAACGTGCAGTCCATAAATTGATTTTGGGGCTTCAGATTATCATTGAGAACAGCTTTTGTCATAAAGCTTCTGTATGTTAGACAACAGTTGAGTTTAGCACTGAATATAGTGTTTGTGAAATTATTTGAACAATTTTTTACTGCATTTTTTGGTAAGATAACATAAAAATTGAAGGACTAGCATTAGTCTTATAAAATTCATATAATTTAAACATATGTAAAAATATATCTTAGGCTTCAATCAGATGCTCATCAAACTTAAGCCAATCAAGATTTCAACTGTGAAAGAAAAAAATAAGGTAAATGTGTAAAATGCTAGACATGTATCATTAATGATTGAGTACAAAAATTATGGTATAATTGAAAATTCTATTTTATTTTTTTTGTTAAGCTTTCAGGAACCAGATAAATCCCCCCTTTCATGATATATGCTATTAATTTGATTTTCAGACATGCACATTTCATACAACTTACAGGAACATATTACATATGAAATAATAAACAAAATCAAAGTCGTCTGCACTTAATACAGGAGTGCTTGTGATTCAGGATGTGGTAGACAGAATAATGGCCCTCTAAAACAGTCCACATTCTAATCTCTGGAACGATAAATATGTTACATGGCAAAATGGACTTTGCAGATGAAATTAAGTTAAATATCTCAGCTTGAAAGAATTATTGTGGATTATGTGAGCAGGCTTAATGAAATCATAAGGATCTTTATAAGCAGGAGATAAAGGGAAAAAGTCAGAAAATTGAGATGTAACAGCAGAAGCAGAGTTGGAATGATGTGCTTTAAAGATGGAGGAAGGAGATTAAGAGCCAAGGAATGCAGGTGGCCTCAGAAACTGAAAAAGAAAGGAAACATATTCTCTCCCCAAGTCTGCACTTTGATTTTAGACTTCTGACTTCCAGAACTGTAAGAAGATAAATTTGCATTGTTTTAAACCACTACATTTATGGCAATTTGTTACAGCAACAATAGGAAATAAGTACATCATGGTACTTGGGTCTCCCTGTTCCATGGCTCTTTGAAGTGAAGTCTGGTTGTGGTGCTTAACACGAGTCTGTTTTATCACAACTAAGCCGCTCCCTAAATCTTCAGCATACGATTCAAGAAAGGAAAATATAGGAAGTACAGTTTTAGAAACTGAAGGAATTTGAGACGTTCTCTTCTGCACATACTAGAACACAGGTTGGCCTGAAAGCTAAGAAACCTGCACTTTAACAAGCAAAAACACCTACTGAATGGGATTAATAGAATTAGCTGTAAAGAGTAGGATCTGGGCTGGCCACTTCTGGAATGAAGGAATGGATTAATTAGATAGGAATGCGAATGCAGTCTAGGAGAATATTCATGTTTCAGATGCAGATGGTTCTGCGATAGTCCCACACATACTGACTTAAAAGAAAAGAAATACCATTTAGTTAATCCTCCACCTTGGAAGCCCATGGATTATGCTGCTGGTCTTTTTTTTTTTTAAACCTGTCTGTAGTGATTTTCCTTGCTTCATCATATTTTCTTACTGCCATTTTAGTTGGATTTCCCCCTTATCTTTCACCTTCCTTTCTCCAAGGAAGCGTTAAGCTCTAGTGGGAAAGTCTGCAGAAGGAGGCCAAGGGAAAAGGGGTTGTGGTTCTGACTGGAATGTTGATTAGGCAGATGGAATCTCTGGGAACAAAAAGAACATATAGGACATAACAAATCTGAGTGCTGGCAAGGTCTGGCCTTTAAGAGATCAATATCTGTATCCATGCGTCTAAAATTTCTATTCTTTAATTGCTTAAAAAATACGCCTCCAAAAATAGTAAAGGCAGCTGCTTTGCATGTAATGTTAGATATGCACCCTCATTCATTGTTCTATGAGAGCATTACAGATGTTTTCTCTTCTCCTCCATGGATACCCTCTGCTTTGATTTTCTCCAAGGATGCTATGAGACTCAAAGCACTTATTGTTTTGAATATAGGATAATGTGATTGCTCCTTTACTTATGCAGATTCCCAAGAAATCATTTAGTTTCATCCCCAATGGATTTGATAGGTGGGCAGCAGAGCCATTCCTCTTTGAAGCTATATCCTGAGGTCTCCACTTTGGGGAAGGGGAGAAAGCAACAGCTGAAGATAAAATGGCTAATGCGCCAAGTATTTCCTCCTCAAATTTTTAGGTTTCATTCTGAGATACATTATATTATTATTTCCGTTTTATAGATGAGAAGACTGAGACTTAGGTAATTTGCTCAAGATCTCTGAGAAAGTCAATGACAGGAGCCCCAGTTCAGCCTACATAGTCTGCTTACAGAGTTTGTGTCTTTGTTCACAGTGCTAAATTGTCCCCCAGTTAGCATCAACACACACTCCCCAAACTCCTGCCTGCAATGTCTGTATTTGGTGGCCTTTTATGATGTTCCTTGCCTATTGTTTTCCCTTCACCTATTAATAAATTATTTCTTTAGCTTTATTGATCAAAGCTGCCCAGGCATTTTAACTAACATCACGTGTGCAAAGTTTTTAGGTGTGGAGTGTGGGGTTTAGCAGGAGGCCTGTGTGGGGGCTGTGCTCCCCATCCTGACAAGCACACAAGGAACTAGGATGATATCCTTGAGATTGGCTGGGCTACCATTGTTTGGATTCCCTTTCTTTTAAAATATATTTTTCCTATGGTATATGAATAAACATTTAAAATTTTTAATACAATGTTTGAATCCTCTTCAGATATTTTATGTGAAAGTTAGGTCACCGCTTGGGAAGGAATAGAATTTCAACCTTTGGGATGAGGATGCTTAAGAGGATGCGGAGGACTTCCAAACCACTCTGAAATGTTTTCTTACCTGAGGAAGTCTTCTAGACCTGGCAGTAGAAACCTAAATATATCCCTCATAGCCTTCCTCTAATTGATGCTAGTTATTAGAATCTGAGCTCAACATTGCCTGGAAAGGGTGGACATGGAGGCATGTGTCTGTAGTCTCAGCTACTCAGGTGGCTGAGACAGGAGGATTGCTTGAGTCCAGGAGTTCCAGGTCAGCCTGGGCTACATAGCAAGACCCCTGTCTCTAAATACATACATACATACATACATACATACATACATACATACAAAGAACTGCCTTAGGAAAGGAAAGGAGACAAAGAGTAGGAAGGAGAAAAATTATGTCCAAAAATAACCATAGGAATACTATCATTCATTCATTTTTTATTTATGAGTGTACAGAAATTGCTGGGCATTGTGTGATTATATAATTGGAAGTAAAACACTTCTCAGCAAATGCAAAATAACTGAAATCATAACAAACAGTATCTCCAACAACAGAACAATTAGATTAGAAATCAAAATTAAGAAACTCACTCAAAACCACACAACTACATGGAAATTGAACAATTTGCTCCTGAACGACTCCTGAGTAAATAATGGAATGAAGGCAGAAATCAAGATGTTCCTTGAAACTAGTGAGAATAAAGAGACCATGTACCAGAATCTCTGGGACATACTTGAAGGAACTCTTCAATGAGAACTACAAACCACTGCTCAATGAAATCAGAGAGGACACAAACATATGTGAAAACATTCCATGCTCATGGATAGGAAAAATCAATATTGTGAAAACGGCCATACTGCCCAAAATAATTTATAGATTCAATGCTATTTCCATTAAACCACCATTGACATTCTTCACAGAATTAGAAAAAAAACATTTTTAAATTCATATGGAACCAAAAAAGAGTCCTTATAACTGAGAAAATCCAAAGCAAATAGAACAAAACAGGAGGTGTCACACTACCTGACTTCAAACCATACTACAAGGCTATAGTAATCAAAACAGCATAGTACTGGTGCAAAAACAGGCAGACAGACCAGTGGAACAGAATAGGGAACACAGAAATAAGATCACACACCTACAGTCATCTGATCTTTGACAAACTTGACAAAAACAAGCAATGGGGAAAGGATTCGCTATTTAATAAATGATGCTAAGAAAACTGGCTAGCCTATGCAGAAAATTGAAATGGGACCCTGTCTATACACCTTATACAAAAATTAACTTAGGGTGGATTAAATGCTTATATATAAAAGCCAAAACTATAAAAACCATAGAAGAAAATCTAGGCAATACCATTTAGGACATAGGCATGGGCAAAGATTTCAAGACGAAAACATCAAAAGCAATTGCAACAAAAACAAAAATTGACAAATGAGAACTAATTAAACTAAAGAGCTTCTGTACAGCAAAAGAAACTCTCATCAGAGTGAACAGACAACTTACAGAATGAGAGAAAATTTTTGCAATCTATCCATTTGACAAAGATCTAATATCCAGAATCTACAAAGAACTTAAACAAATTTATGAGAAAAAAACATACAACCCCATTAAAAAGTGGGTGAAGGACATGAACAGACACTTCTCAAAGAAGAGATTCACGTGGCCAACAACCATATGAAAAAACACTCAACATCACTGATGATTAGAGAAATGCAAATCAAAACCACAATGAGATACCATCTCACGCCAGTCAGAATGGTGATTATTAAAAAGTCAGGAAACAACAGATGCTGCGGAGGCTGCAGAGAGATAGGAAGGCTTTTACACAGTTAGTGGGAATGTAAATTAATTCAAACATTGTGGAAGACAGTGTGGCAATTCCTTAAAGACCTAGAACCAGAAATACCATTTGACCCAGCAATCCCATTACTGGGTACATACCCAAAGGAAAATAAATCATTCTGTTACAAAGATACATGCCCACGTATGTTCATTGCAGCACTATTCACAATAGCAGAGACATGGAATCAACCCAAATGCCTATCAATGATAGACTGGATAAAGAAAATGTGCTATATGTACACCATAGAATACTACGCAGCCATAAAAAGGAATGAGATCATGTCCTTTGCAGAGACATGGATGGAGCTGAAAGCCATTATCCTCAGCACACTAACACAGGAACAGAAAACCAAACACCACATGTTCTCACTCATAAGTGAGAGCTGAACAGTGAGAACACATGGACACAGGGAGGGGAACAACACACACTGGAGCCTGGTGGGGGGTAAGGGAGAAGTGAGAACATCAGGAAAAATAGCTAATGATTGCAGGACTTAATACTTAGGTGATGGATTGATAGGTGCAGCAAACCACCATGGCACGTGTTTACCTATGTAACAAAACTGCACGTGTACCTCAGAACTTAAAATAAAAAAAGAAGACATGAAAAATTTAAAAAAATACACAATTCAATGGTTTCTAATATATTCACATAGTTAGGCATCCAGCATCACGATAGCATTTTGTTTTAGGGGCTTACAATATACCATTGTGCAGACATTTAATTTGTTTTATTTAATTAGTCTCCCAAGCATATTCAAATTTTTCCATTTTTAATCTGGAAGAAGCAGTACTTTCATGATTGTATGTATAGATTTGTGCACGTGTGCAAATATTGCTGTCATAGGCATTTCTAAAAGTGGATTTTCTTGATCAAGCTCCAAACACTTTAAAATGTGATGGATCTTAACAAATTTCTTCCCAACGTTGTGCCCAGTTTAACTTCCCCATCAGTTTATGCTCATGCTAGTTCACCACACTCACCAATATGAAGAAGCATGGATTTTACATTTGTCATTCTGTGAGGCAACAACTCATTGTTTTCATTTGTATTTTTATTATGTGGGGTTTCGGTATTTTTCAGTTTTAACAGACCGTTTGTATATGTTCTTCTGTGAATTTTTAATTTGTGACTTTTGCTGGTTTCTTTCTTTATTGGATTGCCCACCTATATTCATACTGATTTGTAAAATCTTTTAATGTGTTAGCAATACTCACCCTCTATCATATACGTTGCAAGCACTTTTTCCACATTTGTCTTTCAAGTCTATAAATAGTGCTATTCACCACATAAAATTTTAAACTGCTGTGTGGCCAATATTTTCCTGTTTTTGGCTCTCATATCATGTTTATGAAATTTCTCAGTAAGAGTAGTAAGAAGAAAACTTTTGATTTAGTAAACGGGAAATAATTATTTTTTAAGTAATAAAGTCAGGGTGAAATATTTTTTATTTACTTGATATGACTAGTTGTTTTCTTCTTTTGCCATTAATTGCAGTCTTCAAGCCAATACTTCTTTAGAAATATGACAGATTTAATACCAACACTAGGACCATTTGAAGACAGAACTGTGTGTTTTAATAGAGATAATATCTCAACAGGAGTTTGTGAGGCTGACAGTCTCTGATGTTCTGACCACCTACGTCACAATCCTCATTGGGGACTTTCTAAGGGCATGTTTTGTGAGGTTTTGCAATTATTGCTGGTGCTGGGACTTGGAGTACGGATATGTAAGTATGATGTTAATTTTGCTCTTATAAGGTTTTTCCTTTGTAATTCGTCATTTACACACACTATATAAGAGAAAGGCATCATAGAGTTTAGTGGATGGGATCACCGTTTTAGGTGCAATAAATGAAGACCAATGAGTACATTTACAATGCAGAGAAGTTCAGACTTGAGTATCATGGTTTACAATAGTCTAGTAAAATTAGCACAAGATAGCAAAAGCAATGGACCTCAACTTGTCAGCTGAAATGTTGAACTCAGTAAATCTTGGCCCTGTAGCCCACCTTCTCCCTATAAGTTTACTAGCATTTCTAGAAGCAGGGAAAGATGGCTAATATCAACTGCATATTCTATTTATGCCTTTGAATTCTATTAAACTCCTGGATACTATCATATGCCAGTCACTGTGCAGTAGATGGGGCGGATAAAAGGATTTGATAAATATGGTACTTGCTTCACAAAGTTCACAGTCTAATAAGAGCTTGAAAGAGACACACACAAGAGGCTGCAGAAGGTTCAAGGAAAGCCTAGTTTGCTGTCATGCATCTGGCAACTGGTGGAGCTGAATTCTGGCAGGGGCGGCTTCTTTTCCTGAAACAATGGCTCAGGTTTCTCAGAACCACACTGGTGCTGACTCCATCACCAGCTTTCCTTCTATGCTCATCCTCAGGTCCCCCAACAAAGTCTGAGGGCAACAGCACACTCATCACCGTGTGATTAGCACATTGCCTGGTTTCCACTGTCCTCCTTTGAGTCAAACTGGTCTCAGTCATCCTGGAAAATATGACCTGGGGGGTTGGTAGTACTCATTTGCTTAAAATCTTCCAGTGGCTTCTCAAGTACTTAGAATGATTTCCAAATCCCTTTCTAGGCCTTCAGTACCCTGGATGATCTGCTCCTTTTCTTTCTCTCTCAAGTCATTTGCTACCTCTTTTGCTCTTGCTTTGTAAAGTTCACATGGGCTTCTTTTTATGCTCAAACATGGGCTGCTTTTTATGCTCAAACACAAGATGGTCCTTGCATTTGTAATTGCTGTTTCTCCCGCAAGGGGTGCTGTTGCCCTAGAGCTAGGAATGGCTGGTTTCTTCTTGTCATTAAAGACTCAGCTATTATGTTACCTCCTTAGTGCTCTTCTCTGACCACCTATTCTAATGTAGCCAATCAGGCACTGTTTATATCAACACACTGTTCTGTTTTCTTCATAAGATGTGCATCTATTTGACATTACTCTTGTAAAATGTACTCATGGTCTATCTCCCTCTGTTAGAAAGAATACTCTATGAAAATAGAGGCCCTGACCTCTCTTATTTGAACTGTGCGAGTCACATAGCAGGCAGCCATGTGTTGGCTGGCTGTTTGGATGTTGAACCTTCTCATTTTTGCACCATCAAGGCAGCACTGTCTATTGCCAGAACTCTGCCTCCTTCGAAGCATGTGCCCATGGAGTCTCAGTGTTTGTAATGTTTTTGAGTTATTGAGCCAGTAATGCTTCTCTTCTCACCAGTGAGGGAATATCCTTTATAGCTGATCTTCTATCTCTTTTATCTCCTGCCCTCTAGTCTCTGGATAAGTCCAACAGTTAGGACTGTTTTCAAGATTTCAGGCTAGATCTGTCTGGCTGTCTGACTTTGAGATGGTACCTTTTATAAGGTCATCTCCATCACCCTCATTGAAAGTGCGTCCATGGACTGGCCAAAAGCAGTTAGGTAATGCTCTTCGGTGAACGACAGTGAGGTAATGGCTACAGATACAGGATGCTCTTGTGTTGCTTTCCCATTCTTTGCTATGAGGTATTCAGCTGGCTTGGTTTCATTTCTATTTTCCTTGCCTGATTCGGCTCCTCTGAGGCAGACATAAAAATTGCCATTTCTTCCTTAGACCATTGCTTGGCTTGTGCTTACCTTTTATCCCTTGGCTGCCTTCTTCTTAAGTGGCAGAAAATCTGACTGCAAATATGAAGTCAATATTACATGACCTGGATGCATAAAAGCTGTAATTAAATGACTGTAATTTATTATTTATTGACTGCTGACAGTGTTCCTGGGTTAGTAGAAAGTACAGGAAAAAAGACAAGTTCCTGTTTTAGGTCACAGAGAAGGAATTTTCTCCCACGTTACCTTTGGAAGGCTCAAAAAAGCTCTGTCAGAATCAAAACAAGTTTTAAAACATTAATGATGGATGACGAATCTTTGATGTAGATCCCATTGTCATTGACTTACCAAATGGATAGCTTACACGGGTGAGGGCCTACTAGGTGCAAGCCATTATGAACAAACTCTGTGCTAGGTGATAAAGGAATACAGGGTTATAGAAGATGTAGACTTACGTAGAGGTTGCAAATTTGGCCTGCAGGGTAGATTCAGCTAATGGATATTTTTGTTTGGTATGCCCAGTGGTGGTGTTTGTTTTTGTTTCATTTTTTATGAGCTAATATTTTAAAATGAGAGCTCTTACATAAAAACACATGGATTTATTGTTTTTCTTGAAAGGCTGGCAACATAAGTCTGTATTCCCACTAGGGAGAAATTGGCTGGAGTTGAGAAACCACCGCCATCTGCAGTTGGGATATTCATTCTCCAGTTCCTCATACTCTTCACCACTCTTTTCTCTTACAAGCTCCCAATATAAATGGAGAAATCAATTGTATGGCCCTTGAAGAGAAAGTGTGTGTGTGTGTGTGTGTGAGAGAGAGAGAGAGAGACAGGCGTGCATCAGTAGAAATGCAGACACAGAGGAGGAGACATTTGAACTAAGTCTTGAAGGGTGATCAGGATTTCAAGAGATGAAAGAAAGAATTCCCGGTGGAGGGACAAGTGTAAGACAGGGTCCCAGAGATAGATAGTGTGGGTAATCCAGGCATAGATAAAAAAAAAAAAAACTAAAATGAGGCTGTTTTAGAGCAGAAAAGGCTAATAAGAATGTTTCTCTGCTATTCTCCTAGACCTTCTAATCAATAATATGGTTTCAGAAAGTACCTGTGATGAAGGGAAGGACAACCTGAGATGGGCAGAGGACATACTTGAGAATTCTGTCAGAAATAAAAGATAAAATCATGGTCCTTTCTACTATACGCATGCATGTGCATGTATACACACACACGAAGCACATGATTTTTTTCTTCTGAATTCCAAAAATAATGCCAGTTTATAGTAGAAAATTTGGAAAATATAACAAAGCTAATATGAAAGTAAAAATAATAGGTAATCTCTGCCACTAATGAGATTATTTGGATTGTTGAATCAAATAGTGTTAGATAACAAGTACTACATATTTATATATAGTAACAGATTTTTATAAATATACACATATATACATTTGTATACGTGTATATGTATGTGTGTAAACAGATAGGTAGTAAACTGGTTACTTGCTTTTATTTGTTTTACCTAACACTGATCATTTCCCAATGCTATTAACTGTTGTTTTGTAACATACCTTTTAAATGGTTGTATAATATTCTGTATGCAAATGTAGTATAATTAATCTAATTAGTTTTTAATTTGCTTTAAGTTGAACTGTCTAATTATTCTTATGATAATAAGTGTTGTGATGACATTTAATTATATCCATGTACATAAAAGTATCTTCATACATAAATCATAGTGGATGTACAAATTATTTTCTTATGATAAATTTCTCTGAGTTGAGTTGCTCAGTCACAGTAGAGGGCTTTAAAAAAGTCTATTCACTTTTATTACAACAGCCTCTGTAGAGACTCTGCAGATTTCAGCATTAGATTCAGAGATCTATAGAATGCTAAAGTTAGGTGGATTTTGACACAACCAGTTGTAATGCATGTATTTAACATATGAAAAATTGCATCTGTGAATTGAAATGAGGTTCCTAAGTTTATGCAGCCAGAGAATAATAAGGACAATGAAGTACACTTCTGGATGAAAATGTTATGTTAAATGTATTGAATTCTGTACTGGCTTTATCTGAGTAAGCTGGGTTAAAAGGGATTGTGAATATTTTTCAAGACACAAATTTATGGTCATAATGTTATCACAACAAACCTATGAAGATTAACGAAGGTGGAAAAATTACTGGCTTGGAGCAGATTACCAGACCAATGTAAGTTAATGTAATGTAAGTTAATATCTCCAAAGGCTTCTCTGAGCACAGTTCTCAGTGTTTCAGAAGAGTTCATGAGGAGTAGAATAGTTTGTCCCTAGGAAGGATTTTAACTGCTCTAATTTAATACAAAGTGTGCCCTCTTGTAAACTTTGGGTTTTCTTTGACAGTTCAATGCAGAATATCTTTATCTTCACTTCAATTTTCATTGACACCATTCTTACTATTTACCAGCAAAGCAAGTAAAGAATATTCAAGAAGAAATAGAATTAGATTCAGGGCATGATGGGGTAAGGGAATGTTCAATAAACTCAGCATGGTGTTCACAGTTGTATTTTTAAGGTGATCATTGCTCACTCATAAGTGAGAGCCGAACAGCGATGGGAGACTTCTTTAAAGTCTGATGAAGGATGCTCAGGATTATCCATAAATAAGAGGCATATAATTGACTAACTACCTTAGTGGATTCCCAATCATATTATATTGTATTATGTCACATCTCAATGTACTGCTTAATTTGTATCAGAAACTCTACAAAATACTTTACATGTATTATTCCATGTGATCGTAGCAGCAATGCTGTGAGGTGGTATTATTGTTCCTACTTTACAGTAAACTGAGGCTTAGAGGATGTTAAATAATTGCTCAAAGACACATTGATGATTAGTGGTAGAGTTAGGCCTGAAACTCGAGTCTCATCACCTTCAAAGCCATCAACCAAGTTTCCATCGTGTTGAATTTACATCGTAATGCTTGACTCTAGAAATTTTAAAAATTCTGCCAAAACTTGAATAATTCATACGCTAAACCTATGGCTTTTGGAACTCAAAGTGCTCATAGGCTTAGGCAGGCTACCTGTGGTAGAATGGAGTTAGCAAATGAACTGGGATACAGAATTAGAAGATCAACTGTTCTCTAGCTGGGAACGTGGAGATATTATATATCAGTTCGGGAAGATAGAATGATAAAGAATCAGGAAGAAATAATCAGCATCCCGTAAGGGGTTGAGAACACGGGAACAGGGACAATGCAGACTGTATTTTAAGTGTTCCTTGAATATGTGGACAGGATCTGTCTGCAGTTAACAGGATCCTACTCTCAACTAGGGTTGAAGTACAAAGCCTCAAGTGCTCAATCGTCCTAGCAGATGAGGCTAGAGTTTGTCCTAGATCAGTGCTTCTGGAATTTGAGCATACATCAGAATCCCCTGAGGACCTGTAAAAACAGCATTTCTGATTCAGTAGATCTGAGGCCAGGCCCGAGAATGTGCTTTTCTAACAAGTTCCCAGGTGATGCTGCTGACTCTCATCTGAGGACCACAATCAAAAGCCACTGCTCTGGAGCCACAGCCCAGACTAGCTTGCAGCTCTAAGCAGAGTGATTCCAGCTGTGAGAAATGGGATTTATGTGCAGAAGGTCAGGCAACTCATTCCACAACAGAATTAATTCTCTCTGAGATCCTGAATTGCATTTCATGTTATCCACAGGTTGGCAATCTGCCTCAAATAATGAAACTTGCAGAGAGAGAAGGGATCTTCCCAGGCTTTTTCTTTGTCGAGTGAGCACCATATGTCTTCCCTCTGGGTGGATGACTGACTTAGCACATCACAAGCAAAGGTCCAAAAATTAAACAACATCATTTCCAATCCCTCAACTATGATGGACTTTAGCCCAAATCCACATGGGCTTTTCTGGTGCTGGCCGCCAACAATCTTACCAGGAATGAGCAGTCATTAGTGAGTTTATTACACTTAGCTTATTCAAATAATTTTATGATCTCAAAGTTCAAGAGAATCTGTTTTTTTTCTTTTTCCCTAATCGTTTTTTACCTTTGAGCTTTTTCTATTTTAGAGACAAACAAAATATATTGCAAATTGATTTATATTTATTAAAGTATTGCTTTACAAATTTAAAATATAATATAACCTAATGTTTATAAAAGCCTACCTCTAAAACAATGAGCACTGACTTTTATACTACATATGCGTAGTTTTTCTGCCTTCTCATTTGTTTTGGTTTTAAAGTGAGAGCTTCTGTGTTTATTGCATAAGTTAAATTTCATTTCTAAGGTGTTTACAGAGAAGCAATTCTTTCATAACTGGGTCTAATTTTCAACCAATAACGTATTTTTAGACTAGAAAGGGATCTTAGAAATGAACTAGTTCAGAGGTTGGCAAACTTTTGCTGTAAAGGGCTAGATAGTAAGTATTTTAGCTTTTGCAAGCCATAGTGTCTCTATTATAACTGCTAAATGCTGTTGTTTTAGTACCAGTCATAGATAATATATAAATGAATGAATATAGCTGTATTCCAATAAAAATTTATTTGTTAAAACAGGTGGCAGTCCAGATTTGGCACATGGGCCATAGTATGCTGACCCTTGGTCTAGTTCATTTTTGACTTATGTGTCAGGAAACTAAGCCTAATGAGATAAGTGACCTACCCAGCTTACCTAGCTAAGAAATGGTAGAGTGAAGTCTAAAATGCAGGTCTGAATCCCAGTCAAATGTCTGTTCTACAAATCCACTTGGTCCAGTATGGCCACCCTGTATCCTTTCTGTGCATCAGGCCAATTTATAGATCAAGGGGGTTGTTCCTCCAGCTGTCCCTTCTGCAAACACAGCAGGAAGCTAGGGACCCTAGGGTGTCCTTTATGCTTTTCTAGTCAACTAGTTATAAAATGTCTCATCTCTAATGACCCTCAGGAGCTCTATGTGCTTGTGAGAGAGTGAAGAAAACAGGCATTTAAAACGTTGAGTTTTCTCCATGTTCAGTAGTTTGGTGGGCCACCTCATGATACCATTCTAAGGAGGTGAAGGCTTAAGATTTGATTTTTAAACAGAGACAGAGAAAGGCTGTTGTTCCAAGGCAACAGATGGGTACGGGCCAACCGAGTGAGCATTCTTCAGATGTGTTCTGTGATCACACAGGGCTCCAGGGGAAAAGTGCTGAAGATCATCCAGAGCAGGGCACTCCCCCAGAAGGAAAAAGACTCAGAGTTAATGTTCTCCAGATAAGAAGCAGTTCATTTTTCTCCATGAAGGACACATTTTTTTTCATTGCTGATTTCAGCACAAAAACTGTCAACCAAATCTTTTTGCCTCTTGTGAACATTGCCCTTCTAGAAAGTCGGCAAACTAATGAAACACTTTGTAGCTGTCCTTCAACAGTATCTAGAGTGATGCTGCAGTTATCCAGGTCATCTTTGTTCTGTTTAATACACAGGACTCTTTATTATTTCATTATGTATCATCCTATCATTTTACCTTGGGGGTTAACCATTCCTGTTATGCCATACTTGCTGTTCTTTCCCTGAATCTGTTACAAGAGAGATTGTCCCTATGTTTCAGTTGAATAAGAGAGTAATACTGCCTTTTAGGAAAGTGATGAAGTTGAGGCCTGGATTCATGAGACTCTTGAAGCCAAGCATTTGAAAATTGAGAATGGTTTTGTTGGAGTTCCAAATCAGGAACCAATTCTATCTTTTTACAAATATATTTTTGAGTTCTTGGGTTTGGGAGGAACAGAGGCTCTCTTGGATCATCTTTGTGTGTGTGTGTGTGTGTGTGTGTGTGTGTTGGGGAGGGAGCTGTTATGGGGATATGTGTGGTCTGAAGCACACCTGGAGATAATAGGATCTGAGCAGTGCTAGGAACCTGCCAGTGTCTTGGTGTCTTTTTCATGGTCTTCTTGGCCCTCTCATTTCGTATTTACTGCATTCTTATTCCCTTATTACCAGTTGGTCAGTCTCCTCTGATTCTCTATCCCAAATTAAATAAGAGCCAGTTTTATTGCCCTTGCTAATTAGCATTTACTCCATTGTTAGAATCTCCTGTTAGGATGCCTAATGCATCACCAGGAAGCCTTTAGATGGGCCACCCTATCACAGTTTCCCACTTCCATTCTATTGTTTTTTTGTGGCTCCTCTGCACAAAAAACAGCCTAGTGTTGCTGCCCTGAGCATGAAGGTTAATATCCAAGACATGGAGACTGGACATTGAATTGAGTAACTTCTTAAGCTTTTGTTATATTTCTTTTGCTATATTTACTTTATGTTAAAGTTAATTCACATTTTCATTGAAAAAATTTTTAATATGCAAAACTTGAAAAAGAAAAGGAAAACTGTAGTTCATCACCCACATATAAAGTATGACTATCTTGCTGATTATTTTCCAGTCTTTGTGCATAGTTTCATATAGTTGATTAATGTGTGGCTTTATATTTTTTGTTTAATATTAGAGCACAGTTTTCCTCATGTACATAAATATTCTTTCAAAATGATTGTAATTCATTGCAATATATCATAGTATAAATATACTGTATATACATAACTAATGTTCAACACTTAGATGGTTTCATCATTGCTTGTTAAAGTTTATCATCACATCAGATAATTTTATTAAGACAGATTCTAGAAGTTTTCTTACAGAATCAAAAAGAATAAGATTTTTAAAGCTTTTAATATGTACTGTCAAATTGTTTTTCTGAAAGGTTGCTACAGTTTTTACTGTCACCAGCAGTGTATAAGGGAGCCTGTCTTGCTGTACTTTCATAGCATTGGATGACAGCATTTAAAAATGAGTCTCACTGTGTTTAAAAAAAAAAAAGGTGCTTTCTTTGTTTTATTTATATCTGGTTACTTATCCTAGTGATTATTCTGCTATTGTTGCTGAAGGGAAGTAATTGAAACCCTAGCCATGCCTATGCAGAACCACTTGCCTTTCAGTTTTGACCATGTGAGATGCTAATCCAGTGAACATTGTGTCTCCTCTAGCCTTCATACACCGAATTCGACATCAGTGGCAACGTCCTCGCTCTGATCTTCAACCAAGGCATGATCTGGTAGGCCAGCTGTTGGACAGCTTATCACTTACAGAAAAGCCTCCCAGGTTATTTTTGCATACAGCATTGAATCCTGGTGTTAGAGGAGAACACAATCGGTGTCTAACTCCATATTTACTTTGCGAAGTGGATGCCTGTATATAGTTTCCTTTTCTTTCATATCTTAAATGTCAGTCATCAAAGGTGTCTTTCTGTTTTGCAAAGCACTCCTTCATCAAATAATGGGAGTCTGTATTCTGGTTGGCAGATTTATATGAAGACTATATTTTTATATTTTGTGATACCAGGATCTAATATTAAAACATTAATAATTACATTACCACATGATAAGTATGAAATAAATTAACATAAGGCCTTTCCGAGAGACCGAGTTTATTTTGTTGTCACTACTAAATATATTTAAAATGTAACTTATGGCTACTTTTAAAAATAATACCTTATCAAATCCAATAGTTTATCGAGATGAAATACATGTTTTAGGAAGGTCGAGTTAAAATATGATCTTCATTTTGTAACTTGTTTTATAGGGCCATGGCACATCAGAATTATTTTTTTTGATGTGTGAAGGGTTGTCATATCTTTTATCAAATTAAAGCATTCTCACTGTAAACTTGACAGGTTGAGTCGATACAGTAGAAATTGTTTTTGAGTTTAAAAACTGAATCACGACATCCGATTCATCTGGGGACCATGTGTCTTGGAAATCTGTCACTTCAGATTTCCAGCCTACAAGCAGTTACAGTAAGGCTACTTTATCCTGGGGACATGTGCCTAAGACAATATTATGCTACCAACCATACCATTGTCCTATTCACAAGTGCCGGTATAGACTCAGTTTTTGAACAAGTTTCATATATTGTACCAATAGATCTGTCCTGAATTATTAAACCTTTGGGTGCTGACAGACACCGGACCCCTCTGCAAATGCCAAAACCGTCTTGCTTCTGTCACACAAAGACAACCCTCCAGGGCTCCATCGTCCTGCCATGGGATGACTGTTAAATTCCTGTGCCTGACTAGGTGAATCAATATGGAAAAGATATTATAAAAATATTGTTTCCTCCTTTGTCAGGTAGGTTTAAAAATCTAATTTTTATTCCCTTCCTTTCTAAATTTTCCAAGTATGACTCACATGTCCAGACTCACTAAGGAAGGAAATGCATCCTTCATTTTCCAAGCAGGGAGGAAAGTCAAGGTGGCCTGAGGAACGTCTACTGACACAGAAGTAAAGGGAGCAGCTTCTGTGGGTTCTGAGCTTTCATTTCCTGGAGTTCAATTTGCTGTCATGGCAGAAAATGGCTAACACGGCTATGGGAGTAATGAGAAACCACTGTTCTGTCAGTGGCTTTTACACAAAGTGTCATAAATCCTTCAGGCCTCATGGGTAGCATTCATGGAGACATATGCTGCACGTCGATTGTGTTCTTTCAGAGTTAAGACAACAGATTGGTCTAGAAATTTGTTTTTATTGTCAGAAAAGCTGTTATAATGGCTGTCCTGCTTGGTTTCACTTGTGATTTTGCAACTATGTTAGTCCACTATTGTTCATATTGAAATTCTTAAATATCTAACATGTTTTTCCAGTTCTCTCATGGGCAGATCCATTATCAAAATCTGTGCACTGTCTTTTTCTGTTTATTAATTCTTCAGACAGTGGTCAAGCTTGCTTCTGGCTAATTTGAAGAGAATATTGAGTTTTTTGAGTATACAAAGATATTCACACACTTTCCAAAGTTCCAGAAGCAAACTGACCATTATTCTATTATTCACCTTCATGTCAATGCTTGGCACAAATATTCTTTTCCTAACCCTAGGAGGCTGATGAGGGAGGGGGATGTCATGTAGAGGGAGGTGTGGGGCAGGTGTAATGTAAAATTAGTAGGCTGACTCTGCACAAAGGTCCTCACACACAATCCTTCCATTATTTTATGAAGCATGAGGATATAATGCCTGAGCTTAACCGTTTTCTACAGAAACAATTAAAAATGTACGGGGATTTTTTATTCAATTCCATTGGCTTGTGACTGGAGATATTGAATTACTCCTTTAGGAATTGCTGAGTAGTGGAGGTTATTTATGCAGATGTTGTTAACATCAACATTTACAGATAAAATCCATTTTGCTATGATTTGGTTGAATGATTAGTAACCTTTATTTACGCATTTATTTTTTGAAATATACATGATAGTTTCTGTGCTAATATTTTTAAATGATGAAAGCACAGAATATCTTTATCATAGCAGGATATTGAGAAATGGCAGAGAACACACAGTGAGAGAGAAAATGAGTTTTGGACATTGCTCCAACACTGCTTCACTGGGTACTCTCCGGCCAGGTTTATCACCTTTTTTTCTTCACTTTCTCAGTTGATCAGATGTGAATAATTTACCTGACATGTACATGTCGCTGAAGTAATAAGGAGAGTTAAATAAAAGAAGCTTTCATTTTCTTTGATCTTCCAGGAAGAAAAGAATTTTATAAGGCTAAAGTGTTACAATGATTTTTACTGACAGATGATGGGATCATGCCTGGGTAAGGGACTTAGTGAGCCGAGCTGATTAGTGATGCATGAGCAAAGATAGGATGAGCATTAACATTCGGATATTATTATGCCAGGACTTATTTTTCTAGCTTATGGCTCTGAGTTATTTGTTTAAAATGTCTTTGTGATATTTATTTTGAAATTTTGAAATTTATTTATAGATGTATATGCAAATAATAAGCACATATATACAAACAATGTGCATGTATATAGGTACGAATATATGTGGTTTTAGGCAAGTCTCGATTTTGAATTACGTGCAAAATTATATTTTAGAATTGATCAGGTTATGCTGCAATGAAACAACCTCAAAATCGTAGCAGCTCATAAAAAGAACATGTTCAATGTGGGGTGGAAGAAGAGCTTTGCTCTTAGAACTTACCTTCACTTTAGAGACCCAGACTGATGGAATAGGATCCATCTGAAACATTGCTATCACACTAGCAGAGAATGAAGAGAAGGAAAACCACACAGCACTTTTAAAGTTTCTACCCAGCAGTAAGGACCTAATTTCTATTCATACTTTATTGGCCAAAACAAGTGATGTCACCACCTGATTTTTAGAAAAACTCAAAGTGTATTACATCAACAAGTATTGGTATTGGGGAATATAATCTAGTGCTTTGTAATTCTAACCCATTAGCTGGGACTATCACTTGCTTACTTGCTCACTTTTTTGGCGTTCCCTCTCTCTTGCTGTCCTGTAACAAAAGTATACTGTATTGTTTTAAAATCTGTCCTCTCATTAGAAAAAAATAGTTTAACTTCCTACAAAGTCTTTGTTCAATTCATTATGGTAAAATATCATTCGTATCTATTGTCCGAAATCTTGTCAAGAAGACAGCCCAAATTGTGACAATATTCCACTTTTCAAATAAATGAGTTAACTTTGGGTTGGCAAAAGTTCAATTTTAGTGGAAACTAATTTCCTCATCTAAATTAAAAATGTCTCTATAATGAACCAAATTTACATTGGATTGGCTAAACAACTATTCAGGGAGTACAAAATGCTAAACCTAGCTATAAATGTTAAGGGCTTCATTACAGATATGACAGTTTAAAAGACAGGGCTCCCCTTACATTTTTAAAATAAGTGCACATATATCTTCTTTTTGATTTTGAAATAATAAATTGCTATTTGTATTGATTTATGGTGCTAATGAATTTTCTCATCCAAGAAGAGTGAAACTTATTTTGTTGAAATAATCAACTAAGCCATCAAGTAAAAGTGACCACACCTAAGTTGTTCCCACCTAAAAGTAGTATTTTAAAATACTTATAAAAACTCAGATGCACAAAGCAGAGAATTCCCAAGACAAGCTAAAGTAAGAAAGTAAACAGATAAACTAAATTTAAATAAATGTGTGGAATTTTCATCTCAAAAACCTATAAGCTAGTTATAAATTTTCAGTAAAACCCTATTTTAGGAGGCACAAACACATCATTGCAATTGGCTTTAAAACACCATATCACCTACAAAGAGAAAATGATCAACATCAGAAAGAGAAAATTTATTTTAATTTTTTTCTTTCATTAAGCAAAAAGCTTTTTTCAATTGTACAGTTGTGGCCCACTGCAACCTTGACCTCCTATCATTAAGCAAAAACTAATTATTCATGACAGAAGTGATTAATTCAAATGTACAGTTTTTTTGAGTAGAAGAAGTGACTTTAAGGGTTAGTTATTTTTAACAAGTTATATTTATAGGTGTATTAGTCAATGATGTAAGTGTTGGGGAAAGTTTATTTTAGAATTAGAAGAAAGAAGTAAAACAATTGTAAATATTGTTTACTCTTGTAGTTTAAATTCACTAATGATAGTAGGTATAGTTAGTTACAGCATCCTTTCTATGAAATAATTATGATATGCAATTCCTACAATAATGGGGAAAGTGGCAAAATGTGTTTAGAAGTTGGAAATAGATAAGTGCAGTTTCTTTATGAAAAGGGTTTGTGTGATTGAAAGTGGCAGTGTATTTCCTGCCTTTGGAAAAGAAGCATGATGTCAAATAAACAGGTGCAGTGTGACTTTGTTATGGAGTAAAGACTCAAAACTGAGCAGAGTTCTGTTTTCTTTCTAGGATGGGCTCCTTCTTTGCTCCCAGCCTCCCAGGCATCAATATCCTTCGACTCCATACATCCATGTACTTCCAGTGCTGGGCCGTTATGTGCTGCAATGTTCCTGAGGCCAGGGTCTTCAAAGCTTCCAGATCGAATAACTTCTACCTGGGCATGCTACTGCTCATCCTCTTCCTGTCCACAATGCCTGTCTTGTACATGATCGTGTCCCTCCCACCATCTTTTGATTGTGGTCCCTTCAGGTCTCTTGCTTTTGAAATTTGACTCAGGCATCGTGTTCTTTCGGGGGTGGAGGTGGGAATGGTCATTCATTGTATAAGCTATTTTTTTTCCCCCAAACAATGACATTTTTGGTTGGTGGGAATGAGATCCCGGCTGGGCGCAGTGGCTCACGCCTGTAATCCCAGCACTTTGGGAGGCTGAGGCAGGCAGATTACCTGAGGTCAGGAGTTCGAGACAAGCCTGGCCAACACGGTGAAACCTCGTCTCTACTAAAAATACAAAGAAAAAAAAATTAGTCGCGTGTGGTGGTGGGTGCCTGTAATCCCTGCTACTTGAGAGGCTGAGGCAGGAGAATCACTTGAGCTCAGGAGGCGGAGGTTGCAGTGAGCCGAGACGGTGCCATTGCACTCCAGCCTGGAGGACAAGAGCGAAACTCTGTCTCAAAAAAAAAAAAGGAAAAAAAAGAAATGAGATCCTTTGGGTATTCAGGTTCAATAGGTGACATGGAGATTCCTAGGCAAGTTCTATCTATTTCCTCATTTGGGAATCATAAAAGAGAAAATACTTTATACTTTTCCAGGCTCTGCCTGGGTAAAATATGTATGGTGAATCTGAGCTGTTTCCATGTTAGAGGATAGCTAAGAGCAAGGTCTGATGACACTGGTCTGGATGTGAGTTTGCCTGACTCTGGGCCGTCACATCCAGACATGATCAGCTATCACTACTTCTCTTGTGCATTACTACCTTAAAAAGAGAGAGAGAGAGAGAGAGAGACAGACAGAGAGAGAGAGAATACCCCACACTTTACCTAGGAAAGAGAATTATTACTAAATACTAATGAGCATAAGGAGGGCCACCAATTTGTTATCCAAAATACCACATGCTAGTGAAAAAAAATTAAGGCTGTTCCACATATATATTCTCTCCTAATTATCATTCAAGTCAGGAATCAAGAGTCACAATGGCTCCTTGATCCAATTTAGAGATATACATTTCTACAGTTCTCTATGACAGAGCTCTCTTCTCTCTATGACACATATCAGAAACCTAAGTCCCTGGGATCCGGAGGATGAAGTTTCTTTCCCTAAAGGGCCTTAGAAATGAATCTACTACAAGTTCTCCCAAGAATCTCTGCATGTTGATTCACTGGCCAGCATGCACTTGAGCTGTTTCTCCTTTTCAGTGAAGGAAATGAGATTATAAAAAGCCATGTGAATGATATGCATGATGCTGTAATGCCCACATATAATTCCTCTTTTATGTTGTCAGACCCAAGTTATTTAATTAAAGTCAGAAGGTTCATTGCTGACAGACTAAGTATATAAGAGACATTTTCACTCTTAACAGTAGTCTGAGTTATTGCTTTGCTGGAAAACAAGAAAATGTTAAGCCAGCTGATTGAGTTAAACTAGCTGGACCTCTATCTACTCAGAGAACTGATGTTGAGAAGCTCTGTTAATTCCGTTGTGTGTGTGTGTGTGTGTGTGTGTGTGTGTGTGTCTGTGTGTGTGTGTTTCCAAGTGGACTGAAATAAATAATGCAGACAGTGACATCTGGAGACTAAATATGAAATTACAGTCTTGATGAGACATTCGTCTCAATAAATTCCTAACCAATCTCAGAGTACAAAGTTCAAGGAATATGCCATTCAAAGGCTTTAGTTAATTGCAAATTATTCACACTACTTATTATCCAGGATAAGTTTAGGTGTGCATTAAGCTATTAATTGGAAGTTGATCCTTCTCAGTAAAACATAGCAAAGGACCCTAGCTGCCTGTAAGGGAAACCACACAATGTAAACATGGATCTCCACAGATGCATTCAGATTTACAATACGTCTTAGACATGAACAATAGTGGCACAATTTCAGCTTCATAAGCCCTAACTCTTCTGGCTTTCCTAATTGGCAAACTTAGGTGAAATTATGGCATGTAAATCACTATTTTGAAATCAGGGAAATTTATTTTTTATTTTTAAAATTATTTATTTTTTAATTTCCATAGGTTATTGGGGAACAAGTAGTGTTTGGTTACTTGAGTCAGTTCTTTAGGGTGATTTGTGAGAAATCAGGGAATTTTAAATATTTTCAATGGAGTACTGGGAAGGGGTATCTCTATCCTATTTAGATTTTTTTTTTCATGTCAGTTTCCTCACTTTAGAGCCAAAGGATGTTTGCATTGTTTATTTGTCTGGCCTTAAAAGTTTGAAAGGGTTGTCCTGCTCTAGAAATGAGGTGAGAATGCTTGTATTAGTGGGTACCTCATAGCTTGTCATCTTTATGAACCCCGAGTTTTAGGTGATTTGCTTAACCTTCCTGGTGAAGGTTGTCTGACTCTATCTAGATCCTGGGCAAGCAGGAATTTAGGAAATATAAATTTGAACTAGGTTACTGGAGGTATCACAGTGATGGCTAGTTGCTCTCCAGTGTAGGGAAGTTTTCAGGTAAGATGGCTATAGTATATTTATCCATTCAGTAAAGCAATTTGATGAGATATTCTAGCTTGTCTGGTTTTATAAGACCTGGCTAGAGAGGGTAAATTTTCCAAGAAATTATTCCAGTAGGCTAGTAAGTGGATTTATCGTAAATAGTTGACAATTTAAAGATGTCCAGATGAAGGCAATTCTAATTGTTCTATAGCATTTCCTGACACCTGATGTTTCCTCCCATCTATGTCAATAATTCTGAACAATTTATAATTCTCTAGGTTTTTATATACATCCCTGCTTACATTATGACAATTTTATTTTTCATATATTTTCATCTTACTGCAAAGATAATATGTGTTTATGCTAGAAAACCTAAACATTGTAGAAATATTTTTACATGAAAAGAAACATGGCCCATAATCTTGAAAACCTGAAATAACAACTTTTTAGCATTTTATATTCTGGTTTGCCTTTAATGCATAATTTTTCATAACTGAGCTTGTACTGACACAGGATGTTTCTCAGCCTCTTCACTGGACTCACAGAGGGGCACCCTGTCTACTCGGCCTGCTGTGCTTAACCCCTTGTGGGAGGAAGCACGTGGGCAAGTGAGTGCGGGATCTGGCCAGACACACTGGGCACTGACACAGGAGCAAGCTCCATGTGGGGCCCATGGCCAGACCAGGTGTGTCACCTTGAGGAGAATGCAATGGTGCCCAAGTGCCTATGACCCTAAAGCCCCAGAGGGGGTGTTACAATGCTTCCTGAGCTCCACCATCCTCAGCCTGATGGATGGCAGTGTCTTAGCAGCTCAGTTGGCCCCTTGCCTCATCATGTGGGGCAGCTGCCCTCCACTGGAGAGGGCAAACGGCCAGTGTGACAGTCTTTCCTGGGTACCCACAATCGGTGGGTCCCAAGCTCTTGTCCAGCATCCAAGAAGAATGAGGTCACATGGATTATTGAAGGATGGTGAAGGAGGAGAATTTTATTGAGTAATGAAATTGGCTCTCAGCAGAGAGGGCAGTTGGAGAGGGGCCAAGAAGGGCAGGTCGTCTTCCCCAAAGTCAGGTTGTCTCTTCTCCAAAGTCAGGCCGACTCTTCCCCAAAGTCAGGCCGTCTCTCCCGTCTACCAACTGAGTCTGTGGTCTTTATAGGCACAGGATGGAAGTGTGTGCTGACTGGTTTGTGAGTATGCAAAAAAGGCTAAAGTGAAGGTGTCACTCAAAGGTAGACACGACAGTGTAGAAACCCAATTAGGAAAGGGTAGGTATATGTAAAATAGGTGAAGGGTGGGGATGAATCAGAGGAAAGTGCACCAAACAGGAAGACAAGTTCTCAGTCCAGTCTGAGGATTTAACTTGGACCTTGGCTTTCAGGCTTTAAACTGTCTTTGGCTTGGAGGTGGCATTTCACCAGGTACCTGCCCCTATCTGCCTAGGCATTTGGCTGCCTCCTGTTGCTATCAGTATACTAGGTGCAGGTTTTTTAGTATTAAAAGTTAAAATTATATTGTGAGACTGCTATTATATTGATCATTTGCAATCACGCTTTATGCATCTATTTTTCTTAATAGTTTAGCTGACTTCTAGAGATTGGGGATAGAGAAGTTTCATCTCTGTGGATCTAGGACACAGTAAAGTGCTGGTCAATAATTTGAATGAATGAATGAATAATGACTGCTTATTGTGCACTAAGCACTAGAAGAGACACAGGGTTAAGTCCATGCATTAAGCATTGATTTTGGTCCTGTGGCACTTATCACCCAGCTGGGAAGACAGGCCTCCTCATAAACTGTTCTAATCTAGAGTGGCGCTATGCCTACAGCAGGACTATGGGTAGACACAGACAACTGGAAAACAATTATGAGAATATTGTATGATAGCATACTTTGGCTAACCTGGCAGAAGACGGCATTGCCAGGGACATGTAGATGCTTCCATAATTTGTATGTAATTAAGATATCTGGGCTCCTTTCTTCGGTAAAAGACCTGACCTGAAAAAGGTACACAAGAATCCCCAGGGACTTAGCAACTTTGCTTTGGGTCACACTGGATGCTGAGAAGGCCTTTGTGGGTAGGGATAATTTCATAAAATTTGAATGCCCCCACTCTAACTACGTTCATCAGCTGTGACCTGAGATGCCGGAGAAGGGAGGATAGATGGTCTTATCTTTTTTGGTACTTTTAATTTATCTGCTTATCCTGTATTCCATCTGGCTGGGGCTGCATTGGGGGGTATGAACAATTAGAATGGAATGGTGAAAAATAAAACTTATTGGAATAGGGAGTTATAATCTTATATTGCTTGTAAGCTTCATTCCCTCTTATGTATCATAAGTCTTGAAAATTAGGGTGTAGATCTTTAATTTGTGAAGCAAAACTTGTACCTCTGTAGTCCAATGACTACTGACAAAATACTTGGAGTCACTATGTCTGCTGGAAGATAGTATTGGTTAGACCAGGAGAAAAAAACCATAATCTGGGACTTGCGTGTCATTGTTATTTAGTAGTTGAAAATGCTTAAAGATTAAAATACAAAAGCAAAACTAAACATTGTATTAAATGTTGCACCAACATTTATTCTGATGATGCATACAATTTGGTGAAACCCAACCCAAATCTCTTCTGAAAATTACATCTTTTCATAGTAAAATCAGTATGCATATACAGAGAAAATAATGATGTAATGAATATTTTGAATATTATGGTACAATTCTAGCTATTCCTTAGTAAGTCAAGACATCCTGTTCTCAGTTTTCTAGTTTATAGGAGCTGATACTTGCCTTCATGGAGCTGAGCAGTGGAGCTAAGCTGGTATTCATTAGGGCCTGTCCAGGAGAAGAAACTGAGAGGGAAAAAACCCATGATTCAGTGTGGTTACCTTACCTATTAACATATCTGATGAAGGAAGTCTGGTGGAAAATGAAGTGGAAGCTATTGCGTGGAAAGAGATATTGGATTAGATGTGGATTTTATTCCACTGGGCTATTCCTTGCTCTCATTTCCAAGGCTAATTAAAAATTGAGTGCACTATTTACTTAGCTCAAAGAGAGTGTTCTCCTACAAGAACAGCTGACTGAGAGGCAGACTTATGAGCTATTTACAAAATATATTTCAATCAAAATCTTAGAAATACAGTTTTTAAAAATCTTCTCCTAAATATGTGGTTAATTTCCTAACTGCTTTGACTATATGTTTATACTGGGATCATATTTCTCGTATCTTACCCATATATTGACTACATGAGGTCAAAGTGTCAGCAAGTTGTAGCTAAACATCAGATTCCTACCCTGAAAGAGGACCTAAGCAGTAATTGAGAAAGATTTCCAGTTTTCTTGCTTTAACCATGGTTTTTCCATATGTTCTTAATAAACTTATCTCCCCCTTTTTAATTCCCCAGTGGCAAAAATAGAATGTTTGAAGTCATTGGAGAGACCCTGGAGCATGATTTCCCAAGCTGGATGGCGAAGATCTTGAGACAGCTTTCGAACCCTGGGCTGGTCATTGCTGTCATTTTGGTGATGTTGTATGTGCTTTTCCTCCTCATAGAAAGAGCCTTTGTGAAGTTCTTCCTGGCTGTTTCTACATTTCAGCTTTTTCAGCTCTCTCACTCTCCCTAAGGGTTCTGCTGTAACCTATCCAAATTCAACACTGATTACATGGTGGTGAGAGGCTAAAATTCATGAGCCATATTCTGATCCTATTGGATGTAATTCACAGCCATCTGCATCTGTCTTTGCTTCCCCAGGATTATAAGATTTGTTCCCAAGTAACCACAATAATTATCCATAAACAGCTAAAGCAAGGGAAACATAAATGCTAAATGCTAAATCTAATCAGTACATTGAGCTTCCCCCCAACAACCCGGCCTCCACCTCTCATTCCATAAAGCAGATGGCAATGAATATACAGAAACAATGATCCTCTAAGTTAATATTCCCCTTGGGGGCCCTATAGACTATATTTTAGGGGCAAGGGCTTAAAAGGTCTTAAAAATTTCACTGTCCTTGTTGTTAGAGGGCCGTCAATAACTGTGTGTTCATGATAATAGAATCATAGGACCAGAGGATCTTGGGAAGTTCCTGTAGTCTGTCCCTTCAAAGTCAGAAGTGATTTCCAAAGGGGAACTTGTCAGATGACTTTTGTTTTCACATAACTTTCATTGGCTTCTGACTCTTGGCTATCACAGATAAACTTAGATTCTAAGTAAAAGTATAGATTTGCTGTGGAAGAGCCAAAAGCAGCATCCATCTCTTCCTTTCAGTCCCTGAGTGCCTCCTACATAGAATGTCTGGAGCTGCCACGACTCTCAGTCAGCGGGTAAATATTAAACAGCCCCAGGGACACTTTAAGAACAAAGTTGATGCAAAGGATTTGGTTCATTTAAATAAAGGTAAAACAAGGAAATCTCAGGGAGAAAACTCCCAGTGGTTTGCAGTAAATGAGCAGGGATTGTGACCCAGTTATTGTCATGATCACAAGCCACATAAAGTAGTGAGGGCAGGTTTATCTTCTTCAATTTTATAACCTAAGAAATTGATTTACACAAAGAAAGTGATTTTCCCTGGACAAGAGAGAGAGTAAAATGGTCATAGAAGGACCTGAAGCAGATCCTTTCACAGTAAATCCAGTGCTCACTTCTTTATACCACGAGGCTTTCTGTGAGGGAGAGCTAATAACCTGTAGGGATAATTAAACAGTAAATCAGATTACCATTATATATTACATAACGTTGATAATGGGGTGCTATTAAGAATCTGATAGTAAATCTCTGGCACAGATGCATTAGAAAATGACCTACTGAATGCAGCATGTTTCACCAGATGGCCTTTGAAACAATTTTCTTTCTCTACATGTCCATGATACAGTGGCTTCTGAGAGCATGTTAATCAGTATCCTGCGGCCTTTGAGAGTCAAGGCCCTTTAGTGGTATGAATGAGGTGTTGTTTAAAACACACACACACACACACACACACACACAATGTAAATGTCAGATTTCGTTACCATATTCTTACTTTATTAGGAGACATGTTTATTTTTAAGTGAAGGAGTGGCATTGTTCAAATGCCTTAATCCAGAGATTTAGTAATCAGTCCTAAGAGTGTTTAAAAGGAATTAACACTGCCTTTGTTTCAGGTACTATTTACACACTGACTCATTTAATTCCCATAACGGCTTTGAGAAGCTGGCTTCATTAATCATACTATCAATAACACATTGAAATTCTGCCCCAAGTCAAGTGACTAATAAGTGGAATTGAAACTCATGTCTTCTCCTTATTTCCTACACTCACTTGCAGCACCAAACAGGGATCAGAATCAGTGGGAATTTCAGATGGGCTGAAAGCCACTTGTCCGAGGTGGTATAGACCCAGGGTCAGCACACTTTTCCTAATTCGAGGGCCAGAGGCAAATTAGGCCAAGAGGCAAAATTGAGGATCTTAATTAAGTAATTACTAATAATAACCGTTTAAAAGACAGAAAAACCATTCTTAATTCATGGGCCATACAAAACAGTCTGGCAGTCATCTTCATCCTGCAGGACCTAGTTTGCTTTGATCTGGACAGCCTGGAGGAAAGCTGGCCCCATGCAAATGTCAAATAGATGTACTGAAAGGTTGATTGTTGCTCTGAGGTTCTGATTTAAAACCCAGATTTTAGCTTATTACTGAGTATATTTTTTCAAATTCTGAGATCTCATCTTCTATTTTTGGGGCCCATACAATTGGCTTAGCTTTTTATTACCTTTAATTAGAGAATTGTACTAGTATGTTGAATTTCCCCCAATGGATTATATTAAATCAACCTGGATGGCTTTCGGGTATCTAAGCAGAGTTCAGGTTAGTTCTCTGCAGGCAGTTTCATTCCTTTGGAGACTAGAAAAAGATTTGTGAGGAATACTTATTTAACGTGCATTACAAGGCAGAAAATCATGGTGGATAAATAGAGAATTCCAGAACTTGAAAGGACTTGTGAAATCTTTGAGTTCATCTTCCAAATCCAGGAACTTTTCTAAGAAAATCCTTATAATACACACCACACACAAACACACACACACACAAACATTTATTGAGCACCTATTTCATGCCAGATATTGCCCTGCATGCATTTATGTATGTAATTTTAGTAAAACTCCCATCACTCATGTAAGAGATAAACAAACTCAGCCAAACCGTATCAATAATTGTGTTGCTAGCACCAGATGGCTCATAAAGGATACTGTCTTTCATTTTGGGGAGTAGAGGAAATGTGTTCAATATCCAGTTATTTGCAGCAAAGAGTAATATAAGTTACCTTTTTTACTGCATTTCTTCTTTGTTTGTTTGTTCATTTTGCCTTAAGTGAAGATAAGCATATTTATTTTTACAGAATTGTCTGGCTAGAATTTGCCCTTTCTAGAATGTAAATGTCATTTAAAATCCAAGAATATTCCTTTATACAACATTTTCTTTTTGAGGGAGAAAGAAATGCAAACAATACATTCTACGGAAAAAATTCCATGTTCATTATCTATGCCTATGAGGATTACATTCTTAGCTGCAAAGGCCAAAGGACGAAATTTAAGGCAGAAAGTCGTTTTCCTTTTTGTTCGGCATGTTCCCTAAGCTGCAGTAGGTTTTCCATTCTCTGGGATGCCATTGCCATTCATTTAAAATGCTACTTTCAATTATAATTTAAACTGATGTGAATACATTTCCAGGAAAAAGCTAATATTAGGCAGTGTGAAATAGCAGACAGAACAGGCTGTGGATCAGGAGTCTTGGGCCCCAACTTTCCAACTTCACCCCAGCTTCATCCCTATGTCATCCTGAGTGTATCTCTTTACCTCTCTGGACCTCAGCTTTTATCTATAAGACAAGAGATTTAGAGTAGAAGATAGCTTAATGTTCATTCCCATGCTGATATTTCATAATTTACTTAATGTAAATTTAAGAAGTATCTTGGGGAACTGAAATATACCTTACACTGTATTTTTTTTCTTTTTAATTTAGTTTGGCCATCTATTATCTCAATGCTACTGCCAAGGGCCAGAAGGCAGCGAATCTGGATCTAAAAAAGAAGATGAAAATGGTATGATACAATATATTTCATAGAAATATTATCTTTATTAATGTCAAGTAGTAGAAAACACTGAGAAATCTACTTTTTTCCCCTTATTTTTTATTGTGTAGCAAGCTTTGGAGAACAAAATGCGAAACAAGAAAATGGCAGCTGCACGAGCAGGTTGGAGATACGTTTATGTTTGTAATGTTTGTAATTTTTCTTTTTCTTTTTCTTTCTTTTTTTTTTTTTTTTTTTTTGCTTTTTCTCCATTGGATGGTGAGTGGCATTATTGCCATGAGCGAGTCATTCCACAATCCTTACCTTCCACCTTTTTAGCCCTTCTCAGGCATCACATCCAGGGTATTTGGTTGTTTTCTAGTGGGAGGAAAAAAAGAGAAATGAAAATGTGGGCATATAAACTTGGCAGTAGTGATTTTTAAAAGTGACCTTGAAAATGCGCAGAAAATGAAGAAATCCCCCATATAGTCATATACAAACAGCAGATACAAATGCAGATGCTCTCCTGCCCATGTTGACTATTTTCATACATGGAAGGATATGGCAAGAAGATCCCAAGAGGGTCCTCTGGGCTTTCCACCACTGATTGCCAGAAGCCCTTTCTAATCCATTAAACTTTCTTTTTTTAAAAACCTCTTTATTTTTTAAAATATTAGAGTAAAGCCAACTTCTAGTTGCCAAAATTAATAATATGCTTTGAGTTCCCCACGGAAAGGTGATACCTAAGAACTTTAGTGAAAACCTTTTCCAACTTTGTCCTCACTCCTAACTTTAAAACTCTTTACATTAGTAGGACTGTTTCCCCACTGTAAGTAATAAAACACTCAAATTGGTTTAATTAAGAAAGAGTAATTTATTCGACCACACAAATGCAGGGAAATGGTATGTATGGCTTCAGGCCACTTTCTTTTTTCTATATATATATTTTTTTATTATACTTTAAGTTCTAGGGTACATGTACACAACGTGCAGGTTAGTTACATATGTATACATGTGTCATGTTGGTGTGCTGCACCCATTAACTCATCATTTACATTAGGTATATGTCCTAATGCTAGCCCTCCCCACTCCCCCCACCGCACGACAGGCCCCGGTATGTGATGTTCCCCTTCCTGTGTCCAAGTGTTCTCATTGTTCAATTCCCACCTATGAGTAAGAACATGCGGTGTTTGGTTTTTTGTCCTTGCGATAGTTTGCTGAGAATGATGGTTTCCAGCTTCATCTATGTCCCTACAAAGGACATGAACTCATCATTTTTTATGGCTGCATAGTATTCCATGGTGTATATGTGCCACATTTTCTTAATCCAGTCTATCATTGTTGGACATTTGGGTTGGTTCCAAGTCTTTGCTATTGTGAATAGTGCCGCAATAAACATACATGTGCATGTGTCTTTATAGCAGCATGATTTATAATCCTTTGGGTATATACCCAAAGGATTTTTTTTCTTTTTTGAGACCTGGTCTGGCTCTGTGGCCCAGGCTGGAGGGCAGTGGTATGATCTCGGCTCACTGCAGCTCCAACTTCCCAGGCTGAAGTGATCCTTCCTCCTCAGCCTCCTGAGTAGTGGGGACAGCGCACACCACCATGCCTGGCTAATTTTTAATTTTTTTGTAGAAGTGAGGTCTTGCTAAGTTGCCCAGGCTGCTCTCAAACTCTTGGGCTCAGGTGATCTTCTCTTTTTGGCCTCCCAAAGTGTTGGGATTACAAGCATGAACCACTGTGCCCAGCCTTCAGGGCACTTTTTATCCTAAGTTATAACAGGGTCAGGTCTGAGCCCACCTCTCTGTGAATCTCTGAAGCTAAACTCCTTTCACATTGGCTGACCTTTATGGCAGCAGGAATGGATGCAGCAACTTCCAATGCCATGTCCTTAGACAGTAAAACTTCTTTCCTAGAAATTCCTCAACCTCTCCTCCTTTCAGATTGGCCCCATATGGGTCATGTATCCATCCTTGTGCCAGTCACTGTGTCTGAGTATGGTAAGTTACTGAAGTCAGTCAGGACCCATCCTTGAAGCTAGGATTGGTCTGTTTTCCTGACACATGAAATGCACTGGGGAGGTCACACCTACCTGAGAGAAGGAGAAAAGGATGCTGGGTGTCCCCAAACAACAAATGTTCAAGACTTGGTTTTGTTGCCTTCTTTATGCTTAGCCTTTTTTCTTTTTCCTCTCTCTTTTCTATCTAGCATGCATAAATGTAAAGTTGAATGCTGGGTGCTGAATTAGATGATTACAGTGATGTACAGTTACCAGACTAGTTTTTAATGAAATTTTTAATTTTTTAAATCAATACTACATGTGTGCATAATTTAGAGTTTCATTTAGAATTTCATAATTCTATAAGGCTTATCATGAAAAACAGCATCTTCTTCTGCCTCCTACACCAGTTTTGCTCTCTTCTCCTCCTCTACACTCAACTACCCTAAGACAAACACTTTCAATTTTTTCGTTGATTTTTAGATATTTATCTCCAAATTACCTAATTTTGTTGTAATTTCTTGACTTTTTAGTTTTATCTCTTAAAATTATTAACTACAATGGATATAATAATTTTAATAGATAATATTTAAATGATTTTTATACTCTTGCCCCAGTCTCTCTATGCATTCTACCTATGTAGTTATATTATTATTTTGGTTAGGCCAGTATACATTATTATGGACACACAGTCTTCACAGCTAAGCCAAGTAGTAAACTATGATACTCGTGCATACTTTAAAATTTTCTCAGGATTCATAATTCATAATTTCTCTTTTTAAACATTTTCTTATTTTTTATATATGTTTCAGTGATTCATTTAATTTCCAAATCTCTGCTATTTATTGAGTTATACTCTCAATATATTCAGACATATTGGGTTATCTATCCATTTCATTTCCTTGGAGAAATCTTTCCCAGAATCTTCTGCACTTCTCCAATTTCAACTAGTGTGTGTCTGGGATACAGCTGTCATCCTTCCATTTTTCTTCACTGTCATTCAACAGGATCTCTGTCACTTTATCCTGTTTTGGATACTGTGTTTTCCATTTTCCCCAACTTCCTCTCTTTTGGTTTGCTCACATTTTGCCAGTAAGAAAGGGTATGTGAGAGGCAAATTTTCTGAGACCATGCCTATCTGAAATTGTTCTTCTCTTACTCTCCCTTTTGACTGATAGTTTGGGGGTCAAAAATACTCATCTAATTATATTAGAAATAATATCCCTTCAAAATAGTATTTTTTCAGAGGTTTCCCATTGCCTTTTAGATTCCACAGTTGCTCTTGAGTAGTTTAAAGCCATTGTGATTCTTAGTCTTTCTTGAGCAACTTGTATTTTTGATTATCTGTTTGGTTTTCCAATCTGGAAAGTTCTAGGGTCTCCTTATCTGCATGTTCAGAATTTCATGATGGTGTATCTTGCATGGATCTATTTTTATTCCTTGTGTACTCATCAATGGGTTCTTTTGCTCTTTGGTTGAAGGGAATTTTCTTGAATTGTTTACAAATTCTTTCCCTCCATTTTCTGTTTTTTTTTTTTTGCATGTGGAATTTCTAATTTATTTTTCATCCTTAAATTCCCTTTGTCTCTTTGCTTTACCTATGAACATTTCCTTATCTTTAAATTTTAACATTTCTCTTGGCCTTTTCACTTTTGCTATCATAATTTTAGTTTCTGCAAGCTGTTTTGTTCTTTAATTCTTCTTTTTTAAACAGCATGCTGTTTTTGTTTAATGGCTGCAATGGCTTGGTTTGTCTTTATGAGAATATTAATAACTCTTTTTGATGTTTCTTTGCCTTTGATAGTCTGTTTTCTCTAAGCTGTTTTGTCCTTCTTTCTCCCCTGCTTGGTAATTCCCCTGCTTTGTGACCCTCAGCTCATATTTCAGGGTAGGATGCAAAGGTGGGTTTTGAAGCTTTAAGCACATGGATGGGGCTTGTGGGCAGATCCTCACTGGGGGACTCTGCCTGGGCTGCCGCTGAACCCCCATGTCAGTATTTTTAGGCTTCTCCTCTTAGGCTGATCAGATTCCTCAGAAAAATTACTTCCGAACTCCTGCCCAGAGAGTAAAGATTTGCCTGGCAAATCTGCAGCACCTGAGTGGGAAAAACAACACGGGTGGGGCTCAGCTTTCAACCTACAAATGCTCACTTAGCCCCCTCTTTTTACTGCGGCACTCCCTGTGGTCTTCTAACCCAGAAGCATCTCTGTTTTACTCTTTTTAGAAAAAATTATTCCAGTCTTCTGCCAGATTAAAGGCAGTGGGGGTTGGGGAGCAATTATTCATTTGTACCAAGTGAAGCCGATCTCAGACTCTGACTGCTGCTGCTTCGTTTTTTAATAACCCCCACCCCTTCGCCCCACCAAGCTTGACTGCTTCTTAAACAGCTAAAACATCCTGTTTGTATTGGTTCCTTACTTCCAGAGGTACCTGTTGCTGCAAATTACTGAACGTTTCGGAGATTTTATGTGTAAATTATGTTGCTTACTGTCTTTTTCCTCCCCTGGCTTAGCTTTTCAGTTTGTTAGAATTGATAAGTCATTATCATTAATCTATCTGCTTTCCAGCTTCTAAAATTTCATCATTGATGTCTCTTCCCCTATTCTCCCCCTCCTTGCAGGTTTATGCAACCTTCTCCATCTTCCTCCCCAACCCCCTCCATCTTCCTCCCCAACCCCCTCAAAATTTCTTGACTGTCATGTTTGTGAAAGGGTGAAAGTTCAATTCAATGTATTTACCTCCGCAGTTTAGGCAAACCTTTGTATTTCCTACACTAGGAGAACAATGGTTTGATGTCCATCTTCACTCTGTTCATCCCACAGTGCTTACCTGAGGTATTATTTTGAAATAGAGTCTGGGATGGAGTCTACCTTAGTGGGAATTTATTAGAATTGTTTAGTCTCTGCAGAAGATGAGGTGGTTGAAGCACATACATCACATATACTAGCAGTGCTTTTGTATAATTTAATATTATCAAATTAGTACTTAAGAATGGAAAATTCTGACTTATAAGATCTAAATTCTAATTAAGGCTTATTGTTATCTTTATTGTTTTAAATGATAATATAATGCTATAGCATGCTATTCATCTGATATTTTTTCCATAATGTGTATGGCCACCCAGTAAACACCTACTGAATATCTACTGAAAAATGAGGAACTCTTTTATTGGAAAAATATAAAATATTCATCACATAAGCAATAATGTATAAATGTTACAAAAAAGTAGTACATTCATTCTGCCTTGTTTAGAATATGTGAAGCCTTTGCAAACTAAGAAACATGGAAATATTTTGAACATTAAAATGGTAAATATTATGGGAAAGTAGAGCATATTTGGACAATACAGATTTCTGGCCACCTCATTCAGAACCATTAAGCACACTGAAAGCTACGTTTTTATTTGCCTCCTGTTCATCTTCTCTCTCTCTCTCCTTGTTTTTTTTTTTTTTTTTTTTTTTTCCATTTTGTGAACAGCTGCAGCTGCTGGTGGCCAGTAATAAGTATCCTGAGAGCCCAGAAAAGGTACACTTTGCCTTGCTGTTTAAAAGTAATGCAATATGTGAACGCCCAGAGAACAAGCACTGTGGAACTGCTATTTTCGTGTTCTACCCTTGATGGATTTTCAAGGTCATGCTGGCCAATTAAGGCATCATCAGTCCTACCTGAGCAAGAAGAATCTAACTTTATTCCAAGTCAGAAACTGCTTCTGCACAGCCACTCTCTCCCCTGCTCCATTTCGTGACTTTTTTTTTTTTTTTTAACAAATTGAGTTTAGAAGTGAGTGTAATCCAGCAATACAGTTTACTGGTTTAGTTGGTGGGTTAATTAAAAAAAATTTGCTCATATGAACTTTCATTTTATATGTTTCTTTTGCCTGAGTTTCCTTAAACTGAGAGCAGAAATATTTCACCCTTTTTCCTCTAAGTTCAGAAATATTTGCAAAAAGTACTCATTGTAATCATTCATTAACTCACTTTTTGAAACCAATACCTTATTTTCTCTTTTTTTCTACCTGTCTCCCCAACCACGCGCCCCACAAATATATTCCTAAAACCTTTGTATTTGGTGCTGGATTCAGTATGAAAAGAAATAGGGTTTTTAGAAGAAAAAAAAATCCTATATGAATTGGGGCCTGGATAGCACTGAGTTGAAGATCTCGAAGATCTCTTACTTTGAGAAGGTACATGAGTCTTACACAACCTAGCTTTTTATGAGATAAAATTAAAAAAAAAAAGGAAATACATCATAAATGACTGCTGTTCTCTCACAGTCTGCTCATTTGTCTTCCAATGATCATGTTATCAGTGGTGAATCCATACAGGTCTGCATCAAACGATACGATTCTTGCCTCCTTGGAGGGAAGAATTCAGCTGAGGGGCAGAAGTAGGTTTATGGCAGAGGGAGAGAATGAGGCAAGTTTTAGAGCAGGAGTGTAGGTTTATTAAAAAGTTTTACAGCAGGAACAAAAGGAAATAAAATATACTTGGAAGAGAGCCAAGTGGGCAAATTGAGAGTTCCAAGTGCCCTGTTCAGCTTTGACCTGGGTTTCTATACACTGGCATGGTTCTGGAGTTTGCATCTCTCCCCCCTTGATTTTTTTGGTGGATGGGCTGTCCGTGTGGATGGTGGCCTGCCAGCAGTTGGAAGGAGCTATGTGTACAATGTGTTACTGAAGTTGTGTGCATGCTCACTTGTGACATTTTCCCTTACCATCCAGCGTTCCTGGAGGACGGTCATATACTAGTTAAATTCTGCCATTTTGCTTAGTGGGCATGCTTGAGCCCACTTGCCCAACTCGTAAGATCTCCAGTTCAGGTGTTTTCTATCTATTGGGAGACTGTCTTTCCCTAGCACTGGTTGCCGCTAATTATTATTTTAGAGAGATAGTTTAACCACCACCTGACCATCACCAAATGGTCACCTGACATTCCTGTGGGATGGGTGGTGGGGGGGCCTCTCTTGCCCTGCTTATGTTTTTATGTTTGCCTAACTACCTACTCTAACAATCATATCCTGTAAGCTTAGATTCTAATGTTCTATAATTTTTTTCTTTGCTTTTTTTGTTAAGGTCAGGAAAACACACTTCTATTGGGGGCCTTAATTTATAGATATGTTTAAGCATTATTATGGATTTACAGTTTGAATTGACTTTAAGTAGTAACACTCAATGCCCTCACTAGCCTTGTTGTGCGACTTTAATTGCATAGCCTAACTCAGTGTGCCTTTCCAAAGCTAAGCCAATTTGCTTGCCATTCCCTGCAGTTGACTTGCTGATTTTTATTATCCTGTCTCTGAGTTTCTCATTCTTTCTGATCATCAAAATGCAGCCATAGAATAATCGCACTGTTTCCCTGCCAGTTCTAAACTTTATTCCTCTGGCTGTCTTTTTCAGATTGACTTCCATTCTCAATCTTATCACTCCCTTTTTAGGATTCCTTGGGCTCTTATGTCTGTAATTCAGAGTCTATTATTTATATTGATTTTCATGTGACTTGTAATGGTTCCTTATTATTTTTTGAATGCATGGATTATCTTTCTTGTCCTTATTGTAAATTCTCTGTGAGCAGGGGTTATATCTTCTAACTCTTTTGTATGCCTAGTATATTGCTGTGCACAAGTAGGTGCTGCATAAATGCTTGCTAATTAAATTGAATCAATTTAACTTACAGCAATTGTGTTATGAGACAAAAACTTCTGTTACCTGCATGAAAAAATTTTACTATGGTGTAAGAAATGGATTATCTGTTGATAGGCTGAGTTTATTGTTTAATTAGATTATAATGCAGATGAGTAAATAAAGCTAGTGTTTATTTCTACTTGGATCATTTTTGCACTGTGTAGTAGTAAGATTAGCAAATTGATTTATTGTTTTGCCACATTTACAATGTGGATTGCACTTCCTTCTCTTGATCTATGTCACAAAGATGATGAAAGATGACAAACTGTTCCCCAAAGACATTCATCTCCTAAAGGCAATGTACTTTTAGGACGAATGTTCACGTTATAGACATTCAGACATGATATGCCGAGTTTCAATATTTCCATAAATTAAAAAATATGTTGGATTTTTATAGCACCTAAATAGTCACCTGATTTAAGTTAAGCAGCTTTTGAAATTTTAACCCTTTCGGTCTCCAGAGAATTGTTGAAAATATTTTCATATTACTATATGGACAAGAATCTGAAACATGAAGACCACTTCCAAAGCTGTTTTATGGCTATTCAGAGAATAGCCTTCCACTAGGATGATCTGATTGCTATTATTTATTTCTGTATCTTCATTTCCATATATAATAATCAAAGCTATTGGAGAAATTTAGAAGGTAAAGAAGCAAACAAAAATCTAGACTTCGCCTTTTATTCCTTCTGAGAACAATAAAAAAGCTCCGAGAAATATGTGCAAAAACTAGATTTACTTATCTAAAGAGCTTTGCTGTTCACTTGAAAAACAAAGAACTGCATTTCAACACATTCTTTGAATTATTTATTTAGGCTTCTCAGAGGAACACATAGTTTAAGCTTTATCAAGGGGTTTATATTAACAAAATTTTGACCTGAGCTATGTTTTCCTATCTTGATGGATCTCTACAAGTATGACAGCCAGAAATATAACCAAAAGAATAAGTAAGCAGGATTTCAAAAACAAGAGACTCAAGAATGAGATTTGCATGTGTTCGCAGCTCTCAATGCACATATGCACTTGCATTCTTGGAGGAGACTTTGAGACCTAACCTTGATGTTAAAAAAAAAAAAAAAAAAACCACAAAACTGGTCATAGCCTTCATTCCCATATAACTCCTGTAAGAAGGAAATGCCATTACATGATGGCATCAGGAATTCTTAAGCCCCTTCATGAGCTATCTTTTTCTTGAAGTTCTTTTGTAACAGATCACTTTGGCTATTTGGCCTCGAATGGTCCGGTTGCCTTTTCCAGGGCTGATTTTGATGACTCAGCAGTTATGAATAATGAAAAAATGTGTACATAAAATGCTTGTCCTCTTCTGACAAGTTAGATGTTGTATTACACACATTTTCTTCATATATACCACAAAGAAGTTTCCATACAAATCCTATGGTTATTTAAAAATTTATAAAATGGTATATATTAATGACAGCACATTTGGAAAATGTTAATAAAATAAAAATGTAGAAGTCCCACATTTCCACCACTCAAAATAACTTCTGTTAACATTTTGTTTTAGATTCGCAATTATATATGCACAGACTCAATAAAAAAGTGTGGATCATAAGATATATCTAGTTTTATCCCACTTTTTAATTAAAGATTTTCCTATGTCACAAAAATTACTTCAGGAAATCTCAATAGGTATCAAATATTCCTCTACATTAATATAGCATAATGAGTTTAATTATTCTACTTTGTACACTTAATTTAAAGATTAAATTGCAAAGGTTAACTTTACATTAAAATAGAAGGATTAACTTTAAATTTGACTCCTTTTAGAACACATTTTTGTGTCAAGGCATTGATAGTCAATATAGACTTTTAAATCAATATATACACATTTTAACGCAGCTTGATCAACATATGGATCAATTATATTACTTACTACCACTTAACATGTTTCCTATTTCATAGCAATGAGCCTTAGAAGTCACTAAATTTTTCTCTTTATACTATTTTATTTGTGGTTACATAAACTCTCTATAGGAATTATCTCTGTTTCTTTTAAAGACATTTTAAGGTTAAGGAAAACATTTAAAACCATTATTTGGAAGCCAAATCTCACATGATGCATAAAATCAAGTGTCATCTACATCTGATAACCAATCCAAAGTGCCACGTGTGAAATTAACTTTTTTCTGTTTGATTTAGAAATCTTTGGTATTAGTTATATTTATGTTTTGATTTTATTAAAAATAACTGGTCCAAAATTATTCTCTCACTCAATGAAAACAGATAGTGTCCCTGATATTTTATTATGATTTGAATTTTTGTATTGTCACTTTCATGAAGGTCATGTTTTTCAGGTTACTATCGTGGTTCAGACATAGAGCCCATGGGACAATAGGGGAAAATGGCAGATAGGAGGCACGACTAACTTGCAGCTCCCACTCAGACAAACAGAACAGCGTGTGGAGATTCACACTGTGAACTTTTGCTCCAAGAAATACTGCAGGAACATACCAGGAAAGCCAAGAAAATCCACACACTCTTTGGAGGAAGCAGCTTCCCTCTGCAGGCTCTGCGAGACAGCCAAAAAACTGTGAGTGCGCAAAGTGTGAGGGGTAACATCCGCCCCCAAACACACATACTGGAGAACCTGAAGGTCCAGATCACGGGAGAAGGATTAGCCTTACTTGGAGATGAGATAAATTTAGAAATCAAGTGAAATACAGGGGGTAGAGGAAGCAGTGGGAAGAGCCCTGTGGGCACTCTTGGTCCCAAGGGAAGCCATTTCTGACTTTGTCTTGCAGGGGCTCCTGGGGAGGACTGCCAGTAAAACTGAGGAAAGACCACAGGGAAAAGGAAATTCCCAGCTGCACTTTGTAACAATTTTGACTGAACACAAAGTTCCTCGGACATAATCTGGGGGAGGGGGCGAACTGGGAGTGCAGATACTAGTAAAGTTGCAGCAAGCAGGGAGGTGTGAAACCTGAAAGTCCTGCTTGCTTTCTCACCAGGGAGGCTTGTATCCTAGGGCAAATTCTCAGCCTTGCTCACCAGCTACCTCAAAATAAACTCAGTGCTATTGGTGGGGTACAGTGGGAGAGAGACTGGCCACTCAAACTGCATGAGATCTGGGTGAGACCTATCACTGCTGTCTTTACCCCACTTTCCTGGTGACCCATATGATGCAGCAGAGGGAGCTATAATCCCCCTGAAAACATAACTTCAGTGGCCTGGGAACCACACCTCCATCCCCTACAGCAGCCGCAGCAAGCCTCACCTAAGGAGAGTCTGAGCTCAGACATACCTAATCCTGTCCCCACCTGAGGTTCTTTCTCTAACCCCGCTGGTAGCCAAAGACAAAGGATATCATCTCTTGGGAGCTCTATGGTCCCGCCCACAGCCTGAGAAACCCAAATACTTATCTAGGCCACCTTAGGGCAAACTTGTTTTCTCCCTATACTACCACAGCTGTTGCTCTCTTGAAAATGCCACCTCCTGGCCAGAGGCCAACTAACACAAAACCAGCACACTAAACAAAACCACAACTAAGGACCTCCACAGAGTCCACTTCACTCCCCTGCTACCTCCACCACAGCAGGTGCTGATATCCATGGCTAAGAAACCTGAAGATGAATCACATCACAGGACTCTTTGCAGACACCCTCCAGTACCAGCCTAGAGCCCAGTAGCTCTGCTGGGTGGCTAGACCCAGAAGAGAAATAACAATCACTGCAGTTTGGCTCTCAGTAAGCCCATCCCTAGGGAAAGTGGGAGAGCACCACATCAAGGGAGCACCCTGTGGGACAAAAGAATCAGATCAGCAGCCCGTGAGCCCCAGATCTTCCCTCTGACATAATCTCCTCAAATGAGAAAGAACAAGAAAAACAATTTTGATAATATGACAAAACAAGGTTCTTTAACATCCCCCAAAGAGCACTCTAGCTCATCAGCAGTGGATCCAAACCAAGAAGAAATCTCTGAATTGCCAGAAAAAGAATTCAGAAGGTCTCTTATTAAGCTAATTAGGGAGGCATCAGGGAAAGGTGAAGTCCAACTTAAAGAAATTAAAAAAAAATACAGGATATGAATGGAAAATCTCCAGTGAAATAGATAGCATAAATAAAAAACAATCACAACTTCTGGAAATGAAAAACACACTTAGAGAAATGCAAAATGCACTGGAAAGTCTCAGCAATAGAATTGAGCAAGTAGAAGAAAGAACTTCAGAGCTCAAAGACCAGGCTTTTTAATTAACCCAATGTGACAAAAGATGAAGAAAAAGGATTAAAAATGACAAAGCCTCCAAGAAGTTTGGGATTATGTTAAATGACTAAACCTAAGAGTAAGTGGTGTTCCCGATGAAGAAGAGAAATCTAAAACTTTGGAAAACATATTTGAGAAAATAATTGAGGAAAATTCCCTGGCCTTGCTAGAGATCTAGATATCCAAATACAAGAAGCTCATAAAACACCCAGGAAATTCATTGCATAAAGATTATTGCCTAGGCACATAGTCATCAGGTTTCTACAGTCAAGATGAAGGAAACAATCTTAAGAGCTGTGTGGCAAAAGCAACAGTTAACCTATAAAGGAAAACCTGTTGGATTAGCAGCAGATTTCTCAGCAGAAACCCTACAAGCGAGAAGGGATTCCTACAAGCTACAAGAAGGGATCACCTACAAGCTAGATGGGGTCTCATCTTTAGCCTCCTTAAATAAAACATTTACCATACAAGAATTTTGTGTCCAGCAAAACTAAGATTCATAAATGAAGAAAAGATACAGTGTTTTCCAGATAAATGAATGCTGACAGAATTCACCATTACCAAGCCAATACTACAAGAACTACTAAAAGAAGTTATAAATCTTGAAACAAATCCTAGAAATACACCAAAACAGGACTTTCTTAAAGGATAAGTCTCACAGGATCTATAAAACAATACCACAATAATAAAAAAAAAACCCCAAGGTATTTAGGCAACAACTAGCATGACGAATAGAAAAATACCTCACATCTCAATATTAACATTGAATATAAATGGCCTAAATGCTCCACTTAAAAGATACAGAATGGCAGAAGAGGTAAGAATTTACCAACCAAGCATTTGCTGTCTTCAAGACTTACGTAACACAGGACTCACATAAACTTAAGGTAAAGGGGTAGGAAAAGATATTCCATGCAATTGAACACCAAAGGTGAGCAGGAGTAGCTATTTTTATATCAAACAAAACAGACTTTAAAGTAACAACAGTTAAAAAAGACAAAGACGGACATTATGCAATGATAAAAGGCTAGTCAAACAGGAAAATGACACAATCCTAAATATATGTGCACCTAACACTGGAACTCCCAAATGTATAAAACAATTAGTACTAGACCTAAGAAATGAGATAGACGGCAACTCAATAATTGTGGGGGACTTTAATACTCCACTGACAGCACTAGATGTCATCAAGACAGAAAATCAACAAATTAACAATGGATTTAAAACTATACCCTAGAACAAATAGACTTAACAGATATATACGGAACGTTCTATCCAACAACTGCAGAATATACATTCTACTCCTCACCATGTGGAGCATTTTCTAAGATAGACCATATGATAAGCCACAAAACAAGCTTCAATAAATTTAAGAAAATCAAAATTATACCAAGTATTCTCTCAGGCCACAGTGGAATAAAATTGGAAATCAACTCCAGAAGGAACCTTCAAAACCATGCAAATACATGGGAATTATACAACATGCTCCTGACTGATTGTTGGGTCAAGAATAAAATCAAGATGGAAATGAAAAAATTCTTTGAACTGAACAATAATAGTGACACAACCTATCAAAACCTCTGGGATACAGCAAAAGTAGTGCTAAGAGGAAAGTTCATAGCATTAAATGCCTACATCAAAAAGTCTAAAAGAGCATAAATAGATATTCTAAGGTCACACCTCAAGGAACTAAAGAAACAAGAACAAACCAAATCCAAATCCTGCAAAAGAGAAGAAATAACAAAGATCAGAGCAAACTAAAGGAATCTAAAACAAAAAATACAAAACATAAATAAAACAAAAAGCTGGTCCTTTGAAGAGATAAGCAAAATTGATAGACTATTAGCAAGATTAACCAAGAAAAGAAGAGAGAAGATACAAACAAGCTCGATTAGAAATGAAACAGGAGACACTACAATCAATACCACAGAAATACAAAAGATTATTCAAGGTTACTGTGAATACTTTTATGCACACCAACTAGAAAACCTAAAGGAGATGGATAAATTCCTGGAAATATAGAACCCTCCTAGATTAAACCATGAAGAAATAGAAACTCTGAACAGACCAATAATAGGCAGTGAGATTGAAATGTTATTTTAAAAAATTACAACAAAACAGAGTCCAGGACCAGAGGGATTCGCAGTTGAATTCTATCAGACATTCAAAGAAGAATTGGTACCAATCCTATTGACACTATTTCACAAGACAGAGAAAGAGAATCCTCTCTGAATCATTCTATGAAGCCATTATCACCCTAGTATCAAAACCAGGAAAGGGTATCACAAAAAAGAAAACTACAGACCAATATCCTTGATGAACATAGATGTAAAAATCTTCAACAAAATACTAACTAACAGAGTCCAACAGCATATCAAAAAGATAATCCACCATGATCAAGGTGGTTTCATACCAGGGATGCAGGGATGCAGGGATGGTTTAGTAATGTAAGTCAATAAATGTGATCCACCACATAAACAGAATTAAAAACAAAAGTCACATGATCATCTCAATAGATGCAGAAAAGCATTTGTCAAAATCCAGCATCCCTTTATGATTAAAACACTCAGCAAATTCAGCATAGAAGGGACATACCTTAAAGTAATAAAAGCCATCTACAACAAACCCAAAGTCAACATATACTGAGTGGGGAAAAATTGAAAGCATTCCCCTTGAGAACTGGAACAAGAAAAGGATGTCCATTTTCATCACTTTTTTTTTTTTTTTTGAGATGGAGTCTCACTCTGTCACCCAGGCTGGAGTGCAGTAGCACAATCTCGGCTCACTGTAAGCTCTGCCTCCCAGGTTCATGCCATTCTCCTGCCTCAGCCTTCTGAGTAGCTGGGGCTACAGGTGCCCGCCACCATGCCCAGCTAACTTTTTGTATTTTTAGTAGAGACGGGGTTTCACTGTGTTAGCTAGGATGGTCTCGATCTTCTGACCTCATGATCTGCCCACCTTGGCTTCCCAAAGTGCTGGGATTACAGGTGTGAGCCACTGCGGCTGGCGCACTTTTATCACTTTTATTCAACATAGTACTAGAAGTCCTAGCCAGAGCAATCAGATAAGAGAAAGAAATAAAGGGCATTCAGATTGATAAAGAAGAAGTCAAACTGTTGCAAAGTTTCAGGATACAAAATTAATGTACACAAATCAGTAGTACTGCCATATATCAACAGAAACCAAGCTGAGATTTAAATCAATAACTCAAACTCTTTTACAATAGCCACAAAAAACATAAAATACTTAGGAATATACCAAACCAAGGAGATGAAATACCTCTACAAGGAAAACTCCAAAATGCTACTGAAAGAAATAATAGACAACACTAACAAATGAAAACACATCCCATGGTCATCGATGGGTAGAATCAATATTGTGAAAATGACCATATTGCCAAAAGCAATCTACCAATTTAGTGCAATTCCCATCAAAATACCACTATCATTTTTCAGAGAACAGCAACAACAACAACAAATCCAAAATTGCATATGGAACCAAAAAAGGGCCAGCATAGCCAAGGGAAGACTAAGCAAAACAAACAAACAAACAAACAAAAAATCAAAAGCAAAAACCACATCTGGAGGAATCACATTCCTCCACTTCTAAGAATACCAGAAGGCTATAGTCACCAAAACAACATGGCACTAGTATAAAAATAGGCACATAAACCAATGGAACAGAATAGAGAACCCAGAAATAAGTCCAAACACTTACAGCCAACTGATCTTCAACAAAGCAAACAAAAACATAAAATGCGGAAGGGACATCTTATTCAGCAAATGGTGCTGGGATAAGCCACATGTAGAAGAATGAAACTGGATCCACATCTCTCACCTTATACAAAAATCAACTCAAGATAGATGAAAAACTTAAATCTAAGACCCAAAACAATAAACATTCTAGAGGATAACATTGGGAAAACCTTTCTGGAAATTGGCTTAGGCAAAGAATTCATGACCGAGAACCCAAAAGCAAATTCAACAAAACAAGGATAAATTGTTTTTAAGGTGGGACTTATTTAAACTAAAAAGCTTCTGCACAGAAAGGAAATAATCAGCAGAATAAACAGACAACCCACACAGTGGGAGAAAATCTTCACAAAATATGCATCTGACAAAGGACTAATATCCAGAATCTATGGGAAACTCAAACAAATCAGCAAGAAAAAAAAAAAAACAAAAGAACCAAAAAAAATAAAAATAAAAACAATCCCATCAAAAAGTGGGCTAAGGACGTGAACAGGCAGTTCTCAAAAGAAAATATACAAATGGCCAACAAACATATGAAAAGATGTTCAACATCACTATCAAGGAAATGCAAATCAAAACAACAATCGATACCACCTTACTCCTGCAAGAATGGCCTAAATAAAAATAAAAATTAAAATTAAAAAATAATAGATGTTGGCAGGGATATGGTGAAAGGGGAACACTTCTACACTGCTGGTGGGAATGTAAACTAGCACAACCACTATGGAAAACAGTGTGGAGATTCCTTAAAGAACTGCAAGTAGATCTACCATTTGATACAACAATTTCACTAGTGGGTATCTACCCAGAAGAAAAGAAGTCATACAAAAAAGATACCTGCGCATGCATGCCTATAGCAGCACAATTTGCAACTGCAAAATTATGGAACCAGCACAAATGCCCATCAATCAACCAGTGGATAAAGAAAATTAGGTGTACATACACCATGGAATACTATTCAGCCATAAAAAGAAATGACATATGGGATGGAATTGGAGACCAATAATGGTTTTATTCTAACACCATTATTCTAACTCAGGAATGGAAAATCAAACATCATATATTCTCACTCATAAAGGGGAGCTAAGTTACGAGGACACAAAGTCATAAAAATGATACAATGGTATTTGGGGACTCAGGGGAAAGGGTGGGAGGGGGTTGAGGGATAAAGGACTACACATTGGGTACAGTGTACACTGCTTGAGTGATAGGTGCACCAAAATCTCAGAAATCACCACTAAAGAACTTATCCTTGTAACTAAACTCCACCTGTTCCTCAAAACCTATTGAAATAAAAAAGAATAATATATATTTTTTAAAGTAAAGCCCAGGATGCATGACCTTGGCATCTTTTCTATCACTGGTAAGATTCCAGTCAATTCTTTTCTGGATCATTCACTTTGCATCATATATAAACTAATAGAAACCTAAATTCAAATACATCCATAGAATCATCCATAATGTATCAAATTAGTAATTGATAATGTCAAGTGGATCATGACATATTCAATGTATCCAGCTTGAATTCACAGGGTGATTTAGCTGCTGAAAGCCTTAACTGTCCATCTTCAGATTTTGCCAACATTAAGGGAATTTTAAGGGAAAAATACCATCACGAAAGCAAATTAGAATATCGATGTTCCCTGAAAACTCTAAAATTGTGACTCTTCATAAATCATCTGAGAATAACTGATCAGGTTCAATTATTTCCTTATCACCAAAACCATCACTGAGAGAATATTTAAGAGTAGTGAATGAAAAGGTATAGACAGTATAAGACCACGTTATTATAGTCCATCTTCTGAGTTGACTTTCCTTTAGTTACACCAAAATATTCTGTAACAGCCAACACATTATATCTAAGGAGTGATGATGATAAACTGGAAAGAGAATTAAGAGATTGTTTAGTGCTCCAGACAGGAAAAACACTTTCTCCAATTTGCCAAATAATTATTGGTAGCTATTTTAGATGCATTATCTTTAAAGACAAAGCAAGTTCTAAATTTATGATCTCCATTAAGATAGAATATAATTATGCTTATTTTATATAGAAAGAAGTGGAAGCAGGCACAAATTAGTTGACCTTCCCATTGCTGCAGGTGGAAAAACCATGGATGAGAATTTGGAGGATCCTAGAGTTACTTTTCAGCTCAGAACCTGGAAAGGAGGATAACATTGTACTCAACAGAACACTAGGTCAAAAGTTAGAGCTTCCTAGCTTTATTATCTGTGTGGTATTGTTTCTACTGAAAGTAGGAATAAAATATTTGCAACTAAAAAAGAAATTGGCCAATACAACTGCTGGGGTCTCTGAAAACCTTTGGGCCTTTTGGAGCTAGAGGCTGTATAAACTTATCCGGCTCATTCATATTTAGCATAGGTTTATAGCAACATGTCTGATTGGCTCAGCTGGGCTTGGGGCTCAGTGCTAGCCTGCAATATTAGTGGACAATGTGTTCAAATGGAGCTGCAGAAGTTATCTATTGTTTTCTTCAATATTGCAGCTTAGAAGTCGCCAGAATATTATTCATTTTGTTATTTGTTTCCTCTTTCTTGTATTGAGTAGGCCTGGATTTTTTGTATGCTTGGATTTTTTGGTTTATATATTAGCCAATCACACGTCCTCCAAAATGGGAATGTTCATGATCATTTAAAGCAGGCAAAAACTGACATGTGACTTTAAGAAAATTATTCAACCTTTCAAAATCTTGTGTTTCTTTCTTCTAAAAACGGGGATAATAACAGTCCTACCTCATAAAGTTTTCATTTGGGATTAAATGAGATAATGCATGCAAAGTACATAGCACCATGCCTGGCACATAGTGCTCAATAATAGTTAAGGTTGTCATCCTTGTTTTTATGGAGTTCTAAATATTTGCATTGTGACGTAATTAATTTCTCTGCTTGGTCATACATATAAACTCTGTGAAGCACTTGAAAATACCATTGAAATGAGAATCAGGCAAAGCCTGATCATGACTTTTACCGGACTGAACACTGCAAATATCATGGTACTCTCCAACATCTAATTTAAAACAAAATATATTAGCAAGCTGGGTGCAGTGGCTCGTGCCTCTAATCCCAGCTCTTTGGGAGGCCAAGGTGCGAAGATCACTTGAGGCCAGGAGTTTGAGACCAGTGTGGTCAATAAAGCAAGACCCCATTTCTATTTTTTTTAAAAGCCTAACAACACTAAACGTACATGCATACTGAAGTCAGATGTTTCTTTCTGGAAAAAAAAACTGCTTTGCTGATTCTCTAAACAACTGCTTACTTGTTCTATTATGTAATCCAGCCATGGAATTAGCAATTTGTAATGATTATGTTTTCATAATTAGAGTGTAGGGTTCTATAGCCATGGTTAGTATCTTGCAGTAATTATATACATGGGCTAAATGCATAAGAACTGTGAGTCAACAGTGTCATTGAACTGAGTGCTAAAATCCTAAATCTTTTTTTTTTTTCTTTTGGAATCAAACCTTTTTTCCAGTATTGATATAGGTCAGATTTAATGACAGAAGTAAATGGGGAAAATTAATTTGGTACAAATTTTTAGGAATAAATCTATGTATTAAGGCGGTCAAACTGTATAACATTCATGAAGAAAAATTTGATGTGATGTCACATTGCTGTGCATGGTGTGAGGATAACCCTGAAAAATAGAGTAACAGGTCTGAAGGGCAAGGTGACCGTGGAATTAATAATTACATTTGTAGTGGAATTCAATATTGCATAAATGACCATGGAATAGCCCCTCAGCAGATGACAAATGAGCCTACTGCAAAAGGAGCCATGGGCTGGAATTACAACTGGTCTTGACAAAATATGCAATGAGTTGATTCCATGGGCGATGTTTGTCGCTAGTGGAATAATAGATAAGACTGAGTGAAAATACTCAGCCTATTGCATTTGCGTCACAGAAAATGCTCCATATACCTCAGCTTAATAGACTACAAGGTAATTGTGGTGGCTAAGTGGTGGGGGAAGGAGCACTGGCTTGAGAGTCACAGCCAAGGTACGAGTATGGGTTCTGTTCCTGACTGCAAGTGTCACTTGCTAGCCATGTGATGTTTGTATTACAACTATTATCCTTTTGACATGGGCTAATTGCACTCACCAAGCTTCATTGACCTCATCTTTAAAATGGACTATAATCATCTCCACTTCAGTTTCTGAAGGGATTACATGAGATGATGCTGAAAACCACTGAGCAGTGCATTTAGCACGTATTTAAAGGCTGGATACACATTACCCACAATTCCACTTTTCTGTCAATCAAATATTTTTATTTAAAAAAATTTAGTCACATTGTAGTTAAAAATTTAGAATTATTTTAATTGATCTGGCCAGGCGCCGTGGCTCACGCATGTAATCCCAGCATTTTGGGAGGCCAAGGCGGGCGGATCATCTGAGGTCAGGAGTTCAAGACCAGCCTGGCCAACATGGTGAAACCTCATCTCTACTAAAACTACCAAAAAAAAGTAGCCAAGCATGGTGGTGGGTGCCTATAGTCCCAGCTACTTGGGGGGCTGAGGCAGAAGAATTGCTTGAACCCGGGAGATGAAAGTTGCAGTGAGCTCAGATCATGCCACTATACCACCTCACTCCAGCCTGGGTGACAAAACAAGACTCTGTCTCAAAAAAAAAAAATTACTTTAATTGATCTAATTCAGAGAGTTATTAATGAAAAATTATTTTAATTATTTTTAAAGAAGGTTTCCCTCAACTGGAAAAACCTAATCATTTATATATCCAATAAAAACAACTCTTTGGATTATTTTGGTACATTCTTAGTTATTTCTAGATGGTGATGTCTTAATAGTAGACCGGCTTCACAAATTTAAGATAAGCAGCATTAAATGAATAGAAATGCATGTGATTGAGCATTAACGGCCCAGTGTTTCAGGCCTGTCTCTGCTACTGATTAGTTGTTTGACCTGTTGGAAATTATGTAACCTCTCCAAGTCTCAATTATTTGTAAGACAAGGAGGTTGCATAACATGATTCTAAAATTTCTTCCTGTGCTGTAAACCTGAGCTGTCCAATATGGCAGCCACTAGCCATATGTGACTATTGAGCACATGCAACATGGCTGGAAATGGAGATGTAAAATATACGCTGGATTTGGAAGACTCCATAAGAAAAAGCTAATGTAAAATGTATCATTAATATATTTTCATTGTGCTTACATGTTAAAAAAATACTATTTTGAATATATTTGGCTAAGTAAAATATATTACTAATATTAATTGACCTGCTTCTTTTTTAATGTGGTCACTAGGAAAGTTAAGATGCCATGTGGCTTGCATTTGTCGTGTGCATTTCATCTCTATTGGACAGTGTTGTTCTAAGAATTCTCTGAGTTTATGAAATAAGTTTTAGTGAGAGTTCCAATTAAATCATACCCAGAGCTAGAATTCAGATCTTCTGGGAAATTTCTGACAAGTAGATAGTGTTGGTGGCTCCCCCTCCATCTGACTGCAGCAGTTGATTTCCATGGCTATGCAGAGATGTAGTCTTTGAGGAAGTAGGAGAAGGGAAGGGGAATGGATGAGATTAGAGTCCAGTGGGGACAGATAGAGACTGCAGCCAGAATCCAATGGAGCTGTTCATGGAGTGGGGATTCTGAGACGGTGGAGTACATGTAGCGCACTTTTGGTTCTCGGGAAATAAAGCCCTGCAAGTCCACCTGCGAATGGGGTAGGAAAACACTATGATACTACCATCAGCTGTCTGTTTGGGGAGCACTGGTGATAGCCCACTTCAAAGGAGTCTGCTAAACTCATGACAGGCGCAGCAGGCACTTCTCAGGTATTGGCTTGAAGGAGTGAAATAAGAGAACAGAGCAGGCCACACAGTGAGACAGCCTGATAGATCAATTCATAAACTATGGACTCTCAGACAAAATCAGATGAGATTTTGCATAGTACCAATGTCTAGGACTCAAAATGTGGGTGCGATAACATTTGGGATCTTAATGTTGATATGGCCAGTGAGATTGAGGAAAGTTTTATTTTACTTTTTTAGCAAAGCAACATAAAGGTCTTTAAAAATAAAAGTTGTTTGAGAGCAATGACACACCAGGTTTTCTGTGTTGTTTCAAACAGCAGGCAGCGTGCTCATGGTGTCTTGCCTAGGTCGTCTGGGTGAGGTTATGGGGTACAGTGAAGGTGGAGAAGTATTGACAGATATGCACGTTGCCACTTCTGTGTTGCCTCCTCTGTTGGTTTATAGCCAATAAAATGTAGACAACATTCACTATCTTTAGGGGGCATCCAATGCTCAGTTCTAGCTAATTATTGCAGACACAGGGCTCCCAGATTTCTGGTGTCTAAAGAGAAGCTGGAAACCTTGATTTTTATGTCACATACTATAATATTTAAATGTTAGTAATTAGCACAAATTAATACACACACACACACACACACACACCATCTGTTGGCAGGATGCTGTCCAAGGGCCATCAGTGTACGCTGTGATATTTCTAATATTAGAAACCCTATAAATAAGCAGCCCTTATTTGCACATTCTGGAACAATTTTTCAAAGCTTTCCTAGTCTTTTTCTTCTTTAAATAATGCAGGGTTTTTTTGCGGGCTCACTAAGACATGCTTTTCCTGCACAAAGAACCTGAGACATGAGCTTGGCTCAGATATGCTACCACAAGGTGGAGCTCAAACGTTTTTCTTTTTTGTCGAGTTTTACATGAAGTTAATGCTGATTAATGCAATAACTGAAACTATGATTCTATGACAGCTTAGTTTATCTCCTGCTGAGATTGCTTATGTGCTTTGGTTTTGTTCAGAATTATTAGCTGTAAAAACAAATAGCAAACAAACACCGCACACCCTGAAAACATAACAGCCTATCCGTCTAATTTTTATTTTATTTTTATTGTATAGATTTAGGTTAATTTACATTTTACCATGACATATGCTGAAGGCAGAGTTAAAGGAGTAAGAAAAATATAGAGTTTGGAACTCTTGGGATCCTATAGGCTTACAGTTCAAATTTTAAATTTAAAAATAGAAAATAAACCGAAAAGAAAACATGATTCTCTAAGACAAGAAACATGTTTCCGTTTAGGTAAAAGGAAAACCGATGATTTGTCCCTATGGGCTGAGGTACTTAAAGAATCTCTCTCTGCCTTAGGGCCTAGTCCTTCCTTAGGTTTCCAGCTTTATTTCCTGCCATTCACTTGGAATTTCCCTGAACCTCACTTTCCAAGTACATCAGTCCATACAACATGCCCTGTTCTGAGATGTGGCTTTGCCTTGTTTGTTTGTTGTTTCATTTCCCAGTTGCTTCTGTTGTTTGGAAGGTGTTTTGTTGGCTGCACCCAGACTATTGGAGTTTTTCCTTTTTGTTTCTGTTTTAAAATAACAACTCTTGTTTCAAGGCTCAGCTGAAATCTAAAGCCCTTCAAGAAGTCTTTCCAGTTCTTCTAAGTCAGCTTCAATAATCTACTCTTCCATGATCATGATAGTACTGACTTAGGCTTTCTGGGCTACAAGACTGCTCTGAATACCTGACATGCCCATTCTCTGAGTTCCCACGAAGAGCATTCTTGTTTTACAGCTAAGACCCCTGAAGAGCAGAGAGACTGATGCAACTGAGCCTCTGGAGCTGGCACTGGAGTGAGACTCATCTCAGTCCTGAGTCTGTGCTCTTATCTGCTAAGCTATGGCATCTCCCTGAATTGTTACACTACATGCTTCATGGTCTTATCTTGCCATTTTTAACTTTTTAATATTATTGTTATCATCACAGTGGCTTTTTTATCTATTTACTCCATTAGAGTTTGAGCTGTTCAAGGCCAGAGGGTAAGTCTTGTCACTGTGACTCAGCAGTGCCGGCTCTGGGGCTGTCCAGGCAGGAGGGGAGGGGTTACGGTTCAATGACTCTGGAGGCCAACGTCCAAGTTGACCTAGCTTTGCCATGTGTTAGCCATGGGGCCTGGAAAAAATGCATGTCCCTGAGACTTAGTGTCCTCCCCTGTAAAATATGGAAGGTAATTGCACTTCTTCCACAAGGTTTTGTGAAAAGTGGTTGAGTTAAAATCTGTGAAGAGCTTGAGATGCAGAGTCTGGCTCATAGAACTCCCTATGTGCTAGGAATTATTATAGCAGACGTTTGGCACTTTGAATCGACAGTCCTGGCATTCAAGCTCATCTATCACAGTTTTCAAGGCAGCTTTTAAAGCTTTAAACACGTTGTCCAGCTAACTTGTTGATGTTTTACTCCCAGTTATTTTTAGAATAAAAAAAGTTTAAGGATTAGTTGGTGACCAGCAGTGATAAGGCAGGCCTTGACTTAGATGTGTGATCTACACTTGTAAACCTGGTAAATACTCTGCTGAGTAATACACACAAAATACACTGATTTTGAATAACTGGATCCCAATTTTATACACAGTAAGATGAGCAGGCAACTTTACGATGAGAAAATAAGACTATTAACTTCAATTTGTTTTTCTTATATTTAAATTCTAGAAGGTATTCTTATGCTTCTGAGTCTCCTATTGACTTCTGCTGAGATTATTCTCATGATATTGCTGAAGAAATTTGAAATTTCCCATTAAAGCAGATGCTTCACTCTCCAATTCATTGAAGCTAAAAAAAGACACAATCTTTTAAAATTTTACAGAGGTTGTATGGATTTCAAGGTTATGATAAAGAATCTAAAATTCAATCACAATATTTTCTTTATGGAAAATTTGATTGGATTTGCATAATTTTGACTTACAGGAAACTGGCCAGTCCCAAGTAAAAGGATTCTCTGTTCCTCTGTGAATTGCATTATCCAGTAATTAGTTTAACACATTGTATTAGTCCTTCTTGCATTGCTATAAAGAAATACCTGACACTGGGTAATTTATAAAGAAAAGAGGTTTAATTGGTTCGTGGATCTGCAGGCTGTACAAGAGGCATGGTTCTGGCATCGGCTCCATTTCCAGGGAGGCCTCAGGAAACATACAATAACAGTGAAAGGTGAAGGGGAAGCTGGCACATATTACATGGCCAGAGCAGGTGCCAGAGAGAGAGAGGGAGGTGCTACATACTTTTAAACAATCAGTTCTCGTGAAAACTCTACCATGAGAACAGCACCAAAGGCAGAAATCTGCCCCCATGATCCAATCACCTTCCACCAGGCCCACCTCCAACGTTGGGGATTACAATTCGACATGAAATTTGGGCAGGGACTCAGATCAACCCATATCACACATGTTTACTGAGTGCCTGCTACATACCACTCACTGTTCTAGTGACTGGCATGCTTTCCTCTTTGAAAATAACATGGCTATAATACTTATATTTTCTTGGTGACCAATCAAAGTCAAGTGAAAAGCTGAATCTTTGAAATAGGTAAATTCAAGCAGTTGAAAATTTAACTGCCTTAATAGTTTACAAGGAAACTAAGGAGGATTAACCAAAGTGGGCCCGAGTGTGGGTCTTCCCACGTTCTCTTCTTGTCCTTTCTCTAATTGAAGGTCTCATCCTCACTGCTGCTCCCTTCAACTACCCCAGGCACTGCCGCCTGGCCAGGATAGGAAGGTGCCACACAAGAGTGACCCTTCCATCTCTTCCTTTAGGCTCCTTCTGCCTCCTGGTTTTCACTGTCGCTGGGTTTAGATTATTATAGGGTTTCCAAATTCCCAACAGATGGTAATCTTTGAAATTTCAGAACAAATAATCAGAATTCCTGAAATGGTATTATTCTCTATTTTTGAGAATACATATTTACATATTTTTAATTAGTAACAAGTGACCATAATATTAAATTATGAATCATTTTTCTACTATAAGATTTTACAGAAAGTTTATTTAAAATTATTATTATAAATCAATATATTGGGACAAAATGATATGTTTTAAAATGATATGTTGAAATGATCTTTAACTGACATTGACATTTTATAGTAGAAAACATTGAAAGAAGGGGTGTTAAAACAAAACAATTGCTGAATAAAAATAATTTTAAAATGTAAACTTTATATTATGTATATTTAATGTTTAGAAGTTAACTTTTTTATTTTAAAAAATTTTAATAGTTTTGGGGGTACAGGTGGTTTTTGGTTACATGGATGAGTTCTTTAGTGGTGAATTCTGAGATTTTAGTGCACCTGTCACTCAAGCAGTGTACACTGTACCCACTCAATATGTAATCTTTTATCCCTCACCCCACTCCCAGCTCCCCACCCTGCAGTCATCAAAGTCCATTATATCACTTTGCATGTGTTTGTGTCCTCACAGCTTAGCTCCTACTGATAAGAGAACATGCGGCATTTGGTTTTTTATTCCTGAGTTACCTCATTTAGAATAATGGCCTCCAGCTCCATCCAAGTTGCTGCAAAAGAAGTTATTTCGTTCTTTTTTATGGCTGAGTAGTATTCCACGGTGTATACATACACATTTTCTTTATCCACTCGTTGGTTGATGGGCATTTAGGCCGGTTCCATATCTTTGCAACTGTGAATTGTGCTGCTATAAACATGCGTGTACATGTGTCTTTTTCATGTAATGACTTCTTTTCCTTTGGGTAGATACCCAGTAGTGGGATTGCTGGATCAAATGGTAGATCTACTTTCAATTCTTTAAGGAATCACCATACTGTTTTTCATAGAGGTTGTACTAATTTACATTCACACCAGCAGTGTGTAAGTGTTCCCTTTTCATCACATCCACACCAACACCTATGGTTTTAACTTTTGAATTATAGCCATTCTTGCAGGAGTTACATGGTATCTCATTGTGGTTTTAATTTGTATTTCACTGATGTTGAACATTTCTCATATGTTTGTTGGCTGTTTGTATATCTTCTTTTGAAAAATGGCTATTCATGTCTTTTGCCCACTTTTTGATGGAATTGTCATTTTCTTGCTGATTTGTTTGAGTTTCTTGTAGATTCTGGATACTAGTCCTTTGTCAGATGCATACTTTGTGAATATTTTCTTCCACTCTGTGGGTTGTTTGTTTAATGTGCTGATTATTTCTTTTGCTCTGCAGAAGCTTTTCAGTTTAATTAGCTCTAATTTATTCAATTTATTTATTTTTGTCTTTGTTGCATTTGCTTTTGGGGTCTTTGTCATGAATTTGCCTAAGCCAATGTCCAGAAGAGTTTTTCCAATGTTATCTTTTCAAGGCCGGGCGCGGTGGCGCATGCCTGTAATCCCAGCACTTGAGGTCAGGAGTACAAAACTAGCCTGTCCAACATGGCCAAACCCCATCTCTACTAAAAGTACAAAAATTAGCTGGGCGTGGTGGCAGACGCCTGTAATCCCAGCTAATCAGGAGGCTGAGGCAGGAGAATCGCTTGAACGCAGGAGGTAGAGGTTGCAGTGATCCGAGTTCGCTCCATTGCACTCCAGCTTGGGGTGACAGCGCAAACTCTCTTTCCAAAAAAAAAAAAAAAAAAAAAGGGGGGGAAAAAAAACAGAAGAAGAAAAAAGGGAAAAAACAATGTTATCTTTTAGAATTTCTTATAGTTTCAGGTCTTAGATTTACATCTTTGATCCATCTTGAGTTGATTTTTGTATAAGGTGAGAGATGAGGATCTAGTTTCATTCTTCTACATGTGGCTTGCCAGCTTTTCCAGCACCATTTGTTGAATTGGGTATCCTTTCCCCAGTTTATGTTCTTGTATGCTTTGTCAAAGATTAGCTGGCTGTAAGTATTTGGCTTTATTTCTGAATTTTCTACTGAATTTTAAAACACAAAGCACTAGCCATCTTATCCAACAGTCTTGATCTTTGTTTTGTGACAAAAACTGCTGCTTTTATTTCACACTGATGTTTGCTCATTTATTAAGAATGCATCCAAAACTATATTCAAGCCGGGCATTAGGATACATGTAGCTTCATATAAGCTAATTTCCTTTTTTAATAATTTTAGTTTTTTTCTATTGAAATCAATATTGCTTTTACTAATTCAGATTTTAGAACAGTTTTTTGATTTCCCAAGGGAGACGTCTTCGATAATATTCACATCTTCTTCTTCTTTCATTTCCTCTTTTCACGTATTTGCAAAGAACTGTAACCTACAGCAAATAATCAGACCTGAAAAACACCAGAAAATATTCCTGGGTAATATTCAAATATTGTAATTCCACCCTCTATGGTGGCTCATGCCTGTAATCCCAGCACTTTGGGAGGCTGAGGAGGGCAGAGCACTTGAGGTCAGGAGTTTGAGATCACCCTGGCCAACATGGTGAAACCCTGTCTATACTAAAAATACAAAAAAATTAGCCGGACGTGGTGGTGGGCGCCTGTAATCCCAGCTACTCAGGAGGCTGAGGCAGGAGAATCGCTTGAACCTGGGAAATGGAGCTTCCAGTGAGCCGAGATCGCACCACTGCACTCTAGCCTGGAGGGAAAAATCTATCTATCTATCTATCTATCTATCTATCTATCTATCTATCTATCTATCTATCTACCTATCTATCTATCTATCCATCTATCTATCTATCTATCGATTGATCAAAATAGTAGAATTGGCTAGCAAGGTTAACAATACTGCACAGAATCACCATTTGAAGTTGTTAATTAAAGGACTTATTTTGCTTTCCAAAACTTGTTATTTCTGGGCACATCAGTCATAGGATTTGTTTAAAGTACACTATACAAATAAACTTGTTAGTATTTATTTGCAAAAACAACTTACCAGTAGCAGCAGACAGGGCCATGAGCAACTGTTCATAACAGGACAACAGTTATAGCAAGACTGACTGATGAGATGGTTCTTGCTTTTCTCCTCTATGTCTTGTTTAGGTTCCTGGAAATGTTGGCCTTAACCTTCAGCCACCAAATGTCTTGCTTTCAACTAGACATCAGTGAACTCCTTCTAACCAGTAATGCCTCCACGTTGATTGTTAGTCTTTAATAATTATGGGAGAAGTAAACAGTTTTTATTTTTTTCTTAGTTTCTCAACTTGGTTTCTTGATTTTTCTTAAGATTCTGAAAAACATAAATTTCCCAAGAAAGACCAGGCAAGAATTTTCACATTGAAATACTCATGTAGAAAACCCTTGTGGCTGCTCCCACCTTCTCTGCTGGAACTTTCTCACACTTATCTTGAGCTATGAGTTTCCTCATAAATCCAATCTGTTGGCTTCTTGTGTTTCCAGTATTTCTCACAGTTTCTTATCTAAGTTCTCCTTTTTAATCTTTCAGCATGGCTGAATATCTCTTAAAATATGTTTTCTGTTATTGTTAGGGTTTTGGTATGAGAGGAAAGAATCATGTCCTTTCTGCTATCTTGAAATGAAAGTTTAGCATTTCCATTTTAAAACTCCATTACTGCAATAACGAGATAAGAAGAAGCCCTTTATCAATACAGTGTTGAGAAGAAGGAGCCGCAGGATTCTCACCTGCTTTAGAGATAAACGGTGTTATATTGAGCTGTTTCTTTAGTCCGTGCCAGGGGGGTAAGTAATTTGATAAGAAATGGTTTGGTTTTTCACTTTTTAATCTGTATATAAATGAACCATTCTTATTGCAATAATGGCTTTAATATATTAATCAGTGCTTTCTGATTAAATGCTACATTTCATTATACTGTGCTCATTGAAATGACAGTCTGTATGATTAGAGACAAATGTCCTATGATGAGCAAATCTTACTTCAAATCTGTTAACTGCTTATACCTGCCTCCCTCCTGATCTGGACTCCTCCAATTAACAGGGAATTGTTAGAATATTCAACTTAAGCTTCAGTCCTAATGCTCTTATGATACCTACTTCTTTCTTATTATGTTTGTATTTGTGCAATGAAGGCTTTGCAGGAAAAGGAACAGAATTAGTGAGAAAGAAGAATCTCCCTCCATGCCCCTCCTCCACCCCCAATAGCAGTTTCCATTAGTCTTGGTTTACAGCAGCTATAAATTAACTTCCTCATGAGAAAGGGGAGGGGACACCAGAAGTCCTTGACTTTAGTATATTCACACTGGAATTTGTTAATGGAAAAACCAAACCCTGTAAAATATATAAAGAGGTTTATACTGAGCCAATTATGAGTAACCATGGCCCTGGGGAACAGTCTCTAGAGGTCCTCAGAAAGTTTGCCTGAGGCAGTCAGGCTACATTTTGGTTTTACACATTTTTAGAGAGGCAGGAATTTTAGGTAAAATCATAAATCAACACATGGAAGATGTACATTGGTTCAGACTAAAGAGGTGAGATGTCTTGAAGCAGGGGGCTTACAGGTCATAGCTGTTTTCAAAGATTTTCTGGTGGCTCTTGCCTGTAATCCCAGCACTTAGGGAGGCCAAGGTGGGAGAATTGCTTGAGCCTGGGAGTTCGAGACCAGCCTGGGCAACATGGAAAAACCCTGTCTATACTAAAAATACAAAAATTAGCCAGGCATGGCAGTGCACACCTTTAATCCCAGCTACTTGGGAGGCTGAGGCAGAAGAATTGCTTGAATCTGGAAGGTGGTTGCAATGAGCTGAGATTGCACCACTGTACTCCAGCCTGGGTGACAGAGCAAGACCCTGTTTCAAAGAAAAAGAGAAAGAAAGAAAGAAAGAAAGAAAGAAAGAAAGAAAGAAAGAAAGAAAGAAAGAAAGAAAGAAAGAAAGAAAGAAAGGAAGGAAGGAAGGAAGGAAGGAAGGAAGGAAGGAAGGAAGGAAGGAAGGAAGGAGGGAAAAAAATACGCTGATGGTAATAAGCAAGAAAATATTTCTTAAGAAAAATACAAGAACAAATATTGATAAAACTGACTACATTTAAAGATTTCTGATATCAAAAGATATTTAGAACAAAGTTAAAAGACAAGCTAACAATGAGAGATGTATGCAAGTTACATACTCATCAAGTATTACTTTACAGAATTTATAAGCGTTTCTGTAAATTGCATCACTGAAAAATATATTTATCTTTTCTTATTCCAGTGACAGAAAAATTTTACATAGAAATTTATTAGCAATAATATAAAAAGTTACAGTAATAAGTTGATCACTTCATTGATCCTTTCAAGAAAAATTTTTATTATGGTAAAATATACATAAAAAATTTACCATTTTAACTATTTTCAAGTGTCTTCAAGGTTCAACCATTTTGTAGGATGTGTCAGAATGTCTTTCCTTTTTAAGGCTAAATAATATTATATATATATTTGTTTGTTTGTTTGTTTATCTACTCATCCATGAAGGGACACAGATCACAGATTGCTTTCACATTTTGGCTATTGCGAATAATGCTGCTATGAAAATGTGTATACAAATGTATACTACAGTCTCTGCTTTCAGTTCTTTTGGGTATATACCCAGGAGTGGAGTTGCTAGATCATATGGTACTTTTATGTTTAATTTTTGAAGAATCACCATACAGTTTTTCCCTAGTGACTGCACCATTTTACATTTCCAAAGCAGCACACATGGTGGAAATTTCTCTGTATCTCCACAGACCATTATTTTCTATTTCATTTTTGTCTTTTTAAATAGTAGCTATACTAATGGGTGAGAAGTGGTTTCTCATTGTGGGTTTGATTTTCATTTCTCTAATGATTAGTAATGTTGAACATTATTAATCATATGCTTTTCAGAAATTTTTATCTCTTTTTTTGGAGAAATGTCTATTCAAGTGCTTTGACTATTTATTAATCAGGTTGTTCTTTTGTTTGTGGTTGAGTGTAGGAGTTCTTTGTATATTCTGAGTATTATATGCTTATCATATATATGGTTTGTGATATTTTCTCCCATTTTGTGGGAGAAAATTTTCATTCTGTTAGTAGTGTCTCTTGATGCACAGTAGTTTTTAAGGTTGACGTTGTCCAACTTATTTTTTTTGTTATCTGAGCTTTTGATGTGATACCCAATAAATCATTGTCAAATCTAATCTTGGATTAACCAAGATTAATGTAATCTTAGATGAGATTTCCCTATATTTCTTTCTAAAAGTTTTATCATTTTGGCTCTTACATTTAGGTTTTTGGTCCATTTTGTATTGATATGTAATATGTATATGTATTTATGTGTTACCTGTGATATTTTATTACCTGCATAGATTGTGTAATAATCAAGTCAGGGTATTTAGGGTATCCATCACCACAAGTATTTATCATTTCTATGTATTGAGAACATTTCAAGTCCTGTCTATTAGCTATTTTGAAATATACAATACATTGCTGTTAACTAGTCCATTCTGAGTTAACTTTTATATATGGTAGAAGATGAGGATCCAAATCCATTCATTTGCATGTGAATAACCATCTTCCCAAAAGTATTTTGTTTAAAAAGCCCATCTTTTTCTCACTGAATGGTCTTGGCACCCTTGTTGAAATTCATTTGACCATATGTGTGATGGTTTATGTCTCGACTCTCTATTCTATTCCACTGCTCTGTATGTCTGTCTTTATGCCAGTACTATACAGTTTTGGTTACTGTAGCTTTGTAGTAAGTTTTAAAATAAAAAAGGATCTTCGAGTTTGTTTTTCTTTTTCGACTGTTTTGGCTTTTCTGGGGTCCCTTTAGATCCCATATAAGTTTTAGGATTGATTCTTCTATTTCTGCAAAAATCGTCATTGGGATTTTGATAGGGATTGCATTAAATCTGTAAATTGATTTTGGTAGTATTAATATCTTAACAATATTAAGTGTTCTGATCCATGAACATGGGACATATTTCTATTTATTTGCTCCTTATTTAGTTTCTTTTGGCAATATTGTGTAGTTTTCAGGGCATATTTTTTCCCTCCTTGATTAAATTAGTTTCTAACTATTTTATTCTTTTTGATGCTATGGTAAATGGAATTGTTTTCTTAATTTTCTTTTTGGATTATTAATTGTTAGTGTATAGAAATACAACTGATATTTGCATGTTGATTTTGCATGCTGCAACTTTGCTGAATTTATTAATTAATTCTAATGGGTTTTTTTTGGTGGAATCTTCAGGTTTTCTACATACAAGATCAAGTAGTCTGAACAGAGATAATTTCACTTCTTCCTTTCCAATTTTGATGTCTTTTATTTCTTCCTCTTTCTTTGATATAAGTTGGCTCTGTGTCCCCACCCAAATCTCTTGTTGAATTATGATTCTCAGTGTTGGAGGAGAGGCCTGGTGGGAGGTGATTGGATCATGGGGGTGGATTTTCCCCTTGCTGTTCTTATGATACATTAAGTGATTTATCATGAGATATAGTTGTTTAAAAGTGTGTAGCAGCCGGGTGTGGTGGCTCACGCCTGTAATCCCAGCACTTTGGGAGGCCGAAGTGGGTGGATCACGAGGTCAGGAGATTGAGAACATCCGGGCTAACATGGTGAAACCCCGTCTGTACTAAAAATACAAAAAATTAGCTGGACGAGGTGGCGGGGCCTGTAGTCCTAGCTACTCTGGAGGCTGAGGCAGGAGAATGGCTTCAACCCAGGAGGCGGAGCTTGCAGTGAGCCGAGATCTTGCCACTGCACTCCAGCCTGGGCAACAGGGCAAGACTCTGTCTCAAAAAAAAGAAAAATGTGTAGCACTTCCCCCTTCATGCTCTCTCCTGCTCTACCATGTGAAGGTCTTGCTTCCCTTTCAGCCTTCTGCCATGATTGTAAGCTTTCTGAGGCCTCCCAACCTTGCTTCCTGTACAGCCTGTGGAACTGTGAGTTAAACACTTTTTTTTTTTTTTGTAAATTACCCAGTCTCAGGTAGTTCTTCATAGCACTGTGAGAACAGACTAATCCTTTCTCCCCCCTTCCCCTTCCCCATACTCTTCCCCTTCCCCTTTCCTTTTCCTTTCCATTTTCCTTTTCCTTTCCTTTCCTTTTTTTCTTTTCTCTCCCCAGATTGCTTTGGCTAGAACTTCTACTACTGTGTCAAAAGCAGGAGGCATTTTTGCCTTGCTCCTGAGCATAGAGAAAGACTTTCAGTTTGTTATCATTGAGTATGATGTTAGCTGTGGATTTTTCATATATGGCCTTTATTATGTTGAGGTAGTTTCCTTTTATTCCTAATTTGTTTAGTACTTTTATAATGAAAAGAAATTTAATTTTGTCAGATGCTTTTTCTGCACCAATTAAGAAAATCATGGTTTTTTTCTCCTTCATTCTGTTAATGTGGTGTCTTGCATTAATTGATTTTTATACGTTGACCCATCCTTGCATTTCATTAATAAATTCCACTTGGCATGGTATATGATGCATTTAACGTGCTGTTGGAGTTAGTTTTCTAGTATTTTGTTCAAGATTTTTGCATCAATATTCATCAGTGATACTGGTCTGCTTTTTTTTTTTTCTTGTAGTGTTTTTGTCTGATTTGGTATTGGGTAATGTTGCCTTTACAGAATTATTTAAAAATGTTTCTTCCTCTTAATTTTTTTTGAAAGAGTTTGAGGAGGATTGGTGTTAATTTTTCTTTAAATGTCTGATAGAATTCACCAGTGAAGCCATAAAGTTCTGGGCTTTCATCTTGGGGGTTTTTGACTACTGATTCAGTTACTAGTTACAATTCTATTCAAAATTTATATTTCTTACTGATTCGGTCTTGGCAGATTGTGTGTTTCTAGAAATGTGTCCATTTTGTCTATGTTATTCAATTTGCTGGAGTACAATTGTTCTGCTCTTATAATCCTTTTATTTATGTAAATAGGTAGTAATGTCACACTTCTGATTTTAGTTATTTGAGACTTTTCTCTCTTTTTATCAATCTAGTTAAAGATTTGTCATTTAAAAATATTTTCAATGAATCCATTTTTGTTTTCATTAATTTTCTCTATTTTTTATTCTCTATTTTGTTTATTTAGTATATTGTTTTATTTCTAAAGGATTTGCCATAATTTCCTTTATTTTTAAAAAACTTTTTATTTTATAATTTCAAGTTTTATTTTAGATTCAAGGGGTAAATGTGTAGCTTTGTTACCTGCGAATATTGTGTGACAGTGAGATTTAGGGATTCAAATGATCCCATCATCCAGGTAGGGAGCATAGTACCAAATAGGTAGTTTTTCAGCTCTAACCCCCCACCCTGTCTCCTCTTTCTAGTAGTCCCCAATGTCTACTGTTCCCGTCTCTATGTCCATATGTACTTACTGTTTAGCTCCCACTTATAAGTGAGAACATGCGGTATTTGGTTTTCTATTCCTGTGTTAACTCACTTAGGATAATGGCCTTCAGCTTCATCCGTGTTGCTGCAAAGGACATGATTAGAATATTGTTTTTAAAATTGCTATAACTGGCCAGGCGCAGTGGCTCACGCCTGTAATACCAACACTTTGGGAGGCCAAGGTGGGCGGATCATTTGAGGTCAGAAGTTCAATATCAGCCTGGCCAACATGGTGAAACCCTGTCTCTACTAAAAATACAGAAAAAAAAAAGTGAGCTGAATGTGAAGGTGCATGCCTGTAATCCCAGCTACTTTGGAGGCTGAGGCATGAGAATTTCTCGAACCCTGGAAGCGGAGGTTGCAGTGAGCCAAGATCATGCCACTGCACTCCAGCCTGTGTGACAGAGTGAAACCCTGTCTCAAAAAAAAAAAAAAATGCTATAATTGTATAAGAACAAGATTGTCAGAAAAGTGTCCCTGGAAGAAGAAATTAAGCTGCATCCAAGAGAGTGAAGAGTTAGCAGACACCTCACTGTCCTTTTAATATGTATTTCTGTGGATAATTATAAATTAATTAGTTTTAAAAATCTCTTTGTTGACTCATAATTCAAAGAGCATAGTGACAGCATTTAATTTGCTCCTTAGAAATGTAACTTTGACAATATGCAGAAAAGATTTGGAAAAAAAAGACAATCAAAGCAGAGAGAGCAGTTTGGAGGGTTTTGCTATTGATAAATAGCAAATTGGAGGGAGCAATTGATAAATGCTCAAACTAAGACGATGACTACCAATATTTTTCCAGTCTGAAATTTTCTGTTGTATTGGTACCCTTTTTTCTTTAAAGATTTTACAAAGGCTTCAATATTCATGTAGGTAAACTTGTCACTCTTTTACGGTAATTTATTATAACTTATAAAGTTAAAAGAATGTGTGTGTGTGTGTGTGTGTGTGTGAGACTTGCAGTTGCTTTTTTGTCTCCTATGGTTTTCTAAAAACTATTTAATCTTTTTTATTCACTAAGTTTTTTTTTCCATTTTCTGAAATTCATCTGAATCAGAATATTCAGGCCTTGAGACAGAAGTGGGTCAGAAATCACTCAAGGTTTTTCAAACAAGTGAATATAATACAGGAATTTGGTTACACTTAGGTAACTCTATGCTAAATGGCTGCTGGGAACAGCGACAGTCCTTCTGGCTGAAGGGGTACGTGGAGGTGATGGAATCACCAGAGTCCAGAATCATGGAGAAGAGAACTACCTGGGCCAGTCCTGAGACCACAAATGAAACACCACCTAAAATAGATGCTAGGATTACTGAAGGGCTGCTACTAAGCAGGTGAAAGGACTCCTTGCTGTGGGTGCTGGAAATGCTAAAAGATGATGATGAAATGCCCGTTGTTCCTTGCTGCTGGAAAATGCCAATAGAAACTAAAATAAAAAAGGTCCCATCTCTCCACTCCTACCTTTCAAACTTCTACCAGTACTTCTTACTGGTAGAAACTAACCAGAAGCCAATAGGCAAGTATCTTAGTCCATTTTCAGTTCTTTATAACAGAATACTTGAAACTGGGCAAGTTACAAAGAAATTTATTTCTTACAGTTATGGAAGCCGAGAAGTCCAAGGTCAAGGGGCCACATCTGTTCAGTGGCTTCTTGCTGATGAGACTCTGCAGAGTCCCATGGTGGCACAGGACCTCACGTGGTGAAGAGGGTGAGTGTGCTAGCTCAGGTCTCTCTTCCTCTTATTATAAAGGCACCAGTCCCACTCCTATGATAACTCATTAATCCATTGGTCCATTATTCCATTAATCCATGAATGGATTAATCCACTCATGAGAACAGAGCTCTTATGACCCAATCACCTCTGAAAAGCCCCACCTCTCAATACTGCCACATTTGGGATTAAATTTCAACATGAGTTTTGGAGGGGGACAAATATTCAAACCTTAGCAAGTAACTAGGAAAATAGAATATGCAGGGCCCCTGGACAGTCAAAATGCCTGACACAACCTAGAAAGGCAGAAATGAAGGCTGAGAGCAACAGTCAAATGATCAACTCAAACTATTTTTTCTTCGGGGCTTCTGAGTGCCTATAACACATCCGAGAAGGTCATCTATTTGAATTTTGGGATATGTGTTTTTTCTTTGAGACATGAAAGAGAGCTGATGACTTTAAAATCTTCATTTGGATTGGTTTATTTTCATAGATTTATGTATCTCCGCCAGGTGGAGTCAGAGGCCAGTTTATTAAAGGGTTAAACTTCAGAAATAAATTTGGTTAAGGATTTTAGTTTCAGAATAGATGAAGGAAAGATAAACAACACTGCTTCTTTCTTCAGATGTTCTTGCTGGAATGGTACCTTGTTATTATCATATCCGCTTTATGTTTTGTCAATGTGCCCCCGTCCTCTGGCTATAACTTAGGACACTTCTGTTGTGAGGAATGGAGACTCATTCCAGCTGGCTCAAGAAAAAAGAATGTTATTATAAATACACAACAAGGAATATCACAGACTTTTTTGGAAAAGGAACAAAATACAGCCAGAGCTTACCAGGAACAGGAGCTGCTCTTTGCTTCTCTTAAGGAACATATGGTCACTCTTATTTCTCTTGCTGATGTATTCATTATTCCTTCATTAAGTATACATACTGAGTCTCTACTATGGTGGTAGGGCCTGGATATACAGGGTAGAAAAGATATTAAATGAGAAGACAGGCATTAAAGAAATAAGCACACACATAAAATTATAAATTGCTATAAATGCTTGGAATAAAATGTGCAAATTTGAAGAGGGAATGTGTGTGGGGACTTAATTACAATTAGGAGGTTAGGGAATAAACCATTATCAAAGTGACATTTAAGTATAAACCTAAAAAGATGAGTAGGAGATGGCCAGATTGACAATGGGGTAGGATGTTTGATTGCTTATAAAGGATTTGAGCCAGAAAGAATTGAACCATTTTCTATGCATACAGGAACACAAGGCTTGTTATTTAAATAGCTTATTATTTTAATATAGGGCAAACATATTTGTGGTGAATGGGGGACATTCTGTCAGAATTAGTGGAAACAGTTGTGGAAATGTGTGAAATATCTATACTGTGATTACATTCAGGTTGGTTCTTTACTTCATATTTGCTTCATGTAGTAATTGAAGATATCAATTGTAAATTTTTTATCAGCCCAATGTTTCCCAACACTTATTCATAATGTAATTTACAAGTGCATGAAAATAACTTGCCTTGCATTTTAAGTTGGCCAGTCTCCCTTCTTCTTGTGGGAGGTTTATTACACTAACTAGCAGATCTGGCTCTCCTTTGTTTCCACTTAAATGGTTACAAGGGCAAACTTGAGCCAGGCATATAAACAGTGTCCAACCTACAAGTGATTCTTCCTTCAAACCAAGTCATTGAGACCACAGCACACCACCTGACATCATCTGGCGTGGCTGTGTACACTGATACATACCTGTCAGAGGTCAGACATACAGTCCTGTTCTTTTTGATCCTTCATATGTACCAGGCTAATTATGAATTAGTATTTTGGCCTCTCTCAGTCTGAATGTTGCTGGTAGCTTTTTTCTCTCCCAGGTCCTGACTTCACAGATAACAATCCACAATTAAACTCATTTATTTAATAAAGCTTCAGTGACAGTAAAGCTTCCTATGTTGATGTTTACTTATAGATTTGGGTAATAAACCAACAGATGGTAGATACAAAAAACTGAGTCACAACAAGCATATCCTAATAGTCTGCTAAAGTAAAAGATTGAATATAAAATAATAACTATTCTATCCAAGCTATCTAAGCCTAGATAATGAAATATTTAAAAACCTTGCCTAGAAAGCAAATATTCCCCTTAGAATTTTTTGAAAAATACCTAGAAAAGTTATTTGAGGGCAGTTTACTTGCATTCCTCGAATTATACAATTGGCAATTTAAACGAAAACTTTCTACTGACCTTTGAAGTCTCTTGAAGTTTTTTTTGCTTGTTTATTTTGTTTTGTTTTTAATTTAAGAAAGAAGAGGCATCCAGCTCTGCCTTTTTCCCTCATTAAGACATACCAACAGAAATAACTGGCTGCATTTGGTCTTAGCCAATATCATATGATTATTTTTAGGGATTTTTTTGGCCCCCACACAGTGCATGGTTGAACTGCCAAAATATAAATCAAGATATGAAACTTACTACATTCTTCAGAATTAATAAATATTTTCCCTGGTTGAAGCAAGACTCCCATAAGCAAATCATCCAAAATAAACTAGATTAATTAGGTCCAGAATGGATAAGATAGAATATTCACAAAGGATAACACTGTATACAATTATAAATATTCATTCCTTTGTGTTGCTAATTTTAGATTAGGTCAGCCTGTGGATGTATTAGTCTGTTCTCACACTGATATAAAGAACTACCTGAGACTGGGTAATTTGTGAAGAAAAGAGGTTTGACTCACAGTTCCACAGGCTGTACAGGAGGCATGGCTGGGGAAGCCTCAGGAAACTTACAGTCATGGCAGAAGGGTGAAGAGGAAGCAAGCATATCTTCACATGGTGGCCGGAGAGAGAGAGAGAGTGAAGGGAGGAAGTGCCACACACTTTTAAACCATTGGATCTCATGAGAACTCACTCACTATCACGAGAACAGTAAGAGGGAAATCCACCTCCATGATCCAATCACTTCCCACCAGGTCCCTCCTCCAACATGTGGGGATTGCATTTCGACATGAGATTTCGGTGGGGACACAGAGTCAAACCATATCAGTGGACATGTAATGAAAATGAAAGAGCCTAGCACACTTTAAAAATGCTCTTCGTATCTCGGTGCACTGACTAAGATGGCAGGGCAGGCTTCAAACGCCTGCTCTATCGGTCACTACTGTGCAGCTAGGCATCCACTAAACTCTTTGTGCCTCAGTGCCCTAACCTATAAAATAGGCATCATTCCAGCTTGTACACACCATAAGGTTTTGATGAGGATGGGATGAGATCAGGTTTCTAAGGTACTTGGTGTGTAAATAAGCTCTTAATTGAAAATCATATAGTATTATTAATGGCCAGTGATTTTGTTTCATTGCTTAACTCTGCCAGGATGTAATTGTGGGGCAGTGATTCTCACTCCCCCAACCTCAGGAGACATTTGACAATGTCCAGAGACATTTTTGGTTGTGGGGGGGCTACTGGCATCTACTGAGTAGAATTCAGAGATGCTGCTAATACCCCACAATGCACAGGCAGCCCCCACAGCAAGACTCAGACAGCCCCAAATGAAATAGTGCCAGGTTGAGAAACCCTGCTCTAGGGGTTAGTGGGCCTCCTTTTTACTGAGTGTATGTTATACAAGAGTGTGACTTTGTGTTTTGTGCTCTCTAGTTTACTTTCTGCTCCTCTCCCCAATGCTCCCAGACTGTGAACTCCTTGGGGGCAAGTTACTGTGGCCATGCCTGCAATGTCCAGCCCAAGTCCTGGCCTAGACAAGGCCTCAGTAAATGCTTGCTGAAGGGTATTTTAAAACTGCTTTTCAGAAACTCTATTGTAAAACACTAAATCTACCAATGGGGACTATGCATCGATTATTACAGTTCTGAAACTATGGTAGTTTCAGTACATTTGTTCTGACAAGGTACGAGAAAGTTTATGGCACGGTCATCACAGCACATGTTTTGGAGTTGGAAAGACCTCAGTTTGAATTCTACCCTCAATTTACCACTTAGCCTTTTGTAAGTTATAAAAATGTTGACAATAATGCATTTATTCCAGGGATGCTGTGAGAGACTTTATAAGATGGTCAGTGTGAAGAGCCTAGCTCAGAAAATAGTTCCTAGCAGCTAGGATGTGCTATGACTTCAGGCAAGTTCTCAACCCCTACCTCCCCAGCCACGGCCTTCTCTGTAAAGGGGAGATAATAACTTCCTTGTATGATGCTAAAAGGATCGAATCAGGCCATGATGTGCTTAGCAGAGTTTAATAAATGGTGACTATTATTATTATAATCTTTTCATTTCAGTGGCAAAAAAACTGAAAAAAAATAAATAGTTCTCTGTCTTGTGTTTTTCACTTATCCCATCTCTTTTATTAATACTCCCCAAGAGCAGCAGGAAGGAAACAAAACAAAACAAGAGAGGCCAAGAAATGCATTTTAAAATATTTTTCTCATATTCCAAAATAGTGCCATGAATTTAAAGCTTTCTTCAAAAGAAGCATTGGACACCCTTGTTCTTGTAGCTTCACTGGCTGGAAGAGGCATTGATAGCCATTACTTGTGTTTCTGGGTCACCCTTCAAAGTATTAAATTATTTCACAAAGATTTGTTTCTTTTCATGTGACAAGAAAAAATAAATTGTGATGATTACTGTCACCTCCTGCCCCTTCTTTTTTTATTAAAAAAAATCACAGGTGAAGCTGCCAAAACATTGAAAAGTTGTATATATCAAACATGTACCAGTGCAAGGGAGAGGAAACAGGAAAAAATAGTATGGGAACTTTGGAGCCTATACTTCCATATATGTATATACATATATATATATATACACACATATATATACATATATATATACATATATATACATATATATACATATATATATACATATACATACATATATATATATATATATCTATATCTGAATATAGGCCGGGAGCGGTGGCTCATGCCTGTAATCCCATCACTTTAGGAGGCCAAGGCGGGCAAATCATGAGGTCAGGAGTTTGAGACCAGCCTGGCCAACATGGTGAAACCCTGTCTCTACTAAAAAAACAAAAAATTAGCTGGGCGTGGTGGCGGGCATCTGTAATCCCAGCTGCTCGGGAAGCTGAGGCAGGAGAATCTCTTGAATCTGGGAGGCAGAGGTTGCAGTGAGCTGAGATCATGCCACTACACTCTAGCTCAGGCAACAGTGTGGACTCTGTCTCAAAAAAAAAAATATATATATATGTATAAATATAAAATATATATTATACAAAATAAATATATATTACAAATGTAAACTATATTTTTATAATATATAAGTATATAATATACTTATACATTATACATATTATATATGTATAATAATGTATATTACATAAAATTAAAATATATAAAATAAGAGAATATTTCCTATTTGAGTGTGTCTGTGCAGGTGGGGAGGGAGGAGAATTAGTCAGGATCTTTTGGTGTGTGTGAGGGTCAGAGACACAGATGCAAACTTTATTGGCTCACTGAATCATGCCTTAGGATGGACTCTATGCTGGAATGAATTCTGTGTCCAAACCTAGGAAAAACATTGAGTAAGAAGGATGGGCAATTGTTTTTCTACAAGCAAGAGACTGGAGTTCACCTTTGTGTCCAGAGAGTTGTATACTGTGATTACAGGCCCCACTGGAAGAGGTTCCCCCAAATCATATCCTTCTTAATTTTTATTTTTCTTTCTTCTGCAATCATCTGATGTGTTCTTCCTGTGTACTGCACAGACAAAATCAATTCACTGAGAATTGAATTGGTTCAATTTCAGTGGTATTGCAGTAAAGAAAGAGTTTAATAGATATGAGTCTGGCCTTATAGGAGATGGAGTTATTACTCAAATCAATCTCCCCAAAGGCTCAGAAGCTAGGACTTTTCGAGGATAGTTTGGTGGGCAGGGGGATAGGGAATGGGGAATGATTATTGGTTGGGGATGCAACCTTAGGGGTGTGGAAAGTGTTCACTGAGTCAGCCTCTGGGCCACAGGACTGGTTAAGTCATGAGTTGTGGGTTTGGGTGGAGTTAGCCAGTCCTCAGAAATGAAAAAGTCTGAAAAGACACCTCAAAAAGTGAATCTCTGGTTCTACAATAGTGATATTATCTACAGGAGTCACTGGGCAAGTTACAAATCTTGTGACCTCCAGAACAATGGCTGGTTATCATTTAACGACACAAACATCTTAGCAGAATTCAGGCCCCTCTCATAATCCTAACCCTGTGGGATAAGTCTGCGTTAGGCACCCCTCCTCCATGGTTTGTACTGCCCTCTTTCATAGAACTTACTGCTTTGTGTTATAATTACAGAACTACAATAGTCAGTGTACCCATCTGTTGTGGATTAAATTGTGTGTCCCCTATTTCACAAGATAGAGAAAGAAGGAACCCTCCCTAATTCAGTCTATGAAACCAGCATCACCCTAATACCAAAACCAGGGAAAGACACAACCAAGAAAGAAAACTATAGACCGATATCCTTGATGAACATAGATGCTAAAATCTTTTACAAAATACTAGCTAACAGAATCCAACAACATATCAAAAAGATAATCCACCAAGATCAAGTGGGTTTCATACCAGGGATGCAGGGATGGTTTAACATACATAAGTCAATAAATGTGAGACACCACATAAACAGGATTAAGAACAAAAATCACATGATCATCTCAATAGATACAAGAAAAGTGTTCGACCAAATCCTGCATCCTTCATAATTAAAACCCTCAGCAAAATCGACATACAAGGGACATACTTTAATGTAATAAAAGCCATCTATGACAAACCCACAGCCAACATACTACTGAATGGGGAAAAGTTGAAAGAATTCCCTCTGAGAACGGGAACAAGACAAGCGTGCCCACACTCACCACTCCTCTTCAACATAGTACTGAAAGTCCTAGCCAGAGCAATCGACAAGATAAATAAATAAAGGGCATTTGAATTGGTAAAGAGGAAGTCAAACTGTCCCTATTTGCTGATGATATGATTGTTTACCTTGAAAACCCTAAGGAAGCTCCTAGAACTTTTAAAAGAATTCAGCAAAATTTCCAGGTACAAGGTTATTGCACACAAACTTAGTAGCTCTTCTATACACCAACAGCAACCAAGCGGAGAATCAAATAAAGAACTCAACTCCTTTTACAATTGCTGCAAAAAAAAAAAAAAAAAAAACCAAGAAAAAAAAAAAACCTCAGGAATATACCTAACCAAAGAGTCAAAAGACCTCTACAAGGAAGATTACAAAACACTGCTGAAAGAAATCATAGATGACACAAACAAATGGAAACACATCCCATGCTCATAGATGGGTGGAATCAATATTTTGAAAATGACCGTACTCCCAAAAGCAATTTACAAATTCATCACAATCCTCATCAAAATACTACCATAATTCTTCACAGAGTTAGAAAAAACAATTCTAAAACTCATATGGAACCAAGAAAGAGCCTTCATAGCTAACGCAAGACTATGCAAAAAGAATAAATCTGGAGACATCACACTATCTGATTTCAAACTATAAGGCAATAGTCACCAAAACAGCATGGTACTGGTATAAAATAGGCATAATGGAACAGAATAGAGCACCCAGAAATAAACCCAAATACTTAGAGCCAACTGATCTTCAACAAAGCAAACAAAAACACAAAGTGGGGAAAGGACATCCTTTTCAACACATGGTGCTGGGAATAATTGGCTAGACACATGTAGGAGAATGAAATTGGATCCTCAACTCTTACCTTATACAAAAATCAACTCAAGATGGACGAAGGACTTAAACCTAAGACCTGAAACTATAAAAATTCTAGAAGATAGCATTGGAAAAACCCTTCTGGACATTGGCTTAGGCAAGGATTTCATGACCAACAACCCAAAAGCAAACGCAATAAAAACAAAGATAAATAGCTGGGACCTAATTAAACTAAAGAGCTATTTCATGGCAAAAGAAACAGTCAGCAGAGTAAACAGGCAACCCATAGAGTGGGAGAAAATCTTCACCATCTATACACTGACAAAGGACTAATATCCAGGATCTACAACAAACTCAAACAAGTCATTAAGAAAAAAACAAACAATCACATCAAAAAGTGGGCTAAGGACATGAATAGAAAAATTCCCAAAAGAAAATATACAAATGGCCAACAAACATGAAAAAATGCTCAGCATCACCAATGATCAGGGAAATGCAAATTAAAATCACAATGCGATACCACCTTCTGCAAGAACGGCCATAATAAAAAAAATAAAAAAACAGTAGATGTTGTCGTGGATGCGGTGATCAGGGAATACTTCTACACCACTGATGGGAACGTAAACTAGTACAGCCACTATGGAAAACAGTATGGAGAGTCCTTAAAGAACTAAAAGTAGAACTACTATTTGATCCAGCAATCTCACTACTGGGTATCTACCCAGAGGAAAAGAAGTCATTAGTCGAAAAAGACACTTGCACATGCATGTTTATAGCAACACAATTCACAATTGCAAAATTGTGGAACCAACCCAAAGGCCCCTCAATCAACGAGTGGATAAAGAAACTGTGATATATATGTATACACAATGGACTACTACTCATCATGAAAAGGAATGAATTAACAGCATTTGTAGTGACCTGGATGAGATTAGAGACTATTATTCTAAGTGAAGTAACTCAGGAATGGAAAACAAACCATCATATGTTCTCATTGATATGTGAGAGCTAAGCTATGAGGATGCAAAGGCATAAGAACGATACAATGGACTTTGAGGGCTTGAGGGGAAGAGTGAGAGGGGGTAAGTGATAAAAGACTACAAATATGGTGCAGTGTATACTGCTTGGGTGATGGGTGCACCAAATCTCATAATCACCACTAAAGAACTTACTCGTGTAACCAAATACCACCTATACCCCAATAACTTATGGAAAAATAAAATAAAATTAAAAATTAGGCATAAATAAATAAATTGTGCATCCCCTTCCAAAATCATATGCTGAATTCTTATACCCTAGCACCTCAGAACGTGACCATATTTGGAAACAGGACCGTTGCAGATGATATTAGTTAAGTTTAGATGAGGTTGTTAGGGTAGGCCCCAATCCAATATGACTGTGGCCTTAGAAGAAGGCAAAGATTGGGATGATGCTTCCACAAGCCAAGGAACACAAAAGCTTGCCAGTGAACCACCAGAAGCTAGGAGGGGTCCTGGAACCAATTCTCCCTCACAGCCCTCTGGAGGAACTAACCCTGATCTTGAACTTCCAGCCTCCAGGACTGAGAGCCTCCAGGACTGTCTCTAAAAAATTTCTGTTTGAGACACCTAATTTGTGGCAATTTGTTACTGCAGCCATAGCAAACTAATACAGCATCTATTTGCCTTAAGCTTCTTAAGATCAGGAAACTCATCATCTGTATCTCTATAGTCCCATCTCTGAGTACTTTTTCTCATACATAGCAGGCATAAGAAAAAGGTTAAAGGCATATAAAAAGGTTTTAGAATAAATGACTATGTAAAATATTTGACATTCAATGGAGATAATAATGATTATAATACTAACATTAATCATTTTAAAGTTCTATGAAATCCAGTGAAAGGAACAATGGCTTGTTCTGGCTGAGATTCTTTATGAAAGCTTTCATGAGCAAAGTCAAATTTATGCATGCAGAGGGTGAACAACTTGGTAATTCAAGTCAAACTTGACAGCACATGGCCATAGAAACCACCTTTCAGGCTTCTTTCCTTTAGAGCAAGGTTTCTTAACTTTGGCACTAGTGAAATTTTGGGCCGAATAAGTCTTTGTTGTTTGGGACAGTCCTGTGCTTTAGAGGATGTTTTTGCAACATCCCTGGCCTTGACCCACTAAATGCCAATAGCATTCCTCATCCAGTTGTGGCCACCAAAAATGTCTCCAGACATTGCCAATTGTTTAACCTTCTCCCCAATCCCTGGATAATTGAGAACCACTGCCAAAATCAGGGTGACTTGAAGGTAGAGGAGACTATGGTATATTGAGGGCTCATTAACGTTGCTGGCAGCTGGGTGTAGTAGCTCACACCAGTAATCCTGGCATGCTGGGGGGTCAAGACATAAGAATCGCTGGAGTATAGGAGTCTGAGACCAGCCTGGACAACGTAGTGAGGCCCCATCTCTACAAATAGATATAAAAGTTAGCCTAGTGTGATGGTATGTGCCTGTAGTCTGAGCTACTCAGGAGGCTCAGGTGCGAGAATGACTTGAGCCCAAGAATTCGAGGCTGCAGTGAGCCACGGTCATGCCACTGCACTCCAGCCTGGGTGACAGAGTGAAAACCTATCTCTAAAAAAAACCAGGAAATCACTGGCATTTACCTGTATTGAGGGAATGGGTGGGCAGAAATCAGGAAAAGGTCATGTGCTTATTAATTTTATTAAGCTATTGCTCTGCATACCCTCTCTCTCTTTTTTTTGTAATTTTAGTGGAGTATGAAACTGAGCTTATTATCTCTTCTATGGGGCCTATCCTTCTTTGAGAGAAATGGGAAATTTAAAAATGTGATAATCTATTGGTGAATGGGGAAAACATCTGCTTAGTGTTACATTTACTAAATGACATGACCAAGTTGTTTTTCGTAACCCTGAGGGTTTTTCAGAGTCTAAGTTATACAGCGAGCCTGCCTCAGGGATTTCTGGGCTGCCAAGGCAGATATGAGACCCATAAAGACTCCTGGAAGATACTTTTTACAGGATCTGGGAGGTCTAAATCTGGCACCTGCAATCCAGGATTAAGACATTCACGCAACATAAGGCGGATCTATATTACTCAGTCTTGTTTGGAGAAGGTTTCAAGGTGTCCTGTTATGCTTAGATTCACCTCCATGGAATCTATTCTTAGTAATCATCTTTTGAATAAAGGAAGATGAGGTGAAGCCAAATTCATGGTCTCCAGTTTGAGAAACAAGGTTGGTAGGCAAAGGCTTCCCCAAAGCACCGAATCATACCACTCTGAAACTTTTAGGCCTGTTTAATAGGGCAGTCAGTTCAGGCCAGAAGTAGTCAACCTTTTTTATAACCCCCTTTCAACTGAAAACCTGTTTTGAAGCACAATATGTAAACAGATAAAGAAGGATTGGGATGGAGGGAGGAAGAGGGGGCTCCCCTCAGCCGGTCTGCTCACACCTTGCCTTGCCTCACGAATGCTCCCTACCCTGCTCTGTTCGGAGGGCTATGTGGGGGCAGTTTGCAAAACAAGAACCAGCAGTTGTTACTTTAAACATGGAGGCTTCTATCTTGTTAAGTCAAAGAATGAGAATCTCTCAGAAGTCAGCATATCAAGATTGAGCTTAAAAAGCCATCACATAAATAGAAAGAGTAGTTCCATGTGAAGCTCTCACTTCAGTGGGGCCTAAATTAAGCAGGGTGTTGGCTGGGCAGATCACAGCCATGGAGAAGAGGGCAAGCAGCCAAGCATAAGCACTGAGCAGTTGTGTGGGCAAAAGCCCAAGCTGGCTATCATGACCCAGCAATGACAAACTTGGGAAAGTCACTTTCTCCAGTAGCATGAAAGGATGGTCCTCTGAATATCCTAGCTCAGGATTGTTGCTGCACGTAGCCTCAGACTTAGAAGGATGAGAATAACGCGTGAGGACATGAAGGCTTCAAGCCCTTGAGCCCTCAAGCTCTTTCCATCATGAATGTAGCCTGGGTTTTGCAAGCTAATAAATTTGGATGAAAGAGTGAGTTTGGTCCAAAATTTGTCAAACAAAAAATATCCAGCCAGAAAGATTCAGGGATTTTTGGTAAGTCTTGTTCACACAGGAAAAAAGAGAGCAAGGAGCAATTGATAAACTTTTACTTCATCTTATGGTAGAGATGCTGAATGTCTCTTCTCTACAAGGAGACTATCAGTTTTAGGGGATACACGGCAAGACCCAACTTTCCAAATCAGTTTGGAGCAGGCGTATTGGCAATCACTCTATGTTCCTCACTCCATGTCCCTCAGGGGTTCAGGACAGGCTACCCTAACATACGGCACCTTGGCATATTGAATATTTTAGGCTGAAGGAAATTGAGAAACAGCATGTGCAAGAAGGTCTCTCTGACCTTTCCCCTTCTTTCTCCCCCGAAGCAGGTCCTAAGACCCTCATATGAGAAATGCCCTTCTTATGCCTGGAGGAAAGGAACATCCTTGTCTCCAACATGAGGGACACCAAGAGGAATCTGAATGAACAGGTCTTGCTTTTCCCCCAGCTTATTACTCTTAGTTCATACTGTTTATTTTCCTTCTCTCATATTTTTCTACAACTCTCCATTCTTCATCCACCTCACTACAAAACATTCAGGTTTAACTAATTGAACTTCACTTCCTAATGAAGGCCCCCTTGCTACATAAAACTTTAAGTAAGTATGCATGCTTTTCTCTTTGTAATCTGTCTTTTGTTACAGGGGTGCCAGCCAATGAACCCAAGATGGGCAGAAGAAAAAGATAAGTTTTCTCCCCTACATTCCCTCAAGAGTAACCCAATCGCTACTCTTGACATTATTCTGCTTTGTGTATCTCCACCTCCTCTCACTGGAGCCTAACAGTGACTGATATGTGTCTTGTCATGTGTTCTAAGTATTTTACATGATCCTGTAGAACCCTCTTTCAACCTATGGGCTGGGTACCATCTTTATCCTCCCATTACAAGTGACAGCCTTGTATTTAAACAACTTGCTCAAGATGCCACAATGAGACTTGGTGGAACCAGGATGTGAACTCAGAGCTTTCTAGCTTTAGAGCCTTCAGGAGTTCAAGCCTACTTCTTCCCTTTGCAAAATTGCCATTGAAATAAAACCGATCTGTTGATGAGACGATTTTTTTTCATGTGTTTTATTGTCAGTTGGTTTTGCCTTAAGGTCCTGTGATAAAACTAGTAGTGGTCACAGTAAGTGGAGAACTGGGTGTGGTTGGGTGGGTCTCATTACTCAGAGAACTGGGAAGGAATCCTCTTTTGAATATAGTCCCTCTGGGTGTGGAGGTTTGTCTAAGGAAGGAGCAAACATCAGAGCATTCAGAAATAGGGCAAACAATAAAAGAAAAAAAAGTTGAGTTAATAAATTAACAAACAAACCCACCAAAGGTTAAATGAATGAATTAGTTGGTGAAGTGAAAGCACGCAAGAACACAGAGAGTACATTGTGTGATCCTTGGTAACCTGGCTGGATTGTTATTCAAGACTCTAACAAAGAGACAAAAAAAGCCTCAAGGCTCCTGTCTCCCCATTCTCCTTAGTTACTTCTACCATATATTGACTGTTCCAAATGGAGCAGAGTCAGATGTGTCTACCTGAAATGCTTTTAGAAGAGTTGCAGGAGGTCTTGTGCACTCCTTTTGAATCTGGTGAAGTTGATTTCCTTTGAGGTGATCCCAAACAGGGTTTGAATGTTAGCTTCACAACTTAATAGGTTTATGAAGAAATAACTTAACTTAAACTTAACTTTCCTTCACTGAATCTTCAAAAGGAGATTCTTCAAGCTGAGGACATCTACCATGTTACTAGGACACTTAGAAATTGTTTAGAATACATACCCCCCCACACACACACACACATACACACCCTAATTCCATGCCTATTGCTCAATAAATATAGCTGTCATTTACTGGGGTTGGGAAGAAAAAAAACAAAAGGCAGGAGGATAAAAATCCCAATCGAATTGTCATGATTAATATAGGCATACCATTTCCAGAGTAGCAGCATGTCTTTCTCTCCTGCTTATATTTGGGCAAGGCAGTTTTCCAACATCAGGTATTTTCTTATTGAAGGATAGGATCATTTGATCACTTCCATAGTTTGTTTTTACCTTTGGGCTTTTTGTAATATCTTTTTGTGGTTGCTGTCCAGGTATATCGTTACAGAGGTTTAACTTTTTCTCAAATTTCTTTGGTGGATTTATGGAATCTTGTTATTTTGATGTGTAGATGCTGGACGTGGGGATGGTTATTCACAGATTTAGGTGTCTCACTTGGCATTAAGGTGGCAGAAGCACACAAGTGTCTCTTGGGTTCATTGCAGATGCTATACCTCACCAGAAGCCAAATATTCACAAGAAGAAGTGAATATCCAATGTGCCCAAATTAGAATCACCAAAAACTTTCCTTTTCTCACACTGCTGATAACAATTCTGTCTGTAGGTCGTGAGATGTGGGTTGCTATGGAGAAGAAAAGACTGAAAAATATTATATAGAAAAAAATGGCTGAGCTTATATAATATTTAGGAAAATATATTTCTTTGAGCTGGCATTGAAATAGAATGCACCGTCCTGTAATGGTAGCAAGAGTTATAAAGTTGATAAAATTTCCTAAGGTTCCATAAGCCAAATTGTATGTATAATGTATTACTTCTGGGCTGAGGCAGGTAAAAGCTAGTGTGCTTCTTCCATTTCTCTCCCCTTCACTTGAAACATCTACTTTTAAGTCCACACATTCCAGATGGCATAGCTATAAGATGCAGGAAAGTCACAGTCCCCACATGAGACTTTATGTGAAAGAGTAATAAACCTTCATTGTGCAAAGCCACTGAAATTTGGAGGTTTATCTTCTGTTACTGCACATGATATACAGCCTATCCTGACTAAATCAAGGAGATTAGGAATATGCTCATAAGATAAAGCCCACAGGCAATGAGATGTCATCCTTAAGAGATTGACCCGAGTTTTAGTCCAGGTCTGCCACAGACTGTGAAGTAGGCTTCACACAATACGACTAAACTTGTTTCCTCATCTGTAAAATGGGAATACAAATATGTACTTCATATTTTTATTGTTGTTTACTTCAGGTGTACTTCAGAAGATTGTGGTAAGAACAAATGAGATCATTTATGCAAAATCAAAGTGCTTTGCATAGTTCCTGGTGCAAAATAAGCACTTAATAAAATGTTTAATAACATCTTAAATTTAAACATATAAAATAATACAAAAATATGAAGTGATTAAAAAAATACTGAATAATCTTTCCTTGCTCAAGATATCAGTCAAAGCCAATTTAGGGGTCTACAAAAGAGAAGTCCTTAACTTGTAAGACCCACAGATGGATTTTAGAGGATAGTAAGCCTCATGCAATTGTATGCAAAATTACGTGTATAAACAAATGTGCATTTGTCTAAATTTATTGAATACCAGGTAAGAGTTATTGAGAGCCTCACTTGGGATAACAGACTGTAACAGAATGGAAAATCACATTTAGAAATAAAATATATTACAAAAGCAGAACATAAAAGTTTGGAAAATTTGCAGTCTGACAATGCAATAGAAAAAAAATCCCATTTTCTGAGGAGAAATTTAAGCTGGCTGCAGAAATTTGCATAAGTAACACGGAACCCAATGTTAATCCTCAAGACAATGGGGAAAATGTCTCCAGGGCATGTTAGAGAACTTTGTGGCAGCCCCTCCCATTACAGGCCTGGAGGCCTTGGAGGAAAAAGTGGTTTAATGGGCCAGGCCCAAGGTGCCCATGCTGTATGCAGCCTAGGGACTTGGTGCCCTGAATCCCAGCTGCTCTAGCCATGACTAAAAGGGGCCAAGGCACAGCTCAGGCTGTTGCTACAGAAGGTGCAAGCCCCAAGCCTTGGCACCTTTCATGTGGTGTTGAGCCTGTTGGTGCATGGAAATCAATAATTGAGGTTTGGGAACCTCCGCCTAGATCTCAGAGGATATATGGAAACACCTGGATGCCCTGGGAGAAGTTTGCTGCAGGGGCAGGGCCCTCATGGAGAACCTCTGCTGGGGCAGTGCAGAAGGTAAGTGTGGAGTTAGAGCCTCCAAACAGAGTCCCTGCTGAGGCACAACCTAGTTGACCTGTTAGAAGAGGACCACTGTCCTCCAGACCCCAGAATGGTAGATCCACTGACAGTTTGTGCAGTGCCCCTGGAAAAGCTGCAGACACTCAATGCCAGCCCATGAAAGGAGCCAGGAGGGGAGCTATACCCTGCAGAGCCACAGGGGCAGAGCTGCCTGACACTGTGGGAGCCTACCTCTTGCATCAGTGTGACCTGGATGTGAGACATGGAGTTAAAGGAGATCATTTTGGAGCTTTAAGGTTGAATGATTGTCCAATTAGATTTCGGACTTGCACTGGGCCTGTGGTTCCTTTGTTTTGGTCAATTTCTCCCATTTGGAATGGGTGTATTTACCCAATGCCTGTTGTATCCCCACTGTATATAGAAAGAAACTAACTTGCTTTTGATTTTACAGGCTCACAGGTGGAAGGGACTTGCCTTGTCTCAGATCAGACTTTGGACTTGGACTTTTGAATTAATGCTGGAATGAGTTAAAACTTTGGGGAACTTTTGGAAGGGCATGATTGTGTTTTAAATTGCAAGGACATGAGATTTGGGAGGGGCCAGGGATAGAATAATATGGTTTGGCTGTGTCCCCACCTAAATATCACCTTAAATTGTAGTTCCCGTAATCCCCATGTGTCATGAGAGGGACCAGGTGGAGATAATTGAATCATGAGGCTGGTTTCCCCCATCCTGTTCTCATGATAGTGAGTGAGTTCTCATGAGATCTAATGGTTTTATGAGGGGCTTCTGCCTTTGCTGGGCACTCATTCTTTTCCTTCCTGCTGTCATATGAAGAAGGACATGTTTGCTTCCCCTTCTGCCATGATTGTAAGTTTCCTGAGGCCTCTCCAGGTATGCTGAACTGTGAATCAATTAAACTTCTTTCCTTTACAAACCCAGTCTTGAGTGTGTCTTTATTAGCAGTGTGAGAATGGACTAATACAGTCCTGCACAGATGTCTTTTGTGGGGAAAATCTACATTCTGTAGAGAATCCCTTTTCCTTTTCAGGTCTTTTCTTGATTCGGGAGAGATTTATCTAAGAGTCTGATACCTTTTAATGCCTGATAAGAAACATTCATCATCTATTCTCTCTGAAGTCTACTAACTGGAGGCCTTATCTACGTAACAAAACCTTGGCTTCCACCACTCCGTTTGTATTAGCCCCAAGCATTTCTTTCTGCTGACTTCATCTATTTAGATAATGACTCAACTCTTTCAACCAATTGCCAATCATAAAATCTTTGAATTCACGTAATCTTCAAATTGACCTGTAAGCAACCCTCCCCCAACCTTTGAATTGTCCTGCCTTCCCAGATCAAACCAATGTATACCTCACATGTATTGATTAATGTCTTATCTCCATAAAATGTATAAAACCAAGCTGTAACCCAATCACCTGGGGTACATGTTCTCAGGGCCTCTTGAGGCTGTGTTATGGGCCATGGTCTTCACGTTTGGCTGAGAATAAATTTCTTCAAATATTTTACAGAATTTGGCTTTTTTTTTTTTTTGTCAACAAAGGTATAAAGAACTTTTTATTTTCCTAGAGTGAAAAACAATTTGTAGGTCTGTGGGAATTTTCATGCAGGGTCAGAAGAACTTCTCCCACTAAATATATTTTCATGGGACAGCAGGGAGATAAAAATAAAGCTGTATATTAACTAGAACCCTTGGGTCTCATTTGTTCTATATGCCTGATGTATTAGCAATCATTCTTGCTAGTTCCAGTAATAGTCTTGAATAGTGTGTTCTGACTAGCTGAGCTGTGGTTATGTGCCCAACCCTATACCAGCCTCAATCCCAGAGAGATAACAACTCCGATTTGCCAGATATGAATCATTTGCCCTGAAGTTAGAGAAGGATTCTGACTTTCCCAAACCATATGGAGTGAGAATGGCAAAAAACTAATTCTCTAAACACATGCTAAGCTGACAAAATAAAACAACTATCAATAATACGTGTATTGGAAACTCTTGGGTCATTTCCAGTCTGAAGATGCAAATATTTTAAAAGTGACAAGTAGCATGATCTTGGGAAAAGTCTGATTCTAAAAATCAGCAATCCTGAATTCTAATCATGACATTGCCTCTAAGGAGCTATGTGACAGGAGCCGCACCACTTAACCCCTTGGGGTCTCACTATTCATATATGTATATGTCCAGGCTAAAATGCATACTAGATCCTTTTCAATTTAGAACCCTATGGCAGGCATAGAAAGGTTTTGTCTGTCTCTAGAGGGAGGAGTTTGACTTTGCAGTCATTTGTTCTGACTTTCTCCTTAAATCTATGGCAAAAAACCTGCCACAACCAAATGCCCTGGGAAGTTCATTGAAATGTAGGTGATCTACAGAAATGTAATTTCAGTGCCTCTCTTTTACCTGCTGGGTATAATCATGGCATAACTGCCTGTATTTCTTTGCTTCTAAGAAACTTATGGATCAGGGGAAGTTCAGATGGAATTTTCATAAGCCCCACAAAACCCACCTTTTTCTTTAAATTGTACCATCTGCCTTGTGGGAAAATCTTACCTGGTTTATTTTCTTCCGGAATGTGACTCAAAAAGATTGGACGGAAAAAAAAGTGATAATGCAACTTTGGGTAAAATGTTCTGCAATCTCTTAATATCCCCTGCACAGAAAGTCATTTTCTGCCTATTCTTGCAGTTTGAGATCACAGGATTCTTGACAACCTAATAGCACTTCATGCCAATAAAGTCAGGACTGTCTTTTTGTTTGATGTTGTTTGGAACATGCAATTATCTCAAAGACAGGTTGTAGCTAAGCATTTTCATCTGTCCCCAGCCCTTTCCGCCTGGGGGTAGGATATGACATACCTCTCAGTTTCAGTTATATGCAAAGGTGCCTAGATTTGCAAGGTTCAGAGCTTTTACCTTTCAGAATGTCCAGTGCTACAAATCTTGCTCTAGGGAAGTTATCTGGCCCTTTCATAATGATCCTTTTACTTCCAATATTTGTTTGCATGAAAGCTTCAGAAATTTCTATAGTGTCCCACCTCCATCACCATTCAGATATTATTTCGAAGCTTTTGTCCATCTGTTAGATATAGAGTTGGGATCAGATTCTCAGGCCCCAAGCAGGGAGCATTCTGAGTGATGTGCAAGTGTATTCTCCAACCTACTCCTTCCATTTTTGCACTGTCTCTACCCATCCTGTTCTATGCTCGACTGAGTATTAAAAATTGTAAAGGAACAAATAAGCATTAGAAGGTCAAACCATGGATTTTTGAATGGAAAACAGATCGTATGAAAAGAGAGCATCCTTTTGGGATTGATGTTACTCGGTCTTCATTCCGGTATCAGTAAGCGCAGTATTCCTTATCTGCATTTCTTCCCTCTGCAACCTTCCTTTGAAATAGAGGGGCAATATGAAAGAGAAATGTCACCCTCCCTCTGTACCACCTTCCTTCTTACTTTTCTGCAGCCTCCTCTTCTCCACCACTGAACTGCTGTTCTTTGCCATAGCTGCTTCCCTGGTGTGCTTTGACTTGAAAAGCACAGTGAGAGCTGTGAGGGCACTGGCTAGCAGCCTGGAGTAATAAAATCAGAAGATTTCAGCACAATCTTTGTACCATCACTTCTTTTCTGGGTGAACTTAAACAAGTCAGTAAATCTTTTAGAACTTAAAATTTCTCATATATCCAGGGTGATAACATGACCTTCCCAGCTCAACCCATGAGATGGTTACAAGAATCAAATACAATAATGTGTGTGAAAGTGCCATGTACTATGCAGCAATGTTACTATAATGAATGATCGAGCAGCTAACTTTTCTGGGTCATACTATGTGCCAAATTAGTTATATGCTTTTAAGTTAGTTATAAGTTAGTTACATCAATTAAATACTTGCATAGATTAATTCTCACAACCCTCTGAAGTTTTCACTATTGTATCCCTATTTCACTGAGAAGATGAAGAAAGTGAAACCTAGAATTGCTATTTTACCCAAAGTAGCACAGCTATTCACATCAGAGTAAGAGCTGGTTCTTTGAAGCAAATCTGTGTGATGCTAAAGTTAGCTCTTCTTTGCAATGTCTCTGTAGTATTTCTTTTATGTGCGATGATGAGAAAAATGACACCAAGATATCCAGTGGATCTGGCTACTTCGTAGCCTCCACTCCCTGATCATTGATATCCATATAGTTTCATTATCTCTAGATGTAAAGGTCTGAGAAGAACAAATGGCAAAAATTAGAGGCACAGAACATCCAACATATATACTTCACATATAAAGTATTTTTTGGATGTGTAACCAAGAATTTTCAAAAGACCAGGATGCCAAAGTATAAATCCAGCCTATAAGTTAGAGTATATTAGAATTGCTAATAAGGTCAGGCTTAGTGGCTCATACCTGTTATCCTATCGCTTTGGGAGGCTGAGGAGGGGGGAAAGCTTGAGCTCAGGAGCTCAAGACCAGCCTGGGCAACACAGTGAGACCTCATCTCTATAAGTTAAATAAAATAAAGGAAAGAACTGCTAACAAGTACTAAACTCTGTGCCGAATCTAGGAGTATAAAATAAAAGTGTAGCCTCAGGTCTTGGGTTGTCATTTCTCAGTTCTAGTGTGTGAAGCAGGCAGATAAACAGAGTTACAGCTGAGAGCAGTAAGTTTGAGGCAAGAGATGAACTGAGTGTGCTACAGGACATGTGGGAGCACCAACTGACTAGAAGTATAGAAAAAAGAGGGCAGGAGGAAAGGCTTCTGGGTGGAGATCTTCACTAACTCAAATGTTAAAGCAGCACCTGTGTTACCACTATAATAAAATACAGTGCTTCCTCCCACTGTAGTATCTGTGCCTTCAAATCTTATGCCTTCATTCCTTATTTCCCCCAAACCCTACCCTGACTTTTCACCTAGTCATAGTTTGAGTATAAGAAAATTCTTGAATCTGAGGACTTCTTCCTCCATCCTTTTCCTCAAGACTTGAAATGCCTAAAAACTGGCACTTTCTTCGTTTTTGGAGGAGGTAAGTCCTAATAAAATCCTTCAACCCTTGAAAATTAACTGAGAGTAGCTTAAAAGTCTTGAAATGTTATAGAGGCCCCACAGTCACTTCACGTGGCCTAAGACCTTGGGCACTAGAGTTGTGGAGGCCACTGTTTTCATTGCAGAGGAACACTTGGGTACATTTTTGGCTGGTAGGGCCAATGTGTAAGAGAGATGACAATTTCCTTCATGTGTTCCTTTGTGAAAATGGGCGATAAAGAGACATGAAAGGATTTCTCCAACAGTTTTGTTTTCAGAGGATTACCTTCCATCGAGGCCACTGCCTATGGATCTTTTTGCCAACAGAGATTATCTAAGAGATCTAGATTTAAATATTAAAAAGAGGAGAAAAATAGAATATATTTGAAATCTGAAAATCCTCAATGACTTTTTATGAAACATGAATGCAAAAGAACAAAATGTTCTTATGACTCAAACTATGAATGCAAAAGAACAAAATTAAGTTTTGCTAGTGATATTCTATAATTTGTGATTGCTTGACTGGGCCTGACATTCAGTTATTACAGTTTAATGTCTAAGAATGAGGGCGATTATGTAGTTAGACTGCCTGGCTTTGAATTCCCAAGCTGTTAATTACTAGCCCTGTAACTTTGTCAAGTTGGTTAAATTTTCTGAGCCTCAGTTTCCTCACCTGTAAAATGGAGAATGTACTGCTGGTCTCACATGGTTGTTGAGAGGAGAAAATGTGGTAATGCTTGAGTGTACTTAGAATAGTGCCTGGAGCTTACTCACATGCAGTAAGGGATGCAGCTCTTCTGGATTGTTCCATGACCTTTCATTCAGCAGGAAGGAGCCTGGAGTGCTGCTGAGGGCTGGGGTAGTCTTAGCCCAAGTCAGCAGCTGGGGGAGTAAAGACAGAGCCAAGTTCGTATAGGGACAATATAACTTATTTTGGATGAGGGAGATGTTGGTGGGGATCAGTCTGTTTGGCGGGGTGGGGACTAATATGTCCAAAAGTCCTAAGGGAAAAGCCACGTTTTGTGCCTCAGGCTTTCAGAGGAGGATTCATGAATGAAGACTTGTGGGGTTGACCTGACCCGTTTGTGCCTGTCTAAGAACACGAGGCACATTCTCTCACATGGGGGCCCTACTTAATACCTTTCAGGGCTTCGTTTCGTTTTTAACAAGAAAGTTGCAAGAACTGTCCCTTCTGTTTTCTCAAATATAACTCAGAACTTCAGAGGAGATTCAGTAACACCTACAAAACTAGGGAAATAGAATATTCCATGTTTCTGTCAACAGAGTCTCCTCCCACTAACCCACCTTTCCATTGCCATTCTGTTTACATACTTCACCAGGGCATGGTAAGACACTTCAGCTACTCCCAGATGTTATTAAAGAAGAAAAGAAATAAACCTGACTCCAAAGATATCTGTCTTAGGACCTGTCAAAACAATTCCCATTGCAAGTGGAAAAATGCAATCAATTATGTGTGGGTCTTTGTTATGATTCAATATGTGCAACAACTTGGGTGAATCTGCAGAGAATTATACTTAGTGGAGGAACAAAAGCCAATCACAAAAAATTACATACTATATGATTCTTGAAATGACAAAATTCTAGAAATAGAGAACAGATTGCCAGAAGTTAAGGAAGGGGTAAGAGTGGGAGGGATATGATTACGGTAATAAAAGGGCAACAAGAGGGGTCCATGTGATGATGGAAATGTTCTGTATCTTGGCTGTAATCGTGTTAGTGTTCTGGTTGTGATATTGTGTTAGAGTTTTGCAAGATGTTACCATTGTGGGAAACTGGGTAAAGGGTACATGAAGTCTCTTTCTATTATATCTAACAATTATGTGAATCTACAATTATTTAAAAGTAAAAATTTAATGAAAAATTCAACCCCAATGAATTTACCATTCATTTTAAAGTTCCTCCTTGTCTGATTTTTTGTGGCTTGACTTGGAATTCAAGGTTTCCTCTGTTTTGACAACAGAGGTTATCTGAGAGATCTAGACTTAAGTATTACTTCATTTTCTCCTCTCAATAACCATGTGAGACCAGTAGTACTTTCTCCATTTTACAGGTAAAAGTCTTGAAATGCTATCCAGCCTGATCTTCCAATGAAACAGAAACTATGTCATATAAACCTGGATTTTTTTCCACTTATATATTCATTTTCAGGCCAGAATGTCCCTTCTGCCTGCACACATTCTGCAAATGTTCTGGTCCTTCTCCATGTCAGAGGCTAGGCCAAATGCTGCCTAGTCCATCGAAGTCACTGCAGGGAGAAGCTATTTTTCTCCCTCCAAACAATTGCAGATTTTTGTTGCTGTCAATCTTATAACACTCTGTGCATTCTGTCTTTTATTTCCATGATTGTGTTTGTGTTTCTCATTTCCTCTATTAGATGTAATCATTGCAAGAGCAGGATCTTTCATTTTTATATGAAGCAAATGACTTCTGTGCAGGACTCAGAACTGTGCTCACAGAGAACAAGAACATAATGCCCATTATTCCTTTTGCAGTTCTCGGTATTTTTTCCACAGTATTTTGACTCTGCAATGACTGTTAAATAAATATATTTTTATTTTTATATATCTAAATTAGCAATTTTACCTTTGTAGCTAAATTATCAATACACTGTTTTTACAGATGAATGAAACTAATTTGCATTGAGGATTTATAAAAGCTATCATTTAGAGCTTTTCCTTTTTAGACAAAAGGGATACATTTCAATAAATATAATACATACAAATGAAATGAAACATGGTTGTTATGTAACTTTTTCTTTTTTAGACAAAAGAAATAAAATATAGTAAATAAGATATATACAAATAAGATGTAACAACAGATGTTACATATTTAATCAAATATCAGTTAAATGTTCGCAGTGCCACAAGGAATAAAGGCAATAGTACAGAAGTAGGAGTTAGAAGACAAAGCGTATTAACTAAACTCTGCCACTGATAATTTAATAGCCTTTCAAGTGTCGCTTGATTTCTTTATGCCTCTGTGAGATGAAGTTATTGGGCTAGAAGAACACTAGGTTCTTTCCTAGTTCTGACATTTTGTGGTTATAAGAATGTTGGATGACTGAGCATTGGGCACAAATGCTAAGCCATGTGCTTTTCCGTCCACTAATCCTTCCCATTGAATTCATGCGGGCTGAGTCTTTGAATCAATCATCGGATGACCAACATCATTGTGGGTTCCTATGCTGCATTTGAAACCAGCCTCCTCTGTTTGTTGTTCCCTTAGCCCCGCTGTCCCTGACTATTAGCGTGAAGATTAGCCATGATGACTAGTAACTATGGAGTGAAAGGCAGTTGAGTTCATTTAATTAGAACTAGCCCTGCTTTGGTATTAGATGTATTTAAATTTCTAACCTCAACTCTAAGCCGAGTTTTTGGCTCACATTCTTTTCCGCCCTGTTATTTCTTTGATGGAGAATTTTAGCCTTTATCTGAAGGGAATGATTAAACAACAGCCAAAAAAAAAAAAAAAAAAGAATGGATGGAATGGGCAAAGCTTCAGAATTATGAAGTAGTAACTGAGATTGGTCTAACAACTAGGACAAAGGAAGACTGAGAGAAAGAGGATGTAGAAGGAAGATTCAAAGTCAAGGTCAAGAGGGAGACCTTGGTGTGTACAGGAAACTTATATTATTTTTGTTGAAATAATCGTCAGTGCCTAGACATCCATTTAGTAGATAGGTAACATGTATCAGGCACTTGTTGTGTCTTAGGAAGCCTGCTAGGCATTTTACAAATATTATTTCATTTAATAGAATATCCCAATTAAATAGATATCATTATTAATTCTTTTTACATAAAGGAAACTGGAATTTAGGAAGATTGGATAATTTTTTCCAAATCCCAAGGCCACTGAGTGCAGAATACGAATTGGAAACCAAATTGCTGGGCTCCAAGTTCCCATGTGATTATGCATAACCAATGTTCTACATAACATTGTATTGCTTCACAAATATTAGTAGCCACTCTGATCTGCTGAATGACTACTATATGAGAAAGGTTTAATAAGTGACCTAAGACCATACTACTAGTGCATGGCGGAATCAGAATGCAGCATCTATTTAAATCTAAAAATCAAGATCTTTCTACTGTAATTGGACGTTTAAAGGAAAGTAATTTAAAATGTTTTATCTGACTAAGAGATTTGTAACTAATTGATATGTAGGTATCTACCCAGATGACATCAGAACGTAGGTAACCTGTTATTAAGGAAAAATGTTCAAATAAGCTAGGAAATCAACTAACAAAGGGCAATATTGTAATAACACACACCAAGAGCAGAGACTAAGATCCTCAAAGGAACATTCAACTTTTCTTTACAATTGTCCAAGAAAGAAGGATCATTTTCCAGCCTGCATACATACTCTTATCTGGTTTATCATGGAGAATGGTAATTAATAATCGTATATTGAACTATTTACTCTCTAAAACCATCCACCTGCTTTTGGCTGATTCTTGTTAACTCGTCCCTTACACTTCCCTCCCAAGCCAAGACAGTATTAGCAACCTGATTGAATATTAGGTGTGCTTACAAGTTGTATTGCCATTATTAAGGAATAGTAAGAGGAAAGGAAACCATAATAACTAAATGTAACACATGATTCAGAATTAATTTTTAGATAATGAGGGAAAATGCCAAAAAAGACATTAGTAGGCCAGGTGCAGTGGCTCACACTTATAATCCCAGCACTTTGGGAGGCCGAGGTGGGCAGATCACTTGAGGTCAGGAGTTTGTGACCAGTCTGGCCAACATGGTGAAACCGTGTCTCTACTAGAAATACAAAAAATTAGCCAGGTGTGGCGGCACACCCCTGTAATCCCAGGTACTCCGGAGGCTGAGGCAGGAGAATCTCATGAACCTGGGAGGTGGAGGCTGCAGTGAACTGAGATCACACCACTGCACTCCAGCCTGGGCAACAGAGGGAGACTACATTAAAAAAAAAAAGATATTAGAACAATTTGAGAAAAATTTTAAATAGTTTTAAATAGATCATGTATTAGATAATGGTATTTTGTCAATATTAAATTTCCTGAATGAGATAATTGTGCTGTGGTTTTGTGACAGAATGACCCAATTGAAGGATTTGGGGTAAAAGGGCATGATGTCTAAAAATTATTCTCAAGTTTGTCTCAAAAAAAAGAATGAAAATGATAATGTCAAGAAAGAAGAATATTTAAAAATAAGGAACAAAGGCTATACGGGAGTTCTTGGCACTGCTGTAGCAGCTCCTCTAAATGTTTGAAATTGTTTTAAAATAAAAAGTTAAAGGAAAATCAGTTGCCTACCTAGATCAGTTTTGTGTTTTCATATTTAGTGTATTTTTCTAGCCCTGATGAATCTTTATGTAAGTGACTTGACGAAAAGCAAACGAAATCCTAAAACTCTGGTGAAACACTTCAGCATAGCACTATGGCAGCCTCCTATGAACATGTCTGTAAAACTCAGAGATGTCCATTTTTTAAAAACTAAATTCTTGTGAAACTATTCAGCACATAGCACTAAAGTATTTTATTTTTCTTTTCTTTTCTTTTCTTCTTTTTTTTTTTTTTTGAGACATCAAAAAAATAGTGGCGCCATCACCACTCACTGCAGCCTTGACCTCCCAGGCTCAGGTGATCTTCCCACCTCAGCCTCCTGAGTAGCTGGGACTACAGGTGCCTGCTACCACACGTGGCTAATTTTTTGTATTTTTTTGTAGAGAGGGATTTTCACCATGTTGCCCAGGCTGGTCTCAAACTCCTGGACTTAAATGATCCAGCTACCTCAGCCTCCCAAAGTGCTGGGATTACATGTATGAGCCACTGTGCCCAGCAGCACTAAATGTCCAGAAAGCATTGTTATTCCTTTGGTATTTCTTTAGGTGATAAACTCGACTTGCTAGGGAATTGGGAATTAACCTAGATGTTTATGGATGAGACTGTTTTTCTCTGGGATAAACCCAGCACCCAGAATCAAAGGGCCAATTAAGAGACATGATCTTGACTTGTCTCAAGCACCCACAGAGAATTTTGTGGTTTGGTCTTCAGAGAGACACCACCTCTGCTCTTCCACAGAATGTCAGAATGGTAAGTGAACTCTTTTCCCTCCCTTGTGTCTTGACTCAGGATATTCTCCAGGATGCTACAGTCCTTGTGTCCTACAACGGAAAGCTTTCCTGCATTCCTGACAGTCACTAAATTCTGGTATCTAGAAAATTTAGTTCTCATTGCCAATTTCCCTTTCAATATATTCTTTCACCACCAGACTGGAAAAGCTCAAACACGTCTCCAGAGAACATTAAAAAATCCCAAGATATTCTGTTCTTGTGTTAGTTTGCTGAAGATAATGGTTTTCAGCTCCATCCATGTCCATGCAAAGGACATGATCTCATTCCTTTTTATGACTGAATAGTATCCTATGGTGTATATGTAGCACATTTTTTTAATCTAATCTATTGTTGATGAGCAGTTGGGTTGATTTCATCTCTTTATTATTGTGAATAGTGTTGCAGTGAACATACATGTGCATGTATCTTTATAACAGAACGATTTATACTCCTTTAGGTGTATACCCAGTAATGGGATTGCTGGGTCAAATGGTATTTCACATCCTGCATATGTATCCCGGAACTTAAAATAAAATAAAATTTAAAAAAATCCCAGGATAAATCAGTAAATGAAACTCTAATAGGAAACGTGTTTCATGTGAAAATGTAACCTGGTCATGTAGTATACTCTGAAAAAGCCAGGAGAACTAATTTGCAGAATTGCATTTCTAAGTGTTCAAGTGAAATTAGACACTCAAAACATTACACACATTGCCCAGAGAAAAGATCTTTTGAGTTCATTGCTCCCTCCTGAATTATGTGAAGAAATGGCTAAAATTCTCTGAGTTGGTTCTATTTGAGTTGGTCATAAGAATTTAAGAAAAAAGTTTAACCTGCCTTCCATTTCTTGTTGGCTGTTTCAAAATAAAGCCAGAGGTATGTATTCAATAAAGCCAGAAGTACGTATCCTTAGAAGATAACAACAACAAAAAGACAAAACAACAATGACAGCAACAAAACAGGAAAAAGAAAAAGAAGAAAACCGAACTAGATTAGACATTTGTGAATGAGTATCTGATACCTGATGTTGTCTCTGCCTAAAAAAGTGAATTCCAACCTCTGTCACTTAGTTTGGTATTCCTGGAGATAAAAATACTTTACCGTTTGTACACTGAGGACAAGGAGATCATAGTTATGACCACAAAACTGAATTTTTTAAGATGAAATTTCTTACTGGAATTCCTCTAGCACATGAGCTAATAAGATACTTTTTAACTTTTTAAGGTTTTAAGAATTACTACCGGTATAGCTTTAATATAAATAATGAAATATAATACAAATAATGTCTAGAGACTCAGAACGAGCCAATATAAAACAGATATTTTCTGTTTAATCCTGTAATGTCTTATTTATACAATGAAAATTTTCAAATATTTAAACTTGCTTCTGGCTTTTGTCTTGTTCTGTCCTCTGCCTTCTTTGTTACACATTTTAAAATGTTCTGGTCGCATGCCATTACAATATTAACTTGTCTACCTATTAATTTATTTACACGTGGCTTTAAACACATCTTTAAAAATGTAGACACTGTCTGGCTTAAGGAAAACGCAACTCCCTCTGTGTTTGGACACTTTTCCTTCTCATTGTCCAAAGACCTTTCAGTTCTCCCCAAGGCTTTGGTTTCTTCAGTTTTCAAAAGGGTAAACATGTCCCAAATCTTACGAGGTAGTCCAAATTGCAAAGTTTATAGGCCAACATAAGTTTGAAAAACTCTTGAAATGGGAGTTAAATTATTTCCTGTAAAAGAAGCCAATGAACTTCATTTGTTCTTACATTGTTACACTTGACTGCAGCAGCTAGTAGTGTCCTAATAATAGAGGCACTGAAGTGTCTGTTAATGTAAAATGATAAACTTATATAAAATCTGAAAAAAATGTTATCCTAAGTTGCTAAACTAAAAAAATTTTAGAATGTGTATAGTTATACACAAATGTTCATTTAATTTGGGCCTAAGTCACTTTGTATGTGGAAGCACAACAGAAGAATGAGAACACAAGCAGCAATTCTGTTATGAGGGGGTAAATGTGTAAGCTTGGTGTAGTTTCATGCAGAGGACATTTTTTTCAGCTGCTCTCTTTTGATTTCCAGATCTCTCCTTAGAACTCTAAGTGTTCCCTCATTGCATAGGACAGCAAGGGTTTTTATTTTTATTTTTATTTTTGAAACAGGGTCCCACTCTGTCACCCAGGCTAGAGTGCAGTAGTATGATCATGGCTCACTGCAGCCTCGACCTCCCAGGTTCAAGCCATCCTCCTGCCTCAGCCTCTCATGTAGGTGGGACCACAGGTTTGTGCCCCTATGCCTGGCTAATTTTTTTTTTTTTAAATAAAGATGGGATTTTTGCCCATTGCCCAGGCTGGTCTCAAACTCCTGGGCTCAACTGATCCACCTGCTGTGGCCTCCCAAAGTGCTAGGATTACAGGAGTGAGCCACTGTATTCAGCCCAGCATGGGTTTCTTAATGTTAATTGGTGGTAACTGAGGAGGTGAGGGAGAGGAGACAAAGTCTCTGCTAATTTGGAAAAAAAAAAGGGAGCTCTATTAAAACTAAGAAGGTTGCAGGACTTCTCGGAACCTATAATATGCTGCCGATGTGCAATTTGAAATTCCAAGAGAGGAAAATATATTGTATAGAATTTTTCCGAATGTTTTTTCAATGGAACATGTCCTGATAAATTTTGTAGAACCTCTTTCCCTTTTATTCATTGCAAATTTGCTCATTATTAAGGTTTATATTCAGTCAAATTTCCTACCTGAGGCCATTCCCGATTCCCTCAGTTAGCCTTCATCATGACCACTTCTGCAAGTCACTACAAGTTTCTAAAATCCTCATTTTTTTATGACCCCTCCTTTCTGTGGTGCAGGGATTGTGTCTTTATTAACCACTAAATTAAAGATCTTCAGCTAATGGACCATTCATTATTCGCCTCTTTTCTACAACACTTAACACATACCCAAAACTTTGTAGGAACTCAATAATTGCTTACTGAAGGACTGAGGCCATCTATTTCAGATAAAATCTACTGATTTTGAGAATTCTTTTGGAAAATACAACATGTTTCTTTACCCATTTGAGAATAGGTGGATTAGACTTTTACTTTTAAATGTACCTTTATGCTCAGTTTAACACTGTTTTTAAGTGACAAGAAGAAATCACTGTAACCAAAACTTGTACTTAAAAAAATTCAAAAGTAACAAGAATCATGCAAGGTTGTTTTTATTAAGCTTTATATTCAGTTTACAGCTACATATTACAGGGATTATTTCTTTTGACAAGCAGACATGACATCCTAGGAAACTTTTCAAAACAGTCCAAGGACTTTATAACTATTGGGAACAGAGCAATTTACTCTGCAGTTAACGTGTATGTTAAGTACTTCAAGAGTCACTAAGGGAAAGAAGCTAAATGCAACTGTTCCTTTTCTATAAAATGATTATCTTGCAAAAGTAGCTACAAAGGAAAATCACATAACTATGACAAAGCTAGAGAGATCATACATCCGAATTTGTCTTTTTTTATTTAGGATAGGACTTGGGGGTCACATTTCAGAAGGCAAATAATTCTTTCAGAAGAAGCTACATGTCAAGTTTTCTATGGGTAGTATTAATACTAACATGATTTAGCTTATGTTTAAAAGAATCAAGAAAAGAAAAATTTTGTCTTTAAAATCTACTATATTAGTGACTGTAAGGAGATGCTTAGCTATTGAAGAGCTTCTCTCCACTCTTGTATTTTCTTTATGAGTTCTTCTGAGAGATTTTCACTGTGACTGTTTTGACCTCTGTATATTCATGGAAACCGTACTCTCCCCTAGAGAGAAGAAAAACATACCCACAAACACCATTTAGCACAGCAGTATAAATATACTGTAGTTCATGTTTGGTACAAGTTTGTTCTTGTTTTACTGGCTAGGGACAATAGAAAATATTTCTTGTGTACAGAGCATTTTATATAGTAGCTAGCCAATCATAAGATTTCTGGTCTTACACAGATTCCCTTGTGGGGAAAATTTTCTTTAAAACTTTCATTTTAAATAATCATGTACTGTCAGTTGATTTCTCACAGAAGTTGTCCCCTTTTGACATTATTCTACTTGATTTTAAAAACTCGAACTGCAGATGCAACAAGATCATCTTGGAGAAATGAAAACAAAAAGCTCTAAAAGTACTCAAAAGACAATTCGACCCAACAAGAATTTTGTCATTTCTAGTTTAGATTGAAATAAGATGGACATAGGACAAGAGGAGAAGTAGTAATATATGATCACTACAAGGTCTACTCTAGTTCTACAGTTTTATTGTAGTACTAGAGCAGAGTTTGTATTTACCATGTGTGATTGTCATAGAAGTGGTAAGGGGATAGAAATTGATCATGGTTTCATTTTTAGTCTGAGGTGCCCTAAGATGGCTTGAAACAAAATATTTTGCAGCAGTAGTTTCAGCAAAATCTTTTGATTCTTGGCAAAACAAAAACCTGACCTTTATTTTTTATTTAAAGTTTTTAAATTGTTTTCTTTTTAAGAGGAGGAAAATGATAGATTGTTCTAAATTCAGGCTCTTGGGCTTTTTGCAGTTGTTGTTTTTTCCCCTTTATGCAACCTCCTCATCCCCTACCATTTTCTTGTACAACTCTTAAGTTCAACCCAAATGATCAGGAATTAACTCAAGTCAATCAGTTTGGATTTTGGGATCTTGTTATCAGGTTTCTGGAGCCCTCCCACCAGTTTTAGAAACTGACTGATTTACCCCTTGTTGAAGAGATGACTAAAAAGATTGGGCTCAGTTATTCTCTATATTGTTTTGATAAGAGGATCAAATTACATGTATCTAAGAGTAGTCTCAAAATCATAACACTCATGCACATGTAGGCTTACAGAAGAATAAGATCTTGATCCTTTTTTACCCCTCCCTTCTTGTGGTGTAGACAGGTATGTAGAAGACATCATTTTCTGCTGGGTAACCTAATACTCTTACACTGATTATTTTCTTGGGCAATTAAGCTTTTGAAAATACCTTTTAAAAGCTTCAGTGAGCATGGTCCTTAAAGTAATCAAAGGGCTTAGCCTCAGTTGTCTGAAACCCATTAAAAGATAATATTTTAATAAGTGTTTTATCTCAGGGTTAGATCAATCAACCCATGACTTTCGCCAATAGGCTTTCCATTGTATTTTGGGTCATATAGGCACTTGAAGCTCTCAGGAGAGTAATAAGTGGGATTTTTGTCATATTCAGGCTGAAATATGTTCTGCTCCTTAGGATTCCTATGCCTATACTATATCTACGACATAGCCCCAAACATCTGTTTGGATTTCTCTTCATCTTACTATGCCTGTGAGTTACTGTTTGTATACTTCTAAAATCTTCAATGTACAAATCACCTGAGACCTTATTCAAATACTGATTCTGAATTAGCAGGTCTCGAGTGAAGCCTGAGTTGGCATTGGTTATAAACTTACAAGTGATATCAACCAATGCTTCTTGTCCAGGGTCCACACTGTAAAAAAAAAAAGGCACTAGTACCACATTACATCTGATTTCCTCTCCGTACCCAGGATTAAGACTGGCACTAATTAAGTAGGCACAGAAGAACTGTTTGCTGAACACACTTGGTAAATATCAAGAAAAAAATTCATTTGTGTTCTCACTATACGACCATTAGTTTACACTTCCTTGCTCCCTTTTCTATGGGACAGGAGGAAAAAAATATGGTGTGAGGGGCTGAGAGCCAATCAAGTTTAAAATGGCATACTAGCAAAGTCTTAAAGGACCTACGTTAACCTAAGTGAAACAGTACAGTTACACAAAGGGAGGAATTTCTGTCTTTTAACTAATCCCAGAGCCAACACTATGATCAGAGATGCAAAATCAAGATTTGCATACTCTGTGTCACCTTCAAACACATTGGGGTCTGCATAACACCATTTTTCGCTCTTTGAGGACTCTGTTCTCAACTGATCAATTCTCTCTATTGTTGAGGAAAATTTATAATTTAACTCTTGGGAGTCATTTGAGGTTATCGCCTGAGTAATAACTTGTAACTCTTGGAACATCTTGCAGCAAATGACTTGGTTATTAAATTCACCAAATTTGGTTTCAGGTACACTTTAACTGTAGCATTCTCTAGTTGAATTTTTGAAGTAAAAAAAAAACCCACAACTTTTTCCTTTGTATTTGAAAGAAATTATCTATACTCATGTTCTAGATTTTTAGGAAATTACTGATGGTTGATTCCTGTTTTCAGTCCTTCTCTTATTTGATTTCTTTATGCCTTCATCTTAAAGTCTGACCAAATTATGTTCAACGAAATTGACATGTTTCGTCTACTTTAGTCTTGCATTCCTTTTGATTATTTTATCTTTAATGTTCTCAGTGAAATGTGTTGTTAGATAACCAGGCCAGCAACGAACCAACTGCCCTTCAGAGTAATCTAACCTTTGTTCTTACTTTTTGTACAAAGTAATTAGTTTTGCCAAGAGATTCTCCAGTAATAGAAAGAGAAGAAACTAGGGAAGGAAGAAACCCATTTGTTGAATTTGCACTTTGTGACAGTTATGTGGCTAGGGATTTAATATTCGGTATGTCATTTAACTCCCACAAGAACTCTCATTCCATCTTAAGAGGAATGTGAACATCTCCATGAAATATGAGAAAGTAGAGGCTCAGAAGTTAGGTAGCTTGAACTGGGGTGCATGGCTAGCAAGTGGCAGAATTAGGAATCAAATTCAGCTGGTCAGACTCCAGTAATGTTTTCTCAGCTACGCCATGCATTTTTGATGGACTAACTTTTTGTTCTACTTCAGCAACATCCTAAATATATCCATGGCTTTTCACTACTCCACTAATAAAATCTAAGTCAAATTTCTTAAATGCAGGACTTCTTAATCTGTATCATATGTTACTCTGAAATCATATTTTTCATCCCCATAAATCCACACCAATCAACCAAATTCACTAGCCCCTCAACATACCACATGTAATGTTCCATGCAAGGAAGCCCTCTTCTCTACTGATTGATATCCTACACTTGCTTTCTGCCCTAGAGGAAGTTTCATCTCTTCTGTTAGGAGAAGTTTTCTTCTCTATAAACTGCCATTAAGTTTTCAACCACTGGATTTCCAATGGGGTCAGAACTATAGAATCTTAAGCATGGAATAGAGGTTAAAAGATCTATTTTCTTCTTCCACTCTTATCCACACTCACAATCCTTGGCCTTGTCTGACAGATGAAAATAGTGATGGTTAGAGAGATGCCATCCTGACTCTTATACTCTGGTAGTGTCTAGGTTTTCTTCAATACTTTGCTCTGTACTTTAATTGCTTCTCTACCTCCATAGGATATAGAATCCCAGTGTATTACTACTTATTTCATAGTGTATGTAGGTTATTTTGCATGTCCTGCCACCACAGCTATGTAGAGCATGGAACATGGTGTCATGTCTCTGGGGTTCCTAGGACCTTACACATAGCAAGTGCTTAATAAATGAAAGCATATTAAGAAAGTAGACTGGTCATTTTATAATTCTCCCATTTCACTGACTCCTCAGAGATATTTGTTTCCTTGTAATTTTGCTGATTCGTTAGAGTACGGTACTCAACCATTTAATACATTTAGAAATTGAGAAAGATACATTTTCACTTCCTAATTACAAAATGAGCAAGTTTACGATCTGTGTTTGATACTATAAGGTTTCTATTTCTTTTTTCTTCATAAATGTTTACATTAATACATGTAAAAAAGTTTTAAGAAATAAAATGACTAAAATTGCCTAAACAAAATCAACTAAGCATATTGCCACTACTTTCTGTATTTACATATATATGTGCATACTTAAAAAGTCTATATACCCTAGTTTCAAAAGCAATTGAAATTTCATAAATGCATTTATATATAAATATTCTTAATCTAGTCACTACTATAAAACATGTTTTCCTCAAATTTCCTTTTAGGTTTAAGTTTTAGTACTAAAAATAACTTCTTATGGTAATAAAAAATTTTAAAGTCTACATCAATAATATCTCAACAAATGGGAATCATTCCTCTTACACTGAAATTTCCTTTACATAAGTCACCTAATTTACTTATTTAAATGGTTTATTCAAATAACTAGAGTGTTTACATTTGCACCTTTCTTGCAATCACCAATGCATAGTTTCCACCTCTTTTCTGGAAATGTTTCCCAAATGGATTACATTCATATATATAGCAAGCAATTCTAAAAGCAAGCAATATTACAACCACCAATGTAAGTTGCTTAATATAGTCCCTAAAATATAGTAGGAACTTAGTAAATTATGTTGCCGTTCTGCAATCACCTTTTGCACTTATGGAGTACATCCAACATTTAATAAGCTATTTGGTGCTATGAATCTCCAGGAAACAACAGAGGCAGGTTTTATTTAAGGTGAAAACTATGAATTAATTCCCTGGGAATGAAAATCATTTTCATAAAAATAAATATTTATCTTAATAGAACGTTAATCTTACAGTTCTCTTCCATTTCCAGACATCTTGAATCCACCAAAGGGGCACTGGGCACTTACCACGCCATAGCAATTCACCCTGAAGGAAAAGAAAAGTGCATTATAGACAATACTTAATGTGTGAAAAAAAAATCCTTTTTGGCAGTTTTAGAAATTTGGAAACCTCCTTACAAACTCCATTAATTTCATTATAACATACTCATCTTGATAAAAAAAAGCAGCACTATAAATTAGAATGCAGACATATATGGATACACACTACCTAGAAACAAATAGAATAGTGCAACTATATATATGGATAGCCATTTTGGTCGTACATTGTGTCCCTGAGAAGTGGTAGTCTGAATTTATAAAAGATAGAATAGTCACTATGCTGTAGGGGGAAGGATATGGTTTGCTAGAAGCTAGAATTTGTTGGATCAGTATTCATTACTGCTTATATATGGATCAGCTTGTAATTCTCTTGATGTTTCTGTACTTAACAGGCTAGAATCAATTTTCTTTTGCAATTGTAATATGTATCATATTACTCAGTTAATTTTTTCCCATTAATTGGTTAAATAAATTGCTTAAACAGAGGCCTTGGCAGGAGTTAGGTTTAATTATAATTTATTCCCTGTCATATTTCATAAAGTGTTTAAAGATGCTATATAAACAAACATAATTACATGAATGGTAGTAATTAGAATCCAACAAAAAATTACAATAGAAGATCTAGATGGGGAAAATTAGAATGCAGTTTTGCAGACGATAAACAATTTGTTTAGCTTTAAATTTGCTGGTGGCCAAAGTTAGCAAAATCTAATTATTTACCTGATTCTCATTATACGCAAGAGAAAAACACTTTTTAAAGGAGATTTATGTTTACACTTTTCTCTCCCTTCATGCTATTTTAATAAGTGGACAAAAATGTGGCTTCCAGAGCCTGGGTTAGTAGCTGGAGACTGAGGCAGGAGGATCACTTGAGCCCAAGAGTTTGAGACCAGCCTGGGCAACATAGCAAACCCTTGCCTCTACAAAAAAAATTTAGAAAACCAACCAAACAAACAAGCAAAAAACCAGGGTGGCTTCCAGATAAATTGTATTATACTTTGAAGGTTTGGTCATTACTTTTATCCTGAGAAAATATTCAGATGTTTTCTTTGTTAAAACACTATCCCAGTTCCCGAAGTTCCACATTCTCACTGGACCATAAAGTTCTTAACTATGTCTCTCATCCTGGAGGGATAATTCCTTTAATACATTTACACTTATAAAAGGCAGTATTGTCTCAGCTTTGTTTAATTGCCCTTTAAGTTGCAAAATCAAATACCTACTTTGAAATTATGAGTAAACTTCCTGCAACTCTGGAGTTCAATAATTTTCCTGAAAACACCAAGCAGCTATTAGGTCTGGGACAATGCCAGAAAATTATTATCTTCTAGGATATGTAGTAACAAGATGGTCCCCTCTGTTTTTCATAATAGAGGAAATTCCTGATCAGGGATTCCCAAGACCCTCAGTGGGGTGATGTCATAACAACCTTCATCAAACAAGCATGGAACATTCTGCTAGTCGAAAATACAAAACTGAAATTTGTCTTTGTTGAAAAGTGCAGAGAGTAAATTTGCTCATTTTACTGTCGACTAGAAATGAAACTATTTTACTGTGAATTAACAGGGAACTGAGAAATGTTCACTTGGCAAAAACTTTTGAGTTCAAAATGTTATCTGTCTTCTGCAAGCGTTTCCTCATGTGTAAAGTGGGGATGATAATATTTAATAGGATTGTTTCAAGGTATGCGTAAGATCGCGTGAAGAATATTCTTGTTGTAGTACTTGGTATATATATCTTCAGTAAGTGGCGATAATATACATACACACGGTAACTATGCTGAATTTTATTAATGCTTTTATCATAGGCAAATTCTATATTCATCACTAGCTATACTGACTATTCAAGAAGAACTTGCTGAATTTTATTTAAGAGTCTCCCATTAGGCCCACTTCCTATTGCTGTTACAACGGCAATTAAATTGCCACATGAGCTTTGGAGGAGAAATTTAAACTATGCACTGATATAATTTGTGTTAATGTATACCCTCCCCTGCCCCAAATCAGTTTATACATTTTTAAAGCCCCCGAGATGATTCTAATGAACAGCCAGGGCTGAGAACCACAGCCTTAGAATATTGTATAGGTCCAGGCCAGCATGGTGGCTCAGGCCTGTAATCCCAGCACCTTGGGAGGCCAAGGCGGATGGATCACTTGAGGTCAGGAGTTCGAGACCAGTCCGGCCAACATGGTGAACCCCTGTCTCTACTAAAAAAAGAAAAAACAAAATACAAAGATTAACTGGGCTTGGTGGTACATGCCTGTAGTCCCAGCTAGTTGGGAGGCTGAGGCAGGAGAATCTCTTGAACCCAGGAGGCAGAGGTTGCAGTGATCCAAGATCGCACCATTGCACTCCAGCCTGGGTGACAGAGTGAGACTCCAGCTCAAAAAAAAAAAAAAAAAAAAAAAAAAAGAAGAAAGAAAAGAAAAGAGAGAAAGAGAGAGAGAGACAGAAAGAAAGAAAGAAAAGAAAGAAGGAAAGAAAGAAAGAAAGAAAAAAGAAAGAAAGAAAGAATATTGCATAGGTCTGATCTAGGTGTGACTTAGTGTTGGGAAGGAAAATAATCTTGTGCTTTTTCCAGGACTGAGGGGCCAAAATGAGGCTAATGGGACCAAAGTGACCAAAGACATAGTCTAGAGACTGACGGTTGAGTACAGAATGCAACAGTTTGAGAGGCACAGACTTCATCTTTATATCTTCTTGATTAAAGTATAAAAATAAGAGATATAAACTAGGTCAAAAATGGGAGAGGGAGGGTATCTTCAAAATTCAATCTTTCAAAAATAACTTCAATTATCTCTAATAATCCTAGAGTAAGAAGGCTGATATAAGAATATTTGCATACACAAGGGTACCAAGTAAATATTGTTCTTACTCTTTTACCTCCCTGTATACAGCATAGTACCACGTGCTCAGAAATTACTTGGCAATTCTTATATTGTGTTAATCAAACATCAATACAATATTTTTGGTAAGCAATTTCAAGAAGCTAGATAAAGTTAAAGAAAATATCCTCCCTAAAGTTCTTCCAATACAACTTTTTTTTTTTTTTTGAGACAGAGTTTTGCTCTTGTTGCCGAGGCTAGAGTGCAATGGCATGATCTCGGCTCACTGCAACCTCCGCCTCCCGGGCTCAAGCAATTCTCCTGCCTCATCCTCTGTGTAGCTGGGATTACAGGCATCACACCCAGCTAATTTTTGTAGACATGGCGTTTCATCATGTTGGCCAGGCTGGTCTCAAACTCCTGACCTCAGTCAGCTGATCCACCCATCTCAGCCTCCCAAAGTGCTGGGATTACAGGCATGAGCCACCGCACCCAGGCTTTTGTTTGTTTTTCAAGGCAGCAACTGCTTTTCTAGAAGGATAGGTAATTCCAAATGAAAAATCCAAGTCTGAAAAATTCAAGGTAGTAATCTGTTAATGTGGTTATTACTGAAAAGGCTACATTCCTTAGGTTGGACTTACCACACTGTTCCTGCCTGCAGAGCAGAGGAGATTGTTACGGCTTTATCAATGTCTTTGGTAAAGACTCCTGCTGATAAGCCATAGAAAGTATTGTTTGCTCTTTTGATCACGTCATCTAAAGATTTAAACTTCATGATTTGCTGCACTGGTCCAAAAATCTATACCACAAGAAATAAATAAGTAAAAATAATAGGTTAAAATGAAATATTTTAAATGATATCGTAGATTTTTTTTTCCTACACACTATCCTAAATTGATTAAGATTTTGCTTCTCATCTCAAACCTATGTGTGAGAATCCAAATAGGTAACTGCAAAAATGGTAGGTGAAAACAGCTAATGGTCAGGTGTTAAATTTCCTTTGGAAGAAGAAAGGGTACAAATAATTAAGGCAATATTAAGTTTCTAGATGTTGGAATTAAGCTTTCAAGAACTTATGATTGTGCAACAAATCATTAACTTCAGAATTTCTTTTTCACTTGGGAATATTTTAAATTCACTCTCTAGTTTTTCTTATCTTCCAAGTCACTACATATAACAACAAGCCCCAGAAAGCAATCTACTGGATAAATGAATAGGCAATGATAATCTGCTGGATAAACGAATAGGCAATGATTGATAATAATAATGCTTTAAATACCTGTATGTCATTGGTAAAATATTAACTATTCTACTGTACTCAGTAGAATAGTTACTAATTACTTTTCATAATTAGCCAAGTTAGGTAAACATCACAAACTTTTAGTCTACTCTGTAGCAAAATCTTAGGCAACTTAAATATATCAAACAGAATTGTTCATTACTGCAAGAGCTTATACATTCTAAACCATCCTATTCTAATCAAAGCATGAGTTCATTGGTAATGGCTATAATTGCAGGACAGAAAACAAAAATCACAATTTGCTTATTCTAACCTAAAGTACTCTTTTGCTTTCACTAAGTCCCTGGTTACTGCAGCCCAAACTCAATTCACCCTGTATCTCAGCCTCAGGTAAAAGAAAGACAACTGGATTTTCTCTTTAAAATTAAGCTCCTGCATTTCAATAAAACATTTATTAAGATCAAATAAAGATTCCTGAAATTACCAGAATTTTCTGGGAAATCTGAATGAAGGAAGACAAAAATCAGAAATGACAAAGGGTTTTCTGGTGTTCACCACTGATTTAAGTGTTAGAAGGGAGGGGCTACTGTTCAATAGAGGTTGAGTGCGAATCTTAACGTTATAAATCTAATCCTATTTGAACATAGGAACCATATACACAGCAGCTACTCTAATAAACGTGTTCATATTTTACATAATTTTAATTGAACACAGCACATAGCTCCAGGCTCCTACTTTGAAGTAGCAAGCTAGCTGTTCTACTATATATTAATATATTATAGGAACACAATAAATGTTTCCTTAATTGAAGATTTTTTTTCCACGTCTTATCTGGTATTAATCAAGATATGCAAGAATGACAGCTCATTTTTTTTTCTAATTTTGTATATTGTAGTTAAATACTTGGTGAGCATATATATAATGTATATACACATTATATATGTATACACACACACACATATATACGTGTTATCTGGTCTTCTTATCTGGTATTAATCAAGATATGCAAGAATGACAGCTCATTTTTTTTTCTAATTTTGTATATTGTAGTTAAATACTTGGTGAGCATATATATAATGTATATACACATTATATATGTATACACACACACACATATATACACTCACCAAACATTTAACTGCAATATACAAAACTAGGAAGTCTAACAGCTGAAACAAATAGGACTAAGAGCACATAGAAGGTAGGGAGTGATAGAGGGCATGAATGCTGTTTTCAAATACATGGACGGCTGTTATGTAGAAAGAGTCTATAGGGCAAAGGTGGAACCAGAAAGTAGAACCTATATATTTATCTCTTTTGTGGTGAGAACACTTAAAATTGACTCTCTTAGCAATATTCAAGTATACAATACATTGTTATTAATTACAGTCAGGATATTTACGATAGCTCTCTTGAACTTACTCCTCCTAATTGAAATTTTGAATCCTTTGACCAACATTTCCCAACCCTCATCCTCCACTCCCCCAAGCCCCTGGTAACCACCTTTCCAATCTCTGCTTCTATGAGTTCTACTCTTTGAGATCCCACATAAAAGTGAGATCCTGCAGTATTTGTCTTTTTATGCCTGTCATATTTCATGGAGCATAAATTTTCCAGGTTGTTGTTGCAAATGACAGGATTCTTTTCCATTGTTTTAAAGCTGTGAAGGCAGTACCTAAAAATTGTTAAGCATCCAGATCTGTGTTGGCTGGACATTTGTGGCTGGCCCCATGGATCCCTTACTACTTTTTAGTATCTATCACAAATAACTTAAACCTCTATCAAGAACAGAATAAAGAGTAAGGTTTAGAGGGAAAGATGTTCCAAAGAGCTGGGAATTTTAAGTGACACTTTGTATACACACAAACAGACAAAACATGGCAACAAAAAGAACAGAACAGAATGAAGCCATTTACCTCCTCTTTGGCAATGCGCATCTCATCTGTAACATTAGAGAACACTGTGGGCTGGACAAAGTAGCCTTTATTCCCCCACGGGCCTCCTCCACATTCCAGTTTGGCCCCTTCTTTCTTCCCACTCTCAATGAGGTCAAGTATTTTGTCATATTGTTCCTTGTCAATCTATTTGAAAAATATCACATGAAAAGAAAAAAAGTAGTCACTTGTAAAGATAACACATTGCTGGGCCTGTTAACAAGGGCTTCAAAATGCTAAAATATTGCAATTAAACCAAATATTGAATCGAAACAGCTAACAGAGGTTCAGATTCATTCTTTGGATATATTTTCTTCTCATGACTTTTAGGGGAAAATCTCTTGAAGACAGATATTTGTATTTAACATTTGTTTTATAGTTATATAGGAAAGCATTCAGCACTGCAAACACATAAAAAACACATAAATGACAATCATCATTTATTCACTCTGGAAGAAATGCCTGTTAATCTAAATACATTTACCTGGAAACTATTGTCCTGGCTGAAATGAAAGGAGGGAAAAGAGAAAAACAGAACTTTGATACTGAGTTTAATTAGATCTGTTGGGAAGCAGATGCTTTAAGACTGTTCTTAGAAGACTCCCGAGCCTCTGTTTGATCTCCCCATTTCTGAATCACCCACTCTGACCTGTCCGATGCCCTTGGATATCCCATTCTGACCATAGTCTGTGCACCCTTCCCAGTTCTGGTCCCACTGGGGCAGTCAGTAAACCTGCTTCCAATTTCTGGCCTGTCCTGAATGTCAGCATCCTGCTTCATTAAATGAGCCACATCTAACTATATGCCAAGTATTACAGAACTTAAATGGTCTTTATTTAAACACTATTTTTATAAGGAAAATAAATGAGTTTGGAGTTCTGGTTGTGAACACCAGGAACACGTACCTCTTCAAGCACTGAAATCCGGGGCTAATTTTTGTCTCAATTTCTATTTTGTGACGTTGAATAACTGGGTGACTCTTGGATTCCAAGTAACCGGTGAGGGCTGCCTATCTCAGGTGTAGCAGGGGTTAAGGATTAAAGGAAAAACAGGAGATCTAGGAGCTAAGATGGGTTGGAGGGTGGAAGCTCTTGTAGGTTTAACTTCCCACTACTTGAAAAGTTTTATGTTTCACTTTCTCTTACTCTTCTCTGACTCTGCAAATCTTCTTTATCTTCCAAAGCCAAGAAAAAGCTTCCATAAAGTTATTTCTAACTGGATACAGCTCAGCCCCCATATCTAACTAGATTAAGCACTATTTGAAACTAGAAACTATTTTCTAAAATTTGGCACAATATTTGGTACAATGTTGCTCAACAGTCTTTAGTGCAATATTTAATATAATATCCCAGAAGGAAAATATTCCTTCATTTCCAGCAGATTTAGAAAAAAATAGTGTTAAAAAGAAATATTTAAATTACTACATAGGTTGAATAGTAGCAGACTAAGGGGTGGGGTTAGATAAATTCTGCCTGGGTAAGGTATTCTAGTTTCTCAATAAATAGTCAAGGGTCCATGTCCCTCCACATAAAGCTTTCTGTCTTATTGGAACATATTAATCTGACTATGCCCTCAACATCATGATATCTGGTTTTTATTTCAAGATGTATTTCCCAAGTCATGTTTTCCTGTCTGTGACCACGTTGAATAACCAGTGCCAATCAAATCCCTGCATACATACTGGAGAAAAGGGCTGAAAAGCCTTATTTGTTGGAAAACTTAGATGGTCGCTAACTTATAAACTACAGGCCTTTGTATTTCAGTGTCTTGCTACCGACAATGTGGTCCTACAACCAGCAGTTGTGGCATCACTTGGTAGCCAAATTTGCTTCTTTGACCCCACCTCAGATCTACTGAATCCCCGGGCACAGGAAAGATTGAGGAACACTGTGGTGGAGCTTGGGACTACAAACAAAAAATTAGGCTCTACTTAGGACTGGTCAGTTTTGTCTGGCTAATCTTGATTCACCACAAATACAAACCTTCTTCAGAAGGCATCAGGCTGACCATATATAAACTTGACCTTCTTTCTGGACACCTGGGACTGTCCAATAATGCTAGGATGTAGCTGGGGCTGTTTTATGTGATGGGCCATTGGCCTATGGGCTAGTCTACGAAATGTATTAGGTAGGTCATGATATTGTAACAGTCTCAAAGGAAACATTTTACGGTGTTTGAATGGGTAAATTCTTTGATTCCTTAGGCTTAATGGGTTAAAGAAGATGAACTGGGAAAAAGCACTTACATGTTCTCAAATTATTCAGAAACCATGTATCAACAAAAGCAATGAATAGATATAGAAGTAATTGATCTGTATGATAATTGTCACCATGGGTATAAATGGAAGCATGTAATTTTTATTTATTTACTAGACATTTGAGCATGTGGACCAAGCACTCTGATGGATACATTTTATAGATTATCCAATTGCACTGCAGAATTATTCTTCAAGATTGAGGTTTCTATGCACATTCTACACATAAGACAATAGTTTCAGGGAGGCTGGATTTTAAATCCAGTTTAAATCCTATATAACTGTAACTCAAAAGTCCATCTTTCCACACTATTATAAGGTGCTACTCTGTGATAATTTTAGTATCGTTTATGTGGCTATCACAATTTCTGTTTCAAATGAAAATACTAATTTTTCCAAGTTTAAGACAATATATATTTTTCTATAAAGTCAAATAGGAAAATCACTTGAAATATGAAAAAGATACACACATGAATGCACAGATATAATACAAATATACAAAGTATATATATATATATATTTTGTAATTGCTCTAACCCCCAAATACTTTGTAATCTTCAAATTTTTTTAAACTTTAATTTTTTTCCCCTAAAACAAATCGTTTGGACCATTATTTTTTCTATAACCTTTTTGATGTTATATTTAATGAGGAAGATTCCATCATTGTATTTAAAAGCCTCAGTTCACTCAACCACCCCTGGATGAGGCAATAGGCTAAAGCTTAGTGAGTGAGTATCCCCTTTGCGTAAGCTTTTTCTCCTAACAATAGATGAATATTTAATGGTAAAGGAGCCCAGGGCTTTTTAGTCTTTTGTTTCTCCAAATTCTAACATACCTACTTATCCTACTGACTCAATGGAAGTTGTGATAAAAATCTATTCATTTATAGAAACTAAATTCTTATATTAATCAGATCAGTGGATTCTATTCATTTATAGAAACTAAATTCTTATATTAATCAGATCACTGGATTATTTACTTTAGAATCTTAGAAATAGGAATTTTTAAGTCTATTTTAACTTCCTTATCTTAAAACCAATGAGGTCTTCCAGCTCAATTTTTGAGCCTTTGGTTGAATTGTGAAGATGTCCTAATGGAGGAAAGTACTGCCCAACAATTAGGCATTAGGTATCTTAGGTATTCTCTCCTCTCTTCAGATCTACCAATCAATCATCCATCATTCCATCAATAAAATAAGAAAAGTGCTTCACTTTTAGTTAGATAGATAAATAATCACAACAGAAAATGTAGAATTCCATTCTTTTTTGAAATGGGAGACCAAGTCAAAATTGATTTGAATATATCTCTTGGCATCCATATACCAAATATGAAAAAAAGGGCAACTACTTTTAAGTACTCATTAAACTCAAAGACAAATACAAAATATAATGGGATTAAGATAAAACAAAGTATTACCTCACTTGCCGCTTATTTTAGGGCTTTTAGATTGCAATATGTGGCACTGCCTAAGTCCTAAGATTTTCCTACTTGGATGTCTTGAGATGAACAGGAAAATCCAAGACTGTCCAACTTACTTGGACTGTAAACTCCATGAGGTCCGGGATCAAGTCCTCTTTGTTCCTTTTGGCATTGCCAGGTACCCATCTCAAGTTTTAGCTGTTAGCAACATTCACTAACTTTTAGTTAATTGAATTTACTTTTGGCTTAGTGAATGAGTCAAGAATAGTGTTTGGTTTCAAACTGACAGCACGCATCAGTGTAAAACCTTTATTGTGAAAGAACAGAGCCTCTAAGCTTAATGTCTAGACTCCAGAGCAGGATTTCTCGGCAGTTGTCTTGTTGGCATTTTGGGCCAGATAATTCTTTGTCATGGGGCTGTCCTGGTCACTGCAGGATGTTTAGCAGCATCTCTGGCCTCTACTCACTAGATGCCTGTAGAGCCACCGCTTCTCACCAAGGTAGTGACAACTTAAAATATCCCTAAACATTGCCAAATGTCCCCGGGGTGAGGGGAGCAAAATTGCCCCAGTTTAGAAACACTGCTCTAGAATAAGACCCAAAGGGCAGGAAGAAATTCACAACCAAAGATCCAGAAGCTTAAACAAACAATGAACAGAAAACTATGCAAAGAAGAGGGAAAGATGATCTTTGGATAAGAGAGAGAGAGACCTTTACTGATAATAAAGTCTACAAAGAAAACTGAGTGCCTAGGGCAATAATTGGGCTTTAACAACTGAAATACGAAGTTTGCCACAAAGGAAACTCAGGACATTTTAGGACCCCATGCTACGATTAGAGGGTCAGAGTAACCGATGACTTGCAGAGGATTTAGGGGAGTGCTGGTTATAACTGTGGGATGGCAGTTGAGATGAAGGATTCAGGAGGAAAAAATGGTAGGAATGTATAGGAACTTCAAAGTGGACAGAGAACTGTATATAGGAATCAAGAGGTGTGCAGATTGAGAAAAGCCAAAAATTTAGAACATTTGTTATTTTTCCTCATGTCTTTAATTCCCAGCATGGCTGGTAAACTGTTTCTAGACATGAAAACTGGGCAACACAAAAACAGGATAATTTCATTATCACTGGGAGTTAGATTGCTTTTAATCACCAAACTGGCACAGCATTGTCACCTAGGAAGGTGTGCAGATGGGAAGTAATCTTACTCAATAAAATCTAGGTCTAAAGAGGATACTTTATTCCTGTGCCCTGAAAATGCTATCCTTTCTATTTTATACTTACCTGAGGGCCTTGAGTGACTCCTGGGGTCAGAGGATTTCCAAGGATATACTTCTTAGCCCGCTCAACACTCCTTCGAACAAACTCATCATAAATTGATTCTTCCACAAAAATCCTGGATGCGGCTATACAACACTGGCCCTGGTGGTAGAATACCCCATGGTGTGCAAATTCAACAGCATTGTCCACTGCGAAGAAGACATTCACATTAAAGATATTTTCTAAAAATTATATATTTTATATGTTTCTCAGAGGCAACATGGAGATAAAGAAAAATCATGAGTTGTGTAGTCAGACATGGGCTCAGTATAGTTTACCTCCTACCAGCCAGGTGGCAAATTAATCTTTCTGATCCTGCATTTGCCATGGAAAAAATAGCAACATACAGAATCTGAAAAAATAGTGGTTACTATTACAACTTTAATATGGACATCACCAAGAATGTAGATTTGATCATGAGACCAAATCTCTTTGGAAATGATTTATATAAATATCTCCAATTGTATAATTAGATGATTGTGATTATTTCTTTCAGGCCCCAGATTTTAAACAGATAATTAAAAAAACCTGACATGTCTATCGAATTAAATAATTTCAAAAGATTCTTAAATACTCTACTCAACAGGAAATGTGATCTTTGTGGGAAAGAAAAACAAAATGAAACAAAAACAACTAAAAAGTAACAAAAAACACTAATACTCAGAATCACTCACTCACCTTATGATTTTATTCCAGCAAAGAAATTTTCAAAATCTATCTAAAGTATACCATATTATTTCATATGTGCCTATAAACTCTTATTTATTTTAGGTGATAAAATGTGCATTAAAAGGAAGAAATAGGTTGCTTCCTTAGTGGACTCTAAACAAGAATAAAATTTTCTTTGCATTTGAATTTTCGAAATGCTGAAGATTCAATTCAATGTTATAGCAACTGGGTATGATTATTATTTATTTTGTGAACTAATTACATCTGCTTAAGTTGTAGCAGAAGCAGTTTGTAGACAGTCTTAGTAAAATTAGAAATCTGTCATGTTTATAGAATATTTCATAAGGTAGTGTGTTCTAAAATACTTCAATTAAGATCAAAACAGCAACATAGGCTAATTCCATGAACCATTTGTATTTACAGCCTCTAACAGATAATGCAGTTGTGAAAGAAAAAAGAATGTTTGACCATGCATTTCTGCTAATTAACTTCTATTTAGGAAATAATTGGGAGATTCTACTTGGTAATATAATCAGAATGAACCTAAAATATTATATAGTGGGGTTATATCAAATTTGTAGGTTTAATATACATAAACTCCACTATACTTGCTAGGAAAAAATATTTAAATATTAGGTATAATTTTCTTCTGATCATTTCATTTAATGAGTGTATGACCCAGAGTGAAGGGAGAGGGCAAATGTGAAACTGCTGTCTCCTCAGTTGGTCTCAATCCAAGTCCCATTCTGGAGTATCTCATTAGCTCAATGAAATGCTAATAATCACAGATACGGAATTTAAAAAATACACCATGGCACTTAAATGCAAAATGTTTACATCATCTAGGGTTCAGCTGAGGAAATAGCAATCTATTCTAAACGAGGAAGAAATTGTGTCTATTATCTATGTGTTATAACTTTAGGATGATTTAAGAGATTTTCAAGAGTAATTTTGGACTCTTTACACTTTGATGTTAGAAGCAAATGCTTTTTTTTTTTTTTGTAAAGTTCAAGTTCACTTTTGGCATTATCAGACACCAAAAACGATGAAGGACGAAAAGTTAACAAAGTGGCTTCTACTCACAGTCGGCATCAGCTAACACAATGCAAGGGCTCTTTCCTCCAAGCTCCAGGGTCACCCTCTTCAGATTGCTTTTCCCGGCAGCTTCTTTGATCAACTTGCCAACCTGAAAGGGAGCATTACAAAGGAGGAGGCTTACCCTGCTCTCATGAACACACGTTTCTTTGGCATTCTAAATTTATGTGATGTTTGTGCCACCGTAAAATTTCATTTGGGAGAAACACCAAATGGCTTTTTTTTTTGAGACGAAGTCTCACACTGTCTACTGGGCTGGAGTGCAGTGGCGCAATCTCGGCTCACTGCAACCTCCGCCTCCCGGGTTCAAGTGATTCTCTGGCAAATGGCATTTTTAAAGATCTGGCACTTTTAGATATGAAAAGCTCCCTCATCCAAGCATACAGACGTAAAAGGAATCAGAAAAATGCTGATTTTTCATCAGCAAGAAAGCAGAGATATAGAACACGGATAAGTGATATTGATGGCTACGGAGGTTATTTTTAATTTTAATCAGAATATCATCTTTCTACAGATTGATCAGACTTATCATGACCCAGTCGCAACTTAGCTATTTCATTTTTTATCCCTCTTCTGGCATCCAGATAACTCTATCCAGTCAAACTGACATATTCACTACCTCTTGAATCTCATCCTTCTTCTCATTATTTGTCCACCCCAACCTGGACTGCCTTCAAGTTCTATTCTTCTTAGGGGTCCAGCTCATATCTTAGCTTCTCCTTAAATCCTTCTCTGATGACACTAGGTCAGATGCTGGAAGAAATGACAGGACCATTTCTTTTTCTAGTCTCCCAAAAAACCTCATGAAGTCTCCTTCAGAGTCTGATCCAGATTGTATCATTTGTATAGAAATACATTTCCCAAACAGATTGTTAACTCTGTGGTAGCAGTAACAATAACGTATCACTGCATACCTCTCCTCATTAGTATCTATGACAGAAGGCTCATTTAATTGCGGATTGACTGTCGTCTCTCTATCTCTTTCTTTCTCTGTCTTCCCACCCAACACACACACCTTTGAACAGTGGAACTGGATGAAAGAAATGGGATCTGTGCAGCTACTTCAGTTAGCTGGAATCCTACAGTTCTGGTTTCTTCTTTAATGCTAGTTTGCTCTTTTCAGAGGAAGATTTTGTTTTCAATTATTTTTTCCTTTGTGGATCACTTCCCATCAAGATTATTTACTATAGTTGTTTCTGGTTTTTCTATCTCTAAAAACTTGGCTGGTTCTACAATTATTTCTTTTTTATTATTTGTATGGCAGCCTTAATCCACCAACATGTTCTTTGCCTTTCTTTTTTAAAGGCAATTCACTATTTTGCTTCTTTTATTTTCTAGGATTCTTTTTTTTTACTCCGCATGTCAGATTTTAATAAAAAGTTTTTATCCCAACTGAACAAGAGAGAAATAGATGTTTCGTGAGCGTATGTTTAGATTTTATGTGGTTACTGAACTAACTGCTACTGTGCATTACAGAATAGGGCATTAATATGCTAATGTTTTCATCTTATTTAAATATTTTATGCTTCTAAATCAAACCCCTAAAAGATTAATAAAAAATAAATTAAAAGGAGATTGCACTAGGGAAATCCTGTCTGAAATTTCTCTTATATGCCATTCTATAACACACTTCTTATGACCACTTTCAGAAACTGAATTTTCATTTAAGATGTTAAGGAGTTTTTAATTTTGTAGATAAAAAATTTACTTGCCTGTCACCCTTTGATTTCTCTAAATTCTTTCTGAACTTTTTTTATTTGTTTAATTTAGGTTTACTGAAGTAACTCCATTAAAGTAGATAACTTTTGCCTTGGAGAAGGTAATAAAATCAAATATATTTTTGTAAAAGCTACAAACGTCAAAAGAACTAGGATGAAGAATGGTTAGAAGTATGAATGAGAAAGAAAGGCTACACTTTTGCTTAGCACAAGTTTAGATGGCAAATAAAAGGCTTGAGTTTTCCCAAAAGTCTAGCTAAAGTCAAAACAAAGAGACATTAATTTTTGTCTCATGATTTCATTCCCTTATTTGGAGAAAAGTAAACGTTTATCATTTTTCTCAAAGGAGTATGCAATGAAGAAAAGATAAGAACTATTAAGACTATGGCTAAACAGTGTATTCCATGATACTGTGGCATTGCCATGTGGAGCAGAAGTAGCAAATGCTCATGAAAATGGTCTAACTTATTATGTCTTGCACAATGTGGGTAGAGTTCTATTTTATATGAATCTAATGGGATATTGTGGTGGTTCACGCCTGTAATCCCAGCACTCTGGGAGGCTGAGGCGGGCAGATCATGAGGTCAAGAGATCGAGACCATCCTGGCTAACACGGTGAAACCCCGTCTCTACTAAAAGTACAAAAAATTAGCCGGGGGTGGTGGTGGGCGCCTGTAGTCCCAGCTACTCGGAAGGCTGAGGCAGGAGAATGGCGTGAACCACGGAGGTGGAGCTTGAGCCAAGATCATGCCACTGCACTCCAGCCTGGGTGACAGTGCAAGACTCCTCTCAAAAAAAAAAAAAAAAAAAAAAAATTCTTACCTTGCCAAAAGTGTTGTTAGAATGGAGGGTCTTTGCTACAATGAACACAAAGGATACAGTCTATTGTTTGCCTCTTTCATGACATTTATCAAGTTCTTTAATATCTGCCAAGCAACAAATGTGAAGCTAAAAGAAAATCCAGAAAGAAGTTCCAGGGAGTATGGAACTAAGTTTCAGGAGTTGAAAGTATGATGGGTTTTGTGGCTCCTAAAATCGTGTTATTCACATTTAATTCTTTAATACTTATTTAGAATTTCTTACTGTGATGGTTTCTGGAGATAACAATGAATAAGACTGTCTTTGAGGATAATCAGCAAGAGAGAGGGACACACAAGGCAATAAGCATGCACTGTTATTATATGTGGTGGACAATGGGAACTCAGATGGGGTGTTTTAAAATTTAGGCTGCTCTGCTCCTGGGACTGTAGAGGCAAGGAGAAAGCCAGAGAGGGAACGTGTGGGGGCAAGTTTAGAGTACGTTACGGCCAAGGATGAACTAAAAGCCTGGGGGAATGAAAAGACACATGGAATAATCAGGAAGAGATGGGGCAGAGTGGCAGAGATGGAGAAAAAGAAATATTGGGACAGGAAGCTTTTTTCTCACATTGTGTAAACTAGTGTGCAAAATTAAAAAGTATGGGAGGAAAGAGGAAATATGGCATGTACTGAGCGCTCAGTAGGGTGATAAATGTTTTACTACTCATTAGCTCATTTAATTGTATTCTGTACAACTCAGTAAATTTGATCTCATCTCCATTTTACAAATGAAGAAACTCAAATTTAGTAAGGCTACTTAACTTTTTAAAGACACACTGCTAGGAGGGGTAGAGTCAGAATTTAAACCAAGATATTTTCTACACTTTTAATCTCCAGGGATTTTTTTAAGGTAGGTAAAGTGCTCCCCCAATGTTATAGGGGATAATGGATGAGCGAAGACAAACTGATGCTGAAGATGAGATCAGCAAACAGTAGCTCCTGGTCCAGATGACCTGGAGAAGGAGTAGGCACAGGATCTAGACCAGGGTTGTTCAATCTTTTGGATTCCCTGGGCTACATGGGAAGAAGAATTGTCTTGGGCCACACAAAAAATACACTAACAGTAAAGATAGCTGATGAGAATGAAAAAAAAATGTGTCAGGCTACATTCAAAGCCATCCCTGGCCATGGGTTGGACAGACCTCAACAGGTACATGGATTCCCTATTGGGGAGGGTCTAGAATTCTAGCCTGAGGAATTTTCACCTTTATTCCTCTGGTATGATTTCAACCTGCGGTGTCACCATTTTTAAATGTATTGCCATATCTTGAACATTCCCACTTGTTCTGTCTACAATAAATCTTGACTGTGGGGTTTGCTTTTCCCTATCTCAATTAGGGACTTGCAGAATGCAAACTTTTTTTACTCTACGTCTGTGAAAAACAAAGAAGACATATATATATTTATTTACTTCATTTTAAAAAGACCATGAAAAATAAAGTTTGATTTTCCACCATTTCTGTTTGCTATGTAAATTTGCCTTTATATTGGAGTAAATAATTAAGATTATAAAATAATCAAATTATGCTCACCACACTATCTGGAATGTCTTTTTTGCTTCTCAACTTCCAGGAAGTTAAAAAAGTAACAATTCCTCAAAACCCAGAGCTAGTTCTAGTACCCATTTGGACATCATCATTCCTTCTTGTGAACCTTTTTTACAGCATTTTGTACATACCTTAGTACCTTATCACACCCTGCCTTGTCTCTTGTTGTCAGCAGCTTTCTAAGATGGAGTGAAGCTCACTCTTCACTGTCTATACTGTGTACCAATGAATAACATTTTTGCACTGAGCATCTAACAAAGTCACATAATTTAATAGAATGACTCAATAATTTTTTTTGCATGGTATAGTATGCTTCCACCACTTTCTTTTGCTTAGGATAGAACATCATCAATAAATGGGGATCTATTTTCCCAAACTTCACCTTCTAGTCTGCTCTCCCTCCTGCCCGCCACTTCTCCTTTGTGGTTGGGGTCTTTTTCTTTAACCTTTAGGATGGTCAAGCTCAAGCCAGAGAGGCAGAAAAGTTAGTTTAGGTACCACTGAGGGAAGCTGAGTTTCTGGCTCTCTTTCACAGTGTCCAGGAGAAAGACAACCCCAAATAAGGTGCAAAGGGTGAGACTCTACTATTTAATTTTCATAACCTATAGGATAAAATCATATTCATTCATACAAATCACTATGGCCTAATTTTCTATTATAAATCTTCCTAATAATATGACAAGGTCTCAGCAGCCATATTTCTCATCAGAGAAAGTAATGAACATACTAAAAATAGTTTACTCTCATTCTGATTTTAAATAGGTGCATCATGTCATTCAAACTACATCTGCTTATATTCTATCCATATGTTTGAAGGCTAAAATAAATAACAAATCATTAAAAAGAGTTTTTGTTTTAAAATTGTTGGCTCAAAAATAGTTACATAAAACATACTTCATAGCTGGCAATGCAGACATTCTTAACTTTTGCCCTGAGTAAATAATATTACCTCTGTTGATCCTGTGAAGGCTACTTTGTCTATATCCATGTGAGAAGAAATGGCTGCCCCTGCTGTAGGCCCGTAACCAGGAACAATATTCACTACTCCAGGAGGAAACCCTGCCTAAAAGATAAAAAGTTTAAAAGTTACAATATAAGAATTTAATTCAAAAAGGAGGAGAGTAGGGGATTGAGATTGTCTCTTAATGCCAACCTTATGAGATGCTCTAGAAAAAAATAATTCACCCAACTGGCTCTATTCTTTAGTCTTATTATGTCATTTCTAAGTACACATAAGAGAATAACTTGAAGGGTTGCATTATTGAGGGACAATTTCTTGTCAGGGTAAGTCCATACGCTATGAATCATTGCTCCAGTGATGGCTCTTTCAAATTTCATAATGCTAACTCAAAAAGATTGTATATAAAAAAGTGTTTGGTAAGTTACTTATGTAGAAAGTAAGTAACATGTTTATTATTCCCATCAGCAAAAATAAGAAGCTGAAGGGATCTCACATTTTTTAGTTCCTAGCTGTTGTTGATTGTTGAGGGCATAACTGCTGAGTTGCAAATTCCCATTGGCATTACTTAGTAAATTGTTAAGTAAATACTGTCATCCCATTCATGATTCAACATCACAGGTTGATTTCAATCTTCATTAAAGAATTCAGGTAGAAGGCATGGGAACTGAGTTGGGCACATTACAATTTCATGTTATTTGCATCGAAATGTTTCATTTTGACATCTCTTTTCCCTGTTTTTAATTTCAATAAATAATATCTTTAAAAGATAAGTTCAGTTTCATAACTTTAAGTTTCTAGTGATTAACATTTATTTTTTAAGATTTGGTAAGATGAAGAAAAAAGGACAATGAATTGTTTGCAAGTATATTAACACAATCTAGATAGCTGATGAAAATGTTTTACATGCTCTTTTACTGTTTTTGAACAGGAAGATAAATGCAGAGGAACTCATAATAGAAAACTGAATATAAACATATCCACTCGTGAATAGATTGAAAAGTGTTCGGAAATAATGTGGCCCAATATTACAAACAAGCATATTGGCATAGAGGCCCTTTCAACCTTACATAGATTAGTTTACACAATTTTGCAGAAAACACTAGGCCATCAGTGGCAGGTACAAACCAACTTAATGTTTCAACATTTGAAAGAATGCTACATTAATTTCAACATGAATTTATGTTCGTGAGAGTTGGACAAAGAAGCAAAAATGTGATCCCAAGTTGACTGTTTGACACCAAGCCTTTGTGTTTGGCTTCCTGTCTGCATTTGGGCAGAGATGAATTTGGGGTGACTGCCAGAAATTGCAGCCAGCAGTCATGCTAAATGTATTCCCCCCACTGGACAGGAGCCATCTGTAAATAATGTACTTTATAGTAGCAACAAATGAGGTCTTCCTATTGTAATTTAGGATTCTTGAGTTCTTGTGCATATTTTGATTTCAGGAGACTTACCTCTTTTATTAAAGATGCCACGTGGAGAGCAGTGAGAGGAGTTTGCTCTGCTGGTTTGACAACCACTGTGTTTCCACAGCTCAGTGCAGGCCCTATCTTCCAAATGAGCATAACCAATGGGAAATTCCACTAGAAAGCAATATGTAACAATAGATTCTTTGTATTGCAAAAGGCATATTTGCTAATCCAACTTCCACATTATACACCCCCTGTAGATGTTATGTAATAATTGCGTAGTTTTGTGAAATCATCTGGCATATTATACTTCATTGCTAAAAGCAACTAGTAAATGCTAAAACGCTCTGAATAAACCAGATATGAGATATGAGAAGGAAATAGGAGAGAACCTCAAAATTTAATCAAGTGCTGTTGAGTTCTTTTTCTACCAGGAAAAAAAAAATCACTGCATGGTTTGGCTTATTATGGAGCACACTGTAAGTTATCTAAAAATGTTTAAAAAGGATGATTACTCTCCTTCTCCATAAGTCATTTATTGTAATTATTTACCCAATAATATTATTTAGTAGATTTATTTCCAGGAAAAATACCTTGCTAAAGACAAAGATGTCCAGGGTCCAGAGGCCAAGTACTTGGGTTCAAATCTCAGCTCAATCACTGACCAGCCATGTGAACTCACACAGGTTACGTGCTCTCTGTATCTGATTTCATAATCTGTGAGTGCTGACAATAGTCCTCTCTGCCTCAGAAGGCTGTCTTGAGGATTAACCAAGAAAGAGGGCCAGGGGCTCAACACAATGACTGGTCTAGCATAGACACGTAGTACATATCAGCTGTTATCAGTGTTCATAATTATATAGTTTTTATCTATTTATTGGGACTTTTGAATTAATAAGCTATTTCATTAAAATATTGATATGAATATATTTCAATCTCATTGGAGCAAAAGATAAGTCTTGACCATTTCTTCACATAAGGACTTCGCTACCATTATTTTGTTTGGCCTTTTAAAGCATGTCAGTTAAAATAAAATCATTTAGATAGTCTCCTGTTTGTTGGGCTTAAAAAATCTTCACAATCCTCTTAAAAAGGCTACTTTTCTCTAACAGGAATATGGAGGATCTGAGCCTCTTATCTAAAGGTACAATATATTCCATGCAGTGCTTCAAACGCCTGTGGTATTCTTTTTTCCATTTTGATTAAAAAATGTGTGTCATGAGTTGAACACTCTGGGAGCTACTGTTCTGCATGATTAGATGTCTCAATGAGAAAGTGCGTTGGAGAATAGTAGGCCCCACTACATTCCACTAAAATGCTATCCTGCAGATGTGCAGTGGAGAGCACCTTGCCATATACATGTAAAGCATGGCTCTTATAAAGAGTACATAATACAACTTTTAAAAAAACAACCCATAGAGTAAAGGGTTAACATTTATGGATGATGTAGTATTAAAACATTCTCAAGAGATATGCCAGAATATAGATAGGTTTTCGGACTACCTAATTCATATGCAAGAAGTTTAGTCACAGGGAGACCAAGTTCAACAAATCTTACATTTACTCCACATTTAACAAATACATAAGCATCCATCTGTTTTAGAGAAAGCTTCATCATTAGATAGAATAAGAACTCTTCTTTTTAAAATTGAGAATTATATAGGAGAAAAGCTTACAGGAATGATTTGGCCACATACACCAATAGGTTCATGTCTTGTATATGTAAAAAAATTTCCATCTGAAAAATAAAAAACACACAATGATATATAAACAAATGTATTTGACATTCACAAAATGGTGGTTGGGGGCTGATGTGAGAGAAAGGTGTAGACAATAATTTTAAAAACATATATCTGGCCAGGCGTGGTGGCTCACACCTGTAATACCAGCACTTTGGGAGGCTGAGGCGGGCAGATCACGAGGTCAAGAGATCGAGACCATCTATATCTCCAACTATTCACAAAATGGTAAGTGAAGCCCTAAAATAGTAATTTGAAATGATAGGAACCATAAAATTGAGTTAGGTGAAATCAAAGATGCAAAATTGGAAAAAATCTGAAAGATAATTAATTCCACCTTTCATCTTCTAGGAGGCCTGATTTGAAAATTATCTTTATTCTCTAAGTGTTATAAAAAAGGGACGAGAAAGGAAGTAGGAGGTCTCTGGTGAAGAGAAGAACCACATTCTAATTTGTTTCTGGTAGCTCAAAGTTCTACCAAAAAGAGAATTCTTTTTAAAGGTTATAATATAATTTTTAGAAATAGTAAAATTAAAAACAGTAGAATTAAAATCTCCCTGTGAGTAATAAGGCTTTCCTACTGATTTGTTCTAAAATGTATTTTATTTGCCTACCAAACAATAATAGCAAATTCTCTAAATACGTGAAGAAAATGACAGGAGTATAAGACATTTATTTTCAATCTAAATTTGACCAATTTATGTGCCCCGAAGTTTAATGTGGTCATCTAGAGAGATACATTATGCTTTACATTCAATTCTGTTCTAGTTCCCACAGAAGCTTCCTGGCTTCAGCAAGAACTCTCTTCATCAAGATCTATTTTTGTTTTAAGTGACTTCTACCATTTTGTCCCAGAGTAAAGTAGGACAGTTCTAAAGTAGCCACATTTCTTAGTACCACCGAGGTCTTACCCTCCTCTCAACTTTCTGCTATCACTTCTGACCTCCTGGATGCTCCAATTGGATTGGAAGTGCACATCAGGGCCAGTCCTGGAGGGTATTGTATTCCTAAAGTTCATAGGTTTGCATGAATTAAATTCCACCCATACTGTTTCCTAAATGTGTGTGTTTTCATGTTTCGCATGAAATATCTTTAGTAGTTCTACTCCATTATGTGCATACCCCACTAAAATAACACATACATACAGATTCACACACACAAACCCTTAACTTAGGCTGCAAACGCAGTCCCATCTTGCTTTGAAGATATTTGAAACGAGTCCGTGTGAACTGGCTTGTTTGATTAGTCTGGTCTAACTACACTGAGTTTGACCAGGCACAGATGACCATAACTGACTTATACTGGAACATGTAAAGAGGCTTAAATAATTACATTACAGAAAGGATATAAATGTCAGTATTGGAATAAAACCCAAATAAATAATTTCAGAGGTCAGCTTTAAAAAGTTTGGGACCTTAGAGAGGCAATTGCCTCAGATCAGTAATTATTGCCAAAGGAATGTTACTTTGACATTTTCTAAAATATCTATAATGTTATCTTCATGATTATGCTGAAACAACTTTAAAAGACCTTTTATGAATTTTAATAGAACTTCTAAGTTGAAAACTGTGTTGTCTCAAAGTCAAGAGGAAAATAATTTTGCCTTATTTGGTTGACATCTTTAAAAGGGAGAGTTTGAAATTATTCAGCTCTATAGTAAACTCCTCGCTCCTATCCTCACCATTAGTGGTTTCTCAGAGATACTTACCAATTGGTATTGTACGGCCCTGGATCTTGTCAGCCCAACCTGCACAGTAGCGCAATGTTTTGATGCAGCCTGCTAAATCATTCAGATATGCATTGGAATAGAGTTTTCCACCATTCATTGACTCCATTGTCTGAAAAACATGTCAAACACCAAATCTAAAATTCCATAAAAGTTTTAGATTAAAAATATATAGTAAATATTTTCAGCAATCATGTGCTAGGGAATTTTTGAAATAGAAGAAATCTTGTCATCTTGTCTAACCTCCACTTTTTAAGAGTTAAAATGACTTCCTTTAGGTCAAATAGCAAGATCTGGGCACAAAGGGTAGTGAGATTCTGATTTCTAAATCCCAGTGCTCTTTCTGTCTCATTCTGAATGTTCTCCTGCTAACCAGCTTTCTAGGAATAGGTCACAATTTGATATACACATAACATCTGAGAATGAAACCTAGTCTTCTAAGTCCTATCAGAATTCCAACAAGATTTCTCTTATTTTGTAATCAACTATGGGTGACAACTTAGTGTCAGTGACTATTAATGATGCCTCAGTAATCATTTTTAATTTTTACATTCCATCTGGATATACACAGTCTACTCACACAAACTTAAGTAATGCCTGGATTTTTCATCCATGAATTTCCTTCAGCAGAATTTTAATTAGGAAACTACCAGTGTTGCCATTATTGTCATAATAGCCGTTTTAATGGTCAGGTAAAGTTCAACATTTTCTAGTCAAGTGCCCTAACCATTATAAGATGACCTATCTCCCCTTTGGCTTCTCTTCTTAAGCAGGACCTTAAGCTCTTTGAGATCTAATATTCTGCTGGGGTGGTTACCTGGCAGAAATGCACAGGTGATGAACTGTTAAAGCTATTTGTTTCTGTACTACACTCTCTATCATGTCAAAATTTAACAATGTGACTTTTGTATGCCTGTACTTTTCTCTCCATAGGATCTTATGCTGACAGGCAGTCAACAAATCAGATAATTGAGAAAAGCCAAGTTTTAGCATTTTCTGCTTTCTTCCTACAGGCCATTTTTATTACTATAGTTTTATTGCATATAGCTGCTCATTCTGAATTTTTGTGTATTTCAAATTATGTTGAATATTTGAGTAATAAATGGTCCTTTGATTAACCATACTTGCTATTAACCATACATGCTAATGTTGATTTTTTAAAATGTAGACTTCTTTGTTACTGCCACTTTCAGATTCTAAAGATGAAATTTGCTTGAAACCTGATCTTGGTATTGGTTTCTGTTAAATTGGCTTCATCATAATGCCCAATTGAGACAACAAAAACAAGGAAATACCCTCCCCCAACTATATTATGCTCTGACTCATCCAACTGCTAAAACATAAACAAACAAAAAAAGTATTCATAAAAACATGATTTTGATAAACCACATTAATAATTGGATTTTTTTTTATTTTTTGCCTCTTTCACCTGTAAAAAGAACATCATTTAATTATGACCCTTGTGAACAGACACATTTCAGGAAGAAAAAAAGTAGCCATTTATTAAATATCTTAGTGAGCTAGACTAATGAGAAATAAGATTTATTTTAGAGAAATATTTTGGGCACCCTTAACAAACATGAGTTTTTCCATCAAAAGAGCTCAGTGGTCAAATGCTTGAATAAACCTAATATATCATTCTAGGAGACTCAAACTTCATGTGATCTTATTAAAGCCTCTGAGAAGTTTCAAGGTAAAGAAATTTCTAAAATTTGGTTTAACTTGGGTTTGCCAAAGTTTAGACTGTAGAATCTATTATGGGAGCAGAAATTAACATCATCCAGAATTGAAATGCAGATTACTATTTGAGAATAGTTCAATGTTAAGGGGCCTATTCATTGGGACAAAAAAAGTTTTCATTTTGTTTGTAGAGAGCATATAGTGATCCCTAAAATCAAAACAACTTGCCATTTCAAACGCTGAATGCTTTTGAGAGCTCTAGCTACCCATCCAGCTTAGATAATACTCACCGCCAGCAGCAGACGATCTCTTTCGATTAAATCAGCCAACTTGTATAATAGTCGTCCCCTCTCGGAAGCATCCATAGTACGCCACGGAGATCCAATCTGAAAAGCCTGTCTTGCGGCCTTCACTGCCTTGTCAACATCCTCCTGTAAGTCAACAGGAATTCAATTCAGTAGGCTAAACATATTAGGCAAGCAAATTTAATGCCAATAACCCTGTAAAATAGACTGTAGTGCCTCATAAGCAGGCACTGTGTCTCCATTATCCCAAAGTCTAACACATTGTGCACATTCAACTACTGTATGTTGGAATTACTCCTGCTGAATAATCTTTACATGATGAGCTCCACATACCTAGCACATGCTGGATTTCCTAGAATATAAATGTTTTATGATTTTAATAGTTGCTATCATCTGAGTGCTTGCCCTATTTCAAGTAATGTTCTGATGACTTTATACCTATTAGCTCATTTAATTCTCAATAATTTTATGGCACAAATATGTTCCCTGTTTTACAGATGAAGAAACTAAAGCAAAGAGAGAGGGGAGCTTTGCTCAAGGTTAATAACTAAAAGTGGCTGAACTGAGTTTTAAACGGAGCCCATCTGATTGTAGAATCTTTGCTGTTTACCACACATTATACTTTCTTAGTGACTGGGTTACAGGAATTCCAGGTCAAGATCAAGATCCAAAATAATGAATATCTTCCTTAGTCTCTGGTGACTCAACAGCCTGTCCACTTTCATGAAGAGCCTATTGAAGGGTGAATAAGAACTTTTCTTTGCTGTTGAAGAATAAACCTTAGAAACATGTGCTCATTCCTCTTGTGCAGAGGGAACAGGGCATAGAAATAGTGGAACTAATAGAGTAGGATGTGCATGTGACAACCTCTCATTTCCCAACTGGGTACAAAGAGATCCTTTTAAATCCCTAATCCGATAAAGAAGTCAGTTTCTTATTGAAGATGCATGGCTTAAAACTACATTAATTCAAGTAAAAGTCAAAGAGTAAAGTGACTCCACATTCAGTCTAGCCTCCTGGCCTTCACTCTCGTAGTGCCTTCACTCAATTTCTTTCTCTGTTGTGTTTTTCTACACCAGATATATTCTCTGGTTCTTTTGCAATTCACCTTAGTCATAAATATTGCCCTGACCACTCCACTCCCCTGCAGATGCCTGTTCAGACCTCTTCTGAGCTCTTACAGAACATACCTACTACTACTGCAAACACCATAAAGGAATATATCATTCCAGTGTTCTTTTGTACATAGAACTGGCCACTACATGGAATTGTATAGCTCCACAAATAGTGGCTATATTACAGGCCAGTAGGTTGCAATATTTTGCAGGAGACACAATTCCCTTTAAGAATTGGGGGAGAGAAAAAGTAATGACCCTAGATTTTTTTTAAAAATTGTACACAATTAAGCTAAATCCCATCTAAGGAGATATCTTCCCCTCAAATGGACCTCAAATTAACATCCTCCTCCTTAGGCTATATTCAATCAAGAAGACCCACACTTACAAGTCCGTGAATTAAAATACAAAAAAACTATTCTTCTAGTATTTATCACCAAAATAATATGATCTGGGGCAAGAGAGATATTTTAGAAGCACAATCTGGTCTGATTAAGTAATAATATTTACTGACTACAAGCAAAGATTCTTTCAGTGTAATACATCACACACTGGTATATCTCACTGTCTAACTTTTCAGAGAATGATGATATATACAAAATATATGTATTTATTGCCTGCCTTTCCTGAGAAATACATATACAGTGCATATTTGGGGCATTCAGTTAATCACATTGATTGCTTATATTTAGACATTGTTTCATGCCACACGTTCTAACTTTTTCCTAAATTTACAGAGCACTGTTTGAAAAAAAGAAAAAGCAAACCACAAAAATCTGAGATTGTCAGCATGATCTGTGGATACCAGAGCTTATAAAATACATGCTGGTCTGTGTTTAAACAGATCTGTATGACACAGCTTTCATTTGGATCTTTCTGTTCAGTGTCCTGCTATTGGTCTTAGCCAAATATGGGCTATCATAGGGATCTTGGCCTCCCAAAGGGATATGGAGAACTGGCTTCAAGATAAGTAATTCTCCCATATGGAAAGCACATCCCTAAAGAATGCTGCTATAAATAAAGATGTTCTTATGATTATGTCCTCTGGATCATGCGCCCCCTTTTCTCACATCTTATATGTAATCTTGCAGATGCAGAAATACAGTAATGTTAGTTAATATATAGTTTGATATGAAAACAACCCAGATTTGAATTCTGATTCCTCTTCATTAGCTGTGTAAACCTTGAGGCATCTAACCATTCATCCCTCTAGCTAAAGGTTTGATAAATATTCGACTCTGCAGCATTCTCATCATCCCTCCGCTAAAGACAGCAGAGGGAAGTAAGAAGATTGTCCTTTTGGAATATTCAATCGAACAGGAGAGACATACAATCAAATCACTACCCCAAAACATTATTATAAACCATGAAATACGTTGTGGCATGACTTCTCTAAGGTTCAGCTTTCTTTTCTTTAAAATCAAGGTATGTTGCTTGGTGTGGTGGCGTGTGCCTGTAGTCCCAGCTACCCAGGAGGCTGAAGTGCGAGGATCGCTTGAACCTGAGAGGTGCAGGTTGCAGGGAGCTGAGATTGCACCACTGCACTCCAGCCTGGGTGATAGAGTAAGACCCTCATCTCAAAACAAAACAAAACAAAAAAAAAAAAAAGAAAGAAAAAGAAAAAAGAAGAAAAGAAATTGGGGTATGTTACCTCACAGGGTTGTAATGAAGATTAATAAGATAACATTTAAACATTTTCTATGTTAGAACGTTATGTATTATTCAATGGTGGCAATTGTTACTGTTGTCCTAGCAGTCAAAACTTTAAATTTTAATATAACTCTCAGCAATTTCTCCCTCTCTCAATAGAGGGAGATTCACTCTGTTGCCTAGGCTGGTGTGCAGTGGCACAAACATGGCTCACCAAAGCCTAGACCTCCTGATGAGCCTCAGGTGATCCTCCCACCTCAGCCTCTGGAGTAGCTGGGACTACAGGAGTGCATCACCATGCCCATCTAATTGTTTATTTTTAGTAAAGGTGAGGTCTTGCTATGTTGTCCAGGCTGGTCTCAAACCCCTGGGCTCAAGTGATCCTCTCACCTCGACCTTCCAAAGTGCTATGATTACAGGCATGAGCCACCGTCTGCCTAATTTTTTTGCAGAGATGGGGTTTTGCCATGTTGTCAAAGCTGGTCTAAAATTCCTGGGTTCAAGCAACCTGGCTGCCTTTGCCTTCCAACATGGTGGGATTACAGGCACGCAGGGATTATAGGTGTGTATTGCTGCACCTAGCAAGTTCTAATGTATTTTAATCCTTCCTTTCAGTTTTCACTGCTCTGAACTATTTTAGGCCCTATTATTTCATATTGTCAATGCTGTCTCAAGTTCATTCTCTTCTCTCCTCAAACTATCTTGGCTACTATCACCAGGCTAATCTTCTGCAAATAATTTTATCTTATCACTTTGTCTTTCAAACGTTTACACCTGTTCCCTTTCATCTACAATCTCAAGGTCAAAGTCCTCCCTGGTTTTCAAGGCCCAGGATTTTCAGACCACATCTCACCTATCCAAACTTAGTGTTTACATTTTTTCTACTCTATCTGACCCAACTCCTTCTTACCTTTGTGTCTGTAATTCTCCTTGCCTAGAATATTATACCAGTATACTCTCTTACTTTCTAAATCCTATATATACTTTAAGACCCAGCTCAAATATCAATCTACCTAAAACCTTGCCAGACTAATCCAGCTTGATGATGGCTACTAGCTAAGAGCCTACTAAGCTCCAGGCACTAAGGAAAGTTCTTTAAAGCCCCATAGTTACTATTACTATTAAGTATCATGAGCCTTGGTTTATAAATGAATAGACTATGGCTTATGGATATGAAATCTAGCAGACAGTAGAATCAACCTTTGATCCCACATCTGACTACAAAATCTAGTTCTTACATCTCTGTAAGGCTGCCCTAATAATGACCTCCTTTGCAACAAATATATACTGCTATTTGTTTTATAAACTGTAATATTTCTTACAATTCTGGGTCTACAATGGGCAATAAATAAATTTTGAATAATTTGGTTACCTGTTTTATAAACTCATCATGTTGTACTGATTTTATATAAGGGGTGCCTTACATAATTCATTTAACTACATTGGCATTTACATAATAAATCATATTTTAATAGATTCCATGATACAACAAAACTTATACATTATTCAAAAACTATTAGACTTAAGAGTTATTGTTTTCTTAATTCCAGGACTAGCATTTTTTAAATTTTTATTTCAGAACTGGAATTTTCAGGGATATAATTTTTTAATTAAACAGAAAACAATTTGGTACATTAACTCAGATTTGCCACCATCAATAACAATTTTGCTTATAGAACTGAGAATGCTCCTTTTTTGAAGTAAGGGCCACAAGCTGAATGTAAAAAGACAGTTCAAATGATGATGAGATATCAAATGCCTCCTAAAGCACAGTTAAGGAAGGACTGAACTCTTCCATCACTCCCAGATGGTACATTTCCATATTAAATTCATTCAGAGATGGAGAAAATAGTTATCAGACCAGTTTTACTTTTACACCTGTCAAAGGCACTTACTTTAATGGACATTTACTTTTATCCCCACCAATTATTTGTTAGGTCATGCCTTAGTATTAAAAGCAGTTTTCAGGATTAGTCAATATAGCCTAAAAGAACCACTGAAGTGAAAAGAAAACAGTTCCCACCCACATCTGTACTTTGCTTTGTAACCTCCATTTGTTCTTGCCCTTCCTCTTTTCTTTATAATACCATTGAAAGGCGGTATATAGCCCATTGTTAGCCCCATTCTACTTACAAATTAAATCCCTAAAACCTCTTGGCTCATTATCTAAAGAGTCAGATACAGAATATTAGGTTTACTGTGACTATGTAATTTACTAGATTTGTACCTTTCACTAAGCAATGTCGGAGTTTACTATACATTTGTTGGCAAAATTGTGGGAACAGCAATAATTATTTAAAAATATGTTTTAAAATAATTCAAAAAAGAATGTGATGATAAGAGTGCTAGATGTTCAAACTGGTTTACCATGAACAGTTTATACCATAAACATTTTAGTTTTAGTAACCAGTTGACCAGCCAACTCAGTTGGCATTGTGACCTGATTTGAAGATTGGGTAGATGTTAATGAGCATCCTTGATCTCTTGGGTGAGCAATAGTAATTGTCAAGAAGCACAGAGCAAATCAGTGGCAACCATTTCTAAGGCTTCCAGTAAGATCATTAGCTTTCCCTTACTATACTTTAGGAAGGAGGTAAATCCCACAAACTTCACTAAGAAAAGTCCTCAGACTGCCTGACAAGGTTTCAACTGGAACTTTGGGCACAGAGATTTGTTTTCCTAATAAAATTAATCCCAGTGGCAAAGGTTGATGTTCAAGGCTCCAGAACTAAAACATCAATAATATTTTTCTGTTTGTTAGTTGCAAACTGCAAACAGATCTGGCCTTCCTCTTGAATGGAGAGAGAAAGTATATAGCTCTCAAGGGCTCACTCTGTCCTTGCCCTTTATTGCTTTTCTCACCTTCCCAGGCCTGCTAGAGCCACTCAAGCAACTAGAGGAACATTTGAGGTGGTGGTGTGTGGATCTCCTGAAGTCTCTGATAAAAGGCATTCATTCTTCTTTGAAAGGTGAAGAATAAATTTCTCTCTTATTTCTGGGAATGGCTTATAGGGCACAGGCTTCTGGGGCTCCTATAGACCTTGCCAGGGATGATCAGTATTTCTATGCCCAATTTTGGTTTGGTAGCATTTCAGAGAGGTGCAGAGTGATCACCACAGTACAGTTTTCAATCACTAACTTTCTTAGGTGTCAAAACTCTTTGACCCCTGTTAAATGTTAACGCTTGAGAGGAGATACAACTTAACAGCTTAACACTTTAGTTCAGTGGTTCAAGATGCATTCCCTCACCTCCTTCCCAACCAACAACATCAGCATTACCAAAGAATTGATAAAAAATGAAAATTTTCAGGTCCCATTCTAAGATTATTGCAGTGAAATCTAGGGGAAGGTGGGGCTCAGCTATCTGTGTTTTAACAAGCCTTCCTGGACATTCTGAGGCAGACTAAATTTTGAGAATGTCTGCCATAGCCAATAGTCAGGTTAGTACTAAATTCCTAAGGTGAGGAATGTGGAATATATGGAAATTCAACACTTGATGAAAAAGAAGACTATTTCATAGATTTATAGAATATACTATATCTATAGTATAGTATATCTAGCGAATATAGTATAGCATACTTATAGGATATACTATATCCAGAAACCAAGGATATAAATGAGAGATGCAGTGTTGATCTCTGCAAGAAGCATATTGTCTCAGACAAATTAACCTATAGCTGTATAATACAAAGGTTATAATACAGGAAAATACGATGTCCTATAACCACACAGAAGAGAGTAAGTCTGCTTGAGAAGGTTAGAGAAGGCTTTAAATAAGTATAAAACCCGGGCATGACTGAAGCTTTAGGATATGCCTGGCACCGTTGAAGAGCTCTATATATTTAACTCCTCAAGCATTTTCTATCTCCTCATTTTACATGAAAAAGAACAGAATCTCAAAGAAGGTTAAGTACAAACATTGAAAATCTATGCTCTTACTATAGATGGTGACTTGAACTAGGTCCTGAGGACTACACTGTGGACATGTACAGAGGCAGTGACTAGCAAGCAATTGTTGGGGATGGACACTGGGCGTGATGAAGTTGAAACTCTTAAGTTAATGGGGTGGCCTGGGAAAGAGGCCATAAACAAAGGTTGAGTAATATTATAAAGGACCTTTGTTTGTGCACTTTTTCCCACAGACAGTGAGAAGCAGAATGGAGAATTTATGCTTTGGTGAACTCTTCAGTATAAAGAGTAAATCTGAATCTGAAAGGCAGTGACATTTGTCATCATTCTATTTTGTTTCTACTTCTCAAATTGTTAACCCCTATGGTTGAACTCCGTACTCCTGTGGCTTGAGACTTCGGTCTTACTTGTTTTCATCGTACTGAAATCTGAACCAAGGGCCTCTCCTAAATCTAAAAGGGCCCCCTCAGGTCTGTCACTATCTTGGAATAAGTATCTGCATGGCCCAGTACGTTGAGATTTGTGATCTCATTTAATGGGGCTAAAGTAATGGAAAAGACTGGGCAGGAGACTGGCAGGAACATGTGATCGCTACAATTAACTAAAACACATTGTCATGAATAATATTATCCTTGGGTGTTGCTGACTTTAATTTCCCAGTAGTCTTTTCCTGCAGCAATAATAATAATAATAATAATAATAATAATAAAATAAAACATTACTTCTTTACAGAAATTTAAAGCTTGGTAACCGCTGGGCAACTAAAGAGCAGAAAAATCATTTCAAATTAGACTTAGAAACACTTACGTGTTCAGATAAATATTCTGAAGTTTTTTACTCTCCTCAGTCAGGAGGAGAATAAAAAGTTTATTTAATATTATGCTATCTAATTTTTTATTTTTTATTTTTTGAGATGGAGTTTCGCTCTTGTCACCCAGCTGGACTGCAATGGCGCGATCTCGGCTCACTGCAACCTCTGCCTCCCAGGTTCAAGTGATTCTCCTACCTCAGCCTCCCGAGTAGCTGAAATTACAGGCATGAGCCACCATGCCCAGCTAATTTTTGTATCTTCAGTAGAGATGAGGTTTCACCATGTTGGCCAGGATGGTCTCAATCTCTTGACCTTGTGATCTGCCTGCCTCAGCCTCCCAAAGTGCTGGGATATCTTACTTTCATAATAAGAACGACTATTTATTTATTTTTTTTAATGGAGCTTCACTCTTGTTGCCCAGGCTGGAGTGCAATGGCCCTATCTTGGCTCACTGCAACCTCTGACCCCCGGGTTCAAGCAATTATCCTGCATCAGCCTCCCCAGTAGCTGGGATTACAGGAACCCACCACCATGCCCAGCTAATTTTTGTATTTTTAGTAGAGGTGGGGTTTCACCATGTTGGTCAGGCTGGTCTCAAACTCCTGACCTCAGGTAATCTGCCCGCCTCGGCCTCCCAAAGTGCTGGGATTACAGGTGAGAGCCACTGCGCCCGGCCAACCCTATCTTACTTTCATAATAATCACGAAGTGAAGCAGTAGCCCTACTAGGCACAGGTTATAGTGTCAGAGGAACAGCATTTTAATGTTGAGGTTATTACTTATTAGCAATGTCACCTTGAGTAAATTACTCAGCCTTTCTACTCTGCCATCTCATCATTGTTTGTAAAAATGACTCAAAATAGTACCTGCCCTATAGGGTTGCTTTAAGTTTTAAATGAAGATAGCGTTTAGAACTTGAGAACAATTTTCACTAAATAAAAATTGGTTTTTGTTGTTCTATTATTAGCTGGAAAATAACAACATTTCTAATTTGTTAGTCAATTTAAGTTATTCTATAATTTTTACAGGTGTTGAATATTAATGCAGTGATTTTTAATAAAATAACTTAGTAATATATTGTTCTAAAAGTTCTATAATAACTTTTAGTTTTATCTAGCAACATAAAAAGAACAATTTCATATGAATAAAGGATTTCTCTCCTTTTTCCTTTTCTTTTTTTTTTAGGCTGGAGTGCAGTGGTATGATCTCAGCTCACTGCAACCTCTGCCTCACGGGCTAAAGCGATTCTCCTGCCTCAGCCTCCTGAGTAGCTGGGGTTAGAGGCATGTGCCACCATGCCTGGCTAATTTTTGTATTTTTAGTAGAGACGGTGTTTCCCCATGTTGGCGAGGTTGGTCTCGAACTCGTGACCTTAAGTGATCCGACTGCCTTGGTCTCACAAAGTGCTGGGATTACAGGTTTGAGCCACAGCGCCCAGCTGAAGATTTCTCTCCTTTATAACCTATGATCAATCCCTTCTTATATAGTCTGTAAAATAAATATATATACTATTTCAATTGAAAATAAAGGAAAATGATGTGAAAAAAATCACCATGACACCCAGAAGCACAGGTTTATCATTATTACATAACTACAGAGCATTTTTTTTTTTTTTTTGTAACAAGGACAACTTAGACAATTTTCCTAAGCTGCCCCAGAAACCATATTTTCATGGCATGTCTTTTGGAACTTGCAATGGGTTTCAGGAGCTCAGAATGGCAAAAAACCAAGAAACCTGGCATAAAATGAAACTAGTGTTCAGAAACTCACCTTATCTCCTTCTTCTACCTGGCAGAGCTCCTCCTCAGTTGCAGGATTAAAGACAGGAAATTTCTTGCCACTCACTGAATCATGCCATTCATTGTTTATGAAGATCTGTAGAGATGAAGAGAAAATACATACAAGGCGCTTAAATATGCAGCAAATTTTGGAAATTTTCATAAACTTAAACTAAAGCATTTCACCATGCCTAAATGATGCACATCTCTTCACCTCTCAAAACTTTCTGGCTGTTTAAGACATTTTGTGTTCACATGCATAGACATGTACTAAAATGAAGTACATAATGCTTTTAAGTTTAAGGTATGCAATCACTTCAACACTAGAAAATACATACTGGAGAAAACAATCTAGAAAACAATGCTTTTACCTGAAATGGCCATGAATTTGAGGCAAAAGCAAAGGCTTTTGTGGGCTTGGTCTTTATTAATGATTGCTTCTATTTTCCACTTTAAATTCTGAACATCCTCATTTTGGGCTACTGGTGATTTGGAATCATAAGAGATTATTTTCTAATCCTTTAATGTTTTAAAGTTAAAAAAAGAATTTTGCTAAAGGATTCTAAAAGGAGTTCACTTAGAGAAAATTAGCTAGTCACATTGTTTCATTGGCTTTTTAAAAGCATATGGTTTTATTCTCCTTTTCAAAAGATTACCTGGTAATTTCGTTGTCTTCAGACAAAATCAGGAACAAGATTTCTTAATGGTAACTATGAGAAATAGACATGCAACTAAAGAAACAGTAAGCACTAAAAAATATGGAATTTTGTGGCTCACGCCTGTAATCCCAGCACTTTGGGAGGCCGAGGCGGGCGGATCACGAGGTCAGGAGATCGAGACCAAGGTGAAACCCCGTCTCTACTAAAAATACAAAAAGTTAGCCGGGCGTAGTGGCGGGCGCCTGTAGTCCCAGCTACTCGGGAGGCTGAGGCAGGAGAATGGCGTGAACCCGGGAGGCGGAGCTTGCAGTGAGCCGAGATCGCGCCACTGCAGTCCAGCCTGGGTGACAGAGCGAGACTCCGTCTCAAAAAAAAAAAAAAAAATATGGAATTTTGTCTGTGTGTACTATAAAATAGAAATACTTAAAAGCATCAGTATGTCATTTAAAACATCTCAGTTTTAACTTTCATGTCACTGAATTTGTCTTTTCTTGAGGAGCCAGCTTTCACATTTCTAATTATTTGAAATATGAAAACAATCATAAATACAGTCTTGGATAGTATATAACTTTCTGTTAGACTTATGACAAGATGGACTAGTTTATTCGATTTTGAATCAGAGGTAGCTAACACAGGGAGTAAAGGAAGGTGACATATGTGCTGGATTATAACATATATCCTAATTCAGACATCCCTTCTTACTGGATATCTAAAGATAAGTTATTAATAGTTCAACCCCGAGGGAGAATGTAATGAAACACTCCTCCAAGGTTTAAATTAGCTACTATGCTAAATGCAAATTACTTATTTATTAAAAATTCCCCAGTGATCACTAGCATAGCTTAAAATTCTATCAGAGTAATAAAATGTATATTACTATGTATCCCTAAATGCCTGAATGTAATTCATTCTATATTCTGTGATTTATTATTTAGACAAAATATACTTCCCTGGTCTCCTCTATACTTCCATTGGACAATTTGTCACTTTTTAAATAGTCATTTTTAAGTGTCTGCCTTCCATCAAGGGCTGTGTATGGTTTTCCAGTCTATCTTCAGTGTCCAACAACCCTCAAGCAATTTTAGCCTCAGTAAAAAATTCTTGAATAACTAACTTAATTGAATCAAAGATCTATAATCCATCAGCTACTCATGGATAAGATCTATAATGTTCTGCAAATGAATACTCTATGACACTTGTGATTTCCTACAAAATGGGGAAGAGGATAAGCCGTCTTGTTTGCCCATTCATGCCAATATAATTTTCCATACAAGAAAACAGCATTATTTCCATACAAGAAAATTATCCTGTATAGTTAGAAGCATTCAAAGGAATTGTAGTACTAGCCTGAAATTGATGGTAAAACACATGGGCATGCCTAAATAAAGGGAAAAGGGGCCCAAAGCTGTTCAGATGAAGAGACTAGATGTGCAAAAATACATATATGGGGAAATGAGAAAGATGGAAGAAGTATCAAGAAACCCTATCAGATTACAGAAACAAGATTAACTGAATACAGATGAAGACCATAAAATTCATTGTATTATCTTTTGGGAAAAAACACTAGGCTCTTAGATCAACTTGAGGAAAAATAAATTCAGATCAAAGTGCTGATTTGCCCAACGTCTCTTAGAGTGAATCAACACTCTAGCTATCAGAAATACATTTTACAGAATCCCATAATTATTCTTAGAGTGTTTCCATTTATGCCCTTACAGCTTAGTATTTTTCTTCTCAAGGGATGGCTGGGAAAGAACTTAATCAACTTGTCCCAAACTCAGCTCACTGTCATCTCTAGCTTTATGCTGCTCTCACCCCAAAGTTCTAAAGCTTGCTCATGCACACTGTCCCTCAGCCCTCTCTCTCACACACTTTCCTTCTTCTGTTAATGACACAAATAATCCCTAGGTACCCTTTTGTATCACTTTGTTCTATACAAGTATAAAAAAGCTTTCCCTGTTCTCTTTGCCCCCTACCTCTGCCTAATTAAAATTTAATTTTCACCTTGTCATCATAATCTTCCTCAGATTCTATCTACAGCCCTCCTCAGAATACTTTAGTGATCCTCTATTGTCAGACTGCTTAACATGGCACTGGAGGTGGTTCACGATCTTGCCCCAACGTGCTTTTCCAGTCTTTTGCCCTACCATTCCCTCAGTTTACCCTTTGTTCCAGCCTCATTCTACTGCCTCAAACACCATGCTGTTTTTTGCAGCATGCTTTTATTCACACTGTTCTTTAGACTAGAGTTCCACTATTTTCTTCTATTTTTACTTCAAATTCTAGCTTACTGCATCATCTCCTCATGAAGATTTGACTAGTTGCTCCAATTGAATTTAATCTCTTTTTTCTTCTTTCCAACATAACATGTTAGTATCCTACTGATAAATTACGTATGTTCTGCTTTGTGTTAATGTTAGATATCTACATATCAGCCCATAAAATTCCAAACAAAAAACTAAAGATATTGCGATACCTGCCGTAGACTTTTAAATCAGTCTTTCAAAACCTGCATCAGATTTATTCACTTGGGAATTCTGCCTTCTCTCTGCCTAAAGATTGTATTACCACCTTAGATTTTGTACCTCTAAACTAAGGGAACACAGATCTCATTTTGGCAGAGACCCAGAATTTCACCCTTCTACAATGTAATTTCATTAAAAATAAAATAAAACAACATACAGAATCAATTACATTTTGCTAGGCCTGTGGTCGGACTTTCTAGTTCTCGCCCGAGTCCTCTTATCCTTAGGTCTGTGATAATCTGTGGTTTCAAGTTCTCAATAATATGCTCTCAATATATTATAGCTTATTTTACTCTCTTTACACACTTTTTGGTAAAAGAATTATTACAGTATGTATGTACCATCTAGTTCCATGATCAGAATTTGCATCTAAGCTGTACATAAAACTGCCACTTTAGATTAAAGCCAGTGAATGTTTTGTAAATGAGCATTAACCTGAAGTAATAACACATGTTTATCTGGCAGCCTGCAGGCAACTGAAGAGATCAGCTGTAGAGGACCCCAAATTACCAGCACTGTTCTGCATTATTCAGTTTTAACCTTTAAGACAGGAGGACACTGTGAGACCAACTTGTGTTTGAACTTGTGTTGACATTTATATAATCATGATTAGTAACTTTTGCTTTATCAGAAAAGTGTTTGTCCAATAATGAGTAAATACTTGAGACATAGTCTGGCAGTTATTGTGGAAAAATGAGAGATGAGTTAGCCATGGCCTCTGCTCTCAGGGGCTTATAATCTAAGAGGAGAATGTATTCATATCAAGAGCAGCCAGTACAGAATTAAAGACTGTGGAGCAAAATGGCCAAAGCAGTGGTGTTGTCAATAAATGGTGTAGACGGGCATAGGCTGAAAGAATGCTTCTTTGAAGGATGGAACTGGATTGGTGGAAAGAAGAAAAAAAAAAAAAGAGTAAAGTGGGGGACAAATCTTTGGAGGTTTGTAACACAGTAAACAGAGCAGCTCCCAACAGAATGGAGTTGCAGTGGACATAAGTCACAGATAAGGCCTGACATTGAAAATAAAGTCAATTTGTGGCAGATCCTGATCCCCAGAGAAAGAAGTTTAGGCTCTATTCTGGATATAAAAAGGGAGAGAGACCAGATCAAATGGATGTTTAGGAATACTGATTTTAAAGCACCCCAAGTGGATTTGAAGTAGACCAACCAGAGTCCAAGAAATTAGCCTTGAGACTAATTTCATAATCCTATCATAAGGTCACAAGGTTTTGAAGGAGAGTGATGTAACAGTGCAGTCTACAAATTATGAATTATGCCATTCTCCCACAAACAGAGGCGTTTCAGCATGAAAAGGGAATTTGGCATAGGTAATGTGATGACCTAGATTATTAGAAGGCCAGGTATTGCCCAGTCTTTTTCTTCCCCTTAGCTACAGATAATTTATTCATAGGGCCTACCTCAAATACGTTTTTTTTCTGTTTTAATTATAGGAGCTTTACATTGGGCATTTGCCTTCCAGCTCACTGTGTGACCAAATGTTTTTGTATAATCACTGTTCCTGTAGTTATATTAATGGTTATATGGAGAAGTCTAGGCTAATGAATGTTTGTTATAATAATTATAAAATTTACATTAGGCTTGTTGAATGTTCTATAATGGTGACAATCTTATTTTCCATTTGTTTTTTGCCTTTAGCCAGCTTAGAGGAAAAGAGATGATACTATAAAAGTAAAATATTCTTGGGTTCTATGTAACCATTATATATTAACTCAATTCTAATTATGAATTTTGGACTTAGGTGACTTTTGAATAATATATATGTAAAGTAGACATCAACCTTCAGTTTGCAATATTGATTGGAAATTATAAATGCCTATGCATACTCTTGGACTTCAAGTACTTTCTATATGGGGAAGCAATCAATAGAAATGTTGAGGCAACTTAGAAATGGATTTTTACACTTCAGATTTTAGATATGCCACATTTTAAGAAATGCATCATTTTACCTTTGATAAACAAGTAGCCATTTCCTGGATTCAACTGGTGTCCAAGAATTAGTCATAATTGTGAAAAAAATTGCCTTTCCAGAGTAAAAGTTATTATGTCTTAATGAATTGTAAAGCTACAGTTCTAAATAAATAAGCATAATTTTCTCAAAATATTTCTGGCTTGGATAAAGCTAGTTTTGACTAGTGGCAAAATAAAGCCCTATTTGCCTTATTTGCTGATATGAGATTTTGGAGTCCGTGGGCTAAAGTGGGGAGCCCCTGACTCCTTGCAAAAGATACTCAGAGTGCCTTAAATTAATATTATCTCGGCAGGGCAGCGACTGGGCCAGCAGCCCTAGACTCTGTAAAGGAAGGCAATACTTTCTTGGTGGGAGAGAGATTTTAAGAGATCACATTTTCAATGCACAAAGAATTTCTTTTAAGATTTTCCAAACGAGAGGGAGGGTGATGAGAGTCCCCATTTAATGTCATCCATGTGAATTTTCAAACTTGAGAACTGAGTCACAGCACAGGCTGCATGGGTGGTGGTGTGAACCTGTGGAGATTGGTGTGTGCTGTAAATGTGTCAACCTTTTCTCAGCTTAGGAACCTACCAAAGTACTAAAGGCCGCTGGGAGTCAGGGAGTATGAGATCGGGGATGAATAATGAGGAGGAGAGACTGAACAAAAGTCAGGTGGGGTGTTAAACATTTAAAAGAATCAAAGCTGGATCTCTGGCAACTGCTTTGCACCCTAACCCCGAGGCAGGAAAGCAAAACGTTGAGACTCAAAGTTAGAAAATGTAAAAGGAAATTAAGGAGGAAATAACAAAGGGAAAGAAAATTTTTAACTGTCATCAAATGAATGAAAACAAAATGACAGAATGACCAAAACAAAAAATAGGAGAAATAAAATTTTCCTTTCATTTGCTTTAAATTATAGTCTGACTTTAGTAACGTGAGTATATACTCTTTTTTCTTGTTGTTTGCAAAACCCCGTCAGCCTTTTCAATTGTGTCAGGGAAAGAGAAAAGATGCCACAGCATTTGTTTTGAGCCACTCCATCACTGTGTCCTAGAGATGATAACAAAACTTGTCAGCAACTTCTGTACATCATATATTTTCTGTATCAGAGTTAAGACGTAGAAGCGATAGAAAGTTCTGCCCATTTTTAGCAGTGTCAAGACCTAGTAATAGAATTGCTCGCATGTAAGCCCTCTTCCTTCTAAAAGAATGCCAAATATAAAGCATAATTCAGTAGTTATTTGTATTCCTTTGACATCTAAAAAAGTATCGATAGAGCAGTGGAAATAGTCAGTGGAAATGGGACCTGGGTTGGGGGAGGGAACGGTTCAGGCAAAGTTTTTAGAGATGTGAGATTTGTGCAAATTCCCCAGTGAACAAATTTCCATTAGTAAGTCAAACATTACAATGAATCAGGTAGAGATAATATCAGAAAACCCAATATTAAAAACACTTCACATCCTTCTCAAGCAATGCTTCTAAGTTTGTGGATACTTTTGCTATATACATCTATACACCCAAAACATGTCAGCGTCAGGAAAACCAGTATTACACAGATTTACTTTTCTGATTTATTAGATTTTAAGTAAGGGTTTGTGAAGCAATCCTTGCTCAAATTCTTTTGAACATGGTTCTATGTTGTCACTTACACTTGGTAAACATATAATGTATCCCCTGGCTATAGTTATAATAGCATCGTGATAAATCAAACCAAAGTGCACCCCCCCACACCACCATCCCAAGCCAGATAATTGCTATTTTCAGATATCTCTGTTTGATGTCTGTATTTCTATGAGATTTATTTTATGCTGATTTGCAACATATCATCCTATACATTATCCATGCCATTTCAGAGTCATTACCTTTACTTTGGGTTGGTCTTCAAATGAGTTATTTTTCATATTCTCTAAGAGTGTTTCCCTCATTCTGGCAAGTATGTAGTGACAAATTCAATAGGTTAAAGTCCCTGTTACAAAGTTATATAAAGAGTTGTACTGAGAGCCCTTATGAAATGGGGACAATACCCTCTCTTAGGACATGAGTTCTTTACTTTAGAATTGTTAATTCCATTTTCTTACAGTCAGGCAGGTGCCAGAAAACAAAACAACTTGCCAAGACAGCAGTCCTCAGAGATGAGCTAAGGTATTGCATTCTAAATATTAGTAAATGATTATCTCCCACTATTAAAATCAATGATTGGTTCTGTCACTGGTTTGTGGCCATCATCATGTTTCTGCTTAGCTCTGGCACTTTCTGAAAGGAAAGTTTCTGATGTGGCTGAGTGCGGGTTTCTGGAAGAAACTGGAAGCTCTATTGTGAAGTAACTGGAAGGTGGTTGCTGCATTGAAGTTATAAGGCTCACTCACCTAAAACTTTTAGACCCTTGCTGCTGGTCAACAGACATTTTGGTAGCATCAGCAAAAGCTGAAAGACTGTTAAGAACACAGAATCTCAGACTTCAGCCTAGATCTATTCTTTCAACCACAGTAAGGAATGAATGATAAAAATGCAGTAATAGGTGTGAAAACAGTTGTTAGAGCTAATTGGGAAAGGGGGATAATACCCTCTTCTCTTAGGATATGTGTTATTTACTTCAGATTTTTTTCTTGATTAGGTTTTCTTGAGTGAGCTTCTAGTACTACTGGTTTTGATATTTAAGGAAAAAAGGATATCATGTGGGAAAGCATCAGATCCAAGATAAAAAGATTTAGAATCCAGTTTATTCTACTTTTGCATTTTAAGAGCTATGTGACCTTAAGTCAGTCATGATCTCTGAGCTCGGGCTCCTCAGCTTTGAAATGGGACTCTGCTAACATCTTTTCTAGCTCCTCCCAGTGGTTAATGATGAGCCTCAAATGAGAGAAATATATGAAATCAGTTTTGAGCTGTGATAAGCAGTATAAATATAACTTACATTGAGAACAGAATGATCATATAATTCTAGGAGTCATCTTGGGAAAGAGAATCAAGGAGAGAAAGGACTAAGTAGTTAATAAGTGCCAGCCACATTCCACAAATTACCTCACTTAATTCTCACAGCCACTTCCCAAGGTAGTCATTCTCATTCCCAATTCACAAACAGAGGAACTGAAGCTCCAGGGGATGAGAAGCTTGGCCAAGGTCATATAATTAAATACATAGAATAGCTGGAAATTGAAGCCAGGTTTAGCTTGTTCAGTCACTGCACCTTGCAGCCAGTCAGCTATTTTTTCACCTGCCTCCAAGCCCAAAGCAAACAAAATATTGCTTCAGTTGGAAGGAAGTTAAAAACATTTCCCAAGTGAAAGCAGCATCACAGCACGATCAGCTTTGCCTTGAACATAAGTCCTCTCCTGTTTTAAGCACCTCTCGGTGATTTTCCTCAAAATCCGCCAGCCGATCTGGCCCCAGCCTGTATTTCAGTTTCGTCTCATCCATTCTCTCCCTTATTCACTTTACTCCAGCCAGATTAGCCTTTGGATAGTTCTTTGAGCATAACATGCTCTTGTCCTCGGGGTCTTTGCATGTGGTAAGACCTCTGGATCTTTGTTCTTCCCCACTCTTGGCCACCTTATTCTCTACATCCCTCAGGCTTACCTTTAAAGCACCTTCCTAAAAATCCTCATCAAAAGCTCTTCTACTCATATTCTCTCAGATTTCAGTTCTTTTGCTTTAAACATTTATCCTAATTTCTGATTAAAGCATTCTCTTATTTTCTGCCCCACACTATTCCACACACCTTCCAGGAATAGAGGCTGCATGAGACGTGGATCATATTAGCCCCCTTATATCATGAGAACTAGCATAGGGCACTCGTTCAAGGCCTTGTTAAATAAGAGGAAGGGAAATATGGGAGAAACGAAAAGCAAAAGGGAGAAACAAGCAAAGGGGACAAAGGAGGTATTTGGAAGTTCATGTAGCTGAATTTGTTTGTTGTAAGAATTTAAAGAGATAATCATGGGGGAAAAGAAGCACTTCAAATCGTGCCTGGGACGTATTATTCAATGATTCATAACTCTTCTCCATTGAAAATATCTCTTTAACCCAGAAGGGTTAAACAAAACCAGAAATCTAGGAAAGCAATCTCCTACTCTAACCAAAATCGATTCCATAGGAGTTGAAGAAACGTAGTTCACGCAGACATTTCACATCCATGTCAAAGTCTTCTGCCTCATAGCCTCTCCTAGCCCAAACGTCACATTTTCAGTCAAAGCAGAAAACCTATTTCCTTTCAATTTCCCTATTGTTCTCTTTTTCTAAGTTGGCTGCAAACTTTCTCTTGTTGGCCTGGGAACAGCTGAGCAGCAGCTGGAAAGACCATGGTAATCAGCAATGGGCAAATGAAAGTCAGGATGAAGAAGGATACAAGAGGATTCTGGCAAGTCAGTGTCCCAGAGTAGTGGAATTGACCTTAGACAAGTCTCTTGCTAGTGTGTTAGCTCAAACTGCCAGCATTGGCAGTGTAGCTTTGTCACTTACTTGTTGTGTAACTTTAGTAAGTTACATAGCCGCTCTGTTCCTCAGTTCCCTGAACTGTGAAACAGCAATACTAACCTCCTCATAGGGTTATTATGAGGATTAAATAAAATCATTGTCAAGAACTTAAACAGTCATGGCAGAGTAAGCACAATAAATTTTACCTATAATTATTTATTGTGTGTGTGTGTGTGTGTGTGTGTGTGTGTGTATGAGTAAAATGTCATTAGCTGATGAAGGTCTTTTGTAGCATGAACAAACCATGGTTTAATAAGTGAAGCTTACTAATTAAGTTAAACATTTTGGCGTTTGAATTCTGTCTGAGAATGCTTGTCTTCTTGAATTTCCTATTTCCTTTTTATAAAAAAAAAAAAGAAAAAAGAAAAGGTAAAACAACAATATTGTGAAGGGAGAATGGCAAACAAAGTTACCGAATCCTGTAGGAGAAAATTTTTGATCCCTGAAATCTTGGAAGACCCTTGGAACTTCACTCTGATGCAATCTTTGTCAGATGGGACGTGACTGTACAAAAAAGAGTGACAGAAAAGCTAGGAGAAGACGTGAGGAATACTTGTGGGAAACAGGTCTAGGAAAGGTTGGGTAAAAGGGAAAATTCTGGAAAAACTGGAAAGGATTCAGAAAAACAGAACTAGGATCACTAACGTTAAATCATTTCCCATGTCCAGGCATTATTTCAAGGGCTTTGTATGCATTAAGTTCGTTTAATACTTTCATCGACCTTAGAAAATAGGTGCCTTTATCATCCCCATTTTAAACATAAGAAAACCAAGGCAGAGAGAAGTAATGTAGCTTGCCCAATGATCACATAACTTTCAAAGAATCTCTTCATTTAAAGGCTCAATAAAATGGAAAATGTGGGGTTCATTTAGAGTTGGAAAGAGGAGTAATGAGGATAAGGATGGGATACGAGTTCATATTAGTGAATTTATAACGATGTTTTTGAGGTTTTAAATTCCAAAAGCTTTTGTATAATTTTAGAAAGCCTTTCTTAAACTCTGATCTCTCTTTAATCTACCCCAACAAAGAAATAATCAGACTGTACTAGAAAATAAGTCATAAAAAGATATGCATCAATAAATTCTTTTGTTTGGGTGAAAAGCAGTCCCAAGCTTGAGAGTATGTAGCTTTTCTATCGTAGTTGTAATATTTTTTTTTTACTCAACCCTGTCTTTTCTCTCCAACTTGTCCTAACAACCAATATACTTCTAGCTATAATAATAATAAAAAAGGACATTAGAATAGTAACAGAAAAATAACACAAGACTTCAGGGGCTGGTAATAGAAGATAATTCCTCAGACACTATAAACTCCTTGCTTACTTGGTTTGTAACCAGGGAACTTATTATAGTTAATAACCATCATTTTTTTTAACTCCTCTTGCAAGAGCAAATTCAATCCAATTCTTCACTGGGACATAGTAAAAAAAAAATGCGAAGGCATTTGAAAAAGTTCACCCATTTAGATTTAATTACATACATAACTGGTGTCCTCCCAAGTGTGAAAACGCTGTAACCAATAAATTAAACAATAAAATGTTATCTGAGCAGAACAGATTTATATAGAAGATGCATGAGAAATCAAAATTCACTGACTTGTTTGGAGTATTTTTACCCAGAAAAGTTCTTAAACACAGAGCAAAAAGCCTGCTCTTTGAGTCTTGCCTTCTTTTGGACACTTAGGTCAGTCACTTTCCCTAGAGGGGAGTTGTTGCACAGTGACTTCGAAGTGAATAGGTTTCAATCTCAAAATCATCTCTCTGTGTTAAGGGTTCATTAGGTCTGTTAGATTTTTAGGACCATCTCATTTGTCTAGTACCGCTTCTTACGTGCTTAATTAATTACTACTAAGTGAAGCTTAATTCAGCAGGAAGGTTATTTACATTAGAGCTTCCTTGAAATACACACACAAGGAAGACTTTGCAAACTTCTGCAAAGCCAAAGGAGTGGGGAGACAGGGGCATCCAGACTACCAAAATATCTTCCTAGGCAGTATCATTAAAAAAAAAAATCCCATTAATAATAGTAATACAATAATCTAAGCATTGTCAACAATTTTGAGCTTCATGAAATGTATTTTTAAATGTATCTACTTTCAATTGAAATTTCTTGTGAATGACAAACTTGGAATAAGAAAATGAGGGAGACTGGACTCTTGCAATCTTTTGGACATACCTTTGCCAAATGTAAATTGTTTGAGGGTATGGATTTACTGCATTTTTCATGCTACCATTTGTAGTAAAACTAAATGGAAAAAATCTTTCCTCTTTAACAAAACCTCGTGATAACAATACCTTAAAATACACTTCATAGCTGCTGGTCAACCATGTTAAAGGCACAATCTGATCTCTGCTGCTACTTTCCTGAAGAAAAGAGCCAATCAGCTGAGCAACTTCCTCATTTGTTGTGCTTTATGAAAATGAAAATGCAACAGTCCTTGGGATTTCAAAGCCATCCATGGTTACAAGTAAGGAAATAAATATATAACAGTGGGGACTTTTACTTTATCATTAAATTATAATGCCCTTTGTTTTTCTGTTGGCTAATTCAGACAGCAAAATGGCTCTCCCTTGATTTGCAAGAGTTAATTTCTTACCATACTTTCTGCATCACACCATAAAGATAACTTCAAGTAATTTTGGTTAGATTGTGTTTTATTCATTTGTTTGTTTTGGAGTTCTAGGATCTGACAGGAAAGCAGTGTGAAACGGCAAAGTTCAGAGTTACTCTCAGAACGACTCAAGCAGGATCCATTTCCTAGTTCCCCCCAGCTGTGGATTTTAAAGTCTGGATCTAGCTCCTGCTCTTGTTTCTCTAAATATTTATCAGTTAACAATTACACATCTGCTCCAATGGCAACAAACTTGGCTGAAGAAATAATGCTTTTCTTCCCCCCACCAAAATATGCAAAATAATGCAAGTCCATCTGAAGATTTTCGAATCCAATTATCAGACTTAAGTCCCCCTATTTTAACACTCATTTTATTAAACATATTGGAAAGTTATGTTATTTCAGTATGCTCTCTTTCTCCTTGTTTGCTTTCTATTGTTCCTACTCGTTTGGTTCTTTCCAGTAAGCTTCTCTAGTGAGTATTTTGCTCTCTTATCATACATGCCGGCTATAGTGAAGTTGATAGAAGTGCTTAGTAAAGTCCTCTGAATCCTGGTATAAGAATCCTTTCACACAGAAGAGAATTCCTTTCGCTTGGAAATATTTTAAGAAATAAATTTATGAAAGATTGTCTGATATGATTTAGATCATATTTGATCAGGACACTAAACTGAGACCTGCATTTTGCATGCCTTTTATTTTTATATTTGCAAAAGGCTCTTTACACAAGTTTACTTAAATTGACCTTTAATGCTTTACATAAATGCAGTTTTTGCAAACCCGAGTCAAAGCAGAAAATAGAAGTTTTACTCACCTTAGTATATTGAATCTTCAAATCGGTGAGTAGGACAGGTAAGTCTGGCGTGCCTGAGGATGACATTTCTGATTCGGCTCCTGGAACACAGGTGACTGGCTCAGCAATTTGGTTCTGATAGAGCACTTGGCTTTATTTGTTCCTTTTTTATCTGCACGGGCTAAAGTTTATTTGCATACTCGGATACGATTGGATGAACAAACTCAGAGCAAAAAAAGAAAACGACACTACTTATTTGTAACACCTAGGGCAGGAAGCCTTTGACTTTAAACTTAAATCCTTAAGAAACCAGTGCTCCAGCATCGAAGTTGTACCTGGAGACAGTGCACTATTTGCAGATGAATTAATTTACAAAGCCGAAACCTGTGATAAGTGTATGCAGCAGCTGCTCTGGCCACTAAGGCCAGTTATTATTTTTTTGACTTCTCATGCTTTTTAATGCTACTATGTAACTTTCTGTTCTCTGACAGACTTGGAATCAGAGAATTTGAGGATTGAAAAGAGTCTAAAAGGGCACTTGTTCTCAGTAGAAGCTGGTGAGCAGAGAACCCTGGCCAGGTGTCTTCAGGACAAGGCTTTCAGGAAATCAGTCCATCTCCCAGAAAATCAAGGTGCTGTTTGGGGAAGAAAGGCCCTTTATCTACACCCTACCCTAAGTTAGTTTTAAAATATCGTATCAGTCTTGTGTATTTTCAGTGCTGGGTAAGTAGACCTACTGTGATCTCAGAAGCCCTAAATTATCTTTATTTTCTATATGTGAACAGAAAAGCCAGCAGGACTTTTAGGGAATTCGGAACACACTGTCACACACAATCACCACAATTAGAAATATGGCAATATCATCTATTAAAACTCATTTAAAATGAAAGTAATCCTGGTTTTGGAAGTTGTCTGTATTTATCAATATAGGCAGCGTACAAAGGCTAAATTTAAGCAGGGCTTCCAAACAATTCAAGTTCTTAAATTAATGTTTAGCTGAAGGACAATTTTTTAAACAGTGTTACTCCCATTTTAAGTACAATACTTTATTGTATTGTAGCTCTAGCAAACGTTACAATAGGAACAAGATAAAATACTTTGGATGCTCTGATTATGAAGAATCAACCAATTTTTTTTTCTAGTGAAACTTGCCAATTCCCCTGAATATGGGACTTACATACGGAAACTAAAAATTTCTGAATTGTTTGCCCAAATCAGGTGCAGCACTTATTTCCCTTTCTACCCTCATTTCATATCCCCATTTTAGAGACATACAGAGGGTGAGTAGCTTACTTATGGTCACAGATCTATTAGTGCAGGACCAGAATTTCATTTCAGGCCAGTCTGACTCCCAAACCTGGGCTCTTATTTCTGTTTACTATTTCTGCCCTATTCTCCACAAGAGAACTCCTACATGGGTTCAAGCATCAACTGCTTTGGTTTTCTCAGTGAATAGTCACCCTTACAGGTATTTAAACATAACTTCTTATTCATCTAAGACAAGAGTTTGCAAAACTTTTTCTGTAAATATTTTCAGCCTCTGGGCTGGATGGTTTCTGATATAATTTACTTATATAAGAAACTGTAGATGATAGGTAAATTAATGGGTGTAGTTGTTTTCCTATAGAACTTTATTTAAAAAGACGGAAGGCAGGCCAGATTTGGTGCACGAGCCAACTCCCTAGATTCTAAGGCAATATCATTCCCAATGCCTTTGACTCCCCCGTGTCTCATGTTTGAAGACCAGATAGAAACTTCTGTGTTCTTTCAACATTTCTCTGTTTCTTTCTTTTTGGAAAGTCTAATTGTTTTCTCTCTCAAAAATGTGTTTTGAGTTAAACGCACAATTACACAACAGCTGTTACATAACTTGAGAGTGGTGCTCTGGCCATGCCCAAACAGCTGTGTTTTGCTGCTTTCTTCTCCCAGAGTCACAGTTGTTTGTGGATTCAAATACTGGTTGATTTGATGTCCAGGCGATGAAAGCTCAAGGCTTCATAACATACTTGGCTTGTCATCTCACTTCTTATATGATCATTCTCGATTGTATTTTATTGGATAATTATGTAAGAACAGTCCCTTTATACCAGGCATTCCTGAATGTAGGCAAAAGGAGTTGCTTTGGAGACAGGTTACCACACCTGCCCATTTAATTTCAGCAAATATTTACTAAGTATCATTTATGCATCCATAATTCTTTAGCCTTAACCTCACTTAAGCAGATCTTTTCTGCCTAGAAACCACAGGGCCTGAAACCTATATTTTTGAGGTAAGCATCATCCTGCCCTGAGAGCTTATTTTGTAGAATAGCATATTTCTGGGAATTGCTGCATATGAGGAAAAGATTTCATCAGACTACTTCTATCCCTTACAGAGGAAATAGTGGCTTTTGTGAGAACCTAGGGACCAAGGTTGCACATTTTAGGACTGGACCCAGGATTGTACGTTTTTATGGTATGCCAGGACTATGCGGCAGAGGAGGAGCTGTCCCTTTAACTTGAGAGTAATCGACAAATGATGTTTCATCTTCTTTTTCCTCCTTATGAACAAACTAAATCACACACACACACACACACACACACAGGCACACGCACATATGGAGAGAGAAGCAAGAAACATAAGAGGATAGTTTATTCATCTCTTGAATTTGACTTCTCCAGCCATTTGTGAAAGCTTTCATTATACCAAGAAACATATAGATTATGACTTCAACCATTCTTGAAACTACTCTTTCATTTCACAACAAACATCTCCAGAACTCCGTCCAATCCTCAGTTCCTGAAAAGATAAAAGGAAACTAATCTGCCACCCAGTACTTAAAATTTTTTAAAAAATGTTGAAAAAAGTCATATGATGAATTAAAAATAGCTTCTGCAATGGACTGAATGTTTTTTGTCCAGTCACAATGGATATGTTGAAATCCTAACCCCCCATGTGATGGTATTAGGAGATGGAGCCTTTGGGAGGTGTATTAGTCCATTCCCATGCTACTAATAAAGACATACTTGAGACTCGGTAATTTATAAAGGAAAGAGGTTTAATTGACTCACAGTTCAGCATGGCTGGGGAGGCCTTAGGAAACTTACAATCACAGTGGAAGGGGAAGCAAACAACGTCCTTCTTCACATGGTGGCAGCAAGGAGAAGTGCTCAGCAAAAGGGGGAAAACCCCTTTATAAAACCATCAGATCTCATGAGAATTCACTTATTATCATGAGAACAGGATGATGGTAAACCCCCTCCATGATTAAAGTACCTCCCACCGGATCCCTCCCATGACATGTGGGGATTATGGGAACTACAATTCAAGGTGAGATTTGGGTGGGGACACAGAGCCAAATCATATTAGGAGGTAATGAGGTTATGAGGGTAGGACCCTCATGAATGGATCAGTGCTTTTATAAAAGGGACTCCAGAGAGATCTCTTGCTGTTTCTGCCATGTGTGGATGCAATGAGACGTTGGCAGTCTGTAATCCAAAAGAGGGCTCTCACCAGAACCCAACTATGTTGGCACCCTAATTTCAGACTTCAAGCTTCCAGAACTGTGAGAAATTAATTCCTCTTGCTTATATGCCACTCAGTCTATGGCATTTTTGTTATAGCAGCCTGAATGAACTAAGACAGTTTCTTTTCATATTTCCTGATTTCAAGATCCTGGAACCATTTATTGAAGATGAACCTCTCCTACTCCAGTTACATGACCACTCCCCTAACTATTCTCTGTTGCCTTAGCATGTCTGCCTGTTGGTAAACCTAGCAAGAAATCTATCCCTATGCTTTAGATTACTACATTTTTATCAGATACCACATTGCTCTTATGCTTATTTGAGTTTTAATAATTTGGGAAAAGTGGATCTTGTATGCAGTGAGAGAGTCTGTACTTAGTTGACAAGTTGATGTTAAAAATGGAAGTGGAAGGCAGAATTCAAGTATATGAACATAGGTATTTGTTGACTAATTTCTGTTCACATGCCATTCTTCTTCAATTGGAAAAATTTCCTCACCTCTGATTTCTCCTGCTCTTTACATATCCTTTCATTGTTCTTCTCTTTGGCTTGTGTTACTGAGATAGGATAGATGCCCCTCTTATCTGGTCTAACCAGGACACTAACTGATTAGTAAGGTCACTAAAAGAAACAGTACATTAAAGCCTCTGTAAGATAATTATTTGAGTTTAAATAGGTTTTTGCTAAACCTTATGGGTTGAGGCCATTTCTTGGAACTGGATTTGCTGCTTGGAATTTGAAATAATCTTGCATAAATAGTACTCATAGTGTTTTGTCTAGTTTCCAGTTTGTTTCCTTAATGTGTAGAAAGAAAGACACGAAAGACATCAATGAGTCAATCAAAATGTAGACTACTTTGAGATTTCCACAATTTTTTCTTTTTTTTTTTTTTACAATTCTCATGCAGATTATCCAACAATGTGTTTAGAAATTTTATGATATTGTTTGTAATATATTCAGTTTAATTTTCATATAAGCAACTGCCCTGGCAATGAATCAATATTTTGAAGCTGTTGAACGGGACCAGAAGACAAATAATTAAAGAATAAAGCTCTATAAACTGGAAAACATAAGACAATGGATTCTTTCCAAGAATCTCTGGAGAGAGCCTGACCTGTCCACTCCTTTGATATTGGCCAGTGAAACTGATTTCAGATCTCTGGCTTCTAAAAGTGTTGTTTTAAACCACCAAGTTTATAATTGTTACAGCAGCCATGGGAAACTAATGCACTAATCAATAAAAGTTCAAGTTCATAGATGTCAAAATGTATATGTTGTCATTGATCATGCACCCGTCATTCTTTGTGTCATTCAGGTTTATTGTTACTATCTAAATATTCTCATTTAAATAAGGGTAAGCTTTCTATCTGTACCTTACAATGAAAAACTCACCAGGTGTTTTATATATTTTATATACATATATATTTATGTATATATATGTATGTGTATATATAGAGAGAGTAAAGATGAGAAAGAGGTTTATTTGGCTCATGTTTCTGTAGGCTGTACAAGCATGGCACCAGCATCTGCTCAGCTTCTGGTGAAGCCTCAGGAAGCTTTTACTCATGGCAGAAGGCAAAGGGGGAGCATATATGTCACATGGAGAGAGAGGGAGCAAGAGAGAGGGGGAATGTGTCAGGCTCTTATATAACCAGCTCTCCTGTAAATTTATTACCATGGGGAGAGCACCAAGTCATTCATGAGAGATCCACCTGCATGACACAAACACCTCCCACTAGACCCCACCTTCAGCACTGGAGATTACATTTCAACATAAGATTTGTGGGGTAAAAACATCCAAAATATATTATTCTGCCCCAGGTCCCCCAAATCTCATGTTCTTCTCACATGGCAAAATACATCATTCCTTTTCAATAGTCCTCCAGAATCCTAGCTTGTTCCAGCATCAACTCAAAAGTTCAAAGTCTCAAGCCTCATCTGAGACTCAAGGCAAGTTTCTTTTACCTGTGAGTCTGTAAAATAATAAACAAGTTGTTTACTTCCAATATACAATGGTAGTACAGGCACTTGGTAAACATTTCCATTCCAAAAGGGAGAAATTGGCCAAAAGCAAGGTGCAATGGGACCTACACAAGTTCAAAATCCATCAGGGTAGTCGTTAAACCTTAAAGCTCCACCGTAATCCTTGACTCCATGCTCTGCATTCTGGTGTGAGAAATGTGGTCCTGAGGCCTCTGGTAGCCCTGTCCCCATGGCTTTGCTGGGCACAACCCACATGGCTGTTTGCAAGGGCTGGAGTGAATGCCTGCAGCATTTCCAGGCTCAGAGTACAGGCTGCTGGGCCTAGAGGGCAGTGGCCCCATTCCTACAGTTCCACTAGGCAATGCCCTGGTGAGGACTCTGTTTGGGGCTCTAACCCCACATTTCCACTTAGCACTGCTCTAGTAGAAGTCCTATGTGGGAGCTCTGCCCCTGCATCAGGTTCCTGCCTGGGCACCAGTCTGAATACCTGCAGACTTAACATTGCATGGAAGCTGCCAAGCCTTATGGTTTCATCCTCTGAAGCAGTGGCCAGAGCAGTATCTAAGGCCTTTTGAGCCAAGGCTAGAGCCAGAGAGGCCTGGTATGGGGAGCAATGTCCCAAGGTAGTGTAGGGCAGCAGGGCTCTGAATCTGACCCTGAGAACCACTCTTCCTTCCTAAGCCTCTGGGTCTGTGGTGGGAGGGCTTTGAAATGGCTTTGAGGCCTTTCTCTCCTTGTCTTGAATATTAGCACTTGGCTCCCTTTTAGTTATGCAAATCTCTCTAGCAAGTGGTTGTTCCTCCACCTGGTGGGTTCTTCTCCCGAAAATGCTCTTTCCTTCTCTACCACATGTTCAGGCTGAAAATTTTCTGAATTTTTACACTCTGCTTTGCTTTTAATTATAAGTTACAACTTTAAGTTTTTCCTTTGCTCCCAAATCTGATCATAGGTTATTAGAAGCAGCCATGCCACATCTTCAGTGCTTTGCTGCTTAGAAATTTTTTCCTGCCAGATTCTAAGTCATTACACTTAAGTTTAAATTTCCATAAATCCCTACAGCATGGACACAATGCAGCCAGGTTCTTTGCTAGGGCATAACAAAGGTAACCTTTGCTCCAGTTTCCAATAAATTCCTTATTTCCATCTGAGACCTCATCAGCCTGGTCTTCACTGTCCATATTTCTATCAGCATTTTGGTCACAGTCACTTAACCAGTTTCCAAGAAGTTCCAAACTTTCTCTCATCTTTCTGTCCTCTTCCGAGTACCCCCTCCCCAACAAACTCTTCGAATTTCTTCCTGTTACCCAGTTCCAAAGCTGCTCACATTTTCTAGTATCTTTATAGAAATGCCTCACTCTTTGGTGCCAATTTTTGATGTTAATGCATTTTATGTTGCTATAAAGAAATACCTGAGACTAGATAAGTTATAATTTTTTTTAAAGAGGTTTATTTGGCTGACAATTCTGCAGGCTGTACAAGCATGGCACCAGCATCTGCTCTGCTTCTGTTGAAGCCTCGGAAAGCTTTTACTCATCGCAGAAGGCAAAGAAGGAGCAAGTATGTTATATGGTGAGAGAGGAAGAAAGAGTTACATTTTAAAAACCTTCCAGTTTTGGTTGCATTATAAATATTTATTATATCGCAAAAGCATTATGCAATAACTAACGATTTCTGTGAAAGCTTTTGCTTTTTAAAGTAATTATTGTATTTGGAGAATATAAAACTTTTGGTTTGCATTCGCTTGCTTGAATTTGTTTTCACATTTTAAAGTTACACATACATATCCAGATCTATGACCACAATCCAAATTTATCTTCCAGGCCCTGGCTTTGCATTTCAACTGCTTGTCAGATAACTAAGCTAAATGCCACACCTCATCATGTAGCTGGGTTTGCAAACCTGAGAGCCTGCATATTTGTTTTATGTGTACTGTGCAATACTGTACAAATTAGAAACATTTTAAACCCCAGATTTTAACTTCTTAAACTGTCAGAAGACCTGAAGAATAGTTTTAGCCTCTCTGCTACCCATTAAAATCACCTGGGGAATTCAAAACAAACAAACAAAAAATAAAAGATTCTGACTCTGTAGGAGTAGTTTGAGCCCAGGTGTGTTTAAAGTGCCTTAGGTAATTCTAATGTGTGGTCAGCTGTCAGAACCATTGAAGCAGCTCTGGGTTCCATTTTCTCATAGTGCAACCATGAAGCTGAGTAGTAAAGGTTCTCAAAGTTGGAGCAACAACTACATCCACTGGGAACCTTTTAGAAATGCAGTGTCTGACCCCATCTTAGACCTACTGAATCAGAAACTCTCGGGTGGGGCTCAGCAATTTGTGGTGTAACAAGCCCTCCAGGTGATTCTGATTCATGCTCAAGTTTGAGAATAACTGCACTACAACATAGACCTCGATCTATCTCTATTAGTTATTCTAGTCGCCTTTCACTTAGGTTACTACCTAGTCCTTTATTTTATGTTTTAAGACCACTAAAGGAACACATTATCATTTTTGCAACATAATCTTTTTCTTGAATTTCCTGTCTCTGATTAGGACAAAACAACACCAACCGAACTTCAGGCATTGGCAGTTTCTTGACTTTTTTTTTTTCTGTTAAAATATTAAGTTTATTTAATGAAACAAATTAACACTTTCAAATTTCCAGTGTCCTTATATTTTAGATTTAGGTTTTAAAGAGCATACGGCTGGACTGCTTTTTAATCCAACCTGTCTTTATTTAATGTTTATGTTTAATATGTATTTACTGTGTATATATATTTACTCCTTTATTTATATCTATTGTAATTACTGATGTACTTGTGCTTTCTCTTTGTCGTTAGATCAGTTAGGATTAAATTTGGCTGCCTCTGATGGAAAACCCAAAATAAATATTCAAGATGGAAATGGATTCTTCTCTCACATAAACAGATTGTAAGCAGGTTGTCCATGGCAGCCATGGTGTCAGAATGGAAATACAGAGGCTGCTTCCAGCTCACTGCTCTAACATCCCTAAGGTATGGCTCTTTGCCTCCTGATAAAAGAAGACTGCTAGAACTCCAACCATTACATTTAAATTCCAGGACTCAGAGGAAAGTGACAAAGGTCTAGGGTCCATCTACATTTTGAGGAGGTTTCCCTGGAGCTTGGAGCTCATTGACCTTAGCTTAGTCTCATGTCCATACCTAGCTATAAGGGTAAATAAAGATTGTAAGCTTTCTCTAGGTAGCCTGGTTCATAGTTAAAAATCAGTGGTTGTAAGGGCTAATATCCAGAATCTACAAAGAACTTAAATTTACCTGAACAACCCCATCAAAAAGTGGGAGAAGAATATGAACAGACACTTCTCCAAAGAAGACATTTATGTGGCCAAGAAACATATGAAAGAAAGCTCATCATCACTGGTCATTAGAGAAATGCAAATCAAAACCACAATCAGATACCATCTCATGCCCATTAGAATGGGGATCATTAAAAAGTCAGGAAACAACAGATGCTGGAGAGGATGTGGAGAAACAGGAATGCTTTTACACTGTTGGTGGGAGCGTAAATTAGTTCAACCATTGTGGAAGACAGTGTGGCGATTCCTCAGGGATCTAGAACTAGAAATACCATTTGGCCCAGCCATCCCATTACTGGGTATATACCCAAAGGATTATAAATCATGCTGCTATAAAGACACATTCACACGTATGTTTATTGCAGCACTATTCACAATAGCAAAGACTTAGAACCAATCCAAATGCCAATCAGTGATAGACTGGATAAAGAAAACGTGGCATGTATACACCATGGAATACTATGCAGCCATAAAAAAGGATGAGTTCGTGTCCTTTGCAGGGACAGGGATGAAGCTGGAAACCATCATTCTCAGCACTAACACAGGAACAGAAAACCAAACACTGCACGTTCTCACTCATAAGTGGGAGTTGAACAATGAGAACACATGGACACAGGGAGGGGAACATCACACTCGGGGGCCTGTTGGGGGTTGGGGGGGTTAGGGGAGAGATAGCATTAGGAGAAATACCTAATGTAGATGATGGGTTGATGGGTGTGGCAAACCACCATGGCACGTGTATACCTATGTAATGAACCTGCATGTTCTACACATGCATCGCAGAACTTAATGTTTACACATAAAAAGAAAGGAGTGCTTGTTGTATTAAAAATGGGGAGAATGACTATTGCAGAGGTAACTAGTAGTTTCTGCTCCACACTCTTCTTCTTGCCTATCTTCTGTTTTACTGATTATAATTTATTTATTCCTGGCCAGGTATGGTGGCTCACGCCTGTAATCCCAGCACTTTGGGAAGCCGAGGTGGGCAGATCACTTGAGGTCAGGGGTTTGAGACCAGACTGGCCAACATGGTGAAACTCCATCTCTATTAAAAATACAAAAATTAGCCAGACGTGGGGGCATGTGCCTGTAGTCCCAACTACTCAGGAGGCTGAGGCAGGAGAATCGCTTGAACCCGGGAGGCAGAGGTTGCAGTGAGGTGAGATTGTGCCACTACACTCCAGCCTGGGCGACAGAGGAAGACTCCATCTCAAATAATAATAATATTAATAATAATAATACTAGTAATTTATTTATTCCTACTTTTTCACTTCTGTTCTTGTTTGGAAGAAATGCTTTTTGTTAACCTAAAAATTTTAACAAACTTACATGTGAATATAATTACTATTTTTTTCTTACAAAGAATTCAGGGATTTTTGAACACTCATTGTCCTATTCTACATATTATAGTTGTCTGTTATAAATTTTTGTTCCACCTTGATTTATAGCACCCAAATGAGTCATAATTATATCATTATTATTTTATTCACTCAATTCCTATTTTACTTTACCTGTTTATTAAATTTTCTTCACTTATTATTCATTATTTAATCTCAGTATTTCCTTCTTGGCTTAATTTCACTCTTTGAGAGTCTATAGAGGTTCACATTCTTGACCAGTCTTGTCAGGAGATTGTGAACTTTGCTAGTTTTTCTTTTTTTTTTTTTTTTTTTTTTGAGACAGAGTCTCGCTCTGTCGCCAGGCTGGAGTGCAGTGGCTGGATCTCAGCTCACTGCAAGCTCTGCCTTCCAGGTTCAAGCGATTCTTCTGCCTCAGCCTCCCAGGTAGCTGGGACTACAGGTGCGTGCCACAACACCAGGCTAATTTTTGTATTTTTAGTAGAGATGTGGTTTCACCATGTTGGCCAGGATGGTCTCCATCTCCTGACCTCGAGATCCACCCACCTTGGCGTCCCAAAGTTGCTGGGATTACAGGCATGAGCCACTGCGCCTGGCCTAGTTTTTCAAAGAATTTTGGACTTTGTTGATCCTCTCTATGTTTGTTTGTTTTTATTAATTTCTGTTCTTATTGTTTCCTTCATTCTATTTTCTTTAGGTTGTTTTGATGTTCCTTCTCTAACTTCTTGATACTTAGATATTTAATTTTCCAGCTTTTCTTTTTTTTTCATTTAAAGCCCTAAATTTCCCCCAAGCATGTCTTCAGCAGCATCCATAAGTTTCTGTATAGCATTTTCTCTTTTACTCAATTCAAAATACTTTTTAACTCCCATTATGATCTTTTCCTTGATTCATGGGTTATTTTGATGTGCACTTTAAAATTTCTCTATTGGTTAGTAATAAACAACCGCAAAATCTTTGTGGCTTACAAGAGTAAGGCTGTTTTTTATGTGCTTACAAGTTTAGAATAAGTAAATACACACACACACACAAATATGACATATATATCCCATTTATTTCTTCTTTAATTTTTCACAGTCATTTTTTGGTATTTTTTATATTTAGTATAAGTGATAAACGACTTGGATCTTTCTAAGTTTTTCCAGACTTACTGAGGTATACTTGACAAATAAAAATTTTATATATTAAAGGTATACAGCTTTATAATTTGATATATGTATACATTGTAAAATGATTACTAGTGCAAACTACCATATCAATCATCTCTCATAGTTATGATTAGAATTCCTTGTTGTATTAGTTTGGAATTATATATTATTTTTACTCTTCTTTTTGTGGTTATTCTAGAAATTGCATGTATTTTTTAATTTATCAAAGACTAAAATTAATTAGTACTTTTACTCTTTTCCTCAGTGAATCCAAACACAATAGAACATTTTAAATTCTATTTACATCTCTCCCAACATATATCATTGCAACATCATTGTTGCTGGATATTTACTTAAATGTTTAATGCATATTAACATTACTGGATATTCTATTTTTTACTCCAGATTTATTTCACCTTTTTTTATGGTGAGAACACTTCAAATCCACTCTCAGCAAATTTCAAGTATGCAGTACAGTATTATCAACTATATTCACCATGCTGTACATTAGATTTCCAGAACTTACTCATCCACATAACTGAATATCTATACCCTTTGACCAACATATTCCCATCGCCCCCACTTCCCTCACCTGGTAACCAACACTTTTTGCTTTTATGAGTTCCACTTTTTTAGATTCTGCATATAAGTCAGATCATGTGTGTCGTTCTGTGTCTGGCTTATTTTACTTAGTGTAATGTCTTTGAGATTCTTTTGTGTTATTGCAAATGGCAGGATTTCCTTCCTCGTAAAGGCTGAATAATATTCTACTGTATATGGATTCCACATTGTCTTTATTCATTCATCTATCCATGGATACTTAGGTTGTTCCATATCTTGGCTCTTGTGAATAATGCTGCAATAAACATGAGAGTGCAGATATCTCTTAATGATACTGATTTCAATTCCTTTGGATAAATAGTAACTCCTCACTTAATGTCATTGATAGGTTCTTGAAACAGCAATTTTAGGAGGAATGGCATGTAACAAAACCAATTTTACCATAGGTGAATTGATATGAAGAATAGTTAAATTCCTATGGCATGTTTCTGGCCACAAAAACATCAACAAACTTCTGAGTAAGGACCAAAACACTTCTAATATTAAAGGTTGAAATAAATGTGAGCTATACATACATTTAAGAAAGATTAGTACAAACAAGATGATTATTTACCTGCTGATTCCATTTCAGGGTTGTGGGTTGCCAAGCCTATCAAGCAGCTCAGGGCACCAGGCGGTAACTAGTCTTGACCAGGATGCCATCCCATTGCAGGGCAAACTCACACAAGCACACCTATACTCATGCAGGCTGGGACCACGTAGGCATGCCTGTTCACCTAACCTAACATGCACAGATTTGAGACGTGAGAAGAAACCAGAGCGCCGGAAGAAAGCCCACACCGACATGGGGAGAATCTGCAAACTCCTTATACAGACAGTGGCCCAGCTGGAAATCGATTATTTTCCCCTCAGCAATGTTATAATGAAAAGATGTTGAACAAAGCAATGTTATTGGAGGTCCTGCTCTATACCCAGAAGTGAGATTGCTGAATTATATGCTAACTCTTAGTAACGTTTTATGGTTTTTACTGTGCAGGTCTTGTACCTGATCTTTTGTCACATCTATTCCTAAGTATTTCAGTTTGCTATGCTCTTGTAAATTGCATTTTAAATTTCAATTTTCTATAGTTTGTTGCTAGTCTGTAAAATGCAACTGTTTTTTTGTATATTGATCTTATATCCTGAAACCTTGCCAAACCCACTTGTTAGTCTTAATATCTTTTGTTTTCCTGGTAGATTTATTTAGATTTTCTACATACGTAAACATGTCATCTGCAAATAAAGACTATTTTACTTCTTCCTTTTCAATCCGAGCGCCATTTTATTTATTTTTCTTGCCGGATCATGTTGTATAGAATCTGCAGTAAAATGTTGAATAGAAGTAGTGAGAGGCAAATATCCATCTTCTTTCTCATCATGGGAAAATGTCTTAAACCTTTATTATAATGTTAGCTGTTGATCATTCTTAGAGACCCTTTACCAGGTAGAAGATGTTCTTATTCTTAGTTTGCTGAGAGTTCTTTCATTTAAATCAGGAATGGATGGTGAATTTGCCAAATGCTTTTCCTTCATATATTGAGACAATCAAATGGTGACTTGCACTTACTGCTTTTTTTTTTTTGATGGAATCTTGCTCTGCTAGAGTACAGTGGCCTGATCTCTGCTCACTGCAGCCTCCACCTCCCAGGTTCAAGCGATTCTCCTGCCTCAGCCTCCTGAGTAGCTGGGATTATAGGTGCCCACCACTGCGTCGGGCTAATTTTTGCATTTTTACTAGAGATGGGGTTTCACCATGTTGGCCATGGTTGGCCAGGCTGGTCTCGAACTCCTGACCTCAAGTGATCTGCTTGCCTCAGCCTCCCAAAGTGCTGAGATTACAGGCCTGAGCTATGCACCTGGCCATTGACTGCTTTTTAAAAGTTAAACCAATGTTCTATTCCTGGGATAATTCTTACTTGGTTGTGAAGTAGTAACTTCGTATATACCTTTTGGGTTTGATTGCTAAAATTTTAAGAATTTTTGCATCTCTGTTTCAGAAGGATATTATCTACAATTTTTTTAAATGTTTTTGTCCAGTTTTGTTATCAGGATAATCTGGACTTCATAGAATGAGTTCAAAGTATTTCTTTTTCTTTGATTTTTTGGAAGAGTTTTTGTAGATTTTGTTGTTACAGGTTTGAAGGCAAATGCAGTCTTTTTAATTTCATCTTGGCTGGGAGCAGAAATCTGTTCTTTTAATTTCTTTTAAATGTTTTAAAAATCATTTATACATATACATAGCATAAAAATTCAAGTAGATCTTAATCAGGTATTTTAAATACAACCAGACATTATATTTATATTGTTTTATACATTTATTGAGATACATTTGTTTAGATATATTGACATATTTTTCCTTTCTATTGTTCTTTATTTCTGCATCTCCAAACTCATACCTAGAATAATTTTATCTCCACCTGAAAAATGCCCTTTAGTGATTCATTTTATTTCTTTTAGTGAAAGTTTGCTGGTGATGAATTCTATCAGATTTTTTTTTCTGGTCTGAAGAAACCTTTGTTTTACCTTCATTCTTGGAGTATATTGTGGCTGGAAAAGACATTCTAAGTTGGCGGTTATGTTAGCACTTTGAAGATACCATTCCAATGCCATCTATTTCCTTTGTGTTGTTCCATCAACTGTCAACCTAATGGTTGTTCCTTCGAAGAAAATTTGTCTTTTTGGTTGTTCTTCTTGATAAAAGTGTTTTCTTCTTTTTATCTTTTTCTTTTTCTTCAGCTTCACTGAGATGTTCCTGTGACTGGATTTCTTTTGATTTTCTTTTATTCTTCCTTTTAAAAAATATAATAGATGGGGTCTTTCTATGTTGTCCAGGCTGGCCTTGAAATCCTGGGCTCAACAAATCCTCCTGCCTCAGCCTGGATTTCTTTGTATTTGTCCTGCTTCATAGGGCTTCTTGAATCTGAGTCTTTGTTTAAAAAAATAAACTTTTATTTTAGATTTAGGGGATACATATGCAGGTTTGTTACATGGGTATATTATGTGAGGCTGAGGTTTGGGGTATAAATGATTCTGTCACTCAGGTACTGAGCACAGTACCCAATAGGTAGTTTTTCAGCCGTTATCCCTCATCCACTCTCTAGTAGTCTCCAGTGTCTACTGTTCCCATCTTTATGTCCATGTGTAACCAATGCTTAGCTCCTACTTATAAGTGAGAACATGTATTTACTTTTCTGTTTCTGCATTAATTTGCCTAGAATAATGGCTTTCAGCTGCATCCATGTTGCTGCAAAGGACATAATTTTCTTCTTTTTTATGTCTGGATAGTATTCCATGGTGTATATGTACCACATTTTCTTTATCCAATACACCATTGTTGGGCACCCAAGTTGATTCCATGTATTTGCTATTGAGAATAGTGCTGCAATAAATGTACAAGTGCATATGTCTTTTTGGTAGAATTATTTGTTTTTCTGTGGGTGTATACCAAGTAATAGGATTGCTGGGTTAAATGACAGTTCTAAGTTCTTTAAGAAATCTCCAAAACTGCTTTCCACAGTGGCTGAACTAATTTACATTTCCACCAACAGTGTATAAGTCTTCCCTTTTCTCTGCAACCTCACCAGTATCTGTTGTTTTTCACTTTTTAATGATAGCCATTTTGATATGTGTAAGATAGTATCTCATTGAGGTCTTAATTTGCATTTTCTGGTGATTAGTGATGTGGAGCATTTTTTCGTTTGTTTGTTGGCTGCTCGTATGTCTTCATTTGAGAAGCATCTGCTCATGTCTTTTGCCCACTTTTTAATGGGGTTATTTTTCACTTGTTGAATTGGTTAAGTTCCTTATAGATTCTGGAAATTAGACCTTTGTCAGATGCATGGTTTGCAGATGTTTTTTCCCATTCTTTAGGTTGTTCATTTACTCTGTTGATAGTTTCTTTTGCCCTGCAGAAGCTCTTTAGTTTAATTAGGTCCCGCCTGTCAACTTTCATTTTTGTTGCAATTGCTTTTGAGGACGTAGTCATAAACTTCTTCCCAGGGCTAATGTCCAGAATGGAATTTCCTAGGTTTTCTTCAAGGATTCTTATAGTTTGAGGTCTTACATTTAAATCTTTAATCCATCTTAAGTTAATTTTTCTATGCGGTGAAAGGTAGGGGTCCAGTTTTATTCTTCTTCGTATGGCTAGGCCACTATCTCTGCGTCATTATACTGACTAGGGAGTCCTTTTCCCATTGCTTATTTTTGTCAACTTATCAAAGATCAGACAGCTGTAGGTGTGTGGCTCTATTTCTGAGTTCTCTATTCTGTTCCACTGGTCTATGTGTCTGTTTTTGTACCAGTACCATGCTGTTTTGATTACTGCAGCCTTACAGTATAGTTTGAAGTTGGGTAATGTGATGCTTCTAGTTTTGTTCTTTTTGCTTAGGATCACTTTGGGTATATGAGCTCTTTTTTGGTTTCATGTAAATTTTAGAATACTTTTTTCTAGTTCTGTGTAAAATGATGTTGGTAGTTTGATTGGAATAGTATTGAATCTGTACAGTTCTTTGGGCAGTATGGCCATTTTAACAATATTGATTCTTCCAGTCCATGAGATGGAATGTTTTTCTACGTGTTTGTGTCATCTATGATTGAATCTGAGTCTTTATGACATTCATAAGTTTGGGAAAGTTCTGAGATATAGCTTGTGTTCTATTCTTCTTCTCCTCTTCTTTAAGAACTCAAGTTATGCTTTATTAGATATGTCATTGCATCCTTTAGTCATTCATCCTCTCTTCTCTATTTTTTATTATTGTATCTCTTTGTGATGCATTATTGGAATTTTCTTCCACCCTAACCAATTTATTAATTCTTCCTTCAACTATGTCCAATTCGTATTAAACAGTTTATCCAGTGAATTCTTGATATAGGTCTTTGTTAGTTTAATAATTATTTTGTTATTCTTTTTTGGTTTCCAAGCCTCTTCTGAAATTTTCAGTTTTATCTTTTAAACACAGATATTTTAAAGTCTATATTGGATAAATCCAATATACAAAACCTCTCCATTTCTCTTCATATCGTCTGTTGTTTCCTCAGAATTTTGTTCAAGATTTCTTTTTTTTTTATAATCCTGCTAGACATTATGTCCTAGGCATTGAATTTAAAATTTTGTGTATAGAAATAATCACAGACCTATGACAATATTACCTTCTTTCAAAGAATATGTGTATTTGCTACTGTTAAACTCCTGGTGTCTCTAGCTCTTCCAAAATAACACCGGACTCTAGTATTCTGGCATCAAAGTAAGTGGCTTTCATCAGGACTATTCCCACCACTTCTCTGCAGGCTCTGGACTAAGTACCATGAAGTTGACAACTGTGTAGCACAGCCTCTCAGATATTCAGGTATACCTTCTGCACCCAGAAAATGCCCCCAAAGTAAAGGTAACCCAAACACTGGGATTCCTTTCCAGGACCTCCATCTTGCCCTAGAATCTAGCCCAATAGTGTGTCACCATCTGGTTAGCAATTTTATATGTTTAAGAGATTTGTTTATATAAATACCTTGTCCAGATATTACAGTTGTTCTTCAGGAAAGGCTTCAGCCAAAATTATTTATTTTGCCATTACCATAATCAGAAGTTGGGAAACTTTCCTTTTTTTCTGACATTTTCTTCATTAAAAATTTGGATTAAATAATATTTCTATGTTATCAGCTTATTTTTTTCTGTCAGTCACTTATACATGTCATCTTCTCTCTTCCTTTTCCATGATATTGTTTTTACTATGATATGTCTAAATGTTTATTCTTTTGTGGATTCAGTCTGATACCTTAATCTGGGTTTCATTGTTTTCATTAGTTTTGAAGATTTCTTAGTCTTTATTTTTATTAGACATACATTGGACCTTCTCACTCTAACCTCTGTATTTTTAAATCTATTTCAGAATTCCTATATCTTGATTTCCTCTGCTGCATCCTAGATAAATTTCTTATATCTATACTCTAGTCTACTTAATCTCTATTCAGCTATTTTTAAATTTGCTGTTTGTTTTACACATTGAGTTTTTAATTTCAATGACTTTATTTTGTAGAGCTTAATTTGATCTTTTAAAACACTTTGTGCTCTTTTTGGTATTGTCTTGTGTTGACTTTGATTAAAAAATAGCCTCAAATCATTGTTTAACTAAATAATTCAACAAAATTATAAGATGGATTATGTCTTTGTGCATAAATGAAAGAAGAAATTCTAAAGTTCTTCTTCTGGACTTACTATAAATATGTCAAAGTAATTTACCAATTTAAATAGTATTACTTAGGCAAAACACATACAAGAACATTTGGAAGATACATTGCATAAAACACAGCAGTAATCTTCAAAGTTTGAATGTCTTAAAAGGCTTGTTTGTTTAAATAACACTTCCAAGGGTGTGTTATGGAATAGAACAGGATTATACACCTATACAAATCTTTATATGGGAAAGAAGAATCATATTGAGATGATTTTGTAAATGTTCTCAGTTTACCACATAATCAGAACTAAATGCAAGACATAAAATTATATCTGTTCCTTTGTTACCTCGGAGGATGAAGGAACATTTTATTCTGTCTTTCTGATATTCCTTTGATAGACATTTGGGAGGGGCTGCAGTTTTAAGTCTAAGTGCTGAAACACTGACAATGAGTATGGAAGGAATAACTTTTTTTTCCCCACCCACACCACAGCCCAGGTTAAGAGCTATGATCATGTTGACTTCCCATCTAGGCATTCAGAGAACATATTTTTCTATTATATTCTTTCGTGACTGTAAGCTGTTCAAAGATGTGGCCTCTCAGTTCCTGCTTCCTCTTCACGCAACCCTGACTGCTCCCCTTACTTGGCTATTAAGCTATTTGGCTATTAAAGCTGAAAATTCTCAAGGGCAGGAATAATTTGTTTACTGCCCAATTCTTAGTTTCCTCTTTGTTCTTTTGACTTCTTGAGATTTTCTTCCTTTCTTATCTAGCAAAGTATGCATTTGATGGCTACTTATTATATTTGTATCTTGCATTTTTAGCTGTGTTTTAGAAGAAGAATTTTCACATTATCTAGCTTGCTATACTGAAAGAAATGGATTTTTTTTTTCAATCAGAAGAGAAAAACAGTCACAGTCATTTAAAGAAAAAAAACCCATTGAGCTATAAATCTGCTAGATTTTTATGGGTCTCCATTTTGAGTTTGTATTTATTTTGTGAAACTTTTTCTTATGAATAGCAATTGATATTAGAAGATGTTCTTAGTTTCTTACATTATAGTTTTATTTTTGCTTAACTGTTATGTAGATACATAAACGCATGTGTGTTGGAAGATCTTTCCTAATTTGAATCTGTTCTTTCACCTTTTCCCTTTTACAGACACTCTTGGTTAATTTACTGTTAAACATTACAAAATTATCTCAGTTTGTTATTTTTCCAATATAAAGTTTTATATTTGTATTTAGATAGAGTTCCACATTGAACCTAAATTCAAGCAAAAATCCACTTCTATTGAGACATTTTTGGGTGTGTCTGGAATAATTACACATGGCCTATCAGGAGCATCTTTAAAGGATGGGATGAGATCTTCTTGGAAATAACACTCTCTAAATGAAGATAGCAGCAGATAAGTAAATTTGGGTCTGTAATATGCTTTGGTTGTCAGACATGAGAGTTGAATCTGATCATAACTGGTCATTTGCTATTGAAATTTGCTTTCTGACCCAGCACCCTCTCTCCCAAAGATGGTCTCTAATTATAATGGTAGAAACAAAGTAGGCTGAAATTAATTAATAAAAAGTGCTTAATTAATGAAAAGTCATCCTCCATCATAGGCAGAGAAATTACAGGGGTGAGTGATTCATTTCTATTACCCACATGATAAAGAAAAATGCAAAAGGGAAGAGAGACATATTCTACCCACAGTGGCTTAGGGGCATTAATGGATCCAGAAAATACATTATCACTGGCATTTTTGAAGACTCCTGTATATTGCTCATGGCAGCAAAAATTCCCAGGAGATAGGGTAACCAGGGAGATTTGATAGCAGCCAGGCTGCAGGGGGATATTGCAGCTTAGTAACCACCAAGAGTGAGATTGTACCCTTGGCTCTAGTATCAGCTTTCTTACGTTGTAAATGATGGCAGTGAGGTACTGTCAGATGACTTTACGTAAGCAAAAACCGTGGTAAGAACCTTGCTAAAAAGAATGAATCAAGAAAGGAGAAGCAGATGAGACATCACATAGATTGGCAATTGCCAGGGGCTGCAGAGAGCGGAATAGAGAGAAACTGCTTAATAGGTTAGGGGTTTTACTTTGGAGTGATAGAAATGTTTTGGAACTAGATAAGGGTAGTGGCTGTAACACTTTGAGAATGTACTAAACGCCACTGAGCTGCTCACTTTAACATGGTTAGTTTTATGTTATCTGAATTTCACTTCAATAAATTATTTTGAAAATATAAAAGAGAAGCAGAGAGATACTCTTTCAAGTGTAACAACCCAAGACCTACCCCAAATAACGGATGATTTTTTGATAGGTGATAGAGATTTTCCAACATCAGAGATATTAAAAGCCCAAGAAATACAGTTTTTATTATTTTGAAACTGACTCAGCAATGGATGCACTGGGGAAATGTAAATTTCATACCATTTAAAATATTTTGTTCCCATGTTATATTGGTTCAATTGCAATTCTTAGATATTGTGATGATATAAATAATGATTAGCATGTATTGGATAGATCTTCAGGAATATTCTAAAAGGGTAAATTTTGTGTATATTTTTCATTATTTCTGATCATTTTCTGAAAAACTAAAGATGATTTATCTTATGTTCTCCCTCATTTAAAGACTAAAACAAAAGTAGCTATTAATTTATAATATTAATAAGTCATCCTCATTAGTTTTGGGAAGGGCCTGGACAAGATCCTGATAATTAGAAACTCATTTCTCTCTGAAATCAGATTACTAGAGCTTTAAAGAACGGAATATCAATGTAGAATATGGGATTTAAACATTTAAAAAACAAATGGTATATGAACATAGGAAATAGTTTCCCTCAGGCGATAGTATCATGATCTGTCCTGGACCCAGATTTCAAAGCCTCCCTCTAAACCATTGGGAGATATTTATCCTATGATCTAACTTTCCTAGCCAAAAAAGTAATGGAACATTTCTTTCCCATATAGTCCGATATGAAGACTGATTTCTTAAATAGATGAGTCATAAACTCCATAAACACGTATTATCTCCTAAAATCATCTGCAGGCACTCCAAACTATATCTTCAAGAAAATGAATGTCAACAGTTCAACTTCTTGGAAAGGCTATGGTTCATTTAGGTTCACTTAGCATTAACAAGTTTATTTTCCATTTCCAAATAAGAAATTAGGTATTGAATCCAATCCCTCCAAACTGCAAAATTCTAAGAAGCACCCAACTAATGCCAAAAATACTTTTTTGTTGTTGTCGTTGTTTGGATTTCAAGAAGCATCCATGTTCATAGATTCTACTTCACTCTACAGAATTGCAAATTATTCATTCCTTACCACTTGACTCAAGTAGACTTCTCAGGGGAATTGAAATTGACATTATGTAACTATCCTTAATTCAATTACCATTTGAGGTCATCTGATGACTGACCCCTTAGAAATGTTTTTTATGTTTCTTCATATCTGAGCTGTCATTGATATGTGCATGGAAAAATTATTTTACCGTAGTCAACATATGGAAAGTGGCTGGTGGAGTTCTCCCTCAAAAGTGTAAAAGGTAAATTCATAAAATTGTGTTAATAAAATAATTCTTTCTAAATACAAACCAAGGACAGAAAAACCTTGGTGCCTCAGTCTGTTGTAAGCATCTGGCATAGAAAAGGCATTTCACTCAATAACTCCATACTAAGTCCTGTGGCATTCTGGATTCATACCAATGAAATATCCAGCAGCTGATGATTCTATTCCATGTGCCTGGCATCCTACACTCCAGTGTTTTCAATTGTTGGAATCCTGTTCATCATCCCAAATCAAACTTTCAAAGAACTATGTTAACTAAAACACAAAGAGCAACAATGACAACTGGCAATTATTTCTAGCTATTGTGAACATGATTCTGCTCTAAGTGCTTTATAAGTCTATGTCCAAAGTATTATTATTTCTTCCATTGTACAGATGAGAACACTAACGTTTGAAGAGGTCAATAATACCCCCAGAGTTCTACTGCCCTCCTAACCATTCCAAGTCAATTTAGTCCCTACCTCCTCTGACTGGCCACCCACTACAGAAATTTGATAATCTTATCTTGATGTATCTCTTCATCTAGCTCCCATAAATACTCTGGCTCATCATTCTAGCACTGTGCGAATTGAGAGAACGGCCTGCGTCACTCAGCTTTGTACCAAAAGTGGTGCAGAGGGAAGTGCTTTGCATATGATAGAATCTTTCATAATTATTTTCCCATTTTGAAAATTATTGACATTGATGTTAAAGAAAAGTACCTAGATTTGGGTATAGACCACCCAGTATCTATTCAATGAATAGCTAATGATTTATTAGTTCTAAGTTTCCTGAGCAATAGTTCAACCTGAGTTGGCAGAGATAGAATACTCATATTATAGTTTAGAAGCAAGACTCCCAACCGGCATACTTGGTCCAAAGTATGAAAGTCATTAGAAAAAGTCATTTAGAAAGTCATTAATATCAAATTTTCATTTACAAAACTATGCATGAGCTGCTTAACAAAACACAAGGCCTGGTAAGGGGCTTTTTTTTTTTTTTTTTGGTTAATATACAAGGCTATTTCCACAAAACTTTATATTTATTTGCCTTGTGAGACAAGGAGACCATGACTATATCACCTTGCCAGTGTTCTTACTTTGTGACAATTTTGTATCACTAGTTTTTTTTTTTCCTCTTAGTTTGAGGTTAATTTATTCTGTGATCACATTGTTATTCTGCCAACTTTGTTCTCATGGAATAAGTAAATATATAGATGTTTTGGTGACTAGAAAAAGGTCATATTTCCTTCTCTCATCTCTAGTGAAAGAGACAGAAATTATGAGAATCATTCATAATTCAGTATGAAAGTAGAAAGCCCCAAAGAATGTTTACGGACTTTTCTTCCAAGAAAATATCATTGATATGTTATTTGATCATCTCCACATTTGGAAGCATATTCTTTACATCTCCGTTTAGTGTGGATTGGGCTGGTGTTCTTCTGCTAGGTAGACAATTTTTACTCCCTCTGAGGGAGAGACTGCTACTTTCCCACCAAAATCGGTGACCCTCATCTTCCATAGCAATAATACCAAGGCTGCCACATTACTGCACAGCACATTTCCAGAAGTTTAGCATGCCACTGCTTGGTCTGTGATTTCTGACATTGACTGTACCTCCTCCATGTTCTCTCGCTTTCCCACCAGCAAGAAGCTAGATGAGGTGGAAATTCAGGTCTGATCATATAAATAGTGACAGTGCTAAGGATATAGAAGGAATTTGGTCTATGAATGATCTCAAAGAATAAGGTTTTCCTGAAAACCTGGAGTGAACTCATATGGACCTTTATGGGAGAAAGACATGGGCTGCTCTGATCAATAGGTCACTGGATTTTGGACATCATTTACAGTAGCTTAGTCTTGTCCTGACAAATACACCTAGTCTGTGAGTGGATATCCCCATACTACAGGGATTATAACACTAACACAAGAACAGAAAACCAAACACCACATGTTCTCACTCATAATTGGGAGTTGAATAATGAGAACACATGGACACAGGGAGGGGAACAACACACATCAGAGCCTGTCAGGGGGTTGGGGGCTAGGGGAGGGAGAGTATTAGGAGAAATACATAATGGAAATGGTGGGTTGATGGGTGCAGCAAACCACCATGGCACATGTATACCTATGTAACAAACCTGCACTTTCTGCACATGTATCCCAGAACTTAAAATATAATTAAATAAATAAATAAATATTTATCAGTTTCATCTTTTCCCTATGAGTTTTTATTTGCCCGGAATCGATTTTGTCTTTATGTTGTCCTAACACAATTTATTAAATGGTTCCTCTTCTGTCCCTCTTTCATTCTGTCATAAATTAATTTTTAATACATATATTACTTTGTTTCTGTTTTCTTTATTTGATTGAACTCAATCTTTGTCCAAATATATACATTTAGTTTACATAATATGCATACAATTTTGTATACTGTTTATTTCAAAAGTTACAAAACCACTTTCCATATTTCCACACTGTTTTATAACTATAATATTTATGCCTACATACATTTTTACAACATGTGTTTTATCCATTTGCTTACTGTTGGTCAGTTAAGCTTTTCTCAATATATTTGATATTATGGAGAATGCTAAATGATTATTTCATGCATATATCTTTTTCCTCTGCTGAGTAATATCCTTAGGTTACAATCGTAGGGATAGAAATATTGGGTAAGATTAAAGATATTTTATGGTTTTGAATATTATAAATTAAACATTGCCATACTCCATTCCAAATGATGATTTCACTTTAATATTTTAAAAAGTCCCTGATTCCAAGTTATTAGTAATGAAATGATACATTAGCTGAATTTTAATTTAAATTTATTTCTTTGCGTATAAAGCTAAGCAAGTTTCCACGAGTCTCTTTATTGTGCCTGTCTCTTCACGAGTGGGCCTCCCGCTCATTCTCTTCATACTGAAGTCTTAATATTCACATGCAGATTTGAATGAGCTCTCTATAGGTTATAGGTTTATATTAGATAATATATAATTCGATTTTTTAAGGACCAAATTTATTTTAAGCTCCTACCTAGCTTTTCTTTTTTTTTTTCATTTCATCATAAGGAACACATCACTCAAGATTAATCTTGAATTTTTGAATAGTGGCAATGGATGCTTTTTTCAGCTGCATTTTGGCAGAGACATGGCATCATCTCTCTGAAACCACTGTCACTTATACCTCTGGGAACTGGAGATTGAATTACTGCTCTGCTTGGAGTTACCCGCAAAGACTGGCTTCAAAGATGAGGGTTTAAGTTTTATCCCATTCACAGCAGTGGCAGGCATGGAAGCAGAGCACAGTGAGTCATCCTCATCCTTTTGTGGGCACCCAGCTTAGCTGGTACTTCACATCTGACAGTGCTCAGCTTTTAGGTGAAGGAACATCAAGTGCTATGTTAGTTAATTACACCAAGCTTAGAATGTGACTCCTGTAGTATCTGGGAGGAGATGCACACACAACCTTTACTTCTTCAATTGGCTATTCACCAGCGTGCAATAAACCACAAAGATTTCCTTGGACTGAACCCCAAGAAGAACTAAAAGATCTCATGCTTCTTTCACTCATTTTAGCTAAGAATGTACCCTTTTCACCTGTCTAGGTTTCATGATGAAAAGTGTTTTACAGATAACATCATAGCCCCTCATTCTCCCTCTCCCCACCCTCACACAGCTAGTGAGTCTTGCTCATTCAGGATTCACACATTTTGGACATATCCGCTTTTCTTTAGTTATATTGTTATCACTCATCTGGATTATTTTAATTCCTCAGTACAGCTCCCTGCTTCCATTTTTCCTGACTTTTGCTTTTGATATTAGTGAGAACATTTTAAACTACAAGTACAGAAACTCAAACAATGCTAACAAAACAAAATTAAACCAACAGAACTTATCGAACCAAAGAATTGTAGTAAGAGAGTTGGCTTCAAATATAGCTGGATACAGGGGATCAGATGATGCCATCAGGGTTCTCTTTCTCCATCCTAAGCTCTACTTTCTGACACTCTTGCTTATAATCTTAATCATACTGTTTTATAATGATTATATATCTTTTCTCTCCTAGATTTAAGGCAGAAATCATTTTAATTGTCTACTTTCTCTGCCAAACCCTGTACTGTAACTCCTAGCTAATGCCTGAACAAATACATGTTGATTAACTGAATGCATACATGAAATAAGATCCTAGATTTTTGTGTTAAAAGGTTATTGAAGGCCTGATGTTTCCAACCAAATGAATCTAGTTGCTCAAAAAGTAATTTGTGCTGAGGGACCTCATCTAATAATGTGGCTCAACAGGGTGGCAGAAACATGTTGGCACAGTAATTTATTTGCAATGCTGAAGACATTCTGTGGTTTGGAAGCATTTCCAAATAGTGGAGTGAAACATTATATAACAATCCAAGAGATTAAAGGCCTGAATAATGCAGTATATTAAAAGTATTTCCTTCTGGGACTTGAATCCCCTGGCTCCTAACCGGTACTCTGCATTTCTAACTACTTATATGTGAACAGTTGCTTTAAGCCTCACACATTTTAGATAAGCCAGGGCATAGTATGTGTTCATGAAATATATGTTTGAATAAATTTTAATTTCTTGTATGTTTCCATCTCATGAATATCCACAAAATGGTTATTAAAGAACAGAAGACAACCATTTTAGCAAGACTTGAACTATTATGATCAAGCACACCCTGAAACTTTTTACTATGTAGCCTTTTTCTCAGAGCAACTGTAGATTACTGCTTTCTTTTCTACTGACTCCCTCAAGTCCTTACCAAAGAAGTGATTATTTTCACTAAGACCAGGGCACAAGAATCACAGAATTGTGGGAGACACTATTCACATATAAAACAATGTAGTCACATCAAATTCACTTGTGTTTACTAGGTTCTGATGTCTGTAAGTCAAGCTAGAAGTAGAACTGTGGTGCAAACAGCAACACCGACCACAAAAATGCTCTTATGGGTACCACCACACCAAATATAAACAAGACTTCAGGTGTATACACAAGGAGTATGCCCTGTTGCAAAATACCATACATAAGGGCCTTTTGTGTTGTAATGAGGTGCAAAGTTATGCAAATGCCATGGGAAAAGATAAAGGTGTAGATTTTCTTTTTGTGGGTTATATAACAGTGATATGAAAATTAGTTTATTATCTTTATCAGCAAATAATGCTGACTCACTGTGCAAGAAATGAAAGGTCAAACTCTAATATATAGATTAAATCCAAAGAAAAGTGCACTTTCCTCAGATGCAAGACATGGTCTTTGTCAAAAGATGCTGTATGAAGTCATATGCCCATTAGTGATTTTTATTTAATATATTAAATTATCATCAAGATGATAGTAACATTCAGAACCCTATGAGATGCACCTAGTGGTGCCATCTATCAGAGATGTCATAGTTCAGGTGTGCTCTTTATTAACAGAATCATTCTTTTACATATACACACACATTAATAAATAATATATGTTCTAGACAAGTAGGTTTATCTTACCCCAGGGTATTAGGGTATAAGGTCTTAAGACTAGGAACTGCCTTAGAGATCATCTAGTTTCACTGTTTCATTTTTCAAGTTAGAGGAGTAATAAAGAAATATTCATTAGGTATTACAAACTACCTATAAAATACTGGATACCAATTATTTAGGCCAAGTGGGAGCCTGTTAATGATTTGCCAATGAATCCAGTCCCCCTGCAGTGATAATTTACCGTAATTATTGAGCAGTTTTCCAAAATGCCTTGTTTCTCATTTAACGTTTTACATTTTCTATAGTGGTTTCATAATTTTCAGAAATATGAGACAAATAGTTGGCAATTTAGTGGTGGTGGGGGCAGTGATGAAATTGTCTACAGGTATCCAAATAGACACAACACTTTAGGGCCCCACATTTCAGTGGTCCACTTTGAACTGTAGATTATTGTTTTCTTTCTTTTTTTTTTTCTTTTTCACTTCACTGGAAAGATATTTTGTCCATTTTATTCTGCTTCGTATCCTGAGTTAATCTGAAAGAAGATTCTGATCTACATTTTTGGCTCTTTAACGAGTAGATTTCTTGATATAGTCTCAAGTGTTAGTTCTTTGATCTTCTACCGAAGCCTGCTACTCACAGAGGGAGTTATTGTGTATGCTGGGCTTTGGGGGAAAGTGTGCTTTGAATAACCCTACCTCTGTTCTATGTTACTGCTCAGATCTTTATCTCACGTCCCTTAGTATTTTGTAAACCCTTTTCAGCTGTTGCCAGCATTACTCGCTGATAGCTTAACTACGTTAAGGGACATGTGTTTATGAACAATGGAGAGTGTCTTTCATTCATCTTTGGGCTTTTCATGATAAACAACTGATTTTCTTAATAGTTAACCTAACATGTTTTGAAAAGACTTATAAAAAGACTATGCTGAAGGATTAAGGAAATGCTGACTCTCTCAAACAAAATCCAGAACCGCGAAAGATTTATCACTGGAAGCAGAGTCCCCCACGGGGACGTCCATTTTGAACAAAGCGACTCCAAACTTGTTCTCTCGAGTTTCCACTTTCCCATGGGTGCTGGTGGTAGGCGAGAAAGTTCTTTCTACATTTTATGTTATTTTTTTCCTAACTTTAGGCGTTCCTCTCAGTACAACTAAGCCAGGCTAGATTTTCAGAGACTTTTATATACAAGGAACAAAAAGGAAATAAATGCGGAAAATACATGATGGACTTTCTTTTAGTGAAAGATGTGTAGATCTCCTTCAGGGCCAGGAATTAGCCTTATTTCTCTAAATCTCTGACACTTAGGACAAATTTTGACACACAACAACTGTTTTATATCTTGAATTAATGAATACTCCAGTGACTAAAATATGTGAGTAATTTGGATAACAGAGTACACACGGCTAGTGTGCAAGTAGGTTCTTTAAGTTTCTAAACCGCTGCCCCCAAAAGACTGGACTAATTTTTAACCCCCTTGCTTTGCTTTCTTGTTTCCTAGATCTGGCCTCTGGAGAAGTGGAGATCACCATCTTAAAACCCTCGCCCTTCAGTTGCCTCCTGGACATGCAGGCAAAGCCATAGTGAGGAGAGGCGGATCCTGTTCTGCTGCTCAAGGAGGCTCCAGGCTGTTGAACAGACAGATGACACCCAAAACGTCTCCATCTCCACCAACCCATGCCCTATGGTGCAGGCAGAATAGTCTTTCAAAATACCGAAAGGATCACTTCATTCCTTTGCTTAAAACTCTTCAAAAATTTACTCTTACTTGTAGGCTAAAGCATAAAATTCTTGACAAGGCTTACAACTATTTTTAAATGGCATAAATATATATATATATATTTTAATATGGCTTAAACAGTATTTTTCAACTGACAAATCAGAAAATCAGTCAAATTAATTGTCAAACTAAAATGTAATATCAATTCAGTAAGTTGAGACCAGCATTTACAAAAATAAAATGCAGTGGAATATGTTAGTGTGTACTGCATGTAGAAGGAGTCAGTATTATTCATGAACTTTAAAAAAAATGACGCTTATGTGACCATATGTAATATAAGTATATCCTATATAAAATATGACATACAAATATCATATCACATTGTACATTACCTCAATATTTGCTGGAAATGATGAAAGTTCCTGAATGTACTATTTCTAAGAAATAACTGTGTCATGGGGATAGGGAACCTAAGCAGATTTTTGAAAGTGAGGCAGCATGACTCATTCAAAGGAACACAGTTCTAAGGAGGAATCTAGGCTTCGTTATCAGCAGGACATCTGCCCAGGTATCTTTTCAAATCTGGCCATCATAGCCAAAGTTGGACAATGATCCGTTGGGTCCACAAATCTTACAGTGAGAGCACTCAATGCAGAGAATTCTTATCGGGATTAAAGTTTCTTAGGAGTAGTCCCAAGTTCGGAATCTCAAACTCTCTTCAATTCTTTACCCCCACCTGCTTCATGATGATGGCATAGAGGACCTACCTTTGTAAATCATCTTCCTAGGCTCCTCTGTGATGTTTGAAAAATCTACAGTTTGCTCTATGTTTTAGGAGACTGTGAAACATAAACTATTTTTCGTAAGCCTATTGTAAATCAAGCCAGTCTGTTAAAAAAATGCTTTGAAAGAAAAAAATAAATCTAATTTAGATGTCTTCTGTGGTTACAAAATGGCTTAACAGACAACTTTTGATGAATACATCACAGGAGTTACCAGAAATCAGATAATGTGCCTGGAAATGTTAGTCAATTATTAAGAATTATCCTCAAAACTGTTCCAAAAGAGTTTATTTGATTTTATGTAGCTACTAAGGAATACAACGCTATGTATAAAGTTTGCCTGCATTCATGAAATTTAAGCTAAATACTGGCAATGGGAAGCAAAAAGCGGAATAACTAACTAAAATATCCCCCGTAGAGACTAATCATTGAGATAAGTATAAAAATAGGTGCCAAAATACAAAGATCATCCTTTTAAAAGATTTTTCACAATCTATTAACAGCTCCAATTTGGAAAATTCTCACAAAAAAATTAAAATACTGGATCAAGTGGAAAGGATCCTGATTCCAGTCAAGAGTCAGTGTCTCAGTTCCAGCCATCTGAAAGTCAACAGTGTAGGCCTGGACAAGGAGAAGTGCCAGGCTCTGAAGACCTCTGTGTTCCTAACTGGAACACAGTGCTTTAGAGCAGATGGGCCTGCCTTTCAAGCTCTGTGCTACATGATTCCATGTGCACATTCTCTCAGGCTGCTCATTATGGTACTTATTTGCCATGGAAGATAATAATCTGATTCAAATTATGTATCTAGAGAGAACAAATTCAACATTAACATGAAGTTTTCCTACCTTAAAATTAAACTATTTTGCATGTAAATATTTAAGGAACAGCTGACTTAAGTTTTCTCTATTAAATAGAATATAAATAGAAAAAATATCCTCATCCCCACATCAGGCTGCACATAAAGTTGTTAATCATCAACTTGCACTGTTAAAAGCAATTGCGGTTGAACAGCTTTCAGCTTTCACTGCAGCAATCTGTTTCAAGTCAAGATTCAGATAGCCTCTTGATTTTTACATGTTGGATATGTGGGCAGTAAATCTATAGATAAATATTTTTGCAGTTAGGCATCACATTGATGACACTGCATTTTGAGAGAAGTAGAGAGGAGAACTGACTACATAAATGTAGTTACATAATAACAAGAAATAATTGTTTAATGGTGAAAACTTTTGCCTATATATCGTTTAAAAAGGCCATATCCAAAGTGCTAAGTGATTCTATTACAACCGGGGTTAAATTAGTTTGATGGTAAAGTTCATAGATAAGAGAAAAAGTTCATAGATAAGAGAAAAGTTACTCTTTAAACCACCCCCTCCCCCACCTGAATGCTTGGTGATAGGATGTCATCGTTAATGATTTGAGTTCCCTAAAGAAAGCTCTGTAGCCTTTGGAGAAAGCTAACGATGTGTAACAGAAATTCACTAGAAGGATTCATTGTTTTTCTACACTTATACTAGACTGTATAGTACAAGAGGAAATTATTTTAGATAATACTTCATCTGATATTTATTGAGCATCTGAAACATTCCTGGCATTGTGCTTTACATATAAGGGAAAGAAAATGTTGAATAGATTACTAAATATTCTGCCAATCTTGGCCCTTCTAATGTTTTCTCCACAGAGGCAGACCATTCCTTGTGAAACACAAATCTAGTCGTCATGTCACTGCTAATGCACAAGCCTGTTCAGTGGCTCCCTGTTGTACTCTAGCTGATAAAATTCCAAATCCTTAGTGTGCCATGTTAAATTTCCTTCATGTTGTAGTCCTAGCTTACCACCTCTAACAGCCTCACCTCTCTACTTCCTTGCCCATAAATTGAGCTTCCTCATGTTACTTTACCACCCTGAATAGAACTCCCTCTTTGGCTTATGGGAATTAGAATATGATATTTTCTCTATCTCTATCTTTTCCTCTCTCTCTTTTTTTCTTCTTGCCCATCTTTCCTCTCTCTCTCTCTCTTCATTTGGTTAATTACTATTTCAGGTCTCAACCTTGATATGACCTTATTCTAGGAAACCTTCCCTGGCCCCTTAGGAGTGGGCTCAGTGTCCTTCCTTCATGTGATCTAATAGATGCTTGATCCAAAGCATCTAACGACTTCCAATCATGGAACTTATACTATGGTATCTATGAATCTGTCATATGCACTCAGCTATTACAGGACTGTGTCTTGCTAGCACTGTATCCCCAGAAACTAATATAGCACATGACTTAAAGTAAGTCTGTTCAATACATAATTATCAAATATAAGAGTAACACATATCATGGTCCTGGGGGAGATGCAAGAAAACGTTTTCTTTGTGTACCAGGTTCATAACAGATTTTTACAAAAATTGTTCTGAAGATGAAGTACACTAAATGGTTAATCACCATGATTCCAAAGCCTAAGGTTTGTTCCAAGAGAGCTGTGGGCAGCAAAATATGGAATTATTTAGAGACTCTCTGTCAGTAACATTGGAATTGTGAGGAGATTGTTTAATATAACTACGTAGAGTAAGTGCCTGGGAGGAGCATGCCTATAAAAAGTAACTGTGCTTCCATTTTTAGGCATCTCTGTTCAGCATGGTGCCAGGTACATGCCGTCTCCTGCTTGGCAGCCCAGCATAGAGTTACACCCTCTGCATTGCATTTCATTCCCTTTATAATTTACATAATCCTGCTGCCTGTGCCTATCATTTTACAGAGCAAAAAGAATCCCATTATGAGTACACTAAGCCATATACTTGGCTTCATCACACAGATGTTTTACCTGGATTATGTCTGGCGGTGCAAGCCCCCAAGTGATGATAATTTCATTGTACTTAACACAACGTCTCCCTAGAGACAGTGGGAGCCGGGGGAGGGGATACCTGAGGTATAGAGAAATCAAGCCTGCTAAGCATAATCACCCTTGATAACTTGTCTCCTTTCAACAACTTGTTCTTTTAGACATGCATTCTCATCTAGGGTATTTAAAACTTACCTATTTCAATAAAATGGTTCCAGTGTCAGCCCCCTTTGAAAACTTTATACTCACGCCAAACTATCACTGTGATCACTTGTGAAATACTGGCTTTGAGAGGAAAGACGGTTCAATTTTTTTTTTCTGAAATGATGGTGCTTATTAGATCTCTACATATTTTTAAAGATAAGACGCCACCATGTTAACTTTAAAAAAAAGTATCAATGAAAAGACATAGAAATTACCAGAAGTAAACTGAGAAAGAAGTAGTGCTCTGAGTAAAGGGATACACAGTAAATCTTGGCTGCAAACAATAAAACAATTATGATGGTGTTCATAGTTCGTTTATGTTTGCACAAATTTACAGGCTAATAAAAACAGAGCACTAATGCATTCAAATATCTGAAAGTGCCAAAAGAACTGAGTGCCATTTCACAGGTGTACTTTAGATACATTTTTTGATAAGAAGATGAAGGGAAGTAAGAATGGTATTTGAGTACATCAGTGTGGTTTAGTTTACCAATGTCCTACAAGAGACATTTTACTTCTCAAACAGAAGCGCTAAAGCTAACTTCACAAAGAATTTGTTGATCACTCTTTGGCATTCAGATATACCCATTTGTAGGATCCTAGAATCAGAGGGCCAATAATTTCTATATAATCCTTAAAGGCAAGAAATATTTAATGAAAATTATTCATTACTCATATTCTCATTTTTTGCATTATTAAAATATGACTATGCTGTCATTAATTTCTTCAAGTTAATAAAGTCCTGGAGAAGTTCTGTTTCAAGTATTACCCAAATACCCTTTAATACAGGTGTAAGAGGAGCTTGATGATCAGTGATCACACAAATGTAGGGTCTTGGGTGATTAGAGCTAAGCTGAGTCTAGGCACATGCATTCTAGGCTGATTCTACCTTTGACTATAGGACTTTGGGCAATTCTGTTTTGCCTTTCACTATGTCAGTGGTTCTCAAACTCGTAATCACCTGGAGAACTTGTTAAAATACGAATTGATGTCTCCTATCCCCAGAGTTTCTAATCTAGTAGATTGGAGTGGCGTCCAAGAATTTGGATTTCCTAATAAATTCCCAAATAATTACTAATGCTTCTGCTATGGGACATATTTTGAAAACCAGGGCAATAAACACATCTCACAACTTGCTCTTCTTTACAAGAGGGCAGCAGAGGGGTCACAGATGTAGCAACATAGAGTGATCTTTCGATGACAATGTGGGAGTAGCGTGCTTTCATGGGAATGGAGTCAGGAAAGGAGGGAGCAAGAAGCTTTGGATCTAACTCCCAATATTCTCAGTTTATTTTAGCAAAAAAAAAAAAAAAAAAGATGGGAAATGAATTGCAACCATGTTCAAAAACCCAGAGTAGACTAGAGAAGAGTGAAGAATGTGTCAGAACATTCTAAGTACATTCGCTAGCTCTGTCCTTGCCCATACTTATATCCGGGAGCTTAAAAATCCAAAATGATACATGAATGTAAAGGGACAAAGCCAACAAACAGTTATTCTGCTGGGGGGAATAAAAGGTCTTTCCTTACATACAAAGTGACAACTCTCATCAGCTTTGTATTTAAAGAAGAACAACAAGGTTGGATGCATTTTTTAAACAGAATGTGAAGAATTACTGTGTTTTAACTAGACTATGTTTAAATTTAAACGGGAGTAGACATGTTCTTCATGATACATATAAATACATATTCACTTTTATGTGGCTAAATATGGCATTATAAATTTATGAAAAACATATTTTCTAGTAGGAACACCACAATAAGAAAAGATTTAGTTGGTTCATAAGCTTGTAAGTGATATCAAGATGGAGCTCCCTTTTTATATTCTGGAGTGTAAATCCCTCTGTTATTATTATAATTAAATAAATGTCTGTGAAACAATGTTTTTTCTACACTTTAACAGGTGTATTACTTATTACAAGGAGCATTAAACACAATAAAATGCTAGTATAAAAATTGTCTGCAATGGGATTTTTTTTTTTCTTTTAAACAGAGTCTCTCTCTGTCACCCAGGCTGGAGTGCAGTGGTGCCATCTCGTCTCACTGCAAACTCCGCCTACTGGGTTCAAGCGATTCTCCTGCCTCAGCCTCCCGAGTAGCTAGGATTACAAGCATATACCACCATGCCCAGCTAATTTTTGTATTTTTAGGAGAGATGAGGTTTCGCCATGTTGGCCAGCCTGGTCTCGAACTCCTGAACTCAAGTGATCCACTTGCCTTGGCCTCTCAAAGTGCTGGGATTACAGGCATGAGCCATGGCGCCTGGCCTGGATTTGTCTTATAAAAGCTATTGTCTCTTCAAAGATGAGGCTGCATGCTTTTCTTATTTGCACATCATTTTCTGCATAGAATTCTCCTTTGTCACTACAATTCACTGACTCCTCATGGAATTACCAGACAGTTCAGCATATTTATAGTGCCATGAATTACATTACTGAAATAAGTATTACAATGCCACCCTATTTGGTGGACGTCATAAACAGAAACATAACAAGACATCTGCTTCCTCTGGAGGAAATTGCATGAACTCTCTGTGTAATTTTCAATGAGAAAGAGAACACTTTGATAACCTAGAACCGGTTTGTGTCATTTACCCATAAAAGTCATTCAAGTTCATACCAACTCAAGTCCAGACACGAAGTTGTCTGTATAGTTGTCTGTACAGATTTTGCAAACTCAAAAGATTCAGTAAGAGAAAGACTTGCAATTTTAAAATAATTAATTGGCCTTCAGTACTTTAGACACTTTTTTACTGACTGGCCTTGGGTAGAAAAATTTATATAAAGCACTAGACAAGAAAAGCTTATAGTATGATCTTTTCAGTACATACTTATAAAACAACATAATTTGTAAGGAAAACAATTTTACATGATTTTCTGTTATAAAAATTTGGTCTTTTTCACCTCATCAATGTGTCAGACAAAAGGAAGTTAGTGTTTAAGATATATATTTTAAAGGTATAAATAATTTGAATAAATAAAATTATAAATAATGAAAATATTTAATTTCTGAAATAGGTACACAGATTTGACAGATATTTTTACATATTAAATTAATGCAAACTTTATGTTTAAAAATTTAAGTTCAATTAAGTAAAAGTACATCAAGAATTTTAATAATATATATCCATTTACTTGGAGAGGAAAGATTATTATATTTGATTTTGCTTCTCACATAATGGTGACAATAATAGTATAATAATAGAATAAATTTTCAAGACTTTTTCTTCCATAAAAATAATACATCTTGTCTCTACAAGGTGAACAGTCTTCAGAACATATAGAACGAATATAAAAGTAGAAAAACTGTATAATATAATTTGTAATAAACATTGATATTTTTAAAAAAATGTTTGGTATACTTTTGCAATTCCTCTATTGTGTCAGGGGCTAGCAGAGTGAGTGGTGAAGAATGAATATTCTAAATTGTGTTCATAATTTTATTTTTCAAGTTGCAACTTTAAAAACATATATAGAGCATCAAACTTTTCTTGTCTCTTTCCTCTACATCAAAAAACCACTCTTATTAACAAAGAAATAAGCTGAGTTTTTCACTTTTTTCTTGAAAGTAAAAACAGGCAAAGTTTGATCATGTTAGAAGATTTGAAAATACTTTTTTGCTACTGAGGCAACATCTGAGTTATTCATATTTTAAACAGACAATTATGAATGTAACTATTATAAATATAAAAGTCACTTTTTGACAAAAAGATGACAGTCGCAAAGTTAATAAGCAAATACAGGGAAACTAATATTTTAATAAGATTGACTTTTATTACTCTACAAAATCTTTTATATAAACCTCATATATTTTATTGAAATTATCACTTTTTTTGTATTTGATTAATAACTTAATTTTTTTAAACATAAAGAGAGTCTTGCTATGTTGGTCAGGCTTAGAACTCCTGGCCTGAAACAATCCTCCTGCGTCAGTCTCTCAAGTAGCTGAAATTTGATTAATAACTTCTTTATGTGAATATCATTTAAAAATTGTTTGCCATATAGTCATATACCATATCTTTAGAAAATCTAAAAGCATATCTGATGATTACTAAATTAATATTTGAAAAATTTTATAGTAGCTATGTAAACTAACTGCACCATCCTACACAGTAGCCATGGGCCACATGTAAGTGCTGAGCACATGAAACATGGAAAGTATGACTGAAGAACTGATTTTTAAATTTTACTTCAAAAAAATGTTAAGGCTGGGCACAGTGGCTCATACCTGTAGTCCCAACACCTTTGGAGGCCGAGGTGGGCAGACCCCTTGAGCCCAGGAGTTTGAGACCAGCCTGAGCAACAGGGAGAAACCTCATCTCTACAAAAAAATACAAAAATTAGCCGGGTGTAGTTGTGCATGCCTGTAGTCCCAGCTGCTCAGGAGGCTGAGATGGGAGAATCACTTGACCTGGGGAGAGCAAGGCTGCGGTGAGCTGTGATCGCGCCACTGCACTCCAGCCTGGGTGACAGAGTGAGACCCTTTCCCAAGAAAAGAAAAAAGTTAAATATACTTGGAATAACTTTCTCAATCATAAATTTTATAAAATGTAAATACAGATAAAATACATCTGATGAAAATTTAGCCTTTGGATTGAAATTTGCTTTAAGTGTAAGACACAATTATGAAAAACAAAGAAAGAAAGGGAAACAGGTATTGGTTTTTAATATTGTTTATGAGTTGGATTAATAATATTTTGGATATGTGGGATTAAATAAAATATATTATTGAAATTCCTTAAAATTCACCTATTTTAATTTTTTTTAAAAAATGGCTCCTAGAAAAATTTAAATTACATAGATGGCTTATATTCTATTTTCAACTGGACAACATTGATCTACATTGTAGATAGAAATTCAAATTCACCAGTCTTTGCAGTTTATAAAATCTGTGGCCAATTATCATTACATGTATTTTTGAGCATATCTATTAAAACTGACTAAAGATCACAATTTCATAATAGTCACAGCTAATCTAATCACACAGGGCAAAGATTTCTCCTTAACTTGTGGGACCATTTCAATTGCTAGTAAAATGTTCAGAGCTCCATATTAGGTTAGTTTTTTTGTTTTTTAGTAAAAACCTGAGTTTATAATATCCAAGCATCTTGGCAGGGTCACAGTGTACAGTTTGAAAGGTTATTTATGACACAGGACTGCTGACTAAAAGACCCAGATTGTAGTATGCTCATGAAACCTTGGCCCTGGCAAAAACCTGCATTTGTCTGGTGTAAGGAGCTTCTCTCCAAATTGGCAGAAAGACAGCATACAGGCTAGCTAACTCTGCATGTTTTCCTCAACATGCAATATTGCAACATGCGATATTATAAAAAAAACATTCTCAGATGATTTCTTTCTGCCCAAATCATCCAGGTGGAGTGTATTACTGTAAGTAATACGCAGTGAAAATTCTGGGGCCACCTTACATTTGCCAAAGGTTTTACTATTCCCCCAACTATCACATACGTTTTATCAATGTTCTCGTAGTAATACAAGGAGATGTTAAGCAGGTATTATCCTCATTTTACAGCCAAGAAACTGGAATTAAAATGTCTCTTTGGATTGGTATAGAATTCAGAATAATCACATTTGCCCTTCGCAAATAAAATTATAGCTCCTATAGCTTGTGAAGCAGTCTCATAGACATAAACATTGCAACTAAAATTGAATAGAACTTTTATAGGCTAAGAACAGACCCAACCATATGTCTCATTGAGTTTTGGTTTCCAATAAAAGCATATAATCATATTTTATTATTTAATTTATGTGTTTTGATTAAGAGACCCAAAGAGTATATATACTATCTCCCAAAATTTAACATATTTTTATAATTATTACTTCTATATAACTTATCTACATGAATCCATTAATAAAAGTGTTCTCCCTTGAAAATGTTCCTGAAAATAACAGCTACCTTTAAGAACAACTTTGCATTATAGTCAATTAAAGCCTATTTATTTTTAACATTGTTAAAAATAAACAATGTTTTCATGCTATATATTTTATTTAAAGATAAGGGAAACAACTTGGCTGGTGCTTTTATGAATCTAGAGGGCTCTGAAGAGAATATCTTTAGGATAATTCCTTAATATCCCTTTTGGAAGAGTATTAGTAGTTTCTTATTCAATGTAGATTTCTTAAGTAGCTGACATTTATTTTATTTCCTACCACCTGATCTTGGTACCTTAAAATCTGTTTTTTATTTGTTTTACATTTATTCATGTTCTAATGGCTCCTAGTGATTTTCAATTAGAATTTTCTTAAGGAATGAGTTTTAAGATCTTTCTACCTATACAATGAGTATTGTTGGTACCTATATATTTAAAAAAAATGAAATCTGTATTTTCTAAACATTGATGACTCATTGATTATACTCTTAATAGTTACTAATTTTAAACCACTAAATTGGAAGCTTATAGTTACTTGAATGCGGTAAATGGCAAGTATATTTAATTATATCAAATATTATGCCTCTTTTGGTTTTTTTATAGATATATTTGTACACTGAAATTCAGACCTGGCCTACATCACATAGATTTTGAAGAATGTTTTACCTTTATAACAAAAGTTGGCCTCCCAAATCTATACTCCTAAGCGAAGTTTCTTTTCGGGGTGTCAAATCACACCACAGCTGGCAGGTTTTCAATATAATGTAACCACTAATATTTTATGTTTATTTCATTGTCATGTTTATCAAACCCTTGTGGTCATCAAAAGAGATTATTCAGGCATATACTTCATCCACATTGATTTAGAAGGGGAATTTTAATAAAACATGACAAAATGGAAATTTATCTTAAATGTAAAAATGTGAATTCATACACAACTATCACACACACTACTCATTCGGTAAATCATATAATGTACATTGTCATTTTGACATGTAGAACATTTCTCTTCCTCCATCACCTTTGAATTAATCGGATTATAAGGGCGGGTAAAGGAAAAAGGGGTGGAATTTGGAATTCCCAATGGCTCCCATTGCTATTTATATCATTGAACCATTTTGAAGTCAGGTGGATGTTAACCTAATAAGGGAAGCCCCACTGGCTTTCTGTCTCCTCCAGACAATACAATGGCATAATTGTGACTGTGCTTCTCGTTTCAATTGTTCTACTGTAACACAGATTGAGAACTAACCACAGATTCTAATTAACTCAAATTAGACTAATGAGAGAGATGATAAGTACTACAACATGAAGATTAAGAAATTAATCCTAATTTGAAACCTCAAAGATGTTGGGTACAAAGGAAATAAATGTTAAAAGGACAAATTGGGCCACAGCTTCATAAATGTTGAAAGCAAGACTAACCAATCAATGGCTGTAGCCCATCCAAATAAATGTTCCTGACTTTCTAGAAGGAAGAATTTCAGCACCTACAGAAGAGCAGCCCAAGTTTCATAATGACATTAAGCCTTTTCTTACATTTAATTCTCTATTTATCATTAGCTTGGAGATGGGAGGAGTAGAGGTGGCAGGAATAGAAAAATAACTTATTGATTTAAAAATCTGTGCTCAGCAAGTTTTTTCCAAGTATAGAAAATTTAGAAAAAACTAAAGTATTACAATATATTTTAAAAGACATTATGTAAAAGTATCATGAGAACTTTTAATTTTATTGTTTGAGGAAACCTTTAATTATAAATGTGCATTAAGGAAATTTCTTATTTGAAATGTTCACACTTTCTATTTTCCCGTGATTTACAACTCATTAAAATGTATTTCTTTTACAATGAGTGCTCAACTTTTATACTGTTGCTTCTAATGTTCACTCATTTCTCTGAATTTTCAATTATTTACTATGAAAATAAACTGGTAGAGAAGAGGTCATCTTACTTAATGTTACAGAATTCTATAGCAGTCTTGTTTGAAATCCACTTTATATATAAGTTTATTTGTAAGTATATGTTTGATTTTGAATCCTTGTGGTTCTACAAAGCATATAAGGCAGCAAAATTTAAATACAAATTAAATATTATATAAAATATAGAGCAATATTATCAGAATTAAAAATAAAGCCCACATAAGGGAAGAAAACGAAAATGAAAGCTGTTTGGATGATATTAGGGGACACATAATTGAACATCAAATGTAACACAGAATTTTCTGGAAGCCAAAGTAAAAAAGGAGATAAAGTAGGCTACATGACTCAAGATTTATAAAAGTGGAATCTCATTAATTCCTCAATGCTTTCAAGAAATATTTGAAGTCTTTCAAATAGGAACTCATATGTAGGACACTAATCATTTCTTCAACACCTGCAGTTCATAGTAGATGCTCGGCACATTTGTAAGAAAAATTTGGATTGATATTCCAAATAATACTAAAAAGATAATTTTGGTTAAGTGCATTTAGGCAGTTTTTCCATTCACCATTTTTAGGCTCTTTCAGTTGATTTTCTAGTACCCTCGCTTCTCTCCCTCTTTCCCCACATTAGAAGTAGCTATAAGCTCTGTTTTCTCTCTCTCTAACCTACCAGGTGGGATGTTACATGGAAGCCAGTTTCTGACAAAATCCAGCATACGACAGATTTACTGTCAAGTAGGTACAAAAACATTCAAATAATCAGTTCTTTAAAGTAAGTGAAATTCCATCTCTCTGCCCTTCAAGCACTGACCAGTACTTTGCACAAAATATTCTCTGGAAGCCAAGTGACAATAGTCTTGAGGAAAAATTTGCTAGTCATCTAGCTGTAATTAGGTGAATCCTTTATTACACCAGTGGCCCACAGACAAGAACAGGAGTCCTAAGACTAGGACACAGCTTTTAAGGATGTTAGGACCCTGGCTCCTCAGGTTCTCAAAATGGAAAAATGTGTTTCAAAGAGCTCTTCTGTTCAAATGCAGATGGAGGTAGTGATATTGGAGTCATTGTGATGTGAAGTCATTGCACTTGGAATAACCTAAGTTATGAAATAATGACTGTGATCTTTCTTTCATTTTTGTTTGTTTGTTTGTTTTTGAGACAGTCTTGCTCTGTCCCCCAGGCTGGAGTGCAATGCTGCCGTCTCGGCTCACTGCAACCTCTGCCTCCCGGGTTCAAGTGATTCTCCTGCCTCAGCCTCCTGAGTAGCTGGGACTAGAGGGGCGTGCCACCAGACCCGGCTAATTTTTGTATTTTTTGGTAAAGACAGGGTTTCACTGTGTTGGCCAGGCTGGTTTCGAACTCCTGACCTCGTGATCTGCCTGTCTCAGCCTCCCAAAGTGCTGGGATTACAGCCGTGAGCCACAGCGCCCGGCCACGATCTTTCAAATGCTCTAACCATTCCTGGAGAGTAGATCTCTAATTATAATATTTCAAATGTTAACAATTCACTCTAGCAAGTAGAGTACAGTTAACTTATTCACTCATCTATGGCATATTTTTGTTTTATTGCACTTCACTTCATTGTATGTCACAGATACTGCATTTTTTACAAATTGAAGGTTTTTGACAACTTCGCCTCAAGCAGGTCTATGGGCACCACTTTTCGAAGAGCATGTGCTCACTTCATGTCTCCATGTCACATTTTGGTAATTCTTGCAATATTTCAAACTTTTTTATTATTTCATAGCTGTTATGAAGATCTGTGATCAGTGGTCTTTGATGTTTCTACTGTAATTATTTTGGAGTGCTACGAGCCATGCAAGTGTAACAGGGTGAACTTAATTGATAAATGTTGTGTGTGTTCTGCTCCACCAAATAGCCATTCCCCCGTCTCTCTCCTTCTCCTCAAGCTTCCCTATTCTCTGAGACACGACAATATTGAAATTAGGTCAATGTATAAACCTACAATGGGCTTTAAGTGTTCAAGTGAAACTAAGTGTTGCACATTTCTCACTTTAAATGAGAAGCTAGAATGATTAAGCTTAGTGAGGAAGGTGTGTCAGAAGTCAAGATAGGCCAACGGCTAGGCCTCTTGGGCCAAACAGTTAGCCAAGCTGTGAATGCAAAGAAAATGTCCTTGAAGGAAATCGAAAGTGCTACTCCAGTGAACACACGAATGATAAGAAAGCAAACAGCCTATTGCTGATACGGAGAAAGTTTTAGTGTTTTGGAAAGAAGATCAAACTGGCCACAATGTTCCCTTAAACCAAAGCCCAATGCAGAGAAAAGTCCTAACTCTTTTCATTGAAAAGAGTTGGTTTTTTTCTTAAGTAATAAAGTATTTTTAATTAAGGTATGTATAATTCTTTGGTAGACATAATGCTAGCCCACACTTAATAGGCTACTGTAAAGGGTAAACATAACTTTTATATGCACTAGGAAATAAAAAATTTGCGTGACTCACTTTATTGTGGTGATCTGGAACCAAACCCACAGTATCTCCAGGGTATGCCTGTATCATACAATCTATGATGAAGTATTTAAAATGAATTGCAGGTAACGTAACAGGAGTTATTGTAATCTACCCATAAGAAAACATTAAGTTTTACTGAGATGTCTACATCAAATCTTTCCCTCAAATGTCTACTAATAAACGCATCATTCTTCATTAATTACACAACATATTTAATGTATAATAATAAATGCAAACATTCTTCTTCTTAGTACTTCATTATGCATAGTATTTTGTGTTTCAAATTATATCCCATACATCATTTAATTTAGTGACTGAAACACTGTAAATTGGAATACAATTGTGACCAGTACCTATGACATACAAAAGAAGACAGAAGGACTCACTCTGGTAAAGTGAAGTGTCCAGAGCCACACAGCAAATCTTGATAGACCTGGCATGATCTATTGAGACAGACCATGGTTTTCCAATGAGTAATCTTTCTTAGTGATCTTTTGTAAAGTTTTTTCAACTGTTTTTCCAGGAAAGACTACAAAAGGAAAGCATTGACATTCTTTTATATGTTTCACTTCCTTTCATTATTCAATAAAATGACTTTAAAAAGTACTCTTTGGCTAGGTAGAATTTCTTTAATGCTTCCTGAAAGAAAAATTCTTCAGGATGAAATTTAACTATAAATCGAGCACCATTTTTATTTAGCAAAAAATGTGAAGCCTGTGCTTCATAAAACTCAAAACCTTCACCATATAATAAGCCTTATTTAAAACATGAGTGGGAAATCTTGTCCACTTTTGTTATCTGGGAGATAATTAGGTTGAAATTATCTCAGTTTATAATTTATTTCTTCTCTACCTTCAATGCTTTCTTTAAAACAGAATTAGCTCCTCCTAGGAAAATACTCTTGATTCATGAAAACACACTAAGTCATATGGAATGAGTTTTTGTCTCATTTGTGCCAGTTATTTGCTAATTGACTGCCTCATTCTTATAACTGCATTAAACCTAGACTGAATCTGAAAAGAGGCAGTCATACGAATTAGAATGTTTTAGGGTTCATGGGAGTACTAAATAGGGGCACAATATGTTAGGGTCTTGTATTTGTTTTCCTGGCAAAGTCTTATTTCTTCAGATTCCAACTCAGCATCACCTCCTCTGAGCATCTATCTTTTAAATGTACCCTCTTACCCACTTTACTGGGTACACTCTTCTCTGCTTTTTGCTTATATCTGTAATAGCATTTTGTGCAGAATTTTCCCAATTCTTTGCTTCTCTTGTAAGACTAGCAGTCCATAGAGAGTAAGAACATGTTAGTCTGTAGTTCCACTCCAAGTGCAGTGCTAGATACAGAGCAGATTCTCAAAGAAGTTTGTTAAATGAATGAATGGATAACAAATGAATGAAATCCAATGGAATGTGGGAAATATTTACCCATCTATCTTGCAGGATTGTTGTGAAGCTCAAAACTGATAATGTGTGACAAGTTAAATTAAACCTTGTAAACCGAAGTGCCATGGACAGTTTCCCTTAACTTGCATAACTTTAGTAAAAAGCTGGGGATTTGAAATAAACTAAACTAAAACCCAACCATACTCAGTTTGTAAATGCTGACCTTGTGCAGACTAAATCTTACAGCCCTTGAGTGAAGTCCTCTACCCCAGCAATTCATCCTCCTTGGCATGGCCCTTGCTGAGGTTAATAGGAACTGTGGATATCTCAGACTGCCAAAACATAAGGAGATATGACAGGAAACCAAACGGGAAACTGCTGGCTGCCTTGGGCTCACTGAGATCCGTGTCTAACAAGGCAGACTTGTCGCTGGGCTCTTTGGAGGTGAAATGAAGCGATGGACTAATGCTGGGCACAGGAGGCGCCAGGTCCTGACAGGCTAAGGTGTGACCTGCTGAATCCTAACCATCCCAGACATCTTTGGAAGAACAGTGAGCTGGGCGATGGCCAGGGGCAGGCAAGGTTGCAGGGGAAGGAGGTGTATGCAGAGCCCACAGAGAGTAGAAAAAGAAAGGGCAAGTGAGATTACTGGTCATCTGGTGTCTTAGATCACACGCAAAACAAACGTCAAGCACAACAGCAAACACAACCTTTGAGTATTACTGTCTCCAAAGAGTATTTACCAAGTGCTGTCTGGCTTGATCTCCCAGACTTGGTTAAATATGCATTCTGTTAATGTTGTGTTTCTGACTTTCTTTCCTTTCCTTTTTTGTTATTGTTATTATTTCTATTTTTAAAAATGTAAGACTTTACTTGCTTTGACACTGAGGAAAGGAAGGTATAAGAGTGAGAAGAGAGGGGAAAATTCCACAAAGCATTTTTTAAAAAGCTTTTCCAATAGAAATATAAAATGTAATTAGGTATGTATAATTATATTCTTAAATATAATTTATTATTAAGCATAGTATTAAATATAATATATAGATGATTCTTTATATTATTAAATATAACATATACATATAATTCTACAAGTTATTCTTCATTTTAAAACACTAATATTTAGAAGTGAACTAACAATTCATTTAACTTGTCATTTTTATAAGCTACTTTTCTTAAAAAAATATCAGTAGTAACATTAAAATATGTTTTATTTGATGACTGAAGGCATACAAATGCATGAAAACATTTAAATATATTATTGTTTTTTAATATTAAGAATAATAGAAAAATGAGAATGTATAAACAAGGTGAACATTTTTATATACCTGCATTGTGGCAATTTCATCACTTTTTTTACAGTTCTTTGTTTATGTGAATATTGTTCCAAATGAATCCAAGATCTAGGGAAATACGAACGATATCTTGCTCATCCTCGAATTTTCGACATCTAGCAAAATTTGGGGGAATAATAGGTTCTTAATTAAGGATATACAATAAATTTTAACATCATAGCAAAACTGAGTGGAAAGTGTAGAGAATTCCCATACACCCTCTTTCTCCACAGAGGCACAACTGCCAGCTATTTGACCTCCCACACCAGAAGGGTGCATTGGTTACAATTGATGAACCTGCACTGACACATCATTATCACCCCAAGTCCGTAGTTCACACTAGGGTTCGCTGTTGGTATTCTGCATTCTGTGGGTTTGGGCAAATGTATAATGACATGGCTCCATCATTGCACTATCATACAGAACAGTTTCACTGCCCTAAAAATCCTCTGTGCTGTGACTATTCTTCTCTCCTCCTGCAAACCCTGGCAACCACTAATCATTTTACCGCAAAATTTAGCCTTTTCCAGACTTCCCTGTAGTTGTAGTCATACAGTATGTAGCGTTTTCAGACTGATATTTTTCACTTAATGATATGCATTTAAGCTTTCTCTATGTCTTTTTATGGCTTGATAACTCATTTCTTTTCAGCACTGAGTAATATTCCATTGTCCGAATGTACCACATGTACTTATTTACCTACCAAAGAACATCTTGGTTGCTTCCAGGTGTTGGCAATTATAAGTAAATCTGCCGTAAACCTCCATATGCAGATTTTTGTGTGAACTTGTTTTCAATTCTTTTGGGTAAATACCAAGGAGTGTGATTACTGGATCATGTGGTAAAAGTATGTTCTATAAGAAATTGCTAAACTATCTTCCAAAGTGTCGGTACCACGTCGCATTCCCACTAGCAATAAACAAGAGCCCTTCTTCTTCCACACCTTTGCCAGCATTTGGTATTATCAGCGTTTTGAATTTTGGACATTCTAATAGGTATGTCGTTGTATCTCATTGTTGTTTTAATTCTCAATTTCCTACTGACATAGAATGTTGAACACTTTTTCCTCTGTTTATTACCATCTGTAAATTTTATTTGGTGAGTTGTCTGTTCAGGACTTCTGTCCATATTTTAATCAACTTGTCTGTTGTCTTATTGTTGAGTTTTAGAAGTTTTTTGGTATATTTTGGATAATAATCCTTCATCAGATGTATCTTTTGCAAATATTTTCGTTAGTCTGTGGCTTGCCATCTCATTTTTAAAAACATTTTCTTTTGCAGACCGGAAGTTTTTAATTTTAATAAAGTTCAGCTTATTATTTACTTATTTCATGGGTCATGCCTTTAAGGGTGTATCTAAAAAGTCAGTGTTATACCCAAGATCATCTAGGTTTTCTCCTATGTTACCTTCTAGTAGTTTTACAGTTTTGCCTTCTTACATTTAGATCTATGGTCCACATTGAGCTACTTTTTTGTGAAGGCTGTAAGGCATATACCTAGACTTATTTTTTGGCATGCGGACTTCCATTTGTCCCAGCACCGTTTGTTGAAAAGACTGTCTTTGCTTCCTTGTATTGCCTTTGTTCCTTTGTCAAGGATTAGTTGACTCTTTATGTATGTGGGTCTATTTCTGGGCTCTCTATTGTGTTCCATTAATGTATTTATCTATCGTTTTTCCAGTGCCATACTGTCTTGATTACTGAAGCTTTACTGTAGTCTTGAAGCCTAGAAGTGCAGGTTCTCCCATTTTGTTTCTCTTCTTCAACATAAAGTTGGCTCTTCTGGGTCTTCTGCCCCTCCATGTAAACATTAGAAACAGTTTGTCAAAATCCACAAGATAACTTGCTGGAATTTTGTTTGTAATTTTATTCACTCTATAAATCAATTTGTGAGAATTTATGTCTTGATAATATTGAGTCTTTCTAGCTATAAAAGTGAAATATCTCTTCATTTGTTTAATTCTTTTTGTTATCTTTCATAAGTGTTCTGCAGTTTTTCTCATATAGATCTTGTACATATTTTGTTTACATTTAAAGTATTCCATTTTTTATGGAGTGCTAATGTAAATGCTAACATGCTTTTAGTTTGAAATGCCACTTGTTCATTGCTAGTGTATAAGAATACAATTGACTTTTGCATATTAACCTCATATCCTGCAACCTTGCTATAATCACTAGTTCTAAAATTTGTTTTTGATTATTATAATGTCTTTTTCTGGTTTTGATACTGAGATAATGCTGGCCTCATTAAATGAGGTATGAAGTATTCTTTCTGCTTCTAGCTTCTAGAAGAGATGTAGAAAATTGATACAATTTCTTCCTTAAATGTTTGACAGAATTCACTGGGGAACCAACTTAGGGTGTTGTGTTTTAGAAGGTTATTAATTATTGATTCAATTTCTTTATTACATATAGGCCTATTCATATTGTCTATTTATTCTTGTGTACATTTTGGCATATTGTGTCTTTCAAGAAATTGGTAGAATTTTGGGGTATAGAGCTGTTCATAATATTCCTTTATTTTCTTTAATGTTCGTAGGTTCTACATTGATGTCCCATCTTTAATTTTAATTTTATATATTTACTTGTTTGTTTTTTTGAGACAGTATCTCACTCTGTTACCCAGGCTGGAGCGCAGTGGCACAATCATGTCTCACTGCAGCCTCAACCTCCCGGGCTCAATCCTCCTGCCTCAGCCTCCTCAGTAGCTGGGACCACAGGCATAGACAACCATCCTTGATTATTTAAAAATATATATTTGTAGAGATGGGGTCTTGCTATGTTGCCCAGGCTGGTTTTGAACTCTTGGGCTCAAGTGATCCTCCCACCTCAGCCTCCCAAAGTTCTGGGATTACAGATATGAGTCCCATCTTTAGTTTTTCATGTAAGTAATGTCTGTCTTTTTTTTTTTTTTTTTTTTTTAGCTAGCCTGGCAAGGACCAATTTTTGGTTTTATTGATTTTCTCTATTGATTTCCTGTTTTTAATTTCATTAATTTTTTTCTCTAATTTGTTTTTTTTCTTCTGCTACTTTGGGTTTAATTTGTTTTTCTAGTTTTCTAAGGTGAAACTTTAGATGATCAATTTTAGATCTTTCTTTTTTTCTAATATGTGCATTCAATCTATGTATCTTTCTCTAGGCACTGCTTTAATGCTTTTCACATATTTTGATAAGTTGAATTTTCATTTTGTTTTAGTTCAGATATTGTTAAATTACTCTTGGGATTTATTTTTGGACACGTGTTATTTTGAAAGGTATGGCTTAATCTTTAAGTATTTTGGAACTTTCTAGCTATTGTGTAGACATGTTTTCAGTTCATTTAGGTAAATATCCGGGTGTGTGATTTTTATTAAACCTGTTCAGTTATGTTTTATGGTCAAAAATGTGGCCTATCATGGTGAATGTTCCATGTCAGCTTGAGAAGAATATGTATTCTACTATTGTTAGATGTAGTCTTTAGATGTCAATTTTATTCAGTTGATTGACGGTGCTGTTGAATTCAATTATATCCTCACTGATTTTCTGCCTGCTAAATCTATCTGACTTATAGCTCTGACAGATCGGTGTTAAAGTCTCCAAATATATTAGTTGATTCATCTATTTCTCAATAAAGTTGTATTAGTTTTTGCCTCATATATTTTGACACTTGGCTGTTAGGTACACACACATTAACAATTGTTATGTGCTCTTGGAGTTTTGATTCCTTTACCATTATATAATGCCTCTCTTTACCTCTGATAACTTTTTTTGCTCTAAAATGTGATCTGTCTGAAAATAATGTAGCCACTCCCACTTTCTTTTGATTACTGTTAGCATGATATATTTTTCTCCATTATTATTTACTTACTTTTAATCTATATTTGTCTTTACGTTTAAAGTAGTTTTTTTGTAGATAATATATATTTAGGTCTTTTTTTTATTCATTCAGACAATCTCTGTTTTTTAACTGGTATATTTAGATCATTGACATTTAAAGTGATATAGTTGAATTAATATCTACTATATTTTTTACTGTGTTCTGTTACCCTTGTTCTCTGTTTCTATTTTGGTCTTCCACACCTTTTTCACCTTTTGTGGTTTTAGTTAAATCTTTTATATGATTTTGTTTCTCTCCTTTCTTATCATATTAATTATACTTCTTTTTTTAACCTTTTTTAGTGGTTTCTATAGAGTTTACCATATACGTTTACAACCAATCTAAGTCTATTTTCAAATAACACTGTACTGCTTCATGGGTAGTGCAAATATTTTATAATAATGAAACGTTCCTAATTCCTTACTCCTGTACCTTGTATAATTACTGTCATTCATTTCATTTATACATAAGAACATATATATATACACACACATACATTTATATGCATATATAATCAAATATATTGCTGCCGTTATTATTTTCAGCAAACTGTTAACTATTTGATCAATTAATAATAGAAAACTTTTTTTACTTTCAATTATGCTCTGATGTTCTTCATTTTTTATGAATATCTGAGTTTTTGACCTATATTGTTTTCCTTCTCTCAGAAGAACTTCTCTTAAATTTCTTATAAGACAGGTCTACTGGCAACAAGTTTCCTCAATTTTTTTTTATATGAGAAACTTTTTATTTCTCCTTCCTTTTTTTTTTTTTTTTTTGTGACAGAGTTTCATTCTTGTAGCCCAGGCTGGAGTGCAATGGCATGATCTTGGCTCACTGCAACCTCTGCCTCCCGGTTTCAAGCGATTCTCCTGCCTCAGCCTCCTGAATAGCTGGGATTACAAATTCCCACCACCACGCCCGTCTAATTTTTTTGTAGTTTTAGTAGAGACTGGGTTTCACCATGTTGGCCAGGCTAGTCTTGAACTCCTGACCTCAGGTGATCTGCCCACCTCAGCCTCCCAAAGTGCTGGGATTACAGGGGTGGGCCACTGTGCCTGGACTCTCCTTCACTTTTGAAGGATTATTTATTTACCCTTCAAGGGTATATATTAATTATATACCCTTCACTTTTGAAGGGTATATAATTCTAAGTTGGTGGATTTATTTTCTCTCAACACTTTGAATATTTTACTCCACTTTCTTCTTGCTTGCATGGTTCATTCAATCATGATTTGTTGAGGTCTGATTGTGGCAGGTAATCTAATAGAAGCCCTGTCCTTACACCCAGAGAGAAGGAATCCTTGCATTAGTAAGTCAAGGGGAAAGTTGTCCTTGGGACCAAGGAAAATGTTTTTCCCTTCTAGACCACGATCTGGGTAGCAGAAGCCTGAATTCCCTGTCCAAATAGCTCTGAGCCCCTTTCCAGTGCTTAAAGAGTTGACTTAGTCAAATGTAATTCTCTTTGTTCCTCTATAGGTAAGATGTTCTTTCCATCTGGCTTCTTTCAAGATTTTTCCCTTGCCTTTGATTTTGTTGTTTGAATATGGTATATCTAGGTGTAGGGCTTTGGGAATTTATTCTGCTCGTTATTCCCCGAGTTTCCTAGATCTTTGGTTTGGTTTGGTGTCTGAGATTAATTTGGGGAAATTTTCAGTCATTATTGTTTCAAATATTTTTTCTTCTTTCAGTTTTTTTCCCATTATGTATATGTTATACCCTCTGAACTGTCCCACAGTTCTTCGATATTCTGTTCTGTATTTTTCAATCTTTCTTCTGTTTGCTTTTCAATTTGGAAGTTTCTATTGTTATATCCAGAAGCTCAGTGATTCTTCAGCTGTGTCCAATCTACTAATAAGCCCATCAAAGGAATTCATTTCTGTTTCATTGTTCTTGATCTAAGGCATATCTTTTTGATGCTTTCTTAGAATTTGCATCTTTCTGCTTACATTATCTATCTGTTTTTGAAGCTTGTTCATTGTTTCTTTCTTTTTTTGTTTTTTCGAGACAGAGTCTGGTTCTGTCGCCCAGGCTGGAGTAGAGTGGTGCCATCTTGGCTCACTGCAAGCTCCGCCTCCCGGGTTCACACCATTCTCCTGCTTGAGCCTCCCGAGTAGCTGGGACTACAGGCGCCCGCTACCACGCCTGGCTAATTTTTTGTATTTTTTGTAGAGACGGGGTTTCACCATGTTAGCCAGGATGGTCTCGATGTCCTGACCTCGTGATCCGCCTGCCTCGGCTTCCCAAAGTGCTGGGATTACAGGCGTGAGCCACCGCGCCTGGCCGGTTGTTCGTTGTTTCTATTAAGTCTCTGCCCTATTTTGAATGTTCCCTCCAAAACTCATGTTGAAACATAATCCCCAATGTGGCAGTATTGAAAGGTGGGATCTTTAAGAGGTGATTGGATCATGAGTGCATTAATCCACTCATGGATTAATGCATTAATGAGTTAATGGATTAATGGTTTGTCCTCGGAGGGTAACTGTTGGCTTTATAAGAACAGGAAGAGAGACCTGTGCTAGCATGTCGGCATGCTTAGCCCCCTCACCACATGATGTTCTGAACTACCTCAGGGTGCTGCAGTGTCCCCACTAAAAAGAATGGTCTCACCAGATGCAATCCCTGAGCAAATTGTTAACTATTCAATAATTTAAGAATAGGAAAGCTTTTTTTTTCTATAAGAAAGAAATTCCCTTTCTTTATAAATTACCCAATTTTAGATATTCTGTTATAAGCAAAATAATGTATATAAATTGCATTCTGAAACTTATTGCAAGTCAAATCAAATCACTTTTGTTAAAGGTCTAAAGGATCTAGCAAATTGTGTGTTTCAAAAGGAAAAATAAACGTTCTTCTTACTGCTTTATGTATTCTAAATATATGTTCTAAATACCACATAAAGATAAAAGTCCGGCTGGGTGCGGTGGCTTATGCCTGTAATCCCAGCACTTTAGGAGGCCAAGGTGGGTGGATCACCTGAGGTCAGGAGTTCGAGACCAGCCCGACCAAATATGGTGAAACCCGTCTCTACTAAAATTACAAAAATTAGCCAGGAGTGGTGGCGTGCACCTGTAGTCCCAGCTACTCAGGAGGCTGAGGCAGGAGAATCATTTAAACCTGGGAGGCGGAGGTTGGAGTGAGCCGAGATGGCACCACTCCACTCCAGCCTGGGTGACAGAGCAAGATTCCATCTCAAAAATAGAATAAAATAAAATAATAATACAAAAAGACAAATGTTTATTATGGGATTTAGAGAAAGTGCCTTATAACCTTCAGTTTATTATAGTATATTCATATAGTAAGTATCTTATTTTCTAATTTTCATAGAGCTGAAAATATAATGTGATCAATTAAATATTCATTGCCAATAATAAACCCATTGGAAAATCTACCTGCTCAGACTTCTGGTTTCTGGTTCAGCATGCAAGGAGCTTACCATGCTCATGTTTGCCTGTCTGAGTGTGTGTGTGGTAATATTCTATTGTTACATTCATTTGTTTACATTCTGTTAGTGAAGTTGAGCATCTTATTAATGTTGTTAGCCATCCATAATTCCTTTTCTGTGAAATGCACCACCTCCTCTTCTTTTCAGTCCAGGATCAAAGCTACTTTTCTTTTCAAGGTCGGAGATCAACATAGCAGTAGCATGTTGTTATTACTTTATTGTAACAACAAGTAACAAGCTGGACAAACTTAAAAATCAACTCTTCCAAATCCATTAGAGAGGTGAGGTCATAGGAAAAACTGCTACTCCAAAATTTTAGAGACAGGCAGAAATAGAGAATTACAACTTACTGTACCAGAAACCTCCATGGGAATCAATTCCAGGCTAGGAAAATCTAAGTTGTAATTAACAAATTGTTGGAGTCTCAATGCAAACAAGTCTGAGAGCTAAAAAATGCAGGGGTACTAAGTCATAGGGGGAGGCCCACACTCCATTGATTGTATGATTATATAAGCAATGCATAATCTTTGTAAAACTTCAAAGAATACACCAAATTATAGGGAAGGATGAAAAAAGTCCTTCGAAATCCTGCTACTCTTATATATACTGATTTGTAGTATTTTGGTTAAATTCATTTATGTATTTTTATGTAATATCACACTTATGTATAAAACAGCATAAATGGAAAAATATCTTACATACTGGGACACATATTTAATAAATACAGTTGCTTTTTATGAACTGACGTATCTTCTCACTGTACCCCATCCTACCTTCCCCACCTGGTCCCCCACTCACTGATTATGCAACCAAAAGTTAACTATCTGGTATATGTCTTTCTGTAACTTTCTCCATTATTTTAGATTCATATACACATACATACAAATATGTGTGGTACCTATGAAACACATTTTGCCACTTTGTTTTGCATAAATGGAATGTTGTATCTATTTCTCCGTACTTGCTTTTTTCCTTTGGTGTTTATCAAGAACATATTTCCAGGGAAATATATATAGATCTGGGTCATTCTTTTTAATGACTAGGTAATAATGTATGAAATTACCACAGTATATTAAATTATGCTTCATTGTGTAGACATTTACTTTGTTTCCAAAATTGTCAAATATCTCTTTGTCACTATATCCTTATGCGTTGAAACTTTTATTTTTATGGTATAGAAAACTAAGAGTGGGGTTACTGAATACGAGGCTATGTGGATTATTAATTTTAACACATAGCACCAGAATGTTTTTCTAAAAGGCTATATCTGTTTGTACTTCCACCAGTGATAGATGAGAGTTTCCTTCCTCTCTTGTTACCATGCTCATGTTTGCCTGTCTGAGTGTGTGTGTGGTGATATTCTATTGTTACATTCATTTGTTTACATTCTGTTAGTGAAGTTGAGCATCTTATTAATGTTGTTAGCCATCCATAATTCCTTTTGTGTGAAATGCACCACTTTCTCTTCTTTTCAGTCCAGGATCAAAGCTACTTTTCAAGGTCTGAGATCAACATAGCAATAGCATGGAAAATTACAGTGCTCTCTGTGTGGCAGCGTTTTGAGGAAAATACAAGCACTATACGTAAAATAGTGGTTTACTCACAAAACTCCAGGACCATTCTCTGAATTGATTTGAAGCTGGTTAACAAATGTAAAATAACCATTTTCCTGGAGTGAAAACTAAGGAGTTAATCACTTTAAGCCCCTGACAAACACTAATCAATTTTCTGTGTCTGTATACTTGCCTATTCGGAACATTTTATATATAAAGGAAATCATACAACATGTTACTTTTTGTGTTTGGTTTCTTCCACATGATAATTTCAAGATTCGTCCATTTTTTAGCATGTATAAATTCTTCACTTTTTTGTTGCTGAATTATATTTCCTTGTATGGCTATACCACATTTGTTTATTTATCAGTTGGTAGGCTTTTGGGTCAATCTAATGTGTGTTCAAATCCAAGTTTTAACATTGACTTCCTTTATGAAGATGGGTATGTTAAAAGAAAAAAATTTAAATTCAATTTTATCAGCCTCAATACACTGAATTTTATATATATATATATATATATGATTGAATATTATATATCCAATATACTGGAATACACACACACACACACACACACACACACACTAGACCTCACAGGGTTTGTGAAGATTAAGTAAAACAATATATGTAAAATACAGTATCTGGCCCTTGTAATAAGTACTCATATCAGTCAGGAAATCAGAAACCACACTAATTACAACAGAAAGAATTTAGTATGATGAATAGCTAAAGTAGTAAAAAAGGAACATGAAGGGAACAGAGAAATTAACTGCAGGAAGTAGCTTTGCCAGTAGGCTGAGGGAAACAGGAAGGTGTTGGGATGGGTTATCAGAGCCCAGATGCTGGGAGGGGGTCCCACAGAGCTGAGATCCACACAGCTCAGCGGAAGATTCTGCTTGTCTTACTCTGTTGTCTTTTAAGATGTTTTTGCTGCTGCTAGGGAAAAGGATCTGAGTAGGGAAATGCTGAAGGAACAGTAAGCAAGTAGGGTGGAGTCTGCTTTCTTCCCTTCTGCCTTCCGTTCTCCCCCCAGTGCCTTCTACTAACAGAACCTAGAAAGACACAATCTGGCAAGGGAGAAAAGTAGATTGCAGAGTCTCCGCTGAGCATAGAATGAAGAGTTTGGAACTGAGAAAAGCTAGTCTAATAAACTGGCATAGTCTACCCCTTTGACCATTCTACATCTATACACCTTTCTATGAATTTTTGAATTTCCATAAAGCAAAAGCTATGCTATTGTCTAGAAAGATGAAGGAACTATCCATCCTTTGCTCTTTCCTCTCTCTAAAAGAGAAAGCCATGAAGTCCCAACCATAGTAACAATTTCCAGAAAGAGTCACGGTGTCAATTTCTGACTGATGTTGATTGCTCCTCAAATTCTGTCACAGTCCCACCTGGAAATTGGTAATATAAAGTCTAAAGTGTAAAACACCATGATCCAATAAGCTCTATGTAAAATAAGGAGAGAAAAAGAGAAAGAAAATAAATTAGCTAATATGCATTACTATGAATATACCTATAAGTAACAAGAAAGGAAGAAAGCTTATATCACTGCTCTTGTCCTCATTTCTGAAACTAATCATGAGAGCATGGTTAACGTTTCTAACTTTTGTCTTTTCATGTCTATTCCATGTCCCCCTTGTCCTCAGCTAACTAGATTTCTGTACTAGTGGGCTTATCTGAATTTTTGTTTCTGAAGGATGTGAATCCTCAGTAACGGGCCTTTGTGTAGTTGCTTAGTTTTCTAAGTGCAGTGGCATGATCTTGGGCTCACTGCAGCCTCGACCTCCAGGGCTCAAGCAATCCTCTCACCTCAGCCTCGAGTAGTTGGGACTACAGGTGCATGCCACTATGCCCAGATAAGTTTTGTGTTTTTGTTGTTGTTGTTGTTGTTTTGTTTTTGGTAGAAGCAGGGTTTCGCCATGTTGCTAAGACTGGTCTTAAACTCCTGAGCTCAAGTGATACACTCACCTTGGCCTCCCAAAGTGCTGGGATTACAGGTGTGAGTCACTGTGCTTGGCCTGGACATAGAGTGTTAATAGGTGCTCAGAGAATCCAGTCATTGTGCTCTCTGCCTCCCTCACTGTTTGGAAGCTGCTCAGGTTCCCCTTGGTAATGAACATCAATTGCTCTTCTCCATACAACAACCTCCTTCAAGTGTTGCCTCAATGGCATGAGCCCAAGGTGTCCAGCCTACAGTTTTAACTTCCAGTTTAACGGAGTTTTTGGTGTCTATGTGTACATTCCTCCCTTGGGATCTAACCATCTGTAAACTAAGCTCAAGGTTTTCTTTCTCAGTTATAAGGAATTCCCTTGGATTGAGTGAGAGAAGACAATGAAGATGGAGTAGGTCTCAAAGGACATGAAGGACAAATTGAGGCATTGAACCACCTTCTCATGTACATCTCTTAAAAGCATGTCCACTTGATGATTAATTGCTTGCCAAACTTATGGCTTGGTGGACCGTATAACACCCAGTTTATGAGGGGCCGTTCAGATTGCACAGTTATTTTGATGTTCCTTGGTCAAGCTTTCAGACTCTACAAAGATCAAAAGCATTCCAGTAACTGTTCCTCAAAAAAAGAAGCAAATATGTTGAAGACATAGATTTGCTCCCAAACCCTAGAGGTCTGCATTGTAATCCTCCTATCAGGGCTTGCCAGAGACTCCATGTGGTGCCTCTGTATACCACAGATACTTAAGATCTTAGGAACTGCTGCTGATCTTCAAGGGGAAGTGTAGCTCACACTACAGCCTGGACTTGCTGCAGAGCCTTCGCTTGCTCTGGTCTCCACTCAAATTTGGCAGTTTTAGATGTGACTCAATAAATGGAAATGGTAGCTGGGAATCAGATCTCTGAAGAAAGGATACTTGCCTGCTTCATGCTAGTACTACCAATGGGGTATGGGAAGGCTTGCTCTGGGAGTGCTGAAGGAAGCCGGGGCACTGCTGGGACAAAACCTACAGAAACAACGAGCAAATAGGAAGACCATGTTCCTTCTCTTATTTCTGCCTTTAAATTTCCCTTAGCTCCTTCATTGGTAGACTTTAACAGGAAAGCAGCTAGGAGGTGGTAAGATTATTTGCAGAGTTGCAACCTCAGTATCAGAAAACTAAGCCAGAAGGGTAAGATAGGACATGACACGGAGTAGCTTAATAATCAGCACAGAATGAAACTGATCATCGATTTACTCTACTGCACAACAGTCATAAAAGAATCTGAAACTGGCTTATTTTTAATATTACAGAAGTTGTGTGTATTTATTGTGGAAAATTTATAAAAAAGAATGAAATAAAAATTATTCATGATCACAGTATTTATAAATTTTGCTTCTACTGCCCTTGTTATACATACACTGACACATTTGAAATGTTTTAAATATTTTCAATAACTTGCATTAATAAATAATACTGTGCTAAATACTCTTGTTGAAAATTGTTTGCAGTTATTGTTATGCCAAATTGTGAAGAAATGTCCACTCTACCCTTATTATATTGTGTTTGAATCTTAGAGATATTTACTCTCTATATAAATTATTTTAAGAGAAGTATTGGCCACATTAAAAAAAATCAATTTCTTGAATCGAAGTTTAGATGCAAACTTCCTCTTTCTCTCTCCCTTCCTGTCTCTTTCCCTCCCTTCCTTCTTGTCTTTCTCCTCCCTCCCTTCCTTCTTTCCTTTATTCCTTCCTTCTTTTATCATGTTATGGTGTGAATATGAAGACATTACTTGGATTATTGCACATTCCTTTCTGGAGCAGAAATTATAACTAAAAATGCATATGAGGAGAGAGTTTTCGAATGTGGGTAGTGATGAGAACAGCTGGGATGTAGACTGGAGGAAATGGCAAGGACATTCAACATAGATATAAATGGAATTGCTTAGCAGAAAAACTTGGAATTTCTTATGCTGGAGCATAAATTTGAATCAAATATATATATATACATATATATTCTTTCTTATAAATATAAAATGCTAAATCTTAAAGCCATCTGTGCTCTTTCTGCAAGTTTGAAACTTGAATTTAGGTAAGTCAAATCGAAAAAGTCTAGGGATGCTGTTGTGTTGCCAAGCAACATTACTAATCTAAGATCTCATAATCAAGTGCCATGAAAAATTTGGACACAATAAATGTATTCCCAGAGCAAGTGAGTCAGCATCAGCTATTTCAGGAAGAATTTGTAGGGAGCCCAAAAAGTCTCTCATGAGGATGAAATTATCTTCAGGCTATTTTGCCTTTCTTTTGCAATGCAAACACTTACACCTCAACTCAGTGGTCCCCAAATCAGACACAGCGAAGGAGATAAAACGTATCCTAGTCCATCCTATGAAGGTCCACACATTGAAATGAGAGGATCCCCTCCATATGCAGAGACTAGAAACCCATGCCCTTATTCAGAGGATGGAAGCCCGTGGCTAGAATCAACTAACTGGGAAGTGGGTGTCCCATCTGGATCACCATATCAGACTGAAGAGCAAGAAGAGGATGAGAAAGTATGCTTGTGCTCTTGTTCCTGGAAATGTTCCATTTAAATTCCAATATTTCTTTCCTTTCTTGTCCAAATATCAGTTCCACTTGTAGTTATTTTTTCTTTTATCTTGTTTTCCCCGCCCCAAAAGAACTGTCCTAAAATGAAATTCGTTAAAGATAGAAATTTGTCATTCTCTTTAATGAGTCTGGCCAAAGTGGAACTTCTGAGAATTGTAAGGAAATGATTCAAAATTGCTAGTTGGGCCTCCTCCCCACCTATGAAGACATATGTTTATTTAAAAGCCAAAGAACTTTAAGCCTTGATTTCCTATGGAGTTAAGAAGGAGAATTGATGGAGACAACCCGGAAGAAAGCCCTTCTCCTCTCTGACAAGAATAAGAAGCCTAGAATGGATAATGATATTAACTTCTACAAATTGCTTTATATCTTTAAATTTTTTTTTTTTTGGAATGCATACACCTTTCCTGGCTGTTCTTGAATGAAGATGTCAGCATCTGTTAATCGTTGGCCTAGAAAGTTGTGATTGGATTTAACCCAGTAGGGAAGGTCTGTTATCTACCAAAATAATTTAATTAAACATGGAAAATACTTTTCGGTTTTAGTCTTTGAGAAGGTAGGACCCTTTACTTTTTATTATTCTTCTCCCATTCAGACATATATAGTTATTTTCCATAAGGCTAAATTATGTTACTTGGACTAGTTATTATAAATTTGTGTGTACATTGCTTATATGTGATAGGGCAATATTGTTAACCTGTTATTGTTAGTTATTATGTCAAATTATAGAAATGATATGATATTCCTGTATTCCTTTAGTGTGCCATTGTAGAACATTATTTGACGTAATTTTCTGAATTTTATAAAAGTGTTTCAATACAGGTACTATGAATTTATTATTTATGTTACTGGGGTGCTGAAACTTATTTAATGCCAAACCAAATACTAAACTTGGAATTATACGGGTTATAGTTTTCAGGTTATTTAGGAGATGTTTGCTACTTCAAATTGCTAATCTTCTCAAATAAATAAGTATTTATCTGATTTTTTTGTAGCAGAATTTTGTAACACTGTGTAATGTTTTAAACGTTATACCAGCTGATACTAGAAATTAAGGAAACATTAGAAACACTTGAGAGAAAAAAGTTATTCTGCATTTGTAGCATTCAAAGATGTAAATGGTTAATTTCCTTCTAGTTTTTAACTATCTTTAACCCTTTTGATCATTACAAAATATCTTTCTTTTTCTCTAGTAACAATTTTTTATATTCTCCTATGTTATACTCTATGATTTTTATATATTTCTATGTGAAAACTATATATAAAATATGTAAAATGCTATTGATCTGAAATACTACATGTATCCTATGTGTACATAAATACTATGTATAACACTAAATATGCAATATATATGTAGATAAGAAAATAATCTCTTCATTTAATTTTGAAGAGTAGTACTAGTTTCTTATGTGAGTCCAATGCCATATTAATAGATCTATTTGTGGTGATCTAGTAAGTCACAAACAATGAAATATGTATTTTGGTGGCTATAATGTATTTTTGCCCCGTTATACACGTGCTTGATTCAACAGTAGTGTGCAATTGTGGTTATTGTTTTTAAACACTTGCTTCTGTTTCTTTGGAAAACATTTTTTGTTGTTGTTGTCTGTTAATATAGCTGTGGTCAGGAATATGGGCAAAATTACAAGTTTTGCCTTGATGAGATTTGCACTTAATCATCTCTTATTTTCTTTTTTTGAATTATGAAATTAATATTTTGTAGGAAATAAAAGAAATTTGTAGTGGTTTAAACAATAATACTTCTGAAGAGGAATCATAATGTTGTTTAGTAAAATAGCTATATCTAATTTGGGATGTTTATTTTGGCAAGTATGCTTTCAAAATATTAATGTTTCCAAATTTGTGGTCATTTTTAGTAATATCCTGCCTACATTGTATCTAGAGAAGAGTGGTTAAAGAACAATATCGAATAAGTGCAAAGCATTGCTGTGATTCTCAAAAATAATCTAAATTTGACCTTACTTAAATGATCGATGTGATCTAAAGATAAACCATGGTCTCTGAAACCTGTAAGTGTTTGTAAATGTACTTCCTAATGCACCTAGTATGATTCACTAACACCTCAAATTTGTTTTTATGTGACTTATCTTAAAATATAAATCTGGGACTTAGATAGATAAGCATGTGGAGAAATCATGCCTAGAATCATATAAACCTGTAATGAAATATATATCACTGGAGTCTCTAATCAGTCACAACACTCAGTGAGTAGTACAGCATAATGACTTAAAGCACTGACCTTGGACCAGATTGGCTAGCTTCAAATTCTGCTTTTGCCATTTACAAGCTGTGTAACCTCAGGAAAGTTATTGAATCTCTTTGTGCTTTAACTTATCATGTGTAAAATGGGAAAAATAATAGTACCTGCTCTTGCAAGAATTAAATGAGCGAATATATTTAAAGCAGTAAGTCTGGCATATAGTAAGTGCCATGAAAATATAAGCTACTTTTCTGGTTACTATTAACTTAGCACCCTTCTATGCTCTATGAGGATTTTAAAAATGCCTGCTTTCAAGAAAGCTTAAAATATAATACAGGAGATAAGAATCATAAATAAGATATAATAATAAAAAATGTATTAGTGTAGTATTAATCTTCTACTTTTAAGATGACGTTATTTCTGACACTTCTCATCTTCAATATGGTTATAGCCTTTATACCTTCTAATATCAACAAATCTACCAGCTCTGTGACTTTGGAAAAGTTACTTAACCACTCTGTGACTCAGTTATTGTGAGGATTAATGAGTTAATAAATGTGTAGGGCTTAGAGCAGTGCCTTGCATACAGTAAATTCTCCATGAGTATTAGCTATCATTATCATAATAATATTTTACATTTTACATAAGGCTATAGTCTTCACAGTTTCAACTTAGTGGTAACAAATCCTTACTGAGTGCCTAAAATGAGTGAGGCACTACTGGGAAAAGTATGCTGAAAGAAATTTAAAAAGTAGCTTCAATTAACAGTCATAATATTTATTAACTATCTTCTGTTACCCAATGTGTACTGTTGCAAGCTCTAATTATACCATGAAGAAAGAGTCAGAGCAAGAGTGAGAAAGAGAGAGAGAGAGAAGTTCTGATAAGAAGAAATTTATAGTAGAAAGGAACCAAAAATTTTTCTTTTCTTTTTTTTTTTTTTGAGATGGAATCTCATACTGTCACTCAGGCTGAAGTGCAGTGGCACGATCTCTGCTCACTGCAACCTCCACCTCCCAGGTTCAAGCAATTCTCCTGCCTCAGCCTTCCTAGTAGCTGGAATTACATGCCCGCCACCATGCCCGGCTAAGTTTTTGTATTTTCAGTAGAGACGGGGTTTCACTATGTTGGCCAGGCTGGTCTTGAACTCCTGACCTCATGATCCGCCTGCCTTGACCTCCCAAAGTGCTGGGATTATAGGCGTAAGCCACCTCGTCCAGACAGAACCAATAAATTATTAAATCAATAACCAATGAGGTAACTTCAGATACTTATTATAATACGAGAAAACATAAAAGGAATAAATGATTGAGAGTCATGGCATAGAATGTTCCAGCTAGGTTAGAGAAGTCCTTTTTGGAAATGTGACCTAAAGACAAAAAAATAAAAAGCTTCAAAACATAAAGAAAAGAAAGAAAATGAAAATCTTCCAAAATACCAGAACTGCCAAAAATGAGCAAAAGAAACATATCATACATATGTTTATAGTCAATATAATATAAAATGGTAGAATCCAGTTAAAATATATGTTATAATAATATGTAAATGGACTTGTTTTTAACTTACTAAACGCAAATATTTAGATTGGTTCACAAAACAGAAACAAAACTCCACATTGTAATGTGAAGTATGGCTTTAAAAAAGTAATTCAGAAAGTTTAAAATGAAAGGATGGACAATATATTTCCAAGAAAATATATTAAAAAGTCACATTGTTGATAACACTACTAGATTGATAACACTGCAAGGTATAATTCCACCTAAAAATAATTTAACAAGATTAAGAAGAAAACACTATAATGCTAAGAAGTCTACAATTTATAATAAAGATAAGATAGGTACCTCAATAATAACAAATATATCTGATTTTTAAGTATTTATGAAAACATTCACCCAAATTGGTCTTCTATTAGATCACATAAAAGACCTCATTACATTCCAAAGAATAGACAATGCAAATAATATTCCCTGAACACAGTTCAACTAATTAGAAAGGATCAATTAATTTCCACTTGGAAATAAGCATTTCTATCAAATAATTATTGAGTCAAAAGGGAAGTACAAGCAAAATTTCAGCATTGCTAAAAACAATAATAATTAAGAGATTATATGCCAGAATTTATAAGATTCAGCAAAAACAATGCTTACAGGAAAATTTCACCAACCTTAATGAAAAGAAAATACTAGTGGTATTTAAATAGCTTCAGAGCATAGAAAAGAAATAAAAATGTCCAAATTTGTTTTATGAAAAAAGATTAATGATGATTTTTAAAATTAATAATTGAAAAAATAAATTATAGGATAATAACACATTAATATTGATGTCAACATCTTAAATAAAATATTAGCTAATAGAATCTTACACCATTAATATATCCCAATGAGATTTGGTTTACTCGCGGAATGCAAAAGCGCTTCATTATTGGGATAAATATTAATAAATATAAGAAGATAAATTATATAATCATTTCTAAAGGCATCTGACAAAATTAAACATCCATATAGATACCCTCTATTATATATATACACATATTTGTGTTATATACTTTATACCAAAAGTCAGCATAATACTGCTCATATTATTTTATAGCACTCAAATGATTAATTTATAATCCATCTAGCCTTTAGCTGTAGCTTCTTGTTTACAATATGTTAATAGAGGTAGGAGGAAGAGAAATTCTAGGCAGACAGGGGTGGCTGTCCAGTGAAACCCTAGCTTTAAGCCAAAAAAAAAAAAACACAAAAAAAACTGGCCAAATTTAGAACTTCTATTCCTATTTGCTCTCCCTCTCCTGATTGATTTTTTCTGAATAATGTCCCTTTACCAACTGAATGTTGCCTTTTCCAAAACTACCTATGGCCCACCCCACCCCCATCCTGTGCCTATAAAGAGCCCAGACTCAGTAAATAAAGGGGGAGATGCCTGGACTTCAAGGAGACAACTGGAATTTGGGGAAGAGATGGCCAAACTTCAGGGAAGAGACAGTGGACTATGGAAGAGATGACCTGACTTCTGGGGAAGATGACCTGCCCATCCTGTCCCCTCTCCAGATGCCTCTCTGCTAAGAGCCATTTTCATTGTCTAATAAAACCTATTTGTTTGCCTATTGCTTCTGGATGCTTTTTTGTTATGACAGCTGTGTTGAACAGTTGCAACAGAGACCATAAGTCTCACCACAACCTAATATATTTATCGTTTTTAGAGAAAGTTTGTTGATCCCTGTTACAGGCTGTGCTAGGAGTTTTGTCTTTGTGAAAAAGTAATAGAATGCCATCATTTGTGTGGAAATGATGCCTCTTGTTATAATGTGGTGAACTCATTGAACAATTAGTAGATTGATTATGAAGCAATGAGGCAGTAGTTCAGATGAGAGATGAAGATGTATTAGGTGGTATCTCACTGTGGTTTTGATTTGCATTGCACTAATGATTAGTGATGTTGAGCATTTTCATATGTTTACTAGCCACTTGTGTATCTTCTTTGAAGAAATGTCTTCACTTCCTCTGCTCATTTTTTAATTGGGTTTTTTTTTATGTTGAGGTGTACGAGTACTTTGTTTATTTTTGATATTTACCACTTGTCAGATATATGATTTGCAAGTATTTTCTCTCATTCTGTAGGTTACTTTTTCACTCTGTTGACAGTGCCCTTTGACGTGCAGAAGTTATTAAGAATAACATAGTACAATTTATCAATTTTTTCTTTTGTACCCTGAAATTTTCATGTCATACACAAGAAATCATTAACAAATCCAATCTCATAAAGTTTTCCACTATGCTTCCTTTTAAGAATTTTATGTTTTTAACTCTCCCATTTAGGTCCTTTGATCCATTTTGAATTTTGACATATGATATAATGTAAGGATCCAAGTTCATGCTTTTGCATGTGAATATTCCAACACCATTTACTGAAAAGACTGTCCTTTCCTCATTGAATTGTCCTGGCATGCTGGTCTAAAATCATTTGACTATATATTCAACAGTTTATTTCTGTACTCTTTATTTGATTCCATTGGTTTATATATCTGTCTTATGCTAAATAGTACCATACTGTTTTGATTACTATAGCTTTGTAATAAGTTGTGAAAGCAAGAAGTGTGAGATCTTCAACCTTTTTCTTTTCAATATTGCTTTGTCTATTTAGGTCCCTTCAATCTCAAATGAATTTCAGGATGGATTTTCCCATGTATGCAAATAATACCATTGGGATTTTGATAGAGATTACACTAAACCTATGGTTGACTTTTGTAGTATTGACATCTTAAATATCAAATATTCCAATCCATGAACATGAGCTGTCTTTCCATTTATTTGTGTCCTCTTTAACTTCTTTTCAGCAACATTTTGTGGCTTTCGGCATACAAGTCAAGTCTTTCACCTCATTGTTAGGTTTTGTCCTAAGTATTTCTTTTTTTTTTTTTTTGATGCTATTGTAAACGGAATTTTTAAAATTTCCTTTTCAGGTTGTTCTTTGTTAGTGTATAGAAACGCAACTAATTTTTGCATGTTGATTTTGTATCCTGCCACTGAGCTGATTTCATTCATTAGTTCTAACAGTTTCTTTTTGGTGGAATCTTTAGGGTTTTCTACAGCAAAATCATATCAGTGAACAGAGATAACTTTACTTTTTCCTTTCCAGTTGGTTGCCTTTGATTTCTTTTTCTTGCTTAATTGCTCTGGCTAGGCCTTCCAGCACTATGTTAAACAGAAGTGGCAAAGTGGGCATTCTTGTCTTCTTTCTGATCTTGGAGGAAAAATCTTCAGTCTTCCACCAGTAAGCATAACATTGGCTATAGGCTTTTTATATATGAACTTTATTATGTTGAGGTAGTTTGCTTTTATTCCTAGTTTATTGTGTAGTTTTTTATTTTTAATAAAATCTTGTTGAATCTTGTCAAGTGCATTTTCTATAGGAATTGAGATGATCAGTAAATTTTTGTCTGTCATTCCATTCATGTGGTGGATTGCATTGTTTGATTTTTATATATTGAAATATTGTTCCATTCCAGGGATAAATTCTAATTGGTCATGGTATATCTCTTAGTCCATTTGTGTTGCTATAAAGGGATATTTAAGGCTAGGTAATTTATAAACAAAATTTGGCTCAGGGTTTGGTAGGCTGTGTAAGAAGCATAGTGCCAGCATCTGTTTCTGATGAGGGGTTCAGGCTGCTTTCACTCATAGAAAAAGGTGAAGGGAAGCCAGCATGTGCAGAGCTCACATGGCCAGAAAGGAGGCAAGAGAGAGAGAGGAGAAAGAGGTATCAGGCTCTTCTTAGCAACCAGCTCTTGTGGGAACTAGCATAGCAAGAATTCACTCATTACCACAAAGACGGCATTAAGCCATTCATGAAGAATCCACCCCCATGACCCAAAGACCTCCCAACTAGGATTCACCTCCAACATTGGGGCTTAAATTTCAACCTGAGATTTGGAGGGGACAAACAAACCAAATCATTGCAGTGCACGATCCTTTACCTACACAATTGAATTCAGTTTGCTAATATTATGTTAAGAATTTCTGCACCAATGTTCATCAGGGATATTAATCTGTAGTTTTCTTATAGTGTCTTTGTGTGGCTTTGTTATTTGGATAATGCCAGCCTCATATAATGACTTTGGAAGTGTTCCCTCCTCTTCAATTTCTGGAAACATTTGAAGAGAACTGGTGTTAATTATTTTTTAAATGTATGGTAGAATGCACCAGTGAAGACATCTAGTGCTGGGTTTTTCTTTGTGGGGAGAATTCTGATTATTGATTCAATCTCTTTACTAGTCATAGGTCTGTTCAAATTTTCTTTTTCTTCATGATTCAGGCTTAATTGCTTGTACGTTTCTAGGAATTTATTTAATTTAGATTATCTAATATTTTGGCATACAAATAATTCATATCCTTTTGTAATTCTTTTTACCTCCAATTTGTAATCTTTGTTCAATTTATGAGTCCTTAATTGTCCAGTTTCATGTTGTGTATCATGGCTGGGCCAATGACTCTTTCCCTGCATGGCCCCATGGGATTCACCCCAGCCAGGGAGTCACACCCACACTCCTAAGAGCCAGACCACCATTTGAGCTACTATGGCCACTGTCATGAAGGTGTTTTAGAATAAGGTGTTGTGGTAGTGATGGAGAAATGTGGCTGGCTTGAGGTTTGTTTAAGAGGAAAAATAAAACATTTAGTGATTAATTGGATATGTGAAATGAAGGAGAAAAGAGGTCAGAGAAGACTTGTGATTTCTGGCTCATGCAACCAGAGAGAAAGCAATACCATCCACTGAGTTAGGGGATGGTTGAAGGAGGACCAGTGTATTGCTTATTGATTTTCACTCTGGGGAGGAGATTATGAGTTAAATTTGGATGTACCAATTTTGAAGTTACTTTTAAATATCCAAGAGAAGATATATATTAGAAAGTTGGATATAAAATTCTGGCATTTAAAGAAGAATTCTAATTACATATACATCTTCTCCTGCGGGTTATTAAAAAATTTAGAACCAACCCTAAGAGATAAATAAAGATGAAAGTCCAGGATCAGAATTATTCTGAAAATATTAGATATGAAGACTTCTTCTCATTGGGATTCGATCTCCCCCAACATAAGGCAGAGAAACTAGAGAAAGGCAGGAGTGCTCTACAGGCAGGTATCAGATGGACACAGAAGAGCTGGAGGAGGAAAACATATTCCACTGATGATGGACCACTCCAAGAGAAAAAGAAATGGACAAGATTCAGGGCTATTCATGAACAAGAACTTCAACACCAATTATCTCCCCCAATAGAGGAAGATATCACCAGTGAATGCCAGATTCTCACTGAATTTACCAAACAGGCAAGCTATTTCTCTAGCCAAGGGAGAAATGGCAAGGCAGAGGGAGGAACCAGAAGTGTTTGTTCTGATACTGTTCTATGTTAGGGAATGGAGACTGAAATACCATTTCCTTTATGGCAATGTGAGGCATTGTGGTAGGGGAAATTGAGTGGCTAAAGGTTTCCCTTTAATAAAATAAACCAAAATCATATAAAGAACAAAGAATAGGTATTTGAGTTCAAAATTATTTTGTTATATTCTAATTTTAGAAAAGAGAAACTATAGAGTTCAGTTTATATAAAAGATAATTAATATAATTACATTTTTAATAAGCAAAGATGATGGTATATTAGTGGACATAAAAATATTATAAGAAATCTATACATGGCTGCTTAGAAGTAGCATTCCAGGGCTTGGCCATTGTCATGAGCCAAGTGTTCGTGGAAAGAGAAAACCTCCACAACCTGAACTTAACCAACAATAATAAAGCCTAAATACCTTTATCTCTTGAAAATATTCACTGTGGTGAATAGCAGGTATAATGTAATTGATCTACTAGGAAATATCTTGTAAGACTTTTTTAAGTATGGCTGCAAAACAGTTCCACTCTTACTTAGCTATTATTCCATTACAGAGCTACTATAGAGCTAAATTTTGAGCTCTTACTACTGTGCTGGTTACTCACTGATTGACTATATTTTCAGTGGGAAAATAATAGATATCTTGTTATAAAGTTAAACAGCCTTTTATATAAGTAATATCTTTTGTTAGTAATGCTAATGGGGAATTTTCTTTTATAATTTTAATTTTTGCCTTCTAGTTGTTCATAAACTCAAAATGTATGCATATTTGTTGTTAAAACTCAAACATTATGAAGGTAGACACAGCATCAGAATACTGTGTGGTATTAAGAACTTAGTACCAGCCACTTCTCTCCATCTCCATCAATACCTTATTCTAAAACATCTTCATGACAGTGGCCGTGTAGTCGCTCAGACAGTGGTCTAGCTTCTGGGAGTGCTGGTGTGACCCACTGACTGGAGTGAATCCCATGGGGCCAGTTTTTGCACCTTCTAGAAGGCATTTCACCTTCTCCCTCTCTCTCTCCAGAGTATCATAATTCACAGTTCCCACAGTATAGCTTTACAGAACTTTATTCATGCATTTACACATTTATATAGCTTTTTAACATAAGGAAAATCATACTACGTAGTACTAATATTTTCAATATTTCTCTTGCTACTATTTTTATTTAACTTGTTTTTTTTCACCCCACCTAAGCCTCCAAATTGGCACATATAGAACTGCTTGGTTAACTGTAACAATTGCAAGGTAATATTTAGCACTGTGTGAGCACAAGATGTTTTGTAGTATTCAGAACCCAAAACAACATTTTCATAAAAATCCTTAGCATAATATTGGCAGACCTTTGGAAATAACTATTTTAGCTGTATGTTGAAACTACAGGCCGGTTTCTATAATTAATATCACAAGAGAGACTGTGGAACTTAATAGAAAGACCATTGGAACGGAATGAGCCCTTGAACTAACTTAGTCATTTGACCTTCTGGGACTTACTGTCCTTATTTGTAAACTAGAAGATGTTGGTCCAGATTTTTTCTAATAGTCCTGCTAGCTCTAGAATGGTATATATATATATATATATATATATATACAGTATTGGAATTCCTAGTTTTCATTAAGAACATTTCCTATTTGGCAAGTGTTAAATACCTACCTTCACTCAACACTATGGGCAAACTGAGTAACAAAAATATGTGTTATCTGTTGTGCATGTCAGATATTCATTGGGAAATTACTTTTTCTGATATCTTCTTCAATGATTGCCTCCAACAATAAATATTTCCCAAAAAGTACTGGCGCCATTTTAGATATTGAGCTCAATTTAAAATAAAGAAATTAAGAACCGGAGTAGAAATTCAAGTATAAGTGGTTAGAGGGATAAAATAAAGTGAACTAAAATAAAAATTTATGTTTAAAGTGAAGAGGGACTGTCCCTTTAGTTGTGGCAAATACATGCAGGAGAAAAAAACACAAATAAAAGATGTATGGAAATAATATGGGGGAGAATAAAATGTTTGGGTAATTGCTGGGGAATGAAACTATGGCGTCATTCCGCTTCCTGGAAAAGAACTGCTGCTCCCCCTTGCGGCAAGTGTGAAAAGCTGGCATCCTGTTAAAAAAAGTATTTCATTCTAACGCAGTGATACAAGATCTGTTTGAGTTATAGCGACACGCTGCTTTGAAGCGGGAAATAAATGGCATACGTAGGCAACTCAAGTAATGATTCTATCCCAGATATAGGCTTAATGTCACCAAAAAAAAAGGATAGAGGATGTTAGGTTGTGGCTAGAGAGACCACAAAGGCTGACTGTGGTCAACACATGTAACTGGTTAGTCAACACCTACTTAACAAATATGTGTTAAGTTAATGTCAACAATTTTGTAAGTTTGAGAAGAGTCAGTACTGAGAATAGTACAAGGTACAAGTCATTTTTCAAAAGTGTGTCACTCAGCTGGAAAGATAAAATATGAAATAGCCACAAGGAGACAGTTAATTACAAGTAGATTCCGTACCATACTGAATGACTTAGAACAGAGAGATTATTATGGTTAGAGAAGAATTGCCAGAGGAGAAAGGCTTTTCATGAATCATGTAGAAAGCATAATAAGCAGGAAAATAGTCAATATTGTTAGAGTTTTATCTGTATAGACTAAAAGTAAGAAAGAGTACCTAGGGCCAGATTAAACAACCTTGCACTAAGTGCTTTGGATTTTATCCCATTTATTTTATAGATGAATGATTGTATAGATGAATAGAGAAGTGGCATATGGCCAAATGTTTCAGGAAGTTTAATCTGGGAAAATGTATGCTATAAATTTCTCTTAAGTACATGTAAATTTAAATGTTTAAAAGAGGTGTTATTATTAAAAAGTAAAGTTGTACCTCTCTAGTCCATCATTCCCTATTCCCTTACTCTGCTTTTTTTCATATAATTTATTACTACCTGACATTATATTATTATATATGTGTTTTTCTGTTTGCTTATATCACTAACTGGCTGTAAGTTTCATGAGGGTAGGGGCTCTGTTGCTTGTGTTTACTGTTGTATCCCTAACTTCTAAGATAGGATATTTGATAAATAAATGGTGGACATTTGATAAATATTTGTTAATATTATAAATAAATCTGTATTGAAAAACAAGAGGCTTGAGGCAGGAAGAACAATTGTCTGTTTATCAAGATGGTAAAACTTACTCTTGGAGAGAGGAAGGAAATGAGGATAAAAAAGAGACATTCAATATTTTGAAGAATGAATAAACTAGACTTGATAACTCACTGAATGTGGCTGATGAGGAAGAAAGAAGAATCTCAGATTGCTGAGGCTTCAAGATTATATGCATGGGAGGATGGTGACAGCAGTGAAAAACATTGGGGCAGGCTGGCGTGGTGACATCACGCCTATAATCCTAGCAATTTGGGAGGCTGAGGCAGGAGGATCATTTGAGGTCAGGAGTTCAAAACCAGCCTGGCCAACATGGGGAAACGTTGTCTGTACTAAAAATACAAAAAAAAAAAAAAAAAAAAGTTAGCCGGGCATGGTGGCTGCCCCCTGTAATCCCAGCTATTTGGGAGGCTGAGACAGGAGAATTGCTTGAACCTGGGAGGTAGAGGTTGCAGTGAGCTGAGATCGCGCCACTACATTCTAGCCTAGGCCACAGAGTGGGACTCTGCCTCAAAACAATATACATACATATATGCCCCTATATATATATAGGGGCAGTCAGTTGGGAAGCATGTTTTGATGAGATAACAGATTAAACTTTTGACTCAGAAAGTCTGAGTTGAGGGACAGTTAGAGATATCTGATTAGAGTCCGGGTGACAGGGCAGAGTTGGAGATTTTGCCTTACGGTAGGGATGATAGTTAAAGTCGTGAGTTTAGATAAGATTTCTGTGGGACAAACTCTAGATGCAGTGAGAAAGAAGACAGAAAAATAAACCCTATGCCTATTTAAGCCATCTTGAAAACTGTCCTGAAAACCGAATTCTGGCCCATTCATTATTTATGCATTCATCCCACATATATATCTTGAGTTCTGCATAATAAAAATGATATGAGGATTATGAGGAACTCACAACTTAGTAGTGGAGACAAACAAAAAGGGAAGATTCACACACGTTTTTTCTAAATAAATCAGCCACCCTGTCTCCAGCCAACTGTGGACCTACTGTCAGACCTTAGGATCTTTCAAAACAAGCCAAATTTTATGAGACAATTTCTAATACCAAAATATAGGATATTAATTAAAATGTGTGGGCCAAACAAAACATGTTTGTTAGCCAGATTTAACGTGCAGCCCATCCTAACATATTTGCAATCAGGAAGACAGTCTTTTCTCTACCTTACCTCTTAAATTAGACAATCTACGGGGAGAATGCTTTTAGTCCCGTGAGAATCAGATTAAACATTTAACAATTTAGTAGCAAGGGACATTTTAGGAAAGTCTGGTATACTGGTAGGTAGGATCACTCTTATTAGTACATCTTTATTCATTTATTTATTTAACAAAGACAGCCTATACTACCTGGTAGGAACTCAGTATATAATGGTGATCAAATTAGAAACATCGATGTTTTGTTCAGGAAATTTCATCAGATAGGAAAAGATTTAGGGCCATTACCAATGGAAGGAAGAACTCTAATAGCTGAAATAAATAACTACTATGTTGGCTGAAACTGCTTTAATATTAATGAGAAAGTTGGGCATAGGGAAGACCATTCCTAGTGAAGCATTTTTCTATCTGTGTGTATTGCCTGGGGTGGGAGGATGGTGAAAATGGCCCTAAAAATACATAATATGGATAGAAAAGAGAGACAATGAATGAATAATAAAATGTATCACATTTGTTTCTTGTAGGAAATAGCTGCAAAGAATCAGTTTGAAATGAAAACTTATTAAACCAGTGGCTTTCAATTTCTCTGAATTATGTCATAGTAAAAATATTATTTTCCCTTTCCATAGTGTACACAAGAGGAGACACACACTTAGGTGTATACACACACACTAAAACCAAATTTTACATTAATATTTACATTTACTACATACGACACCTTGAGATATTTTCCATTGTTTTATTTTGGTTTTTAAAGGCACTTATCATGACCTTATAATGAGTCAAACCCTCCTCTTTGAAAACAGTGGACTAAATAAAACGGACACATGTCACTGTATATCAGTCCTTACTTCTTCTCAATGGGCACCATGGATTTTCCAGGATGAGGTCCAGAAAGTATACAGTAGGATCTGAGATACAGTATGATTCTTATACTATTAAGTTACAGTCAGAATTGGATAATTTCCTTATTTATTCTTTTTGATGCAATACCACTTTATATCAAGATGCTGTGCTTATTTTCAGGAACTTCTTACTTTTACCAGTCAAGTCAATCATAATATTTTAAGAATACACAAACTGAAATTTTATGATGGAGGATATCCGGTATAAATTTATGTTTCTATTTGTAGAACATGTTTGCATTTAAAGATATGCATGGCTGCATGTGGTGGCTCGCGGCCGTAACCCCAGCACTTCGGGGAGGCTGAGGCAGGAGTATCACTTGAAGCCAGGAATTTGAGACTCAGCCTGGGCAGCAAAGTGAGATTCCATCTCTACAAAAAAATAAAAATTAAAAAAAAAAAAAGCTGGATGTAGTGGTGCACACCTGTAGTCCTAGCTACTCAGAAGGCTGAGTTGGGAAGATTGCATGAGCCCAGGAGTTCAAAGCTGCAGTGAGCTATGATCGCACCACTGCACTCCAGCCTGTGTGACAAAATGAAATCCTGTCTCAAGTAAAGAAAAAAAAAGAAAAAAGAAAAAAAGAAAAAGGATACTCATGACCAAAACATCAAAAATAATTTACAGTATTAAGTGATTATTGCTTTAAGTTTCAATTTGCATGGTAATGGTGACATTAGAAAAAGTAGCCCAAGGCACATAGAATTTGAAAATACACAGGTCTCTCTCTAGGGCTCTTATGATTAATGTTGGCTCATGCTACTATTTTTTAAATCTACTTAGCTAACCTGTTGAATTTTGAAATAATTAGGAAAGCAGGGTATTATATAGAAATTGCCACCTATGCACAAAGCTTTCAGGAGTTGAATTTCTGGAATTTGATTCGGTTTATATTATGTTCTTTAGAAAATGTAAATTGAAATACTATAGAGTAAAACTGATATTTTCATATTATGTAACAAGTCTTTAAGACAGAAACCAAGACAGAAGCCAAATAAGCAAGTGAGGGACCATATAATTGGTGACACAAGACATACAAAATAGATTGAGATAAAGTTTTCCATCAGTCCAAATTTTTGAATTGCATTTCCCACATAATAGATAATAAACATGTGGATTCTATAATGGGTTTATACTATGATGTCATTTGATTTCCCTGCTCTTACATTCTATCATGTGACAGAGGTTAGAGCAAACCTTCAGTGATATTTACAGAAACCATTAACTTTGTTAAAGATACCTTAGGAGAAATTAGTAATTGTTTGTGATGTTATGAGTGGAGGTTGAGAATGTAGTCTTGGGATTCCTGCTGAAATTCAAATCCTGGCCCCAACTTTAATTGGCTGTGCAACTGTGTAGAGCTACCTACTTCCATTGGATTTTTCTGACAAAAATGCACAACCTGAACCTAGTCATGAAGAAACAACAGACAAAGCCATATTTAACGGCAGCCTAACAAAGAATTAGCCTGTACTCTTCTGAAGTGTGAAAGTTATGAGAGACAAAGGCTAACTTGCAAAACTATTCTTGATTGAAGGAGTTTATAGAAACACGACGACTAAATGCAACGTGCTTCTGCTATAAAGAACATTATCAGGCAAATTAAAGAAAACAATATTATTTTATCAATGTTAATTTTCTGATTTTAATAATTATACTATGGTTATATAAGAGAATTTGTTCATTTTTTGGAAATATACTCTGAAATAGAGGTAACAGGGTGGCATGTCTGCTACTTACCTGTAAAAATTTAGAGAAAGAAAATGATAAAGCTAAGGTGAAATGAAATGTTACCATTTGGGGAAATCATTTGATGAATATATTCTTGCAAATATACCATTGGACCACAGTCAACTGTTCTTTAAAAAATGGCCTACTCGGGAGGCTGAGGCAGAAGAATTGCTTGAACCTGGGAGGCAGAGTTTGCAGTGAGCCGAGATTGCGCCACTGCACTCCAGCCTGGGAGACAGAGTGAGACTCTATCTCAAAAAAAAAAAAAAAAAAAGGCATAATTATACTGAACATAAAAAGCTCTTACTAAGGATTAAATGAGATAATGTATGCAATGCTGAGAATTCTAAAGTTTTGTGAAAAGGTGCACTGAAGGGTTTATTGGTGGTGGGGGTGGAGAAACACGGCAAGAGGCAGGCCATTAAAAACATACTCTTCTTTGTAAGCAGAGTACTAACATAAAAAATCTAAAATTCCAATAAAAATTTCAACACAGTTAAACCTCCAGTGGCAGTTTCACCCTTTGCAGCCTTTTACCGTGGGCTCATAGTTTCTCCTCCAAATGTAACTCAAAGAGGTCCTTCATTTTTAATGGAACAATTTCTTCAAAATAAAAAAATAGACTTCTTAATCACAACTTTAAACTTTTTAAACCACAAGAGTAACTGTCTTTGGAGAGTCTTCATGTGCACTCTTAGTTTCACCAAATAGCTAACTAGGTGGACAGCAGGCTATTGGAGGATTTTCAGGATTTAATCTTTCCCCCCTCCTTTACATTTTCATGTACTGATAATGATTCTTTTTAACTGAGACAAAGTTTACCCCTGCTTACTTCAAAACATTAATATGTTAGTGGAAATCACAAATTCAGTGAACCTACTTCTTCTTTACAAAAAAGCACGATTCCCCTAGCAGATATAAGCAAATTTCGTTTATGGAAACATGTTTTATGTTAACAGACTGTGTTATTTCCTAAGTAGGAAGAATAAAAAGCATAAATTTTATTAAGAGCACATGGTTAAACATGGGCAATTTGAAACTGGAATAGTATTATTAAGAAGTAGAATAGGCTCTAATTAGAGTCTTAGAAAAAATAAAATCATAATGGACCGTCTTTTCCTGAAATGAGTGAGTCCTTCTTAGAACAGATGAATTAGATGTGTTCTTCAGTTTGTTTCCAGCCTTCTAAACCAAGTCACTGTATTTTCAAGTGAAATCCAGACTTATTAGTGTAGTAACAGTAAGCACTCCTCAGGTCAAGTATTCTTTAAAATTGTCTTTATAAAAGAAGAGCGACTTTTATATTCATTTGAGAAAATTTCAAATATTCTAATGCTGCCATTTTAAAATAAAGGATTAAAAAAGAGTCTTGGTTTACTCATCTCTAAAATGTTTAGCAGTAATACATGAATAAAGGATTAAGCTAAAAAGAAATGTTTTTGCAATCAACAAGAGGAGATGCTTGGAAAAGAAGTTTAACCACATGCCCAGTTTTTCTAGTTATTCCACAGCAACAGCTGAACGAGAAACATATAATATGTAACATGGAACTGTATTATGATGTTATAAACTGGAAAGGAAGCCCAATGTGTGCAGAATATTTTTCAGTTGAGAGTTTCAGTCATTTTCAAATTCTGGTAATGTATACTTAACATAAAATGTGCCATTTTAATATTTTTTAAGTGTACAGGGCAGTGGCATTAAAGTGGCATGAAGTACACTCACATTGTTATATAGGCATCACCACCCATCTCCAGAACTTTGTTCATTTTCTCAAACTGAAGCTCTGTACCCATTAAACAATAATTTCCCATTTGCCCCCGCACCCAGCTTCTGGCAACTATCATTCTACTCTTTGTCTCCATGAATTTGACTACTCTAGAGACCTTATATAAGCAGAATCATATAATATTGGTCCTGTGATTGGCTTTTTCACTTAGCATAGGATTTTGAAGTTTCATTTATGTTGTAGCGTGTGTCAGAATTTTCTTCCTTTTGAAGGTCGAATAATGTTTCATGGCTTACGGATACCATATTTTGTTTATCCATTTATCCTTCAGTAGGCATTCAGATTGGCTGAACATGGGTGTACAAATTATCTGTTCAAATTCTGTTTTCAATTATTTAAGATACATGCCCAGAAGTAAAATTGTTGGATCATGTTAAAGAAAAAAATCGTTCTGAAACTTATGAAAATGGTAAAGAAAACTTTGGACTGTTGCGATAGGTGGCAAGACTATCGCCTTAGGGGAGAGAGAATACAGCAAGGACAGCTGGGTGTCCAGAGACAATCAGCAGAGTGACTGAGTCAGTGGACAGAAAATTACTAAGAGGACACATGAAGGTAAGGTGGTTCTTTCTCACCTGACTTAACAGAATTCTTGCTGAAGCCAGACTGTGGTGATCTGATATCAAATGTGGGGGATGAAGAACTTGATCAGATCCCAAGGGTGATCAGATATCAAGGGTGGGGGATGGTCTCTAAAGGGACTTAGCAGGACTCTTGCTGTAGTTGGACTAGGCAGGCCTAAGACAGGGCCCCAAAGATGACAGCTAGTTAAAAAGAGGGCTGAAGAGAGACTAACTAAAGTTAGGTCAGAGAGAGTCTAGTCAATTACATGTAATTCAATGTTTTATTTTTTGAGGAACCACCATACTGTTTTCCACAGCAGCTGCATCGTTTTACATCCCATCAGGAATGAACAAAAGTTCCAGTTTCTCCGTGTCCTTGCCAACATCATTTATTTCCTGTCTTGTTTTTCTTTTGTTTTGATTTTTAATAGCAATCTTAATGGGTATGAAGCAATATCTCATTGTTGCAATTTTGATTTGCGTTTCCCTGATGATTAGTGTTGTTGAGCATTTTTTTCCATGGGCCTATTAACCATTTGTATACCTTCTTTGAAGAAATGCTTATTCGGTCTTCTTCTGTTTTTAAACCAAGTTTTTACTGTTGTTGTTGAGTTGTTAGGAGTTCTTTTTATATTCTGGATGTGAATTTCTTATCAGATATATTATTTGCAAATATTTTCTCCCATTATGTGGGTTGCCTTTTTACTCTGTTGAGAGTGTCCTTTAATACAAAAAAGTTTGTAAATATTGGCAAAGGAGAAATTGGTCTATTTTTTTTTCTTTGTTCCCTGTGCTGTTGGTGTCACATCCAAAAATTCATTGCTAAACCCACTGTCATGAAAATTTTCACCTTTTCTTATAAAAGTTTTATAGTTTTAGCTGTTATGTTTAAGTTTTAATTTTTGTACATGGTGTAAGGGTCCAAATTTATTCTTTTGTATGTGGATAGACAGTTTTCTCAGCACCATTTTCTAAAAAGACTGTCTTTTCCCCATCGAATAATCTTGGCATTCTTGTCAAAAATCATTTGATAATATAAGTGAGAGTTTATTTCAAGACTCTGTCTTCTATTCCATTGGTCTACACATTCTTTATGCCAGTACCACACTGTTTTGACTAGCGTAGGTTTGTGTACTTTTTGAAAAGAGGAAGTGTGAGACTTCCAACTTTGTGCTTCTGTTTCAAGTGTTTTAGCTCTTCAGGGTCCCTTGTGATTTCACATGAATTTCAGGATGGATTTTTCTATTTCTGCAAAAACACCATTGGGATTTTGATCCATGAACATGAGATGTCTTGCCATTTATTTGTTTCTTATTTAATTTCTTTTATCAATGTTTTACAGTTTTCGACATGAAAGTTCTTCACCTGCTTAGTTACGTTTATTCCTAAGCATTTTCTTCTTTCCAATGCTATTGTAAAATAGAATAGAATTGTTCTCTTTGCTATGGTCCTATGTATTAGATACAGAGCATATTAAGCTAATAAACCGCATCACGAACCAACACATGTGATTATGATTTACTTGACAAACTTGAACACACATACATGAAAAATTAAAGAGGAATTTATTAGTACTGCCTTCACTTCTTAAAAATCACGCCATGCATGTTATTATTTAAAATGTAAATGAACATTCAGTGACCTCCCTGTTGTTATTGTTTTCGTCTTCACTTTCGACGTGTGCAACGTTCATTGGTAATTTTTCACATTACTAATGTGAAATTTACCAAAATAAAAAATATTTATAAAAATTATATTATAAAAAATAAAAAATGGTTGAAAGAAAATGTTTGTGGTTTGTAGAAATTGAGACAGAGTAAAAAGTTTAGCACAGTAGAGCATACGCCACAAATCAAGCGTTGTTTATCTGAAGGCAAACTTATTTGTGTGATTTCTGCAATGGAAAAATTGGAGTCTCCAAGGAATGAACTAGGGGGTGTTAAATTAAAATTTATATTTCGTCGTAGATAAGTGACATAAAAGAACTCTCAAGCTGAATCCTTATAACTTAAAAAGTAAAAATTTGGTAATATTTTATATTTTTAAGAAAAGTGGCTGGGTGTGGTTGCTCACGCCTGTAATCCCAGCACTTTGGGAGTCGAAAGCAGATGGATCACTTGAGGTCAGGAGTTCGAGACCAGCCTGGACAACATGGCAAAATGCCATCTCTATTAAAATTAGCTGGGCGTGGTGGTACACACCTGTAGTCCCAACTACTTGGGAGGCTGAAGCAGGAGAATTGCTTGAGCCCAGGAGGTGGAGGTTGCAATGAGCTGAGGTTGTGCCACTGCAGTCCAGCCTGGGCAACAGAGAGAGACACCATCTCAAAAAAAAAAAAAAAAAAAAAGAGAAGAAAAATGAGAATTTCCTGTGTTGTAGAATAAGAATACTTTTTTTCCTTTCATGAATTATCTACTTCAAATGAGTACATCGATAAAACTTATCATGTGATTTTCAATATTACGTTTCCCAATATAGCAGCAGCAACAATATTAATAAAAATAGCAATCATAACTTCATTAATTGAGACCCTCTTATAAGTCAGCATTTGACATACACTTTTCTAGTCATCACAGCAAACTGCAAATGAGAAAAATGAAGAGATTCACAAAAGATAGGTGAGTTTCCCAAAGACAATCGGCTAGGACCATGCTATCTTTCCTCTTCTATATACTTTGGCATTAGTAATCCCCTATTTCCTTTTGATACCACCATGTCTATCATACAAGCATGACAAGACAGGCTTGTTGGTCCCATTTGTATTTTCCCATTGGTTTGAAAGCTAGTTTACGGAGACTACACTTTCCTCTTAATATAGAGGCTGGTCATGTCAGAATCCATTGTGTGTCAGTAGCACTTCCTGGGAATCTATGTGTGTCAGTATCATTTCCTGGGAAGGTTTGCATACTACTAACTTTGTATCTTCAAATAATGTTAAGAGTTTTAGCACTGAACTATGAGAACAACACAAGCAATATTACAATAAGGAAAAATAAGTAAAGAACCCTTGTAAGGACAGAAATGGACATACTGATAAAAACTTTGATTTATAGAAGCATGACTTAAAAATCAAAGTAGATCAACATTTTATTAACAGAATAATATATGCTCACTGTAAAAAAAAATCAACACAGCAAAGTATGAAGAGAAGGTAAATATCTTCCCAAATCTCTTCATGAACACACTTGAACATGCCTCCAGATATCATCTCTTTACAGATATATGTGTATGTGTTTGGGTACATGTATAATTTTATATAGATAATTCCTTCCTACGCATGTGGTGTGGTGTCTACTTTTTTACTCAGCAAAGTGGCAGGGACATCTTCATGGTTATAAATATTGAGATAGTGCTATCATTTTTAATGGATGCAAAGTGTTCTTTATGTAAAATGCTATATTGAAAGAAACATAGGTGGTTTTGAAATTTCACTGTCATAATCAATGTCACGATTAGCTTTTGTGTGCATGCATTTTAATTCCCTTGGCTAATGATCTCTTCAAGATAAATTCCAAGATGTTGGATATTTGGGTCCAAGGGTAGAAGCATGATGTTACAGTATAAACCTGTAAGCTACTCAGTTAGAAAAGTAGAAACCTGTTGTTTAGCTACTTGTATAGATTTGCCAACCTGTATATACAAATACCTGTAACATGTAAGGAAGAAGTCCATTTTTATTTTTCTATAAGATATTTCTGAATAATTATTGAGTTTTTCTGAACAGAATAATGTTCTTTCAAGGCTTTGTGATCCTGTTTTGTTATTGACATTGTTGTCTAACACAGGCACCAAGTATAACAGGCACAATTATTAACTGTTCTCAGAAGTTCCTGATAGAAGTCATAGTAATCCACCAACGAACTGTAAATTCCATTCTTCCTCAATTCAGACATATCAGACACCAACAGAATGGCAGGCCAAAAAAATTATTCATGGACTCATTATTTCCTGATCCCAGATGTAGACAGCCAGATTGAAATAACTTCCAGAGGAGGTTTTTGTTGACAAACATTCTTGGCACATTCTTCCAAAAAGGTATCATTCTGAGGAATCTAGCCTGAACACCAAAACAGTAGCATAAAACTCATACTTTATTGCTTTCTTTTCCTATATTTCAGCCCCCAAATAGTTATCATGAGGCTTAGCTTTCATCATTCCACATCCTGATTTTTAACAATTAAAAAATTGTTGGATTGCAGCAGAGGCAAAGAAACAAAGGCAGCTAACATCTGCCATACTTCATTCACGTATGATTACCTTTAAGTTCTTGCATCAAACTCCATTTCAGTTATCAGAATTGTAGCAAATGGGTTTTTTTCTGTATGCATATCGAGCAAGAGGGATTAAAGCTGCTTTTCTAAAAGGAGCCAATACGGGTGGTCTATATTTGAGACTTTATGAGTATCTCCTACTCACTGTCAAGAACACTGCTGTGTGTATATGTGGGAGGTATTTATGTGTGTGGTGGTAGAGGAGTGGACTTGGACATATGTGCATGTGATCAGGATGGAGGGGCAATGCTAATACGTAATGCAAGTCTTCTGTATACAGTAATTTGATACATTCAGATACAGACATTTGTGTCTGTAGAGTTGTGGCTTTTATGATTGCCATTTTGATAAGACAAAAGGAGAAATATTAAAGTTTCTATTTTGTGGGGAGAGGTAGTGGCAAGTCTTCCTAACAACATCTTCTCTAGAAAATCTTTCTTCCTATTTTAAATGCAAGATATATAAAATCCTTCTAGTATCGTGAGAGTCCAGACTTCCACAGCAGAGCTGACTGCAGGGGGCAGTCAGTTTACAAATATGCCAAATATCATTATATGGGCAGCATTGCCCAAAAGAATATATTTAGTTTGGCACAAATGCCTAGAGAGCTGTTTTTATTGCGTTTTCTGGAAATATATTCAGAATGGAAATTTTTATGTCAACATTTTATTGAGAACTCTCAAAAGATACACTTTCGAGGAAATAGAGAAAGCCAATTTGGGCAGAAGGTGAACACAATCCACAAGGTATATGTGGGTGCAACCAAAGTCTTAATCCATCTTCTAAGGAGCTGTGGAGCTGGAATGAGGCTTCACAGCTTCCTTGGACTGAATCAAAACATCAGGGCCTTGTGTCTCTACATTCATCATTGCTGACTGTAGGCCACCCGGAAAGAAGGAACATCTTGAGGGAGGGAGTGTTCTAAAACCAAGAGCAAAATTTCCTGAGATGCCGTTAAGAACCATCAGCAGCAGAAATTCCCATCAGCTGCCTGGATATATGTGTTGACCCTGAAGAGAAGATCTCGGCAAGACACCACAGTATCCACTCCAACAGCCAAGGAAGGAAAAAGGGAGAAAGCAGGGCTAGGTTTCATAGAATCAAGTGTGTCTCAAAGACTGGTGTTTTCAAGTCTACAATGTAGAGTGTAAGGACATCCTAGGCAAAGGGAACATTGAACACTACAGCATAAGGACTGGTAAAACTTAAAAATGTGGACAAACTTATAGACCCGTTCTGACTAAGAGGAAGGAGAGAGAATCAAAGCAGATAGTACAAGATGAAAGTGACCCAATAGCAAAAGATGACACTGGAAAGGCAGGTAAGAGTCAGTCACAGATGATAATGAATGAAATTCAAAACACTGTGCTTGCTAGAGGAAGTGAATAAGTAATGTGATCAGATTTGTTCATTTGAAAACTGATTAGACCAGCAGAATGGAGTATGACTGGGGAGAGACTAGCAGCAAACCCACTAGATCTGAAGCATGGCAGGCATGCTAGTTACTCCCAATATCCAGCCTACCTGCCTTCCTTACTAATTGCCCTTTCTTTTCTTTGCAGTGGCAGTATTGCAAGCCAAATACTTTATCATCCTATCTGACATGATAAAACTTAAGCAGAAGTCTACTGGTGGTTTTGGGGAAAGCTCAAGTGTCTTAAGTGATAGAATGATACAGATGGGGCTGACATGGACTTTTCCCCCTTCTTTTGTTTGGAACACAGATAATGACGGCTAGAACTGCAGCAGCCATATGGCCAGCAAAGGGAAAGGCCTAAAGAATGGCAGAGATATCACCCCAAGTGTCATGAAGGTACTGAACCAATGGAAGCAGTCACCCACATGTAGGCATTTTGTCATGTAAGAAAGATAAATTCTATTCATTTAAGCCATTTGTTCTTACTGGCTGCTGAATGTAATATACAAAGCTATTAAAATAGTCCAGAAAATATTTGATGGGGACCAGATCTAGGTAACAACAATTGGGAATAGAAATGCCAGGACAATGAGAAACATGTAGATGGCTGAATCCACAAGGCCAAGTCACTAGCTGGGGTTACAAGGGAGACTGAAGACTCAGGAATCACTGAGATTCTGATTTAAGAATATTTTTTTCCATGTTCACCTTCTGCCATCTTGTATCTCACCTTATTTCTTAACGATATTTAGTTCTTTTGAACCCCTCTTCCTTTTAAAATGTTCTTCTCTGCTACATTGCTTCATTCCAACTTCACCTAGTAAGCTCCCCTTTATACTTTAAATTTACTTCAAATATCACCTTCTCCTTAAAGTACCGCCCACTTAATCCCTAAACGTAGAATATTCCTCTTCTGTGGACAAAAACTACTATTTTTTAATGATTATCATGTGCCAGATATTAAGCGCTTTACAGAGATCAAGTAATTTTTATTCTTTTAACTACTCTCTGAGGCAGGTACTGCTAGATGTATCTTATATGACAGTTTCTTATATGAGGTCACATCAGTAAGGATGGTTATTGTTTACAGTAGAAGCTTCAGGTTTCAGCTGAAGAATTCTCCACTAGAAGGTGGCACAATAAAAGGCAAAGGGCACAGATATTAAAATATTTGGTTTTAAATCTTTTTTTCCACCACTTACACACTGTTAGCCTGAACAAATTTTGTAACTTCCCTGGGCCTCAGAATTCATCATATGTAAAACAGAAAAAGATAGCAATCCCTTCAAAGGTTGGCTACGAGAAATAACTGAAATATGAAATACAAATGACTTTAAAATGCCTAATGCTTGTAAGCACACAATAAACATTAGCTGTAACGATTATTATCGTGGTATGGATTTTCCTCTTAACCAATGGGAATGCAAGGCAATTCTCATTACCCTCTCCTATCAACTCTTTTAAATAACACATTATTAGTCAGCTATTCTCAATTGTCTATAATATGGGTACTTGCCTAAATAATTTGATAGAGCTACCTAATGTTTATACATTAATCCAATGTGCGGTTAATCACATTACAGGAGAGACTTCATGAAAAAACATTAGGAGTAAAACTTTTTTTTTTTTTTTAGCAGTAGCTAAGTATGACATGATTAAATGTCAATTAGCGTAACGTCCGCCAGTGGGTCAGAAAATTCCTGTGGTTTGTCGGTTCTTGTCAGATTTTTTTGGTTGTGTGACTTTTGAAGTCTAGCTATTTAGAAACCCATGATATTTTTTTGAACCTGACACCAAGTAACACAGTAGGTCATGGCCTGAAAGTTACCATGGAGGGAACATATTAGGTTGAGCACTCCCCTTGGGGGCTGGCTTTCTCCCCTCTGTGAGAAAGTACTGACTACCATTGATTATTCTTGGGCACTCTTATTAAATCTGACCGTGAAACTCAGAATATTTAGGAAGCCAAAAACTTCAATGCTAAAAACAAACAAACAAAAAAGTATATTATGTAATAATTTGCAGACACCCTGACAAGAAGGTGGTCCAAAACCACAGGTCATTTACCCAGTTACACAGAAAACCTTGCATTATGTAGAAAAACTGGCATTTATCCAGACTGGGCAAAAATGCCTTGGTGCAGATAGGAATATTTTCTCAAACCAAAGCTACCAATATTGCACTCAGAAGTTAACTGTTCTAGTTGTGGAAATGCAGGTCTGTCTGGTTGGTGAAGACTCCTGATGAATCTACCAAACTCATCTGAGAAAGTGGACCTATGTTCCCTTTATTTTGTGTTTCATCGATCCTCCTGCCCCTGAACTTGCTGACCACTCAGAGAGCTGCACACATTTTCCTGGTGCCAAAGTCCAGTTTGGAGAAAAGGAATTCAAAATTCACATCACAGCAATGTCTCTGTACCGCTCCTCCCTGTTTCTCCTTCCCTGCTCCTTGTTATACATCTTTCTATCCTACCTTCGTTTGTTACCAGCAATTTTAAAATGATTTCATCTTTCCATCTCCCTTCTTCTGTCTTGCTTTCTTCAAAGATCAATTTCCATTCTACTCCCTCCTACAGAAGCCTTTGCTCCAAATGCCTTCCCTCTGACTCCACTCACAGTGGAATCTCCCAGCTTCCCAGACCCGATCCTGGCCACAAAAGCCTCTCTACCCCTCTCTCCTGCTCCCAGTGCCCTTGATCAGGCTCCAAACTCCTCCCCACACAGGTCAAAAGTCCACCCCTCCTCCCCTGTCTTCTAGGAAGGGGTGTTCTCATCAGGCCTTTCCCTCCAGGCAAAATTCTGCCCCTGCCTGCTGCTGCTGCTATGGAAGAGACTGTGTTTCTTAGGACACACACAGCTTTGCCAAAATCCTTCTCTGTCTTTTGGTTCCTGCACCAGATTACTCACACTGACCCACAAGATTTCTGGGCACAGGTGAGCCTTCCAAGCTGTAACTGGACTGAGTGGGTTTGCTGAGACTGTTGGATGATTATCCTGTCAAGTAGTTTTCCCCTAAAAAAGTCCTCAACTGGAAATGCCCCATAGTCACATTGAAAAGCTTTTGAAAAATGCATCCATCTCTAGAGATTTTGATGTAATTGGTCCATGTGGACACTGCTATTGTTTAACACCTCCTGAGGGAAGTCTAATGTGTGTGTCTAGACTTCAGATCACTACAGAAACCTTCAACCTATGTATGTCTTTCTCACCAGGCTTTTAAAAAAATTGCTTAAAATTCTCTTTGAATCCTTGGTGGTATAGCAGCCCACCCTTAGGGAGCCTCACATCCCCTGTCCTCTGCCTGAGTTTATCCTCAAAACACCAGGAACAGAATGTGCTTCAGTGCTTTCCAAGAATGTTGCTGAGAAAGTTGGCAAAGCATCTGAGCCTGGTAAATCGCCAAAAAGAATTTAGTAAAAGAAATGAGAAGAGCCCAGGCGGAGGAAAAAAATAAAATACAATCCAGGGTGATCACACAGTTGCTTACATTTGTTGATGAACTGCTAACTGTTCCAGAGACTCTGGAAAAATAGTATTGTTGGGCAGTTAACAATGTACATTACACTTGGCTTCTGCCCTTTTTTTCCTTTTAGCTTTCATTATTGAAGGCTGGAGCTGGCCTTAGACATCTTCTACTCTGACGTGACCATTTTACAGATGAGGAAACTGAGGCCAACAGAGATTGTAATTTAACAGAAATTCCAGGGCTAAATAGAAGACAAGAGAGGCTGGAAACACAGTCATCTTTCTGAGTCCAGTGTTTTTCCAGCCACACATACCTCCCACCTACTCACTACTCAGCTTTGGAAATGCAACTGATTATTGTCAGTGTAGAAACTGGCAGTTTTTTGTGTATGCTCAAGAGAAATTGAATTTTCTCCTGGGCAAGCACTAGATGTAAATAAGTGGTAATTTGTTATTAAGCTCAAAGTGGGAAATAAATGGGAAAAAATGACTTTATCTCTCCAAGTCTCCCCGTAGGAGGATGATTTATTACCTCCCAGAGATGTGAGTTTTGAAAGACAGTGCAGACTTTGTTTATTGCTGTATCTGCCACATGGTAAGATTGCAGTTAATGGTAGTTTTTCAAATTGTGGATGTTACATTCGTTAGGTACTCAGCTTATTTTTTCTAAGTTTAAATGCGTATTCAGGGTTTTTTGTTTCCCATAAAAAATTTATCTCTCAATTTTAACTCCAAAGTTTATCCCTTAAAAACCAGTGCCAAACAAATTGCTGTACTTAGCCACATTTTATCCATGAAGCTTAGAAAGATTAAATAAGGCCAGGCGTGGTGGCTCACGCCTGTAATCCCAGCACTTTGGAAGGCAAAGACGGGGATCAGCTGAGGTCAGGAGTTCGAGACCAGCCTGGCCAACATGGAGAAACTCCGTCTCTACTAAAAATACATAAATTAGCCAGGAGTGGTGGTGTACGCCTGTAATCCCAGCTACTTGGGAGGCTGATGCAGGAGAATTGCTTGAACCTGGGAGATGGAGGTTGCATTGAGTGGAGGTTGTAGTGAGCCGAGATTGCGCCATTGTACCATTGTACTCCAGCCTGGGTGACAAGAGCAAAACTCCATCTCCAAAAAAAAAAAAAAAAAAAAAAAAGAAAAGAAAAAGAAAGGTGAAATAATTAGATAAGACACATTAATGACAGTGTGTTTGCTTGAATATTAATAGTGGGAGCTATTTATGCTGTGTAAGGTCTTTAAGATAAATATGCCTTTGATCCTAGGTTCTTTTTCTAGGAGAACAAATTGGAATAGTTTTTACCACCCTGTCACTTTCATCTGAACTGGAAGACAAATTCATTGCTATTTGCAAAATAATCTTTCAGTTTATTAAAATTTATTATTTTTAAAGCTTAGAAGAAACGAAGTGTTGGTCTTCTCAAAAATCAAAGAGAGCTGGACATTTACACTAGCCAATGAGTATATCTATCAGTGCTATTTGTCTCTGTAAGTAATTTGAGCAGTGTGAACAGTTTAGTTGTGTTTTCTTTTAAGAGAGAGGAAATACTAAATTTTCCTTTCTAAGTCACTAGGCTGCTTTCTCCATCGACTTTCCTCTTCTTCTGTCTATAGTTACCATAAAATGCAATAGTTAATAAAAATATTCTGCATGTATATAAAGCATTACTATTATTATTATTTTGGTTAGGATCCTCTTGGTCACAAGTAGCAGAAACCAGTTCTAGCTAGTTTAAGTGGGAAATAATTCAACCTAGAGACAAGAGTGTACCTAGGTCTCCTGAAGGTAGAAGTGGTGAATGTAAGATCATGAGGCCTCTGTTTATCTTTTATTTCTTTCCTTTCTACTTCATTTATTTTTCCAACATGCTTTCTTAGGTCCACCTGATGGGTGAAAGACCACCAAATCATATCTTTGGAACTTAGATTTTATAGATCTAGCTGCCCAGAGAAAGGATGATCTTTCACAGTCCCCTTCCCTATTCCTAAGGAGGATTTATCTTGGGCTAGTGGCCCATTCTTGGATTAACCACCCATGGTCATAGAGCAGAAAGAATTGAGAAAGTCACCCTAATAAACAGGCTGGGAAGTCCAAGGACAGAGGGAGTAGGCAAACAACCAATTAGATATCCGTTAAATGGCTTGTAATTCACAAAGTACTGTGTTTATTTTTTTTCTTTTGAGACAGAGTTTCGTTCTGTCGCCGAGGTTGGAGTGCAATGGTGTGATCTTGGCTCACTGCAACCTCTGCCTCCCAGGTTCAAGTGACTCTCCTGCCTTGGCCTCATGAGTAGCTGGGATTACAGGCACACACCACCACGCCCGGCTAATTTTTGTATTTTTAGGAGAGACTAGGTTTCACCATGTTGGCCAGGCTGGTCTCGAACTCCTGACCTCAAGTGATCCACCCGCTTTGGCCTCCTAAAGTGCAGGGATTACAGGTGTGAGCCACTGCACCTGTCCCCAAGTACTTTTTAAAAAATAATAATCTGATTTGATCCACAGACAATGACAAACTACTCTGCACCCAATTCTCTTATAGCACCTTCCACTTTCTAATCTTATTTTTATTTACCTGGTTTCCTGCTTAGTCTGTGAATTTTTGTTTTATATTCTTAGTGCTTGATATTAGGGGGTGTGGAAAACATTTACTGAAAGAATGTGACTAAATCTGTGAGGTAGGATAGTTAGAGGAGAAAACTGGGATTCACTGAGGTTAAGTGGAGGCACTGAGTTCCCCCGAATGAGTATAAAGTCAGCCGCTGGAGCCTTAATCCTTTTCCAAGTCACCAGACTGCTTTCTCCATTGACTTTCGTCTTCTTCTGTCTATGGTCAGTGACTCACCTTGCAGGATTTTGGTCTGGTGATTAGAACTGTGAAAAGAATCAAATTAGGATAAAGATGCCATTCATTTTGCAAGAATTTGATTTTGCTCTTTCAGTGCATCAGGTAAGAAGGGCTTTCAACTAATCTCGAAGAGTCTGTACTTTCCCCCTAAATGTTCAAAGGGAGAGAGGCTACTTAGTATATGTCTAAAACTACAAAAATAAGATAGACATTTCTCTGTTTTAGGTGTTATATTCCCGAAAATGATTCTCGACCTGGCAGTCACTCCTGGAGAGGTGACCACTTCTCTCATCATTTTGGTGATGGTTTTTGTTTTTGTAAGAGCTCTCAGGAGCAAGGGCAGAAAGCAGATGTCTCCTCCTGGCCCTTAGTCCTTCCCCATCATACAGAATCTTCTCCAGCTTGGAGATCATCCTTACCTTATGTTAATGGAGATGAGGAAGAAATATGGAGATGTCTTTCTCCTCAAACTTGGCATGGTGCCTGTCTTGGTGGTAAATGGAATGGAAATGGTGAAACAAGTACTACATAAGGATGGGGAGCATTTTGCAGGCAGACCTAACATGCACACATTTTCTTTCCTGGCAGAAGGAAAGAGTCTTTCATTTTCAGTGAGTTATGGAGAGAGTTGGAAACTTCATTAAAAAATTGCCTCTAAAGCCTTACGAACTTCTTCTAATGCAGAAGCAAAATCCTCCACTTGCTCTTGCTTACTTGAGGAGCATGTCACTGAAGAAATTTCTGAACTGGTGATAGTCTTTGTAGAGTTGACTTCCAAGAATGGCAGCTTTGACCCCAGAAATGCGATCACCTGTGTGGTGGCCAACATTGTCTGTGCCCTTTGCTTTGGCAAGAGATAGGACCACAGTGATGAGGAATTTCTTAGGATAGTTAAAACGAATGACGACTTACTCAAGGCCTCCAGTGCAGCTAACCTTGCCGATTTCATACCATGTCTCCACTACCTTCCACTGCAGATTATAAATGCTCCTCTGGAGTTTTACCAGGCCCTGAATGGGTTTATTGCACTACACGTACAAGATCATCTTGCTACATATGATAAGGTAAGGATTTAATCTTATACCGGGACAGGGGTTTTGGTGAGAAACAAAAGATAATGGTGAAATGCTTTGAATATCATTGGTTCTTTTCACTACAGTTTTGTCACAATGACCTGTACCCAAGCTATTAGTAAATTTGAGGTCCAAACAGTGAGACTGCATGACAGCATTACTCAGTTCTCATATAAAACCCTAAGAAAAGTTCTGAATTCTTTAATCCATAAAAAATTTCCCCAGAAACGTGAATTTTCTCAGTGTGTGGATAGGGCATATACTTGTATTATGAACGTAAATGTAATTGTTATTTAATCTAAATCTGTTTCCAACTTTTTTTCATGAAGGCTTATACTTTTAAAATCCAGCTATGGTTGTCTGGTGTATTTCTAACTTGCTGCTTCTAAAGGTTGTTTAATATTTCACGACGTGACCCCTTGCCCCATACATTTCACCCATCTCATATGGATACCCTGATTGTTTGCAACTCCTGGCTTGCACAGAAAGTGCAGATATTGAATATTGTGATGAAACTAAGTAATTGCCTGATAAATGATGAAAAATAAGTGAGTTCCTTGAAGAAACAAAGCAATAATTTCATCTCTCCCATTTCATATCTGGCACCATGATCTCAGACTTACAGGTATCACAAATATTAGCATATTTTTATCAGATAGTATTTTTGAATAATTATAAAGGATATTCTATAGGAAGCTTTCAAATTACCTTCATTTTCTTCTTGAGTTTCTTTGTTATACAGATGTGAATTTTAAGATGAAAACACATGTATTAAGTTTCTACAGGTGGCAGAGTGGACCTTTCTTGTGAGGCTATTAAATTATTTGGGGCTCACTTCGATGGTCAGCAGAAGAATAAATTTCTGTCTTGAAATACGTATGTACCAGGAAGAATCCTAGTTCACAAGGGCAATTTGCTGGGATGAAGTCATCAAGAAAAAAATAAAACATCCAGAGGTGGGATCATTAAGCAAATGAAGAGGTGTAAGTAGTTAAGTTCCTTCCAGTGAAAAAGAAGAGGCAGAAGACAATCTGTTTCAAGGCACCAGATGGGAAGATGGGAATTCTAGATCAGGTATAGTAAGTATCAGCATTTGTAAGGTGTATAAACTTTTATTCCCATTCTCTCAAATACCCCAGCCCTCTCTCTTTCTCCATGGTGCCTGAAGTGAACACAAAATCCTTCCAATAGATTTAAAAACCTTTTATTGGCAAGGTGCGGTGTCTCACACCTGTAATCCCAGCACTTTGAGAGGCCGAGGTGGGCAGATCAGTCCCGGAGTTTGAAACCGGCCTGGCCAACATGGTGAAACCCCGTCTCTACTAAAAATACAAAAATTAGCCACGTGTAGTTGTGCGTGCCTATAATCCCAGCTACTCGGGAGGCTGAAGCAGGAGGATCACTTGAACCCAGGAGGTGGAGGTTGCAGTGATTGGAGATCACTCCACTGCACTCCAGCCTGGGCAACAGAATGAGACCGTGTCTCAAAAATAAAAATAAAATAAATAAACAAATAAATAAATAAACTTTTTAAACATTGCCAAGCAATTTCTCTGTAATAAGTTATAGAGAATGCTGATATTTTCAAGTTGTGCTTACAGATACAGGAACTCTTTTTTATTAATTGAAAGAAGTTCTGAGGAGAAAATTGAGTTTGGTAACTTGGTTTTCTATTCCACACTATCAAGATTAAGCATTACAAATTTTAAGCAAAAATGGTTGCAAGGTTTAAGATGATCTATTTACATTCCTTATATTCCAAGACTCAATGGGTTCCCTTCAAGTTATATGGTGATATGGCTCTTCCTGCATGGGATTTAAATTGATATACAACATAGACAGGGATGAAAAGTCATGCTAAGATTTGTCTCCTCAGGATCATATCCGAGACATTACTGATGCTCTATTTAATGTATGCCACAACAAATATGCTACTACCGAAACAGACACCTTGAATGACAGTGAAATCATAAGCACCGTGAGCGACCTCTTTGGAGCTGGTATGTGAGAGAATTTAGCAACATGTAAGACCAATAAAAATTAGTTGCAATTTGTTGTTATCCATTGTTCACAGTTTAGAGGACTTTGCTCTTCCTGTATCGGCCATTTTATCTAGTTGATCTCACATCGTATAAATTTGTTATCTATCTTCTTACGTCATTCAGAAAACTTCATTTTGATCTCAGGAGTAGAGACTTGAGTTAATAATAGCCCGCAGTTAATAGTGCCTTCACATTATTGTCCATGAAATGACTGTCCTTGTTTATCACTTTCACTTCCAGTCCCTTCACCCGATCCATTGACATTTATTCTGAAACTAAAGTGTTATTGTTTTTGTTTTATGTATTCTTATAAAACAGGCTTGTTGTATTATCATGTACTTTATGTAAATATAATTGTTATTCACATCTAAATCTGTTTCTAGCTTTTTTTCATGAATCTCTGTACTCTTACAATCCAACCATGATTGTCAGGTATATTTCCAATTGGCTGCTTCTAAAGTTCATGTAATATTAGATGTCTGGCACCCCCCATATTTATTTTACCCGTCTCATGTGGATACCCTGATTGTTTGCACCTCCTGGCTTGCACAGAAAATGCAGATATTGAATGTTGTGCTAAACCTAAGATGACCACTCTTGTACATGAATTTTGCCTCCTTTTGAAATACAACCTTATGCTAAGATGCAGAATTTCTGGGTCAACTAATGAAAAAATTATTGAGTTTTGATGCACAATGCTAAATTCGTTTTCACAAAGACTGTGCCAATTCGTACTGCTACCACATTACTCTCATTCTTAAATTTTATAGTTTTCTTTAAAAGTCATTTTTTATCTGTCACATTTATTAGAGTTCCTCTAAGATACTAGACTGCAGGAAGCCAATTCTCAGTATAAGAAAATATAAAATATCATAAGCATTTTAGCAGTTTCATTTTATGTGGAATACTCCTCAAATGTATTTATTTTTCTTCTTTATATTATATTTATTGGTAATTGGGTTCATTTGTTTCTAGGATCTATGCATTTGTGATCATGAATTCTCTCTGCAAACAGAGGCATTTGTTTTGATTTGTATTATTTTTCCTTATGCAAATGCACGAGCCCCCACATATGTGTGTGTGTATTTATTATTTTAATCATGACTTCAATTTGATGGATTATTTCATCTGATTATTTATCATAAAAATGTGACCAGGCTGTACTTTGTATTTTCTTCTGATGACTTAAATAATGCTATGTACAAATATGAGTATTTGTCAGAACATTTTTAAATGCCTGAACATTAGTGAGTACTAAAGACTGGGTATGTGTGGGTGTGATAAATACATCAAGTGAGTTTTATTTTTTTATTTGTTTATTTTTAAATTGGCACATAAAATTGTATGTATTTATAATATGCAACATGTTGTTTTAAAGTATGTATACATTGTGAAATGGCTAAATCTAGCTAATTAAAATATGCATTACCTCACATAGTCATCATTTTTGTGGTGAGAACACTTAAAATCCACTCTCAGAATTTTTTAAGAACACAATATATAATCGTTAACTATAGTCATCAGACTGCAATAGATCTCTTGAACTTATTCCTCCTGTTTTACTATAATTTATTTTGATCTTGATTCAATGAGATAATATCAATATATTTCAGAAATATGTAATACTTCCAAGATTATCAAGTAATTAGCAAATATAAAATTATGGCAGATGACAAAAATGACTAGGGTGGAGAATAAAACCATCTGACATGTACAACACAGTTAAAAAATGGTTTGGGTAAAATGTGCACAAAACAGTATTCAGTATAATGGATTACTATATAAAACATTTATTTGCTAAATAAACATATCTGATAGAGTTTATATTTTAATGTAAATAGAGGAATAATGAAATTAATAAAACCATAAACTTCCACATGTACCTGCTACCTCACTAGTGAGATGTAATAAAATATTTTATTAGAATAAATCAGTGAGCTCTAAACCATATCTTTTAGTAGATAAAATTTGCAAGCACTCTGTTCCATCAGATCTATTATATTATTAAGATTTATATTTCCATATTTAACTTTTAAAATTGATTGTAGAAATAATTTAGTTTCTTCTTTGGGTATAGTGAGGTTTTCCCAAAACCATTGATTTTACCTTCAATGTTTCAATAATCTACCAAGATAGATAACTGCTGATTGCTTAAGCCTTGATATAAAAAGCAAAATTTATGATAATCAACATATAGATCCTGATATTCATACAGATAGTTATAGATCTTGAATATAAGGTCCATGGCTCTACCGTGAGTGGAAGCAGTGTTTTGCATGCAATATTCATGGCATGTTCTTTATTCTAGAGAATAAAGTTCCTTATGCTAGAGAATAGAGTTGATATATTCCACACAGAAGTCCAAATTTTCACACTACACTGTGCTCTGCTATAGACATCATGGTCAGTAACTTTATTTGAACAGCTTACCTTTACAATAACTTATTGCAGTATGAAGTCATATTAGAAATTTTCTGAGTTAAGAACCGAAGAAGCCACTGGCTCACTATGAGAGACTGCCATGTTCAACAAATGTGAAAACAGGCTTAGGAAGTGGAGTTTGGAAAGGAGCTAACTCTGTTCTGCAGCTATATCTGGGTATATTTACTGTGCATATTGTGATGCAAGTTATTTAGAAAACAACTACCTTTGTCTTTTGTGTGACCCATGTAAAATACTTTACCATTTCTATGATGCAAGTTTCTCATTTTTAATGTGAGGATAATTGTGGCCCCCATCTCAGATGACAATGTATTTAAGTGGTCAATGTTTGCTAAACATATTCATCATTACTCGTGTTGTCATCATCATCAGAAAAATCTAGAAATTAAATATATTGATTTAAAAACTCATTTTTTGCTACTGGTTTTATAAGATTTGAGTAGGAAACACAAATAACATTACTTTTGGCATTAGGTCATCATAGAGATGAATTTACAATTAAAACAGTCTAGAAGAGCTTTTTAATGTGGCATTTCTGAGTTTTAGGTTTTCAAGAATCGATTGAGTACATTCTTCGATGTAGTAATCATAAAATAGCCCTTGAAAAAAGATGAAGTTTGGCATACAGAGTTCTTTGCTTTTATTTTCGGTAATGAAACCATTTAGCTGATGTATGGATAATCTCAAAAATAAAGATACTCTGTTTAAAGAGTGAAATCGAAACTATAAAATATACATTAAAACTTATTCAAATAAATTGAATCTGGTCAACCCTTCATTATGTGCTCATATAATGTTCAAATTTGAGTATTGGCTCTGCCTTTTATGAGTTCATTCACCTTGAGCAAAACCCATAATGTCTTTGAGGTTCAGTAAAATTAACATAATTAGTTATACATTTCCTATCTATATTATGATTTATAAAATATATATATTATATGTATGTCAATGTATCATATATATGTTATATATTGTGTGTGTATATATACACACACACACATACACACAGAGAGAGAGAGAGAGCACACTCCTGGATCAGAGTAACTACTTAATAACTTCTTATTTTTATTACAAATAATAGCCATTATTATTATCTACATTAATCAATGGTGTTTATTATGTAATACAATTCTTCCTATGTTTTCACTGGTCTTATAAATAGTACCTATGTATTTTTAAAATTTTATTTTATTTTTCATTATGTTTACAAATATACATTTTAAAGTGATATAGTTCAGTACTATTGAGTATATTCACATGGTTGTGCAACAGATCTCTAGAACTTCTTCATCTTGCAAAACTGAAATCCTGTGCCCATTAAACGCTAATTTCCCGTATCCTTCCTTGCCCTTGGCAATTTCCCTTATGCTTTGTTTCTATGATTTTGACTATTTTGGAAACCTCTTATGAGTGAAGTCATATAGTATTTGTCCTTTTGTGATTACCTTATTTCACTGAGCCTAATGTCCTCAAGGTTTATTCATGTGGTGGCATGTGACAGAATCTACTTTCTTAAGACTACATAATATTCCACTGTATGTATACATCACAGTTTCTTTATTCATCCATCAATGGACATTTGGGTTGTCTCTACCTCTTAGCTATTGTGTATAATGCTGCAATGACCATGAATGTGCAAATGTATCTTAAATATCTTGCTTTAAATTTTTTTTGGATATATAACCCAGAAGTAGGATTACTAGATAATATATAAATACTATTTTTAATCTTTTAGGAACTTCCATACTATTTTCTATAGTAGCTACACCATTTTGCACTATCCTAATGGGTGAGAAGTTCAGCAAAAGCACATATAGTTTGGAAATGACCTTAATAATAATTTTATTATGATTCTATTATTTTTTGGCTAGATTTCCTTCTGCTAATTCTTTTTCTTAATCTAACTTCTAAATCCTTCATCTAATTTCTTTAGATTTCTTTCTGCTAATTCTTAGCAGTAAAATAGGAAATAAAATGAGCAAACTGATTTAACTATGCTTTTTTTCATGACACTCGGTCTCTTGGTTCTATTTTAGGGTTTGAAACAGTATCAACATGTCTATATTGGAGCTTTCTTTATTTGATACACTATCCAGAAATTCAAGCCAAAATTCAAGAAGAAATTGGTAATATGCTTTCAGATGAAAAATATAATTCTTACAATTATCGTTTTTCTTATTAAATCAAAAAATAATTTATTTAAAGATGGAAACATTGGGGTTAGACCACCCAGATTTGAAGACAGGAAAATTTTACCATACACAGAAGCTTTCGTAAGTGAAGTATTCAGACATGCCTCTTTTCTTCCATTTACTATTCCACATTGGTAAGCATGTAATTCTCCTTTAAAACAGCCACTAGTGGTGGAGTGGAGGCATTGAAGAATCTTAGACATTGGAATACCTTAAGTTCTTTAAAATGTACATTGTATTATGATTTTAATATTACTTTAAATCTTATTTTATTTTTAAACACTGTAATAAAATTTTTGTGGTCAGTGAAAACCCATTTCATGAACATTTTTCATTACTAAACTATGTTGTCATTAACTTTTATTTTATGTGTACTAATCACAGGGTCAGAAAGTTATGGAATGTCCAAACAACAGATAATCCAACCATAATATGTGTTTGGCTATGAAAAGTCATGCAAGCTTGCTTAATTTAAGCTAAGGAGCCGACTTAGCTTCCTTCTTATATGGATTTGTTTTTAGTAGCCTAGAATTTTGCTAAACAGTAAACTAAGGAAGCTAATGTTGTCACAATGAGATTAAACAGAGTATTCATTTGCAGATACTTGAAACTTTACTGAATCTTACTCCAGAATCTCTAGCACGCAAATGCATGCCAGCATAGATTAGGTAGATAGCTTCATTAAATGCATCTGTGGGGAGCCAAAGTTCTAGTAGTTTGTTCTGTTTTTATTCCACACAATTAAAAATTATTAAAAAAAAAAACCACCTGGAATTCTCAGTGTTCGTTCCTCCCCCTCCCTTTAAATAGTGAAGGAGTGGGAATATCTCTCTTCCCAGGAAACTGATGTAATCATTTAGTAATTGGTGTGACAGCATGCAGTGTCCTTAGCTAACTGTCCCAAAGGGCAAGACCGCCAGCTGAGCAGAGTCAAGGCCAGACAGCAAGTGACATAGTTCCCTGTATTTTGCCCTTTGTTTGCTCTCTATTCACACACAGTGGCTATTTTTTTCACAGCGATCCATTTTTTTTTCTAGCTGCTATGTCAGATGCTCTCTCAGTTAAAGAAAATTTCGTTTTATTGTAAGTTTTAAAAAAATTAAAAAGTTCTGCTACCTATTTAAAAGCAACTCTTCTGTCCCAATAACTTTTAAAGGTGACTTTGGGTGCTTCATATGAGTATTATCTACACTTTTGCTAAGTACTCAGGAACAGAGAGGCTCTGCCAAGTTTATAGGCATCATTTGAAACGAAAGTGATCATCTATTTAGGGCCCTGTAAACTCATCTCAGGGTCTAAGTGATAGGGAGAAATATGTATTAGGACACAGATATTCATTGTACTATTAAAAGTAAGGGAATACATTAAAAGGGAAAATTGAAAGAAGTACTGCATTGGCTAATGAAAGCAGCATGATATGAACGAGGAATTTTGTGCACACAAAAGACCTATCTTACTTATATTGTTTAGGACTGATTTATTCTATTACACTTGGAAGTTTATTGTTTTTCATTTAAAATGAAAATAAATCAAAAGGCACAAAATATGATAAAATAAATTTAAACAAACTAAATGAAATAAACTTAAGTAAAAGCAGCAAAAGTTTGCTATTACATATAACATATATACACACATACAAAACACACAGGAAAGACCAAACCATATCCTAATAAATATTTATTACATATGCATTTCTTAAAAGTTGTGTGGAAACCACATATACACATGAAATTTAAGGAACATAAAAGGAGAGAGAGAAACTTTACAATTCACTCTTATATTTTAATACCAGTGAAATAAAATTTTACATACCAGGTTTCTGTAAAATAGAAGCATATAACTTCTATGAGTAAAATCTGAGCAGCTGAATCCACAGAGGCAGTGTGGACAGGGATGTGTTGAGAAAGGCAAGTGGCTATGCATGAGAAAAGGTAACCTTCCAAAAAGCGAGTCTATTGCTTGTTTTGTTCCCCCTTGTTGGGTTTTGAGAAACTCAATAAATAACATTCATATTATTTGCCAAAGCTCAGTACCAGCCACAAAATAGACACAGGTAAAATAGAAATTATATTTTTAGCTTTTTAAATAATCAGAGCTAGTTTTCACAATGTGGCTTAGAGCTAGATCAAGTAGACCTCGAAATTAACATACTTCTCTACTCAGTCTCCAGCTAGGTTGAACACTTTCAGGTCTCCTGTGGAAGGACAAAATCTGACCCTCTAAGCTCAGCCTATTTCTGATTGTAGATAAGATGTACCTTCATTACAAATTGGCTAATCTGAAGAGAAAACCCAGAAGTAGTGAGACAATGCCTTCTCTCAAACTAATCAAATTGAAATGTTTCTGCTTCTCTTGGGGAAGTGAGTGTGAGAGTAGGTTAGCAAGGTAGGGAGTGCCACAGGGAAACATAAAACGATTGAATCCAATCTATGAATAATTATAGAGGTATAAAGGGGAAAGGCAAACAGGTTTCAGGAAGGAGTTTGAGTATCAGACTAGAAAAATAGAATATTTGCTTTAGAGGCAACTTAGAGACCATCCAACACAACCAACACCTTCGTTTCATAGCTAGGAAGTGGAGTCGCAGAATAGATAATTTGCCCAATATCCCACTGAGGGCAGCATCCAAAGTTCAGATTTCCTTGCTCCAATTCCGTTGTTCCTTCTACCCAGTACTAAAAGGTGTGGCATTTTGTCTTTCTAATTTATTAATAATAGACACAAACATATTGAGCACACAGAAGTACTTAATAATTCTCTTCATCGTTTCCTGATGTAATTTGATCTGCCTGCTTATGGTCAACTCTGTCATAGAAATATTGAGATAATTTTCTATGGAAATGTTTAGCTCATAGAAGTGCTTTGAATATATTAAGTGCACAATATGCTTAATATATGCAAGAAAAATAAATTATTAATTTGACAAGAAGTGGAAATTGTTTTAATTAATGAAAGAATGAAGATGTATAAAGATATATTATTATAGTAAAAAAAGACATAAATAAAAGTAGTCTGTGAGTTGCAGGTGGCAGTTTAGAGATGGGTAATTTGAATTGACAGGACGTGCTGTAATGCTGTTTTTTGCTTTCTTAGTACTACAGCAGACACCACTCTGAAAGGCTATTTCATTCCCAGGAAAACTTGCACCTTTATCAACATATATCAAGTAAATCATGATGAGTAAGTTACCAAAATTAATCTTTGGATAAATTTGCTTGCCTGCTTGGTTGTTTACTGTTTATTAATCTGGAAAAGATTTACAGTCTTCTTAGCCAACCTTCACTCCTGTTTCTCTTGAAAGATATTGGAAAGAAGTTCAGTTTCTCTCCTCATCTATAATGCAAACAGTGATATATTGACACAAATTGAGGAAAAATCCAATATAGGGCAAATCCAATTTCAAAAGTGAGCTCATTGGGAGAGATTTGGGCCGAGGACTTCATGGGTTCACCCTTTGCATGGCCATGGCTAGTACATTGAAATGGAGTCTGAAATCCCCCACTGGAATGTAAGCCACCAAGCAGGGAATTTTTTTTTCTTTTTTTGTTTGCTTACTTGTTCCTCTACCCCAGCACCTGGATCACTGCCTCACATGTAGTTGGCACACAATAAATATTTGTTGAATAAAATAAAGTTAGAAGTTCACCCACATCAGCTATGAATGAAAGGGCTGAGATGAGAGTACCTAATGCAGTGAAAGTGAGGATAATGACAGTGGTGGTGGTGAGAATGATGATTACAGCTAATATTTATAGACTCCTACTGTGGGCAAGGCACAAAATCTTGCAATATCTTTCCTGAGCCTCAATAGTAACACGATTGGTGCTATCATGATCCCCATTTAACAGATAAAGAAACCTTCAGCCAGGTTAAACACATTGCCTAAAGTCGCATGTTCAGAAGGTGGCAGAGGTAGGACTCAAATCCAAATGTGTAAATTTTATGTAATGGAAACCAAGTGCTTCCTGTAGTGGTCAGGGCTTGATGTCTCCAGTGACTGGCAGAGACTGCATTCTTATGCACTCAGCAGACAGTAAATATGTTATACAGTCTTTTCTCTTCACCCAAGATCTCATCTGACTGATGTTTCAGGCTGCAAGCTGTAAGAGAGGGAAGTGATTATCCTGTGTACCTAATGGCAGCTTCACAATCTCTGTAAACAGAAAGATGGTAGAGGACTATGCATATGCTGTCCCACTGCAACACTTACTGTCACAGAGATTGACACTTCCATTCTCCACACCTAGGCATTTTGAAACCACTATAAGAAGAAATACAGCAAGTGTATATTTAATAACATTTATTCTTACTTAGTATAATCCTAAGTATTCTATTAATAATATCCTAAGAACTGGTGATTATAATGAATATTGAGTAATGTGCAAACAAACTGAGTTAACATGGGTGCTCGTAAAGAAATACCATTGGTATGGAGGCACTTGCTTAAGCTGAACGAGTATGTAACTTAAGACTTGATATTATTGGAAAATTCTTCATATTTAATTAATCTAAAGCATAGGTCACAAACTCAAGCACCTACTGAGCAATGAAAAATACCAAAAATAAGTGAATTGCACTTGGTGAAGCACTGTGAGGAGGGGAGGTCATCTGCCGCACCTAACTCAGCTCAGTAAACCGTTGGCAAGCAGGACAATGTCCCAATGTTGTCAGCTTTTACAATTATAAAAGAGAACCTGGAAATGCATATTTTCATATGAAATCTGATTTTTAAATGTTAGCAATAGTGAATTATTTTTAAAAGATTATGAGAGCAAACCAAAATGTACTGGAGGACTGTGTACAGAACTAATCCTCTAAGTCTGTGGTCTCTGGTACAGACAGAAACCAGTTTCTCCTTCTAGAGAGGTGATGACATCTACACACAAACAGGGCCAGTTCTATGTGAAGCCAGGTGGGTTCCTGATATATGGTTTAGGACCTACAGAAAACATGCTAGCACTGGTTGTCATAAACAAGCCAAATATGGTGCCTGTAACAAAAGATAGAGATAGAAGAAAGAATCAGGTACACAGTGATTTGAGAACTGTGGGCAATCCCCCAATTAGAGCTGCTTTCTGGAGACCCAGATCCTCTCTGTATTGTTGTACAAAGGCCATTTCCTAAACATGTTTTTTACCAGAGTGAGAGATGTGGCCCAGTCTCATCATTCTTATTCATTCTGCTAAAGCAAAAGATATTGAATATTTATTACCTTTTATTTATGTCACCATTTTGGAATATTCTTATGACAATTTTATAGAATTCTTCATTTAAAATAATTAAATTCATGGCTAACCCATACCTTGAAGTTAGCTTGCAGGAGAGCCGAGCTAGAACTGGCTCCTGTATAGGGTTGGTCATGAAGCCAAAACCATCTCAACTCCAAGCAGAACTTCGCATCTCAGGTAGTTCATATGCTTAGATTCTCAGACTGAGTGGAGGATTTCTTATTTAATTCAGAAAAATTGATGAAATAGATTTTCAAGTATTTTATTCACTAATGAATTGGTAGTCATTTCAGTGAAAATTAAGTGTAATTGTACTAAATCTTTATCATAACTAGATTTGTCAAACATTAAAGGAAAAAGTGACATATATTCATAATTATATATAATCATACATCTCCATAAGTACTTATACATATATGTGTATATATACTTCATTTATGTATACCTCCTTTCTCTATGTATAATTTCTAAGGAATATTCTAAACTTAAAGTAGTTCATGAAACACAAAATTATTGTGGAAAATTTGCCAACAATAGCAAAAATGAGAAAATAATTTCTTTTTAAAGTGTTGTTTTTGTCTATTTTATGCAGAACTATTTGGGATAATCCTAGTTTATTTAGACCTGACAGATTTCTAAACGAAAACAGAGAACTGAATAAAAGTCTTGTCGAGAAAGTTTTGATATTTGGAATGGGCATCTGGAAGTGTCTGGGAGAAGATGTTGCACGCAATGAGATATGCATTTTCATCACTACCGTTCTGCAGCAGTTCAAGCTGAAAAAATGCCCAAGAGCCAAGCTAGACCTGACTCCTACATACGGGTTAGTCATGAGGCCAAAACCATACCAACTCCAAGCAGAACTCTACCCCTCAGGCAGTTCATCTGCTTAGATTCTCAGACTGAGTGGAGGGTTTCTTACTCAATTCAGAAAAATAGATGATTTGAGTTTATTTAACTAGCAATGTGTAGTTTATTCCCCTGAGCTATGCTATGAATTCAACTCTGTGACATGTTTTATCAAGTATGTGGCATAGCTTTAGTTCCAATATGAGACTTACTGTAGTGTGAGGATATTTTAAGATAATAATAAAGTTTGATGTAAATCAGGGAGTTTAAATCCAGATCTCAAACAGTGGTGTCCCGGGTGTCATGTGGGTATGAGTGGAAGGGAAAAGTGAGTGACGGATTGACCAGGCAGGCAAGGGGACTCTGTCTACCTTCCCTTTATGCTAGCTTCAAATAAACAGGCATACTCATCTTTGCTTTAAATATGGGGTTCAGAATAAGAACAAGGTTCTGATCTTAAATATTTTCAGTGATCTAGGGCATAGGTGCTCAGGAGGGCCAGAGAAGGGAGCTACAGTAGCCTAGCAGAGAGCACTGCATGGTCACAGTAGATGAGCTGGGCTAGAGTTAGAGAAGTAGAGAAAAGGAGATGACAGGGATTGCCTCAAGCCCATTTTTGTATCAAATTATGTATTTTTGTGTATTAAATTTTTAATTGTAAGGCAAATTGGTGTTTTCACAATGTTACCAACTTCTTTTGGTACATATTATATATATATATGTATAATTAATAGCTTACCAGGACTGCAATAATAACAGAATACCAGAGGCTAGGTAGCATAAACAACAGAAATTTACTTTCTCACAGTTCTCGAGGTAGAAAGTGCAAGATCAAGGTGCCAGCTGACTTGGGTTCTCCTGAGGCCTCCCTCCTTGGCTTGCAGATGGCTGCCTTCTCACTGTGTCCTCACAGGGCCTTTTCTTTTTGTGCACACATCCCTGGGGTCTCTCCCTCTTTATATAAGAACAATAGTCATAATGTATTAAGGCCCCACCCTAAGAGTCTCATTTTAACTTCATTATTCCTTTTTAAAATTTTTTTATTTTTATTTATTTATTTATTTATTTATTTATTTTTTTTGAGAGGGGGTCCCACTCTGTTGCCCAGGCTGGAGTGCAATGGCACGACCTCGGCTCACTGCAACCTCTGCCTCCCGGATTCAAGTGATTCTCCTGCCTCAGCCTCCTGAGTAGCTGGGACTACAGGCGTGTGCCACCACACCTGGCTAATTTTTGTATTTTTAGTAGAGATGGTGTTTCACCATGTTGGTCAGGATAGTCTTGAACTCCTGACCTCGTGATCCACCCGCCTCGGCCTCCCAAAGTGCTGGGATTACAGGCATGAGCCACTTCACCTGGCCAAGTTCATTATTCTTTAAAGACCTTATCTCCAAATACAGTCACATTCTGAAGTACTAAAAGTTGGGATGTCAACACATCAATTTCAGAGTCGGGGGGCTCGGGGACAAAATTGAGCCCATAATAGCAAGTTACGAGAATAAAACTGGCTGCTGATTTTTAAAAATGCTTTTAAATGTAAGACTCAGCGCTAAGTATATGCTTTATTAATTGAATTTGTTAACGAGCTAAGGCATATAAGTGAACTTAAAATGGGCAGTGAAAGAACTAGTATTTCAGATTGAAGGTTTGAGGTGGAGTTGCATTATAAAGGATGTGCAATACAAGCTGGGAGGTAAGAGAACATCTGGGGTCTAATTCAACTGGGGAGAACAGTGAGAGAGATGTGGCGCTCTAGATAATGATGATCTTGGCCAAGATGTGACAATGGAAGTAGAGAACTTTTAAGCAATTCACAGACATTGAAAATTAAAGTCAGTGCCAGGTGCGGTAGCTCATGCCTGTAATCCCAGCACTTTGGGAGGCTGAGGCGGGTGGATCACAAGGTCAAGAGATCGAGACCATCCTGGCCAACACAGTGAAACCCTGTCTCTACTAAAAATACAAAAATTAGCTGGGCTTGGTGGTGCATGCCTGTAGTCCCAGCTACTCGGGAGGCTGAGGCAGAAGAATCCCTTGAACCTGGGAGGCGGAGGTTGCAGTGAGCCGAGATCGCGCCATTGCACTCCAGCCTGGCGACAGAGTGAGACTCCATCTCAAAAAAAAAAAAAAAAAGGAAAGAAAATTAAAGTCAATACTTAGTCTTTTTATCCAATATAAATAAATTCAACATTCTCCTTGCGAATAAACAATTGAATTGCTTGTGCTTCTCTAAGAGGTTTTGAAATTATTTATATTACCCTCATGGCGTTGTGTCAAAATGAAACTATTCTTATATTTTTACCATAAGAAACTTGTCAAGTTTTCTGTATACTCAAGAAAAATGGGAATGATTAGAAACCGTGAAAAGCTTGGTATCTATTTATCGGATATTTTCTTGAAAGAATTGCATTTTTCTAACCACTTTATTAAAAAAATAAGCAAAGCTTATACTTTCAACACCTTGTATTGTAAAATGCTATTTTGCACTCTTCCTCTGCTCCTAAGGCATAATTAAATAGTATACTATAGGGCTTTTTGTATAATTTATGTTTGTATTTTATGTATCTTTAGAAACAAGGATGAGAATAAAACTGGGAAAAGAAAGTGTGAAAACAAAATAAGAATAGCTTTTCTTTGTCATTTAATATGTAATGATAAGTTCATTTTAATTATGTGTATTTGTTTATCCTAAAGCAATAATTTGTTTCATGAAATATGTAATCAGAAACAACATAGTATAACTCTCTCTCTCTCTCTCTCTCTCTATCTATCTATATATATAAACTTGTACTAACAAAGACACATTGAATAATAATCTGGAAACTACTCACAGAAATCATTATGACTATAGAGAAGTTGATAATATATGGATATATGCATCCATTGGGAATCCAAGATGAGTGAGGTCTTAGAGGCAACATGTATGAAGTACAAAAGCAGAGTTATAGGAATTAAATACCCTGCTTCATACAAGTATATGCAGACACTTACATCTCCCAGGCCTCCTTGTAGCCACAGTCCCTGGGGGTTCTTGGTAACATTATAAAGACAAAGATCAGTCTGGAAACATTATCCACTCCATGATGCAAATGAGTGCAGGATGTGCCTGGTCTCAAGTCTTTTACAGAAGAAAACTTGCACCCAAAACTTAAAAGAACAGGATCGCCTGCTACATTGTAATTCTCTAATTTATTCCCAGTTAAACCTATAATTCAGATGAAATATCAACCCATAATAACACAAGACGAAATCTGAACTATTTTAAAGAAAGGCATAAGGGGTCTTTGGGGATTTTACTATCTACATAATTATTAATTAGGCTGTGAAATCTGTCCTGGTTTGCAGGTGGTTCCAGGACTCCGGAAGTGTAGATACACAATTTGATATTTCAGATTCACATGGGACCTCCGCACAAAATTCAAGTCATGCTTTAAATAAACAAATACAAAAATCCTATGCTACATGCACTTTAAATCAGAAATAGCTAAAGGGAGTTGTTTTTATGGCTTAACAAGCTATAAAAAGAAATTCCCTGTGAGGAATACCTCCATTGCATTTCTCTTTAGATAAACAAAAGAATGCAGGATGCAGTCAACATATTTTCTATTGTTAACACTGGAAGAGCCAAAATACATAAAAAAATAAAAGTTTATAGGTCTTTTATCCTTCAAGGTGTTTCCAGAGAATAGTGTACTTCCATTCAGTTTTACTATCAGGCCCCACAAACAGTAAACTCTGCACACAAAAGTGTTGTTTTTATCTGCTCTCCCTGTGTACTGATGCATGGTGCATGAATACATTTCCCAGCATAGTGAGATGATCAACTTACAAAACATTCATTTTAATGGCTTTTAAAAGTCTTTCTGAGTTTCTGATGTTTTAAGATTCCTTTATTAAACATAATTTTCTCTTTTCCAGATATTATAGTGTCATTCATTTCTATACGGTACTGCGCTGGGGTGTAATCATTTGATGATCTCTTGATTACATCCTCCATCCCTGCCCCAATACCTGGTTCCATTCATTATTTTAAGGCTGATCTCTACCACCTGGCAAGCTCCCCAAATGCAGGGGCCAAGTCTGTTTTGCTTCCTATTGTATCCCCAGTGTCTAGCACTATTTGAAGTATGTAATACACATTTAATTGGATTGAACTGGCTACAAGGAGGCCAAACATTCAATCCATTCACATTGGTTTGAATGTTTGGTGAATGATGGAATTAATTAATGATTGAATGGATCTAGTGAGAGAACAGGAAAAGCTTTAGCAAAAAGGAAGTGTCTAAGAATATCTGGTAAAGATAGTATTTCTGATATCTCTGCTGACATTTTAATTTCTACTGTGTTGCTTACAACTCCTCGGCTTAAAAATCTGTTCAGTCTTCTCACACTTTTTTAATCTACAAGGTCCAAGGTCCAAGTCTCATCAAAGAAGCTCTTAATTTTTTAAAAATGTTTTTTGTTATTATTATTTTAGAGATGGGATCTTGCTTTGTCACCTAGGCTGGAGTGCTGTGGCACAATTATAGCTCACTGCAGCCTCACAGTCTTGGACTCAAGTGATCCTACTCCCTCAGCCTCCCAAGGAGCTGAGACTACCGGTGTGTGCCACTACACCCAGCTATTTTTATTTTTAGTAGAGGCAGTGTCTCGCTATGTTGCCCAAGCTGATCTCAAGTTCCTGGCCTCAAGTGATGCCCTCACCTCAGCCTCCTGGGGATTACAAGTGCACGCTACTGCTCCAGGCTCTCTCTCTCTTCCTTTCATTTTTATGGCACATTTTAATGGAAATTAGCCCTCATGTGTCTTTCCAGAACCACAATCAAAGTATGTCCTTGGTATTTAGGAAGCTTTCCAAAGCCAACATCTCAAGTGCATTCCAAAATGTCACTGAACTTTTTCCTCTCTTCCCATTGCATCTTGCCAACACAAATGCATGGGTAGCTGACAGTGTCATCGGCTCCACCAGAAACATTGTTGTCTGATGGCATCTGCCATGTCTTCTGTCCATTCTGATGAAGAGAAGGATCCCTGTTCTCTCCCTGGACTGTTTGTATCTAAGCATGGGTATTGGGATTTACCCATTTTTCAAGACTGTAACTGAGATTTAGCTGTGATTTTGAAGAAAATTTACTTGAAGGTTTGGGGCTATTGGAAAGGATGACTCCAGAAAAATTAAAAAGTTCTATAGCCTACTGCTTAAGCACAGACTCTTCCCAGACTGCATCCTAGAACAGTTCCTTGCATTCTTTTCTCCCTGTGGATAGGTCCCCCCCCCACCCACTCCCTACCCTGGCCAATCCAATCCCCATTAGAGCTGTTCACTCCAACTTATGAACACCTTGAGGCTGGTAAAATAAAGAAGCAAAGGAGCCTTCTCTCAGCCCCAGAGAACTGTCTCTTCTGGCCCGCCCTTGTCCTGGGCAGAACTCTGAATCTTCACTTCCTAACCTAGGATTATCTAGGACTCACAGAGGGAGAGTCTGATCCTATAATCTCAACAGACATTCATATTATTAGTTTCCAAAATGTGAGACATTCATTTTTATTTATCATCATCTTGTTGTGCCAAAATTAGATAAGCAAGCATTCATCTTGATTTGTTCTGGTTCTCTCAAGCTATTGCTATTTCCTTTCACTGCCAGAGATCGAGTCCCTAACAGCATACTCTGTGTGTCAGGCAATATAGTAGATATTTCTGAATTATTAATTTTGACACAAACCATGAAACAGGCATTAGTACTAATCTTTTTTTTTTGAGATAGAGTCTCATTCTGTCATCTAGGCTGGAGTACAGCGGCACCATCTCAGCTCATGGCAACCTCTGCCTCCCAGGTTCAAGCGTTTCTCCTGCCTCAGCCTCCTGAGTAGCTGGGACTACAGGCATGTGCCACCACACCTGGGTAATTTTTGTCTTTTTAGTAGAGATGGGGTTTCACCATGTTGGCCAGGCTGGTCTCGAACTGCTGCGCTCAAGTGATCCACTCGCCTCAGGCTCCCAAGACGCTGGGATGACAGGCATGAGCCACCACGCCCAGCCTAGTATTAACTTTTTGCAGGAAAAGAGGCTCAGAAAGATGAATATGCCCAAGATACTCTTCAGGTAAGGCTTACTGCAGAGTTAAAATCTACATCAAACTCAACTCAAAACTTATGTAGTTTCCATAATGGCAATGGTTTCAACAGTATATGCCTTAATTTAAAAGAAATTCTGGCAGCATCTCAAAATACAAAGTTGTGTTTGTAGTACGTTCCAAAGTTATTCCATTCAGAAAATCAATTTCAGGTAGGTTAAAGACCTCCATAAGAAAAGTCAAACCTTAGATGCTTAGAAGAATAAAGAAAAATTTCTTAAACAAGATACTGAAAATGCAATCCATAAGAAAACAATTCATTTTCTACATTGAAATGGTAAATTTCCACTCAAAAAAGGCATAATAGACAAAAGCCAAAGAAGCCATAGAGTGAAAAACGGTATTTGGAACACATAGAGTAGACAGAGGAGTAGTATCCAGAATTAAGAAGAGTTTATTCAACTTAATTAGGAAAAAGTCACCGATCTCCATCCCAATAAATGGGAAAGGCTTATAAATAGGTGAAAATATGAAGGGCCAACAAGCATAAAAAGGTACCTACCTCAGTAATAATCAGTGACATACATATTAAAGCAACCTAAAATACTGTTTAGCACATAGTAGGTTGGCGAACAATCTACAATTTACAAATAGGTCAATACAAATAGTGCTAAGTATTTGGAGAAATGAGAACTTACATTCACTCTGATTGGGTATGTAAATATGAAGAAATATTTGAAAACGTTTAATAAACTTGAAGATTACTTGCTTGAGATTTAGCAATTCCATTAGAGAAATCCTCACACATATGCAGAAGAAGGCATGCATTATCCATTCCAGCTTTTTTTAAAAGTGAAAAACTAGAAACAACCCAATGCTCATAAACAAGATGCTAGATATACATAATTATGTTGTAGTCATATAATAGAATTCAGTAGTATAAACAAGTATGCTAGTGTTACATAAATCAACATGAATACATTGCTGAAACATTCAGTAAAAAAGTAAATTGCAGAAGTACATACGGAGCAAGATATTATAATATTTATATATATATATATTTTTTGAGACAGAGTCTTTCTCTTGTCGCTCAGGCTGGAGTGCAGTTGCACAATCTTGGCTCACTGCAACCTCTGCCTTCTGGGTTCAAGCGATTCTCCTCCCTCGGCCTCCTGAGTAGCTGGGATTACAAGTGCCCACCACCACACCCAGCTTTTTTGTACTTTTAGTAGAGATAGGGTTTTGCCATTTTGGCCAGGCTGGTCTCAAACTCCTGATCTCAGGTGATCCGCCCACCTCAGCCTCCCAAAGTGCTGGGATTACAGGCATGAGTCACCGTGCCCGGCCTACATAAATTTTTTAACACACGAAAAATCATGCTGTATTTTGTGTGGACATATTCAAGTGTTTATACTATGGGAATAAATGCTTACATGAGGATGATAAACACAAAATCCAGTATTCTGTGGAGAAAAGATTTAAGATGGAGAAGGTATCACAGAGTTTCAATGATATAATATATAATTTCATAGAACTTGATTATGAGTTGAAGGCTGTTCATCACGTTTTTTATTCTAGTTTTCTCTATGTTTGAAATATTCCAAATTAAAATTTAAAACTGAAGTGTGATACATGCATGCAGATGGTTAATATTTCCTGCTATTTAATGATTGTTGTGGAAGTTTATTTTTTGGAATGAAGGGATAATATATTACAAATAGCAAGTGTAAAATACTGCATGTATACTTTTATTGATTTTGTTAAAAATATAGGAAAAGAGAAAGATGTGGCAATGTGCTGTAAATAGAATGCTGACAAAACTATGAATTTTTCAAAAAAAGTAATACTATAAGTACAGTACTGTATTTACAGCATAAGCCTAATACAGAGCATATTGTGTTTATTTAAGATTATACATTCCCTTCACATCTGTGAACTCATGTAAATGGTAAAGAAATGTTTAAGGGTGGCAAGTATCTGTCATAAAGCTGGTAGAGCTGGTCTAGAGGGAGAGTGAATCCTCAGACTCTCAGACTAGACAACCGAACTGTGAGTTGAAACTGCAGGATATAGAAGTTTTGCATTAATTAAATGAAAACAAAAGCTGGCAACTGAGAATACAGGAAGACAAAAAACTGTAAGTATAAAACCTTAGGTGTCTGAGATTATTCATTGATTCATCAAGAAACTCTGCATACATACAAAACACTTTTATTTCATGTTAATGAGTGTTTTCAGGGCCCTAGTCTAAGCCAGGCACTTTAGGTGCCAAGCATAAAAAAAAATGACTAAAATATTATCCCTAAGTTGCAAAACTCCTTAGAGTAGACATATATAATGATAATACAATTTTATATATATATATATGCATTTATATACACAGATACCTGTACATAATGTGTATATATAGTCATAAAGTTACATACACATATTTTAGTTGTTCTAAGACTGGTCATAAATATTCAAGCTTCCTCCTACCCTCCTTACACATATAAATGGGGTATGCATCTGAAAATTGCTTTGCAATAACCTCTTTTTGTAAAACAGACCCTGACATTGATACAGTAGGGCTGGGCTCCTGCCTGAACCCCACCCTTAAGCCTGGAACCTCGGCCCTAAGTGAAAACAACTGACCCCATTTTTCCACCCAAATGTTGCCTTTTTGGCCTGCCCCACCCCTATCCTGTGCCCATAAAAGACTTCAGCTGGCAGAGCAGCACAAGCAACTGAGCATCAAGGATACAAGCAGCTGAGTGGCGAGCAGAGAAGCAACTGAGCATCAGAGACAACAGATAAACGTGGCTAACTTCAGACAGTGCAGCTTCGGAGATGGGCCCAGCCGGAGATGGCTGGGTTTAAGGGAAAGATCACCTTCCCATTCCCTTTCCAGCCTTCCTTTCCACTGAAAGCCACCCACCGCTCAATAAAGTCTTCTGCATTAATCACCTTTCAGTTTGTGTGACCTGATTCTTCCTGGATGCCGGACAAGAACCTGGGCGCCAAGAAGACAGAGGCTGCCACTGTGACCTTCCACTGAGCTGGTTGACACTTGGCAGTCCCCAGACTGCAGAGCTGAAAGAGCATTGGTTGTAACATGGTTTGACACCGTTGTGGGGCCCACACAGAGCCTGCCCCCTCCAGAGAGGAGTGACTAGCCAGTTCTAGAGTTCATTCACTCTGGTTCCCTCATTCCCTTGCTCACATGCTTCCTCCTGCAAGGAGTGGCCAGTGGCAGCCTGAGTGAAATGAGCCACTTCAGTTCCTGCTGGCGAAGGGGTTCAAGGGAATTATACCATCTCAACATGATGGATGCTTTTTGTTTGATAAGCATATTTGTATAGCTCTACCAATTTACCTCTTTGCACAGAAGGTCACTTTTCTAGAGTCTTCATTCCTTGACTCCTCCATGCCAACTTCACCTAGCTTACACTATGTCCTAGCATTCCATACTTGCAGTCCTCACTGGGCCTCAGTGTGCCTCTTACTGTTCTGCCCAGCATTTTGACTTTCATCTATGTGTTTAGCATTGCTAAAGGCTTTTGCCATCTGAGTCGGTGAAAACAGGGTAGTTTAGAAATCCAGCAAATTAGGAAGAGAGTTTAACACATTTGAAAGGCAGAATGTCACCTATTGTCCTAGCAGTACTTAGCTAAGTGACTTAAATGTAAAGTCATTGAACATGTACTGGATAATTCATGACCATTTAAAATATTTATTGATTGGCAATCTACTTCACTAGGCCTTTGTGGGTCATAGAATAGTATTGCTTGTAAAGACTTTCGAAAGGTAAAATTGCTATGGGCAGTGAAGTGATTTAGAAGATGATATCTCTTGATTTAACAATCGATATGGTTTGAATGTGTGTCTCCTCCAAATCTCATGTTGAAATGTAATCCTCAGTGTTGGAGGTGGAGCCTGGTGGGAGGTGTTTGCGTCACGGGAGCAGATCTCTCATGAATGGCTTGGTGCCATTTACTTGGTGATGATAAGAGCTGGTTGTTGAAAGGAGCTTGCAAGAGAGGGGATTAAGACGGTGGATAGGAGGCAGGACTAGCTTGCACCTCCCTCTCAGATGGACACACCGGTGTGTGGAGACTCATATCATGGACTTTTGCTCCAAAAACTACTGCAGGAACATACCAGCAAAGCTAAGAGAATCCACAGACCTTTTGAAGGAACTGGATCACTGCTGGAGGCTGCGTGAGACACTGAAAAACTGTGAGTCGGCTTGCTTTCTCAACAGGGAGGCGGTGGTCTGGAGCAAGTTCTCAGCCCTGGTAACTGGCTGCCTGGAAATAGACTCAGTGCTGTTGGGGGGCACAGTGGGAGTGAGACTGGCCTTTAGGACTGTGGGCTGTGTTGGAACAGAGTGAGACCTGTGACTACCGGCTTTTTCCGACTTCCTTGGTGACATACATGACTCAGCAGAGGCAGCCATAATTCCCATGGGAATATAACTCCATTGGCCTGGGAATCACACCCCCATTCCCCACAGCAGCCACAGCAAGCCCTGCCCAAGGAAAGGCTGAGCTCAGACACACCTATCTCTTCCCCTACCTGGTAGTCTTTCTCTAGCCACCCTGGTAGCTGAAGACAAAAGTCATAATCTGGAGCTCTATGGCTCTGCCCACTGCCTGAGAAACCTGAATACTTAACCAGGTGTTCCTAGGGCAAGTCTGCATCCTCCTTGTAGGACCACAGCTGATACACTCTTGAAAGCGCCACCTCCTGGCTGGAGGCTAACCAACACAAAACCAGTGCACTAAACAAAAACACGACACAAACTCAGAGTCCACTTCACTCCCCTGCTACCTCCATCAGAGCAGGTACTGGTATCCAGGGCTGCAACACCTGAGGACACATCACATCACAGGACTCTTTGCAGATACTCTCCAGTAACAGCCTGGAGCCCAGTAGCTCAAATGGTTGGCTAGAACCAGAAGAGCAAAAAGAATCACTGTAGTTTGGCTCCTAGGAAGCCACATCCCTTGAGGAAGGGGGAGAACACCACATAGAGGGAGTATACTGTGGGACAAAAGAATCTGAACAGCAGCCCTTGAATCCCAGATCTTCCCTCTGACATATCCTACCCCAGACTATGAGAAGGAACCAGAAAAACAATTCTGGTAATATGACAAAACAAGGTTCTTTAATACACCCCCAAGAGATCATACCAGCTCACCAGCAATGGATCCCAACCAAGATGAAATCTCTGAATTGCCAGAGAAAGAATCAAGGAAGCACCAGAGAAAGGCAAAGTCGAACTTAAAGAAATAAAAAGCATGATACAGGATATGAAAGGAAAAGTCTTCACTGAAATAGTATAAATAAAAACAACCATAACTTCTGGTCAAGGAGACACTTAGAGAAATGCAAAATGCACTGGAAAACCTCAGAAATAGAACCAAACAAGCAGAAGAACCTCAGAGCTCGAACATAAGGCTTTTGAATTAACCCAATCCATCAAAGACAAAGAAAAAAGAATTTTAAAAAATGAACAAAGCCTCCAGGAATTTTGGGACTATGTTAAATGTCCAAACCTAAGAATAATTGGTGTTCCTGAGGAAGATGAGATGTCTAAAAGTCTGGAAAACATATTTAAGGGGATAACCAAGGAAAACTTCCCCAGCCTTGCTAGAGATCTAAACATCCAAATACAAGAAGCTCCAAGAACACCTGGGAAACTAATCACAAAAAGATCATTGCTTAGGCACATAGTCATCAGGCTATCTAAAGTCAAGATAAAGGAAAGAATCTTAAGAGCTGTGAGGCAAAAGTATCAGGTAACCTAAAAAGAAAAATCTATCAGATTAACAGCAGATTTCTCAGCAGAAACCCTAAAAGATAGAAGGGACTGTGGTCCTCTTTTTAGCCTCCTTAAACAAAACAGTTATCAGCTACGAATTTTGTATACAGTGAAACTAAACTTCGTAAATGAAGGAAAGATACAGTCTTTTTCTAGAAAAACAAATACTGAGAAAATGTGCCACTACAAGAACTGTTAAAAGGAGCTCTAAATCTTGAAACAAATCCTCAAAATACATCAAAATAGAACCTCCTCAAGGCATAAATCTCATAGTACCTATATAACAATGATGCAGTGAAAAAAACCAAGGTATTCAGGCAGCAAATAATATGATGAATAGAATAGTACTTCACATCTCAATACCAACTCTGAATGTAAATGGTCTAACTGCTCCACTTAAAAGATACAGAACCATAGAATGGATAAGAATTCACCAATTAAGTTTCTGCTGTCTTCAGAAGACTCACCTAACACATAAAGGACTCACATAAACTTAAGGTAAAGGGGTGGAAAGAGATATTCCATGCAAATGGACAGCAAAAGTGAGCAGGAGTAGATATTCTTAGACAAAACAAACTTTAAAGCAACAGCAGTTAAAAAGACAGAGAGGGACATTATATAATGCTAAAAGGACTAGTCCAACAGAAAAATATCACAATTCTAAATATATACGCCTTTAATACAGGAGCTCCCAAATTTATACAACAATTACTACTAGACCTAAGAGATTAAATAGATGGCAACACAATAATAGTGCGGGACTTCAATACTCCACTGACAGCACTAGACAGGTCATTAAGATAGAAAGTCAACAAAGAAACAATGGAATTAAACTACATCCTAGAACAAACGGACTTAACAGATACTTATAGAACATTCTACCCAACAACTGCAGAATATACATTCTATTCATCAGCACATGGAACATTCTGTAAGATAGACCATATGATAGGCCACAAAACCAGTCTCAGTAAATTTAAGAAGATCAAAATTATATCAAGTATTCTCTTAGACCACAGTAAAATAAAATTGGAAATCAATTCCAAAAGGAATCCTCAATGCCATACAAGTATATGGAAATTAAATAACCTGATTCTAAATGACCATTGGGTCAACAACAAAATCAAGACGGAAATTAAAAAATTGTTTGAACTGAATGATGGTAGTGACACCACCTATCAAAACCTCCGTGATACAGCAAAAGCGGTGTTAACAGGAAAGTTCATAGCATTAAATGCCTTCATCAGAAAGTCTGAAAAAGCACAAATAGACAATCTAAGGTCACACCTCACAGAACTGGAGAAAGAAGAACAATCCAAACCCAAACCCAGAAGAAGAAAAGAAACAACAAAGATCAGAGCAGGACTAAATTAAATTGAAACAACAACAAAATAAAATGCAAAAGACAAACAAAACAAAAAGCTGGTTCTTTGAAAAGATAAATAAAATTGATTTACCATTAGCAAGATTAACCAAGAAAAGAAGAGAGATGATCCAAATAAGCTCAATTAGAAAGGAAATGGGAGATATTACAACTAATACCACAGAAATACAAAAGATTATTCAAGACTACTATGAACACCTTTATGCACATAAACTAGAAAACTTAGAGGAGATGAATAAGTTCCTGGAAATATACAACCCTCCTAGATTAAACCAGGAAGATATAGAATCTCCGAGCAGACCAATAACAAGCATTAAGATTGGAATGGTAATAAAAAAATTGCCAACAAAAAAAGTCCAGGACCAGATGGATTCACAGCTGAATTCTATCAGACACTCAAAGAGGAATTGGTACAAATCCTATTGATACTATTCCAGAAGACAGAGAAAAAGGGAATCCTTCCTAAATCATTCTATGAAACCACTATCATCCTGATACCAAAACCAGGAAATGACATAACAAAATAAGAAAACTACAGGCCAATATCCACGATTATAATAGATGCAAAAATCCTCAACAAAATGCTAACAAACCAAATCCAACAGCATATCAAAAAGATAATCAACCATGATCAAATGGGTTTCATACCAGAGCTGCAGGGAAAATTTAACATAGGTAAATCAATAAATGAGATACACCACAGAAACAGAATTAAAAACAAAAATCACATGATCATCTCAATAGACACAAACAATCATTTGACAAAATCCAGCATCCCTTTATGACTAACACCCTCAGCAAAATTGGCATAGAAGTGACATACCTTGAGGTCATAAAAGTCGTCTATGACAAACCCACAGCCAACATTATACTGAATGGGGAAATGTTGAAAGCATTCCCCCTTAGAACTGGAACAAGACAAGGATGCCCATTGTCACCACTTCTATTCGACATAGTGCTGAGGTCCTAGCCAGAGCAATCAGACAAGAGAAAGAAAAAAACGGGCATCCAAATTGGTAAAGAGAAGTCAAACTGTTGCTGTTTGCTGATTATATGATAATATACCTATAAAGCCCTAAAGACTCATCTGAAAAGCTCCTAGAACTGGTAAATGAATTTAGCAAAGTTTCAGGATACAAAATTAATGTACACAAATCAGTAGTTCTGCTATAGACCAAGAGCAACCAAACTGAGAGTCAAATCAAGAACTCAACCCCTTTCACAATAGCTGCACAAAAAATAAAATACTTAGGAATATACCCAACCAAGGATGTGAAAGACATCTACAAGGAAAACTATGAAACACTACTGAAAGAAATCATAGACGACACAAACAAATGGAAACACATCTCATGCTCATGGATGGGTAGAATCGATATTGCAAAAATGACCATACTGCCAAAAGCAATCTACAAATTCAATACAATCCCTATCAAAATATCAATATCATTCCTCACAGAACTAGAAAAAAGCATCGTAAAATTCATATGGAACCAAAAAAGAGCCCTCATAGCCAAAGCAAGACTAAGCAAAAAAAACAAATCTGGAGACATCACATTACCCGACTTCAAACTACACTATAAGGCCATAGGCACCAAATAGCATAGTACTGGTGTAAAAATAGGCACACAGACCAATATAATAGAATAGAGAACCCAGAAATAAACCCAAATACTTATATTCAACAGGACTTCGACAAAGCAAACAAAAACATAAAGTGGGAAATGGACACCCTATTCAACAAATGCTGCTGGGATAATTGGCAAGCCACATGTAGAAGAATGAAACTGGATCCTCATTTCTCACTCTATTCAAAAATCAAGATGGATCAAAGACTAACATCTAAGACCTGAAGCCATAATGATTCTAGAAGATGAGGTTGGAAAAAAAACCTTCTGGACATTGGCTTAGGCAGAGACTTCATGACCAAGAACCCAAAAGCAAATGCAACTAAAAGAAAAATAAATAGATGGGACTTAATTAAACTAAAAAGCTCTGTACAGCAAAAGAAATAATCAGCAGATTTAACAGACAACCCACAGAGTGGGAGAAAATCTTCACAATCTATACACCTGACAAAGGACTAATATCCAGAATCTACAAAGAACTCAAACCAATCAGCAAGAAAAAACAAACAATCCCATCAAAAAGTGGGCTAAAAAACATGAACAGACAATTCTCAGAAGAAGATATGGAAAAATGTTCAACATCACTAATTATCAGGGAAATGCAAATCAAAACCACAATGTAATACCACTTCACTCCTGCAAGAATGGCCATAATTAAAAAACCAAAAAATGATAGCTGTTAGTGGGGATGCAGTGAAAAGGGAACACTTTTATACTGTTGGTGGGAATGTAAACTAGTACAACCATCATGGAAAATGGTGTGGAGGTTCCTTAAAGAAGTAAAAGTAGATCTACCATTTGATCCAGCAGTCCCACTACTGAGTATCTACCCAGAGGGAAGGAAGTAATTATATGAAAAATATATTGCACACACATGTTTATAGCAGCACAATTTGCAATTGCAAAAACATGGAACTAGCCCAAATGCCAATCAATCAACGAGCGGATAAAGAAAATGTGATACACAGACAGACACCACACACAAACACACACCCACACACACACACACACACACACACACACCATGGAATACTACTCAGCCATAGAAAGGAATGAAATAATGACATTTGCAGCCACCTGGATGGAATTGGAAGCTTATTCTAAATGAAATAAATCAGGAATGGAAAATCAAACATCATATGTTCCCACTCATCTGTGGGAGCTAAGCTATGAGGAAGCAAAGGCATAAGAATGATACATTGGACTTTGGGGACTCAGGGGGAAAAGTTGGGGGTGGCAAGGGATAACAGACTACATGTTGGGTACAGTGTAGGCTGCTCAGGTGATGAGTGCACCAAAATCTCAGAAATAACCACTAAAGAACTTATTCATGTAACCAAACACCACCTGTTCCCCCAAAACCTGTTGAGATAGAAAATAAATACATCAAAAATAAATAAATAAAAATACACATTAAAAAATAAAAAAAAAACAGGAGCTTGCCACCTCCTCCTTGCTCTCTCTTGCTCTCTCTCGTCATGTGATGCACCAGCTTCCCTTTCGCCTTCAGCCATGATTGTAAGCTTCCTGAGACCCTCACCAGGAGGAGAGGCAGATGCCATGCTTTCTGTACACCCTGCAGAACTGTGAGCCAATTAAATCTCTTTTATTTACAAATTAAATAAAAGAGTTTTGTAGTCTTAGATATTCCTTTATAGCAATGCAAACAGACTAATACAGCAATATTCTTAGTTTACATAATGGAATCAAGTACATGAAAACTATTATTTGAAGCTGGTATAATATTAGCCTTTGGCTTTGAGATAAGAACCAAAGATGTTGTTTTTCCTAGGCTATTGGACAACATATAAATGAAGTCCATTATCCTATAAATAGAAAGTTGCTGTTTGCATTTTAGTTATAAATTTTTATAAATGATTTCCTCTAAGGAAAATTAACTTGCTCACTTCTCCTACTTATTGCTTCCAGCTCTGTACTACACACACACACACCTGTGTTGGGAATCTTTTTATTAAAATATAACATATATACAGAAAAGCATACAAAACGTAACTGTATAGCTTGATGAATTTTTACAAGCTGAGAACTACCAGCATCCCAGAACCCCCTGTCCTCTGATTCCCCTTACAGTCTCTGGTTTCTGTGCTCCAAAGACAGCCGTTATCCTGACCTCAAATGCCCATAGTTTATCTTGTTTTTTAATTGTATATAAAGGGAAGTAAACAACACATGCTGTTTGTGCCTGACTTCTTTTGTGCCACACTGCATTTGAAGATTCGTCCATGTTGTGTTTGCAAGACCTGTTTCCATGTTGCATAGTTGCACTTCATTTATTCTCATTGTTGTAGAGTGTTCCGTAGGTGAATATAGCAGTTTATGAGTTTGTTCTGCTACTAGTAATCACTTAGTTTCTAGTTTGGTTCTGTTATGAATAGTGCTGCTTGGGCATTCTTGTGCACATTCTTTGGTGAACATTCTTTGGTACACATTTCTGTTGACCATATAAACCTAAGACTGGAACCGCTGAGTCACGAACATTCATTTGTTTAATTTTTGAACTGCCAGCTAGTTTTTCAGCGTTGTACCAATTTACACTCCTACCAGTGCCATAAAACAGCTCTCTGGTTGTTCCACACCTTCTTCAACATGTGATATTTTCTGTCTTTCCCATTTTAGCCACTTTGATGGAAAACATATCCTTATTAAAGACACAGATCATGAAAAACATCCCTGACCTGATACCTTAAGTGAACTCAATTTTGGCAATGTTAGCTAGTTTATTCTTTCTTAATGACATGCATCTGGGACAGATTGAGTGCATTCATCCACTGAAGTCCTTCAAAAGTTAATGATCTCCCATTCTTCCCCACCTCCTACCAAATACAAATGATATTAGCTCACAGTTACCATGGCCCCCTGAGAAAGCTGTTTTACCAGTACTTCTTTTTTATAGTTTCTTTCAGTAGAGATGCTATGGGATTTTCTCCATTAATCAGATCAAACCCTACATTTAAAATACATTTCAGTTACTACAATGTCTACATTTTGTTCATAATTTAAGAGTCATCTAAGGGTAGTGACTTATGTTTATCTTGTGGCATGCCACTTTTATGTTTTCCAGAATCCTATTTTTCATTGCCATGATTGGACTGAAAAACAGGATGTTTTTTTCTATCGACTCACATTTCTAAAATTCCTTCTTGGTCAAAAGTGCAAGTCTGTTGACCCTTTCAACTTTTGTTTGAAAGGGACATTTTTGAGTTCTTATTAATTATTTTTCATTGCCTTTGTGTTTCTTTTGCTCTGTTTTACTCTGTATCTTTTCGAATGAGTACCATTCTGCTTTTTATCTACTTATTTTTAAAATAAAGAATTGGAGTGATTTTTCCTGCTTTTCTAGAAGTATCATTTCATTAGAAAGATATTTCTAGACAATAAAAGCTTAAGTGCTAATTGTAAAATAGTTTTATTGATAAAATTTGTAATTTCTCTTTCTGTTGCTTATACAGTTTGATAATCCTATGAATTCTACAGAAGGAATTCACATGTAATGATCCTTTAATAACTAGTGCCTGAGAAAAATAAACTTATTCTACAATTAATTTAATTTTCAACACTTTAAATATCTTTAAATTTGTTTCTTCATTTTGTTTCTGGTATCTTTTGCCTTGCAGAAATATGTAAGTTTAAAAGAGCCAAATATATCTAGCTTTTCCTTAATGGTTTCTGTGATTTCTCTCATACTTGGGAATATCTTTCCCATCTCAAATTTACACAAATAACCTTCTAAATTTTCTTTCAATATTTTTCTTACAGCAAGGATTCATTTTTCTTCTACATGGATAATCAAACATACAAGCATCGTTTATTAAATTAGACATTCTCACTAAGTTCAATTAAAATCCTGTAACTACTAAATCTTTCTATGGATGCTCAGGCATATTTGACTAATGTATTTACCTATTCCTGTGCTAATATTATACACTTACCTTTGATTACAGTTACTCCATAGTTATTTTAGTATCTGGAAGTCTCCTACTTTGCCTTCTTGTTATTATTCAGTATTCATAAATTTCTTGACTATTTCTAGAGATATATTTTTCCACATACATTCTAGAATCACTTTATATTGTTCAACAGAAAAGCTTATTAAGATTGTAATTTAAGTTGCATAACATTTCTATAATAATATTAGAAGTAGTGACATTTCTATAATAGTAGTATCATTAGGAATATTTTATGTGCTTCATTTGGATTTTATAAATTAACTTTTATATAAATCTTATGCTACTCTTGCTATATTTAAGTCTAAGAATTTTCACGTTTAGTCCCTATTATAGATGAATCTTTCTTTTTTTTCTTTTGCTTCAACCTTGCTATTGACAGAGAAAAAGTTACTGATTTTCTTAAGGTATACAAAGTTAATTCTAAGGCTTTTCAAGAGCTACTGGAAAGAGACGGAGACATCTTTATTCCTGGAACAGAGATTTTGGCAAACATCTTGTCATGAGGAATCTGAGAATCACTCAACATGAAGGAAAGTAGAATCTAAGGAAGGAGATATGGCAGGTTCTGGAGCTATTATTTGAACTCCTAGAATAAGCCATATTTGAAACCATTACCAGTTATCCTTTACATTATTCCCTATGTTCATTTAATTTACGTAGGTTTAGGCCAGGAACAGTGGCTCATGCTTGTAATCCCAGCACTTTGGGAGGCTGAGGTGGGCAGATCACCTGAGGTCAGGAGTTCGAGACCAGCCTGGCAAACATGGTGAAACCCCATCTCTACTAAAAAAGTAAAAAAAAATTAGCTGGGTGTGGCGGTGTGTGCCTATAATCCCAGCTACTCAGGAGGCTGAGGCAGGAGAATCACTTGAACCTGGAAGGCAGAGATTGCAGTGAGCCGAGATCGTACCATTGCACTCCAGCCTGGGCAACAAGAGCAAAACTCCATCTCAAAGAAAAAAAAAAAATTAAGTTGGTTTAAATAGGTCTTATTCTTCATTGTTTACCAAATAAGATGATGTGGAAATTTGAATTTGGCTTCCCCAGATAATTCTTATGCTAGTAATCTTCAGAAAACATACCAGGATCAATACACTATATTACCGTCATGAAGATATAATGAAAAATAATTTAGTGGTATAGAGTTGACTATAGGAGAGTTGCTTCAATGTTATCACAGATGTATAGGATAAAGCTGAAATTGCTTCATTAAAGAGCTGAATTTTAATAGTTACTGATATAATAAAAGTATAGAAGCCTCTAAATACAAAACTATAAAAATGAAATGAAGTAATTATGTGAAAGGAAGATGAAGAACATTTATTCTATTGCTTGTGAAATATAAATATATCAAATTTATATTATATATCAAATTTATATAATGTGGATTTGATATATTTATATTTCTCTTCCAATGCAGAACTTAGAAATTCACTAGGCAATCATTACTTTATTCAAGGCAATTTTATGAATTAAACAAGATGCTAATTATACTATCAATAGCATAACTGTGCTTTTTGACTCAAAGAAAATATAACTTGAACCCACAATGATGTGAAGTTTCTTCTATATAGATCTTTGTTTATCCTGCTGATTTGTTTCCTCATTATTGGCTTCTTAAGAAATCGTTGCTCAACTCTGATTTTGTGTTTCAGCTTTAAAGTCACATTGAGACCAATGAACATCTTTCAAGTATTTGATTATATTTGTGATTATATGTAGGGAACTTCTTTTCTTCCTGTTGAAAAATGATTGGGACTCAAATAACAGTAGTACTGACCATGTATCACTCAGGGTGCCATAACATAAATTCTGCATCATTGGTCAATTCATTTATTCAATCTTTTATTTCACTCCACACCCGTATGGGGTAACTATGATGCAGACATGTTTATATACACAGCAGAAACATCACTGGAAAAAAACAGACAAAAGTTCTTGCTCTCATAGAACTTAGATTCTAAGAAGGAAAGATATCAAATAAACCTTAAACAAATATAAATACACTACAGGTATATAAATTATGTAAAGTGGTGGTAAGTGCTGTGAAGTAATGTGAAGTAGAGTAGGGGGGATAGAGAATGATAGTGGAGAAGGGGAAGGATGCCCTTTCATATGACAGTCAGGAAAATCTCTGATAAGGTGACATTTATTCATGGAGTCGTAGTGAAGGAGAAATCAAAATGGATATCTAAGGGAAACACCTTCCAGGCAAGTAAGGACCATGAGACAAGAATTCTCTAAGTATATTCAAGGAATAGCAAGAAGGTCTAAAGGGCAGGATATGATATTCTTTTTAAAAGTTTGCTGTTTGCATATGAGAATAGATTGTAGAAAGGCAAGTGTGAAAGGCTATTACACACTTGCAAGATGTTTACTGAGAGATGACATTCAGTTTAGTTTGCTGGCATGGATCAGGGTTTAGAAAAGAGAATGAACCTGGAGGGACAATTTGAAGATATTCAGAATGACTCTGCAGATTTTTCTTGAGTAGCTAGAATTATATGAAGATCAGGTGTGTGTGTGTGGGTGTGGGTGTTTGCGTGTGTGTGTGTATGTGTGTGTGTGAGAGAGAGAGTGTGTGTTGAAAAGGGGTAGACTGAAATAAATCAAAGTCCAGTTTCAGATAGCAGAAATTTAAGATGGCAACTTGACAGTAGATGTAAGCCAAAAAACGTATAAGTCAGGTGTATCCAGGAGATGTTGGGACTAAAGATATAATCTTAGGAATTTTAAGCATATAGTTGGTATTTAAATACTTGGAATCAGATGAAGTCACGTACACAAGGAGTACAGATGGAGAAGAGTTTATGAAAATAAAGAGAAATCAGCAAAGGGGACAGCAAATAATTTTTTTTCCAAAAAGAAAGGGAGTCATTAGTTATATCAAAAGATGTCAATAAATGAAGCAAGATGATTATGGAGAAATGACACTGAATTTTTCAGTGAAGAAGTCAATAATGGCCTTGACAAGATCAGTGTATGAAAAAAATTTTGTGTTTCAGTGGGCAACTAAACATAGTCTGACAACTCTTTTAGGGTATCAGATTCTACCCCTGCTCATTGTCTTTGAGCTATTTTGCAAATCTTTGTAAGTGGTAGGTAACTGATAAACAAATTCTGACTTTTCTGACTTGTCTGGTAGTGACATCAATTGACTTTCTGTGTCCAGTTTGATAGTGATCTAAATGAATGTGGAAAAATCAGTTTTGTCTGCATTTCCAATTAATTTCAACATTCTGTGCTCTAGATAAATTAGCGCTGTTTGACTTTTCCTTTGAATCAGTTATAACATCTCCCTGGCTCCCTCATATTATGTGAGTAAAATTATTTAACACATGTTCATTTTCATATCTGAATGAGGGTTATGATTTCACCTTTTTCTGAAAATTATCTTTTTAGCATTAACGTTGGTGTGGTGATGTAGGCAAAAGACTGGCTCAGAGGTACTTGACAGAAAATGGAAAATGGGGTCAAAATGGTTGATTTGATATTCAGAAAAACCTTTTTTGGTAAAGCACATTGAAAAATCTCAACACAATTTAACAATTTTTTAAATTATGGTAGGAAAGTAAAAATAAGGGAATCTAGAAGCTTGATATAAGAAGGCAATCCAGGCCTGGCGTGGTGGCTCATGCCTGCAATCTCAGAACTTTGGGAGGCGGAGGTGGATGGATCACTTGAGGCTAGGAGTTTGAGATCAGCCTGGCCAACATGGCAAAACCCTGTCTCTACTAAAAATACAATTATTAGCCAGGTGTGGTGGTGCACGCCTATAATCTCAGCTACTTGGGAGGCTGAGGCAAAAGAATCACTTGAACCGGGAGGCGGAGGTGGCAGTGAGCAGAGATTGCACCACTGCATTCCAGCCTGGGCGATAGAATGACACTCTTTCACAAAAATAAATAAATAAATAAATAAATAAATAAATAAATAAATAAATAAATAAATAAATAAAAAATAAGAAGGCAATCCAGAGGGGTGAGTGAGTACTGGATCTGCTAATGTGAGGGGTCATGAGCTCTTGGGACAGGAAACAAAGCTTGAGACTAGAGCTCTGGTAGGATCCACAGCATAATGCCGGGAGCGGCAAAAATCTCAAGGGAAAAACCTGACTTTGCTTTAGAATGGAGATGTCTGAAATACTTGTCTGCCCTGAACTTAGCTCTGGATAAGCCAGAATAAAAGAACAATTATCTGCTGAGAATTTCTAACCACAAGGTGGCACACACCTTGTTTGTTGAAGAACTGAGGTACAGCAAGGTGTGGCTAGAACACTGAACCAAAGGAATTGTGGTATGACCTTAGTTAGGTCTTGGCTGTCATCTCCTTGTTACCCTAACATAAAAGGTTGTGAACAATAACTTCTCTATGTCACTGGATAATTCAGCCATGAGGTTGTCTCTTGATTCACATCATAAAAGCCCAAACATTATTCTTTTGTTGCCATGCACACTTGCAGGTACAAGGATGTTAAAATCTACGCACCCCTCCCTAATTCTTATCTTGCAAAAATCTGCCTGTTACATAATAATGATAGTTCCTTGAGTTTTTGTCAAGTATTATGTTTACCCAGAAAAGAACAGTATTTTAAAAAGGTATTCTTATACAATTCTCCCCACTTCTTGCATTTTTTATTTTCTTTGGGACAAAAATGTTATTTGCCTTTGTTGGCATGGACAGTTAGTTACATTTTTAGGGGAAAATCTCAGAATGAGAAACTAAACTTGAACTAAAATAAATATAAGTCTTAGTAAAAAAATCTGAGAAACCAAATGTATTTATTTAAAGTAAGCTTAGGTCTTTTTTTGAGCTCAAATCCCGTGATAATTCAATCTGAATTTATTTTGGTGCTCTCTCACTCACACCCATCTTATGAAAACCGAAGCATTTGGGGGTCTTTTACTCATCCGGTTACCACTGAGATGCCTTGTCTAAACTTACAAGGGCTACTGAAATCTGAGAGCCTTGGGTTTTAGTGCCATCTGGAAGCCCAGCAAACTTTGCAAAGGCTGTGAAACTCAGCCTAAACTCCAGCCCCTCAGGCATACTAGGCAGCCACACCCCTCCCACCTAACCCAAAACTCCGCTCACCTCCTGCAGTGCTGTGAAGGAGAAAGCTGTAGGTTTCCTGGGAGTCTGCAGATCTCTCTTCCCATCCTGGACTTCTGGGGCATGCCTCCCCTCCCACCTTCTCTTTTCCACAAGGCACATGTCTCCCTTTCCCCTATCTGGCATAATTCCCTCAAGGAGTGCCAGGAAGGCAGATCATCTGCTGGATAATTAGCCTTTCTGTCCTACAGCACAAACCTCCTGTGAGGTTAAAAGAATGAAGGAGCTGGCTGCCTTCTTTAAGTGGACATGAATGTAAAAAAGATCCATGAAGCACAAAACACAAATTCTGTCTCGGTTAGCTATGCTGATTCACAGCTTGTAGCCTCTCCTCATAACCTGAAATACCTGATAAAGGAGGGCACGCTCCATCAAAACATACTGTCCAATTTGTGAGTGGTTGAAGGAGTGCCCCAAACCTCCATCGGCGGTCTGGCCTTTATAATCTTACATTCACAGTGTTTTATTCCTGAAATCTAAAGCTGAAGGAGAAAACTTAAATTACAAATGTCATCACTCATTTACTTAAAAATTATCTCCTTCTGTATATGCAGATGCTTCTTATTCTCTTGCAATCTTTCCAAGCCCTTTGCACTAGCTGTATTCTTTAGCACATTAAAGAAATAAAATCATTTCTTGACTCTCATGGGCAGATAAGATGGAAATGGCAAGATACTGCTGGGAATAATAGGCAGAGGAATGTTGCTTCTGATAAGAAACCAATAGAACTATACCTACTTTCTTTTTCTTTTCTTTTCTTTTTTTTTTTTTTTTTTTTTTTTGAGACGGAGTCTCACTCTGTCGCCCAGGCTGGATGCAGTGGCGCGATCTCGGCTCACTGCAAGCTCCGCCTCCTGGGTTCATGGCATTCTCCCGCCTCAGCCTCCAGAGTAGATGGGACTACAGGCGTGTGCCACCACGCCCGGCTAATTTTTTTTTTTTTTTTTTTTTTTTTTTGTATTTTTAGTAGAGGCAGGGTTTCACCGTGTTAACAGGATGGTCTCGATTTCCCGACCTCGTGATCTGCCGGCCTCGGCCTCCCAAAGTGCTGGGATTACAGGCGTGAGCCACCGCGCCCGGCCGAGCTATACCTACATTTTATACATGTCTTCAACGACACATTTATGATTAAACTAAAGATGTTGGAATGAAAATGACAAGTGATCATTTCTCAACATACAAGAAAGTCTATCTCAATGTATCCATGGGCCAGGAAGAGAATACACTTTAATAAATGTGTTTTTTGGGGACTAGACCAGGCTGAGAATGGAAAAGTCTCTGGTAGTTCCATCAGGTCTTAGTTTCCTGGGTATACATAACTCTGTATTATTTGGCTGAGAAATTAAAGGATTTTCCTTCAGTGTATTCTTAAATCATATTATACTGACATTTTATTATTCTCATGTTTTCTTTCATTATGAGAAAATTGTTGGGGAGGTGAGCATTTGCAAACCTCTTTTTATATTGCGTTTATTATGTGGAACTGGGAATCTCTGAAACTCCTTTTACTTTGTACTAAGTGGCTATGGAAAACATCTTTCGAGAATGAAGGACAAATTCTCAGAGGAAAAATACTGAATAAAAGGTTTCAACTCTTGCTGGCATTACAGTATTTCCTCACAAGGGGAGTGCATTTCAAATAGTCTCTTTTTTGTGTAATACAGAGGAAAGTATAATTTATTCTAAAGTTGGCATCACTACAAAAAGTCAGTCAATGCTCAACTTCTGGTATTTGATTGGTTGTGAGGGGTTTTGCTTTGTTTTGTTTCTGTATGTGGAGAGGAAAGGGACCAAGCCAGCCTTTCTGGATTTTGGAACTGATATACTCTAGCACCACCTACTGGGAAACGGTTTATAGTGCCCCAAATTACAAGAAACCCAAACTCAAAATCTTCTGATGCTTTCTCTCAAAACTTTCATTTATTTTTCTTCTTTTCCTATTCTTTTATTTTCTGTTGATTTTCTATTCATTTTTGTTTCTCTTTCTCTGGTATAAATACTCCAGCTTTCTCAATGTAATTCTCATACACAACTCTAAAACAACTCCCTAAAACAACTGCTTTTATGGCACGTGGAAAGGTTGGAGATGAGAAAAAATCAAGTCTATTTTAGGTCATATGTCTTCACCGCAAATGATGATTCATGGATATTAAATTCATAATCCATTATCTTACATGTTAAATATTAATACTTAATATTTAATATTCTCAAGGCCAGAATCCATTGAATCATAATTCTTCCACTAACTAGCTATGAGGCTGTATAACCTCCCTAAGTCTTTATTTGCTCACTTGATAAAAAAGCAATGCTAATAATACATGTTGGATAGGAATGCTTTGAGAATTAAATGATATGTGATGTATGCAAACTTCAGCAGAGCACCTTTCGTGCAATGCACAATAAAAGTTTTCCATTATAATTACTCTTCTGAGGACAAAGTTCATGTTTTCATTCATCTCTGTAGCTTCAGAGTGCATAATAGAGGGTTTACATATTTCCTTCTATGTCTTAATATATACTAGAAAATTAATTGTGTAGAGTACAGTAGAAGAAAAAAACACTATTGCCATGACTATGAGCTAGCTACTCTGCTAAGCACTTCGTAGGTGTCATTTCATTCACTAGATGGAGGATACAGAATCTTGATTTTTTCCATTCTCAGTGTATTAGTCTGTTTTCACAGTGCTATAAAGATACTACCTGAGACTGGGTAATTTTTAAAGAAAAGAGGTTTAATTGACCCACAGTTCCACATGGTTAGAGAGGCCTCAGGAAACTTACAATCATGGCATAAGGCGAAGGAGAAGCAAGTACCTTCTTCACAAGGTGGCAGGAAAGAGAGAGAGAGATCAGGGGAAAGTGCCTCTTTTAAACCATGTCACCAGATCTTGTGAGAACTCCTTTACTATCACAAGAAGAGCAGGGGGAAACTGCTCCCATGATATAATCACCTCCCCCCAGGTCCCTCCCTCAACATGTGGGGATTATAATTCAAGATGAGATTTGGGTGGAGACGCAGGGCAAAAACATGTCACTCCATTTCATAACTAACTTTCTAGGTAAAATTTGAGCACTCCTCCCAAGGGCTTAGTTTTCTTCAGAAAGGAGTGGGCTATACCGTCTCTAAAATTTCTTTCAGCTCTATTATCTTTACTGTAATTTTACCAGCCTTAAAATTAGATTTGGGTATAATTCAGCAATTATACTGGCTGGGATTCTGCTTCTTTCCATTTTAAAATGAAAGAAGCAAGAATTATGGGTAACTAGAACAAGAGGTATCAGAGGTCATCTAGCCAACCTCCATTCACAGATAAGCAAACAAAAAAACAAAAAACACACACAGAAAGGTGAAGTATTTTCTGCCCAATGTCCTAACACTAGATGTAGCAATATTAAGAGTTTAGTCCAGAAAATTTGGAAGAGGTGACACACCTGGATTTTGTATGCTTTAGTTTCTCCAGGATAGAAACAAAGGAGAATGTAGTGTGGCAGTAAAAATATGAGTAAGTATATACATATCACAAATGACAACCTAAGGAAATCCACAATATTAGATTTGGTGTAGACTTCAGCAAATCCAAAAAGACTAAGACCATCTAGCTTATAACATGTATCTTCAGAAATATTCTGAGGTATAGCATAATGGAGTGATTTTTGAAACAAGAATCCTCTTTCCTTTTTATTTAAGTCTAAATTTAAATTACATTGTAGAAAACTTGAAAAGAATATGAAAAAGTCACCCACAATTATATGACACTAAATGAATGCTTTGATAGTTAAAAATATTTCTTACTATGCATATATTTTTTCTATGCATATATATAGTAATTATAGTATGCATGAATTAGTTTTATTATTTGATTACAGTTTGGCATATTGTTACATGATCTCTGTAGGCATCAAATGCTTGCAACATTATCCAGCAAATGATCATATAATTTATCTTAACGTCTACCTATATCATTGAGCATTAAATTTTTCCTCTTCTCCCCTTCCCACCCTCTCTCTCTCTCCCTTCTTTCCTTCTTTGCTTTCCCTCCCTCGTTCCCTCCCTTCCTTACTTCTTTCCTTCTTTCGTCTTTCAGCATTTTAAATAATGCATTGTATTTATGGCTTTCTCTGTGTTTTAGGGTTTTCTATCAAATAAACTATCAGAATGGTTGTCAAATTGCTTTGTCAAATTACTAACTGCTTTCTTCCAAAGTGTATAGTATTTAACAATGCCATTGGTAATATAACATTTTACATATTTTTCTCTACTCTCAAATACAAGAGGAATGAACACGTCTATTTAATTTCTTTTCATTACTGACATATTTAGACTTATTTAAATCATTTTATTTTGTATTTGTCCTGCTTTGTTGATGTTTGTTCATTCTTCCCCTTCCACTTTCTTTTAAATTAATGACTATTGTAATACTATATATTTTCTTTATTGGTTTGGAAATAATATACTGAATTTTTTGTTCCCTGAACTTAAATTAACGTATGTAACTTAAAATGTATACATGAATTAAACAAAAACCCAAGCATACTAACTCCGATCAGATGCCTCCTGACTGTAAGTCAATATTATCCAGTATTTTAATTCCATTATGATTCTTCAACTTTATTTATTATTATATATTCAATGCTTACTTAAATTTACCCATAGATTTACTAATTGCTTTGGCTGATGTTACCTCTTGAATCTCAGTGTCTCCTTTGGGGTTGGATTTTTTTTTTCCTGTGGTTTATCCTTGAGAAGGTATGTTAGTGAGATTTTTCTGGGTACTCATTCAGTTTTCATTTTCCTGAGGTACCTTTAGCGTGTCTTTATTTATGACAATTGTACCATGTTCTTTTGGGTAATCTTTTTTTTCAGAGAGATATTATCTTTGAAGTACTGTAGTTTGATTCTGATCTCTTTTTTATGTAAGATACAATCTGCAACATGCAATGTATGATATGTAATTTAGTGGTATACATAGATGAATTTATATATTTATGATATTTATGTAGCTCTATAATTTATCTTTCAATACATATATTTTAATATTGTTTTAGATTTGACTCACGTTTGGATATAAGATTTATATTTTTCATAAATTTTGGCAATTTTTGAGCCATTATATCTTCTTATAAGGTCCTTCATCTACTCTTTTTTCTTGCATATTTCTTGGACATTCCAATTTTATCATTCTGTTATTTTATTCTATTCTATTCTGTATTTTTATTAACTTCTCTTTTGTAGATCGTATCCGTCTATGTCTCTGTAATCTGAACAGCTTCTTCGGCTCTGCCTCCAAGTACTCTCACTCTACTTATTGTTGTGTAACCTGCTATTTAATCCACTCAATTAATTTGTATGACTAGAGACAATACTTTTCTATTTCTAGAAGTTCTACTTGGTTTTTCTTTACATATTCCTACACTCAACCTAAAGAGATGGGCAGCACTCTCGTTAGCTAGTGACACCCCCTAAAAAGAGGGAATTCTGTGCCAGGAAAACTAGCTCCTGTCAGATCCTGCAAGAGAACATGGCTTTTCTCTCTCCCACTATCTTCATTAGCATATAAGATAATCATATTTTTTCTCCATTTTCTGAATTTTATGAAATGTATTTATTTTTACAAAAATACAAGTTTAAAGTAATGCATGAGTTTTTAATAAAATTATAATTAGAGATATAAGAAATATGCTTATTCATTAAGAAAGAAGTTAAAAGGGCATGAATATATCTATTTCTAAACTATGAAAACATATTAAAAGACAAGATTTGACAATTCTTAGAATGTTTTCAATACAGTTCTAAGTTTATGCTTAAAAAATAAAATAGCTAAAATGTATGCACTGGTATGCAGTCTCAACCAGGTACTTTCCTAAGATCTTTCTATATATTATTATAAAACAACCCTGTAATGTAGGTTTCTTTTACCCTCATTTTAGAATGAGAATATTGTGACACAAAAGGATCAAACTCATTTGAAGTTACATAATTAGGAAGTGATGGAACTGGTTTTCAGATGCATACTTTGGATTCAGTTTACATGGGTTTTAATTCCTGTGGCATTATGATTTTTAGGTATTTGACAATTAGGAAAATTAAAATCAAATTTCAATCAACCATAGACATTCCTTTAGCAGTCCTTTAAGATCATGTCCATTCAGTCTGGATAATTCTGCTTTGATGTGGTGGTTTATTGTTTTTGTTTTATATTTGTTTTCTTTTGTTATTGATAGTCTCTGTTTGCCCATTGACTATTTTTCATGTAATAGGCAAAAGGAATAAAAATAAACGTAAAAAAATTTATTTTTTTTTCTTTGTCTCAACTTGTGCCAAATTTGCTAGGCGCAGAAAGAATCTTTGTGATGATGTTTTAGAGCATAGGCGGGATGGGATGTGTATGGGGTCATAAGGAGCAGATCTGTAAGATTGGGAAGCCAACATTCTTATCAGTCTGCCATAGTGAAATCTTTCGTTCCTGGCTAAGTAATTTTGGTTACACTTTCAAAAGGTCAGACATATTCGTGGGCCTCCATTGTTGATTGGATCTTGGTAATTTTAAAACATTTTCCTTTTCATTTTTTGGTCAATATTATACTGTAAATATGAAACAGATTCTAAAACACAAATGCTTTCTTTGTGAAATATTCTGTTGAATAATTTATACAACTTGTAAAATTAATGTAGATAATATAGAATTTTTTAGAAATGCATTAATTTGGATTTCTGACTTTATATTTTCTCCTTGAGGTACCACTTTCTTTGATGGAATATTTTCATATTTTCCAATTAAAAATAAAAAGATTAGGCATCTTTCCCCCTTTTGTGCATTGAAGGAGTGGGTTGCCCCTCCACACCTGTGGGTGTTTCTCGTTAGGTGGAACGAGAGACTTGGAAAAGAAAAAGACACAGAGACAAAGTATAGAGAAAGAAATAAGGGGACCCGGGGAACCAGCGTTCAGCATATGGAGGATCCCTCCAGCTTCTGAGTTCGCTTAGTATTTATTGATCATTTGTGGGTGTTTCTCCGAGAGGGGGATGTGTCAGGGTCACAAGACAATAGTGGGGAGAGGGTCAGCAGACAAACACGTGAACAAAGGTCTTTGCATCATAGACAAGGTAAAGAATCAAGTGCTGTGCTTTTAGATATGCATACACATAAACATCTCAAAGCTTTACAAAGCAGTATTGCTGCCCGCATGTCCCACCTCCAGCCTTAAGGCGGTTTTTCCCTATCTCAGTAGATGGAACGTACAATCGGGTTTTATACCGAGACATTCCATTGCCCAGGGACGGGCAGGAGACAGATGCCTTCCTCTTGTCTCAACTGCAAGAGGTATGCCTTCCTCCTATACTAATCCTCCTCAGCACAGACCCTTTACGGGTGTTGGGCTGGGGGACGGTCAGGTCTTTCCCTTCCCACGAGGCCATATTTCAGACTATCACATGGGGAGAAACCTTGGACAATACCTGGCTTTCCTAGGCAGAGGTCCCTGCGGCCTTCCGCAATGTTTGTGTCCCTGGGTACTTGAGATTAGGGAGTGGTGATGACTCTTAAGGAGCACGCTGCCTTCAAGCATCTGTTTAACAAGGCACATCTTGCACAACCCTTAATCCATTTAACCCTGAGTTTGACACAGCACATGTTTCAGAGAGCACGGGGTTGGGGGTAAGGTCATAGATTAACAGAATCTCAAGGCAGAAGAATTTTTCTTAGTACAGAACAAAATGGAGTCTCCTATGTCTACTTCTTTCTACACAGACACAGTAAATATCTCATCTCTCTTTCTTTTCCCCACATGCATTTAGCACAGAAGATTATAAAATAGCATTTATTTCTATTTTGAAGAGTTGAGAACACTTAATTTAAAAAAAAAAATGGTCTCTAAAACAATTCCTGGGTATTCGTTATGAAGTTAGGTCTTTCCGTTCATAATTGTTTTGCATTTCTAACATTTTGTGGTAAAATGATTAGATCCTCTTTTCTTCCTTATACCCCATTCCTCACATACTCATCGTTTCCCAATAGAAGTCAGTTTTCAGTATTATAGATCAGGTTATTTTTAATAATATAATGTGTTATAAGAGTTATATCATGAAGAGGTTATTAATTGGATTGAAAAGGCTTGACTGTTTTTTTCTGAAACTGTATCTTGGTGCCAGGTAATTTTGGAGGTTCTTATCTCTTTTTCTTTTTCATATATAACACCTGAAGTTTATTCCCAAACTAGGAGCAGAAGCAGATATGGAGAGACCAAACAAAGTGCTTGGTGTGATCCAAAAACCTAACATTAAGGCCTAGCATAGCATTTATGATTTGCTGGATAGAATAGAGAAGCCAATTCCAAATCTCCACCAATGTGCAGAATTTACTTGGGATAAATTGTATCTCTTGGACCTGATGAGGACTGACTAGACATGCTTCAGAATCTCATGTATGTGTTAAACCAGATGATATTAAGGATTTTGTTTATGAAATAAACCATCTCATCACATTTCAAATTAAGAGGAGTTTTACTTGGTTTACGTTTAGTATTGAGAAAGAAAGAGAGACAGAGACATCTTTATTGGTTCATCTTTTCAGTCTTCTTTTAGCTACTTGCTATTTCTTTTGTAGCCTTCTGGTTCATCCAGAGTGACTTGTGTCTCTTGATATATGTGTAATAAATATTCCATAAAGGAGGACAATATTATCAATGTAGCAGATGACCAAGAGTGGATTTAAACTCATTTCAATAACTTACAGAGGACAAGCCAAAAGAAACAACCCCCCAAAATAAATTTAATGTCATAAAACATTATTACTATAACTATAAAATGACTCATATATATATATTTTCAAAAGGCTTTTCTTAAGGTGGTCATTTGAAATGATTACAGTGAACACCCTAAAAACAGAATAAGGACAAGTGTGGCATGATCCTTCTAGGTCAATGGAAATTTAAGCCCTTCACCTGTGTGGCAAAATTACCACTCTGTTTTGTTCAGCTCAGAAATGTAAGCATTCAAACTAAGAGAAAAAGTGGAGAGAGCAGGGTAAACTAGCTTGAGTAAGTTCAACGTATTACCTTGCGTGGTAGGCATGATTGTAATATGATCCCCGGGATACCCGGCCCTGGATGTATATGCCCTGTATGATTTCTTCTCCCTGGGTATGGGTAGGATAGTAAATATGATAGGGTGTGACTTGCATGACTATGATACATTTTATGGCAAAGGACATTTCCAGATAAAATTAACATCTCTAGTCAGTTGATTTTGAGTTAATTAAAAGGGAGATTATCCTAGGTAGGCTTGGCCTACTCAGGTGAGTAATTTAAAGAGAGGGATTGGGGCCCACCCTGGGGTCAGAGAGATTCTCATACTGATCTCTAGGAAGTGAGCTGCTGTGTCCTGTGAGTGCCATGTGGCAAGAAACCGTGAGCACCCTCTAGTAGTTGAACTCAGTCCCTGGGTGACAGCCAGCAAGAAAATGGGGAATGACATCCTCCAACTACAAGGAACTAATTTCTGTCAACAGCCACATAAACTTGGAAGGGCATCCCAAGCTCTAGAAGCTATGCAGGCTGGCAAACACCTTAAGCTTTGTTAGATCCTGAGAAGAAACCTAAGCTAAGTTGTACCTAGACTCACAGAAACTGAGATGTTAAATATGTGTTGCTTTAAGCCATTAAATTTGTGATAATTTATTATGGAGCCATAAAAAATTAATGTACCTTGTATTTCATTCAATTAGAAAAAGCAAAAGCTATGTTGAGCTAGCCTAGGCTCAGTATTTTATTACTGAGACAGCATATGTCTGAGTGTATTTATATACATGTATATACACATACAAACACACACATATATATAAAGCATTGGATAATTTTTTTATGTAAGTTCAATTAAGTTTGCATGTAAGTTGGATAAGAGTTGAAACATTGGCTTTTTCTTAAAAACAAACAAACAAACAAACAAACGCCTGCACTTTAGGAGCTTAAAACTGTGACTGGAAGTTAAAAACAAGTTTATTATATGACTCAGCAATCTAAGTATTTATCAAGAGAATAAAAACATGTTCATACAAAGATGTATTCACAAATATTCATAACACCTTGTTCGTAATACCTTAAAATTGGAAACAGTTAAAATATCTTAAAAACAGATGAATAGAGAACTTCATAGGATGGGAGTACTCAGCAATAGAGAGAAATGAGCTTCTGAAATGCAGAACTATGGATTAATTTCAGAAATATTATACTTGGCAACAGAAAAATTTAAAAAGGCCACATATAAAATAACACCACCTGAATAATTTTATTTCTATGAAATTCTAGAATATAGAATAGACTAACATACAACAATGTAAATCAATGATTGCTTGGAGCAGAGGGTGGGGGTGAAAAGTATTTTAGAGGGATGAAATGTGTTGTATCTTGATTGTGGTGGTAGTTACACAAGTGTATATACACCTATCAAAATTCATTGAACTACGCACTAAAAATGAGTTTATTTTAGTGAATGTAACATATGCCTCAAAAAAGCTGATTAACAAAAACAGTAGCTGGTATATAGTGAAACATAAAATAAATACTTGTGAATGGGCAAAACTTGACTTAAAGTCAATTTTATTATCTAAATAATTTGATAATGTATTTTAACAAGTGTATTTTTCACAGTAGCCCATGTGGATCTATATATAAATAGAAAGCCATAGAATATACATTACTAATTTGAAAATGTAAAATGAATGTCCTAAATTATTTATCTCACCTATCTTCGACAGTGGGTTATCTGCAAGAGTTAATTTGGGGTGTTTTCCACTTTTAATGCAACCCAGTGTTATTTTTTTCCACATCTTGATGATTCTAATGAACTTTGGTCATCATAGGCTTGCTGAAAAGATTTATCACAAAATGATTAACAACACAGTTTAGAGAGTCATGAAGACATGGAGAATCATAATAGTTACATTTTGATACTGGAGTTAATGTATTCTGAGTTACAGGGAAAATAATGACTTAAGTAAACTGGCTTGAAAAATTTTTGGTCCAATTATTCCTTAGGAAATAAGACTTTCGTGTCTTTAGATGTATAAGGATAAAGTGATTCTTTAAGTAGTCATGAATTTAAGTTGCCAGATTCTTAAAAGTAAAATCACAACATTAAGAAAGTTAAAATATTTATATAGAATTGTAAATTCTATATAAATATATTAGGATATCTTACAGGAAATTTGGCAATGCATATCAAAAGGCAGAGGAATATAATTCAGACCTCAAACTATTATTATTCTCTTTGTTTTGATTTCAGATATTACATTAGATTGTCTTCTTCTTTATGCAAATCTGCAATAAAGTAGGATCAGTTAAAAGCTATAATTCTACATTGAAAGCAGTAATTTTATTAACTAGCAAATGATTAAAAAATAAATCCAAGATTGTATTTCTATCAATTCATAGCTCTTCAAAGATCTTTCAAGATCCTCTGGCACATCCTTAAAGAATGCTGCATGGGAAAAAGTGCCTGTGTATAATTATCCACTTTATTGTGCTCAAACCTCTCAGCATCATTTGTTTTTGTCAGCAGGTGACGGAATCTTCGCTGTGCAGCTGGAATATCACAGTATATAATATGGACCTGATAAAAAATGAAGATTAGATAATTTTATTGACAGAAACTTTAAACTCTGCACTTGCCACTATTTAACTGTTCTATTCCACGATTAGAGGTTTTTGGACAAAGGTTAATTGCTCAATAGGCTGGGAAGTTATGAGAAGGATCTGAGAATCAGGGGCCATTGGATTAGATGCCATTTAAAGTTCATTGTGGCTGGAGATTCTATGATTCTGGAGATTCTGATTTCAGAATGCATTTTTATTCTTTCCCAACTCAATATGCATATAAAACTGACTAATTATGTTTTATATTTGCATAGCACTTAAACACTGGCTTATACATTCTTAAATAAATCCAAACAGGTGAGTTAAGACTGTTTGTTTAATGCTCTACCCTGGTTTACACACCTCTTGGTGCTATAGAAACAACAAGCTTTTTGTACTCACCCCATGTAACTTCAGGGAACTGCTGTGTTTTTTCTGATTCAGTTTTGCATTGTTATAATACAATTTTTATTGCCATGACTTTTTGTAGCAAAATATTTACATTTTGTAAACAGTGGATGTCTTTTCTAAAATTTCATTTTTCTTTCTTGTAAGCTGTAAAAAGTTTGTCTTGTGTGCTTTAACTTCCTTGCATTTTCCCTTATTACAGAGTAAATAATTTTTGCAAATACATATAGACATATTGTTTTAATAAATAATTCAATAATTTTATTTTAAGATATGCCTATTCTTGACATTTTATAAATAAGTGCCATTTTGTCTATGGCTGTCTTCCAGGCCCCAACCATTTAAATTATTCAGGCTCCAGAACTCACTACTCCTATACTTAGGTAATTAGAGTTATAAATACTAACTCTGAGAATAAACTTGACCATTAACTTGGCATTAACTTGACCAACTTCAAAAGTATTGACAGAAAAATAAAGAAAAGAGAGGGCTAAAAATGCATAAAAATTGAAATAGAATCATGACATTTAACTGTTTATTAAGTATTTATTGTTCATGGTAGCAACAGGATACTCTATAAATACTTTATATGTAAAGTTGATAATAGCTATCATAATTACAGCATCTGTTTTTAACAGGCTTTCAATATTTAAGATACCAATCCATCAACACTCTCTTGTCTTTAGTATCTGAAAGATAATAGCTCCTTTAATTAAAGGCCAATGAGGAACATGCAATGCAACCCACACAAAAATCAAACCTATGATTATCTCAATGTTTTAATTAACTGCACCGTAAGCATAAATTACAGTCTTGATGATGGTGAAGAACACAGAAAGAAGTCTGTATTACAATTATTTTGCCTTTGACCTTGCTATGGATCATTCCTTCCAATAAATACATTATTGTAGTAACAATGCTTTCCTCCTATAAAAGATAAGAAAAACATTTATTCTTGATTAGTTTTCTTGCTATAGATTGAATTTGAATTTGTGAAGGCAAATGTGGACTGTCTGCATATGAGTTAAATGTTTTCTTGCAATATCTGTCTACTCTGGAGAGACAGGATGAAATCAGAGGAACTGGAAATGCATGAGATGGAAAGTTCAGGAACCCTAGTTCACAGTTGAGGAACCCTAGGTCACCACTCACCAGCTGTATGACTGTGGGTGATGTCACATAAGCTCATTGCTTTTCCCTGAATAGAATAAGAGGATTGGACCACATGAGCTTCTTGCAAAGTGAGCCCCAAAGGGCTTGGTTTCCTGATGAATTTTCAAGCATTTGTCCCTTTGAGACCCCCAATTACTTTATCTAAGCATCAACAAAGCATCTCTGTCTTTTATCATTATTTTTGTTTCAATATGTTTTATATTCAGGGTTTTAGGGGTAAGATTTTCTTAGGAGAAAGAAGCCTCTAATTTATAAAAAGGTTTTGAAAACCACTGGTCTGAGTTAGCAGCAGCACTCTTTCTAGTTTACCAGTTCTCTGTTTTGGTTTATTCTGATTTGGTGAGCCATTTGCCCCAGCACGCTCGACCAGGAAATTTAAAAAAAAAAATGGATAAAACACCTTCCCTCTCGTGTCCTTAATCACCGAAGTTTCATTTGGAAAATGTCACCAATATTTTCTGTGCTAACTAAAATTTGCAGCAGTGGATTGTTTCTTGGGGACCATTCAATCTCCTAGGTTTACTTTCACTTTGTAAGATCTCTTTAATAGCTCTTTCTTATTTGGATAAGGCCTATTTCGTTTCTTCCAGTGTGACAAAGGACCTTGCTATGTGTTGTTCTAACAGGATATTCTTCCTTTCCTCCACTGGGCTAATAGCCTGGTGAAAAAGAATACAAGTTTAATTTTAATTTCTGGATAATAATGATTTTGTCTTTCAATCTATGAAGCAGAGCAAACAGTATTATCCTATCATATGATAAAAACCACCAATACAACGGACTTATGAAAAGCTAAGTATGTAAAAATATCAAATACTTAAATTCTGACACGTGTTTTAAAATATATGTATATTTTTAAACTGCTCCAGAAATGTTGGGGTAAATAGTTTGAAACTTCGAATTGAAGAGTTTGTTTCTGTTGTCATTTAATTTTTTCAAGTAACTGAGTGCTTATTTGAGGGAAGGAGAAAACCTTTAAGAGTTACTTTACAAAACACAATACATGCTTTTAAAGGGTAATTTCTACCTGTACTCTAAATAAGCAAAAAGCAAAATGAGGTAAATAACAAAAGGAACATTTTATTAACTAAAATGTCCCTAGGGAATAGTCAACATTAACGTAATAAATAATTGTGGAATGAATAGATGGGTAAGCATCTGCTTTAGTCTGTTTTGTGCTGCGATAACAGAATACCTGAGAGTGTGTACTTTATAATGAAGAGAAATTTATTTTCTCATAGTTCTGAAGGCTGACAAGTTCAAGATTGAGGGGCTGGCATCTGGAGAGAGCCTTCTTGCTTCATCATTCCATGGCAGAAGGCAGGGGGGCAAAAGAGAGAGTCCAACTCCTGACAACACTTTCATTAAGGCATTAAACCTACCTATTGGGCTGGAACCCTCAGGGCCTAGTGACTTCTTACAAGCCACACCCCTTAGTACTGTTACAATGGCAATCAAATCTCAACATGAATTTTGGAGGGGAAAAACATTCAAACCACAGCATTCTGTGCTTGGCACCCCAAAACTCATGTCCTTCTCACATACAAGATAGATTCATTTCATCCCTAAAAGTCTTAACTTGTTCCAGCACCAACTCATAAGTTCAAAGTCCAGAGTCTCATCTAAATGAGATATGCGTGAGACTCAAGGCATAATTTATCCTGAAGCAAATCCCCTTCAGCTGTGAGCCTGCAAATTAAATATGTTATAGGCTTCTAAAATACAGTGGTGGGATGGGCATAGGATAGACATTCTCATAGGCGAGAAGGAGGTAACAAACAGATCCCAAGTAAGTCTAAAACCAAACAGGACAAACAACATGAAACATGTTGTTTGATAGTGTTAAGCCTCCAGAATAACCTTTCTTGACTCTGTATCTCACCTCCCCGACACACTGTGGTAGGGACTGAGACTTTGAGGTCCTGGGGAGCCCCACTCCCGTAGCTTTGCTGACTATAGCCCACGTAACTGCTTTTGCATATTGGAGTAGAATGCCTGTAGCTTTCCCAGGTTGGCTTTGCACTCCACCATGGTAGCTCCATAGTTCTGGGATTTGGAGCTGGCTCCACTTGGCACTGCCTCAGTGGAGACTCTTTGGAATGACTCCACTACTGAGGCAGTTTTTTATCTGAGCCTCCAGTCTATTTAGTAGGTACTTTAAAATCTAGCTGGAGGCAGCCATGCTTCTACAGCTCTTGTACTATGCACCTGAAAATTAGCACGAGGTGGATGCTGCCAAGATTTACAGCTTATACATTCTGGAGTAGCAGGTGAAGCCACATCTGGGTCTACTTGAGCCATAACTGGAGTGGTCAAGGCAGCAAGGCCTGATGCCCCATCAGCTCCCCATGACTGTCCCCTAAAGCCATTCTACCTCAAGGCTCTAGAATTCAGCTTGAGATAGGAAGGACGGCCTCAAAGATCTTTGAAATGACTTCAGAATCTTTCTCCCATTATCTTGATATATAGCACCATGCTTTCTTCTATTCATACTAATCTCATCAAAGAGTTGCTTGGACATACCCTTTGTATTCTCTCCCATATTTTTATTCTTTACATGGCCAGGCTGGGGATGCTCCATTTTTTTTTATATCTGATACCTTTTCATTTATTTATTTATTTATTTATTTATTTATTTATTTATTTATTTATTTATTTGAGACAGGGTCTCACTTGAGTGCAGTGGCATGAATATGGCTTACTGCAGCCTAGACCACCTGGGCTCAAGCAATTCTCCCATCTCAGCCTCCTGAGTAGCTGGGACCACAGGTGTACACCATCACACCTGGATAATTTTTGTTGCATTTTGTTTTGTTTTTGAGTAGAGACAGGATTTTGCCATGTTGCCCAGGCTGCTGTTGAACTCATGGACTCAAGGAATTCTTCTGCCTCAGCCTCCCAAAGTGCTGGTAGTACAGCCATGAGCCACTGCACCCAGCCTGCTTCCCTTTTAATTACGAATTCTATCTTTCAATAATTTCTCTCTTATTGAGTTTTGCTATATGCTATTGGAAGAAATCATGCAGCTCCATCAATGCTTTGCTACTGATAGATTTCTTCAGCCAGATATCCTAGTACATGGCTCATAAATTCTGCCACTCAAACAGGGACATAATTCAGCCAAGTTCTTTGCCACTTTATAATAAGGATATCATTTCTCCAGTTCCCAATACCTTGTTCCTCATTTCCATCTGAGACCTCATCAGAATTACCTTTACTGTCTATATTTCTATCAACTCTCTGGTCACGATCACTTAAGTAGAGTTGTCCCTCAGTATCTATAAGGAATTGGTTCCAAGACCCCCAATTGATAACAAAATCCATGACTGCTCAAGTTCCTTATGTAAAATGTCATAGTATTTGCATATAATCTATGCACATCATTTCACATGTATACTTTGAATCATCTCTAGATTACTTATACTACCTAATACAAAGCTTACACATTACTTCAACGGTACAGTATTCAACATTGTACTTGGCACACTGCAAATTCAAATATTGTGTTTTGGAACATTGTGAATTTTTTCCTAAATATTTTTTATCCATGTTTTGTTGAATCCACAGATGTGGGATTCATGGACATGGAAGGGTAACTATAATCTCTAAGAAGTTTCCGCCTTTCTCTACAGTTATCTTTTTCTGAGCACTCACAAGAATTGCCCTTAACTCTTTATTTACATCAATCTAGGCTTTTTCTAGCCTGCTCCTCCAAATTCTTCCAGCCTTTACCCTTTACTCAGTTCAAAGCCGCTTCTACATTTTAGGTATTTATTATGGCAACAGCCCCACATCTGGGCACCATTTTTTTTGTCTTAGCCCGTTTTGTGCTACTGTAATAGAATACCAGAGACTGGGTAATTTATAATAAACATAAATTTATTTTCTTACAGTTCTGGAGGCTGTGAAGTCCAAGCTTGAGGGGTTGGCCCCTGGCAAGGGCCTTCTTACTTTACCACAATCCCATGATCGAAGGTGGAAGTGTGGCAGGGCAGTTCTCCCTGATAATCACACAGACAGGCCTGCCTAGCACCCCAGTTACACAGACAGATTTCCATAGCACTGCTGTAACATTGAGCGAATAGTTAAACCTAAGGAAATCGGTGCCCAGACATCAAAGCTAGAAATGAAAAATATGGTCAGTAGGAGGTTTGCATGGGCTTTTCCCTTGCTGGAGCAAGGGAGAATGATAGAGACACCCTTACATCCCTAGTGCCAGGACCCGTCTCTGGTTGATGAAATCTGAGATGAGTCAAAGTAACAGAGGCAGCTGTTTGAATAGATTTATTGGAAAGTCTAAGGCAGCTCTCTGAACCAAGCTGTAAAGGAGATAGGCTAGAAATAATCACTCCAGTACCACAGCAGACAGGGCTTGAAGGTACTGGGAACCTTACAGCTTAATCAAACTTAGTAAGCACTTTTTTGCCTCTGACATTCTAGCTGAAACAAAATTAGTTACAATAGACTTCGGTGAATGCTTCACGTTGGCACATGACCCCAGCCTAGATAAGCACTAAGAAAATTGTTACACTTCGAGTTGGTCTGGTGGAATTATTGCTGACCTACTCCCTGAGTCTGGTTATAGCAGTAAATTCCCTTCTTTCCTAGTTTGTCTGCTTCTCCTTATTGGACCCTGAGAAAATGCAGCCGGACCTGGCTAGGTTCCGGAAACAGAAGAGCAAGGAAGAGAGCTTACTCCCCAAAACCCATTTTATTAAGGCTTTAAACTCGCCCATGTGGATTGAGCTCTCAAGGCCTAATCACCTCTGAAAGGCTCCACCTCTTAACACTATTACAATGGCAGTTAAATACCAACATGAGTTTTGGAGGGCACAAATATTTAAGCCATAGCAATATCTATTACTTCAGATTTTGAAGATGGCTTTGAAGATTTTGCATTTTCAATCATAATTTTAAGAAACATTTTCACTGTATATTTTCTCTAGATCTTGACTTTCCAAAAGTATCGTAAGAACAAAATGTGTTCCATGTCTACCATTCATCTGCCTTCTGAAATAAAATTATTCTCCCAGAAAGAACACAAAATTAATTATTTTAATTAATGGTCTAAATGTTAGAGGAATATCACTATATCACTGTAAGTTTTAGTTGCCTAGATTGATAATAAGTTTTACATTAATAACATTTTCAATAATTAATATTACAGTCAATGGGAGTCATATTTTTATATTTCTTTAAGTCAAAATCCACAGTTGATATTTTGTTATAGCGAGTTCAAGTGATTTTTAGCTAACTGTTCTCATGTTTAATTTGCTATGCTGCTATGAAATATCAGTGTTCTAAAGAACTGTGGAACTAGAATATGGGGTAGAGAAGATAAAATAGTTAAATTAAAATCCATATTTATAATTACATACTTTAATTTTGTCATAAAATTAATTCTGTTTCAAGATTTGCAAAGTCAAATGTTCTGTGTTCTCAATATTTTCATGGATTACTTAAGCTTTGAGAAACCTAGCTTACTGATTTGTGAATTTACAAGTTATCTTGAAATATTTTCTATGGAATCTGTGGTAATTTATTAGCTGCTTTAGAGTTTAAAAGCAGAGAAATATTTAATTCATTTTAAGATGCATTTGTGGGACAAATACTATCAGAAATAATGTGATTACTTTCACAATACTTTTACCTTTTTTAAAGTTCTTTTTATGTTTTCTCTTGTATCAGAGACAAGTATTTACACTCAGCTTACGTTGCCAAGATAGGGAACATTCTTCATACTATCTACTCATTCATTCACTACATTAGGTGTTGGAAACAGAACAGTTGAGGTTCTAACTAGGACACTGTTTACAGACAGGAATCTTGTAAGCAAGAAAGTAAATCTGAGAAGGTCATGACAGTAAGAGTATAGTAAATATTTGTTACATTGAAGTGAATTTAAAAATTTATAACAAGAACATTAATGACAATTTGTAAACGACAACTGATGATTACATTTCACCACTGAAAATCAAGATACTAGTAATTAAGATCAATTATAATACTTATCATTGAAGGGGAAAAAGCACTGATGAAGAAGAAAACGCAACTGAAATGTCCTCCCACTTTTTCATGACTCTCAAAGGATAGCAACATTTCAAAGTAGCTAGAAAAGAGGACTGGAAATGTTACCAACACATAGAAACAATAAATACTCAAAGTGATGGATATCCCAACTACCCTGACTCATTCATTACACATTCTATACACGTAAAAATTCTCACATGTACCCCATGAACATGTAAAATATTATGTGCCAATAAAAGAAAAAAATAGAACAAGATTTAAAAATGATAATCTTGATTAAAATGGTTACTGCCTCTGGCTTGCTCGGCTCTATCATTCTGATTTCCTCTAGTTCAACTGGGAGTAAAAATAATTGTGTGTGTGTTTTTTTCCCCTTAGGTCAAATGCAGTGTTCTGTAAAAAGTGGGTTATTTATTGACTTTTAATCCCAAGATGTGTTTAAGATATATGCTTCTTACATATTTTTACCAACTTTTTTCTAAACGAAAAAAGAAAACTCAGGGAAAATATATCTTATGTGAAATTAAATATGGAAAACGTTTTATCTTACCTTAAAAGTAATTAATAACCTGTGATTATGAGCCCAATGGGGGCATTATGGCTGAGCCACCAATGAGTGTGTCTTGTGCATCTACTGTGTGTCTGACTCTAAGCTAGAGGCTGCTGAGTAAAAAGTATGGTTGTAGAAAACTGAATCCTAATCTCCTAAGAAAGTGTGTGTGTGTGTGTGTGTGTGTGTGTGTGTGTGCGCGCGCGCATAGGTGTGGATGCGGGTCTGGATGGAGTAGGAGAGGTGGTTAGGTATTGACTCAACCCATGATAAAGAGGTGACTCAGGCAAGAGCAGTTTCTCATACTCAGGGAAAGAACATTACGGGAGCTAAGTGGGAAGCAGAAATCCAGTAAGAAAGAAGGAGGTGATTAGAGCTCATGAATGGAATTGGGCCAACTCCGTGTGTCATTGCTTCAGGATTGGCTCTTTCACAGGTAAAAGCAAATGTGGAGTACCTGGACATGGAGCTGGAGCGAGTGTCAAGTAGAGGAGCGATAAACAGTGAGTCACATATGGACAGGAATAGCCACATGTTGTCTATTAATCTGGATTTTGCTTTCCACGGTCAGTTATGCCTGCTATGACATGGTATGAAATGGGGATCAGCCATTCAAAGAATCCAAAATAGCAGATAACTTATTTATAAGTGCCTGCATGGGAAAGGGATGGCTAGGGAACCATATCTGCAAAGTAACGTGCTTGTTTCTTAACACACACACACACACACACATTTTAAGATACTTTTCCATTGTATTCTTTCCCTAGATCTTGGCTAGCCACAAGTATCACGAAAACATTATATATACATACACACACACACACACACATATATATAAACATATAAATATATATATAAAATTATTTTAGGTTCTGAGGGCTTTCAAAATACTACTCAAAGTTTTTATGAAGTTAATGATGGTTTTATTTCATTTACTGCATTATTCCTCTGCTGTTCACCCTAAAATTAGGTCTGGTTATTACCACTCAAGATCATGTTTTATCTTAATTATAATCATTGATTCAATAAAACTCTAAATTGCAATATACATGTCAGGCCATTTTCTACAAAAGTCAGAGGGAATAGTCTCCTCTTTCAATGATACAGCATCTACAGTTTTGAATATTCTCAAGCCAAGGCACAATATGAATCTAGTGAGTTATTTATCTAGAAAATGTGCTTTATCTAAAAGTCAGAATCTATATCTCAACATGACATTGTGAAGTGCTTCTTAAATCTTCGTGAGTCAAAAAAAAAAAGACCCATAAAAGAAAATGGCAAATATGCATTTTGGTATCTATGAAATAAATGTCTTCAAATATATTCCTTCTGGACGTCAATCAACATGGTGGTTTCAGTTTGTTAATGGACTGCCTTGTGCATCAGAAACTCAAATATCCGAAGGATATTTACTTGAAGGTAACTAGATTAATGTTATTAAGAGTTATTTTAGTTATTCTAAAGCCATGAGAAAAGATTACATTTGTAAGTTTGTTTTTATTCTCTTGTTCTGTTTCTACATCCAAATCCCAGGACATCATCTTCCCTGGGGATACTGTTGCATTTGGATGGCTATGTGCAAGTTTTAAATTTTCCTGGACTTTTTCCAGCTCCACCATAATTTCTTTCAGTTCTTGGGCAGCTGATATAAGAGGAAGAATAGGGAAGAAACTTTTAAGAAATTTTCATTAAAAAAGCATTGTTAATATTTCATGAATAAAAAATTATAGAATTTAGTTTACAAACAGCATTGATCCAATGTGTATTTATTAATTTGCTTATACATCGTTCCACTCTCATTCATTCAATATTTATTGAATATTTACTACACGATGAACACTTAGTTTAGAATAAAAAATGCAATGATGAACAGAAGACTCAGTGTGTCTGATAAAGTTTATATTCCAGTGAAAAAGAATAGAAGCAAATGACTAAACACACACGTTAAAAAATTGAAAGATTGTAATAAATATTAGCAAAGATGTAAATAGAGTACTGTGCGTATACATTACTGGGGAGATCTGATTAGGTAAGGCTGGTTAGAGGAGTTTTCTCAGTGGGAACAACTTTTGAAGTGAATCTTGAAGAATGAATAGAAGTTGACCATGCTGAAAATGAGAAGGTGAGTGTGAGAGAGAATGCTTCAGATGAGAGAACAGAAAGCTAAAAGGCCCTGATGGAAGAAATACGTTGATAATATCTTGGAACTTATGAGCTAGTGTGACAAGATCTCAGTGAGTAAAAGAGAGAGGCTCAGGCAGTATGACAGGGCCTGGATCAGGCAACTTACTGCCTTGTAGGAAATAATAAAGAGTATGGGTTTTACTTGCAGTCCATTGAAAGCCATTGGAGGGGTTTAGGCAGAGTTAAAGCAGATCTCTGTGACTGCTGAGTGATGAATAAATTGGTTGTGCCAAGACAGGAGCGGGGAGATCATTCAGAAGTGGTTGTAGTTTACCAGGCAGCAACTACAGATGTTGGTGACTCAGGTCAGAGTAGGGGATGTAGAGATGGATGGATTTAAGATATATTTTTGACAATTAAACTTACACTTTTAAAATTCCAAATAAAAGAAGAATCAAGAATGAATGACTGTAAAATATTTGGGCTTAGTAAATACATAATATCCATACTCTAATTTTTAGATGGATAAATTAAATTCTACCTCATAACAATAAAAAGGTTCTCATAATTGAAGGACTAATTATTTTTCTGATTAACCTTCCCACAGTGATATATTATGACATAGTTCCCTACATTTAGAGTTCCTGGAACTATACAAGGAAAAACATAAGGAAGCAAAGCATATGAGAGTCACACCTACTATTACTATTTACTGGCCATCTATTGCCTTTATAACTTGTCATGCCCCTTCTTCTCAGGATCTTTTGTTAAGTTACTTTATTATATATGATTTACATGCCCCCCAAAACTGCAAGCTTTTAAAGTGTACAATTCAACTAATTTTAATAGACCAATACATCCATAAAAGCACCACCACACACAATGTATGAATTATTTTAATTAACCCCAAGTTTCTTGTGCTTCTTTGCACATTAAGATCCCACAAGAAAATGTTGTATGTATATAGTCACATGTATTTTTTTTAAATTCAGAGAAAAAATAATATTTTAAATTTACCCAGATATTTATCATTTATAATGATTTTTTCTTTCTTCCTTAATATATGAATTTTTCTCTACTACCTACTTTTTCTTCATCCTCAGAACTTTCTTTCAGCATCTCTCCTGGTGCATGTACAAGGACAATACATTTTCTTAGTTTTCTGTTATCTGAAACATGTACTATTTTGCCTTCACTTATGAGGGATTTTTTGCTGGATATGAAATTCTGGGTTGTCAATTATTTTCTCTTTCAGTACTTAATTTTCCCACCTTTCCAATTTATAAATATTTTTAAAGATTTTCCATGAACTTGAATTGTGTTCCCGTCTGTGTGATGTATTGTTGTTCTTTGTTCCACTTACTTTCATGATTTTCTCTTTATCTCTGGATTTCAACCATCTGATGAGGATGAGCTCAGGTGTGACTTTCTTCATATTTCTTCTGATAGGTGGTGCCAACCTTCTTGAACCTGTGAAACACTGACTTTCACAAAACTTGAGAAGTTTATCCATTATTTCTTCACATTTTTTCCTACCACTTCTCTCTGCCTTTTTCTTCTGAGAGTCTGATTATAAATATTAGAAATTTTCATACACTTTTACAAGATTTCTGAGGCTCGGTTCTTTCTTTTTAAATTATGTTTTCTCTTTTTAAAAATTGTGTAATTTATATTAATCCATATTAAATTTTACTAACTCTTCTTTATATGATTTCCATTCTGCTATTAAGCCAATTTAAAAAAATTAGATATTGGGTTTTTTAGTTATACAATTTCTACCTGGTTATTTTTCATATATTCTGTTTCTGGGGTATGATTTTTCTCTTTTCTTTTATTATAAGCAGTTAAAAGAAAGAAATCCTTAAGCATAGTTGTATCAGCTGTTTAAAAATCCTTATCTGATAATTTCAACATCCAGCTCATCTCAGGATTGGTCTTTGTTGACTGTATTTCCCCTTGAGACTGACTTTTCTGGTTCTTTACATCATATTCTGTTCAGTGTGATTATTGTCTTTGATACCTAGAGTTGTTATATATCTTTGGTGAATTTTGATTTCTTTTGTGATTTAGTAGGCAATTAATTTGATTAATTTGATTAGCTGCAACAAGTTGCAGCTCAAAACTCCATTCACTTCCCTAAGTTATGTCCTACTCCCCAGAACATGTGAATATGTCAGGTTACACGGCAAAGGGGAACTAAAGTTGCAAACAGTATTAAGGTTGCTAATCAGCTGACCTTAAATCAGAGATTAGCCTGGATCATGTGGACAGGCCTAAGGTAATCGTAAGAAACCTTAAAACTGGAAGAAGCAGTCAGAAAGGGTGATGTGACAATGGGGGCAATGTTGGAGACCTGCTATGCTGCTGGCTTCAAAGATAAAGGGAGAGGGTCACAAACCAGCAAATCTGGGCAGTGTTTGAGGCCGGAAAGGCAAGGTGATAGATTCTTCCTGAGAGCCTCCAGAAAAGAATTCCATACTGCTGACACCCGGATTTTAACCTAGTGAGAGTTATTTTGAATTTGTGACCCACAGAACTCTAAGATGATACATTTGTGTTGTTTTAAGCCACTAAATTTGTGGTAATTTGTTAGAGTTGCAATGAAAAAAATACAAATTTTCCTTCCCCAAAATTTGAAAACCAGCTCCAGAGAAAAATAACATTGCTGTTTAGTCAAGTGAATGGTTGATTTTGTAATTGTGCAAGAAGTATTTTAAACTGAAATTATAATTAAGGAGTATCATTTCTCATACTCACTGGGGTAAGATTATGGAGACATAGTCGAGCCAAATTCCCCCAGGCCTAACCTTCTAATTCCCCCCTCATGGTTCTCTTGCATAGCTCCTATGTCTTAAACATGGGGCTGGCTCAGAGCATGAAGTTTCATAAGTGAGTCCTGGCTAAGTTCTTTGTCTCTTTTTCCAGTAGCCCAAATATCAATGTTGACACCTTAAAAGGTACACAATTCTATAAATTATAGACAATTTCCTGTTTCAGACTCTTTTTTAAAATATAAATACATGATTCGAACAATTTTTTTTCTGCAAACAAGAAAAAATTGGAATAATGCATGACATTCATATTAAACATTATTCATCAGCACTGAATGAGAATTGCAAACGCTGAGAGACAACCAGCGTTTATCTATCACATATGTTCAAGGCGATCATCTTTAACATCTATGTGATATCTCTCACATATGTTGAAACTTTAAAGACAGTTGCTGCGAAAGTTTTGAAATATTTCCTTTACACCAGTGAGAATAAAAATATCAGAAGGAAGAGAAGAAATATATAGATAATACAGCAATAATGCAGTTTAGTATGAAAAGAGAGTTGTTTATTTTCTAGTACTGGTTATAATTATCTCTGAGGTTCTATTTAGTATTTTATATATAATTACCTTTCTAGTAGGTTGGGTGCAAAATAATTAGTGTTTGTTGTTGTTGTTTTTTTTTTTTTTTTTTTTTTTTTTGAGATGGAGTTTCACTCTTGTTGCCCAGGCTGGAGTGCAATGGCGCAATCTCGGCTCACTACAACTTCTTCCTCCCAGGTTCAAGCAATTCTCCTGCCTCAGCCTCCCAAGTAGCTGGGATTACAGGCACACGCCTCCACACCCAGCTAATTTTTGTATTTTTAGTAGAGATGGGGCTTTGCCATGTTGGCCAGGCTGGTCTCAAACTCCTGACCTCAGGTGATCAACCCACCTCAGCCTCCCAAAGTGCTGGGATTATAGACATGAGCCACCGCACCCGGCCACGTAATAAATTTCAATGGCAAAACTGCAATTACTTTTGCACCAACCTAATATAAGACAGTTTACATTTTAAAATTACCTTCAGTGTGCTTTGCTAGTTTTTCTTCTTCTATACTACTATGTCATAATATGCCTCACACATTCTCTTGAGTATCTTTATTTTCTGGTCAGAATCATTCCATAGAGAGAAGAAAGGCTTAGAGCATCCTTGCAACCACATTATCTAACTATAAATCTCTGCCCCTTGTAACTGAGGGACATTCTGTAGGATGAAACCTCAACAAGCCCCGTATACTAGAAAAAGACAGTAACTGTCAAGGACACCTGTTTTTTAGTGTGCAGTATCTGTGAACAAGAACAGCTGGTAACTCTGGATCTCATGGGTGCTAAGTCACTTTTCAGCCTGATGTTAATAAACAATCACCTCAAACTAAATGATAACAATGGTGTTCCATGGACAGTTCTTGACTTAATAAATAAAAGCTCACAAATCTGCCTTGGAAAGGTTACCTTATGGCTTCAAAAATCTAATCTGAGTAGCTTAAAAACAGAGCTTTAACAGAAGGTAACCTTAAACACAACACCAGGGCCTGTGCAAGATCTCTACAGAGAGGTTTTTCTTTGTTTTGAGAATTTTTCCTGCTCATTCCAAGCCTATGGGAATTTTTCAAATCAGGCTTTATTTAGTACTTCTCCATAATTCCCTGTAAATGAGAATGATAAATTTAGTGATAGAAATTGTTCATATTTGGGGTGACTGGAAAAGGATCAAGTTCTTAAAAAAATGGCAGTAAGTTCTTTCACATAGATGTATCTTTCACTGACTTCTATGCCATAGTACCACTGATATTCACATTTTTCATAACGCAATATCTGATTTTCATATTTCTACCTATTAGCATTTTTGACTTATTTACAAACATCAGTAAGAAGCCAGAAATAGTCACACATTTACTAAGGAATAGGCCAACTATTTTTATTCTAAGTAATAGTGAGAGAATCAAAACTCACATTTCTAAACTTCACTGGAGTAATGATTAAAACTCACTGTTAATTATTGTGCATGTTTTGCAAGTTGAAAACTTCAGAGACGAAGTACAAATTAATGTGAACATTTATCTCCCCCGCCTAGAATTCCACTGTTACAGAGGCAGGGATTTCACTTGATTGGTTCATTGCTGTATTCCTAGCATTTAGCATACTACCTGACTCAGAGTATGATCTAATAAATATTAGTTTAATAACTCAAGAAATTAAGAAGAATCTGACAGAAACAAATAAGTCTATTAAAAAAATCAGTTGCACTTAAATTTAATGTAGATATTATTTATTCCTGAAAACCTCATGCCTTGATAAAGTAAAAATATAGTCTTGGAGCCTTGAATGGGGATTTCTGTATTTAATGTCTCCCTGGATTGCACTACTGTTCACAAGGAGAGGGTACCTTTCAAATGTATCATCTTGTCTTTCATATCCTCAGCATTTGTCAAGCCTATGTATGTGGGACAGGAATGAAAATGTGGATAGTATGTTTCTGTGTGTGCATAAACTCATGTATATGCATATGTGTGTTCTGTGCCTAGATGTTTTCTCACCTGCAGATCCACAAGATAAGCTCTGAAAGATTTTAGGAGTATGGTCAGATACACAGGGTTTCATCTATGCTCTTGGCCAGGAGAGGGAGCTGTCACCTGCTAACTACAGCATGACTAGGCGCAAACTCTTTCTGTGAAGATCCACACCTCAATGGTAGCTTTTACCTAAATACAAACTATACATTTCGTTTTCTTTATTTTTATTTTATTATTATTATTATTATTTTGAGAGAGTTTCGCTCTTGTTGCCCAGGCTGGAGTGTAACGGAGCGATCTCAGCTCACTGCAACCTCTGCCTCCCAGGTTCAAACGATTCTCCTGCCTCAGCCTCCTGAGCAGCTAGGATTATAGGCACCCGCCACCATGCCCAGCTAATTTTTTGTATTTTTAGTAGAGATGGGGCTTCACCATGTTGGCCAAGCTGGTCTTGAACTCCTGACCTCAGGTGATCCGCCCGCCTCAGCCTCCCAAAGTGCTGGGATTACAGGCGTGAGCCACGGCACCTGGCCCCCAAACTATAGATTTTGATTGTCAAATACGTCAGTACGTCAATCAAACAAATGAAAACCTAATAAAGTATAACATAAGACCTATTGTGACACATATTATAACTTTTTAACATACAATTTTTTATAGTGGTAGATAATAAGTTGGGTCAATGGTAAATTATTAACAGTTAAGTACTATAGCATTAATAATGGTAGAAAATGTTTATCACTGTTCACCTTCTCTTTTCTCATAAACTCCATCTGCTTGGTTATTTGTGTTTATGTTGCATTTGGTGCATGTCTTGTCATTTGCAAAAAAAGAGTAAAACAGAAAAAAAGTAGAAGATGAAATGCTCATATGACTATATAAACAAACTTTTGAAGATGTAACACAGTTTTCAGGGTTCACCTCAAAAATTTTCATCTACTACATATAGGTTCTGCATTAAACATTTATTAGACATTATCTTGTATAATTCTAAAAAATTATCTTCACAATTGGTCTTATAAATCCAATTAGCAGATGAGGAAATAACTACTGAGAGAAAATAGGTGACTTTGGCCAGATGCGGTGGCTCATGCCTGTAATCCCAGCACTTTGGGAGGCCGAGGTGGACGGATCACGCGGTCAGGAGATCGAGACCATCCTGGCTAACACGGTGAAACCCCGTCTCTACTAAAAATACAAAAAATTAGCCAGGCGTGGTGGCTGGCGCCTGTAGTCCCAGCTACTCGGGAGGCTGAGGCAGGAGAATGACGTGAACCCGGGAGGCGGAGCTTGCAGTGAGCCGTTATGGCACCACTGCACTCCAGCCTGGGCGACAGAGCGAGACTCCGTCACACACACACACACACACACACACACACACACACACACACACACACACACATACACACACACACACGAGAAAATAGGTGACCTTGTAAGGATCATACTACTCAGTGGTTAATTTGACATTTGAACTTTGATCATTTGACTCTAATTCCCATATGATTATCTCTTCTTCTAAATTACTCTTCTGATCAGCTGTTTACCAAATCTCTAGTACATGCCAAATATGAGATCATTTCTTTTCCTCATTCCCATGGTGAGCACTTGAGAACAAAATCTTACTCGATCTCATAGCAATCACTGTATGCTAAAGGCGCTGATGTTATTCAAATAATTTATTATCATTATGTTAGGAAGTCTAAGAAGAGCTTATTGTTCTGCCCTGATCTGGTTTGGCCTGCCTTACAGCAGAATATTCTGGAAACCTGAGGTGGCCAGTGGCTTTGTCACTTCTCTGGAATATTGAGAAACCCACAAAGACTAAGAGGTTGGTTCATTAAGAACCTGACTAGGGAACAATAAACACAACCTGTCCATATATCACCACAGTGGCTTTGTTAATGATATTGATTCTACATTTACTACAATGACTAACACAATTATAATGCCTCATGTTTGCATTTCAAGTAATAAGGAAAGAAGTCTTAAATCCAAACCTTTTACTAATCAAGATTGCTATTCATAAGTGTTATTCGAAAGCTAAGTTAGATGGTATTTGTCAGCATGTTTTCAAAATAGAAGGTGAGTTACTGAATAATTGTATTTATTTATTTATTTGTTTGTTTGTTTGTTTGTTTATTTATTTTGAGGCAGAGTCTGGCTCTGTAGCCCAGGCTGGAGTGCATTGGCGCGATATTGGCTCACTGCAAGCTCCGCCTCCTGGGTTCACGCCATTCTACTGCTTCAGCCTCCCGCGTAGCTGGACTACAGGTACCCGCCACCATGCCCGGCTAATTTTTTATATTTTTTTTAGTAGAGACGGGGTTTCACCGTGTTAGCCAGGATGGTCTTGATCTCTCCTGACCTCGTGATCCACCCGCCTCAACCTCCCAAAGTGCTGGGATTACAGGCATGAGCCGCCGCGCCCTGCCTACTGAATAATTTCATTTAATTCTTGAAAATTGCATACGAAATACATTTTAATAAGAAACATGAAGCAGAAGCTTAAGTCTTGTTTAAATGGGGTCATTCTTCATAAATTTACGTACGTGTGTGTATCTATGTAATTGCCAAAGGCTCATTATTTTATAGCAAACTTATCTTAAAAGATTCTATTATCTATATTGACAACTCTTACACTTTGATTTGTTTATAATAGGTGAATTCTCAGTCTAGCTTTAGCATGTAATTTCAAAATAAATACTATTTAGATTTTGTTCAACAATTCTTGCTTAACCTGATGTATCTTACAAACAGGTTGTATGACCAGTTTCTTAAGGATAGTTGAATATTATATTAATATTATTCTTTGTTTAAAATAGCAAAAATACTTAATCTCTACCCCCATCCCCCCATGGCTGGATTGTTGACTTCTTCTTTGATTGGTGGTTTAATACAGAATGAGAGACTGGGAATTGAAAGAATGAAAACTTAACACATTCGGTCCACAATGCTTTGAGTCCCCAGGTGAGGTTTGATTTCTGTAGTTCTTAAAATTCCTAAGATCCACATAGACAGTGTAGCACATTGTCTAATAGTACAGAATCCAGAGCCATATGGCTTGGGTTCAAATTCCATTTCCAACACTTACTAACTGTGGGACCTTGGGCAGGTTGCTTAAAGTCTCTGTATGCTCACCTATGAAATGGGAATAAAAACAGCACCAATTTCATAGGACTGATAAGCATAAGTAAATTAATATGAATAAGACACCTAGAAGTTGGCCTGACAAAATAAGAGCTGTATTTGGTACCTTCTGTTATTATCTAAACAGACTCAAATATTTAGATCTTTGTAAAATCCTGAGCAGCTCATATATTCATTCAGCATTTTTTTCTCTGAGCCTGTGTTATACGACGGGTGGTACTTTAGATTCAAGCACTACATCCATGAACAGAACTACAATTCCTGCTTCAATTATTTCCTCATATAAATATGCTGTAACTGTAGCCTCCTCAAAATTCCAACTGATCAAAAATATTGTCTATTTCAAGATTTTTGCTTTTCAATTTTAGTAACAAATATCTAGTTAAAGAAACTCATTTATTTACACCTCCAAACCCAATTCTCTTTGTCTCCTTTCATACTGTTGTTACATTTAGTGCAGTGCCTAACATATACTAAGTATATATGAAAAATATGAATAAGTAGTCAAAATGGAAAATATTCCAACCCCAGTCATTATTCAATGATTTTCAGATACATTCTTGCCTGTCAATTCTAAAATTAAAAAATTCTAAACAGGTAACATTAATTTAGGATATATTCAAAATCTCTTGTGGAATAAATATATTCTTCACTTTTGGGGATGGTTACTAGGTTGAAAAAAGTTGTCTATCTTTTATCCAAGTGTCACTCAACTGCTATTATAGGAATATTTGGAATACCATGAATCTGGACTGCATCCCTCAAAACAACACTATGATATATCTTTGTTATTGAGCTTGTTTTTTCATATTTACCAAATGCTTGCAAGGACAGACTCTTGTTTATAGTATTTTCACAGATTTCTGGGATGAATTTTATGTTATTTCTAAGATAGATGTCACTTAATTCAATAGGTAAATGTTCAAAAACTGCCTATATTCCTAAAAGGTATGAATGTATTTTTGTGCATTTGTTTCTACACAAATCAGAAAAAATTAAAACAAAATACATTTGCTGGACCCATTTCTTTCATGGAGAGCATATTTACCTTGGTGATGTAAGATGTAGCTAAAGTATATGGATCAGAGGGCTGCTTTGCTGGGAACACTTTCAGCTTGCTGGCCTCTGGTCATCTTCGTTACTACTCCCAAGTTGTTTTCACTGGCCATTGTTGACATAAAGGCAGAATAAAATAAACATAAGAATAGTATTATATTTCTTGGTTTTCTGAGAAGCATGTTTTGTGAAGAGAAATATATATATATATATATGAAGTTACATATATATAGTGTGTTATATGTATAATGAACATCTACATAACTAAATTACATTAACATTTTCTATTTTAGCTTTTTTGCTTCATCTTCATCAGGATTTCTATCAGCTATTGCTCAAATAAATAATACCTACATTTGATAAAGGATGTGTTCAGGAATGAGATTGCTCTACAGTATTCCCCCCTCATCTGTAGTTTTGCTTTCACGGTTTCAGTTACCTGTAATCAACTGTGGTCCAAAAATATTAAATGGAAAAATCCGGAAGTAAACAATTCATGATTTAAGTTGCATGCTGTTCTGAGTAGCGTGATGAAATCTTGAGCTGTCCTGCACCCTCTGTCTTGCCCGTTCCCTAGTCCAGAGTACCCATACTGCAGAGCTGCAGGCACGCCCAGCCATTAGTTCTTGACTTAAGGAAAGGAAAATTGCAGGCTGAGGTTGTTAAGATCTATGGTAAGAATGCATCTTCTATCCTGGAAATCTCAAAAAAGGAAAAAAGAAATTTGTGCTAGTTTTGTTGCCACACCTCAAACTGCAAAAGTTGCAGCTACGGAGTGAGAAGTACTTAGTTGAGATAGAAAACGCATTTAATTTGTGGGTGGAAGACATGCGTAGAAACGTGTCCTATTGATGGCAATAGAGTTTAGTTATATCCTTGGATTCAGATATCCATGGGCATCTTGAAACATATCCCCTACAGATAAAGAGAAGCTATTGTATATTCCTTCCATGCAATCTTTCTTGTCAGGTTTTTATATCAGGGTTATACTGGCCTCATAAAATGAGTTGGAATGTATTGCTTCTTCTTCTAATCCATGGAAGAGTTTTGGAGAATTATTGCTCATTGTCTCTTCAAATACTGCCTATTGCTTATATTGTTTCTTATTGCCCTGGATCAGATATATTTTGTATATTGAGCTTTTTTTCCATTTGCCATCCTCTCATAAGCATATTTACTTCTTAATACATTCTTTATACATTTTAATGACCTCAAAGTTTTTTCTATTATATATAATGCTTCAATAAGGAGATACATATAATTAATTTTTCATGCTTTTTCACTATTCTCTTAGGATACATTCAAAAGGTTGGGAAGAAAAGAATAATGGTTAAATACAAAGGCTTTGAAGTATTAAAACCTGATATCCTTTCCTAGTGCTACACCATTCAATCAGTTTGATTTTAATCAAATGATTACCCCTCTCAGGACACATTTTCTTCATTTGTAAATTGTTGAAGGTAATACCTACCGCTTAGGGGGTTTGTGACTTAATGGGCTCATGTAAAATTAATATATCACCAGATATTTATTAAGCCACCCAATACAAAGTAGCTACAGTTATTATCCTCCTCATCATTATGGAAAAAAAGTTTATTTTGTTTGCTTAATATAACAGATATAAACATACCTCTTTGTATCAGATTTATTCTTATTCTTAACACTTTTACATGACATCAATTCCTACCACCTCCAGGTTTTATCAATATAGCACAAAAACTATTTTTTGAATACTTATTGTTATGATAAGCAAATAGAAACACGTTCTTTTTAAAAATTTTTTTAGAGACAAGTCTTACTCTGTTGCCCAGGCTGAAGCACAATGGTGCAATCGCAGCTCACTGCAGTTTCATGTTCCTGGGCTCAAGTAATCTTCCTGCCTTAGCCTCCTGAGTAGCTGGGACAATGGCGAGGCACCATGCCCAGCTAATTTTTTTTTTTGTATTTTTTTGTAGAGGCAGGGGTCTCCGTATATTCCCCAGGCTGGTCTTGAACTCCTCCTGACCTCAAGCAATCTTCTTGTCTTGGCCTCCCAAAATGTTGGGATCACAAGTATAATCCACCATGGCTTGCCTGAAACACATTCTTCAACGTTCTGTAATTAGTTAGTGGAATAGACTATTTGTATGTTATTTATCTTGGTATGGGTTGCCTTTTATCAAACTTGTTCTACCAGTTAATAAAAAACATTTGCATGTTATATAACAAAATACCTTTGTCCATAGTGGTATTATTTTCTTTGTATCTAATGAGCCAACTGAAAAAACTAAGTTTTCTGTTGATGCCAAATCTATTCATCCAGGGCGCTCCCAGCTCTTCAACTTCAAAAGGGATAGGTAAACTTGGGTGAAAAACATTCATGGGAATGTATTTTGAAGAGATCAAGGTGTAACCTCAAACCAACATTAAACTGAAAGAAGAACTCTGTGGTAAGAAGTCCCACGGAGTAAGGAAGATAAAAATACTGCTTTAATTACTACTTCCTCACTATGGCCCAGAATTTTAATCTCTCAGATGAACGCTGTTCATTATTGAACAGGTGCAGATTGGAGAAACTCTGCCAGAACAGTGCATAGAAAAAAAGCAATACTGCATTGCCTTATTTTAAACATGCCTGAAGGTGCATTTAGTTAGTAGACAGCATAGGTTATGTTGACTTTACTCTGTTTTGTTGGAAACGTCTCAAGTTTTTACATCTCTATCGTCCAGGTTGAAATATAAAAGGTTTCAGTCATGACCTAAATGAAGCTCAATCTGTGCATATAGAACGTCTATTTTCGATGTTAAATATCTTGGAATTATAAAATACACTGGCTACTACATATATTGCCAATAAAGTACTTGATGATACAACTTTCCCCTCTCTTTCTACCCAAGGGGCAGTCTCTTTTGAGAATCAAAAAGCCTGAGTTTTAGTGGTACAAATATATGCCAAATTGCTTTTATCAATACTGTTTCATGAAATAATTTTAGCTTAAAGAAGAGAGTGGATGGAAGGAATAAGTTATACTCCAGGGCCTGGATATATTCTTATTCCCAGGTTAATTTGAGTATTGAGAATATTTGAGTATTGAGAATACTCACATGGAAATCATAAAAAGCCAAAAACATAACCTCTGTGGAACACCTGTATAAACCAAACTTATATAGGTAACTTTGAACTACACAAGAGCTTTCTTCTGTCTTCTCCAGGCATGTTTCTCAGGCTACCTTCTCAGGGCTACCATGCTTCCCATGTCATCCTCTTCCTTGCTATGAGCTAAGAGGACCTTAAGGAGGACCTAAGAGGATGTCTTGTTTTCTTGCATCTCAAGGACCTGCCACTGTGAAATAGCAACACTTTTGAATCATGAAAAAAAGGCAAAGAAAGTAACAGAGATGCTAGGCCTGACCACAATGAGCTGCTGAACAAATGCCAACAGAGATCTATTTTCAGATGTCTTGTTATATATTAAAAATATCCCTCTATTTTTAAACTTTCTGTTACTTATTAGTGGGAGCATTCTTCACTGAAAAACATGTCCTGACTCCTGCTTGTTACTTTGAGATTTTTCATTAAGTTGATGACCAGGTTGGTCTATCATTGTCTGATATTTTCCTGTTGGCTTGGGCTAGCACACTGATGTCTGATTAAGTATATTTTTCTAGAAAATTAAAATATTTGTGAACAATTAGAACAATCTATCAAACTGGTCACTCTTTGGCCCATTTCAGCAATTTTTTTTTTTTTTTACTTTCAGAAAACTACCTCTTAATGGGGGGGGGGGGAGAGAGAGAGAGAGAGAGAGATTCTTTAACCTTTACTGAATCCTCTCCAAAAGAAGACTTCCATTCATACAAATAAAAACCCAATCATCATAAGATGGCAGGTTAGTACCAATCCCATTCCTCAATTTCTAAAATCTTTCCAAATCTCTTCCTTCAACCCAGCCCAGTCTTTTCCCTCTCTCTTGTCTTTGCGCTGCTACCCTTCCTTTGTTACAAATAATTCCCGGCTCTGAGCAGTGAAAATCAATCCGGTGGATTTCAGCTGACAGGTATTACTTTTCCCTTCCTCACTCACTACTCCAGGCCATACAAACAAGAAAAAAATTCTCACATGTGAGTAATGTGAGAAGTTCTCAGTATTCATCTGTCATTTTTCTTGTATTATAGCAAGGGATAATGTGTTTAAAAGAATACTGTATTTAAAAGCAAGTGTTAAAGAACTATAAATAAGAAAGAAATATTATTATCACTTTATTGCATGACTCTGGTTTTTCATATTCCAAAAGATACCTTTAAGACTTATGTTGCTTTGGGTGTTGAAAATTCCTAGGTTTGTAATAGTCTTATAAATTTAGAGCAGCACTTGAATATTTTGTTTGCTGCTACTGGTTTTGAAGTATTTGACAGCTCAGCGTTTCTGTCTCTGCTAATCTATGCTTAGCTCTAGCTAACTGCCTATTCCCTCTGATTCATTGCATGAAAGAGAAACAGTGGCTTTCTTAGTCATAAACCTGACTTCATATATCTTGACTGAAACTAAGGGATTCAAGATTCACAGCAAAATTATAAATGTAATTCATGGTTTCTCTGACTGCACTTTTCCCAGTCATGAGGTTCGGCCCTCACAGAGGCAAGGATATTTATCTTCCTTTAAGTATTTTCAAACCATGTACTAGTTCTATTTAAACTAAAATCTGCAGGCCTATTAAAATCATTTTAGAGCCTTGTTTCTTCTAGGAATATCTAGTATGGATTGTTTCCAGTTTTAGAAATCAGGCCCTTTCTACTTCTGGACTATTTGAATACACATCTGAAGCAAACACATTAAAACATACTAACAGTATCTTTTATGTAGCAATGAGACAATGAATCAATAATTTATGCCATCTACTTCATGCTCAATAGAAAATATTTGAAATTATTTTCTATATGGCAGAATTTTACAATTGGGAAGATCTTCTTTAATAAAAAAACGTGATGGATGAAAGTTTATTCTGTACTGTGAAAAAATGGTCACTCAGGTCTATTAGGAAAACACCTATTGACCACGGGGTAAAAATAACCTCAGCAGGGTTTTTGTAGATTCTAAAGGAAAAGAGGAGAAAATGATTAGGAGTAAGATCAAGTCTGTTGTTGGGAAAATTAGCTGTTATGTTGAAAATGTACTGCAACTTTTAAATCGGATAGACACATTTCTAACCATGTAATCTCATTCTTATTCATGTAATCATGTAATGCTCATACCTGGGTTGTAATGCCTTTTTTTTTAAACCATGGTTGGATTCTAGGAAACTTAGATCTCCAGAACATCCTCCATAGGAGAGCTTAGCTCTGAAGCACTCATCTTCACTAGGATATCAGCAAAGACAGATGAATTATGCTATGGAAACAAATCTCAACACTCAGGGCTTATTGCATACAAATTTACTCCTCTCTTGCCCACACAAAGTCATTTGTGGTTCAAGTAACTCTCTAGTACAGCTTCCTTCCAAACAGTGACTTGGAGATCCAGGTCCTTTTCTTTTTTTTCTTTTTAAATCTTCTAGCATTATCTTTTGGGACTGCAGTGATCACCATGGCAAGGGAAGAGAAATAACTCACACTGTCTCTTAAATGCCTCATCTCATAGGTGATATACTATTGCTGTTCATATCCCATTGGTCAGGGTAGTCTTATTGTCCCAAAATAACTACATGGAGACTGGGAAATGTGGAAAAGCACACAGGGATATTTGGTGAGTTCTAAGGTTTGTACCTCAGTCCACTTGCCCCTCTACATCCTCACCTGGGAAGAGTCCAGACACACCTCCCTTGACACAATTCCTAGCTCCCTCTTCTCTCAACACAACTCTTAAACCAACCCTTGCTGACAGTGGTGCTACAAGAGCTCTACCTTGATACCTGTGGTACAGGGGAAAGGGAGCTGTTCTTGAGAGCTACCAAATCACAGCTGACTTTGAGTGAACAAGATATAAAGCTTTATATATTAAGCTGGTGAGATTTCAGGGTTCATTTCACTACCACAATATAATCTATCTTATCCTGAATAATATAATTGAGTAGAAAATGTCTTCTTTCTTGTGTTGCCTCTCTAAATCACCAACTTTGCTATACATTCTACCATTTGTATCCTTGAATCATCCCTCAGATTTGCTAGAAACTTTTACAGCAATCTTGGCTCTGTACTGATTCACAGCTTTGTCCTGGCTCTTCCTAGTTTGATGCTTTCTCCTGCCTCTTCTCAGTTCAATGCTTTCTGATATTTTTATTTTTCTATAGGAACATGTTTTCTTGTTGCCAAAGAGAAGCAGGAAAATATTGATCTGTAGGCAACTCTCAGTAATTAGGACTATAATTAGATCTCATCAAAACTGTTCATGCTAGATAAATTTGATGACACTGGAAAGTTTATGCCTGATTAGATTATTTAATTTCTCTAGTATTATTGCTGTTACTGAGAACTCATAAGCAGAAATTCTTATGAAGGCAAAATAATATATTTAAAGCCATGCTTTTGAAGGTGTGTTAAAACCTCAAAGATTACCTTTTAAAAACCATGAGCATTAAATACCAGGATTCATGTATATTTTGGATTAAAGTTTCATCTTACCAAGCAATTAATCATAGCTTACCCTGTCTGTATTCTCTATTGCTTTTAATTCTTTTAGTCACACAGGGTGGGAAAATTTTTGTTTCACCAGGAACAATTCCAGGCAAGGGAGCACCAGGGGAAGTGACTACTTGTGTCATGCCTCTGATGACAAATCTTTTTAGGTAACCTTCAGCTCCTTCAGAGAGTCATAGAATTTCTTGGAGATACAAAGTTTTTGTAAGCATATTATTTTTTCATTATGTGAAAAGAAAAATAACTAAATGTTTAAGTTGGGGACTGCTCTCAGAAATAAACAATATGATTTTAACCATATTTTGAATATTTTGTATTCATTTCAATAAATAAATGTAGAGGTCTTAATATGTTCAAATTATTACGTTAGGCCCTTTGGGGATTGGGGATGATCAGATAGTAACTTAGGCCTTTCCTTTCATGTACCAACATTCTTAAACTACATTTGAAAACAGAGTTACAGTTACAAGATCACCTTCATCAGAGCCAATAGCTAAAACAATAGAAATTATATTGTAAAAATAGGAAATTTTAAGTTAAGATTTCCCTCATAGTAGAAAACATACGTTTTACAAACTATGTCATCACTGGAATATGATAAAATGATACAGCAGTTCCTTCCCACATTTTCATATGAATCATTCATATAACATAACCTTTCTCCCAGTCTTCTAGTTGCAGGTCAGGGCAAGGGTGCCCTTTCTCACTCTGGAAACTGCTTGATCATTGGAGCAGCACCTTAAGCTGAATGACTCAGGATTGCCTAGGGGATTCGAGGATTAGACAGCTTAAATGTATGCTGGTTAATTCTTGATTTGAGTTATTCCAATTGTTGGTTTTCATTAATGGGTAGGAAAATCTTTTTCTGGAAACTTTTCAACCCAGTAATGTGAGCTTCAAGATCCTGATAATATGAGTGGATTTTCTAGCACCTACATTAAACTCAGATTGCACAATCAAGTTTTCACTTGAATGTAAATGAACCCAGAGACAATGTTGAGTAGACGGAGCCTATTTTTTCCAATGCATCACTACATATTTAACACTCTGATAAAACTGCTGGATTTCTTTCTCATATCAATATATATCAAACCAGTGTGTTATATGTATTACAAGATTCAATGTGCTCCATGTTCCTCCATTATCCTTGATTTTCTTTTCAAATACTTACATCAAGAGGAGTTATTCATTTAGAAAGACCATCCTGGCTAACACGGTGAAACCCCGTCTCCACTAAAAATACAAAAAAAATTAGCCAGGCGTTGTGGCGGTCGCCTGTAGTCCCAGCTACTCGGGAGGCTGAGGCAGGAGAATGGCGTGAACCCAGGAGGCGGAGCTGGCAGTGAGCCGAGATCGCGCCACTGCACTCCAGCCTGGGCGACAGAGCGAGGTTCCATCTCAAGAAAAAAAAAAAATTTTGAAACACTCTGAAAAGATCTAATGAAATTGCAGGTGGGGTAGATGTACAATATTTAGGGTCAAATAAACAGCCTTCTTTGGCAGAATGATTTTAAAATTTTTTTCATGGCTGAAACACCATGATTCATAAATATACTAAATAGAAATACCTTTAGTGAAAAGAACATTGAGCTTCATGGGCTATGACTTAGGTTAATTGAAGTATCATCCAGGATTCCAGCAGAATAAGGAATGGCATACTCAAACAGGATAATTGATGAGATTTCTGTAGAGAGAATTTCTTAAAGGTATGGGATGGGGTTTTTCCAAAAACAATGAAGAACAGTACTGTGTCCAAGGACTAGTGCTAGCAAGGAGCTATTACTAACCTTAGGCCGGAAAGACCAGAGAAAGAACAGTTATCATAGCCCAGAGAGAGCAGCTATATGGAGAAGGCCATTCAACTAAAATCTCCAAATCTCCTGCTTGTGCCTTCCTTTGGCCAAACTCAACAGGAGGTTAGAGAGAAAGGAAGCCATCAAGGTAGCCCCTAAATATCAATTCTCCAGAATACACAGCAGGGTAAAAAATTGTGTAGAGTCAATTTGAGAAAGGAGGAAAAACAGAAACATCTAGCAAATTATACACTTAAAACAGTTAAATGGCATGGTTGATTTTTGGCTGACTAAGCTGGACTCTGTATGCCCCTCTTATCAGACAGCATTTCTTCTCTTCTTGTTTACCCATAGGCTCATACATCCGACATTGTTTTCATTTACTGATATATGTGAATGCTTTCTTGGGGAAGAAGAAACATATTTTGGAGGTTGGCAGGAGGACCTTAAGTAGTAAAACAAATCAAAGTTGGAATAATGTCTATCTCTTACACGGTTCACTGGATTCATTTTGAGACAACATGGAGAAGTCAGTAAGATACAGTGAGAAACCAGGGGACGAATATAAAGAGATTTCAGAGCCCACGTGTAAAAATGAGGAGTTGAGGTAGACTGTTTTCCCTATCTCTGTATGGAATCCAGGAATATTTTGGCAAATCCAAGACTGGAAGCTACGAAAGCATCTGGAAACAATACTATTGGCACAACTATTGAACTCATGATGATGAATGGCAATGGTAAGGCTTTCTCAAAGGTCTTCATGAATAGTAGAATTAAACCACAAATGAGACCTGGTGGAAAGAAACACCAGGACAGACATGGTGGCATGTTGGTAATATTTAACAACCCCTCACCAAGGTTGGGGAAAAGCCCTAGCTTGTCATGTTTTCTACGACAGCCAATTTCAAGTTACCAATGATCACTGAGCTTGGATTTGGGGATTTGGGAAGAAATGTGCACAATTGGATCTGCTGAGCTGCTAGGAAGCCACTCTAGCACAGTACTGGCTACAGGCCCCATATCCTTATTGTAGCCGAAAACTGACTTCGAGTACATATGAGATGCTTTTTAAGTGACCATGCACTTTCATGGGCATTACTTTCTACCAGTCAAGTGGTGGTTGTTGTCACGACTTAGCAATAAAAATAATATACTACTTAATCAATTTCCCAGTTGTCTCATATCAATCTGATCTGAGGTATTTGGGCAACTTAAATTATATGTCATAATTCTAAGAATTTATAAAGTTATGCTGATGGCCTTTATGTGTAAAATAAAAAAGAATACAAATGGGATGGAGCAATACAGTGTCTAACACAAGGTCATATGGACCCTGTATATTTATTTCTTTTGCTACTTTGCAACCACCAATATTTCTCCTGCTTTGACTTGGGTTGTTTCCCTTTTGAGTTTGCTTTAGTGACTCTGTCTTCCTTACTTAACATAATTGTTTCCTTAACTCCTCCGGAATTTTTTTCAAGGTAGTGGGTGACTGTTCATGCCTGGTTTGACTCAACAGTGGCTTCTGAATTTGCATAAGTAAGGGAATATGAATTGTTCTAGCTCCATTTTCTCTTTCCTGGTTGTAACATTCTCAGCTTTGAATAGACTCATACCTGCCTTTGTATCCCCTCAGATTATTGCCAGTCAGTTGTGCCCTCTGATTCTGCCACCTGACAGGTTCTTGAAACTTGCTGGCAGTCTACTTCAGGTTACGTAGATTATGACACATCCTACTGAGAAATTAAATTGCTGCAAAATACTAAACCAGCGACATCTATTTCAAAAGCTCTACGTAGGTAAAGTGTGTCTTTTTCACAACTCTACATCCACCTTCAGTGTCATTTTACTATTTATTGTCTGTTCTGTGTTCTATAATATAGCAAACAAGCAAGTGCATGTCTCTTGAATCAGATGTAATAAAGCTATCATCAGGAAGACTAGGAATATCAACTCTAGTGGGTTTCTACTGGGGGAATACAAGGGGTTGGGAGATATTTTGGAACAGGGTTAATCACCTTGTTTTCCAGCAATCATATCAAAACTTAAGTCACATCTACCTGGTTAAAAAAACAGTTTTGTAGTAATTTATTTTTGTATTTGGTGTTGAAACTTCTAATGTTTCTGAAGAATTTGAAAAATTAATTCCTGCATTTGGTCAACAAATATTGATTTAATGTAGAAACTTTAGGAATAAAAATACAAACCAGATACAGATTTTTCCTTCCAGGACAGTAGACTCTCCTAAGAGAAATACACCAGGTACACATGGAACAATGCTAGAAACTAGGATGTAAAAAGTCCTTTTACATAGAAAGGGCTATGAGAAAAGTAATAATAAAGATAAGAAAAGAGAAAAAAATCTTTTCAGGTAGGAGATTACAAGAAGACATTTGGAGGACTGGTGTGTCCATCTGTTTCTGTTGGGGGTGAAATAGTAAGTGGGGGCATTTCTCGTAGAATATAAATTTTGAGACACTTAAAAGAACAACGAACAAGTTGTTTTATCTGGAATACAAGAGTTATTACAAAGCATAACAGAAGGAACTGAATTAGAAAGGGACAGTGCATCTGGACAGTGGTATTCTTCAATAATTAAGGTGTGAACTCATTAAAGGTATTTGATCAGAAACCTGGATAATTCAGAATTATTCATGAGGACAATTTAATCTGGTGACAACACATAATTATAGGGAAGAGGGGAAAGGTAATATTAGAGAAGGGAAAACCTAACAGAAGGCTATTGCAAATATAACAAAGCAAAAGCAGTGGTATTCTAAATGATGATAAGCTCAGTGAGAATAGAGGGAGAGATGAGATAGAGAGGGATCAGTTATCAGCATTTATTGAGCATTTACTCTATGCTAGGCACTGTGCAGAGAATTCTGTATGGATTATCTCATTTTAACTTCAGAACAAGCTTATGAGGTAATGTGAAAGAAATAAAGCTTTGCATTTTGTTTACAGTCAGGAAACAGCCAAAGACTGCCTTTTACACTTTCATAAGATGAGCTGCTCCTGTGTGAACTGCTTTCCCTCATACAAGAGGCTACAGATTAGTTGGAAGATCAAATAAGATAAAAGAAAAAAGAACTCTGAACTTATTCATAAGTTGCCATTAATAAATAGTAAACTATATGAACTAACATTACTTCATACAGTAGACTGTTAAGATTTCAATACTTCTTTAAAAAAAACAATGATTTCTAGGTTTTAGAGTTAATACAAAATAATGGCCTCTTTGGCAACATGATTTGGTGCATCAGAGAGTCTTTATTATCTTTTTACATTGGATGTTAAAAAAGATGGAGAAAGAATCTTTAATTTATGATAAAGGACAAGAAGTGTTCTAATTTTATTTCTATTTCATCATGGCAACCAAGGCAATTTGTAGGACAAAACCTGAGTGAAGTATGTGTTTAGTTTTATAAGTTTGATTTATATCTATCTAAGGCTCCTGGCTCAGTCTGATTGTTATTTATTATTACTTTTCAATAAAAGCTAATTTTTAATCTCAAGAAAGAATATATATACACACATATATGTATATATATACACATATATACACACATATATGTATATATATACACATATATACACACATATATGTATATATATACATATATATACACACATATATGTATATATACACATATATATACACACATATATGTATATATATACATATATATACACACATATATGTATATATATACACATATATATACACACATATATGTATATATATACACATATATATACACACATATATGTATATATATACATATATATATATATATAGTGTTTGTGTGTGTGTGTGTGTATGGCTGTGATTTGAATGCCTCTTCTGAAACTCATGTTGACATTGAATTGCCATTGTGACAGTATTAAGAGGTAGAACTGTTATGAGGTGATTAGGTCAGGATGGCTCCACCCCATGAATGAATTAATGTCGTTATTGCAGGAGTGGGCTCATTATTGAGAGAGCGGGAATTTATAAAAGCCAGTTTGGTCCTCTCTTGCTTGCTCTCATGCTCTCTTGCCCTTCTGCCTTCCACCATGGGATGATGCAGCATGAGAGCCCTCACCAGATCCTGGCACCTTGCTCTTGGACTTTCCAGCCTCCAGAACTATGAACCAAACAAATTCTGTTCATTATAAATTACCTGGTTTGTGGGTATTCTATTACAGCAACATAAAATGGATAAAGACTATATATATATATATATATATATACACACACACACACACACACTCACAAATATATATTCATATTATATACTTAACTGTATTCAATATTATCATCTCAATTTTACAGGTTAAAAAATATTCTGAAGACTAGTTAGCTAAATAGCATACTCAAGGTTGTACAGTAAGTAAAAGATTCAGAAATTTAAGATAATTATTTACTTATTTATGAATATTTCAATTTATTTATGTATATTACACCATAAAAAAACCACCTTAATGAAGACAGGTACAGTTGACCCTTGAACAGCATGTGGGTTCGGAGTGCCAACCCTTTGTATAGTCAGAAATCTGAGTAGAACTTCTAACTCTCCAAAAACCTAACTGCTAAATAGCCTGCTGTTAACTGGAAGCCTTTCCAATAACATAAACTGTTGATTGACACATGTTTGTATGTTATATGTATATATACTGAATTTTTACAATAAAGTAAGCTAGAAAAAAATGTTATTAAGAAAATCATAAGGAAGAGAAGACATATTTCTTCTCAATGGAAGTGCAGCGTCATAAAGGCCTTCATCCTTCTCATCCTTAGGTTGAGTAGACTAAGGAGGAGAAGGAACAAGAAGGGTTAGGGTTGCTGTCTCAGGGGTGGCAGAGAAAGAGATAGACAGGTAGAATGGGAGGCAGGAGAGGCAGGCGCACTTGATGTTACTTTTACTGAAAAAAAAATTAATGTATTAAGTGGCCGTATGCAGTTCAAACCCATGCTGTTCAAGGATTAACTGTGTATGGACTGTTTTTCACTCCTATATTTTCAGTACCAAAAACATTTCCTGGCTAAATCGATATGGTTGCATAGATAAATGAAGGCAAGTAGTATGACCTCTGAATCACTATTCTCAGCCACTGAATACTGCAGCTTCTCTGGAGACACTCAGAGACTTGGATGGATGAGGAATAAGGGTGAGGTGCTGTAAGTCAGAGAAAACTAGGATGACACACACATGAGTAAGAACAGGTTTAAATGAGATAATATTACAATATTAGAATATATGCTGATTTGTGTGCTCAACAAATGTTTGCCTTTTCAGTTCACACCTTGTCCAACTTTGTAACAGTTATGGACTTTTGGGTTTTTTTCTCACAATAAGCCTATGTTCTGTAAGCATGAAGTTATTGTGTTTTAAGATTTTTAAAAAATTTTTACTTTAATTTCTAGGATACATGTGCTGAACGTGCAGGTTTGTTACATAGGTATACGTGTGCCATGGTGGTTTGCTGCACCTATCAACCCGTCATCTAGTTTTTAAGCCCTGCATGCATTAGATATTTGTCCTAATGCTCTCCCTCCCTTTCCCCCCACTCTTTTTACTATATGTGTTAATTGGAGATTGGCTGAATTGGAAAGTTAATATTTTTGTCTATATTTAGTTTCTAGGATCTAAATACTAATTCAGTTTTGTTTCCTGGGAATAAAATTGTCTCTTTATTGTATTATAACATGAGATTTTGATGTTTTAATTCGTAGATTTAAAAGTTAATTCACACTGGTTGTGAATAAAGCATTTGTGAAATTAACATCAGAATAGTTTCCCATACAAAATATAATGTCCATACAATATTTATTTAAAAGTTTATTTTAGCTCTGAAAAGGTGTTGAAGATTATTCTATTATAAGTTGAATTGTGTTCGGGATATTTTCTATTGTATGGGTATAAACACTCCCCACATAAATTCATTCCTGAAGATAACCCAAAGCCCCTTTTACATTAATTTCTCATGTCACTTATAAAGTAACATGCAACATTTTCAATTTCTATTATGAAAAATAGTACTAAATGATTTCACATCAATTCTTATATTTGACAGAATAAAAATATAATCACCTAATTTTTGTATATATTTATACAAAATATTCCTAATTTGAATAAAAAATGCTATACCATATTTACCATTTTGTATCTCTTTCTATTAAGAACTGCATCTCTATGTTTTGTTCTTAAAAGTTTGAAAGCTGGATCATCATTATTGTAATTTTTTTAGATAATAAGAAAGATGTTAGGTATATTAATTTTGGAGTTAAAGATTCATAGTAAATATCTTCTGCAGGCAATGAATATGTAAAATTATAATCCCAGGTAAAGATAACAACCATACAAACAAGCCGGATGCAGTGGCTCGCACCTGTAATCCCAGCACTTTGGGAGGTCAAGGCAGGTGGATCACGAGGTCAGGAGTTCAAGACCAGCATGGCCAACGTGATGAAACCCAGTCTGTATTAAAAATACAAAAATTAGCCAGGCATGGTGGCATGCACCTGTACTCCCAGCTACTGGGGAGGCTGAAGCAGGAGAATTGCTTGAACCCAGCAGGCGGAGGTTGCAGTGAGCCAAGGTCGTGCCTCTGCACTCCAGCATGTGTGACGCAGAGCAAGACGCCATCTCAAAAAAAAAAAAAAAAAAAAAAATCATACAAACAATAGAGATGAGGAGTGAAAAAAGTAAGATCAACTTTAACATTTTACTATATAGTAGAATGTCATTCAATGAGTCATTATATTAATTAGATTTGGAAATATAAAATTATGTACAATCAGATTTAACAAAGTAGACTAATATGGGTCTTATTATTAGTCCTTTATGGAAGCAAAGAGGTTCTGCCACTTGTGTGATTGTTTACTGCATTTTTTTTCTTACATATAGACAACAATTCTCAAAGTTGGCTATGCATTTTGTTTTTTAGGACTGTGATGGAAATCCCTGTGTGCACAGTTAAGAAAACAGAATTTAATATATATTAAACTAAGCAGAGGCTTTAATAGTAATCAATCAACTAAGTGTTCTTTTTATTCTTCCAGTATCCTAGACTTTCCTTATCCTCGGTTAATGTTGTACCTGGTGGTCTAAATTGATCATTCTGTGGGAGACACATTTCCTCAGCCTTGAAGGAACTGTGCTCTTGGTACCCTGCCCTCATCCTACTACAGCTGCTGCATTTACTCATTCACTTTTATCAGCAGGTGGAGAAACGTCAAGATGTATCCAAATGATCTTCCCAGGTCCATAGTTGATACTCTATTATATAAAAGCTATCCTGGGTAAACTTTTTAGAGCAGCCTACATTGACCAAGTATGAGTGGCAATTTCAGGTTCCTTTTCTGGAAAAAACAGGATGTCTAATGGAGCAAAAGCTAAAATCGTGAGGACAGAAAGCAGGTGTTCTGCAAATGGTTTCCTGGCAATGAAGGCTTAGGGCCAGAGAAGACACCATGGGTGCTCTTCCTTCTGATGGCTCTTTCACTACATTCATAGCTGCCTCAGTGTGCTCTCAGTCCCATGAGACAGCACCTTGTGATTGTCAGTGGCTGCTGTATTAGTTTGCTAGGGGTGTCTTTAAGACTGGGTGTCTTAAACAATAAACATTTATTTTCTCAAGGTCCAGAAGCCAGAAATGTAAGATTAAAGCATCAGCAGGTTTGGTTTTTCTGAGAAACCTCTCTCACCTGGTATGGCAAGGAGAGATGCCATTTCTCTTTAAAGGCCGTATCTCCAAAACAAGTCACATTCTGATGTACTATGGGTTAGGACCTTAACTTATGGATCTGGGTGAGGGACCTGCAATTCAGGCTGTCACAGTCACTTTATCTGCACAAAAGGGAACTAAATATGCCTGGAAATTTACATTCCCTCAGTCATAGCTCTGAATCAATGACTGGTAGGTGCACAGGTAAGACTTTACCTCTATTGACCAATTCAGAGTTGAGACCTATACTGTGCCCAGAAATGCATGGCAGGCTTGAACAAAAGATGTACTTCATTGGAAATTGCTTGAAAATGCATACTTTATTGGTCTTCTTCTGTTATTATTCCCATTTCTCTGTAATTTTTTGGGAATATACTCTAATACACAAGTTATACACAAATTTTCATCATAAGATTTGTCTTTCAAATGCTGTTATGGGTTGAATTGTGTCCTTTAAAAATATATCTTAAGGTCCTAACCTGTAAATATGACCTTATTTGGAAATGCAATCATTGTAGATGTAATTAAGGTAGGGTGAGATAATAACACTATGTTAGAGTGGGCCCTAAATCCAATATGAATGGTGCCATTATAAGAAGAGGGAAACTTGGACACAGAGATAGAGACACTCAGGGAGAATGTCATCTGACCACAAGGACACAAAAGGGAGAACGCCATGTGAAACCAGATGTAAATATTGGAATGGTGCATCTATAAGCCAAGCAATGGCAAAGATTGCCAGCAAACCACCAGAAGGCAGGAGAGAAGCATAGGACATAATTTCGTTTGGAGCACCCAGAGGAAATCAACCCTACCAGGACCTTAATTTGGAACTTCTATCCTCCAGAAGTGTGAGAGACTAAATTTCTGTTGTTATATGCCAGCAAGTTTGTGGTACTTTCTTATAGCAACCCTAGGAAACTAATGAAGAAACGCAACTTGAAAATAGGTTATTTCAGAAGTGGTCCTAGGAAGCATACTCTTAGGAAGGGATTCTGAGTTAGATCACTTGCCATCTGGATAACAATTGGATCACACTGTTGGAGATTAAACTGTTAAAAACTGAAAACTCTAGCACTGTCACTGCATAACTTTTGCCAGTGGTGAGTTGGCATGGGATACAGATAAAAGGAGACTACACATGCATTTCAGAGCTATGGGGGGATTTATTAATTATAAGGTCTGGAAATTGGTTGGTTGTTGCTAAGTGTCATTGTGCCGAAGAAGAAAATTGACAAGCTCAGGTTTGTCCGTTACTAACCAGGGGCATGGTATGAAAGATTGGAGGCCTCCAGGGCAGCATTTAAAGAAACCCATGCTTTCTATAGCTAGAAGACAGATTGAAAGGAAGACTGGATGATAAACTTCACTGTAAAAGTAGTAGAAATACAACAAAAGATGAGTTAATAGCCTTGGCAAGGTTTTATGCTAAGTCAGAACCCTGATAGAGATGGTGCAGAGAATTGTAGGTGGATGTGCTCAAAATTATAGAACTCCCAGATTCCTTGGAACCCCTGGGCATATAAGAGTGGCTTATTTAGTTTTGCTGGAACATAGCAGCTTTCTCTTGCTTGAAGGCCACACCAAAACCTCAACAGAGATGGATGCCTTTGATGATGATATTTGTCCTTATCAAGATCTGACTTCACTTTCTCTCCTGTCTTCTAGTTCTGTATCTAAGTCTCAGCATGGGCCAACCAGGGAAGGGAAAAAATTACTCTCCAAAAGAACATCAAGACGTGATTAATTTGCAGCAAAAGGAATCAGGACAGCATGCCAGGAAGTATATCTTGATAGCGCTGGATTGGGGTGAGAGCTGGGGATAGTGAGAGAGAAGCTCGATAAAGGAACATTTGTCAACAAGGGAACATTCGTCAACAAGGGAGCATTCTTCCATGACTGAAAACTCCCTAGCAAGAGCACCTGGGAATGGTCCTAATACGCTGCTTGGATGGTTACTAAAAGTTCTGTAGAGGGAAGAAAAAGGCTCACATTAAATTAAGCAGAGATGACAGAACTGCTTTAGCAGAGTTTTGAGGAAGGGCTCAAAAGGCTCAGAGAAGTGAGCATGCTAGAATGATTCTATTGTGTAACACCAGAGAGACTACCAGCTGATTATGTTCATTGAAGGGCCAGAGAACATTCTCATCACAAAGCTGATAAGGAATGTGCTATTGATGGAGGGACTGGCGTATTTGAGAAGCTTAGTGATAGCTGGACCGAAGTTGACAGTAGGCAATACTGTTAGAGAACTGGGCTCCGTAATGTCAATGGAAATGATTATATTCCAGAATATCAGGGGTCAAGTGCAATATACTCAACCACTAGAGATCTATGGTGATGGCTGATATCCCAAGGTGTTTATCGAGAAAAAATAGATGGATAGACAACAAGAGCGTGGTTGGCTATACATAATCAAGGATGATTAAAACTGGATGAGCAATTGGAAGCCTCATGTCATCAATGCCCACGGAATATCACTTCTTGACCCAGTTTAAAAACCTGCACCAATTCTCAGACCCACTGAAGGAAGCTGCAATGCCACAAGTATACACAGCAGAGATTTCTGTGCATACAGTTGTATACATTTTAAAAATAATCCACTTATAATTTGAATTACAACCAGGGAGTCCACTATGCATATTCTAGTCTCTTTATCTTGGGTAATGATGCTTCTCGTCTCTGGAATACCCTTTGGCACCTTCTCTATGTGAGTGCTATTTCATGTTTTAAGGCTTACGGTAACCTTTCTCGATGACCTCTATCTCTTAGTAGAAATCACATTCTCCAAACAGCTATCTTGTTCATTTAACATTTACTATATTCAGTTTTGAATGGTTGTTAAAATTTTTATATAAATAAAAGTTTTTTGGAATTGTCCACTTGATATATTTAGTTTATTCCATTTATTAAACTTGAAGTAGACCTTCGAGAATCAATTATTATTGATTCTCAAAATGCAAATATTATTATAGTTATCCCTTTATCCTAGATTGTTAATTGGTTGAATTATTTGAAATCCTTGAGATAAACTAAAATAGATAGGAATACTTAATACAGAATGATTAACTTGGGTAGATAGACAGATTAAACTTAGCTTTTGTTTAAAAGCTGGAATTGTAAGTAGTCAACAACAGATGAGTCAAATGAAAATTGATACCCATTGTAGAACTAATGAATGGTCTTGCAGTTTAAGTCCTTTCTTAACTCTGTCATCTTTTACTTTGTAATGACTAAAAAGCTACAATTACTATCACAGGAGTCTTCAGTATGTTACCATGCCAAAACTGGGAAATGTGGCTGGCTGTTTCCTAATGGAAAATTGTTAGCTTCTTGGCGACATGAAGAAAAGGATGTTGGGATTGCCCTTTCAGACATCAAAATTCATTACAAAACTTTAGAAATTAAGATACTGTGGTATTGGGAACGAGAAAGATCAAAAAATAGACGGAAAAGAACAGAGAAAATTGAAAGACATATATCTATATGTCTATATCTGCACATACAAATATGCATATGCAATCACACACAGTTGATAAATCTCACAAGAAATAAAATTTAAAAGAAAGAATCAAAGTGAATATGGTGTTAGCAAAAAAAAAAGGCTATGAATTTTTGAATACTTTTTCCCAAGGTGGTGACATTCCAGCATATACTACAAACAAAAGAGGCCATTCACCGGATGATATCATCCCTTCAAAAATATACTTATCCTCAATTTCCTGATTAAAATCAGACATTCTTCTGCTTGACAGAGGTCCTTACTTCCTGTTTTCTCTAGCATTTGCCAAGTGGCTCTGAGGACTTCGGTGTAAGAACACTCACTTAACTGTTCTGTTGTGCTGACTTTGAATATTTGAACAATAACCCACATTTCTAAATTTTCAATTTAAATAATGGTGCTTTTTGTTTTTAATTTTGTCTCATTTTCGAATCCTAAGGCTATTAGAACAACACCAAGATGACAGTGTTTATGCTGTAACTTCCGTCTGCTTCTGCTTCTCAAAGTTGTGTAGTATAATTATTTCTATAGCAACCAGCTGAGGAAATGCCTTGCCAGCACACAGACTCAAAAGAGAAACATGCTGAGACAGGCTCAGCCGTGGGGCTTCGGAGCGCCTGGAGTTTCCAGCATTAAACGCTACAGCTGCAGAAGCCCATGCTGTTGCCTTCTCTCCTCATCAGTTTTTAGTATTTGTAATATTTCCGGCCCTCCCACATCTTTGGCAATGTTTTCTAACGTCCCTCTTCTCTTTCTTCAGTGCTTTTCGTAAGAACGGTCCTTTCATTTCTGTTTTATGACATATAGTCTTCTGATAATAACACGATAAGCATTGTGGTGGTTCTGAACATACAACGAAATTAGAAAAAGTGGAATAATAAATAATTCACTTGTTTTCCTTCAGCTTCATAAGGTTTCTACTAATCTGTTTTCCTTATGGGCCAAACTCTTAGAGAAATTTGATCAGGTGCCTTTAAAAATATAGAAACACGTTCAGAGAACTTCAAAGAATACAAAAAATAATGAATTTCTTTTCCAAAATAACTTCACTTTCATCATAAAACATGAAAAATGGTGAAAGAATAATTTCCAAAAGAAAACCTAAACTTGTCTGATTTCAGGACACACTTTTATCTTTAAAAAATTTTTCCTTACTGTTGTGAAAGGAAAAGAAAAGCTCAGGACCCCAAATTCACTATGCCAAAAGGGAAGAGTTAAACTTGGAAGCTGAGTCATAAAAATAAATAAATAAATAAATAAATAAATAAATAAATAAATAAATAAAACAACCCAAATCTTCCTCTCCTTTTGTTCCTAAACTGACAGCTAATGTCTTCAAAGGGGGCATCCCTCACCCTGACAGTGTAAATTAACAGTTTATCTTCACTTCAAGGGTACAGAAGTGTAGGAAAATGACAGGGTGAAATAGATGGGTACTCACTGGCAGCAGTTTCATCAATTCTAGCTTCAAATTGTCACCTAATGCCATTGTTTTATTCTGTAACCTATAGATTTACTTTGTAATGATTGATTCTGTAAAATTGAATTATAAGGTTTATTTTTGTTAAAGTTTTTTTTGTTTTTTTTAACTACTTTTAGTTTTTGGTTTTTTTGTTTTGTTTTGTTTTGTTTTTTTTTTTTTTTTTGTGACAGAGCTTGTTCTGTCGCCCAGGCTCTGGACTGCATTGGTGCGGTCTCAACTCATAGCAACCTCCACCTCCTGGGTTCAAGTGCTTCTTCTGCCTCAGCCTTCTGAGTAGCTGGGATTACAGGCACCTGCCACCACGCCCAGCTAATTTTTGCCCTTTTAGTAGAGACAGGGTTTCACCATGTTGCCAGGCTAGTCTCAAACTTGTGACCTTGGCCTCCCTAAATGCTGGGATTACAGGCGTGAGCCACTGCGCCTGGCCTTAATTTTCATTTTCAATGAAAGTTTTGTTAAGTTTAATTTTAAAAAAACTTGATGATTCAAGGTTTCATTATACAAACTCAGGTAAAGTTACTGGATGAATGAATTCTTTTGTATACCTAATCCTGTAAACAAACCAGTAAAGGAATAGAGTAGCCTCTATATTTAAAATTTTGTCCCCAATATATGAAACTGACATAGTGCCAATGCAAATTAGCTCCCTTGCTGAACATTTTCATTCACACTGTACACACCACAGTGAGCCAGGACATTTCTTTCTCAGTAAGATGTTCAGAACTCTGGCCAACAACTGGCTTGATGTTTGCATTTTCCGTGTGACGTAGTGTTTTCCTTGGTTGACTATTATGGCCCCACCCTGATGAGCCAGTTGTAGCAAGCCAAGCCCCAGCTTCTGTACCCAGAAGATATTCCACCTCTTGCTCACCAAAGCAGCCTTGGGTGTTTATGACACCTGAGGTAATGGTTCACAATCGGGATTCTTTCAAAAAGTACTCTCAGATTGATACTCCCTGTGTTTCCACATATGTCCCCTCCATGCTTTCAGAGAGGAGTCATGCATCCTAGAATCAGCCATGTATTATGTCAAATGGCAAGAGGTATTTCCTGGAACATTTCTTGATTGTGTTGCTCTTTTTATTGAAATTGTACTAAAATATAAATTCAGCACACAGGAAAAGAAACCTGTCCATGGCCCATTAGAAGTTTCCAAATCGCCTCTTATTTGAAAGTGATGAACTATTTTTGTTAGATTTGTTGTTTTTTAATTTCTCAATTTTATTTCCTGAAGAAGAAATACAGTGTTTCCTAGGGTTTTGTTGTCATTGTTATTTTTAAAAATAATTTATTTCATTTTTTAAGTCCAGACCTGTAGAAAATGTAAAGTTTCTTTTTTCTCTGGGAGCTCTCATCTTGAAGAATTATTTGAAATGTATGATTATTACATTATGATTTTCAGCTAAGAAAGCTGAAAATCAAATAAATTATGTTTTGATCTTCAGCAATTAGCAGTGTTTTTACAATATAATTTTTCATATTTTCTCTAAATTGTACATTCATATCATTGATGTAAGCAAAGTTTTTATGTTATAAAATTTTTTAAATTTCTAGAAAGATAAATAAGACGTGAATTTCAACCAATAGTGTCAACAATTATTTAAATACATTTTAGACACAGAGTGGCAGAGTATTTAGAAGTGTATTGAATTTGATTACTTTCTAAAATGTGTGAGATCAGAGTAAGTCTTAATATCTATCCAGTTGACTTAATTCATGCTTTAATATTTTTCTGCTTGGTTTGTTTTGAAGATAGAATAAAGCATTTTGTATTACATTTTCTGTAATCAATATAACTTACATCTGGCAATTTTCTAAGGAGTATAAATTTGTTTGAAATACAAAATAAGTTGCCTAGAGAATCAGCTTATTTATTTTTCCAAAGTACTTTTAAAAATTGGAATCTAAGCATTTATTTATAGTCAATGACTTCTAGTGAATAGAGGCTAAGAAATAATGAAAAAAGGTTTAAACATAAGAACTGAAGGATAAAAGCTAATTCGAGAAATGAAAGAATTTCAGAGACTATATTAAAGAAAATTATGAAAAAAAGTTCAAGAATAATCAACCCTGAGAAAAGATCATAAATGGACAAAAACCAGGCACACACAATGCCTTTGCATTGCATTCATTTCATTATAAAGACAATGAGTAAGTTGAACTGTCTCATTATTTCAACACTTAGCTTTGTCTCAACTGTCAGGTATGAAAAATTACTGAGAAGAATAAAAGTTTTGAAAAGGAAAAAACTTTTGAAAAGTATGAACACACTATGAGTGCTAACTCCAGAATAGCTGGTTTTTCAAGAATTGTACAGGAAACTGAGTAATGATGTAGTAGTTAGAAGCAAAAGTGTAGTTCTGAGGTTCTCACACACTCCCAAAATGGAGAAACAAAGGGGATACTTGTAGTTCTATGGGATTATAGATATAGGAGTTCATGGGTGATTTTTCAGCACTAAAATGTAGCTGTATGTGGGTTCATAGACACTGAAGTCCTCATATTTTGGCCTCTATTTGATTTTATTATAAATCCAAAATTTTGCCTTCCAGGTAGAATTTTGGATAATTTTATGCCTCCAAATGTCAAAGGCAAGCTGGGCATCATGATCTGGCATAAAGAACCCTTCACTCAAAGAAGGTAAAAGATCTAGATTCAAGTGGCAACGTCTTTATTTAGCAATCACTGGCTTTAGCTAAATCCAAAATTCACTGGGCTTCAGTTTGAAATATGTACAATGGGCCAAGTGTGGTGGCTCACACTTGGAATCCCAGCACTTTGGGAGGACAAGGGGGAAGGATCATCTGAGGCTAGGAGTTCAAGACCCACGTGAGCCACATAACAAGATCTCTTCTCTATAAAAAATTAAACATATGCCTGGTGTGGGTAACATGTGCTTGTGGTGAACTATGATCACACCACTGCACTATAGCCTGGGCAACAGAGTGAGACACACAGTGTGTGTTTGTGTGTGTGTGTGTGTGTAATGATCATGTCACCTTCCCACAATACAATTATGAAGATGAAATAAATATACATGGAAGAGTTTTATAAGCACTAAAGTGTTAAACCAATGGGAAGTTTCACTCATGACTGTTGTAGCAGATAGGATTTCACTTCTTTCTCTTTGATTTAAAATACTTTGTAATTACATATTTGAGAGGAAAATGCTAGGCACTTATCAATGTCTTTGTCCTCAGAGTGGTTTTGTACCAGATCAAGAATCAAGCAGTCAGAAGACAAAGTTCCATGTGGTCAGTTACATACTTTAGTGGTACCATGACCTAAATGTCGGCATGAAGACAAATTTATCTATCTATACTCAAAAATAAACACACACTTATAAATGCATGTATTTTATTCAACTAAGAAAGTAGGTTGAAACCCTCCATTTGATATGTCTTATATAGTGAATTATTATTAAATTTTACCAGTTCTAATTAGTACATTTTTGGCACTGCATTTTCAATATAAAATGGCCTTAAATTGAATAGTGACTGTAATTAGATTTATCTTTCTGAATCAAAATTTGCTTTATTATTGTTAGAAAAATCTCTACAGTAACGCTCAGCAAAGTGCCAATGAGGCTTCTATGCAAGAATCAGAGTAGAAGGAACATATTGTCATAACTGTTGTCTCCTTGATTCAGGTCCAGTAGCAGAGTCTATTACTTCCATGTGCTTAAACATTTTTTCCAAATTTAATACTGCAAATTATCACTTGGCCAAAAATATTGAGAAAACATAATTTACTTCTTCCACGAACCTTGACATTGAGTGAATGCTAAATGCACACCATGCATACACATTCACTTATATTTGTACTATAGCAGAACAATACCAATTCAGTTTTGTAATTTAAATGGCCAGATCTTGTTACAGTAGGTAAAACATTTATGCTCCCGAAGAGTGTAAAAATCTTAGACAATGAGAGTTACTTAAATCCTGAAAGTTGCCAGGGATAGTCATAGGGCCGCTGGTCTTTTCAGAGAAGTTCAAGCTTGCCTGAAAGATCTCAGTATGTGGCAGTGTACACTAGAGGGTGGGATCTGTTGAGCTTCAGTCTTAATCCACAGAGAATCAGCAAGTCAGTCAACCATAAATAAACACAATGACATCATTACCTTGCCTCTTGCCACCTGGGCATAATGCCCTGCAAAGTTTTATGTTTCAGAGTTTCAGAGTCATGGGCACAAGAACACTGTTGATTGATTAGAAATATTAGCAATAGCCAGTGCATTAAAGAAACAAAGAGTGTTATTTCAGTTTTACCAGGATGGATTGAATTCCCTCCTTACTCATTTGACTTCAAGTAGCTCTGCACTGGCCTCTCGCAAAGTATTTACTCAGGAACTTATCCAAATCAGTGAGGTATTAACAACGCTTTTATCTTTGATTCTCTTACTTAGCTTCATCCTTAATATGTTCTTACCCCCAACAACCCTACCACCTCCAACCGGTTTTTAAAATTATACCCAAGTAATATTTATTGTTCCTTACAATGAGATCATTATAAATTCCATTTTGTTCACTTTGAATTTTGTTTGTTAATGACATATTCGCAACATGTTATTAAACAAGAAAGCCATTCTTCATTATTGTCATCATATTATTAGCAGTGAAGGATTTCATTTTAAGATGAAGAAAGGGGGAAAAAGAATGTTAGAATGCAGATACTGAAACTAGAATTGATTTCACAGATATTAATCTTCTGTATCTGTTGCTCAATCATGGGACTTGTGTTGAAATATGGAGCAGGTCAGTATCGGCTCAGCTTTATCCTGCTCAAGCTCTCCTTGCACATATCCTTTTGGGCTACTGTAAGAGAAATATTACCAACTTTCCAATGTTGAAAAGTAAATAGATTGCCCTCTCTATTTATTATTAAAGAACTCCTTGGACACATAAGCTCATTCTAATATAGAGGCACCTCCTCACTCATTGTTAATTTAACAAGCATTTGTTAAGTGCCTATTATGAGCCAGGCACTGTGCTAGGAAATGGGACCAATAAGAAACAGAGGAATTTATAGTCTGTTGGGGATACACACATCAAACTCATAATTACACGGACTTAATCACACAAATAACTATATATTCACATTAAATTCACTAAGGAAAACTTCAGTGTAATTCCTCTTAAGTCATAGTTATACGTTCATTTTTCCCCCAATTCTGAATGGGAATGCATGAATAACAATTAATTTAAATACCTATTATATATTGAGCATGGCTCTATGTGGTAGGTAGACATGTCATTTGAAGTCATAAGCAAACTAGCCTTAGCTCAGATATGTCATTTAATTCACTTTGCCTTTAGGGAAGAAAGTCTAAAATTCTGTGAGTTTCAGTTCTTGTTTATCATCAGAAAAATGGAAATGGTAATAATTTCCAACATGATAGTTCTGAGGTTCAAAGAGGCATTAAAAACACGTCAGATGCTCTAATGAAGTTCTAAGAATATGGAAGCATTAAATATTAATATAAATACGAATAAGATTACTCAAAAAACTGAATGAGAAAGTTAAGAAATATATCATGTGAGTTGCAACTGGGCTTTCATAAATGCAAAAATTTATAGAAAAATGAGAGGACCATATTTACTGGGAACAGGATGAGCAATTGTGCATAAATGAGAGTCAAGAGCATTTTGAAAATTGTAGAGAAACTGGTTTCATTAGGCTGAGGATATATGTGAAGCTGAGGGTACAGAATGGGAAGGGAAAAGACAAGTCATCACCATTTTAGCCTTAACTGCAAATTGAAAAGGAAGAAAGAAATTAAATATGCTGTCTTCCCATTTTTAGTTCTGTTTAGATACTAAGACACGTGAAGAAACTTTTATTTGTACTTTATGAATTTTGTGTTCTGTGTTCTTCGAAATGATGGAAATAGTTACTCCCTGTACCTGGAAAACATGATTTCATTTGAAAATAGGTACAGAGCTAGGAAAACAGGCTCCTAATGAACATGGTGTTTGCTTAAACAGACAAATTAGAAGTAGGAAAGACTTTATTGTTTTGCTATACATATTTTTATATACATTTTCAGCATTGATAGAATACATGCACACACATACATACATCCAGTTTTAGGTAGAACCATAATTCTGAAATCATAATTCCCTTTATACCAGTGCAATGAATATATGTGAAAGAGAATCATTATTTCAGGCAGCAAAAAAATAATAAGACAAGATCAACTATTAAGAGAGAAAGAAGATTTTAATATTGATTAAAATTGGAGGATATTGATTAATGTTCTCAGTAATATGTGAAAAGAAAGAAAAGCAAGGTGCCAGCCTTCATAGAAAGAATACATTATATTTTAATGGAACAATGTCTTCCTGATTTCTTAAAATGAATGTTTTTGATTTAGATTTTGTTTTTCTCTTGAAGAAAATGTAAATGTAATATTGCATACCGATCTGCCAAGGCCTAGGGCAATTTCATTCTATTGTCTAAAACCTGAATCAAACCTTCTTTTGGAGCCATCAATGACATATATATTGGTTAGAGTTATAACCAAAAAGTGATTTGAATTAATACCTTCGGTAAATACACTATTGACTTAAGTGTAGATTCTAAGAACTCTGCTGAACATAAATCTCAGTTTCCAGATGAGAAATGGTCCTTTTCCTAAGCGTAAAAAAATGGACATTCCCAAGTACTCTCTGTCTCTATATACTTTATGTCTCTATGGACCTTCTAGAACTTTGAGGTAGATTGCAACCTTTAATTGGACACTCCTCATCTTCTCTGACTACAAATGGACCTCCAAACTAAGCAGTAAACTGGTAGAGACTGGAGAAGTCTTCAAAACCAGTCACAAAATTTCCAACTGAACATAATTTTAATAAGTTCTCATCTCAAATTTGCTACCTTTGGGGGGCTATCTAGTTGAATGTACATTTTATGGAAGGTCATAAAAATTCAGGTCTAATCTTTATTTTGTTTCTGATTCTCAGTAGCCATAGTTATTCAAAGAAGCACACCTTATTCAAAGTCCATCAATCTAGCCCAAATGGTATTTTACATTATGTTATGATTGAGTTGGGCTTTAAAAAGTACCTGGCAGTCAACCATGACAAAATGAGAAAATTATATAATGGGACTTCATAAATAGTGAAGTGCTATACAAATGAAAAGGGCTATCTATGATCAGCGTTAACAAAAATGAAAGACTCACAAAAAGATCACATTCATGGTTGTACATTGTCATAAAATAAACTATGGTTGCCTAACTTCATGATATTTCATATAGAATAGGTATAAATGAAACAAAATGAGGATTTATGAGCATTATAAAAAGATAGGCCTTATTTATATTTTCAAATTTTGTCATGTTATAGTTGATTATGACAAGTAGTTACATGATTCACCACTTTTGCAAAAACATCACATGCATAAAGAATTAAGCGAATTACTTTTAGTGCTGGAATAGTCGTGAGGTGGTATTTATGCTGATAGTAAGATTTTTTTTTTAGATTAAGTCAGTACCAACAAAAGACTTTATTCTGTGTCTGTTGCTACCCAATGGAAGTAACGTACTTACTTTTTATGTTCTTTCGAAATTCTATTTTAACCATAGTTCACTGCTTAGATTACAGAATAATGTTTTTTAGGAATACCAGGAAGAAAATATAGACAATTTATTTTAGATAAAACTTTACGGATTTGAAATCTTTTCAGATAATAAAACTGGAGATTCCAAGTAAGACAGTGAGTGGATGTCATTTCTGAAAGAATGTTGTCGACTTCCATTATTTTGTCTAAGAAGTATTCCTCCCTGATGTTAAGAACAGCCTTATCTTCTTCTAGGTAAAACAAACCACGTGGTTCTATTGAGGTCTTCCCATCACAATCATCAACTCTATGTCCTCAGTGGATTGTTTTAGGTATAGACCACTGACTCAAGCTAGATCAATCAATGCACATGCACAGGATTTTTACTTTAATTTTCTCAAACAGCGGAAGAAACATTGCTTGCCTCATAAAGAAGCTGCGAGATGTAAGGATAAGAATGTTGGCTGTCATGTTGCTACCACGATGAGAAAAACTAGTCTGATAAATGCAGAGATAAGAGAAAGAAAAAGAAACTTCTAGCGAGATTCAAATTCCTGGTTCCAAAAGAGTCTGAGAGCCAAGTCTAAATATGGAGTTACAAAATATACTCCAGTAATTTTCCAGTACATTTCCCCCTTTCTGACTAAATTTGTTGCAATTCAGCTTCTATGCTAGTAACCCTGACTAATCTGGGGAATTTATATTTAAAAATACAAATCAATAATACTACTGTGAAAGGAAAATCTTGGGGCCCCCAAATTACTAAGCTAAGGGAAAATTCAAGCTGGGAACTGCTCAGGACAAACCTTCCTCCCATTCTATTCAAGTCATCTGCTCTCTGAGATAGTTGTGTATTCTGATTGCCTCCTTTGGAAAGGCTTATCAGAAACTCAAAGAATGCAACCATTTGTTTTTCACCTACCTGTGACCTGGAAGCCCCCCTCCCTGCTTTGAGTTGTCCCCACCTTTCTGGAAGGACCCAATGTAGTTCTTACATACATTGATTGATGTCTCATGTCTCCCTAAAATGTATAAAACCAAGCTGTGCCCTGACCACCTTGGGCACATGTCATCAGGACCTCCTGAGGCTGTGTCATGGACGCACATCCTTAACTTTGGCAAATAAACCTAAAATGATTGAGACTTGTCTCCTCATTTTTCTCGATTGACACCATAGATCTTATTTATATTAAGGAATGATTAATCAGTAAAATTGAGACATGCTGGTTGTAAAGTTGCCCTTGCTTACAGGGCACTTTTCCCGGGAGAGTTGCTGAGGACCCTGCGTTGCTTACCTTGCCAAGCTCTCCAGAGCCCATTTTGAACCTATTTCTCTACCCTGTCCTTCAGTAAAGTCTACTTGCTATATAGCACAGCCCATTGTGAGAGCTCAATAAATGTCAGTAATTATCACCATCTGCCCCCTCCCAGCCTTTTACATACATTGTGGAGTCTGGCGCCCTGTCCTCTGCTGTTGACAGCTACTACAGCTGGATTTAGTTGAATTATCTTCTGATGTCCCTGCTCTGTGCCCCTGGTTTCATTGGCCCAGGTAGGATGAGTTATTCCTCCGCAATTTGACTTTCACTCTTAGACACAACACTGATAACGGCGTTTCCAAGGCCCCCTTTTTCACAGGGCTTTGGGGCCCACAATATGAATGGATGCGTGTAATCCCATCACAACATGGCCACGAGGGGCAGATATTAAATTTGGATGCCTTCAAAGGTCTAATCATGACTGCCTTTAATGTTATCAGTCCATTCTGCTTTTTTTTTTTCTTTTTTCTTTTTTTTTTTGAGACGGAGTCTCGCTCTGTTGCCCAGGCTGGAGTGCAGTGGCGCGATCTCGGCTCACTGCAAGCTCCGCCTCCTGGGTTCATGCCATTCTCATGCCTCAGCCTCCCAAGTAGCTGGGACTACAGGCGTGTGCCACCATGCCTGGCTAATTTTTTGTATTTTCAGTGGAGACGGGGTTTCACCATGTTAGCCAGGATGGTCTCCATCTCCTGACCTCGTGATCAGCCCACCTCAGCCTCCCAAAGTGCTGGGATTACAGGCGTGAGCCTCTGTGCCTGGCTTTTTTTTTTTTTTTTTTTTTTTTAATTAAAGATATTGGCTATGCTTGTAAGAAGATGAGACACTCTTCTATTTATGATCTGTTGGCTGCAATTACGGCTTAAGGCAAAAGTACTGTTTCAAAATCTGCACTACTTATAAGTAGACTATGGAAATCCTATAAGATGAAGATTAAGCTTATTTTTTTTTAACATAAGCAACAACAATTTATATCACTAGAATGTAAGTTTTGTGAGGGTAGTAGACTTTTTGTCTTGTTCAGTCACAGAATCCCTAGTGCCTGGAATAGCACCTATTACGTGTGATTGCTAATATATATATATATTTTTTTTGGAGAGCTAACACATAGTTACTGGCCATGGTTGAATCACTTTGCTAAATAACTGAATAAATGTTGAGTATTTTGTGTGTGCACCTACAATGTGCAAAGCCCTGTGAAAAAGATCAGGTATGAATATGAATGAGTAGTAAAGAAAGTCTAGGAGGGGAGGGATACAATATAAAAACAAGTACACTACAAAGTCAAGTAAAATGACTTAGTATTCAAGATCCAACCAGTGTGCAGTATGCTTTTTAGAGAAGCACCACTCCTTTTTATAAAGATTTGAAATTATACTGTGGAGGACTGGCTTTCGAGATGGGTCTTAAAAATGTGAATAGGATTTCAACAGAGAGAGCTCAAACTCAGGGAAAGCCTTGCCCCAGAAATCAGTTTGAAAGTCTTCTGAGCCTCTGTAAGACCGGTAGAAATAATGTCTCAATAGCTGAAATAACTTTAATTTATTAAGCAACGCAAGATCTTCAAGACAAGTAGTTTAAGCAATTCTAAGTGTCCCCTCCTTTGGGAAAAATGTGGTTTTTCTACCTTTTTTTTTTTTTGAAGTGAAATGAGTAATTTGAAAACACCTCTTTTGTTTTCTTTTTCTAAAGAGCTCATATTTCAATTTAAAGCATCTGCCAAGTTAAAGTTGATCTGCCTGTTTAAAAACATACAGGTATTTCAAGAAAAGAAATGGTACTATCTTCCCATTACTTAGTTTCAGGGAGGATTATGCAATCCCCTGAAAATCTTTCTCCCCTAATTCCCCACTTCGGGGCAAATTCTAAAGTCATGATTCATCAGACCACAGTTAGATATCCTGAACTCTTGAAACTTCTTCTGCAAAAGCAACTTTGTTTGCAAAATGGGTTCTTCATTAATTTTCCCAGAAACACTTTTTTTCCGTTAGTGACATTCACTATACAATAGTTCTCCTCAATTTTTAACAAAACTCTGTCTATAGAGTTTAAAAAAAATCTCATAGTTATATTAAATTTAGTACATTCAAGCTGCATAGAAATGTAACTTAGATGTTTCAGTTTAAAGGAAGTTTAGGAAACACTGTATTTTAAGAAGTCCATGAGGCAGTTCTGATCTGCATTTCATTTCCATATTGCAAATATCAAATACTATGAAAATATTTGCCTAACCCATCATTTCTAATCCCAGTGAGTTTTTGGTGCTCCCCCTTCACCCAACTAAGCCTTATTCTCTTTACATTTAGAACACTTTAAGCAAATTTACCTGTGTCCATAAGCAAATAAGTCTCAGCTCCAGGCAGCTGACTTCTTGTTCACCCAGATGGAAATAAAACTGCAATGTGCATATTATAAGCACCTGCCACAGCCTCTTAAAAAATGCCAAACCTTAACCAGGCAACAGGATACAGTTTCAAATAGGAAAAGGAGTTTTTGATGGAGCCTAAGAATCTTTAATTCTCTGGATTGACCACTGTAAACCCATTAGCTGAATTTAAATTTCTTGGAGTTCTTCTGAATCTGGCTATTACATGTGGAATTTAGAATTGTTTCTTTTTCACATTTTGCTTATTTTTAGTCTCTCCAAAGGACTCCTGGTTATGTATCAGATTTAGGGAAAATGTTAGAATTTGCATGTTTGGCTTTGAGCTTAAAGATGATCATAGTTATGTAAAGTGTGCAGGTTATCCCCTTTCTCATGTTATATTTTTACCCTTTTTTATGGCAGTTTTGTGGCCTTCCATAATTGTATAGATATATAAAAAATACAAATACTTGAAAAGTTAAGAGGATGATTTTTGTATACTAACTAGCTACACAAGTGTCACTTCTAATATTTCTGTACAATTACGACATTGCAAGACATTTTATTTTAAATTATTTGGTTATTAAAATTTGTCTTATATCCCTTGCTATCATTATGCATGTAGAAAAAAAAAGATATGTTGTTGCAAGATTTAAGCATTGTTACCTTTAAACTATGGTTACATCTGTCTTGCAACATTAAAGTGAAATAAGTTGCTTTGAGGCCTTGTCAAAATCAGAGATAACCATATACTCTTGGCAAAGTCTTATTTTATTTTATTTATTTTGTTTTATTTTAGGCTAGTCACGTGAAGCAATGGGAGTGGAGAAGGAACAAAGAAATCTGTAACTCATTGTGATCAATTAGTTGTAAACACCAGTGTACTTGGACGAGCACAGGCAACTACTTGCAAAATTCTTTATAATAATCAATACTTTAAGACATCAAGAACAAAAATCAGTCAAAGGGTTATTCTACTGTGCACTTACTGTCCAAAATAGTGCAAAAAAGGTGTCTTTTCACTTCAACTGTAACCAATTCTGCATGTTCTTGGAGGTGCATATCAAGGGACTTTTTGGTGATCTTTAGATTTGTAGGTGCACTGCTACTTCATGAAAGAGACATTCTGGCCCATCCATTGCCTCCCTTAAGACTACACGAGTGTGTAGACCCAACTCTACACAGACCGGGTGGCTTAATTAACAGAAATTTATTTCCTCACAGTTCTGGAAGCTACGAGTCCATTATCAGGGAGTTAGCAGGGTTGGTTCCTTTTGAGGCCATGCGGGAAGTATCTGCCCCAGGCCTCTCTCCTTGGCTGTGGATGGCTGTCTTCTCCCTATGTCTTCACATCATCTTCCCTTTGAAAATTCTTGTCAGTGCTGCTTCTTAGTCTCTGCCCCTCAGCATTACTGTATTTGTCCCACTAGAGGACTAGGGGTTCATCTCTTTCTTCCTATTAAATCTTCAACCAGGAAAGGAAGATATGAGGAGATCCTCAGTGCAAGGAATGGCCCTCATCTCAAAGGCTAGTAACTCTTTCCTTGTACTGGTTCACCTGTTCTCCCAAATATTCTGGAAGCTTATTTCATCAACTATGCTGTTTTTTTTTGTTTGTTTGTTTGTTTCCTGTGGCTTCTCTCTTCTTCTATAGCTCCTCATGGTCTACCTGAGAACACGTTCAGATTTCCCAGTGCTACCTCACAATTAATATCTTGTTACTCTGTTTCAGTTTTCCACCATTTAGTGAAAGCGTGTATGTCTAAGAGTTGCCTACACTTAACTCCATATCCTCAGCTCCTATGGTCTTCTCAAACCAATTTCTCACCACTGTGTTTCCAAAACCCCTTATCCTTAAGACCACCACCTCTTTCTTAATTTCCAAGTACAAGAGCCATTTCTAAATGACTTCCTTTTGGAGCCTCTTTCTAAGTGACCATTTTGTATCCTTTTGCAATGTTTTTCACAGCTTTCTTCCTGACACTTTCACCTGCAGTTGCGTCATCAGGATTACATTCTCTTGGCTTGCTTTCTGCCCCTCTTAATTATCTTATTCTGTGTGTTTTTTATTTTAATAGTTGCTGCCAAATGACTTTCAAACCAACAAGCAAACAAGCACCAGCAATATATGAGTGTATCCTTTTCTAATACCATTTATTGCTGGTAAAGGTGTTACAGAAAATTTGAGGTCATCACCAGCCTGATGGGTATATATCCATATACTGTCATTTCTTTAAACAGTATTTCCCTCACCAGTGTAAATTTGAACAACTTTTACTGTTTGTTTGGCAATTTGGATTTGCATATCTGCTGACTCGGAGGCATTTGACTGTACTCACGTTTCATCCATTTTTGTTGTTGTTTGGATTGCTTGCTTTACAATTGATAAGAGCTCCTGGTACACTGTAGATAGTAACACTTTGTTAGTGCATGTAAAGAAATATGAAGTTTTTGTAAGAATCTACTGATTCTGCTTATTTTTTCCACTTGAGGATTTTTATTTGCCTATATTAAAAATACCTCTCATTTCTTTTATAATAACAGGTTTTAAGCCACAGATTAGTCTCCCACCACAGAGATTATAAATGTTATTCTCAGAATAGATTATCCTGAATAGTGATCTTTTGCAAGTTACTTTTAACAAAGTATAATCATATTTGACTTGTAAATGAGAAAATGAGATTTAGGATTTATCAAGTTTCTCTTTGAAAGAAAATTTCATTTTTCTATTGGATAATAATCTATTTATGATAAAGTTAACCAAAATCACCCCAACCAATGCAAAGCGAACATTTATTGTGGCTTGGTCTGGAAAACTTTCATTACAAATTTAGCTACAAGATATTTACAGAATATCTTGTAAAGTTTATTGTTTGTTTTATATATTTACTCCCATTTTAATTCTAGATCCATCCAGATCCATGTTTTTTTATTTCTTAAGATAGTATAAGGATCCAGTTTTTGTTTAACTATGCTAGTTTAAAGAATTGTTTTAAATCACTTTTTAAACCTATTGAATTAAAATAGAAATTGAAAAAAATCTTTATTAAATTTTAGGATATTAATCTTTGGTTCGTGTCATAAATCCATGCAGTTGGCAATGATTATGTGAAGACTTGCTGTATTTTTTGTGTTCTGATTACATAACAATTTTTGAATTATTATATTAGAAATTATATGGTCCTAGTATATCTTAGAAAGTATATAATCAAATGAACTTCCTTTTTTTCATTAATAGACTCTAGTTTTTAGAGAAATTTTAGGTTTACAGAAAAACTGAGCAGAAAGTACAGAAAATTCTCATATACTCAATTTCCCCCTGCTCTTAGTTTCCCCTGTTACTAATATTTTGGATTGATGTGGTCCATTTGTTATATTGGTGAACCCATATTGATACATTATTATTAGCTAATTGCCATAGTTTACATTAGGGCCTACTCTTCATGTTATACATTTCTGTGTGTTTTGCCAAATCCATAATGTATGCATACACCATTACAGTATCATACAGAATAGTTTCACTTCCCTAAAAATCTTTTTTTTTTTTTTTTTTTTTTTTTTTTGAGACATAGTCTCGCTCTGTTGCCTAGGCTGGAATACAGTGGTGCAATCTTGGCTCACTTTAACCTCTGCCTCCCAGGTTCAAGTGATTCTCCTGCCTCAGCCTTCTGAGTAGCTGGGACCACGGGCATGCACCACCACGCCCAGCTAATTTTTTTTTGTATTTTAGTAGACGGGGTTTCATCTTGTTGGTCAGGCTGGTCTTGAACTCCTGACCTGATGATCCGCGCCTCGGCCTCCCAAAGTGCTGGGATTACAGGTGTGAGCCACCATGCCCAGCCCACTTCCCTAAAAATCTCTTATTTATTACTCCTCCCTGCCACCAACTCCTGGCAACCATTGATCTTTTTACTTTCTCTGTAGTTTGCCTTCTCCAGAATGCATCTCATTGGAATGAAACAGACATAGCCTTTTCATACTGTCTTCCTTTACTTAGTGATACTCATTTATGATTCCTTAATTTCTTTTCCTGGTTTAAAAGCATTTCTTTTTATCATTGAGTAATAGTCCATTATATAAACGTACTATGGTCTATGTATTCACTTACCTCTTGAAAAATATCTCAGCTGCTTCCAATTTCTGGTAATTATGAATAAACTGCTATAAGCATACATGTGCAGGTTTTTGTGTAAACATGTTTCCTAACTCATTTGGGTAAATATCTAGGAGCACAATTGCTGGATTTCATTGTAAGACTCTGTTTATCTTTGTAAGAAACTGCCAGACTATTTTAAAACAGCTGGAACCTAGAAAGCAGAGTTTGACCTTTTGACCTTAACACATATCTTCATTTTCCTTCTGCAAAACTTCTTGAAAATTATTGAAGTAAAATTTGTTATTATAGTGAATGTGACAAGGTCTTATTCTCTTACTTTAGAATAATATAGAGAGGGATATGGATACTATACTCAGGGATTAAACAAAATAACTTGTGCAATACAAAATTACTAATCCTAGCATGATCCTGATGTTGGAAGTATACTAGTTGAATCACCAAGTCATTCGCTGACTTTTCCTAAGTCACACAGTAATAGATACTAAGCCATCACCGAATCTGAGTTTTTATCTTCTCTAAGATTTTCCACCCACAAAAGGAAATATAGAGAGGCAGGGAGGTAAGATCTTTTTCCCTAAGTGAAGTCCAACAAAGGTACCTCCCTTTGGCTTTAGCTGCCCACATGACTAATTCATTAACCTGAAAGAGTAAAATTTGAAAAAAAATTCTGTCTTTAATTCATGTGAATAACTGAGGAATAATAATAATAATAATCTCAATAACTCAGTGTGTGTGTGATAATTATTTGCCATGTTTAGAGGCAAAGGGAAAACATTTAGAATACTAGCCCTCAAAATGCTTTGACCTGGGGACACATGAGAAACACACACTAAAATAATGATTTTTGTCGGCTGTGGATAGGGGGTATGAGGAAGCTGTGGGGAGATTTTGGAATATCTGTGGAATGCTGTTCTTGATCATTCAGAATATACTCTTTCTTCCATATAACAAGTAATGCTTAGATAGAGTTAAATGTAAAGGATGAGGGGACAGCTTACTAAGATCAGATATTTTGCAAGAGTCTTATGCACAATGAGATGTATGTGAGAGACTCCACATTTCCTCTCCTTGTTTTGTTTGGTTTCTTCTTCACTATCAGATCCTAAACCAAATGAGTGAAAATAAACATGCTGTGAAAAATGTAACATATATTGATTGATTTTAACTGTCTTTTTTCTTTCCTTCTCTTTCTTTATTTTCTCTGTTTGTAAAGTAAATGGAGCCGATGAATCATCATCTTCTAGAAACAGCAAGAGTGGTGAGTCATTTCTCTGGAGTATGTGGCGTTTCACCCACAGAAAGCATTTAACCCATGATTATCCCCTCACTGTTAATGATAACATATTTTACTTGTTCTGTTATTTCCATAAATCTTCTCGACATTATTATTGTGCGGAGAAGAAGATTCTGACAGATTATTCACAGCAATATACCTACATGATTAGTGGCTTTCTTTTTGTGTTATGTTTGGGAGTTTCACTTGCCTTTAGTGTTACAGCTGGAAGTTAATTTTGGAAAAACATTCTTTTCACTTTTTTTTCTTAATTCTGCTACAATTATCATATTTATTGTTGCTATTTTAGGTTTGCCTATGTATTACAAATCCAAACATATAAAATAATTCCATTCAGTTTATGGCACTGGTAATAGCAGCAACAAAACAAAATGAGACTATACATGTTTTCTAGGTTGTTGTATTTTATAAAAAGTAAGTGGACTTTTTTCTTCATTTCACAAGAGCATCACTGTGCAGGAATGTTCCAATAGTTCCATTACCAGAGTTAGGAATACAAACGCAAATTAAAGAAAAAAAGAAAACCAGATTTTGTATAACCATCTTATTCCTTCTCACCTGATGACATAAATATGGTATTAGAAAGTTAGTCTACATCTGTCAAGATCAATTTGCAATAATATCAATTAAATTAACTTGTTAGCAGATAACTAATTAATTTTCAACTTACACATATGATAGTAAAAACATATATTGACATTTTCTTAAATATTTAGTTTAGATGATCGTCCTACTTCAGGATATGTTGACTTCATTGATATTGGCATCGAGCACTTAGAATGTATTATAAAATACTGCCAATCTTTAGAAAGTATTTTCATTAACTTCCTAAACTTGATGTTTTTTACCTGAAATATCTATGAGGAAAAGAGGAAAAAGAACAAACCACTAAATGCAGCATAAATTGAGCCATAATGCTGTGAGATTTTACACTTGTGCACTTTAATGGAAACATCATATAATACTTTGTAGGGTTTCAAGAAGAATGAAAATGAACCACTATGGAAGTTACCAGAACCAATTTTCCTCCATCGGGTGGGAAATTTCTTATGGAATGTGTTCTGTAATAGTTGCTGCTCTATTAATCCTTTCATTTTATAGGTCTAGTTCCTTGTTTTGGTGTTCAACTAGTCTACAATGTCAAAGATCTATGTGTATCAAATGTATATATAACTGATCTATATTATAGTTTATATATATAGTTCTATGTAACTGACTCTATTTAAAAGAATTAATGTAGATAGGTCTTCTGATGTCAATGCTTTTATTGAATGTCATAATGATCAAATTTTTGGCATTACCTTTGTTCAAACTTTTGAGCCAATCTGGAACTTTATTACTTCTATATTTCTTATTTATAACAACAAGCTATATCTAGGAACAAAAGTCGTTTATTTTTTAAGGCAAGAAAAATATAAATAGAAAATCATTCGGCACTGTGTAATGTTAAAATTTACAAATATATGTTATTTCTCCGTTGTCACAAGAATTCTAGTGGGTAGACAACTTAGATAATGCTCCTATATACAAAAGTAAAAACAGCTAGGCATGGTGGCTCACGCCTGTGATTCCAACTCTTAGGGAGACAGGGGCAGGAGGATAGCCTGAGCCCAGGAGTTTGAGACCTGCCTGGGCAATATAACGAGATCCCATTCTCCACAAAAAGCGGGAGAAAAAGACAACAAAACAAAAGTAAAAACAGGTTCAGAAAAATTAAGTATGTCCCTAAAGTCACAGAATAATGTGATGGAGGTGGAATTCAAATGTAATATTTTGTTTGTTTGTTTGTTTGTTTAGTTTTGAAGGTAACATACTTTTTAGTCTACAACCGATTTAACTACAAAAGTGTGCCAATCACTGGTATTAGGATTGGGGCAGATGTATACTCTGAAAATAAAAGCGCAAAATAAATATCCCATCTGGAAATAAAAGTGCAAAATAAAGAGGGGGGAAAAATCAGCCCTTCCATTTCTTTTCCTTTGTAATGCCAGTTGAATTGGTTTAGTGAGTAGTTTTGCAAGACTTGTTTCACTTTGTTTTTGGACATAGCTGAGCCATGTACTTCAAACAGAAGGCAGCCAATTACTAACTTCTGGTTGCTAGGTGTGGCTTCCTTTAAAATCCTATAAAATCAGAAGCCCAAGTCTCCACTGCCAGTGTGAAATCTTCAGAGAAGAATTTCTCTTTAGTTCTTTGCAAGAAGGTGGAGATAAAGGTAAGTCTTGGTTTTCCTTTTAGTTAGTTTTGGTTGTTTTGAAAACTTTTCTCATCACTATGTTAAATGTTACTGCTTCTACAGGATTTATGGTTAGTTGCATTTAACATGATAAGTCATTCATAAATCTTTCTGTAGAATTACATTGGATATTTATATTTTAGGAATCGCAAATTACAATATTTTTGTTCTACTTAGTTAACAAATACAAGTAAAAATAAGATAAGTTTGCTTAATACTGGCTCATTGTACTCTTGGTAAGTTACCATGAGAAAGAAGGGAAGAATGTGCTTTCCCTCTGGTAGCCTTAAAAGAATGTGTTTTTCCTTTCCTTCCCCTTGAAATATTTCTTCCCAAGAGCTGTGTGTGTTTTACAGAGAAATCGTGATGGGGGCTGCTTTTTGGGGGCAAGAACAAAAGTGATAGGAGTGGGCTGCAGGGAACTGTTTCAAAATAGTAGGACTTTCATAATTTATTTTCTTCTTTTGTAAGGAAAACAAGATAGATTCAGACCTCAAAGTGCTAATCATGCTCTTTGTAATAAACATTTAAAAATATATGTTATATTTGCTTATGCTATTTAAAATAAGAAGGTCCGCTTATTACTTGTTTCATTTAAAGAGGGTGTGGCCACATTCCTTTTCTTGTAGGCTCTGTGTCATATACAGTCTTTTCAAGTGCTGGCTGGAAAACCTAAGATGAAGGGAAATACTTTCTGGGTAGTGTCAGATACATTACCCTAGGGGAATGTCAGAGAGGCCCTCCAACAGCTATTCCACTTGATTGTTGCATGAGCTAATGGCCATAAAACTCCTTAGAAAAGCACAAAGCAAAACTAGAGAAGAGTATTTACTAGTGTTGGATATATTTGTAAAAGTGAGATTACAAATCACGTATCTGGCTATTTTTCTTAAACATGTTCCTTCAAGGATTTTTCTGTTCATTCGTTTTAAATGTTTATTAAATTTTCTGATTTCTTATGTTCACTGCTAGCTAATTAACAAGGATGGAATTTTTCTTGCCTTGATTATATCTAAAAGATTGTAAAAACTTTGAGAAAGCAATGTTGCCCTCTTTCCACAGGAGTATTTTGGTAGCTGTAAGAGAATGCACATTGCAAATGACTCAAATGTGGTAAAATGTTGGTTTCATAATTCTGAAATGGCCTCTTCCCCAAAAGTGACAGTAACACCCTAGCTCCAGGCTCAACCACATCTGGCACATAGCCAACATTTAACAGATGTTGACAAAATAGTTAATAATAATATTATTAAGGAACCAGCCAGAGTTTCATGCTTATTAAATACTTTTTCAACCAGAAGGTCTGCAAAGGTTGATTTCTGAATATGACGTTAGCTCTCTCTAGACCTATTAATTTATGACATTTCAAATCATAGGTAAACCAGTGGACCTATTATTTTTCAATGATAAACTATAAACAGTTTTTTGAAGTAAACTATTTCCTTTTCCTTTAAAATTGGACAGAATTTCATCAGGAAGCTCAGAACAATCCAATGTATATAATGCCCTCCTTCATTATGCTAATTTTCTTCATCTTCATCTACTTGAAGTAATATTTAAGATTGGCACTTCAGAGCTGTAAATGGATCTTAGATGATAATTACTTCAACATTCTTATTTTATAAACGAAGACCCTCTGGAGAAGCTAAATGTTTTTCTTGAGGTCAGATCGCCAGATAATCAAGAACCAGTATACTTCAATTTGTATTTTATATCCTATAGTTGTGGGTAGAAAATGTTTGTTAAATTAGTGTAGATATGTTTTTTAAAATATTAGCAATGATACACGATATTCATTCAATAATACTTATTAACATCCTAAATTCCAGGCATTTTGCTAGGGATTGGAAGTACATACATAATGAATATTATTATTTGTATGTTAGCACGGGCCTCATGGCCTGCTCCTGGGGAATATAAATAAGCCAATGGAAAGTGATAATACAGAATGGTGGGGCTGGTGTAGGGGTGAAGTCAGGATGCTTTGGGAGAGCATGGAAGGTCACCGAATCCAGTGCTGAGGAACTAATGAAGGGTTTCTGAAGAACGTGATGAGATCAATGCTGATGCGTCACTTAGAAGTAGCAGTTAGTTAGGCAAAGGGAAGTGAATGTGGAGGAGGAACAAGCATTCCAGGAAAGAAGAACACCCTATCGAAAAGCCTGGAAGCAAAACATTAGTGAGGCTACCTTTCATAAATTGCTTTCTGTAAGTCATGCCATTGTGTAGTCTTAATTGCTTTCTCTCACCAGGGAAGGTGTGGGAAGGACTTGTGAAATACATATTCGAGGAAAAACTATGCACAAGGCAGTGCATTTAAAAATAAACTCCCTAAGGCTGGGGTGAAACCTGCTACGGTCTGCCCAAGTTGACTTTTAATGAATTTGATTCTCAGGTGTGAGTGATTAAAAGAACACTGATCATGTCATTTTCTTTTGGGTCACTAATTCCCTCCCTCCCTTCTCTTTCTTTTCTTTTTTCTTTTCTTTTCTTTTTCTTTCTTTCTTCCTGACAGAGTCTTGTTATGTCGCCCAGGATGGAGTGTAGTGGTACGATCTCGGCTCACTGCAGCCTCCACCTCTTCCTGGGTTCAAGTGATTCTCCTGCCTCAGCCTTCTGAGTAGATGGGACTACAGGTGCACACCACCATGCCTGGCTAATTTTTGTACTTTTGGTAGAGACGGGGTTTCGCCATGCTGGCCAGGCTGGTCTGGAACTCCTGGCCTCAAGTAATCTGCCCACCTTGGCCTCCTAAACTGCTGGGATTACAGGTGTGAGCCACCATGCCCAGCCAAAATATATAACACTTTGGAATCAAAAGGGGTGGATTTATGTCTCCATTCTTGCCACTACTAGCAGGAAGACTGCTTGAAAATAGCACTCAGATTTCCCAGATAGAAACTGAGGATAGTGATTAAAGGCTATTATTCCAAGCAAGGGTTAATCATTGCTGTTACTATCATTGCAAAACTCTGATAGTTCTAGTTTGTAACCAGGAAGATACAATCAACCACAAAACTCAGCTTCCTCTGTCACAAATTCTAGAGGTAGCCTTTCATGAGGCTGAGAGATGAAAAAATGAAGGGGGGTCTCTCTTAGGACACATAAATATGCAAAAAAATTGCTACTCTTTAGAAAGCTATACATTCAAATCATAGATAAGCTGACATTGGTAGGCAGTGCATGTTCACAAAAAGACCATTAATTAGAAGAAATGTGAAATATTGTTAATTTCCTTATAGACTAGCCTATGTATAAATGGCCAATTTCACCGTCAATGACCTCATGCTAAGTACTGAAATAAATTTAGTTTTAGAGCTTATCTTTGGTTAGTTGAAATCTGTATTGAGTTAGTTGAAATCTATAACTTGATAGAACAGGCTCTTTAAAATCTATTGCAAGCTTTATACACTACAAACAAAAAGATAGAAAAACGAAAACCTTTCATGAAGTCATTGGCTTAGGCAGGTTTTCAGGCAGAGTGTAGGTATTGAAGAGTCAGAATGGCTTAAGGATAGAATTTGGCCAATATATTAAAAAAAATTTGGTATTTGTTAGTTGTATTATAATTATTCAGAAGTTCATTTAATACGTGCAGTTGGCTTTGGGCCCTTAACCAGCTGTATGTGATAAAATCTGTTTCCTTTAGAGCAATTTCTTATATCCTGCCTTGATGCTCCTGTCTTTAATCTTTGCTAAGAGCTAGTGGTGAATTTGGCTGAATTCAGATTCCGTTTTTCTCTAATTGATTTCTCGAAGAAAATTCTCTATTGGCTGCTTTTCTTTCCTAGATTATGCTTTTAGTCTATCCAAATACTTCAGGCTAGAACGTAGGAACTTAGAAGATACAAATCACAAAGCTGTCTAGGGATGCTCTCTCTTTCAAATAAGTGACTTAAACAACTTATTTTTGTTATCTTGTGTTATGTAATTAATATACCTTTTCCTGGGCTTTCTCTGGCTTTTTTTTAAGTGGACATTATTCAAGTATTTTTTAGAAGTAAAAAAAAACTAGTACAGTAAAGTTTTTATAACGTTTATTTTGAAGTTGTCAGAGACACCTTTAATATTAGACTGGACAATATCTTTAGTCTTTCTTTTGCTTTCTTTTGAAGTTTTTATTTGCTAATTGAAAAGAATGGAATTAATGAACATGTTTTTATAAGTGATGGAGTAGTACTTTGCCAAGTGACGAATTTTAACACTCATTTTGATGATTCTTCCTTATCAAAGGCTTGGATGAAATGATGAAAATGGAAATTTTGAGTGCCTGAAGCTGCTAGAATTGCTTTTAAAGTATTGGGTGTGCCAATTAAGAAGTTGGAATATGAAACTCCATGTGGCAACCGCAATTGCATCAAACTAGACTGTAATGGGAACTAAAACCTTGTGCAAAATTGCAGGTTGTTACTTTATCAGGAAACAATTTTAAGTCTATCATTTATATTTAGGAAACAGGTTGCTTTAAATGAATGGAAAAAGTATTGATTCTTCTCACAGATGACAAAATAGTAATAAGAGCAATCCCATGCAAATTAAGTGGGGATGATTTCTGCTTTGGATATTATTTTCTTCATGCATTCAGTGTTATTACTTGCAACTCCAGTTACTTTTTAGCAGGTGAAAATGGAAAGAGTTTGTCTGAACATGCTGTTGGGGAATCAGTTTATGGAATCAGTTTATGCCTCATGAGTCATTTATCTTCATATCAAGAATTTAAAACTGCCAAGATTATCCTCCCAACCTCTCTCACAAACATTCATGAGAGTAGTCTCTAGAGGGGTGAAACAGAATGGTGTAGATGGACAGATCAGTGTAGACCTTGAGCAAGGCCTCTGAAAAACATCCCCAGACTAAAAGGATCTGTGATGGCATTTTGTGTGTGTGTGGCCAAAACAGAGAACACATTAATTTTCAATATACTTAAGATCTTAAAAATATATGTCTCATTAAATAAAAATATTGCCAAGTCATGATAGCAATTCAAGAAATTTCCTTTAAGATAGAGTTTGCCAAAAGAACATGCACGTTACAATTGCACCTCTAGGCTTCCTGCTACAACAAAAAAATCCGGTATAAAATAATCCTTTTCTGGGTTTTTTGTGTTGGGTGGGAAAATATGTAGGACTACTATTTAGACAGCTCAAATAGGAAGAAATGTGAAGATAGCAATTACTTCAATGCTGAGTAATTTTATATCAAGAAATAGAAAAGGAAACTAAATTATTCAGGGAGAAATATCACCTGGATATCTTTTTACAAATAAAATTTTAAATCTGAATTCACTTGTACAGATTAGCACAAGTAATTTTACCTTATAAATGTAATCATTGGCTGGGAGTGGTAGCTCACACCTGTAATTTCAGCACTTTGGGAGGCCGAGGTGGGCAGATCACCTGGGGTCATGAGTTCAAAATCAGCCTAGCCTACATGGTGAAAACCTGTCTCTACTAAAAATCCAAAAATTAGCCGGGCGTGGTGGCCGGTGCCTGTAATCCCAGCTACTCAGGAGGCTGAGGCAGGAGAATTGCTTGAACCCAGGAGACGGAGGTTGCAGTGAGTCGAGATCGCACCACTGCACTCCAGCCTGGGCGACAGAGCAAGACTCCATCTCAAAAAAAAAAGAAAAAAAAAAGCAATCATTAAGCTTTTCATCTAGCCATTACTTTTGTACAGGCTGTCATTAATTCCACATAGATGGTCTAATGGTCTACTAAATAGTGTTCTAATCCTCCATCTTGTCTATCTCTTAGCCATTCTCCGTGATAAAGGATGAATGGTCTTTCGGAAACATAAATGAAACCATACTGCTTTAAAAAAACAAACAAACCAAAAGAAACCCATTAATGTTTTCCCAAAGCTTTGTGGACACATTTAAGCTTCTTGTTTCAGCTTCTGCCAACATTTCTTGCTCCAGCAAACTTTCTTCTGCTTCCCAAATATGACAAGCTTCTTCTTTAACTTTTCTGCCAGGTTAATCTTGACTCATTTCAAGAGAGGCTTGGGACAGCCAGGGCCTACTCTAAGAAGTTTCTTTAGCCTTTATATTTTCCTATGGAGAGCACACACTAGCTTTAAGTCCTGAGGGTACTTAAGATGATATTTCAATGTTTTTGTACTCTTAGTGCTTGGCATATGGTGGGTGGTCTATAAATTTAGAACAATGTAGTGAACCACAAACTCCTCTCTTCAGCCTGTGTGCTTACTTGTAGTAGTTGTCTGATCTCTAAAGTTTAGAACTGAATATGCCAAGAAAGAGTTCAATTTCAGAGAGGAGGGTATGGTTTCATTTTAAGCATAAAAGCTTCCTTTAAAAAAAATTACGTCTTACATTTTGTTATGCTCCTAAGTGTAATTGATCCTGGAAAGTAAGCGCAAGGCTACTCTCTAATGCTACCTCTTATGTATGTAAGAGGTGAGGAAGGAGAGGTTGTGTGTGGTGCAATTGTTTTGTAAAAGCATCTAACTGTTTTCTTTCCAGACGCTTTTTCAAAAATGGCAATGGTATCAGAATTCCTCAAGCAGGCCTGGTTTATTGAAAATGAAGAGCAGGAATATGTTGTAAGTAGAGTGATAATAAAATTATGATTACAATATTGAAATAAAAATGAATATAAGTAAATGGCCATTAATTTATTTCTCTCTCATTCTTAGCAAACTGTGAAGTCATCCAAAGGTGGTCCCGGATCAGCAGTGAGCCCCTATCCTACCTTCAATCCATCCTCAGATGTCGCTGCCTTGCACAAGGCCATAATGGTTAAAGGTAACGTGTTTCCTCAAAACAGTTCCCTCCTGGACATTTCAGAGCGGCTATTTGAATGACTGTCAAAAAACAGACATGTGCAGTGGAAAGAATCTGTTTCATTTTGAAGATAAAAAAATTTCTTTGCCAAATGAAGATATAATTATTTACTTAACACTGAGGAAATTGTGTTCAAATCAGTGGAATCTCTATTGTTACAGCAGGTATTACTGGCTCATTTCTAGCAGAAATTCCACGCTGAAATTAAAACCTCTGTTCACATATAGAGTTGCAACTAGTATCAAACACTGCAAAACTGAGGGCCAGGAAAAGTTAATTGTCTCTTCCTTTCTCACTCAAATGAATGAAATGTCATTCTCCCAAGTGCTTCCTTGATATGTAGTATAGAATCGATTTTTTGGGCTGATATATAATTTATATTTCTTAATTTGTTAAGAAGTTCTTTTGGAGCATCTCGATAATGAATTATTTTATGTCAATCGAAGATGAAGAAAATTGATGTTAAGGGCTGTTGGCCCTTTATTTCCAGGTGTGGATGAAGCAACCATCATTGACATTCTAACTAAGCGAAACAATGCACAGCGTCAACAGATCAAAGCAGCATATCTCCAGGAAACAGGAAAGGTAAGTTAGAGTGGTAAATTTAGATATTTAATTTCAGCATATTTATACTTAACCATGGATTCGAAAGCAGAGTTACCTAGTTCTTTAAGGTTCTAACCACTGTTTTCTCATTACATTTATGATTGGGATTGCAGTGTTTATCCACTTTGTTGCAATTTAATCAATTTTATCAAATTTCCTATTTTTATACATTAGTCATCTTGGTGTATATTGTTTGCAGATGTGGTGCTCTGGGGACAAATTTTTAATTTGAACGTAAACATCGAGATTGCTGCTGTCAATAAAGAATATGGTCTGATTGAAATGTACTAATATTTAAACTGAACTGTTTAATGCCTAAATTTTCTATATAATTCTACTTTAAAAATAAGCCTTATGTCTTTTATACCAAATATGAGTAGTTTTCTAAAGCAATGAAATTAGAAAACTATATAATTTCAATATCTGATTATACTGCTTGTTATTTGAGAAGTACAAACCTCAAAGATTGGAAACATGAATATATTATTTTAAAAGTAATTTTACTTCTGTTTTCTGTTAGCACAGAGTCCTCTGTGTTTTGATCATTGTGATTTCTCCCCTGTATATAAGATTACTAACTCTATGCTTTAAGAAGTTATTGATGAATTCAGTAAATTTTATTCTAATCCCTCTAGATCTGGAAGAGTAAGATAATGTTTCAAAATATTTGGTACACTTTGTATGTGAAGGGAAGAAGCTCTAAAAGATGGTTGGGTTTAGGGATGAGTTGTACAATGGCCTAAAGTCAGGTAATATCACATTTTTTAACCTAGCATGTTACTTATTGGAAGTCCTGATTCTAATCTTTTTTTTTTTTTGTAGCCCCTGGATGAAACACTGAAGAAAGCCCTTACAGGTCACCTTGAGGAGGTTGTTTTAGCTCTGCTAAAAACTCCAGCGCAATTTGATGCTGATGAACTTCGTGCTGCCATGAAGGTAAATCGCCCAATTTAAGCAAACTCCTTTCCTCAAGAGGATGTATTGGGCAAGTCACTTATGCTTATGTTATTTTCAAAATCTAGTATAGTGCCTGTCAATCAGTGGGAGTTTGAAGAATAAATAAATTAATAACTCAATGAAGGAATTAATATATAAATGAAAACATAAACGTTGGCACTAACACCTTCCATGTCATGTCACTATATGAGTCATATACTTGCATTTTAATTTTTACCCAAAATATTGATGATAAACTTGTTTTGTTTTAGGGCAATGTAATAGAGCTTATTGTAATTATTAAATGTTGTGGGTGAAATTTACTAAATGACAGAGTCAAACAAATTTTGGAACACCAAAAACTCATTGATCCTCTTGCATGAAGATTTTTTTCTACATTTATCCTTTTCTTCTCTTCAAATTTAGGGCCTTGGAACTGATGAAGATACTCTAATTGAGATTTTGGCATCAAGAACTAACAAAGAAATCAGAGACATTAACAGGGTCTACAGAGAGGGTAAGTTGTAATGTCCAACAGTCCAAATGCCTTATTTGAAAAGGAAATCTAATATACTTTCTTAAAATTGACTGTGTACGCTAATTATGGCAGCTTTGGAATCTCCACATATCAAAATGTTTCTTTATTGTTTGGCGCATGTCTATTAAATGCTGTTACCAGGCAACGCTTGAGTTACTAGGTTGCTGACAAGGGAGATGGTGTCCCAATCCGCATCAAGCTTGCGTTTTAATAGAAAATGTTCCTCTAGGATAAATGGCCACATACGATTATAATGGAAACCTCAATTCAGAGCATTGAATTTTTAAAAATTTCTGAAAAACACTTTTCTATTATTCTGGAATGTATTTTATAAAAATGTCCCAAGGTCATTTATTTTGAAAAGAATACACAATAACAAAAAAATCTTCTAACAAAATATTCTTCATTTGTCCTTGAAAAAGTAAAGAATTAGGTGCTTATAATTCTCTGTTGGAAACCTTAACTTTATCGTTATGAACATAAGCGACTCACTTTAGTTAAATTCACAGAATAAAAGACTAGTCTTAGCTTATTTTATCTCTCCAGTGAAGCATCTCATTTAAATGATGTTTTCAACACTGAAAAGAGGGTAATTGAGAGTCTCTTACCATTTTCCTACTCTCATTTCCCTGAGCTGCTGGCTTTTTGGCTTTCCCAATGCAATATATGGCATATAGAAGATCTTTCTGCTTGATTCTCATACCAAGCATGGAGAATACAATAGCTTTTGCATATCATTTTCAGAGGAATTTAATAAAAGAATAAAAATAAGGAAGCTTTTAAACCTCATTTTCTGCAGTTCTTATTTAATTACCAATGTTTATGTTAGATCCATGTGTCAGTGATAATAATAATGACTATTATTTTTGTTTGATAAAACATAGTTTATAAAAATAAGTGTTTATATATTTTTCATATGGCCAAGATATAGGCCAGTGATAGTTTATTATATTGCCCAGTTTCAAGTTGTTTTAGTCCATTTGTGTTGCTATAAAGAAATATCTGAGACCAAGTAATGTAAAAAGAAAGGAAATACTGTACAAGTAGTATGGGACCAGCGTCTGCTTTTGATGAGGGCCTCATACTACTTCTACTCATGGCAGAAAGCAGACAGAAGCAGATGTGTGCGGAGAAGGAGAGAGAGAAAAGGAGGTGCCAGGCTCTTTTCAACAGCCAGTTCTTAAAGAAACTATGAATGAGAACTCACTCCAAGCCATTCATGAGGGATCTGCCCCCATCATCCCAACATCTCCCAACAGGCCCCACCTTCAACAGTGGAGAATAAATTGCAAATGAGACTTGGCAGGGCCAAACAAACAATGTGAAAACCATAGCACTAGTCAATTATAAATTCAATTATTTTTTCCTATTAAAGTATTATTTTACGTAGTTAAGCAGAAGTGTTTACACACACATAAATCATCAAACTGCATTACTTATAAGACATTTATAGTTTTTAAACTAAATAAATAATTTGCATTCAAGCAAGTACCTCATTTTGTTCTTTTAAACAATTATTTTATTCATTCTATTGCTTAAATTCTGCCATGTTGTATTTCAGAATTAATTACTAATGTATACCTATACAATTTATTCTTAACAAAAGCTTTATGACTGTGAGTTTTCAATCACAGTATTATCTAAATTGCTCCCATTGCTTCATATGAAATAAATTCAATGATCCAAAAATTTACCTGCTTTAATTTTTCTCTTCATATTTAAAAATGATAATATTTTGCAACATGTTCCATAAGTCATTGAACACTGTGGCACTGTGAATTTTCAACCAACTTAGAGATGACAGATATTCTTATTATTATTCATCACTGGTTTACTATAAAATCTATTTTTCTTTTTTCTCAGAACTGAAGAGAGATCTGGCCAAAGACATAACCTCAGACACATCTGGAGATTTTCGGAACGCTTTGCTTTCTCTTGCTAAGGTACAACTCAGATACTTTAGGAAATGCCTCTTGTTTTATAAAGACTAATTTCTTAGTCCATTTTGTGTTGCTATAAGGGAATATCTGAGGCTAGGTAATTTTTAAAGATAAAAAGGTTTATTTGGCTCAGGATTCTGATGGCTAACAAATTCAAGTTTGGGTATCTATGTCTGGTGAGAGCCTCAGGCTGCTTCCGCTCCTGACAGAAGAGGAAAAGGAGCTGGTGTGTGCAGAGACCACATGGCAAGAAAGGAAGCAAGAGAGAGAATGGGGAGGTGCCAGCCTCGTTAACAACCAGCTCTCGTGGTTCTCATGAGCAAGAACTCATTCCCAGTGATGGCATTAATCTCTTCATGAGAGATCAGCCCCAGGACCCAAATACCTCCCTCTAGGCCCCACCTTTAACACTGGGGATCAAATTTCAACATGAGGTTTGGAGGGGAAGAACATCTAAAACCACCGCAAGTAAAATCTTGGATCTGAGCTCCTTCTAGAAATGAGTAATAGAATACCTTTTTCTCAAAAAATATTATTTATCCGAGTTTAAGAGAATTAAGTAAATCATGCAATTACGTGCTAGAGAAGAGCTTACAATAGAATGGGATTTCTTTCAGGGTGACCGATCTGAGGACTTTGGTGTGAATGAAGACTTGGCTGATTCAGATGCCAGGGTAAGGAAGTGCTTACAAAATACTGCTGCAGTTCATCTTCCTACCTTAGGTGGGGCTACCACATGATCCCCTGTGAAAGCAAATCTAAGATCTTCTGAGAGACCAATGGCTTCTTAATGTTCATTTCCTGAATGAGGCATGTCTTTCTGTAGCCCCCCCACAAAAAAAAGTAGTCTTTGTAAGTTTTCAATATCTCTCATTATTCATAAAACCAGAAAGAACTGAAGGAGGACAATACAAATTTGATTTGTCATTCCCAAGAATTGTTTGCTAAGAAAAGCTCTGACCTTTTGTTGTACTAGGTATAAGAAGGGGAAATGTAATTTTTTTATTATGTGTAATGGAAAGAGTAAGCATATTTAACGTTATTTTTAACAGAGAACTTTGGAATGGTTTATAGATGTCAATTTATATTGTCAAAATATTACTGCAATGATATAGTAAGAGTATAGGATAAATTATAATAATATGTGCTTTCTAACATATTGTTTTATTTAGTTTCAGTGACATTGCTGATTATTTATATGCCAAACCACTGGCAACATAAGAAAAATCATATCATTTTAAAGCCTGGAATTTCCATTTAAAACAAACAAACAACTAATATTTGCATTATGCCTTCTCATGGAACAGTATTCTCTAGAGAATTCATTACAGTGCTTCACTAAGGATAGAGATTTCTTTGTGCACCCGCATCCACTTCTGTTATACCAGTACATTATCATGCACATAATAGGCACTCGTGAACTTTTTGTTCAACAAATGCATACATATCAGATCAATTTTCTTGAAAAATGCAAAATAATTTTTACATACATTGAAGGTTTTATCATTTTAATAGAAATTGTTCAAGCATATTAAGGAACAAGAGTTAGCATTTGAATAATTGCCCATAATAAAAAATTCTTATTTGCTTTTGACATTTCTGAATTTGCTTTCCATTTTAAGACTATCAGGGTTCTTAATATATATTTATGGAGGCTACATGGATTAGTGTGACCCAAGAGAATGATGGTAGTCAACATTTCAAAGTTAATAAAGACCGCTTGTGACAATAGGGCAGAGATTATATTTTTCATATATAAAAGAAAAAAATCTGTCATTTAGTAAGGTTGATCTATTTGTCTAAGATTATACAGCTTTGAAATTGCAGAGTCAGAATTTGAATACAGAAATTCTAACATCAAAATGCAAGGTCCAGGTTACAGTTGAATTATTGATTCATAAGTAACATTTGCTGATAATTACTTTGAACAACACAGAGTAAAAAATCTTTAGAGATCCCCTTGGAGTTGTCTTACTATAGAGCATAATCTTAAAGCAATTTAGTTCAGCAAACATTTATTCTGCAAACATATATTCAGACTCTAGTGTTTACAAGGCACCTTGAGAGAAACTGTGGAAGATATTTGACAAACAAAATAAGGTCCCTGTCTTTAAAGAACTTGCAATCTTATTGTTGACTACTCTGATTGTATTGGGCACAAAGCGATTGCCTATATAATCTTTGACAAGGTCTAACATTATTGTGCAGATATCATTTCAGCAGATAGTGAAGTGTTTACTTTTATGTTTCTTGACAGGCCTTGTATGAAGCAGGAGAAAGGAGAAAGGGGACAGACATAAACGTGTTCAATACCATCCTTACCACCAGAAGCTATCCACAACTTCGCAGAGGTAACAATAAATTTCTTTTTCTGGAATCTGTTTATGGAAGATGCAATTTTCTTTTTTGATGACAAATAAGAGAAAGTAAAAACAGAACCCTTTTTCAATATCACTCCTGTATCAAACAGATATAGTGTTCCTGACCCATTGTTGTTATTTGTCAATTCGTCCAATTTTGTACAGCTGCTACTTTGTAATATTTAATACATTTTGTGACTTGGGCATGTGGAACATAATTTTGTTATTTTCACTGCTTTTACTCCCCTAAAAGATTTGGAATATGTGTGGGAAAAGACATGCATAACAGAACAAATGAAATTAGAATGAAGAAAAACAAAAAAAAAAACAAAAAACCCTCAGAGCTAAATGAAGAAAGAAATATGTAGGTGCTTTGGAAAAACAACAACAAGACAAAACTCAGAAAAAGTCCTGGCCTTTGAGTGCGAGATTTAGCTCTGGACCTCTTGGAAGTGAAGGCAATGGAAAAGTTATGACAATTACCAAAGTTCATCATCTTATAATAGTCTACTGATTTCTACTGTTAAATGTAAGAGAAATTTAGTGCACAGGTCTTTATATAAGGGAAGATCCATTTGCTATGGCTCTTAGAACTGCTGTAGGAAGTGCTATAGTTGTCAATCACATGCCGTTTCTAATAACTGTCAACATTTGCAAACATTTCGCCAAAATATACAGGAATACCAAAATGGCCACGTAAGTTACATTCCTAGGAGAGGATGAAGTATTCACGTTATGATTAATTGGGTATATTGCTTTAAAAGGTGTAGCCAAAGTTGTTATTCTGAAAAATTCTTTGAGTCAGTTGCCTTGATTTTGCTAAAGCTTTCTAAAGAAAAGGATGTTTTGCATGTATCTTAGTTTAAATTTAATATTCAGTGTTTCAGAAATACACCAAGTACAGTAAGCATGACATGAACAAAGTTCTGGACCTGGAGTTGAAAGGTGACATTGAGAAATGCCTCACAGCTATCGGTATGTAGTCCAGCAGTTGAAAGAGTTTTCTAACTGGAAATTGTATTTTCAATGCTATCCTATACTTAACAACAACAACAGCAACAAAACCAATAAAAGAAAACAAAAAACAATCAGAAGTAGTGCATCTGTTTCAATTGAAGCAACGTAAAAGATTGGCAAAGTACTATAACCTTAATAACAATAGATATTATTCCCCTTTTCAAAAATAGAGAGAGATAGAGTGTACTTATTGAGCACCTACTTATATCAAACAATACACCAGGCTGGGCACACCACAGAGGCAATTCAGAATGGTCACTGAGAGCATGGGATCTGGAATAAATGTAACATCTGGATAAATGTAACTTCAAGTCCTGGTCTACTGCTTGTTAATTGTACAATCTTGGGCAGGTCCAGGAGAGTCTGATTCAGTGGGTCGGAGTTGGCTTCTAAAAATCCGTACTTTTTAAAGATCTCCCAGGTTATTCAGACAACCATCAGGGTTGGGGAACCTATGTTCTCAAGCAGTGTTTCTCACTCATGACTATGCACTTGAATCCCCTGGAAAGCTTGTTAAAATGCAGATTCTGATTCCCCAGGTCTGGGGTGGAGCTTAGATTCTGCTTTTCTAACAAGCTCCCCATTGATGCCAATGCTGTTGGTCCATAGATCTCGACAAGATGAAGAACACTATGAACTGGAATGTGCTAGTATTATTTGGGTTCTGTTTTATATTTAAGCCCATCCTATCCCAGAGTTTTTTATTCATTTATTCATTTATTTTTACTTATTTGTTTGTGCAACTCTTACTTTAGACACAGAGGTACATGTGCACGTTTGTTCCACGGGTGTACTGCACTCAGGTAGTGAGCATAGTACCCAATAAGTAGTTTTTTGACCCATGCCCCCTCTCTCCCTGCCCTCTCTAGTAGTCTGCAGTGTCTGTTGTTCATAGGGTGTTCTTTTTAAATGTTCTTATAGTAACATAAATAAAGTATTTATATAGCCTTGAACACCTAGTGGTTTCTCCATTCCCAAGGAGAGTATATGTTGGATAGCGCAAACTACTGAAGTTGCTCTTGAGATGTATTTAAGGTAATAAAAAAATTGATCGTCAGGGAAAAGAATATTCAAAACCACCATCTAGAGAGTCACAAATACCTTCTCAGAAGTTAGCTGCCCTATATTGGGAGATGAGAGGTGAAGAATGATGATGAGGGATAGAATACTGTTGGCAAAATTCTATATTTCCTGTTTCTTTCATATGGATATTTCCTTTTTTTCATGGTAAATACATCAACTAAAATTGTCTTCTCTAACAGTGAAGTGCGCCACAAGCAAACCAGCTTTCTTTGCAGAGAAGCTTCATCAAGCCATGAAAGTATGTACCATTCTATTTGTATGTCCTGCTTAGAGGAAGAATTATTTGTAGAAAGAACAGAAAACCTCATGTTGTTTGAAAATCACACATTTAATATCTTCCCATTAATGAGAATCATTGTTCTATTTGATGGAAGAGGTAATACACTACCTTCTCAGAATAAACTTCTGTTAGATTCGGTGCCTTTTTTTACAGATGAGATTGTAAAGTGAGCCTATAAGTGATTTACGGCTCACTTGTGATTTGCTTAAAACCTGTGTCACCACGGGAAGGGTGATATACTTTCTTTTTTAATGTGTAATTTTAGTGGCCTACTTCCTCTAAGGTTGTGAGTTTTATAATCTCCCACTTTGTGAGTCTGATTTGTTGTTTTTATTATTCTGTCTTTCATGCCACAGATTAATGTTGAAACTTTTGAAATGTCATTCTATGATTAAGGATGTAGAATGATGTATTTGAGATCAACTATGTCACTTTAACTTTACTGTCTGACATGCATGGTATTATACAAGGTACCTCTTCTATTCTGACATTTTGAGCCCACAAATGAATAGTTACGAAGTTATCTTCATTTTTTCTTTGCAGCTCCAAAATAAAGAGGTTTTCAGAGAGAGAGAAAGAAAGATCTAACTATTTGAATAATATGAAGGAATATTTTGAGTATATATGAATAATTTGAATAATATGAAATGATAGACATGCTAGGTACTGCTCTGTAGTGGTTAGCATAGTTGCTGCCCCCTTTCTGCGATAGTCTAGTGTGATATTTCGTTGGGTAATGGTGAATACCTGGTGCCATGGAAGAGAAAAGTGGGACATATACTCCAGACTTTGGAAATCCAGGTAGCATTGCTGTCAGCTAAATTAACACCTGAAGTTTAAATAGAAATGAGCCAGATGAGGGCAAGAGTGGAAGAGATGGGGATAAAGCAAGGGTGGTCCAAGAGGAAGAAGTAACCCACACACAGGCTTGAAGGCAAAAGGTAACAGAACCTTCTCAAGACAGTAAGTATAGAGTGATGGTGCACAGTGGAAGAGATGGTAGAATTAGTCAGGATATTGTAAGCCTTGAAAAAGAATTAGGCAGGATATCGTAAGCCCTGATTAGATTCTATCCTAAGAGCAACAGAAGATCACTGACAGTGTTTTAAATAGATAGACTAGATTATTAGATTTGCAGTTTAGAAGTTCCCTTTTTTTGTAATTATTGGACAGTGTAGAGACCGGATGGTGAGAGATGAGTTAGGAAGTTGTGACAGCTCTCTATACCTACTGCTAATGTAGAGGATTATTTATTTTCATTTCATTACCATTCGTGTAAGGGGTGTGTGTGTATAGCTAGTTTCTGTATAGAAATTATATGGAAGAGTAAGAAGGCTTCACTTTAAAATTCATGTTCTTTAATGAGAGTATTTTCTGAATATGAGACACTTACCCTCATTTGTTTTGGCCAGGGTGTTGGAACTCGCCATAAGGCATTGATCAGGATTATGGTTTCCCGTTCTGAAATTGACATGAATGATATCAAAGCATTCTATCAGAAGATGTATGGTATCTCCCTTTGCCAAGCCATCCTGGTATGTTTTGATTCCTCTAATGCCATCCCAACAAATGAAAGTTCTTTTTGCAAGATCTTCAAAGAGAAGAGTTGACTTATTGTATCTATAAATTTAATATGTAAGATTAATTTAATATATTATGGTGTATACTTCATGAGTAAATTGAACTTTCACTGGTAAAATCTACTAGTGAGTTCTCTACTGAAATACTAGGTACATTTTTCAACTAAAGTCATGGAAACATTTAGTTTCCCATGCATAAATTCAGCAAGCAAAATATTCTAGTGTTCCCCCTAGGGTAGATAGACATTATGGTTTATTTTGCCATTAATATTTGTCAGAGGATTAGAAACTCCTTATTCAAAATATTTATCTTAATTTTATCACATGTAAAATGTTTAAAATTTATGTTCAAATTGTCTCATAAGAATGTTAAAAAATAAGACAAAGAACAGTCAAGGGTTTTGGACTTACTGAAAAGTAGATAACGATTTAAATTTAATTAATTAGTCATATTGGATAACTAAAATCTACCCAGAAAACGTGAGAAAATTACAGGCACTATACGTTTCTCTTCTTCTGGTGAGTGAATCAGGTATCTCCTCACATAAGATATGAGATTATATTGTGTTATACTTATTTAATTTTGTGTGATATTTCATTCATAGAAAATAATGGCACTAATATAAAACATAATTAATTCAGAAAAGTTTGTAATCTCAGTCCTGAAGGCTATTGCTTTCTTATGCAATGATAAAAAATCAGTTATCTGTTGTACATATTGTTTAATTAAGTGAATGGTAATGTGTAATCTCATCTACAGCTAAGTCTAAAAATAATTCTTCTATAAGTAAAAAAAAATAGAGAATTATGGTTTCGACTAACATTAAGTATACCTTTTTTTGAATCAACAGGATGAAACCAAAGGAGATTATGAAAAAATCCTGGTGGCTCTTTGTGGAGGAAACTAAACATTCCCTTGATGGTCTCAAGCTATGATCAGAAGACTTTAATTATATATTTTTATCCTATAAGCTTAAATAGGAAAGTTTCTTCAACAGGATTACAGTGTAGCTACCTACATGCTGAAAAATATAGCCTTTAAATCATTTTTATATTATAACTCTGTATAATAGAGATAAGTCCATTTTTTAAAAATGTTTTCCCCAAACCATAAAACCCTATACAAGTTGTTCTAGTAACAATACATGAGAAAGATGTCTATGTAGCTGAAAATAAAGTGACGTCACAAGACAATTGGTGTGTCATTGACCCTTCTATTTTGATTTTCTTTTATGTGTAATTCAGTGGTTTAATTTGACATTAAGGGATAGAAGCCTGAATTCTAGATTATAATTATTTAATGAAATAGAGTTCACATTCTGAATTGAAGAAAATACTTATAGCTTTTGAAAAGGGATACTACATTTTATCGTATGTGTACAGACTATTGAGATTGTGTCTCTGTATAATAAATTTATTGCACTAGCATTATAACAATTTGATATATTCTATATTTCATTAACTAGTATAAAGATGAAATGGCAATACTTGTAAAAAGTTCTCATGTTTGTTTCATGGTAATTTTACGTTTACTTTTTCTAAGAAACTGCCAAATTGTTTTCCAGAGTGGTAATACTATTCCACTTTACCACCATAAATCTAACAGTGGTTCAGTTTCTCCACATCCTTGCCAGCATTTGAAGTTGCCACTATTTTGTATTTTTAGCATTGCTTATTTATTTATTTATTTATTTATTTATTTATTTATTTATTTTGAGACAGAGCCTTGCTTTGTTGCCCAGGCTGGAGTGCACTGGCGTGATCTCGGCTCACTGCAACTTCCACCTCCCAGGTTCAAGTGATTCTCCTGCCTCAGCCTCCTGAGTAGCTGGGATTACAGGCACCCACCACCACGCCCAGCTAATTTTTGTTTTGTATTTTTAGTAGAAATGGGGTTTTGCCATGTTGGCCAGGCTGGCCTTAACTCCTGACCTCAGGTGATCCACCCGCCATGGCCTCTCAAAATGCTGGGATTACAAGCATGAGCCACTGTGCCCAGCCGCTTATTTTTTATTTATTGTTGAATCTTGAAAATTCTTCATACATTCTAGATATTAGTCCTTCATCAGATATGTGGTTTGCAAATATTTTGTGGTAGTCTATACCTTGTCTTTTCATCATCTTAGCAGGTTCTTTTACAAAGTAAAATTTTTCAATTTTAATGAGATCCAATTTATTATTTATTTTTCTTTTATAGTTGTACTTTTGATGTCATGTCTACAAGCTCTTTATCTAACCCTTGGCCTTAAGAATTGTTCATGTTTTTTGCTAAAAATTTTATGCTTTTACATTTTACATGTAAATTTGTGATCTATTTTGAGTTGATTTTTTATAAAAAGAGAGACTTAGGTTGTGGTTCTTTTTCTGTTGGCATCGTTATCAATGTCCAATTGCACCTGCACCATTTGTTGTTGGTTGAAAAGGCTGCCCTTTGTTAACTTGCTTTTGCACTTTTGTCAAAAACAATTGGACATATTAGTGTTGGTCTTTCTTTAATTTTTGATATTTATATTTAATGAAAATATAAAACCTTGCAATTTCTCATTCTCTATGAATAGATGATAGATATCAATTTAGTTAAGCTCTTTATTTCAAGGAGAGCATCAGCCATGGTACGAGCTCTTTTTTCAAAAAGGCAATGGGAAGAGTTACTTTCCCGTGAGCGTCTTCTCACTAGGTAGAGCTGGATAAAGGTGGTAACAATTTATTCATCCTCAAAAGACTTGGGTTGTGGGAGGCAGAGCTTGCAGTGAGCCGAGATCACACCACTGCACTCCAGTCTGGGCAACAGAGCAAGACTCCATTTCAAAAGAAAAGAAAAAAAAAAAAAAAGAAGACTTGGGTTGGCAATGGGATATTCTGATCACTCTGAGCTGCATTCAGAGTTAACCCTCCTTCACCTGGTTGTAGCTTGTCTTGATCGCTGACCTTAACTTTCTTCTACACACACCTGTCCCGCTTATCATGTGTTATAGTCACGATTACTTGGTGCACAGCATATTGGCAAATGGGTTGACAGATATGCTGCCTCTTATGGCCTCTGGATTTTATTATATACCGTATCGCCTTTGTATGCTTGATTTGGGAGAAGTACCTATGTGGGAAATCAGAGGGAACCTGGAGCTGTTATATCAAGGCAGGATGAAGTTATCAAGATACTTTTGTTAGCACTATTCTAATAATTGGGGCCAGGTGTTTTTTGTTTTTTGTTTTTGAGATGGAGTCTTGCTCTTGTCACCCAGGCTGGAGTGCAGTGCTGTGATCTCAGCTCACTGCAACTTCCGCCTCCCAGGCTCAATTGATTCTCTTGCCCCAGCTCCAGGGTAGCTGGGATTACAGGCAAGCACCACCACGCCTGGCTAGTTTTTGTATTTTTAGTAGAGATGAGGTTTCACCATGTTGATCAGGCTGGTCTTGAACTCCTGACCTCAGGTGATCTGTCCGCCTCAGCCTCCCAAAGTGCTGGGATTACAGGCATGAGCCACCTGGCCAAAATTTTTGCCAGTCAGTAAGAGAGCTACCTTGTTCAGATTGCATCCCCACATCTTCCTACTTCCAGTTAATTTTAAAGAAACTGCCTGAGCTCTTTACTCTCTCTTTGCCCTTCTTTCCCTCCCTGCCCAACATTTGCTCTTTTCTGTTCTGCTCTGATATGTGACTTCTGAAGACTTTATCATGCAGGTTCTCTTGCCTTCTGATTTCTGGCTGAATTCAGCTTATGGAAGAACCTGGAAGGAGCTGGGAGATGAGGCGGAGGTACTCCTGCTCCCTCCCTGATTCTAGAGACTTATTAGTATTTGTGTTCTTCTACAGTCACAACTTCCATCAGGTGTCACCTTGTCTGAGGCTCTAGCTCTCAACTATTTCCTCTCCTTGCCCTTTGGACTTGGGATTCCTGCTGCTGCTGCTCCGTAGATACTGCAATATCTCATGTGGGTTCTCTTAACTTGCCCACACCTCTAAGGAAGTACACCTCAGTATTCCCGTAATTAAAACAATCGTCAAATGTCCAGCTTGTTATACTAGCCATTTCCTTCTAGGGCCCTGTCTGATATACCTTACGAAAGTGCTAAACTTACTTACTTTATCAAAACTACTTGGAAGGCTCCTGAATAAATTCTAGACAAGGTGACAGGTAAGTGGATACACAAATGAATAGGAGAGCCACCTCAGTAAGTAGTAGTAAAAAGCAAAATTTTAGAAAACAAAAATATATAGCTTTCCATAATCCATGGGAAAAAATGGTAAGGTGAATTTCACTAAAATTAAAAACTTCTTCTTTGCAAATACACTATTATGAGACTAAAAAGATAAACTACAGACTTGGAGAAAATTTTTGCAAGACAAATATCTGATAGAGAACTGATAAACAAAAATATAAAAAAACCTCTAAAGACTGAACAGTAAAAGAAGTTAAAAAATTTAAAAAAATAAGCGAAAGATCTGAACAGGTACCTCACTAAAGAAGATATAAAGATGGTAAATAAGCATATGAAAATATGCTCAACATCATATATCATTAGGGAATTGCAAATTAAAACAATGAGACACCGCTACACTCCTATTAGAATAACTAAAATCCATTCCATGTCAAGTAACAGAAACTCTCTTTCATTCCTGGTGTGAATGCAAAATGGCACAGCCACTTTGGAAAACAATTCGGCTTTTTTTTTTTTTTTTTTTTTAACAAAGCTAAACACAGTCTTACATCATCCAGCAATCATGCTTCTAGGTATTTATGCAAACAAGTTGAAAATTTATGTCCACAAGCAAGAAACCTGCACACAAATGATTATAGCAGGGTTACTTGTCATTTCCAAAACTTAGAAGCAACCAAGATGCCTTTCAAAAGGTGAGTGAATAAACAAACTATGTACATTCAAACAGTAGAATACTATTTAATAATAAAAGGAAATGAGCTATCAAGCAAAAGACATGGAAGAATCTTAAACACATACTGCTGAGTGAAAGAAGCCAGTCTGAAAGTCTACATATTACATGATTCCAACTATATAAATACTGAAAATATTGAAAAAGACAAAATTATGGAGACAGTAAAAAGATCAATGATTTCCAGGGGTTAGGTTGAAGGGAGGAGGGATAAATAGGTGGAGCACAGAACAGTTTTAGGGCAATGAAACTATTCTGTATGATACTATAATGGTAGATACATGGCAGTTACACATTTCCAAGAACCTGTAGAACTGTACAATACAAAGAGTGAATCTTATGTAAACTATGGATATTGTTTAATAATGTATCAAGGGAAAAATAAGGGAGAGGTAGAAAGGGTGTATGGAGACTCTAATTTCTGTGCAATTTTTCTGTAAACCTAAAACTGCTCTATAAAAATAAAGTCTATTAAAATAGCTATCTAATTGTAAAGCTCATAATATAGCCAGAGAGAAAAAAGCTATGCAAAATATGATGGTATAATGTATTAAAGGTAATATATAGGCACATAGGAAGCGCTTTGGTAAATCAAGAGAGAGTAATGGAATCAGGAAAGGCTACAAAACAGCAAAAACCTGAATGGCTAGTGGCATTTCATATTCCTGAATGAATTAATTATCTTTTGTATTGAGAATTAAGACCTAAGAACTATAAATTGATGCATTGTTACAAAAATATTATTCAGTTTTCAAATAAACCTGGGAGGGAGGTGTTATCTGCTTTCTACAAATGAAGAAATCAAAGTTTCCAGATTTCTCTGGACTTGTCCAAGTTCATACAGTAGGTCAATGAATAAACACAAATTTGAACACAGGCTTTCTGACTATGGATCCATTTCACTAAAGTTACAGGAAGAAAATTATGAGAAGAAAGACCATAGATATGAAGAAGAAATGAAACTAAATGAGAACCTGCTTCAGATGCCAGGTCTTGTTGCAAGATACTATTATAAAATAAGTTGGTTTTGTCATGGAGTAGTGGAAACTCTGTACAATCAGTGAGGAATCTCTTAAACAGAATGGTAATAATATTTTCAAATATATAAAAATCTAGGAAGTATATAGAATAATAAGTACATTTTTACCCAAAAAGTAAAAAATAGAAATATTGTCTTTTGCTTACAGATATAGTGATTTTTTTTTTTTGGCAAATCTAATAAACAAGGCCATGAAGGGCAATTGTATATTTTCTACTTTTTTTGATATCATATCCCCCTTCAATGGTTAGGTTTAAAGAAAAAAATACTTGAGAGTTGTAAATGTCAAATATTAGAAAGAAATATATTTATTGTGAAGATTTAGGAGAAAAAGCTGCTCTGCTTATGGAGTAGCCATTCTTTATTTCTTTACTTTCTTAATGAACTTGCTTTCACTTTACTCTATGGACTTGCCCCAGATTCTTTCCTGCGTGAGATCCAAGAACCCTCTCTTGGGGTCTGGATCAGGACCCTTTTCTGGTAACATCTTCCTGGTGACCACGAAGGGACTATACTGAAGAGACCCCCGACCTGAAGGAAATAGATTGCAGCACCAACTTTGAGTAAGTGGTGGGGTATATTTTACCCCAGTAAAGGATGGGGTTGGGTTAGAGGCCCAACTTAGGAGAGTCTCTCCTAAGACAAAGAAGGTTAAAAGTCCCCCCTCCCCACTTTTTTATTTTTTTGAGACGGAGTTTCGCTCTTGTTGTCCAGGCTGTGCAACCTCTGCCTCCCGGGTTCAAGCCATTCTCATGCTTCAGCCTCCCGAGTAGCTGGGATTACAAGCATGTGCTACCACACCCAGCTAATTTTTGTATTTTTTAGTAGAGAAGGGGCTTCACCAGGTTGGTCAGGCTGGTGGAACTCCTGACCTCAGGTGATCCACCCACCTCGGCCTCCAAAAGTGCTGGGATTACAGGCGTGAATAAAAGGCAAGGACGCTTGACCAAACTTGGGTTTGAGGACCAGCATAGGAAGGTTAGAGTGCTTCCTAAAATGTAGGGGGTTAGAGGCCCCTCTCAGTAAAGTCTCTCTTTGTTAAAAATGGATTTGGCACTATGGGATGTTAACCACTATTCTGTGTGGATTAATCTGCCTTGCACTGTTTGCTGATGGCTATGGGTGAAAGGATTAGGCGTGTACAGGATCATGGGACATGGGGAGCTTTTTCCTCCCCAAAGGGGGAAACCTGAGAGCTGATAGGACCCCTGGAAAAGATCCCTTCACAACTGTCAAGCGACCGCCTGAACTTTTGATTCAGTGTTGCTATAATGGGTGGGTCTTTCTCTGGCCTTCCTGAGCTACTTGCCTTCCCTACCTCATCACAGGCTATGCTTTTCTCTCTCTTTCTCTCCTTTCCCTTTCCTATCTTTTCTTTTACTCAGGGCAGCCATCTTTCCCAGAGACCACATGTTGAAACTTCTTTAATCCACTTTGAATGGATTAAAGATGACAGAGCCTTACCAGGGGCAAGTGTGAGCCTCGCCAGTTCAATACTGGCACTAAGCTGAGTGACTAATGTCTATATTTTGTCACACGTATTTTGCTCTGCCCAGATGGCAAATGTTAATGTGGTTACCCCATGCAACCCCTTGGGTGGCACCTTACAATACTGAGAAGCTTTTGTTTGTGATTCCACAAAATGCCAGTCTCATTAGTCACTCAGCTTAGTGCCAGTACGGCGTGGCTTCCCCCCAGCTCTCCATCTTCTTTGGGCGGCATACTTTTCAGCACTTTCTGTATTCCCCTGCACTGGCCTTCTACAAGCCTTACTCTGTCTATGCTTCCTCCTGCCTCAAGGGCTTTGGACTTCCTCAGCCTAAACACTATATTTTTCTCATTTCATTCTTGCTAACTTTGCTAATTCTTCAAATATCAGCTCAAATATCTCATAGACCCTTTTAACACTACATATCTCTGTACTATATTAAATGCCAGAGTTGTAATTTTATATTTAAGCGATTATTTAGTTAATATTTGTCACCTCTTCTAGAATACAAACAGGTTGTTTGCATAGACTATTTCTTTTCTTTCTTCTTTTTTTTTTTTGCCTTTTATTGTTGTATTGCTATTTTCTGGTACAATAGCTAGCACTTAGTAAAATTATGACAAAAAATGATAGCTTGTGCTATTACAGGTTAGCTCAAAGTGCTTATTCTTTATGCTAAGGCATTTGGTGGACACCAAGAATTATACTCGAATACCAAGGATACAAGACTGGGGCACTGCTGTGTCATACAGTCTCTCTAGCTCTCTTTTCTTGGTTAGTCCAACATGTTGGGGAAAAGATCTATTCTAGAGAAGCCACCAGGGCCACAACTGCAGCAGGAAAGTTGCTTTACATCAAGGACTAGCATGCTTCTGTAAAATCTCTTAGGGATGGAGTGGTTCTACCATTTCAAAATAGCCCTAATTGACAGGGAGCATTTGTTTTCAGCATTTTGTTTTTTTGCTAATCATAAGATGAGCTGAACGAACATCATTGCTAAACTCTATTGAAGGTCTGAGCATAGACAAGATCCAGACTGATGTGAGACAGATTGAGAGCAAAATAGGACCTGAAAGGTCGGGAAAGCACCATGGGAGCATCATGGACACAGCTTTCTTCTGGTCCCCTGGAATGTCCCTTTTACATTCACTTGAACACGGGGTTTAAAGAATCACTAATCTAACTATTTCTAAAACTCCTTCAATAATGTGTCTGTTACCTATATCTGCTGTTTGGTCTACGTTCCTTCATTCTTCCACATTCACAAACCAAAGATTAGGCTTTCTTGACTTTCTGTAAATTGAAAGTTGTATTGTTATTTATGTATTCATTGTGACACACAAAGAGCTCTGGGAATGAATGTTAACTAAGCAAAGCTGTTTCACCCTCTATTTGTTGAATGAAATTTGTCTTTTGTTTTTCTTAATCTAGTGACATCTAATTGCAACCTGTATTGTCTTTTAATTTATAGAAACATGAATACTTTTATGAAAACATTCAAAATGCTTTCTTATAGGACATCTGATAATTTGAGAAAATAATTTAGGTACTTAGCCAAAAATTTTATACAGTTCTAAAAGTGATGACTAAGTGGCACCTTAAACTAATCCTTTTACTCAGAAACAAAACTAGGTGATTATGTGAGTATGCTGATACGAATCAATAGGCCTCTAAAAGCTTAAATGTGAGGAATAGCAGTTTGAGTCCTTGGTTGCAAGCAAGAGAAACTGATGAGCGGACTTATGAAAGAGGAACTTATAGAAGCATATAAGAGTGTTGGAGTAAAGGACTCAGAGTGGGTGGAGGATTGGAAGCCCAGGTTGAAAACTAGGCAAGAAATTTAGGAGTTACGAAGTACAAGAAGCAGAGGGAAACAAACGTACAGCCACTTTCTCATTGCTCACACGTCCTAATCAGGAGACCACCACTCTGCTGTCACCAAGACCTCTGCAGGGAAATATATCCAAATCTATCTCTTCCTGACAGGTGGTTCTGGCTACAGGAATCACTTGCAATTGCAGTCAAATGGTGGCTGAAGCTGAAACTGGAGGATGGAGCAGCTGAGGGCTGGCCAGGCAGCTCTTTCTTTATATAATAATCTCAGGGCTTGTCCAAGGAGACTAGATTCAGCGTCCTCCCTGCATGACAGTCTCAGGGAAGTAAGCCCACTGAGACAGCAGCCCAGGGCTTCAATACAAGTGTTCCAGCTACCGAGGCAGATGCTACACCATCTTCTGCCACCTAGTCTCACAAATCACAAATGATTTGTGTCACATTCTTTTGGTTACAAGCAAGTTACAGGCTCAGTTTCAAAGCAACAGTAATTAGACTCTGCCTCTCAAAGGGTGAGTAATGAGGTCCTAGACGATTTGGAGAAGAACAGAGAGATCGTTGGAACCATTTAGAGGAAACACTATTATCCCTGTATAAAGGACAATAATATATTTAATCACATTCCTTGTACTTCATTTGCAATATCTTCCATAGAGTGGCTATGAAAATTCGTAGATCATCGTTACTTTAAAAAAGAAAGCCAGGGCTCTCATATTCTTATTATTTTAATACAAGAAATCACTGCCTTGGGCAATATTTTTTGGGGGATGTTGACAAGCCATGTTCAATGTATTAGCTACATTGTGCTGAAGATTATACTCAGTAAATGATGATTGAGATTAATCATGATTATTTTCTTTTGCAAAAGCCATGAAACATTGCTAGCCAATAAGAAGGAAAAAACATTTGTATGTATTTGCTAAGGATTCATTATAGTGTGGGAGCAGAGTGGATAGTGACTTGGGAGCCAGAGAAATCTGAGTTTGAATCAAGCCTCCAATAAGTGACCTCAAAGATAGTAATTGCCTCTTTTAAGTGATAGTTTCTTATCAGTGAAATACTACACTACTGCTACCAACTGCTGTACAGAAGAGAGAATGATCTGAGAAGGAATTTTTGGACTGGAGTTTGTGTACCAGCTACAGGCTGTACCAGAAATACAGGAAGAGAAAGGGCTTTTAGTAACTGGAAACCCAAAATGCACTCATGTGGAAATGATCCTTTTTTCTTAACTTCAATGGTAAAGATGTGGGAGGTTGACTCAATAGTCAAGTGACCCACCTGCTAAATCCTTTGACTTTGATGTGTAAACAACGTGCCTTCTTACAATTATTATCATTGCTTACTTTTTTGACCCTGAAGACTGACTCAGAGGAGTTCAGTGTCCTCACAACCCTAACTCAGAATTAGGCTATGTGAATCAAATCCCAGCCCGACGCCTCACTGGCTGTGGAGCTTGGCCAAGTTATGTAACTCAGGTTGCTCATACGTAAAATCAGGATATTGATGGTCATGATCAAAATTAAATTAGATAGTCCACATCTAGCACACAGAAAGCACTCTGTAAATATTAATACACAGTAGCTGCTGCTACTGTAAGAAGCTTATAATGCATTTCCAACCAAGAAACTTTCTTTTAACAAGATAATGCATTATGAAATATCCTATATTATTTGAAACATTAGATCATTTCCAGCTATTGCAAAGAAAAGTGTAATGAGATTTTTCACATGTAGTAAACTAAGTTATGGGTTATATTCATTATATTCTTGTCTCACTGCAGATTAAAGTTTACATAGGTAACAAACCTGCACGTTGTGCACATGTACCCTAGAACTTAAAGTGTAATAAAAAAAGTTAATCTTTTAAGTAGTAGAAAGTTTATTTATAGGCTGTTCTTTTCTGCATAATGGAACTACAAATGACTCCAATGTAGGGGTAAATAATGTGTCTGTGAAAAAGAGCAGAGTAGAACGCAAAAAATTAGATATGAGAGAAAAGAAAGGAAATGAAAATGTCATTCATATATCTGCATATTAATAATTTTACTTTTTTTTTAGGCCCCAGCTATGGAGTCTATAAAAAACTCAGGTTTATCCCCAAGCTGAGTCATCAACCGAACAACCCATCTGGAGAGCAGACTGGTTTTGGCTAGACTAATGGAAATACACTTTTAGTCTCTGGGGTCTAACTGGAAATGATTATTGTCGTTCCATTTTCATGGAGATTGTGACTGTCGGAAACTCCATGTTGGCAGAATGCAAACCAGCTGTTGATTTCAAATGCCTCAACTTTATACTTTAACTATCTTTATCCTGTTTTATCTATCATCTATGTATCTTTCTTTTAGATTAGTCTTTCTAAATGTATTACTGTAGAAGAAAAGTTTCAAAGAAGCACACACAAAATCTGTCTACATAGAGAAAACTAAATTGTATGTTAATTCTCAAGAGAAAAAGAAAGAAGAAAGGGAGGGAGAAAGAATACAAGGTTTTGGCCTGTGTGTAGTGGGATAACAAGTTGAACTCACATCATAATTTGAAAAAAGCAAGAAAAATAAACAAGAAAATATAGTGAAGCATGGCTACATAACTTGTGGGGACAATGCAAAATAAAAATAAGGGGGCCCCTATCAAAAAATTACTAATTTCAAGAAGATGAGAGTAGATTATTAAATCAAATATGGGGCTGTTCTGAGCATAGGACCCTGTGAGCGTGTGCAGATTGTACATCCATGAAGATGGCCTTGAATATAGTTTCTTTTTTTTGCTTAAAAATAATCTATTCTCCTTAATGAATACTCACACTCAAGGAGGGGAGACATTAACTTTTATTGCCATCTGGTATGACTCTTAGTCTGATCTGATAATTTACTACTCATTTATTTACATATTTAAGATTGGGTCTTGCTCTCTCACCCAGGCTGGACGGCAGTGGCACAATCATAACTCACTGCAGCCTCAAACTCCTGGGCTCAAGCAATCCTTCCACCTTAACCTCCTGAGTATTTGGAACTACAGGCATGCACCACCATGCCCAGCTAATTTTTAATTTTTTTGGTAGAGATGAGGACTCACTATGTTGCCCAGGTTGGTCTCAAACTCCCGGGTCCAAGTGATCTTCCCATCTCAGGCTCCTGAATACCTGGAGTTACAGGTATGCGCCACCATGTCAGCTCTTTTAATTTACCTTTTATTATTTCTCAATTTGTTTAGTAAAACAAAGCTTAGTTTTCAATTTCATCTGTTTAGAAAAATAAAGCTTAGTTTTCAATTTCTCTTCCACCTCTTCCTTTCCTGGCTGGGAAGTGTGTACACGGGGACAGATATCATTGTAGAGTTTAAGGGTTGACATCTCTGGCCCAGTGTCTTCTGACTCTACTGTTTGCTTGTTAACATCTCTTCTCCACTTGGGGGATCCTTGATATTGGAGGCCAAAGTCTGTATTTGGTTAACTGGGATGTGAGAGACTGCTATTATTCCAAGAAGGACAGTCATTATCAGATCTTAAATAAGGTAAGACACAAAGTTATTTTTATTTCTAGTGTATGAAAACTAGAGAGATTAGAAAGGTCAGATTAACCAAAGACAAATTAAAAGGATTGTACATTTGCTGTACATATAAGCTGTGATTCATAGTAAATGTATGTCCTAGTCATATGTGATAGTTTTTCTAAAATTATTTTAAATGTACAAAAAAAATCTTTATTTATGCTTTCAGTGAGTTTTGTAAACATTTTTGAGACAACAAATAAAACAAAAATCTCATTTATTTTTAAAAGTTACAAATTTGACTTCCTATATAAAAGAACACTGCAATAAAACCATGTATTAAGTGAAGATTTTTAAAAAGTGAATACATTTTGCCCATTGCTTCTCTGTGACTTGTTTTGATGAGTTTAGTAGGAAAAGACATTGGTGGGGGCATATTATTGCTCCTTCATACTTTAAATCTTCCTTTACTGGTTCTCTTCGGCCTTCATTTAAAACATTTAAGAATTTTGCATCTGCAAAAAAATAAAAACAAAAATAAATAGCATCTGATCTAATATATGGCCATGGCTTCTGCTGCCACCATAAGCTAAGGACAGCATTACCCACTTCAGTGAAATAATGGGTAAATCATCATGAGGGCTGTTTAGTGAAAAATAACATCAAAACAGAGCTGAGAGGAGGAATTTCTGATTCACTGGGTTCTTCACCAAACTATTCTACTTCTGTGGTAGGAGGTGAATATGTCTATGTGGTCATTAAAAGTATCCTTTGAGTTTTGATTAAAGGGCCTAAATGGTGTTGTTCAGAGTGCAAAGCCTTAATAACTAAAATATCCTATCATAACTACTCATATTTGACAGTAAAGAACAGTATAACCTTTCTCCAATGAAATGGTGGCATAAAAATTAAGAACCATGAAATTATTTTAAATAGAAAAACTCGGCTAGTAAATATATTTACTATAGAATGATGATGTACTGTCTTAATACTGTTTGATATTAGCCAATTAATCTAGAAAAATGAGGAAAGTGTTGGAATAAAGAATGCTAGAATACTAAATAAAGAAATTTATCTATTGCACTTTTTGGAGAACATATTTTCTGACAGAAAGAACAGAAATGAACTATAATATTTTCAACATGATTCTCATATCCTGTACAAAGCTTGTAGGTTTTTCTCTAGGGAGCTGTAAAAGACACAACTGTGATACAAACAGGCATAGCGTTACTAGGCTGAAATTTTTAATCTGTTGGCTTCAGTATTTCCATAGATTTCCCAAGTATGTCAGCATATTTTTTGATATGCATTAGCTATAGTATTTGGCAATATAATTTATAATGATTTTAAATGTACAATTTCAACTCTTGTACACTGTTGATGGAAATTTAAATTAATAAAGGTATTGTAAAAAACTGGTGGAGGTTCCTCAAAAACAAGAATTACCATATCATCCGAAAATTTCACTTTTGGGTATGCACCCCCAAAAATTGAAGTCAGTTTGTTAAAGAGATGTCTACACTCCTATGTTCATTGCAGCACTGTTCACAATAGCCAAGTTTTTTAATCAACCTCAGTGACCAGGCACAGGTGGGTGGATAAAGAAAATGTGGTACATATGCACAATCAAGTGCATATTCAACCTTAAAAAAGAAGGATATTTTCTCATGTGTGGCAACATAGATGAAATTGGAGAACACTATTCTAAGTGAAATAAGCCAGAAACAAAGACAAATACCACATGTTCTAACTTACATATGGAGTCCAAAACAATTTAACTCATAGAAGCAGAGAGCAGAATGGTGGTTACAGAGACCAGGGAGTGGGAGGAATGGGAAGATGATGGTCAAATGGTACAACATCTCAGAAAAGAGAAAAAATTCTTTTGAGTTTTATGACATAGAATGAGAAATATAGTTAATAATACAGAATTGTATATTTTAAAATTTAAATTGCAAATGTTCTCACCACAAAAAAATATTGTTTGAGGTAATGGATATATAAATTAGCTTAATTTAACTCTACCACATTGTATTCATAAACTATAACATCGCTTTGTACTCCATAAATTTATATAATCAAAAATTGTCAATTTATAATAAAAGATAAAAATGAATATTTATTTTAAATGATCACTCATGAAAATGTTTGCCTATGGTTTCATCCAACTTTTGATCTTTTCTGCCATCTAGTGGTAATGTTTTAAAACTTCCTTCTAAGTGTATACAAATAATTAAAAAATGAAAAAGTACTGTATTACAAAATGTAAAAGTAAAATGTAAAAGCATGTTCTGTTGCTTCACAAGGTCTGAAATCTAACCTAGGACCCATAAGCCCTAGGCATGAAAAATATTGGGAAAAAAATTTAAAGAATATAAAATAACTAAAATTGTCAACAATGGGTAAGAAGTATATATTATATGTATGTGTATATATATAGTATATATACACACACACATATATACACTGTGGAAATATAGAATGATTTTATATAATATATTTATAATATTTATTTGAAATAAAGCATCAGAAAGATAATTTGGATTTACCTTGCATAGTATTAATGGATGGGAGGGGCTTCAATATGGCTGAATAAAGGTGCCTGGCACTCGTCTCCTCCACAAAGAACAACCAATGCAGTACATAACTGCACATCCATCGAATAGAACATCTAAAAGAGAACACTGGAATTCATCTGGAGTCCACACAATGGCATTACTCCAAAGAGCGAATTAATGCTGAGTCACACTCACCCACTGAGACCAAAGAAGTTGGCACCATGGCATCAGTTTGAGAACTCAGATCCCACTAGACTGCATTTCTTCCCTCAGGCCCAACAGTCCCATACATCCCCACATCCCTGGAGAACCATTGACATCCCTCCGCATTCACCTAGAGGGCTGCAGCAGCACAATGCTGGTTAGACCAGGCAGTGAGACAGGGTTTCCAGCATTTTAGCCAACACAGTGTCCTACACCTCGAGGAATGTGTGGTGAGGCACATTAGGGAGGCTGCCCCAGGACAAAGAGATCAGAAGTGTGCACTCCTCAGAGCCTGAGAGATGGCTGCCACTGCCACTGACAGCAACTATCCCCTTCAATAGCAAGAATACTTTGCAACTGCATATGCCTTCAGAGGACCTAAAGACTGGTTCTGGGGCCTGAGGAAAGACACATGATGCCCACTGCCACCTTCACCACCACCACCAGTGCCAACACACATCATTCTGGGGCCTGGGGACAGATCAACCTGCCCACTTGATATGGTTTGGCTGTGTCCTCACCCAAATCACATCTTGAATTGTAGCTCCCATAATTCCCATGTGGCATGGGAGGGATCCAGGTGGAAGGTAATTGAGTCATGGGGAAGAGTCTTTCCCATGCTGTTCTCATGATAGTGAGTACGTCTCACAAGATCTGATGGTTTTATAAAGGGAAGTTCCCCTACACATGCTCTTTCTGCCTGCTGCCATGTAAGACGTGACTTTGCTCCTCCTTCACCTTCCACCATGATTGTGAGACCTCTCCAGCCACGTGGAATTGTGAGTCAATTAAGCCTCTTTGCTTTATAAATTACCCAGTCTTAGGTATGTCTTTATTAGCAGCGTGAGAACAGACTAATACACTGCCATTGCCAGCACCCATGTACACCTTAAGGATCCTGAGGAAAGGCCCTTTCTACCCACTGCCAACCTCACACACACTACCTGAGGACCCAGGGACTTACCCACCTGCCCAGCCCACCGCCACTACTAAGAAAACTGCCTGGAAGGCTGAGGACTGGCCTTCCTGGACCCACTACCACCAACACCCATGTATACTGCCTGAGGTCCCAAGAACCAGCCCGCCTAGCCAGCTGTTGCCACCACTGGTGCCTGAGGACTGCCTCACCTGGTGTCTCCATCCCCAGTAAAGGCTCACCAAAGCATCCACTTGCAGCTGTAGCCTAAGTCACTGAGAAACTCACAGACACCACTAACACTGATTATAGCCAAAGAAATCAGAGACTACACTACTGCATTCACCAGAATCAGAGCAAAAACACCTTACTCAACCAACACTATAGATACTTCTATTTAAAAAAATAAAAGCCAATCAATAAAATTGGAAGACGTGACAGTTAGATCAGATACACGGATATCAATGACACAAAGAAGCACGATAAAGCAAGGAAACATTACACTCCAATAGGAATACAATAATTCTCTAGTAACAGATACCAACAATTTATACACACACACACACACACACACACACACACACACACACACATAAAATACCTGAGAAAGAATTCAAAATAATGATATTAAAGAAACTCAAAACTCAAAGAGATATAAGAGAATACAGATAATACAGAATGATCAGAAAAATATATATATATTCTGAATGAGAAATTCAACAAAAAGATAGATATTAAAGAGAAATAAATAGAAATCCTGGAACTGAAGAGTCCAAGGTAAGAAATAAGAAATACAATCAAGAGCCACAACAATAGACTAGATCAAGCAGAAGGAAGAATTTCTGAACGTGAAGACAGGTCATTTGAAATAACCCAGTAAGACCCATAAATAAATAATAAAAAGAATGAAAGCCTATGTCACATATGGGACACCATAAAGTAATCAGATATTTGAATTTTGGAATTTCTAGAAGAAGAGATAGCCGAGGACATTTAAAAACTGTTTAACAAAAAATAGATGAAAACTTTCCAAGTCTTACAGGATATATAGATATTCAGGTACAGGATATTCAAAGATAACCAAATAGATTCAACTCAAAAAGATATTCTCCTAGGCACATTATTGTCAAACTCTCAAAAGAAGACAGAAATAGATTCTAAAAACAGAAAAAATATCAAGTTACATGTAAGGGAATTCTCATCAGATTAACAGCGAACTTCTTGCATAAATCTTACAGGCCAGAAGAGAATGGGATGATATATTCAAAGTATTAAAAACCCCAAACCCCAATGACCAAGAATACTACACACAAAAAAGCTGTCCTTCAAAAATGAAGGACAAATAAAATCTTTTCCAGACAAGCAAACCCTGAGGGAATTCATCACCACTAGACTGACCCTACAAGAAATGCCTAAATGAGTTCTACATTTGAAAATGAAAGGATAATATTTATCATCAACATAACAAAGAAAGTATATAACTAATTTGTAGAGCTGATACACAAATGAGAAGAAGAAAGGAGTCAAATGTTATCGCAAAAAAAGCCCAACAAATCATAGGGTAAACAATGGAAGAGACAAAAGGAAACAGAATATACAAAACAATCAGAAAACAATGAGCAAAGTGATAGGAACAAGTCCTCACCTATCAATAACAACCTTAAATGCACATGTTTTAAATTCCTCAATTAAAAGATATAGACTTGCTGAATGGATAAAAACATAAATAAATAAAACACACAAAAAACCAAGACACATCTATATGCCATCTACAAAAAATTCATTTAAACCTGTAAAGACATACATAGACTGAAAGAAAAGGGATGGAAAAAATATTCCACACAAATGAAAACCAAAAATATGCAGAAGTAACTACACTCTTATCAGAAAAAAATAGTCTTTTAGTCAAAAATAAAAATAGACAAAGAAGATTATTATATAAAGATAATTCAGCAAGAAGATATAACAATTGTAAATATATCTGCACCCAACACTGGAGCTCTTCAATATATAAAGCAAGTATTATGAGAATTAAACAGAAAGGCACTTAAATACAATAATAGCTGAGAACTTCAACACCCCACTTTCAGCATGGGACACATCATCTAGACAAATATTTATCAATAAACATGGTACTTGGAATGTACGATAGACTAAATGGACCTAACAGACATTTACAGAATATTACATCACACAACTGCAGAATATATATTCTTCTCATCAGCACATAAAACATTCTCCAGGACAAACCGTATGTTAGAACATGAAACAAGTCTCAGCAAATTTTAAAAATCAAAATTGTATCAAGTACTTTTTCAGATCTCAATAAAATAAAGCTAGAAATCAATAACCAGAGCACTTTGGAAGCTGTGCAAATACATGGAAATTAAACAACAGACCCCTGAACAACAATTTGATCAATAAAGAAGTTAAGAAAAAAACTTCAAACATTCTTGAAACAAATAAAAATTGGCACACAATATATCAAAACCTATGGAATATAGCAAAAACAGTGCTAAGAGAAGTTTATCACCATAAAAGCCTACATCAAAAAGTAGAAAGATTTCAAATAACCTAATGAAGGTTCTCAAATAACTAGAAAAGCAGGAACAACCCAAAATTAGGAAAGAAATAATAAAGATCAGAGCAGAACTGAACAAAATGGAAACAAACAATAGAAAAATAAAAAACCCCAAAAATTGGTTTTATGAAGAGATAAACAAATTTGATAAACCACTAGCTATACTGACCAAAAGAAAAGAAGGGAAAGAAGACCCAAACAAATACAATTAGAAACAAATAAGGAGGCGTTACAACTGATACCACAGAAATACAAAGGATCATTAGAGACTGTTACGAACCACTATATGATAACAAGTTGGAAAATGTAGAGAAAATGGATAAATTCCTGGATCCAATCTATGAAGACTGAACCAGGAAGACACAGAAAACCAGCACAAATAAGTGACATGTGATGAGACTGAATCAGCAATAAACAGTCTTCCTAAAAAGAAACGCCTAGGATTAAATGACTTTACTGTTAAATTCCACCAAATTATAAAGAAGAGCTAAGACCAATTCTTTTTAAACTATTTCAAAAAATTGAAGAGGTGGAAATTTTTTCTAACGCATTCTACCAGGTCAGCATTACCTGATGCCAAAACCAGACAAGAATACAACAACAAAAAAAGAGAACTACATGACAATATCCCTGATGAACATGGATGCATAAATTCTCAACAAAATATTAGCCAACTGAATTAAATAGCACATCTAAAAGACAGTACATCATAATCAAGTGGGAGTTAACCCAGGGATGCAAGGATGGTTCATCACTGCAAATCAATAAATGTGACACATTGCATTAACAGAATGAAGCCTGAAAACCATATGATTATCTAGATAGATGCAGAAAAAGCATTTGATAAAATTTAACATTCATTTATGATAAAAACTATCAGCAAGTTAGGCATAGTAGGAATATACCTCAACATAATAAAGGCTATATATAGCAAACCCATAGCTAACATCATACTGAATGGAGAAAAGCTGAAAACCTTACCTCTGACAACTGGAACAAGATAAGGATGCCACTCTCACCACTCCACTAAACACAACATGAAAGTCCCAGTGACAGCAATTAGGCAAGAAAAATAAATAAAAGACATCCAAACTGGAAAAGAGGAAGTCAAATTTTCCCTCTCTGCAGGAAGGATTATCTTATATATAGAAAAAACTAAAGACTCCACCAGGAAACCCTTAGAACTGATAAATAAGTAAAGCTGCAAGATACAAAATCAAAATACAAAAATCAGTAGTTTTTCTACACACTAATCACAAACTAGCTGAAAAAAGAAATCAATAAAGCAATGCCTTTTACAGTGGCTACCAAAAATACCTAGGAATAAATTTAAACAATAAGATGAAAGATTTCTAAAAGAAAAACTGTAAAATTTCCATTCAATTATTTAATGAAAGAAATTGAAGGGGACACAAATAAATGGAAAAAGATGCCACACTTATAGATCAGTAGAACTAATATTGTTAAAATATCCATATTATATAAAGCAATCTATAGATTCAATGCAATTCCTACCATAATGCCAATGTCACTCTTCACAGAAATGAAAAAAAAATTCCTACAATTTGTATAGAATTACAAAATACCCTGAATAGACCCAGCAATCCTGAGCAAAAATAACAAAGCTGGAGGCATCACACTACCTGACTTCTAAATATACTACAAAGCTATAGTAGCAAAAACAGCATGACATTGGTCTAAAATCACACACATAGAACAATAAACAGAATAGAGAACCCATAAATAAATTCATGTATTTACAGCAAACTCATTCTTTACAAAGGTGCCAAGAACATATACTGGGGAAAAGATACTTTCTTCAGTTCTTCACGTTGGAAAAACTGGATTTCTATATGCAGAGGGATAAAACTAGACTCTTATCTCTCACCTTATATAAAAATCAACTCAAAATGAAACAAAGTTTAAGCATAAGGTCTAAAACTATAAAACTACTATAAGAGAGCATAGGGGAAATGCTTAGGAAATTGTTCAAGTCAAAGTTTTTACGGCTAAGACTTCACAAGCACAGGAAACAAAAACAAAAATAGATAAATAGACTACATTAAACTAAGAAGCTTCTGCATAGCAAAGGAAGCAATTGACAGAATGAAGAGAGAAGCTGTAGAATAGGACAAAATATTTCCAAACTATTTATTTCACAAGGAAATATTATCCAGAATATAAAAGGAACTAAAACAACTCAACAGCAAATAAAAAACCAAATAATTTTTTAATAATTGGGAAAAGAATTTTAATAGGCAATTTTCAAAAGAAGACATACAAATGATCAACAGATATTTGAAAAAAATGTTCAACATCACCAATCATCAGAGAAATGCACATCAAAACCACAATGAGATATCTTCTCACTCCAGTTAAAATGGCTATTATCGAAAAGACAAAAAATTAACAAATTCTAGAGATGATCCAAAGAAAAGGAAACACTTCTACACTGTTGGTGAGAATGTAAATTAGTATAGCCATTATGAAAAACAGTATGGAGATTTCCCAAAAAACTGAAAGTAAAATTATCATATGATCCAGCAATCTTACTACAGGGCATTTATTCCAAAGGAAAGGAAACTAGTAAATCAAAGAATTACCTACGCTCCCGTGTTTATTGCAGTTTATTCATAATAGCCAAGACATGAAATCAATCTAAGTGTTCACTAATGCATGATGGATAAAAACGTGATCAATAGATAAATAGATAAAAACATAATTGAATACTATTCCTAACAGAAGATAAAATCTTCTCATTTGCAGCAACGTGGATAGAACTGGAGGTCATCATGTTAAGTAAAATAAGCCAGCCGCAGAAGGACAAATAAATACCACATGTTCTCACTCATATGTGGGAGCTAAATAGTGGATCTCACTTGGATAGAGAGTAGAATAATAGTTATCAGAATCTGGGAAGGGTGGGCGGGATGAAAGGAAGTTGGTTAAATTGGTATGAACATACAGTTAGCTAGAAGAAATAAGTTCTTGTGTTTGATAGCATAAGTAGAGTGACTATAGTTAACAACAATGTACTGTACATTTCAAAATAGCTAGAATATTTGAAATGTTCCCAACACACACACACACACACACACACTGATAAATATTTGAGGTGATGCATATCCTAAATGCCTTATTTGCTTATTACACATTGTCTATGGTATCAAAATATTACAGATACCCCATAAATATGTATAATTATTATACATCAATTAAAATATTAATAGAGCATAGAATTTTAAAAATCACACAAGTAATTCTTGTGTCTTTATATTAGTTCATTCTCACACTCCTACAAAGAACTACCTGAGACTAGGTAATTTATTAAGAAAAGAGGTTTAATTGATTCACGGTTCTGCAGGCTGCACAGGAAGCACGGTTGGGGAGGCCCCAGGAAACTTACAATCATGGCAGAAGGGGAAAGAGGAAGCAAGTACCTTGTTCACATGACAGAGCTGGAGAGAAAGAAAGCAAAGGAGGAAGTGCTACACACTTTTAAACAACTAGATCTCATTAGAACTCACTCACTATCATGAGAACAGTGAGGAGAAACCCGCTCCCATGATCCAATCACCTCCAACCAGTTCCCTCCCCTAACATTGGGAATTACAATTTTACATGAGATTTGGGTGGGAACAGAGAGCCAAATGATATTACTCTTCTCTTTCATACTTCCTAAAAGAGTACATCTCAGTGACCATTTCCACTTCACTCCTGTTTACTCCTCATTACTCTGCTGAAATAATATTGGCCAATCATCAATGACCTTATCAATTAATAAAATAATCATTTTTAAATTTTTTTTTAACCATATTTGACAGGTTCTTTTATGTCTTCTCTTCCTTCAATGACTTCCATCCTTTGATTCTCTTGTGGTTCTCTGGTCATTACTCCTATTACATGGGTTCATGTGTTCTGCTTCCTTTGATTACTGTCTTATTGTTATTGATACTGTATAGGGTGGTCTATTTGCCTTACGAATGGTCACATGATATCATCCACATGTATATTTTAATCTTTCATTTGAATTTATGTCCTTCAAATCTAATGTGTGAGCACTGGCTTCTCAGATGCCTAGCCCTGCACATCTAGTGACCTGTTGAACCCTTGCTTGTCCCTGGGGAGCTAAAGCTCATCCTGCCTCCCTTTCTATCCCAAAGTGAATTTTGTGCCTATTGGAAAAGTGAATGTGCCTATGAGAAATGGATAAAGCATGCCAACCTCTTAACAGAATCATCATCTGCACTGGTAATAAATGAAAATGTAGTGAGGGCACTGATTGCTGCCAGTGCTGATCACTGGGGATGGAAACAAAAAAAAGAAAACAGTGATGTTTACTGGCAGGATCATTTTGCTGGCTTTTAACTATAGAAACTATCAATAAGAATGAATAACTTCATTTAGAACTCAGTAATTTTAAGAGAAAAGTCTGGCAAGTCGCAGTCCCTGGATGAATGATTCTTGCTTTTAAATACAATACTCTTCACTGCTTGTCTCCTGGTGCTGTGACTCTTGGATTTATTGCAGATTGTCCAAAGCCAGGTCACACCCTCAAGAGTGATTTTCAATTGTTTAAAATCACTAACATCAAATTGAGGGTGTGAACCTGACACCGTGAGAAGACATGAAAACAGATAACTGCAAATGGAAATGTAAGGCAGATGGGAAAAATCACCTATTAATAGCATATGAAATCAGACAATTATTTAGTTACTTCTTTCCAGGGATTTAAAAAATTTGCTCCCAAAGACCACGTATTTTCTTTCCATTGTGAACATTTTATTCTTTGTCAGCTGTGTGAAGAAAAAAACTTTTTGATTTTCTTTTGTCTATTCTTGAGAAAAAATTCCAAAACACATACTAGAAAATATTTTCAATAATTTTTGTATTTCTTTATAAATGCCGTAAGGAAATATATGTACAAATAAACATAAACATGTTACTAAATTAAGAAAATGATATCAGATACCATATTCTATGATATCTTCCCTCATCTCATAGTCTCAACATATATCATTTGTATTATTTTATTTGAAATGCATGTCAATTTTTTCTAATTCATTTTTCCATTACCTGAGAAAGTACCATGGTCCCAGGTAAATCCATTTGAAAAATCCGTATTTTTACTTTTGTAGGTAGCTCAATTCAGTAATTCTTACTACAAACATGTAAATTTCTTTCTTAATTCATTAACTTTTAAAAATATATATTAACAGCCCTATTGCAAAAGATGAAGATAGTATCTTTCCTACTCAATCTTTCTGGCCCTACTTACTCCTACTACTACTTGTTAATTACATAGTTATTTTGAGTTTTTCTGATAATTGCATTTACACATCTAAATGTTGGGTCAGTTCTGGAATATTTTTGGTTCCAGATAAAAGAAAACTTGATTATCATTATGGCTTATTTAGGTAAGAATTTATTTGCCATTCATAGCAAGAGATCTAGAAGTGCATGGTTGTAGGGTTGACCAATAGGCTTAATAACATCAACGCCCCTGGACAGCAACTTTGCAATCTCTTAGCCTTCCCTTCTATGGCTGAATAGACATTTATAAGTCTACCTTCTCCTTCCATCCCATTATTTGGGTGTATATATCTCAGCCACCTGCAAACATGGAGGCTAATGCATTCTGTGTTCAGCCTTTTACTTATTACTCTGACAGTAACCCCTGCTCTCATCTTTTCTTTCTGCCTTCTCAAACACATGTTTCGTGTTGTTTTCTAAATTCTAATTTATCCATCAGTAGGACCTTATCAGCTTTCCATATTATAGAAATTCAACATTTAAGTGGCTGGTTGATGGTACATTTTCTTGCCTTTATCATTGTGAATAATTTATTCTTCTTGGGTGTGTAAGAAGAAGGGAAGGAAAACTCTGCATTCAGGTCAGTTTTTTTAAAAACTAAAAAACGAAAAGTTTATAAGCATCATTGTGAAGTGTCTTTTCTAACGTAAATATAACACACAGATATTTTTCTTTTTACTTTGTGAATTAAAAATTTACCTTGTGTATTAAAAGTTGAATGGCAGAGATTTATTTACTTTGTTTTGTCATATCAAGTTGATATGGTTTGGATCTGTATCCCCACCAAATCACTTGTCAAATTGTAATCCCCAGTGTTGGAGGCAGGGCCTGGTGGGAGGTGATTGGATCATGGGGATGATTTCTCATGAATGGTTTAGCACCATCCTGTTGGTACCATCCTCATGACAGTGTGTGAGTTCTCGTGAGATCTGGTCATTTAGAAGTGTGTGGCACCTCCTCCTTCACTCCCTCTTGCTCCTGCCATGTAAGACGTGCCTGCTTCTCCTTCGCCTTCTGCCATCATTGTAAGTTTCCCAAATCCTCTCCAAACACTAAGCAGATGCCAGTGCCATGCTTCTTGTACAGCCTGTGGAACTGTGTAAGCCAATTAAACCTCTTTTCTTTAAAAATTACCTAGTTGCAGGTATTTCTTTATAGCAATGTAAGAACTAAAACATAAGTGATGAATTCGTAATTTCAGTAAAAACTATGAATCTAAGCTTGACACTCATGAAGAATTTATGTGCCAGGAACCATGCTCAGTATGATTTTTTCAAACACTGTTTGTATTTTTTTTTTTATTTTGAAGAATTTCAGACTTACAGAAATGTAATAAAAATAGAACAAATAATTCTGATATACTTTTTACACAGATCCTCAAATTTTAATATTTTACTCCTTTTCTGTCCTTTTTCCACACACACACACACACACACACAACATACACACACACAATTTTTGACCTATTGAAAAGTAACTTTTAGGCATGATATCTCTCTGCCACTGAATATTTAGACGTGTGTTTTCTGAAAACACCATGTTTTCTTACAAAATCATAGTAAAATTATCAAAATCAGGAAATTTACACTGACCTAATACTGCTATCTAATTTGCTTGCCTACTTTACAGTAGAATCTAAAATATTTAATTCTGATACTATTCAGACAAGAGGAGAGAGTACAGTCTTTTTGATTGCCATAGCATTATTAGATTATTTTATCAATTTGAACTTTACTTTTTGCTTTTATATGAATATAAAACAGGAATAAACATGTCCTGAAAATCTGAGCCTCTAGAGCTAGGGCTAGGGCTTAAATTGATTCTTGGAGGCTGTTAAAAACATTTTATGTCTTTGATAACTCATTAGCTTTTTATTACTTTAGACCAATGATTCCCAACAGTGAATCACCCTTGTTACTATATTCTTCTAGTTTCTTGAAATTCTTCTTGGAGCTTATGATAATTAAAATTAAACTGTTTAATTTGTAATAAGTTATTAATATGTCTTCTCCATTAAAATGAAAGCCCTATTTCTTAAAAGTAAAACTTAAGATTCTATGTAGCTCCTAGAAGTTAGAAAGAGCAGTACATATATATGTATAATATATATGTTGAATATACATCTATTTAATATGTGTATATATATAGAATATATGTATAGATGTGTATATATACACAGCTGTTTATATATTGTGTATTCAATATATACAATATACATATATGTATATTTAATATATATTTATACACACATATTTTGTATATTTTGTTTATTTTTATATTCACATTTATTATGCTTTTAATATTACATATTTACTATCTATATAATTTATACCTGTATTTATAAATATTGCTGAATGAATACACTGGATATGAATATTTCTTTTTCTGAGACTATTATAACTGTGTCAACATGAGAAATTTTAATTTCCATGTATTTATTAACACATTCAAGATATATTTATTTAATAGCTATTACTCACTAGACACTGTGGGGTCAGAAAATCCGTTGATTCTTTAGATAATGCTATCCTTATGGTTTCTCTGTAATGCACATCAAGCACTCTATTTTATATAATTTGACTGTCCCTAACAATCCTCTAATGGTGTGATGATATATGAAATATTATTTTTTATTTATTAAGAAATTTTTTTCCTTTCCTTTCCTTTCTCTCTTTCTTTCCTCTTTATTTCTTTCTTCTTCTTTCTTTTTTGGCAGGGTCTTGCTCTGTCACCCAGGCTGGAGTGCACTGGTGCAATCCTGGCTTACTGCAGCCTTGACCTTCCAGGTCAAGTGATCCTCCCACTTCAGCCTCCTAAGCAGCTGGGACTTCAGACTTGAGCCACCATGCTTAGCTAATTTTTAAATTTTCTTGTAGAGACAAGATTTTGCTATGTTACCCAGGCTGGTCTCAAACTCCTGGGCTCAAGTGATCTGCCTACCTCAGCCTCTCAAAGCGCTGAGATTACAGGTATGAGCCACTGTGTGTGGTCCCTTTACCAAGAAATTTTAATATGACAGGCATTCTTAAGCTTTAGTGGTGCAGAAAATAAATGAAAGCATTGACTATTTTAAAGCTGTGAATCTCTTTTGAAGAATATCTTTAAAGTTTTAACCGTGCTTCAATAAAAAATGATATTCTTTCATGCAGTTTAAATATTGCTATTTTCAACCTGGATTCTACACTTTCCTTCTTTCATCACTATTTTCAATACCCTCACATTTATAATGCTTACTGCTTATTTCTTCTGTATCATGTGAATTGAGGATAGTGAATTTGGGGCACCAAAGGGTTAATTTTTGGAAATGAAATAATATAACAAATATTTTAAACTACATAAAATTAGCAAAATGGTTATATTCGACATTGTACATTTTCTCAGGTGGCTATAAATCCATTTTTTAAACTCAATTTTTTCTTCTTAAAATATAATGTGTGTGTGCATAGACACATAAATGTTAGGTATGGAGAAATATAGGAAAGTCCTCATAACTTAAAATTAAGGTACAAATTAATACATAATGGATGAGATTAGTCATCTATACAAGTGAGTGAGATATCATCTGTGAATATGTCACTGAAGAACCATATTGTTCAATAGGGGTGTAGTTCAAGAAAGTATGATTGCCATATTTTATTTAAGGTAACTACAGCCTAATCTTTTCATAAAGTAAAGAAAGATGAGGAAAATACAAACATAAAGGCTACAATGTGTAAGAAAAAGTATAATGTCCAAAAAGTCTAAAAATGCCAGGCTCAAAACCTGTCCACATAAGCAAGACTCCAGATCTTGAGAATACAGTTACTTTATAACCTAGATTTGTACATATGTATATGAAATGTACAATTCATATGTACTACCTTATTAAAAAAAGCTCTAATCTTTGTCTCATCATGGCACTCCTTTCATTTGCTTCATGACACTTATCACAAGCCATAATATTTTTTGTTAAACTGTTCATTTTCTGTCCAGAATGCAGACTCTTTGAGAACATCTATCTGATTTGATCACTGTTGCATCCTGATTACATAGTGTCCAAAAAATATATTCTGAATTAATAAATTGAACAGTTTACTTAATGAAAGTATCCCTCAGTTTACTCCTACTGTATGCTTAGGTTAGAATAGTTAAGGTTAGAAGGATTAAATTAGATAATCTCAGTAAAGTTCTTACAACAGAGACTGGCACATACAAACATATTTTTCCCTTTTATTTGTTGCTATTAATCTTATTAGTGTTATTATTAAGAGAAAGAAGCCAGGGAAGGGCCCTGAGAGGGAGGATGGAAAGAATAAAGGAAAGAAGGAGTATAGAAAGAAAGAAAGAGAAAAAAGAAAGGAAGGAAAGAAAGAAGGAAAAGAAAAAGGAAGGAAAAAAGAAAAATGGAAGGATAAAGGAAAGAGGAAAGAGGAGGAGGAAGAGAAGGAAGGAGATGGGGAAAGAGGGAGGGAAGAAAGTATTGGACAGAAAAAAGTCACCGGATTTTGACATAAGCTGGATAAAACACTTGTCCAGGCCACAAACTCGTTCAAATTCTTAGATACCCTGACATAAGGTTCTTTGGTTAACACATTCCAATATTAACATATCAGAAAAAAAATACGTTCAATTTTACATTAATCAGTTGGCATTCTGGATTGAAAGATCGGACTCTGTTGCATCGAGTTACTGGACTCAGTCGCTCTGGAGATACCAAACTGCCATGGCACACAAACAAACCTGGGGTTCAGGGGCTCCGAGTACAAGCAGCAGGATTTGAAACAAGCTGAGACCGTGCGCGTGCTGCCACCTAACGGGCTCTGCTGTGTGCCCAGAGGCCGCCTTCACTCTCCTGGTTTTCTACCTGGTGACTCCATATTTATATTTACCTAAATAAATGTGTGAGTACAAGCTGTATAATTGGAGATGAGTAGGAATATTAGTTAAAACAATTTCCCACTTGCATTAACAATAACGAAAATGCAATCAAGAGCATTCGTAAAAGACAGCCTTAAATAACTGGTTTCATGTTGCAAGAGCTTTTTATGATTGAGATTGCAATAAGTTATAAAATAGGGAAAACCTTAACATTCTGCTTTAGCCTTTATTTTTTCAAAGAAAAATATTATTTCTTTGTATATACGTGAAAAATGTATACTAGTTTACTGTGGCGTAATTGATATACCATTGATGAAAAAATAGTTTTATGAGAGATGAGAAATTGGCTGAGTAATTTACTTCTTAGATCAAATATGAGTCCATATAAAATTCATTCAGCTTGTTATTTCATTACACTTTGTCACTACTTCCCTCCCAATACGTTGTAAAAGAAAAAACCATGAAAAAAATTATGGACAAATTCTGTGTACCGAGGTATCAGGTGACAGTGGAAGACAAACTTCTTTTGAGGTAAATAGAATTACTTTTTCCCTTGCAAAGGCCATGGGATGGGTCCAATTTGATATGACGAACATCTATTCCTCTTGGGAAAACATTTATATTGTGAAGGTAAAATACAAATTACGTTCTGAGACAAATTTGTGGCTTTTTCTCATCTGACAGTAAAAACAATTAAGGTAATTTTCACCACTAGATGGAGATATTGCCATTTATAGGAGAGAGTAATGTCTGGGTTGCGTATTTTTTTTTTTTTTTTTTGCACTCAGAATCAGAGAGATTATATATGTCCTCTGTGACCCACTGCGTGCATTTACTATCACCCACCCTCCCTTCCAACACACACATACACATAATAGTGAGCTAGTTCGAAAGACACAGAGCAAAACTAAGACAACACGCCATCTCATGAGTTAATAATGGATTGGCCACAATGGAGCTACAAAATAAATTCAGAGTGAAATTTCCAGCTATGAGTCTGACATTGTAATTACGGGAGTTGAGTGCAGGTTTCTCTCGAAGCATCAAAGCATTTCACATGGCTAGGATAGAACCATAATCCGATCAGCTGCAACTGCCACAGCAACAGAAGGACCCTAAAAATAGGACCCCTATGGTAATCTGTCTGGATTACTAAATTCAGTGACGGCTTGGCAACAAATCAGGGAAATGTTTGCGGAAAAGGATTTAAATATATCATGAAGTTCTATCGGCATTGTGGAGAAATCCATAAGGCCCCCAATTCCAAGCTACTGCTTCAGGGCTGCTTCCAAACAACCCAGCTCATTTTGTCAAAACATCACCTTTCTGTCATGCCTTTTGCAATTTAATCATCTTAAATCCATTAGTGGGGGCAGGGGAAAAAAAGAGATTTCAAAGAAGGCCTACCTACACCATTCTCTGGTAACTAAGTTTTACGCCACAGAGACTTTATAAATATAATTTTAATTTATTAATGGTGATAGAGAAATTAATCGGGGACAATATGGATTCTTGTAAAACTATTATTTAAATAGGTAAGGGTAAGATTTTTTTAACTATGCAAAGATGCCTGTGACATATTCATAGGCAAATAAACAGAAGGTAGCTAAATATCTGGGGTGTGTGCTCAGTGTTACTAACTAAAGAGAAAGATATTTTTGTTGACTATGGGCTGATTCAGAATCTAGAATAAAGCAAAGATACAGGTACTCTGGTGTACATATTTCTCAGCATTTATGGTTAATAATTTTATGGGCTCTCTGAAGTTTTCTAACATGTCAGGAAGTTGCACACAACTTCTCAGCCCTACATTCCCTTTTCAGGTCTAGAAAAGCTCCCCAAGATTACCTTTGCCCAGGCCTCTCATATTCAGAATGTTTCTATTTTCTTTCCACAGTTGCCACAGATCACACTCTCCCAATTTCCTCAGGATCCTATCTTTTTCTCTCCCAAGATGCTGCAGCTTTCCTATCCCCTCATTCTGGATACCCCCAAAACAATCCTATAGAACAATCTTTTTTGAGTCTTTCACTGAAAAGCACTTAAAAGGATTCAGGAAGTTAATAAATAGCAAATATAGGAAAGCTACAGAACGTGCAGGCAAGATTTCTCTTCTAAATCCTCTATTTGCCCCTAGAGTTTCTTGTATTCAAAATCTATAACCCTGAAAAACCTTAATCTTTCTTTTAATTGCTATACTATTTCCTAAGACATCTAGGTTCTGTATGCCAATGTTAATTTCACATGGGACGATATTCTTTGGAAATTGATAAAATACCTGGAACTTTGAACTCTGACTCAAGTTAGCACTCCTTTTGTTTTTAATACATGTATCTATTTTGAGTCTTATTATTTTTTGTGGGGTATTTTGGGGAGAGGTGGGAGATTTCCTTTACTAATCAGAGTCAGATGTTCTGCAACTATTATTACTTTTGCTTTAGCAAGCTCATCTAATTTCAGAATCTTCTCAATACTGGAAATTTTGATACCAACCAATAAAAGCAGACTCATCATCCATATGAAATTATGCATGTGTGAAATAGGATAATGAAAGATTGTCAAGAAGCACAAATTATAACCAACGTGTAGCAAATTTTCATAACCCCCATGATTTTAATATATAAGCAAGATATCTATAGTCTTTGACATCATTGTACATAATATTAAAGAAAACCGATAACTTTGTACAGCCTAAAAAATGTACCTTGCCTTTTGTTGGTGTATGTTGATCAGAAAATGAAAACTATGCATTTTAGTGTGTTTTCTCTTTCCCCTTTACTGTGAAAATGCTTAGATTCAGAATCACTGACCAATTGAACTACTGTGTTCTTTATGATACCTGGGAATATCTAAATATTCTGCTGCATTCATAACAGAAAGCATGCCACCCAAAACTTAGTGGCTTAAAAGGTTCATTTTTAGTTCACAATTCTGTGGTTTGGAAATTTGGCAATATTCAGTCAGCAGTTCCTCCCCTTGTCTGACCTTGATTCCCTCATGCAGCTGCAATCAGCTAGTAGGACAAATGGGGCTGTGGTCCCAGATGGCTTCACTCACATGTCTAATGGTTGGCTGGGATGATAAGAAATATCAAGCCATGTGTCTACAAACACCTAGTAGACAAGCCTTGTCAAGTGGCAGCTGGGTTTCAAAATCAACAAGAAAAGGCAAACCCCAATGTGAAAACCTTTTTCAAGTCTTTGCTTATGTCACATTTGCTAATGTCCCATTGGCCAAAGTAAATCACAAAACCAGCCTCGAATCAATGGGTAGGGTAATAGAGTATTCTTCCTCTTGAATGGGAAGAGCTACAAGGGATTGCAATCTATCATCTCTGCCTTATTATTATTTTAATTTTGTTTTACTTTTTTCTTACATTTATTTCAACTTCTTTTTTTGGGTTACTGTGACACACATAACTAGGAAGTACATAACATATATTTACAGATGAATTCATAGTTATAAAGTGAATGCCTGCAGTAACACCGCCCAGATGAAGAAGTAATCAGGTTAATAATAATCCTGTTATAACCCCATCCCTTCCATGCAAACGAATCTATCATCTTGACTTTTATAGTGAGCCATTCTTTGTTTTTCTGTATGGTTTTACTATGTATATAAGCAATACATTTTTGTTTCACCTGTTATTGTATCTTTTTTGAATGGAGTAATACTACATGTATCATTTTGTGTCTTACTTCATTTATCCAATATGATTAATCATGTTGCATACAGCTATGGTTCTTTCACCTTTTCTAAAATATAATTTTTATACACATTATATTTCTGATAAACATGTAGGTTGCTTTAGTATTTTTATTATTATGAATTATGTTGCTACAAGTTTATAAAACCTTGCTGAGAGATATTTTAAAACTTCAGTAAATGGAGCAATACATCATGTTCATCACTGAAAGACTTATTTTAAAAATGTCAATTCTTTCAGATCATTCATAAATTCAATACAATCTCAGGATTACTTCTCATTCCCTCATCCCCCAGACTTGCCTAAACACATCTGCCAAATTAATCTGCCTAAAATACTGTCTTTCTTTTGTTATTCTCTGCTGAAAACCTATAGTGACTTCCTAGTCTCTAGAGCTCTGCTATTTAATACTGATACTACTAGCATCACGTGGCTACTTAAATTTAAATTTTAATTAATTAAAATTGAACGAAATTAAAATTCACTTTCTCACTTGTACTACTCATTCAAGCGTTCCATAGCTGTGTGTGTCTACAATGTTGAACAGTTCAGATATAAAGCCTTTTCCGTATCACAGAAAGTTCTATTGGGCAGCATAATGTGCCAGAGAATAACATCAATTTCAACATGGCAATCAAGAAGTTCACAGTCTAGAATGTAATGCTTAGGCCAGTCTATTCAAAATCCCTCTAAAAGACTGTGAACTGTGATCATTCCTGCCTATACATACTTGTACCTAACAATTTAGATATACTTCTCTTGTTTGAATATCATTTTGAAATCTATTTGGCCAACTCTTATTCTAATTATTCTCTTATTAATGTTAAACTTCTTTTCTAAACAAGAATGATAATTATCTTCAGCACAATTTTTGTAACTATATCCATGTATACTAGTATTTATTATTGACTCTTGTTTGTGGATGTTTCATGTTGAACGTAAGTTTCTTGATGAGAGGGCTATCATCATTACTTCTATGCACTCCCTCAATATTATCAACCGCTGGGCTGTTGTCCACTGATAATAACCAGTTCTAGTAGATGACAACATTATACTTGCTCAGTAATGTTACCCAACCACTGTTGACCTTTTTCTCTAATGAAAATATCTCTCTCAGCAATAATACAGTTCTATATCTTCCTTGCTACCACCATCTTCATTCCTATGTAACGACCTGTATGCACGAGAGCTTCCTTTCAATATCAAGGCCCTTGGAAGATCTCTGTGCAGCACTTCAACAACATCTCAAAAGGTACACTTTCACCTTCCTCCCTGTAAATTCTTGCATTGCACCACTGACTGTGACAGCAGTGGTGGTCAAAACTGTCTACTGACCATGTCATGCCTAATTACTTGTGTATTGTTGCTAGAGTTGAATAATACAAATTATTAATGGGTAATACGCCCTTCATACCTAATTTCCCAAGTTAAATTTATATCTGTTGTTATTGGCCACATTTCATAGGCTGATACATGCCATATGTAATATTTTCAGAAAGCTTTGTTAAATATTGGTTTAAAAAGAACTGCTAGACTCAGTACATTTCTCAACAACTGAAGTGCCCATGTCACTGGCAATTTTACCAGAGTTGACATTTATGTAGCCTGACTCTCCTTTCCCATTCTAGTACAGAATGCCAATGACTACACTTAAATGCTCAAAATATACTCTTCAGACTCTCTGCAGTTTAGTAAAAGACCCATTTTGTTGGCTTGCTGTTTATTTTAATATGATTTATACTAGGACATTTAATTGTTGATGATTCTGTGACACTGATGAGAAAAAAAATGGAAATGTGAGCTATTTGTCTGTTAGCTATTGTTCTATCTCTGCACCAAACAAAAACAAAAACAAAAAGTCACTAGACTAAGTTATTTTAGAGATGAAATCAGGATAGCCCATTCCAGTTGAAGTTTGGCTCCCAAATATTCGTAAGACTAAGCAAATCATTTCACCTCTTGTTTCTTTGGTGTTGGCCTGGATGCTGTGTAACATCCTCTGAAATTCAAACTAAAATGAAAGAGACACCAAAGTAGAGGGAATTTGTGTTTTTAAAAATACATAACAAAAATAATTCACATTTTTTTGTATGAGTTTGAAAATTACTTTTGTAGAATTAGTTGTAAGTTATCCTGAATCAGTCTGGTAACAGTATTTACTGTCCATGCCTGTCAAGGGAAATTTTTCATTGCACACCTTAAATGCTCTGCTTTCTTTGACTTGGCACTGTTGTGTTCTAAATTTTAAAAATTATCTTGCTTTTTAACACAAATGTCCTAGAAAGGGCAGACATCAGGCCCTTATTCTTGGCATTTGCCGGCCGTCTGGTCTCTTAGTTTGATTAGTAGAATCGTGTTATGAAAGGTGCTGTCTTAACTCTCTCGCATCTCTATCTTACCATGAATCGATTCATAGACACTTGATCGTAACTACAACTGTAACAGATTTTGTTGTTGTTGTTGTCTCTGAGGTCATGATTTTTATATCTTAAAAACAAAAATATATTTAGATTTATTCCTTAGAAGGCAAAGAGATGATTTTAGTTGTTATTTTGTTTTGTTTTATTTCCAGAAGGACCATTTATCTGTGATCACCATGTTGATCTTTTTTTTTTCAGAGGAAGTTCTACTTTTCACTCTTTATGATATTCTTATAGGCCTAGATAGCAGGAACAAAATTACACAAGACGTATTTATTTCTTCTGTGCTAAATATTAACAAAGGGTAGTAGTATCTGTGTGTAGAAAATTACCAATGCTTCTTTTATCTGGTTAATACAGGTAAAATAGAAATATTATCAGAATTGAATGTGTAGTGTTTATTGCAATGAAACATTTGTATTAGGTTTGCTATGTAAGTGTCTATAAACTTTTAGACTCTTAGCTCTCTAGTTACAGAAGCCTATGGCTGGATTTTACCATGTAAACAAGTTTGTTGGGATTGTCTTCAATTGGTTTATGTAAATTGTACTTTGAAATATTCCCTTAAAACAATTGATACACTACAAATTGTGACTCATTCTTATTTACATTCTTATTTAGTAAAGTAGTTTCTCTAATGACTGCTTCTAGCAACATTTTATTAGCCTAGTGTGAGGTACTGAACATACTAAGGAGAGAAAAAGATAGCTTTGACTTCAACATATTAATTTAGACTACTTCCCTTTTAGTTCAAAATAGGGGAATTTGCTAAAGCTCTTATTTTCCTCTGCCTCAACACAATTGAAATCCCCAAAATTATACAAACACATAAAACTCTAAGCGTCTTTCCTTTTAAAGATACTGCCAGAAGATACTACAACATGGAAAATGTGTAGTGTTTGTGAGTTTGGTATATTGAGCCTAACAAATGGGTGAATGGGAAGGTTATTTTATTGCTGTTTTTTAAAAGGTTGTTACAAATAATGAAAGAAAAAATTAAAACATTATTTTCTGAATTGATTCTCATCCTTTTGTCTTTGGCAATGATGCGTAGAAGTAGAATATATTGTAATTCAACTTCATTCATAAATTCCCTGTCTTTTATCAGTGGCTGGCTTTGAAAACTGTCAGGGACGTAGGTACCACATATGGCTTTGTACAGGAGTTTAAAATCTTCTTGCTTATGTCTGTGTGTGTATGTGTGTATGTATATTTGTGTGTGAGTAAATATGTGCACAGGCATAGATAACTTATTTTTCTTGCTGTCTGAAGTTGAATAAAATGGGGGAACAATGATGATTTTCTTGTTGTCCATGTCACTTATTTAGAGAGGGCTTCCATGGCAACGTGGTAACCATAACCATATAAGCACAATATGTCCTTATCCATTCAAGAAACTCCTAGTAGAGTTTTAAATTTTCTCTCCTCCAGCTCTTACTCCCCAGGGCACAAATTGTGGTTTATATCTGACCAACAGAATATTAAGCTGTTCAGGGAAAATATGACATTTCTTTCAAGCTAACAGTGGCAGCCACTTTGCCCCCTTCTACCTGGTTCCTAGCATGAGATGTCTTTAAATTATAATCATTAGCTGTAATCATGGCCACATTATTAATGGTCTTACGACACTATGTGCAACAGTATAATTATTTTCCCTCTGTTCCCTTCACAAGACCTACCATAGACCTTTGGTAAAATATAGCTAAATTGGAAATAATTCCTAGTTGTTTTAAAGTAATTCTTATTTTACTTTTGTTGTTGACGGTAGGCAAATAGTTATGAGTTCATTATATCCTTCTATATATATCTCCACATCTGTGGTGTCTGTCTAGTTATTTAGCTGAATCACATATGAAGAACCAGGGCTAATCTGGCAAGCAACTCACTTTAATACATACGGACGTAGATAGCACTTTACTGATTCCTGATTGCTGAAGAGGACTTTCCCTAGACACCTTTATTACTAATGGGTGAAGATGAGTTAGAAAAAAAGGGAAGATTTTCATGTCATTTCTTTCATAAATCAATCTCCCTTACTAATAAGTTTGATGCTATCATCCCACCACACGTGGAACACCAATTTTAAGCTGTTTTCTTAGCAGTGATGATGGATTTGAGCTAATTCTTTCATGTTGTCTTTTCCATGTGTCTTCCCAAAGTGAGACTTTTAATCTTGGTCTCAAATACATTATGCTAAACAAATGGACCAAATAGCCCCTACTCTCACTGCAAAGATGACAAAGGAGAACTGCCCTAACATATAACTTCTGACCCATACCCACTGCTCATGCTGTATTCTAACAATGCTGTATAAAGAGAGAGAAGGGCATAGGAAAAAGTGAAAATGGTTATGGGGACAGGGAGCTGGCTAATTTATTTGAGTAATCAGAAACTACTTATTGAGAGTTTTTAAGCATTTACTGTATATCATCAGTCACCAGTTCATAAGTCTTTCTCTTCTGGAGACTATGAGTTTTTAAAAACAGGGATTGTATACCTTCTTTATGTTTGTTTATATTGGGATTCTCAGCTCCAAACACAGTATATTTTGGGCTCAGCACGAAACTGAGCTCAGCACCAAACACAGTATATATACTGTGGGCTCAGCACCAAACTCAGTATATACAACATGGGAGCTTGGTGCATGTCACCTGAATGAATTGTAGTGTGATTGGGCACTAAAAGAACACAGTGCCGTTTATATGCCTATCATATAAATGGCACTGTGATTAGCATCAAGGATAAAAAGCAAGGGAAAAAAGTGAAAAAGAAAATATTGCTAGAACATGGTGTATGGTTGATGAATCATTAATTCATTTGTCTTAGTTTGATTTCTTCCAGGTGAAAACCCTGAAACGGGTTCAAGTACATTCATGTATTGATTAGGAGGTGACTCCCAGAAACACTACAAGGGAAGGAGGAAAGTTATACAGAAAAGGCAACACAGTCAATAAAATGGTACACTCTCAAGCAAGCGTTCACTGTAGGTAACTGGAGATTAATCCCAATGGAGACCTCTGGAAGACAAACTAGAACAAACACCTCAGAGTTATGTCCCCACATAGGCAAGGGAGCTGGAGTATTTGCATTGTTGGAATTGCTGTTTGATAGAGGAATACATTCTTAAATAAATGTGCTTCTGTTATATATCATTTTAATGCACATTTCTCGCTTTATGTTATCTTGCTAATGACTTATTACTTGCTGTTTACTTTATATTTATTTTAGACTATGGAAATAATGTTAGACAAAAAGCAAATGCAAGCGATTTTCTTATTTAAGTTCAAAATGGGGCATAAAGCAGGGAAAACAGTCAACATCAACACTGCATTTGGCCCAGGAACTGCTAACAAACATACGTACAGAGGACAGGAGAACCTTGCCGAGGAGCGTAGTGGCCACCATTGGAAGTTGATAATGATCAATTGAGAGCAATCATTGAAGCTGATCCCCTTACAACTACATGAGAAGTTGCTGAAGAACTCAACATTGGTCATTTGGCATTTGATGCAAATTAGAAAGGTGAAAAACCTCAATAAGTGGGTGCCTCATAAGCTGAGCGAAGATTAAAAAAAAATCATTTTGAAGTGTCGTCTTCTTTTGTTCTACACAACAATGAACCATTTCTAGATCAAATTGCCACGTGCAAGGAAAAGTGGATTGTATGTGACAATTAGCAACAAACTGCTCAGTGGCTGGACTGAGAAGAACCTCCAAAACACTTCCCAAAGCCAAACTTGCACCAATAAACAAACAAACAAAAAAAGGTCATGGTCATTGTTTGGTGGTCTGCTGCTAGTCTGATCCACTACAACTTTCTGAATCCCGGCAAAACCATTAAATCTGAGAAGTATGCTCAGCAAATCGACGAGCTGCACAAAACCTGCAATGCCTGCAGCCGGCGTTGGTCAACAGAAAGGGCCCAATTCTTCTCCATGACAACACCAGGCCACACATCGCACAACCAACACTTCAAAAGTAGAACGAATTGGGCTATCAAGTTTTGCCTTATCTGCCATATTCACCTGATCTCTTGCCAACCGACTACCACTTCTTTAAGCATCTCAACATCTTTTTGCAGGGAAAATACTTCCACAACAAGCAGGATGCAGAAAATGCTTTCCAGAGCTCATCAAATCCCGAAGCACAGATTTTTACACTACAGGAATAAACAAACTTATTTCTCCTTGGCAAAAATGTGTTGATTGTAATGGTTCCTATATGATTAATAAAGATGTGTTTGAGCCTAGTTATAATAATTTAAAATTCACAGCTCAAAGCTGCAATAACCTTTGCACCAACCTAATATATTGTTTTAGTCTGTTCAAGCTGCTATAAGAAAATGCCATGAAGTGAGTGGCCTATCAACCACAGAAAATTATTTCTCATAGTTTTGGAGGCTGAAAAGTCCAAGATCAAGGTGCCAGTATACTTGGTGAGTAGGTGAAGATCTCCTTTCTGGTTCATTGACGGACCTCTTTTCACTGTAACATAACATGGCAGAAGGGGCAAGGTTAAAAAAATCTTGGGAATTTTTTTTAATATGGCATTAATCCCATTAATTTCCATAATGACAAAGTCCTCATTAGGTAGTCACTTCCCAAAGGCCCCTCCTCCTAATATTATCACCTTGGGGGATAGGATTTCAACATATGAATTCTAGGGGAACACAACATTCTGGCCATGGTGTACATAACTCTTATTAATTGGAAGTACTCCCGGGGGATGTGAATTCCCTGGCATTTCTCACCCGCTTGCAGGTGAGAAACACGGGCCCTTGAAGCCAAAGATAGTTCTAAAAGGAATGCCAGTATGGAAGCTGGAAGTAAGATTGACTTACAATCTCCCACGGAAAGGACATCATGTGAAAGAAAGAAAATATATTTTATTCATATTTGTGTGTACTATTATATTTTTAAACGGTTACTAAATTGTTAGAAAATAAATACTTTTTCAGTGTTTCATTTAACCACGTAATAAATGAAACTGTAAGCTATTAATTTGGTCTAGGTATCATAGAAATATTATTAAACATTAAGTGTGCTATGAACCAAGAAAGTTCTAATCTAATCCATATGCCTCTTTTTTATGTGTGTTTGTCCTTGTAGAGCACCTTCTCCATGAGTAATGTCTATGCATTGCATAAGTCTATAAGAGCAGACTTTCCTTCTGCAGATTAAAGTTATTTGAATTTCAGAAGCAGGAGAAATCTCACATGACTATGCACACCCTGAATTTCTGTATATGATGAATACATATCATATGTTGATGTGCTTTATATTTCTGGTAACAGAATATAATTTTTATGAAAAATGTGACCAAAATTATCCTCATATTCTCTTTGGCCCCTTGATTTTAGAAGAGGTTTCCAATTCTTTCCTTGGTATCTTTGCTCATATTGAACAAGAAACTAGCTCTGGGTTAAAAACCTTGCTGTTTGTACATTGTCTATTAAATAGCTTATAGACAACTATCTAGCCAGCAATGACAAATGTGTAGGTCATTGTGATATGTGTTGTTGTTGTTGTTGTTGTTGTTTTTGAGACAGAGTCTTGCTCTGTCACCCAGGCTGGAGTGCAGTGGCATGATCTCGGCTCACTGCAATCTACGCCTCCTGGGTTCAAGTGATTCTCCTGCCTCAGTCTCCTAAGTAGCTGGGATTACAGGCATGCACTACCATGCCCAGCTAGTTTTTGTATTTTTAGTAGAGACGGAGTTTCACCGTGTTGGCCAGGCTGGTCTCAAACTCCTGACCTCATGATCCACCCACCTTGGCCTCCCAAAGTGCTGGGATTCCAGGCGTGAGCCACCGCACCCGGCTTGTTTTTAGTCTCATTCATTACTTTGATCTATGATTGAGTTGTGTCTGGCTTTATTTGCCACATTTTAAATTTTATACACTTTATGTGTTATTGTAAGCCATTTAAAAAACTTTGGGCCAGGCGCGGTAGCTCCACACCTGTAATTCCAGCACTTTGGGAGGCCAAGCAGGGCAGATCACCTGAGGTCAGGAGTTTGAGACAAGCCTGGTCAACATGGCAAAACCCTATCTCTATTAAAAATGCAAAAATTAGCCAGTTGTGGTGGCGAGTGCCTGTAATCCCAGCTCCTTGGGAGGCTGAGACACAGAATCGCTTGAACCCTGGAGACAGAGGTTGCAATGAGCCGAGATCATGCCACTGTGCTCTAGCCTGGGCAACAGAGCAAGACTCCATCCATCTCAAAAAAAACAAAACAAAACAACAACAACAACAACAAAAACAACTTGTGGAATAGGTAAAGAATACATTAAAATGCACAGAGATGAATGATTACTAAGCCAAAAAATGAATATATAACAAGCTAATAAAATATATATCATAACCATAATACTTACAGGCAAACACAATAAAAGATATTACATACAGAGCAAATGTGGCTTATACGTCTGTATCCACTTTATCCTAACAGCACTCTGGTGATGCAGGTTCTATTATTTTTCTGTGTGGATCACATTCTTCCTGTAGCAGAACCTGCTGGTTCCCTACCACATTCCCTAGGGCTTTACCATGTCACAAATGGAGTTCTGATTTCTCACTGCCAGACTCTGCACCTCTTTGCCCAATGGCTTTTCTGACAGCTGGAGACAGGTGTGCCCCTTGCACAGCAGTCTAGAAGTACAGGAGAATTAACACAACTTTTACTTATCCCCCTTCACCCATGTTTCCTGGGATAACATCCTAAAAAACTATTTGTACTCAAATTCTTATCTTAGAGTTGTCTTCTGGAGGAACCCAAACTAAGACACATCTGAAAATTCATTTGTTCCTCCATGTACGCATAAATATGAAACTACCTGGACTTGGAGAAATAAGTAAGTGTGTTTCTGGGACTGAGAATGTATTGACTCAGACTTGCGTAATGGGAGTTGCTCAGAGGAAAGATAAGGGAGTAAAATGGATATCATATTAAGAAAAGGTACTAACAGTACAGGTTCAAGTTATGACAATTAGCCAAAACCATTTTATTTCTAAGTAAAGTAGTTAAATGAAATGGTGATCACATTGCACAAAGGCATGGCTATGCTATATTACACTTGCAGAGAGAGAGAGATGACTGGTGGAAATGATTGGCTACTTACTGACTCTGGGTTTTCTATCAGTTGGCAAAATGATGTGGGAAGACAATTAGTAACTTAAGTCTGATGTGCTGAGTGAAATCTGAAACGTTGGCAGCCATATTCTGTGGGGAAGTCTGTGGCAGGGGCCAGACTGGGTAGTTTAGTAACACTTACGTAAAAGACAAAGACACTCACACTAAAACCCATCCATTTTGTGAAGCAGATAAGCTGTACTGGTCTAGGGAAAGTGTTAAGAGGACTGTATTTTCCTTAATATCACTAAAATTTTTTAAATTGATGTTATATCTCTCAGGCACTGGCATTTTTAAGAATTGTGATTGACAGTGAACTTGGATGAGAATGAGGTTTCCATCAGATTCCTAACATTTTAATTTGTTAAACTTTAATAATTTTTTTTGGTCAATTTCACAATTTGCTCTAAATATTCCTTTTTCCTTTTTGATTATATTTTTATTTATTACAACTTAAAATACTATTTTATGATAGTGGTGTGTGTGTGTTAAAGTATGCTAATGACAATAAAGTATTGTTTAATCTATGATTGCCTGGAACTAGGTATGATCACATTTGGCAGCCTATTCAGGACTGAATGGAAGCTATGAGCTTTTCCACTGGAGTCATTACAGTGCACACTGTGAGTGTGAATGTTCATTAGCGTATTATGGATCTATAATTTCTGCCTAAAAAAACTATGCAAAGCAATTACCCAGCATGGTAGGAGCTCTGTTTTGAACTTCAACATTTTCTCGTTTCCTTCCTCTTTTTAGTGTACCTTCTCCATACCCCTGGATATTTGTTTTTCACTAAATAGAAATATTGCATAGTTCAAGATCTCCGACACTGTGTCATTTCATAGAGCTCACACACTCTGACCAGAAGGAAAGATGGGTTCCGGGAAGCTGAGGCTACTGAAGATTATCTGAATTCTGGTTAAAAGGCCAAAAGAAAATGTGTATTATGGAAAAGTGATGCTCTTAAAGCAGGAAGTGGTCTCTGGGCCATTTACTTGTTGTGTGACTTTGGGATACTCAGCCTCTCAGAGCTTTATTTTATTGCCTTTCTTTCAATGGGATCAATAAGGTCTAACTGGCAGAGTGGTTTTGAACAGAAAAGAAGATGATATATGAGAAAGAGCTTTATAAAGAGTTCATAGCTGTACAAAAACAAAGTTATTGCCATCATTACTTGTGTAGCAGGTGGTAAGCTACAAATTGCTTTAATATGTATTGTTTAATTTGGTTTTTAGAGCTGCACTCTAGAATAGAAAGAGAAACTCCCTATTGCACAAGATGGGAACACTGAAGTTCTGCAAGATCAGGTAGAGCCAGGCATAACCAATTTTACAACTTAAAAAACTGAATAGAAATGCTTGGCTTCTGAATTTGGAATTCAAATTTAAATGCTCATTTTAATTTAATTATTTTGTATAAAAATACACATGTGTATGGACATACAGGAAAAAAGAGAGAGGAGAGAGAGGAAAGGCAGAGAGGAGAGAGAGAGAGAGAGAAAAAGAGACAGAGTCTATAATGTGTCTTAGCACAGATCTCCATTGTGCCTGTTAAAATCAGCACAGATTTTCATTTCAAATTCTGTATCGGAGTTTCTGAGTTTTCCTGTGGCTAAATGTTTACCTAGATATCTCTGCTGTAGTTTCCAGCTTCTGTAGAATGTCAGTTCTCCAATCTATGTCTGGTGATTGCTCCTGTCATACAGTAGATTGTTGTGGTTATTCTCATGTAATGGTGAAGGTCTTTACACATATTGCTGCTCAACAGATATTTTGAAATTGGGTATTAGAAGATCTAGCTTTTCAGGGTTTTTTTTTTTTTTTTAAGTCATTTTCTCTATCCCAGGCTTAAACTTTTCACCTTATTACTTGGTCTTCTCTTTCCTCTGAAACTCTTAACTTCTATTTGTTTTTATGCTCATCCCTGCTCTAAATTCCTGTCCCTTTCTTATGCTAAGCTTGTCATGAATCTCTTTTGTTATTTTCTCACCTAAACCTTCAGAACCTCACTTTCACTTCAGGTGGTTTGTCAAGATGAGCTCAGACTAGAATGCAGGCTCCACGTGGAGAGAGAGGATTGATCATTTCAGCCCTGTGTCTCCGGTGTCTGAAAGTAGTGGCTGACATGTAGTGGATAAAGAATAAATACGTATTGAATGGTACATAAAAGTATTTCCTAAGAGGGATTCTCATACTAATTAGAAAAGCAATTAGAAGTATATTGTACGTATATTTCACCCCATTATATATTTAAATTGGATTCAGAAAAATTATAATAGATAATTCCTAAACAGACAGTAATATTTTACCAAAAGCATATTTTAAATGTGTTATATATTCCTTGACACTTAAATTACTTCCCCTAAACACAGCACTTGCTACAAATTCACATTATTTTTTTTTCATCGCTTTTGTTTCATTTTTTTCCTTGCCCTAGAGATTGCTATTGTGCTGGATGTAGGCATATTCTGAAAACTTCATTTAAAAATTAATAAATGTGTTTAATTGGAAAATGAGAACTGCTATGTTTTCATGGGTACTGGGCAGATACTTCCCTGCTAACCCTTATCCCCAGATTCTTTTTCTTTAATGTCACTCTCTGTAGAATTGCTTGATCAACGAAAGCATGTCTCTTGATGAAAACAGACTGTTCCTCAAAGAACAAATTAAGGACTTTCAGTCCTGGAGGTAAAACACTGTGAGTTCATCAGGCAGTGCTGTAAAACAAATGTGCTATGTGCCTGGCAACTCTGTCACACAATCAACAGGAAGCCTGAAACACAGAGATGAGCTGATTTGCACATTTTCATCAGATACTTGCAAATGCAATCAAAATAAACCAATAAGATTTAAAACTTCTTGTCATGACTCAACCTCTTGGAATTTCCCACCTTTTAACAAATCATTTATTTCACATTAAATGAATATGTTGAAGTTTTGCAAGCCATTTTAAATTCTAAGTTCTGTTTGAGGGTCTAAGTGTACTTTAAGAATGACCTCTCAAGGAGCTGCATAGTGTAATGAAGAGAATGGAGGAACTGCAGTCTCTTCTTAATCAATTCTAATGTCCTCCTCTCTTTTCTTCCCTCCTTTTTTGGTCATTTCTTTCCATCCTTCTGTCTTCAGCCTTTTCGCTCTTACCCCTATTCTCTCCTTTTTAGTCTCCAGCTCAAATTTTGTTCTTAGTGAATATAGGCAAATGGATAAAAAAGTGTTGATTTCTTGGTAAATTGTTGCTATTCACTCAACGAACTCTTTTTTGGAGGAGCCACTATGTGCTAAGCACTCTATTAGGCATAAATGTGATTTTCAGCAAGCCACAGTCCATATCAAAATGTGGCTCAGTAAACTACATTTATTTAACTAACTCTTTCCCAAATAGAGCTTTGTTGGTAAAATGCATACCCAAAGTCCACAACTAATGTGCTTCACCAGATTTTTTTTTTTCTTTTTTTCTGAGACAGGGTCTTACCCTGTCACCCAGGCTGAATGCAGTGGCACAATCATGGTTCACTGCAGCCTTAAATTCTCAGGTTCAATCAATCCTCGCACCTCAGCCTCCTGTGTAGCTGGAACTACAGGTGTGCATCATCATGCCCAGTTAATTTTTGTACTTTTTGCAGAGACAGAATTTCACCATGTTGCCCAGGCTGCACTTCACCAAATTCTATATCCCAATGTGAAAGGCAAGGACTCGCCTCTTTAAAGCTGAAATAATTTAGAGTGACTGGATGAAGGGATGAAAATCTATATCAAGCTCCATCTTTTATGAAATGTGGATTGGAGGATTGAACAATTGACAATTAATTTATCTAAATTGGTGTTAACATATTTACAGTTTTATACTACAATTTAGGTTTTCATAATAAGGTCTGTCTAGGCTTCGTATATGGACTCAGCTCTGTTACTTTTTTAACGAACCAGTGTTGTATGTAAGAACCTGAATGCTTTGCTGGTGTGTGTTTAGGAATTGCTTATACATCACTGTAAACCTCAGCTACATTATGGAAAATATGTTATTTCTACTTGTACAGTCAAATCGTAGTTAACATAACAGTTTCTGTGTTCCTCTCAGTGTTTCTAGTGCACCCTTTGAAAACCTTGGGAGTCCTACCTTACAATTTCATCTACCAGGGATGAATCTGAAAAATAGGATTTCTTTTCAGAGACTAGGTCTTAGAATAAAGTAAATGATTCGTAAATAAAATTATATGTCCAAATGTTTTATTCCTTCACTGTGTCTCCCTCAGAATTTCTATGTTGAAATCCTAATCCCCAGTACCTCAGAATGTGACCTTATTTGGAAAAAGTCCCATTGTAGATATAATTAGTTAAATTAAGATGAAGTCTGATGTGGTGTGGCTGTGTCGCTGCCCGAGTCTCATCTTGAATTTCCATGTGTTGTGGGAGGGATACGGTGGGAGGTGATTGAATCATGGGGGCAGGACTTTCCTGTGCTGTTCTTGTGATGGTTAAAAAGTCTCACGAGATCTGATTTTTTTTTTTTTTTTTGACGGAGTCTCGCTCTGTCACCCAGGCTGGAGTGCAGTGGCGTGATCTCGGCTCACTGCAAGCTCCATCTCCTGGGTTCACACCATTTTCCTGCCTCAGCCTCCTGAGTAGCTGGGACTACAGGTGCCCACCACCATGCCCGGCTAATTTTTTGTATTTTTAGTAGAGACGGGGTTTTGCTGTGTTAGCCAGGATGGTCTCGATATCCTGACCTCGTGATCTGCCTGCTTCAGCCTCCAAAATGCTACGATTACAGGCGTGAGCCACAATGCTTGGCCGATCTGATGGTTTTAAAAAGGGGAGTTTCCCTGCACAAGCTCTCTTCTCTTGTCTGCTGCCATGTGAAACATGCCATTCACCTTCCACCATGATTGTGAGGCCTCCCCGGCCACATGGAATTGTAAGTCCAATAAACCTCTTTCTTTTGTAAATGGCCCAGTCTCAGGTACGTGTTTATCCGCAGTGTGAAAACAGACTAATAGAGTAAACTGGTACCACTAGAGTGGGACACTGCTGAAAAGATACCTGCAAATGTGGAAGTGACTTTAGAACTGGGTAAGAAGCAGAGGCTGGAACAGTTTGGAGGGCTCAGAAGAAGACAGGAAAATGTGAGAAAGTTTGGAACTCCCTAGAGACTCGTTGAATGGCTTAGACAAAAATGCTGATAATGATATGGACAGTGAAATCCAGGCTGGGGTGGTCTCAGATGGAGATGAAAAACTTGTTGGGAACTGGTGCAAAGTTGACTCCTGTTATGTTTTAGCAAAGACACTAGCAGCATTTTGCCCCCGCCCTAGAGATTTGTGAAACTCTGAACTTGAGAGAGATGATTTACAATATCTGGCAGAAGAAATTTCTAAGCAGCAAAGCATTCAAGAGGTGAATTGGGGGCTGTTAAAGGCATTCAGTTTAAGGGAAATAGAGCATAAAGGTTTGGAAAATTTGCAGCATGACAATTCCATAGGAAAAAAAAAAACCCATTTTCTGAGGAGAAATTCAAGCTAGCTGCAGAAATTTGTGTAAGTAACAAGGGGCTGAATGTTAATTCCCAGGACAATGGGGAAAATGTCTCCAGGGCATATCAGAGACCTTTGCAGCAGTCCCTTTCATCACAGGCCTGGAGGTTTAGAATGAGAAAATGGTTTCATGGGCCAGGCCCAGGGTCCCTCTGCTGTGTGCAGTCTAGAGACTTGGTGCCCTGCCTCCCAGCCTCTCCAGCCATGACTAGAAGAGCCCAAGGGACAGCTTGGGCTGTTGCTTCAGAGGGTAGAAGCCCCAAGCCTTGGCAGCTGCCACATGGTGTGGAACCTGCAGGTGCACAGAAGTCAAGAATTGAGGTTTGGGAGCCTCTGCAAAGATTTCAGAGGATGTATGGAAATGCCTGGATGTTCAGGCAGAAGTTTGTTGCAGGGGCAGGGCTCTCATGGAGAACCTCTTCTTGGGCAGTGTGGAAGGGACATGTGGGGTTGGAGCCCCCACAGAGTCCCTACTGGGACACTGCTTAGTGGAGCTGAGAGTAGACAGCCACAATCCTCCAGACCCCAGAATGGTAGATCCACCAATGGCTTGCACCGTGTGACTGGAAAAGCTGCAGACACTCAACACCAGCCAGTGAAAGCAGTCAGGAAGAAGGCTGTATCCTGCAATGCCACAGCGGTGGAGCTGCCCAAGACCATGGGAACCTACCTCTTGCATCAGCATGACACGAGTTCGATACATGGAGTCAAAGAAAATCATTTTGGATCTTTAAGACTTGACTACTCTGCTGGATTTCGGACTTGCATGGGGCTTGTAGCTCCTTTGTTTTGGCCAGTTTCTCCCATTGGAATGTCTGTATTTACCCAATGCCTGTACCCCCATTGTATCTAGAAAGTAACTAACTTGCTTTTTATGTTACAGGCTCATAGGCAGAAGGGACTTGTCTCAGATGAAATGTTGGACTGTGGACTTTTGAGTTAATGCTGAAATGGGTTAAAACTTTGGGGGACTGTTGGGAAGGCATGATTCATTTCGAAATGTGAGGACATGAGATTAGGGAGGGGCCAGAGGCAGAATGATGTGGATTGGGTATGTCCCACCCAAATCTCATCTTGAATGCCCATGTGTTGCAGGAGGGACCTGGTGGGAGGTGATTGAATCATGGGGGCGAGTCATTCTCATGCTGTTCTTGTGATGGTTAATAAGTCTCACAAGATCTGATGATTTTAAAAAGGGGAGTTTCCCTGCACAAGCTCTCTTCCCTTGTCTGCCACTATGTGAAATGTTGCTTTCACCTTCTGCCAGGATGGTGGGGCCTCCCAACCCATGAGGAACTGTAAGTCCAATAAGCCTCTTTCTTTTGTAAATGGCTCAGTCTTCGTTATGTCTTTTTCAGTAGCATGAAAACAGACTAATACAAAATCACAGTAGACTAGGGTGGGCCTCTAATCCAATATGACTGGTGTCCTTGCGAAAGAGAGAATTTGTACACAGAGAGAGGCACTCAGATAGGGAGAAAGCCCAGTGGGGATTAGTCATACTGCCACAAGCCAAGAAACTTGCAGAAGTTAGAAGACTACTGGAACTTCCCTAGCACCTTAAAGAGAGCATGGCCTTTTGAACACATTACTCAGACATTTGCCTCTAGCACTGCAAAACAATACATTGCTGTTGCTTAAGCCAGTCAGTTTGTGGTACTTCATTATGTCAGCCCTAGGACACTAATACAGTATTGTTCTTTGAGTTACTTCTTTTGTTATATTAAAAAGTCAAAATAACATAGTGAGAAGTTTGCAATAATAACTACAAATTAGGAAAGTTCCTTTTCCATACTTGTGTATCCTCTCTGAAGTACAGCTGAGAAACAGAGATGAGATAAGAATTTGAACCTACAAACTTAAGAATAAATCAAGGTGATAACACTGAATGCCTTGAGGGGATTTAGATTGATAATTTATCTTCAGCAGAAGCAAAATGATAAAAGCATTCAAGGTTGGTCCATTAATTTTGAAAGCAAAATCCCCCATCAAAGTTTATAAATACTTCCAGAATTCCTGAAGGTTCTAATCTCCATTTATGCTGCAGAGGTAGCTATAAGGTAAGTTAAATCTCAAGCAGCCAGATCCCTATTGATTATGTATCAGCAGAGGCTAGAAGATTTTATTTCTTCTCCCAAGTGGATTGTGAGAGCTTCATTCTGACAACATACCCGTGCACATCTAAATGAATCAAGCTTTTTAAAAAGTTGACAATACAAAAAAAGAGATGCAATTCAACATCTAAGTGTCTGAGAACACATCTTTGAAAATGAAATACAGCAAAAACCTAGGCCACCAACATCCTCCATTATGCAAGGCAACAATGCAAGCAACTACAGGGTCTTAAGAGAAGATAATAGGAAATGAAATAGAGCAAAGTAGAGGAAAATGTGGAAATTTAATGAACAACATTAAAAAACATTGTTATGTGGGGAAATCTGACATTTCTAGATTTTAACTACAGGACCAAATTGACCTTGAAACATGTATGCATAAGATCAATGCAATAATAATGCCTTTAATCTTAAATGTGCCAGTTGCTTTTCTAAGCACATAATATATTATATTATATATGATCATATATAATATATTATATATTATATAATATTTACATACACCTTTTTAGTTGGGTTATCTTATTATTTCATTTTACAGATAAGTAACCTGAAGCTTAAAGAAGTATTATTTTTTAGGATGAAACAGCTAACTGGCTGGAGGCTAGAGTTGATCCAAAGTATGACTCCAAAACCAACGATCTGTACTATAGCTGTGTTTACAGAATGTTCATCTTCAAAGTTAGACATTTTCAATGTAACAACAACAATAAGGAACATATTTAGTGTTGGTAATAATTTCCTTAGCCCAACCAATTAATTAGTATAAGATTTGTGTTCCTACAAATTTACATTGTTTTACCTAAAATCACCTCAGAGTCAAAGACTTAATCTCTACTTGACACAGTTTGGAGAACATCTGTCTTAACATTATTATCCATTACCGTTTAAGAATCAAGAATTTCTTCAATCCATAGGCATTATTGATAAGGAAGAGTGTTTTTAAAAATATCTTCTGTGATGCTGTATCTACAGGTAAGAGCTTTGGCTTGCAGGCCTCCTTGGAAGGAAGGAAAATAATGTCTGGAAATCGAATGCCACAATTTGGCATTCAATTATATGTACATCTGATGAAGTTTTATTTTTTGGTTGCCAAAAATTAAGTGGTCTCCCTGGGGGAAGTACTGCCAAGTTAAATACTTGTCATTTTTTTGGTTTTGTTTTCCTTGGTATTATTAGACATGGGTGTTATAACCAATCTGTTTCAACAATGCTTAGAGCAAACCATTTTTGCTAAGATCCCTGTTCCTAATGGACTGTACAGAGCATCGCTTATTCTAAGAAGGGAAAAAAATATCCCCTTAAAACAAATGAGAAGCTGATGTTGGCATTTTGAATGGATTATTTGACTTCAAAAATTGTGCCCTCTCAAAATGCTCTCAAAAACAAGTAGAAATTAAAGCACGTGTGAAATCCAAACATATGCATGGAGACCATTGGCAAGTTAATTAAAAAGTCAAATGTTTTCCATACTTTGCCCATTTATGAATTATTTTTAAGATGTTTGGCCAGGTGCGGTGGCTCATGCCTGTAATCCCAGCACTTTGGGAGGCCAAGGCAGGCAGATCATAAGGTCAGGAGTTTGAGACCAGCCTGACCAACATGGTAAAACCCCGTCTCTACTAAGAATACAAAAAAAAAAAAAAAAAAAGCCAGGTGTGGTGGTGCACACCTGTAATCCAGGCTACTCAGGAGGCTGAGGCAAGAGAATCCCTTGAACCCAGCAGACAGAGGTTGCAGTGAGCCTAGACTGTGCCACTGCACTCCAGCCTGGGTGACACAGCAAGACTTTGTCTCAAAAAAAAATTTTATTTTTTACTATAATTGTATACTACAAATACTATTGGTTACAGTGTATTTTCTTTAAATTAATTACTTTTTTCTTAAACATTTTAAGAAATACTATCTTTGAAATTCACAAATTTTTATATACAAGTTACAGACATGAAATGAAATATATTGCTATTAAAATAAAACAGCATTCAACTCTGTGCAACTTAATGTGATCTGCTTCACAGTCTCAACATACTCACTATGTGAGAAATGTGTGGGCTTAAAGCTGCCAACAAGATGATAGCTAGCCTCTTCATCCCACCAAGTTCCCCACTCCACACTACAACCTCAGCTGAAAAATAAGTTAAAATAAAATCTGTTCCGGAATGCAGATCTTTCAAATACCTGTTCAGTTAATAATATTTCTAATCACAGTGAATCTCATGCAGTGTCTGAAGTTTTTTTTAACCTCCCAAGGAGGCTCATCCCTGGATTCTACCTTTGCTTATCTGAATATCCTATCACCCCCATTCCTACTTTCTCTCTAAGAGTCCCTTCTGGTGGGTGAGTCCTGCAGGAAAAATCAAAAAAGGACAAATTCTGTCTTTACTCACCAAAACCAACTTCTCCCAAATGGCTAACACTGTCCCATATTGATGCTGGCTCTGCAGCTGATATATGGAAATATTTTTGCTTGGTTGAAACCACACCCTGGATCACTCCTGCTTGCGGGGCACAGAGAAGGCACCCACACCTGCACCTCCCAGTTTCTTGCCCTAAGCCAACACCACCTCCAGCCTGACCACCCACACAGTCACCATCAGTCCCCAACCCCACTCCCTTTCAGCTGCATTGACTCTATTACTGTGGTGAACACCTGCAGGAAGGTAGGTACTCCAGCACCTGCTAGCAGTCTACTGCAGCTGCCGCTATCACTGCTGCTGGCATGCACAAATGAGGACAGATCCCACTTACCACATCACAAAACCTTTTGGCTGACACCACCCATGGGAGTGTGATGAGAAGCAGTCTGTGAGAACCTCAGCATCCCCAGTGCGGTAGATTCCTGACCTCCAGGAGACAGAGAACAAAGTTGCAGCCCAGTACAAGTCTCCCAGATTTAAAGCACACAGTCCAGGAGTTAGGAGCTGAGTGTTGGCTCCCTAAAATCTTCTAGAAATGCAGTCAGTCAGCTGAATCCACCTTATACCAGAATCAAACACTCAAGGTTATCAAATAGGATAAGAGAAAAAAAAATCCAAACGCCAGCAACCTAAAAAATTGAAGGAAGATAAGCCCAAAACGATGAGAAAGAATCAGTGCAAGAACCCTGAGAACTTAAAAAGCCAGAGTGCCTTCTTTCTTCCAAATGACTGCATCACCTCTATAGCAAGGGTTCTGACTGGGTTGAGATGGCTGAAATTACAGAAATAGAATTCAGAATATGGATAGTAACAAAGATCCTTGAGCTACAGGAGAACATTAAAACCCTATACGAGGAAGCTACAAATCATGATAAAACAATGCAGGAGCTGACAGAAAAAAATACTCAGTATAGAAAAAATACCATAAACCAACCTGATAGAGCTGAAAAACACACTATAAGAATTTTACAATGCAAATTGTAAGTATTAAAAGAAAAATATACCAAGTGAAGAATAGACTCTCAGAGCTTGAAGACTGGCTTTCTGAAATAAGACAGGCAGACAAGAATACAGAAAAACAGAATGAAAAAAGAATGAACAAAAACTTCAAGAAATATGGAATTATGTAAAGAGACCAAATCTATGACTCACTGGTGTCCCTGAAAGAGATGGGGAGAATGGAACCAACTTGGAAAATGTACTTCAAGATATTGTCCGTGAGACCTTTCACAACCTAGCAAGACAGGCCAACATTCAAATTCAGGAAAGGCGGAAAACCCCAGTATAATACTGCAAAAGAAGATCATCCTCAAGACACATAATTATCAGATTCTCCAATGTTGAAATGAAATAAAAAATGTTAAATGCAGCTAGAGAGAAAGGTCAGGTCACCTACAAAGGGAAGCCCATCAGACTAATAGCAGACCTCTTAGCAGAAACCCTACAAGCCAGAAGAAATTGGAGGCCAATATTCAACATTCCTAAAGAAAAGAAATTCCAACCAATAATTTCATATCTGGCCAAACTAAGCTTCATAAGCAAAGGAGAAATAAGATCTTTTTCAGAGAAGCAAATGCTAAAGGAATTTATGACTACCTGACTAGCCTTACAAGAGCTCCTGAAGGAAACACTAAATATGGAACAGAAAGACTATTAACAACCAGTACAAAAACACACTGAAGTACACAGACCAGTGACACTATAAAGCAAACACATAAATAAGTCTGAAAAAGAGCCAGCTAACATCATGCTGATAAGATCAAATCCACACATATCAATACTAACCTTGAATGTAAACGGGGTCAATGTCCCAATTGAAAAGCAGAGAGTGGCAAGCTGCATAAAGAACCAAGATCTATTGATAGGCTGTATTCCAGAGACCCATCTCAAATGCAATGGCACATATTGGCTTAAAATAAAGGAATGGGGAAAAATCTACCAAGCAAATTGAAAACAGAAAAAAGAGGGATTGCAATCCTAGTTTCAGACAAAACACACTTTAAATAAACAAAGATAAAAAAAGACAAAGAATGGACATTACATAATTGAAAAGGGTTTAATTCCACAAGAAGATCTAACTATCGTAAACATACATGTACCCAATACAGGAGCACCCAGTTTCATAAGGAAAGTTCTTAGAGACCTTCAAAGAGATTTAGACTCCTACACAATAATAGTGGGAGACTTTATCACCTCACTGACAATATTAGACTGATAATCAAGTCAGAAACTTAACAAGGATATTCAGGACCTAAACTCAACACAGGGTCAAATGGACTTGACAGACATCTAGAGAACTCTCCACTCAAAGAGAACAGAATATAAATTCTCATTGCCACATGGCATATACTCTGAAATCAATCACATAACCAAAAGTAAACACTTTTCAGCAAATAAAATAGAACTACAATCATAAAAAAACAGTCTCTTAGACCACAGTGCAACCAAATTAGAAATCAAGACCATGGGCGCGGTGGCTCACACCTGTAATCCAAGCACTTTGGGAGGCTGAGGTGGGTGGGTCATGAGGTCAGGAGATTGAGACCATCCTGGTTAACATGGTGAAACCCTATCTCTACTAAAAATACAAAAAATTAGCCAGGCGTGGTGGCGGGCGCCTGTAGTCCCAGCTACTTGGGAAGCTGAGGCAGAAGAATGGCGTGAACCTGGGAGGCGGAGCTTGCAGTGAGCCGAGATCATGCCACTGCACTCCAGCCTGGGCGAGAGAGCAAGAAGACTCTGTCTCAAAAAAAAAAAAAAAAAAAAAAGAAATCAAGACCAAGAAATACACTTAAAACCATACAATTATATAGAAATTGAATAACCTATTCCTTAATGACTTTTGGGTAAATAATGAAATTAAGGCGGAAATCAAACTAATGAGAACAAAGATACAACACACTAGAATCTCTGAGACACAGCTAAGGCAGTGTTAAGAGGGAAATTTATAGCACTAAATGCCCACATCAAAAAGTTAGAAAGATCTTAATTTAAAAACCTAACATCAGCCGGGTGCGGTGGCTGACGCCTGTAATCCCAGCACTTTGGGAGGCCAAGGCGGGCAGATCACAAGGTCAGGAGATCAAGACCATCCTGGCTAACATGGTGAAACCTCGTCTCTACTAAAAATACAAAAAATTAGCCAGGCATGGTGGCGGGCACCTGCAGTCCCAGCTACTCAGGAGGCTAAGGCAGGAGAATGGCGTGAACCCAGGAGGCAGAGCTTGCAGTGAGTGGAGATCGAGCCACTGCACTCCAGCCTGGGTGACAGAGTGAGACTCCATCTCAAAATAACTAACTAACTAACTAACTAAATAAATAAATAAATAAAAATAAAATAAAAAAATAAAAACCTAACATCACAAATGAAAGAACTAGAGAACCAAGAACAAACCAATCCCAAAGCTAGCAGAAGACAAGAAATAACCAAAATCAGAGTTGAACTGAAGGAGATTGAGACACAAAAAAACCATTCAAAAGCTCAACTAATCCAGGAGCTTTTTTTTTTTTTTGAAAAAATTAATAAAATAGATAGACTTCTAGCTAGATTAATAAAGGAGAAAAGAGAGAGGATTCAAATAAACAGTCAGAAATGACAAGTGGGATATTAACACCTACCCTACAGAAATACAAACAACCATCAGAGAATATTATGATCACTTCTATCACATAAACTAAAAAACATAGAAGAAATGGATAAATTACTGGACACACACACCTTCCCAAGACTGAATTAAGAAGAAATTGAATCTCTAAACAGATCAATAATGAGTTCTGAAATTTGAATCAATAATAAATAGCCTACCAACAAAAAAAATCCAAGACCAGACAGATTCACAGCTGAATTCTACCAGATATACAAAGAAGAGCTGGTACCAGTCTTGCTGAAACTATTCGAAAAAATTGAGGAGGAGAGACTCCTCCCTAACTCATTCTATGAGGCCAGCATCATCCTAACACCAAAACCTGGCAGAGACCCAACAAAAAGAGAAAACTTCAGGCCAATATCCTTGATAAACATCAATACAAAAATCTTCAACAAAATACTGGCAAACCAAATCCAGCAGCACATCAAAAAGTGTATCTGCCACAATCGAGTAGGCTTTATTCCTGGAATGCAAGATTGGTTCAACATACACAAATCAATAAATGTGATTAATCACATAAGCAAAACTAAAGACAAAAACCATGATTACCTTAATAGATGCAGAAAAAGCTTTGATAAAATTAAACGCCCCTTCAAGTTAAAAACTCTCAATAAACTAGGTGTTGAAGGAACAATACCTCAAAATAATAAGAGTCATCTATGACAAACCCACAGGCAACATCACACTGAATGGGTAAAAACTGGAAGCATTCCCCTTGAAAAGTGGCACAAGATAAGAATGCCTTCTCTTACCACTCCTATTCAACGTAGGATTGAAAGTCCTGGCCAGCTCAATCAGGCAAGAGAAAGAAATAAACAGCAACTAACTAGGAAGAGAGGAAGTCAGATTATTCCTGTTTGCAGAGAACATGATTCTATATCTAGAAATCCCCATAGTCTCTGCCCCAAAGCTCCTTAAACTGATAACTTCAGCAAAGCCCATGTGTAAAAATCACTAATATTCCTATATGCCACCAACAGTCGAGACAAGAATCAAATCAGAAATGCAATCCCTTTCACAATTGCCACTAATAAAATAAAACACCTATGCATTCAGCTACCAGTGAAGTAAAAGATCTCTGGAAGCAGAACTATGAAACACTTCTCAAAGAAATCAGAGATAACACAAATAAATGGAAAAATATTCCATGCTCATGGATAGGAAAATTCAATATTATTAAAATGGCTCCACAGCCAAAAGCAATTTATAGATTTGATAGGGTTTGGTTGCGGCCCCACCCAAATCTCACCTTGAATTGTAGCTCCCATAATTCCTACATGTTGTGGGAGGGATCCAGTGGGAGATAATTGAATCATGGGGGAAGTTTCCCCCATACTGTTCTCATGGTAGTTAATAAGTTTCAGGAGATATGATGGCTTTATAAGGGGAAACCCCTTTTGCTTGGTTCTCATTCTCTCTTGCCACCACCATGTAAGGAGCACCTTTCATCTTCCACCATGATTGTGAGGCCTTCCAGCCACATGGAACTGTGAGTCCGTTAAACCTCTTTTTCTTTACAAATTACCCAGTCTTGGGTATGTCTTTATCAGCACTGTAAAGATGGACTAATACAAGATTCAGTGCTATTCCTATTAAACTACCATTGCAATTCTTTAAAGAACTGGAAAAAACTATTTTAATATTCACGTGGTACCAAAAAAGAGCCCAAACAGCCAAGGAAAACCTAAGCAAAAAGAACAAAGCTGGAGGCATTGTGCTACCTGACTTCAAACCACTATGTGGTTACAGTAACAAAAACAGCATGCTACTGATACAAAAACAGACACCCAGACAATAGAATACAATAGGAAACCCAGAAATAATTCTGCACACCTACAACTGTTTGATTTTCAACAAACCTGATGAAACAAGCTTATATGGTTTGGTTGTGTCCCCAAGTGGTCTTCAAAAGTCCATGGAAAATGTGTATTATGAAAAAAACTATGCATGAGTTTCAAAAATTTTTTGCACCAAAGTAAGCTCATGCTGTTATACCATGTCCGAAGATAATCTAGTTTGAGGCACTAAGCACTATAAGGCATCAATTTGAAAAGGGCTGCTATCAGAACAACATGAATTCCGCTAATACTGAAGCAAGAACAAACATGAAATTTATGGTGAAGGTTGTGTGGAAGAATGGTGACTTCATTAATGCTTTATGAAAAGTTTATGAGGACAACGTCCCAAAGAAATGGGCAGTTTACAAATGGAGAACTCACTTTAAGATGGGCTGAGACAATGTTGAAGATGAAGCCTGCAGCAGCAGACCATCTACATTAATTTGTGAGGAAAAAATCCACCTTTTTTGATGCCCTAATTGAAGAGGGCCAGTGAATAACAGCAGAAACAATAGCCAATACCATATACATCTTAAACGGTTCAGCTTACACAATTCTGACTAAAAAATTAATTAAAGTTGAGCAAACTTTCTCCTCAATGGGTGCCAAAACTGTTGTGCTCACATCAGCTACAGACAAAAGCAGAGCTTTCAATGGATATTTTAAACAAGTGAAATAAAGATCCTGAAGTATTTCTTTGAAGAAACATAACAGGAGATGAAACATGGCTTAACCAGTATAATTCTGAAGACAAGGCACAGTCAAAGCAATAGCTACCAAGAGGTGGAAGTGGCCTAGTCAAAGCAAAAGCAGACCTGTCAAGAGCAAATGTCATGGCAACAGTTTTTTGGGATGTTCAAGGCATTTTGCTTGTTGACTTTCTGAAGGCCCAAAGAATGGTAACATCTGCTTGTTATGAGAGTGTTTTGGAAAGGTTAGCCAAAGTTTTAGCAGAAAAATGCCCGAGAAACCTTAACCACAGAGTTCTTCTCCACTACAGCAATGCTCCAGCTCATTCTTTTCATCAAGTGAGGGAAATTTTGTGAGCATTTTGAAGGGAAATCATTAGCCATCCACCTTACAATCCTGACATAGCTCCTTTTGACTTCTTTTCGTTTTTTTAAATCCTAAAATGTCTTAAAAAGGTGCCCATTTTTCTTCAGTAAAAAATGTAAAAAAAAAGACTGTGTTGACATAATTAAATTCCCAGGACATTCAGTTCTTTAGAGAGGAACTAAATGGCTGGTGTCATTACTTAACAAAAGTGTCTTGAGTTTGATAGAGCTTATGTTGAGATGTAAAGTATCTATTTTTATTTTTATCTTTAAATCCGATTTTCCATAATCTTTTTGAGTCCTTTTGTACAATGCAATGATCAGATAACAGTCTGAGTCAGAAGCAAGTAGACCACATCTCTTTGCCCGCTTTTTCTGCAGTTGGGCAATTGCCTTGCCTTCCATCTGATGCCAACAACAGCAGAAGCCTGGACAAGTGGAACTGAAGCCATGATAAGGAGGAAACCACCTACACTATGTCAAGATCCTTGCCACCTGCCTCCTATGCTTGACTCAGGACCTTGCAGCTAGGCTTGTACCTCCCACACAGAAGATTGGAAGATTCCTCTGCAGGAAGCTGACCATCCCACCAAATGGGTGCTTAGAATGAAATTGCTCAGTCAGATCCCATACAATGAAGTTCACAAGGTGACAAATCAAGTCTGGGAAAACAGAGAATTTAATTATGCTTTCCAGAGCCTCAAGTTTATACATAAGCAGGCAGTTAAGTATAGGCAGGTATTTGTAGGAGACCTCTAACATAAAAGACTGAGACCAAACAGACAGTCAAACAAGCAAACAGATAAAATGAATTTCCAGAAGAAACACAAATGCAAGCAAGAAAATAAAATATTGAAACATTAAAAAACATTACAATTAATATTCTCAGAGAAATAAGATAGTGTATTCTTGAAATAACATAGAATGCTATTTTTAGAGAAGGAACATTTAGAATCAATAAATGTGCAGTTGGAACTTTAAAAAAAAATAAAAAGCAATCCATAGCAAGGCTGGAAAATAAGTTGAAGATATCAGCCAGAAAGTAGTATCCCTTGTTAATAGGGAAAAAAGAGAAGATATAAGAGAGAAAAGATAAGAAAATTTTATCATTATGACTCTAAACAGAATGTTACACGACTCTAAAATTGAGTGCTAAAGGATCAGGTAATAGGATTGGGGTCTGTGAAAGGAAAGGGTCCAGTTGAAAGTTTAGATACTGTAGCCACAGCTGGTCCTACTGACAAGGTGGCTTTTGGATAAAGGCATGAAGTGAAGTGAAGAGGCTCACACCTGTGATACCTGGGGAAGGCACTCCTAACAGAGGCAATGACAAATAGAAAGGAAGTAGGCTTCCTATGTTTAAGAAACAGCAAGTAGGTCATTGTGGCTGGAGTGGAGTCAAAGAGAAACTGGAGGTAAAGATGGCAGATTCTGGTTGGTTTTATATAGAGCTGTTATGGGTCAGGCTTGATTGATCTTTTTCTTCCATTAAGATCAGTTTTTTTTTTTTCTCATGAATGTCCTCAGTCATTCTTCAAGTAGAATTCTGTAAGTAGACTCTGCTCAAATAATGTATTGAGTATCTTCAGTTATGGAAGAAATGTAATATAGTTTTCTACTACTATGAATTTTCCTTAAAGATATTTCTTTAAAGATTCTCTTCCCTATTAGTGTCTTGAAAACATTTGATTTTTATTTGCTTTCTCTCTTGAATCATGGTTTTCCCAGAATTATTCTGGTTTTTAACAGCTAAAAACTAATAAGAAATTGCAACTAACTGGCAGCCTACTGGCATATTTTTTCCAGTTGGTAGAATTGTGGCTAGTGCTAAAACAAAGAAGCAAGCGATTCTCAACATATGAAGTTAGCTGATTTCATACATGACCTTTGGATTTGTGGCTTCCATTGAATAATGGGACTCTCTGACAACATGTAAGCTCAACTGGGCTTACATTCCCACTGGTCAGTTGGTTGGAATTATATCACATGGCTGCTTTTTGTTCTGAGAATACCCCTCTCACTTTTCCCACTGTCTCAAACTCCTGAAATGTTTTACTCATTTATATTACCTCTATTCTCTCTTGAAGGTATTTAAGTTTTCCAACTCTGTTCTAGATGAACAGGGTAGATTAAAATATGAATCTCTGAAAGGTAGGTTAAAATATGAATCTCTCACTTAATAAACTGGTACATTCTATGGCTGTCCCACTCCCAGGGAAATGTAGAGGGACAGCTTGAATTATTTTGAGTGGCAGATCCCTTTGTTGGAGCAGAAATTATCCGGGGAAAACAACCTCCTTTAGTGTTGGCATCAGGCTACTTTGGATCTGGTGTACTGCTCCTTATCTCACTAACACCAATTCGTTCAATTTGAGGAATATAAAAAAAGAAATTTCTCAAAGTATTCTTAGTCTGTCTGATTTCATGTTCTCAACAGACAAGTTCATGCCCGATGAGGAATATGAATACTATTATTTAGATAGATCATTAAAAATGTCTTTGAACTCATACAATTTCTATTTATTATGTCAAATGGCATTTCACCAACATACTATAAAACATTGGCAGGCTATTGGTCAGGGTAATGTCAGGCTATATTGCAGCAACACATACACCTTATAATTGCAAGTGCTTAACCCAACAAAGTCTTTTTTTTTCCCCCTCGAAAATTCTTATGATGGTTGGGGGGATTCTCCAAGGCTGTTATCTTCTTCCTAGCTTTTCAAGGAATCCCATCTTCTTACAATTAGTGATGCTTTCAGCTCAACAAGTATCTTCTAGAGTAGTTGCAGCAAGGGATGAGAAATTTAGAAAATTTAAAGTAAGATTACCAGAAAAAACAGGAGGCCCAGTCAAATTTGAATTTCAGATTAACCAGGAATAATTTTTACTATAATTATGTCCCAAATATTGCATGGCACATGCTTGCTTATACTAAGAATATTTGTTGTTTATCTAAAATTCAAATATAGCTGTTGTCTAGTATTTTTATTTGCTAAATCTGGCAATCCTAAATCAAACCTGATTTTGGGTATCTCAGCCTAAAGATGATATACCTCTTTACTGCTCACAGCCCATTGGAAAGAACTGGTCATGTAGTCTTAACCTGAATCTGAAGGAGGCTAGGAAATTTAGAGAAACACATAGATTATTTGGTAAGCATTTTTATATTTATTGCACAGTTTTAGAAATAGAAGTTTTAGAATCAAAGGCATGTCTGATATATTCACCTCATTAACATTTAGTCACTTTACAGATGAGAAAACTAAACCCAGAGGGGTGAAGCAATGTGTTCATTTTACACAGTTATTTAGTGGCTGGCTGAGAATCCCAGATACTACTGAGTCACATCTTAGGTCTACTTCCATTAAATGGCACAGACTCTCTGGACCTCCTTTCAAATTAACATATAACTTATTTCCATAATAAATGTGTAAGTCATACACATGTGTGAGAAATTTTCTCACATCTAGTTATCCCTTAAGATTGAGAAGCCAATCACAATGCATACAAAAATGTACCTGAATGTTTAATTCATAAAATACCCTGTCAGCATAATCAGAAAAAAAAATTGTTGGTGTAGAGTTACAGAATATAGAAAAATGGAGGGAAACATTTAGTTCATATTAAAACGTACAACTTTTACCTTTTTTCGTTTTACTCCTTTTCCTAGTAAATCAGAGTCCCAGCTACAATGCATCAAGTAATGGCTTAATCAGCAGCTAGAGATGGTCTGAGGTCTGCTTCAGTGAGTGAGAAGCTGGCACTAAAGGCATTTAAGCATCTTCCAGCCATTTCACACAGTTGATTGTAATGATTGTTGATTGTAATGATTTTTGAGCCATTCTATATTATGGGAAATGTCAAAATCAGTATTGTCCAAGAACTCACACATTTGAAAAACGAGTTTATGGGATGTGGAAGTGAAGAAACCACTAGTTGTGGACAGCAGCTAATCTAATAGCCGAATTTTTTTCTTTGTTAGATTGAAGTGGCTCTTTATCACTGCCAACCACTCCCCACTGCTCTTGCCTGTCCTCCTTTCCCCCCTACATCATCACTTCATATTGATTATTCTGAGTGTAGGGTATTATTTGTGAAGTGCTTTGTCATTTGTACTAGCAGAAAGGTCACCATTTGCAACACTTTCACAGTAGAACATCCCCTTTTCCGTGTTATGCAAGTTGTTTTTCACTCATATTGTAAAAGACAGAGGCTATCAAAACATTTGGCAGCTAATCACAATAAAAATACATATTGTGTCTGTCTCCCTACATGTATATTTCAGACAGTCTTGAAATAGTACCCTGCCTTGAATAATACACTGACGTTATCTTTACTTTCCTATTTTATATTTCTTTTTTCTATTTTTTTGTTATCGTCTCCTTCATTCTATTAAAAATGCTTCTAATATATTAAATCGATTTTACTCAATAAGGGTCTTAGCTCATATTTTCTAAAGCATTGATATAAGCATGCTTACTTGACTGCCTCTAGAATGCTTCAAAAAGTTAGCGTTTTTGACCAATATTACTTAGACTGGAGGAGGAGTTCTATGAGTTCTCCTTGTATTTGCATGCTTAAAAATATTAAAATAAATTTAACTTGTGGATTTTGTAAGCATTGTTCCCAGAATTTTGCCCTATTTCTTTCATTTTTCATTTCTTTATTCCCATGTCTTCTCATATGCACTTAATTTTTTAAAACATACTTTTGAATTTCAGATGATGTGCAATCATCTTAGTTGTTTTGCATAGCACAATGCTAAGAACTTAGAAATTTTGATAATAATGCTAAGCAATTAATAAAGTTACATTATTTTTGCTATACATTCCACTGCTTAATTAACATTATTTATTTACCAAATGTTTCTAAATTATATTTTAAATTTTTTGATCACTGCATAAATATAGACATACATTGTATATATGTGTACATATATAAATTCATTTATATCTGTTTGCTTTAATGTAGTACAGTAAAATTTAACAATTTAACGAAATAATTAATTCATTTTTTAAAAGCATTTATAATCAGCCCTCCATATCTGTGGGTTCCACATTGGTGTACTCAACCAACTACGGTTAGAAAATATTTAGAAAATGCAGGGTGCGGTGGCTCATGCCCGTAATCCGAGCACTTTGGGAGGTCAAGATGGGCGGATCACCTGAGGTCAGGAGTTTGAGACCAGCCTGGCCAACATGCTGAAATTCCATCTCTACTACAAATACAAGAAATTAGCAGGGTGTGGTGACATGTGCCTGTAGTTCCAGCTACTTGGGAGCTTGGGAGGCTGAGGCAGGAGAATTGCTTGAACTCAGGAGGCCGAGGTTGCAGTGAGCCGAGACCGTGCCACTACACTCCAGCCTGGGTGACAGAGTGAGACTCCGTCTCCAAAGGAAAAAAAAAAGAAAATATTTAGAAAAAAAGAAGATGGTTACTTCTATACTGAACATGTACAGATTATTTTTCTTGTCATTATTCTCTAAACAACACACTATAGCAACTGTTTCCATACATATAATTTAAATTGAGTTAGGTATTATAGGTCATCTAGAGATGATTTGCAGTGTTTGGGAGGATGTTAATAGGTTATATGCAAGTACTACACCATTTTCTATCAGGGACTTGAGCATCCATGGATTTTGGTATTTTCAAGGGTCCTGAAATCAACCCCCCATTGATACTGAGAATGACTGTATTCCCATATTATATGGAGATATAGGCTTCAAAGCTCCCATACTATTGCTTCTCCCCTGCACTGCCATGTGTTTGATATATGCCATTTTTCAATGTTTTGGCAGCTTCAAATGAGAAAATAGTAGACATTATTTCTGTTTTGTTTTCTGGTGTTCATTAAGTTGGCTCTCAAATTTCTATTGATCCTACATTTCACAAATAACCATCAAAAGAATATAAAAACTATTAAATTTGGTCAGGGAAAACAAAACCCAGAACAGAGGCTCTGTTGAAGAGCAGCTGCACATTCTCCTCTCCTGGGGATCAGGGCTGGAGATTGACTGGGGGAAAGAATGGACCAGAAGCACATTGGGGCCTGGGGGATGGGGAGGAAACTGCTGAGTCCAGGTGTGGTGCTCAGGATCTCAGGTCTCACTCATTTCTCCATCCACAGGCATTATGCCTGTCTAAGGCACTGAGTCTGTTTTGCACTTTTCTCTTTTCTTCTCTTTCTATTTTCTTTACTAAGTCCAACACTTTTCCTTTTCTTTTCCATTTTCCTCTGTTCTCCCAATCTTTTTTTGCCCTCTCTTTCTTTCTTCTTTTCTCTGATTTCCATTTTCCACCTTCTCCCTTCTTTCTTCTTTTTCTTTTTTCTTTTCCTTTCTCTCATTGCCAAATGGCTTTTTCAAAAGGTTCAAAAGTTTACACTAACTTATACTCACACCAGCACTTATAAGCCTGTGCCTGTTTTCTTACAGTCTCACAAAAAGTACACATTTATAAAATAATTTTTACTTTTTCCCATTATGCTAGGAGAAAAATAATCTCTCTTACATTAAACATATTTAATTACTCTAATGCTTTCAGAAAAGGGACATTATATACCAGAGAGGAATAAATAGAATAGTAGTTGTATCTCTTTACTAGATGCTTTTCATTATTATCACTTTACAACAATGCTGGAAAGATTCTCTCCTCATAAAAATATGAAATGAAGCTCTGAGAGAATAAACGTTTTCACGAATATCACCACTGGTAAAACTCAGGTATGTGATCAAATAACATAGCTTTATTTTACAATAACTAGGAGCAAGATGTTTTGTTAGGGACCGATCATGCAAATAAATCAGTCCCAGAATGGCATTCAAAGAATACAGAAAGCTATATGTTTATATAATTATCCAACATGGTGATTTATTTCAGATATGTCAAAATACCACTTTCTATGCATAAGGCATGTAGGTGAACAGAAAATAAATGACACATTTTTCTTCTCAAGATGCTTACAATATGTTAAAGAAGGTAAGTAATAAATATAAGTAATTATAATCCAAAATAGCATGTCATAAAATAAAGTGAGGAAAGCAGAAATATAACAGTTTCTCAGGAAAGAGGGTTTCTGGAATTAAAATCTTGAAGGTGGATCAGATGCCATTTAATATATGAGAGATTACTTTTCTCCTAGCATATTGGGAAAGAGAAAAATTATTTTATAAATGTGGACTTTTTGTGAGACTATAAGAAAACAGGCACAGGCTTATAAATGCTGGTGTGAGTATAAGTTAGTGTAAACTTTTGAAACTTTTGAAAAAGCCGTTTGCGAAATAGGAGGCAGAATATGTCCACACCTAGATGTCTAAAGGCAATGAAGTTTGAGGAAGTATGTAGCTAAGTTATCACAGGGTTATAAATGTGCATTTTCAAGTATTTCAGACACTGGGTATAATTAGAAGTGCAAAGACAAAGATGTGCCTTATGGACTGAGTCCTTTCATGTTAGAACAATGTCCTGGGTGTTGGTAGACAAGGAGGTGAGGTTAACCAAGAGGGGAGAAGAAACAGGAAAATTTCTGTTAGCCTACTCCTTGATGCTAATAGCTTTAACCACAGTAAATATGAATGTTTTTATGTCATATGTAAGATATATGGGTTATTTTATGTATGTAATAGCTATCAAATTGTTATGTGCTCCTGGAGGAGTCAGTGTGCTTGAACTAATTTGAAGGAGACTCTTTTGTTAGACTGGATGTGGAAAAGAAGAAAATAGTAAGAGAACACCAGGTTGGAGTAGGGGAGATAGAGGGATGCACCCAGAAACATAATTAAAGTGTGTTCCCTGTGTCTTCCAATGTGGTCATATCTGTGACCTAGAGAAGAAGAAGCTACAAGCAGAAACTGAAGGAGATCTTCTCAAAGAGCCCATCGTGAGGCACAAGGTGAACAAAGGACTGCATAAGGATCCAAAGGACTATGCGATCACAAAATAGGAAGATGGATGTCTTCTTCTTATCCATGCAGAGCATGGCATAACTGATGCTTGAAAGTTCTATTCCTGTCCAATTAAGTGACCCTTAGCACCTTTTGGCTATTTAAATTTAAAATAATTCAAATAAAATTTAAAACTCGGCCCCTTATTCACACTAGCCATATGTGTGCTCAACAAGTCCTTGGAGCTAATGGTTACCATACTGGACAGTATAGATATAAAGAATTTTCATAAATACAGAAAGTTCTGTTGGATAGGGATAGAACTTGACCACAGGACTGAGCAGAGCAAAGACCAAGACTGTGATACTTGATGGGAGACAGAAAAAGAGGTGGACATGACAGCACAACAAGGAAGTCTGGAAAGACACTCCTTGAAGACACTTTGGACCACAGAGCACTATCAGAGAGATATGGCCCTCAGGAAGCTAATGAGCAAAAGAGCCAGTATAATTTATGCCATTGTTGTTAATGTGTCCCCACTTATATAATTGTGAAGCTTGAGTAACAAGTGTAAAGTTAATTATATAAGAGACCATGTCTTACACACTGAGAATGTGCAGATAAAATAGAGTCAACCTACCCAGCCTCAGTCAACAATAACGACCAGTATTACAAGTACGACTAGTTGCTAACATATATTGGACACATACAATGTGGTAGGCACTGTTCTAAGTGGTTGGAATGCATTAGCTCATTGGATCCTTATAGCAGCTCTAAGAGATTGATGCTCAAGTTATCCACATTTTCAGATAAGGAAACTAAAGCAAGGCTGGATAATACAGGCTGCCTGACTTCAGGGCCCATACCCTTTTTCACAATGAAAGTGGAAATGACTAATTCTTCATATCCCAATGGCAGAGGAATATTAGACATATTCTGAAATCAGTGAGGACAAATCAACGGACAGTTATTAATACTGAGATACATTTTATTAGCAATTTGGTTAAAGACTGAATAAAATATTTAAAAGTAACACACAAAAATGTCAAACCAAGTCAGAAAAGCACTATTTCACACAGACGTAACAAGCAAGTGGATACATAACTCAGACAAGAATGTAATGAATGAACCTCAAAATATAGTTTCTGTGATGATCTAGGTCAGGGATAGCAAAGATGCTTTAATTTCCTAGGCCAACGCTGATTGATTGTGGTGCTGGAGTGGAGCTGTGTTGAGAATTCTGAGACTCAATAAAAATGCATGCAATAATTAATTAGTAATGTCTAACATAGTTGGGGAAGGCAGATAATCAGCATATATATCAAGTATCTGTCATTCCTGATTTGGGGAGATGTGGAGGAAGGCATTTCAGGTTCAAGGCAAAACTTTTTTAAAAAGTAGCAAGTTAGCCTGCATGTGCATAATCCTGCACATAAAAAATTTGACCAAGTTTGAAGAAACAATGTATACTATAGGGCCAGAAAAGAAAACTATAGTCAAGTTGCAAAATGCGAGTTATAGTAAAGTGTAACAATTTTATTGTCTCTATGAATTTAGGAATTGATCTGTCATTGAGATGGAAAATCATAATGAATTCCTATTATTTTCATGAGTTTTTGGAGTGGATATTGAATTTTGGTGAGTTGATGACGGAAAGAAGGAACTGGCAAGATTATAGCTTATAGTGTATGTCACTGGCCTAAAAGATGTAGGTAGTCCTTGATATAGTCTTTTCTCCTTCCCGTCTATACTCATATATTTTTTATTCTATCATTGCTGAGAGTTTAGGCAGTTGAACAAATACTGAGGCAAAATGAAAGGCACTGTTTCTTCACTTCACTCTGTCCTCAGAGAAGGCTCAGCCCTGAGGCTCTTTACTAGCCACTCATAACTCTCTTCTTTTTAGCATCAGCTGACAATATTTATATAGTACCTTTTGGCAGAGAGCCATGAAGTATCATGTTACTCAATAGGGAAGATAGCTCAGTAGAGATAAGAAGGTTGATTAGATTTTGTTCATTCTCTATCCTGACTGTGAAAAGTATAATGCTTGGAGAGGTAAAATTATTGTCAGAAGAGCAAAGTGCCGATCTCTCTTCTCTCAGAACATGGGTGGGAGGATCCTTGTGCACTCTTATATTGCATCATTACCTTTTCCAGGATTCTTCTGTAGTATGAGTCATCATGGATATGAGTCCTTGGTGGATCCATTTATGGGTTGTGTTGATGTTGTGGATTATTGGCAGCTTACATAGGCATGGCTTGTACTGAATACTCAATGTTTATTTGCTGAACTGAATTAAATGTATCATTTACATGTTCACACATAATTACCCATAACACATTAAGCAATACACCAAGTGTCTATTGCATGAAGAACATTCATGGTGTAACCCAGAAGGCACAGCTATAATAGAAGATCAATTTTTATTTTGTGTTGTTCAAACAGGAAGAGTTTTGTTGCATCCAAAGATAATATGACCCCTTTCATATGCCAAAGAAGAAACCAGCCAACCAACCAAAAAAACCCCAAAAACCACAAGTCACTACAATGAATACAGGTCATCATTACATAGGCATTCCTAACATTAACAAAAGAAGACTCAACATCAAAAGACCGTCCTTCCAGGAACTTGTCAAGCATGAACTAAGACTGAATAAGGGTCTTGCAGCAGGAGCCATATATCCAGGCACAGAGAGATTGTGTAAGGCCAGAAGAGAAGGACCCAAAACAGTTGCCAGGGAAGATTCAGATAAAGGTTTCTAGTTACACTACTTAAAAATTACCATCAATTCTTAGTAAAAAGAGGTTAAATGAGTTACAAAAAATCCTTACTTCCTACAGTATTGTCTTTAGCTATGTATCACAAAGTATATACAGTTAAAAAACAAGAAACCAAATGAGGACCCAGCTCATAAGAGTCATTACAGGTCATGGCAATTTAAATTAAGCTGGTCTTAAATAGTTTTGAATGTTGCGAAAAGAGTTTTTCTCTGGTTTTGCTCTGAGGCTTTGCATTTTTAAAAGAGCATTGAACAAAGTTACAACTAAGCAATACGTTAGTACAAAGAGAAAAATTGCAAAGGCTACAAATACACACACACAAATTTTCAATATGCTATGATGAATACAACATAATATAATGCCTACCATTAATTTTGCAATAAGGTCAAGGCAATGATGTTATCAGCAATGAACGAAAGCAGAGTGATTCTCGACACAGTCAGAATTAAGCATTAATAATGTTTCCTATTTGTGTCGTAATTGGGTGTGATTTGCCTCTGACAGCACCTTTTATTATCAGTACGGCCAGGCATCTATGTTTTCCATCTGAGGTGTCCATTGTTCTAATTATTCCCGCATGCTTACCATCCTCAATACATGCGAAATAATACCAGTAATGCATTTTTAAAAAGAAGCAATATGCTTAAATATATTATAGATACTCTGTCATCCTGGATTGCTTTTTACTCTTTAGACTGTAGAAAGCTGCGTGGCTATTTTACGTTGATAGGCATTTGTATTGATTGGAGGAGTAAAAAGAAAGTACTCATTACAGAGCTGCTAACAGTGTAATTATAGAGTGGCACCCACGCTGGGGTGTGTTAGGAATCACGTTCCTGTTTTAACACCATGTAGAGTGTAACACCGGTAGCTTAGTGGAATATGCCCTTTATACTTATAATTGCTTGCAATTAGTCCAGGGTAGTAGGTATCTTTTTATCTCCTACCTATCAGAATTCTGATGTTGGGATATTGGTCATCGGATTTACTTGCAATACTTAAAACTGTCGAAATTCATACAGTAAAATTTACTTCTTTTTAGACTTTAGCTTAATGGTTAGAGGCCTCAATTTCAATCTAGGTTCTGTCACTTACCAGCTCTGTGAGCTTGGGGAAATTTCTTCATCTTTCCAACCCTCGGTTTTCTTATCTGAAATGTGGGGTTAACAATGCCACCCCTGGAAGATTTATGAAAAGAATAAATTATGGAGGCAGAGTACTATGCGTGCGAAAAAATAGCAGCTGGAACAATGTTGTCAAGATTATGGCACATGAATCAGTTGATCCAGAATCTAAATTATTTTTAGGATAATGTTACCTTTTCAGTAGTGACCTAGCATCCTACCAATATGTTTCCTGTAATATTAACAGAAATTGGCACGTTCAGTTAGTATCTAATTGTCTTAAAGATGTTTAAAAATTCCATAGTCCGGGCTCACACTCTTAAAGTTTCTTGAAGCCTTTACGAACGGTTCTTTCAACCGTTCGGCTGAACTTCCTTTTCCCTGTGGTTGGGTTTCCTATTCATTTGTCAAATTGCTTGAGTTTCATGCTGCTAAAAGCAAATTTACATGCAGATCCAGCACAACTTGAGGTTCTTGGCCAGTCAACAACTGACCCGTTCACAGCCTTCCTCTATGGAAACGCAGAAGGTAAAAGAGGGAGCAATTTTCCTCTGAGTAAAATCCTCCAGGCCTCACATGCCTGTATTTTATCTCCGACTTCTTGCAGAAATTCTGGTTCTGGAATTAAAGCAGAGGCTTTTTAACCATCAATAACACTAATATTTTCTCCCTTAAAGTTTCTGTTTGACAGAGTTTTATGGTCCTAACAAAGGTATCAGATTTCTCTGCTGGAGTGCACAGAGTTTAGTGGACAATGACAAACTCTAGAGAAGCAGTTAGGTCTAGCTCCTAATTCTAGTTCTGTCACTCCTTCGCTGTGGGAGCGGCAGCCAGTTACTTAGATTCCCAGAGCTTCAGTTTTTTCCATTCGTGCAATGATTGTAATCACAGCTCCTTCTTGGGTGTTTTGGGTGAAAAGTAAAAGAGAAAATACATAAAAAGAAACCTGTAGAATCTCTTCCATTTTTCCTGTGATATTTCTTTTTGTATTCCAATGATAAGGAAATCCCCTAAACTTATTTTCCCCTGCTGTGGAGTACAGATGGCACCTGGGAAGCTATAAGATGTGTGTCCAATTAAAAACATTTCAGCTCTTTTGCTTACAACATCAGAGTTAATACAATTATAGCTAGAGAATGGACCATATACTCTACTCTAATACAATGCTTATCTCTGTATATGGAAAGATTGAAACATATTAGTGACAAAAGCTGAAATTTTAAAACGTTTTCCTTTACTCACTTACACCATGCATTATTTAACTGATGTAGGGCAAAGTCATTTAAATTTTGTCCTTTAGACAGAATTCATCTGTCCCTTCATGTGCAAAATAGTTTACCTTAATTTCCCATAGGTAGAAGGTTTGAAGTTTCTCCTGTGAATTCTGGCTTCCCAAATTATACCTGCACAACCAGTAAACAGGACAGAGCCATGCGGTAAGAGGGCAGCACTCGCTTCACAGAGCCTACTAATGTCTCAGAGAGAGGAGACCTCAGTCAGGATATTGCTGAGGTTTTGAAGTCTGGCTTCAGACAGGTCTGTCAATGCAGGGACTTCATTAGGGCTGGAGAAAAATAATGAAATCAAGGTTTTGGAGTATTGGCTAAAGCAAGGTGTTTTGAGGCAAGATCTTCAAAGAGGCTTGAGGTGTAAACTGGCATGTGATGATTTCTACTGAAAAGCTGATGAATTAGAAAGTTCTCAGAATAAAAAATAAAGTCATTTGTAACTTTTATCTTCCTGAGCAAGAGTCCCTTGAAATAATCACGTTCTCTTTAAAAAGACAGCGGAATAGTAAATGTTAATGTAGATACTCATCAGACTGGTAAAATTAACACCTTTTTTGGGGGGATGATAAAAAAGGGGTCCTCTTAAATATTGGAAATGTGAAGTGTTACAGTTTTTAAGTAATCTAATATCCTCTTTTAGACATAAAAGGTTATATATTTATACATTGTTTATGGTAGCAAAACTTGAAAGCAAAATGAGTGCCCATCAATAGGAAGATACATTATGGTATACTCAAACCATAGAATTTTACAGCTATTACAAATAAGCTTTATTGAGAGAATTTGCATGAAGTACTGTTGCGATGGAGATGTGTAATATGACTTCATTTTTTATAAAATAAAAAATGTGTTTCTATGTGTGTGGATGTATGTGTATGTGTGGAATGTATATTGTGAACAACAAAATGCATTGCACAATTTTGATTTTATTATTCAGGCTATTGCAATAGGGAGAATGTTCATTAACGAAGGACATCTTGAAAAAATAACAAAAAAAGAACAGAAAAAAAGGGAGTCCTAGTTTTATAAAAAGAAAAACAATAAAGTCATAAAAGGTGAAAGACAGATTTCTAAGTCCTGAGGAAGGACTTAGAAAAAAAAAGTGGGTCTTAGAAAAAAAAAAGTGGGTCTTAGAAAAAAAGGACTTAGAAAAAAAAGTGGGTCTTTTTTCATAATATGGGAGGCGGCAGGTAAGATGGCTCTTTGAGGTTACAAAAGGGTTCTGGGATGTTTCACACACCATTGCTTTGTGAGATCACAGAACTCTGAGTTCCACATTGTACATATGTCTATATGAATTTGTATGTATAACGTGTATTTGTGTGTAATTGTATATATACGTGTATATACACTAAGATAATAGGTGAGTACTATGGGGGTTCAAGAGCAGAAATCAAGCAAAAAAGGAAAAATCTCTGCCTTATAAAACAACAAGTAACATGATCATATTACTCATTTACATATAATTTAGACATAGATCAATCAATTTATTCCTGTATATAAGAACATTTGGATAATAGTAATAGAAATAACATTAAGTTTAATAGCATATATTTTTCTGAGCATAAAATGAACGCATAGAACAGCTAGATAGTATTCAAAGCATCTGCAGGTTTAGCTGTCTTTCTACGGCAACTTTACACAGACAGACATTCTTATTTTTCCATCAAGAAAAATTGTGTCCATTTCCATTGTGTTCTCAGATTCACAATTAGAACAGTGTCATATTTAAAATAAATTTTGTTTGATATTACAAAAATTCTATAAGCATAGAATTGCTTTAATTGAGTGAAATACATGGGTAATACTTTGCCAAGTATTCACATGTTCAGTAGCCTTTGTAATCCTTAACACGTGACTTTATTACTTCCAAGAAAAATTGTGTGGGGGCTCAATAAGTTCAAGAAAGGAATGCTCCTGTGATATTAGAGAGGTTTGGTAACAAAGATCTAATTAGGAACAATCACTTCTCCACATCCCTATCATTAACATATACCATTGCATTTTTTAAACTAAAACTGAATGAGCTTAAAAATATAATAATCCATGCCTTAAGATTACAAATCTTACCAGAACAATAAGTGAGCAATTTCCAAGTAAATGAAGTACTGCCTCCCCTGTGGTTTAATTGTGTTTTGTGTCCTCTTATTGTCCTTCTGATGACATTTTCCCACCTTATTCAAGAGCTCTACCTATAGTTAGGGCAGCTTTGGGAACAGACTCTATTCATTTCCCAGATAAAAAGATGAACAGGAAGAAAAAGCACTAGAACAAGGCTCTTGTCCTCTGAATGTGTACTCCAAATGATGTTGGCACAAGAGGCAGATGTAAAAAGAGGATAGCTTACAATGTGAAATCCTTCTTGACATAATTGAGATTTCTGAAGCAAAATTAATTTTCAATAAAAATTAAAATAAAATATTTTCTAATAATGAATATGCACCGAAGAATCTAAGATAGTCACACAAAAAATAAAGACATCTAGAGCATTCCATTCACCAAGACAATCACTTTCTCTTTTCTTATAAGTGGAATTCCTTTTTCCAAATCTTAACCTTCATTTCTTCAACACACAAGTCCTTAATACTTGCAGCATCTTATTTTGTCCTCATTTCTCATAATATCAGAATAAAACAGTTTTTCTATAATAGTGCACTTATTTGAGATTCTGTTTTCACTTGAGTGCTTGCAAAAATGGAATAAAGAGAATGAACCAATAAAATGATAACTCGAAGAGTAGTTCTAATCCTCAAAATGGGATTAACCCAAGGGAAAAAGAGTTGTAATTATTCGGCTTCCTACAAAACAAAGCTAGTTCCCACATGACTTCTCCTTTTGGCTCTTTCTTCCTTATTTACAGTACAGTAGGACTTTTGAGTGAAGGAATGGCAAACAGTTAATAAAAACTTTGATGGGTATTAATTACTTTCCACTTAATTACCTGCCTTGTGGATGTTGTTGAGCTATTGATTACTGGCAAACATACATCCCACTGGGGATAAGTGTGATTTAACTTCATCCAAAGAGTCAATTAGCCCAAGTAACATAGGGAGAGCTGGTGCTTTGCCTCAATAGCTGGAGATTCTTGCCAAGAAGGGTAGATATGCATTTATTTGTTCATTAAAACACAGTGTTACTATCAACAGGAGTCACTTACCAGGTGTTATTGAGATTGGTAAAATGTTACTCTGTGTCATCAGATTAGCTGCATGGTGTGGAAGCAACATGGGCAAAGGGATTTTTTTCTTGCTTGAGAACCCTGAAAGAACTGGTGAGGTTTTGAGATTAAGCTTAGAGGTATAGACCAAGTGTTGTTCTCTATTTTATGAAATTATAACCAAACAACTCTATCAAATACACCTACACACAACTACAGTTTACAAAGACAAGGTTGCCTTCTGCTGCATGAATTTCAGGATCCCAGATTTTTTTCTTTGATATGCTATACCAAAAGAGCAAGATGTTTTCTGCAACTTCACTTAATAATTTACTGATTTCTGTGTTCATTTCTGCCAGCAAGTCAATAGGAAAAAAATACTTGAAATTCAGGTCTTTGGTGGATTGGGGGAGAGGAGGAAAAATTGTGTGAGAGAAAGAAAAATTGTTCCATTGACCAAACTTTGGCATGAAATTACACTTTTAAACCCATAAGAAAATTCACAAAGCTGATATTCTTAAAACTTTATCTATTTAGCTTCAAATTAGAATTTTTAAAACATCTTATTAGGTAGCTCTTTTGTAGTATTCCTATGAGAAGAATTAATCCTGTAAAATATGTCAAACTCTAGGAGTTAGCAAGGGATAGAAGAATATGCTGAATTGCAGGTGAGTTAGAACTTTGATCAATAAATTATGTGAAGCAGAAATTTTATTGTGAAAAGTTGTAAGAATACGAAAACCCACAATATTTTATTTAAAAATTAGGGCATGCAGAGTGTACATAATTTGCTTTGTTGTGGAATTCAGTGTGTGCTGAATCAATAGGGTGATTACTCCAAAGTTGAATATTGAATACATGTAAATAACAGTTACTAACATTTGTATTATTAAGAAGTTTACATTATCATTGTATAACCATCATCATATTTTATTGTACAGACTTTTCATAATATTCAGGTGAGATACAGTAATCATTATCTACTCATTTTGAGAAAGTTGGAACTGAGGAGCAGAAAAGTTTAAGTAACTTGGCTAGGGACACCTAAGTTCTCCAATCAGAACTTGGTCTCAAGTCACCTGGACTTCAAATCTTCCCTCCACTCCTTCTTGGTTAGTCTTTTAGCATGATCTTGCACTGTGAACTCTGAAGACAGAAAACAGTTAACTCAGAGTGAATGTGAATATCTACCTCTGGGGTCAGTTTAACTGCTAGTGTGGTATTTTTTCGTTTTGCTCTTGTTCCCTGCACTGTAATTTTTGTGTCCTGCTTCTCTCTCACCCCCTTTCTCTCTCTTACGCATTTCCTTTTCCTTTGGCTTTTTGTGATAATGTTATATACTTGCTAGAGTGAACAGATTTATTTCCATCATTGCAGTGTGATAATTAAAATATTTTAAACAAGAAATTAACCTCACCATTGCCTGCACTTATTTAAAAGTATTTTTTTCTGATTAAAGCAGGAAATTCAGGCACAAAAGGAGAGGATACTCATGCTTGTCATCTTCACATTTCAGGTATTTGGGTGTTATTGCTCCAAGGGGTGTTCCTGCTGGAAGACACAGAATGTATATGTCACCTCTATCCATCAGGTCAAAAGATCTTGCCAACAACAATATTCACATTAATGCCCAGTTGGACTCCCTGTTTACAAGAGGCGTTCTTGTGAAAGGCCCTAATTTTTAGATTAAATATTTTCTGTGCCAAAACATTCCGCATCAGTGAGTCAAAACAGACTGTAGTCCAAAAGGATATATCCTGGCTGTGAGCACAGATTTGGTATAATTTGAGTTTTTTCTTGTTTTATTTTTAAAACAAAATATATCAGGCTTATGATTATTAGAGAAACTCAGATTTAAGGCTCAGGAAAATGTAAATGACAGCTAAAGATAATTCCAAAATCTTCTCTGTTTTCTCCAATACCTTGACTAATAGATTGTCTCATAAAACTTTATTTTTCTTTTCTTTTAGCCTCCAAAGGTCTATTTTTCTGCAGAAAGCTAATGAATCCTGACAGAGTTTCTGAAAAGCTAAACATATATTTTTTGTGCAAATTAGAAAATTTGGCACAAAGCCGATACATTTCCAGTTTCACAGGGTAGAGCTGTGCATTAAAACCAGCAGGCTTGGTGTGGTGGCTCACACCTGTAATCCCAGCACTTTGGGAGGCCGAGGTGGGCAGATCCCTTGAGCCCAGGAGTCTGAGACCAGCCTGGGCAACATGGTGAAACCCCATCTCTAGAGAAGACACAAAAAATTAGCCGGGTGTGGTGGCATGTGCCTGTAGATCCAGCTACTCTAGAGGCTGAGGTGGGAGGATTACTCGAGCCCAGGAGGAGGAGGTTGCAATGAGATGACACCACTGCACTTAAGCCTGGGCAACAAAGCAAACAAACATCTCAACAAGCAAACTAACAAAAAACTCAAACCACCAGCTCCCTTTTTACAAAACGATGTGTGTGTGTGTGTGTCTGTGTGTGTGTAAACTCCATGTTTAGTAGTTGTGATGAAGTAGAGAGGGAATTGCAAACATCTGACAAATAGGTTTCATTGAGGTAAATCTTTGTATATATTATCTCATCTAAATCTCAAAACAACCTATTTAGTTTGGAATTTTTGTTTCTATTATGCTGACAAAGAAGATAAGGCACAGAGAGGTAAAACAATTTGTCTAAAGAAACATACTCAGTAAATGATTTAATCCCATCTTAGTTGACTGAAAAACCAAAAACTCTCCATCCTAACTTCCTGCTTTCCTGGGAAACACTTTATAAGCCCAGGAGGCAGTTATTCTTTTTACTCCTCACAAGAACGATGTAGAACAAATGAATTTTGACTCTTAAACTATAGTATATATGTAGCATTTAAAAATTCATTTCTTGAGCATCAAAGCAATCTCAAGGCTAAAAATTTATAGTGGCAGCTGACATTTCCTTGTAACGGACATGATAATAAATATTTTTAGGGCCATATAAGTTTGTATTACATACTCTTGCTTGCTTTTGTTTATTTGTTTTTATTTCACAACCCTTTATTAAAATAAAAAAATTCTGAGCTGAGTGACCATACAAAAACAGCCCTTAGACAATATTTGGCCCACAGTCATAGTTTGATGACCCTTGCTCTGTATCTTGATTTTGATGGTGTTTATGTGACTATGGAAGTTTGTCAAATTCCAAAATTTTACACTTAAAATTGTAAATTTCAAGGAACATAAATTACCTTTTAATGAAATAAATGGGGGACCATCATAAACAGTATGTTCTTTCACCACAAACATAGAAATTTTAAGTAGCCTTACATCTATTGATTAAATAGAATTTGTAATTAAATAAATTCCCATAAAAATCTTCATATCCAAAGTAGCTCATCAGAAATTTTATCAAACGTTTAATAAACTAAAATTGCCAATATCACACAAACTCTTTCATAGAATAGTGGAATGAAGATACTTTCCAAGTCATTTCATGAGGCCAATATAACTCTTGACACCAAATCTAGGAAAGGATATTATATGCAAAGAAAATTAAAGACTAATATTCATTGTGAGCATAGACACAAAAGTCCATAACCAAACATTGTCAAATTGGATTTGGCAATATCTAGAGATGTTAAATAATCCTGACCATGTGGCAGTGGCAATCCCAGGAATGGCAAGTTGGTTTATTATATGGAAATCACAGTGGAACTCACACATTAACACATTAAAGAAGAAAAATTATATTTAATTAAGTAGATTCTGGAAAAGCACTTAAAAATTCAGCACCTGTTCATAATAAAAATGCTCCACAAACTGGGGACAAAAGAGAACTTTTTTCTTCTAGGCAAATAAAGTCTGTGAGAAATCAACATTAAATATTTTACTCATGAAGAAGGAATGAGCATTATATCCCAAAATAAGGAAAAGATAAAGATGTGCACTTCTACCACTTCTAGTCAACATTGTACTGGAGCTCTTAATGTAGTAAGTAAAAAAAAAAAAGGCATACATTTTAGAAAAGAATAAATAATAAAATCTCTATTTGAAGATAATATAACATATGCCTAGATAGTTATAAGGAGGGAGCTCATGTCTTTGTGGGACTCCATGTATATGTGCATAATTAAAATTGTTTTCTATTGTTTTTTGTAAAAAAAAGTCATAAAGAATAAAAAAGTGAACTTTGCAATGTCACAGGATGCAAAGAAAATATACAAAGATCAATTGTATTTCTAACCAACAACAATAAGCAATTGGAAAGAAAATAAAAGAGATGCTATATTTATGGATTATAAGGCTCAGTATTGTTAAAGTTATTAAGATGTAAATTCCCCACAAATCTATCTTTATATTCAACACAATCCTAACCAAAATTATATTTGGCTTTAAAAAAAGGCAATTTGCTGTGTTCAAATATATATCAAAATGAAAATGTCTTAGAACAGTTGGAGGACTTACCCTGCCTGACTGCCATACATACTATACAGCTATGGAAATCAAGAGTATGACACTAGCAATATGATAGATGAATAGATCAATTGAAAACAATTGTGGATCCTGATATAGACTCACACATACAAAGTGAAATTATTTTTTGTCATGGGCTCTAAAACAATTCAACAGAAAAAGGAAAACAGCTTTAGCAAATGGTGATGAATCAAGTAGATAGGAATAAAGAAAATATAGAACCTCAACCTCAATTTCACTCATACACTAAAAAAAATCATCTCATATACATGAAGTATATGATATCTAAACCTAAAGGAAAGTTTAAAATATTCGAGAAAAAAATCTTCATGGGCTTAGAGTGGTAATAATATATTAGACTTGAACAGAAAGCCCAAATAATAAAAAAAAGCACTTTATCAAAAGCAAAATACTTTGTTCTTCAAAAAATCACCAGTAAGATTGTTTTAAAAAGCAAGTCATAGATTATGAGAAAATATTTGATATACTTATACCTGACAGAGGATGTGTAACCAGAATATAAAAAGAACTCTTAAAACTCAATAATATAAACACAGGCATCCCAACATAAAAAATAAAAATTGAGATTCTATATCTAGAGAAAATACCCTTCAGAAATGAAGGAGAAATCAACACATTCCTAGATGAAGGAAACATAAGAAAATATGTTGCCAGGAGATTTACCCTACAGGAATGGCTAAATAAAATTTCTAAAAGTATAGGAAATAACAAAAGAATAAAGCTTGTGACATCAGGAAGAAAGACCAATACAGTAAACAAAAATATGGGTAAATACAATAGGCTCTTCTCTTGAGTGTTCTAAATTATGCTTGATGGTTGAAGCAAAAATTAAAACACCAATGTTGTTCTAAATATTTGTAGAAGAAATATCTAAGACAATTATCAATGGGGGAGAATAAAGAGATGTAAAGGGAAGTAATCTTTCTATACTTCACTAGGACTGGTAAAATGAGAACACGAGTAGACTGTGGTAAGTTACAGATATGTAACAACATAATAACTAGTGCAACCACTAAGACAGCTACACAAAGAGACACAGTCAAAACACTATAGATAAAGAAAAGGGAAATTGTAAAAAATGTTTTATATGATGATTTATATGTTTCATATGTGTTGTGGGTTTCCACAGAAAGGGAGGAAAAAGAAGACATAAATGAAAAGCAGAGGGAACAAACAGAAAACAAAAATAAAATAGCTGATTTAACTCTAAGGTATCAGTAATTATATTAAATTTAAATGGTATAAACATAGCAATCAAAAGACAGAGATTAACAGAGGGTATTTACAAATACAACCTAACTAAATGTTGCCTATAAGAAATTAACTTCAAATACAACAATATAAGCTGTTGAAAGTAAAAGGATTGAAAATATATCTTACAAAAATTTTAATAAAAGGAAAGAGAGAGTGACTATACTGATATTATATGAAGTAGACTTCAGAGAAAATAAAATTATTAAAGATAGAGAAGGAGATTAATAACAAGAAAAGTTTAAATCCATCAGAAAGACAGAAATTCTAAATGTATGTACACCAAAAGACAGATCAGCAAAATAGGTGAAGCAAAAATTGATCAAACTGAAAGGAGAAATAGACACATACATAGTTATAGTTAGAGACATGAACACTACTCTCTCAGCAATTCACGGAATAAGTAAAGAGAATTTCAACAAAAATATAGAAGGGCTCCACCAATAAAATCTAATTGACATTTATGGAACACTGTATTTTCTTTTCTTTTCTTTTTTTTCTTTGAGATGGACTGTCACTCTGTTGCCCTGACTAGAGTGCAGTGGCATGATCTCGGCTTATCGCAACCTCCACTTCCCGGGTTCAGGCGATTCTCCTACCTTAGTCTCCCGAGTAGCTGGGATTACAGGCACCTGCCACCACCCCTGGCTAATTTTTGTATTTTTAGTAGAGACAAGGTTTCACCATTTTGGCCCGGCTGGTCTTGAACTCCTGACCTCAGGTGATCCACCCGCCTTGGCCTCCCGAAGTGCTGGGATTACAAGCATGAGCCACCGCACCCAGCTAACTACACATTATTTTCAAATCATACCTGTACCAACATAAACCATACTCTGGGTCATAAAACCAACCTCAACAACTTTAGAACAATTGAATTTATACAGAATATATTCTCTGATACAATGGAATTAAAATACAAATCAAAAACAGAAAGATTACAGAAAAGTTTCCAAACACTTGGGAACACATTTATAAATAATGCATGGGGTCAAACAAAAGTCAAGAGAATTTTAAAAATTCATTGAATTGAATGAAAATGAAAATACAATATAACAAAATTTGTGAGACACAGCTAAAATTGTGCTAAAAGGCGAAATTATAGCCCTAAATGCATACATGGGAAAAGAGGAAAAGTTTGAAACCAATAACCTAAGCTCCTACCTCAAGAACCTGGAAGGAAAAAAAAAATTATCCCAAAGTAAGCAGAATGAAGGCAACAATAAATAACAGAAATCAATAAAATGGAAAACAGAATAGAAAAAATCAGTGAAACACAGAATTGGTTCTTTGAAAAGATCAGTAAAATTGTCAAAATTTGTCATTAATAATTTTCAAAAAGAAACCTCCAAACCCACAGGGTTGCATTGGAGAATTCTGTCAAATTTTTTTAAAACAACATCAGTTATACACACTATCTTTCAGGAAAAAAGAAGAGTGAATACCTACCTATCTATTTTATGGGCTATTGATGTGGTTTGGCTCTGTGTTCACACACAAATCTCACTTTTTTTTTTTTGAGCTGGAGTCTCACTCTGTCGCCAGGCTGGTGTGCAGTGGTGCAATCTCGTCTCACTGCAACCTCCGCCTCCCCAATTCAAGCGATTCTCCTGCCTCAACCTCCCAAGTAGCTGGGACTACAGGTGCCCACCACCACGACTGGCTAATTTTTGTATTTTTAGTAAAGATGGGGTTTCACCATGTTGGCCAGTATGGTCTCGATTTCTTGACCTCGTGATCCGCCCGCCCTGGCCTCCCAAAGTGCTGGGACAACAGGCATGAGCCACCACGCCTGGCCCCAAATCTCACTTTGTATTGCAATAATGCCCATGTGTCATCGTGTGGACCCAGTGGGAGGTAATTAAATTATGGATGTGGGTTTTTCCCATGCTGTTCTTGTGATACAGTATAAGTTTCATGAAATCTGATGGTTTTATAAAGGGGAATCCCCCTGCACATGTCTCAGGTCAGCCGCCATGTAAGACATCTCTTTGCTCTTCCTTCATCTTTTGCCATGATTGTGAGGCCTCCTGAGCCATGTGGAATTGTGAGTTTATTATACCTCTTTCCTTTATAAAGCACCCAGTCTCAGGTATGCCTTTATTAATAGCATGAGGATGGACTAATACAGTAAATTGGTACTGGGTAGTGGGGAGTTGCTATAAAGATACCTGAAAATGTGGAACTGGGTAACAGGCAGAAATTGGAACAGTTTAGAGGGCTCAGAAGAAGATAGAAAACTGTGGGTAGATTTGGAACTTCCTAGAGACGTGGAGGGCTCAGAAGACAGGAAGATGAGGGAAAGTTTGGAACTTTCTGGAGACTTGTTGAATGGCTTTGACCAAAATGTTGAGTGATGTGAACAGTAAATTCCAGGCTGAGGTGGTCTCAGATGGAGATGAGGAACTTGTTGAGAACTGGAGCAAAGGTAACTCTTGTTATGCTTTAGCAAAGAGACTGGTATCACTTTGCCCCTGTCCTAGAGATTTGTGGAACTTTGAACTTGAGAGAGATAATTTAGAGCATCTGGTGGAAGAAATTTCTAAGCAATGAAACACTCAAGATGTGACTTGTGTACTGTTAAAAGCATTCAGTTTTATGTATTCCCAAAGATATGGTTTGGATTTGGAACTTATGTTTAAAAGGAAAGCAGAGCATAAACATTCAGAAAATTTGCAGGCTGATGACGAGATAGAAAGGAAAACCCCATTTTCTGAGGAGAAATTCAAGCCAGCTGCAGAAATTTGCATAAGTATTGAGGAGCTAAATGCCAATTGCCAAGACAATGGGGAAAATGTCTCCAGGGCATACCAGCGGTGTTCATGGTAGCCCCTCCTATCACAGGTCTGGAAGCCTAGGAGGAAACAATGGTTTTTTGGGTTGGGCACAGAGCCTTGCTGCTTTGTGCAGTCTTGAGACTTGTTGACCTGCACCCCATCTGTGGCTAAAAGGGGCCAACATAGAGCTCAGGCCATTGCTTCAGAAGTTGCAAGCTCCATGCTTTGGTGACTTACACATGGTGTTGGGCCTACAAAGGCAGAGAAGTCAACAATTGAAGTTTGGGAACCTCTGCCTAGATTTCAAAGGATGTATGGAAATGCCTGCATGTCCAGGCAGAGGTGTGCTGCAAGGGCAGAGCCCTCATGGAGAACCTCTGTTTGGGAAGTACAGAAGGGAACTGTTGGGTACCAGCCTCTACACAGAGTCCCCACTGGGGCACTGCCTAGTGGAGCTGTGAGAAGAGGACCACCATCCTCCAGATCCCAGAATGGTAAAGCCACAGACAGCTTGCACTGTGTGCCTAGAAAAGCCACAGACACTCAATGCCAGCCTGTGAAAGCATTCAGGAAGGGGGCTGCACCCTGCAAAGCCACAGAGGCATAGCTGCCCAAGACCATGGGAACCGACCTCTTGCATCAGTGTGACCTGGATGTGAGACATGGAGTCAAAGAAGATCATTTTGGAGCTTTAAGGTTTGACTGCCCTCCTGGATTATGGACTTGCATGGGGCCTGTAGCCCCTTTGTTTTGGCCAATTTCTCCCATTTGGAATGGACATATTTACCCAATGCCTTTACCTCCATTCTATCTAGGAAGTAATTAACTTGCTTTTGATTTTACAGTCTCATAGGTGGAAGGGACTTGCCTTGTCTCAGATGAGACTTGGACTTGGACTTTTGGGTTAATGCTGGAATGAGTTGAGACTTTGGGGGACTGTTGGAAGGCGTGATTGGCTTTGAAATGTGAGGACATGAGATTTGGGAGGGTCTGGGAGCAGAATGATATGGTTTGCCTCTGTGTCCACACCCAAATCTCACCTTGAATTGTAATAATCCTCATGTGTCATGGGAGGGACCTGGAGGGAGGTAATTGAATTGTGGGGGCAGGTTTTCCTGTTCTTGTGATAGTGAAAAAGTCTCACAAGATCTGATGGTTTTATAAAGGGGAGTATCCCTGCAAATGTCTCTTGCCTCCCACCATGTAAGACAAAGCTCTTTACTCTTCCTTCATCTTCTCCCATGATTGTGAGGCCTCCCCAGCCACATGGAACTGCTAGTGCATTAAACCTCTTTCCTTTATAAATTATCCAATCTCGGGTATGTCTTTGTTAGTAGCATGAGAATGGATGAATACAGCCATTATTAGTCTGATTCTAAAACCAAGCAAATACAGTATGAAATAAAATCACAGGCAGATATCCTTCCTGAATATAAACATAAAATTCCTAAGAAAGTATTAGTAAATAGATTTCAACAACATATAAAACGATTATATAATATGACCAAGTGGGGTTTTTAAAGGGATATAAAGCTGATTCAACAAGAGGCTCAAGAACAATCTTATTATCACATGAATCAATGTACTAATAGCACTTGACAAAATTCAATACCCATATGTTATAAAAATGCACAGAAAAATTGGAAGAGTTAAAATTCCTCAACTTGATGAAGAACATATACAGAAAACCCACAGCTAATATTATACTTAATAGTGAAAAATCAAATGCATTTCTACTATGACCAGAGCAAGACAAGCATGTCTGCTCTCACCACTCTTATTTAACATCAAGGTGAAAGTTTTAAACAGGCAAGAGAAGTAAATACAGAAAAGAAGTAAGTACAACTGTCTCTATTTGCAGATGACATATTTGTCTACATAGAAAATTCCAAGGAAGTCTATAAAATATCTTTCAGATCTAATACATGAATTCATCGAGTTTGCAGGACGCGAGATAAACATACATTAATCAATTATATGTATATATACTGGCCATAACCACGTAGGCACCAACATTAATACTACAATTCCATTTATAATTACTGAAAAAAATACTTAGGAGTAAATCTAACCGAACCTCTATAGTGCTAGTCTGCTGAAAATAACACAATGATGATGGAAGAAATCAAAGAGATAAGTAAGTGAATAGATAAATCATGTTCACAGATTGGAAGACTTAATGTAGTAAAGATGTCAATATTTCCTAATTTGATGTACAGGTTTAAAATACTTATCAAAATTTCAGGGAGATAATTTTGTAAATATAGACAGAACTATCTTAAAATTTATATGAAACTAGAATAGCTAAAAACAATTTTGAAAAAGAAGAATAAATTGAAAAAATATATCAAAATTATGTATCTACAGTAATCAAAATTTTGTGGTATTGCTGGAGGGATACACACATAGTTCAATAGAACACAGTAAAGAATCCAAAATAGACCCACACATATATATACAACGTCTGTATGATTTTTGACTAAGTTGCAAAAGCAGTTCAGTACAGGAAATATAGCCTTTTCAACAGTTAGTACCGGAGCAATTGAATATCTACAGGCAAAAATAAAATTATAAACCTGGACCTAACTATTATATCTTATGCAAAAATTAGCTAAATAGTCCACTACTAAAATGTAAAATTTAAACCATAGAACTCTTAAGGAGAAAAAACAACAGAGGAAAATTTTTACAATTTGGGGCCAAATAATTTATAGATTTGACACTAAAAGTAGGATTCACTTAAAAACTTGCTAAGTTTAACTATATCAAATTTGAATGATTTTGATCTGTAAAAGACCCAGTTAATATAATAAAAAGACAAGCTATAGAATGGGAGAAAATATTTGCAAAGGACTAGTGTCTAGAATACACAAAGAACACTCAAAACTCACAATTAAAAAGCAAAGAATCCAATTAGAATGTGGGTAACAGATATAAAGGGACATTTCAAATAGGAGTGCATACAGATGGCAAACAAATATGTGAAAAGATGGTCAACATCACTAGTTATTAAGGAAATGTCAATTAAAACCATAACGAGATATCACTAAATACCTATCAACATGGCTAAAATTATGAACAGTGACAACAAATGCTGGAGAGATGGCAAAGGAACTGGATCACTTCTATATTGGTGATAGAAATGTAAATGGTATTCTCTCTCAAAAAAACTGTTTGGCAGTTTTAAAAAAAAAATCTAAACATGAAAGTACCATGTAACCCAGCAATACCACTCCTGGGCATTTGTCCCAGAAAAATGAACGCATACTCACACCAAAAACTTTGTGTGAGTATTTATAACAGCGTTATTTGTAGTAGCTCATATAGTAGGAACAACTTAAATGTCCATAATAGATGAATGATTAAATTAACTATAGTGGCTTCATACCATGAAATACTACTCAGCAATATAAAGGAATGTACTATTGATACATTCCGTCCATACAACCATATGGACGAATCTCCAGAAAATTATGTTAATTGAAGAAGTCAAAAACAAAAGGTTGCATGTTGTGTGATCCTATTTGTACAACATTCTTGAAATAACAGAAGTACAGTAATGAAGAGGCGATTAGTGGCCTACAGGGTTTAAGGAGGACGTTGGGGAGAAAAAGAAGTGGATGTGGCCATAATGGGAAATGTCACAAACCTTTGTAGTGATGGAAATTCTCAGTATCTTGACTGTATCCACATCAATATCTTGATTGTGATATTGTGCCACAGTTTTGCAAGATGTGCCATAGTTTTCCATTGGGGGAAACTGGGTAGCGGATACATGGGATTTCTGTATTCTTTTTTTTTTTTTGAGACGGAGTCTCGCTCTGTCGCCCAAGCTGGAGTGCAGTGGCGCAAACTCTGCTCACTGCAAGCTCCGCCTGCCGGGTTCACGCCATTCTCCTGCCTCAGTCTTCCGAGTAGCTGGGACTACAGGCGCCCCGCCGCCACACCCGGCTAATTTTTTTTTTTGTATTTTTTAGTAGAGACGGGGTTTCACCGTGTTAGCTAGGATGGTCTGGATCTCCTGACCTCATGATACGCCCGCCTCGGCCTCCCAAAGTGCTGGGATTACAGGCGTGAGCCACTGCACCCGGCCGGATTTCTGTATTCTTTCTTCCAATTACATCTACAATTACCTCAAGAAAAAAATTCAATTAAAAGAATGGAAAATACTTGAATCCATGCTTCAGAAAATAGAGGTACATATGGTCAGTAAGCTCATAAAAATGGTTGACATTATTAATGATCAGAGAAATGCAAATTTAAACCACAGTTAGATACCACTCTACATCTAACAGGCTGGTTACAATTTAAAAGATTGGCAATACCAAACTGATACGGTTTGGATTTGTGTCCTTGCCCAAATCTCGTGTTGAATTGGAGGAGGGGCTTAGTGGGAGGTGATTGAATCATGGGGGAGGATTCCCCCCTGGTATTCCCGTGATAGTGAGTAAGTTCTCACGAGATCTGATGGTTTAAAGGTTAAAGGTTAAAGGTGTGGCACTTCCCTCTTCTCTCTCTCTCTCTCTGTCTCTTTCCTGCTCCGCCACGGTGAGACGTACTTGCTTCTCCTCACCTTCTACCGTGATTGTAAGTTTCCTGAGACGTCCCAGTCATGCTTCCTGTTAAGCCTGCAGAACTGTGAGCCAATTAAACTTATTTTCTTCATAAATTATCCAGTTTCAGGTAGCTCTTTGTAGCAGTGTGAAAATGGACTAATACAGAAACATTGTGGAGTATGTGGTGTAACCAAACCTGTGGCTCTTTCATAACGGGTTAACCATGAACAATTACATAGGTAGTTAACTATTCATAATAAATAAAGATTTTGTCCACAAAAACCTCATACAATAATATTTATTGCTACATATATTTAGCATTATACATGTAATATTTATATATATAAGCTATATATAAAGAGTAGGTGTTTGTGAAGTTTTAGATATAATCAAAGTTAAGCAATTGTGATAGAAATCATGTAAGTAGTTTCTGTGGTGGAGAATAGAATTGACTGGGTAAGAGACAGAGAGACTTGTTCAAATACCCTGTGCTTTGATCACATGGATTTCACAGCTATGTGCATATTTCCAAACTTATTAAACTCAAGTTATGCATTTTACTGTAAATAATGTATACCTGAATTTTAAAAAATCTTTAACAATGAAAGTGGAAAAAACATTAATAAAAGTTCGGTCTTATTACATTTTAGCTTTTAAAAATTACATATGTGTTTTTATCAAGGGCCTAGTGAGTAGTTGATTTTTGGGTCCTCACCACATTATAAACAGTAATCAACTTAGTAACTCAGAATAAATGAGCCATGCCTAATGATAATAGTCGGTGAGGAACAAGAATTATGATGAATCAAATCTTATGTTCTTGAGATAGTCCCTCTTAAAAATATAATAAAACGGGCTGGGTGTGGTGGCTCACGCCTGTAATCTCAGCACTTTCGGAGGCCAAGGCGGGCAGATCACCGGAGATCAGGAGTTCAAGATCAGCCTGGCCAACATGAAGAAACCCCGTCTCTACTAAAAACACAAAAACTAGCTGAGCGTGGTGGCACACACCTGTAATCCCAGCTACATGGGAGACTGAGGTAGGAGAATTGCTTGAACCCAGGAGGCGGAGGTTGCAGTGAGCTGAAATAGAGCCACTGCACTCTAGCCTGGGCAACAGAGTGAGACACTGTCTCAAAAAACAAACAAACCAACCAATAAAATGAGGCCTTTTGCTGTTCTGATTTGACTCAAAGAAACAACTTAGTTTAGGCAGAAGAGAGTGGATAGGTAGCATTTACATTTACTTCCCTAAACTCAGTTTTTTATAAATATTAGCTATTATATGATTGAATTTTATATTTGTTGGTGAGATCCTCAAGCTCAGACAGCATAATGTGGTGATGAGTAAGTGCAGTGATTTGGTAGTCAGCTGTCTGAGTTTGCGATCATAGTTCTGCCACTTATCAGCTGTATGTATGATCTTGGGCAGTTTTGTACTTAAACCTTCTGTTGTCTTTGTTTGTTCATCTCTGGGGTTGATAATCCCCAGATAATACTCATCTGAAAAGATTGCTTTGAATCTAAACAAGCTGAACACAGAAATGTGTCTGGCAGATAGCAATGGCTCAGTAAATACTAATTGCTATAATTGCTAATACTAATAATATTCAATACTATTGATTAAAATCAACACTACTGTTTTGGAAACAAAATAAGCAAATGGCATGACTTATTATATTATAAAGAAATTTCAGAACAAATGATGCCAGTTTTCCACCAGAATTATTAATAAAAACTGTATAATAGTCTTATAGGTTGTGTAATTTAAAAGACAGTGAGCTCTTGATATGTTTATGTTATTGACAAAATTCAAAATATTATTGACAAAAACAGAACAAAGTGCCCTGATGCATGGAATTAGTTAATATTAGCCACTTATATATTAGAGAATTATTTAGCCCTACTAAAATAATAGGTACCTATGCCATCACAATTAATGTTAATGGCCTCTTCTTCATAGGAACTATTGACTTTATAATTCTTCTAAGGTCTATCTTGATCCAGATGACCCTTATAGAGAAGGGTAATTATTTTCCTCTTTACTGTTGCAAGTAGGCAAGGATCCAATTTCTTTAAAAAAATATAAAAATATCTAGATAAAAATAAAAAGAAGGTCCAAAACTCATTTTATTCTTATGCATTTAAATTGCTGTCTTGCTTGATTCTGGCAATGATACCGTGGATGTAGATTTTGCAAGCATATTAATAATTGGAGACTTATCTTAAACTCACAGAGCTTAAAAAACATATCCATATAATCAAAGGCAGATGTAAAGTTAATCAAAGCTCTGAAGAGTCCTGAAAAGAGCAGTTTTTTCAATGAGATTAAAAAGAGTTCAATAATAATCAATACTTCAAGAGTGAGGTCTAAAAATCTCCTTGCACTTCTTATAAAGAATTACAATGAGAGCCCAAACCTTCAATTGTTCAATTAGAAGGATATTAAAGCTCAGAAGGCATATTAAATTAACAATTGGGCCTTTATTTTTAAAATATTGGTGGGTTACCATTTTTAAGTTGTAGAAAACAGCATGTTGAATGCATTTAGATGGAATTGTAACTGGGAGATATGTAGAGTAAATGACTTGATGCAGAACAGTGTCTTCTCGTAAGAACAAATTTCAAGTACATTTACTTTATTAAGCTTGCAATGGCTAATAATTTTAGTCTTCCCCATAGCTAGAACCTATAACCATTTTGGAGTTATACTCGCATTATGCAACTGTGTTAGGATCTTGAAGCCGGGAGAGGCTAACTTTCAGTATGTAGAGAGAACAACATGGTTCTTCAAAATTTCTAAATAGAACTCAGCCAATCAAGAGACAAATATCTCAAAATCTACCTTATTAACATCATTATTCATCCTAAAAGCCTTTCAGGAAACTTTAATTAGTGTCCTTTAAACACCTTCAGTAAATGTTTATGATTCTCTACAAGATTTGTGGGAAATGGAATTTGTTTGTTTAATTTGTAACCATCTAAACAGTCCAGTTTTATTTGGGTTACATTAGTAAGGTATGAAAAATAGTCAACTTGTGTCAGTCAGGTCTTCAGAATGACTTTATCCTTTGAAGGGAAATGTAAATATTTAAATTATAAGACAAAACAAACTTATATTCATATATATCAGTGGTTCTCAGCCAGAGGTGATCTGTTCCCCAAATCCCTTCTAGGAAATACTGGGCAACGTCTGGAAGCCTTTTTTGTTGTCACATCTAAGGTATATGCTACTGGCATTTAGTGGGTAGACACCAGGGATGCTGCTAAACATCCTACCATGTAACAGACAGCCTCCCACAAGGAGGAATATCTAGTCCAAATGTCAATAGTGCTGAGGATGAGAAACTTGAACACATGAATCAACATATACTCCAAACCAAAGTAAACTGATTCTAATGGTCTGCCTTTAATCATTTCCATTAATGTGAATAGTCAAGTATTTACCACATAACACATAGTATGCAATACCTACTAGATTATTGACTAATCTACTACCTACTAGATTATTGACTAATCTATTACCTAAATAGATTATTGTCTAAGGATTTTCTTAAATGTAAGCTACAAGCTAAAATGCATCCAATTTTTCTCTCTCTCATCCACTCATTTAACTGAAACACTGTGCAAAATAAATGTTTTCCCAAATTAAAAAGTAGCGTGTTGTGGAGGTGAATTATTAAGCTTATTTGTTTATGTTTTTTTAAACTTATTTTACTTTCATGATTTGAAATTTTAAAAGTGATGCTAACATACTAAAGATTTTATCTGGAGTGCTGTGTCCTGGGAATAACTTCTTCAGGCATTCAGCAAAGTGACCCTCTGAGGTTATATAGGCAGAACATCATGGAGATGTCTGGCTGCTGTGACAGACTCTAAATATCAATCAAAATCAATAAACAGGCATTAAGAATTTATTGCAGGCCAATCCTGTGCTTTAGCAGATGCCTTCTCCAAATATTGTGGGATATATTGGGAAAAAAAGCTCTCTTCTGTTCTCTAAATTGATATTTTTAAAAGCTGTTATTTTTTTTTAATTTTGTATGTAAAATACATACACAATTATGCATTTAGTACTGTTTAGCTATCAGTCACAAGGCTAAACAACACATGTACTGTAGAGGTAGATACCAAAAAAGTAAAATACTCAGAGTTTACTTACTAGTTATAACAAAACAATTAAAGTATATAGAACAGTTTTTTTGATTGAGTACCACATTTCATCATAAATTAGGGTTATAGTCATTAAGAAAATGGAATAAAGAACATATGTGGAATGATAAATAATACATCAAAAGTAGACCTGACCTTGAACTTGGATGCCAAACCATGAATTAAGTTCGTACAATATAAATGTTAAAAGATAAGACAGGAAGGAAATAAAGATGTTAACAAGGGTTTAAATTAAAAACAGTAGAGATGAGAAACAATGTGTCTTCCTAATGTTTACTTTGTTTTTTAAGTAAAAGATAAACTTTATATACCTTTTTAGTTCTCCTCTACATTATATAGATGGATAGTTAATAGATAGGTAGATAATTATTTCAGTAATTGCATTTATTTATCAACATGAAAATGTTTATCCTATCGATAATTTTGAAGGGCTATTATTGTACTGTGTCTAGCAAGTAATCACTCTCAGTTTATGTATCACTTTTGGAATGAAGATGTTTAACTGCATAACTAAAGTGCTATATTAATATCCTAAGTCATTAAAAACACTATTTAAGCTAAATAAATTAGTTGTGTGGTGAATAAAATTAAAATAATAAGCCTGTGACATAATGTACAATATAAATTTTATGTCCGTTTGATTAGGTATATGTTACTATTATCATCATAATAATTCTTACATAATTTGATTATCTTGCTAAATTATTATCAATTTATGTCTACCACTTACTAAGAAATTAGTGAATGTTACACACTGTGGTGACCACTTTATATATAATTGATGAAAATAAATATTGCTATCTAAAACCATGGCTGCCTTATAAAGCTAGTGGTTCATTGTAAAATAAAGGCTCTTTTATTCTTTTGAGAATCTATGATAAGGAAGAATTTGTAAAGATAGACTCTGCTGGGTTTGGAGTAATTGCCATATTTTTTCTGCAAAAAGGCAAAGAAGAATTTGGAGTTCCTGTGGGTGATGAGGAAAGTAGTGGGAAGAAGCTCTGAGTGATTTGGCAGGAAGCAAGAGGATGTGTTTTGAAAATGGCCCAGAAAAGTTTTGATTACAAAATACCTACTATTCACTTTAAAGAATTTTTGCATTTTTGTCTATCTGTCTGTCTGTCTGTCTGTCTATCTATCTATCTATCCATCCTATCTATCTATCTATCTATCTATCTATCTATCTATCTATCTATCTATCATCTGCTGTGGCTTGAGTGTGTCTCCTCTGAAATTCAGGTTGAAATTTGAATCCCAGTATGGCAGTGTTGGGAGATAGAACCTAGTGGGAGGTGTTTGGGTCATGGGGGAAAATCCCTCATGAATTAATTAATGCTCTTTCGTGGGAGTGAGTAAGCTCTCACTCATGCAGGAATGGATTGGTTTCCAGTAGAGTAGGTTAGTATAAGCAAGTCCAACCTCTTGTATGTGTCTCTTTGCATGTGCCCACTTGCCCTTCTGCTTTCCACCATGAATTGAAGGACAAGACCCTCACCAGATTGGCTGCCCCATCTTTGGCTTTGCAGCTTCCAGAATCAGAAATCGAATACTTTTTTTTTTTAAATAAATTACTCAGACTTAGGTGTTCTGTTATCACAACACTAAACAAACTAAGATGGAAAACTGGTACTGAGGTATGAGGTGTTGCTATACAGATAGCTGGAAATGTGAAAGTGGCTTTGGAACTGGGTAATGGGTAGTGGCTTGAAGAACTTGGAGGAACAGGTCAGAAAAGGCCTGTACTGCTGTGCACAGAGCATCAAAGGTTTTATAAGGGGCTCTTCCCCCCTTTCCTGGGCATTTCCCCTTCCTGCCACCTTGTGAAGAGCATTATGGTGAGGGCGCAGGAGATGAGAAGACTAGGGAAAGTTTGGAACTTTTTAGAGATTGATTAGTCATGACCAAATGCACATAGAAATTTGGTGACTAAAGGCCATGCTGATGAGGACTCAGATAAAAATGAGGAGTAGCTTATTGGGAAGTTGTTGTGCAAAAGTACACTTGTTATACATGTACAAAAAACTTGGTTGCATTGTGTCTGTGCTCTAGGGCTTTATGGAAGGCAGGACTTAAGAGTGATGAACTAGGATTTTTGGCAGAATAAATTTCTCAGCAAAATATAGAAGGAGTTGCATAGTTACTTTTGGCCACTTGTGCTGAGATTTGAGAGCAAAAGAATAATTTAAAGACAGAATTTATAATTAAAAGGGAAGCAGAGTGGAAAATTTTGGAAAAATTGAAGCCTGACTACGTAAACAGCAAAAAGCTGTATTTGGGAGAGAGTGCTAAGGGTGTTGCTGCCCAAGGACCCCTTGATAAAGAGAACAAAAGAGAGCATGAACAAAAGAGAGTCAGTGCTGTGTGCATCAGGACGTAGTGAAAAAGGCCCACAGGCCTCAGAGGGTAGAATGGTTTCCAGAGACAGGCTTGCGGTAATCTCCACCAGCTCACTGTTTAGAGTTGCCTTGGGAACGTGACTCCTGCATTTTGGTACTCTGGTCACTTCAGCCATAGCTCAAGGAGCCGCAGGTGTGGCTTGAGTTGCTCCTTCAGAGGATGCAGGCGGTAGGCCTGTGGAGTGTCCACATCCACATGGTGCTGATTCATCAGGCCTATATAATGCAAGAGTCATGGAAGCATGGCAACCTTTATCAAAGGATGTACCAAACTGCCTGGGAGCCCAGGCAGAAACCTGCCTCAGAGGCGGAGCTGCCACAGAGAATAGTCACTGGAGTGCCTAATGGAGCTGTGGGAGTGGGGTTCCCACCCTCTGGACCCCAGAATGGTTACAGCACGAGCAACATGCAATGCCTACCTGAGAAAGCTACAGGCACTGGACTCTAACCAGCGAACAGCCACGTGAACTGCACTCAGCAAAGCCATAGAGGTGAAGCTACCTGAGGCCTTGGTGGGCCAACTTCCAACCCAGTGTATCCAGGAGGTGGCATATGGAACATTTTGGAGCTTTAAGATTTAATGTCTGACCTGCTGGGTTCTGAACTTGCTTTGTGCTGGGCACTCCTTTTTTCTTTTTTTTTTTTTGCCCATTTTCCCTTTTGGAATGGGAATGTTTGCCCAATGTCTATCCATTGTAACTTGGAAGTAGATAACTTGATTTCTGGTTTTGCATTCTTACAGCTTGAAGGAATTTACCTTAAGTCTCAAATGAGACTTTTGACTTTTAAGTTGGTGGTAGAGAAAGTTAGGACTTTTGGGACAATTGAGATTGGATAATTGTATTTTGTATGTGAGAACAGCATGGATTTCAGGGGGCCAGAGGCAGAATGCTATGGTTTGAATGTGTTCCTTCCAAAACTCATATTGAAATTTGATTCCCAAAGACATGGTTTGGCTGTGTTCCCACCCAAAATCTCTGTCTCAGGTTCAAGAGATTCTCCTGCCTCGGCATTCCGAGTAGCTGGGACAACAGGTGCCTGCCATATGCCTGGCTAATTTTTGTATTTAATTTTTGTATTTTTAGTAGACACAGGGTTTTACCATGTTGCCCAGGCTGGTCTAGACCTCCTAACTTCAAGCGATCCACCTGCCTTGGCCTCCCAAAGTGCTGGGATTGCCGTGCCTGGCCTAAAATCTCATTTTGAATTGTAATCCCCATAATCCCCACGTGTTAAGGGAGAAACCAGGTGGAGAGAATTGAACCATGGGAGCAGTTTCCCCATGCTGTTCTCATGATAGTGAGTGAGTTCTCACGAGGTCTGATGGTTTTATAAGGGGCTCTTCTCCCCTTTCCTGGGCATTTCCCCTTCCTGCCACCTTGTGAAGAAGGTGTCTTGCTTCCACTTCGACTTCTGCCGTGATTTTAAGTTTCCTGAGGCCTCCTGAGCCATGTAGAACTGTGAGTCAATTACATCTCTTTTCTTTACACATTACCCAGTCTTGGGCAGTTCTTTATAGCAGTATGGAAATGGACACCCAATATGGCAGTGTTGGGTAGTGAGGCCTAATGGGAGGCGTTTGGGTAATATGGTGAATCCCTCATGAAGAGATTAGTGCCCTTTACGGGAATGAGTTTTCACTCTTGCAGGAATGGAATAGTTCGTGTGACAGCAGGTTGTTATAAAGTGAGCCCAGCCTCTCTTGTATGTCTCTTTGCAGGTGCCCATTTGTCCTTCCACTCTGAACAATCAGTTGAAGCAACACACGACCCTCACCAGATGGGCTGCCTGATCTTGGACAGCATCATTAGCCAAATACAATTATTTTCTTTATAAATTACCCAGTTTCAGTATTATGTTACCATAACATAAAACAGGCTAAGGCACTTCTATCATCATCTTCATCTATTTATCACCATCATCATCATTATCTTAATATCTAATTCTAATTTTCCCAAACCTATCTTCTGATATCCTCACAAATTCCTCTTGGAAGTAATTTATACAATAGAAATAAAGAAAAAGACTGAATTCCATATCTTGAAGGATCTGCAAGCAAAGGATAGAAAGAGTCCCAAATGATCTACATAAGCAGAGGAAGGAGCTTAGATTCAAACCTGACCAGAAGATGATAGTAAGCACTCGGGGGCTTTGCAGAAAGTGTAGAGAAGCTATTGGACCTTTTACAGTTTATAAGACAAAAATGTGTGCTATTCTAATCTAGATATTTTGGCATAGTGACCACAGAAAATAACAAAACTCCATATATATAATTCAATTTAAATTTATCTTTGAAATAAAGCTGCCTTACTTCATACTAGATAATTTGAAATAAACTATCTGAGAGATTCACCTTAAAGATCTAGATCCAGTGAAACTTTCCCAATGAACCATTTCCAAAGCTCCTATTTCCCTTCCTCTTGGTTACAAAGTATTGAATCCTTTGTCTTGTGGTTGTGCTAATTATTGGTGATTTTACTAGAAGTTGTTTACAAATCTTCCTTCCTCTGCAGATGTAGCCTTGCCTTTTCTCCATTGCGAGACACATGAAAGTTGTTTCACAGTTTTTGTTGAATGAATTATTTCTTTGGTATCACCAAGAAGAGGAATGATATCTTTTTTCTCTTTGTATTCCCCAAACATATAACATAGTATCTACCATACAGAAGATGCTCTGTAAACCTTTACTATTTGGCCAGAGTAAGATATATTCAGTTCTGATAAGGTTCCTTTTAATTTCTTACTGTTCTGAGAAAACATGCAAATAAAGTAAGTATCTGTTGAGAGTGGGATTTGAAAGACGCTAAATGTTTACCTGCCACACAACTAATTTCTCAAACGCTCAGCCAATTGGTGTGATTTAAAAACAAAACCAAAAAAACATTGTGCAATGTTGTAGCAAGATGAAATGTTTATCAGCTGCCTGACTTTGGGAAAACCACATGCATGTTACTGGTAAATTGGAAATGTGAATATTTTAGAAGATAGCTATGTGTTCAAGTCTGATAAAATATGTTCCATTGCCTAGCAGAGTTACTGGCACATGGAAAGGATGACAACAAAAGTTAATTCCTTTCTTATTTCCTAAATTTTATATATAAAGCACTGTGAAGAAATTTCAGAAGTTCCCTATGAGAGTTAAACATGCTTCTAATATATTCAGTATATTCAATAACAAAGCTTGAAGAAAAACAATATTCGCCAACTGTCACCTTCTCTAGGATACAGCTGTAAAGTGATTGAATATGAGAAGAGCAAATATTTATGGTAGAATTTTCAAGAGTCTAAAAGAAAAGTTGACTCATTGTTTAGGCCAGCAGTAGGTAAATCTTAGTTTCCAGGAGCTAGCATGTAAAAACTGTCACCGAACAAAGAAGAAGGATGGTTAAAACACAGAAAATAGATGAACAGAGAGACTAGGTAATAAAGTATCACAGACAAACTTAATACAATGCTATTAATCAGAATATCAAAGAACATAACTGAGTTTTCCTTTTGCAAGCTTTATAAACCTATCTTTCCTTTGTCTCCTTAACAACCCTTGTGCTCCAAGCAGTCATTAAGTAGGTTTAATGCAAGACTTTTACAGACTCATAAGGAAGAAAAATGGAAGAACTGACTTCCTGCCTCTTTGGCACATAGAACTGCAGTTGCAATTGAAGTGAAAGGAAAAGCATGATTCTAGAGGAAGAAAAGTGCATGCCACCATTATGCCTTACATATCCTAGTCTCCACTTTAAATAACTTCCTGCCATAAGGTGGAGCTATATCCTATCAAGAGAAAAGTATTGGATATAAGTTCTGGCAAAAGTCCACTTAGATTATTTTTCACTTGGCTTCTTGTAGTTTGTGATTTTAAAAAGTTAAAATGCATGGCAGCAAATCCCAAACCCACCACCAACTGATGTAGAAAGAGTTGTTATATTGGTGCAGCTAGGATTTTTAACGTGGCGAAAAGGTGTGTGAAAGCAAGCAGGACCTTGTTTTTTAGCTTATGCTGTAAACACAGCTTCGGGGGAAACTCTTTGAAGTACTGAGATCTGAGGTGGCAGGGTTTGAAGCCCCCCTGAGGTAGTACAGAGAAACCTCAGGTATCTGATAGTGTTTGTTCTTGAGTAAATCACCCAGAGCATCAAACAGAGTGTTGACAAACAAAACGAAAAAATATAGTGCTTTATTTAAAACACTGTATTGTTGCATATACTCATGTTAAATAGGAGCTTGCTAAAATTTATGATGCTGAATTATATTAGCTGCAAGAGAGGTTTTGCTTCTCAGTTTGTAATTGTAAGAGGTATGGCCATGAAAACCCCCAACTGAGTTATCTGTAAAACCCTAGTATCTCCACCCAAAGGAAAAAATGATTCCCTGAAGAGTGAGAGCACTACGGGTTTCCTGATAACACATCAAGGGTAATCGAGATAAAGGAGAACGGCTCAACAGAAGTGTGTGTTGCATGACTCCCTGGGCAGTGCTGTCTATCTGGAAATCAATTAAAGGGCAAGGTATACCAGCTCATAGCTGGTTTGGGATTTCCTTAGTAGAAATTTGCATATAAACCTTTCAAACAACTAAAACCTATTGTAAAATCCAAGGATGGGGTTGATCTTGGTGGAGAAAAACGTCTATCTAATAAGAACTAATATTGGGACATATTTGTTACCCCAAAATTTATCTAATGTGCAAATCTATGTCTCACTTACTGATAACATAATTTATCAGAACATGTGCAACATAAAGAGAATTTGTAGTACATCCCTTATTACCTTCCTAGACACTCAACACACTTTTACAAACACGGAAAGGTGTTACTACCAGAGTGCTATAAGATGGCTTGCTATTATTAGCTTCACATCTCCAGATGATAAAATCAGCACTGTTGAGGGGATGCAGAGCAAAGCCAGGACAAAAGAATAGAGTCAGGACAAGTAATACAACTACTTCTATTTGAATATTTGTGCTAAGCATGTTACTAGATACTTTATATGCACTCTCTAATTTCATCCTCACCATAATCATGTGAAGTGATTTTAAACACCTGCCTATGATCATACAACTATTAAGTGGTAGAACCAGGAACCCAAACTCAGAAAGTGTGATGACAAAGTTCTCAAACCACTGCATATCTGCTGAAGACAATTTCTCTTCTTAAACTAGTCGTTCAACCAATGTATATATGTTCCCATGTTGTTTATTAACAGGCTAGCTAGCCCTTTCTCTTCTAAAAACTTACTGGAGAAGACACCATCTCTCCTTCTATATATGAGTCATCACTGGCTCCTCATAGAACCTTGTGCGTTCCAGTTACGCAAGAAACATTTCCTGAATATGTAACCCTCAGTCCAACTGGGAAACCTGTACACGCAATGAGTCACCCTGTTCATTTATATAATATCCCTCCCCTCCCATATCTTTTCTTTCTTATGTATTTTCATTTTACCCTGACAAATGCATGTTGTTTTTTTAAAAAGTATGCTTTTGTTGTTGAAACAAGGCTCTTATCCACTCCCCTAGGCATTTTGTCTTCTAACTTTGAAGATCTTTCTGCTTTCTCTACTACAAAACACGACTCACAAGGCTTTGCCTTTTGCCACTCCCCTGAGTCTCTGAGCTACAGCTTCACACTGTAGGGGACTGTCCATCCATCTAGAGCACCTGGGGTTTAAGGTGTAAGCAATTTGACTGTAATTGCTTCTTCCCAGGAGTTATTCCTTGAAGTAGCGAAGGGGGACGTTTGGTTGGTTCTCTTTTTCCATCTACATAAATAGGTATTGGAACCAGATCCAAAGAGCATGGCGTATTTATCTAGAAATAAATGTTACCCCCCTTGAGGAGAGTTTTTAGCTGTGCTTTTGTCTTATTCTTTTCTTGGATTATGTTTTAGCAGAACCTTAGTTCACTCTTTCCATTTCCGTTTGATCTGTTGATTCCTCTGGGGGAACTCAAACTTAGGTTTTAATACTATATTACTTAAATAAATCACACGTTCTTTTTTTTTCTCTCATATCTCCATTTTGAATTGATGTAATACAGTATTGGACTCAACTACTATTTCTCAAGCTGTAGGTAAAAAGCATTTCAAAGATATCTTTTTATTATAAGATTTTAGTTCTCTCAAACCTCCTTAGCAGTTTTTAGTAGAGGATAGCAGATATGGTTTCACAACAGAGAATGAATGGGTTTGAAAGTATATTTAGTAATTTTTTGTCTAGCTTGTGCTTCATTTCTATTTTATGCAAAGAATTACACTAGTATGGTCTTCCTTGTCAAGGGAAATGTTATGTGAGTAACAGAATATCTTCATATATACTTTAATGCAGAATTTAAAACATTTTAAAGGGTACTGAGACAAAAATTAAGTGCAATCTGTATAAAAAAGGCAGTTAGTGAGGTGGGCTATAATATTTTTCTCTTCTATGTTTATTTGCTTCACATACCCAGGTGTTCCAGCAAGTCCATTCAGGTGTCATTTTTTGAAGAAAACAAGAGCATGGTTTACTAACAACCTGCCCTAAGATAAGGAGGTCATTCACCTTCCTTCTCATGTATTAGCATACTATCAGAGTGTCTTTGACCCTGGAGAGAAAATAAGCCAATGCGTAGAAAAGTCAGTGTAATAATGTACTTGCGCAATGATCCAGATTGACCTGATACAGGTTAAAATCTTGACGAAGAAATTGCAAGAGTAAGAATGGCACCGTCTCTCTAGTGGCTAGGGAACACTTTACTACTGTCTGATATGGTTTTGCTCTGTGTCCCCATCAGAATCTCAGCTTGAATTGTCATCCCCATAATCCCCACGTGTTGAGGGAGGGACCGTATGGGAGGTTGATTGTATCATGGGGATGGTTTCCCCATGCTGTTCTCATTATAGTGAGTGAGTTCCCATGAGATCTGATGGTTTTATAAATGTTTGATAGTTCCTTCTTTACACTCTCTTCTCTCTCCTGCTGCCTTGTGAAGAAGATGCTTGCTTCTCCTTTGCCTTCTGCCATGATTGTAAGTTTCCTGAGGCTTCCCCAGCCATGTGGAACTGTGAGTCAATTAAACCTGTTTTCTTTGTAAATTACCTAGTCTGATCTATTTCTTTACAGCGGTGTGAAAACGAACCAATATACTTTCCCAAAGTAAGTGTGGAATTTTGTTTATTATATATTATTTATGAGATCATCTCTTTTTAATTCAATGTCTTTCCATTGTAAAACTCATATTTGTTGAAAAGCAGTTTCAGAGAAACTATACACACATTGATTAGAAATTAATGTTATTCCCTTGAAAACACTGATTTCCTCTAAGGGCAAACTCTCCTAGCATGCTATCCTTACACCATCATTTTTGATAGAGTGACCATTCAACTTATCATCTAAATCAGTACACCTTTCAAAATAAAATTGGATACCATTAATAATTACATGGAGACAATAGGCACAAATTGAGACTGTTCTGGGAAAACTGGGGCATATGATTACTACTCTTATAATACACTATGTAAAGTGACACGTAAAGTAAGTGTGTCAATTTCTAAGGTCTTGGTGACTTGAGACCCCGCCTCCTGTTACTGTGGTGGCTAAGACACAGACATCAGAAGCTGGAAATCCCATAACAAATGCAGCACATATTTTTGTTACGGTGATTTTTTTTCTTATTCTTGCAAGGATAAATGTAGTATATTAAGGAATAGATTAAGTAGCTTATACTACTAGAGGGAATTTGGATGTAACCAGGATAGATAGGATAGAGGATTGTGTGGAAAGGGGGTAGTTCTTCATCTAAATCCATGAGGACACCTTTCTTGACTCCTCTGAGAAGTCAACAGAGATGGGAAAAGAACACTGTCCTTGGATGATTTTGAGATCCCCTAAACAGTAGATGTCTCTGTATCCTTCGGTCTCTTCTATTCTGTAACTATGCCCTGTGTGATCCCTGGGTATTCCACTTAATTGCATGCCATTTCATCCTTGTTCAGTAATTATACTTGTGCATAGTTATGAGTAAAGTGATTTTCCTATATATGCATTAAAGTTAAATTTTGCTCCTGGGGTTTAGTGCATGTGCCTTCTAGTGGCATCAATAAGGAGCATGTGTGCTTCTTCCTGCCATGTGTGAGAGAAGAATATGGTCAATTACGATAGTGAAATTTACTAAATGTGATGATAAACACTTTTAAAAGCAGCTCAACAAATGATTATGGATTTCACACTTTTACTAATTGCTTCAATTTTTGACTGAAATAAAAATCTTCCACTTGCTTTAGTATGGTGGGATAGAGATCTCTAGAATATATTACAAATATCCTCAAAGTTTGTCTCACTGTGCATCTTACCCTTTTATTCTGGCCTCTTTATTCCTAAAAGCTGATAACTCTTTTCTTTTTTCCCATATAAAAGTTATTTGTAGAGGTAAATACATTCCTACTTTTACAGATTACTATTTATTTATATATAGTTATATCAAATGTCTTTCTGATATCAATAATCTCCAATTATTTCAAAATAAATATTCAGATTTTAAAATTCTTTAAGATACAGTGCAGATTCGAGTTGCATTTCTTCTTCCTCATTGCTTCACTTCTCTGCTCAAACATGGCTGTCTTCAGGAAGCTTTCCCAGATTCATGCCCATCACCTTACATCTTGACTATGTTGGTTATTCCCTGTTACACTCTTTCAAGTTGCTGTCTACTTTTTCACTATAGAATTTTCCACATGGTGTTTTATATTTATGTTTACTTGTTTCAGTTCTGCCCAGTAGAATATAATTTTATGATGTCAAGGAGCATGTCTACTTTGCTTGCCATTTTTTCCCATTGACTTATAAAGAACACACATATTCAAAATCTACATGAGAAGAAAAGAGGGATGAAAGGAAAGAAGAAAGGAGAGGGAGAACGGGCCAGTCACAGTGGCTCATGCCTAAACCCAGCAGTTTGGGAGATCATAGCAGGAGGTTTGCTTGAACCCAGGAGTGTGAGACCAGTCTGGGCAACAAAATGAGAACCCATCTCTACAAAAATCAAAAAAATAGCTGGGTTTGGTGGTATGCATCTGTGGTCCCAGCTCTGCATGGGAGGCAGAGGCAAGGGGAATGCTTGAGCCCAGTAGGTTGAGCCACAGCTTTTTCCTTGAGGTCCTTTCCAACATTTCGAATGTTAATGAATCTGTCAATAAATGATGATTTTATGTATATATATATATATATATATATGTATACACACACATACACACACACATATATAATTTGTTTTACATTGACATATGAAATTTATGCATTTACTGTGTACAATATGATATTTGGAGTATATTTTATACATTGTGGAATGACTAAACCTATGCATTAGTTCACATAGTTATCATTTTGTGGTGAGAACACTACATCCACTCTCTTAGCATTTTTCAAGAGTACAGTATATGATTAACTGTAATTATCATGTTGTATGGTAGAACCCTTGAACTTATTCCTCTTGCATATCTGAAGTATATCCTTTGATCAACATCTCCCCAGGCCCCCCAACCCACCGAAATCATCCCAGCTCCTGGTAGCCACCATTCAACTCTACTTCTACAAGGTCAACTTTTTTAGATTCCACATATGAGTGAAATCATGTGGTATTTGTCTTTGTGTACCTGGCTTATTTTCTTTAACATAAGGCCCTCAAGGTTCATTCTGTTGCAAATGACAGGATTTCCTTCATTTTTTATGGCCAAATAGTAATCTATTGTGTATATACACCGTATTTTCTTTATCCATTCATCCACTGATGAACACTTAGTTTGATTCCAAATCTTGGCTATTGTGAATTGTGCTGTTACGAACATGGGAGTGCAGATTTCTCTTCAACATACTGATTTCATTTCTTTTGGATATACACCTAGTACTGGGATTATAAGATGAAATGGTAGTTTTATTTTTAATTTTTTGAGGAAGCTTCCCAGATATTTACCATAATTAACTTACATTTCTACTTATAGTGTGCAAGGATTCCCTATTCTCCATACAATGATAATTTCTTTGAGAGTAAGTATGGATATTCAGCCCCAGGCCAAGGTGCCAAAAACAGAATATAATTTGTTCTGAATTTTGGGGGGAAAGAAGGCCTTTATTACCTTGTTTTTATTACCCCTTTTTTACATTGTATTTTCCTGTGTTCTTAGCCTACTTTTCTTCTATTGCTTTTCCTTCCTTCCCCTTTATTGGGTCCTTCCTGTAATTTCATTATCTTTAGTTTGTGGGTATCTGTTGCATTGGTTGATAGAAAGACAGCAATGTGAAGACTGAGGGCTTCATAAAGCCTTAAGTATTTTGTTCAATATTATTATAGAACCAATAACACTTTGCTATCCTAATTGGTTCATGTGTCTGTCTTGTTATTATTCATTAAGCTATTTGAAGAAAAGTGCTGTAGTATGTTTGTGTTGGATATTTGTCTCTATGTCATCCAAGTCCAATCTCTACTTTTTTCTGTTGTGTATTCCCAGGGGTGCCTGCTTGGGTTAAACTGATGAAGGGTACCAGCAGGGGATCATAGGTGGGGATAGAGTTAAGCTGGAATTGATTCCCTGGCTCCTGAGCGATAGCCCGTTCCATTCAGTGCTCTCTGGGCTCCAGTAACTGCTCCTTCTTCTTGTTACTTAGTCCTAGGGTGAAGTGAAGCCCCCCGTAGTTACTAGGCACGGGGCACTACATCATCCTTTATTCTTTAGCCAATTTCTTTTAATTTGCCCACTTTGAATATGCTGTTTCCTGAATTCATATTTTTCTCAGTGCCTAGTACAAATTCTACATTTTTGTTGAATGAAAAATGCATTTTATCCAAAATTCTATTATACAAATTATAATTTCTCTTGACTATTTAAGTTTCAAAAACATCAGAGATCCAAAATCGGAAGTTAGAGCAATAGTTCCTACTGATTCTGTGAAGAATGACATAATGTTGGAGTCCTTACTCTAGGCAACTGGTTTTTAAATTTATATAAATATTAGTCAGTTCCTAGACCATTTCTTAACCATGGTCTTAGAAAGAAAAGACACAACTTTTCTGAGCCAAGATTTCTTTACTTGTACTTTAAAAGGTGTAACTTACTAAATGGTTTAATGTACTGCTGGTAATATAATTAATAGTCAACATTTTCATTTTGAATTTTATTGAGATATCTTGGAAAGGATATTCAAATAAACAAAGAAGACGCAAATGGACAAATGTGAGGACTAGTACTTTTGTTTGTGGAACTTATGTATACTATTAGGTTTAATCATAATAAATGTACTTTTCAACTCTTTTCATCTGTGAGCCATGTTTAGTTGCTAAAGAATTATTTCTTTTCTACAGAAAGCATGTGGCAGAAAGGGTTTGAAATATCTTAGTAGTTTTATGTTCTTCAGATGCTTCTACTTTGAATTCAATTTTTAACCTTTTCTGTTTATTTATTTACAAAAATCATTTGGATACTGATTTTTCTCCAGATATGCACAACTTTTGGTGCTACAGCCCATTAGGTACTTGGCATTTTAAAAATTTCCTACAAATTGCTAACAGATTTTTTTGCCTTTCAATTTCCCTGCTAATTTTGGAAATTTTTAGTGTTTCATGTGTATTCAAATGTGGTACAGCATTCATTAGATTAGAAAAGAATTGTTAATGAATACATGATAATGATAGCAATTGTGTTTTCTTTCTCAAGTACTCCAACATGAAAAATGAGATTTTTTGGTGTGATTTTATAGTTTATCTGAACATATAATGTGTACAAAATTGTTCATTGAGTACTCACAGCTTTTTTTTGGTTTTATTTATAACTTGCACAGGTATTATATTTCATTATTGTAAGGAAGACAATATATCGTGTCCATTCCTTAAATAGCTTTTCTATGCCTCAGTTAAAATTCATGATCCACCACTTATTTCTGAGTCTCAGTTTCCTCATCACTAAAAAGTGGATAAAAATCATACTTACTAATATGGTAGTTATGAGAATTCAAGGAATTATTGCTAGTAAAGTGTTTAAGAATATTGTCTTACATTTTGTGCTGCAAATATGTTAGAGGTTTTTATTCTGAAATCTCATAGTATTTTTCTGTACCTTTCAAAATGCATGGGTATTTCTGCTCTCTATTTTACTTATTTTTGTAAAAACTATATCCTCAGTTCGTTATTTTTGTAAATTCCTACAGGCTTTTGTTTTTTAATAGAGATGGAATCTCACTACGTTGCTCAGGCTGGAATGCAGTGGCTATTCACAGGTGTGATTATAGCACACTGCAGCCTCCAACTTCTGAGTTCAATCAGTCTTCCAGGCTTAGCCTCCTGCCTAACTAGGACTGTAGGTGTGCATCCATATCTTTGGCAGTGTTTTATCTACCACAACAACAATTCTTACTTTATCAGGTGTGTAATAAATATTTGCACACACACGAAGGAATGTATTTCTAATGAGTATATGTATTTTATTTTTTTACAGGAAAATCACTATCTGAAATTTTCCCTTGCTTCTTTCTAAAATAAAATAATTTTATCATTTTGCTAAAAAGATGTAATACAAGCTGTAGAGCTTCAATTAGCCCTTAGAAAGCATGGCTATTTTCATGAAGTGTGAATGTTCTCTGAGAATGGAAATTTTAAGAACAGGAACTTAACTGAAAGTTAAGATTATAAAAGGGAAACAAGAATGAAAGAGGAATCATCAAACCACAGTTCATTAAGTGTCTTCAAGATGTTACCTACTTCGTATAGACTTAGCACTCCAGGTGGAGCATGGCAAAGGAAGATTCAATTCCCAGGCTGCTCTCCCTGCGGTTAGATAAAAGAAAAAGGAAAAGAAGGATACAAGTTATACAATTGAGATTATATGAGAATCTTTGCACAAAGTAATAAAAAGATAAAAAGAAAACTGGACTTGCTATAGACTCACTGTGTGGCTGTGGGAGATTGTTTCTCCCTTCTCTATACGTTGGGAAAAACGAAAACTTTTTTAAAGTGCCTCCAGACGAGATAATCTGTTAGATCTTTTACAGAGAATAAGCATTAATTATTACCATTATGCTTTTTTTCATCAGAGATAGACTGCTTTTAAATTATTTTCAGTTATTGCATAACCATTAGACTCTGTGAACAAAAAAATAGAGGCATTTGCTAGATGTTAAAAAAATAACAACTTAGGTTCAATTCTTTATTTGTGCATGACAAGAAACAGTGCTTATGAGCTAGAATTAAAGGACGTCACCATATATATATTTCCATATTGTCCTGAAGAGGATGCTTTAGAGATAAACTATTTTTAAGGAGTTTGTGAGCTTGAAATATATGTGTATATGTATATATATGTGTGTGTGTGTGTATACACGTGTGTGTATATATGTATATATACTAATGCAAATGGATCTAAAACTGTGATACCCTGAGTTTAGCTGTTCAGCTTGCAAGATCTTAGTCCAGAATTATTTAACCACTAGTTGAAAAAGGTGAAGGAGTAGGAGTTTAAGCTTTTATATGGGCCCGTTTTGTTCCCCTTTAAGCATGTATTTTCTTTGTATTGCTGAATTTTGTTGATGCTCAAAGAATGAGCTAAGTCTTTCTATCTGGGTTGGGTTAAAGACCTTATTTTCATTTCTTTTTTAATAAGATAGAAAATGCATCATTTCGCTTTTACTAAAAATGCACTTTATAAAGTGAATTTCTCAAATTTAAATATGAGGGCATGAAAGGATAGAAAACAATGTTTGTCAGTCCATAGATATGACATATCTTACAAAACAAAACAAACAAACAAAAAAGCCCACCTCTGTAGGATTTCCCAGCCTGCTGTGCTTCATTTTAGATTGTAGAGCTATGATTAAGAAAAACCTGCTTTTTCTTTTATCTGTGCCACATATTGTATTCATTCTCCTCTAAGCTATTATGAGCACTCAGGTCCCTAAACTGAAATCCTTTTAAAATTTCTGTCTTTGTCTCTTTGTAAATATGCTAAGTTATTCTCCACACTCCCTGCCACCAATGAGCAGACTTAATCGAGAAAATATGCAAAATGTTATTTCTCCACTGTTTACACCTCCAAAAGGGGAGCATTATTTTCAAGTCAAGATACCTAGTGTAAAAGTAAGGGTGTTGGAGGATAACCCTGTGATTGCATAGCTTGTTGAGATGCACTGCCCTAGCCCAATTCTCATTTTGATTTATTTAAGTTTGGAAATAACAGTATTAAATTAGCAAAGACAAGCAATGAACAAAGCCCTGGAGATGAATTAGCCATTGTCTCTGGTCCATTAATCTCCTCTTCAATTCTAGAGAATTGTGGCTCACCCAGACCCGAAGATCAAATAAAATGCCTAATTGGGAAAATCCTAAACAAGTGTGTCCTGGGGAGCTTGAATTTATTTGTCACCCGCTCAAACAACTGTGTTGTTTATATAAGTCTTTAAAACCCTGATACTTTTCCGCTACTATGTCTTAATCCCTGGTTCTTTATGCTCAGGAGGGCAATTTAGAGTTGTTTTCAATTAAGTAGAATGGAGAGGGGCACTTATTCCAAAAACAGATAGCTGTGTTGTGAGTATTTTGCCAAACATGCTGAGTGGTTTAGATTTAAGCATCAGGTTGGGAGAAGCTTTGGGATCTCCTTGAAGATAATGATATCTGCTGTTTGGTGCTTTTAATATCAGTAATAAATAGTTGAACATAATCACAATTAACGACATAAATGTCGCAAGGAAGGTTGAGATGTTAAGGCTAAACACAAATGTGAAGCAAAGAGCTGAGATAATTGTCTAGGATGGCAATCCAGATCATGCAATACTTTCGTTTAGAATATGCAGATGATATGCAAATAATTGAGGTCAAAATTTTATTTAACACCAGGCAAAATAGAATGAAAATCCATCCATTGAATTTGTTCACACAGAGGTGGGACATTTATTTTCATGACCTAAAATGTACCAATACTTTATGTTACATAGAAAAAGTCAAAGACTAGAAACTGGGTATCAACTTACTAACAGCAAAGTAACTACACACGCTGTTAATATTGACTCTGTCTCAACAATAATTTAAACTGCAGTACTTAGGTTCCATCGTGTTTTACAAAACTCATGTCATTTAATTCTCACAGTGAACCAAGGGAAGATAATGTTATTAACTCAATTTCATAGGTGAACAAATGGCGGCGGCATCTAAAAGTTAGAGATTCACCCAAGATTGGTCAGCTGGTGAGTGGGTGGAACCAAAGTTTGCACTCAAGTCTACCTACTTCTAAAGACTAGGCTTTTGGTACTCAACTGCATGGCTATTAGCACTAAATTTGCAGAATGACTAGTAGGGTTTGTTGAATGGGTTGTTTAAACAGAATAAAATAGAAGTTAAAAAATTGACTAACTCTTAGATGAAACACAAGGGCATTAGATTTCAGAAGTGCATGAAGAAATTTTCTACTTAGCAATATCTATGCAATGGTGAAAACCCACTTAAAGTCTTCACTGTCTGTTTATTTGGCTAAACTGACTGATGGCAGGGTGTCTACTTTGTATTGTGTTCCTTCAGCCTGGCTCCCTATTTTTTGGTGTGTTAGTATAGTTTGTTAATTGGGGCAAAATATTAACATGCTTGGGAATGTTGCATATGGATTAGGTCAACCCGTTGTTATTCTGACTTAATTTTCTATTATTGATCAGCTATACATTAATTTGTTTTTAAGAAATATTCATTGAGGTAAAACAGTCCATATTTAAGATGAAGAATAATTTAAAGGAGAAGGGTTATGTGATGATAATTAGCCTGATACTTTAGGCATAACAATTTTAAATTTTGTTTATATTTAGGCTTATGGATAGTTATTAGGTTGGACAATCATATATCAAGTGGATCATTTAAATATTTTAATATATAATAATCACACTGTGATTTACAATGTATTTTTCAGTTAAGAGATGTATAGGTACAGTGTTTTACTTGATTTTCAAAATAGTCTTGTGGGTTATGACATTTTTATTATTTTCACTTTACAAATGAAGAAATAAAGACATACAAAAATAAGTGATCAAATTAACTATAGCAGTAAAACAGATACCTGAAGTAAAACCTGGGTAAAAGAACAAAACATTGAGACAGGAGGGATTATACAAATATTAGAGTGAAACACCGAAATATTTTAATTATTCTACTTTACCTTTTATGTGAAATTATAACAACTAGTAGGTTTGGAGTGGGCAAATCTAAGCATTCTCAACTCTTAAGGAGGCAAAATTTAGAGAAAGTCAACAATCCTGATAAGGGGCAAAAAAAATAAAATTAAAAAAAGATACTGACAGGTTGAAACTGATGTAAAATTTTTATGTAACTCAAATGTTTCTAGGGCTAATTTCTACAATTTCAAGTACTCAAAGAGAATTTTAAAATTGAGTATGATTATAATCAGATTTTCTAACCTTAAAAGAGATACTTATTTTCAGTCTAAAATATTTACTCATACATTACTAATCAGTTTATATCAGTGAGCAACAGATCTCTGGAAGACTCTAGGTTTGTGGTCAATAACATTGAATTTAAGAAATCTCCCTCTCTCTCAAAATAGCATAATCTCCATGTTTGTTAATTAATGGAAGGTGATACTGAAGCGTTGTCTATATCTGATATTGGAAGGTGTTAGGATTCTGAAACTGTACTTGTAACAATGTAGCCAGGCAGTTCAGGCAGATAACATACTGATTATTTAACCTTTTGCATAGAGAATTAATTATAGCTTGACTTTGCTCATGTTTTGTTCTGGTTGTTTTAACACTGTGTAGCTTCTAATAGCCTTTTTAGAAGCATTCTATAAGAGAAGCAAAATTAATCTCACTGGCTAATAATTCATTTAGCCAGAAGTTAACAAAAATGTATTGATTACTTCCTATGCACCAGAAACTGTTAGAGTCTGGACAAAATGTGAGCAAAAATGGACATACTCTCTGTTTTCATAAAATTTAATGTCAAGTGTAAAAAACAGATATTAATCAAGTAATGTGTAACAAATAATATGAAACTACTTTCTTAAAAGTCATGAAAGAGAGGTATATTGTAGTCTGTAACTATGAGAACATATGATCCAGGAAACTAAATTCATCTGGAGAGTCTGGTAGTTTCCTTGCAAAATCAACAAATAAATGAAGAGTGAATATAAGTTAGGTAAAAAGTGAAGGAAAGAGCAGCTGTACAATGGGTACAGTCCATGCAAAAGTCTCATCACAGGAAGAAGCAAGGCATACACAGTGATTGGGGAGGAGAAAGTGAGGAAGAGTATGGTGGATTATGAGACTAGAAAAATGGGTTGGTAACCAACCCTGTAGGAATTTGGCTTGTTAATCTCAAATGGTCATTTCTTCATATATATATATACATTCAATACATTGAGAACTTATTATACACAATTGATTTGCTATGAATGATGGTTAATTTAATGGGTCCAGTTGGCTTTGCATGGTGCCCAGATGTTTGGTCAAACATGCTTGTAGATGTTTCTATGAAGGTGTTTTCTTGGATGGGATTAACATTTAAGTTGATGGGCTTTGAGTAAAGCAGATTACCTTCCATAATGTGGCTGCGCCTCCTTCCATCAGGTGAAGGACTTAATAGAACAAAGGCCATCCTCCACTCATCAAGAAAGACTTATGCCAGGAGACTGCCTCTGAACTCAAACAGTGAGTTTCCTGTGGTCTGTAGCCTGCCAGTCTACTTTGTAAGTTTTGAATTTACCAAGTATTCAAAGTCATGTGAGCCAATTTTTAAAAGTTACTCTTTCTCTCAGTGTTTCTCTCTGTTCCTCTAGATAGGTAGATAGATAGATAGATAGATAGATAGATAGATAGATAGATAGATAGGAACAGATAGAGAGAGAGAGAGAGAGAGATGATAGAGAGATAGATCGATCCCATTGGTTCTATTTCTCTAGAGAACCCTAACTAATACACTAGGTTATTATAATGATGGAGGACGTACCTATTTGGATACTTAAGGCAGAGTTTAAAACTAATAAGCAGGTAAGAAATACAGTGTGGTAATATGAAACTAAGACAAATAAGTGAGCTAGACAAATCACAGTAAGAGCTATAAGAATGAGAGCATCTGGTGGGCCACCGTGCCTAGGCAGGCTCAAGGAGTTGGTAGGACTTGACAGATGGGACAGGGGAGGGTAGCCCGGTTATGGTATGCAGTAGAGTAGAGGGAGAAGTAAGTGTGGGATGTTTGCAAGCCTCTGAGCAGAACAGCCTGGATAAAGTAGTCTTCTGTTAATAAGCCCTCAAGCCTGGCATTCATCCCTCCCTCAAGAGGAGTATCAGAACCCAGAGCTATCTTGTTTTTAGAAGGAAGACACTGTGTGGAGGGAAACTGGATGTGTGGCAACCTCACAGGAAAGGCAAGTTGATAAGATTTTCTTTATGAATTATTCAGAAACAGAAAATTAAATAACGAGTCCTGTATGACAGTCTAGTTCTATCTGGATTGTTTTCACCTCACAGGGGGATACAGAATAAGATGAGTAGAGCAAAAAGAAAGTAAAATAACCAGTCAGCCAAATATAGCGAGAGAAACAGTGCCTTGGACTCACAGCATGTGGACTCAATGAGAGACGTGCTCCTGAGGGAGCGGTAAAGCAAGCCTTCTGTTCACTGGTGATGCGAACCTACGAGCGCGAACTGCATTGCCAGAGTCCTTTACTGCTCTTTATGCAACTAGGTTAATCCTTTTTGTTGCTTCTTTCTTTCTTTCCGGAAAAGAACTCAGAGAGGATTTTACTGTAGGTAATGTCTGGGAAAAGTTCTTTCTTTTATGTGCACTGTGGTGCTTGCTGCTATAAAGCCAGTGACTTAGCCAACTTTGAAGTCATCAGTTCTGATTTGTCACTCAGTAGGTTCAGTTTATGGGGGCAAAGAACCAAGCCATCCCATTCTGGGGAGGTATAGGATGCATTTCTTACGAGCTGCTAAAGGCAGAGGTTCATTTGTTCCATGGTCTCAACTGCTCTAAATAACAGATTAGTGAGATATTGCACCTGACATTTAACCCTGGGCATTAGTTAAAAGTGGCCTGCTGTGATATTTGGGCAGGTGTGGGTAGAAGTAGGCAGTAGTAATACTGCTAGAGAGCAAGCTGTGAAAATCTTTTAACAGCATTTTCACATATTTATGATGTAGAAATGTATTTTAATGACACTGACATAATTTTAGGGCAAAAGAAATAGCGTATCTCAAAAAATTCAGTTGTATTTTGCATTCAGTTGATGAGGAGGTAAGACACGGTACAGAGTGTTTCACTATTATTCAGCTTAATCCCAATGTGTAGTCAATTTACAATATATGCCAGGCCCTGTGTTAGGCAGTCTATATGCTTTCTTTTATTGTCATGTTGGAACAACGTGTATTTAACCTTTAGTAAATTTTATTGAGCACTTATTTTGTGCCAGTTGCTGGAGATGTAGCTGTGTACACAATAGATGAGGTTTCTCATGTCAAGGAAGTTAAATTCTGGTCAGCCAGAGACAATATTCAAAAGTAGTGTGAACTTTGGGAGGCCTAGGCGGGTGGATCACGAGGTCAGGGGATTAAGACCATCCTGGCCAACATGGTGAAATCCCATCTGTACTAAAAATACAAAAATTAGCTGGGCCTGGTAGTGAGCGCATATAGTCCCAGCTACTCAGGAGGCTGAGGCAGGAGCATCGCTTGAACCCGAGAGGTGAAGGTTGCAGTGAGCCAAGATCACGCCATTGCACTCCAGCCTGGGTGACAGAATGAGACTCCATCTCAAAAACAAACAAACAAACAAAAAAATACAAAAAAAATAGCTGGGCCTGGGGGTGTGTGCCTGCAGTCCCAAATACTCAGGAGGTTGAGGTAGGAGAATTGCTTGATCCTGGGAGACGGAGGTTGCTGTGAGCCGAGACCGCAACACTGCACTTCAGCCTGCCTGGGCAACAGAGTGAGACTCCCTATCTCGAAAAAAATAAATAAATAAAAATAAAAAAGAAGAGTGGAGGTTCCACAAAGACAGGGGTTTGTGTCTGTTATATCTATGGTTTAACTTCATCAACTAGAACAATACCTGACAAAAAACATATACAACAACACTGTTTGTTAAATGCCTGGAAGGTAAGAGATGAAGATTAGAGCCACTGAATTCTTTGTCCATGGATCCCTATGCCTATAAAATACATAAGCCTTCTAGATATTATTTGTTTTTTCATTTTCTACTTTTACATTTGTCTTCAAATGAGGAAAATTCTAACTTAAAAGCTCAAACCTTTCCCCACATGTTCTCTTGTCTGAATATTGAGGGGATTTTTTTGTTGTTGTTGTCACTCTTGTTAGAGTTGTTATTTTGAGTATAGCTTTCTTACATTTCAATTGAAACCATTATTCACAGAAAGTTAACAAAATGTTGATATCAAAAACAGTTTCTAAAGTACTGCCTGTATCACACACATTCTTTTAGGTATAGAAGATACAAAAATGGGCTGGGTGCGGTGGCTCGTGCCTGTAATCCCAGCACTTCGCAAGGCCAAGATGGGTGTATCACCTGAGGTCAGGAGTTCAAGACCATCCTGGCCAACATGGTGAAACCCCGTCTCTACTAAAAATACAAAAATTAGCTGGGCGTGGTGGCGAATGCCTGTAGTCCCAGCTACTCGGGAAGTTGAGGCAGGAGAATCGCTTGAACCCAGGAGGCAGAGGTTGCAGTGAGCTGAGATCGTACCACTGCACTCCAGCCTGGGTGACAGAGCAAGACTCTGTCTCGAAAAACAAAAACAACAACAACAAAAAACAAGGCAATAAACAGGTAAACAAATAAGCATGTGATAAGCGACGCATTAGTAAGTTAAATGAAGAAAACAAAATATGAAAATGTGATAGTGAACAGGGAGAAGTTGATGGTCAGGGAGGGCCTCTCTCTGAAGTGGTAACATTTGAATTGAGACCTGAATGATGAAAAATATGTAGCTATGAAAGGAAATTATAGAGAATTGTACATGAAGAGAAAATAATGACATATGGGAAAGAGTTTGGCTTCTAAGTTGAAAGAAATATTGCCATTTTGGATAGGACATGGTAACTCAGATGGTATGTGTAGGGAAATAGAGTAAGCAAGGTAGGTGTGAAAGGAGTTTGAATTTTAATTTAATTGCAATGGGAAGGGTAGACTTGTCTTTGTCCTGGTGAATGAAAAGATCCAAATTGCACTTGGAAACAATAACTCTGGATGTCATTGGAATGGACAGAGAGTGTTGAACATAATGAGAATGACCAGGTGAAAACTTGTTTTTATATTTTGGGCAAGAGTTTATGGTTGAAATAATGAGATATAGTCAGAGAAGGGTTATGTTTTAAAGACAAAAGAGACAGAATTATTGGTGGGTGGGATAAAAGTAGAGTGTGAAGAAAATAATCAAGGATGATTCTAAGTTTGAATAACTGGTTGAGTAACTGGTTGGGAGGTGATTCAATGGCAGTGAAGAAGACTTGAGAGCAGTGGTATATAAATGTACACAAGGTGGGTGAGAAGAGTAAATACTGTTTGGCTTAGTTTGTTTTCAATGATATTAATGCAAAATGAATATGGTGATATATGGAGATGGGTATGAATCTGGAGCAAAGAGAGATATTAGAGATAAAATTTTCAAAGTCCTCAAAGTGTAGTATTTGCAACCACGAGACTCAATTAGACAACTTAGGAGAAAGTTGTAGGTGGAGAAGAAGGCAGAAAAAGAGATCTCATGGGTGTTTCAATATTTTAAAATCTGGTGCACAGCCAGGTGTGGTGGTGTGCACCTGTAGTCTCAGCTACTAGTGAGGCTGATGTGGGAGGATCATTTGAGCCCAGGGGGTTGAGGCTACAGTGAGTCATAAGGATGCCACTGCACTCCAGCCTGGGTGACAGAATGAGACCCTGTCTATAAACAAATAAAATAAGCAAACAAATAAACAAACAAATAAATACCTGGTGCAAAAGTCAAGAATCTAGCAACTGAAATTGGGAGGTGTCTAGGAATATAAGGTAAAAACCTAACAATATTTAGAAAAAGAAAGTATAACAATAAAAATAGTGCATTAAAGATGTCAGCAGGATTTTTCCATTTTAACTTAAGGAAAAATATGTGGTTAGGTAGGTTAGGGTAATTGGTAAAGAAAAAAAGGAGATATTGGGTAGATTTGCCTTATGAGATTTAGTTATTGCCTGAAGGTCAGTTGTAGAATTATGAGAGATATGAGGAGAGGAGAGAGTATGAAATAATCATAATAAAGAGTGTGAATTACCAAAGATTTATTGTAGGACTGTAAAATATTGGGTTGTCCATTTGAGATTTTCAGCTATAAATTTTAAGGTGACCAGTCAGCAGAATTGTTCAGTTTTCTAGGGTTATATTTAGTATCTTGAGTACAGATGCAGAGTAAGATTTACGTAATTTAATTTGAGTTGGGAATGTTTCAAATATGTACAATAAGAAAAAGAAAGGCAAGGAGGTTGTGTGTGTTTGCAAGGAAATGGATATAATGCTAAACCATGGAGCTAGTGCAGATAAGAAGGGAAGTACAAACGTGAACAGGGTAATGGATATTGAATAAATGATCAGTGGATTTTAATTCTCACAAAGATAGTTTTTAAAGTAGCAATATTAGAGTAAGTGATCTGAAAGAATAAAAAGTAATAGGTTGTTTAAAGTCCATGTTTATAGCTAATGCATGGTATTGATGAATTCTGGGTCTAATTTTTGATCATGTGAGTGGATAGTTAAGGTGGAATGGAGGAAAAGGATCAATACAGATAAGAATATCAAATAACTTGAAATTCAGGGTGTGGCAATTATGACAGGAGTAATGGAATATTTGATGAATTACGTTGTGGGGGAATGACTGGGAGTTTCAAGGAGGAAAAAATAGGAGAGGTAAAGGATGGTAAAAATATGATATACATATAAATACGCCCACACATACACATAAATATGATGCATACACCAAAGAAACTGAAATCGTTGAAGGCTGAAGGAGAGAAATAGTTTAGAAGTTGCAATGGTGGATGAATGCCTAGAGAAAGTCGGTTTAATGCCTTCTGCCTGGTACAATACTTAGTACCCCCTTTTATTTTAAGCATCCCAGTGTTAAATGGTCACTGCAATAAAATGATATTTCTATTATCTCCCTGTTTTATATGGGGTATAAGTAAGGAAAAATTAAAACTCTGAAAGAGTTTTTAAAGCTATTTTTCTCAGTGGACGGTCATGTTTCTGATAGAACCAGAAGAGGAGGAAACTATTTAGAAGACAGTTTGCAAATATATGCGTACTTGTAGGGGGCTAGTTTGAGAGCTTTAAAGATAGCCAAGGTTCTTGGGAGTAAGAGAAGAAATGGCTGCTGGGGTCATATTAGGGGATTCACAGAATGAGGTGAAGGGCATCTGTGAGCCTTAGATCTTTCACAGTGACCAGTCCTATACCACAGAGGATATGGAGATTGAATACCTCAGGGTCAGATGGGTGGTCTCACAAAAAAAATGTAGATTCTGTTGCAAATGAAATTATGCAGTGAATGAAGATGCAATATTTTGGTGGCCAGTCATGCTTTAAAGAAGGGGCTACCTCACGGGAGCAATGGACTGGACAGAGACCTAATTTCTATTACTTCAAATCACAATGTAGTACATAGCTTAACCCCATCATTGAATTATCCTCTTGATTCACTCACTCATTGATTCATTTATTCAATAAAACATCATTTATGGATTGCTATGTTAACAGTCATGGCAGAATCTGTGTATCTAAACCTAAAGAGTATACATTCTGGCTGGGTGTGATGGCTCACACCTGTAATCCCAGCACTTTGGGAGGCTGAGGTGGGTGGATCCCTGAGGTCAGGAGTTCGAGACCAGCCTGGCCAACATGGTGAAACCCCATCTCTACTAAAACTACAAAAGTTAGCCAGGCATGGTGGCAGGCACCCGTAGTCCCAGCTACTTGGGAGGCTGAGGCAGGAGAATCACTTGCACTTGGGAGGTGGAGGTTGCAGTGAACCGAGACTGCACCACCGCACTCCAGCCTGGGCAATAAGAGCAAAACTCCATCTCAAAAAAACAAAATGAAACAAAACAAAACAGTATAAATTCTACAAGAGGAAGCTCAGAAGATGAAATCTAACTACAAGAAAATTTGAGGGATAAATACCATAAAGCATATTAGTTGGTATTATTAACATCATCATATTAATGACTGCTATTTACTGAATGCTCATATAGTGTAGGAACTGTCCAAACACTAAAGCCCTGTTTATTGAGTGCCATGGGGGCAGATATTCATTACCCACCTTTTGGGACTGACTGGTTGATTAGTAAGTGCTTGGGGTCACTCACTTGGCACACACTTAAAACACAAAGTGCTCTGTTCAAAAATGGGTTGCTTTTACCAACAGAAAAGTCTTTAGGAGATAACGGCCTTTAGTTGGGCCTTAGAATATAGCTACATTCAAGATGTAAGTGGGGAAACATGAGTCAATGTGGAGGTGATTTTTGGAAGGCATTTATATGAAACAATGAGATAATTATTTTGGCTAGATTATAAGCTGATGAAAGGCATGGGTGAGAAATAATACTCAAAAGACATGTCATGCCTGAAGCCATGTCATATATGCATTGAACATATAAATATCTGCTAAAAAACAAGGAAAAAGAAGGAAATCATAAATTGTGCAGCAATAGAACATTTTCAGAAATCCTAATCCATGTCACCTTCCTCTCTCCGCCGACCATAGCTGCTATTTCTACCTTTTGCCATTCCCCAGACTCAAGCAGGTGGCTTGATCTTTGTTTACAAAATCTTAAGTCTTATGTGGAATAAGGAGAGGATTTGGGAAATAGACAATGTGATTCCATCAAAGTCATAAAAGGACAAGGATTTTTCCTAGTCAGAAATAGAGGGAGGAGAGGCAGGGAGAAGAGGCATGCACAAATGACTGACAGCTGTGGCAGGAGGTCCAGAAGCTACCTGTGAGGAAGAGCCAAATGTGGCCAAACAAATAAATTAACAGTGATGGGATATCTGGACCTAAAAGAATATGATGGCTTTGAGGTTGGATATTGTGATAGGGTGATAAAAGACTCGAAGCCTAAGTGTCCTTTACCCTCTATAACCCCAAGTAACTTTGATAGAGACCTTGAATAGGGGTAGACAGAAGTATTAGGCTGGTGCAAAAGCAATTGCAGTTTTTGCCATTAGAAGTAATGTAGAAGTAATGAAAAGCAATGGCAAAAACCGCGATTACTTTTGCGCCAACCTAATACTAGTAGATGGAGTGGTAATCAAAGTCAAGAAAGACAAAGTTTCTCACATGTCTAGTATGATGGAAAGAAACTTGAACATAACATTAATCTATTAAAAATCAAGTTATAGAAAATAAAGCCATAGTTTTTAAATATGAAAATTTGTTGGCTGATTAGTGTCAGCTGTTTCAAACTATTCAGGCTGTATTTATCAGGCTAGGCTAGCCTAGGATGGGGCAAGAAAAAACAAAAAACAAAAAACAAAAAACAAATCTCAGTGCCTTAACCCAATACACATGTATCTTTCTGCCTGCTTAGAGTCTGATATGGTTCAGCAGCCCTTCTTTATCTTGTGGAAAAATGAAACACTCTAAGGTTACTATTGAGAGAAAAGAGGTAGATAGACAAAGCACACTAGTTTCTAATTGCTCCAGCCTGGAAAACACATTGTTGTCTTGCAGTAGTTAGATGGTTTTAAATTAAATAGTAGAGGGGAAGGGGCAGTGAGAAATACAGAATAGCGCATAGGTATTTGGTTGGCACCAACCATCTGTGACCCAGAGACCCCAGCAGTTGGACAAAGGAGAAATCTTGTTTCAGCTTCTGCATTGCAAATACTTCACTTCTTCGAGATAAGTGCTATTTTCCTTCCTGTGGCAGAGGGCTTTTTGAATCCATGGTTCTTGCTTTCTGGACTCTCAGAATGTTCCATGAAGTCCGTTTGTATGTTCAAAGTGATGCTTTAATTCTCCTTCCCCCTAATTTCTGCCTTTCTCCCCCATAAAAGTTACAAAACTAATGAAACAGTTAATTGTGTGACATAAAGAAAAATTCATCAATTGCATTTCAAAATTTGTGTTAAAATTGAAAATCTGGGGTTATTTAATTATTGCTGTAATAATTCAATGGCATACTGTTTTAAGACTATTTTTTGGACCAATAATTGAATTGAATTGCAGCAAATCTTTATCAGTTTGATGTCTGTAAATTTCTTCTACTAAAAAAAAGTCTTTGCAGTGATTGTACTAATATGGCATAAGGGTGGCATTTAAGATTGTCCCCTGAGGAGTAAAAAAAGAACAGACCATTTCAGACACTTTAAAACATAGGATATTCTCTTGGTGTCTGCAATTTATGCTCACACACTGCAAGCCATCCTCTGCAACCATGGACATGTGCAAAAAACAAAAATGTCATGGGTCCCTGTAAATGCTAGATTATCTCTGTCTTGAGAATTCCATCTTATTAAACTGATTTGACATTGGATTAAAACAACTCACCAAACAGTGTGTTATAACCAGAGGCAAGAGGGCATTATAGGATTAACATTTGGTCCTAAGAGAGGTTAAGTTTCCAGCTGATTTGTCAGTGACTCAATTCAATGATCTCTACTGAGGTCTTTTTTTTTTTTGAGATGGAGTCTTGCTCTGTCACCCAGGCTGGAGTGCAGTGGCGCGATCTCGGCTCACTGCAAGCTCTGCCTCCTGGGTTCAGGCCATTCTCCCGAGTAGCCTCCCGAGTAGCTGAGACTACAGGCGCCCACCACCATGCCTGGCTAATTATTTGTATTTTTAGTAGAGATGGGGTTTCCCCGTGTTAGCCAGGATGGTCTCGATCTCCTGACCTCGTTATTCGCCCACCTTGACCTCCCAAAGTGCTGGGATTACAGGCATGAGCCTCCTGCCCGCCCCCGCCTTTTTTTTTTAAATTATAACCTAGATCCTGATTCTAGCAAATACTATACGGAAAATATGTATGTATGAGTTGCATGATTTGTTGATTTTGTAGCAAAACTTTTTTCCAAAATGCAGATCTATGTAAATAAGCCTCTACATTCTGCTTTTAATGTGCTATTATTTCAGACTTAAAGTATAAAGAAAAATAAGAGATGAAAGGAGAGATAAAACAAAAAAAGAATAAATGAATAAATAAATAAATGAAAGAAAAATGAGAAAAGAAAGACTGTACATTGCCATACATTTTTTTTCTTCACTGATGATACAAGTTATTGCCTTATTCTTGATTTAAAAAAAATCTTCAGGTGGACTCTACTAAATGACTGTCATTTATCACATCAGAGAACTTGGCACATAGGTTTAGATAGTTTATTGTGTTGTATGCTGCTGATAAATTTACAGACACAGCAACTGTCACCTTCTCTCTCAAATTCATTTTCCATATGCTGAGTGGTTTTAAAAAAATATTTGGCCTGTACAAGTTTTTCCTGGCTAAATTGAGCTTGTTTGAATATTAAATGTTTTAAGAATCAGAAAGAATAAGATATTTATAAATGTACTCTGAGATATCAGCAAATTTGTTCAGATGATAAGAATCATTCTTTGACAACACAGAATTATTACACCCTTTTGTACAGCAAAGCTATTGAGGAGTTGAAGAATGGATGTTAAGTGCAGCAATGCCTAAAACTGGGATATTGGCCCAGGATTTTTATTCTTTTGCCACTTACAGATGCCAGCAAGCTTATCTGCTTTAATATTCTTCAGCATTTAATTAATCTGAAGAGTAGCATGAAAATAATTTTTTTCCAGATCAGTTTGCCATCTGACCAATAGTTTATATTACACAGTTGGGATTTCCCATTAAACAGACCTTTACCTGTTGCCTGGCTTGCTCTGACGTTGCTAAGGGTATTATTCTTTCAGCTTATGAATGATAGACTATACTTTCCTATCACTGAGGACTATACTTTTTCAATATCATTTTAGTAACTCCATTCATTTATGTGATAGGTCAGCCTTCTTTGAGATCATTTCACCAGCAGATAGGGAAAGTTAGAATTGTTCTTTTATAAAAGAATTGTATAACTTTAGGACTTTTTTTCCCATTCCATCTAATACTGTTACTTTTTGAAGAAAATAAAAGATTTTAAATAATAGTTTCCTATTTCTACTCTCTACTGGAACCCATCACAGTGTTTGAAAATATTGAATTTTGTTGTTGTTGTTATTCTGCTAATAACACTCTGAAGTTCCAGCTTGGTGGGTCAAGTGAACTCCATGAAATATGGTAAACACTGTGTGGACATCTTCCTTCATATGTAGCTGCTAAGTTATTAATATTTTACACTTTAAAAGAAAGGAAGTATTTCTTTCTGACTCTATCTTAGTTTTCAACAGGTATTTTATGATGGATTTAAGGTAGAGATATGAAAGTTACATCGCCGTAACCAATGGCTTCATTTTGGTCTCTCTTTAGTTTTTGTTATTGTATTAAGATTCTGTGGTTTGACTGTATTCTTCTAACTTCTGTATTCTTTCTTAAATATTTATTTCTGCCAAGGGCTACATTTCTCTGAATTGTGAAATTTTTGAGCCATGTTTCAACATCACTTACATATGTCAGAATCTCAAATCGGTTCATTTTCTGGACGTTCGTGGTGCTAATATGAATTTAAAAAAAGAAAAGGAAAGCAGATATAGGGAACCTACAATTGAATATTATATTCAGAGCTTTCTTTTTTTCTTTTAAATTATAATATGAATAACAAAGAAAGCATGCATTTGGCATCTGTAAATGATCACTTTATTAATCAATATTAAAAACATTTTAAACATTTCTGAATCTGATATTTTTCCAAAGTAAATTTAGAGACTTGTATCCCTTAAGTAGTTTTCCTTAAGTAGTTTCAAGTACTAAAGAATTCGGCTTTTGGAAATGTAATACATGGAAAGAACAAAGACATGGGGAGAGAAAGACTTGGTTTTAAATCTTAATTCCATAATGTATTATTTTATAGTCTGAAAACATTATCTCTTTTGAGTCTCCCAGTTTCCCAGTCCTGGTTGAGGTATAGTGATAATCATACATATTTCTCTGGGTTATTAGATGTTTAAATTAGAAAATATATAAGTTCTCAGTAATTGTTAGTTTTTCCCTCACTCTATTCCTCCTGTTTCAGATCGGTTTTATGTAATAATTGTCCATTTAATATCTTAGCTGTAGGCCAGGGGTTACAGAGGTATTCTGGTAAATGTTTAACAACTATTTCTTCAGAGAAACAAAATCCTGATTTATTTTCTTATTAGTTTCTTTGGGGGTGGCAGGAACCAACATGACCAACTAGAAGCTGTCAATATGATGTCATGAGGGAAGAGTTGGGAAGAGATGCACACAATCCCTTCTTGCAGGCTGGTAGGACAGGGCCCTAGCACACCACTAATGTTTCACATATAAAGCTGATTCCTCTATTCTTTCTCCACAGTCTTTCTATAGTTAACTAAAAAGAGGGAAAATGGAAAAGAATTAGTTCAGCAAGTGACAGCTTAAACAAAAATAATCAAGTGGAGATGTCTTGTGAGTTATTTATAGGTTCTAAATTCAAGATGGTAGAAAGAGCTGAAAATTTGGATGGTGAGTCCTGACTTCCTCCCTGCCTCTCACCCACTTCACCACTCTCACCCAGGGTTTTAATGCAGACCCTGTTTTAGGTGTTGATTATATGATTTTAAATAAAAATTATTGGTTTCTTATTACTTTATGATGTTGATAGTCTTATGAGAGATTAACAAGCAAATAAAAGCAAAAAATCACAAGTTATGGTGTGTATATGAAGCAAGTTTTACAGCTGTCATTCAAACCCTTCCCAAGAGCTACTTTCCTTCTAGAAAATATTTGGAAAGGAGAGAATTTATTTGTACTTCTTCTAGGGTAAGATATTAAGGCTTCTCCATAATCTCCTGGTGCCTTTTCACTGCCCCTGGTCTTACTGTGACAAGCTCACTTTGCTGCCAGTTACTGCCTGGAACTGCCTGGAACCTGCATTCAATCACCTTTGACAATGGAGAGGTATATGAAGATGGGCCACACCTCCTCTCCCTGAACTTCTGATCAAGATGGCCTTAAGATTTCCCTCATCTTGACTAAACTTTAAAAAGCTTTATTCCTGACTCTATTGTCTTCTGAATTCCCTTTTCTTGAAGCATTTACTTTAGAAAACTTGCAGTTATAAATTATTTCTCTGACCCTTTGAGATGTAAGTCTTCTACAACCCAGAACTTCTCAAGGACTTGAGAGCCGTCTCTTTGAAATGTAATAATCAGAAAAGATCTAAAAGATCACATCCCATTTCTGTGGGAAGGTAGGAAACTACTTTCTTTGGTAAGTGCTGATGGCCTTATCACATTAACCAACCTCATCCTAAGATTCTCCACTACTTTTCCACTAGCTCACCTTAGCTGAAAAACTCTTCTGCCTTTTATTTCAACGGAGTTGAGTTCAACCTCTTTCTTCTTACAATAGTCTTGATTGAAGTCTTCCTTGCCTGTTTAACTGGTCCAGTGCAATTTTTCTTTTACACTTGTGTATTGATTTTTCTCTGTATAAAAATACAACTGAAGAGCATTGAGTATAAATAAAGCCCAAACTTTCACAGATCAAAAGCCAACAAATATGGGAAGGAAACTGCAAAGTAGATCTTAAATAGGACTTTCTCAACAACCTACAGAAAAGGCACCTTCATAACCCCATAGAAGTGTCCACTCACAGGTATACCTCACTTCATAACCTTAATGCTTTCAGGTATACCTCACTTCATAACCTTAATGCTTTCAGGTATGCATTTCACAAAAAACAAAGACAATAGAAACAAGGGCAGCAACAACAATGAAACACTTTCCTTTCTTTATGCCTTCCCTGAGCTTCACTGTTGTTATTTTCTTTTTTATGGGAGACCTCACCCTTTGTCCTCAAAGATTGTTGTGCCTTTAGTAAGGAACCCTTCCCTTTTCCCACACCCACTGTCAGTACATTGTAGGTTTCTCCAAGTTAGAGTATTCAGTCAATAGCCCTTTGACATTCTAGGGACAGCCTGGGGAGAGAAGCACATTTGATTAAATAGTCCAGGGTAGAAGTGAGCATTCCAACACAAGTCCACTTAGAGTTTTCACCACAGCATGAGTTGTAAACATGTTTGTCTAATTATCACATATGTACAAGGTAACTGCTGGATCCTACACACAAAGACATGTCCCAACAACAAATAGTAATTCTCAGAAACATTCTAAACCCACCAGGAGGAAGAGGAATATTTTCCAAATTGCATTCATAATTTACGTGGCTATCTCTTTCACCACGAAGTCAGATCTTGGCATTAGCATTCATTTTTTTTTTCTGTCTCTGCTATGTTGTGCCCTTTTGATTGCCCAAGAATAAGAAAAGGGAATATTCTTCAGTAGAATTGCAACTTTTGCTACACAAAGACCTGTATGCCGTTTTGGCATAATATTTGTGAACTTCTGGTAATGACCATCCTCAACATCTTCTGAGGAGTGAGAAGTGGACAAAAGTGATTCTAGTTAAAATAAAACAATAAACAGTAAATAATAGGGTAAGAATTAAGCAGACACTTAGCTTTTTTCTTATTTTATTGATAAGTTATAAAATCTCTAGATTTGAATTAAGATTTGATGTTATAGCTTATTTAGTTTTACACCTTCCATAATGTCTAGTACATGACCTTAGATCTTTCAGACTTATATGAAATATCAGGGCCAGGGAATGTAATAGGAGAATGGTATTTCACTGACAACAACATTATAAGCATATCTGTTGAACACACCAGTTTTCCAAAAGTCTCAGTGAATTTTTGCATCATTATAGACTTGCTGTTATTACTATACTATAAGGAATTTGGGATTTCAAAACTGACTTTGGAGAATGAGAGGACTTATTCCCAAGAAATATATGTCTTTCTAGAATTCACTCTGTAATTTTTTTGATACCTTTGGACTTTCAGAGTAAACATTAATGGACATTGGTAAAATTGATGAAACAAGTAAGTGGATGAGTAACATTGGCATGCCTCCATTTGTTTCTACAGCTTGGGATAATTGTGATAGCAGATTTATCCAAATAATGCAGTTAATTTTTTAAATGGGACCTCAGCTCTTTATCTAATTGTGCATGTTTCAAGAGAGTAGAATTCAAGTGGCAAATTTTAGTTCTGACCACAGATGACAATATTTGGTTTTCTGTGAAATATATTCAGTTTGGGTTTAGTTATGTGTATTAGTTCATTTTCATGCTGCTGATAAAGACATACCCAAGACTGAGCAATTTACAAGAGGTTTAATAGACTTACAGTTCCACATGGCTGGAGAGGCCTCACAATCATGGCAGAAGGTGAAAGGCACATCTCACATGGTGGCAGACAAGAGAAGAGAGCTTGTGCAGGGAAACTCCCCTTTTTAAAACCATCAGATCTTGTGAGACTTTTTCACTATCATAAGAACAGCATGGGAAAGACCTGCTCCCATGATTCGATTACCTCCCACAAGGTCACTGTCACAACATGTGGGAATTCAGGATGAGATTCGAGTGGGGACACAGCCAAACCACATTATTCCACCCCAGCCCCTTTCAAATCTCATGTGCTCACATTTCAAAACCAATCACACCTTCCCAACAGTCCCCCAAAGTCTTAACTCATTTCAGCATTAAATCAAAAGCCCACAGTCCAACATCTCATCTGAGACAGGGCAAGTCCCTTCCACCTATAAGCCTGTAAAATCAAAAGCAAGTTAGTTACTTCCTAGATACAATGGAGATACAGGCATTAGGTAAATGCAGCCATTCCAAGTGGGAGACATTGGCCAAAACAAAGGAACTCCAGGACTCATGCAAGTCTGAAATCCAGCAGAGCAGGCAAATCTTAAAGCTCCAAAATGATCTCATTAGACTCCATGTCTCCTATCCAGGTAATGCTGATGCAAGAGGTGGGCTCCCATGGCCTTGGGCAGCTCTACCCCTGTAATTTTGCTGGGTATAGCCCCCCTCCTTGCTGCTTTCATGGACTAGTGTTGAGTGTCCAGAGCTTTTCCAGGCTCATGGTGCAGACTGTTGGTGGATCTACCATTCTGGGTTCTGGAGGACAGTGGTTCTCTTCTCACAGCTCCACTAGGCAGTGCTCCAGTAGGGACTCTGGATCGAGGCTCCAACCCCACATTTCCCTTCTGCACTGCCTGTTACGTGCGTCCATATGAAGAGACCACCAAACAGGCTTTGTGTGAGCAATTAAGCTTTCTAATCACCTGGGTGCAGGCAGGCTGAGTCCAAAAAGAGAGTCAGTGAAGGGAGATGGGGTGGGGCCATTTTATAGGATTTGGGTAGGTAAAGGAAAATTCCAGTCAAAGGGGGATGGTCTCTGGTGGGCAGGGGCAGCAGTCACAAGGTGCTCAGTGGGAGAGCTTCTGAGCCAGGAGAAGGAATTTCACAAGGTAATGTCATCAGTTAAGGCAGGAACCAGCCATTTTCACTTCTTTTGTGATTCTTCAGTTACTTCAGGCCATCTGGATGTATATGTGCAGGCTTGGGCTCAGAGGCCTAACACTGCCCTAGCAGAAATTCTCCATGAGGACTGTACCCCTGCAGCAAACTTCTGCCTGGGCATCCAGGCATTTCCTTACGTCCTCTGAAATCTAGGCAGAAGTTCCCAAACCCCAGTTCTTGACTTCTGTGCACTCACAGGCTCAACACCACATGGAAGCTGCCAAGGCTTGGTGCTGTACCCTCTGAAGCCAGGTCCTAAGCTCTATGTTATTTCCATACATCCTCTGGAATCTGGGCAGAGGTTCCCAAACCTCAGTTTTTTTACTTCTGTGCAACTGCAGGCTTAACACCATGTGGAAGCTGCCAAGACTTGGGGCCCCCACCCTCTGAAACAACAACCTGAGCTGTACCTTTGCCCCTTTTAGTCATGGCTGGAGTGGCTGGGATGCAGGGCACCAAGTTCCTAGACTGCACACAGCAGAGAGACACTGGACCCAGCTCACAAAACCAGTTTTTCCTCCTAAACCTCCAGGCCTGTGATGGGAGGGGCTGCCACAAAGTTCTCTGACATGCCTTGGAGATTAACATTTGGTTCCTTTTTACTTATGCAAATTTATGCAGCTGGTTTGAATTTCTCCTCAGATAATGGGATTTTATTTTCTATCGCATTGACAGGCTGCAAAATTTTCAAACATTTATGCACTGTTTCCCTTCTAAAACTGAATGCATTTAACAGCATCCAAGTCACCTCTTGAATACTTTGCTGCTTAGAAATTTCTTCCATAAGATACCCTAAATCATGTCTCTCAAGTTCAAAGTTCCACAAATCTCTAGGGCAAAGCAAAATGCCACCAGTCTCTTTGATAAAACATAACAGGAGTCACCTTTGCTCCAGTTCCCAACAAGTTCCTTATTTCCATCTGAGACCACCTCAGCCTGGATTTCATTGCCCATATAATTATCAGCATTTTGGGCAAAGCCATTCAGCAAGTCTCTAGGGAGTTCCAAACTTTCCCACATTTTTCTGTCTTCTGAGCTCTCCAATCTGTTCCAACTTCTGCCTGTTACCCAGTTCCAAAGTCACTTCCACATTTTTGGGTCTCTTTTCAGCAGCACCCCACTGTACTGGCACCAATTTACTGTATTATTCTGTTTTCATGCTGCTGATAAAGAAATACCTGAGACTTGGAAATTTACAAAAGAAAGAGGTTTAATGGACTTACAGTTCCACATGGCTAGGGAGACCTCACAATCATGGTGGAAGGCAAGGAGGAACAAGTCACATGTTACATGGATGGCAGCAGGCCAAAGGATTGTGCAGGGACATTCCCCCTTATAAAACCATCAAATCTCATGAGACTTCTTCACTATATTCATGAGAACAGCATGGGAAAGACCTGCTCTCATGATTCAATTACCTCCCACTGGGTCCCTCCTATAACACATTGGCATTCATAATGAGATTTGGGTGGGGACACAGCCAAACCATATTAACAATATTCGGTTTTCTGTCAAATATTTTCAGTTTAGGTTAGTTATCCTATTTTATGCAGGTTAATTTTAAGTCTAACTAGTTTTGTGATGGTTATGCAAAGAAAATATAACACCATCATAATCACCGCATTTTGCCTCCAGGTTAAACAACATGTCTAGAATCTTCTAAACATCTAAAAGCCTGGATTATGCCTGTAAACTGTAGTTTTATTTACTATTCTCAAGAGACTGTATAGTAAGTATTAAGAATGTTTGGGTGGAAGCAACTCAATTAATCATTTAGGACCATCTCTGGCCCTAGGATAGAGTGAAGTTATTTTATAACAGAAACAGAAGCACAGTCTTGATATAACCTGTTAGGGATTTACTAATATACTCCAGTGTAATTACCATTACCTGTGCTTGTGGTTGCTCTACTGCGATTACTTGGAAGATATCATAATCTTGGATGATACTCACTTCTGAAACATTCACTTTGAATTCCTGCTTTAGTACCTCAGTCAAAGAAAGTGTAACAATGTTCTCGGTTATTATCAATCCAGGTTAAGAGCAATAATTTTCATGATACTCTCATTTGATAATCTATTAGTGAACAATGTTATGATTTCATCTCTGTTATTTGTTAATATTATTACCTTGGTCTGAGTCTCATTTTGGTGAGTCAGAAAATGAAAGTATTGAATTAGATAATGTAGTAAAAATTATTAGTTCTTACAAATGTTTCTGCTTTTGCCCCATTCTGGAATGCAGTGATGTCTCCTTTAAGTTAGGAGTGGTACTGATTTATTTGAGTAATGACACAAAAGCTGAAGTGATCAGTATTGCTTTAGCCCATGGTATTTTCCCCCTCCACAGGGATTGTGGAAGCGCATATTGAGGTAGAGGTGCCATGAAACTGAAGGCATCTGAAATGGTAAATCATCTCATGGAGGACAGCTGCCCTGGAGGGTCATCTAGACTTTGCTTGAATGATAAATTTTCACTGTGTTAAGCAATGAAGTGCTTCTGTAGTTTGTTGCCACAGCATTACCTACACTATTCTTATTGATGTAGATGATTCCTAGAGCATCTTTCCCTCCTATGAATTTGTGAACCATGATAAAATATGCTTGTCTGAAACTTCAACAAAATCAGTAAGGAAGACTATTGACTTAAAACGCTTATACTGTATGTCAAACACATGTTATTAGAGATAGAGTTTGGAATTCTTCAGAAATAGCTCACATATACTATAAATTTTCTAATGGTATGCATATGCAGTATCTTTAAGGTGTACCAGTAGGCTTTATATCTTGAAATTATTTTACAATCTGATGTATATTTTTTTCTCTAGCAAATAGTTACTTGACTTAGAACAAACTTAAAATGGGTAAGCAGTGTTCAACAAATTTAGTATGGTCTTTGGGATTAAGTCATGCTTGAGTAATTCTTGACATGTAAATTCATAATGACAGCATTAATTTGCAGCAATGGATTTGGTTTTGGCCTTATGAAAGATGGATATAATATGGAATGGAGACGGTCATTAGCTCCATGGTGGAAATGAAGTGTCAGGTGTCTGCTATATTGCCCATCAATAGTTCAGGGTTGCCAGCTTTTCAGGCCTGGTCATATTTCATTCAAAATAGATTTGGAAGAATATGATTTAATTCAGGCTGTTATTGTGTTATTAAATTATTCTTGGAGGATATTTAAACACTTATTGAGGTTTTAATCTTATGTTTAAAAGCACTACACTTTGATCCATGGATTTTTAAAATATGACATATATTTCATTTTTGCAATAAGGTGTTCATGTTTACAGTTTTTGAGCTGAAATCTTCCTGACAAAAGTGGGAAATATCAATATTTAAGTATATTGATCTATTTCATATTTTTTGTAATATGAGAATTTTTTTTTCTTTTCTTTTTTGAGGTATTTGTGGACTATACATCTCGATGCTTCTCTCCAAAAAATGTAGTCAAATAAATTCAGAATATATATGAAAATTCTGGAAGTACAAATCTTTCATAATAAGATACTTTGTTTTGGCTGGGCATGGTGGTTCACACCTGTAATTCCAGCATTTTGGAAGGCCGAGGCAGGTGGATCACCTGAGGTTGGTAGTTTGAGACCAGCCTGACCAACACGGAGAAACCCCATCTCTACTAAAAAAAAATATATAAAATTAGCCAGGCATGGTGGCGCATGCCTGTAATCCCAACTACTCGGGAGGCTGAGGCAGGAGAATCGCTTGAACCCAGGAGGTGGAGGTTGCGGTGAGCTGAGATTGTGCAATTGCACTCCAACCTGGGCAACAAGAGCAAAACACCATCTCAAAAAAAGAAAGAAAGAAAAAGAGAGAGATACTTTGTTTTGCTCAGATGCTATTTTGCCTCAATGAAAATGAAATTGATTATGCCAAAGTTAGTAAGAAGAAATATAAAGAAATATAAGTAATCTTAATTCTATCCCACTCTCTGCTGTCTTCGTTTTCCTTCATAATCATTCGTTGGATAATTGTTAATGCCAAGTTACTATTAATTTTATATATGTGGAAATCATAACACTAAGCTTCAAATGTTTATTGAATGCTTATTCAGCTCTATAAGTATCTGCCTGATTTTTATTATCCTAATTATTACTGTTGTATGGCATTTTTTTCTTATCAAATGCCAATTGTGTCATTCTTATTTGCTTAATAATTCTTTTTTTCCCCACTGTTTTCCAATGTTCCCTCTATTGTTCTTAAAGTTCTCATTTATGCTTACATTTAAAGCTGAGTAACTTTTTAATCACTTTCCAGTTTATCAGTTCATTGATTAAGAAATTGAGAGTTAGAAATGATTGAATACTTTTTCCAAGCTCATAGTTTCAAGTAAATTAAGAAGTACTAACAAACAGAGTCAGAAATTAAATGATCCTTAAGTGTCTTCTTACAAACATCCATGCAAAAAGAAAAAAATAAATACAAGGTTGTAAGGTAGTTGCTACTCGCTTGTTGGACATAAATGGAAAGGTCAGAGAACCATGGAGAGAGCAATTAGAAGTTGGACTGTTGTGAAGCAAATTCCTGAAGGAAAAACACCTTCATTCCTTTCAAGTAAAGCAGGTAGTTGCAACTCTTCCACCAGCAAAGACTAGGGTTGGAGAGGGAGATAAACTCACACTGGTTGTCTCTATTTTGTTCATCACAGTGAACAGAATAATGAGAGTAGGATAGCTTTGGCTTTAGCCAAGAATGCAGGCTGGGAATTTCTTGTAAAAAAGTTAAATATTTAATGAAAAAGGAATTGAGAATTGAGTACAAGCCATGGGTTAAAGGTTGATAAAGTCTCAAATCAACTTTATTTGCTTGGCATGTTTCACAGTCCCCTTGTGCTCAGAAGGGGACCATCTAGAGCCAATTGTCAATGTACAATGTGTGCAGTGTGTCACACACTGAGCTAATGGTACTGGTTGGGCTAGAAGTAATTGGCCTGTTATAAATTACAGGACAAGCTTGTGATTTGTCATTCTAGGAGGAGAAGCCTGTGAGAATCGTGCCAGGTGCACACCATAGATCAGTGTCAATATTCATGATTACACCTGTGAGTAAACCTATTTCATTTTTCTGTACATCCAATAAATTGTATATCTAGACAGAAGATGTATCCACTATTAGGTAATGATAGCTGGTACAGAAGTAATTTTTCTCTATATTTTTTCCAGTGATGCTTGCTACCTTTCCAGTAATGCAAATTGAAAAAATGTTGGAAGAATACATTTAATATACTGTATGTTGCTTTATTCAAATATCATCATGTTTTAGATTAGTAGAGAAAATGAACAGAATAATATTATGAGATGAAAAAGCAAATGAGACTTATTCCTGTCCTTTTCTTTGTCATCTTTAAGAGATTTATGCCCCAGTAGTTTGAGATTTTTTTTTCTGTATCTGAAACCATCTGCTGCCACTTTTTCATTTCAGGTTGCTGCTTCATTTTATATTTTGAGAGGCAATAAACTCAGTCATCTACTCCTATGAGCCTTATTTCACTATCTATACTGTAGAAGAGCTATCTTTTAGATGGGTTCAAGCAATTTGGGGGCCCAGAAAATATTTTCTATCTTTTTATGCTTTCCATTTTGTAGTCCATATTTATTGTCCAGTGCATTTATCTCCTTCAACTAATTATTGTATCTGGAAACAAGTAAGATATCTATTTTACTATTGCATATAGCTCAAGGGACCTACATAAAGTAATTTAGTAGATTACATTGTTGTCATCATTCACTAGTTCTTCAATTTAAAATGACCTGAATACTATATTCCCCCCTTATCTGCGGGGAAATGTTCCAAGACCATTAGTAGATGCCTGAAACCACGTATAATACTAAACCACGTATACACACACACACACACACACACACACACGCAGACATTATGCTTGTTCCTATACATACATACCTATGATTAAGGTCAAATTTAGAAATTTGACACAGTTAAAGATGAACAATAATAATGAATAAAATAGGACAGTTGTAATATACTGTAATAAAAGTTATGTGAATATAATCTCTTTCAAAATATCTTCTTGTACTGTATTGACCTATGGGCATTTTCAGACCTATTTACCGCAAGCAACTGAAACTACAGAAAGAAAAACTGTGGATGAGGAGTGGCTACTGTAATTTGAGATAAGGTATGTGATATGGTTTGGCTGTGTCCCCACCCAAATCTCATCTTGAATTGTACTCCCATAATTCCCATGTGTTGTGGGAGGGACCCAGTGGAGATAATTGAATCATGGGGGAGGTTCCCCCATACTGTTCTCATGGTAGTGAATAAGTGTCATGAGATCTGATAGTTTTTATAAGGGGCTTCCCCTTTTGCTCTCATTCTCTCTAGCCTGCTGCCATGTAAGATGTACCTTTCGCCTTCCACCATGATTGTGAGGCCTCCCCAGCCACGTGGAACTTTGAGTCCAGTAAACCTCTCTTTCTTTATAAATTACCCAGTCTTGGATTTATCTTTATCAGCAGCATAACAGACTAATATAGTATGCATTTTCTAAATACCACCCAAGGGGGATTCATTATTGCATGTGTCCCATTATACATGGGGGCATTTATAATATGGGTACATAGTATGAAGTTTGATCATGTATTATTTAAATTAGATTATTAGAAATTTTTTTAATCCATCAGGTGACTTAAAAAAACTGTGAACACTGTCTTTGGAGTTTATCCCCGCAAGATAAATTTCTATGGCAATCTATTCAAAAATAATAGAAAAGGAAAATATTATATTCCTTTGGGATATACTGATATTTTTCTTCAGGTCTCAAACGTGGATTCATGTATGTAAAAATAGTCATTGTTAATTACTACTGGTGTGATTTATAGAGTTTGTCCAGCCTGAGCTAGCAAAGAAAGATTCTTTTTTCTCATCTTGTAAATGAAGCTGGTTGTTAGGGACAAGGATACAATGAGAAACCATGGCGAATCATAAAGGAAATGATATAGGTTGGTGCAAACGTAATTGTAATGTTTACAATTACTTTTAATTGAGAAAACCGCAACTACGTTTGCACCAACCTTTATATTATCTCAGTCATGCGGAGTTGAGGCCTTAAGTTTTGTTCACTTCTACCATTCACTGTCCTTCTCCTCATCCCTACATCTAATAGGATACTAAGGTCTCTGGAGTCTTCAGCATTTCCATTGCTATCATCTTTGGGCCCAAGTTTTTGTTTCATTCTTACATAGTCATGGTAGGAGTACCCTCTTAATGGCCTGCCAGCTCCAGGCGTGTTCTTTTCAAGCTCATCCTGGTTTCCCATTCTCTATCATATAAAATCCCAGCTCTCTAATTTGGCCTTATTCTAGATCATTCCCAGTAATCTTGCACTATTATTTTTCCTCATTGTTCCCATGTTTAGGCCTATGCTCTGAAATGTTCCAGCCCTATATCTCACCATTTAAGGTATACTTTTTCAAAAGTCAACTGATGAAACACCTCCTCTGAAAGCTTTCTGATCACTCTAGCAAGAAAATAACTTCTTTCTCTGAACTCCTGAACCTTTGTACTATTTGATGCTATTAACATTTAGTGATGAATTTTGAGTGTCTTGAGTTCATGGACTATGCTACATATCTTTTTATTCCTTACAATGTCTAATACATTGTTCTAAACATAGTATGCATTTAGTAGATAAGGTTAAAGTATGAATTAACATTCATCTGATTTAAGATCAGTTTTGTGTTTCTACGAATGCAACTTTAATTGTTTATTTAATCCAGTGCTTTTCTCCTTTTCTCCTTGGTCACCTTTCTAAGGAACCTTTTTGGATTTTTTTTCCTAGTTGTCAATTAATGAAATAATATCACACAAATATTGTATTTATGTTTATATATACCTGTGTTTTAGGCATAAAAAGCAGCATTGTTTTCATCTATCAATAACCAACATTTGACCTTTTAGAAGCAATGCTGCTTTCTTTGAGAATGTAAGGTTTAGTTTTTTCACTGAAAGCAGTTAGCATTTGCAAGCAGAAAATCTTGCTTAAGTTATAATGCTACAGAAGAATGATGGAATTTAAACATGTGGAAGAAGGGAGAGAAGGAGCAATTGTTTATTCACCATCCACAGGTTTGCTGAACTTCATGCCATGTGTTTTGCATACATTATTTTATTGACTCTCCTAAAAATCCTACAAAGTAAATAACACTATTCTGCTCAGCTTGCCACAAATTATCCATTTTCTCTTAAAATTCCTGTCTCTGTTAATATTCACTAAATACTATTTTTTCTTTTTGAAATTTCTTTGCATCATCAATAGTAGTGATTTCATCTGCTAGTGTACCTTAGGTAGTACAGCATCAGCAAGGATTCTTCCTCCTTTAAACTACAGACACTACTTGTTTATCTGAATTATATTTATGGGATTCAAGTAAGAATTTTTGTGAGAAAAAGTGAGTTCTACTTTTTAAACAAATTCTGAAAACTGCTCTTCTGTTATAATTCTCTTGCATTCAATTTTATAGATGACAACCTGTCTCTGAGAAGTTAGCTCTCTTACTCTGGTCACATATTAATTTAGTTGTACAAATGGAAGTAGATTTCAACTTTTTCTTATCCAGTGGACAAATTAATTCCCTAATAAAGAAAGTTCAGATTTGCTCTAAGGTATGTTGCTAGCTCTATTTAGGTCTTATATTAATTCTTCATTAACTGTATTATGTCTATACATTTTGACTATAAAAAACTATTCACCTTATAGTATATAGTCTTTTGATTACTAAGATTCAGTACTTACTCTAAACTGAAATATATTTCATGATTCACTATGGTGCAAAATTGGTTTTACTTATCAAAAGAAAGTCACCCAGTTAATGAAAATGTTTTGAACAGTACATTAAGTAAATGAACAATCATTTGGATATTTTTACTACTCACTAGTATTTATAAAAATTCCATTGATAAAATTAAGTGGTGCTGAATGAAAATAATTTTTAGTTATATTTTTTAGAATGTGTGTATTTTGGTGAATGTGTGTTTTAGGCATAGTGTCTTAAAAGATTATTATTTTATATTTGCTAGGATCTGGCTTTCATCTGAACTGGTTTCTTTCTGTTTTCAAAGGCCATGTAGAATGAAAGTGTGACTCAGTAATATTTAAACTTTTATTGTTATGAAATCTATAATTAGTATGAGGTGTACATTCAAAATAGTATGTCAGACTCATTTTTGATGACAAATTTAACAATCCGAAGAATAAGATTAATGAGTTGAATAAATTGATGGCTTAGTAGAAGACTGAATAAAAATGGATTTTCTTGGTTCATTTTTGTGTTGCCTCTTTACTTCTCCATCTACCCAGATCCCCGCCATGTCACATCTCTGAGTGCTGGGAAGAGGAAATTATTTATTCTCTCTGAAGGCGCGTATATCTTTCTTCCTTATTCTATAGTTGTCTGTGTGCTTGTTTTATCTCCCCTACAAAAATATAAGCCATCAACAAATGGAGCCTGCAACTTTTCTAAAATGAACAGAGCTTCATGTTTCTATTACTTATTTTTCTCATAGCTATGGCATTTGGCCCAAGATTTGATGAATTAATGGAGGTGGTTTCCTTCAGTTTTAGGCTTTCTATTGCTTGAAGAATAGAAAATGGCACTTGCCACCTTCCCCATTTTTCTCTAACTAGTTAGTTTGAGAGACTGAAAGGTTGCCATTTTAGCATAATAGCTGCCAGTGCTGCTAAGAAGGGTACCAATTAATTCTTATTGCAGTGGCAACTTTTAGGATGTTGACTCTTCTTTATTAGGATTATAACCAGCAATTTAATACACATAGATCACTATATACATGTCAAATAACAGCAACTTCCAATCAATTTCTACCTCGATTGGATTCAACCTGAGACCTAGAGTTGAGTATCAGTCCCTTGAGTCATCACTTCCTCAAGAAAATAATGTTTATTTTCTTTCTAAATCAGGCATTTATGATTGCTTTTAATACCACCTCAGTGTCACCAGGTTTGGGAAGTGAACTTTCATGTACAAATGTTCATTTTAATCTTATAAAGTTATAGTGATGTGTTTAAGGCATATAATGTATATTTTCTTTCACAGAACATATCTTGATAGATAGAAAGGGACATTCTTTATAGTATAATGTGCAATGAAAATATTTCATGGTCAAGTAAAACTATGAGTCAGTGTCAAACTGAATATTTTAAAGTGCTAAAAATAGAATCAAACTTTTTCACAATGAGACACATCTCTTTAGGAGATCTCTTTCAGTAATTATTTTAAATCAGGAAATTTGACTAGAATATAGAGAGTGATATTGAGCAAAAATGAACAATCGTAGTAGCAATTAAATATTTGACTCTATATTGAAAGTAGGGTGGAACATAAAGTTATAGTTTTGCTAATGAGATTACATTTTATAACAAAAAAGCTGCCATTTTTCTAACTTTATACAATATATCATAATAAAAATTTCTAATATTTGTTATATATCTGTAAGTGTCTTTACGGTGTTTTTTTAAAGCACTGTTTTAAGAAGAAGGTACCATGTATGTCTAGTTATAGGACATTTATTCAAAACATGGATAATTCCTACATGACTTTTTCACTGGAATGACATGTGATTCCAGTGTTTATCTGTCTCTACTAGGAGTCAAAACTATCATCACTCAAACCAGAATCTACAGTCCATCCCAAAAGAGAGTAGGAGGATTACAGAGAAAGAAAACCAAGCAATAGGATGTCTGAAAAGGCAGCCCTTGCTAAATTCTGAGACAGAGGTACTCTCTGAAGGGAACCACAACTTTAGGGTAAATTTACTGGACTCACAGCTATAAACTCAGTTGATCCTATTGAAAAAAGATAAAGTCTTTCATATTGAAAAATGATAAATTTTATAAGCAAACATACTATTAACAAAGACCAAACCTACATTTGATTGCTGTACCTGAAAGTGATGGGGAGAATGGAACCAAGTTGGAAAACACTCTTTAGGATATCATCGAGGAGAACTTCCCCAACCTAGCAAGGCAGGCCAACATTCAAATTCAGGAAATACAGAGAACACCACAAAGACACTTCTCGAGAAGAGCAACCCCAAGACACATAATCATCATATTCATCAATGTTGAAATGAAGGAAAAAATGTTAAGGGCAACCAGAGAGAAAGGTCAGGTTATCCACGAAGGGAAGCCCATCAGACTAACAGCAGATATCTCAGCAGAAACCCTACAAGCAAGAAGAGAATGAGGGCCAATACTCAACATTCTTAAAGAAAAGAATTTTCAACCCAGAATTTCATATCCAGCCAAACTAAGTTTCATAAGCGAAGGAGAAATAAAATCCTTTACAGACAAGCAAATGCTGGGAGATTTTGCCACCAGCAGGCCTAACTTATAAGAGCTCCTGAAGGAAGCACTAAATATGGAAAGGAAAAAATGGTACCAGCCACTGCAAAAACAAACCAAATTGTAAAGACCATCGACACTATGAAGAAACTGCATCAACTAACAAGCAAAATTATCAGCTAGTATCTTAATGACAGGATCAAATCCACACATAGCAATATTAACCTTAAATGTAAATGGGCTAAATGCCCCAATTAAAAGACACAGACTTGTAAATTGGATAGAGTCAACACCCATCAGTGTACCGTATTCAGGAGGAATGGATAAATTCCTGGACATATACACCCTCCCAAGACTAAACCAGGAAGAAGTCGAATCCCTGAGTAGACCAATAACAACTTCTGAGATTGAGTCAGTAATTAATAGCCTACCAACCAAAAAAAGTCCAGGACAAGATGGATTCATAGCCAAATTCTACCAGAGGTACAAAGAGGAGCTGGTACCATTCCTTCTGAAACTATTCCAAACAATAGAAAAAGAAGGAATCCTCCCTAACTCATTTTATGAGGCCAGCATCTTCCTGATACCAAAACCTGGCAGAGAAACAACAAAAAAAGAAAATGTCAGGCCAATATCCCGGATGAACATTGATGCGAAAATCCTCAGTAAAATAATGGCAAACTGAATCCAACAGCACATCAAAAAGCTCATCCACCATAATCAAGTCAGCTTCATCCCTGGGATGCAAGTCTGGTTCAATATATGCAAATCAAAGGATTATAAATCATTCTACTATAAAGACACATTCACACGTATGTTTATTGCAGCACTATTCAGAATAGCAAAGACTTGGAACCAATCCAAATGCCCATTAATGATAGACTGGATTAAAAAAATGTGGCACATATACACCATGGAATACTATGCAGCCATAAAAAAGGATGAGTTCATGTCCTTTTTAGGGACATGTATGAAGGTGGAAACCATCATTCTCAGCACACTAACACAAGAACAGAAAACCAAACACTACATGTTCTCACTCGTAAGTGGGAGTTGAACAATTAGAACACATGGACACAGGGAGGGGAACGTCACACAGCGGGGCCTGTAGGAAGGTAGGGAGCTAGGGGAGGGATAGCATTAGGAGAAATACCTAATGTAGATGACAAGTTGATGAGTGCAGCAAACTACCATGGCATGTGTATACCTTTGTAACAACCCTGCACGTTCTGCACCTGTATCCCAGAACTTTAAGTATAATAATAATAATAATAATAATAATAATAAAAAGGACCTAGAACTATATTTGTGGTAGACCTTAGTTGTCTTCTAATAACAAGGCCTGATTTAAGCTGCAGTCTTCTCAAAACACTAGATTCCCTTGGAAATAAGATGCCTTAAGTATCAATAGGATTGCAGAGGTTAAATATATTAACATGTCCTAATCTGTTTGATGCATTTACTGTGATCTCAATTAAGACACAACTAGTTTTATTGCTGTTGTTATTGTTGTTTGTTTGTTTTTACTGGGACACTTGAAAAAAATGACACAATATTTACAGTAAAAGAACACACGGAAAATCTTGAGACAGAATCATGTATTTCCCCTACTAGATATTTAACATAATTTAAAGATATAAGAATTAAAATAATGTGGTACTATTATATAGTCAGTAGATGATAGTAAGAAGAGAGTAAATAAAACCAAGCATATTTGTGAATATTATATAATAGAGGTGATAATTCAAATCAAGGGGAAAATGAATTATTCAATAAATATTATTGAGACAAATGGCCCCATAACCACTAGAGGGAAAAGAAAAGAGAAAAGCAAAACTGACTAATAGGGGGCTGGGGGAAATTCAGCTCTTTACCTTCTTCTTTACCTCCAAAATTTCAATATTAAATGAAGGTTAACTCCAAAAATAAAATCAGAAAAACACAAGAAGAGAGCATAAATGGCTGTGTTTAGTCCTGAGTCCAGGATGAGACAACAATGGTATATAATTCACAGTCTAAACTTTAAAAGTATTTGATAACATATAAATTATATCAGTTCGTTTTAACACTGCTGATAAAGACATACCGGAAACCAGAAGGAAAAAGAGGCTTAATGGACTTAACAGTTCCACGTGGCTGGGGAGACCTCACATTCACGGTGGAAGGCAAGGAGGAGCAAGTCATGTCTTATATGGATGGCAGCAGGCAAAGAGAGAGCTTGGGCAGGAAAATTCCTTATAAACCATCAGGTCTTGTGAGACATACTCACTATCATGAGAACAGCACAGGAAAGACCTGCCCCCATGATTCAGTTATCTTCCACTGGGTACCTCCCACAACATGGTGGAATTATGGGAGCTACAAGATGAGATTTGGGTGGGGACACAGAGCCAAACCATATCATTCTGCCCCAGGCCCCTCCGAAATCTCATGTCCTCACATTTCAAAACCAATCATGCCTTCCCAACAATCCTCCAAAGTGTGACATTCAACACTAACTCAACACTAATTTCAACATTAACTCAAAAGTCCACAGTCCAACATCTCATCTGAGACAAGGCAAGTCCCTTCTGCCTATGAGCCTGTAAAATCAAAAGCAAGTTAGTTACTTCCTAGATACAATGAGGGCACAGGCATTGGGTAAGTACAGCTGTTCCAAATGAGAGACATTGGCCAAAACAAAGGAACTCCAGGCCCCATGCAAGTCCTATATCCAGCAGGGCAGTCAAATTTTAAAGCTCCAAAATGATCTCCTTTGACTTCATGTCTCACATCCAGGTCATGCTGATGCAGGAGGTGGGTTCCCATGGTCTTGGGCAGCTCTGCTCCTGTGGCTTTGGAGGGTACAGCCTCCCTCCCAGCTGCCTGCATGAGCTGGTATTGAGCATCTGTGGCTTTTCCAGGTGTACAGTGTAAGCTGTTTAGTGGATCTACCATTCTGGGGTCTGCAGGACAGTGGCCCTCTTCTCACAACTCCACTAGGCAGTGTCCCAGTAGGGGCTCTGTGTGGGGGATCCACCCCACATTTTCCTTCCACATTGCCCTAGCAGAGGTCCTTCATGAGGGCCCTGCCCCTGCAGCAAACTTCGGCCTGGGCATCCGGGCATTTCATACATCCTCTGAAATCTAGGCAGAGGTTCTCAACCCCCAGTTCTCGACTTCTGTGCACTCACAGGCTCAACACTACGTGGAAGCTGCCCAGGCTTGGTGCTTGTACCCTCCAAAGCCATGGCCTGAGCTCTACGTTGGCCCCTTTCAGGCATGGCTGGAGTAGCTGGGATGCAGGGCATCAAGTCCTTAGGCTGCACACAGCATGGGGACCCTGGGCCTGGCCCACAAAGACACTTTTTTTCTCCTAGGCCTTTGGGACTGTGATGGGAGGGTCTACTGAGAAGACCACTGACATGCCCTGGAGACATTTTCCCCATTGTCTTGGGGATTAACATTCTGCTCCTTGTTACTTTGCACATTTGTGCAGCCAGCTTGAATTTCTCCTCAAGAGAATGGGATTTTCTTTTCTATTGCATTGTGAGGCTGCAAATTTTCTGAACTTTTGTGCACTGCTTCCCTTATAAAACTGAATGCCTTTAACAACACCCAAGTCACCTCTTGAGTGCTTTGTTACTTAGAAATTTCTTCTTCCAGATACACTAAATCATCTCTCTCATCTCTCTCAAGTTCAAAGTTCTACAAATCTCTAGGGCAGGGGGAAAATGCCATCAGTCTCTTTGCTAAAATATAACAAGAGTTACCTTTGCTCCAGTTCCCAACAAGTTCCTCATTTCCATCTGAGACCACCTCAGCCTGGACTTTACTGTCCATATAATTATCAGTATTTTGGGCAAAGCCATTCAACAATTCTCTAGGAAGTTCCAAACTTTCCCACATTTTCCTATCTTCTTCTGAGCCCTCCAAACTATTCCAACCTTTCCTGTTACCCAATTCCAAAGTTGCTTCCACATTTTTGGGTATCTTTTCAGCAGTGTCCCACTCTACTGGTACCAATTTACTGCATTAGTCAGTTTTCACACTGCTGGTAAAGACATACCCAAGACCGGGAAGAAAAAGAAGTTTAATGGACTTAAAGTTCCACGTGGCTGGGGAGGTTTCACAATCCTGGTAGAAGGCAAGGAGGAGCAAGTCACATCTTACATGGATGGCAGCAGGCAAAGAGAGAGCTTGTGCATGAAAACTCCTTCTCATAAAATTACCAGGTCTCATGAGACTTATTCACTATCACAAGAACAGCACAGGAAAGACCTGCTCCAATGATTCAATTATCTCCCACCAATTCTCTCCCAGAACAGGTGGGAATTATGGAAGCTACAAGATAAGATTTGTATGGGGACACAGAGCCAAACCATATAATAAATTAAAACCTTAATTAAACAATGAAAGAAGACAAAATTTAAAGAACAAATTGGAAAAATATTCATGAATCAAAATATTTCTTACAATAAGAACTCTTAGCCATCAATAAGAAAATAGCAAATTTAATTGAATAAAAATATCAACAATCAATTTAGAAAAGTAAAAGCAGTCATACAATAATACGTGTGGTCTCATATGGCATTATTCAAATAAAATATTCTTACCACCAGTTTCTTTCAAGAAAAGATAAAATTTTGTGTAAAGCTTCTTGTTTTTAAAATATTGACTAAATTACAAAAAAAAGTTGGCCAAAAAAAATTAAAGAAAAGGCAACTCTCTGGGCCATGACTTTGTAAGCATGATTGAAAAAATTTAAGGATGACTAGCTCCTTTATCAGACATCTAAGGATGTCTTCTAGGCAGCACCGAACAAGCTCTGCAGAGTTTGGGAAGGCATACTTTGTGAGGATGACAGTTACTTTTCATGATTTACTTTCTTGAGACCACTATTAAATAGTACAATGGAATTGTTCTTCCATTAGTAGAATTTTCTGCAAAGTTTGAGATTACAACATTTGACATGGTGAATGAGTAGAATTTTGGTAAATAATAAAAGTAATTAAATTTCTTACTATTCCAATGTCTACACAATATATAGTTACTTTTCAGGAGAAAAATACAAAGATGTACTGGTATTGTTTTTATCAGCTGTATTGAAATATAGTTTGCAAACAATAAAATTCACTCTTTTTAAAAGTATACTCCAAATTTAAAAAAATATATGTATTCTTGTGTCACAAAAAAGTATGCATAACATTTCCATCACCCTAAAAGTTCCTTCCTGTCCTTTTACAGTTAATCTTCTCTTGCAGCCCCTAACTCTAACAATCACTGATTTGCATTCTGTTACTATTGTTTTGCCTTATTTTGATTATATAAATGGAATCATGAACTATGTGTTCATCTGTCTACATTCTTTCCCTTATTATTTTGAGCATCATCCATGTTTATACTGTATTTCAATAGTATGATTGAAGACTATATGCCATTGTATGATTACATGATAATTTGTTAATTCATCAGATAATGAGCATTTGGGTTGTTTCTGGTTTTTGGCTATTAAGAATAAAACAACTGCAAAAGACTGCACATAGGTCTTTTTGTGGAAATATGTTCATTTCTCTTCGGTAAATATCTAGGAATGAAATTGCTAAGCTATTGGTCACTTGATTGAATGTTTAACTGTATAAGGAAATGGAATAGTTTTTAACATAAATATACAATTTTGCATTCCTGTCTGAAATGTATGAGAGTTTGAGTTGCTCCACATCCTCATCAATACTTGATTTTATCTGTCTTTTTAACTTTAGCCATTTCAGTGGTGTAAAGTGCAATTCCACTGTGCTTTTAGTTTGCATTTCCTTAATGTTTAGTGATAATGAACACCTTTTCTTGTTCTTATTTGCCATAAATATCTCTTCTTGAGTTAAGTGTCTGTTTCAATCTTTCACTTATTTGTTAATATTTGGGTTTATTACTTTTTAATTATTCATTTCTGAGAACCTTTTATATATTCTGGATACAAGTTATCAGGTATATGTTTTACAAATATTTTCTCCCAATTGGTATCATTTTGAGTTTCTTTAACAGTGCCTCTCAGAGAGCAAAATACTTTACTTTTGACAAAGATCTTTTATCACTTTTAATTTTTTAAATTATATATATATATATATACTTTTTTGAAACAGAGTTTAGCTCTTGTTGCCCAGGCTGGAGTTCAATGGCACGATCTTGGCTCACTGCAAACTCTGCCTCCCAGGTTCAAGCAATTCTCCTGCCTCAGCTTCCTGAGTAGCTGGGATTACAGGCATGCACCACCACGCCTGGCTAATTTTGTATTTTTATTAGAGACGGGGTTTCTCCATGTTGGCCAGGCTGGTTTCTAACTTCTGACCTCAGGTAATCCACCCGCCTCATTCTCCCAAAGTGCTGGTATTACAGGCATGAGCCACCCTGCCCTGCAGATCTTTTATCACTTTTAAATAAACGTTTTAATGGTTTATATATATTGCAGAAGTGGAAAGGTGGTGATTTTTTTCTTCCCCATCTTAAGGGTCACAGGCAATACTACTATAACAGAAGACAGGTTAACAAGGGAAAAGCCAACAAATTTATTAATGTGCGTGAGCCTGGGATCCATTCAAAAAATACAAATAGTCAAAGAAAGACCAGATGGTTGAGGTTTAAAAACCCTCTTAATGGGGGAAGGAAGTAGGGATGTGGAAGTAAATTATTTTTAGTGGAAATGGATGATCCCAGGGAACGATGGTCTGGGATGAAGTTTCTCTGAGCTCTGGGGAGATGGTGGTAAGGTGAGGGGTGGAAGTTTACTGTGAACAAAGATTATTTTATCATACAGATAAAATGCCCCAGGTAACCTCCTGGAGCTGTTCTCAAAAGAATAGATAAAAATTTGTTGGGGCTTGGTGAAGTCCTCCAGTCTCTTCTTGAGTGGCTAATCTTTCCTGTTTATTTGATGAGATTCCAGGGATGAGGGGTTAAGACATTTGCATTCGTTCTGAAAAGAAATTTTCTGCCATGCATGGTGGCTCATGACTGTAATCCCAGCAGTTTGGAAAGCCACAGGACTGCTTAAGTCCAGGAGTTTGAAACCAGCTTAGGTAACATAGCTACATCCCTTCACTACAAAAATTAAAGATAAAAAAATAGCATGGTGTAGTGGGGTGCCCCTGTAGTCCCAGGTTCCTGGAAGACTGAGGTGGTATGATTGCTTGAACCCAGGAATTTGGGGCTGCATTGAGCTATGATTACAACACTGCACTCCAGTCTGGGCAACAGCACAAGACCCTGCCTGTCAAAAAAAAAAAAAGAAGAAGAAGAAGAAAGAAAGAAAAAAAGAAGAAAGAGAAAGAAAGAGAGAAAGAAAGAAAAAGGAAGAAAGAAAGAGAGAAAGAGAAAGAAAGAGAGGAAGGAAGGAAGGAAGGAAGGAAAGAGGAAGGAAGGAAAGAGGAAGGAAGGAAGGAAAGAGGAAGGAAGGAAGGAAAAAGAAGGAAGGAAGGAAGGAGGGAGGGAGGGAAGGAAGGGAGGATTGTCTTAGTCAAATAAGGAAATTTCAGAGAGAGTCACTCCCAGAGCTTCAGGAAAGAAAGAATGTCTCAGAAACAGGGAGGTGGGAGAGGGTCAGAGGGAGACCTTGAAGCTGCTTCTTTCGTTCGGTATGCCAAAATGTCATATTTTGGGGTGTTTTTTGAGCCCAACATTATACATACAAATGCATATATGTGTGTGTGTGTGTGTGTGTCTGTGTGTCTGTGTCTGTGTATATGTGTATAAGTTTATATCCAGTATGGTAAAATAACGGATGAAGAAAAATAGTAATTGTTATCTCAGATTTAATATTATTATATTTAATAATATTTAATATTATTATTCTTTGTGAAAACTTTCTCAATTGTAAGCATATTTTATATTTGCCTAAAAAGGTGTTTTTTTTTTTTATTTTTCTTGAGACGGAGTCTCGCTCTGTCGCCCAGGCTGGAGTGCAGTGGCGCGATCTCGGCTCACTGCAAGCGCCGCCTCCCGGGTTCACGCTGTTCTCCTGCCTCAGCCTCCCGAGTAGCTGGGACTACTGGCACCCGCCACCAGGCCCGGCTAATTTTTTGTATTTTTAGTAGAGACGGGGTTTCACCATGTTAGCCAGGATGGTCTCGATCTCCTGACCTCGTGATCCGCCCACCTCGGCCTCCCAAAGTGCTGGTATTACAGGCGTGAGCCACTGTGCCCAGCCAAAACGTATTTTTATGAAGATACTGACTTAAGTTGAAAGGCCTCTTCTGAAAATGGACAGTGTATACCACTTCACACCATTTCTCTAAAGAAAATATATAAATGGCTAGTAAGTACATGGAAAGATGCTCAACATCACTAATCATCAGAAAAGTGGAAACGGGTGGATCACCTGGGGTCAGGAGTTCAAGAGCAGCCTGGCTAACATGATGAAACCCCATCTCTACTAAAAATACAAAAAATTAGCCAGACTTTGTGGCACATGCCTGTAATCCTAGCTACTTGGGAGGCTGAGGCAGGAGAATCTCTTGAACCCAGGAGGCGGAGGTTTCAGTGAGCCGAGATTGCACTGCTGCACTCCAGCCCAGGCGACAGAGTGAGACTCCATTTCCATAAAAAAAAAAAAAAAAACGAAAGAAAAGTGGAAATTACATTTACTTCTTTTCATCAAGTAAGATAGCTATTATTAAGAAAACGAAAGGGAAATAACTTTTTGAGAGGATGTGGTGAAATTAGAATTGTGTCTTGCTGGTAGGAGCATAAAATGGTACAGCCACTATAGAAGCAGTAATACAGTTCTTGGAAAAAAATAATAATAGAATTACCATATGATAAGCAATTATACATCCGGATATATACCCCCCAAAATGAAAGTAGAGATTCAAACAGGTATTTTTACATTCATGCTCACAGAAGTCTTACTCACAGTAGCTAAAACATGGAAGCAATCAAGTATCAATTAACAGATGAAAGGTATATACTAAAGTAGAATATGACTGAGCCTTTAAAAAAGGAATGAAATTTTTAAATATACTGTAAGAGGGATGGCCCTAGAAAACATATGCTTACGCAAGTAAGCCAGACACTAAAGGAAAAATATTGTATAATTCTACTCAAATAAGGTACATAGAATAGGCAAAATCATAGAGACAGAAAGTACAAGAGAAGTTACTAGGGGGAGTGGGGAGGAGTGAGGTTATTGCTTCATGGGTAGGGAGTTAACTGTTGGAGATAAGTTTTAGATACAAATGGTAGTGACCGTAACACAACACTGTGGCTATATCTAATGCCACTAACAAATGGTTAAAGCACACTAAGGAGTGGTCAAAAGAAGTATTGTATATATTTTACCATAATAAAAAAGTTCCAAACAAAGTATCCAACAATGAGATACTTTCTATTTACCCATTAGATTAAAAATTAAGGAGAAAAAATGGAGAAGGAGAAACACGAGGACAAGAAGTGGTGATGGTAAAGGGTAATGGGTATGCCCACACACTCTTAGTGTCAGTACAATTGTATATACCTTTTTTGGATAGTATTTAGAAGTATCTATCAAAATTTTAAATGTATATAACTTCTGACATAATCGTTACATTGTTAAGGGTCTGTACTATAGAAATAGTCACACAGGTATGCAAATATGCAGATAAATATTCAGAGAGAGAGATACTCGTTACAGAATTCTTTTAATACTGAAAACTTACTGAATACTGAAATAATCTAAAGTTAATAGAGGACTATGAAGTAAACGTTGGTATGTTCACATAGTAGAATACTAAGATAAATTGATTAGCTTTTAACTTAACCCGAATATGTGTATCTAAACATTTTAGGGATAACCACGAAAAACAGAAAAAGAATGTAAGATTTCCAAATCAGTGGCAAAAAAAGGAAGAAAAGAAATCATTCCACAAGAGTCAAGAAAAAGAGGAAGTTTTTCAGTTAAAAATACAAAATAATATTGTTAAAATAAATTCAAATATATCGGTAATTTTAATAAACATTAATCAAAATAAAAATGGGACAATGTACAAATACATTTGTATTTTAGGTATTTTTTTTACAATTTCTCTTATGTTTTCTTTTCTTTATGTTTATTATTATACTTTAAGTTGTAGGGTACATGTGCACAACGTGCAGGTTTGTTACATATGTATACATGTGCCATGTTGGTGTGCTGCACCCATTAACTCGTCATTTACATTATGTATTTCTCCCAATGCTAGCCCTCCCTGCTCCCCCCACCCCACGACAGGCCCTGGTGTGTGATGTTCCCCACCCTGCGTCCACGTGTTCTCATTGTTCAACTCCCACCCATGAGTGAGAACATACGGTGTTTGTTTTTCTGTCCTTGCGATAGATTGCTCCTAGTTCTTTCCATTCCAACACAATTACTCTCTATTGTTGTATAACTTTTGGTTAGTCTTAAAACATACCTAGTGGTATGTTTTAAGGTTTGAACCTAGTGGTATATTTTAAGGTTTGAACCTAGTGGTATGTTTTAAGACTAGCCAAAAGTTATACAACAATAGAGAGTAATTGTGTTGGAATGGAAAGAACTAGAGTTACTTAAAGACCAGCTATACATTTGTCATCTTACTATGTGTCCTTAGGCACAATCCATCACTTTTTAGAGCCTTCTCTTCCTACATGTACACTAGGCATAATATATACTTCACAGGTATTTGGGATGATTATTTACAGAGAATGAAATGTAGCTAGCACAGTGTCTCATTTATATGTTACTAGAATAAGAATATCTCTATAAAATTATGACTAAAATTTACTATTGGTATATGAACACAACCCAAATTAGTAAGTTCACTAATAGGGCTGTCCAATTTATGGAGGGTGCCCTTGGTTCTTTTTTTAGGCATAGCATGCATTTTCAAACACCGCCTTCAGTTTTATAATAGAAAAAGTTAGTATTACTTGGGTGAACATGAGATGTATTATCTTCAGCAATTAGATTCACAAGATTCTTTGCTATTGGCACCATTCTTTGAAAATAATTAAGGTGATAAAACACCCATTTGGATGTACTAGTAATAAGTTGGGAGGATTAGATATATAGTTGAGCTGGGATTAGGGGATTTTATCTCATTCTGTGTATATTATAGTACCTAGCATATTTTTGATAATGAATATTAATAATGAGAACTACAATAATTTCACTTTAGTGTTCTATGTAGAGACAGATGTAGCAGAAATTTCTGCTGAACTTTTTCTCCTAATGCAAATTTTGAGTATTACTCCCAATTTACCCCTGCTATTGACTGAATCTATGTTCTTCAGCAAATTATTTAATATCTCTGTACCTATGATTCCATCTATAAAATGGGGATAATAATACAGACCTATTTAATTATTCAGTTCTCCAAACTGCTGATACACTTTATTCAAGTTAATTAAATAAAAGGTACTTCAAGTTCAGTCTATTATTAAATACATTTATATGATTTTGTGCAGTATGACCTACCAATTATACAGACACTAAATTGAACACAGAGAACAAAGATAAAATGAGTTTAAGATGGGTGTCTACTGCAGGCTAGCAATAGAGTTACAGGTTTTTTTTTTTTTTTTTAACATAGTACATAATAGATTATTCCAAGTTGCTAGATATGAGCATTTAAATATGAAAAAACTTCAAGATTGTTATCTTTTCCTTGAGATAGTTTAAGTTTAGCTAAAATAAAAATAAAATGCTTTGTTTTAACATTTACATGTTTTACATGAATATTGATATAGTTTTCATATATTACAATATTTTTTAAAACTAATGTATTAATAACTAATAATGATGCCTTGATGTTTATATTTATGTTTCACTTTAAAATACTATCTTGAAGAAATAAAATGTCTGCCATAGATACAAAACACAATAGAATTAATAAAAGTAATGGTGTTTTTCATCTTTAAAATGAAAATTAAAATGATGATTGAACTGGTATCTATTATATGTCAGACACTATGTTAGGCAGTTTAAACATATTACTTGTAATTCTTTGAAAAAAAATGCTGTGAAGTAGGAATTTATAATTTAAATAAAGTAATTTGCCCCAAGTCACATAGCCAGTGATACAAGCCAGCTTTTTTGATCTTTGTGAATCCAGCCTAGGCTCATTCTTTAAAATATTCTTCATGTAATTGACGTCACTTTTTCTTCTATTTTTTACCTAACATATCTCCTCACTAATGCAGATATCCTCTCCACTTGTTTCTCTTTCTCTCTTTTTGATATACATCTTTCCTCAGGGAGAAATCTTTCCCAGTATGTCCAGTTTTGTGCCACCTTGCCACTCATTGATTCCTCCCAGTCTTTTATTTTTAATTTGCATGGTAGATGTAGCAAGTTATGTCCCAGTATCCACTTTTTTCTTTGATAAGGGAACCTATAAAATTTAGCTGGTCGTTAAAGATGTTGTATCCCAGCTTCGCTTGCATTGGTTGTATTTATATGACTAAATTCTGATTTACCATAGAAGGCAGAAGAATCTTGTCACATTCATCTTAAACTCACCAAAAGAGAAAGCATTGTGTATTCTTTACCTTCATCTGTTTTGGCATTGTGTTTCATGTGAAGTTGATACCGCACCATTACAGTAAGGCCACAGATAATGCAGCAAAAGGATAGAAGAAAGTTGGGTTCCCGACACTGTGGGGCACCGTGTCAGTACTGGCAAGGCTGGCTTTGCAACTTGTGGGGCCCTGTGCAAAATGAAAACGTGGGATCGTCTTGTTAAAAAGAAAGGGAAAGGGCCAGGCTCGGTGGCTTATGCCTGTAATCCCAGCACTTTGGAAGGCCGAGGCCGGCGCATCACGAGGTCAGGAGATAAAGACCATCCTGGCGAACACAGGGAAACCCCGTCTCTACTTAAAACACAAAAAAAATTAGCCGGGCGTGGTGGCGGGCCCCTGTAGTCCCAGCTACTCGGGAGGCTGAGGCAGGAGAATGGGGTGAACCCGGGAGGCGGAGCTTGCAGTGAGGAGAGATCGCACCACTGCACTCCAGCCTGGGCGACAGAGAGAGACTCCATCTCAAAAAAAAAAAAAAAAAAGCAAGGGAAAATGTCATTAGAAGTACATAAATACGAAACGTTTTCCTTTCTTCCTTCCTCTCTCTCTAGACTTGTTAAGCTGTTTTTACTTACTATTTAATGTGATTGTAAGTAAAAAAAAAAAAAACCTAGTAAATTATTTGCATAAATTTTAGTGTCTACTTTTGTATTGTTTGGAATGCCGGTTTTAAATGAAAATATAAGAGAATTTACCTTATATGCATAATTACCGAAATGACACAATTTTTATTTAATATCTTATGCATCCTCATGCCAAAAGAGTGAAAATGCCAAATAAAACTAACACAATTATTTTTATTTCACTTCCGGGTAAGTTCACACTGTGCCAACACTATCCACATTGGCTTATTGATGAGTAAGAAGGGACTCAAAGGAAGAGGAACTCTTGCTTGCCATATCTTTCCTTTTCTTCTATACCATCCTTATCAGTGTAAGTGATAGCTAATACAGGTAAGTGACCTGTGTAAGAAAGAATTCAGTAGGGTTCCTTGGTAGTTCGCATATTTTAGAAAGTCATTGCCTTTTTTTTTCACATTTGAAGCAAGTTCTGCTTTGAGCAGAAAGCATGACCTCTGATGCGTGAGTACCTCCACCAAGTCTTAGAGATAACACTCTTATGTTGTACTTGCTTTGAGTTTCACTGAACTTAAACATACAGTGGATTTGCTTGGATTCTGTCCTTATTAGATATCATAAAGATTATATACAAATGAGACAAGGAATGGCAGGCAGTGCATGGATCTCCTCGGCTTATCCACATCTGGCGTTTTCTCCTTGGACTTCATGTACCAAACATAAATTCCTTGAATCCTTGAATTTATGTTTGGTACATAAAATAAGAATTTTAATATGGCTCCTGAAGAGTATGAAACTAAGCAGGACCTTGTGTGACTGCCCAGGCCACACGCTTATCAAGCTGGCTGGCACTGATTCTAGTCTGCTCTCTCAGACTTTTACGTTTCAGACTCTGTTTAAAGCTCTCTTATTTGAGGTCTTCTGTCAAACAGAGCTAAAAGGTTTTAGTTAGACAAAGCACCCACCTTAGATTATGACACGTAATAAAGACTCAATAACAGTTGTAGTTATTATTAACAGTAGTGGTATTAATTATTCCTATTTATAAAACATTCTCTTTCTTATGAATACCCTTTGTTTATAACTATTTTAGTGTTGTCAGCTATTTTAATTGCATACTCAAATGATGCACCAAAGTTCCATATGGATAAACTTACTTCTTGAAATTAGTTAGGTTGACTGGGAAAATCCAATTCAAAACAACTGCATTGCTTTTTCATGAGATTTAGCCTAAATCTCAAGGCAAAAACAAAATCATTTGTTGTGAATCCTTGTGACCAAAAACTATTTTCACAATAAAAATGTTTTTACAGTTCTATTCTCATCAGTTTGAACAAATTACCTCATGTAGACCAAGATTAGAAGAGTTACTGATGACATTAAATTTGTTAGGAAAATGACATTAAATTTGGTAGGAAGAGCTCACCAGCCTCTTTGCTAAGTATTAGAATAGATGGGATTGATGGTTTTGCTTAGTTAGAATGCTGGGTAGAAGACAGGGCACCAAATATGCCAGTAAGCCTGGTAAGAGGGAAGTAGGTTAAAAGGAGTCACACAGACTTATTCATCCTAACATAAAAATAGTGAATTTATAATTATAGAATTAAATAATTAGTACTAAGTGGAGGAGCAGAAATTCCAAAAGGATACAAGAGAGTTAATCTAAATTGTAGCGGTCAGTTTCTTAGACTCTATAAGAAATGTTGACAAATTCTATTCTCCTTTATTTGTCTGAGTTCTTTAAGAGGAGAAAACAAGTATTATATTGTGCCCCTGATGCTTAGCATAGTGACTTGCACCCAGTTGGCACTTCTTAGATGTTTGTTTTATTCTTTGCATAGGAAAATGCAAGACAAGATCAGGCAAAAATGAAATGAATTGAGAACATACTGACACCCTCAAATAGCTGTCAAGGATTTAGAGGCCATGTCTTAAATGGTTTGGACATCTGGTGAAGTAATACAAAAATAGAAACCCCAGTAGGGTTTTTTGAAACTGAAGTAGAAAGCAAGAGATCTAGAAGCAGCCCTTGAAATCCCTGTAGGAACATAATAAAGAAAAGACTTAAATAGAAGCCTTGAACAGAAAACTTCATATGCTACAGGAGTTTAAAAAGGTGGAAGGAGTTTGTACCTCTGATAATACGATGAAGGTCTTTATTCTATATAGATATAGGAATTACAAGATTCATAAGAATAACTACTCACTTGAAAATATATGCAGTCAAACCCTGACCATTTAGAAACTATTTTCTGCATCTTCCTTCAGTATTTTTACATTTGTCTATGGGTAGAATTGTCTACTTAAGTAAGACCTGTAACACTCTATTCTTTAGGCATTTCAGAAACTAAGAATTTTTTGAAAAAAATCTGAAAATACAAATATGTATTAACAAGTACTATGCATTATATAGATATAAATTAATTCACAAAAAGTATAATTACAATGATATCTGCAGAAAGTTTTCAAACTAATTTGTCACAAAATGTAAATATAATGATAATACTTATTAAGTCTTAGTCCTAATTAACCTTTTTGCAACTCCTTTGTTTTGCCACAAATCTTTTAAATACATGTTTTAAACAAAAACTATAAATGCTATATTTTAAGGAACCAAGGTGTTCTTAGAATTCAATTCTAGTCCGTTTAAAATCAAGAAGCGTAATATGCTTTAATTTCAGTGATAATAATTAGCAAAGGTGTTTTGCTTGTATTTCTCGTGCCTGAAAATCTAAAGCAAAAACAAAAAACAAAGTATCTGGTGTCAACAATTTGGTTAAAAGCTCAGCAAAGGACCTAAATAAACATTTCTCTACATTCTTCAGCAAATAAATGTGGAGAAAGTTTGAAACTCACTGACCCATCCAGGACATTTCAGTTCAGAACTAATTCAGTTCTGTTTTTATTTCAGATGTTATTATTTTTTTTCTTTTTATACTTTGTCACATTTTTGGTATCTTTGAGTTCCCAGTGCCTCCCAAGCAGTGAGATGTGAAACCTTTTGAGGCTGTTTGACAATGGACTATTGAACTGAAAAGAGAAAGTTTTACTGTATTCTCCTATGATGACATCCTCATCTTTTAGTGACTTCGTGTTCTGTTTACATAGGGGTTTTGACAAGTGTACCTTCTGAGGACAAGGAACTCAATGTGCTTTCTCAGCCATCTAATCAGCCAGGCGTCTGTACACATGAAAGCAGAACTGGCATTACAGTTAATGATCAAGCTCCCTGAGGTGAAGAGTGACTAGAAGATATTTTTTAAATGACATTTATCTATTTTTTAAAAATTCTATAAATGTTTGTGGAAAATATGGGGTGAAAAGTTACCAGTCACAGGGGGTAGAGTATTTTTTTTTAGTTAGCTCAGGTTGCTATAACAAATAACCTTAGACAGACTGGTTTAAATCATGAACATTTTTTCTCACAGCTCTGGAGGCTGGGAAGTCCAAGATCAAGGTGCCTACAGATCTGATGTCAGGGAAGGGCATACCCCCTGGATTGAAGTCAGCCATCTGCTTATTATATCCTCCTATGGCAGAGAGTAGAGAGCCATCACCTCTCTCATGTATCAACTTTATTTACTTTTAATTCATCTTATAACTGAAAATCTGTACTCTTTTGCCAGCATCTTCCTATTTCCCCCACACTTTAACACCTGGTAACCACCCTTCTACCCTCTGCTTCTATAAGTTCAATTTTTTTAGATTCCAAGCATAAGTGAGATCATGCAATATTTGCTTTTGTGTGTCTGGCTTATTATACATAACACAATGTCACTGAGGTTCACCCATGTTGTTGCAAATGGCAGGTTTTTCTTCTAAGGCTGAACAATATTCCATTGTGTATATATGACATTTTCTTTATCCATTGATCCATTGAAGGACCCTTAGATTGTTTCTACAATTTGTCTATTGTGAATAATGTTGCAGTGAACACGGGAGTGCAGATATCTCCTAGAGATAGTGATTTCTTTGGATATACACCCAGAAGTGGGATTTCTGGGTCATATGGTAGTTCTATTTTTAATTTTTTGAGGAAGCTCCATATTGTTTTCCATAATAGTTGTAACCAACTGACATTCCCACTAACAGTTTTCAACGATTCCCTTTTTTCCACATCTTTGCCAACACTTTCTATTATTAGACTTTTTGTTAACGTCATCTAACTGTTGTAGGGTGATAGCCCATTGTTTTGATTTGTATTTCCCTGACGATTAGTAATGTTGAGCATTTTTTCATATACTAGTTGGCTATTTGTAAGTCTCCTTGGGAAAAATGTTTCTTTAGGTTCTTTACTTATTTTTTAATTGGGTTATTTGTATGTGTGTTTCTTTATTTGATATTGAGTTTCTTAGGTATTTCGGATATTAACCCCTTATTGGATATATGGTTTCAAGATATTGTTTACCTTGCTATGCTGAAACCATTCAGCTTGATATAATCGTATCTGTTTATTTATGATTTTGTTGCCTGTGCTTTGGTGTGGTATCCAAAAACCATAGACCAATAGCAAGGAGTTTTTCTCCTATGTTTTCTTTTGGGAGTTTTATTGGTTTCAGGTCTACATGTAAGTCTTTAATCCACTTTGAGTTGATTTTTGTATATGGTTTAAGATAAAGATAGAATTTCTCTCTTTGTTTTCTTTTTTGCATTTGGATATCCAGTTTTCCTAACACAATTTATTGAAGAGAGGATTTTTTTCCTAATTGTGTATTCTTGACAGTTTTGTCAAAAAAGTGTCGATTGTATATGTGTGAGTTTATTTCAGTAATTTCTATTCTGTTTCCTTTGTCTTCGTGTCTGTTTTTATGCTAATAGCATACTGTTTTAATTATTATAGTCTTCTGATATAATTTGATATCAGGAAGTATGATGCCTCCAGTTTTGTTCTTCTTGCTCGAAATTACTTTAGCTTTTTGGAGTCTTCTATGGTGCCATATAAATTTTAGGATTGTTTTTCTATTTCTGTGAAAAATATTTTTGACGTTTTGATAGGGCTTGCATTGAATCTGTAGATAGGTTTAGGTAGTATGGACATTTTAACAATGTTAATTTTACCAGTCCATGAACAGAGGATGTCTTTCCATTTATTAGTGTCTCCTTCAATTTTTTTCATCAGTGTTTTATAGTTTTCCATGTACACATCTTTCACCTCCTTGGTTAAATTGATTACTAAAGATTTTATTCATTTTGATGTTATTTGTAAATGAAATCATTTTCCTAATTTATTTTTTGTATAATTGGTTGTTAGCGTATGGAAATGCCCCTGATATGTTGATCTTGTATCCTGAACTTTGCTTAATTCAACTATTAGTCCGAAAAGATTTTTGGTGAAGTTCTTATGGTTTTCTAGATTGTGTCATCTGCAAAAGAGACAGTTTTACTTCTTTCTCAATTTGTATGCCTTTTGTTTCGTTTTCTTACCTGATTTTTCTGCCTATAACTTCTAGTACTATGTTGAATAGAAGTGGTGAGAGTGGGCATCTTTGTTTTGTTTCTAATCTTAGAGGCAATATTTCAGGTTTTCATTGTTGTATATGATGTTAGCTGTGGGCGTGTCATATATGGCCTTTATTGTGCTGAGGTACCCTTCTATACTTAATTTGTTGAGAGTTTTAATTATGAAAGGATGTTGAATTTCATCAAATGATTTTCTACATCTAATGAGATGATCATACACTTTTTGTCCTTCATTCTGTTAATGTGATGTATCACATTTATTTATTTGCACATGTTGAATCATAAATCTCATTTGAGCATGGTGTACAATTTTTTAATGTGCTGTTGAATTTGATTTGGGAGTGTTTTGTTGAGGATATTTGCATCTATGTTTATCATAGATGAGCTTTAATTTTCTTTTCTTGTAGTGTCTTGTTTGGTATCGGCATCAGGGTAATGTTGACCTTGCAAAATCAGTTTGAAATTGTTAGGTGTTTTTCTACTTTTTGGAAGAGTTTAAGAATTGATGTTTGTTATTTAAATGTTTGGTAGAATTCAGCAGTGCACCCATCCCTCAGCTTTTCTTTAATGAGAGACTTTTTATTAGTGATTCAATCTCCTTACTCCTTATTAATCTGTTCAGATTATCCATTTCTTCACGACTCAGTTTTGGAAGGTTTTTGTTGTTGTTGTTTTGTTTTTAAGAACATATTTCTTCTAGGCTATTCAATTTGTTAGAATATAGTTGTTCATAGTTGTCTCTTATGATTCTTTATATTTATCTGATATCAGTTGTCAGGTCTTCTGTTTCATTTATAATTTTATTTGCTTGAATTTTATTCTTTTCTTCTTTGTCTAATCAAAGGTTTGTTAATTTTGTTTATCTTGTCAAAATGAACTCTTAGTTTCATTGATCTTCTAATTGTGTTTCCAGTGTGTATGTCATTTATTTCTGCTCTGATCTTTGTTATTTTCTTTTCTTCTACTAACTTTAAGCTTGGCTTTCTCTCTCCCTCTTTTTTTTTCCAAATTCTTCAATATGTAAAGTGAGGTTGTTTACTTGAGATCTTTTTAATTTTTTTAAAGAAGTATGTATTTATTACTATAAACTTCCCTCCTAGAACTGCCTTTGCTGCATCTCGAAATTTTGGTATGTGTATTTACATTTTCATTTGTTTCAAGATAGTTTTGTTTCCCTTTCAATTTCTTCTTTGACCCATTGGTTGTCCCAGGGGTGTGTTATTTAATTTCCACATAATTTTTCCAAAATTCACTTATTTCTGGTTTCATACCATTGTGGTTGAAAAATATACCTGATACCATTTTAATTTTCTTAAGTTTGTTAAGACTATTTTGTGGCCTAACATATTATCTAATCTGAAGAATATTCCATGTGCACTTGTAAATAATGTACATTTTGCTGCTTTTGGATGGAATGTTCTGTGTATGTCTGTTAAGTTCATTTGACATAAAGTGTATTTTAAGACCTATATTTTCTTCTTGATTTTCTGCCTGGATGATCTATCCATTGCTGAAATTGGGGGTATTAAAGTCCTCTACTATTATTGTATTGCTACAATAGTAGTATTGAAGTGGGGTATTGAAGTTTCCTATTATTATTGTGTGTTTCTCCCTTCAGATCTGTTCATATGTGCTTTATATATTTAAATGCTTTGATGTTAGGTTCATATATATTTTAAACTGTTATATTCCCTTGATGAATTGACCCTGTTATATCATGAGATTCATTGTCTATGTTTACAAGTTTTGACTTAAAATGTATTTTGTTTAATATATTTAGCCACTTCTGCTCTCTTTTGGTTACCAATTTCATGGCATATCTTTTTCCATCCCTTCACAGTCAGTCTTCACTATGTGTCCTTAAAGCTGAAGTGAGTCTTTTTAAAGCAGGACTTAGTTGGGTCTTGTTTTTTTAAGCAGTCAGCCACTGTATGTTTTTAGATTGGATAATATAATCAATGTATGAGATTAATCCATTAATCTTGTGTCTCTTCTTATAAGAGCACTGATTCCATTTATGAGACCTCTGCCCTTATGACCTAGTTACTTCCCAAAAGCCCCACCTCCAAATACCATCACATTGGGTATTTAGACTTCCACATATGAATTTTGGGGGACACAAATAGTCTGTCGATAGCAGACTATTTTCATAAAAAGTATTCTATCAAGGCCTCAGATATTAGAATAAAAAACAATATATTATCTAGTCTTTAGTTCTTTAATTTTTAATCACAGCGGTCATACCCAATGTGGCCATATGCAAGCAAAAAGCAAACAAACAAAAAAGAAGACTGTTTACTATTTTTTATGATTCCTTTGAACATTCCTAGTCATCCAAATATTTGAATCTCTAGTTTGAGAAATAAAGGAGAAATGTTTGTCATGTTTTTTAAAGAATGAATTTATTTAACACACTCATTGAATATTTATGATGTGCAAAATTTCCTGCTGGGTTCTCTGGGGAAGGTACATTGTGAATAATGCTTACTCTCTTAGTAGTTTAATTTTAATTGGAAGAAGACAGGGCCACAACAATCCAACATACAATATAAAAGTTCACAAAAGAATATATAATTTGAGACAATGTGAATTCAGAGAAATAGAAAACTCTTAGAAATTTTAATTTATACATTTAAATACTTTACTCAGAAGAGAAGTATGGTTTTCATTTGACTGGATGGGTAAGTGAACCTGTGCTATATTCCCAGTGAAGTGAATGGTAACAGCAAAGATAAGAATGTTTGAATGGGAAGGAAATTTATTATAGCACAATGACTGTGTGCACTGATTCCATTTAAATCATCTTGTACAAGGAAAGAAATTATCTTCATTTTATTACATCTTAATATTGTGTGCAAACTATTGCACTAGAAAATGTAAGCACTATAAATACATGCAAGACTCAATTCATGCCCTCAAACAGCATCTTTTATTGTAACTTTTGACGCCAATAAATGTTTCATTTCAAATATATTGTTTTTAATTCTTAAGGTTCTCAGAGGATACAGTCAAATTAAAAACAAAAAGGATTGAAGAATGACAGAAGACAAGCTGTATGGAGAAATATGGATTTAGGGATCTAAGACCTTCTCAGAAAGTAAAGTTGATTTAAGCTTACAGTCTCAAAGTTTGAGAGCAGTCAAAGAGAGGGAAAGATCCATGCCTAAGAAACTACACAGGTTTTTTAAAGTTTTTTTTTTTTCTCCCCTTCTAAGTTCTCAGCTGAAGTCTGTGTAATGTTCCTGTCTCTATTGCCCTGTATTATTAAAGCTCAGACTTTCTATCTATGAAGAATTGGCTGGTGAGGAAATTAGAAATAGAGGTGGAATTAAAGTCATCTCCCTTGGAGATCATATTGTTGGCATTAATTGGGGATTGCAGGCTAAGTACAAAGTACCTTGTAATGGCCCAGAAAAAGAAATAGAAAAAAATTTTTCCCCTGGGAGAAAAATGACACTAAAAAAAAAAAAAAAAAAAAAAAAAAGAACAAGCACATAGTGATTGTCAGTTTCCCCAAATATTTTCTTCTCTGGCAACTCTTTCAATACTGTTCTATAAAATTGCTCTCATCTTCGAAACTACTAAAATGTGAACAATAGAGAAATAACTAGGCATTTACTTTTTTACTGATTAATTTAAAATAATTATATATTTATTTATTAAAATGTGCTGCTTAACTAATTTTTTATTACACAAATCTATTCCTTCATATATATTGAAATGGTTGTTTAGAATTTTTCTATTTTTTACTTAACTTTGACATTTGCTGAACTCAGAAGTAGGTAAGGATTTGTTTGACATAATAATACACAGTTAGATTATTTCCTTCAAGTTCTTAGACGCAGAAACAGAATAAAAGTTCAAAGTCACCTAATCAGCTTAATTCCCTGGCACTTAGACTTGTGTCCCTCCCTTCTAGGAGAATATATTGCTATTGCCTTCTTAGACATGAGTTAAGAACTGTGAATTATTTAAATTATTCATTTGTTTACTCATTTTTTTCAATCACTCAAATAACCAAGAAATTAAACATGAGTTTTAGTTAACTTTTTGGATTGTAGTAATTCCTTCTAGGTTGCCAGTAAATCATTTTTCTTACTCACTAACGATAGAAAAAAAGTATCATGGACGTCCGAGCCCTCAGGTACCATGCCATTAACCAGGGATTCTATCCTAAAACAAGGCCAAAAAGAATTAAAGCTGAAGAAAAATCTCTTCCAGAACAGAGAAATGGGTGGATAGCAAGACTGATGAGATATGGGCCAACTCTGTTCTGTCAGTGAGCACACAAGTCAGCCACTGTCCCAGTCTTCCTGCATTTAGTAGAAGTAATGAGACAAGTTCTCACTCATTGAGAGAAGTGAAGTGTTACTTCTGGGCCTAGAGCAGGGGTCTGCCCAAAGTCTATTGTGTTGATTAGTAAGCTAAGAATGTTTTCTATTGTGTATGGTCAGTGAGCTGAGACTTTTTTTTTTTTTTTTTTTTTTTTTTTGAGACAGAGTCTCGCTCTGTCGCCCAGGCTGGAGTGCAGTGGCACAATCTTGGCTCACTGCAACCTCTTTCTCCCAGGCTCAAGCAGTTCTCCTGCCTCAGACTCCCAAGTAGCTGGGATTACAGGCGTGTGCCACCACACTTGGCTAATTTTTGTATTTTTAGTAGAGACGGGGTTTCACCATGTTGGCCAGGCTGGTCTTGAACTCCTGACCTCAGTAATCTGCCCACCTCGGCCTCCCAAAGTGGTGGGATTACAGGTGTGAGCCACTGTGCCAGGCTGAGAATTTTTTTTAACCTTTTCAAAGGGTTGAAAAAATTTCTTATACATAATATATTAAATATACATATCAATATGTGTATACGTATGTGTATATACACATATATACATCAGAAATAATACATAACTCACAAAGTCTAAATTTATTATTATTATTATTTTGAGACAGAGTATCACTCTGTCGCCCAGGCTGGAGTGCGGTGGTGCTATCTAGGCTTACCGCAGCCTCCTCCTCCTGGGCTCAAGCAATCCTCTTGCCTCAGCCCCCTCAAGTAGCTGGGACTTCAGGCATGAGCCACCACACCCGGCTAATTTTTGTATTTTTTGTAGAGATGGGGTTTCGTCATGTTGCCCAGGCTGGTCTTGAACTACTGAGGTCAAGTGATCCACCCACCTGGGCCTTCCAAAGTGCTGGGATTACTAGCATGAGCCACAGCACCAGGCCTATTAATTAATTATTTCCTATATATCTGTACACATACACACACACAACACATGAAAAACTGTGAGTTTATACTGATACTTCTGAGTCCAAACTGATACCACAGAATTCATTTTAGCCTGCTAACTTTCTCTGATTTATATAGTTTTTCTCCAACTGCGACAATCCCTTCTCCCATTATCTACAATTGAGTTACGAATTTTCTCAAACCTAGTAAACATGTAAAATAATTTCAAAGTTGCTGGGCCGTTTTCTTGTGAGAAACACTTTGCTAACTATCGTACAGCCTGTCTTCCATCTCCAGTACTTTCTCGCTGACCTGTTTTATTTTTTGTTAATGTTGTTTTCATTCTCTTGGTTTTTGCCTGCCTTAGATGCTACTTACTAAATTTTTACTTGAGTTTATTCCCCCTTATAACTTACTCTTCATTTTTGAAATGATTTTCTTTTCTTCCATTTATTTTCTGATTTCAATAAACTATTTTCATTTCTTCCTGTTTTTTGTCCATTTCAGTTATTGGTTTTCGAGCTTCTGATTTAAAGTGTTCTTGTTATAGTCTCAGATGTTTGAGAATATCTAATTCTGTTAGGGGTGTAGATTTATAGATTTCTTGTGCTTCATAGCTGTTTATTTTGTGGGAGCAGGGGATTCCTCAGTCAATTTGTGTGAAAGTTCATTTACTCTTTTTCTGCCATTGTTCTGTGTAGATTTAATTTCTGCTTGTTCATCATTATGGTAGTGTGGTGTTTTCCAAGATTCCTAGTTTAATGACATGCTTTTCTGTCAGCCTAATAAAATCCAGTACTTTTAGCAGGTTTGCTTGATTTGGGAGAGGCACATGGCCATTTATAAAATTTTCTTCAGCGTGTCAGGACCTTAAAACATTCTCTCTTTTCTTTTATTCTTTTTTAAATTTTATTTATTTATTTATTTATTTATTTTTTATTATACTTTAAGTTCTAGGGTACATGTGCACAACGTGCAGGTTTGTTACATATGTACACATGTGCCATGTTGGTGTGCTGCACCCATTAACTCGTCATTTACATTAGGTAGATCTCCTAATGGTATCCCTCCCCCCTCCCCCCACCCCACAACAGGCCCCGATGTGTGATGTTCCCCTTCCTGTGTCCAAGTGTTCTCGTTGTTCAATTCCCACCTATGAGTGAGAACATGCGGTGTTTGGTTTTTTGTCCTTGCGATAGTTTGCTGAGAATGATGGTTTCCAGCTTCAGGGTATTCAATTAGGAAAACAGGAAGTCAAACTGTCCCTGTTTGCAGATGACATGATTGTATATCTAGAAAACCCCATCGTCTTTTATTCTTTTTACCACCCAATTGCTCATGGAGCCATCTTCCTTCCTTTTTCCCCCTTTTTCTCTGCCAGAAGCTGCGTGTTTGTATAAACGACTCTCCCTTTAAGATCATGCTTCTGCCTTTAAACAAAGTCTATCTTTTCCAGTGCTGAACTTGGCCCTTCAAGTGGCTCAGACTTTTAAATCCTTTTCAGTCGGCTGCTCCATTTGCCTGGTTACTTCTTAAGTGGTTCAGATTCAGGGTGGATTAACCTTTCTGGCGGTCGCTCCATCTCTTCCCCAGGACCCCTGGCCAGCCATCCTCCCCGGTCTACCCTGCAGATTTTCCATCTGCCTGAGTTCCCAGCAGGACAGGACTGTGGGACTGCGAGGGACTCACAGTTATTTCTTGGTCTGGGCATTGCTTGAGGCCTAGGGATGCCAAGGTTGTGGGTCTGCCAAGAAATTCCATAACTGAAGTTATTTCCTATGATTTGTGGAGAAGACATAGAAGGTTACTTACTTCACACTCCACATCCACCATTGTCTTCAGCTACTTCACAAATTATTATAATTATTTCTAGACCAACAATCTAGTAGGAAAAGAGCAAAAGGATAAAGGCACTATTCATATAAAAACCAGTAAAACAATAATAAACCATATCCATTAATAAATAAATACAAATGAGATACCATCTCCTGCCAGTTAGAATGACAATCATTAAGAAGTCAGGAAACAACAGATGCTGGAGAATTTGTGGAGAAATAGGAATGCTTTTACACTGTTGATGGGAGTGTAAATTAGTTCAACCATTGTGGGAGACAGTGTGGCGATACTGCAAGGATCTAGAACCACAAATACCATTTGCCCCAGCAATCCAATTACTGGACATATACCCAAAGGATTATAAATCATTCTACTGTAAAGACACATGCACATGTATGTTTATTGCAGCACTATTTTCAATGACAGGGACTTGGAACCAATCCAAATGCCCATCAGTGATTTACTGGATAAAGAAAATGTGGCACTTATACACCATGGAATACTATGTGGCCATAAAAAAGAATGAGCTCATGTTCTTTGTGGGGACATGGATGCAGCTGGAAACCATCAGTCTCAGTAAACCATCATTCTCAGTTCCTGTGTTAGTTTGCTGAGAATGATGTTTGCTGAGAACAGTTTTGTTTGCTGAGAACAAACACCGCATGTTCTCACTCATAAATGGGAGCTGAACAATGAGAACACATGGACACAGGGAAGGGAACATCACATACCAGGGCCTGTTGGGGGGTGGGGGGCAAGTGGAGGGAGAGCATTAGGACAAATACCTAATGCATTCAGGGCTTAAAACCTAGATGACGGGTTGATGGGTGCAGCAAACCTCCTAGCACATGTATACCTATGTAACAATCCTGCACGTTCTGCACCTGTATCCCAGAATTTTTAGCCAAATAAAAAATAAAAAAATAAAATAGAGATACAGTTTTTTATTCCATTATATTGAGAAACATCAACAAAGTTGATATCAAATACTAACAAGGTGTGAGGAAACCTTCATGCATTACTGATGAGAGAATAAACTGGTGCGATATTTTTAGATGACACCTAAGCTGTGGCTTTGAAAATTAAAGTGACCCATAGCTTTTGGCACAACAATGGCAGGTCAAGACATTTACATTTTTAAAATTTATCTGCATATGTGCATAAAGACAGAAATGTGAGTTTATTGCAATATAGCAAAAGTCTGAAAATACACTCAAGTTTAACAAAGTGAACTAATGTAGTTTGGTTTTAAAAAATGGAAGCTGCCTTAGGCACTTAGAGATGTTATTCCAGTATATGCTTAGAATTAAGTGTCTTAGAAATATTTATGAAAGAAAGAAATGTAGCAGCAGAAATTTCTAGTCTGCAAGAACCAAAGGTATCAACGGTTAAGCAACATAAGATAAAGATTTTACACATTAAACTTGGTTTGAGGCTCATTTTGTCTGTTAGAGATCATGGCATAGTTGTATGCTTAGTCTGAAGCATAAAGTGCATGAAGCAAAACAAGAATGATAAAGGCTTTGATATAATTAGATATTGTTTTTTAAAAAATCTTTAAAATAATAACATGGTTTTATTTTAAATATCAAATGCACATTATATTAAGAAGAAAACAGAAACAGCCTTGTATGCTCATAATTTGGCGATTTTCCTAGCAGCCCTCTTTTTTCGTCTATTTTATATACACAGTGTGTGTAATTATGTCTCATATCACAGATACATTTTTATACTTTTTCACTTAACATTGACTGCATCATCATGACCTTTTCCCAATATCATTAAATGTTTTACAAATGAATAATTTTAAGAGCTGCTTATTTTTCAATATATATTTCAACACCAAATTGTATTTTGCACTTTGGTACATGTTGGACATATGAGTTGCTTCTGGCTTTTTTTCCTTTCTATATGCTATAGTACATGATGGAACAATATGCATCTCTGAGTATAAAGTCCCCATCTTTAAATGTTTGGTATGAATATGTGGTAAAGTCATAGGAATCTGATTCAAAAATTACAAATCATATTTCTGAGAAAGATTTCCAAACTGATTCCATAAAGATGACAGCAATTTGTAGTGTGTAGATCAGTGATGTTAGAGTAAACGTTATAGTAGGTGATGTTGCTTAACAGATCATAGTGGATAGAGTTTTGGTTTAAGCTAAAAACAGTGGCTGATAGTGTAGGGTAAAAACGATTGATTAGCTTTGGCATTTAGAAAGACTTGAACTATAATCAGACTTCGGTTATTGACTTTGTAACTCAAGATAAGAAAATAAACAACCATTGTGGAAGACAGTGTGGCGATTCCTCAGGGATCTAGAACTAGAAATACCATTTGACCCAGCCATCCCATTACTGGGTACATACCCAAAGGATTATAAATCATGCTGCTATAAAGACACATGCACACATATGTTTATTGCAGCACTATTCACAATAGCGAAGACTTGGAACCAACCCAAATGTCCATCAATGATAGGCTGGATTAAGAAAACGTGGCACATATACACCATGGAATACTATGCAGCCATAGAAAATGATGAATTCATGTCCTCTGTAGGGACATGAATGAAGCTGGAAACCATCATTCTCAGCAAACTATCACAAGGACAGAAAACCAAACACCGCATGTTCTCACTCATAGGTAGGAATAGAACAATGAGAACACTTGGACACAGGAAGGGGAACATCACACATCGGGGCCTGTTGTGGGATGGGGAGGTGGGGGAGGGGGGAGGGAAAGCATTAGGAGATATACCTAATGTAAATGACGAGTTAATGGGTGCAGCACACCAACATGGCACATGTATACATATGTAACAAACCTGCACGTTGTGCACATGTACCCTAGAACTTAAAGTATAATAATTAAAAAAATAAATAAAATATAAACTTCTAAAAAAAAGAAAAAAAAACATCTTTTAGCTTCCTTATATTTACTCAAACAATGATTCTAGTAATAATTACCTAAAATGTGATAGTGAGAAATAAGTAGCAAACATAACACCATTCAGTTCCTGGACCATGCTTTGTGTTTAGTAGAAGACAAATTTTATTATCATTATAGTAGGTAGGTAGGTGGAAAAATTTATGAGGAGCGAACTTATTCCAATATCATGTATCTATTAACTACAATTTTAAAATATATTAATTTAAAAATGTTAAAGTCTATATTAAGTCTATTCAAGGCTGGCGGCAGTGGCTCACGCCTGTAATCCCAGCATTTTGAGACGCTGAAGTGGGCGGATCACTTGAGGTCAGGAGTTCGAGACCAGCCTGGCCTACATGGTGAAACCCCGTCTTTACTAAAAATACAAAAATTAGCTGGACCGTGGTGGTAGGTGCCTATAATTCCAGCCTCTCGGGAGGCTGAGGCAAGAGAATCACTTGAACGTGGGAGGTGGAGGTTGCAATGAGCTGAGATTGTGCCACTGCACTCCAGCCTAGATGACAGAGTGAGACTCCATCTCAAATATATATATTTGAGAATGAATAAAAATTATATATATATTTCTAGAGAGAGAGAGAGACTATTCATTTATGTACCTGTTACTAAAATTTGCAATTTAAAATATTTTTATAAAGTATGCATATACTATTGTGATCATAATCATCTTACTAATCAGATGTTATTGGAATACAATTTACAATTTTCCAATAAAATACATCAAGTAAGAACAAAAGCAAAATTTCTTGAATAAGGTCACTTTCACTTAATGTGTACTCTGAAAGTGAACATGATCTCCATCAGAGTACTTCACACCTGTATACTATAGTCCTGCAAGATTCACAAGAAAGTTTCACTGATTATTTTATTTCCATCACAACATTGAGTGGTAATTGAAATATAGTGTGGGTGGAGATATTTTCTCACACTTTATAGATGAGGCAAGTGAGGAATGAGCAGAGGAGTGACTTACATAAGGTCATAAGGTGACATATTCACTAAAATATAGTATTCTGGAGTCTCTTTCTACCATCTCATATTTTAGCCTGCGTGTGTCACCATTTTTCAATAATCATGGAATTGAGCTGAGTGTCAGAATGTTCAGAAGACTCAGATAAACTCTCTTAATAACATATATTTCTGATTGAAGCATTATGTCAATAAGGCAAACAAAATCAAAGAAGGCAGGCAGAATGAATAAAAATTAAAAATGTCTGTTTGTCCATAACTGATGTTCCCCATATGTATTTCTCAAAGATAACTGAACTTATCTATCTTTTTAGATACTTCCAATTCATATGCCAGACCATATGTGTATATAGATACCTACAGAATTATTTCTATAATATGTGGTGTAATATACAGTCTATTCTGACCCTGGGTTTATTCTAGTTGATGTATCTTGAAAACCTTTTATTACAAGAAAATATAGCATATTATATTTTCATATTGCCTACTCTTTTATGTAAGAGTGTGACAGAATTTATTTACCCAGTCCCCTGTGAATGGGTATTTCGGTTGTTTCCATTTTTTTCCCCTGAGGTTTTTTTTTTTTTTTTTTTTTTTTTTACTGTGTGCTATTGAATTAAAGAAATTTTATGGAGAAATACTTCTTAATGAAGTTTAAATTGATATATGTGTATAATTTTGAGGTAAGTGTAAAACAGAAGTAGAAAAGGAAAATTAAAATTTTGTAGGCAATGCAGATTTTTAGCCAATATAAGAGGTTTGCACATAAAACTACATCTTGATCTTCCAGAAATGTGCAACACAAGGAGCAGAAAAAAAAATTGCAGTGCATTGACGCCTGTGTTCTCACAGGCTTTCTATGCCATAATTGTTAGAAGAACAATGATTTCTAGAATTGTGAAGAGAACCCCAAAGGCAAAGCTGTTGGCCAACACAGCAGCATCTTCTCCTATGATATCGAAAACAAACCTGGAAATGGAAACTGTAATGGAGATTGTGTCAGAGAAAGGAAAGGTCAGAGGGAAAATCCTCCCAGAGTTGTTGCTTGGAAATGTACAGATTCGGACTGTTTAGATTGATTCATCTGAAAAGCAATAGTGCTGCATAGAAAAAGCTGCAATGGGAGTAAAGTGGCAATGCTTGGACCACTGTATGAAGCAAAATAAATTGTTACTCAATGAGAGGAGAAAGGTCTCCTCTAATGCATCCAAGAACTTCTGCTTTCACAGTTCCTTGTATGGAAAGAGCGCATTAGAGGACTAAAAACCTTGCCAGGTTACCTGCAATTTGACAATACCAGGCTGTTTGTGGAGCTGCTCTCTGAGGGGCTTTTAGCTTCCATATGAGGTTCATGATGGCTTTTTTAAAAGAATTGTTTTAGCTTTAGTCTATCAGTCCAGGTAACCCAATGGTCTTCTATTCAAGGCTGAAAGTTCTGGAAATACAGCACCCCTTTGGCTATCATCAAAGAAGCTCCTCACAATATTAATATGCTTAAAAATAGCAAAAAATTTCCCTTCCTATTTTTTTTTGAAACTCTACAGTGGCTCTGATTTATGAATATCTGATATATCTTCTTGCCAGATATCACTCATGGACTTGGATTATTATTTATTTCAGCATCTAAAAATATTCTAGGCTACAGTAATTAAGATAGAATTAAATATCAAGAATAACTTGACTAGAGCCAGAAAATTCAAAGTGAAGTAATTTTGTATCTTGGACCTGTCGTTTATTTTTTACTGTGAACTATTATAACTCATGAGGGTTTTTTTTCAAAGAACAATTATTGTTGATTATTGTGTTCTCTTTTGGGAATTTTAGGGTGGAATTGTTTTATATGTTGATGAATTTTTTAATATGTTGATAAATTTTTGTTGTCTTAAATTGAAGCCAGAAACTTGTCTTATTTTTATTTATTTGTTAAAAATAGCCTTTCTGCTTTGTATTCGTCCTATTAGAAACATTGCTCCAACTGAAACGGCACAAACGTGCTGCTTTTGAAATTTTGAGGGTTGCCCTCTCCTGTATTTTAGGACTGGCCCAGATTCATTCTCACTCAGCAGTTCTGTGAAAAGAAAGAAAGAAAATAATCAGAATTCTTTAAAAATATAGAACCCAACAGATTCAGATTAGATTTAACCTATTGTCAAACAACTTTCATTTAAAATTTATTTTTAAAAAATCAAGCATGTTTTCAAAAACCAATACTTTAAGCAAGGATTTGCTATTGTATGAATTATGGACAGACAGTGTGTCTCTCATTTCTGCTGATTGTGGTGGTATCAAATAGAAGGATGCTCTGATGAAGTCAAGATCGAAATTGTGGTATAGATTGAGATAAAATGAAACCATCTATATATTCTTTCACTTTGGAAACATTAGGGAAATACTAAAGGGTTGGTACTGAAGGAGATAACAGGGGGAATAAAAAGAAGAGCTTTAGGAAACTGTATTGATCCAACCTGGCTGTGAGGCAACGGATTTACCATTAGTGCCTGATTCTCCGCAGCCCCTTGAGGGACCAAGGTAGGCCTCCTGACAAAGAATTCCTGTGGAAAAGGCTCAGAATTCTCAAAGTTAGTTCTCCTCTGCCTTGCTTCATGGTCTTTTGCCTCTTTTTGTTTTCTAGACTCTGTGTTGATGATTCTCTCCTAAATTCAGTGCAGTCTTTCCTCCTACTAGGATGATTTGTACCAATTGACTATCCTAACTTTTGAACTATCACCCTATTCATTTGCTATTTTTACCAGCTTTTGGTAAAAGGATGCCTGAAGAAGACCACTTAAAAAATGGCTTTTGGTTCCCAATCCTCGAAACCTCTTGCCCTTAAACAGTGTTATGGAAACTGTCATTCACTTAGGTGAGATTAACGGTTAACACATCCTTTTCCACCCACTTTATTCTAGGGCAGCACTTTCAGGTAGTTAAAAAAAAGAAAAAAGAAACACAACTGACTTTTAAATCATCGTTATTCTGTTAACACATAAAGTTAAAGGCAATTACTTTTTCTATTTCTTTTTGTTTTCTTTTTAGAAAAATCTTAGGCATTAAGATGTGCTACATTAATGTAATTGTTTCAACTTACAGTTTATCAAATCAGCAAATGCAAGCTTTAAATCAGTGTCATTTTTTAGCCTTAAAATAAATTGTTCTCTGAATTTGGGCAGCTTATTTCTGGCAGTTTGCAGATGGACAGCCTCATGGCATTACTGAATGTATGCATTAGAACATAATTAGCTACATGTAAAGATAGGTTTAGCTCTTTCTAAATGGGTTAATCAGTTCTCACTGAATTCAGGGAAATATAAGGGAAATTCAATGCTCAATGTGTTTAGATTTGTTGGCTTAGGCTTTAAGTAAGCTGGATATAAATAAATACATACCCCAATGGTAACTAGTTCTGTCATGTTCAGCCTTTCTATCAAGTTATCAAAGCATGAGTATTGCTTGGTCGTTTTCCAGGAAGCTTCTTTGTTTTGATTTAGTTTGTTTTCATTTGTAATCTGGAGTTTTCTGTTTGCATCATTAAGTAGATACCTTTTGTGGTGCACTGCCTTTGCAGGTGGGTTGTGAAAGGGCAGGGCTCATTTAGTTAGTTATTAGAATACCTTCAGTAAATGAGTTGTAAAATATAACACAATTAAAAACAAGAAAACTGGGCTGCATCTCTGCCTTTCATTTCATACCCCAGGTGACTGGGATTTTTTATTCCTTCTGCTCCAGGTGACATCTAAAGTTGCTGTTCCTCTACGGCTCTGCCTGGGGTGTCTTTGTCTCTGTCTTCTATGTTAGATGTCCTTATCTAGTTCTATGCCTTTAAACACTATCTATAGGTTGATGGGGTTCCTTAATGTGTATATCTTGGACTGATCTCTCCCTTGTGTTCTATCTTCATCTGGATGTGTAATAAATGTCTCAAACTGAAAATAACAGGGGAAATAAAAAGGAAGATCAAACAGAACTCCTGATTACCTCTAACCCCAAATTTTCATGTGACTATCCCTCACTTCCCAGTCTTCTCAATCTCAGAAGACATCACTATCTACCTAGATATCAGAAATTCTGGGAGGTATTCTGGGTGACTCTTTTTTCTTCAACCCCAATCCAATCAATTAGAGGTACAGTTGATTCTACCATGTCTAAATAGATCGAATCCCTTCAGTTTAACTCTTCACCGCCAGTCACCCAGTAGCCTAAACCTCCGTTCTCTCTCTCCTGCATCACTGCAGTAACCTAACCAGTCTTCCTGCTTTCATCTGTGCCTCTCTTCAAAATTTTCCAAAGGTAAGCAAGGTCTTCCCAGGTTCCTTATATCTTTTTGTCTTTCACAATGTAATTGTAAACATTTTTAAACATTCAAAAGTTTAAAGAGAGACTAGTACAATGAATCCCTATGTACCCATCATTTGGATTGAATAATTATCATTTACTCTAACTATATCTTCATGTGCCTTTCTCCTCAGACACACTCTTAAATACTCTCAGATGAATTCCAGACATCATATTACTTTATCGGTGAATACTTCAGTATATATTGATGAAAGATAAAAAATCCTTAACAAGTTTATAACTACAAATAACTATTATGTTCCAATTTCTGTGAAAACCTTAAAATATTATTTTATAGTTTCAAGCAAGTTTCATACAGGTATTTGGCTGCTTATTTCTTAAATCTCTTTTTAATTTATATATTCCCCTTTCCTCTCTCTTCTTTTATCTTCCAACTTATCTTTTGAAGAGATCTGCCATTCAATCTGCAATCTGTCGTTCAGTTTGCTTCTGTCCAATCTGCAGACCTCTTTCTGAATTTTCCTAATTGCATGCCTTCCAACATGGTGCCTTTTAACATTTTCCTCTGACCTAGTGATTTTCTGAAACCTAGTGGTTACATTAGGGACTAGATAACATTCACACTTATACTGTGGCAATAATAGTTCATAGGTGATGTTTGTATTTCCTAGCGTAACACATCAAAAGGCACGTAATTTTTGATTGCATCATTCTTTTTGAGACATTAAAACCAGTTAGTAGGTTAAGGTATTGTTATCAGCTTGATGCATTCATAATAATGTTTCCATCCATAACTCAATTAGGAATTGTAGGTACTGTTCATATTTGTAGCCTGAATCTGTTTTTTGTTGTTGTTGTTGAAGGTTGCAAATGCTTATATTCTAACTCTACTTTCTTTCTTCACCTATTTTCTTGAAAATGTCTAAAGGAAAACACTTTCATCATCTAGTTGTTAATACTGAGATGAGTTTGTACAGGGAATACAGGATAAATGAGAAATTTTTCTCCTTATTTACAGATTTTAGAAGAACGAATTGGTTTTTTAACATCTTTCATGGAGATTGTATTTTTTCTTATTTCATAGATTTAAATCTATGAAATCATAGGTTTTAAGATATGTAAAGTATTTTAAACACTTATTCATTGCAACTATTATTACAGCTGTTCAAAATATTTTTTCTTTCTTTCTCCTTTTTTTTTTTTAGCCACTGAGCTACTTCAAATTGGCTTTGTTGATGTAACTCAAAGCCTTCCACCTCTCTCTGTTAAGATCTGTGCTCTTCTTATGTATTTCTTGTCCAACACCTGGAAGCAGCCAGTTTTCCAAAAAGTCTGGCTTCTTTAAGAAGAATGTGATTTTTAAAGACCTTAATTTAAGGCTTGAGATGCTCATGTCTACTGTATTGGTCAGTGTTTCCAGACTTTTTCACTGGAAGAGCTTGGAAAAAAAGTGAAGATAAAAATATACCATGAGTTGATATTCAGATTTGATTCCAATATTAATTTGACTTCATAAATACTACATTTCCATATATTCTAGGGTGAAAACCTTGGATCCTAATAACAGTATATAAGTACTTTTTACTCATCCAATGTGTGTGTGTACAAATGGTTTGCTTGCCAAATACAGACACACATACATATACACTAGCTACAGAATAACAACACGATTAGAAAAAACAGTTTGAGATCTTTACAGTGTTTTTGTCCTTACCTTATATCCCACTGGATATGTAAAAATTACTATATTTTAAAATCATTTGATATAATGCCTGTTTGTGTGGTTTAGCCCCCTGATATGCAGTTTATTTCATTTGTTTTATTTGGCTTTTATTTCATAAAGATTTATTTCTGCTTATATTTCATATAGTTTTTTTGTATGATTATAAGAGCATTTACATGATTCCAAAATCAAAACTATAAAATCAGGGGCAGTCAGAGAAGTCTCCCTTCTAAGCCAGTCCCCTTCACTCTAGTCTCCTCTTCCCTTCTAGGTAACCTAATCCTCAAATTAGTTTTTGGTTTATTCTCTATTTTCAATATAAGAATATTCGTATGCAGGGGTGTGCTTTTGTGATTTATGCCCTTTTTAAAGATAGCATACAGTATACACTTTTTGCCACCTTCCTTTTTTACGTAATGATATATACTATGTATCACTCAATAGCAGTTACAGAACTGTTTCTCATTCCTTTTTATAGCTACATAACACTCTATTTTATGTATATGTCATAATTAATTAAACCAGTCACCTATTTATGGATCTTTGGGATGTTTCTAGTCTTTTGCTTTATAAATATTGCTCTCTTCCCACTTGAAACCTTTCTATGGCTTCCCATTGTTTTAAATAAAAATTTGAACAACTCTCCATAGCTTACATGGCCCTGCATATTGGGTTTCTCTGAATTCTCCAACCTCAACTCACACCATTTTCTGTCTGTCTAATTATATTCCAACTTCTCTAGACTTCTTTCCATTTGTCAAATACACTCCAAGATTTATCTGTCTTTTAGAGTTTTGCATTTGCTAGTCCCACCTAATACTTTCTCAGCACCTATTTTCATGACTGACATATTACACCCTTCACATTAGGGGAATTCAAATGCTACTGGCTCAGAAATATCTTCTGGAGCAGCCCTACCTTAAGTGACACTACTAGTTATTCAAGCTAGTCACCTATTTATTTTTTTCACAACACGTACCACAATCTGTAGCAGCATATGACAGATCACATTGTTATTACTCTATAACATCCTATTGTGTTAGATTATTTGTTCATTTGATGTTTGTCCTCCTCGCCTAAATGTCTTTCTGACTATTGAATCTTTCACATGCTGTATAGTGTCTGACACTATATAGTATGGGCTCAAAAAGCATTTGTTGAACTAATGATTGAATCAATTAATAATATCAAACATAAAATATGCTACAAATGAAAAAATACCTATAAAGCCTTAGCAGCTTAAAATTGAACAGCCTAGCTCTTTTTGTATACTTCTGTAATGTACTCAAAATTGTATGTCTTTCCCAGTATGCCACGTGTCATGGAATTAATGTTTTGCGACCTCACTTGAGTGTTGTCATACCAGACTGTAGGATCTAAATTTTTTATTGTTTTAGGGATCAAAGCAATAACATTTATCTGTGATGTGTAACTCCAGTAAGCTGTGAGGCCTTTACATTTGTTTTGAGATTCTAGCTAAAGTTTTAACCATAAACCGCAGATCGTCGCCCACAAGTGAGAGAAGATATCAGACATATGGTTGTCCTAACTAGAGAAGTAGTGTTATTTCAATTTTAGAGATGAAGACTGGACCTCAGAATTGGTAAGCAAGCTGAAAATGTGACATATTAAGTGACTTTGCTGGAATTGAATCTTACGAGTCCTTAATTCCAAATCGGATGTTTTGTGTCTGTATACACTGAATATGGAGACATAACTAAATAGGATTTTTATAATTTCTGGCCATGTAAAAATTTATAGCTTAATAAGAAACATTAAAAACTTTTATATAAAGTTATATTTGTATAGAGAAAAGTCATCCATTTTGGTGTATTTTCATCTACCTCTATTTACTTAGCCAGGAATGTTCTCAGACTCCATGACTCAGACACCTAAAATTTACTCATGTGATAAATTTTTGACACTCTCTACAGTGTTAAAAGTATTCATAAATACTCATAAGTTTTTGGCCTAGTTAAGCCTTATAACTAACTTAACTAGTTTTGAGATGTTTTCTTTGTTCTGTTACAAAACAGCCTACTCAGCACTACACCATCCTCACGCTTGCTACATCTGTCAATTTTCTTCTACAGTTTCTTGTCAAACTGCCATTTTCCTCAACAGCCTCTATTAGACTCTCCCCACCCCACGCCTGCACTGCACAGAAATGGCCTAAAATTCTAAACTGACGGAACCTTTAAATGCTCAGGCACATGTATTTTTCATTATTGCATTTACAGCAAAAATATCCAAAGCATAAAGATTATTTTAACAAAAGGCTATGAAATTTACATCATTTTAAAAATCATAAATCCCATTTAGTTCTGCATAAGGGAATGATATAGCTACCATTATTCATTGACTTCATGACATCGCTTATTCTTTTGCTTGGTTAGGACTTTTGGTAGAGGCAAATGTTGAAAAATGTAGTCCGTATTTCACTTTATTTCTTAAACTTCTCTAATTGTCTACTATATGTCCACCTGGAAGATGTCATAAACATACAAATGCCCATGCTTCATGCTTGGAGGAGTTGATTGGCCACAGTTGGAATGGATTCTGGGAGTCTGTATTTATAACAAAGAGCATGTGATTCTGATGCCAGGGCCAATTTGGAGTTGTCACAGGTCTAAATGCTCTACTGTTTACTTTCAGAATTCCTTGAAGGTGAGAAATATATCTTTATCAACTAAAGAATGTCCTAATACTTAATTGTGCGTATGAGTCATCTGGGAATGGTGTTAAAATGTAGATTCTCATTCTGTAGGTCTGGGGCAGGGACTGGGAGTCTGCGTTTCAGAAAAGCTCCCAGTTGATGCCAGTGTTGTTCATCTGTGGAACACAATTTGAGTGCCTCTCGCCTATATGGCTTTTAGAATAACCTTGAGACTTATATATATATATATATATATGTGTAATATATATATATGTAAAAAATATATATATGTGTAATATATATATATATAGTTCAATTAAATCAGGATCTTTAAGAGGGAGAAGTTAGGGCATAAGTTTATTTAAAACGATTCTCAGGTGATTCTAAATTCACAGGTGATTGCATGTGTAACCAGGGTTCAAAACCAATGTCCTAAATGAAAATACAAGTGAGAAAGAAAACTAAAATTTCCCTTTTTTAGTTATCAGACTTTTAAAACTCATGCCACTTAAACTCCAGTGGTAGGCAAAGAAAACTTAGGCTGCCTAAATGCATATTTTTTATGCCAAGTAAAAATTTCTGTGAGTTCTTCTCTACTTTAAGTTCAGATTCCAGGATTCAGGCATCTGCCTTTGTGTGTGTGTGTGTGTGTGTGTGTGTGTGTGTAAAACTACAATCAACTATAGTTATCATAATCCTCTTTTACATATCATTGGTAGGTGACTAATAGGGCAGATGTCTAGGGGCAGAGCCTTAATATTTATTTTGTGTGGCTACAAATATTCTGTGCTAGTGAATTACAAAGACTTGAATTGCTGTCCATGGTACTGGTGCTATGACCCACTTGTTTTCCTCAAATATAGTTAACAGGTTGTCAAAGACTTTTATTTATTTATTTATTTTTTACCTTATTGGCTCTTTCTCCATGCCCCTTTCTTATCTACGTATGAAATAAGAGAATATTATATTGTATATATTCTTAAAAGTACCAAAAGAGAGGGAAAGAGAGCTAGAAATATCAGGATATCACGAAGTGTTCTTTAGAGTAAAAGCAAAATAGTACTACCATTTCTCCCTGTCAGCAGAGCATTTCATTATGTGGAAATTTATAGTGACATAGGTACGCTTGAACATGTCATTGTATATTTTATTTTTCGTAAGATTATTCATAAGATTATTCATAAGCTATTAACAGATATTTTTATAGCTGCCACTATTTATCAGAAAATTGCAGTTTTACTTTTTTTTCTGTTCAAAAGCAAGTTCTTAAAACGAAATTCAGAATTCTATTTTTGGACATGGGAGTGCTGAACATGCCCTCCTACCACAAACCACTAGAAAACTGTAAAATAGAAGAAAGAACCATTCTCAAACATTGGAAACAGTTTAGGGCTGTTATCCATGATTTAAAAAAAAAAAGGAACATGATAGGCAATATGATATTCCCAGATTTCTCCCTGGAGATGTAGTCTGGACCATGACCCGGAAAGGGGGCTCCCAAGCAGAGCACATCAGTCTTGCTAAAATGGGATGACAGCAGTCAAGAGCTTGGAGAGGCTAAGGTAGCTGGTATTTGTAGGACAGAATATGACAAGAAGAGAGAGAAATGCAGAAAAGGAGCTTCATGGATCTGTATAGGAGTCACCTTGGGTCTACTGCTGAATATTAATCTGCACAGGCTAGCGCAAAATTTCATCAGGCTGGTAAAGAATTACCAAACATATATAAGCTGAACACTTATCAGAGATTACATAGGACTGGGAGATATACAAGTTACAACAAGCCAGATTGGAGACACTTTGTAAGCATGCCTCAGGGCATTCAACAGAGATTCCTGAAGGATAATACTTTAGTATTGGATCAAAGTAACACTAGAGGAAAGACATCTCTAGAACAACCACCACAAAGCAAAAATAAATAAATAAAAGGCCTCAAAAAAAAATGAGACTGATCCACAAATTACTTAACCGACTGCAAAATAAATTGCAATATTATTTAAAAGAAGGCAACATGCAAATATGTAATTTTACAATATCTGGCATCCAATAAATTATTAATTAAGATCCAAAGAGGCAAGAAGAATGTGCCCTATTTACTGGGAGAAAAATTCAACAATAAAAAGAGACTTATCAACAACAGTAATAATATTAGCAGACAATTTTACCCTAGTTATTGTAAATATGCTCAATAATTTAAAAATATAAAAAATAATGTATAGATAAGTAAAAGATATAGAAAGCAAAATGAAAATTCTAGAGCTTACAAATGCAATATCTCATTTTTTAAACAAAATTCAAATTATTTCCAATATTCTTTACATCCTCTCACCATCCCACCTTGGAGACTTCAGTTGAATGTTTGAAATGGTCCCTCAGCTCACTGATGATGTTATCCATTACTTTCATCATTTTTTCTTTCTGCTTTTGTTTTTGGTAGTTTCTAATGCTATGTAAGTCCACTACTTTTTCTTCTGTAATGCTTAATCTTCTGTTCATCTCACCCAGTGTACTTGTCATTTCAAACATTGTAATTTTCATATATTGATGTTTGATTTGAGTCTTTTAAGTATTTTCCATGTATCTACTTAACTTTCCAATCTTTCCTTGAATATATGGAATGCAGTTATAATTACCTTTTTAATGTTCTGATATACTAATTCTATCATGTATCATTTCTTGGTTAGTTTCAATTGAGTATTTTTTTCTCCTCGTTATAGGTCGTATTATTTTGTTTCTTATCATATCTTGATTGGATGACAGACATTGTGAATTTTACCCTATTGGTTGTTGGATGCTTTTGTATTTTTTTATTTTAAAATATTTAGTTGACAAGGATTAAATATATTCAAGGTGTACAATGTGATGATAAGGTATACATATATATGTATAAGGATTACCACAATCAAATTAATTAATACATTAACCACCACTTATGCCTTACTTTAAATTCCCCAGAACTTGTTCATCTTATACCTGAAAGTTTGTACTTTTTGACCAACATCTCCCCATATCCTTTTCCTCCCATCCACTGAAAACCACCCTTCTACTGTCTGCTTCTATGAGTTCAACATTTTCAGAATCACATATAAGTAATATCATACAGGATTTATCTTTCTATGTGTGGGTTCTTTCACTTCCTATAATGTCTTCCAGGTTCAGACGTGTGTTGCAAATGGTTAGGATACCCTTCTTTTTTATTATTGAATAATATTCCATTATGAATATGTACCACAATTTCTTTATCCACTGTACCATCAATCTTTATCTCTGGATGGAAAATTAGGTTGTTTCTATATTTTGGCTATTATGAATAATGCTGCAATAAACACCAGGATGCATACATCTCTTTGAAATCCTGATTTCATTTCCTGTGGATACATACCCAGAAGTGAGGTTTCTAGACCATGTTGTAGCACTATTTTTATTTTTTTGAGGAAGCGCCACACTGTTTTCCAAAATGGTTGTACCAATTTACCTTCCTACCCACAGAATAGAAAAGTTCCCTTTGTTCCACAACCTAATCAAAACTTGCCTTTTTCATAATAGCCAGCCTAATAGGTGTGGGGTGATATCTCACTGTGATTTTGATTTGCATTCCTCTCATGATTAGTGATATTGAGAAACTTTTCACATACATTTTTTCCATTTGTAGGTCTTTGGAAATATATCTACTGAAGTTATTTGCCCACATTGTAATTGAATTTTGGGTTTTGGGTTTTTTTTTTTTTTTTGCTATTGAGTTGTATGAGTTCTTCCTGTATTTTGGATATTAAATCCTACTAGGACATATGATTTGAAAATATTTTCTCTGATTTAATCGATGCCTTTTTATTTTGTTGATAGTTTCCTTTGCTATGTGGAAACTGTTTTAGTTTGATGTAGTCCCACTTGTTTGTTTTGGCTTCTGTCGCCTGTGCTTCTTTTTTGTCATATCCAAAACATCATTGCCAAGGCCAAAGGCAAAGGGCTTTTTCCCTATGTTGTTGTCTAACAGTTTTATAGTTTCTGACCTTACGTTTCTTTTATATGGTATAGGACAAAGTTCCAATTCTTTTCTTTTGCCTGTGGATATCCAGTTTCCTCAAAACCATTTATTGAAGAGACTTCCCTTTCCTCATTATGTATTATTGGTGCCTTGGTATTAGTTAAATATCATTTAACTCTGTTCCTGAATAGCTTAGAAACAGTTTACTTTTCAACTGTTAGGTGGAAACGGACCTGTTCAATCGGGAGCTAATTTTGCCCCATTAATGAGGTAAATGTCTTTTGGGAACGCTCTCCAACGCCTTTTGAATTATCAGGTTATCTGGTGTGGTTGATGAGAATGGGAACTATTTCAAGTGTGAGTTTCAGGGCTTGATCTCTTTAACCCTTCGGGTGGTTCTATCCCCAGGCTTGGATAGTTCCCTCACATTTGTGCATTCAGCTGAAGACTCTAGAGGAACCCTTTGCAGATCTCTGAGACACTCCCTCTGCACAACTGTCTCCTGTCAGGTATATGCTCTGCAAAGTTTAGCTGTCTCTGCCTTTCTGAACTCCCAACGTCATCTTCTCAACTCATAGAGAAGGCTAGGCTCCTTTTGGGAATTTCCTTCCTTTGCCAAAGGCTGTAAACCCTATGGCAAAGAGTTAAGGTGGTATGCTGGGGCAACTGCAGGCTCACCTCCTTTATTTCTCATCTCTGAGATTGCCATACTTTGTTGCCTGATAGGCATTGTCTTAAACACTGTTGTTTTATATTTTTTGTTTCTCTCTCTCTCTCTTTTTTTTTTTTGTCATAGTTTTGGGTGGAAGTGTATATCCAGTTCCTGTAGTTTCCTTAGGCTGAAAGTGGAAATTCCTTCCGCTCTAAAAAAAAATCAGATTAAAGAAAAAAAATCCCACTCCTTTTTCTGTAACTTATCTTCTATCATTAATTTTACATCTTCTTTTCTCAATTTGAGAGTAACACATTATAAAAATGTAGCTTCAACAGGGAGACTTTTTCAGACTCTTATTGTCTATTGTTAACTATTGACATGAGTTTTCTATTCATTCACTTCATTTTATTCTAAAACAAAGTTTTGTTAGGCTAATATACTAATGGGTCCTTATGATAAAATATAGATAATACAGAAAGAAATTAAAAATAAATTTTAAAAATGTTTCTTGATAAATTGGTTTATAACATCTTTTCAAAATACAGCTTGGTCAAACATAAATATTCCTAGTAACCACACAAAATAATTAATTAAAAACAGACAATAAAATGTCTAATTGGTGCCTTATTACACAAAAAGTCTATACTAAAATATAGACATTGAAGCCAAAAAAGGATTTTTAAAGAATCAAAGCAGATTAAAAACCAAAATTTCTTAGAAAATTGTATTCTACATTAACAAAAAATCCAGTTAAAATTATTCTGATGTATACAAAACTTGGTATGTTAAATAGCATTAAAAAACTGAATTTTTAGAAAATATATTTTATATATTCCACTGAAAGCAAGAAGCTGAATAGTTATTTATAATTATGAATTTAGAATCAAATAAAGCAAAGAAGGCTGAAGGTGGAAATAAACATGAAAAATATACTAAAAATGTCACATATGCCATGCAAGTGGTTGGATTGTTCTAAAACGATTCCCTGATTCACAGAAATCATCACTGTTGTGAAAAAATATTAGAATGCTTTCAAGCACTTCATTGTTTTGGATACTGTGTCAGAATCAACTAGTTTGGGGCCAATTTTTATTTGTCTTTATTGTTTATTTCTAAAAATGCTTCACAATGTTTATCCCCGTGAGAATCTACTTTAATCATATTAATTCATTTTTTCTTTTTAAAAGAATTATAGGCAAATTATATAATATATAAATCATATTACATACAATTTATTTGGAACATGCACATTTTAGGAAAATATGATGACCATCCATAATTTACCTGCCATTCTCCCTTCATTAGTAATTTATTAAAAAATTTGTTATTGTAAATGCTTATTGAATCATTATTTGCAATTTAGGTTATGCCCTTTTTGTATTTCTTAAGTAGAACTTACTGGATTCAGTTTTAAGACAGTTTTTCATCTGCTTTTCACATGTTATAAAGTGGCTTTTCAAAATGTATGGACTGGCCCCCAGTGAGCACATGTTTGTTTCACTGTTCTGTCTACAGAATGTCACTTCTTCAATGAATGCTAGTAGCTATCTTAAGTGTAGTTTCCCTTTGTACAAATAACATTACCTTTCTCTGCTGTTGACCTTATAGTTCACTTCTGTGCAAGTTACTCATACATTAGAAAAATTCCCTTATGAAGGTGACTTCATTGCTAAATCTTTCTAAATATGATCTACAAAATTTGTAACACTGCAGAAAGTGATTGATAAGAGATAATCTTCTAAAGAATGTCATCCAAAGAAGGCTAGTTTGGGTATTGAAAGATAAATATATTGATTTTTATTTTATATGTACTTCTTCACCATACCAAAATTTGTTGACTTCTTAACTGCCCAGTGAAAAAATAATATCACTACTGTTTTATATTTCCAGGTAAGTGGCTCAAGGAAGTGAACTAATAGAGAATGCCACACCAGAGGATATTAAATGCTCCTAGAAGTTGTTGTGGAGGAGAAATACTGAGCATTTCTCTAATTAAAACCCTTGGTAAAATATTCTGAAAGAGAAAGCAGATAGAAGTAGATTTATTATCTTCATTTTAAAATAATTTCAGGAATTTCCTTGGAAGCTGCCTTTCGTGATGTTATTAAGGTCACTCATCGTATTTCCTGAAGTGCTGTTCTTCCTTCCTAGTTTCCTCTTTATTTCCTACTTTATGGCTTTTGTATATTGCTGGGCTACACTCTTTGGCCAAATTTTGTTTTTTAAAACCGAGAATTATAAAAGCAAAAGCTCACGTGAAAGTTAGTGATGTAATGGTTTTGTGAATATTAACTAATTTTACCTTTAAACATTACTATGGGGTGTATACTGATATTTTACTTTAACAAAGAAGGAAATTTAGCTAGAAAATCTAAGTAACTTACTTAAGATTGCACATCTCTAACTGGTAGAGCCAGAAATTGGATTCATTGAGCCCTGGCTCCAGAATTTATGTTCACTGCTACTATACTTTTCAGGCTTTATGATTGTTTTGATAGTTCTTAATTCCAAGAAAATAAGGGAGGGAGGGTGAAAAACAGGAATAAAGGAAATAAGACAGGAAGAAAAGAAGAACGGACAACTGGTCTACACTTGTGATGGAAAATTGATTTTTTTTTTTTGCTCAACATCCCAGTTATCTATCATTTTAATGTCACAGGACACAAACTGATTCTTCAGTTTGTTAGAGTATTGATTTCTTTAAATTTCTGCTGTGGTTGTTTCCAAATAAGATATTAATATTTAACAGCCATCTAAAGGAAAAGAGGTAGACAGTTTGACAGAAATTAAACTAGTGAGTTTGGAGGTGGACTGCAGCGGTACCACAGTATTCAAACTGGTTCTTGTTTTGTTCCGTGTTTTGTTTTTTTTTTTTTTTGCGTTGTTGTTTGTTTTGTTTGTTCGTTTGTTTGTTTTTAACATTGACTTTCTTGCTTTATTTCAATATGCTTAGCGTAGGCTTACTGAAGAAATTTTGAAAAAAAATCATGCACACAGATTTTTTTTTAATTGCTGGCGTCTTCATTCCTACCTTTTCTGGGGGAGAAAAACAGTGTGGAATACATATTTGGAAATAAATGTGTACACCTAGACTCAGTATGTGAGACATGGACATAATAAAGTTCCACCCAATTATTAAGCATCAAGGTTACAGAGTTTCAGTTCCTAAAAGCAACGTGACATTGGAAATAACGAATGCAGATTTCAGTAACTAACCTATTCAACCAAGGAGGAAAAATCCAGATTTTTTTGAATTATGGTGTATTCTAAGGAATGGTATTTTTAACTTTATTTTGAGATATTGTATTATTTTTCTTTCTATTAGGAAATACTCTTTTTACCTTTCCAGTGGAGCTTGTCTTCATTTAGCTTTAAAGCTAACTAGTTTTCTGTTTACTATAAGATACTATTTCATTACTATTTTCAGTGCTGTTCAATGAATAGATTGCTTAGCTAACTTAATATATTCTCTGTTAAATGATACACCTCAATTTTATTAAAACCTTGATTTACAAAAAGCTGCTTTTGTGGGTTACTTTTTCCTTTAAAGTGAAAAAAACCTAATTCTATTTTGGGAAAAGAATATAGAATTAGTAGATTCTGATTTTGTAGAATGTTGAGGGATATCATCCAATAGCAATAATAATGTATCCTGTTAAGTATGTTTAAACAGTAGACTGTATGTTAACACTGCTCCTCTTGAAATTACAACTTTCTCTTTACATCACGTGATTTATTATGTAAACTTGAGTATACTGACCATACAGATTTTTCTTATCTCTGTAGTAATTCACAAGAATGGCTTTTCTTTAATAATGATAGTGTATAGCATGCCTGTCAAATTTCTAAAATTGATTTACAATTATTCCCATTAATCCTCCAAGCTCACCAATAAGGTAGGTGATGTGAGCTACCTAGCCACTGGAGGTAAGTGAAACAGAAACATGAAAAGTGGCTATTTCTGGCTTCTCCAGTAAGTGGCAAGAACCAGTAATGAAAATCTAAGCCCAAGGAACCAGTTAGTATCTGTGCCTTAACATATTCCTAACACAATAATCTTAGAGTATTTGGAAAACACAATTTGAGGACAATGTGAAGTAATAATAGAGCAAGACTCTTCTGACCTTCGAGGGCACCTTTTGTCTATTAAATTGTTATCCTTACAGAGCTTCTCCAACCCCATCCATTTCATAAAGATCAAGGCATGGTTTTCATAAAAACCGAGCTGGGTCAAAATACTCATGATTATTTAAAACTTTGAAACAATACTCACAGGCCATACTCATTTCTTATTTGATATGTTTATAAATATACTTTGACATTGATTATTTTCTGCTTCTACCACTAAACATCTGACTTGTTTAAACTCACATTTGAGCATTTGGAAGCAAGAGCAGGCATGCAAAATATGTGATAGAATGTGATGTCCAAAATAACAAATTTTGAGGCTAGTTATTTTTTTCTAAGTTATATATAACAATGCTTAACCTATTTGTGGTTAAGTATCACTGTAAGACTGATTGGAGAATAAATTTAGGTAAGATAAATTTTACCAAGAAGTAGAGAGTAATATCTATGATAGAAGAAAAATACAACTTGTATTTATTTATTAATGGTTGAGATCAATCTTTTATCATGAAATATATTATTTCAAAATATACTCATTCAAAATATGTTGTCATAGCCTTAATTACTTCCTATTTTGTTAAAGTAACTGGGAAATAATTTTGGGTCAGAGTTACAGAATAGTATTGAAATACTCTATCAGACTTTATATCTTTTATGCAATAATTTATGGAGATTTCCTTTCGAGAGAGCAAATTAGCATTCCTAAAAACAAGGGCTAGCTTTTCTTTTGTTATTAACACCTAACATTCACTCTTGAAATTTTATCATAGTTTTACAAGTTACAATTAATCAAACCACTTTGCCACTAACTGGCAGTTGTTGCCAAAGTTTTATGGCAAGTATTTCCATTTATTAAAGGATGTACACATTCATTTCTCTTGAATATTTATTTATCTTATAATGTTCATCTAACAGCAATTCAACACCTCTCTGCTTCCCTTTTTTGCGTAAAGTGGATTCCTGTGTAATCAATAATTTCTAACAGTACAAAGACTTAAGAGAGCAATGAATTCTCAAAGCTGAGGTTATTCACAGCTCGGCTAACACACTTATACTAACTGAACAAGTTCTCCTTCCACATTTTCAAATGTGTCTCTGAGTCTCTAACCACTCCTGTCCATTCACCCTCCCCCAATATTATTTATCTTTCCACTCCCACACCCTTTCTCATTGGCATCTTATCTATTCTTACAGTTCCAACCGCCATCTGTTGATATCTTCCTAATCTGTATCTTCAAAATAGACTTCTATTTCAGACTTGTATAATTTAATGGGAAGCAGATGTCTCACAGACACCTCAAGCTCAACGTCCTGTTCCCACCCTCTCACTTTCTATTGAAACTGTCTCTGCTGTCTGTACTCCCTTCCTTGTTCTTTTGCACGTAAGTACGATCATACAAAACCCTATTTAATAGACATGATAAGACCCTTTAATGTCTGTTACTGACCACATTTAATTAGTCACTGAGTTTTGATAAATTACATATCCTAAAATGTTTCTGTTTCTACTTTTTATGTCTTTGGGTCAGTCCCTTATTTTTGTGTGTGTGGACATTAATATAGGATTTCTTGACCTCGACAATATTGACGTTTTGGGCTGGATAATTCCCTGTGGTGGCAGGCTGTCCTGTGCATTGTAGTATGTTTATAGTATTACGGGCTTCTACTCAATAGATGTCAGTAGCACTCCCATCTTTTTCGGTTGTGAAAATAAAAATATCTCTAGATGTTGATAATTGACCCCTGAGGGGCAAAATCACCCTTTACTGAGAATAACTAAAATATTATAATACAATTGCTTATTAACTTGTTCCTACATTTTTTCCAGTCCATCCTCCACAAAAGTTAATTTTTCGAAATTAACTCCCCTGTTTAAAACCTGTCAGTGACTCCACATGGCCTAAAGCCATTGCCCAAATGTCCTTAAGCCATTTATTGCCTCACTGATCCATTTTCTTTTGACTTGTGAATGTTACTCAAAGAGACAAGAGTTAACTCTGAAAACTTTGTATTTAATACAATACATGGTACAGACATCCTAACAAACATTCTTACATTCTTAACGCTAATGTTTAACCATAACTTCTAGGTAGCTTTGACTAAATTTAGAAATATATTTAATTACCCCAACTCTTTCTTTCCTTGATTTCTTGTATTATATTTCTATATAGCTGGACCAGACAGAAGACTACAGTTCAATAAGAAGGAAACACATTCATTTTCAGTATTGTTAATAAAGAAGCTTACCTAAAAGAAGGAAATCAAAACAAGGTCTGTAAGCTGTAAATTTTAATTCCTGTTCTCCTTTCCAAATTATGTTGAGAAAACAGAGAAACAAAAACAACTGCCCTACAGAAAGGACAGCATATATTTCAATGTACAATTCAGAAGCACCTGCATTAGTCAGAAATGCCATAGCAGTAACCTGACCTATTGTTAGAAATCTAGCAAGTACATTTTTCATTGTTCCCCAGTGGGACTTTATGCCAACCAGTATTGATTATGAGAGTTTCAAACTTCTACTAGATTCTACTGTCACTTAGTTGGTAATTATTTCAGCCCAACAATAAGATGATTTAGAGTTGTGAAAATAAATGGACGGAGGCTATGCAGACTGGGTTAAACTGCCCAATACTTGGGCAAGCCTTATCTGAGTTCTCCTTTGATATCAGAGCATGAGATCTTCCCAGTATAGATATTTCTGTAAGACTTTTGCATTCTTAACTTTTAATTAGTCATGGAAACCATTGCTTTAATTTCTTTAAAGTATGATATGTTCAGTTGCTATAAGAACTTAATGTAACTCAGTATAGTTCAGAGGGATACCTAGAGTTTGCACAAACATAGACATAAGGTGATGTGAAGCAGGACCTAAGGTAAATGGGAAAGAATAAGTAGGCATTGGTAAAAAGGAGCATACACAGGAATAGAAATGGGATGTCACCTGGTTCCAATAAGTATATAGGATTTTTACCTCTTTGAAATAGAGACTAGTAGAGATATTTTGTTTTGCTTCCTCTAACACAGCATTTCTACTAAGCTCCTGTAAGCCATCTATTTCTTCCTCAGTTGGCAAGTGCATTTACAACTTTCATCAATATAGTGTGTGGTAAAAAGGGTGGGCTTTGGAGGCAGGCTGCTTATACTCAAATTCCAAGTGTACCACTTGCTAACCGTGTGGTGTTGGGTAAGTCATTTAACTTCTCTGTGCCTAGGTTTTCTCATCTGGAAATTGTGGTGGTAATAATGCTACTGATCTCATAAGATTGTGATATTGAATTAATGACCCATGTAAAATGCTTATAACATTGCCTGCTAATGAGCAGCCATTCAGTAAATGCCATCTATTACTATCCAGCACAGACTCATACAGCTAAATATTAATACAAAGACAAAGGCAGGTAGCACCTCAGTAGTCAGTCTCAGATGGCCAGGGCATTCCTGACACAAATGGGAACAACTTCAAATAACTCTTCTTTCTTTCTGTTCTACCTTCTTTCAGGTATCTGTTTCCTCTTCATGTGAAATTTGTAGTACTCAATTGTCTCCTAGTTTACCTTATGGTTTTGATGCCTTCGACACTTGGCCTAAGTTCAGAGCTTGAAATAAGAAAAAATAAAGTCAGTTACATCTTTTACTTGTAATTTTAAAAGGTCCTGGGTGATGGCTTTCAAATATGAATACTCCATAATGTGTCAAGATTTTTCTAGAAAAGTTTGGCCAAGGAGCATGGATTTGTCTGCTGTGTTCACTAGCTGTTAACAGATAATTTCTTCTTTTGATTTTTCCATTCTATTTTGTTCTAAATCATCTCTTCCTCCCTTGTTTCCTAACATCTTATTCTTTTTTCACTAACTTGACATTTTGCAATGCTTATTAGACAAACGTTATTCACAGAATTTGGAAGCTTTTGCCTGATATCCTATAGACTTCAGGAGAAAGGTACTATGGAAAACATTACTGTAGTTATTATTAACAATAGCGATAATAGCACACCACAGCTGTGAAAGAAATGGGAGGAAGTGCATCCAAGTGCTTTTGCAGACATTTTAAGGTTCACACAGCAGAAGCTTAGAAATAGATCTCCTCTTGTATTTTGGCCAAACCAAATCTATCTCTCGATTTATGTTAATTATAACTAAAAACCGAATTCCCAAGGTCTTGGTCTTTTCATCTCCTCATTTAGAGCTCATTCTTTTTCACTGGCTAGTAATTACTGTCCAATGTCCTGACCACCCAGCTGTGCTCTGACAATGTTACCTAGTTTTAGCAATGCCATCTTCTGCTGAGGTGAGCACTCTTTCCTGCTGCTTAGTGACCGTTAAATCACCCCACAAAGATGCAAATACCTGGCTCCTTAGTGCAAAAAGAGATGGCAGTATAAGTCATCTATTTTTGCATGATGCAAGTAAAACTTACATATGAGGAGCAAATGAATTAGATTTTTCTGGATATTTGTTTCTCAAGATTGTATTTAAAGGTTTAGATCGTATGGCCAGGGAAGGCACCTCTGCAGCTTACCACAAATGGTTCTAAATAATTTTCCAAACAAGTGCTAAATTGCTAAAGGAAGAAATTTCATGTTTCTTAAAAAAGTATGAGAGGAAATAAAACCCTGATACATGTCACTTTAATAATCATTTAAAGTAGAGTCTGGAGTTCTGTTTTTTAATTGACACCTTCTCTTCCTTCTACCATTTGCAAAATGTACAAAAGAAGATGGTCATTACTTTTGGAGCCAACAAATCACTAACTTTCAGCATGACCTATTGACTCCAGGTAAAGCAGCCCCAAAAGTGTGATTTTTAATCATATATAAGTGAGCCCTCATAACCTTATTTCATTTTATCATATCTTTCACATCTTCAAATTCTCCCCAAAAGAAAGTTAGTTTTCAGCTAGTCACATGATTAGGAATTTAGACACATGATTTAGCCCATAAAGAGGAAGATATAAATGACTAAAAATAAACCTTATGTATCCACATTTTGAGATGCGTTAGTGGAACCACTTACCATGAAATCACATTTTGGCATTGGTAAATATTATCATTTTTGAAACACTTGATGAGAAATTTGTGGTATAAAATCTGTTAAAGGATTCTACCCTTTAAAGGAAATTTCAGAACGATCAAGCTACTTCTTGTAGCTAAAGCTTTCTCTGTTTGATGGTTCTGGAAGCCTTGTCTTTAATATGTTTATGTTAATTATAGATATCAAAGGTAATTATACAAAGGTAAAAAAGTGAAATATCCATTTATCTGAAGAATGAAAGTTACATTAAGTGGTAGTAATTTACTGTTATTTTCCAAGAAATTGTTCAGCTATTTTCAATTTATGTAAGTTATAGTCTTGATGGAAGATTGTTTCAGCAACTACTTAGGTCAAATGGGGTTTTTGGCTCTTTAGAGCTGCATTGTCCAGTATAGTACCAGTAGCTGTACTTGACCATTAAGCACTTGAAATGTGACCAGTCTGAATGGCAATTTGATGTCAGTGTAAAATAGACACTGGATTTCGAAGACTTAATACCAAAGAAATGTAAAATATCTTATTAATAATTTCTATATTGATTTCATCTTAAAATAATTATTTGGATACAATGGGTTAAATAAAATGTATTATAATTTCCTGTGTTTCTCTTCATATTCTCAAGGAAAAATTAAAATTTTAAATGTATATCTAACTCATTATATTTCTATTAAATTATTCTGCTTTGGAGAATTAAACATTGTTGACAGCAGAGATCCCAGGAGAAAGAAGAGAAAAGAATGAAGAGGACAATATGGGTTTGTGTCCAAATGCATCTCTTTATTCTGGTATCTGAACAATATATAGAGAGAGCTACCAATAGGAGCAAAAAAAAACAAACAAAAACAACAACAACAACAAAAACAAAACAAAAAAAACCGTTTTCACGAGGAACTTTGAGGATACAATCATCTCTGCTTGGGAGCCACTGACACAGAATACAAAAGAAATGAACATGAAGAGGTTTGCATTTTTCTTGCTGCACATTAGGCTATTAAACATCCTGCACACCTTCTGTGGCTTCTTTCAGATAATCTTCTACACTGCAACTAGGGGAGGCTATTGAATGTGATGGTCCCCTCAGATGCCTAGAGGAAGATGAACAATGGTAATCAGATATCCTAAAGTTATCTTTAGGGCACTGGCAAAATAGCAGCAATGCCTGGTGGAAGCTGACTTTGTGCATACACATGAGAGCCCACAGAAAACTTCAAACTTCACGGTGGGCTGCAGAAACAATTTGGGAAGATAGTATGAAGAGCCAAATTCCTATTGCCATTATGTCACTCCATAGGTACCTATAAACTAGGGAAACTTGGAAAAAAATTAGAGTCCCCAGATTTACTCTTCAGTGGTCAAAGTAAGAAGGAATATTGAGATTTGAATTTTAATTACTACCTTCTGTTTTCTTTCAAACAATAATTTTCAATTATCATTAGGTTTTTTTTTGAGCTACTAGCTGCTATTTTAAAATAAAACATTACTTTTGGATAACTTATTTCTTTTCAACAATTGAAACTTTATTTTCCTATACAATATTTGGGAAAATTCATTTCTCCCTGTGGGTTTATTTTGTTCCATTTGTTCTCCAGTGCTGGGCCTGGTTAAGAAACTTTTCTTTGACCTTTTTGGACATTTATTTCTCTCAGCTCCTCTTACAATTATTTAAGGCCCAATTCTTATTGTAAGTTCCTAATTGATGCAGGTAGTTGAATGAAAATCACCCCTTGCCACTCCCCCAATTCGCTTTCTGAATTGGAGAGAGAGGATAGCTGGAGGTGTTGTCCGTGTCTGTGGATGTGGTGGGGAGGAGTCAGAAAGTGGAAACATGGACATATTTTTGTTAGAGCTCTAAATCTAGTGATACATCATTGATTTTGTCTCTGCCAGGAAATAAAACCTTCAGCTGCAGCTAAGAATTTGGAGGTTACTGAAGGAGGTTACTTTTTCAAGAGCAGAAGTAAGGATTCCACTGAATTTGCTCACCAAAGAAAACTTACTGAAGAATACAGGTTGTCTACTGTGTTTTTCTTATTTTTTTTGTGGAGGTTATTTGATCATGTTTATTTGAAAATTGACCCCTGTATGACAATCCATTCTGTTGAGTTTATTGTTAAAAGAGCAGGAATGATTAATGACTATAGTGAAATTATGGATTCCTATTGTTGCTAAGCTAATATTGTAAGAACCAGCTAAATCTTATAATATATGATACATTTATGTGTGGTATTCTTTGGTATAGAAATGATTGTGTAAATGCTGACGCTATGGGGTTTACCTTCTGCCTAAATCAACATCAGTGCTAAAAATACATATAAATAAGGTGAATATTTTGAATTTATTTAAGGCCCTTCTCCAAAAAAGAATAATAATTTAAATTTTTTTGTAGAACTATGAGAAAAGCTAACTAATTTGCGTAAACTGAGGAGCACAATTGGAAATAGAGCAAAATTATTTATTATTTTTAAGTGAATGCAAGTTTATTAAGAAAGTAAAGGAATAAAAGAATGGCTACTCCATAGGCAGAGCAGCAAAAATTATTGAATTTTTAAGTGAATATAATCATATTGCTTTGACTTATTGTCATCTATTTGTAAGAAATAGCTATTCCACAATCTTCTTAATGTTTAAATATTTTGTAATAAACATATTAATATTGTATATTATGTTATTCATATATATTAATAATAACTAATAAATATATATTTCTTATTATGTACCTGATATTGGAGTAAGTATTGAGCCTGTGAGGTGAGTAACATTATTATGTGATTTAACAAATGAGGAAACTAAAGTCCTTAAAAATGGTGGCTATTGTTGACATATGTTGTTTTGAATGCTTTCCTTCCTGTTCCCCATCATTTGGCAGGAGTTCCTTGGGAAATGACTCCTCCACTGAATGCAATCAAGTTAAAACTATCAAGCCATATACTTTTCTGCCTTCTATAAGAATAAATGATGGTCAAATGTTCTTTCTTTCAGGAACATAAATCTTAAGCAGACTTACATAAGGAAGGGAAGTGGTTGAATCTGAGGTAATTCCATGGTGGTCTTTGAAGAAAGCCTTCCATGAGTTCCCAGTCCATATCCTCCAAAGGGTTTCTTGGATATGCTTTATTTATGCCTAATTTTCCAGTTTTCTCTTTAATATTGTGTGCTCTAATATTTTATTCTCTCTCTTTTTTTTGCTTCACTTAGTTAGAATTTCTTTCAGCCAATGAAGAATTCTAATGAGAAGCATGAATCTGTAATTTTGCATATTCCAGAACAGTTATGATCTAAACATTACATCCTGTTGTATCCCTAAGTACTTGAAATCTGGATATTCCAGTTTCAACAACGAGATCTTAAAATTGTAATTCCCATATCATGTTATACATAAAGTACCAGGCGATCACTGTACTTTGTTAGCCTACTTGCAGGCTTTGAATTATTATGTTGGAAAATGTGGTCACTTTGAGTACATTGCCTTTGAATCATGAGTAGCTGGAGATTAATTATATTCTTCCAACTTATTGGGCTTTGTGACCTTTACTTATTTATTCATTTATTTGGTACATTTCCTTTAATGATTTCAACTTCTGTTCCTGTGACCTGTACTGCAGTCTTTCGCTTTATATGCAAAGATTCTGCAATCATTGGATATTTTTCCATTAGATTTTTAAATTGAGATGCAATTCACATACCTTTGCATAATTTTTATTATTTTTAAAATGTACAATTCATTGTTTTTTAGTATAGTATATTCACAATGTTCTGCAACCATCATAACTGTCTAATTCCAGAATATTTTTATAACTTCAAAAAACCCTATTCCCATTGACAATCACTTTCCATTCTTTTTTCCCCCAGCCTCTACAAATCACTAATTTATTTTCAATCCAGTTACACTGTTTAAATATCTTAACATTTTTCCTTTTATAAGACAATTGTTCTTTTATTTCTTCAACTTATATTAAATGCTTAGGCATTCTCTACTTTTATCCACTGACAAAAAATCAAGACATGTTTTCCTAATAGCAACTGAAAGAGATAAAACAACTACAAAACATTTCATCCCATATTTTTTTCAGACCTCCTTAATTCTCCTTTTAAAATTATTAATTTATTTCTGAGCTTGGGAAATTGTATAACATTATGATTGAATTTTATCTGATTCTGGACAAATAAAAAATGACAACAGATTGAAAAGATATGAAAAGTCAGATTCAATAACCTTCCATATAGTCATTTGGGTTTTTTTCAGCTTCCAATCCCACACTTCCTTGACCTAAAATAGATAAGGAAAGTCTCATCTTTAATTAAACAACTTGAAGTAATTTGGATTTTTTTGAATATACACTATTTCTCATGATCTTTTTAAGGCCACTTCTGAAATAAAAATATTTTATTGCAAGCTTTGGATAAATATGCAGTTAAGAAGTATGACATAATTATGTCCATTTACCCATGTATAGTTTTCAAGTAATAATTATTGTTTTCCCCTGCCTATTCTAGAAAAGATTTTAAGTAGCTGTGTTTTTAAATTTAGTAATTTTTAACTTGAATCTCCACTGTTCTCAGACAGCATATCAGCTCCTGCTTTCCAGACAAACTTCCTGGGTCTTGGGAAGAAGAAAGCCTCAGACTAAGAACTGTCTCTGGAATCAGACAGCCTGAATTCAAATCCCATCTCTATTCTTACTAGTCATATGAACACAGGCAAGTCATTTAACTTCTTTGTGTCTCAGTTTTCTTATATATAAAATGGGAATAATATAACTTACGTAGAAAATTTGTTATCAGTATATGAATTAATAAGAGTAAAGTTCTTAAAATTGTGAGCAATATATTCCAAGGGCTCATTTTATACTATCAATTGTGAATTAGAGCTATCCTTTCTTATCTCATCAACTCGATTATTGAGACAGCAATAGCTTAATTAAAATACATCTAAACCGACCCCACACCAAAAATTAGTTGTTCAACTAAATTGTTGAACAACTGTTAAGTGATGAGCATGTTGATATGTTCTTTCCTTGTTTTCTTTCCATTTCCTGACAACCCTGTAAGTTGGGTAGTATTTTCATTTTACCAATGGATAAGCCATCTTTCCGAGTGGCTAAGTAACCTGCTCATGGCTTGGATATTCTTTACATTACTTTCTTTCCAAAAATTCCCCTGTTGAAGTGATTCCTAATGACTGCGAGAATTCCAAAAGCCCAAATAAATAAACTTTCTGGTGTTTTTAAAGTCTCATTCTTAATGTGATCTCAGATTTTGGTCCTATCATTTGGTCTTGTCATATCTTCTTTATAGCAAAGTTTAAGTAGGAGAGCACTGTAGGACCACGTGTAGAAAGCATATAAAAACCAGAAAAACAGTCATATAAAATTCATTTCAGGAAGCAAGAACCTATGTTTTTAAAAATCTGTCACACGGCCAGTGTTAGGGTTCTTAAGGTCTAAACTAAAGGTATCTCATTCAAAATTTTAATTCTATGTTTATTTCTAAAAATGGAGAAGGTAGTGAAGAATGAAAGAGAAGCAAAACAGATCTTGCAGGTTGTGCTCACCACGGTGAAAATCATTATTTGCAACTCCCACAGGAGAACCATATCCATTCAGCTCACTTTGGGCCACCTGTGGAGCCTGATAACCAGGGAACAGAGAATCTGTTGAGATCCAAATTTGTGTGCCAGGTAATAAACTCCCCAGGATAAGCATCACACATCATCCTAAAGTAGCAATTTTACCGACTGTAAGCAATTTAGAACAGTCTTTATATTAAAATCTATTAAAGTCTTAAAGGAGCACATATATTGAATCACTTTAAAAAATATAACATCAGGGTCCCCGTTGGAAAGAGCTATTATACCCTGTATTAGTCCATTCTCGTGTTGCTAATAAAGCTACATCTGAGACTTGGTAATTTCTAAAGGAAAGAGGTTTAATTGACTCACAGTTCCACATGGCTGGGGAAGCCTCACAATCGTGGCACAAGGCAAAGGAGGAGCAAAGTCACGTCTTACATGGCAGCAGTCAAAAGAGAGCTTGTGCAAGGGAACTCCCATTTATAAAACCATCAGGTCTTATGAGACTTATTCACTAACAAAGAAAAGTATAGGGGAAACTGCCTCATGATTCAATTATCTCCACATGACCTCATGTGGAGATGGACATGTGGGCATTTTTACAACTCAAGGTGAGATTTGGGTGGGGACACAGCCAAACTGTATCATACTCTAAAGTATTTAATTAAAAAATTAGTGAAGAGACTGTTTACAGAAATGGGTATAGAACAACAAAGGATGGTGAAACACCCAGGAACTGTCAACAGTAGGGAAGTCATTGTCAAATTCAGAGGGATTATTTCTCACTCATCTTTACATTAGTGTCTAGCACAGTTACCATCACATGATTGCTATTGTGATCATCATTATAATTGCTATCATTTAATAAATTCTTCCCATATCCTGGCCACTAAGCTAAACTCTACACATACCATTTCAAATGTTCTTAGCCACTTTGTGAATTGGGAACTATTGACTATATTTTATATAAAATGAACAATAAAACACAAGAACCAACTAATAGGTAGAAGGTCATATAGGTAATCTGAAACAGAATTAAAAATCAAGCTTCACTGACTCAGAGGTCTGTACTATCCAAGTTATCATAAGTAAAATCCTGTTTTAGACATCAAATAAATGCTTTCTACTGTATTTACTGTTAAATTTTTACTATTCCAAAGACCAGTAGACCAGTAGTTTGCCATCTAAACTTCAGGAAATTGTTAATAATATATAACTCTGTCATTTCTCTTAGTGATTGTGAAAACACTGTTTATGTTTTGTCTCCCAAACAGATCACAAACTCATCTGAAGCAGATGCCATGTGTTACACTGTTATGTATCTCTCAGAGACTCCAGCACTTTGAAAGTATTAGGCCTTGCTTATTGAGATGAATATTTTTTTCTAGGCGTGTCCCAAAGTTCTCAGCATAGCTACAACTCTGATTTTCACAGGATTTTCATTAAAATTAGGTTCTAGAGCATTACTTCCCTAATGTGCAATTCAACTTACTTTTAGTTTTCAAATCAAAATTAGTTTTGTTTTTCCACTGTCTTCATCTTTGAAAATATTGAACTTGGGATTTCCAAAACTATAATTAGCAATTATTTTTACATATCTTTTATATACATAACTTTTACAATGGCTGCCATTATCATGTAGGTTCTTAGGAAGTGTTTCTGATCCTTGTAAATAAAAATGAAAGAAGAAATCTTTACTGCTTGCTGACCCATGTGACTAACCTTGAAATCAGAGGCAGATTCATTTAAAACAAACTTGCAAACTGTTAAGCAAAGTACTGAATCTCTGTGACTTGACCAAAAGTAATTCAGACTTGACTATTCCAGGCTCCCTTCTATCTCTGTAGCAACCCATGCATCATAGACTCCAGTTGCAATGGATGGTCAAGGAATCTGCTGTGCCTTTAGAGTCTCTCCATTTTATATTGCCAAATTTATCTTCCTTTAATACTTCACTTCACATAAGACACTAAGATAAACAAGGATGCAACTCACTTATATTTCAAAATAGTACCTAGTGGTTAAAAGTACTTGTTCTGAAAGCAACTCTATTTTTCTAGTTCTAACATGTCTCCAACTAGTTATCTCACCTTGAGCTTGGCACATAATCACTCCGTCTTACTTTTGCATCTGTGACACAAGGAAAATACCACCCACCTCAACATAGATCTTATGAAGATTAAAATAAGATTATGAAAGTAAAATGCTCAGCACAATGTCTAACCGAAAATAAATGCTCAGCAAGTAGGAGCTACTATAATTATTATCCAGATCAAATATTTTCTCCTCTATGAAGCTTTCTTATTCTTCCCCAGCTGGAATTACTTATTTTCTTCCTTGCTTTCTACACCACACTTTAGTCACCACCATGCTGGCACTTGTCTCACCGCATTATAATTATTTATGTGCCTGTGTTCCATAACCAGAATATGGGACTTAAGCTTCTTTATACCTCCAGCATAATTGTTTCATGTGTGCTTTTAGGTAATGGAATAAAATGGATGAATGAGTGAATGCGACTATAGTACTAAATGCTCTTAGATAAAGATGTAATTATTCTTAAGTGATAAAATTGTTCGAACATGAGTAGTTCAGATAATGAGAGACTGTCATAGAATTACTTGATAAAATCTAGTCAATAAAATGGCTTGGCAATATAACCTTTATGATTTCTTTAAACAATCATTCATTTCTTTCTGAAGATGAGAAGAGGAGATTCCTTCTCCCATCTTTATATTTCAACAATGATTAGAAAACAAATTGATCTCTGGGATCAGTGCCCAATACCATTAAAGTGGTATACATCTTACAATTGTTAATTAATTTGTGGCATACATATACCAGTCTCCACAGCCAGCTTCATCTGCATACAGCAGCATAATCACTTTTTTCCTTATAGTAAAGACATATTATGAGTCATAAAAGTCTTCTCCAGGGGGTGTGGTTATCATCTGGTAATCACACCCTTGGGAGGTTAAAAACACTTATCTTTGGATCATGACTTGCAATGCCCCAGGGGTGTGATTATCTCAGGCAACTCACACTTTCTAACATGCCTAATTGCTTAATTATCATAGCTGCAAGTTCACACCACCATACAGGAACTCATGTTGTGTCAGCATTTCCACTATAAATTCCTTTTTCAAGAGTCTATAACTCAGCCATAAAAAAAAAAAAAAACCTGTGGTCCATTGAAGCACTGCAGTAAGAGTCTTATTCCAGGAAACATTTCTGTAATAGGTTAATTGTATCTTAAAAATTGGGTCCTGATTCTCATAGTTAGTTCACCAAAGAAATAAATGATAATTAAATGTCTCTAAATTATATATTTTTCTGTATGGCTGGGTAAATAATGTAAATCCTAAAGATGTAAATATTATTTTTTAAATATAACAAGAATGGCTCATACAATTTCCAGTTTTTTGGAAATACACTTACACATATTTATAAAATATTATATGAGTAGAATGAGCTAAACCATAGTTAGAGAACATTGTCATATGCAATCATGTACTACATAATATTTCAGTCAATGGACAGCATGTGGCAGTAGTCACATAAGATTATAACAGAGCTGAAAAATTCCTGTTGTCTAATGACATCATGGCTGTCATAACTGTCATGGCGGTCATGGCCATCTGAACATTGTAGTACAATGTACTCCTCATGTGTTTGTGGTGATGCTGATGTAAACAAGCATCTGCACTGCCAGTTGTATAAAAGTGTAGCACATACAATTATGTACATACAATTAAGCACACACAATTATGTACAACACATAATATTTTATAATGACAATAAACAATTTTGTTACCGGTTTATGTATTCACTGTACTATACTTTTCACCATTATTTTAGAGTGTACTCTTTCTACTTATATATAAAAAAAAGTTAATTGTAAAACAGCCTCTAGCAGGTCCTTCAGGACATATTCCAGAAGAAGGCATTGTTATCATAGGAGATGACGGTTCCATGTGTGTTATTGCCCCTGAAGACCTTCCAGTGGGTCAAGATATGGAGGTGAAAGACAGTGATATTGATGATCCTGACCCTGCGTAGGCCAAGGTAATGTGTGTGTTTGTGTCTTAGTTTTTAACAAAAACAGTTTAAAAAGTTTTAAAAAATTAAATTTTAAAATTAGAAAAAAGCTTATAAAATAAGTATATAAAGAAAAAATATTTTTGTACAGTTATACAATGTGTGTTTTAAGCAGAGTTACTATAAAAGAGTCAAAGAATTAAAAATTTTGAAAGTTTATAGCATAAAAAATTGTAGTAAGCTAAGATTAATTTATTATTGAAGAAAGGAAAATTTATAAATTTAGTGTAGCCTAAGTGTACAGTGCTTATAAAGTCTACAGTAGTGCACAGTAATGGCCTAGACCTTCATGTTCATTCACTACTCACTGATCTAACCTAGAGCAACTTCCATTCCTTCAAGCTTCACTTCATTTTCAGTGCCTTATATAGGTGTACCATTTTTATTTTTTATACAGTATTTTTTTACTATCCATTTTCTATGTTTAGATATGTTTAGATACACAAATATTTACCATTGTGTTACAATTGCCTGCAGTATTCAAAACAGTAACATGCTGTATAGGTTTATAGCCTAGGAGCAATAGACTATACCATATAGCCTACGTTTGTAGTAGGCTAGACCATCTAGGTTTTGTAAATACACTCTATGATATTGGCACAATGACAAAATTGCTTAATGATGCATTTCTCAGAACATAATCCCATTGTTAAATGATGCATGACTGTATATGTAAGTTCCAAACCTCAGCCAAGTATTTTCTTAGCTCATATACTGTTAATTATCTAGAGGATTGAGTAAAGAGCACAAAACTAGATAATGGGAAACAAAATGTAGCCCAAATACTGTATAGTTGTATATGACCAGGTGCCTCAGACTGATGAATGTCTCAAAGCCTGGAAGAGGCGGACTCAGGTAGGTCAATTCACAAGAGCCCCAAGATTATAAACTACTCAACTAATGCACTAATATAAGAGGTATGTTTACCCTCATAGCTGTAATTCATCCATAGTAACACCATCCCAACAACAGCATTTTTGAGATGCTAATAAAATGTTTTGCTGTAAGTATGGAATCAGATCAAATAAAATGAGAATGTTGAGTGGTATTTCATACAGATTGTACTGAGAGCTAAATCCTCTTGTTTTTTGCACTGGGGGATACCCCTCTTCTGTTACCGAGCAGTCACTAGAATTTCCAGAATTTGACCTTCAATTTTGTTATGCTACAGCCAATGTGACTCAATGTATGCATTTGAAAAACATATGACTTGGATTGAAATCTCCCAAGAAATTAAAAGAAAATAAGTTATTACTAATTCCTTAATTCCTCACTCATCCTTTCAGTTTATTTTTTTAAGTTTCTTAGTCATCTTTTTCTTTCAAGAGGTTCTGCAATTTCTTCATTAAATGCCACAGAGTTGATGAACACCTGACCCTCCAACAGAGACCATCTTTGCCAGACTATTACTTTTTATATCAGTCCTGTCTTAATCTACATTTTTTTCTTCAAAAAAAAACCCTGTGTAATGTTTTATAGAACTTAGAACAAAATACAAATATCACATTTTCTTATAAACAAAACTAAAATATCTCTGGATAGTAAAAGTATGTGTCCACTTTTCCTCACACAAAATGAAAATGGTTCTCCTCATATGTAATCAGATCATCTCACATTGTTGCATCCGAGATCAATAAATGCAAGTGAATTTCATGATTTTTCTTAAAAAGTTAAAATGTTGAATCCTGTCTTACTTTTCTTAACATGTAAGCATATGCTCCAAATGTTTTGTTTTGTATCGTTTTTGTGATAATAAAGCACTAAGTAATCCATCGGGGAAACAGAAGAAAAAGAAAATCAAAATAGAAACTCAAAACTTTTTTCTTTTTTATTATTTGAAATATAAATTTTGCTGTAACTCCTACTTGGAAAAGTGTCTAATCACTTTACAGGTATATATGTTGGCAGCACCCACTACACAGTTATTAGTGATAAGGTATCAGCAGATGAAAACACAAAATGAAAACATTTTGTGACTGTGGAGATCAAAGATGGTTTCTTACAAGACGAAAGAATAACAGTTGCTAAATGTTAATCAGTATAGAAGCCAATGTGTATATGTGTTTATGTTAATGTTTTATTTTATGTTGTGTTGTAAAACAAAAAGAAAAAAATAGATTCACCGGTATTTGAAGATGATTTGGAAATATACAAATGAAAAAAAATGAGGTATTGAGAGGAAAAATATGTGGCAAAATATTACACAACTATTCTGAAGCAAAAAAGTTATGACTTTATCTTGTTCAGTATTATTTATGCACAAAAATATATCAAGAGTGTTGATGGTAGACATTTTTTAGGTCAAGTAAGAAGGAAAAATAGGTTATTTACTACTACTCTGTGAGGCTTTTAATAGGGGGAGAGACTTCCTAATAATATGTGGTTAAACATAAAATATAAAGTAGCCAGGATTTTTTAAATACAAAGAATTCATTTTTTAACGTTTTGGGAGGTCTGGAGGTCTTGCAAAAATAAGTATCTATATATGGATACACACAAAATTTAGCGTGTAATTTCAGAGGGCTCATAGATTCTTTAGCACTCATCCAGAGGCATAAGTTAAAAACCTCAACTACACAGAGAAAGCGTACAATATATGGTTGTTACTGATGACTAATGTAGGCAAAATCTGTCCCCCCTGCTCCCCCACAAAGTGGTTCGGGAAGATAGTACTTACTTGAGTTTTGATAAATGTATACAGCTATTAAACTGCCACCACAAACATGATCTTGGACATCTTCATCACTCCAAAAAGTTTCTTCATTCCCCTTTGCAAGCAATTTCCACCCCACCACCAGCCCTAGATAACCCAAGACCTACCTTCTGTTCTTGTTAATTAGATTTGGCTTTGTCTAGAGTTTCATATAAATGAATTCATACAGTTTGTACTCTTCTCTGTCAGCTTCTTTTGCTCAACATAATGTTTTTGAGATTCATCCATGTTGTTGTATATAACAGCAGTTTGCTCTTTTTGTTGATAGTAGTCCAATGTATGGATATACTATTGATGGATAATTGTGTTACATTCAGTTTTGGGCTATAACGAACAAACCTGCTATGAACATTTGTGTGTAAGTTTTTGTGTAAACAGATGTCCTCATTTTCTTGGGTAAAGATCCAGGATTACAATTGTTAGGTCATATGATAAAAGTAGATTTAACTTTAGGAGAAACTGCCAAAATGTTTTCCATAGTGGCTGTGCCATTTTACATTCCCACCAGCAATGTATGATAATTCCAGTTACTCCACATCCATGCCAATACTTGCTATTGCCGGTCTGTAAAATTCTAATGGCCAAAATTAAAAACGAAAGGGGACATATACTGCATCTCATTGTAGTTTAACTTTGTATTTCCTTGATGGCTAATGATGTTGAATGTCTATTTATGTGCTTATTGGCCATTTGAATATTTATTTTTCATGAAGAGTCTGTTCAAATATTTTATTCATTTTAAAATTGGATTGTGTGTCTTATTTTTGAGATTTTAGAGTTCTTTATTCTGGGAAAGGATCCTTGGGAGATATCTATATCTATATCTATCTATATCTATCTGTATCTATCTATATAAAATTTTATTCCAATTTGAGACTTGCCTTTTCATATTGCCAATGATAAATTTTGAAGAGCAGTTTTTCATTTTATTTTATCAATTCATAAATTAGTCTAAATATTACTATTTTTCTTTATTTTACATGCATTTTGTGTGCTTCCAATAAATTTTAGCTAACTCAAGGTCAGACAGATTTCCCCCTTTGAGAGAGATAGAGAGAGAGAGAAGAAGAGAGAGAGGTAAGTTAAGGGTTGAAGTTCGTTCTTCGTCTTATAGATATCCAAATGTTCCAGATCAATTTGTTGAAAAGGCAGTCATTTCCCCATTGAGTTGACTTTACTCCTTTAGCAGAAGTCAATTGACAGAATATTCATGGATCTATACTGGCAGACCCTTGATTGTCTGCCATTAATCTGTTTGCTTAAACTTACGTAAATATTATACATTTTAGTATACTCTTATCTTGATAGTAACTTTTAAAGTCTGGTAGTACATTCCTGAACTATGTACTTTTTCAAAATTATTTGAATTTCTGTATGAACTTTAGAATTAACTCATTACTTTATAAAAAATGCTTTTTTAGAGTTTCCATTGGAATTTTATTGAATCCATAGATAAATGTGGAATTTTGTTGAATTCATGGAACTGAATGAAATTGTATTGAATCCATAGATAAATGTGAATAAAATTGACATCTGACCGACAATAGTCCTCCAATTCATGGAGAGCATATATTTCACCATGTACTCAGGTCTTGAAGTTTCTACCAGGATTGTTTTATAGCTTGCAGTGTATAGGTCTTTCAAATGTTTTATTAAATCTATTCCTCAGTATTGCCTATTTTTTAAATGCTATTGTAAATAGTATTAAAGGTCCATGTCCATTTTTAATTGTTTGATACTAGTGTATAGAAATAACATTTGATTTTTGTATACTGATTTATTATCCTGTAACTTTGCTTTGCTAAACTCAGGTACTAGGTCTAGTAACTTTTGGTTTATACTTTTTTGTGCTTTTTACATACAGAATCAAGTCATCTATGAATAAGTATATTTCATTTGTTTCTGTCTGCTTTTTATTTTTCTTGCTTTAGTGTAGTAGCTAGGAAGTTGCATAAAATATTTAAAGGAAGTAGTGAAAGGGGACATCTTTAATGTTTCCTTGACTTTTCAGGTAGGATATTTGTATTTTACCATTAAGTATGATATTAACTGTAGAACATATTTCATAGATGTCCTTTATTAGCTTGAGACTATTCCCTTTTTTCATAGTCTGTTCAGATTTTTCTGTCAAGAGTGCTGAATTTTTCAAATGCTTTTTCTGCATCTATTGAAAAAATACGTGTCTCTCCTTATTTCATTTACTATGATTAATTATGCTGATTATTTTTGAATATTAAACCAAATTTGTATTCTTAGAATAAACTTCATTTGTTCATGGCATGCTACTCTTTTCATACACTGATAGTATTGATGGATTCAATTTGCTAATATTTTGGTAAGATTCTTTTCTGTGTTCAGGAAGCATAGTCTGTAGCTTATAATTTGGCTTTGTTAATTTTTTGCTGTTTAGGTGTTTTTGGAATTTTTGGAATTTTTGCCTGGTTTTAGTATCAGGGTAATGTTGGTTTCATAAAACAGTTGGTATATGTGCTTCCCTCCTCTAATTTTTAAAAGTATTTTTGTAAGAGAGTTATTATCTTTTTTGAATTTATAGAATTTATTGTGAAGTCATTTTTCTTTGTGGGAAAGTGTTTCATTAGGAATATATTTAACTGAAGTAGAAATATGCACATTCTACTTCTTCATAAATCAGTTTTTGTAATTTTTGTCTTTCAATGAATTTTCTCATTTCCTCTAAATTGCTGTGTTTACTGGCAATATACAAATATATTATAATGTCCCCGTCTCTTTGTCCCTGCTCCCCCTGTGCCTTTTTCCATGAGTGAAAGCTTCTTGAGGCCTCACCGGAAGCCATTTATTTATATAAATTCTTATTATTTTACTATATGTAACAGGGCTCAGCAAACTTTTTCTATTAAAAGCCAATTAGTATATACCTTAGGCATTGGAGGACATATGGTCTCTTACAGCTTCTTAAATCTGCTACTGTAGCATGGAAGAAGTCTTAATGAAACTGTATGGTTGATAGGACAAGATTTTGCCCACGGGCCATAGTTTGTGATTCCTTCATCTGTAGGATCTGTCATGTGGTATATGCTCTATTCACTAATGTTGGTAATTTCTGTCTTCTCTCCCTCTTTTGTTTTTTTGATTACTCTAGTTAGAGGTTTATGAATTTTATTGAATTAAAGAAGCAGGCTCTAAATTTTATTGTTTAATTTTCATTAATTTATGTAAATTTGTTATGTATTTGTAAATATCCATTTTATTGCATTAATTTCTGCTGTTTCTTGTTTTCTACATTCTAATTATTTTTAGTTGAATTTTCTCTTCTTTATCTAGTTTCTCAAGATTGGTACTTAGACAAATTATCTTAAATATTTAATCTTTTCTAATACAACCATTTAAAACTGTAAATTTCATTCTAAGTACTGCCTTATGCAGTACTTATGCAGATTTGATGAGTTCATATTTCCCTGAATTTTCTTGATGTTTGTGGACATATGTTGATGGTTGGGCAATAAAAAATTATATATTTATTGCAATCTTTGTAACAGTCTTTATTCAGAGGGCCTTCCAGGAATTCAAAGGAGACTGACTGTTGGGCGCCTGTAGTAACTGCAGCCATTCCAGCACAAGAGGACATCCTAAGGCCGAGTTCATCGTGACTCTGGCAGACTCTGAAGTTCCTGACCTGAATGGGCCTGAGGGAGATGAGGGAGGGTTTTCTGGGTTCCAAGGCAAAGTCTCTCATTCACTTTCCTCCCCTTTCCCCAAGGGAAAGAAGTCTGTTATTACAGTGTGCTGCCTAGAGTTTGAGGAGGGGTGATGCAGTCAATGCAAGACTGTTTTTTCTGTCCTCTTTGATATGTCTTTTACCATTATGCTAAAACAAGGTCCTGTTTATTTAGTTCTTGTGAAGGTATTTTCTTCAGTGGTTGTTTCAAATTGATGTTTCTGTGGGGAGATGATCATTAGAGGTTTTTATTCTGCCATCTTCCAGTGGGAGAAGATCATTTGTTTAACAATTTGAGGAAATGCCAAACTGTTTTCCATAGCAGCTGCATCATTTTGCATAATTTCCAACAACATAGGATGTTTCTCATTGTTCCACATTCTTGCCGAAACTTATTTCTTTTATTGTTTTTTAATTATAGCCATCCTAGTGGATATAAAGTGGTATCTTCTTATGATTTATGTTTGCATTTTCCTGATAAAGATGCTGAGCATCTTTGTATTAGCTATGACCATTTGCATCTCCCTTGGAGATATGTCTATTGAAGTCTTTGACTATTTTTTAAGTGGGAAGTTTGTCTTTTAGTTGTCGAGTTGTAAGAATTCTTCATACATTCTAGATACTAAACTCTTATCAAATAGATGCCTTGCAAATATTTTCTCCCATTCTGTAGTTTGTCTTTTTCACTTTCTTGATAGTGTTCTTTTCTGCACAAAAGTTTTAAATTTTGATGAAGTTCAATTTAACTATTTATTTTGTTGCATGTGTTTTTTATGACATTTCAAATAATCCACTGCCAATGCCAAGGCCATAAAATTTTACCTCTATATTTTCTTCTAAATTTTATAGTTTTAACTCTTTGATTTAGGCCTTTGATCCATTTTGAGTTCATTTCTGTATATGGTATGAGGTACGGATCCAACTTCATTCTTTTGTATGTGGATATTCAGTTGTGACAGTACCAGTTTTATGGAGAAACGATTTTTCTCCATTAAATGATTTTGGCACCTGATATGGTTTGGATATTTGTCCCCTTCAAATCTTTTTTTTTTTTTTTTTTGAGACAGAGTCTCACACTGTCTCCCAGGCTGGAGTGCAGTAGCACAATCTTGGCTCACTGCCACCTCTGCCACCCAGATTCAAACGATTCTCCTGCCTCAGCCTCCTGAGTAGCTGGGATTACAGGCACCCACCACCACACCTGGCTAATTTTTTTGTATTTTTAGTAGAGACAGGGTTTCACTATGTTGGCCAGGCTGCTCTCAAACTCCTGACCTTGTGATCCGCCCGCCTCTGCCTCCCAAAGTGCTGGGATTACAGACGTAAGCCACTGTGTCTGGCCTTCAAATCTTATATTGAAACTTGATCCCCACTGTTGGAGGTATAGCCTGGTGGGAGGTTGGGTGTTGGGAATGGATCCCTCATGAATGGCTTAGTGTCCCTCCCATGGTAATGAGTGACTTCTCACTCCATAGTTCACATGAGAGTTTATTTTTTAAAAGATCCTGATACCTCCTCCTCTCTCTTTCTTGTTCCCGTCTCTCTGCAGAGCATGCCTGCTCCCCCTGTGCCTTCTGCTATGAGTAAAATCTTCTTGAGACCTCACCGGAAGCCAAGCAGATGTTTGTGCCATGGTTGGACAGCCTGCAGAACCATGAGCAAATAAGACTTCTTTCTTCATGTTACTATATTAGTCTATTTGCACATTGCTGTAAAGATACTACCTGAGATTGGGTAATTTATAAAGGAAAGAGGTTTAATTGACTCACAGTTCTACATGGCTCAGGAGGTCTCAGGAAACTTACAATCATGGCAGAAGTTGAAGGAAAACAAGGCACATTTTCTCATGGCGGCAGGAGATAGATAGAGAACCCAGAGGAAACTGCCACTTTAAAACCATCAGATCCTATGAGAACTCCTTCACTATCATGAGAACAGCATTAGGGAAACCATCCCCATAATCTGATTACCTCCCACCAGGTCCCTACCTCGATAGGTGGAGATTACAATTCCAGATGAGATTTGGGTGAAGACACAGAGCCAAACCATATCATTCTGTCTCTGGCCTCTCCCAGAGCTCATGTCCTTTTCACATTTCAAAACCAATCATGCCTTCCCAACAGTCCCCCAGACTTAACGCATTTCAGCATTAACTCAAAAGTCCAAGTCCAAAGACTCATGTAAGACAAGGGAAGTCCCTTCTGCCTATGAGCCTGAAAAATCAAAAGCAAGTTAGTTACTTCCTAGATACAATGGGGTTACAGGCATTGAGTAAATGTTCCAATTCCAAATTGAAGAAATTGGCCAAAACAAAGGGGCCACAGGCCTAACGCAAGTCTGAAACCTGGCCAGGTAGTGATTGAATCTTAAAGCTTCAAAATCTCCACTCCACGTCTCACATCCAGGGCACGTTCATGCAAGGAATGGGTTCCCACAGCCTTGGGCAGCTCCATTTTGGTGGCTCTGTGGGGTACAGCCCCTATGGCTTCTTTCACAGGCTGGCATTAAGTGCCTGTGGCTTTTCTAGTCACATGGTGCAAGCTGTTGGTAGACCTATCTTTGTGGGGTCTGGAGGATGGTGGCCCTCATCTCACAGCTCCATTAGGCAGTGCCCCAGTGGGGACTCTGTGTGGAGGCTCCAACCCCACATTTCCGTTCTGCACTGCCCTGGCAGATGTTCTCCATGAGGGCTCCCACCCATACATCCTGTGAAATCTAGGCAGAGGTTCTCAAAGCTCAACTCTTGTCTTCTGCACACCTCCAGGCCCAACACCATATGGAAGCTGCCAAGACTTGGGGATTTCACCCTCTGAAGCAATGGCCCCTAGCTGCACCTTGGCCCCTTTTAGCCACTGTTGGAGCTGGAACACCTGAAATGCAGGGAACCAAGTCCTAAGGCTGCACAGAGCAGCCGGGCCCTGGGCCCAGCCCACAGAATCATTTTTCCCTTCCGGGCCCCCGAGCCTGTGATGGGAGGGGCTGCCATCAAGATCTCTGACATGCCCTGAAGACATTTTCCCATTGTCTTGTCCATTAAAATTAGGCTACTTATTACTTCTGCAGATTTCTGCAGCCAGCTTGAATTCCTCCCCAGAAAATGGGTTTCTCTTTTCTACTGCATGGTCAGGCTGCAAAATTTCTAAGCCTTCATGCTCTGCTTCTCTTTCAAACATAAATTCCAATTTCAAAACATTTCTTTGTGAACACATATAACTGAATGCTTTCAGAATAAGCCAGGTGACATCTTGAATTTTTTGCTGCTTAAGAAATTTCCTCCGCCATTTCTCAAGTTCATCTCTCTCGAGTTCAAAGTTCCACAGATCTCTAGGGCAGGGGCAAAATGCCACAAGTCTCTTTGCTAAAGCACAGTTAAGAGTGACCTTTACTCCAGTTCCCAATAAGTTCCTCATCTCCATCTGAGACCACCTCAGCCTGTACTTCATTGTCCACATCACTATTAGCATTTTGGTCAAAACCATTCAACAAGTCTCTAGGAATTTCCAAACTTTCCCGCATCTTCCTGTCTTCTTCTGAGCCCTCAAAACTGTTACAACCACTGCCTGTTACCCAGTTCCAAAGTTGCTTTCACATTTTCAGGTTATTTTATAGCTGTACCCCACTCTGCTGGTACTAATTCTCTGTATTAGTCCATTTTCACACTGCTATAAAGATACTACTTGAGACTGGGTAATTTATAAAGGAAAAAAGTTTAATTGATTCATAGTTCCACATGGCTGAGGAGGCCTCAGGAAACTTACAATCATGGTGGAAGGCAAAGGGGAAGCAAGGCATATCTTATGGTAGGAGAAGAAACAGAGAAGATGGGGAAAATTGTCACTTTTAAACAATGAGCTCTCTGAAGAACTCCTTCACTATCCGAAGAGCCAGGGGGAATGCTTCCCCATGATCCAATTGCCTCCCACCCAGACCCTCCCTCAACACATGGGGATTATAGTTATCCAGTCTCAGGTATTTCTTTGTAGCAAGACCAAATAGACTAACCCAGTGTCCTTAATGATAATCAATTGGTCATAGATATCTAGATTCATTTCTGTAGTTTCGATTATATTCCATTCCTTTATGTAACTATACTTATTCTAGTACTATACTATTTTGATATCATACTGTAGCTTGGTAAAACCTTGAAATAGGAAAGTGAGTACTCTAAACTTTTCTTCAAGTTTGCTTTGACTATATGTGGCCCTTTAAAATTCCATGTGAAATCAAGGATAGGCTTTTCTATTTCTATAAAAAAAAAGATTGTTTCAATTTTGATAAATATTGTGTTGAATTGCTTTGAGTAATAGTCTATTAAATTATTTTTTTAACCTTTGTGGGTACACAGTGGTGTATACATTCATGGAGTACCTGAAATATTTTGGTATAGATATGCATATCATGGAAAATTGGGTATACATTTCCTCAAGCATTTATCCTTTGTGTTACAAACAATTCAGTTATATATTTTTAGTTATCTTTAAATATGCTATTAAATTATTATTGACTATAGTCACCCTGTTAGGCTATCAAATACTGGTTCTTATTCATTCTTTCCGTGTTTTGTTTTTGTCTTTTTCCCATTAACCACCCCTACTGCCATCCCATGTTTCCACTAACCTTCCCAGCCTCTGGTAACCATCTTTCTACTCTCTATCTCTCTATCTTCATGAGTTCAATTGTTTTGATTTTTGGACCCCATGAATAAGTGAGAATATGTGAAGTTCGTCTTTTTGTGCCTCGCTTATTTCACTTAACATAAGGACTTCCAGTTCCATCCAGGTTGTTGCAAATGACAGAATCTCATTTTTTTTTCTTTATGCCTGAAGAGTACAACACTGTTTATATGTACCACATTTTCTTTATCCATTCATCTGCTGATGGACACTTAGTTTCCTTCTAAACCTTGGCTATTGGGAATGGTGCTGCAGCAAACATGGCAATGCCAATGTCTCTTTGATGTACTGACTTTCTTTCTTTTGGGTATATACCCAGCAGTGGGATTGCTGGATCCTATGATAGCTCTAATTTTAGCTTTTTGAGGAACCTCCAAACTTTTCTCTATAGTGGTCCTACTAATTTACATTCCCACCAACAGTGTACAAGGGCTCCCTTTTCTCCACATCCTCATCAGCATTTGTTATTTTTATCTTTTTTATAATAAACATTTTAACTGGGGTGAGATGATATCTCATTGTAGTTTTGATTTGCATTTCTCTGATGATCAATGATGTTGAGCACCTTTTCATATTCCTGTTTGCCATTTGTATGTCTTGTTTTGAGAAATGTCTGTTCAAATCTTCTCCCTATTTTTAAATTGAATTATTAGATTTTTTTCCTCTAGAGTTGTTTGAGCTCCTTATATATTATAGTTATTAATCCATTGTCAGATGGGTAGTTTGCAAATATTTTTTTCTTATTCTATGGGTTGTCTCTTCACTTTGCTGATTGTTTTATTTGCTGTGCAGATGTTTTTTACTTGATGTTATCCCACTTGTCCATGTTTGCTTTGCTTGCCTGTGCTTACTGTGTATTACTCAAGAAATATTTCCCCAGATCAATGTCCTGGAGAGTTTCCCTAATGTTTTCTTGTAGTTGTTTCATAGTTTGAGGTCTTAGATTTAAGTCTTTAATCCACTTTGGTTTGATTTTTGCATGTGACAAGAGATAGTGGTCTAGTTTTGTATTTCTGCATATGGATATTCAGTTTTCTCATCACCATTTATTGAAGAGACTGTCTTTTCTCCAATGTGTGTTCTTGGCACCTTTGTCAAAAATGACTTCACTGTAGATGTGTGGATTTAATTCTTGGTTCTCTATTATGTTTCACTGGCTTATGAATCTGTTTTTATACCCGTACCATGCTCTTTTGGTTGCTATAGCTCTGTAGTATAATTTGAAGTCAGGTAATGTGATTCCTCCAGTTTTGTTCTGTTTGCTTAAGATAGCTATGGCTATTCTGGGTCTTTTGTGGCTCTATGTAAATTTTACAATTATTTTTTCTTTTTCTGTGAAAAATATCATTGGTATTTTGATAGGGATTGCATTGAATGTGCTCTGGGTAGTATGGGCATTTCAACAATATTGATTCTTCCAATCCATGAGTGTGGGATATCTTTCCCTCTTTTATTCCTCTTCCATTTCTTTCATCAGCATTTTATAGTTTTTATTGTAAAGATCTTTCACTTTTTTGGTTTATTTTTGTGTTTTAAATTTCATTTGTGGCTATGATAAATTTTTATGAAAGTTTTTACATTTCATTTTCAGATTGTTCACTTTTGGCATATAGAAATGCTACTAATTTTTGTATATTGATTTTGCATCCTGCAACTTTATTGAATTTTTTTTTAGTCCTAATAGCTTTTTTGGTGAATTCTTTAGGTTTTTCTAAATATGAGATCCTATCATTTACAAACAAGGATAAATTTGACTTTTTCCTTTCCAGTTTGGATATCATTTCTTTCTTTCTCTTGTCTGATTGCTCTAGCTAGGACTTCCAGTACTATGTTGAATAACAGTGCTGAAAGTGGGCTTCCTTGTTGTGTTCCAGATCTTAGAGAATGGTATTTTGTTTTTTTCCCATTCAGTATGATACTAGCTGTGGGCCTTTTATATATGGCTGTTATATGTTGAGGTATGTTTGTTCTGTACCCCATTTTTTTTAGGGCTTTAATCATGAAAGGATGTTGAATTTTAACAAATGTTTTTTCAGCATCAACTGAAATGATTATATGGTTTTTGTCCTTCATTCTGTTGATATGATGTAGCAAATTGATTGATTTATATATGGTGAACCATCCTTGCATACCCTGGATAAATTCCACTTGATCATGAGGAATGATCTTTTCAATGTATTGATTCAGTTTTCTAGTATTTTGTTGAAGATTTTTGCATCAATGTTCATTAGAGATATTGGCCTATAGTTTTCTTTTTATGATTTGTCTTTGGTTTTGGTTTCAGGGTAATACTGGCATCATAAAACCAGTTTGAGATTATTTCCTCCTCATCTTTTTTAGAACAGTTTGAGTAGGATTGGTGTTAGTTCTTTAAATATTTGATAGGATTCAGCAGTGAAGGCATTGAATCCTGAGCTTTTCTTTACTAGGAGACTTTTTATTAAAGCTTTGATCTCGTTGCTTGTTATTGGCCTGTTTAAGTTTTGGATTTCTTCATGGTTCAATATTGGTAGGTAGCATGTGTCTAGCAATTTATCTATTTCTTCTATATTTTCCAATTTATGGGCATATAGTTGCTCATCATAGCCACTAATGATCCTTTACATTTCTGCAGTGTCAGTTGTAATATCTTCTGTTTCATCTTTGATTTTATTTGAGTCTTCTCTCTTTTTTCCTTCATTATTCTGGCTGAAGGTTTGTCAATTTGATCTTTTCAAAAAATCAGCTTTTTGTTTCATTGACCTTTTTATTGTTCTCTTCATTTCAAAGTCATTTATTTATGCTCTCATATTTATTATTATTTTTTCTACTAACTTTGGGTTTGGTTTTTCTCTTACTTTTCTGGTCCTTTTGGATGCATCATTAGGTTATTATTTGAAGTTTTTCTTCGTTTTTGATGTGGGCACTTCTAGCTATAAGTTTCTCTCTTGGTATAGCTTTCATTATACCCCATAGGTTTTGGTATGTTGTATTTTCATTGTCATTTATTAATGACATTTATTAATGAATAAGTGTTTCAATTTATCTGTTTTTTTCGTTGACCCAGTAGTCATCCAGAAGCATATTGTTTAACTTCCATGTGTTTGTATACTTTCCCAAATTTCTCATATTATTGATTTCTAGTTTTATTCCATTATGGTAAGTGAAGATGCTTGATGTTATTTCAATATTTTTGAATATTTTAACACTTGTTTTGTGACTTAACATATGGTCTATCTTTGAGAAAGATCCATGTGCTAAGGAGAAGAATGTATATTCTGCAACTGTTGGATGAAATATTCTGTAAATATCTATTAGGCCCATTTGTTCCATACTACAGATTAGGCCCAGTGTTTCCTTGTTGATTTTCTGTCCGGGAGATCTGTCCAATGCTGAAAGTGGGGTAATGAAGTCTCTACCTGTTATTGCTATTATTGCATTGAGGTCTATCTCTCTCTTTAGCTCTAATAATGTTTGCTTTATATATCTGGGTGCTCCAGCATTGGGTGTATATACATATATAATTGTTATAGCCTCTTGCTGAATTGATAACCTTTATTATTATATAACAAACTTCTTTGTCTCTTCTAACAGTTTTTGTCTTGAAATCTATTTTTTCTGATATAAATACAGCTACTCCTACTCTTTTTTGGTTTCCATTGGTATGGCATATCTTTTCTCATCTCTTTATTTTCTGTCTATGTGTATCTTTATAGATGAAGTATATTTCCTGTAGGCTACAGACCATTGGGTCTTGTTTTTTCCATCCATTCAGCCACTCTGTGTCTTCTGATCAGAGAGTTTAGTCGATTTACATTAAATGTTATTATTGATAAGTAGGGACTTACTCCTGTAATTTTGATAGTTGTTTCCTGGTTGTTTTGTGGTCTTCTCGTCCCTCTTTTTTCCCTTCCTGTATTTCTTTTAGTGAAGGTGATTTTCTCTGATAGTATGCTTTAACTTCTTGCTTCTCATTTTTTGTGTATCCTTTGTTTTTTGATTTGAGGTTAGCATGACGTTTTCAAATAATATCTTTTACCCCATTATTTTAAACAGATGACAACTTAACACTGATTTCATAGACAAACACAACAAACATGCAAAAATACAACTAACAATAACTCTACAGTTTAACTTTGTCCGCCTGCTTGTTTAACCATTTTAAATTTCTCATCATGTCTAATTGTACTGTCAATACCCTGAAAAGTGGTGGTCGTTATTATTTTTGATAGGTTCATAGTTTAGTCTTTCTACATATCCTAAGAGTAGTTTACACACCACAATTACAATGTTATACTATTCTGTGTTTTTCTGTGTGCTTACTATTACCAGTGAGGTGATTTTTTTATTGATCATTGACATCCTTTTCTTCCAGACTGAAGAACTCTCTTTATCATTTCTTGTAGGACAAGCCTTGTGTTGATGAAATTCTTCAAGTTTTTGTTCGTCTGGGAAGGTCTTTATTTTTCTTTCATGCTTGAAGTATATTTTTGCCAGATATACTATTGTAAGGAGAAAGATATTTTTTCCCTTTAGCACTTTAAATAGGTCATGCCACTCTCTCCTGGCCTGTAAGGTTTTCACTGAAAAGTCTGCTGCCAGACATATTGGTGCTTCATTGTATGTTATTTGTTTATTTTCTCTTGCTGTTTTTAGGATCCTTTCTTTATCCTTGACCTTTGGGAGTTTGATTATTAAATGCTTTGAGGTAGTTTTCTTCCGGTTAAATTTGCTTGGTGTCCTATAACCTTCCTGTACTTGAATGTTAATATCTTTCTTTAGGTTTGAGAAGTTCTCTGATGTTATTTTTTTCTTTATTAAAATTTCCACCTCTCTCTCCTTCTCTACCTCCTCTTTAAGGTCAATATCTCTTAGATTTGACCTTTTGAGGCTATATGCTAGATCTTGTAAGCATGCTTTACTATTTTTATTCTTTTTTTCCTGTCTCCTCTGTTTACTTTCAAGCTCACTAATTCTTCAAACTCACTAATTCTTCAAGCTCACTAATTCTTTCTTCTGCTTGATCAATTCTGCTATTAAGAGAGTGATGCATTCTTCAGCATGTCAATTGCATTTTTCAACTCCAGAATTTCTGCTTGATTCTTTTTAATTATTTTCATCTCTGTTAAATTTACCTGATAGAGTTCTAAATTCCTTCTCTGTATTATCTTAAATATCTTTGAATTTCACCAACACAGCTATTTTGAATCCTCTGTCTGACAGATTATATATCTCTGTTTCTCCAGAATTGGTCACTGGTGACTTATTTAATTCATTTGGTGAGGTCATGTTTTCCTGGATGGTGTTGATACTTATAGATATTCATCAATGTCTTGGCATGGAAGAGTGGGGTATTTATTGTGGTCTTTACAGTTTGAACTTGTTTGTGCCTATCCTTCCTGGAAAGGCTTTCCAGGTATTCAAAGGGACTTGGGCCCTAAGCCCAATGAGGCTGTGGTTTTTGCAGACTCATAGAGGGACTACTTTAGTGGTCTTGGATAAGTTTAAGAAGAATTCTCTGGATTACCAGAGAGATACTCTTGGTCTTTTCTTTTACTTTTTCCTGAACATAAGGGCCTCTCTCTTTCTGTGCTGAGCCATCTGGAACTGGCGATGTGGTGATGTAAGCATCCTGGGGCCACCATCACTGGGACTGCACTGGGTCAGGCCTGAAGCCAGCATATCACTGGGTGTTGCCCAGTGCCATTCCCTTCAGGGTAACGAGTTTTCCCAGGTCCCAGTCATGTCCAGAAATTCTGTTTGGAAGTGAGGTATTGTGATCAAAATCCTTGGTAATTTACCTGATATTCTCTTATACTGAGGCTAAGCTGGTACTCAAACTACAATACAAAGTTCTTCCCACTCTTCCCCCCAGTTTCTACAGGTAGAGGAGACTTTCTATGTGGCCACCACCACCATCAGTCCCCAGAGGGGTTCTGTCAGGCCACTGCCAATGTTCACTTAAAACCTAAGGGCTCTTCCACTGGTGAATGCTGCCAGGCCTGGGACTCAACTTCAGAACAGTGGGCTCCCTTCTGTCCCAGGGCAGGTCCAGGAATGCTGCCCAAGAGTCTAGTCTTGGACTTGGGGATCCCAAGAGCCTGCTTATTGCTCTACCCCACTGTGGCCAAGTTGATACTTAAGGTGCAAGACAAAATCCCCTTTACTTTTCCCTCTGCTTTTCTCAAACAGAAGAAGTATTTCATCATAGCCACCACAGCTGTGAAGGTGCTGGGTCACACCTGAAGCCAGCATTTCTCAGAGCCCAAGGCATGTGGCATACTCTCTGGGGACCACTGCTGGGCATTCATGGCCCAAGGACTCACAGGTGATGAATCTTGCCAGGACTGGTTACTTCGCTTTAAGGCAGTGGGTTCCCTTTTGGCCCAAGATGTATCTAGAAATGTTTTCCAGAAGGTAGGACCTGGAAAGGGGCCCTCCCAGCTCTGCCTGCTGCCCTATCCTACTGGGACTGAGCTGGTATCCAAGATGCAACAAAAAGTCTTACTCTTCACTCTTCCCTCCCAATTTTTGGTTCTTGTGATGGTGCTTTCCTGTGTAAGGATAATTGTTAATATTTGGTGTTCAATTGAGGAGAGACAAACAGTGTAGGCTTCTATTCCACTATCTTGCTCTGTTTCTTTGGGTAACCTTAAAATCTTGATGATAACAAGTCTTCCAAGCCATGAACATATGATGTCGTTCTATTTATTTAGTCTTCTTCTACTTCTTTCAGCAATTTTTTTTATTTTGTTTTTCAGTAATCAAAATGCAAATCTTGCACATCCTTGTTTAAATGTATGCCTATGCATTTTACTCTTTGGGGTGTTATTGTGAATATAACTCTTTTTTGTAATTTTTGATTCAGATTTTTTATTACTGCTGTGTAGAAAAAAAGTAATTTTTTTATTGGTCTTGCACTCTGCAAATTTGCTGAATTCATTGATATGTTGTAGTAAGTGTGTGTGTGTATGTGTGTTGTGTGTGTGTGTTCTTTGGGTATATATATAATCATATTGTAAATTGATGTATTTTTACTTCTTAGTTTCCAATTTGAATGCTTTTTGTTTTTATACCTAATTTTTCTAGCTAGAATTTGTTATATAAGATTGCATAGAAGTGGTGAAAGCAGATATATTTGACTTGTTTACACCTAAGATCGGGAGATCTTAGGTGTAAAACTTTTGGTCTTTCACCATTAAATTTAATATTACTATGGGCATTTCATAAATACATTTTATCATGTTGAAAAGTTCCCTTCTACTTCTTGTTTTTCTGAGTGTTTGTTTTTTTAAGTGTCCAATTTTGTTATTTTTTATGCTTCTATTGATATGATCATATTTTTAAAACTATTAATAAACTATACATATTGATTGATTTTGTTATCATTTGGTAATGGTATGCTCTTGGATTTGGTTAACTAGCATTTTGTTGAAGGTTTTTATATTTGTATTAATAAGAATTGTTGGTATATAGTTTTTGTTTTTCTTGTGTGTCTTTGTCTGGCTTTGGTATCAAAATAGTGGTTACCTTATAGAAGGAGTTAGAAAGTTTTGCCTTCCCTTCTATGTTTTGTAAGAGTTTGAGAATAATACATGTTCTTTAAAAGTTTGCAGAATTTACCACTGAAGCTATCTGCTCCAGGTATTTTTTCTGTTGGGAGGTTTTTGATTGTTGATTAATCTTTTTAGTTGCTACAGATATTGTTAGAGAATCTACTTTTTTCTTCAGTCAGTTTAGGTAGTTTATGGAGATTTGTTCATATCATCTAAGTCATCTAATTTGTTGGTGTACAATTATCGATAGTATTACTTTACACTACTTTTATTTCTGTAAGATCTGTAGTAGTGTCACCACTTTCATTTCTGACTTTGATAATTTGAGCCTTTGGATCTTCTCCTTTTTTGGTCAGCCTAGATAAAAGTTTGTGAATTTTGTTGATCTTTTAAATAATAAATTTTGTTAATCATCTATTAATTTTATTTGATCTATTTCATTAATATCTACTAATTTTTATTATTTACTTGTTTCTACTAGCTTTAGGTTTAGTTTATTCTTTTCTATTTCTGAAAGCATAGATTTAGTTTATTTATTTTAAATATTTATTTTTTCCAATATAGGTATTTATAGCTGTACATTTTTCTTTGAAGAATACTTTTGTTACATCCTATAAATGTTGGTATAATGATGTGTTTTCTTTTTTATTGATCTCAAAGTATTTTATATATTTTTTGACTTACAGGTTTGTTAAGAGTGTGTTGTTTAATTTTCACATATTCATGAACTTTCCACTTTTTCTTCTTTTATTAGTTTCTAGCTTCTTTGTATTGTGGTTGAATAAATTTGAAAACTATGTTTTATGATTTCAACCTTTTAAGATTTATTGAGACTGGTAACATGACCTGATGTATAATCTATCCTGGAGAATATCCCATGTGTTTTTGAGTGCAGATCTCTTTTCATTTGTATTACTTGGAGACAACTGAATGTCTTGGACTTGTGGATTCATGAGTTTCATCAAATTTGGGAAATTTTCAGCCATTATTCTGAAGCCATTATTCTGTTTACCTCTTTCTTCTCCTTCTAAGACTCCCACAGTGTGTATGTTGGCTCACTTGATGGAGTCACAGAAGTCATTTAGGTTCTGTTCACATTCCTTTATTATTTTTTCTATCTGTTTTTCAGACTGGGTAATTTCAATTGTTGCATTTTTAAGTTTCCTGATTCTTTATTTTTCTGCTCAAATCTACTGTTGTGGCACATTGCATTCTAGATTCCACAGTATATGTAGTGAATCTTCCATGCTCTGTTTCCTCCAAAAAGTATTCCTCCTCACCCTCTACCTTTCCAGGCTTTGGGTCTGTATGCTGCTTGTCTTGCCCACCTTTTCTTTTCCTGCATGGATATAGATAGTGTACCTCTTTAAATGCTTTTAACAGATGTCACTGAGAAAGTTGCTTCTGATAGGAGTGAAAGCAAGGTCAACTTTTGTGCTTGTCCATTAGTGAATAATTCAAAAGGCCAAAACACACAACCACAATTTATTGGGAGCAAAGTTTATATTCTACCCCCCACCGCCTACCCCCAGCACCAGTAAGGCACACCCTGAGTGACGATCACCTTTCCAATGGCCACCATAGCACTGGAGATTGGGGGTTGGTAAGCAGCTAAGCAAAAATGCCACAATGTTTTCTTACCAAAAATTCGCAGCCTTTTTCTTCAGTAAGTACTCATTTGGTTGATATAAGTTTCTGACTAGATTTTAAAGTTTCAAAATAGTTGATTTTGTCAGTTTTTGCCATTTAATTGTTGTTTCCAAGGAGGAAATAATTATTGGAGCATCCTGCTCCAGCATTCTTATGATATCATCCCTCCTGAATTACGAATTTTGGCACTGTATTTTCTTTTCTATTCATTAAAAATATTTTTCTAATTTTTCTTATGATTACTTTTTTTGACTTGTGGCTTATTTAGAATTGTGCTGTTTACATTTAAAATACTTTATCCACATTCTTTATACTACTAATTACTGTTTAATTGTATTTTGGTAAAAAATACTCTATAGTAGTCATTGTTTTAAATTTATTGGGACTTGTTTTATGGCCTTGCTTATGGTTTATCTCAGTGAATATTTCCTATGCATTTGAAAAGAATGTGTATTCTGCTGTTTTGGGGCATTGTGTTCAATGATGCCAAATAGGTCAGGTGGGTTGAATGGGCTTTTATGTCTGTTTACTTCTAGATTTCTTTCTATTTGTTCCATCAATTACTGCAAGATAAGTGTTGAATTCTCCAGGTATAATTGTGGATTTATCTATTTCTCTTTCTCTTTTTGTAGGTAAAATTCTTTAATCAGATGCAGACACCTTTAGAATTATCATGTCTTTTTTATAAATTGATCTTTTTATCGTTATGAATTGTCCTTTCATTCTGGTAATCATTGTTATTCTGAGGTGTACTTTGTTTATTATTAATATAAATTTAATTTGGCTCCTTTATAATTAGTGTTTGCATGGTATGATCTTTTCTATACTTTTACTGTTAATGTAGTCTGTGCCTTTATATTTAAAGCTTGCTTTCACAGACAATATGCTCAAATCTTTTAAATAAGGTGTTCTACAGTTTAGAGTTAATGCACTTATTGAAATGTTTGAGGTTTAGTCTACTATCTTGCTAGTTATTTTCTATATGTTCTATCTCTTCTTTTCTTTTAAATCTTCTTCCTTTGGATTAACTGCATAACTTCTAGGATGCCATTTTATTTCTATTATTGACTATGGCATAAGCAGTGAGACAGTTACAGAGAATTTTCATTTTTTCTTTGTCACTTTTAAGCTTATTTATGACAGTTGTATAATAACCTTTCTTCTAGTGATATTTTAGTAGCATTTTTAAGTCATGGCACACTTCTTGGGTCTCTATTGAATACTCCAGCTCATCAAAGAGAACTCTTCATTCTGGCTGGTTGGAACTCAAATGCCTCCTAGCCCTGTGTAAGCTTTTGGAATCAATCATCTTGGATTTTTAGTAACTCTTTGTTAGGCCCTGTGGTGTTTTGTCTTACACACACACTGCTCAATATTCAGCAAAGAATCAGGGTACCCAATGTATATTTCTGGAGCTGATTTTCTAAATGGCGTCTTTCTTTCTAGAATCCACAACCTTCAGTCACTTCAGCCTCCCTAAATTCTGATCTCTATTTCCTCAAATCAGTGAGATCCTCATCCTCCCCTTTGGGAACTTCCCTCGTACTAGCTTTGTTCAGAATGTTCCTTTGAGTGAAAAGTCAAATCAATCCCAGGGCTTATCTTACTTGTTTGCTTATTTGTCTAATTTCAGGTTCTCAGACCTGTATTTCCTCAAGTATAAAAATGCTTAACATTCTATAGGGCAAAATACTTAGCCAACAACTGTTTGATTTTTAAGAATAACCACCTCATATGAGAAAGGAATAATACGAGTGGCTGCAGGAGAATAGAAAATTCCAGGCAGCAGTTTCACATGACTAGAATAAGGAAACTGCTGAAATAGCTACATAAACTTGGGACTGATAAGACCCTGAAAAACCAACGTGTGGGCTAACTTAGCTAAGACCAATTGGACCCAACATGGCACTGGATTTGACCTAGGTTTCACCCAGGACCTCTTATATGCTCATTAACATACTAAATCACAGCCCACCAGTGCTGTAACAGTTCTACAAGCACCCACATTTGGTGTAAAATGGGTAGCACAACAGTTCTAAGCAATTGCTACTATTTTCCAGGAATCTTCATGAATATTTCACTCCTTGGCTAAAGAAACCCATAAAGGTAGAAGTCCCACAGCTCCGTGTGTGTGACTTTCTCTTAAGTGTGCCCATGCTCCCCTTTCTTGAGTGTACTTTTCACTTTGCAATATATTTCCATACTTTTACTATTTTCCAACTCATCCTTGAATTCCTTCTTGCAACAGTGTCAAGAGCCTAGACACCAGATGTGGCAAGATCCCACTGGCATTTGGGGACATCCCCTAGCCCACTGGTATCATATAGACTGAGAAACAGTTTAATTCATTCTGTAAGATACACACACACATACACACACACTATTTTGGGGGTGTAATGACATTTATTCATTTAATCTTATAGATCCTTCCTTTTTAGTTTATGGTTCATTGCTGATTTCATTAATAGAATTTTGCTCTTCTCCAGACATTCTTGGGTTTCTTTAAAATAATAGGATCACAGCTGAAAATAAAGTACCATCTATGCACTGATCACTGATAAGTTTAGGGAATACCGATATACTTTTTAATATAATATGTAAAGAGGACTAAAATTTTTTTGGAATTATTTAATAGGAATTGTGAAGAGAATTGACATCTACTGAGTGCCTATTAATACTAACAACTTCTAAACTTTTTTTCAGAAATTACTATATATTAGGTACTATGCTAAGCAAGTTACATTTATTATCTCATTTGCTTTCCACAATAATTCAAAAACGAATTTCCTAGATTTAGAGTTGATGAGATCAAGGCTCATAAAATGAGGAGCTGAAGGGTTCAAAAAAGATTGCCTAATCCTTGAACTTATGAGAGTTAGACAGCAAATTATTCACACAGCTAGAAATGGTAAAATCTGGCAAAATATCATGTCTTTCAGTTTATTGCTTTTCTTCATAACTTATTTATCTTACATTGCTAATGTCAGAATATTGATATTGTGAATATATTCTCCCTTGTGTCATAATTTTGATAATTCTTCCAGAAAATGGAATCTACGATGGATTTTGTAACTTTGCTAAGACACTAGCTAAAGTAGAATTAGAATACATGATACATGATTCCTGATTCTCATGGGGCTTTCTCATCCCTTGACGACATAAGTTCATTTTCCAATTTTAGATACTTGGCCAATTCAAATGAAAATATTCCAAATTGCTAATCACCCTCTGAAACAACTGTCCAAGAGAAACAATAATATATCTGGTAACAAATTCAGCCTTGCTTCAAATGCATTTTCATGTAAACAAAACAATTTTTTGTGATGATTACAATAATTGTATTCATTATTTTCAGAACAGCTTTCCATTCACTAAGTATGTGAAAATTAATTGCTTACTTTATCAATACTTCATGTCACTGGTACAGAGTTAACCCTGCTTTATAAACTCACTTGTCAGATATTTTGCAGGTTAGGTCCGATCTATGCTGAATGTACATTGTGCAATCAAACTAATTTACATTTTAAAATGCATTTTCTGCTTATTTTAATTTTCTTCTTAATGCCATATTTCCTATGGCTAATGTACTACAGACAATGTAGAAGCTACTAGTGTCAGTGAATGTTTAACAGAATATCTCTTCTTGGAAAATGGAGCCTCTTTTTAATACAACAAGTAAGGAATTAAATTTGTAGGAAGTTTTCTTTTGACATGTAAAGTTTGAGAGAGATGTTTCTTATCAATTTTAAACATCTTAATTCCTTTTATAATAATTAATTTTTATTTTTATTTCAATATTTTTTGGGGCACTGGTGGTTTTTGGTTACATGGATAAGTTCTTTAGTGGTGATTTCTAAGATTTTGGTGCACCCATCACCCAAGCAATGTACATATTACCCAATATGTGGTCTTTCATCCCTTACGCCCTTCTTCCTTCCCGCTAAGTCCCCAAAGTCCATTATATCACTCTTATGCCTTTGCATCCTCATAGTTTAGCTCCCACTTATAAGTGAGAACATAATGATATTTGGTTTTCCATTCCTGAGTTACTTCACTTAGATTAATGGGCTCCAGCTCCAACCAAGTTGTCATGAAAGACATGATTTCATTCCTTTTAATGGCTGAGTAATATTCCATGGTGTATATATACCTCATTTTCTTTACCTGCTCACTGGTTGATGGGCACTTAGATTTGTTCCATATCTTTGCAATTGCAAATTGCATAGTTAAAAACAGGAGTGTGCATGTGTCTTTTTCATATAATGGCTTCTTTTCCTTTGGGTAGATACCCAGTAGTGGGATTGCTGGATCAGATGGTAGTTCAACTTTTGATTTTTTAAGGAATGTCTATACTGTTTTCCACAGTGGTTGTACTGATTTACATTCCCACCAGCAGATTAGTGGTGTTCCCTTTTCACCACGTTCATGCCGACATGTATTTTTTTTTTTTTTTTTACTTTTTAATTATGGCCATTCTTGCAGCAGTAAGGTGGTATCTCATTGTGGTTTTAATTTACATTTCCCTGATAATTAGTGATGTTGAGCATCTCTTCATCTTTGTTAGCTGTTTGTATATCTTCCTTTGAGAACTGTCTATTCATGCCCTTTGCCCGCTTTTGATGAGATTGTTTGTTTTTCCTTGCTGATTTGTTTGAGTTCCTTGTAGATTCTGGATATCAGTCCTTTCTTGGATGCATAGTTTGTGAATATATTCTCTCATGCTGTGGATTGTCTGTTTAATCTGCTGATTATTATTATTTGCTGGTCAGAAGCTTTGTAGTTTAATTAGGTCCCATGTATTTATTTTTGGTGGTGTTGCATTTGCTTTTGGGATCCTAGTCATGAATTATTTGCCTAAGTCTATGTCTAGAAGAATTTTTCCAAAGCTATCATCTAGAATTTTTACGGTTTCAGTTCTTATATTTAAGTCCTTGATCCATCTTGAGTTGATTTTTTATAAGCTGAGAGATGAGGATCCAGTTCCATTCTTCTACATGTGGCTTGTTAGTTTTCCCAGCACCACTTATTGAATAGGGAGTCCTTTCCCCAATTTATGTTTTTGTATGCTTCATTGAAGATCAGTTGGCTTGAAGTATTTGGCTTTATTTTTGGGGTTCTCTATTCTGTTCCTTTGGTCTACATGCCTATTTTTATACCAATACCATGCTGTTTTGGTGACTATAGCCTTGCAGTATAATTTGAAGTCAGGTAACATGATGCCTCCAAATTTGTTTCTTTTGCTTAGTATTGCTATGGTTATGTGAGCTCTTTTTTGGTTCCGTATGAATTTTAGGATGGTTTTTTTCTAGTCCTATGAAGAATGATGGTGGCATTTTGGTGGGAATTGCATTGAATCTGTAGATTGCTTTTGGCAGTATGGTTATTTTCACAATATTGTTTCTACCCATCCATGACATGGGATGTGTTTCCATTTGTTTGTGTCATCTATGATTTTTTCCAGAAGTGTTTTGTAGTTTTACTTATAGATTTCTTTCACCACTTGGTTAAGTATATTCCTAAAAAATTTATTTTATTTATTTATTTTTGCAGCTGCTGTAAAGGCATCAAATTCTTCATTTGATTTTCAGCTTGGTCATTGTTGTTGTATAGCAGTGCTACTGATTTGTGTACATTGATTTTATATCCTGAGTCTTTACAGAATTCACATATCAGATGTAGGAGCATTTTGGATGAATCCTTAGGGCTTTCTTGGTATACAATCACATCATTGGCTAACAGTGACAGTTTGACTTCCTCTATTTCAATTGGGATGCTATTTATTTCTTTCTCTTGTCTGATTGCTCTGGCCAGAACTTCCAGTACTATGTGGAATTGAAGTGGTAAAAGTGGGCATCCTTGTCTTGTTCCAGTTCTCAGGGGGAATGCTTTTAGCTTTCCACCATTCACTATGATGTTGGCTGTGGGTTTGTCATATATCACTTTTATTAATTTGAGGTAAGACCTTTCTATACCTATTTTGTTGAGGGTTTTATCATAAAGGGATTCTGGATTTTATCAAATGCTTTTTCTGCACCTATTGAGATGGTCATATGGTTTTTGTTTTAAATTCTGTTTATATGATGTATCACATGTATTGACTTGTGTATGTTAAACCATCCCTGCATTCCTGGTATGAAACACACTTGATTATAATGTATTATATTTTTGACATGCTGTTGGATTCCATTAGCTAGCATTTTGTTGTGGATTTTTGCATCTATGTTCATTAGAGATATTGGTCTGCATTTTTCTTTTTTGTTATGTCCTTTCCTGGTTTTGGTATTAGAGTGATACTGGCTTCATAGAGTGATTTAGGGAGGATTCCTTTTTTTTAATCTATGTTTTGGAATAGTTTCAGTCGGATTGGTACCAATTCTTCTTTGAATGTCTGATAGCATTCAGCTGTGAATCCATCTGGTCCTGGACTTTCTTTGTTGTTGGCAATTTTTAAAATTATGGATTCAAATTTCATTGCTTATTATTGGTCTGTTGGTTTCTATTTTTCCTGATTTAATCTAGGAGGGTTGTATACTATCAGAAATTTATCCATACCCTCCAGATTTCCTGGTTTGTGCATGTAAAGATGTTCATAGTAGCCGTGAGTGATGTTTTCTATTTACATGGTATCAGTTGTAATATCTCTGGTTTTATTTCTAATTGTGCTTAATTGGATCTTCTCTCTTCTTTTCTCAGTTAATGTTGCAATGGTCTATCAATTTTATTTATCTTTTCAAAGAACCAGCTTTTAGTTTCAGTTATCTTTTGTAATTTTTTTGTTTTAATTTTATTTAGTTCTGTTTTGTTCTTTGTTATTTATATTCTTCTGCTGGGTTTCAGTTTAGTTTGTTCTTGTTTCTCTAGTTTATTGAGGTGTGACATTAGGTTGTCTATTAGTGCTCTTTCAGACTTTTTGATGTAGCCATCTAATGCTATGAACTTTCCTCTTAGCACTGCTTTTGCTGTATTCCGGAGGTTTTGATAAGTTGTGTCACTATGGTCATTCATTACAATTTTTTTAACTTCTATCTTGATTTCATTGTTAACCCAAAAATCAAGAGCAGATTATTTAATTTCCATGTATTTGTATTATTTTGAGCATTCCTTTTGAAGTTGATTTCTAGCTTTATTTCACTATGGCTTGAGAAGATACTTGATTTAATTTTGATTTTCTTAAATTTATTGAGACTTGTTTTGTCATATGTCCTATTTTGGAGAATGTTTCATGTGCTGATGAGAAGAATGTATATTGCACAGTTGTTGGGAATAATGTTCAGTGTATATATGCTAATTCCATTTATCCTACAGAATAGTTTATATCCATTTTTTTCATTGACTTTCTATCCTGATGACCTCTCTAGTGCTTTCAGTGGAGCATTGAAGTTCCCCACTATCATTGTGTTACTGTCTGTCTCATTCCTTAGGTCTAGTAATAATGTTTTTATAAACCTAGGTACTCCAGTGTTAGGTGTGTATAAATTTAGGATTGTGATATGTTCCTGTAGGATGAATCCTCTTATCATTATATAATGTTTGTCTTTGTCTTTTTTTTTTTGCTGTTGTTGCTTTAAAGCCTGTTTTGTCTGATATAAGATTAGCTACTCCTGCTTGTTTTTAGTTTCCATTTGTGTGAAATATCCTTTTCCACATAAGGACTCACATAAATTTAGGTTAACGTTTTTCACATAAACTTTACCCTAAGTTTACATGAGTCCATATGTGTTAAGTGAGTCTCTTGAAGACAGCAGATATTTGGTTGGTGGTTTTTTTATTCATTCTTCCATTCTGTATCTTTAAGTGGAGTATTTAGGCCATTTACATTCAATGTTAATATTGAGATGTGAGGTACTGTCCTATTCATCATGTCAGTTGTTGCCTAGATACTTTGTTTTTTAAATTGTGTTACTGTTTTAAAGACTGTGAGATTTATGGTTTAAGGAGGTTCTGTTTTGATGTATTTCAAGCTCTTTTGTTTCAAGATTTAGAACTCCTTTTAGCATTTCTCATTCTGCTGGTATGGTAGTGACAAATTCCCTCATGATTCATTTGTCTGAAAGACTTTATCTCTCCATAACTTGTGAAGCTTAGTTTTGCTGGATATAAAATTTTTGACTAAAATTATTTTATTTAAGGATGCTAAAGATAGGACCCCAATCCCTTTGGCTTGTAAGGTTTCTGCTGAGAAATCTGCTGTTAATCTGATAGGATTTCCTTTACAGGTTACCTGATGCTTCTCTCTCACAGCACTTAAGATTCTTTCCTTCGTCTTGACTTTAGATAATAACTTGATGAATATGTGTCTTCGTGATGATCTTTTTGCAATTAATTTCCCAGGTTTTCTTTGAGTTTCTTGTATTTGGATGTATAGCTATCTAGCAAGGCCAGGGAAATTTTCCTTGATTATTCTCTCAAATAAATTTTCCAAACTACTTTTAGACTTCTCTTCTCCCTGTGGAACACCAATTATTCTTATGTTTGGCCATTTTACATAATACATATTTCTTGGAGACTTTGTCCATTATTGAAAATTCTTTTTGGTCTATGTCTGATTAGGTTAATTTAGAAGTCTGGTCTTTGGGCTCTGAAGTTCTGTCTTCTACTTATTCTAGTCTATTGAAACTTTTCACTGCATTTCATATTTCCCTGAATGTGTCTTTCATATCCAGATGTTCTCATACTTTTTTTCCTTTATGATGTCTATTCTCTGGAAAATTTTTATTCATATCCTGAATTTTTTTTAATGGCTTTCACCTTTCTCTGGTATCTCCTTCAGTAGATTAATAATCAACATTCTGAGTTCTTTATCTGGCATTTCAGAGACTTCTTCTTAGTTTGAATCCATACTGGAGAGCTATCTTTTGTGGATGTTACAGAAGGCTGTTTTGTACTAGAATTGCTTTTCTGGTTCCTTCTCATTTGAGTAGACTATTTTTTCAAATTGTTTTAAAATTTATTTTTGATTGGACTGTATTTTTTTCCTCTTAAGAATTTAAATTTAATGTTTATAGTTTATTTTAGCCTAATTTGATTCTTGGTGCCTTTAGGGGTGAACACTCTGTATGAGTTCCTTATATATAAATTTTTTGTATGCTGGCTTTCCCAGATGCTGGCTGTAGTAGTTATGTAATTGATGGGTAGGCTAGTTCACTGTCTCCTATGGGGTTAGATTGGCAGGGATCTCTTGGAGCTTATTTCATTCTCTTGTGGTGTATACTTTATTTATTTTTCTCAGTATTTTATTTACTGAGTTGAGGATTCAGGTTTCAAGCCAACAGGGGAGGTATCCCTGGATAAGCACCATTTATAGCTAAGGCAGGTGGATAGATGGGCAGAGGCCCCAGCCTTGATGAAGGTGGTTGGGGGAGCTCTCAATTAGATATGCTGAGGTTTTATCAGGGTAAAAAGTGGGAGCTATCTCAGCTCCTCTTCCAGGCCAGCAGGAAAGCTATCCACCTCACAGCCTCACACCTGTCACACCCTTCCAGCTATTCAGATCAGACAGATTCATTTCATCTGTAGGAATGTTGATGTTCCAAGTAGGGAGGAATTGTGACTCTGCCTGTCATGCAGGCCTAGATCGGGGGAATGCTTCTCCCGTGGGGCCGCAATCACCCTGAATTGTTCCAAGAGGGCTGTCTATAGGTTCCTCTGCACTGCATTCCCTTGGGAGAAACCCCAACTGTGTCTGCAGTGGTGTATCAGGGGAACAAGGACCCTTCTCCAAGGCCTTTCACAACCACAGAGGCTGCCTGCCTGTTGGGGTAGAGGTGCAGACTTTCCCTATTGCGCCCAGCACCGCAATTGTGTCTCTTCCCAACAGCAGAGAGATCTGGGACTTAAGACCTGCCATTCAGATTTTTTTTTCCCCGCAGAGCGTTCCCTTGATGTGGTGCTCCCCCACTTCCCTAGGAATGGGACTTCCCAAGAAGTCCTGTACTGCAGTGGTTATTATTGCTCATTCTGGGTCTAGCCCCACAGTGGGGCTATGAGGGTCTGGGCTGGTGCTGGGGAATGTCGGCAAAGAATCCAGTGATGTGACCTGTCTTCAAGTCTCCCAGCAGTGGATACCAGCACCTGCTCTGGTGGAAGTGGTAGGGGAGTGAGGTATACTCTGTGAGATTCCTTGGTTGTAGATAGGCTTAGTGTGCTGGGTTTCTCAAGTGTTGGTTATACTAGTAGTGAACTTGTCATGTGGACAGACTCAGGACTTCTGTTTAGCTAGGGTGTGGCAGGCAGTGGTGTTAGCTGAGATGACCAGCCATTTTCTTCTTCTTGGGAACAGTATTATTCTGCCAAGAGGAATTGTAATACTCTGAGTTGGTTGGCCTCCAGCCAGGATGTGGCACTTGCAAGACAGCCCCAGCTGCCATACTAGCAGTGGGATTTGAGCTTGCCCTAAGTTGTCCAGGGAAAGTATTCTGGTTCCTCACATGAATGGGCAGGGCCATAAAGTTCTCAAAAGTTTATGTCTTTTGTGTTAAGCTACCTGTGTGGGTGAAGAAATGCCACCAGGTAGGGGCAGGGTTAGGAGGATCTGAGCTCAGTCTCTCCTTGGGTGGGGCTGGCTCTGGCCACTGTGGGGAACCCAGTAGAGGTAGCCACTGGAGTAATGTTCCAGAGGGGAGTATGACTGTCTCTGTTGTGTAGATGAGTTCCCAAAAGGAATGGGGAGGAGTGGGCAGCAGTAAGCCTCACCCAACTCCCATGCAGTTGGCAAGGCCAGTCTTGTTCCTGCATTTTCCCACTAACAGCACTGTGTTTAGATTCAGGCAGCCTGTGCACAGAACTCAGACCTGTCCCAGGCCATAAGCATCACCACAGAGATAGCAAGCCTGGCTTTCAGGCTATGACCCTCCCAGTCCGCCTGCAAGGCCAGGCACCCAGTTTCTGCCCTCTTGTCTGTGGCACACTTCCCACTCACCCCAGTGTTCTGTCCAAGGGAATTTGTTCCCACTTGAAATTATATCACAGCATTTAATTGGGAGCTCCTTTAACCTTGCGACTCCTCCCTGAGTCTGTTGGCTGACTTGCCCCAAGGACCTCTGTGAGATACAGTTGGGAAGGGCTTCTCATAGTTCATGAGAGAGACTGGGAATGTCTGTGAGGCACATCCCACTGCTGCTTCTACTTCTACATTTCACAGCACTCCCTATGTTCATTCCAGCTCTGGGTAGGGATAAGGCCTTCTCCCGTGGTCTGGATTTTCCTATTTCCCGGTGGGGTTGTGTGTTTGGAGGCCAGCCCTCCCACCTCACGCTCTGGAAAATTACAGTTTTTCACCTACCACACAGAGTAGGCTGTGGCCTGCTGCTTCTTACAAAGGATCTGTGGATTTTTAAGGTTTTCTTAGTAAGTTCCTGTGGTGGTTCTTGAAAAAAAATCACAATGTGATTCTCTACTCACTATTTTGTCCTTCCAAGTAGGAGAGACATGCTAACACTGTCTCCTATGCACCATCTTGAAAAACAAATAAAACAAAACATCTTAACTCTGCAAAGGGCACCTCACAAGAATCCAGGTCTCTGTGGATTATGAATTGTAATCTTTGTCCTCATTTTTTATTGGGATAATCAAGAATCATAAAAGTTAGATGACTACTCCAAAGATGTACAAGAAGTGTTAGTGACTGAGAAGAGGGAAGAATACAGGTTTTCCATATTCTGGTATATTAATTTGTTATTTTTAAAAAATCAGATTATCATTAGTCCCAGTTATCTTGCCCTAGTATTTCTATTTAAGACTAAAGGAAGGGAGGAATAACTCTGGCTATTTCCACATTATTTTAAGCCTATCAGCAAATAGTACATACTACATATTTAATTTTGAGACTGAATTGTTGAACACCAGATGGTTAGTATGATGTTATAATATGTATCTAAATATTATATTTTCAAATACTGAACATTTGACAAACCAAGAAAAGACATCATTTCTGTATGCCATGTATGCTAGATGAAACAACTGGATCCCCATCTATATCAAAATGTCTTTCTAGGGATAAAAATGATCTTAACTAAATATTGTAATCATAATTTCATGTGTCTGTAAAGCATATAAAAGGTTTTTTATACGATGCTTTAAAAATTCAATTTTAAGTTTTCTGTTAGGCATCTTTACAGCCATTTGGTCCTTATAAACATCCCTTTGAATAGGTGGGACAGGTATTACCATCACTCCCACTTGAATGGTGAAAAGAAAAATAGAGGACAATTTAACTTAAATCACTTCCCAAAAGTTGCATTGGAAGTGATAGATTTGGAACTCCTTCCAGGTCTTAACTCACTCAAATTATGTTAACGATCCACCATATTCTTACACTAAGACCCTTGTTATACTATGGCCTGCTCATAAGTCAGCTATTCATGATTAAGCCTCACTACCTGTGGCAGTAAAATAGAGGGAAATAAACTTTCCCTCAAAAACATTGATGCTGAAACTTAGTAACAGTGAGTTTACCAAAATACTGTCACTGTGTAGTATTTGAGCCACCTGAACTCAAGCACATATAATTCTCAAGTAATTGTAATCATTTATATTCAGGCTGCATTAATTAAAAACAAAAATAAAAAAGAATAAATAAGCAAAACAAGTAAATGCATAAATATATAAAAAATAGTGATGCAGTGCACTCAACATTAAGAAAGAATTGGTAAATACTACAATTCATTCACAATCTTGGTGAAGAAAATGGTGGGTTTAAATGGTGTGGAAAATGTCTAGAGAGTTTTGATCTATATGATGTTACTTAAAATAGCATAGCTATTTGGTATAATTTTAGGACAGTTGTGTTTCTAGTATGTTAGCTTCTGACATTTTATAAAGGTTAAAATGCCAATTTTGCTTTTAACTAATAATTTTGAAATTTCACTCACATGTGGTGTCACTCCAAAATACCAAGTAGTTTTTCTAATTATTTTCAACTTAGCTTTAGTTTCTTGGAAGTTAAGAAATACTGTGGAGGCTACAATAATATTTATTTCAAAAATAAATTATTACTCTATCTTCCAAGTGATTTATATACTGGCTCAGATTTTTTCACCACAATATCAATAAAAATGTAGTGGTTTGTGTTTTTGAGAAGCTTTGAAAATATTTTATTCTAAATTGAAGGAGCAATTACTGCTATATTGACGCTCAGTGTCCTTGAATTTACTCTTCTTCCAAATGTAAACTGAATATCTGAATCTGTAACAGTTCTCCTTCTACTTGTTTGCTTTAGAAACACAAAGAACACATGGTGTATCACCTTAAAAATGCCATTAATTGAGTGAAGCTAGTATTTTCCTTCACAAAACTTGGTTTTTTACAAACTTGAACACTTCCCAGACTCTGGCAATCCATTATTTACATGCTTTGCCAGTTCTGTCTAGAATAGCAGAGGTGGCCACCTCAGTGAGAAGCTGTCACTGTGACTATCTTATAGTGATGTGTCTCTCTTATTCTCAGTTTTCCAAACTACATTGCCATGAACTCAGTTGTGTTCCTCCAAAATTCGTATGTTGAAACCCTAAATCCCAATGTAACTGTCTTTGGAAATAGAGCCTTTAAAGAGGTAATTAATCTTAAATAAGGTAATAAGGACACATACGACTCTAATCACACAAGACTAGTGTTGTTTTAGGAAGAGGAAAAGACACTGGAGAACAAACGAACTCTCTTCAATCACACAGGACAGGACCTGTGAGGACACAGTGAGGAGATGACCACTGGCAAACCAGGAAGAGAGACCTCCTGAGAAACCAACCCTGAGGGCACTTTAATCTTGGACTTACAGCCTCCAGAACTATGAGAAAATAAACTTCTGTTTGTTTAAGCCACCCACTCTGTGGTATTTAGTTATGGCACTTTAAGCAGACGAATCCACATGTCTATCCAACTTTTCATACCTTTCGTGACATAGACTAAGCCTTTGTTTTTCTCTTTATGCCATCCTTCTCAGAAGTGCTACTTCTTGCTGCTTGGCAGCGTCTTTAGCATTTTACCTCCCACAGAAAGATGTCATCCAAATTTAAAAAATTAGAAATGACTCTAAGTTCAAGAAACATTGTTAGAAAATAAAGAATACAATAACTATTCATTAAATAATAGATTTATGCAGTCCATATCAAATCTGTCTTTTTTTTTTAAGAAAGAGAAAAAGCCATCCTAAAATGTATATGAAATCTCAAGGAACCCTGAACAGCCAAAACAATATTTAAAAAGGAGAACAAAGTTAGAGGTCTCACATTTCCTTATTTCAAAACTTATAAAGTTGAAGTAATCAAAACAGTGTGTTACTAGAATAAAGAAGAAATATAGTCAGTGAAGTGGAATAGAGAGTTCAGAAATACACCCTTACATATATGGTCGAAATATTTTCAACAAGGATGCCAAGGTTATTCAATGGGGAAAGGGCAGTCTTTTTAACAAACGATGCTGGGAAAACTGAATATCCACATGCAAAAGAATAAAGTTGGATCCATATCTTATACCACATACGAAAATTAACTCAAAATAGATCAAAGATCTAAATATAAGAATTAAAACTATAAAAGTCTTAGAAGAAAACATAGGTGAAAAGCTTTATAACCTTATATTTGGCAATATATTTTTGGATATGATACCAAAAACACTGGCAACAAAAGTTAAAATAGATAAATTGAACCGTATAACTTTTTTAAAAAATTGTGCATCAAAGGACACAATCAACAGAGTAAAAAGGCAGAATGAGAAAAAAAATTTCATATCATATGTATGATAAGGGGTGAATATCTAGAGAGAACTTCTACAATTCAACAACAACAACAACAAACAACCCAGTTTAAAAAAATGGGCAAAACACTTAAATAGACTTTTCTGCAAAGTTACACAAATGGCCAACAGATAGGTAAAGAGATACTCAGCATCATCAATTATTAGAGGAATGAAAATCCAAACCACAGGCAGAAACAGCATCACACCTTTAGGATGGCTACTATAAAAAAGGAAGTAAAAAATATTGACGATGTGGGGAAATTAGAACCTTTGTGTACTATTGGTGGTAATGAAAATTCAGCTGTTATAAAAAAACAGTGTGTTCGTCTAAAAAATAAAAATATAATTACCAAATAATCCAGCAATTTCACTTCTGGGTATATACCTATTATGGGCTGATGTGTCTCCACAAAATTCGTATGTTGAAGTGTTAGCCCTAATACCTCAGAATATGATTGTATTTGGAGATAGGGACTTTAAAGAGGTAATTAAGTTACAATGAGGTCATTAGGTTGAGCCCTAATCCAATATGACTGGTGTCCTTTTAACAAGATGAAATTAGGACAAAGATCTACATAGAGGGAAGACTATGTGAAGACACAGGGAGAAGATAGCTATCTATAAGCCAAGTAAAGAGGCCTCAGAAGACACCAATTCTGCCATTACCTTAATCTTGGACTTCTAGCCTCCAGAATTGTGAGAAAATAAATTTATGTTGGTTAACTCACCCAGTTTGGGGTCTTTGTCATAAAAGCCCTAGAAGACTAATACAATACCCCAAAGGATTGAAAACAGGCTTTGTAATAAATACGTGTACACCAATGTTCACAGCAGCATTATTCATAATAACCTCACAATAAATATCAACAAAGTGTCCATCAACAAATGATTGGATAAACAAAATATGGTATATACATGCAATGGAATATTATTCAGCCTTAAAAAGGAAGGAGATTCTACCACATGCTACAAAAATGGATTAACCTTGAGGACATTATGCTAAGCTAAGTAAACCCATCACAAAAAGACAAATACTATATCATTCCACATATATAAGGTACCTAGAGTAGTCACATTCATAGAGACAGAGAGTAGAATTGTGGTTGCCAGGGACTGAGGGGAGGGAGAAATGGGGAGTTGTTATTTGATGGGTATATAAAACAATATGAATATACTTATCACTACTGAAAAGGTACACTTAAAATTGGTTAAGATGGCAAAATGTGTGTTGTGTGTATTTTTCCACAATTGAAAAAATATGTTTAAAATACAGTTAGAAGGAATACGTTCATTTAAGATTGGTGGAAAAGTCATTGCAATTTTCACCATAAAAGTAATGGCAAAATCCACAATTATTTTTGTACCAACCTACTAGTATTTGATAGTAAAATGGAGAAATTATAGTTAACAATGATTTATTATATATGTCAAAATATAGCTGGAAAAGAAGAATTGCAATGTTCCCAACACAAAGAAAAATGTTTGAGATGATAGATATCCCAGTTGTCCTGACTTGATCATTACACATTGTAAACATGTATAAACGTAACACGTGTACTTTCAAAATATACACAACCATGGTATAACAATAAAAAATAGCAAAAATCAAAATCCAGATAAATGAAAAACAAGTTTATGCAATGTGATGGTCCTGTAGCTGTTAGTGGCTGCATGCTTTTAACATCAATATGAGTATTGATTTGGCCGTACTATTAATTATCAAAATTGGAGTTACCAGTTAGCTAAAGGATATCCAGCTAAATTTGAATTTCAGATAAACAATCAGTAATTGTTAGTATCAGTGTGTGTCAAATGTTATATGGCACATAACTATACTAAGATAAAATTTGTTGTTTATCCAAAATTTATGTTTGACTGAGTATCCTGTGTTTTTATTTGCTAAATGTGGCAAACTTAACACAAAGAAATGTGTATTTTATATTTATAGATTATATTTTTCATGATACTTTACCAGAGGAAAGCTCATGTTATTCGATGTAAAAAAGATATAGTATCTTATATTTGAGTATTTGCAATTATAAATGGAAGGATATCTGGAATGTCAAATTTCCCAGTGCCAGCCACATTTGAATGCCATAGGTGACCCTGGTAAAAAAGTACCTTCCACAAATATCTCTTTCCAGTTTTAACTCTAGTATCTTATTTACTGTCCTTTGGTACTTCAAATATTTCTATATTTAAACCTCTCCTACCTCTTTTTCAAATGTGATTTTTTGGTGGGGGTAATATCTTAAAAGCATTTCTTCGGATGTAAGATAATTGTTTACACACACATACAGACATTCACAAACACACACACGCCTTTATTTCTGGGATAAAATCTATTAAATATTGAGTCAAATTTTTAAAAAGTGTGTTTTAATTGACAACTAATCATTGTCACCTTAAGTTAGTCAATCAAACAAAATAGTCAAATACCAAAAAGGTGACAGTGGAAAGCACATGTAACTTATAATCAGAAAGTCTTTGCTATTTTACTGGCCTGGTGATCATGGACAAGTCATATAGCCTCTTTAATAACACTGGCATCATAATAATAATACCTACTATTCAGGATTATTGTGAAAATTGAAAATGGATGTAAAAATTATATATCAACTTGTTTCATATATAAAAATATGTAGAAAGCTATTAGTTTATGAGGGCTTTCGGAGGTGTAAATGAGAATGGGATTAATTAGAGTCTGAAGTGCTGCCCTTGTGGGGAGGGAAGAAATTGAGTTAGAGTACTCAGGAAGTGAAAAAGAGAAACAGACAAAAAAATAGAAAAGAGGCAGGCACAGTGGCTCATGCCGGTAATCCCAGCACTTTGGGAGGCTGAGGCAGCAGGATTGCTTGAGCCCTGGAGTTTGAGGTTACAGTCAGCTATAATCACACCACCACACTCCAGACCGGGTGACAGAGTGACACTGTTTCAAAAAAAAAAAAAAAAGTTGAAAACTATTAAAGTAACAAGACAAATCACACACTTTCTATGTATTTCTGGGTCTTTCTCACTTCGGATATGAGAAATTAACAGAGAAACAGAATCAGCTGTTTGGAGTAGAGAAATTAGAAAAGAGAAGGCAGCAGTTAGAGTATAGGAGAGATTCCGGATTATTTCCATTATCTCATTATACAGATTAACATTAATATACAGAATATACTCTGGAACAGAGAAGAAGAAAATACCATATATTGAACAACTGAGAGCAAATTATTTCATTAAAATTTTCACATCCACACACTCAATACTTAAGAAGATATGGCAATTGTTATCTCTTTACTTATGAATCCCATCTTCATGCTAACAATTTGCATTAGTACCTCAGGAGATGGGCAATTTTAAATGAAAAGATAATTTTTTTTAAGTTTTAAAATTTTCCAACAATGTGTTTTGGGATGCTATATTATATTGAACACTTCATCAAAATAATGAAGTTAATACAATAACTTATAGTAGATGTATTCAATGAGAAAAGGGTGACATTTTAATAAGCAGTGTATCTACCTGGAAGCAATTAAAAATGGATACCCATCTTACACTATTTATAAAAGTTAATATCAGTTGAGTTAAATAATTGATTATTTTCTTGCAACAATGCCAAAAAGTCTAGGTAGCTGGTGTGTAATACTAGAAACCTCCAGTATTTAAAAACTCAGAGGTAGCTAAATAAAATTTAAACCATTTTTAGAGCAAAAAATGAGCAAAATTAATAAACACATGGTGTATCTGGAAAAAACGACAATGAAAATAGCAGGCAATGAGTTTGTTTTACTAATACACAAAAAGTTCTTATAAACTGACAAGGAAAATGACAAAATATGCAGTATAAAAATGGAAAAAAGCTATACATACTCAATGTACAAAAAGCCAATTTAAATACCTAACACTTAGAAAAGGAAAATTCACTAGTTACTAGGAAAATGGAAATGTATATAACAATGATTTAATCTGAAAAACTATATAATGTTCTAAAACCTAATGCTAGTATGGTTGTGAAGTAAAAGGATACTCTCTTAGATGGCTGGTTGAACTGTAAAGCAATTTAACCTTGTTTAGCCTCTGTTCCAGAGGGCTCAGTGAATTAATCTTTAAAATGAGAATCTGGTGGTATCTTTCCTAGAAAGCAAAATTTTTTTAAAAAAGCAATTCCTTTTTGTAGAAAGCTATTCTATAGAAGCAAATGTGCCAATTTGTAAGAGTCTGTATATAAAGGTACCTATTTCATAATTGTTTAGATTAATAAAAAATAACAAAACAATTCTATATATGTATGATTGCATATGTGCATACATAGTGTGTGTACATATATGCACATCACATACATATATGTATATGTAAAGAGAGAAAGCTTATAAAATATTATTTAAAATATGGAGAAAAATACATATGGACAAAGCTAAGTTGTTAATATTGGGATATTTGAGGGCATGGGGATCGGGACAGGCTACCGTAATCAGGAAGAAGAAAGGCAATAAATCAGTATTTAGAAAATTCCTATGCATGATGTACAAACTAACTAAAAATTGAATTAGTGAAACTACATTATAAATTTTTTTAATGTACTTACATGTAGAGGCAATAAGCTTTTTTAAAAAAAAGCTCATTGAAAATAAATGTAACAATACTGAATAAAATAAATAAAATAAAGTTTTGGAGACTAAGTTGGTCATACCTCTAATATAGTCTTTACATTATTTAAAATACGACAAAAGCCAGGAGACTGTTTCAGGCCAAGTATTAGCTAATTGATAGGAAATGATCTAGAAATCTGTTTATTTAAGCTAGGCTCTTACAAGTCTTAAAGGCAAATTAGAAATATTGAGTAAAATTGCTTTCAAAGTTAAACTGTCTTTATTATTTTTTTTCTTGGTAGTTTTCTTGACTTCACTTAATCTGCTGGAAGCTGATCCTTTTCATGTCCATGTTTAAGGAAGTGTTGAAGGTCACGTCACTCAAAGCCAACATCAGCAGGCATCCTACCAAGATAATCTCTGAAGAGGTCAGAGGTGAGAATGACACAGAGAAGAGGCAAATTTTACCAGTCCAGTTCAAGGAATTTCTCACTCTTTCTTATAAGGGAACTCTTTTCAATAGAAAAGGAAAGGTTGCCAGTAAAAAGACAATGGAATTACTTCTATTTTATGTAGATTTATTTTTTCATGAGAAAAAGGAATAAAACATTTATTTTCTCAGTGTTTTAAGGAAGGATATAATGTTGTGTTGAAGGTAGGCTATTTATTTTGGGTTTACTAGTGCTGTGGACTAAGTTGTATCCACTCTCCAAACTTCACATGCTCAAACCCTAACCCCTAATGTGATCATACTTGGAAATAGGTCCTTAAGGATGTAATAAAGGCTAAATGCATTTATAAGGGTTGGACTCTAATCCAATAGGGCTGGTACCCTTAAAGAAGAGGAAGATATACAAGAGCTTTCTTTAGGCAGTGTGAGGACACAGTAAGAAAGTGATCCATCTGCAATCAAGGAAGAGAGTCCTCCCCAGAAACCAAACCCTACTAGAATTTTTATCTTGAACTTACTGGCCTTCAGAACTGTGAGAAGATAAATCTCTGATGTTTAAGCCACCTAGTCTATGTTATTTTAGTATGGCAGCCTAGAACCTACTAAGACAACTTGTAAAACAATATGTCAATGTGCTTTCTATTTCATTTGTATTGGCCTCTATTCTTTTGATATCTAACAAGGGTTATGAATGCTCATTTGAGTTAGCAGTTCCATCATTACCATTATTTCTAGTTTAATAAGTGTGTTTAATTTCAAATACATTCTGTTCGAAATCTCCTATGATTTTATATTGCAATTTACTTTTTATTTGTATTGAGTATTAGGAAAATAAGAATTTGGCATTTTCTACTGTTTCTACTTAAAAATCACATTCATACCATTTATGTAATGTGGAACTTGAAATGAAATAATGGTGTTTAAATCTTTGTTGATGCAAAATTCATCCTTCATATATGTTTGAAGGTGGATAATTAAAGGTTAATTTCTGGGATTCAGTATTTTAATCTTAGATGAATAAGGAGCTTTTTGAACATCAATTCCAAAATTTTAATTTTACAAACAGAAACTTTGGCTCAAGGAAATTTAAATGACTTAACCTCAGTTATACTTTTGCTAGTGTTGATAAAGGGAAAATTTGTTGGCAGAGAGGTTGTGAAAGAATAATTGAGAATTGAAACAGAAACCACACTTACTGAATCACAGAGATAAATGGTATCAGAAAAAAAATCATTATGTTTATCACAGACTTTTCTAAACTCATGATTTTAGCACCAATGGTTTGTTTAGACCCATGTGGTTTTGATAAGACCACACGCAAACTGATTAACAGTGGTTCCACATGGTCTCATAAATTTTAAAGGTAAGGACCTCTGACAGTTCCAGCAATACACTGCTTTACACAATCTGACCAGTTTCTCCAGAATCATCCAATGACTCCAGCACCCAAAACTCTGTAAGCAAGTTTTCTTCAGTTTTATCCTACCCCTTTTGATGCATCCCATGATCTCCCATGCTGTGTTTTTTTATGATTTGTTTTTTGTTTTTGCTGTAAGAAGCAATAACTTACCTTTGTTGATCACAGACGTGTTCCCGGTAGTCTTTGAATGATGGGAACAGAGACTGTCCAAATCGAGAATTAGAAAATGTATAATTTTTGGATTCTTTTCGAGAAAGACACCCTCCATTAACTCTTAGATCTTATCCTACCAAAGAAACTGGTTTTTTTCAAATCTGATTTCCGGCTTTCCATTTCGGCCTTTATTTGTTTATTTTCATTTTGAAGACTATTAATTATGTCACTTAACGGGGGAACATCTTCAAGGATATTAGTTTCTGAATTCTGCACATATGGCAAAAATTGTAGTACAGTTGTCCCTTAGTATCTGTGGAAGATTAGTCCCAGGACCTCCTGTGGATCTCAAAATCTGCAGATCTTCAAATCCCTGATATAAAATGGCACAGTATTTACATGTAATCTATGGACACCCTCCATATACTTTAGATCATCTCTAGATTATTTATAATACTTAGTACAATGTAAATGCTATGTAAATTGGTGTTGTACTGCATTGTTTAAGGCAGAATGACAAAAATAAAGACTATATATGTCAATATAGAAGCTTTTTTTTTCAATATTTTTAGTCCAGAATTGGTTGAATCCACAGACGCAGAACCCAGATAGAGAGGGCAGACTGTAATCACAAAGCTCTAGAAAAATTATCCTGAATTCTTAATTTAAAATAGTATATATTGTTTTGGGTAGATATACATATTTAAAATAATAAATTATGTGCCAAATATAGTTATGATATATTTATGAACCAAAATATATATAAAATGATGCACCAAATATTACACATTGTACATACACATATTATAATTTGATAGGTCAATTTAAATAATTATTTTTATTTTTCTGTTTTTCATGAGCTTCCATAGATAAGTGAAATTCACAAGCAATATAAATGTATGGTAATACAATCAGGTATTCCTTAACGATGGGGATACATTCTAAGAAATGTGTCGTTAGGTGATTTTATTGTTTTGTGAACATCATGGAATGTACTTATACAAACCTGGATGGTATAGCCTACTGCACACCTAAGCTATGTGGCATAGCCTATTGCTCCCAGGCTACAAACCTGTACAGCATGTTACTGTTCTGAATAGTGTAGACAATAATGCATTAGGACAACTGTGACAGCTATAATGGCTGTGACATCACTAGGCAATAGGTATTTTTCAGCCCCGTTATATTCTTACAGGGTCACTGTTGTAAATGTGGTGCATGACTATATATATTTGTTTTATTTGAATGCATACTATTTCCTAGGCTATTTATGGCACCAATATACCCTAAAATGCTGCATTAGGAGCAATTTGAATTATTTATTAAATGGTCATGCTAAGAGGGAGTGTGGAAGATCTACAAAAGCTACAATGCTACTGTAGCTACTATCAACAACTAACCAGGTTATCCTCAAAAGACTCCAAACATGCATTTTCAAATTTTCCTAGAAACACAAAATTTAGGAAGATTTAAAGTAAAATATAGAATAATACTTACAATAAAATATAGAATAATTCCATATGTGGGAGCATTAGATTTTCGTCAGAATTTAAATGTCAAAAGACAATATTAAAATATACTAGATTGTTCAGTGAAAATATGCAACAGTATAGTAGAAAAACTTTTGTTGTTTGAGTCTGAAAATAGTATTTAAATTTGACTATTTCAGATACTTGCAGTATCATCATGGACAAATTACATAAAATCTATAAGATAACATTTGGTCCTCATGTTAATAGATGTCCTCTCTTCAGGATTATTGTAACGGTCAGTGGGTATTCCAATTTTGTGAGCTATAATGTACTAGGAATCTATGCTTATATTCAATTAAAATTAGAAATTGTAAAATCATAGTGTAAAGTAAGCAATATATTTCAAAACTTAAATATTTCATGATAGAAGTATCTTTTTCATGAAAATAAATATTTTATATCATGTGTTAACTGTCATGTTCAATTAAATATTGGCTGCAAAGATGTAGTCAAAAACACAGCTCTACCACATTGCAGCTACATGACCTTAGTAAAATCACTTATCCTTTCTGAACTTCAGTTTTCTCATTTGCAAGTTTGGGATAAAAAAGAGAAAAGTGGAAAAATTACAATAAAATGAGGCTACTAGATATAAAGACTATATTAAAAAAACTGTGCCTGATCCCTTCCACCCTTTCTTCAATTCCCTGGTATGTCAACATTTCCCCATTCTCTTTCTCAGCCTCCTGTTTCCTCCCCATGAGTAGTCCCCAATCTTTCATGTCATGGCTAGAAAACAAAACAAAACGAAAAGACTATTTCCCAGGTCTCTAGGCAAATTCCCCTCACTTTTCCAAAACAGTTCAGCCTGGACATACTTATGTTTTCATATAAGAGGTTCTGTTCCACCTGATAAAGAATTATCTTCAGCCTTTTCTTCCTATGCTAACAAATTAAAGGTATAAAAACAGAGAACATAAAGAGATGGCTTAACTTTAAAAAAAATTCTTTCCTCGATTTTTAATACATGCCTTCTCACTAAATATTCTTGTTTATTATTTGGAAGATTATAAGGCACTACAACTATATATTTTCACAATAAACTTTTTATCCGTTTTCATTCAAATGAGACTTCCTTGCAACTCAATGTAGTATTGACTTTTAGAAGCCAACCAAGAGCAATAAATCAAGGTTAATGCACGTTATGTTGTCCCTTAACCTGAGAGTCAAACGAATCTTCTGCATCATTGCTGATATAATAAATATCTTTGAATGTGTTTTACTCAGAAATCAGATGCATTATTATCGCACGTAACGAAATGTCTTTTGCTACACCTCAACATTCAGTATGAGCTTACAAATTATAGAAACATTTTTAAGAAGATTTTAACCTAGTATGAATTACTTTCCATTTTCTTTTATAAATGTTGATAGGAAAGACTAACAAAAAATATCTTAATAGCCTGTCAGTTGTAATAGGAACATATACTGAATTAAATACGGATTAAGAAGCATAAGCACTGAGTTGACATAATTAAGACAGAGAATACTCAATTATGCAATGAATTCAGATTATGTAGGCAATATAGGAAATTATGAGAGAGAAATCCCAAAATATTTTTCCCCTTTTGGCAGCAGAATTTTTAAGTTGTAAATTAATGAGATTGGATTTTTTGCTTTCCCCTTCATGTTGTCTTACTTTAAATATCCATAAATCATATCTAATTTTTTTCTAGCCAAAATGAATGAAATGACAAAAGCTTTTAATAATTCATAAAGCGGCAAAAGAAACAACCTAAAATTGTATTCAGCAAACAAAGCAGAAATTCTATGATTTCTTTTTTTAATTTATACCAGCATTTTTATGGTAATTATAAAATAAAACATATGTCTAGTTCACGTGATTTATTTAGCTTTAAGTATTTTACAGAGACTCTGACTTTGTGCAGACAGGTAGAACTAAAGTTCATATTTACATTGGGAAAAATCATATTATGCCAAATGTTTTGATTGGGATGAGTGCTTGAGTTTAAATAATAGTGGCTTATTTACATTCCATCACAAATGAATATTTCTTTGGGATTTATTTATTGCTTGGTCTTAAATGAAGCTCCATAGATGTTGGTATAAGCATTACATTTTAATCTTAACAGGTTATGACATGTTTGGCCACAGACCTACAGGAAGGCAAGCTAGATGTTCTATCAGTTTTAAAGAAAATTGCATGATTTTAGCTGTCACTTTCCTAATCCAGGTTTTTGTGTCAATGACTTCCTAGTTCTAACAGAATTAAATCCTAAATCCTCAGGCTGCATTGAACTTTTTCTGCTTTGAAGACTACTGTGAACTGAATTGTATCACACCCACCCTTTCCCAGAGTCCCTGAGAATTCACATGTTGAAGCCCTTACCCACCATGTGAATGTTTTGGGAGACAGAGCCTTAAAAGAGGTAATTAAGGTTAAATGAGGCTGTAAGGATTGGGCCCTAATCCCTTAAAACTGGTGTTCTCAAAAGAAGAGGAAGAGACATGAAGAAGCTTTCTCTGAACACATGTGCATAGAGAAAGTCTTGCGTGTGCAGAGCAAGAAGGTACTGTCTGCAAGCCGAGGAGAAAGGCCTCATAATTACCAAGACTACTAGCACCTTGAGCTTGGACTTTCAGACTTCTAGCCTCCAGAATTGTGAGCAAATACATTTCTGTTGTTTAAGCCACCCCATCTGTGTGATTTTATTATGGCAGCCTGAACTGACATATGCATGCGCTTAGTCTCACTTTTGAGTCTCATCTCCCTCTCTTGTAATTACATTCATTTTAGTATCTTTCACTTACGACCTTGCTGCTTCTTATTTGTCTCTCATATTTACCTGCTAGAATTCTACCTAGGCTTTAAAGCCTATGTTAGATCCACCTTCAAATAGATTTACTTCCTCTTTCCCATGTATTCTCCTCCCCCAATAACATGTAATCTTTCCTACTTGGAACCCCTTAACACTTTTGATATTTGTTACAATATATCAACTCACATTTTAGCTATTTGTCATTTATCTTATCGACTCTATTAGATTTGTTAAACAATACATTATATTAGTGAATTCTTTCTGCAGGCCTACCATATGCCAACTTATGATTAACTGCTGGGTGTCTTTGTTGCTATGGTTAGGTGGAAGTTAGAAAAAAATGTTATTATTATTACCATTAGGTAGAAATTAGAGAAAGGCAAATCTCAAGTCAATGTGAGGAAGTTCTTTCTTGCAGCCAAAAGTGCCAGAAAGTAATCAATAGTATTTCTCCATCACTGGAGGTTTTCAGACAAGATGTCAGAGATGGCAGTCAGTCTCTTATGAAGAACAATGAGATCTGATTACCTCCATGTTTCTTTTCAGTTATTGTATACACTGCTTTTAAAGAAAATATTCAGTAATACTTTGTTCTATTTACTTGAGTTGGTTGAGTAGCAGGGTAGCTAACTAGTATAATCCACATGCAATTATCAGCAAATTGCAGGATATGTAACTAAACAAAGGTAAACAACACACACTAATTTATATCTCACTACACCGTATGACTTTCTTTATGCTGGATCCTTTATGTGGAACTCACGTGAGCTCACTATTGAATTTGTAGGGATAAGAATCAATTCTCTCATTTAGAAAGAAGAAGCTATGTAAAATTTTGCCCCAGATTCTTTACTTAAAATAGTTCCCAGTAGAGAACATTTTCTTTCTAATTTTTCTTCTCACTCCAGCTGCCTAAAAATCCTTTTTTTCCCTTGCTATCATTCTATGAATTATTCTGTGTCTGGCCTTAATATAAAATTTCATGAAACAATGGGATATATAGATATCTTTAGGGATATCTCTGTCTCTATAGATGTACCTACATTTTAATGGAGATTTAGGAATGCAAAGTAAAATATTAGTAGGCTGAAAAGAACTGGCCTGAAGATAACTTTTATGATATTTATATTAAAAAATTAAGCTGATAACTAACATGTTTCGAGTGACCTACTTGACACATCATTTTAAGTTAATTACTAGTTATTATAATCTTTCATAGCATGTGTGAAAAATGATACAATGGATCATAGAGCCATTACTTGGATGAGTTTTGCATCTTTAACAGAAAACATATTTTAATACAATGTTTACTAAATTAAATTCACTTTCTTCCCAATTAATCTAGTTTGAGAATTTTATGATTATTGTAACATTCTAATCATTATGTAAAGATTTCACATTTATTCTCTCTCTTCTGAAGGAAGATTATACATCTATATATGCTTTACTATGTAATTTGTCTGCTTTCCATAAAATAAGTATATCCCTACACCCAACCGACTTTGGGCTTGGCTATGTGACTTTGCCTGGTCAATAAAATATGAGCAAAAGGGATAGTGCACCAGTTCTGCGGAAAAGCTTTACTAACCATTGCATATATCTTCCAGTTTCTATTTTGACTATTACTGTGAAGAATGGCATATACTGAGAGAGGCTGCCCCTTTAGCCTTTGCTCCACAATGAGAAAACATGTGGAGTGGGCCTACACTCTCAATCAGAAAACCCAAGTCTGACACACAGCCTTAAGTGGAATTGTAGCTGACTTGAAGACCATCTACTAAGAGAGACAGAAGTTTACTGTTCTAAGCCTCTGAGATTTGGAATTATTTGACTAACACAGAGAATTTAGATATTCTATTTCCTATAATTAAATGCCTAACAAACATAGTCTACTATTTAAGACCTGGCAGTTGACTGGGATTCAAGAGACTTCTAAATCTAGCTTAAATTAATGAATTTATCTCTGTTTGGAATATTTAAAAATTCAACAAATTATGTTTTTAGGCTACTATCCTTTAAAATGTGACCCTAGAGACTTCCATTTCTAGGTAAATAGAGTAGATGTACTTTACTCTTTCTATTACGTACAACTACAAACCAGGACATTTTATGTAAAACAAGCATCAGAAGACTATGAAAGATATAGAGAAGAAGGCAGAGACTGTCCAGAGACCTGGGAAACAGAAGTAACAGTGATAACTACTCTGGGTTTTTATTTTGTCTCCTATATCTGAGACTTGAAGCTAAAGAAACTGGCAACACAGAAATACCAATGAACATAGACAAAATCCTGCTCTCTCTAGCCAAAGTAAAATGAAAGGGGTAACCAGGCAGAACAAAAAACTTTTAGACAATCACTACTCTAGTCTAGCCAAATATCATAGAAGAAAAATGTCACCCCACCCCTACCACACTAGCCAAGGCCGAGTGAAGAATTTAGACTTCACTGTTGTAAGGTTGTAATGAGGGAATTCAATGTCTCCACTGGGTTTATGTAGGAGAAGGCCAAGTAGGAGTGGGAATTTCATCCCTGCTAGATAGAAACAAGGAGGCTTTCCCCTTTCCCCACTAGAATGGTGTCAAAGGCAACCTAGTGGAGAGTCATAACATTTACTACTGCCCGGTTGTAATGAGGCCACTCTTGCCACCATGTCAGTGGAGACCACATGAGGACCAGGAGCTCCCAATATTCCTGGCAATAAAGGTGAACTTTTCTTACCTTTGGTTGTCAATAGAAGCTAGATTTCTACCACTTTTTGTCAATAACGGGTCAATATTTCTGTTCCCCCTTTTCCCTGCTAGAGCAATAACAGAAAAAGCCGGCTGAAAGATTTAAGGTTTAAATAAGATACAGGGTTTTGTAACACAATGTGAATATGAAAATGCCCTGGTTTTAATATAAAATTGCTCATTTTACCGAGAACTAAAAATATTGTAGAGTAAATGCAAAACTATATCAATTGTTACCAATGTAGAGATAAAAAATAAGTTAGAATTATCTGATAAAAATCTTATATCTGCTATGATAAAATATTTCAGTGAGCAACTAAAAGCATACTTTAAACAAAGAAAAAGAAAGCAACATCAAATAAATAAAATTAAGCAAAAAAAGACATAAAGAAAAACCAGAAATTTTAGAGCAAAAAAAAAAAAAAAGAAGAATGAAAAGCCCAGGGGGTGGGCTCAACAACAGAATAGAGTGGACAATGGAAAGGATGAGTAAACTGAAAAATAGTATAATAGAAATTATTCAATGTGAACATCAGAGAAAAGATACAATGGTAGGGGGAGGAATGCAACCTTAGGAACCTATGGGACTTTAACTTTCATATCACTGGAGTCTCAGAAAAAGAAGAGAAAGAGAGCAAGGCTGAAAATGTATAGGCTAATTGAAAATAAAATGATAGGAAAATGATGTGCCATGCAAACATTTATCAAAGAAAAGTAGTAGTGGCTAAAATACCATCAGATAAAGTAGACTACAGGGCAAAGAAAATTACCAGAGAGGGAGAGAGAGAAGAAAGAGACAGAGAGAGAGAGAGAGATTATTTAATGCTAAGTCAATCCACCCCACCTAGAAGGAATAGCAGTTCTGATTGTATATACACTGAGCAACAGAGCTGCAAAATTGAGACAACTGAAATTAAAAAATAAACAAATCCACATTGCAGTTTCAGACTTCAACACCACTTTCTCATCTATAACTAACAAGAAAATCAGCAATGGTTTAGAAGAACTCAATGACACCATTAATTAACAACATCTAATTGATATTTATACAACATTCCACCCAACGGCACCAAAAAACACATTGTTTTTAAGTACTCAAAAAACATATACCAAGATAAATAATATCTTGGATCATAAAATCAACAGATTTTTAAAATTTGAAATTATGCAGTGTTATCTAACCACAATGAAATTAAACTGATAATCAGTAACAGAAAAATAAAAAAAGTTCAAACTCTTAAAAATTAAAACACATATTTCTAAATAATCCATATATCAAAAAAGAAAATCTTAAGTAAATAAAAGTACATTAAACTGAATAAAAAATATATCAAATTTTGTGGGTCATAGCTAAAGCAACAATGAGAGGGAAATTTGTAACACTAAATACCTACATTAGAAAAGAACAAAAGTCTCATTACAATAATCTAAGTAGCCACTTCAAGAATCTAGAAAAGGAAGAACAAAATAGAACAAAGAAGGAAATAACAAAGATAACAAAGATAAGGGAAGAAATCAATTAAATTGAAAATAGAAAAGCAATAATCAATGGATCTAAGAGCTGGTTCTTTGTGAAGGCCAGTAAAATTGAGAAATCTTTAGCAACACTGACAAAGAAGAAAAGAGAGATGACACAAATTATAATATCAGAAACAAAGTGAGATATTACTATGGGTCCTGCAGAATAATAAGAACATACTACAAAGAACTCTATCGACATAAATATGACAACTTATGCAAAATGGACCAGTTCCTCAAATAACAAACTACTACAACTCACCCAATATGTGTATCAGATAAATTGAATAGCCTAATAGCTATTAAGAAAGTTGAATGTATCACTTAGCAACTCCCAGAAAAGAAATCTCAAGACCCAGATGGTTTAACTTGGAAAAGTTTACCGCACGTTTAAGAAACAGTTAATGCCAGTTCTACACAGTCTCTTCTAGAAAACAGAAGAGGAGGAAACATTCTCCTATTGATTTTATGAAGATAGTCATAACCTGATAGTAAACTAGACAAGGAGAGCACTACCACCACCAAGAACAACAATATCAACAAAAAACAAAACTAAAGATCAATAGCTTTCATGAATATAGACACAAAAGCCCTTAGAAAATATTAACAAATAGACTTAAGCAACACACAAAAAATTATGTCATGACCAAATGTGGTTTATTTCTAGGATGCAAACTTAGTTTAATATTTGAAAATCAATGTTATTCACCATATTCATAGGCTAAAGAAGAAAAATCACATGATCATCCATTCGATCTAGGAAAAAAAATGACAAAATTCAATACCCATTCATGATAAAAGCTCTCAGAAAAGTAGAAATAAAGGAAAACATTTCTCAGTTGATCTAAAAAATAATTCAACTATCATTATACTTAATAATGACAGACAAAACATCTTTCTGCTAAGACTGGGTAGAAAGAAGGATTTGTGCTGTCATCACTCTTATCTGACATAGAGCTAGAAGTTCTAACAAATGCAATAAGGCAAGAAATGAAAATAAAAGGAATAAAAACCAAAAAGAAAGAAATTCAATTGACTCTATGTGCAGATGACATGATTGTCTACATGGAAATCTTAAGGAATCTAACATTGGCCCCACATTGAACCCTTTATTGTTATTTTATTGGTCTTGTTTCCACAGATTTCATGAGAACATGGTATGAGAGTAAATACAAGATGTGACACTTCAGAGTTTTCAATTATCTGCATCTGTTTTGTTTATCTGCATCTGTTTAGCATATTTAACTCTATTTGAGACAGGATATATAGCATTATAATGTTTTGAAGTTATAATCAGAGATTACTTAGACCCCTCCACTGTTGCTGTTTATGATAGGGCCACAGTCAAGCCTCAAGGTGAGTTCTCTGGCCTAAGGGTAGCCAACTAGGAGTGACTGGTAGAGGGAGGGGAGGAGGCAGGGCAGATGGCATCTGAGGGAATTTCACAGATACATGTCAGGGGCCAACTTCTTAGAAATGGAAAAGTCATCTAATGATAAGCATAAGAAAAAGTTGTATGTCTTCTGGAATCTGAGCAACTTTTAGAATCCAACCCTGTTTATGATCAGCTATAAAATTTATCTGTTATGGATTATCTTTCCATAACTTTCTAGATGCTGGTGAGAATAATGAAAGGTTATAAAAATAGAGCTCTAAGAAATGTTGCAATGGAGGGTTAAATTTTGCTGCTTCCTACCCTTTCATTTCAAAGAAATCTGTTATGCCATACCTTCAAACACTGACAACATGACGCAGCTTCTTTCCTTTTGACTAAAGCCATGATGTTCTCTTGAAGTTGTATACCTGAAAAATGAGACTAGTATTCTTTCTTTCACATAAGCATGTTGGGCCACAGACATACTGTGTAAATAAAACAAGTTTTTGCTGTTAACATGCAAAGAGGGTTTTAAACAAAACTGTTCTGCTATATCTGAAATGTCTATTTCCTTTTATTGTACATTTGCATCCTGACAGCAACTTAGATCTTTAGTATGATTTGGATATATTTACAAATAATATTATAAATCTTCAATGAAATTTATATGCCTGTTAACTTAGTGAAAGCCCAAGCTAGAGAACAAAATTATAGTTATATCAATTATCCAAGGCAAATAAAAACATATGTTTGTGTTAGATAATGTTCAAAGTAATAGCTAAATGATTACTTGTTAACTGAAGTCCCCTTGGAGTCTTAAAAAATCCCCTTATTAAAGAGCTATTTTGAATGATACAAACACATTTATACATGGAGAGAGGGAGAGACAGAGAGAGAGAGAGCATTTTAAATGTAAAATGTTAGCATTTAAGAAATCTTAGTGAAATCTTCGGGAAGGGTTTGGAAATTCCCTTGCACTACATTTGCAACTTTTCTTTAAGTTTTAAGATTGAAATGATTTCCAAATTTTTAAGAAGAGCTATTTTGAAAATGAAACTTCATGAAAGGCCTTCCAAATTAAGATTTTTTTTTCAGGGGCAAAGGTGACAGTTTGTATCATCAGTGGTGTGCAGATACATAAGCAGAATAATGCTTATCTTATTAGTGCTTATTAAAATTCAGAAATAGCCTTATGAAGATTAGAATCTTCAGCATTTTAATGGTAGAAGCAGTTCTTCCATATCAGAAAACAATAGAATTACTTAGCCAAGTGGAAACAATTTCATACTTAACATGTAACATAAGATCCATGTAACAAAGTATTGCATTGGCCTTCCATCTTTTCTCCTCCTTCCAAGAATAGAGGATACGTGAGTCACTCTGACATAGCATCAGGTTGCTTTCTTTTCTGTGGTGACTTTCTCATGTGCACATAAGGAACACTATTTTTGAAGGGAGAAAATGGATATCCTGGTAAATAACAACAAGGTTATGAAATGTGTAATATATAACTGACATTGATTTAAAGTAACCAGGTTTCTGTGACATACATTCTGATAATGAGAAGGCTCATTTCCTAAAACAAATAAGGCAAATTTGAAAGTTAAAAAAATGACTAGTTCTGCTGGAATTTTGTCCATCTTAAAATTCAAATATAAGCCAAGTAAGGAAAACTAAGATTTAAGAATTGGGTCTGCTTTGTAGCTTCTAGTTTTTAAGGAAAGTTTATGAACTAGCAAATGAACAGATTTAGATGCTGCTTTCCCAACTGAACATAAAGGCACTAACTTTGTCTTTGGACCATGAAGAGTGATAATTAAAAAAAAAAAGAATGTTATTTATTTTATTTTTTTATTTTAGTTTTTACCACAATTTCTTACTGTATTCTGGATACGAAAACCATTGAACTTTGAGAAGTCTAAAAGTTATTAGAAACAAATGAATTGTTAGAATTAAATAAATGCTTTCCACAGAGCAGTTACTCCATTATGTAAAGTTTAGACATTGAATGGAACAGATAAAAATGCAAACTAAAATCTGAAAGTAAGAATCATTTTCATAGTGTTTCGGTGTCTTATTTATGGATTGAGTTTTGGGGACTTTGGTTAGATTTTTAACAATTTTCCTCTTTTTCTAGAATTTCTCTCACTGGCTACTAAATCTGTCTTTATCTTTATCAGAAGCCATTTCCCTTTTAAACGTGTTAAGTCATTTTTATTTTAGACTTTAACTCTAATATGTAGTTTTGTACCAAGCTTTAAAAATTTCCTAACCTAAAACAAACTGGACCACCACTCCAGCCTTGATTTATTTTCAGAGCTTTAAACAAAAGTTTGCATCTGTTACCCTTAAAGTCTATAATTAGTAGTTGAACCACACGAAGAATCAACATGATGTCATGTCTAGACAACATGTAAATTAATATGAAAGCAACTGATTTACAAACACTATACTAATACAAATTAATCTGAATTAAGTTTAATCCCCAGTTACTAACTGATTAAGTGTGGCTGTTGGTAGCTGCAGAGTGGTGATTTCCATCTGTGATTTTTAAAGACACAACTTAATCATTGAATCTGTGTGTCGACATAGTTAAAACACATACCATATACAGTGATTCTCCATGTCTGTTCTCTGCACAGAAGAGCTAGAGAAGCAAAACTGAAATATACAATTTAAAAACATATAGGAAGCTCTTCTTAAGTGTCATAATTAACTTTTGGCAAAAGGGATGTTTCAGGCATGTTGACTTTGGCTGTGACTGGCACAGCATCCTTCTTAGAAAGTGCATTCATCTGTTCAGAAGAAGAACTTGCTCTTGCTTTGAGGAAACATGAAATCAAAATTGCCAATATATTCTCTCTTTTCAGGCACAATTATTACAATTTATTGTGGACAGGAAAACACATGGATGTTGAATACCAGTTCCTGTGAAAGATACTTGGGTTTCGGGGTAACAACAGTCCCAAGTCTTCAGAACAAATCAACAGGTGCATACTCTCAAACCACAGTAGGTTATTATCCTACCACCTCATATGTGCTGAGAGTGCTAGAATAATGTTGTATTTGTCCCATTTACTAAAAATATATTTTTTTGTAAATATTATGGGTGCCCCCAATATTATGTTTGATTTGTTTTTGCCTTTTTGAGGAATGTTTGTTCAAGTAAAATTAGCTTGTATCCACTTTAAAGTGTTAAAAAACTCACCATTAATATCATCAAGATATTTAAAAAATGTTGGTTTCACTTCTATTAGCCAGTCCCCATAATTGCATTAATAATATTTTTCAGATAACTGGAAACCAAGAACAATCATACCAAATTATGAAAAATGTTTTACTCTTTTGATTTGGTAGGCATGTTCTGTTTGTCAAAAAACTCTATAGTTTATGTTGGAACAAAAATAAGGAGTGTTTTAGGAACATAATATACATAGGTTTGATAATTAAAAAGTAACTATGTGATATCAAAACGAGGGTCATTGTATTTACATGGACTCTTTTATAGACATCCTACTCATTGTCATAATAACTGAGGCTGTCATGACCATGGACTCTGCTTCGCATGAAGCCCTAAACAATTCTGACAGGCTGCAGCTCATTAAGGGACAGTCATTTTGTTGAAATGTCTATCAGCTCGCAGGGATGCACCAAGATGAATAGACCCAAAACAATAGGCCCATTTGTTAGAGCAGTAGCTTCTCTAATACATGATGAGACAATCAAGCCAAGCTGCCTTCAGCACAAAGACATAATTAATCAAATGGACAAATGGTTCAAAAATTGCTCTAGTATATTCTGTAGTGGACAGAGGTTTCCATGGAAACATTGGCGTTTGCATCACAGTTAATGACCATTCTGTACAATGAAGTCTCCCCCTTCGTACACACTTCTTTACTCTCTCCACTACGCCTGTTCTCTCCACTCCTCCAACTATTAAAAAACACAACCTGGAGAAAAACAAACAAAACAGGGAGAACGAGGAAACATAAAGAAGGACCTTGAGAATCTGTATCCCCTATCAGAAAATCTAATAGCTCTATTTCAGCATTTATGAAACTGATTATGAATATTTTCTTGTTTTCAATACTTATATACAAATGGAGAAAAACAGCCTGAAATTGTTACTTTTAATGCTATTAGATAATTACAGCAATTTCATCCAAGTATTTACAGATATAGCTTAACTCATTTTAATGATTTAAAATGTATTTGGAAAAAAATTAAATTGCAACACTTAATGCCTAAAATGTTAAATGAAATTTTAGTAAGTCCTGAGAGAAAAGGAGACTTCAAATTTGACTTAAGTTCCTAGAAAACAGTTTATAAATATTTCTTAAGTTTGATTTTTACCTTGCATTCTGAAGTGTCATTGATCAATATTTAGTCAGGCTAAAGAAAATCTCTACTTTGACCCCTAATAAAACATATTTCCCATAGGTAACTGCATCTATACTTTGAAGGATAGTTTTTTGTTACTATACAATGGTATATGAGGTCTTTATCATCGCCTTCCACCTTCCTCCCAAAGTGTAGCTTATTAAAATATTCTTTCCAATCACAAAAAGAATGCTTTTTTAGAGATGTCCTGATAAATACAATATTCTCTATCTTGATAGTTTATGAACCACAAAAATGACCAAGTTTGATGCCTATTTAGGGGTCTTGTGTAATACTTGAAATAAACGGTTTGATTCTTTAAAAACTACATGGCAGGGTAGTTTAATAAAATATTTATATGTGTTTTTTTCGTCTAACTGTATTTTCCTTTTCTACTTTCTCTACACTTCATGTGTAACTGTATAGGTAGCTGGATTGCTTTGTAGTGTCTCTTAAAGACTTCTTCCCTTCCTGGTATTCATGTCTTTATTTTTTAAAACCTGTGTCAATAAGAGTCTTTTGCGGTTTGGGGGAATGGGCAATGGAGGAAGAGAATTATAAGTTGGAGACCAAAGTAGCAAGGGAGCTAATGGTATTTTCTAAGACTGGAAAGGAACAAAGGGCTGTGAGCCCTGCACAAATAAAGAGTCCAGACCACTGTCCTGGGCAACACACGGAAAATATTTCCAAACACAGAGAAGATCAGCTACGTAGTGCGCTTAGGGAGTTTGGAACTCAGGCTTTCAGTCTGCACAGAGTTCTTTCCTCGGAGTTCATCTTGGGAGCCTGTTTTCAAAGAGCTGTACTAGCATGAACCACAAGGATGTCTCTAGTTACCAAGATGAATGGAAGGCCACAGAACACTACATCATTTTCCTTCACCAAATTTGTAGCCCATATTTGTATACCATCCTAGAGCTAACTGAGACTGAATTTCATTACTTAAATTAAAATTTAAAGCAATGGCCTGGTTCACTCAGTTCCACAAGGGCGAGACAGACTCTAAATGGATCCATCTTTTAATGATATTAGTTATTTATTTGAGGAAGACACAGACTCTTCAGGACTCAATTCCTTTAGTCATAGAAATAATGATAACCATCATGATGCTATTAGAAAATTAGTAAAATAACACATGTCATGAAAGCACTTTGGAAGCTTTAAGAGCCCCAAAGTGAGACCATGAGTAAATAGAGACTCTATTATATTACTGGAGGGAACAAAAAATGATCCCTTCACTGTGAAAGAGAAGGTGGAAAAAGCAACCATAAATATAGCTATATTTTCTCTTTGACCTACCAGTGTTAATTCTGGAAATCTATTGTACAGAAACACTTGCCCATGAATGCAATAACTTATATATAGTATACAAAATTATTCACAGAATACTTTTTATTAAGGATTAGAAGCACTTAAGAGTGCAAATATAGAGGACTGTTTGAATAAACTATGGTATATCTACACAGTAGAATTCTATGCAATTGTGAGAATAAATGATGAAGACCTCAATAGAAAATTTGCTGGGGTATATTTTGAGTGAACCGATCAGTATGCAGGGGAGGCTAGGATAATGAGTATGCTTCTGACATGTAAGGAAGGAGATAAAGCACATATTCACATTTTTGTATTTGCATAAAGAAACACTGAAAGGATAAACATAAAGCTAATAAACATGCAGAATGATGGGAGAATAGATGTGATGGAAATGAAGCTAAGATAAAATTTCAGGGTGTACTTTTCAAAAATAATTTTTTATTATTGTTATTTTTGCAACAGTAGTATACAGAATCCTATGTATCTTTCATCAAGTTTCCACTAGTCTTAACATCTTACGTAACTAAAAAATTAATATGGGCAAATACTATTAATTAAACTGCAGATTTTATTGATACTGCACCAGTTTTTCCAATAATGTTTGTTTTCTGTTTTAGAATTCAATCAAGTATTTCCTTGCACTTACTTGTTATGACTTCTTAGTCTCTCCAGTCTGTGACAGTTACTCATTTTCTCCCTGATACAAGGACTACAACACTTTTGAAGGTGCTTGTCAGGTATGTACTGCAGTTTGGATTTGTCCTATATTTTCTCACAATCAAGCTTAAGGGTATGCATTTTGGGGAAAAATATCCCAAGATGGTGTGCCCTTCTTAGGGCATCTTAGGGCATCATATTAGGGGCACATGATGATGGGTCTTATTTCTAGGGATATTAATCTTAAACACTAAGTTAAGCTACTAACTGCAGGTTGTCCATTGTGAAGTTACTATTTTTCCTTTGTAAATACTAAGTATTTTAATGAATATAATTTGAGAAAAAAACTGTGTAAAACTCTGTTTCCTCTTATCCTTTGTCAACCAATTTTGGCATTCACCAATGGATTTTGACTACAGCAATTATTACCACTGTATTCTAATGGTGATTTTCCTATTCCCTCACTCATTCTAAATTTATTAATTTAAATTATTTTGTTAGGAAAAATCTTTCTGAATGTTTAATTTGTTTATAAAATCACTTGTTTATATCAGTATGGATGAATGGTTATTTTATAAGATTTTATTTTAGTTCTTCTCTAGTAATATCATTTCTTCTTCTTCATCTTTACCTCCTCTTCTTTTTTCTTCTTTCCTTCCCCTTCTCCTTCCCTCTTGCTCTTCCTCTTCCTCCTTGTCTCCTTCTTTTTCCTCTTCTCCTGCTTCTGCTTCTTCTTCCTGTCTTTTTTCCTCCTGCTCCTCCTCCTCTTCTTCTTTCTTCCTCTTCCTTCTGATCAAGTTACTAAAAGTGGTTTTTCTAACATCCATTTAAAAATTAACCAAGCAGGCCAGGCGTGGTGTCTCCTGCCTGTAATCCCAACACTTTGGGAGGCCAAGGCAGGAGGATTGCTTGAGCCCAGGAGTTCAAAGCTAGCTTGAGCAACATAGAGAGACTCTGTCTCTATTTAAAAAAGAAAATTACCGAAGCACATTTTCAAATAATACTATAGTGCTTTATGTGTAGCGCAAGTGTCTTTTAACCTACTACCCAATTCTTTCTCTTGTGGCATTGCTGCTATGTATTTTACATCTAAAGTGTTACTATTACTGTTCCAATCAGTAGGTTTTTTTAGATCAATTAAGAATAAGGAAAATAAAAGAATTTACATTACCTTCATGAACTACTTCTCTGATGCTTTCCTTTTTCTTTATGTAGATTCAGACGAGACTGGGCACGTTCAGGGTGGTATGGCCATAGACTCTTTATGTAGATTCAAGCATCTGATCTACACATGATTTTCCTTCTGCCTAAAGACCTTCTTTTAACACGTCTTGCAGAGCAAGTCCACTGGGTGGGAATTTTTAGTTTTTGTTTGTCTAAGAAAGTTTTATTTCTTCTTTTTGAAGAAATATAATTTAAATGGATATAGAACTCATGGTTGTAGTCTTTTTCTTTGAGCATTTTAATGATTTCATTTCATTCTCTTCTTGTTTGCATTATTTTTCATGAGAAGTCTCTGGTAATTTGTATTCTTGTACCTGAGTATGGAAAGTGTTCTCCAATCCTAGATTCATTAAATGTTTTTTTTCTTTATTTTTGTTTTTTGCAGTTTGAATGTGATGTGTCTCTGTGTGGAGTCTTGGGTGTTTATTCTGCTGATATTGTCTAAGCTTCCTGGTTCTGTGGCTTGATATCTGTTCTTAATTTGAGAACTTCTCAGTCATTATTTCTGCAAATGTTTCTTCTGCTCCATTTTCTTCTTCTTATCTTTTTGATATTCCAATTATATACATGTTGCAACTTTTGATATAACTCCACAGTTCTTGTCTGTTCTGTTACAGTCTATTCTATTCTATTCTATTCTATTCTATTCTATTCTATTCTATTCTATTCTATTCTATTCTATTCTATTCTAATCTCCTCCTCCTTTTTTTCTTCTTTGTATTTCATTTCAAATATTTCTATTTACCTATGCTGAAATTTACAGATTCTCCCCTCAGCCTCAGTATATGGATTAACTCATCAAAGGTGGTCTTTATTTCTGACACTATGTTTTTTCACTTCTAGCATTTCCTTTTGATTCCTATAGTTTCCATCTCTCTACCGACATTTCATCTGGTCTTGCATGTTGTCTACTTTTTCCAGGAGAGCCTTTACCATTGTAATCACAGTTATTTTAAATTTCCTATTAGATAATTCCAATATCTTTTTAATATCTGAGTTGGATTCTGATGCTCGCTTTGTTTCTTCAGACAGTGCTTATTCTTGTCTTTTGACATACCTTGTAAATTTTGTTGAAATCAGATATGTTGTATAGGGTAATATTTACTGAAGTAAATAGGCCTTTAGTATGAGGATTTATGTTAATCCAGCTAGGAGTTGGAGTGCATTTAATGTTTATTTTAGCTACAGACACCAGAGGCTTCCAATTATTGTAGTAAGCTTAGTTTTTTTTCTCCATACTTGGCTTTGTTTCCCTTTGTACTGCTCTTTAGAGAGAGCCTGTGTCTTGTAGCTCTTTAAGTTGTAATCCACTGCTATTATTCCTGAAAGCTTGTTAGAGCTATGATGAGTTGTGGAGGAGAGGGAGTCTGCTGGAATCTTCTGACTAAATCTCAGTGCTTTAATGGTCATATGTCTTGGGAATCTGGTTAATGTAGTGTTTCTGCTTCTCCTCCAGGGATAGAGCTTTTGCCCTTCTTGTTTTCTAGTCCTTCTCCAGCACTAGTGTTTCCAGTATGGTAGTCCCCCTCCTCACCACCTTATCCAAAAGGGGTATATTCCAAGACCCCCATTAGATTCCTGAAACCATAGGTAATACCAAATCCTATGTATACTATGTGCTTTGCTATATATACATATCTATGATAAAATTTAATTCATATATTAATTATGGTAAGATATTAATAACAATAATAAACTAGAACAATTATAACAATACGTCAGCATCATTATTGCATGAGGGGGCCATCATGAAGTAAAATAAGGGTTACTTGGATATAAACACGGCAATACCATGACAGTCCATCTGATAACTGAGATGGCTACTACTAAGTGACTAACGGGCCAGTAACCTACACAGTGTGAGTATACTGGTTAAAGGGATGATCATGTATTGAGCAGGAACTAGTGGAACAGTAAAGATTTCATTACGCTACTCAGAATGACTTGCAGTTTAACTTACGAATTGTTTACTTCTGGAATTTTTTGTTTAATATTTTTGAACTGCAGTTTAGTGCAGTTTTCCGCAGGTAACTGAAAATCAGAAAGCAAAATTGCGGATAAAGGAAAATGACCACATAGTTCCTTGAAGCCCTCTTTCTTGTTGATTGATTATGACTTTTTTCGGCTTAGGTGAGACAGAAAGACAGAAGCAGACTATAGGTGTAGTGGACTTCCTTTCACTAAACTGGGCTGAAGTTTCGGAATTGCCCCCTAGTGATGCCCTTTATCCTGGAAATTAGTCTGTGTTAGAGAGAAGGGTCTGGAAGTCTTCCTGATAGCTACTCATCCCTTCCCCCTATCAGGGCCATGCAGGAGCTTTTTCAGATCCTCCAATATAATGTTGGTGGTGTTCCTTTAGGAAAAGCTTGTGAGAATGTAGGGACGGCATTTGATGGCTGCCTTTAGGAGCTTCTCTCCCTCTGCAGTTCATAGGCAGCACCAGCAATTCTTCATCCTTACTAGCTAAGTGGTGATTGACTGGCTATTTCTGCTCCAGGTAAACAGGTCTCAGGTGCTTCATATCTCTGAATGTGCCTGACTCCAGATTTTGGGAACGCAGTTTGCCCTGAGACCTCAGTTCTCTGACAGACCAAGAGAAGTCCCCAGTTTTCAGTTTGATTAGCTTTTGTCTATGGTAATGACTTTCAACCACATCACATGTTGAAGCTGAAACCTGAGGTCCTCAGACTCATAGATATTAATTTTATTCTTTGGGTTACACTATTTATTTTGATGCTCAAATTGTTTTAGTTTAGGTCATTGTGAGCTCTTCTTAAATCTAGCCCTTGTTTTGTTTTAACATGCCTCCCTTTTTTCTTCAACAGTGAGAAATCTGACTCTCATTATCTACAATTTATTTATATATTTGTTCAAGTCTAGTATACATATAAAGCAGTTTGAGAATATCTGTCTCACATATATATGAAACAAATTTACCAGCTAGACTACAGTGTTTCTGTATGGCTCTTTGTGTCTTTCTCAAGTCTTACCTTATCCAGGCAAAACACTGTTTTCCAGAGTTATTTAGGTTAACTCTTCTCCACTCACTTCAATGTGATTTCCAGTGATTTCTGTAGGCCTATTTTCAAGTGTATGGAGTCTTTCCTTGACTCTGTCTAGCTCACCACCAAGTCCTTTAAAGTCATTCTTCCTCTCTGTCACTGTGTTTTGTATTTTTAGTGTTCTTATATTTTTCCTATAATTTCTATATCTTTATTAAATGTAACTACCTGTCATGCGTGTTGTTTATTTTTTCCTTTAGAGCCTTTAACATATTAATTATAGTAGTTTCAGATCCCTCTCATATAGTCTCAACGCTGTCATAACTGAGTTTAGTTCTGATAATTGCTCAGTTTCTTAATACTGTCTTATTTTTCCTGACTTTTTTTAATGCTTCCTAATGTATTCTTAAAAGGTGAACATCTTGTATAGAACATGAGAGAGTGAAGTAAATAGTTTATATGCCTGGGAATGGGCATGCCTTTCTTCCTGCTAAGACCCTAGTGTGTGGGGATTGAGAAAAATCAATCTGTTAAACCTGGTTTGGGGTTTGTTGTTGCTTTAGTTAACTTTGGTGTCCTACAGCTTCAAAATTCTAGTGACACTTTATGTTTAGGGTAGGGGTTCTCAGAAGGCATTTTATTTATTTACTTTGCTTTTTTTTTTTTTTTTTAAATCCAGATCCTTCACTAGGCTTTTTATTTTCATATTTGCTCCTTCCTTGTCTTTTGGTCTTCCCTCTTTGCTTGGCCTCAGGGAGGATTTGTATTTTGCAAATTACTTATTACCTGATGCTGCTTCTGCTTTTCTTCTTCCTCCTCCTCCCCCTCTCCCTCTCCCTCTCCTTCTTCTCCTTCTCCTTCTTCTTCTTCCTTGAGATGGAGTTTTGCTCTTGTTGCCCAGGCTGGAGTGCAATGGCACGATCTTGGCTCACTGCAACTTCCTCCCAGGTTCAAGCGACTCTTCTGCCTCAGCCTCCCGAGTAGCTGAGATTGCAGGTGCCCACCACCATACATGGCTAATTTTTTGTATTTTTAGTAGAGAGGGACAGGGTTTCAACATGTTGGCCAGGCTGGTCTCGAACTCCTGACCTCAGGTGATCCACCTGCTGGCCCCACTTGATGCTTCTTATTTTGGGAAGAGAGAGAGAAGAGAGAGAGAGGAGAGAGAGAGAAAGAGAGAGAGAAAAAAGAGAGAGAGAAAAAAAGAAAGAGTTGTGTGTGTTTGGTGGGAAGGAGTAGGGTTGTTATGGGTTGCTATTGTTCTAATTAAGTCTGTGTATTAGGCATTATTTTCCTTTTTGCCAATGATGTAGGTTGCACAGCAATTCTGAGTCCAGTACATATTTATGTTAATCCTTTCCAGAGTTGAGATTTTTGTTTCTCCAGTTTTCTTCCCCTGGCTGCAGTGAGTTTTCACCAGTGCTCTAAGAGCCCCAATGTATGCTGACATTCTTCTAACAGGTTAAGATTTCAGCTTGGTTAGGGAAGATAGAGAAGAAATGTCTCAGATGAGATTTGAGATGGCCCCTTCCCCATAATGGCTTCTGTTTTTTCTGCCAGTTTTGCGACACAAAGAAAATTCCTAGGAGTCTACCAAAATTTTCCAATCATCCTCAGTTGGCAGACTCCCCAGGTTTGGGTCCCCAGGGACTTTGCTTTCTCTTGCCAGGGTACACATTCACCATCCATAAATTTGCTATAGCCCTGGCTGAACCCTTCTTGTTTTCCAGCTGTATTTTGCCCTAGTAAAGCCCCTACTTGTGCCATGTGTTTCCCTACAGGCTGTAGATTTTTCTTAGATGTTTAGACCAAATGTCTGTGCTATTGCTTCAGCACTCCAACTTTGAGTTCTAGAAAAGTTGTGAACTTGCCGTTTCGTGTTTACCTTTCCATATCACTGTGAATTTTGAACCATATAAGTGTATTTCCTACTCATAAATTTTAAAAAGAAAGAAATATAGAGCAAAATGGTATCTACTAAAACTTTTGCATGTGAGGAGTGTTCTGTTCAAAGAGGCATAGTAAAAATAGTTCTTGATAGGTTATTAATATATGTACCTTTTTGTTTAACTATATGGGAAAAGCTAATACTAAAATTTCCATGATGAAACTTAAACTCTAAAAACCTTCCTTTTTCTAAAAATAAAAATAATAAATAATTGGAAGAGTGCACATTCAGATTAAAAGGGATGCAGCAATACAATTGTTTCCGAGTGCTAATGGAATTTAATGATGACCTTTGCTTTCAAAATTTGAATTAAGCTGCACTTCTGTACTAAAACTTCATTTTTATTTATGACATAGTTATGCACTAATAGCCTTCCTACCTTTGGTAGTGCTCTTATGTATCTGGCCATATACATTGTTGTCTATTTTTCCATTTTTATTACTTCAAAGATTATTTCATTGGACTTTGTTTTTATTTATAACAACTTTTCTTTCCTTCTAGAAATTTATTCTCCTTATATACATTCCTACACACATGTGGATGCTTTTATTGAAACCAGTTCATAGGTATGTTTGTATAATATTTATACACATAAAATATATTTTTTCTCATGATACATTTTAGCCATTCTAAAATTATCCTTTATCTTTTATATATTCTACATATTTCATATATAAAACTTATGTTTTTGTGTATATGTAATATACGCATATCTTTTAATAAATGTATTATGCATACAACTTCATAGTTGATCCTATAATTTGCAGAGTCTCTGGTCTTACAAATAAAAAATGTAAATAAACAATGCTAGGCATAAAGGAAGTGCTTAGTTTCCCATTTACCCATTGGATTGGTTGAGAGCTAGAATTAGAATGTAAACATTCAATAACAAACTTTTCTGCAGCTTTCTTCTTCACAGGGATGAAGTGACATGTACCTTGAAAAGTATCCTTCTCTCAGATATACCTATGACCTTCTGGCATAGACTAAAGTATTTAATTTGGAAGGAAATATTTTTTGTTAGCATTTGCCACATCCAGAATCCTTTTACGTACTGAAATAAACTTTTGCCATTACTTTTTTTTTTTTTTTAGACGGAGTCTCACTCTGTTGCTAGGCTGGAGTACAGTGGCACCATCTCGGCTCACTGCAACCTCTGCCTCCTGGGTTCAAGCGATTCTCTTGCCTCAGCCTCCCGAGTAGCTGGGACTACAGGTGCCGGCCACCACGCCCAGCTAATTTTTGTATTTTTAGTAAAAACAGAGCTTCACCATGTTGGCCAGGATGATCTCGACCTCTTGACCTCGTGATCCGCCTGCCTTGGCCTCCCAAAGTGCTGGGATTACAGGTGTGAGCCACTGCGCCAGGCCTAATTTTTGCCATTACTTTTAATGAGAAAAACTGCAATAACTTTTGCATCAGCCTAATAAATAAAGGCTCAGGATAGAATAATTACCAGTCCTTGGCTGCCAAGAGCTTAGTCTTCAAGAGAACCAAGCTTACAATAGCAAGACTTTAATCAGACCTGTTGATGATTTACTGAATGCACAAATTGCCTAGAGTACTGCGAGATTCCTTTCAATGGACTGAAGACACTGTATTTTTGGCAGTTAAGAGTTGGTGAAATTTGCATTCTTTTCACTACGAAGGGGAGCCTATCTATTTCTAGATGCCATGGATCACTCTGGTTTCATTCACCCTGGCTCTCAGACATAGACATAGACCAGTCACAGAACTCACTAAATGATGAGTAAACAGCCATCTAGAGCCTTTCAAGATGGGATTTCTCTTCTTCCAAGCTAGGAACTCATACTTAAACTTAGTGTAAAGAGAAAATTTAAAAAAACGAGCATTTAGCTTGATCAAATGCTTATATTTTGTGAGGTATAATACAACAACAACAAAAAAAAACAGAAGGCATATTCACAGAGGGGTAGAAAGAGGACCAAACCAGCTCAAAGGTGTCAAGAAAGAAAAAATACTAATTAGAAAACAATATTTAATATTGCAAATAGAGCAGAAGGGTTGGAATAGAAAAGAATGAAGTATTATAAAGGGCCTCTACATTTTACTGAGTTGGTATATATTCCAAATCTTAAATCAGAGTATAGAGGGTGTTTTTTCCAATTAAATGAAAGGGTTGAAAGTGCAGTTATCTTAGGGTGAATATGGTCAAATGTATTTTTTTTTCACAGTAAAAAAAAATATGAGAAACATTAGAATGGAGAGGCAGTATTGGTTAGAGATACAAACTTTGAATCCATGCTGCCTGAGTTAAACATCCACAAGCTGTGTGATCTTAGGATTAGGTTGTTAAGCTTCTCTGCCGTTCAGTCTTCTCATTTCTTACTTGAGAATCATAAAAATATCAAAGTAGAACTATGTAGGATTTAAAGTAGAAACATACCTATGTAAAAAGAAGAAATCATAAAGTGTAGAAAAATAGGTATAAACCAAAAACTAAGTGGCATCCAACAAAATTTCTAAGATCCTTTAAAAAGATTTAAAAACAGCTATTTTTTAAATGAATCAAAAAGAGGAAATGGACTAGTAGTGGTGCAGAGGATACATGCAGTAGTTTCCTTTGTCCATGGTTTTGGTTTCAGCGGTTTTAGTTACCCATAGTCAACCATGGGCCAAAAAATACTAAATGGAAAATTCCAGAAGTAAACAATTCATAGGTTTTAAATTGCTTGCCATTCAGAGTAGTCTGATGAAATCTCATGCCAGCCACTTTGTCCTGTGAATCATCCTTTTGTCCAACATAGCCACACTGTGATGCTCTCCTGCCCTTTAGTCACGTAGTAGCCAACTCAGTTATCAGATTGCCTGTCATGGTATCTCTGTGCTTGAGTTCAAGTCACTCTTATTTTACTCAATAAGGACCCCAAAGCACAAGAGTAGTTTGGCTATGCCAAAGAAAAGCCATAAAGTGCTTCCTTTAAATGAAAAGGAGAAAGTTCTCAAAAAGAAAAAAAAAAATGCTAAAATCTGCAGGAAGAACTAATCTATCTATGAAATTGTGAAGAAAAAGGAAATTCATGCTAGTTTTGCAGTCCTGCCCCAAATTGCAAAAGTTGCGACTACAGTGTGTAATGAGTGCTTGCTTAAGATAAAAAAAAAAAGTCATTAGATTTGTGGGTGGAAGACATAAACGGAATCATATTCTGATTGAGGGCAATTAGGGTGGTTCTACTAGTGGCTTCAGGCATCTGTGGGAGTCTTAGCATGTATTCCCTGATCATAAGGGAGAACTACTGTGGTTGAGTTCAATAGACTGTAACTGCAGGTGAACTTGTGTACCCACAGTACAATAAAGACATGGTTTCTGCCTTCAAAGAGACAGGAATAAGAGTGAGACCCTGAGAAGGTCTCTCATTTGTTTAAGGTTTTTCAGAGAGTAAGAGGCTGAATTGATTTGGGGACAGAATTCTCTGGTTCCAAAGTTTTTTCCAGAACTCCCACAACCCTCTGAGACTGAACAGGACTCTTCCAGATGGGCCTACTGAACACTCATCTAAGCAATCAGCCAATTAAGGAAAGTCTACAAGGGTTTTGCAAAAGGAAATAATGCATCAGGTGTTTGGAGGGTGTAAAATATGTATATGTATAAAGCAGAAGTAGTGAGATGTTTAAAAGTCTTTTAATAGATACCATAGCAAGAAAAGAAAATGCTTTTTATAAAACTGAATTTTTTATGGTAGAATTTCAACTTATAAATGTAGGGAAAATGATGGAATTAGAAAACTGCCACTTGACAACCATATGAATGATAATTGTTTCAGGAAGAATCATCAATGGATGCTAAAACTAATTGGTGAAAATATAATGAGAAAAAGGATATTTACACAGATCTTCCCTCACAAGATATCATAACTAATTATTGTAGTGGAAATCTTGGTATACGCTGCTTCATTCAAGGGAGTACAATTGATATCAACAGCAATGGGATAAACAGACCCCATGATGTGATGCACTGAGGACACAAAATCCCTTCTGTGATGCTCCTGCCAAACTCCATAAGTGTAATGATGAGGAAACAACAGGCAAACCCTAACCAAGTGACATTCTACAAAATAACATACCAGTACCTTCAAAAATGTCATCAAGGACAAGGAAAAACTGAGGAATAGGAATTGTTCCAGATTAAAAGTGACTAAAGTGACATGACACATAAATGCAACTTGTAATAAAGGTTTGAATCCCTGGACAAGAAAAAAAGTTTTGTTTTTCCGTAGAAGGATGTCAAAGGAAAAATTGACAAAATTCAAAATTCAAATAAAGTCTCTATGTAAGGACAAAAACTGGGAATAATAATAGTATCTATATCAGTACCATTGTAAAGATTATATGATAAAACATATTATCAATAAGTGTTTGTGTTAACAGGTCATATACATGATACCCTCAGGGTAATATGTCCCATGGAATTAAAAATTTGGGTAACAGAATCATATATGATATATTACATAATATCTCTCATGAGTTCTGGGAAGCCCACATAAATATGAGGCAAATTAGATTAGCTTTCATACAAAATAGAATAAAGAATATAAATAGCTTCATATGAGTTTCATTTCAGGTGTTAGTGACAAAAAAGATCTGGTCAGGAGAGGATTTTACTACCAACTGAAATTCCACACACATATACACACAATTTCAGTCTTCAGAAATTTTTGGCACATGATTTGTCTATGAAAGGGGTGATGATGATGATGATGATGATGATGATGATAATGATAATGATGACTATTTGTCCATAAAAGATGATGATGGGCTGGGTGTGGTGGCTCATGCTTGTAATCCCAGCACTTTAGGAGGGCAAGGAGGGCAGATCACGAGGTCAAGAGATCGAGACCATCCTGGCCAACATGGTGAAACCCCATCTCCACTAAAAATACAAAAATTAGCCGGGTGTGGTGGCGCGCACCTGTAGTCCCAGCTACTCAGGAGGCTGAGGCAGGAGAATCGCTTGAACTCAGGAGGCGGAGGTTGCAGTGAGCCGAGATGGCACCACCACACTCCAGCCTGATGACAGAATGAGACTCCATCTCAAAAAAAAAAAAAAAAGGTGATGATGATGATAGTGATCACCATCATTGTCATCATCTTAAGCTAGATCTGAAGGGTCAACATCAGGTGCTAAGTTTACTCTTGACAAGTGGAAGAGCTATTTCTTACTTAGACACTTGGAAGCATTTTGAGCAGTCACCGATGCACAGAACCCTTCTTTTTGTATTTTCTTATCCTGTAGTAAGATCTCTCGTACGAGGTTAATAATTATTTGTAACAGAAGCATCTTTTATTACAGATTTTAAAGGGAATATGTGTAAATTTCTTTGCTAGATGTATACACATAATATAGCAGTGTAATTTTCCTGTTAAAAGTACCAGAAAACTTGATGAAAATTCAGTGTATTAGTTAATTTATCTTGTATGAGTCACAAAATATTCATTCAAATACCTTTTTTCTACTAGTGGCTTTATATGTTTGATAAGCTACACAGGATGTCTGAGTTTTCTGTGTAAGAAACTAAGCAAAGATTTTATAGCAGGACTTTAATGAAATACAAAATGGAAATGAATACATTGATGTATAAGTATTGCATATGTATATGTGTGTATTCCTCCCTGATAGTGTAAACTTTTTCAGCACCTATAAGATTAATAAAGTGCAGGAAGACATTTATTATTCATTAGCTTATTTACTCATTAATTCAACAAGTACTTGTTGAGCATCTACTCAACCTGTGTCAGGTGTAGTTTCGGTGCAGAGAATATAGCAGCAAAGAGACACAGTTACTGATTTCATAAAACTTATATTCTAGTGGAGAAGGACATAAGTAAACAGGCAAATGCATTATATAACTTAGGTGTGTCAAGAAACAAAATTACAACAAATTTAGTTAAAGATTGAGTTGCCTTTTATTCACAATTCATGAATTGAAGTAGCCTCCATTTTGCTAAATAGAATGAGAGCATCCACTGGGAAATGGCTGAAGCGTGTTTTTTTTTGTAAGAGGTAACAAGGAAGCAAAATAGAAAAAAAAGCTGTTTGGTTAGCATCAGCTTACTTTAGCTTACTTATAGGCATTAAAGCAGAGGGAACTTCTTTATTATGCTGACTCAGGTACAGTGGGCACTCTGATGGGTTGTTGGGAATCTTCTATTTTCAAGAAAAATTGGTGATTTGGGGAATCTACCTGGTAATTTAATGTTTCAATTTGATTATGTGTCACTTAGCATGAGTGCCTCCATTTTGGTTTAGTATGATCTGTTAGGGTCTAGTTCAGGAGCTCAGTCTAAAGCAAATGCTTCCCATAAATTATTTTTATCAAGTGCTGATAATTTTCTGAAAAAACAAACTGTTTTTTCTTCTATACTCACACACTTCTATGCTTCACCTTAGATCACCAAAATGTGTGATGTATTTTCCCCCACACCAGTCAATTCTCTAACACCAGTTGGTGGTCCTACAATTCAATTCAATTCTAACACTATCTTCCTGGAATTACCATCAGATCTTACAAGTAAAAGGGCTCAGTCCCACAAGACTGGACTCACTTTAGATGCCAGTCACAAGTCAGGGTCTCCTATGCTTCTGACCAACTGGCTACAAATTGGGGGTTCCCACAACTGTACTTGGGGTTTAATAATCTGCTAGAATGGCTTACAGAACTCAGGAAAACACTTTACTCATGTTTGTCAGCTTATTATAAAGGATATTTTAAAGAATCCAGAGGAACAGCTCGATGAAGGGGTACATAGGGTAAGGTCTGGAGGGGTCCCCAGCACAGGGGCATGAGTCCCTGTGGAGGTGGGGAGCGCCACTCTCCAAGAATGTGGATACCTTCACCAATCCAAAAGCTCATCAAATCTCTTTGTTCAAGAATTTTACAGCTTTACCACCAGCAGCTTTCTGGGAAGTAAGTGAATAGGGGTAAAAAGTATAGGATTCTGATCACTTCACTTGTCTTTCTGGTGAGCAGCCCCAACCTGATGCTCTCTATGGGCCCCATCCTAAACCACCTCATTAGCAAAACGTCATGTGTGATCCAGAGGGCTTCATGATGAATAACAAAAGAGAATCCTGTGACTCAGGAAATTCCAAGGGTTTCAGAACCTTAATGCCTGAAACTGGAGACAAAAACCAAATATATTTCTTATTATACCACAAATTTCAATGAGGAAAAATAAGTTAGGTTAAAAAAATGAGACATGAAATAAATTGTGTTAACTTTGTGGTTTTGCTGTTTAGATGTCTTCTTATGAGGGGTTGAGGTGAAATTACTCAGGGTTTGCAGTAATATCTTAGAGAGTTCTATAGTGGCCTAAAAAGCCAGGTCCTGAGACAGAGGACATTGAAACATAAGGAAAAAAAGTGCTTACATCAAGTATATTGTCACAGTGATGAAAAAAGTCTAAGTTCTCCCATCCCTCAAAACACACACACACGCACGCACACACACACACACATGCACACACACATTTTTAAAAAATTTTGATGTATCACATGTATAAAGTTACCAACAACAATATACATACCAGTGGTTAGATTCATTGAGATTTCTTCTAGAGATTTACAAAGTACTATGCATGATAAATAGGAGGTCTGGTTTTTAACTTTATTAATTAGAATTTTTAAGTTAATATATTTTCAAAATGTAAAGGTCAAACACAAACTAATGAAAAAATAAAACCGTACAAAACTGAATGAACACCTATTGAACAACTAATTTATTTTAGACACTGAGTAAAGCATGTTTTTATATATTATCTCAGTTAATGTAAATAACAAAAAAAGAAAATAATGGTACATAGTGACAAATGTGTATTTTTATGAATCTAAACATTTCTTCCATTTTGTGGTTTTCAATAATAAAATGCAGACAAACTCTGAATATTTGTAAGTGATCTTTATCTCCAGAAATGTGTCCTGCTGGCAGAGAGAACCATGGGATACAATTCCTAGTCCCAGGGCTTGCGACCGCTTTAAGTTCTCACACTTTTCCTTTATACTGAATCTTATTTTTTATTGAATAAAAACAAATTTTATCTTGAAAAACCTGAGGTTAAAGAAAAAAAAAGAGATAACATACAGTATCAATAGGAAGGGTGGAGAATGAAAACATTCATTGCAGATTTTAGTATTATCTTGGACACATTTTTGTAATCATATAAACCCCCAAGACAGATATAAAGACTGGATCGGATCGGGATATAATGTGCTGAATTTTGGTTGCAGAAATAAGGGGTAAAATATTCGTCTCCATGGGGACAGATCCATTACTGCACTTTTCAAAATGTCAAGGTTACATTTGAAAAGTAGTTGCAATTTTCTTCCATTTTATAAAGATAATTCACTGTTTGGACTTCACACATAAAAATGTGTGACTTAATGAAAATTTGTCTTCACAGTGTTAGGATAATAATCCCAACCTAACATAGCTTAAAGTATAGTGTATTTTTTCAAATCTCGGAGAAAGAAAAAACAGCACCATTAATGATTTAGTAACATTTTGTCATTTTGACCACCTCCTCACTTTTGAGGAAGGATACATTGTCGAATAAGAAATCTGTTTTGGAAATGTGAATCCATAGAAAAAAAAACCCGGCATTTTTCCATATATTTGCCTTTAATGTTACAGAAAAGTTTTTTTTTGTTTTTCATTTTTTATGTCAAAATATAACCAAAAAAATTGTTATCAGTCTACCTCTACTAAGTTTAATTTGACTAGACAAAAAAGTACACATTTGTGTGTATTTGTAAATTCTGTTAATATATGTAATGGTAGTAGAGCTAAACATTGTAACATATCTTTAAAACTATTAAGTTACCAAACTTTATTGTGGTGCAAATGTTAAAAACACTAGCAATAATTTCTTTTTTTCTTTTTCTTTTTTTTTTTTAAGAGAATTTAGTAGAGACAGGGTTTCTCCATGTTGGCCAGGCTGGTCTTGAACTTCTGACCTCAAGTGATCCGCCTGCCTCGGCCTCCCAAAGTGCTGGGATTACAGACATGAGCCACCATGTCCGGCCTACTAGTAGCAATTTGCAGTTACATATTAGATAGTAATGTTTTAAGAGTTGAAATGGTAAATACAAAATAAAATTATCATGTGTGAAAAAAATTTTTTAATTTCAATTCATTTATTAGAAACCTTAATACAACAGATTTTTTATAAGTTGGTCCATTTAAAGAAAGTCTAGCAGATGGTCAGTTGTAAAAACTTAAGAAGTAGAAGCATTAAACTAAAATTTTCATCACCTTGCTGGGGATTGAGAAGGTGTATGGACAAAATTTTCATCATTTTGCAGATGCCAATAAGTTATTTGTCTTTACAACAGGAAACTCTTTATAGTTCACATGACATTTGCATGCAAAACAGCATGTCAAATATGGCCTTCTGTCGCAGAAATTAAGCAGTATAGTAAATCTCCATGAAGAAATACTTAACAACATAAAATCTCACTAAGAAATATTTAGAATCAACTAAATTGTACAATATATCTTCTTTATGTCAAAACCCAGGCATTTTTGCATGGGCTGTCTTATGCAATGTTCACAATAACTTTATGGAGTAATTATTCAGTTTTAAAGATGAGGAGATGAGACTTACAGAAACTAAGGAATTTACTCAGAATCACTTAGCTAGTTGAAGGTAGATGTGAACTTCAAATGAAGCTCTTTTACCCCAACTCTAGTGCTGTTTACACTACCTATGCTGACTCAACATATAAGTTTTGCTTTATTTGGACATCTCAAGAAATCTTTTATATACTCAGTAAATATTTACTAAGTACCTAATATGGCTTAAGCTCCGTGTTACATAGTGGAAATATAACAGTTACCTTCACTGAACTTAACCATATTTTGGTCTTCTATAGGTTATGTGCTGTTTTTCTCTGGCTGCTTTCAAGACTATTATTGATTTTCAGCAGTTTAGTAATTAGACGTGGTTTTCTTTGTGTTTGTCATCCTTGAGTTTCAGTGAGCCTTTTAAATCTATAAATGCATGTTTTTACCAAATTAAATAAAATTTAAGCCAAATTTCTTTATATATTTTGTCCCTTTATATTTTCCTGTTGTGACTTCAATGATTCTTAATTACATATTTTTATATTGTTGCACAAGTCCTTGAGTCTCTGTTCATTTTCCCCATTGACAGAGTAGGAGCATCACCATCTTGGACAAGCACCGCTATCTTAAAGTTCCTCTTGATCAAAAATAGCCGCAAAGGGCATCAGCCTAATGGCTAATGTCAGCATGACCATAAACCACAAATAACATCTCTGACAAGAAACATTCCAACCGTAAGATAAACCCCTCCCTGACCAGAGACATGCCAGCCCTGAGATAACCTCCCCTCTGGCCAGAGACGTTCCAACCCCCGCAATAAACTTCTCCTCCACACAGAAATATTCCAAGCCTGTGGTAAGTTCTCTTGCCCTGAACCTTTAAATATTCTTAGTCTGTAAGAGAGAATGCTCCTGACCAAAATCAGCTAGAAGTCCCTCTCTGGTTTATTCTCCAAAATAAACCTGTTTTTGACTGTTGAGTGACTTTTCACGTTTTTTTCCTCTTTCTTTAACTCTTACACCCAATTTATTATCTCTGTTATTCAGTGTAGGTTATTCCTATTGATCTATTTTTAATTTTGTTCACTGTATCTTTGGTCATCTCCAATATCTTGTTAATTTTTATTTCAGATATTGTATTTTTTAGTTTTTAATTCTCATTTGTTCTTTTATAGTTTGTATTTCTTTGCTGAAGTTCACTATCTTTTCATTCATTATCAATATATTTCCATAGGTCTTTGAAGATAATTACAACAGCTGGTTTAAAATCGGTGCTGTAATTCCAACATCTTCAACACCTTCAGTTTTGCCTCCATTGATTGTTTTTCTCTTGAGTGTGGCATTTTTAGAAATTTCTAGTTTCTTAGAAATCTGAGTACTTTGGATTTATATTCTAGACATTGTGAATTACATATTGCAGAGATTCTGGATTCTATTATATTCTTTTGTTTGTAGTCTTATCCATGTATTTTGGTTAGACTTAAGCCAGATATTTAGGTATAACATAGTGTTTCTACCTTATCTCTCATTTTGGAGATAGCCTCACAACCCTACCCTTCTTCTGATTGTAAAATATTCTGCCTCTGCCCTCTGGTTCATCACTCCAATAAGAAAGTTTCCTCACTTCCATATTTTAGCTGCATTAGGATCTACCTTCAGGCTAAAAGTGATGAAACCAGGGTGCCTACTCAGTACTGTTCCTTTCTAGAAAGTGTTGTCACCTTTAACATCTACCTGCTTTTGGTCAGTCTCTGATAACTTCAAATAGTTTTTTGTTTGTTTGTTTGTTTATTTTAGAGTATCTCCTGTTGTTTACAATTATCTGTGTAAAAATTGGTTCAATAAGAGCTAATCAGCCATTAGCAAAGGAGGAATCCAAGAACATCGATATTAGATTGCTTCTTATTTTGTCCTGTGAGAATTTCCAGCTTTAATTACATCACACATGTTCTGTTTTGGCAGGTTTTTATATTCATTCCATTCAAAATATTTTCTAATGTCTTGTTATTGCTTCTTGACACATCTTTGTAAGTTATTTAGAAGTATTTTGTTTAATTTTCAAATATTTGGAGATTTTCCAAATATCTTCATTTTTTTTTTCAAATTTAATTTCACTGGAGTCAGGTAACCCTCTCTGATTTTAATATATTTAAATTTATTCCCAGTATGGCCCTTCTTAATAAATATTCTATGTTCAGTTAATAGAATGCATAAATTGTTGTTCTTAGGCATAATACTCTAAAATACCAATTTAGTTAGTAGTGTTGCTCAAGTCTTCAATATTCCTAATATTTCAAAAAATTAAGAGGTGTGTTAAAATCTCATAATTATGAATTTATCTATTTTTCAAGTCCTTCAATTTTTTAAATGAATATCTTTTGAACCTCTCATATAAAATGCATATATTTCAGTATTATTTTTCCCTTTTTTATTTTGAAATGTTTCTGATAATATTCTTTGTACTGAAGTACTTTGATATTATCATAACCGCCTCAGTTTTTGTTGTTTTTTAATATTGTTTACAGGGTATCTTTTTCCATCCTTTAGATTTTAACTTATCTATACCTCTTCCTAGAGAGTGTATAGCTATAAACAGCATTAACAGTTGACCCCTAAACAACATGAGATTGAACGGTGGAGGTCCGCTTATAAGTGAATATTTTTTCAACCAAATGCGGGTCTAAAACACAGTATTTATGGGACAAGAAATCCATACATAGGTAGGGCAGGCTTGTTGTATACATGGTTCCACAGGGCCTACTGTAGGACTTAAGTATGGGTGGATTTTGGTATATGCAAAAATCCTGGAACCAATCCCCACATATACCAAGGGATGGTTGTAGTTGGGTTTTTTTTTTTATTTATTTAATGATAATCTCTGCCTTTTAAAGGACAAATTTAGATAATTCACATGTAATTTATCAATAAGTTTAGATTTAAGCATTTCATTTTGTTGTTGGTTTTTGTATTTTCCCTATCTCTATGTGCTCCTTTTTTTGTCTTTCTCAGCTTCATTTGGGCTGAGAATTTTTTTAGTTTTCCATTTTATCTCCACTATTGGCACTAGTGGAAGCTGTAAGGACTTACAAAATTTATCTTTGACTCATCACAGTCTACCTTTAAATAATGTTATAAAACTTAATGAAAAATATAAGACTTTTGGTACAGTATACTTTTTTCTATTCCATTCATTGTGTTACTGTTGTCATATATTTTACTTCTTCATGTATTATAATCATCAAGTAAATAGCTATTACCTTTGCTTTAAACAAATAAGTATCTTTGGAAGAAGCGAATAAAATAATTTATATTTATATATATATTTACCGTTTATACTTACCACTTACATTTACCATGAATAAACATTAAATGCTTTTCATTCTTCTGTGTAAGCCCGGATGTCCATTTATTATCATTTTTATTTTGCCTGAAAAACTTTCCACAACATTTCTTGTAGTGCAGTTCTCCAAAATAGAATTAGCTCAGCTTTTATTTATTTTTAAAACATCTGTATTTTCTATTGGGGGAGCTAGCTTTATTGAAGTATAATTTATATGCAATAAAATTCACCAATTTTAATTGCATAGTTTGATGAGTTTTGACAAGTGTCTACGGTTGCATAACCACCACCACAAATGTCATAGACCATATTCCCGTCACTGAAACAGTTCTTTTGTGCTCCTTTGTAGTCAATACTCTCTTCCCGTCTGCTTGCCCCGGCAACAATTAATCTTCTTTTCATCACTCAAATTTTATCTTTCCTAGTTTGTCATATAAATGGAATAATATAATATCTAGTCTTTTGTACTTGGATTTCTTTACTTAACATAATGCTTTGAAATTTATTTGCTATATTGTATATGTCATTCCTTTATACCTTTACTTTTTTTTTAACTGAGTTAATAATGGACTATTATTTATTGTATGGATATGCCACATTTGTTTATCCATTAACCAATTGATGTAACATTTGACTTATTTCCAGTTTTTGACTATTACAAATGAAGTTCTTAAAATTTCAGGTACAAGATGTTGGGTAGATAAGCTTTTATATTTCTTGGACTTGTTTGGTCATATTTCTTGGAATTTGTAGTTTTATATATAACTTAAGCTGTCATAATAGTTTTCAAAGTGGTAGAACCACTTTACACTCTGACATACAATGTTTGTGAGTTCTTGTAGACCCACATTCTCGCAGATACTTGGTACTATCAGTCTTTTTAACCTTAGTCATTCTAACGATTATATAGTATTATTACATTGTGATTTCAATTTGCATTTCCCTAATGACTACTGCTGGTGAACATATTTTTATGTACCTATTTATCATCTGTATATCTTTCTGTTGATGTGCCATTAAAATCTTTTGACTATTTTAAGTTTGCATATCTTAATACTGTATTGGAAAGATTCTTTATATGTTCTGGATACATGTTCTTTTTGGGTTGTATGTTTTGTAAATATTTTCTCCCAGACTATGCACTGTTTTTAATTTTTATTTCTTTTTTTTTTAAGATAAGGTCTTGCTCTGTTGCCCAGGCTGGAATGCCATGGCACGATCTCAGCTCCTTGCAGCCTTGACCTCCCAGGCTCAAGCAATCCTCCTGCCTCAGCCTCCTGAGGGAACTACAGATGTGCACCACTACACCCGGCTAATTTTGTTCATTTTTTGTAGACGTGAGGTCTCAATATGTTGCCCAGACTTAATTTTTTTATCAGTGTATTTTTCAGGATAACGATTTCTAATGTTGTCATTTTTTTTTGTATTTGTGGGTTTTTAAATCCAATTTACAAAATATTTACCCAACAGAAAGCAAATAAGATTCACTTGTTTTATTCTAAAAGTTTATAGTTTTGGCCTTTGTATTTAGATCTAAGACACATTTTCAGTAAGATTTGTGTATGATCTGAGGTAAAGGTTGATATTCATTTTAAATTATATGCATGTGCCTATCCCATATTTCCAGCACAGTTTGTTGAAAAGATTCTCTTTACCATCATTGAATTGCCTTGGTAATTGTGTCAAAAGTCAGCTGGCTATACGTATGTGTTTCTATTTCTAGACTCCCTAGTCTATTTCATTCACTAATATGTCTACTTTTATGCCAATGCTACACTGCCATGATTATTGACCTTTATAATACATTTTGACATTAAGTGGTGCAAATCCTCCAAATTCACTCTTTTTTTTTTTTCAAAGTTATTTTTGCTATTCTAAGTTCTTTGCATTTCCACATGCATTTAGAATGTACTTTTCAGTTTCTGCAAATATCTTCTGGGAATTTGATTGAGATTGATTTAATCAGTAGAGTTTGTGGGATAAAATACATTTTAACCTCGAATGCTGTAATCCATTTGACACTTCTTTTTAAGCCTTGTTAGGGAAGATGTAGAGTAGCCTTTACTCTAGGTTAGTTCAGCCCTGCTTCTAAAACCTTTGTGTGCCTCTCCTGAATACCTCAGTTATCTGACAAGATTCTTTCACTTTGAGTGGTTGGAACTCAAATGACTCCCATGCCGCTGTGATCTCTGAATTTACTCAGTTTAGAGTGCCCCAGAATTTTTTTTTAATCTTATATGTGCACAGTTTAATATGTAGCCAAAGATTCAAAGGTATCCCTAGGCAGATTACTGTTGCTCATTCACTGCCTGACTCCATTCTCTGTAGTACTCTGCTGTCCATGTACTAGCTGGTTTAGGAAATTCCCAACACAATTTCGGTTTTCTCAATCCAGTGAGACAACTCTATTCTCCTTCGATTTATCTTCCCAGTGCCATAATCCAGAAAGTGCTTTCAGACAAAAGATGGAGATCCCCATAGCTGTAACCTCTAGTTTTCTGGATTCAGGTATCACCATCCCATGCTGCCTCTTTTCTAATTTCTGAAAATGACTGTTTCACTTATGTTGTCCAGTTTTCAACTTGTTTATAGCTTGAGGAACTGCCTGGTACCAGTTTCTCCAATATAGCCAGAATTTTAACCTGAAAATCTTTTTAAACAGAATTTTCTTCTCTGCTTTTTACCCTTACAATAACACATACAAACATTGGTTTCCATGGTGGCTTTGTACAAGACTCATCTGCAGAGCATTTTTCTCATTTGCTCTGTTTCTAAAACATTTTTCTCATAGAAACAGAAATTATATTTAATCATATTCTTTATTTCATGTCACACCATCATCACTCTGTTAGTCAGAGTGATTAGCATGAGCTACTCTAACAAAACATCTCATTAGCTTAACAACCTAAATGATTAATTTTCACCCATGTCACAGACCATTGTAAGCCAAGTAGGCTCTACTTGGTGACTTTTCTCTGACTGATGACTCAGGTATCCAGGATCTTTTCATCTTGTGATGCGGCTGAATGGACAAGAAAAGAAAGAAAGAATGACAGAGTGATCACACATAAGGTGTACTCATCAGGCCCAAAAGTATTGTGTTTCACTTCTACCACTCTCCATTGTCCAAAACTCACTCACGTGACTCCAGCATACTTGCACAGAGTCTGTAGTCTTCATTTGTATCCAATAAAAGAATATGGTTTTGGTGAACTAGTCAGTCTTTACCACAAATTTAAATTCATGCAAGATTTCTCTATGTTTTATTTTATATCAGTCTTTATCTCTAATTCCCAGGCCATTCTCAACCCATCAGCACAATCACCTACTGTTATATTTATCTTGATATGAACTTTATTTAAAAATTCAGAGTTGTTTATATATATATTTATACTTTAGAATAAATAGTTCATGCTGTGCCTAAGATTTTATTTTGCTTAACAATTTATATTTTTACACCTATTTCTGTGGTTATATATATCTTAACAGAATACTAGAAATTCTTAACAATTTTCATGACTTAGGATCAAAAGTAATTCTGAGATTGTGAGATTCTCATTCAGTTATTACAGCGTGAGGTAGGAACACCCAACAGAAAAAGAAAAAGAAAAATCAAAGGAAGGCATTCAAACACTAAAACAAACAAAATTAAAACAAAAACCATTAAAAGAAAACCCAAAAAATAAATTTAAAAAAAGGCTTCTAATAGTAACTATGATGCATAGCCCTGGCTGAGAACCACTGATCTGTTTATCACACCTGAGTTATGGGAAACTACATAAAGAATTGTTACTGTTATTTTGTAATCTCAAGGAACCCAAATTCTGCTATTTTTTTTCCATTTGTATTTTTCTCTTCTCTAAATTACTCTATAGATATATATCTGATCATGGTCAGAGATCAATACTTTATGTTGGAAATATAAAATGTATATTCTTAACACCTCCAGTGATGTTCTGACAATAAAAGTAAAACAAAGTGCTCATAAGCATAATTTTAGAATCATATACATTTATTGTTGAGAAATGTCTAGATATTTTCTTGTGCACACAATAAGTGCATACACATACATCAAATATTCATATTCTTGTAAAAACAGGAACATAAAATCCTCATGCAAACTGAGAAACAAACCATGAAGACAGTTTATAAATGAGGATTTAATTGTTTGAATCTTTTAAAAGTTAAAATTTTCATGAATATTTAGTTGATCCATTAACAAATTGGAGTTTCCTTTATTGCCAATCTTCTTCTTATAAGGCATATAAAGGCTAGCCTCAAAAAGAGAAAGACATTATCAATAGACAGAATATTATTAGTTGGGTGATGTCAATGAGTCCTGAGTTCAAATCTTGAATAACAAACTAGAGAAAATGTTCCAGATTTGGAATTCCTGACAACCCAGGGAAACAATATGGTTTCTATTTGGGTCTCCAACCCAATCTCATGTGGAATTGTAATCCCCAGTGTTGGAGGAGGGTCTGGTGGGAGGTGACTGGATCATGGGGGTGGATTTCTCCCTTACTGTTCTCACGATAGTGAGTTCTCATGAGATCTGATTGTTTAACAGGGTGCAGCACCTCGCCCTGCTCTCGCTTCTTCCTTCTCCAGCCATGTACGACATGCCTGCTTCCCCTTTGCCTTCTGCCATGCTTATGTTTCCTGAGGCCTCCCCAGCCATGCTTCCTGTACAGCCTGCATAACTGCGAGTCAATTAAACCTCTTTTAAAAAAAAAAAATAAATTACCCAATCTCAGGTAGTTCTTTATAACAGTGTGAGAATGAACTAATACAGGAAACAAACAAGACAAAAGAACAACTGGGAAGGGATGGAATGTCCAAAAGTTTCTCCATCACATATGATGGCTGTAAGTATGAAGGCTTTATTGTGTTAAGGAAATTGCTTCTATGCCTAGTGTTGAAAATTTGTGATCATAAAAGGTATTGAACTTCATAAGTACATTTAGGACATCTATCAACATACTGTACTGACATATTTTTTCCTTTTTTAACATTAAAAAAATATTTATTTATTTGTTTATTTGACACAGAGTCTTGCTCTATCACCCAGGCTGGAATGCAGTGACATGATCTTGGCTCACTGCAACCTTCACTTCCTGGGTTCAAGCAATTCTCATGCCTCAGCCTCCCAAGTAGCTGGGATTACAGGCATGTGCTACCACTCCTCAATAATTTTTGTATTTTTAGTAGTGACAGGGTTGTTCCATGTTGGACTGGCTGGTCTCAAACTCCTGACCTCAAGTGATCACTCACCTTGGCCTCCCAAAGTGCTGGGATTACAGGCGTGATCTCTCTGCCCACCCATAATTTTTTCTTTAGTGTAGTGATGCGTTGCCTGATATTCTAATGATAATTCATCCTTGAATATTTGGATTAAATATTTATTTAGTGTAATGTGTTGTCATGTATTTTGCATAGCAAGTGCACTATAAAATTTATACTATTTTACTAATTTTACCTTTACTTTAGTCCAGTTTCTTCAGACTACCTTTATATTGCTGGACTGAATTTATTGTAGAGGCCACCTCAAATCATTTTTTCAGAATCAGGTGGGGTGTAAATAATCATATACTTTCAGCACTGAAATATAAACAGAAGAGAAATACTGATCATTGTGCTTGTCTCATTCAGATGATAGTTAATAATTGCATCCACATGATATATTACTATCACTATATTAAACAGTGATTCTCAACCATTCCTTGGGGCATGCTTCCCTATCCTGCTGATGTGACTGATGAATACATATTAAGCATGTGAAAGGCAAGCAGGCACCAAACAAAGTTCAAAAGCTTTGCCATAAAAAGAATTGCTCTTCAGTATAGATTGGAGTGTCAGGAAGACTTCCTTATTTAGTCCAAAGGAGGTGGAAGTTAACTGGCTAAGCTTTTCAGTTCTCTCTAATGATATATGCAATGGAGTTTGCTTCAGATTTAGCTTCTAAAGCTATCTATTCAAATATCAAATAATCAGAGAAACACAAAAGAAACATCCCAGGTACCAAGCTATATTTTGTACTTTTATACACATATATTTCTGCCAATGAAGGCCTAGGCTATATTTCTTCAATTTATGAAAAGGGATAGAATAAGCCTTGGGAACATAAATTATAACATCAGAATCAGACAGTAGCAATACTATCAAGCTAAAAGGTTGAGGATTAATCTTAATTGAGAATATCTTCTGCCCTTCTACTGCTGGGGCCTCCAACTCTCCATCTAATATCTTGAGCACAAAACCACTGGGTGCATAACATCAAATAAATTTGGTTATTATATAATTTTTGTATTTTTAAATGGCTGTTAACCAGGAAAATACTTCCCTAGCCTATCTGTAAATCTTAATACAGATTACATTTTTGGCCTGGGGGTGAGGAAAATGATTGGCTCAACTGACTCAAGAGTAGTATCAGTTTTTTTATGACAATATCCATAGACTTTGTGTGTGTGTGTGTGTATGTGTATGTTTCAGGGCAGTGTCTAATTAAATTATTCTATACTTTTTGTTATGGGTTGCATACTATCCCTCAAAATATGATTGTATAATTCCTAGTACCCTCAGATTGTGACATTATTTGGAGACTGGGTCTTTATAGAGGTAATCAAATTAAAATGAGATCATTAGAGTGGTCCCTAATCCAATATAACTACTGTCTTTATGTAAAGGGGCAACTTAGACAGATACAGGCGCACATAGAAGAAACATGATGTGACGACTAGACAAACATAAAAAGTAGACGACCATCTATAAACCCATAAAAGAGACCTGGAATAGATTCTTTACTCACAGCCTTCAGAAGAAATCAATCCTGATGACACAGTGATTTCAGACTTCTAGCTTTCAAAATTGTGAATCAATAAACTTCTAATTTTTCAGCTGTACAATTTGTGGCATTTTGTTATGGTAATCTGAGCAAACTAATACAGCCTCATGTTAACACAAAATGGGGTTATTAAACAGTACAGTACAGTAGAGAAAGTCGAAAGTGAGTCCATCCAGTACTTCTTATTCTTTTTTAATACCAGAAAAATGGTCTTTTTCCCTTCCCTTCCTTTCCCTTGCCTTCCCTTCCCTTCCCTCCCCTCCCCTCCCCTCCCCTCCTCTCCCCACTCCCCTCCTCTCCCCCCTCCCCTCTGCCCTCCCCTCCCCTGCCCTCACCCCTCCCCTCCCCTGCCCCCACCCCTCCCCTCCCTCCCCTACTCTCCCTTCCCCTCCCTTCTTTTGCCTTCCCTTTCTTTCTTTTCTCTCTTTCTCTTTTTTTTGCTTCCTCTCTTTCTCTTTCTTTCTCTCTCTTTCTTTCTTTCATCTTTCCGTCCCTTCCTCCCTCCCTCCCCCTCTCTTTTTTTTTCTTATGCAAGCCCCTGATGTGTTTCTTAGGGAAAGTTACTAATGCCAATTGTTCCCATGTTCGTGTGTCCATCTTATACGTGTTTTCTCCCACCTTAGGGGTTCTATGTACTTTTAACAGGAAAACACCTTTTATTGTAACTAGGTCTTTTTGGTTTTGTTTTAACTGGGTCCTGGCTAGAATCTTGGTTCCTCAAGTCAAGGGCCATAACTAGTTCATTTTAATATTCCTGTACCAGGTAGGAAGAGTGCATGAAATATAGTGGCCAGTAAATACTGCTCAATGAATACATAAATAATTAAATAAATACCTTAATTCATATTAACTGTTTCTATTGTTAAGCCTTGAGGTCCTCTTTGTGTCCATTATAATTTAACAGATATTTTTGTTGTTTTCCTATTTTTCTGATGTATTTAGATCCTACTATTTTCTTATTATTTTTAAAAATTATTCTGTTCATTAGGTATTGATATGTGTGCACGGATGGGGAGGTGTTCATGTTAAAGTGCATGCTCGAGAGATTCTTATATGAGATAATATAATTCCTTTAGCCTTATAGTGTATTACGTAGACTAATTTTTCTCACATATCTTTACTCATTCATGTATTGGTTTTATTACCATTTGACTTGTTCCTATTGTCTAAGACCTTTATTGTGTATGTTACCAAGGTTTCTGTATCTCTGAAGATATCAACATTCATTTTCAAACTCACCTATCTACTTATTTTAGTTAGGACCTCTGGTGAATGTATGTTTTCAAGGGATCGATCTGAAATTTACAGAAATACACTTTTAATGTTCTCTCACCTTTCCAGAATCCTAAGTGGAAATACAAAAATAGTAAAAGTCTCAAATTAATTAAAACTGTATAAATAACTACTCCAGTGTTACCTGCTGGATACAAATTAAGAAGAGTAAATGAATAATTTAAATAATTGTTCAGGCTATTAGGTGGGCAAAAACCCAATGGTTATGGCATCAAGCATACATGCAGAAAGCTAAGATCTTTATTTTGTTATTACTCTCGGAATAAATCAATATTTTTGTGGATAATTACCAGTTTAGGGCCAAATAATATCCTAAACTTAGGCTTTCTGTAAAGAACATTAAATGAACTGAGAAAGCATACATCTTTACCATTTGTTTTTGAAAGTGTGACAATTTGCTATAATTTTGGTCCCTAAAAGACACCTGTATGAGCTTAGTGCTATTTTATATTAATTTGAAGATTGGTATGGTTTTACTGTCTGTGCTTGAAGGTTATTTTTATTGCTCAGGTATTATTTTGACATCTACAAATGCCCAAGATTTTGAGGAAAGCAAATTTGCACAATCTGTTTGGGAAAAAAAATAGATCCACTAACATATGAAGCAAATTCTTAACTTCATTTTTTTCAAGTCACTTCACAGATTTGTGCCTTGAGTTTTTAATTTGCCTCTTTAAAATACTGATATTGCTTCTTATCTGCCATCTTCACAAGGTCGTTCTAAGATTCAGGCAAGATGGGCATTTCCACTTTGAAAAATGTACGTCTTAAAATTAAGAACTTCAATGCTAAAGAGTACTCTAACACTTTCAAGAGTTGATATAATTAAACCGAGTGCTAAATTTTCAAATTCATGGCAATATCCATACAAAGAATAAGTACAATGGAGGCTGTACAGTGCTGACTTTTTACAGGGCAACTGGAAGGAGAAGTAGCAGTTTTCTATGTTACTAGAGGTTTCCATTTTATTTCAACATATTAAAATTAATCAGTACCTATATATTGTTTTAGTTGAATTTTTCTTGGTGTTTCTTTAGTTTGGAGAAATTTCTGTCTTATCTCCAATGAGCTGTTTGTTTGTTTGTAATTTGGGAAATGGCTTTTCATCAATTTTATGAGTAGTCTAGGAAACAAAGATTATTTTTCTGAGTAGAATATAATGTACTTAGTAATATTTGTTTTCAAAAATGCATTTTAGCTAAATCATATGCACTTTAACATTTAAGATTCACGGTTCAAAGAGTGATAAAGCTAGTTCAGGCAACATTAATGAATACATGAGTCATTCAAATGTATATCTACATGTACTATGTGGAAAGATATATATAGAGAGGGATGCAACTTATATGTGTACACGTCCAGAGACTTCCACTTGTTAATGTAGTGTCAAAAAAGTGTCTAAAAAAAAAAGTAAAGTTGCTTTGTTGAAATGTATTCTTAAAACTACACTGATCATTCATGACTAATAATATAAGGTCTAGTGACTTCATCTTGTCATCTTGCTGAGCCATGGAGATATTGAACTTGCATAGATTTTTATCATTTGACTGTCTTTGCCTGCTAGTCTTCTATCATTTTTTGGCATGAATAGCTAAATGTGCACCTCTCTTTCCCTGAGTTATACCTTTGAGGGCACATTACTGGGCTCTCTGGTGTATGTAAAAGGCATGTAATGCAAAGACTGCTCTCAGAATGTTAAAAAGAATCTGCTACTTCAATAAAAATATTCTATATCCTTTCCCTTTTCTTTCCCTTGAGATTAAGGGAGTAACATGGTGTAGTGGAAGGAGCATGAAATATATATATATATACCTTTAAATTTGAATATCAATTTATTATTTATCTGTCTGTATAGATGGAAATTATAATACCTGTCTGAGATCACAAGCAATCTGATCGATCCAGAATTCCTATTTGCAACATGTATTATCTTCCGACAGAAAATGATCCTGGCTTGATAAAGTCAGTGCAGTGACTTAGCACTTATGTCTTAGCTAAAGAGGTATATTCATGATCTTCCAGCTCAAAATATATACTGACTATCTGCTTTTGAATATCTGAGATTTTACCGTAAGAGCAATGCATACTCATAGAACTTGAAAACTTCAGATCTCTTTCATATTCGGTGTTCTTTTAATTATACAAATCTCTAAGGAATTTAGTTATGAGTCATTAACACTTTAGTAAAAATTTACTCAGTAAGCATTTAATGGATAACTCTTACATCCCAGGCACCATGTGACACAAATGGTATCTTGGAAATAGATTTCTTAAAGTCTTCATTTTTTTAAAGCTATTTAGGTTTGAGATAGATCTCAAAAATGAGAAAACAGGATAAAGAGCGGGATTTTTTAATACAGATCTTGTAAGCAGTACTGTCCACCTTTCACAACTGTTGATCAGCAGGTAAACTTTGCCAACGAATTTCTAAATCATCAAAACAAACTCCATTCTGCAAGTCGGCTATTCTCTCACATCCTATCCACAAACTCTATTACCATTTATTCTTTTTAAATCTATGTTTTGTTTTTCTAATTTCATGCACATCATTAACTTCCCACTTATGACTTTGACTTTTTATTGACTAATTTTGCTACCTGATAGACAGCACCTCCCCACATCACTTGGAAAAAAACCCTTCTACATCTAACCTTACATTTGAAAACTTAGACTTACTAAACCTCTTCTCTACTCTGAATACACAGGTACCATTGACACTGCCTATAGAAAGCTACAGAACTGGGATCCTGGGGTGGCTAGGTTTAGAATTTTCAGGGAAGGTGACTTGGTCTGCCTCACTTTGTCATCATCACAAAGCTGTACCATAGGGAACTCAAGGGCACCATCTCGTACCCAAGATAAGGAGACTATAGCATTTATATTACAGTTCTCAGTATTATATTGCCTTTTATAACAAATGGATTTCAGAACACTCGAGAAACTGGATTTCATACACGACAGGCCTTTTGACTCTGAAATTCAAATATAAAAATGAAATCTGTTGGTAAGAAAGATAATACTGGCCAAACGCGGTGGTTCACACCTGTAATCCCAGCACTTCGGGAAGCCGAGGTGGGCAGATCACAAGGTCAGGAGATTGAGACTATCCTGGCCAACATGGTGAAACCCCATCTCTACTAAAAATACAAAAATTAGCTGGGTGTGGTGGCACGTGCCTGTAATCCCAGCTACTCGGGAGGCTGAAGCACAAGAATCGCTTGAACACAGGAGGTGGGGAGTTGCAGTGAGCCAAGATCGTGCCACTGCACTCCAGCCTGGCGACAGAGCAAGACTCCGTCTCAAAAAACAAAACAAAACAAAGAAAAAAAAGAAAAGAAAGATAATATGGTGATAAGAGTTCTGCATGTAGAACTTTATCCATGATATGATAGTTCTAGTTTCAATTTGTAGTAAATTTATATCTTGGAAGATGTTCATTTACAAATTTGAAACTTATTCTATTTTTTTAACTCAATTTTTATTTTACTTTGAAATGTCACCATCTTAAACTGCATTCTTTGAGCTATGCAATTCCTAATTATCTAAGATTATTTTAGTTTTTTAAAATCCTAGCTATAATATACTTCTCTAATTTTAAAATCATGTTTTTTGAAAATTATTTTCATCTTTTACACAATAATATTTGGAGAAAGAGATGACATAAGTGATATCCATAAAACCTTATACTGAGTCTTAACAGCATAAGAATACAGCTCTTGGTGAAAAAGAAACTATAACTTTTTGCAAGCCAAAGCAAATGTTTGCAATGCAAAGATCTTCTGGACTAGACATTCCCTGGTAGATGGTCACAAAAGGGGGAAAATCTTGAGCCCTCCCAGGAAAACATCTGGCTTCTACTTTGCTCTGGGAGAGTTGAAACCCAGAAAGCATTACTGAAATTGAATTATTCCATGTTAGCCATTTTGAAACTTTAAACATACCATATCCAAACTTTAAACTGTACATTAGTTTAATTGGATTAGTTAAATCCAATTGGATTAGTTAAATCATAATGAAGATTTAAAATTGACAATGATAAGCTGAAAAACCTAATAAACTCATTATAAATTGTGTTATTCTGTCTAATACTCAAAGAAAGAAACATTGTATAATGATGTTTAATTCCGTATTTGGGGCTTTTAGATACATAATCCTTGACCATACTAATATACTACATATTTGGCAAAATGAGACTACACAAATGATAAAAAGGATTTTATAAACTAATTTTGAGATGACATGTGTATTTGTTAACTTAGTGGCTACAGTGAGGCATTCATGAAAACCCTGGACATAGAGGAAGTAAAGTAGTCTCCTTAAAATTAAGCCATGAAACCAGTATTTTGGAGCAGAGATGTGCAAAATCATTTTGAAGAGACAGAATGCCTGCAAAGTAATTAGTATTGGTTGTAAAATGATTGATTAATATGAATCAATAAGAATGTTTGAAAAGAATGGGCCAGAAAGTAACACGAGGATGAGGATCAAAAGTGGACGTTAGAAAAAAAAAAAAAAGAGCTTAAGGCCAGGGTGCCACCAGGAGCTTCGCAGGGTAAAGGATACATTTAAATAGGAAAGAAAAAATCCAAATACTGGAAGACAAATCTGTTATTAGGGATGTTATTGCTAACAAGACTGATGCCATTAAACATCAGATTCCTATTGTAACTTTTCCTGCTTCATTCTGTAGTCATAAGCAAATTCTACCTATGGTTCTGTTTAGCTTTAGAGTTTTTCTAAAGAGATAAGTCACTGGTTATGTCAAACATTATAGGTTTCACTGAAAATTTAAAAATTGCTGATACCAGTTCTGAGCAATGATTAGATCAACCTTCTGAACCTATACAAATGTTAAGGCTATGTTCTTGGTGATAGCCAAGGTAATCTCTTGTTGACCCTGGTGAAGCTGGGCGCTGCGGGTTTTAAGTAAATGTTCTTTAAATTCCTGTAACATGCAATAATATTTCCTCATAAAACAAGTATAAATTTTGTACCTAAACTCCATTGTAAAATAAATGCTATCTTCCAAAAATCAAACAGCATCCAAGTTTAAGTTTACATCTTACTGAGCTGACCAAGATTTTAATCTCAGCCTTTATTAGGATTCACTCCCACGCCTGTGGTTGTGCAAAGATCCAAGGGCTTTAAGCAGAGTAGACCATTTGGTGAAGCGCTCAGATCTCTACTATTATGACTGTTGTCTAAACCTGAGTGGTCTCTGAAGGTGAATAATTCCATTGCTTCTGTGCCTCACTTAGCCATGAGGTTTTTGTTAAGGCTGAGAGCCCCGAGTGCCTGAACTCAATCTCCCTAGAAGTGTCATGCACTGATTTCTGACTCTAAGTTACTGTGGTCTCCCTTTAATTTTGTCAGGGCATAGGAATTTAAAAGGATTCATAATTTTTTATGTTTATACTGCCCTTTTTCTTGGCACTAGCCACTTTTCCAAGAAAAAAAAATAGTCATAATTTTCTGAAGTCAATTCCTGGATTTAGCCATGGAGCTAAAATCAAGCACGTGAAAAAGAATACAAAGCTTGATTACTTTTGGGAAATTAGAAGATAAGTAAAAATCCAATTCAGGGTGAATAAAACCAATGTTAATATAACAAAGCATAACCCTATATCATTAACAGTTATTAAAATGACCTAACAGGCATTATTTTCAACAACCGTTACAAGTACTTTATATTCTTCTTTTTTAATAATTAAAAAAATGACTACGGACATTAATTGACCTGTGAGGGTCAGTATGAGTATGAGGTGCACATGACATTTGAAATTAGTTATTTTTGCTTCAAATTCAATGTTACTTTCAACTAGCTTTCATATAGAAATATTAACTTTTATTTTTTTCTAAAATTAATTTAAAAATTCAAAAAGAAATAACATATGATCTTCTTTCCTAGTTCAAAATTAATCTATGACTCTTCTTAATTCCAGCAGTTGTGACCATAGATGTGGAGGCTTAAATACTTTTTCTCAGTTTTCAAGTCTTCCTTCTTCCAGCTGAAATTCTCATCAAAATAATGTTTATGCCACACACTTTCTCCCAAATATTACTTCATTAATTTAGCCATGTGATCAGGGTATCCTTAAATTAATGAAGAATAAATATAAAAAAAAATTTTGTTGAAAAGCTTGCTAACAGGAATGAACAGAGATGTGGGTGTGGAAAGTTTTCAAAAGTACTTTAGCATGAAGGATGCTGTATGTATGCTGTTGTCAACACTTGGAACACAGTGACTAAAGTTGCCCATGCCTGGCACAACCTGTGGCCCGCGAGCATGTTCCATAGTGATGATGCACAGAGTGGTGGCTTTGAAAGATTGGGTATGTCACGTGAGAAAAAATATATATATATACCGTCAGAGTCCATCTGTAAGCTGAAAGAACTGGATATGGAAGACATTTTTAACATCGATAATGATGCTCCAGTTGTTCTTTCATTGGCCAATGGTAAAATAGTTAAAATGGTTCTGAATCAAGGTGATGTTGAAAATAATGATGATGAAGATGACATTGTTAACACTGCAGAAAAAGTGCCTATAGATGACATGGTGAAAATGTGATGCACATATTGAAGGACTAGAACAGCATGTATTCATAACAGAAAAAGAAATCATTATAGTTTATAAAATCAAACTGAGAGTTCTAAGACAAAAGTTATTGTTAATGAGGCAGATGAATCTGGAAGAAACATTTAAAAATAACAATTGATATAGGTATTCTGATAATGCTACTCTGCTGCTTAGTTACTCTGAACACATTAATTTTTCACTGTATCAATGGAATTTCATATTTTGTAATGTTAAGTACTTATATGTAACTAAGTATAAGAAAATGATTGCTTATTGGTAGGATATAAATTCAGAGTCAGGAATGACGTTGATGTCAAGCAACCAGATTGTCCACAGGGGTGTCTAAAATAGTGACACCTTTGCTTCCTGATGGTTCAATGCACACAAACTTTTTTCCTGCACAAAATTATTTGAAACATTGTATAAAATAATCTTTAGGCTATGTATATAAGGTGTATGTGAAACATAAATATATGTTTTTATTTAGACTTTGGTCCCATTTCCAAGATATTTCACTATGTATATACAAGGATTTCAAAATCTGAGGAAAAAAAAGCTGAAATCTGAAACACTTTTGGTTCCAAGCTTTCAGATAAGGGACACTCGACGTGTATACTATTATGGGAAGAGCGTATATTTTTGCTCTCTTGATGTTGCCCTTAGACATCTGATTTGTATTGATCAGTAGATTATATGTGAAGAACAGAGGTCTTAAATGTGCTTAAACATTGTGTCCTTCAAGCCTGTGATCCTCCAGGAGAAGAGCATGCTCAAACATAACTTTGGCCTTTTCAGCCAGGGTTCCGAAACAGACATAAATGGAGAGAGACCTGAACCATTCCTACAATCTGGATTTAAGTCTAGACAACATAAAGCCTGAGGCACAGCCACCAGTTTCCATGAACATAGGAATAATGCTGATGTAACCCACTGAATTATGAGACATTTTGTCAACAGCAGTGTGGTGGAAATAGCTGATGAATAGAGTCTACATATACTTCAGAAGCAAACAAATAATTTTAATTCACGCTGCTGGATAATCATGGTTTGTATACATGACAGTCATTGAATGTCTGTCAAGAGAATAAGGGGTATTTGTACATTATGAACATAAAAATGTTGACACTATCATTAGTAAATAAGAAGACATGCAATACTGTTAATGTGTTATATATTACAATGTCATTTATGTAAATAGATGTAATTTTATACACATTGTATTAGTCAACACTATCCAAAGGAACAGAGCCAATATTGTTTGTGTTTGTGTGTGTGTGTGTGAGAGAGAGAGATGTATATGCAAAATCTCTCTCTCCCACTCTCTCTCTACAGAAAGAAGGTGAGAGAAAGAGATTTTAAGAAGTTGAGTCACAATTATGGGGTCTGTCACATCAAAAATCCACAAAGCTGAAAATCCATATAATTAATCATCACAATATATATATATATATATATAAAAGCATATATTTGCTCTATGCTATACTCTGGAATACATTTTCTTTCTCCTGTGGTGTTATTCCCTATGGCCCTGGATCACTATTTAGATGTTTAAAAAAGATTGTTTATTGTCCTGGCCTGAATTTTGGGGAAAGATTTTGGGAGAAGGAGGTCTTTTCTTTCAATTCTGTCACTTTCTATATATTTTTGAATTTCCTATCCAAGTGCATGTCAGAAATTACCAAGGGCATTTACTGTTTTATGATGATTCAAAATAGAATTCTTGACCAGGAGTAGTGGCTTCTACCTGTAATCCTAGCATTTTGGGAGGCCACTGCAGGAGGAGAGATTGCTTAAGACCAGGAGTTCAAGACCAGCCTGGGCAATATAGTGAGACCTCCTTGTATTAGACCATTCTTTTTTTATATTTTAAGTTTCACACTCTCTATTTTTGTTTTGTTGGCTCGATTTCTCATTCCTCTTTTTATTTTCATTTTTTTATTTCAATAGGTTTTTGGGAAACAGGTGGTGTTTGGTTACCTGGATAGGTTCTTTAGTGGTAATTTCTGAAAATCTGGTGCACCCTTCACCCACGCAGTGTACTGTACCCAATGTGTAGTCTTTTATCCCTGAACCCCCTTCTACCTTTTCCCACAAGTCCCCAAAGTCAAAATTATCATACTAATGCCTTTGCATCCACATAGCTTAGCTCCTCCTTATGAGTGAGAACATACAATGTTTGGTTTTCCATTCCTGAGTTATTTCACTTAGAATAATGGTCTCCAATTCCATGCAGGTTGCATTATTTCATTTTTTTAATGTCTGTGTAGTATTCCATGGTGTGTGTGTGTGTGTGTGTGTGTGTGTGTATATATATATATACACGTATATATATACATGTATATATATACATACATGTGTATATATATACATACATGTATACCACATGTATATATATATACATACATACATACATATATCACATTTTTTTCTCTATCCACACATTGATTGATGGGCATTTGGGTTGATTTCATATTTTCATAATTGTGAATTGTGCTGCTATAAACATGCATATACAAGTGTCTTTTTTGTATGACTTCTTTTCCTCTGGGTAGATACTCAAGAGAGGGACTGCTGTATCAAATGGTATATCTACATTTATTTAATAATTCTTTAAGGAATTTCCACACTGTTTTCCATAGTGTTTGTACTAGTTTACATTCCCACCAGCAATGTAAAAGTATTCCATTTCACCACATCCACACTAACATCTATTTTTTTTTATTGTGGCCATTCTTGCGGGAGTAGGGTGGTATCACATTGTGGTTTTGATTTGCATTTCCCTGATAATTAGTGATGTTGAGCGTTTTTTCATATGTTTGCTGGCAATTTGTACATCTTCTTTTGAGAATTGTCTATTCATGTCCTTAGTCCAATTTTTTATGGAATTGTTTTTTTTCTTGCTGATTTGTTTGAGTTCCCTGTAGATTCTGGATATTAGACCTTTGTCAGATGCGTAGTTCATAAAGATTTTCTTCTACTTTGTGGGTTGTCTGTTTGCTAATTATTTCTTTAGTTGTACAGAAGCTTTTTAATTTAATTAAGTCCTATCTATTTATCTTTGTTTTGTTGAATTTGCTTTTAGGTTCTTGGGCATGAAGAGTTTGCCTCAGCCTAAGTTTGTTGTAGATTCTGGATATTAGTCTTTGTCAGATGTATAGATTGTGAAGATTATCTCCCACTCTGTGGGCTGTCTGTTTACTCTGCTGACTGTTCCTTTTGCCCTGCGAAAACTCTTTGGTGTAATTAAGTCCCACCTATTTATCTTTGTTTTCACTGCATTTGCTTTAGGGTTCTTGGTCATAAAATCCTTGCCTAAGACAATGTCTAGAAGGGTTTTTCCAATGTTATCTTCTAGAAGTTTTATAGTTTCATTTCTTAAATTTAAGTCCCTGATTCATCTTGAGTTGATTTTTGTGTAAGGTGAGAGATGAGGATCTAGTTTCATTCTCCTACATGTGGCTTGCCAATTATTCCATCACCATTTGTTGAATAAGGTGTCTTTTCCCCACTTTATGTTTTTGTTTGCTTTGTCAAAGATCAGTTGGCTGTAAGCATTTGGGTTTATTTCTGGGTTCTTTATTCTGTTCCATTGGTCTATGTGCCCATTTTTATACCAGTACCATGCTGTTCTGGTGACTGTGACCTTATAGAATACTTTGAAATCAGGTAATGAGATGCCTCCAGATTTGTTATTTTTGTTTAGTCTTGCTTTGGCTATGCGGGCTATATGTTTGGTTCCACATGAATTTTAGGATTGTTTTTTCTAGTTCTGTGAAGAATGATGATGGTATTTTGATGGGAATTGCATTGAATTTGTAGATTACTTTTGGCAGTATGGTCATTTTCACAATATTGATCCTATGCATCCATGAGCATGAGATGTGTTTCCATTTTTTTGTGTCGTCTATGATTTCTTTCAGCAGTGTTTTGTAGTTTTACTTGTAGAGGTCTTTCAGCTCATTGGTTAGGTATATTCCTAAGTATTTTATTTTTTTGCAACTATTATAAAGTGGGGTTGAGTTCATCTTTCAGCTTTGTCACTGTTGGTTTACAGGAAAGCTACTGATTTGTGTACGTTAATTTTTTATCTGAAACTTTGCTCAATTCATTTATCAGTTCTAGGAGTTTTTGGAGTAGTCTTTAGTGTTTTCTAGGTATATAATCATATCATCAGCAAACAGCAACAGTTTGATTTCCTCTTTACTGATTTGGATTCCCTTAATTTCTTTCCCTTGTCGGATAGTACTAGCTAGGACTTCCAGTACTATGTTGAGTAGAAGTGGGCATCCTTTTCTCTTTCCACTTTTCAGGGGGAACACTTTCAACTTTTCCCTGTTCAGTATAATGTTAGCTATGGGTTTGTCATAGATGGCTTTTATTACCTTAAGGAATGTCTCTTTTGTGCCAATTTTTCTGTGGGTTTTAATCATCAAAGGATCCTGGAGTTTGTGAAATGCTTTTTCTGCATCTATTGAGATTCTCATGTGATTTTTGTTTTTAATTCTGTTTATGAGCTGTATCACATTTATTGACTTGCATATGTTAAACCCTCCCTGCATTCCTGGTATGAAACTCACTTGATCATGGTGGATTTTTTTTTTTGATATGTTGTTGAATTTGGTTCACTAGTATTTTGTTGAGGATTTTTGCATCAGAGATATTGGTCTGTAGTTTTCTTCTCTTTTCTTTTTTGTTTTGTCCTTTCCTGGTTGTGGTATTAGGGTGATACTAGCTTCATAGAATGGTTTAGGGGGGATTTCCTCTTTCTCTATCTTTTGAATAGTGTCAGTAGGATTGGTACCAATTCTTCTTTGAATGTCTGATAGAATTCAGCTGTGAATCTGTCTGGTGCTGGACTTTTTTTATTGGCAATTTTTAAATTACCATTTTAATTTTGCTGCTTGTTATTGATCTGTTCAGTTTCTATTTCTTCCTGGTTTAATCCAGGAGGGTTGTATAGTTCCAGGAATTTAGCCATCTCCTCTAGGTTTTCTAGCTTGGGCGTGTAAAGATGTTCATAGTAGCCTTGAATGGTCCTCTGTATTTCTGTGGTATCAGTTGTCATAACTCCCATTTCATTTCTGATTGAGGTTGTTTGGATCTTTTTTCCTTGGTTAATCTTGCTAATGATCTATCAATTTTGTTTATCTTTTCAAAGAACCAGCTTTTTGTTTCATTTATCTTCTATATTTTTTTGTTTGCTTCAATTCCATTTAGTTCTTCTCTGATCTTTGTTACTCATTTTCTTCTGTTGGGTTTAGGTTTGATTTTTTCTTGTTTCTCTGGTTTCTTGAGGTGTGACCTTGATTGTCTATTTGCACTTTTTCAGACTTTTTGATGTAGGCAGTCAATGCTATAAACTTTTCTCTTAGCACTGCTTTTGCTGTATCGCAGAGAATTTGATAGGTTGTGTCACTATTATCATCCAGTTCAAAGAATTTTTAAATTTCCACCTTGATTTCATTGTTGACCCAACAATCATTTAAGAGCAGGTTATTTAATTTCCATGTATGTGCCTGGGTTTGATGGTTCCTTTTGGAGGTGATTTACAATTTTATTCCACTGTGGTCTGAGAGAGTACTTGATATAATTTTGATTTTCTTAAACTTCTTGAGACTTGTTCTGTGGCCTACCATGTGGTCTATCTTGGATGATGTTCCATGTGCTGATAAATAAAACGTATATTCTGCAGTTGTTGGGTAGAATGTTCTGTAAATAGTTGTTAAGTCCATTTGTTCTAGTATATACTTTAAAACTATTGTTTCTTTGTTGACTTTCTGTCTTGATAACCTGTCTAGTGCTGTCAATGGAGTATTCAAATTCCCTGCTATTATTTTGTTGCTGGCTATCTCATTTCTTAGATGTAGTAGTAGCTGTTTTATAAATTTGGGGGCTCCAGTGTTAGGTGCATGTATGTGTAGGATTAGATGTTTTGCTGTTGGACTAGTTCTTTATTCATTATATAATGTCTTTGTCTTTTTTTTTTAACTGTTGTTGCCTTAAAGTCTCTTTTGTTTGATGTAAGAGTGGCTACTCCTGCTCTCTTTTGGTGTCCATTTGCATGGAATATCTTTTTCCACCCCTTTACTTTAAGTCTATGTGAGTACTTATGTGTTAGATGAGTCTCATAAATGCAGAAGATATTTGGCTAGTGAATCACTATTCATTCTGCCATTCTGTATTTTTTAGGTGGAGCATTTAGGTCATTTACATTCAGCATTAGTATTGAGAATTGAAGTACTATTCTATTCATTGTGCTAGTTGTTGCCTGAATACCTTGTTTCTTTTTTTCATTGTGTTATTGTTTTATAAGTTCTGTGAAATTTATGCCTTAAGGAGGTTGTATTTTGTTGTATTTTTAGGATCTGTTTCAATATTTAGAGCTTCTTTTAGCAGTTTTTGTAGTGCTGTGTTGCTAGTAGCAAATTTTCTCAGCATTTGTTTATTTGAAAAAGACTATTTTTCTTTCATTATGAAGCTTAGTTTGATTGGATACAAAATTCTTGACTGATAATTCTTTTTTTAAGGAGGCTAAAGATAGGACCCCAACCCCTTCCAGCTTGCAGAGTTTCTTCTGAGAAATCTACTGTTAATATGATAGGTTTTCTTTTAAAGGTTACTTGATGCTTTTGCCTCACAGCTCTTATGATTTTTTTCCTTCATCTTGCCTTTAGATAACCTCATGATTATGTGCCTAGGTGGTAATCATTTTGCAATGAATTTCCTGGGTGTTCTTTGAGCTTTTTGTATTTGGATGTCTACATCTCTAGCAAAGCCAAGGAAGTTTTCCTCAATTATTCCCTCAAGGATGTTTTCCAAACTTTCAGTTTTCTCTTTTTCCTCAGGAGCACCAATATTCTTAGGTTTGGTCATTTAACATAATCCCAAACTTGTTGGAGATTTTATTCATTTTTTCTTTGTGTCTTTGTCTTTTTCAGATCGGGTTCTTTTTATTTTGTCTTTGTTGGATTCAGTTAATCCAAAAGCTTTGTCTTCAGCTCTGAAGTTCTTTCTCCTACTTATTCGTTTCTATTGCTGAGACATTCCAGTGTATTTTGCAATTCTCCAATGTGTGTCCTTCATTTCCAGAAGTTGTGATTGTTTTATATTCATGCTATTTGTCTGGAGTGTTTTTTTGTCCATATCCTGTATTTTTTTATTTCTTTAAGTTGGTATTCACCTTTCTCTGGTGCTTTTTGAGTTTAATAGATTTTCTGAATTCTTTTTCTGAAAATTCACGGAGTTCTTCTTGGTTTGAATCCATTGCTGGTGAGCTAGTGTGATATTTTCTATGTGTTACAGAACCTTGCTTTGTCATATTACCATAATTGCTTTTCTGGTTCCTTCTCATTTGGGTAGAGTATGTCAGAGGGAAGATCTGGGGCTCAAGGGCTATTGTTCAGATTCCTTTGTCACATGGGGTGCTCCCTTGATGTAATGCTCTCCCTCTTCCCCTAAGGATGGGGTTTCCTAAAATCTGAACTGCAGTGATCGTTATTTCTCTTCTGGGTCTAGCCACTCAGGCAGGCTAAAGGACTTCTTGTTGGTACTGGGGAGTGCCTGCAGAGTCCTGCAATGTGATGTTTCTTCAGGTCTCTCAGCCATGGATACCAGTACCTGCTGCAGTTGAGGTAGCAGGGGAGTGAAGTGGACTCTGTGGAGGTCCTTGGTTTTATGTTTACTTAGTGAGCTAGTTCTGTGTTGGTTGGCCTCCAGCCAGGAGGTGGTGCTTTCAAGAGAGCATCAGCTGTGGTAATGTAGAGAGGATACAAGCTTGCCCTAAGATCACCTGGATAAGTATTCTGGTTTCTCAGGCAGTGGACAGTGCCATAGAGCTCCCACGAGATTATGTCCTTTATTTCCAGCTACCAGGGTGAGTAGAGAAAGACCATCAGATGGGGGCAGAGTTAGGCATGTTTGAGCTCAGACTCTCCTTTGGTGGGGCTTGCTGTGGATGCTGTGGGGGATGGGGGTGTGGTTCTGATGCTAAGGGAGTTATGTTCCCAGGGACTCATGGCTGCTTCTGCTGCTCCATGCAGGTCACCAGGGAAGTGGGGGAAAGCCACCAATTATAGGCCTTACCCGTCTACCATGCAGCCCAAAAGGCTAGTCTCACTGCCATCGTGTCCCCACAGCAGCACCTAGTTTATTTCCAGGCAGCCAGTGAGGAGGACTGAAAACTTGCCCCAGGATACAAGCCTCCCCTATGAGAAAGCAAGCAGGGCTTTCAGGTTTCATGCCTCCCTGCCTGCTGCAGTTTCTGTGCTTGTGTCTGCACTCCCTGTTTACTTCCTCCCCTGGATTCTGTCTAGAAAACTTTATGTTTGGTCGAAGTTGTTACAAACTTTAGCTGGAAGTTTTCTTCTCCCTGTGGTCTTTCCTCAATTTCGCTGGCTGGAAGCCGTCTCCAAGGAACCCTGTGAGACAAAGTCAGGAATGGCTTCCCTTGGGATTGAGAGTGCCCACAGGGCTCTTCCTGTGCTTCCTCTACCCCTGTATTTCACTTGGCTGTCTAAATTTATCTCAGCTTCAGGCAAGGCCAAATACTTCTCCTGTGATCTGGATATTCAGGTTCCCCAGTGAGGATGTGTGCTCGGGGGTGGACATTCCCCCTCACACTTTGCACACTCACAGTTTTTCAGAGGTCTCACAGAGCCTGCAGTGGCAAGCTGCTTCCTTTGAAAGGTCTGTGATTCTCTTGGCTTTTCTGGCATGATCCTGTGGTAGTTCTTGGAGCAAAAGTTCATGTTGTGAATCCCCATATGCTGCTCTGTCCATCCCAGTGGGAGAGCAAGTTAGTCCTATTTCCTATCCACCATTTTTCCAGAGAAGGTTCTAGTGGCCATTCTTGCACTCCTAGAAAGAAATACCTGGTATCAGATAATTTATAAAGAAAAGAGGTTTAGTTGGCTCACAGTTCTGCATGCTGTACAGGAAGTGTAGCGGCATCTGCTTCTGGGAAAGTTTCAGGAAGCTTCCAATCATGGTGGAAGGCAGAGTGGGAGCAGGCATGTCACATGGGGAGAAAGAGAGATAGCAAGATGCCATAGACTTTAAAACAGTCAGACCTCATGATAAGTTACCACTATCGCAAGAACAGCACCAAAAGGATGGTGGTAAACTATTCATGAGAAATCCACACCCATGATTTGATCATTTCCCACCAGGCCCAACCTCCAATACTGGAGACTACAGTTCAACATGAAATTTGAGTGAGAACACATATCCAAACTATATCACCCTATCTCTACGAAAAATGTCTTAAATAAAAATAAAATAAAATAAGATTCTTTAAAAAGGCTATTTGACACTGGATTGTTTTGCTTACTTATAAGTATATATAGTTCTAAATAAAAAACAAAATTCAATGTATGTTTTTAAAGTACACATAAGTCTTTTCCAAAAAGCTAAGGTGTATACTTTCCTTCCTTTTTTTTTTTTTTTTGAGACAGAGTTTTACTCCATCACCCAGGCTAGATAACAGTGGCAAGATCACAGCTCACTGCAGCCTTGACGTCCCAAGCTCAGGTGATCCTCAACCTTCCTGGTATCCGGGGTTACAAAAGTGTAATAATTTTTGGAGGTTTTTTTTTTGTTTATTTTTTTTGGAGAGATGGAATTTCACCATGTTGCCCAGACTGGTCTCAGACTCCTGGGCTCAAGCAATCCACCCTTCTTGGCCTCCTCAAGTGCTGGGATTACAGACGTGAGCCACTGCACCCAGCACATTTAAATGTTTTTTGTTGTTAATTTTTGAAAATTTTACTTTTCTGGACAACATATTTTGGCTCATTTGCTAAAGTATAATAATTTCTCAACAGAATATTTTACAGAATCTATGTCAATTAAATGCCATTTTGGTCTGAGTTGTAGTATATAAAATCATTTCTATAGTCTGACATGATTAATTTCACATTTACTAATTATCCTTTCCTCTTTCTGCATCCTCCATCTGCATCTTTCTTGCTACATCTTCCTATCTCTGTGTCTCTCTTATCACCCTCTTTTATAGCACAACATACACACATATTTTTATGGCATTTGAAAACTAAGTTAAAGTCCTATGTTAATATTATTATATATTATAAAAAGAGTTTTCTTTGTTAAAAAAGTATCAAAACTGATTAACACTAATAGATTCTATTCATAAAAATATCCCTTATGTGTTGGAAGACAGATTCATGTGTTTTTTTATTGCTGCATAACAAATTGTCTCAAACTTAGCAGCTTATAGCATTATCTCCTCATTTCCATGGGTCAGGAGTAGAGGCACAGCTTAGCTTGGTCATCTTCTCAGAGTCTCACAAGGTTGCAGTCAAAATGAGAGCCAACATGTATGCTCACCTGAAGGCTCAACTGAGGAAGAATGAACTTCCTCCCTCATTTGGGTTATTAGTAGAAGGTAGCACGATGCAATTTAGGGCCCTGTCTTTACTGGTTGCCGTATGGGGACCACTCTCAGGTCCAAGAATTGCCCATGATTAGTAGACTTCACTGAAATTACTTGTTATGTGGGCTTCTTCAACATAACCATAAATTCAATAAGCCCACAAGGGAAGACTTTGTTTCTAGTCTGCTAAGACAGGATCTTATAAAATACAGTGTAATCACAGGAGTGACATGTTATCACCTTTCCCATGTTCTATCAGTCAGAATTAAGATACAAGTCTCTCCCATGCTCAAGGGGAGTTTATTAGCCAATGCTCTCCAGAGAAATAGAACCAATAAAACAGACATGAGATTTACCTTAAGGATTAGCTCAAAAAATGGTGTGGGTTTCTAAACCTGAAACCCATAGGTAGTTTGGTGAGCTGGAAACAGACAGAAGTTGAAGCTTCAGTTTTGAGGTAGAATTTTTTTCTTCTCTGAGACATCTCAGCTTTTTGTTCTCAACACATTCAGCTGATTGAACAAAACCAACCCATGTTGCCGACAGTAATCTCCTTTACTCAAAGGCAACTTATTATAAACATTAATCACATCTACAAAATACCTTTATGGCATATCTAGATTGATGTTTGGTTAAGTAATGGGGCACTATATCCTAGACACATACATTTAATCATTCACAGGGAGGGAATTACAAAAAGCAGTGAACACTAGGACAAGGAGATCACTGGGATCTCCTTGGAGCCTTCCCACCATGGAAGGTATTTAGTTTTTTTATTTAATTTATTTTTAATTTTTTTTGGTGGTTGTCTCTAATATTTATTTGCCTGGTTATAAAATTAATACGTGAAGAGCACTGGATTTGGTGAGAACGTTTTGAACCTTAGCTGTCACATGTCATCTACAGGATCTAGACCGTGATTTCTCAGAACTGCCATTTCCTCATCTGGTAGACGGGATGGTGAGCCCGGTCTTGCTCACTCCACATATGGCAGTGCATATGAAATGAGTTCACAGAGGGGAAGCACTTGGCACGCTGGAAGGTACTGACAAATGGAAGGGGTTAGTGTCACCACCCTCAGCTGAGGTAGTACCAAGGTCCAAGCTCCTGCCCCTCCCCCTCCCCAGCCCCTAAATACAACACGAATGGAGGGCCACTTGCAGCCTTGGTTTGATGCAGTTGGGGGAGAGGCCACACACATCTTCCACAAGCCTGGCCAGATGGGGCCTCACTGGGGCCCTTTCAGACTTGGGCATCGGCTGTTGCCAGCTGTGTTAGGATGTCCTCCAACTTGAGTCCATCCTCTGGGAAATGCTCAGAGAAGGATCTGATGAGGCCAGCAGCTGAGACCTCGTATTCCAGAAGCTGCACGTCTGAGCCTTCAAGGCGAATGTTGGGCTGTACGATGAGCTTCCGAGATTCCTTACGCAGCAGCACCCTGTCCCTGAGGGTGAGAAAGCCCTCGGGGGGCGCATCAGCGACTGCCGCATACCTCTCGTACAGGGCCCACCCTCCGGCCGCATCCCCTGTGGACCAGCACCTCCGCAGAAAGCGCTCTAGGGCAGGCTTGCCCACAGACTGGATCTTGCTGCGGTCGAGACGGACCTGGGCTTCCGGGCGCCCATCGGAGCCTGCGGTGGGAGTGATGGTACCGAGTCCCTCGCCAGCCTCCGGTAAGACTCTCAGGATCACATTCCGGGCCCGTATATGGGCCTGCTGCCAGTTGGAGGCCTCAGGTGTGTAGAACTCCAGAGCGAGCAGCCCAGCCCCAACCATGTTGAGCCAGTTCACGGAGATCACCTCCTCCGCATCAGCCCCCTCAAAGCCAAAGGTCTCCAGCACTTGCGGGTGGAGACAGAGGTAGAGGCCCACGCTCTCAGCCCGGCACTCTTCGTAGCTGGAGACGATGGTGCTGAACTTGCTGTCCCAGGTCTTCATGCTCCGATACCAGCTCTGAATCTGCTCTCTCGTCTCTGGATTGATCGGTCTCCTGGTCAAAGTTGAATGCTCCTTTTTCATCCTGCTCGATGAGCTTGCCGCTGCCATAGCCCAGCAGTTCGTGCAGGCCCACCTGTACATCGAAGGAGGGCCCCATCAGGACGATGTACAAGTCCTTGTCACTCTCCTCCAGAACGGTGAGCTTCTCCCACTGCGTGGCTTAGACCACAGCCAGGACGTTCCCCAGTGACACGTTCTTAAAGACTTCCGTCTGCTTCAGGTCATTGTAGTTGGAGATGTTGATGCCGGCAGGGATGCCAGAGCCAGCGAAGGTAAGAACATCCACGGAGGTGAAGTCGGGGGTGAGGAACTTGTCTTTCTCAAAGGCTGGGGACCAGGGCAACTCCTTCAGCAGCTGCTCTGCGCTCACCACCAGCCACTCAAACTTGGCACTCATGGCCTTGTTCACCACAGCTACGAAGCCTTCACATACTCCTCAGGAACCAAAGGAGTCACGGTAGCTCTGGATGAACCCGATGTAACTCTCCACGATGGGGCCTTTGTCCCGGATCCAGAAGCGGGAGCCCTTCTTGTGGGCCTCTGTGGAGCCCTGGGTGAAGCTCTCTATGTACTGGGCCAGCATCTGCTCCTGGTGGCTGTTGGCTGCATACGTCCTGGCTTTCTCTAGCTGCTCCACCACCTTCTGGAGGATGGGCATGTAGTTCCCCCGAGTCACCTGGAAAGGGCTTCCCCGGAATTCCTAGCTCTTCAGCTTGGAATCACCTCTGAGTCCAGGGAAGGCTCTGTGCCGAGCACAGAAGCCAGCTGCACCTCGTAGTGGGGCTTCCCTTCTCCATCGACCTCTTTGAAGAGCCGGGTGGTGTACGCACTGAGGTTCTGTGAGTCCAGAAAGTCTTGGGCCAGTTTGCCATCTTCCATGGTACAATGACCAAAGAAATAGGTGGTGATTCACTGTTGGGGAAGAGAGGGGACATGGGAAAGAGGAGTTGCTGAGGTCAGGGCTGCAGGGACGTCATCTTCCCAGCCTCCTTTTTTTTTTGTCAGATAAGTAATGTATAGATATAATGTCCACTGACGGACAACATTTTTTCTCAGTCAATTTCTACAAAAAAATTAGGATGTACTTCTTTTAAATAATGAACTGGTAATTCTGAGGATAAACAAGAAATCCATGAATAAGCTCTTTTTTAAATTATTATTTTAACAAGCAGATCTCGAATCAGAATGTTAGAAGTAGTCTACCTCCACACCACCATCTCTCATACCAATGAGCAAAAGCACAAAAGTAACAGAAGAAGATTATTTCATGTGACATCTATTTCCCAAAGAATTTTTTCTGTCTATTTTCTTTCTATATATATATTTTTTTACTTCTGAGAATAATTTGGGTGTGTTTACATTTGTGTGTATAGGCCAGTGTCCTTATGACAGAAAAGGAGCTTAGACAGTGGCAGGTGAAATGATTTGCAACAGTGTGTCAGCCTGAAGTCAAAGTCAGCGAAGAAACCCCAAAATCCTTGGTCTCAGTGCAATGTCAAAGCCCGTAGCTCAAGGTCACAAAATATGAGTAAGGCTCCAAGATCACAGAAAAATTTTTCCTTAGATTAATGGCAGGGCAGTGCCAAAGTTGACTGAAGGGGAACCCTCTGACATGCTCATTTATCAGGGATTTACTTGTTGGCTAATGATAGCAATAACAGTTTGTATCTGACAGACACAACTGGATATATGCAGTAAGAAACTATATTTGAACACAAATTATACTGGATCTATATAATTTCCTCTTCTGTTGCTTGACCTGCCATCACAGTATCTCTCAGTGAAGTTTATGGTTTTATTTTTTAAAGAAAAAACAATTGTTTTTGAAAAAAATGGTTACACAATTGAAAACTATATCAAATTAACTGTTTTAATTCTTCTACATTCTTTAGAAGATATTTTCATATGTATACGTAATTTCTAGTTTGCTGTAATCATAGCAGAGATACTAGAATTAATTTTTTTCATTTAAATTCTTACTGTAAACACTGTGTTCTGAATTTTCTAGTGATATTGTTCTATGTTCCTGTTGATACAAAAATTTCATTTGAATTATATAAAATACTGATAAACAAAATAAATTTGCTTTTACTTATAATCTCACCACCATGTTATAATTATTATTAGTAATATTTTTATATGATCTTTTTGTGACAAATGCATATATACTCAAGTATATTCACATATTCATATATATATGTGCATGTGCATACACATACAATGATATTTTATTGGGTTTTTCCTTTTCTTTTTTGCTTAATGCTGCATTGTGAAAGTAGTTATAACATTAATTTCTCTCTTGAAGTATTACTTTAAATGACTGTAGATTACTTTATTACATAGTTTTATTTACAACCAACAATCTGATGTTGAATATTTAATTTTTTTCAATTTTTTAGCATATTGAAGAGTATCGTGATGAAGATTTTATTGTACCTCTGTTCTTAATCCTGAAAATAAATTCTTAATAGTAACATTTCTGGGTCAAAGCATATGTACATTTGATAATTTAATTATGTGTATTGCAATTTCAAGGATCATCACTAAAATAAAAGGAATAAAATATATAAATTCTGCACAAGAAAAGGAAAATGAGATGATTAAAATAATCAGCATAAAAGTTAAAAAATAAGAGAAAAGCAGGCTAGAATATGTATATCAACAAATACCAAAAGAGGCAGATGTAAGTCTAAATATATTAAAACTTACATTGAATGTGAAAGGCCTAAATTCTCCAGTTAAATGACAATATTAGCAGATTAAAAAAAACTAAATATATGCTACTTATGTAAGTCATTTAAAATAGAATGGTTGAAAGTAAAAACACAGAAGAATATATACCATGTAAACCCTAATAAAATAATGCTACTGCAAATATTTTAATACAAAAATTTAAATTTAAAAAACTAGATATAAAAGGATTACTCTCTAATTATAAAAGGTTCCATATGTCACATAGCCATACAATTTTACCTGTGTATGCTGCTTAATAGCATTGCCTAAAATACTTACAAAGGAAAATAATTATACAAAATTATACTACCTTTCTCAGGAAGTGTTAGGAGAGGCAACAACAACAGCATCAATAGACATTCGTTGATCAGCCTAAGTAACAAAATTGGTCTAATGGAAGACCAAGATCCCTGTATTTAACATTTATAAATAGGCATTTTTTCAATATACACAGATTATTTACAACTATTGATAATATAGTGGCCATAAAGGATATCTCCATTAATTTTAATGAACAGATTTCATTATAAAACATGTCCTCTGATCACAATTCAACTAAACTAATACAAATAGATAACTAAAACTATCCCAGTATATTTGAGAATTAAGAAATAAATATTTTATTACTTTTAAAAAGCACCTTGTGATAAAATTGATTTTTTCCTCCTGTGGCATCACAGTTTTTTTGTTTAATACATGTGTGTACCATCATATTTAAATACAAAACAATTTAATCTCCCTCCAAAGTCCCCCTGTTCCATCTCTCATAACTCCTGACAACCACTGACTGCTTCTGAGTTCCTATAGATTTGGCTCTTCAAGAATGACATATAAATGGAATCACATAGTATGTAACATCTTGAGATTGACTTCTTTTACACAGCATAATGCTTTTAAGATTCATCCAAAGTCTTGTGTATTTCAAAAGCACATTTCTTTTCCTTGCTGAATAGTATTCTATTGTATGAATACACAAGCCACAATTTGTTTATCTGCCCTTCGAGGACATTTTAATTGTTTCTAGTTTTTGGCAATTATGAATAGTGGACATTTGTGTAGAGGTTGTTTTGTAAACATAATTTTTCAACTCTTAGGGTAGATATCCAGAAGATGGAATGCTGTGTCATATGGTAATTATATGTTTGCCAGTCTAGGAAACTAGAAAACGTTTCCAGAAAGATTGTACCATTTTGCATTCCTATCAGCAATATTTTCAGAGCTACAATTGTTCTGCATCTTTGATAGCACTTTATATTTTTAGTATTTTTTTTAATGTAAGCCATTCTAATGGTTGTACAATGGAATCTCATCATGGTTTCATTTTATGTTTATCTAATGGCTATTAATGTTGAACGCCTTCTTTGTTATCCTTATTTCTTCTTTGCTGAAGTGGTTGCTCATGTCTTTTGCTAATTTTTAAATTGGATTGTGTATTTTCTTATTGTTGAGTTTTGAATATTCTTTCTATAAAGTAAATTTCAATTCTTTGTGCATAAGTAAAATAAAAATATTTTCTCTCATTCTGTGTCTTGACATTTAAATTTTTTATCAGTCTTTCACAGTGCAATAGTTTAGAAAAATTGGTGAAGTTCAATTGATCATTTTAATCTTTTATGAATTATGGTTTTGATTTTATGTCTAAGAACTCATCAACCAAACTCAAGGTCACATAGGTATTCTCCCATGTCCCTTCCAAACATTTTACATTTTTGCAATTTACTTTTAGATTTTTGAATTAATTTCTTTTAAATTTTTTGAGATAATTTCTGTACATGGTGTAAAGTTTAGAATGAGACTCATTTCTTTTGCCTATGGATGTCTATTGTTCCAATACCAGTTGTTGAAAAGACTAGCCTTTATTCATTGAATGGCTTTTTTAACTTTGTCAGATTAATCAGTCACATTTGTGTGGCTCTATTTCTTTAATTGCCATTCTCTTTCTTTTATCTGTATGTTTATTCCTTCACCAATACCACACTGTGAACCCTGAATATCTGAGAGAGATCTCAGTCAATTTATGAAGTTTATTTTGCCAAAGTTAAGGATGCACACCCGGGACACTGCCTCAGGAGGTCCTGACATGTGCCCAAAGTGGTCTGAGCACAGCTTGGTTTTAAACCTTTTAAGGAGACATGAGACATCAATCAATACATGTAAGATGAACATTGGTTCAGTCCGGAAAGGTGGGACAACTTGAAGTGGTGAGGGGGCTTTCAAGTCATAGGTAGGCAAGGGACAAATGGTTGCTTTCTTTTGAATTTCCGATTTGCCTTTCCAAAGTACGCATTCAGATAAGCATTTATCTCAGTGAGCACAGGGATGACTTGGAATAGAATTAAAGGGAAGTTTACCCTATGCAGTTCCCAGCTTGAACTTGACTTGTCCCTTTAGCTTAGTGATTTTGGGGCCCCACGATTTATTTTCTTTTCATAACACTGACTTGATTACTGCAGATTTTTAGTAAGTCTTAAAATGGGCAGTATGATTCCTTCAACTTTATTCTTATCTTTCTGAATTCATTTAGCTATTCTAGTTCTTTTGCCTTTCCTTATAAATTTAGAATCAGCTTGTCTATATCTGAAAAAAAATTTGCTTAAATTTTGATAGATATTACATTAAATACATAAAACATTTTGAAAAGAATTAGTATCTTTAACAAATTGAGTCTTCAATCAATTAAAATGGTAGGGCTCCTTATATTTAGATATTCATTTGTTTCTTTCATAAGCATTTTGTAATTTTCAGCATCCAGATAGCATACACATTTTGTGAGAATTATAACTACACATTTTTTGGAGGTTATTGTATTTATATGAAATTGTGTGATATTTCATTATTTAAGTAATTTTTAGACTCTAATTTTACATAGGTAGTGCATAAAATAAGACTGGTTTTCATGTATTGACCTTGTACTTAAGAACTAGCTAAACTGACTAGTTCTAGGAATTCATTTCTTTATAGATTCTTTGGGATTTTCTACATAGATAATCATGTTGTCTGTGGATGGGCAGTTTTCTTTCTTTATTTCTTTTTTTTTCCTAACAAGCATGCTTTTTATTTATTTATTTTTTCTGGGCTTATTTTCCTGGCTAACACAAGAAATACATTTTATAAACAAATGTATGTGGACTTTCAGTTCCAGGAAAAAATAGAGTGGATGAACTTTTCTTTATTCTTTCTACTAAGTCCAACTAAAAACTAGGGACATGATATGTAAAACAAACATAAGGACACTCTGAAAGGTGAAAAAAAGAATGCAGGTTATTATTACTATTATTTTTTTGGTTGAATATATCCCAGACTATCTGCTGTAGCATGTGGAAACCTGCAAACACAAAAGGGTGCAAACGAAGCCCCAAGGAAAGCCTGTTCTCTTTAGCCAAAAGTCCAGGAAAATAAAAACCTTAACAAGACAGAAAACTTTTAGATAGTAATTGCCCTGCTTTAACCAAATTCCATGGACTCCATCCCCACCTCCACTAGTAAAGGCCAAGTAGAGAGCTGAGATTTTTATGTTTATCTCACAGTAATGTGGTACCTACCTTCTTTCTTCAAGGTGATCATAAAAGGCAAAGATAAAAAATCCCCGGCTGGAATTAAGAAGCTCCCCATCTCTTACACACATACACACTGTGGTATCAATAAACACTGGGAACAGTAATGAAGTGCTTTTTCATTCCATGATGGACAGTTTCTGTATCTTGATTGCCAGGGTGGTTACACTAATCAACGTCTGGGATAAGAAGGCATAGAAGTAATTTTATGAATTGTATCAACATCAATTTTCTAGTTTTCATATGGTACTAGAGTTACATTAGATATAATCCTTGAGAGAAATTGAGTGAAAGGTACATGTTCCTCTGCCTATTCTCGTTGCAATTTCCCTAATCTAAAAGTGTTTTAAAATAGAAAGTTAAAAAAATCAAACAAAGAGAGAAACAATTGTCTTAATGCATTTTCTGTTGCTATAACAGAATACCACAGATCAGGTAATTTATTTATTTTTTTTAATTATTTAGCTCATAGTTCTGGAGGCTGGGGAGTCCAAGTGCATACTGCTAGAATCTGGTGAAAGTCTTCCTACTGGGTCGTAATATAGAGGATGGCATCAACTGATGAGAGGAATAACTTGCCAGCTCCAGTCTCTATTTCTCTTCTTAGAAGGCCACCAATGTTATCATCGTGGCTTTACACTCTAACCTTTACAGAAATTATCTCAAAAAATACAAAAGAAGGGCCAGACACAGTGGCTCATGCCTGTAATCCCAGCACTTTGGGAGGCCAAGGCGGGTGGATCACGAGGTCAAGAGATTGAGACCGTCCTGGCCAACATGGTGAAACTCCGTCTCTACTAAAAATGCAAAAATTAGCTGGGTGTGGTGGCGGGTGCCTGTAGTCCCAGCTACTCAGGAGACTGAGGCAGGAGAATCACTTGAACCCAGGAGGTGGAGGTTGTAGTGAGCCGAGATTGCACCACTGCGCTCTAGCCTGGTGACAGAGAGAGACTCTGTCTCAAAAACAAAGAAATAAAATAAAACAAACAAAAGAAACCCCATCCTTATGACCTTATCTAATCCTAATTAACTTCCAAACGTTCCACCTCCAAATGCCAGTTACATATGAATTTACGGATTAAGTGTCCAACTTAAACCATAGAAAAATGTATCTAGGAAGAGATGATAATAGATAACAGAAAATAATTTGAAATGAATTATAATAAAAACTATTCAAAATTGTTTACTACAGGTAAAGTAATATATAAAAGATAACCCATACACTTAAATGCATACGAAAGAAGAGTTGTTGATTAAAGTGAGCTCAGCATTTATCTTAACATGTTAGAAAAAGATGTGCAAAATAAGTCCAAAAAAGAGCTGAAGAAAGATGATAATAAAGATAACATAATAAACCAATGAAGTAAAATATATATACAGTAGAAAAAGATTAACAATGCCAAACATTAGTACTTCTAAATAAATATAAAAATTAAGAAAATTCTGGAGAGATTGGGAAAGATAAAGAAAGATAGAAAGAAAAAAAGGAAGAGAGAAAGAGTACAAATAAAACCCACAAGAATAATTTAAAAATCAAATATTGCTATAGATACTACAGGTTTTGTATATATTTAACAGATAATAAAATGTTGTCATATAAAAGGTTTTACAAAACTTTTGAAGATTTGAATAAAATCAAAAACCTATAATTTACCAAATCTAACTCTAGAAAATTAGAAAACTTAAATCGTTCAAAAGCATTTAAAAATACATAATAAAACAAGTACAGTAATATTTTAAGTGGTAGAAGCGTAGTCACTGTAAGAATTTTCAACTTTGTATGCTTGAAATTTATAATAATTAAAGTGTCAGCATGAAATTTTTGTACATAAGCACATACACAGATGTCCACACACACACCCTAAAGTTGCTTTTTAGTGAAATCAACCAAGCATTAAGGAAAGCATATTTCCAGTCTTACTCAGGGTTTCATAGTTTTCCAAAGAATAGAAACACAGAGCACATTCCTCAACTAATATTTATTTTACCTGCATATCCTTGAAACAAAAACCCGTCAAAGATAACATTTGAAAAAGTAACTGTTGGCCAAATTTTTTTTATTCATGAGTTTCTGTGCATTTCTTTGAGCAATACAATAGTCAGCTATATCTAAATTGTGTATTTGTGCACGTATGTATTCAAATTTAATTATGAAGATGAGTTCAACATTAAAAGATCAACAAAAGTTTTCCACTGCTTTAATAGATTACCAGATAAAAATTATTGTATTAATAGGTGAAAAATAGAAAAAAATCAATTATCAATTCATAGTTTAAAAAATAATTGGTTAAAAACCAGAACTAAAATTTACTTTCTTGGCCTAAAAGAAAAGGTATCTACAAACAAACAGAGACAAACACACTATTGTAATCATCATACTTAATGGTGAAACATGTATATTGTTTCATGATATGATATCACTATAAAGCAGTACAAATAAATGAATGGAAACACAACAATACAGCAACAAGACTAGAGTGTCTGCAATAATCATTTCTATTCAGCATTTTATTGAATATTGAAGTTAGTCCAACAAAGAGAAAAAATGTGTAAATGATGAAAAAAAATCCAAAATGCCATTATCCACAGATGATATAGTTGGCATGTTAGAAATATGTAAAAATTTATGATAAATGAATTAAAATTAATAACAGTGTAACAAGGTTGGTGGATACAAAATCAATATAAAAATAAAGCAATTATTTTTCTATATACCCTTAGAAAACAGAATATTAAACTTAAAAGCTGCCACCATCTACAATTGCATTAAAAGTGTCAACTATCTAAAAATAAACTCAACAACACGTGTGCAATATAATTACAGAATTTATTGTGCTACATTAAAGATAAGCTAAATAAATGGAGCCTCATTGTATGAGGCAGTTCACACAGAATCAGCATTACTAGGAAACTTCTTAGAAATACAGATTTTTGGGGTTTCACTCCAGAGCTACTTAAACAGAAATTGTGAGGGTTTGGCCTAGCAATGAGTTAAGTCCTCCTGGTGATTCCTATATGCTAGAGTTTGAGAATTACTGATCTAGAGATGTGAATAATCTTGTGCATGATACAAGCAGCGTTGCTTGTTATCCCAAACTAAAAACCACACAGAAGCCAGTCAACAGCAAATTGTGGCCAACAATGGTAGGCTATAAAGCAATACAAATAAATGAAAGTGAACACATAACAATATGGATGAATATTACAACATATTATTAAGTAAATAAAGGAAAAAACAAGATGATATATTCCATTTGTTTCTATTTATATAAAGTTCAGAAAGAGGAAAAATTAAGCTATCCCATTTAGGAATGCACACATGGGTGACAGAACTAAATAAAAAGCAAGGACATGAGTTCTTCTTACTTTTTCTTGTATGTTATATTTAACAATAAAATTGTCTAAAATTAAAGTTAAGAGATATGGAAATTATATAAGGGAATTCTGACACGTACTGAAGAGACATTCTACAAGGAAAGAATAAAACAAATGGAGGAGAAACAATATTTAAAGAAACAGTAGATAATATGGTAGTATGACAGATGGAAGAAAGCAAACTGAGTCCTCATACTGAAACTAGTCGCTGAGAGCTCAACGGGATAAAAAGTCTCACTGACAGAAAAATAATAGTAAAAACTAAAATCAAGAAAAGTAGAAAATCCTATAATCTTTCAGAAAGAGGGAAAAAAGATAGCTACAAATGGATAAGAATCAGATTGATATATCATATTTCTTATTGACAGCCCAGATGCACAAAGATAAGGGAACAATGTCCTCAAGTGTTTTGAGGAAAAATGACTTTGAGTCTGGATATAACAAAATTGTTATCCAAATCTGAATGAGAAATAAGATAGTGTCAGACATGCAAGGACACGGAATATTCGCTGCCCACAGACCTTCGCTTTTAGAATCATTACAGGATGTATGCCAGAGACAGGGAAGATGCCTGAAACAATTACTAAACTTAGACTTCCTCTTAAAAAGAAAAAAAAAAAAACTCTCAAAAAAGACCAGAATAAATGAATGAATGAATGAATAATTTCAGAGCTTGAGCTTTAACCATTAAGCTGCAAGCACTCTCAGAAGGATCCATTTGTTTAAAATGGGGTTTCCAATGAATTTCTGCAAAATTTGTTGTTGAACATTCTGTTCATTGTACTTATTTACCATGAGCTTTCTGTTCTTATTGGTACAGTTGGCTTCTGCATGTTTTTGGCTATGTTATTCTCTAATCTGATTATTGTCCCTCTATGTTTTCTATCTTATAAGAATTTCTCTAAATTTCTAGTGTGTTGATGTTGCTTTTATATTTTCCATTACTTTTCATGTATACTTACATTTTTATATTCTTTTCTGGGATTTTCAGAGAGAGAGAGAAAGTAGGTACATGTATCTGGTCCATCATCTTAAGCACTATCCAAACTCAATGTAGTAAGCTTCTACAGAAGATCTTATTTAAAAAAATTATTCAGCTGCTAATCCAAACTTATTCAATGTAAATATAAGAAAATTGGAGGCCAGACTACTTAAATGGTTTGACTTGGTAGATGCAGTAAGCCGGGACAGAACTGATATCAAATTTTAGTTCTTTCCCATGACAAAATGTTTCCACTTGATCATGCTGAACATTTGATCAAATTATATTTATACAAAGTGTTTATCAAAGTAAAAAGTAACTATGAAAGAAATAAAGAATTCAATATTAGGAAAGCAAATGTTAGTCTTCTATAAATATGAAAACACTACTTTCCATAATTTTCTCAGCATGCAACTGAGTTCTACCTCTAATTTGGATGCTAAGACATAATTATATGTAAAAAAATTAAATTTTGAAAAATTGAATTTGTCTATTTTGCTGAATCTCTTAAACATAAAACTAACTCCAACACAGTCCATTCTGTAATTCATTTCTGCCTCTCGTGGTTGAGAGTGATTACAATTAGCATTCATTGGTCACTTTATGTTCCAATAGAGACACAGTGTTAAGTGCTGCCAAGAGACCTCTAAACCATTTTACAGATGAAGAAACTGAGGCCCCTAAAAGTTTAAAGAAAAATGTACAAGAGCACACAAATTTGGAGGTCTGCATTGTGAGCCATTAAGCTACATTTCCTTACATTCAGAGTTATCAGTGATGTGTTGATAAATGTTTAGCAAGAGACAGCTGGAACTGGGGATAGGAGACACAAATTGTAGCTGATTTTTGTGCTGTAAATATACCCACTGTGGTTAATTTGAAGACATCAATTGATGTCCATGAAAGAGATATTGGGAAGATTGGGCAGAAGCACACCATTATATAGGGTTTCCGCTATGCAGGTAAAATAGACATTAATAACCACAAGAACTAAGCAACAGTAAATGGTAGCAAAATAATTAGAAATTGTGGGTTCTGAGCATTTCTTACCTGCATTTTTAATGTTATTTAATTGTAAGTTTCTATAATTTGATTTTTAATAATATCTGTGTTTAGAAACAGGCTCCCCAAATTTCTCAAAATATGACAATCACCTCGTATAATCTGGTATGAGTTGGCTTTAGTACACTACAGGAGTTAGTTGTGTTTTTGCTCTCCCTGTAGTTTGGGGATGTAAAAAATACTCATAGCTATAAATTGGTTTTGCCTATTAAAATACCTGCAGAGTAGGCCAAGTGCAGTGGTTCATGCCTGCAATCCATACCCTTTGGGAGGGAAGCCAAGTTGGGAGGGTTGTTTGAGGCCAGCAGTTCGAGACTAGCCTGGGCAACATAACAAGACCCCTGTCTCTACAATGAATAAAAATGTTAACCAGGTGTGGTGGCGAGTGCCTGTGGTCCCAGCTACTCAGGAGGCTGAGGAATGATGTTTGCTTGAGCCCAGGCTGCAGTGAGCTATGATTGAGCCATTACACTACAGCCTGGGAGACAGAGTAAGACCCTGTCTCAAAAAATAATAATAAAAAAAAAAAAGAAAAGAAAAGAAAGAAAAAAGAGAGAAAGAAAACCCTTGTGCATTACATTGCTTTATCATTTTGAAGAAGATAGCTTTTTGTTTGTTTGCTTGTTTTGAGGTATGGTGAATTACTTTGCTTATTTTTAAAGTGAGAACCATAGCCCATTGTAGTACATAGGCTAGTACAGTGAATTTATAATATTTAAGTATTATGTATCATCACATATACCCATGCACACACACATACATGAAAAGAGCATTTCTATCAATTGATCTACATGTGTGTATTTATGTTTAGATACAGAAAAAATAAATTTAGGAGAATAAGTTAAAATTTAAAAAAGTATTGCCATAAAAGGTAATATTAGAAAGTACTTGAAGGCTTTGTATTTATGATACTGTATGTATCAGTACTAACTAAAGGGTGAAATCTGATTCACTCTAAGTTAAATCCGACTCTGCATCCATGGAAAGTTTAGTGGTGACAATAAACAATGGTCTTTGGTTGAAGCTTCTGCTAAAAACACTTTTCTTTCAAACACAGAATTCAAGACAAGGTCATTGATTGTGTTCCATAAACAACCTGTTCTATTATGTATGGCTTCTGCATTTTTGCCTTGAGTTGGTTTTCATTCACGCTAACACTTTTCGTGCTCATCTGTCTGTAACTTCTATAGAATGCCTTATTTTACCATTGAACAGATCAAGATAAATGATGCTTTACTGGGAGGTAAATAAGACTCTTGAATTTTTCTTACACTGAAGTAATTATTATTTGGTCCAAAACTATTAAAGGTAAGTGACATCGTACATTAGAAAAGAACTTCAGCTTTAGCTCTAAATTCTACTGATGCTGTGAAATGCTTATTTAATTTGATTGCATACATATATATCTCCACAAATATATATGTTTCAAGGCTATCATGTAAGACTAATAGAATGTCTAATGGAATTGCTGTACTTAAAAGTTAAAAACAAATTTTAGTTTGCGTTTCGGGTTTGCATGTTTTATCATAAAGGATAATAAATTATTTGTCCTTATATCTGATTTTGGCATATTTTCCTATAACAGAAGGAGTAAAAAAATCTAAACATTAAGTGGTTATCTCCATTTCACATTACATAACCTACAGGTTTGTTGCTGCAAGGAAAGAACTTGCAAGGAAATTGATTTGGGTTGTCAGATGGAAATACATGTCTGCAAAAAACATTAAGTTCTCCATCACCAGAGGTATTCAAGTATAACTTCAATGACTACATATTCATTTTATAGTAGAAGGGATCCAAACGTCAGATGAGTGGGGAACAAGGAATGGGGGAGCTTAGTGATTTAAGTTACCTTTATAATCTCTCTTACCTGTTTGATAACTTAAACTGTCTTTTCTCCCTTTTATACTATAAAACAGCTTAATCATTCAGTATCCTTCTCTCATAAAAAAGTGGTGTGATGTGTCTATTTGGCAATCATATATTTATAACATCTGCCTTAATTATATTAGATTAGGGTCTGAAACAGAAGAGCTTGATGTGGTGAAAAACCCATAGGATCAGCAATTGAAACACCTGAATTGTTGCCCCAACTCTACCATTAGAAATGCTATGATGCTGAGAAAGCTATCAGTCTTCAGGGTATTCTATACTAAGTAGGAGAGTACTGGTCTTTTGATATCTAAGTTTGCTAGAAGCTCTAAAACTATATGAGGCTAATATCTGCTCTCTATCTCAATTATCTCCAAAATGTGAGATGGGTTATACTTTCTCAACTTTTGCCACTTACTATCAAAATTCACATAAAGAAAAGTGTTGCCCGTGTGAACCTCATTTGCTGATTTTTAGATTGAAGTTAAAAATCTGTTTATTGATTTAGTGCACCAGCCAATTTGAACACTAGAATCAGCTTCTTGGAAAATATTGCCAAGAAAAGCTGAAAACCAAGTATATCCGGCTAATCTGTGTTACAAAGTATTAGAAATGTAGTTGTAAGGAAAATGTTTTGTGGATTGTGCTATCCATCTTTTCTATTTTGCTGATGTCACACTGAGGTGTCAATTAAAGATGATATGTGCAAATCATTTAAAGCCCTAAAGAGAAAAAGGAAAATGTTACCAAATATAAGGTTATGCCCAGGCAATTAAGGAAGCAATAACTGGAAATTATAAATGGCAGGCAAACCAAGCCTATAAGAAATAATTCGGGCTTCAAATCTTAGAGACTCTTTTTTAAGTGGGCTGCTTGGATCCCAGCCTTCATGCAGAACATGTCATTAATTGAACAGTGTCTTTTAGAAACACAAGCATCAGATTCTTGGTGGGTGTCCTGCTATATTGTTTGGTATTGATAGAACTTGTTAGTCTAGAAGTGTCATTTTCAAAATGTCTTATTATAGAAAAAATATGAAATGTTTACTTATTTCAAGAATCAAGCATAGTATACAGGATATGTCAAAAATATAAATGTATACTTTAAATAAATAATCATGCACTCATATGTAACACTAACTTTCTGAGCTGTATTAGTGATGCTGAAACACAGTACATGTACATATGTTTAAAGGAATAATATCAGAATATAAGTTCATGTTGTTTCAAAGCAAAACTTTGCCTAACTTCACACTATAAGAACCTCACTTTCCTCACGTTATAAGAACCTCAAATATGTTAATATTGGTTTATTAGTTTGCTGCCTCCAGATATCTTACATATGAAAAAGAGACATGGGTGAAAAATATCGGGTACACTATTTTCAGAGAGCCAGAGGAAATCAGAATCTAGGTGATTACTCAACCTCTACTGTGTTTTACATTGTCATCAGTCTCAGAATGTAGCCTTTGTCAGAGTAAAACCAGATGGTCCAGACAATATCATGAGTTAGTTTGATTTTCTTGCTACACTTGTCATTTCTGCCATAACAGTGTGATGTCTGAAGGGGTTTAGCATGTTTAGAGTAGCTTAGAGGTTGGTATTGCCTGTTGGTATAGTGGTGTGATGGTAGTGGTGAACTGTAAACTTTGAAAGGAGAAGCAATTTGCCTTTATTGCAGTTTCACAGGCAAGTCAGAACGTAAAGACCGTATCACCTAAAGAGACAAGAGAACAGAATAGTGGATATATCGAAAGCTGTACCATTTGGGAACTGGGAGATTTAAGTGTGCCATACATATCTCTATCTGCCCGGAATATGTCCCCTTTCATTCCCACAGGTCATCCTTCTGTTCCCAGTTTTCACGTCACTTTTGATAACTCTTCTGATTCACTGTCTAGGCTAACTGTTCCCTCTATGGAATCTCACTGCACCCTGTTTTTCCCTGCCATATTGCTTATAACACTCTTTTATTGTATATCTATTTTTCTATTTCCTTACTAAACTCAAGTTTCCAAGATGGCATGGATTTGATCCATGTATCTTTTTCTCTTGTTAAAACGCCTGGTTTATTGTAGGTATGGTGCAAATGTTAGTCACTGCTTCCCTTTTCCAACTCTAAATGAATAGCCAAAATCACACGTTTGTTAGCACGCGTGGAATGTCATCAGTTGGTCTGCCATAAATAGTTAGGGTTGAGATACTGGGAAATGGAAAGGAATACTATGAATATAACATGATTTTAAATTCCAAGTTTGGACCTAGAAAAACACAGGCGATAATGAAAATAATATTTTATATTTGTGTACATTTTGCAGTTTGTGAGCACATATATAAATGGTGAGGCACTCAGATATGCACATATCCTTGCTCAGGGACCATTTTGGGCAGTGGTGGATGAGAGGGCTTTGAAAGTCTTGAAAGCCTTCAGTGGGATTAAGGACCTCTGAAGGGTCTTGTTCAAGCCTTAGGTATATAAAAAAGCAGTGATGTGGAGTTGAGATCAGGAGAAATGGGATCAATCCTGGTTCTGCTGTTTCCTACTTGTGTGATTTTGGACATGTCCTGACTGCAGTCCATAGTTGGGTCTAGTTGGTTCAGAGAACTCCCTTCAACAACAGCTTAGATGTTTATTGAAACTCAACGATTTATAGACACAAAGGACTAGTTGAGATGAATCAAATTTACACATAAGATGAAAATCTTATAGTATTGTACATATTATAAGATTTTAAATTATGTACAATATTATAAGATTTTAAATTAAGTATAAAAAATGTTTACAGCAGCAAAATGAAATGATAAGGTTTGATTGTGGTATTAATTTATTTTTGAGTAGAAGTTTGAAAAAATAATTGGTTATAAAGTTTACAGAGGATCATTAGAGAAGGGAATAATTAATCTAAAATAATGCATATCTAACATTGCATTTTAGAATTTGTAAAATAGCATAAAAATGTTGGAAGTACAGTTCACCCTTGAATAATGTGGAAGGTAGGGGTGCTAAGCCCATTACCATGCTCACAGCAAAAAATCTTCTTATAACTTTTGATTCCGCCAAAACTTAACTACTAATATCCTACTGTTGACCAGAAGCCTTACCAATAACATAACTAGCTGATTAACACATATTTTGTTTTATATATAATATATACTGTATTCTAACAGTAGAATAAGCTACGGAAAAAGAAAATGTTATTTAAAAAATCATGAGGAAGAGAAAATATATTTTGAATTCATTAAGAGGAAGTGGATTACTATAAAGATTTTTAACTTTATCATCTTCACATTGAATAGACTGAGGAAGAGGAGGAAGAGGAGGGATTAGTCTTGTCTCAGGTGTGGCAGAGCTGAAAGAGGTGGAGAAGATGAAAGGGGAGGCAGGAAAGGCAAACACATTTGGTGTAATTTTAACAGAAATGTGTTGTAATTGCTGTCTGACTTTTTGCTTTTTCATTTCTCTAAAAATGTTTCTATATGGTACCAATCCTTGTTTTACCATTTGTTTTAGTTTCAATGCCTGTATCATAGAAGAGACCATGATGGAAAAGAAGTCAAAAGCAGTCTTGAATAACAGGAATCCTTCTGACAGACTGTCTAATGTCAGTTTGTTTTCTGGCACTGCTTCTTATACACCTTCTTTCTCATCGTCTGGCACTGGTTCAAATACATTCATCTTCATCAGTACCTCTTCTGTTAATTCCTATGGTGTGATGATGTCTTTAGTTCTTGAATTTCTACAGGATCCATATCCTAAAGCCCTTTACCTCCCACCCTTTTTTGCCACGTTCATAATCTCTTCATGATTCCCTTGATTGGCTCTGTCATAATCCTGTAAAGTCATGCACAACATCTAGACACAGTTTCTCCAGTAGGAATTTATTGTTTTGGGCTTGATGGCATTCACAGTTTTTTCAGTAACAACGATGGTATCTTCAATGGTATAATCTCTATCAAGGTTTTCTTTCATAGCACTGACAATCCTTTTTATAGAGTACCATGTGCAATGAGCTTTAGAGATCCTTATGATCATCTAAACAAGGGCCTGAATTAGAGACGTTGTGTTTGGAGGTATGACCACTTCAAAACATGTTTGGTGTTGAATTCATTTGTTCTGGGTGGCCAGGGGCATTGTCCAATATCAAAAGAACTTTAAAGGCCAGTCCCTTACTGACAAGGTACTTCGTGACTTCAGAGACAAAGCATCAATGGAACCAATCCAGAAAAAGGTTCTCATTGTCCAGATCTACTTGTTGTACAACCACAAGACTGGCAGCTTGTGTTTATCTTTGCCCTTCAAGGCTTAGAGCTTAGCAGATTTATAGATAAGGGCAGTCCTGATTACAAACCCAACTGCATCTTCACAAAACAGTAGAGTTAGCCTATCCCTTCCTGCCTTAAATCCTGGTGCTAGCTTCTCTTCCTTAATAATAAATGTGTCTTTTGTGTCTTTTTTTTTTTTCCAGAATAGGGCACTTTCATCTGCATTAAAAACTTATTCAGGCAGACATCCTTTCTCCTCCATGTTTTTCTAAATCAGGAAACTCATCCTCTGCCTCTTGGTCAACAGAGGCTGCTTCTCCTTTCATCTTGACTTTTTAAAGCCAAACTTCCTTCTAAAATTATCAAACCATCCTTTGCTGGCATTAAATTCTCTAGCTTTAGATCTTTTGCCTTCTTTATGCTTTAAGTTGTTATACAATGAGTTCATTTTTTCTTAAATCATATTAGAGTTTATGGGAATGCCTCCCTTATAGCAATCCCATGCTTCCCACCCCAAAAAAGCTGCATTTTCAATAATAAAAGGGTACTTTGTAAAAAGTGCAAGGTTTTGTGCCTGCTAGCATAGCTACAGTGACAACTTTATGAATGTTCTTGTTTTACAATGGTCCTTATGCTGGATTCATTTATCTTGAAATGGCAGGCAACCACAACTGCAGACCTCAATCTGTGGTACATATCAAGCAACTCAACTTTTTGTTGCAAGGTCATGACTTTTCTCTGCTTTTTTGGGAGTACTTCCATCATCACTAGTGGCACTTCATATAGGTCCCATGGTGTTATTCAAGATATATGGCATTGCACTAAACATAATGAAAAATACACAATAGCCAAGAGAGATCTTTTGTTTGTTTGTTTGTTTGTTTTTGAGACAGGATCTCGCTCTGTCACACAGACTAGAGTGCAGTGACATGATCGTGGCTCACTGCAGCCTTGAACTCTTGGGCTCAAGTAATCCTCCTACAACAGCCTCACAAGTAGTTGGGACTACAGTCATGAGCCATCAGGCCTGGCTAATTTTGCTTATTTTTGGCAGAGACTGAGTCTCTCTATGTTGCCCAGGCTGGTCTAGAACTCCTGGACTCAAGTGGTTCTCCCACCTCAGCCTCCCAAAGGGCTGGGATTACAGGCATAAGCCACCATGCTTGGCTGAGAGATCACATTTTGCTGTGATAAGTAACTTACTGAAGAGACAAACTGCTCATGTGGAGATCATTTGCACCACATGGTGTTTTAAGCAGATACCCGCAACACTTGAACTCACTGCAATAGCAACCAAATGTGGCTGTGAAATTATTACAGCAGTATAGTGTGTTCTATGGTTAATTTTATAAAGCTATGATTTAATATTGCATCTTTACTTTGTTTACATTTCTCTTGATGGGGATTGGCACCTGTATAGTACATAGATGTGTGCATAAGTTTTGGTAAATTTTAAACTATTAGAATAGATTTGTGTATAATTTATGGTAGTAAATTATAAAATGGACTAGTGTTTACATGTATTTTATGCAGTCATACATACCTTAATTTTTCTTTTTTAAAATACTTCTAGGTTACATGATGTGCAAGTTTTTCAAATTGTCACAAAGCTTCAAACAATTTCCAATATATTTATTGAAAAAAATACATTTATAAGTGGACCTGCATAGTTCAAACCTGTATTGTTCATGAATCAAAACTTATTCAATTGATTTATTGCCTTTTGGCAAACTTGCCAAGATATATTGCTATTGCGGCCTTTTGGCTAGGGTCTGGAATGGTAGGTTTGCGATTTTATTGTTAACATTCAATGTTATAAATCAGTTTGAACCTGAGATATACTGAGAGATTCTTCTTCAGGTATAATGTTAAATGTACACTAATCAATTTTCGAAATTCTTCAAAATTCCTTCTGAAAGAAATCTTTTAACTTTTTTTAAAAAGAATTTTTTTTCCCACAAAACTTCTGCCGACCACTGTAACCAGGTATAACCAGGTATGACCATCCAACGTCTATTGGGAGAAGTTAGAATTGTCCCTGGCCAATAGTACTGTTTAACCCATTTATCTCTAGTGTTCCATTATTAGAACATTAAGCTTGTGGGAGTTATTTATATCCTACTGCTCAAGGTCATCGCCAAGGTCTGATTTTTCACACAAAAAATTCGCGACCTGTGGCATAAATGGGTTAAGTTTGCTTGAATAAATGTCAGAGTTCCATCTGGAAATATTATACACAACCAAAAAGAGGTATAGGCTTGTTGTTTGTTTTGCTTTTAACCCCACCATGTGTATGAAGGTGGCTCAGATGCTTGAGTATGTTTCAGTCACCTGTATAGTCTTGAAAGTATTGAGTGGGATTAAGGAACTCTGAAGGGTCTTGTTTAATCCTTAGGTACGTGAAAAGGCAGTGGTGCAGAGCTGGAATCAGGAGAACTATAATCAGTCTTGGTTTTGCATTTTCCTACTTATGTGTCTTTGGAAAATCACTTACATTTCTTAGCTTCTGTTTTTTCCTTTGCAAAATGATTATAAAATAGTTGCTCTATAAAGATCAAGTGCCACATCTATTAAATGCTTTTGGCTGTTGCAAGTGGAATACACACTTACGGCTAATTATTGTCATTGCAATGAAAAAGTAAAAAAAAAAAAAAACTGGCATAGGAACAAAGAAAGAAAAAAAACAAAGGAAGTGAGAAACAATGAGAGCAGGAAAAACGATAGATGTTTAACTTGAGAAACGGTAGAATGAAATGTCAAAATTTTCAATGTGAGGGCTGGTTCATCTCTTGGCTTGCCTTAAATCCTTGGTTGCCTGGACAGTGACCACTGGAGTCTGTCAGATTGAAATGTGGGAAATAAATTTCTTAGAGATTTGCAGGCTCCTGAAATCATTAGCTGAAACTTTGAGTTACAGCAGCCCCAGAAATGTGGCTTAAAAACGGGGAAAAACAACAGTGACCAAAAATAAAAATAAGACCAGGTGTACCACTGTTGGATATATCCAAATTCCCTCTTTTGTCACAATTCAAAATACAAAATTTTTTTAGTCAGATCTAGTAGAAAAACCTTGGTCAAATTATACAATCTTATTAAGTATCAATTTTCTCAACTTTTAAGTGAATCTAGTATCCACACTTACAGAACTGATGGAGAATTAAACAATATACCTAGCTTCTAGCGTGATTCCACCGTAGCAAATATTCTCAATTTTGTGTTTTCCCTGTCACAAAGACCCATTACTTACTAGTCTTGTCATCTACCAGGGGAAAATAAAAGACCTACTCCTATTCTCATGGTTTCTCTCTCCAGCCTTTTTCTATCATCTTTCTTCTATTTTTTTTATTCTTAAAGAATCCTGCATATCCTTCTATCCCTCTCTTCTTAATGAGTCTTCTGTTAATACATCTTCCATATATCTCAACTCCTGAAACTTAAACTCTGTATTTACTAGTGAAAGAGAGAAGGATGTTTAACCTTAGTCAATGAAGTTTACAACCTAGTATTTGCAAAATATCGTTTCCCCATAAATTATTTTTTTCTTTTTCTTTTTCTTTTCTTTCTTTCTTTTTTCTTTCTTTTTTTTTTTTTTTTTTTTTTTTGAGATAGAGTCTCTCTCTGTAGCCCAGGCTGGAGTGCAGTTGCATGATCTCGGCTCACTGCAACCTCTGCCTCCCGGGTCCTCGTTCAAGCAATTCTCTTCCCTCAGCCTCCCAAGTAGCTGGGATTACAGGAACACGCCAGCATGCTCAGCTAATTTTTGTATTTTTAGTAGAGATGGGGTTTCACCATGTTGTCCAGCCTGGTCTTGAGCTCCTGACCTCGTGATATCTGCCCACCTCAGCCTCCCAAAGTTCTGGGATTACAGGTGTGAGCCACTGGGACTTTCCCAGAATATTTTAAACTCCAACTTAAAGATGGATTAGAAAACCTCCTATGCAACAATACCTTCTCAGGCACAAAATCCAAGCTTTCATTTGTTATTAAATTGTTGACTGAAAGTTCAATGTCTGCCTCTTTTTTCAAAATTCTTTCAGGCTACAGACTATTTTAGTGGAAGAATGTTCTCAGATAAAGAGTGCCCCAAAACAAACAAAAAAAGAATGTCTAGCTTCTTCCCCAGTAGAATATTTACTCTTTTCCACCAAAAGTTTGCAAAGTGAAAAATCAGTTGTATTAAAATTGATCTTTAGTGTTCATCTGTCGAGAATTTTAATATTTTTTAGACCTGTATGCTGAAGACAGAGTTACAGAATAACAATAACCTGTAAACATATACATAATGTTGGAAGACTATGACATGGACAAAGAAATGATGATCTATACCTATTAGGAAGAAATACCAGGGTGGATGGATTGATTTCTTAATATAGCACTCTGGAACTTGTAATTTAAAATAGGATGATGGATCATTGATTTATCTAATGTGACTTTCATCACTAGAAAATGTTCAGCACTCTTGCTGCAGGGGAAAAAAAAGTCATATTGTTTACATCTCCCTACCACACTCCATGCCCAGGAATTATTAAGTTGCATTTTTTATGATGCTTTATGGAACCAAGATACTCCATTCAACTATTTCTCCCCAGGCTTTTTGTTCATGTATTTCTTTATCCCCTTAATCAACAACATACTTGTTCATTAAATAATTATGTGTTATGGTCTTTGCATGGCAGGTTAATTCAATAATTATGTGTTGGGGTCTTTGCATAGCACGTGATCTAATAGTAGTCCTGTCCCTAGACCCAGAAAGAAGGGACCCCTGCTCCTAGTACATTAAGAGGCAAGGTGTCCATGGGGCAAAGAAAATGTGTCTTCCCCTCCTAGACCACGATATGGGTACCCAGAAGCCTAAATCCCTGTTCAAACAGTTCTGAGCCTACTTCCAGGGCCTGAATAGTTGGCTTTGACTTTCTGAGATCTGACAGGGCAGCAGCAGTCGGCCTATCTTTAGGCCTGAGAATTGGCCAAGTCCTAGCTATTTGTAAAGGGTAGGTGCCATGGAAAAGCTTGGACATGCATGCTGGGCTGTCCACAGCCCCACATGCAGGCAGAATGATGAGGGATGGAGACCAAAAGGGAAAGAAAAGAGATGCAAGAGACAGGCCAGAAACCACCATTTCTAACCCTAGTTCCTGTCAATAGTAGGAATAGGCCTGGAATAAGATGCAAGACAAAGGTGGACTGAATATACTTTGCTGTATTAACAGATTATAACGTGTGAGGAATCTCTTTCCTTTTCATATCTTAACATTATTGAAAGGATGCTCTAAAAATGAGCCTAAGATGGCCTCTGTGTTGGCCTTATGTTGTTTATTTCTTCAAAGCAGTCTGAGACACTGAGACCTGCCATAGTCAAACTCAATTTTCTACACATCCAAAAGTTTTAAATATAGCCAAACATACAGATTTTTAGGCATTTATAATCTTCCTGTTTTGTATACCTCTGGAAACTATGCCCAACATCTGCTAGCTATAGATAAAACTCTGATACTATTAAAACAATAACAGCAACAATAAAGGCCACTGATACGGTTTGGCTGTGTCCCCAACCAAATCTCAACTTGAATTGTAGTTCCCAAAATCCCCACATGTTATGGGAGGGACCTGGTGGGAGGTAATTGAATCATTGGGGCAGTTACCCCCTGCTGTTCTCGTGATAGTGAGTTCTCATAAGATCTGATGATTTTATAGGGGGCTGTTCCCCCTTTGCTTGGCACTTCTCCTTCCTGCTGCCCTGTGAAGAAAGTGCCTTTCTTCCCCTCTGCCTTACGCCATGATTGTAAGTTTCTTGAGGTCTTCCCAGCCGTGCGGAACTGTGAGTCCATTAAACTTCTTTTCTCTATAAATTACCCAGTCTCAGCTATTTCTTCGTAGCAGTGTGAGGACAGACTAATACAGTCACCAAGCTGCTGCTGCCTTTCAGAGCTTTCTGACCCAGAGTGTTCCCCACTATGCTGCTGAGTGACATTACCTACACAGGTAACTCCCCTCTCCAATCCCCTTTTTCTTGGCAGTTCTCTTGCCCTCCTCCCTTCTGCATGGAGGCCCCATGCTGTGAGGGACATCCTCTACATTCATTCAAACTTATCAAAGCAAATAAACCTATCACCAAATAAAGTTTTTGTGTGCTCCTGCCACCACTTGGTCCTGTCTTTTTCCTTAACTAGCCCCTAAATTCTCAACCTCATTCTTTACACGGGAAAAAAAACCAAACACACTATATTTTTAGGTATAGAAAAGCATTTGGAAGACTAGGACCTGTGAGCCAAACCTGTCTACCTGCCTTTTTGATCCAACCTGGAAGACCCAATAATGGTTTTTACATTTTTAAATGGGTGAAAAATCAGAAGACTGTTTTGTGACGTACAAAAATTACATGCAATTCAATTTCAATGTTTGTAAACAAAGTTTTGCTGAACCATAGCCAGGCTCATGCATTTACATGTTGTCTGTGGCTGCTTGACACTGCATTGACAGAGTCCAGTAGCTGCAAGGAGGACCACATAGCCTGTAAAGCCTAAAGTGTTTATTACCATGCCATTTACACAAAAAAGTTTCACCTAACTCATGAAATAAAACAGTGGTTTGTAGGCCACTATTTTCTCATCTGACCTGTTTAAATTCTGTAGTGAAAAAAAAAAGAAGAAATATCATGTATACCTTGGTGAATATTTTTCTTAAGGAATACAAAGTACCAGGCCAGGCATGGTGACTCATGCCAAGAAATTAATCCTAGAAATTTAAGAGGCCATGAAAGAATGATCACTTGAGCCTAGGAGTTAGAGACCAGCCTGGACAACATGGCAAGACTCTGTCTCTACAAAAAATAAAACATTTAGCCAGGCATGATGGTGCACACTTGTGGTCCCAGCTACTTGAGAAACTGAAGCAGGTGGACCACTTGAGCCTGGGAGGTTGAGGCTGCAGTGAGCTGTGATTGCACCACTGCACTCTGGCAGGTGTGACAGAGCAAGACCCTGTCTCCAAATAGAATAGAATAGAATAGAATAGAATAGAATAGAATAGAATAGAATAGAATAGAATAGAATAGAATAGAATAGAATAGAATAGAATAGAAAAGTATCATGCAGAATATTTGAGGGAAAAATGGTGTGCACAGTCTTCAACTGATTAAAATCTATGAATTCTACGAGAGGAATCCGTTATGTCTGCAAATCTTAGAGAAAGATGTGATATTCTTAACTCACCAAGGCAATTGCCAGAAAAGTGGCTGAACCTCTATTTGAATTTTGTAAAATAGGATTTTGTTTGAGGAGAATTTAAAACTAAGTTCCAAAAGAGAAATATAAATAGTAGCTGGCTGGATAAATAAGGTATTATTAAAACTGTCTAATTTTCCCTGGGAAAATTTAAGAAAATAGGTCTAATTCTATAGAGGATGTTTGTAAATCAACAGTTTAACTCCTATTTTGGCTTAACATACATTTATCTTAACATCCATATTTTAGATCATATTTTAAAAAATGACTTTCAATCTGTTTAAAACCTCTGTGTACAAAAGTATGAATATTTGACTGGAGATTTAGTAGACAGAATAGGAACTTGCATATAAAACCTTATTAGACTCATTTAAAAATCAAATATAAATAACCTTGCCTGAAGCAAATTATACAACTACTTTAAAGCAGAGGTGCCACAATCTCTTTGAACTTTTGGTATTCCTATGAGAAGCTTTGTTTTGAGTCACCGTATGGGAGACTAGAGGAAGCTGTTTTTAGATACCTCAGAGTAAGATAGCACTGTCTTCATTGTCTGGAAAGATTCATATGGTTCACTTATATGGTTTATCCTTTCAATTATTTATCTTGTTAATAAGCCTTGAGGGAGCTCCTAAGTCTGCCAAGAACCGGATAGGAGCTGAGAATATAGGGAAATGGAAGATTACTATGGTCCTTGAGGATTCAGCAACTTTTCTAAAATGTTTTTGTGTTTTTTTCATCTTTGCTATAGCAGATATCAGTGTTCCTAGAATATGATTATTCCATCAAAAGGATTTTCTCTTCCATTTTACTCTGGGAAAAAAAAGTTGGCAGTGGGTTTGTAACACATTCTGCTCTTCTCTGGGCACTTGAGCTCTTACAGACCTCTACTAGACATCTTTGTGAAATGTCATTGGCAGTTACTGACAAGAAGATAACCAGGGGAGTTCTTATTTAAATATGTTTTTTTCCAAAATATACTTGTTGTGATTAGGGTTTTTATTATGAATAAATAGAAATGTGTAATATTTAAAATGCAACTGGCTGGAGAGTAGAAGTTGGTAATATACATTATCTACATAACAAATGGAGTGTAAAAATTAATATGCTTTAGACTTAAAGTGTGTCCTCTGAGATGACAATTGAACACATACTTTGTAAACTCTTCTTTGTTACTCCTAAACCAAAATATGTTCCAGTAGGAAAAAGGCCCAGGCATGACCCACTTTTGTTTTATTTAATTAATCAATTGTTGTTTTTCCTACTTGATGTCTACCAGTTCTCTCTATATTTGGAATAATTATCCTTTTTTAGGTATAAGTGTTGCAAACATCTTCTCCCAATCTGTCCCTTTAAGCATAACTTTAATGTATTTTGATCAACAAAGGTTCTTATCTATAATCAAGTTAGTCAAATTAATGCACCTTTTATTTTATGTTTAGTATTTTCTTTGTAATCCTATAATCATATATTTTATTCTAAGAGCTTTAAAGTTTTATTTTCTTCTCCATTGACTTTTTATTTTTGAAATATTTATGTCTATAAAAATATCTCAGAAAGCATTATGGGGACCATCCATATACTCTTGACTTACTTCTAAAATTTATACCAAAGAAGAAACCCCAAAAACACTTTACTTACAAGTAAGTTTTGTCATAACACTTGGTGTGAAACAACTACAAAAATATTTCTTGTCTTCCATTCACGGACTTTTTTAAAGATTCCAGACTTTCTTCTGTCATGTACCACAAGCCAAGTGCCTCTGATTAAATTTTCTGTTAGATCCTATCCAGAGGCAGGTGTTGTTTCATCATTGGGAATACTCAGCTTTATCATTTGGTGAAGTTGGTGTCTGTTCAGTCTCTACACTGTAATTGTATCTTCCACACTTAAGAAATTAATAATAAATTTGAAGTAATTATTTTAATTAATAAATAAACTTGAAGTAATAATTTTAAACTGTATAAATCTTGTGACCAACATTTCATCAAATGGTTTAGACATTCATCAAAGATACTTACCTAAACCAACAATTACACTGGTTTCAACAAGATGATGCTATCTCATTCTATTATTTCTTTGATATTTATTAATTGGCAATTTTCTTGAAGGAAGAGTTTTCCCTTCCTCTTTCTCTCCCCACTTTGTGTAACATCACAGCAAACTCATTTATTTTTAAAAAATTAGTATTGCATAATCCATTAGAACCATCATCCCTTTTGTTAGCCAAAATTGTTCCAAATTTGGCTAGTGGCAGACCTTTGAAATTGGCTTCAGTGTCCTTTTGACATGATACTATTAGTCTTGCTTTTTTGGTCACACACCAAGAAAAGGTATATTAGGCTCACTTTGCATTTCTCTTGCCTCAGATTTGGAACAAAACATTTGTTTAACAAACCTTACTAAAAAGTGGCATTTAGAACAAATATATTGGATAGGTATATCCCTACTTCTAAGCCCTTTAGGTGGGAAGAGCAGGAATTTTGAAAAATATATTATTTGGGGTGAATTTTTTTAAGAAGGCGTCCAATAATCTCTGCCCATTGATATTTATACCTTTGTTTAATCCTTTCCTCTTGAGTATGAGCTTGATTTAGTAACTCACTTCTAGGAAATAGAGCATGGCAAAGGTGATGCTATACTACTTCTAAGAGAGCAGGTTGTGGAAAGGCCACGGCTTCTGTCTTGGGTGCTCTTTCTTGCTCTCTTACCCTGCTCACATTGAGCATATTGTAGTTTTTTGATCCTCATCCTCCTCCTACCCTTCATCCTCAAGTAGGCCTTGGTATCTGTTACTTTCTTGTGTTCATATGCAAACATAGGACCTCATAGTGTTCATACGCACTTGATGTTTAGTTCCCACATGTAAGTGAGAACATGCAGTATTTGGTTTTCTGTTCTTGCATTAGTTTGCAGAGGATAATGGCCTCTAGCTCCATACACATTGATGCAAAGGACATGATTTCATTCTTTTTATGGCTGCATAATAGACCATGGTGTATATGTACCACATTTTGATTGGCATTTGGTTGATGGGCATTTGGGTTGATTCCATATATTTGCTATTGTGAATATTGCCACAATGAACATATGCATGCATACATCTTTATGGTAGAATAATTTATATTCCTTTGGGATTGCTGGGTCAAATGGTAATTTTATTTTAAATTCTTGAAGAAAGCGTTAAACTACTTTCCACAATGGTTGAACTAATTTACACTCCCACCAACAGTATATAAGCATTCCCTTTTCTCCACAACCACACTAGCATTTGATGTTTTTTGACTTTTTAGTAATAGCCATTCTGACCGGTGTGACATAATATCGCATTGTGGTTTTGATTTGCATTTCTCTGATGATTTGTGATATTAAGCATTTTTATATGCTTGTTGGCCATGCGTTTGTCTTCTTTTGAAAAGTGTCTGTTATTGTTCTTTGCCTAATTTTTAATGAGATGGTTTGTTTTTGCTTATAAATTTGTTTAGTTTTTTTAATAGATTCTGGATATTAAATCTTATAGATTCTGGATATTAGACCTCATCAGATGCATAATTTGTTCTCTCATTCTATAGGTTGACAGTCTACTCTGTTGATAATTCCTTTTTCCATGCAGAAGCTCTTTCATTTAGTTAGGTCCTACTTACCAATTTTTGGTTTTGTTGCAATTGCTTTTGGTCACTTTGTCATGAAATCTTTGCCTGTTCCTATGTCCAAAATGGTATTTCCTAGGTTATTTTCTAGAATTTTATAGTTTTCAGTTTTATATTTAAGTCTTTAATCCACCTTGAGTTGATTTTTGTATATAGCGAAAGGAAGGGGTCTAGTTTCAATCTTTTGTATATGGCTAGCCAGTTATTCCAGCACCATTTATTGAATAGAGAGTGCTTTTCCTATTGCTTATTTTTGTTGACTTAATAAATGATTAGATGCCTGTAGGTATATGACATTATTTCTGGGTTCTCTATTCTGTTCCATTGGTTTATATGTCTGTTTTTGTACCAGTACCATGCTGTTTTGGTTGTTGTGGCCCTATAGTATGGTTTGAAATCAGGTAATGTGATGCTTCTAGTTTTGTTCCTTTTGCTTAGAATTGCTTTGGCTATTTGAGCTCTTTTATTGTTCCTTATGAATTTTAAATAGTTTTTTTCTAATTCTGTGAAGAATGTCATTGGTAGTTTGGTAGGAATAGTATTGAATCTGTAAATTGCTTTGAGTAGTAGGCAAATTTAACAATATTGATTCTTCATACCAATGAGCATGGAATGTTTTTCCATTTGTTTGTGTCATCTCTGATTCCTTTGGTCAGTGTTTCATAATTCTCCTTCCAGAGATCTTTTAGCTCTCCACTTAGCTGTATTTTTTATTTGTGTATATTGAACCACAGAAATTGGACTAATTCCACAAACATTTTTAAGAGTCACGAAAATTGGTAAAAAATTAGATAATTGAAAAAACACTCAAGAATATATACATACACATATATTTTTTTTCAATTGCACATGGTATGTACTGAGCCACAGTAATAAGGAAAATAATGTTAAAACTTCCTTTTTTAAAAATGTCTGTCTCATTGATCAAATTTCAGCAAGTTTACAATAATTGAAATTATACAGAATGTGTTGTCTAATGACAACCCAATTAAGTTGAAACTGATACCATAACCCATCAAAGAAACCCCAAATACTTAGAAATTATTATAACACCATTTTAAGTAGGACAAGAAGAAATCACAATGAAATTAGACAATATTTTCTGTGGAATGATAAGACTATGAAACAAAACAAAATTTGTGGGATACAGCTAAAACTGTTCTTAGAAAGATATTTGTAACTTTAAATACTTACATTAAAACAGAAGAAAAAATGAATATAAGTGACCTGAGATTTCATGTCAAAAAGCTAGCTAAAAATAAAGTAAACCAACTGTAAGTAGAAGAAAGAAAAAATTCAGATTAGAAAAAATATCAGTAAAAAAGTGAATGGAGTCAAATAATGGAGAAAATTCACAAAGCCAAAAAGTGGTTTTTTAAAAAGATGTTTTTAGAATGGATAAACCTTTGCTAAACAGACCAAGATAAGAAAGAGAATACAGTTTATGAATATTAGGAAAGAAAGAAGGTTAATAACTACTCATACTGCAAACATTAAAATGTTAATAAGAGAATATCATAGACAATTTTATATCTGCGTATCTGAGAATTTAGAGCAAAGGAAATTCCTTCAAAGACACAAACTACAAAACTTTAGAAGAAATAGATAACCTGAATTGCCCTATAGCTATTAAATGTGTTTGATTAATAATTAAAAATTTCCTGAATTAAAGAGAATTCTAGAGCTGGTGAATTTTACTAGATATTTAAAAGAGAAATAACAGAAATACTATGCAAAGTATTTTTGAAAACAGATGAGGAGAAAACATTTCCCTACTCAATTTGTGAGGTTAGCATTGCACCAATACTGTTTATGCTAATGCAGTTTATTGTATAAAATTATACTTCAATAAAATTGATACAAAAAGTATAATTAGAATATATATTAATACACACTTTATATAAATATTTATATACTAAAAATTCATCTAGCCCAAGGGGAAAAAAAATGTGGCTCTCAACCATTCCTTGCACCAAAATTCTCCTCTTCTCACATCCAACATCACAACCCCAACAAGGCATCTATCATTATTTCTTGTGAAGTCTAAATTTTTTCATGGAACTTATATAATTGAACCTCCAACATGGTGGATGCTACATTCAGGTGACAGCTTCCTTGAAATGATTTTTAAATTCTGGCTTGGACTCAGAAGTTTCTAAAATTAAAGGATTCTTTCTGGTAAAAATGTTGTACTTTGCGTGCAAATATATCACTTGTTAGTACTTTAAAATATTATCATGTGTACATGTGAGTTATTATTTTAGACTTTTTAGAAATAAAACACAAAAGGTATGTTTTTATTGTCAATGGTTTAGAAAGAGCTCCTTGGATGAGGGCAAGATAGGATGCCCTTCTTCAGAGATTCCAGACAGACATTTAATCACTTACCCCATCAGCACTGGCATCACTTAGGGGCAGAAGCTCAGGTCTCAGTCCTGACCTAATGAATAAAAATCCAATTTTAAGAAAATATCCAGGTAAGTAATGTACAATAATTTTGAAAAGCACAGATTTAGTTCACCAGGATAGAAAGAAAATGACAGAAAGGAGAAAACCTAACTTCTGAGTGTTCCTAGTTGCCAAGGCCTGTTATTTACCTTTCACATTGAGTCTCCTCTCTACTTCAGTTCTTCTTTACAAGATAGCCTATACTCATTCTTGCCAGAAATCTTGCAATACTTTCTTAACTGTTCATGTTTTTCTGTCTTTTCCACCTCTTGGATTTAAAAATCAACCAATTTTAACTTAGCCTGACTAGGAATGGAGAATGTGTAAAGGGGAGTTGTATTTGATTTACTTTTAAAAATTTTAGAGGCTTGGAATGTGTCAATTATTGTTAAGTGAAAAATAAAAATTAATGGATCAAGAAGAGACCTAATATTTCTGAAAGCTATAAATGACATGTATCTGTGATAAACATAAATAGTGTTATTTCAGGGATGAAGTATAGAAATGAAGGAAAATTATAGCAGCTGTAGGAAGGATCAATGAAATCCAAGTTATAAAAATACAAATAATGAGATAGGCCTTTTAGTAAAAAGGAAATCTCAGGAAAAATATATAAAAAAGAAAAGAAAATGTTAATAATATCCAAAGGGGTTTTCAAAGCAATAAATAAGGATTATGTATATACTAATTAATGAGAAGATAATGAAATCCACAAAGACTTTGAAATGACTAAGATATTGACCTGCTTTCTAAAATCATCTTTAACAACAAGCAAAAACAAACAAACAAAAGACAAGGTAGGAAGTTGAAGCTGAAGCAATTGGCATGTAATAAAGATCTTGTTAAACACATGGAAGAGAGGGTCGTTTTAAAAATCCAGCGTTTTGCTTTTCTACCATACAATTTAGAATGTTTAGGAATAAAAACATATACATTGATTTTGTGCCTCAATTTTAAGACAGAATAGGGAGACATAATCTATTCAGTGAGGTTGCTTCCCAATGACGAACGCTGCTTTGTTTATTTTCATAGGTAACTTGAGGCTATAAAAGAGAAAAGCTATGAGCAAACAAGGCTCTGTTTTCTTAAAAGGAGAGCACTAGTCATCTCAACTCTTAGTAAAATACGAAGACAAATCCTAAGATAAATATTGGAAGACATCTAGAGGATAAATGAATTATGAAAAGCAAGCAGTAGGATTTTACAAAGAAAAAAATCATGCCAGGCAAATTTAATTGCTTTTTTTTCCTTGTGGATCAAATTATGAGATTAATAGATGAAAGCAGCAAGAGATGTGGTATATCTTGATTTCAGCAAAGCAAAAGGATAGCATGTCCTGTAAAATTTTACTCAAAGTGTAAGTTTAAATTAGCTTGGATACGAACACTTTCGCATAGACTAAAAATTGGTTGAAGTATCAAATAAAAGGGCTCAAAATAAATGGCAATTATTCTAGAAGGGAGGGGGTATCTAGAGGACCACTACAAGGGCTAGTGGTAGGTCCAGTTCTTTTAAACAGTCTTATTAATGATGGCATTGAGGAAGTAAACAGCATGCTAATTAGATTCACAGACCTTGCTAAGTTGGGAAATATTGCATACATACCCAGGTGGAGAAGCAATAATAAGCCCTGAGGAGGTTTAATATATGGTCAAAACCTCATTTTGATTCATCCAAATTGAAAATTCACTGAGGAAAATATTGCAGGCCACATATGATCTCAAGAGAAAGATATCCCCCAAAAGGGTAGTACGAATTGATACTTATTTAAGAAGCGACCAAATTTCTGAGGCCTCGTCATTTTAGCATAGGTATCACAAACCCCAGCTGGTTTGAAAATGCATTACCTAAATGGCTATGCTTAAAATAATGTTTAGTATGAATACAGAGATTTGTTTTAGGCATCTCATTTCTAGGAAAAGGTTAATGAGAAATAAAGGTGTTTGAGAAAACAATAACAAAGATATTGATAAAGGCTTAGGCATGAAAAGCCCCATTAGGATGGTTTATTTAACATGATATGTCTATTTTGAAATAAGCTTCATTTGTTGATAAAACTTCATTTCTTCCAATTGTCTAATTTCATGTGTAGTAATATCCTTTAAGCAAATATTAAGAGATTTATGACTGAAGTGGATAAACCAAATTATTACTTATAATTGCAAAAAAATAGAAATAATATAAAAATAAATAGCACTGCAACAATAGAATAATTTTGCAACCGTAGGAAATACTTTCAAAGCATTTCTACAACATTGGATGAAAATAAAGACACCAATAAATAGGATGCAAAATTGTACATATAGTATATTCCTGATTTTGTAACAGTATGTAAAAAAACATAAAGGGAGAGTCACCAAAGTTTTTAAAAACTGGTTTCCTCTAGGTAGTTGTCAATAATTACTGGGCATTTTTCGTTTATTTATATATTTCTCTGAAATTTTCAAAGGCTATATTACTTTATTACCATACCTGTTATTTTAATGGGTACATTTTTATAATTAATCATGCAAAAGATACAAATGTAAATGATTGGATGTAGACATGTAAACAAAGAAAAAAAAGGAAGTCAACAAGGATCATGCATTACGTTAGTCAAGGAAGCTAGTCATAGAAACCCCTCTCACGTGGTTATTTTTAAACCAGACTTAAAGGCTAGAATAGAACTACGGATGTCCTAAGAGTCCGTTATGTAAGACCACTTAATGGCATGCAACAACATGCAGACACATACTTTTAGTGTTCTGAATTTACTTACTGGGAACAATAACTTTATAATTTAAAAAAATATGAAAACTGATAGCAGCTTAGACTTGTTACACTGTCCTCTTGAACTACCATTAAAAATTTGAAATTTCCTCCAAATCATGGACCTCATTTTTTTTCCCTAAGTAGACAGCAGTGTTTCCATGCTTGCTACTTAAAATAAATGAGTATTTCTGAAATTAAAGCATTTATGGCCAAATATATCAAAGCATTCTTTCTTAATGTTGCAAGCTATGAAGATTAAAAATAAAAGTAAGAAATTTAAAATTTTCCAGTGTTCCAAACCAAACATAAGCTTAAAGTTTCAGTTAGTTTTCTGTTAATATAGAGAATGCCTTCCTAACCTATTTTATTTTATACAATTTGATTTATCTTTCAAAGGTGAGATATTGTTCATGATTAGTATAAAGGCACTATATTTAAATGTGCAGGATACATTATCTATAGGTAAATTAAAAATTTGAATCTGGAGATCAAAAGTTCTTTGTACTTTATAATCCTTTCTTTATCAAGAAGTACAAAACTATGCTGTGCATTTACTACAGAGTGAGGGATGTTCATCTTGTTTTTAGAAAAAGGCATCTTGATCATTAATTCCTCCAGTTTGTCCACATCTCTTATAAGAATGTCAGCAGGAACTTTACTGTTTCTAGAATAATGGCATAGGAAATAGAAATATTACAACTCCTAATCTGCATGTGGTAATCATTTTGAAATACGGCAGTTAAATACTCACATTGAGCTTTCATTGCAATACTCACTGTATCAAATAATAAGTATATCTGCAGAAGTGTATTCACTTTTCAAAAAAAACCCAACTAGTTCTAGTAAAAATAAAGGAAATAGATGACTTATTTTCTTTTTAAACATATTATTACAAATGGACAACTTATAATTTTGATTTATTTTCTTATATTAGGAGCTATGAAGGATACAAAATAGATTTTATTCTCATATTTAACCTATTTATTAATAGATATAACAGTCTTAGCTCCAAATATCCTGAAGATATTGTTCATGCCTTTTGTAGATTTCTCCAGATTTTTAGTATTTTACTATTATGATCTATGACTCACCTACTTTGGTTTCATTTATTTAACAACTAATAGCATAAAGTCACTTGATCAATTTTTTAAATACAGAGATCAGATTGTTTTAGGAAATTTCCAGTGTTCTCTTGCCATAATGGCTCTCTGAAGGCCACCTGAAATTACTTGCTCATTAGCTTCTTTGATATGTTATTATAGAAACTATCCATTTAGGCCTACAAAGACTTTTTCTTTTAAATTTCTGATTACTCAGTTTATGTACATAGATTCTAAAATAAATTGGTTTCAGCTCTGGCAATGTTTGATGTTTTGATACAAACCATAAATAATTTCATGTCAGAGCACCTTAATTCCATTTTCAAAATTCTACTTATTTACTACAGTGTAAGATTATTGTAATCCTGGAACTCATTTTAATAAAAACAGAAAATGACATTTTTAAATGATTGTTCATCATATAAGAAAAGTAATTTAGAAAAATACAATAGAATTAAATGCTGATCGGCTAAATTCAGCTTCTTTTTCTTAAAAACTAAAACTACAAGTGAATGAAGTAAATAAAATCATTCATATTTTTAGCCACATGATAAATGGAACTATCTAGTAGAATTATGCTTTATACATTAGACTAAAGGTTAGGATGGAGATAAATATCACTTTTAGCTTCCATTAATAATTATCAATGATAATTTTTAAATGTACATGAAAATGCTAATATTAGTATACACACACACTTACATACAGATATTTATGCATTTATTTATTATAAAGAATGACCAATACTTAAATTCCAGATTGATGTCTGATAACTTATTCCAATGGAACACATTGTTTCTTTTCTTAAAGCAGAAAGCTTTTCTTAGACTGCATTTCCAGTTGGATGTTTTATATAGACGTGGTAATGGAATGCATAATGAATAACTTCTATAGTCTGCTATTCCCTAAACTCTTCTCATATTTTTTTGTAGTGAGTAATGTCATACTTTGAACAAATTTTAGCATTTTAATTTAACACCACCTTTTGTTTCTTTAGTGCCAGCTCATTAACAAATTATATAATTTTGACCCACACCACATTTTTCTGAGTTAAACCCTTAATATATACACACCACCAATTATAATTACAATTTTCTTCTTTTACAGCGAAGTTGCTTTAGTAGAATATCCTCTGCAGGGTAAGTAGAAGCAACCCACTACAACTGGCAGACCAACAACTTGTTCTAAAGCCTTGGAATAATATAATTTTGATAATCATCCTCAATATTTTTACTAATGCTTAGTGAGCATTTACTATCATCCAGAAATTGTCATAATTGTTTAAGATGCTTTATCTCATTAGATTCTCACAGTAATATGTGAAGCAATTGCTGTAATTGTCTTCAATTATAAAATTAAAGAGAGGAGTAAATAGGATCAAATAAATGATCATTTGTCATCAATGATTATGGTCACTTGGAGAATATTTTGTAGGCTAAGACTTTAGAAAAACCCATACTATTTACTGCTAGGATATTCTGACTTGTAATCAGATGATCTATACTAGAATTTCTTCAAATAAAGGTACTAAATTAGATGATCATGACATACCCTTCCATAATGAATTATGAGTTTTGGAAGTTTAACAAAGGTGTGTCTCATTTGTATCTTCATTGTACTAAAGCTGTAATCAGAAAAAGGCCAAAGACATCAAGAGTATAAAAGGATTTGTACACACATAATCATTCACTAAGATACAGGCCCAAAAGAAAACAGACTGAAGGAAAAATTAACAATTAAGTAAGCAAATTTATTTCTTTACAATCATAGCAATAATTAAAATTATCTGAAATTTGTGATGAAAGGAAGTTATTTCTCTAATGAAGTAATAATTTCTAGTCATTTAAAAATCCAGTAAAAATTATCTTCCACTATCACGACATTTAAATACTTATACACTGCCATGCACAGTTTTTCCTACATTATAAATGATAACATTTATTGTAACTCTATTTAACTGAATTCATTAAAAATCTATTTAATATGATACAAAATAAAGAATTCTTCAGAAAACTATGATCCCCAAATAATTTGCTTGTAATTATTTAAGGATAGTTGTTAATAATCCATACAAGTTATTTCTGTACTTTTTAAGCAGGACGATGGTTGCTTTAATCTAAATAGTTTTAGATTCAATTTGATTATTGTCTCTGCATACTACAATTACAACTATGAAACTAATATTTAATTGTAAATATATGAAATTGAGGATATTTTACATTTATAAAATACTATAATATACAAATTAAAGTTTTATTAATTTTTTCAAAGTTGTCTATCATAACTGCCACACTTTGCACTGAGCTGGGATCTAATATAGAACCATACTTTGCCATTAATTTTTGTATCTCTTTATTCTTCTTCCATCTGGAACAGTTTATAACATCAACATTTTTGAAAAGTACAGGCAATTTTTTTTAATGTTCCTCAATTTTGATTTTTCCTCATGAGGAGTTCAAATTATCTATTTTCGGCGAGAATGCTCCTTAAGTGACATGATGTCTTTCTTAGCGTATCATATCAAGGGGTACTGATGTCAATTTGCAATGTTCTTTGTCATGTTTACCTTTATCAATTAGAACATAGGCTATGGGAGACGCAGATAAAGAACATAGAAATAAACTGGACCTCAGAATGTTCCTGTGGAGCAAAGCCACTCACTAGCCTGAAACAGTTCCCACATCAGAAGGTCTCTTTATCACTGCAGCCTAGCTTTACTATAACTATGCTAAATGAAAAGTCATGCCAGAGAGAAGCTATACTGGTCGGAGAACCTCTTTTTTTTTTTTCCACTCTGTCACCCAGACTGGAGTGCAGTGGTGCAATCTCGGCTCACTGTAGCTTCTGCTTCCCAGGTTCAAGCAATTCTTGTGCATCAGCCTCCCAAATAGCTCGGATTACAGGCGCGCACCACCATGCCTCGCTATTTTTTTTTTTTTTTTATTTTTAGTAGAGACGCCGTTTCACCATGTTGGTCAGGCCTGTCTCAAACCCCTGACCTCGTGATCCGCCTGCCTCAGCCTCCTAAAGTGCTGGGATTACAGGTGTGAGCCACCGCACCCGGCCCTGAGAACGTCTTAAAAAAAAAAAATCCCAAAACTTTATACCATAACATTTCTCATTTTTAATGGAAAATTCCTAAAGATTTGGTAAATGTACCAGGTTGTGTAACTATAAGCACTGTCTACTTTTGAACATTTTATTACTCCAAAAATACCTCTTGTGCACATTTACACTCATTCCATTTTTCTATCACCATCCACAGACAATTGTTAATCCAGCTTTTGTCTCTCTTTTCTAGGCTTTTAATATAATGGAATCATTAAATATATGGCCTTTTGTATCTGGCTTCATTTAGTTGACATAATATGTTGGGGATTCATCCATATTGTAGCATGCATTTTTAAAAATAGTTTTGAGTGATATTTTATTATATAGATATACCATATTGTGTTTGTTTATTCACCAGTTGAAGACCATTCAGATTTATTTCTACTTTTATGCCTATTATGAATAATGCTGCTCTGAAAATTCAAATACATGTTTTTGTGTGGACATGCATTTTCATCAGTCTTGTGTAGAAACTTAAGAGTTGAATTGTGAGGTTATGTGGTGAATTTGTTTTTAACATTTTAAGAACTACAAACTGTTCCAACTTGCCTACATCGTCTTACATCTCTACCAACAATCTATGAATGTTCCAATTTGTTCACATTCTTATCAGTATTTGTTATTGTCTATCTTTTAAATTTTAGCCATTCTAATGGGTGTAAAGTGATATCTCAGTGTGGTGGTAGTTGCATTTACCTAATGACTAATTCTGTTGAGCACCTTTTCATGTGCTTATGGGCATTCATATATTTCCTTTACTAATATGAGTATTGTTGATGCATTCTGGATGCAAGTGCTTTATCAGCCACATAATTTGCGAACATTTTGTTAGCCTGATTTGCAAACCTTTTTTGTCTCAGTCTGTAGCTTTTCACCTTCTTAATGGTGCCTTTAAAACAAAATAGCTTTTAATTTTGATGAGACTAATTTATTATTATTTTTGGCTTGCTTTGTGTTTAGTTTGCTCTTGTTTTTCTAATGTTTTAAGATAAAAAACACGTTATTGCTTAGAGATTTTCTTTCCTAGTATAGGCATTTAAAGGTATATATTTTTTCAAAACAAAATAAGCTGCTTTAGCATAAGTTTGCAAACGTTTTGTTATGTGTTTCTGTCTTCAGTCAGTTAAAATATTTCTAATTTTCCTTTGTAATTTTGTTTTGACTTGTAGGTCATTTAGAAATGTGTTGTTTAATAATATTCACAAATATCATAATTTTCTTTCTGCCACTGGTTTTTAGTTTACTTTAGTTGTGGTCAGAGAAATTTACTTTGTATTATTTCAATTCTTTTATATTTCTTGTAACTTGTTTTATGATGTAGCCTATTGTTTATCCTGGAGAATATCTCATGTGTTCTTAAGAAATGTGTATTCTATTATTGTTGAATGGAATATTCTATAAATGTCATTAGCTCAACGTGGTTGACAGTATTGAGTCTGCTACATATTTTTTATTGTGAAGCTATTATTGAAAGTGAGGTATTATCCCATTTGACCCAGCAATCTTATTACTGGGTATACACCCAAAGGATTATAAATCATTCTGCTATGTAGACACATGCACATGTATGTTTACTGCAGCACTGTTCACAATAGCAAAGACTTGGAACCAACCCAAATGCCCATCAGTGATAGACTGGATAAAGAAAATGTGGCACATATATGCCATGGAATACTATGCAGCCATAAAAAAGGATGAGTTCATGTCCTTCGCAGGGACATGGATGAAGCTGGGAACCATCATTCTCTGCAAACTAACACAAGAACAGAAAATCAAACACTGCATGTTCTCACTCATAAGTGGGAGTTGAACAATGAAAACACATGGACATAGGGAGGGGAACATCCCATACCGGGGCCTGTCAGCGGGTGAGGGGCTAGGGGAGGAACAGCATTAGGAGAAATACCTAATGTAGGTGACAGATTGATGGGTGCAGCTAACCACCATGGCATATGTATGCCTATGTAGCAAATCTGCACGTTCTGCACATGTATCCCAGAACTTAAAGTATAATAAAAAAATTTTAAAAAGAAAGTGAGGTATTATCTTCAAGTATTATTGTGGAAATTATCTATTTCTTCCCTTAATACTGTCAGTTTGTGCTTTGTATATTTTCAAGGGCTCTGGTACATTTCTGTTTATAGTTATGTCTTCCTAATGAATTGATACTTTCCTTATATAGATACCTCTTTGTTTATAATAACATTTTTGTTTTAAAGTTCCTTTTGTCTGTGGCTGCTGCCTGACAATCTTCCTTTTGATTGATGTGTTTAATAGTGACGTCACTTTTAACTGACAAATTGCACTACTTTCTTCCATTAACAAGAGTAGATTCAACCAAAAGAGATAATCATAGTGAACTTATATTTTCATGTACTTGAATAGTTATTGGAGCCAACTGATTGACAGGGCAAAAATACAAATAAAAATAGCCTATAAAATTCAAGAATATTATGTCGGGAGGCCAAGATGGGCGGATCACTTGATGTCAGGAGTTCAGGACCAGCCTGGCCCACATGGTAAAACCCTGTTTCTACTAAAAATACAATAATTAGCAGGGTGTAGTGGCAGGAGCCTGTAAGCTCAGCTACTCAGGAGGCTGAGGCAGGAGAATCGCTTGAACCTGGGAGGTGGAGGTTGCAGTGAGCTGAGATCACGCCACTGTACTCCACCCTGGGCGACAGAGCAAGACTCTATTAAAAAAAGAAATCAAAAAGATTTGAAATTTTCCATTATTGGCCAGGCGCATTGGCTCATGCCTGTATCCCAGCACTTTGGGAGGTGGAGGCAGACGGATCACGAGGTCAGGAGTTCGAGATCAGCCTGCCAGCATGGCGAAACCCCTTTTCTACCAAAAATACAAAAAATTAGCTGGGCATGGTGGTGTGCACCTGTAGTCCCAGCTACTTGGGAGGCTGAGGCAGGAGAATTGCTTGAACCTGGCAGGCTGAGGTTGCAGTGAATGGAGATCGCGCCGCTGCACTCCAGCCTGGGTGACAGAGCGATCTATTTCAAAAAAAAAAAAAAAAAATCCATTATTTAGTTAATGTAGGCCCCTAGAGGACATTGAAAATAGCAACTAGTAGAAAAATATAAAAGCTGAAAAATCATCCTTAGTCCTTTACTATTAATATTATGATATATCTATTTCCAGTTATTTTATGCCATTCTACTTTTTACTTAGTAGTATTCGCTTTGCAATTCATATAAAATTGTCATTATAAACAATTCTGCCAGAAATTTTTCAATTATATAGTCTTTGTACATATTATTTATTGACATGATATTTTATTATGCATAATATTCCAGCTTGCAACCTGGGATATGTAACTATAACTCTGTAAGTAGAGTTTTCATTTATTCAATGTTTATTTTCCACATAATAAGAAAAATTGGGGCATAAATGTTGTATTTATTTATTTTTTTGTTAGAGACCAGGTCTTGCTGTATTGCCCAGGCTGCTCTTGAACTCCTGGCCTCAAGGAATCCTCCCACCTTGGCCTCCCAAAGTTCTGGGATTACAGGGGTGAGGCACGATATCCAGCCAATGTTTTATATATTTAGAGTCTTTTCTAAAATTCCTTGTAGCAGAATTCATGGTTCTTCATTTTATTTTTCTACAATATATACTACAGTTTGATAGTACTCAAAATTTAGAACGTTAGGAACAAGAAATCAACTTTTCAGCCTATACATAGTAGATTTTATATTTTAAAATATATGCAGGCTACCCTGGGAGGTGTTTCTGTAGATAGGAAGGAGTAAAAACATATGATTCAATAAGTTATCCTGAAATACACAAAACTATTGAGAAATAAAATGTACATTGTGAGTTTTATAATGCATTGTCATTAAAACACAATTACTTTGTCTTTGAAATTCTGTACTAAGTCTCTTTTAGATAAACCTTTTAATAGGACATATGTTTACAAGTTGACATGTGAGTTTTAATACAAGTAAATGATAGTGTGGGTGATTTTTTCCCCTTCTTGGGAAGTCTGTTTAGACTTCCCAATATCCTTTGACGTATGATATTAGAAGAGTGAAAATATTTTTAATATTTGTGAGTGACAATCTTTTGGATATTAATATCCTCTCCATGTAATGCTCATTAGAAGATATACATTATTTCACTGATGATTTCAAATATTATGTTTATGTATTACTCCCTTGTGTTAAAAATAATATATGAAAGAAGAAATAGGAAAAAGAATAAGCAGAATTTTTAAATAAAATGCTGAATCAGACAAAATGTCTCTGGAATATAGCATGCAATGAAAGAAGATTTACAGAAAGATACTTTTTTCCCCCTGTGTAAAATCCAACACTCACACTTACATATGCGATTATTAATGCTGGGTGCCTTATAATAGAAATATTAAAGAGTGATTACTGAGAAAATATTGTGAAGATGAACAGCATGATTGAAAAATAAGTGAACAATGTGTCTACACAGTAAGGAAAAGTAAAATCATATGATTTTAGTTTAATTGGGACATTTTAAAAGGTCAGATGATGAAACAAATAGTTGAATAATTATCCAAGGGGCTCACCAATCACTCATCAAAAGTTGTGCATTTATCACTACGGAAGTCATTTAATAAAAAATCATCATCAAGCTGAGGAAGACTTCTCCCTACTGCACTATCTACTTACATATCTTTCAAAGGTTTAAAGTAAATACTTACACTAGCAATATTTGCTATTATTACTGGGAGAAGCAATTTTCTTTGAAAACTAGTAAACTTGTAGTGCTTATCTGCTATTATCTCTCTTCTTCTTCCACATGACAGTAGTACTCTTTTGCCCTTTTTTAGTTAAGCAGGACCATCTAAGTATGTCAGGGCAATGGGATGTGATAAGGAGTGGTGTGTGTGCTGCAGAACTGGAACATGTATTTTCTGGTTCAAGACTTGCTTTTTCCCGTTGCAGCAATTAGGAAAGCCTAGGTTGAGATGGAAGTGACACCACAGCAAAGCAGCCTGCACCTCTGAGCACACTGAGGACATATGCCTGGAAGAATTTCCTGGGCCTCAACGGATTTTCTTTTAAAATGAAATAAATTTAATTGTGCCATGTCACTGAAATAGTAATTATGCTAATTACTTTAATATAACTTTCACCTCAACAGATTGATTTTAAAAATTCGTGAAATATCTCAAGTACTTTCATCTGAAAAACCTGATTGCCAGACAGTAGTGAAACTTGAAAGGATTTGAGACTTAGCTGAAGTTGCTCTCAGGAAAATGCAATCTCTCTGAAGTTCTGTGTTATTAATCAACAGAATTTTACAAATTTGTTGTTCTGTATTAGTTTTATATTTTATATAAAATAATGATCTAAATAACAAATGACTGGATAAAATTGATGTTCTGTGAAAACATGTTATGTTGACTACTGCCTGTCCACAGTTCAGTTCTCCTGGCTTAAAGTGTTTACTTTTTGCCATTCTCAGAAAAAATATCAGAGTAGCCAGAAAAAGAATAGATATAGAGATTATTCCCAAAATAGAAGAAAAGAAAAAAAGAAAAGATGAAATGAGAAGAAACAAGCTGCTGAAACATTTTAAATAAGGCAAGAGATGTAAGAATAAATGAAGAGATAGTAAAAAAAAAAAAAAAAGCTTGTAAGTGGAACACATTCATAATATGGAAAAAAAAAATTCACCAAACCACCTTTGCAAAGATTATTATGGTGAGAGAAATCTAGCATGGCCGACTCCATCTTGCTTCTAGCCTCACAGATTGGCTGTCTTCACTCATTAGTGGGCATAAGCCAAGCTAACCATGGGGGGAATTTAGTTTATAGCTTAAGCTTTTGAAGCAAGAATGATAATAGTCACTCCCTAAAACTGATTCCCTCTTTGTTCAGGTGCTGAAATCTCCTTTGCAAAACCAATGAAAGGCCACAAGATTAGAATCATGGTAGGGGCCTGAATTCTGCTAAGATATAGGCATAGTTTCTATAATCCCTTACTACTCAGGAGTCACGTGGCCAGAGGTCACAAGATTTATGACTTCCCCGACTGCTCCCATAGATAATATCACTATTGTAGCAACTAAGATTGCCCCTTTGAGATGTTTTTCAGATTTTTCTTTTTTTTCCAGACAGGGTCTCACTCTGTTGCCCAGGCTGGAGTGCAGTGTTGTGATCATGGCTCACTGCAGCCTTAATCTCCTTGGGCTCAGGTTATTCTCCCACCTCAGCTCCCCAAGTAGCTGGGACTACAAGAGTATGCCACAATGCCTGACTAATTTTTGTACTTTCTGTAGAGATAGGGTTTTGCCATGTTGCCTAGACTAGTCTTGAACTCTTCAGCTCAAGCAATCCACATGCCTCAGCCTTCCAAAGTGCTGGGATTACAGGCATAAGCCACCATGCCTGGACCTGACTTTCACACTCTGGCAACCAACTGATTCCACCCAGACTCAGGATCCATGAGTCAGCTGGTCTTGTGGTGCCCCCACCCAGAGGCAGACTCAGTGCATGAGGATCATTTTTCATACCCCTATGATTGCATCCCCAACTAGTCAGCAGCACTCATTCCCTAGTCTCCTGCCCACCAAACTATCCTTGGAAATCCCTCACCACCGAGCCTTCAGGGAGACTGATTTGAGTAATAACCCTGTCTACCATATGCCTAGCCTAGAATTAATTAAAGTATTTCTTTACTGCAATATAGCAATCTCAGTGAATTGATTTAGTCTGTGCAGTCTGTTCAGGGATTACAATGGCAAAAATAAATCTAAGCTTTTTAGTAATCACAATTTATATAAATAGTTTAAATTTTTAGTTGCTTTAGGTGGTTTTCTCAGAAGCAGACCCCACAGACAAGGATTTGTGGGCAGTAATTTGAGAGCTGATTCCAGAGAGGAATGAAGTGAGAGCTGAAACATTGGGCAATTGAGGTTCCATCCAATTGGGGCTCTCCAAGACAGTTACTAGAATCACTGGAAGAGTTGCTCCTGGGTGAAGGAGCTATCATGTCTATTCAACAACTTTTATTCCTCATTGTCTCAGGACTGCTGTTGGGGCCATTAATTCTGCAGTACTTTCTGTCTGTCCCACAACATCTTCCTGCGGCCAGACAAAGTCGTCAGATAGAGTCACCATTTTTTTCTATTTAGGAAGTATCAACATTACCAGACATAGTCAATTCTGGTCTGACAAGGGTGAAGCACCATCAGCTTCTGCTATACCAGTTAATAAATAAAAATTATCAAGTCGGATCTTTACAAATCAGATACATTGTGTTTACAAGAGACATACCTCCTAAAACATGACACAGAAAGGTGGAAAGTAAAAGAGCAAATACAAAGAAAAGGAATATGTTGTCTATATTAACATCAGTTAAAGAAATTGTTTTAAAGTCATTAATTCATGATCAAGAGTCTCTACATATTGATAAAATCTTTACTCAGGAATATGTAAGAACCTTCTATGTCATCAATAACATATTCTTACAATATAAAAGCAAACATTTTTAGATCAACAAAAATATCTAGACTAATCCATGATTGTTTGAGATTTCAGCATAATTCTCAGTAACTGACAGACAAAGCAAAGCAGACTGAGAAAGTCCATATAAATTTGAATAGTGTGAATAATATTAAGTTAATGGAAATACATAGTACATTATACCCAATTGGAGAATGTTATTTTTAGTACACATTATTTACAAAATTATTAAACAATTGTCAACAGTTTCCAAAATATTGATATAATTCAAAACACCCCTCCCACACCCACCCACCTATGTATAGATAGGTAGGTAGGTAGACATAGATAGATAGCTATAGAGTCGTGTATTGCGTAAGTCATTAGGCAATTTCATTCTTGTGGAAACATCAGGGTTTTTACACAAACCTAGATGATGTAGCCTAGGCTACACGGTATGGCATATTCCTCCTAGGCTATACACCTATATAGCACAGCACAGTAACACAATGGTAAGTATTTGTGCATCTAAACATATCTAAACCCAGAACAGGCACAGTAAAATATAGTAGTCTAATCGTATGGAACCATTGTCATATATGTGGTTCATTGCTGACCCAAACATCATTATGCAGCACATGACCATATGTCTATTTATTGATGTATCTATATGTACAGAAAAAGGAGTGGAGATGTTTTACAGATGGCGAATGGACCATTTTTTATCAAGTGACACATAAGGATGAAAAAGACATGAAAAGCCAGAGAATAACAAGGGGGATTATCTGGGATTGTGGGGAGGATAAGGCAATCAGCACTGTCAGGACATAGACAGGACTATATCCAGCTGGCTGTTGACTGGCTCAATTTCTCATGTTTATATCACCTTGAAACCATTGATGCCATCTATTATTCCTCAGAAACAATGAGGTGGTTGATCCATCACTTCTAAATTTGACTTTGTGAATATAGGCAGCCTAGAAGCACTTTTCTCACACATGCATTCCATGGAGGCACAGTCTAACACAGAAGATTACATAATTAACCAGCATCTACAGCATCACTACAATCTGTGGATGGCTTGGCTCTACCCCGCATTTTTGTCATATTACAGGCACTATCTGTCAAAGCAGGTGTGGTAGCCCTGACATTTTTGCAGGCTTCCTGCCCTTCCAGGAAGGCCTCCTGAAGTATGAGAAACTTCACTTAGAGCTGGGAAAAGCTAGGCCATAAAAGCTCTCAGGACCTAGATCAAGAACAAGGAGCATTCTTTTGGGATGGATGCTAATATGGTTTGGATCTGTATCCCTATTCAAATCTCATATTGAAATTCAATCCCCAATGCTGGAGGTGGGGCCTGGTGTTGAGAGGTGATTGGATCATAGGAGCAGTTTCTCATGGTTTCACACAATCCTCATTTGGTGCTGTACTTAGGATAGGGTTCTCACAAGATCTGGTTGTTTAAAAGTGTGTGTGGCACCTCCCTGCTCTCTCTCTTGCTCCTTCTCTGGCCATGTAAGACATGCTTGGTACCCCTTTGCCTTCTGCCACGATTGAAAATTTCCTGAGGCCTCCCCAGAAGCCAGGCAGAGGCCAGCATCATGCTTTCCTGTTAAGCCTGCAGAACCATGAGCCAGTTAACCCCCTTTTCTTTATAAATTACCCAGTCTCAGGTATTTCTTTATAGTGGGTGGAGGGCAGATTAATACAGATGCTTAAGTGAAGCGCTCTAGTAGCACCATTTAGGGCCATTGTAATCTACCTGCCTTCCAGACAGTATTCATTAGCATTCAGTTGTGTTATCTCTTGGGAAGGCTTTTTGGGGGCTAAGCCCTTTATCTAAAACTCTGGAGGCGTTTAGGAGTTTACTTGTAGAGGTTTGGGACTCTGACTTTTCCTTATTCTAACTGCTTACATTTATTAGGCTTCTATCTTTCTTTGTTTTACTGATAAAGTTAGGCCTCTGTTCCCAAACCAAGTGCTCTTTTCATATTTAAGTAGATCAACAATGAAATGTGAATAGTAACCTGTTAGCAAAAATAAAGACCCAGGCCTTGTATGAGATGCAACTCTCCACTTAAATAAGGTTGTAACCATGAGGGACCATCCCAAAGGAAAAAAGCCACTTCAAAATAGTGTGATTAAGATTTAATAAATAGTGAAAATGTTAATACTCAGTTGATGATTTCTTTCACTTGAGTTCATTATTCGATCAGCAAATAAACATTAAAGAGGGGAATGTATGGGGAAGGGCAGTTGTCTGTTCAGAGGCTGCTTAGATTCATTTTTGGTAATGAACTTCCCATGTGGTCAGAAACTCCCTAGGTTAGAAAAACAAAAAACTCTGGACTGATCCCTTCCATTAAAAGTAACCTAGAGGAGGGGATATATCACATTCAAGATTCAGCCCGGGTACTTCTTCGTGGGCCACATTATAGATGCCTGTCTCCAGTTTTTTATGTGTTGCTAGGACGACCTCATGCCTATCTATAGCCTATCACCACTGTGTAGTGGAGCAACATTTTCAAATTAAACATTTGTTTTTAATTCATCTTATTCCTAGCCTCCTCAATCCACCAGCAAAGACTTTCTATGTGAACTGCCTTCAGGGTAGGGAGGGTAAGTAAAGAACAAAGAATGAAATTCTAAACTTTGAAGCTGACTTTTGCAATCCAAGCAGAAACAATACTCTGGAAGCCCTGAAATCCATTTCCCAGACACTTGGGAGAGAATAGTGTTTAAAGATGTTTTACTCGAGCCTGGGTGACAGAGCGGGACTCTCTCTCAAATAAAAATAAAAATAATTAAAAAAAGAGTTGTAACTGTTTTTTTATTTTTCAACAAACTTACCTTCAAATAGCAAAAGACTGAACCTGATAGCTCTACCATGAATCATTCTGATGGGAAGATTGTATGGCCATACATATTTATTTTTTAACCACGACTTTACCCCAGATGTTTAACAAAAGAACACAAAGCGAGTGAGTAGACACTGCAAGGGCTTATATACTGTCTCTCTAAGACGTCCTCAGAGCCATCTCTTTTCCCCTTTTGCACAAGCCTTGAAACAAATTTGGGATAAATGTGGGGCATTTGGAGACTCTGGCCTGGCTTTTCAGCAACTCTTAGGAAAGTCCCTCTTTCAATGAGATTGTCAGTGTTTGGGTAGGGTAACGAAAACCTCTTAGGAACCACATCAAATCTTCTTTGTCTTACTTCCTATCCAGAGCTGCTACAATAACTACAGGCTTCAACCAGCTAAAGATAGTGTAAACTGGCAGCTCTTTCCACAGGCTCATGTTGTCACTCCCACCTCCTATCCCAGAGATACTCTATTGCTGTCCTTTGAGATGTTTTGGGACAGTTTAGGGTTTCCAAATGTGCAACTTGGTAGCACAGGTGTATTAATGCTCTGTGAAGTAACGTTTGACCAAGAGGAAAATGGCATTCAATGGATAGCTGCTTTGCCTCTTTTTCTCCTGTGTGGAAGGTCAACTAGGTCCTTAGGATTAAGCAATTAGTAAAAACAGAAACATAGAAGATGCCAAATCAGTAATGCATCTTTCATTGGACTACCATCTTATAGTTTATTCCTTGGATCACACTGCCTAGTAAAGTACCTGCACTCAAGCCACCTACTATACAATGGTATCACAGTTCCTAAGATGCTTATATGTAGTTAGGTTTTAAAAAAAAGCATTTTGTTATGTAATAACTGTAGAACCTGAATTATATAGGAAAAACATTATTACGGGAATAACTAACTGTTAGAAACTTTAAAAATAAAAATGACAGAAAGGAAAAGAAGATATTTTTCCATATATGATGCTGGGTCAATTAGATATCAAGGTGGAAAAACTAATGCATATTGACTTCTACCTCACATCATGCACTAGAGTTAATTCCAGATACACTGGATAATTAAATGTAAAAAAGGGAAACAGTACTGTTTTCAGAAGAAAACCGGAGAGTATCTTTGTAATATTCAGTTTGTATGCGAAGATTTATTAAGCAGGATTATTTATTAAACATCATTTTCTCTTGATGATTACAACACAGTAATCATCAAGAGAGAAAAATGATGAATTGGAGCGTTAAGACTTTTGGGTTGCAGAATCAGGCAAATTCTGGAACTTCACTCGGAATTGGACCCTTGGGTTTTTCTTCTCCTTCCTCATCCTGCTCTTCCCACTCACTTACTTGTTTCTCTTGGGAACACTTCCTCAATATATCACTCACATAGCAACCTTCGGCTCAAAGTTTGATTCTGTGAATATCTGACCTAAGACACATTATGAAAAAGTGCTTATGCTCAAAATGTCATCAAGGAATTGGACATTAAAACCACACTGAAATAGCTTACATAACTAAGAGAATGGCTAAAATTTTTTAAAAAATGAAGTAAACGAGAGGGAGACAAAACATCAAATATTGGTAAGAATGCTGAGCAATCAAAATTCTTATTTTCATCGCTATAGAGGTACAAATTGGCACAATTATCTCGAAAAATGCTTTTTAATATCTTCTAAAGCTAAATCCATCAATATGTGATAACCAAATTATTTTATTTCTAGATGTGTGTCCAGTGGAAATATATATATATTTATCAAAATACATATACAAAAATATTCACGGTAGTACTAGCTCTAATTGACTAAAAATAAAAACTACTCAAACACCCATCAATGACAAAATGGATGAATAAATTATGGAGTACCCACAAAGTGGGACCAACAAACAATAACAATATGAACATGAATGAATATCAAACTACTCAAGCACAACAAAGAATCTATACTGTAACATTCAATTTATGTAACGTTCAAAAATAAACAAAAATAATATTAGTGCTGGGTATCAGGACAATGATATCCTTTGTGGGGATTATAAAGTTGAAGAGAGTTTAGCGGGATGATATTGTTTGGATTGGTGTCCCCACCCAAATCCCAAATCTCATGTTTAATTGTAATCCCCAATATTGGAGGTGGGGCCTGGTGGGAGGTGACTGGATCATGGGAATGGATCCTTCATTGATGGTTTAGCATCATCCCTTTGGTGCTGTTCTCATGATAGATTTCTCGGGAGATCATGTTGTTTAAAAGTGTGTGGCACCGCACATCTCTATCTCTTCCTCCTTCTCCGGCCATGTAAGAAGTGCATGCTTCCCCTTTGCCTTCTGCCATGATTGTAATTTTCCTGAGGCCTTTCCAGAAGCTGATGCCAAAATGCTTCCTGTACAGTCTGCAGAACTGTAAGCCAGTTAACCTCTTTTCTATATAAATTACCCAGCTTCAGGCATTTCTTTATAGCAGTGCAAGAACTGACTACTTGAGTGGCTTCTGAGTTGCTGATAATATCCTGGGTTTTGATCTTGCTGTGTAATTCATAGAGTTGTGTTTAGATTGCAAAAACACAAATTATAAGCTTCGTACTTATTGTGTATTACTGTTATGTTATGCTTCTATAACAAAAATAATAAAGTGTTAAGCTCAGTTCAGCTAAATGTTAGTTCAAGTCATGTGAAAGTAAGAAGTCATGTATGCAAGCAATTAGAGAGAAGTCAATCAACTGCAGTGATAAGTTACACTATACTGAAAATTAGACACACATTGTAACATCAAGGTGGCATAATTGTAAAAGTTAGACATGCACAGACTTTCTATGTTAAATTCACTGCCTTGTTAGAAAAGAATAAAACTGAGAGCTGGCATGGAAGTTTTGCGTGAACAACTCTTAGAATCTTGAAATCCAGACACCTCTGAACCTACCAGGCTGGCAGAAGCAGCTCCTTCCCAATTGTCTGAGATGAAACCTTTCTCTTGTCTGGGGATCATAAGACCTCAATTCACTGCAAAAAGGTGCTCCTCAGGATGTACTCCTAACATAATTCACGGCCAGCAAGTTGATAGTGAGCACTCAGTATCAGCATTGGTGTTTCTAAGACTCAGTTGTGGTACCTCTTTGAAGTATGGACATGATGAATAATTATAATAAAATGGAGACACTGGAGTGTTCATGATAGTATAAGAGGTCAAAAGAACAAAGGAGTATCATTATCATATTTATTATATGAGACCTGAGGACCCATCCACTGACAATGTTGCATGAGGAAGCCCAGATAACATTTGATTCACTAAGGCAATAATGAAAGAACTGACGAAGGATCTACCAGCATCTTTCAGAAGCTCAGGCATGTTTCTCCTCCATAGGCAGAAATTAACAGTGGACAACATTGTCATAAAACTAGGCTACTTGGTATTAAAATTGTGTGTAGAAAATTGTATAATGGCAGAGGGTAGCCTGTTAACTGTCAGAGGCAAAGTAGGTGTAGCTACTGTAATGCTAGCAAGGCTGCGGATGGCTTGCCTGTGAGATTTTGTAGTATTAGCAATTAGATCATAATGTTCTTGGGATAAGACAGAATGACAAACAACTAGGGTACTGTTCAATATATATGATAAATATAAAAATATATGTGTAATACTGGCAAACAGAAAGCAGCAGTCAATCATCGCAATAGCAAATTTTGTAGAGACTGAGTGCCTGACCATGCAGCACCACATAACTCTGGGAGAGAGGGAATGCCCATCATGACCTGGTTATTATCAGATTCCTCAAGTCATAAAGATGAGCAGACATAACAACGGAAAGTTGTTTGATGGAGAAATTACATATTCTAGATGGAGCCCAACCAATTATAGGGAGTAGAAGAAAGTTACATGAACATGTGGCTCAGAACGCCTTGTTGCCTATCTCTGCTGTGCTGAAGCAGTACCCTTAACTTATACCTTTAGTCTAATGGGAGTTCCTTGTGATAAACTACTGGAGGAAAATAGAACTCATGCAGATGGGTTGGTGATAGCAAAAACATACTATTGGCACAGTACAATCCAAGTCAGGGATAACTCAAAAAGATAGTCATTAAGAGAAATCCTTCTAATGGAAAAGATGCAAACAGTAATTAGACAGTTCCCAACTTACAATGCTTCAACTTAGGTGTTTTTTTTTTAACTTTACAGTGGTATGAAGTGATAAGTATTTAGTAGAAACTATATTTCAGGTACCCATGCAACCATTCTGATTTTCACTTTCAGTGCAGTATTCAATAAATTATGTGAGATGTCCAAAACTTTATTATTTAATAGGCTTTGTGTTAGATTATTTTGCTCAACTGTAGGCTACTGTAAGCGTTCTTAGCACATATAAGGTGGGCTAGGCTAAGCTATGATTCTCAGTAGGTTAAGTACATTAAATGCATTTTTGACTTATGATATTTTCAACTTGCAATGGGTTTATCAGGATGTAACTCCAATGTAAGTCAAGGAAAATCTGCATTTGGATATTCATTCTGTATGTATGCAGAAGGCATTTGAAATACAGATATAAAAATATTTCTGACCAGTTGTAAATGACTTGCTTCATTAGTCAAGAGTCTGAAAAATCAAGATTGGCAGATAAGACATAAGAAAGCCTAGATAGAGACACATGGACAAATATCTGGTATCATGTACAAAATGCGAAGATCTTTGTCTCTCTTATTAATTTTCACCATATAGAATCCACTACAGAAGACATTCTCAACAGTGGAACTGGACAATACACTTGCACAGTAGCCACTACGGCATAGATGGGTACTAGGTATAGGCCTGATGACATGTGCTTTCTTTACTTAATCTGAGCTAACTAATGTCTGTTGAATGTTCAATATCCTAGCTATAGAAACTGATGCTAACTCACTGATGTGGTAGAATTACTTGAGGAGACCAGTCCTTTACTGAGAGGAAGATGGATTACATCCTAAACCTTCCTCAATGGAGAGGCAGTGATTCATACTCACTGGAATTGACACCCACCTATGCCAGGTATGGGTTTGCTTTCTCTGCTTACAGTGGTTTCATCATAACCATTATCAGAAGCTTACATAATGCCTGATCTAGTGGTATAATTTCCTGCATGCCATTGCCTCACATCAGAGGACTAATTTTATGGCAGATTTGACAATGGGTGTATAAAAGTGAAATTCCCTGGCTTTTAGGCCTTACTATTCAAAATCATCTGACCTAATAAAATGAGAGAAAGCTAGGGTGCCAGCTTGGGGCTAACCACGTATAAGGTTTGTGGTTCTTTCTCTAATAACTAAAATGCATGGAACTAGAAACAATAAGGTAGGAATAGGGTTGGTCTCTCTCACCCTGTTACCGTTACTTTCAAGGAAGCACTTGTAAAATCTGTGCTCTCCATCTGTTGACTTTAGAGTATGCTATATATATGTTTTGTTTGATGAGAAAAGGTGGAGGGTACTGGGAATGATAAACATGTCTACCAGAGGACACAATAAAGCTTCCACTGAACTTTAAGCTCCAACTACCATCCAATCTCTTTGGCAATTAGTGCCTGCTAAATAGCAGGAAAAGAAAAGAGTTACTGTACTGTAGAGGTAATAGATTGATGATCAAATAAAGGTAGGGATTATACTATACACTACGGGCAACAAAAAATGTATCTGACAACTAGGGGATTGCCTGATTGATCTCCTAGATATTTCCTTGTCTAGTGATAATGGTGTACGGGCAATTGTCCTGTGAAGGCCAAATTAAGTAACAGTTGACTCCTTATGGATAAGAGTCTTAGCTACTCCATTGTTCATGGGCTCCATATACACCGAAGTGCTTGTTGGAGGTAAAGTCTATATAATATGGTTGGTCAAGGAAAAAGAAATAAATATCAATTAATGCTTTGGATCAGTTAAGTTACAGTAACTGAGATTATATTTTATTAACCCTCTTGTATTAAATATTTGTAGAGGGATTCCTGCTGTTTACCTGGAAGGAGACTTAGATGAATTAGACTTATTAGAGGGCACATGGGAACTGAGTGGTGCAAAGAGTGGACTGTATTAGAAAGATACATTTTAAACTTTACTTTGATTACTGTCCTAATCCTATTACAGATGCTACCGTGGTGACCTGTTCTGTTTTGTCCAGTCAGCTTCACATGACGAATTGTGACAGTGCTTTAGTGCAGGCCTGGGCTATGTACCTCTCATTTCCTGTTCCAAGACTGGGTACTCACATATGTGTAATCTAGAAGTACAGAAAAATGAATACCCTGTGGAGAATTTTTTGATCAATGAGTGAGAGAGCTGATGGATGAATAGTGTTTCTCTAGGCAAACGTCTCCAAAGACTCATTTTAGGAAGTCCATAGCATCAAGCATTCAGTTGTTTATAGAAGAGGCTAATATGCTTCTTTATAATGACTTTTTATCATGTACTATCTTGCTCCTTCTGTGCCAGATTCCTACTGTCTGGATTGCTCTCCCAAATAAAGTACTTGCACTTAAACCTTTGGTCAGTCTCTCCTTTCTAGAGAATACAAGCTAAGCCAAATATCGAAGTCTCAAGTGGGTGCTTAGGTAAATGAACATGAGGCTTTGCTTATGGAGCTCAGAATGGAGTGGACATTCTGAGCTTCCTAAGACTGAGAAGGCTGGTAGTCAGGATTTTTGAGCCTCTCAAGCAGTACTGAATTACTAAGAAGGCTAGCAGAAGTGTGAAGGTTGGGAACAGAATATAATAACTGTGAACCTGATGACTGAAAATCATGACTAAGCTCTTACAATTATGACTGTATGCAGCACAAAGCAAATATCAAAAAAGAAACGTTATTCTTGAAAAATGATCAGAAAGAACACAGAAGAGCATACAGAGCTGATGTTACTCTACACGTGTGTTCCAAATCCACATGTAAGGTTTTATATCACTCCCAAAAGGGATTGCAAACTGGATGGAGCAATACTGTTTTTTCTACTCTCATTTTACCAAACAAGACAGACTTAAACCCTGTACTGAATTAGTTACTATATATTTGTAAAACATAATTCCATAATCAGTGGAAATTATTGTTCAAGATAAAAATTATTTCAGATAAATAACTATTGTTTTAACTTCTGCACAGGGGTTTATAAACCTTCTGGTAATATAAATTTTCAACCCACTAAAGCTGTAAATCCAAACCAAACGGTGCATTTCTAAAGCAGATGTTTTAGTGTTCTAGACAAAGGTGTGCTACCAAAGTAACATTCTATTAGCATATATAGCTCTATTTCACGAGATATGGCATTATAGGTCTTTTGTTTTGTTTGTTTTGTCAGGTAAATGATCCATGAGTTCATCTGGGAGGTGTACAGAAAACTCTTTAGTTTTCCTTTTCTGATTATTTTAATGTATCATTTTAACAGTACAATTACTTTCATATCCATTGGAAATAAAACTCTTGGGCTGAATTGAATTATTGTTAACTTAGTTAAACTGGAAACTGTTTTCTAGAATTATCTTTCCTATAAGAGTTAGGATTAGAATTGGCCAAAGGAGAAACTTGTATGAAATATGGAAGGTGGAGGGAAGTAAAGACCATTACTATCAGGGGTTAATGGGTCATCTTGAGTGATGGGCAGACACAGAAGTCCCCAGGAGTCCCAGCTTGCCTTCTTACTATCTGTTTTACCTCCAGTTCATCTTCCTGACCGATGGCCCTGCTGACTACCACCCACAGATGCTTGCCTGCAGAGCCACAGAGGTGGCAGCCAAACAGAGGCAATGGCTTTCTAGAGACCTTTCAATAAGCATCCCATTTTGCTCATTGCTCATCAATGAGCAGAGCCATTTTCAAGGCCAGATGTGCTGGGCTCTCAGAATTTCCTGTGAGATCTGACTTGTTGACTCATAGTGGGGCTTCTGTAGGAATAACTGATTTCTTCTCTGATCTTCTGACATCCTCCTTCCATAGCTTCATTTTCTCAGACTCTCCCATATTTTGTAGAAGGTCTAATCAATAAATTCTTCGTTCTCTTAATATTTATTGTGCCTCCACTTCCCTGAATGAACCCTGACTTATATGTTTCCAAACTAATTCCATTTTCAATGAAATAGACATTTGTTGGGCCTCTATTTTGACCCAGGCACTGATAATTCAAATCTCTTTAAGATTAGTATGAATAATTTAATCATGATTAAATAGAACTTGTACATTTAAATAGCTGACTTTAATCCCAATTTCATCTCAGAATTTAAAGACATTGATGATACAAATCTTTTCCAATCCTGGTAGGCACAAAAACGTTTCTTTGCACCCCTTCCCTCCCCCCAGCAGTGAGTCTTCTTCCCTAGTCCACTGGGCTAGGGCTTTGGCAAGTACAAAGAGTGGTGACCGTAAGTCTGAGCCTGCTTTTACTGGTAGAACAACTCTTACTATTTTATCTGCATCTGTTATGAAGAAAAATATATTACCATGGATCTTTTAAACCCAGACCAGACATTTGAACTGTCATTTTCACCTCTGATTTCCATCAAGGTTCACAAAGCTTTTAAAGGCACTCAGTAATGTATCCTGTATATCAAGATCCACAAAAGGCGACGTTTCTGTTCTACAGGGGTGAGAGGCAGAGCGCCGGACTCTTTGTAGTCCACGACCAGGGAGTTCAAAAGCACCAACAAAGGACTTTTATGCAGCCAAGGACTTTTTTCTATGACTTTTATTCTGAGCAAAATGTATTCAGCCAAGAAAGAATGGGAAATAGTGGTCTTAAAATAATTTCCGTGGCAGAAACTGGATTTCAAATGATATAATGAACTAATGTGCAGTAAAGAGATGGAAATAATTAGCTCAGACAAGGCATTTGATAGAGTTAGCAGAAAAATAATTGTTCTACATTTTATGTGATTCTTATAAACACGAACTCTATGGGAAAATTAGTAGTCTTTGATAGGTATATTCGAAAATACAGATTCACAATAAATATTGGCATTACATTTTGTGAAATGTCATATAGGCTGGATTACAATTCAGATATTTGTTCTCTTTATGAGTCCATAAATATGTTCTTTTTCATGATGGAAATTTCCATTTTCCTTTCAGATTTGTGATTTCAGTACATAGATCTTGCTTATCTATTGGGTATTTATAAGTTTTAAGATTTCATCAAGATGTTGACAAAATTTACAGGATACAGATAAAACGAAATTTTGACATGCATAAAACATTACAACAAGATTTAAACGAGAATAACACTGGAAAACATGAAGCAATGTTTACCTGCTTTGTCAAAAAACTAGAGCTATTCTTTGGATACTCAGTTTACACACATCAGGTCATTTGTTTAGCTGTGGTATGGAATTGTGTTGATCTGCCCATACTCTGGTGACTAGAGTTAATGGTTATGAAATTTTGAATTCCCTTAGCGTCCAGGTGAATTACTTACAGAAGAGAAGTAACAATTGCCTAGGAAACCACATTGTTTACCACTATTGTCTCATCTCAGACTACTTTCTTTATTTTCTTATTTATTTATTTATTTATTTATTTATTTATTTATTTATTTATTTATTGAGACAGGGTCTCACTGTATTGCCCAGGCTGGAGTACAGTGGCATGATCATGGCTCACTGCACTCTCGACCTCCTGGGCTCAGGTGAATCTCCCACCTCAGCTTCCCGAATAACTGCGACCACAGCATGTACCAGCATACTCTGCTAATTTTCCTAATTTTGTAGAGATGTGGTATTACCATGTTGCCCAGGCTGGTCTTGAACTCCTAGACTCAAGTGATGTGCTCACCCCAGCCTCCCAAAATGCTGGGATTACAGGCATGAGCCACCACCCTTGGCCAGTCTCAGGCTACTTTCTATGATGAGGGTCCTTCTTGTCCTAGTGGTATGGCCAGTATTTGTGAGCTACAGCTTCTGCTTCAAGTGGAATGTACTTTTTAATTCAATGACTTTACAGCTCTTAAATTATTGATTGACTTTAGTACCCTGAACACTGGCCGTTTTAAATTCCTTCCTGCCTGAAGCTTTGTCCTGACTTTGGTATTCATTTTTCTGGATTCTACATGTAGCTTGTTTGGGACTTTATGGTCTATCTCTCTCAGTCTCGGTATAATCTTAGTTCCTGCTTTCGTTTTGATATGCCCCTACCCTGATGTGTAACTACTTACTATCCTGAATTTCAGAGCTGGAAAGAATAATCATCTATGCACACTAATTCTCAGTACAGCAATTTATCCTTTGCTCTCCTCAACTTGGCCTATGTGTATTGTTTCCGATTTTCAACCAGGTTATTCCTCTAAGTCCTGATATTAAGAAATGTTTACACAGATTTTTTAAAACACTCAGCAATGTATCCTGTATATTAAGATCCACATTATTATTATCCTTATTATTATCTATAATGATAATGGTTGTTGTTATTATTATTATTATTACAGCTTCAGTTAGGAGCCAGCACTGTGTCAACAGGGACTGAGTCATTAGGCACAACCCCCTGGAGCTGTGTAGTGCACAGCCTGAGCAACTCTCCACAGCAGCATCCTAATAGTTGGCACTTTAAAGCATAATTCTTTATGTAATCCTCTCAATAGCAGTGCAAGATAGTTATGATTGTGCTCATTTTACAGAGGGTGGTTCCTAAGGCTCAGAAAAGTTTAGCCAGGTGCCCCAAATCATTCAACCAGCAAGTCATAAGATGAAGTTTTTACTTCAGATCTGACTCCAAACCGCATGCTTTTGTCATTATACCTTGACTTTGCATTGTTTTTTTTAAATTGTATACAGTATGTAGTAATTTAGTATTTAAGTGGGGGAGCTGTTGGCCTATGCTAAGTCTTTCTTGTGAATATTTCCTATATTTCACACATTTTCTTAAAACATCAGATATTAAGGGGAGAGGGTGTAAAAGAACACAATAATCTACAAACTTTATGTACTGCAGGAAGTAATTTGGGTTTACCTCTAAAGACAATTTGTTTACTTCTTAGATTTGGGAAATGCTGGCGCGATCTTTGTTATAATGTTACCATCCTGGTTAAGAATATTTTCAAGGTTATAGGCATAGGGGCTAAACTAATTAGCAATTGATGACGTTGGTTATTCTTAGACACCCTCCTTTAGCTCCCCGGAAATGGTCAAGAGCACGTTCTAAGGCTATATTTGATAAGTTCCTTCACTGGCTGCTCACAGAGACATAAGGACATCGTGTCAGACATGATTTCTGACCTTTTCACACATGTCTGTGGGGAGCAACACTCAACTAGTGAACAATAAACTGATTTCATTTATAATTTAAAAAATCTTTCGAACATCAATATGCTAAATCCAAATAAAATCAAATTGAAAAGTAAGCCCATTTATTTAAGTCATTTACATGTATTATGGCTATGTATGATAATATTAGTAGAAGAAATAGGGTGAGGGCCACAAGGAAACTATAATTTTAGCAACTTATGAGTCTTAAACTACTAAACAAAAAAAAGTTTTAAAAATTTTTAAAAATTAATAAAAGTATGTCTACTCTTAAGGTATTTTCTTTTTGAAATCAGACACATTGTTCTTTCTAAGTCTTCACTAATTCAATTGTCTTTCATTAATTTCAGTGCAATTAATTCTGTAATGGTGGCCACATTTATCCATGTAGGAGCTAATTCTAGAACAGTGGATACTTTGTCTATCGCAATGAACATAACAATATATAGAGAAGAAATGAGAAAATAAAACAGAAAGACAAAATAAAAGAGAGTTTCTAATAGTGGGAGAAGATCACGAAGAACCATCAAAAACATTGAAAATATATTTTGAATTGTTTGAATTTGGGATAAATAGTGAAATTATGTTTCTTGCTGAACAAATATTTGTGGACCGCTATACAACAACATAAAAAAAGTTTAGAAATAATACAGTAGGAATGAAATCATGGGGCTAAAAGGCTTTCCTTTATTTTCTTTTTTATCATCGTTTATTGTAATCATCATCAATCTTGTTTATCATTTATTATACACTTAGTTTTTGTAAGGCACTGTTCTAGGTATTACCAAATTTTATATTATAATCCCTTATATTCTAGCTAGACTTACCTATATTTGATGAAAACATTTCTTGTATATTTCTATTAAAAATAAAAACAACTGGTAAATCATTAATGTAATTACTATCTATATTTTAATTTAGTAATATCTTTTCAAAAAAATAAAATTTTCACATGTACACGATACTGTAAAGTGATGTATAACACTAAAGCTTTGATTCATTTATTTTTGAGTTCCAACTATGTCCTCAGTATTCTGCTAAAATAGAATGGTGATATAACAGACTTGCTGAAGCTTAGAATATAGTGGGGAGATAAATAGAAATGGTAGTTAAAATATAACTTAAAATGAATACATAGTTACAAACTGTAACAAGAATTATAAACAGAAAGGTTCAAAGTTAAGAAATTTAGGTTCTCTTCTGAGCCGTGTCATTAATTAGCAATAAAACATTCAGAATATTACACACTCTTGGACCAAAAATTTCTCACCTAAAAATTCTATTTTGCAGACACTTTGATTCTATGTTTGCATGTATAAGTAGATTTCTTATTTATATTTTATTTTTATAAATTTTTAAAAGAAATACCTATTTATAATGTAGTTAATTATCTGGAAATTGCCAGAGTTAATATTCATTATTAAATAACTTTTTCAATATAGCACACACACACATAAAAAGACCATAAGATTTGGTATGAATTTGATCCTAAAGCTATATTTTAAATAAAACATGTTTATCAAAATTTTATCTCAATATTCTATATTTTCACTGCATTGTTTAAGGTTAAAATGCAATTTTCTTCTTGGGGTTGAGATAAATTGCACTATTGATAGATTTTTCATCAAGATTTAGTTTTAATATTTTAGTATTGCCCCATATATGCTTAACTATAGCTTATGAAAAATTTCCTAAAACAAGCTTTACATAGATCTTATTTATTTTCTTCTGGGTTATGAGAGCACAGCTAATACATATCACTTGCTTTGTGCTGGGTACTACATATCACTTTTTACACAACTGTTGAATGTGATGCTGTTGTATGTGTTGGTGCTTATGCGGATCTCAACATAAAGGTGAAAAAATGGAGGTGATTACTAACTACCCTGCCTAAGATGTCAGTAAGCGAGAGGGCAAGATTTGAACCCAGTCAGTCTGCCTTCAAAGTTTGTACACCTGCAACTGGGCGACTCTGCCTTCCTTAGCAAACATCTAAATTTGGCTTTACATTTTTGGATACTAACTAATGTAGACCATCCCTTCACTAACCTGGTATTAAGTTCAGACAACACTTTTTGACAGTTTTAATGTGATAAAATGTACTGACCTGCCTTTCGGCATTTTCTATACTTTTCTTTTTCGTTAGTCTAAGAATGGAATTATTATGGACTTGTTAAAATGGCAGGAAAACCTACAGGACACTTTTAAAGAGCTGTGACCTAGTTTTGTAAGTGTGCAATGTGCTGTTAAGGTTTAAGGTTAAGATAAGGGTTTCTTTGCCTTAAATTTGCAAATCTCTGTTAATGAACCTCAATTATGGCCTTAACTTGGTTGCTTCTCCATATATATCAGAGCTTGAAGGAAACTCTTAGTACCGAAAAATTTAGAATTGGAGCAGTCTTTCGTAATTTGGCCCAATTCCCTGCTTTATAACAGGAGCATTTAATTGGGTTGAAATCCATCAATCCAAGTAACTTGCCAGCATAATTGCAATTTCAAATGAAAATTAGAGTCAAATGTGGTAATGAAAAACATTGTTCCTTAAAACGAGTTGTTTGTTAAAGTTACTTTGAATACTGTTAAGTTCTAGGCAGTGTTTACTGTAAACACACTATTTGTTGTATTAATTTCATAGAAAAAAGAAATGAAGAGATTAACCTCCAAAAAAGAATGCTTTCACAATCTTAACTATCTTATATACAACATTTTTTAACTTAATGGGGTAGTACAAAGGAAATAATGATGTTTGCAATTTTTAGTGTGTTTATATTCAATAAATTCATTGTAAATGTATCTAAATATTTATAGCTGTATTGTTTTCAGGAAATAGATTTTCCCTTAAAATTTTTAGAATTAGGCATAAACAATTACGGTCAACTTGTTCTCAATCCTCAATCTTGGTTACACATTAGCCTCACAGGGAGGATATAAAACACAGACACACACACACACACACACACACAAATGTTGTAATCCCAACCTAGGAAAATAAATCAATCTCCAAGGTGGAAATGAGTCAATGCTATTGTTTTATGTATCTTCCTCTCCCCACCAGATTAGTTTTATAATTCATGCCTTCTTCCCTTTTCTCATTACTGACATCAAACTGTGATGTCTTTCTAGGCCTGTAAGAATATTTCCAGATACCCACCCTATGCAGCCTTTTCTTTTTTTTTTTCTTGAGACGGAGTCTTGCTCTGTCGCCCAGGCTGGAGTGCAGTGGCGATCTCGCCTCCTGGGTTCATGCCATTCTCCTGCCTCCTGGGTTCATGCCATTCTCCTGCCTCAGCCTCCTGAGTAGCTGGGACTACAGGTGCCCACTGCCACGCCCGGCTAATTTTTTGTATATTTTAGTAGAGACGGGGTTTCACCGTGTTAGCCAGGATGGTCTCAATCTCCTGACCTTGTGATCCGCCCACTTCGGCCTCCCAAAGTGCTGGGATTACAGGCGTGAGCCACTGCGCCCGGCCTCTTTTCTTAATAATTAATACCTTCATCTCCAGTCAAAACATTTTTCCTTCATTTGCACTTCCCTAGTCTTTGAAATCTTTCTTTATTTAGCATGCTGTTTGTTGTCCCTCTGCTATTTAATTGTAGGCTTTTTAGGTGTGATTTCCAGTTCATTTGTATATACGTTTCCTAGCATATAAAGCATTGACGAGGTCTTTAACAACTATCTGCTCGATTGAATTGAATTTAGAATTTACAAATGAATACACTATGAGCTACAATACAGAGAAAAGCAGATTTAATTTTCAAGGCATTCTTTTGTCTTTGATTCACTTAGAATATTTTACTCACATTATTCCTTTCTTGAAATTCATTAGGTAATAAGTCTATTTTTGAAATAGTCTTTGCATTTTTATATATTTTTCTTTTGATGGGGAATACCTCTCTTCTTGTATCTTAAGACCCATCTTAAGTTTACGTTCTCTATGAAGCTTTTCCTTACCCCTCTCTGCCTTCCCTTCATTTCCAAGAAAATCTACTTCTTTTGTGCTTCTGGAGCACATTGTACAAATTAGTCATTGTCTTTTTTTCCCCGCCTTTTAAACAAAGAGTGTATGCTGCTTGAGGGCAAGGAGTATAGCACGCTTATTCATCTTTGTATACCAAAAACCTGAAATCTGATTGCCATTTAAAAATGAATTATTTGAGTAAATGAATGGAAGATTCTGTGGCAAACAGTCTGTCTAGGCTGTTGATCTCATTCAATTTCATTGCTTATTTACCAATTAGAACCCAACTTTTCCCTCTGCCATGCCTTGGATTAGAACATAAACCCATAGCCAAATAGAACTAATTTAAGGCTGCCCTGCAGGGTTTCTAATCTTACGGTCAATTTTCTTTTCTTTTTTCTTTCTTTTTTTTTTTTTTTTTTTTTTTGAGACAGAGTTTCACTCTTTATTTTCCAGGATGGACTGCAGTGGCGTGATTTGGCCTTACTGCAACCTCCACCTTCCAGGTTCAAGCGATTCTCCTGCCTCAGCCTCCCGTGTAGCTGGGTTTGTAGGTGTCCGCCACCATGCCCGGCTAAGTTTCTTGTATTTTTAGTAGAGACGGGGTTTCATCACATTGATTAGGCTGGTCTCAAACTCCTGACCTCAGGTGATCCACCCGCCTTGGTTTCCCAAAGTGCTGGGATTACAGGCATGAGCCCGGCCAATTTTCATTTTCTAAATCAATTTTGTTTTCTGGAAAGGAGATATTTGGACATAGAAAAAAGCATATAGTCCAATGCTTAGTCCAAACAAGTAATCTTTAGAAACCTGGTTTCATGAGAGAAAACAATATGCATATGGGATAAATTATTTGTTTCAAAGAGTGGCATCCCTCTTAGAATTTTTTTTTTTTTGCTTTTATCTTATATTTTCTAGATGCTAGGCCAAGCCCTAGATTCTACTGCTACATTTTCCTATCTCAAAAAATTGCTCCTCATTGTCTCCTTTTCTTTCTGTCTCTGTTCTGTGCATAAACTTATGTGCGTTCTAAGGCATATTTTACTTTAGAAACTTTGCAAATTTTCTGCTACTTATTAAATATAATCCTACCTACTTTTCGCTATTTATTTGCATCAAACTAAAATGTAATTATTTTGCTTCATATGTGTTATTTGAAAAAGAAACTGCACTTCTATGGTTAGCTGTATCTATAGGATTAGTATCAACACAAGAAATTAATATTTTACAAACTAAACAACCATTTTTCATTTGCCACTGATTCGTTTTCTTCTTACTTGTTTGTGTCCTCCAAAATCATTATGAGAGGAGTCTTAGAAACAAAAGTGAACTGCAAACTGTGTATTTCAGAGCTTCACAAACTCACCTTTCTATTTTGTCTTGTACTGTTATGTAAAATTTGCTCCAGCATTTTGCTCAGCAAGATGGCAATTATTAACAATATATTTCTCTAAACTGTTGCTGCAAAGCTATTATTCACGCAGGGCTACAACCGAGTTAATTTTGGAAGAGAGCTGTTCAAAGAGGCCCAGAGCTGTAGCGCTTATGAACACTGCCTTTTCTCTTATTTCTAATTAGTGTGAAATGGTTCCAAACAGGAGTCAGCCCCACAGAAGTCCGTGTAGCACAAAGCCAGGCTTGTTAACGGACACAGGAAACAGTGTTTTTTTGCTGAATAAACAACTGCGTCATAAAAGCTTTTCAAAAGGAACACAATCTGATTTACCACACTCTTTAAATGTTGAATGTTGTTTATATGCCTCTGAGTCCTTTTTATTAAAATTCGAAAGGCCTACTATTATAACTCAATATAGATGATATGTTTGTGATGTTTCCCCGCAGTAGAGCAGTAGACTTACCTAGTAATACATTTTCCCTTCGCTTTTTATTTTATAAATTAACTTTTATCTTTTGTTTTGTGTGTTTTTGATGCATGACTGCATCACAATTTCACACTATACCATTAAAACAATTTTGTTATCAATAATTACAATATTGTAAGAAAATCTGTGAATTACTTTACAGGATTTAGCTTGTTTTATCAGTGTTTTCTTCCAATATAAATTCCCCACCCATGTTGCTGATAATTTGTTTGTGTAAATACTTAAAATGGTGTAAAGTATAGTTTACTGCAGGAGATCTTCTGATATCTGCATTAGATGAATAAATTGGACAATTTCATCTAATCTAAAATGTAGGTCAAATTTCTCACTTAGTTTTCACTATTGTCAAACCCAGAGATCTAACTAGTCAAATTTGACTTAATCAAATCACACAAATCCTGGTCTTGAATTTGCCCAAGATCACTCAGTAATGATGTGTAAAATTATGCTAAATTTCTGTCTCGTCTTAAGAAATTAAATATGTCTTAAGTTGTTTGCACCCTTCCAAAATGCCTATTATATTTTAAGTGCCCAGAGTGGGTCCTTAAATAATGTTATCTGAGCAATACTGCTTTCTTCATGCAAAGTAATATGAAAAGTTAAATCTCCTTTAAATGAAAGTCTTTGAAACACATTCACATGAAATTATAACCATATTATTATACGATGTTTAACTTCATCATATGGCATATCATTTATTGTACTCTCAGATATGGATCTGATAGTAATGGCATATAATTTATTGTTGTACTATCAGATACAAGGACATTTCAGATGCAGAGATTAGAGAATACTTGAAAGACTATAAAATCATAATCCCTATTGCCTTGATGTTGCAATTGTGCATTTATATTTAAGCAGGAATGAGAAAATTTAATTCTAAATGTGTTTTTTATTCTGAAATCTGTGAAAGAAATTACTTACCCCATGAAACACTAACTGCTGTGGAGAGTAAGGCTCACTGAAGTGGTGTAGATAAAAGAAAAAAAATACCCAAGAAAACGTTAATTTCTATGGCCAGATGAAAATGAACATTCAGAAACTCATGAGCAGGTTTAATACGTTTTGCTCTACTCTGCTTTAACTTATGTGATCCTTAGCTCTAAAATATGTTCTTTTTCTGTCTTTGCTAACATTACCATTACCTTTTCCTTTCTGCATAGTCACAAAAACTAGAGAAATGTTTTAAGGAGATAGGTAGGTAGAAGATAGGCAGGTAGACTGCTATAAATAATTAGAGATACATTTTAAGAATATATACACACACATGCATATACACACATACAAACATGCACAAACACACATACATATATATATAATAAATTTGGAATATGGTTTAACATTAATTTGTAATAATTATTTACCCTAGTAATCTTGAAATACAGTTTTTTATTCCTGTTTTTCAGCTGTATATACTGAAGACAGAAATCAAATATTGCTTAAAGAGCAGAGTATCCTCAAAAACATGACCTGAGAGTTTTTCACCTTTCATGTTGATTTTATAGTTATTTCCCTCAGCAAAATTTCCTCACTTCCTACAGAGTTTTGTTTCTCTGTCTCTGGATTCTCAGTAATGTCAACACTCCACTCAGATCTACAAAAGAATGTCCACCTATTAAAATGTGTCACGTTAATGATGGGCAGATCAATTCTTTTTTAAAAAAATACTTGAATTAAAAACTTTAATGTAAGCAGAAACTACTAAAGAGAAACAATACATTTTTCCCAAATCTTAAGGTTTTTCTGTATTTGCTTAACCCTAGCATCTCAACTTATTTCAGGTAAAAATAACCCATATTCTAACCTAACTCTGACTTCATTTGCAGTTAGTTCTTTCATGTTTTGCATTCATAAACATTTATGTATGTATATTTGGCATTCATGAACATACACAAATATGCATATATTATGTATATTTGTATATATATGTATATTTGTGTGTGTATATTCATGAATGAGAAAGCAAGAAAATTAACAGAAATTTTACATATATATATATATGTATTGGCTGGGCTAGAAGGTTTTTTTGTTTTTAAATTTTTTAGTTGTCTGACCTCTTTTGGAGTTTTCTCATTGCTTAATTACTAAAATCAATATGTTAGGGGAGAAAGAAACAAAGAAGATCCAGTTTAGATCAAACATGTCTTATTAAAACCCTGAAAGTGGAGCAAATTAATAAGCCAGGGTTGCAGCTATACAACCATACAGAACAGAAAAATAAAGTCTTCTTTCTACTGTATGATTTCATTTTCAGCAGTATATTGAAGCTTAGCTCTTGACACTGCATGATTAATGTGTAGAACATCTTTCTTTTTATTAACACAGGTAACACACAGATTTTTGAAATATACCAATGTACTAAAGCTGATATTAGACATAAATGTGCACAATCTAGTGATAATCTGGAAAAATCATTAAAGGAGCAAGTAATTTGTTACTTCTTGTACAGCATTGAGATACTCCTGGAGCTCACTTTCTAGTAATGTGAAAGTGTTAATTCATTTAAATTCCACATTAAAAGGGCAATCTTGGGTGAAAGTCAAGCACTACATATCTTTAACATTGTCACAGTGGAGAGGTCATAGATGAAAGAGATACAGTGAGAATTCACCACCTAATGCTCCTCCCTGTACCATAGGATTCCCTTACCTGTAGTTAGCCTAATTAAACCGGATAGGGGACTGTTCTTAATTGGTTCCCTGCTCTATTAAGTAACGCAGATTTTTTTTCCTAGTTGTATAAGGTATCTTTTCTCTTTGGTCATACTCTGTATACCTGGAAATTATGCATTTCTGCAGTTCCATGGGTTTTTTTAAATTCACTTTCCTTGAAATTAATGAATATTTCATTAGTTGTATTTCACATTAAACAATGTCTCAAAATCACATAACTTAGATGAAATTTAAATTTATACATAATTTATCTGAGAACATTGTTTGGATTATTTAATTTCCAGATTGTTTTGTTGTTAGCTTTTAAAAATGGCAGTGATACTATTGGAGTGTTAATGTTTAAATGCTTGCTTTCGCCACTTATTGTGCTAAGCTTTTCCTTATCAGTTTCCTCAATTTGTTAACCCACTATTTCTGATGGTAGACAATACCATACACATTTTATACCTGAGACATCCAAGATCCGCTGAAAATAGATATACAATGTTTTAATCTGGGCCTATAGAACTTCATGGAATCTCTCTGGCACAATGTTGCTTACATAAAACAAACTGTTAAAATACGTTTCCCCAAAAGTCAAGCCAAAGATCCATCCTGAACCAAATACCAGTTGTTAATGAATACAAAAAAAGTTTTAAATTTATAATTTGTCATTGTTTATCACGTTGTATTTATTTATTTATTTATTTTAGAGATAGAGTCTCACCCTGTGGCCCAGGCTGGAGTGCAGTGACACGATCATAGCTCACTACAGCCTTAAACTCCTGGGCTCAAATGATCCACTTGCCTCAGCCTCCTGAGTAGCTAGGACTACAGGTGCACAACATTATGTGCAGCTAATTTTCTTATTTATTTCTATTTTTTATTTTATTTTTTTATTATACTTTAAGTTTTAGGGTACATGTGCACAATGTGCAGGTTAGTTACATATGTATACATGTGCCATGCTGGTGCACTGCACCCACTAACTCGTCATCTAGCATTAGGTATATCTCCCAATGCTATCCCTCCCCCCTCCCCCCACCCCACAACAGTCCCCAGAGTGTGATGTTCCCCTTCCTGTGTCCATATGTTCTCATTGTTCAATTCCCACCTATGAGTGAGAATACGCAGTGTTTGGTTTTTTGTTCTTGCGATAGGTTACTGAGAATGATGGTTTCCAGCTTCATCCATGTCCCTACAAAGGACATGAACTCATCATTTTTTATGGCTGCATAGTATTCCACGGTGTATATGTGCCACATTTTCTTAATCCAGTCTATCATTGTTGGACATTTGGGTTGGTTCCAAGTCTTTGCTATTGTGAATAGTGCTGCAATAAATATACGTGTGCATGTGTCTTTATAGCATCATGATTTATAGTCCTTTGGGTATATACCCAGTAATGGGATGGCTGGGTCAAATGGTATTTCTAGTTCAAGATCCCTGAGGAATCGCCACACTGACTTCCACAACAGCGGTCTTGCCATGTTGCTGAGGACCTCAAGCTATTCTTCCACCTTGGCCTCCTAAAGTTCTGGGATTACAGATGTGAGCCACTGCACACAACCTGTTTATCACACTTTTAAGAGATTATGCACATTAACTCATTTGTTTCATATATGTCATTGTTTGGGGTAATTTAGTTTATGTTGCTTTCATTAGAAACTGAGGTTGTTGTGTTATTTTGCTCTTTTTATTTTTTATTTTTCTACTTTTGTTTGTCTACTTTTGGTAGCCCAAAGACTCTTGATGATCTGGCCTGTAACAAAATACTCTGGTAATTTGGCCTTCAATATACTTCTCTCTCTCTCCCCTTTCCTTTGCTCTTGCTCCTCGTCTTCCTTCTCTCCCTTCTCTCCCTCCCTCCCTGCTTGCTTCCTTCCTTCCTTCCTTTCTTCCTTCCTTCCTCCCTCCCTCCCTCCCTCCTTCCTTCCTTCCTTCCTCCTTCCTTCCATCCATCTATCAAGTCAAAGACAATTATTACTGGAAAATCTATAGTGGTGATCCAATCCAATTCCCTGCTTCAGGTAGTAAGCGAAATTTTTTATTGGGACTGAAACTAGAACCTGAATCTTCTGATTCTGGGGCAAGTACTCAATCTACCTAATGTGTTTTGTTCTGTATTTTTGTTTGCTTTGCTTTGGCTATTGCAGTTGTTTGCTCTGTTTTATTTATTTTTCAGAGCACAGAGATTATCTTTTAAAGATCAATTTATGTAGAACTGACTGTTGGCATAGATAGTAAACTGTCCTTTCATGTAAGTCCAATTCTTCTAGTCTCTCAGACTCTAAAGAAATTGCTGTATTTTAATATCATTATGTGCCTTGGGAAAATATTCAGCTCTATGTATATACTACAGAACTTAAAGTCAAACTAGTAACATTAATCAATAATTTCTCTCTTACCTTTACAGAATGGCGATCCATTTGTTCTCAAATGCGCTTACATTTTGTCATATGGAACATTTTCATTTTGGCTACAAAATAAGTGGAAATTTTAGTTTGCAGCAATAAGCTTCCATCTCCCATTATTAAAAAGATTATTTTATAGTTGCATGCATCTTTATTCTTTTATATATATATAGTATAGGATCAAAATTCACAAATGATGTGATGAATAGTACTGTTGCCTGGCTTAGGTAGCTATGGTACTGATGTGATAAATGATACAGCAAAAATAAAAAGCAAATTCAGGATTCAGTTCACTTTCCACATTTCTTCACTAACTTAAAAAAGTTAGAACACATGGCTTTCAAATAATTTTTCAATCTATTGATAGTGCAACGATGTTATATATTATTATTGATGACTACCACTGCAAACAGAAACAAAATACCTCGATTGGTAGTTAAGCAAAAGAAGAGTATTAAATCTCATTATATTGTAAAAGTAATGAATAAAATTTTGGAGATGCTGGAAAAGAATAGATTTACCTATGTTGCACTTTATTTTTAAAGGTCATATTTTTAAAAGTCCATTCTATGCCTTCGAACTTGAAGTCGTCAGCTAATATGCTATTATTTACAAAAGATGTGCAAAACACTTTTGACAATAGAAAGGTTTAATATAGTTGTTGCTCATCAGGGTCTATTGGTTTCAATATCTGATATTCTGGATAAATCGAATATTTCTAAAAGCTCTTTTTCATTGTATTGTTTGCATTTCTGAAGCAGCTCATTATGATATATATCACAGGTTTTTATTGTTTATAATTAGAAAACAAAACTCCACTAACATAATTACTTTATTTTGCTTCCAAAGTATTATTTTTAAATCTCAGAACCCTATTTTCCTAAAAATATTGGCACAAGTAATTAGAAGTGAAGATATAAACTTAATCCCTGCAATCGGACCCATTAACCACCACAAATACTGTCTTACTTAAGCCGATCTTGGTAAACCAGCGGCCTGTTACACCCACTTGCTGTTTCTTTAGGCTAACCTATGTGGCAACAAGTATATTTGGGAAACAAGTTTTCATCAAAAACAAGAAACTGTTTATCTTGGAAATACCATTCTCGCTAAAGATGTAGGCACCAAGAAGAAAACACAACTGAATTGTTTTAGGTCATTGTGTGGGATATGGTGAGGAAACTACTTCCATTTGTCTTTGAGGTCAGATTGACAAGTAGCATTTCACTTTCAATTAGTGAAAAAAGGAAGTAAGACAAAGCTTCCAAAAGTCAACTAATGGCCAAATATTGAGAATGATTGGAGCATTACTTAGCAATATGATGTAAAAAAATATGATAATAATTATAACCGATATTTGAGTGCCTACATGCACCAGGCACTTCATATTAAGTGTTTTATTTGATTTTCCATACTGATTTCTTAAATCTATGAGGTAAGTACATTACTATAGTTTCCACAGGAAGAAATTATGGTTCAAAATTTGGATAGCTATTTCAATATCCATTCCTAATGGATATTGGACATCTTTATTTTTTAAGCATAACTTTATAATTATGCTCACAGTACATAAGCCCACATCAATTAATATCTATTAAGTACCACAAACACTAAGTTAGTACTTAATATATGCTAAGAAATGTGCTGAATCAATTCTTTAAAATCTTTAGTCAGAGAAGTTTTGTTATTGCTCGATGAAGAAAATGCAATCACCACCTGTTAGGAGGCTTGGTTTTTCCAGAGAGTTGCTAAAGTCTCAGAAAGTTCTGTAATTTTACCTTGACATTTACTTTATTAACCAGAATACGGGTGCTTATTTGGTCAAATATTTTGTAAATAAAAAGTGAAATGAATAAAGATTGCCTGTTTTAATATAAAATATAATACATACTTTGTTCAAAAGATATGTAATCAGAAAATCACTAAAAATAAATTGCAAATTTGGACCAAACAGAGCATGTACTTTGTTTTCTAGACACCACGTTACCTGCTCCCTCTAATAAAAATAACACAAAAAATAGGTGGCAGAATACAAAACATAATTTTAAAAAAGAATCAACTAATGAAAAAACGGCTTTGTTAGGAAAATTTACTTCTGATACAATTTAAGCATAAAATTCAATGGCACTAAAAATTCAAGTTAAGTGTAAAGTGTAAACACAAATTTGATGCTGGATAAACATGGTGTCAAATCAACTTAAAACTAGGAAGGGAATTATTAACATGATTTTAAATAGTCATCTAAATGGTTATTTGCCAATTATATTTTATTCAGTTTTAAATGCCTTAATGCCAGATGTGAATTAAGGAAGACTTTTTTTTGTGATGTTATTTGCTTAATTATTTGTTTTTGACCTGGTCAAGACTCTCAGACCTCCAAATAAACTGTTAATTAAAGGTTAATTTCTATTGTGCCAATAGGGAAAAATAGAAAGAGAAGGGATGTAACTTCTGAGTCATGAGTTACTAAGCTGCAGAATGTGATTTCAGAGAAATAAAAAATTGAAGGGACTCCAGGAGGTTCAACCTCGTCTCTAATATATATATTTGCCATGGGTTGCTAATTTGCAATAGCTGTCATAATGAGAATAGACAAAGTTGGATAAATGTGACAAAAGATTAACAAAGTGTTTCACACCCTTAAATTATACCACATCAAGAATGAGGAAAAAGCGTTGCCAAAGGAAACTACTGCAATGCTACTTGCATTCTTGCAATAAATCCAGCATAGCATCCAAATCAAGAGAGTTACCATCTGACTTCTAACTTTTTCCCCTTAAGAACAATTCGAATCCCTGGCATCCACCTCATCGGTACTTTAAAACCTGTATTTCCCACCCAAAGTCCAATTAGTCTCTGGTTGATGAGTACTCTGATGTTGCTTTCTCTTGTCCATATTTCTTGGTTTGGGATTATTCTAGATCAATAGGAGGGTAAACTGTCTGTACCAAGTTTGTTCTAGATGAAACAGATCAGGATAACCTTCCATCCAAATACTGTGTTGATGTCACAGGGGGAAACAGTTGAGCTAATTGCACACCGTAATCTAAAGTTACATTGCAAGTGTCAGGTGTTAGACTGCAGTGAATTGGTTATAGCACAGGGAACGTTATTGCAAGAGATTTGGAGGACACTAAAATAGATTAATGTTACACATCTCCCTCAAAAATAAGAACACATTTAACTCTTTATTTAAAAAAAACATTATGGCAAAATAAAATTAAACCATTTAATGGCATATTTTCTGAAGGGATTACCTTTTACATTAGTGTAGGGTGAAAATCACTTAATGTACTTGATCTCTAGTGTCCCTTTCACCTTTTCCTCCCTTGAGAACTCTTTTTCCCCCTTCTTCCCTGCACTTCTTTAATTTACAATATAGCTGTATGTGCAGTTCTTAAGAAATGAAGCAAGAGACTGTAACAGGGGAGAGAAGAAATCTAACAGCTAAACAGGTGTACATGGAAAATAAATCAAAAATTGAAAAATTGGGCCTCATGGGTGTTATAAAAGGAACATTTGCTGAATAACTACTTTGGTAGCCCTTGTGCCCTGTGAATTATCATTCTGATTTACCCAATCACACTGTCTAGCAAACTCAAATTGCTTAACACTCTAATTATTCTGTATGCGACATGAAAGGAGAACAATTTCTTACTGGCCAATTATTATAGAAAATAAGTGGTTCTATTTTTATTTGTTTTTAATGTTGAAAGATAAAAAAGCAATATATTAGATAAGATGGCAAATTAAAAAGACTTTTTGTGTAAATACTGTATTATATTTGTTTATATTGCTTTGGTTTCCCTCTATAATGGAGGACATATTCAGGCTTAAAGAATACCTGAATCATGTATTTTTAATGGTACCAAATATGGTACCAAATAATTAAATGCAGTATGACAATTGCTTAAAAGTTAACTGATTATTATTTAGATAATAATAATCAGCATAGTATTGTCCTCTTTATTCAGTTACTAAAGATTTATTGAACACCTACTACATGTATCCCTGCCTACTATGACTGTGCCAGTTAGGGTCCCAGACATTTAGAAATGTTTACAGTATTTTAGACCTGTCATTTTATACAATGTGTTCTCCGTATAATGTACCATTTTTTTCCCTAGCATCCTATACTATCATTTCAGTATTCACTTTCTAAACATATGAGGCTTGTGTAGTTAAACCAAGGTAAAATTTAACAATATGTAATTTTGTTTCAGAGTTACTGCCAAATTTTGTGCTAAGTGCATTCTATCTTTTACTTATCATGAAAATCTCATTAGTTATCTACTATTATTATGCCCAATTTAGAGATAATGAGATGGAATTCATTTGAGTAACTTGCCTAATGTCACATTACTAGTATGCGTATTCAAACTTAACCAACTTCAAAGAATAATCTGTTTACCATGATTTTATATATGATCTAGATGTCAAGTTCATTGATTTTTTATATATAAACAAATATAATACAGTATTTACACAAAAAGACTTTTTAATTTGCCAACTTATCTGTTACTTTTTTTATCCTTCAAAATTTTCAAGAGAAAAGGGATAAAATAATCTTATAATTTTTTTCTTTAAATATGGTTCTTTCCCATAAATTTCCTAAGAAGATAATCACTATGGATAGCAAAACTCACAACCAAATGACCTACGCATCAAATTCATTTCAGAGTATTTACTTAGCTATTTAATTATATGGAGTTATGTTGCTTGTTTTCCTTTAAATAATTCAACTTCCCTTCTCCAACAGGTTCTTTTATTTTTATTTGGTTTCTTTACTTTTTCTCTATTCATAATAGAGTCTACAGTGAAGTGGGTCATTACAGTAATACCAATGCCCTGAACACTTTTTTTTTTAACTGTCCTTTAATCTTATGGATCTGGCAAAACTTAATTAGAAAATGAGCCTCACAGTCCACTTTCCCAGCTTGCATGAAACAGCCTAGAATTGTCTGTGGGGAGTCTCAAAATACATTAGGCATGTATTCCTAAGCACTAATCTCAAATATGCTATAATTACTGTCAATTCTACTGCCTTTCTGTGATCAACACATATTCCAAATTTTCCCAACAATTTCAAATTCTGTGTTCTTAAACATCTTGCCTTTTAAAAAAAAAAAAAAAAAAAAGAAACACCTTATTCATGCTCACTCTAGGCCAGACACTCTGATATATCATTTAACTCTCATAATCACTTTGAAACATTTACTCTGAAATGTTTCAGAGCTTCTTAACCCTTAAACTGCTGAAATCCAAACTCACCATCAGCCACTAAACAATTGGTCCTCTTTTGATATTCTTTATCTCAGTAATTGGTAGATCCTGGATTTAATTCAGCTAACTAGAAATTTTGGAGAAAACCTTAACACCCCTCCTTCACATTTAACATCCAATACACTGCCAAGTGCTGATGATTCTATCTTCCGAATCTTTCTCAAGCATGTCTAATTCTCTCCAACGCTGCCACCATGCTTAGCCATGCTACCATCATCTTCCAACAGGTCTATTATAAGAAGTGCTGTAATAGTTTTCCATGTTGTATAACCAATTACCACAGAATTAGCAGCTTAAACATGATGCATTATTCTCTTACAGTTTCTGTAGAACAGAAGTTCAGAGAGGGTCCCCTGCTTGGTGGCTTAAGGTTTAAATCCGGGTGTTGATTAGGCTGCTTTCTCATCTGGAGTTCTGGGCCTTCTTCCTAGCTTATTCAGAGTGTTGGCAGAACTCAGTTACTTGTGGATATAAAAATGAGGACTGTTTTCTTGCTAACTGTTGGCCAGGGAATGCTCTCAGCCCCTAGAGTCTTACCCTTAAGTCCTTCCATATGGCTCTATCCATAGGTAGTTCACAATATGTATGTTTATTTTTTTCAAGGCCAGCAGCAGAACCTCCCCTGTTTTGAATCTCTTCTTTAGGAAAGGACTGACTTCTTTTTGAAGGACTCACTTGATTAGTTCATGTCCATGATAATCTCCCTTTGTTGATCTAAAGTCTTTAATTACATCTTCAAAATTCCTTCACCTTTGCCATATAACATAGCCTTATCATGAATGTGAAATCCCACCATATTCATAAGTCTTACTCATATTCAAGGAGAACGGATTATATAAGGTATATACATAGGAAGTAGGACTTTGGGAACTATCTTAGAATTCTGCATGTCACAATTGCCAGGCAGTACCTGGCATCCATCTTTGTTCCCTTCTTTAATGCTGGAAGGATTTTCTCAAACACAAATTTGATCATTTTATTCCCTAAATTAAACTCTATTTTTGTTTCCCACTGCTCTTAACAATTAAAATACATTTTTACAAAGAATACAGTAGATAGCATTTACTGGCCCTATCTACCTCTCTAGCTGTATCTTCTACCAGATTCTTTTCAGTCTCTACATTCAAGTTAAATGATTTTTAAAAATTCCTTTTATTTACCACGCTTCTTCTTGCCACTGGGACTTTGTACACCCTGATGTCCATCCCTGGTCCTTTCTTCCCTCTCTTTTCATCCAGTAATTTTAATGCATTTTCTAGATCCCAGATTAAGCATCATTTCCATAGACTAACTCCTCCTTTTAAGGGCATTCTTTGCACTGTGCAGTTTTTTCAGCTTTCCAAGCTGAAATTTCTCGTCTTATGAAATAAATATTACTGTCTCCTCTACTAAGCTGCTTAGGGAAGAGATCAGTTTGAATTTTTATACCCTTGTGTGTTCCTAGCATTAGGAATAGTAGCTAGCATAAGTTCAATCAATATATGATGACTGACTAAATGAAATAAAATTTCTCACGTGGTATCTTTCATATTTGGTTCTGAAAAGAAATGTGGTCTTCTTTCTAAAGCAATTAATTATATTTGTGAATATTTGCTTATAGTTTATGTTTTTGAAGCAGTAATTAATGGTGTGAACCCTTTAATAGAGTGTATATGGACCTAATGTGAAAGTGACATATTTGAAAATTGCCTGTCTATGAAAAGGCTCAGATTTTGAACAATTTAGAATAAATTGATTAATCTCTTACTGTCATAAGGAACACCATCATTTAAAGGAATATTAAAATACTTGCCAAGAGGTTTTAATTGTAAGATTTTTGAAAAGAAAAACTATATTCTGACACGTGAAAATTTGAAAGACATTTTAGTATTAAAATTGTAGACATAACAAAATCTAATAGAACATATAATAGCAAAACATAGTTGTAGACATACAAAAATCTAATTGAACATATAATAGCAAAATATAAAACTGCAAACACTTAGACCTGTAGGAATCTTAGTAAAAAAGTAATTAACCAAGTTGATTATGCTTTTAATCTGATTAACTCTGCATAAGGAATCTCCCATGTTAACATTAGAATATTAATTTGAATAAGAGAGGGAATGTGTAGGAGAAAGAAATCCTGCCAAACCTAATGCCTACCAGACAGAGATGTGTATTATTGAAAAAGACTGATCTACTAAATTGCCACATTTTCCAGAGTTCATTTTCTTATGTCTGCCTAGGTTTTCAGATTCAATATTCTAAAAAAAAAAAAATTCAAGACTCGCCTCTGCACCCAAGTATTCTAGAAGATAGGACCCTGAACATCTTCTGATCTCAAAGTTGTCAAACTATCAAACCAGTGGAGGAGAAGGAATTCTCAATGGTTATCCATATTTCTTTCTTTCCTTTTTTTTTTTTTTTTTTTTTGAGACGGAGTTTTGCTCTATTGCCCAGGATAGAGTGCAATGGCGCAATCTCGGCTCACTGCAACCTCCACCTCCTGGGTTCAATTGATTCTTCTGCCTCAGCCTCCCAAGTATGTAGGATTACAGATGGCTGCCACCATGCCTGGCTAATTTTTGTATTTTTTGTAGAGGCATGGTTTCACTATGTTGTCCAGGCTGGTCTCGAACTACTGGCCTCAAGTGATCCACCAACCTTGGCCTCCAAAAGCGCTGGGATTACAGGCGTGAGCCACCACACCAGGCCTCATATTATTTCTTAATATATCTTAGAGATGTATATTACCAGTTATAAACTAAGAAAATTACCTCTGCAAATTGATGTATGACATGATATCAATATTTCTTGAAGAATAAACAATATTTTAAAAACAAGTAAGTATAAGAACAATCTCTCAAACAGGATCATTCTTAGTACATATCTAGTTCAAATTTGGAAGCCTACTATTAGATGCATACACATTTATGATTGTTATATAGTTTTAATGAATTGATCCTTTATCATTATATAATGTTTCTCATTATTCCTGACAATATGACTTGTTCTAATGTTTACTTTGTCTAATCTCAACTTAGCCACTCCAACTTTCTTTTGATTAGAATTTGCATAGTATATCTGATTTCTGTCTTTTACTTTTAACCTATCTATAGCTTTATATTTAAAGTGGATTTATTATAGACAATACATAAATGAGTTTTGCTGTTCTATCAAATCTATCAATCTTTACTTTTAATTAGGGTGTTTACACGATGAATGTTTAAGGCAGTTTATATCATCCGATTTACATTTGCCATCTTGCTAGTTGTTTTCTACTGTCTAATCTTTTATTTTGTTTCCTTTCCTTCTTTGGGGATACTTGAGCATTTGAAAGTGACTTTATTTTATCTTCCTGATAAGCTTATTTTTTACACCTCATTTTAATTTTTAAATTGTCATTCAAGGTTTTACAATATACACTTTTTTTTTTGACATGGATTTTTACCAAAGAGAAAAACCACATGATTATCTCAATAGACGCAGAAAGGGCCTTTGATAAAATTCAACATCCCTTCATGTTAAAAACTCTCAATAAAATAGGTATTAATGGAACATATCTCAAAATAGTAAGAGCTATTTATGACAAATCCACAGCCAATATAATAATGAATGAGCAAAAGCTGGAAGCATTCTCTTTGTAAACAGACACAAGACAAGGATGCCCTCTCACCACTCCTATTCAACATAGTATTGGAAGTTCTGGCCAGGGCAATCAGGTAAGAGAAATAAATAAAGAGTATTCAGATAGGAAGAAAGGAAGTCAAATTGTCTCTGTTTGCAGACAACATGATTTTACATTTAGAAAACCTCATCATCTCAGCCCCAAAACTCCATGAACTGATAAGCAACTTTAGCAAAGTCTTAGGATACAAAATCAATGTGCAAAAATCACAAGCATTCCTTTACACAAACAATAGGTAAGCAGAGATCCAAATCATGAATGAATTTCCATTCACAATTGCTTTAAGGAGAATAAAATACCTAAGAATACAGCTAACAAGGGAGGCTGAAGGACCTCTTCAAGGAGAACTACAAATCCCTGCTCAAGGAAATAAGAGGGACACAAACAAATGGAAAAACATTCTATCCTCATGGATAGGAAGAATCAATACCATGAAAATGGCCATACTGCCCAAAGTAATTTATAGATTCAATACTATTCCCATGAAACTACCATTGACATTCTTCACAGAATTAGAAAAAAAACTATTTTAAATTTCATATGGAATGAAAGAAGACCCTGTATAGCCAAGACAATCTTAAGAAAAAAAATCGTAGGCATCACACTACCTGACTTCAAACTATGCTACAAGCCTACAGTAACCAAAACAGCATGGTACTGGTACCAAAACAGATATACAGACAAATGGAGCAGAATGGAGACCTCAGAAATGCCACCACACATCTCAACCATTTGATCTTCAACAAACCTGACAAAAACAAGCAATGGGAAAAGGATCTCCTATTTAGTAACTGTGCTAGGAAAACTGGCTAGCCATATGCAGAAAACTGAAACTGGACCATTTACTTACACCTTATACAAAAATTAACTCAAGATGGATCAAAGACCTAAATGTAAAACCCAAAACCATAAAAACCCTAGAAGAAAACCTAGGCAATACCATTAAGGACATAGGCATGGGCAAAGACTTCATGACTAAAACACCAAAAGCAATGACAACAAAAGCCAAAATTGACAAATGGGATCTAATTAAACTAAAGAGCTTCTGCACAGCAAAAGAAACTATCATGAGAGTAAATAGGCAACCTACAGAATGGGAGAAAATTTTTGCAATCTGCCCATCTGACAAAGGTCTAATATCCAGAATGCACAAGGAGCTTAAGCGTATTTACAAGAAAAAAACAAACAACCCTATCAAAAAGTGGGCAAAGGATATGAACAGACACTTCTCAAAAGAAGACATTTACATGGCCAACAAACATATGAAAAAAAGCTCAACATCACTGATCTTCAGAGAAATGCAAATCAAAACCACAATGAGATATCATCTTACACCAGTCAGAACGATGATCATTAAAAAGTCAGGAAACAATAGATGCTGGCAAAACTGTGGAGAAATAGGAACACTTTTACACCACTGGTGGGAATGTAAATTAGTTCAGCTGTTGTGGAAGACAGTGTGGCGATTCCTTAAGGATCTAGAACCAGAAATACTATTTGACCAAGCAATCCAATTACTGGGTAAATACCCAAAGGAATATAAATCAGTCTACTATAAAGACTCATGCACACATACGTTTATTGCAGCACTGTTTACAACAGCAAAGACATGGAACCAACCCAATTCCCCATCAATGATAGACTGGATAAAGACAATGTGGTACATATACATCATGGAATATTATGCAGCCATAAAAAGGAAGGAGATCTTGTCCTTTGCAGGGACATGGATGAAATTGGAAGCCATCATCTTCAGCAAGCTAACACAGGAACAGAAAACCAAACACCGCATGTTCTCACTCATAAATGGGAGCTGAACATTGAGAACACATGGACACAGAGAGGGGAATAGCACACACCAGGGCCTGTTGCCGGGGTAGGGGGTGAGGGGAAGGCACTTAGAGGACAGATCAATAGGTGCAGCAAACCACCATGGAACACGTATACCTATGTAACAAACCTGCACGTGTATCCCATTTTTTGGAATAAATTAAAAATATATATACACTTTTAAACTATTGAAGCATGTCATCAAATATTATTCTCCTTCACAATGTAGTATTAATTTCTTCCCTCTCATCCTTTGCTATTACTTTTGCGGATTATATATATAAATATATATAAATATAAATAAATATATATAAATATAAATAAATATATATAAATATATATATAATATATATAAAAATATATATATAAATATATAAATATATATATAAATATATAAATATATATAAATATATAAATATATATAAATATATAAATATATATAAATGTATATAAATATATATATAAATATATATATAAATATATATATAAAATATATATATAAATATATATAAATATATATAAATATATATATAAATATATATAAAATATATATATAAATATATGTATAAAATATATATAAATATACATAAAATATATATAAAGATATATAAAATATATATAAATATATATAAAATATATATAAATATATATAAAATATATATATAAAGATATATATAAAATATATATATAAATATATATAAAGTATATATATATAAAGATATATATAAAATATATATAAATATATATATAAATATATATATAAATATGTATATATATAAATATGTATATATAAATATATATATAAATATGTATATATAAATATATAAATATATACAAATATATATAAATATATACAAATATGTATAAATATATATAAATATATATATAAATATATTTATAAATATATATATAAATATATATAAAAATATATATATATAAAAATATATATATACATATATATACATATATATAAATATATATAAATATATATACATATATATACATATATATATAAATATATATAAATATATATAAAAATATATATAAAAATATATATAAATATATATAAAAATATATAAAAATATATATAAATATATATAAATATATAAATATATATAAATATATATATAAATATATATATAAATATATATATAAATATATATAAATATATATATAAATATATATATAAATATATATAAATATATATATAAATATATATATAAATATATATAAATATATATATAAATATATATTTATATATAAATATATATAAATATATATAAATATATATATAAATATATATAAATATATATATTTATATATAAATATATATATAAATATATATATAAATATATATATATAAGCAAGTGATATATTGTTAGCATTTTGCTCTGGAGATAATTATATTTTACAGAAATTAAAAACAAAATGCATCATATATTTACTCTGACTTTGCAAAAACTAAATTCTTCATTTCTTGTGTAGATCAAAATTTCTTGCTGGTATCATACTCCAGCCTGCAAGACTTTCTTCGATATTTTTTTGTAATGCAGGTCTGCTGTTAATGAATTGTCTCAGGTTTTGTTTGTTTATAAAAATATTAATGTTACCTTCACTTTGTCTTTACATAAAAGAAGTTGAGAAGAATCATGGTTCCAGGGATGGTTAAACCAGTGATTCAACAGCACCATTCAGCATTGTTTTTTAAAATATTTATTCTCTGCCACCCTAGGAATGTTGGCTCTTGTCTTAACCTTCATAACCACAGTATGACTGGATCAGCCCAAATAATCTTATAGTTTGGTGCATGAACTCCTGAAAAGAGAATGCCTCTTTGTTCTTCTCCCAGAACACAAAGAGCATGTTTTTCCCATTGCCCATTGGCTTGAATAATATTACATACATACTTTTAAAATACTCTTTAACAAGGAGATTGCTACTAACATTTTCCCTGAACGTTGTACAGAGGTCCAGATCCTCCTAACATAGAAGACTGCTCCGATACAATTCCCATAGGAATTGACTGTTGGGTAGACAACCAAGAGAGGTAGCCGAGACCTGCTCTCACTTTTATTATTTCAACTTGGTAAGAAATAGATGTTGTCAAATGTGTTGGTTTTTCATTTCATAAAATGAGAATTATGAGAGGAAATTGACCTTAAGCCACTTTTTTCTTCAGTCATTTAAGGAAGTCATTTCTTCTATATATCAATGATGTGTTTAGGCACTCGCACACAATGTCTCACATACATCTGGGGAGGTTTTCTGAGATGCCTTCCCTCAAGAAGCCACAGGAAAACAAGTAAAAGATGTCATCTCTAGTTATTTTCTATGTTTAGTTTACATGTCTTAACTCATATTTAAACATCATAGAATCATAAACCATTGCATGAGATTAAAATAAAACTTTCTTCTTACTTTCCATTTAGTTACTTAGGGTACTCATCAAGTGCATACACAGCTTCTGGTAAACATGTTCTCAGAAAATGAATTTACCACAGTCTGAGGAAATCAGTTTAAATCATAAGGTTTCTTACAGTAAGCCATGTTTTTTTCTCTAGAGATAGTTTCAAGCTGCATGTGTCACTTCTGCCCTCTGGCTGCAGTGGTGTGCTGGAGCTGGGCTTGATGGGTTTGAAAGGCAATTGTGTGTATCTCTTCTTAGCTCTACATTCAATGGCTTCACATTGGTAGCCTGAAATTAACTGTAGTGGAAACATTTACACTACAAAAATCAGCAAATACCACAAATCAGGATTTTTACTTCAAAAAATTAGTTTACCAACATATCACTGCCTCTGGGGTAACATACATTAAACTCCACCTTTCACAAAAATTACTAAAATATTTTAGATTATTTCCCTCTACCTCCTCCACTACCTTCCTATCTCTTCTTTTCCATGTTAAAATAAACATCCTTGTTCAACTGTTTTTTCTAAACATATTGTTTTGTGTATTTTCATCATGTTAGTCTTACAGGAAAACAAAACAAAAGAAAGTACCAATATGTTAATAACTCTATTAAAATGTGATATCCAAAACAGTCTAATGTCCTTTGGATGTCCCTTGTACACAGGTACCATCATACTATTATTCTTAGTTTTTTATTAATATAAAATAACAATAACTTGTTTTGTAGATACTTGGTTATATTAGTTCATGTTAAACTTACAGTTTTAGCTTCTTGAAGAATATGAACTATTCTCTATATTTATACCACACATTTAGGCCAGTGGGTGGCAAGCTGCTTTCTGTAAAAGGCCACATAATAATTATTGCAGGCTTTGGGCATATGGTCTTTGTTGCAGCTACTAACGATGCAGTTGTAGCACAAAAACAGCCAGAGATAATATATAAATGGACAGGCAGGATTGTGTCTCAATAAAACTTTATTTATAAAAATAGATGGCAGCATGACATGACTTGAGGACCATAGTTTGCACACCTCTTATTTTGTCCATCAGAATCAGGCAAGAACTGCACTATTTATATTAAAAATCAATGCAATAAGGTGTACAACCCTCTTTAGGTTAAGTGCTGTTAATCTGAGTTCCATTAATTGTAGATAGATTTCACCAGGTCTGTGAACCATGAAGTTTCTAAGTAAAATGTTTTGGGAATGTATATTTATGAAGAAGAGGATACATAATTGAAATCAGATTCTCAAAGCAGCCAATAACCTACTTCTTACCCACACCCTCAAAGAAGTGGGTGAACCTCTGCCTTGGATGACTATAATAATGTAAGAGTAGTTAAGACGTCCAAGCTGTGGGAGCAATTGTCAGTAGTAATTAGCAAACACAGGGAAATAGCAGCTAAGACACATAGAATAACAATATAATCAACAAAACCTATATTAAAATAAACGTATCATAAAAACACATATAAAATAAAATTCTGGATGGCTCTGACTGATTTTTCTTTTCCTTTTTTTTCTATTTTATTTTATTTTTTTGAGACAGAATCTCACTCTGTCACCCAGGCTGGAGTGCAGTGTCACCATCTCGGCTCACTGCAACCTCCACCTCCTGGGTTCAAATGATCTCCTGCCTCAGCCTCTTGAGTAGCTGGGATTATAGGCATGCACCAGCACACCCGGCAAATTTTTATATTTTTAGTAGAGACAGGTTTTCACTATGTTGCCTAAGGTGGTCTCGAACTTTTGGCCTCAAGTGATCCGCTTACCTTGGCCTCCCAAAATACTGGAATTACAAACAAAAGCCACCACACTGGGCTCTGTGACTGCTTTTGATGGTAATATCTACCTAGGAACAATAAAGCAAGTAGGCACATTCAACAGGAAATAGTAAGAGCTGGTTATGAGCCAGGATCCATTCTGAGGTAAAGAATTAGAAAAATGGTATACAGAAGATCAAAGATACATAAACTGAAACAACATGTATTGTCACTGATCACTCATTACACACACGACTCTTTTCTGTCAAATCCATATGCATTTTTTTAAGTTGATTTACTTTTCATTATCACCAGGAGCTGGCAATTCTAAATAAGATCAGCGATAAAATACTCATACCCCAAAAATCTTTTATTTTTTTCAATCAGTGGAAATATTTTTATTTATTTATTTGCATCAATAGTAGAGATCAGTTTAATTCCTCATAGTATATATGGTATGTTAATCGAACACAAGGTTTTTGAATTCATTTACATATATGTTTTCTATAGGTCATAATGTAGACAAATATATCTTGTTTGACAAAGGTTGTACACTGTTAGAAGTCAGCTACAGAGCTATATAACTACTAAAGTATAAAACAAAAATGGAAATTATATCTGTCTCTCTAATCACAAAAGATGTATTACTATGAAATTGTTAGCAGCCAAATTCTTAACTTGGATGAGTGTCAGGCCACACACAATATCTAATAGCTGGTGTTTTAATAAAAATATTTAATAATAATAATATTACATTGCCTTCTGCAATGTAATACTATTCATTTTTAAGACTTCAAAGTCAATGTTTAAAGAAAAAAATACCTATTCTTAATAAATTTTCCACTCTGCAGCCAGTGGCAATTATTCAATATCCTACTGAAAATTTATTGTTCTCGTAAAATATTTGTTTTTTCTGCCCTTTATTCTTAGATTTTTTATTGCTGTCTGCTCAGAGAAACAAAAGCACTATGACAATAAAGATATTCATTTTTTTAATTTGTATTTTTTTGTTGTTGTTAAAATCTAGCATAAAATTGTAATTTCTGACATTGCTTGGGGGTTTTATCTTCAATCATGAAATCTACAAAAACAGATGGCAATACAAATGACAAAATATTCTTTCAGATTTTGGATAATTCAAAAGTTTGTGTGTCTGTAAATGTAAAATATCCATAACCACTTTTACACATAGTCCTTACCAAATATAAATGTTTGTAGTGAAGGCTACGTCAAGTCAAGTGGCCAAATATGTTTAATCCTGTTATGATCCAAGTATGAAAATGAGTGACTAAATGAATGTAATTTCTTTGTTTTTATTCATCTGTAGTATGTCTATGAAAAGTACTGTATTTTCTTTTAAAGTAATTTAGTCTCCACACTTGGGGAAAGAAGTGTTGAATATATATGCACACCAAAAGGCATTTTATCTGACCTAATAACCTCCAAAACAGCACTGGCAAATAAGAGTTATGGTACAGTTGTAGGTATTTTTCCACATTGTTTTGGGCGAATGGAGAGTACCGAAGAAATGCTTCAGATAAATATATGTGCTATATATGAATATGTACCCTCCCGGTAACTGGAAGGAAAGTTTTAATTCCCACCACATAATGGCCCATTTGCCTCGAGTGTTTCAGAATGGTTCAATAACCACTAGCCATGTGTGTAGTTTGTTGAATTATTTAAGCTTATTTCCAGGGGGAAAAAAGACAGGGAGGAAGGCAACTGATTCAATGCAAATGAAAAGCTTTTGAAGCTCCCTATGGTGAAGATGTGATTACAGTCAGACAGTTAATAACCTAGACTTAGAAAAATCTGAAGGTTTTAAAACTGTCTGGCCAGTCAGTAAATGAGGTTTTTCCACACTATCGACCAACTGCCATGCGTTGTAATGGTTTCAGATCTGTTTGGAGTTGGAGTGGACCCACAAATGAAGCAAGAATACCACCCCTGTACTTTTGATGATTAAGAAAAGTAGTTTGTAAACCTCCACGGTTTTCCTTTAGATTTGGGATTGAGTCTTTAGTGCAAACAGCTTATAGAGCCATGTACGGTGAGCACTGCTCTCTGAAAAACAAGGAGATAGAACTTGAATTGTTAATTTGCAAAGTACCTATATTTTGGGGTGAGGTGTCTCCTCTTAAACTAACCACTGTTCCTCTACCATGGATATTCAATTCATGTGTATAACTGGAGAAAACTGCTGCTGCTAGATGAATTTCTGGGCAGCAGTATTCTTTCCGGATATTAGATCAAATTAAAATAGGAATTAGAAGACCTAAAAATTTATTTTAATAAAAATTAAAATACTTATCAAATAGGAATATAAAGTTGGAGACCTAAGATTTTATTTTAACCGCTACCAATAATCCATTTGATACATGTATGAAAAATATAATGTTATTCTTGTAAATGTTCATCGAATATCTGTGTGGTACAAAATTCTCATCTACAAATCTCTTTGCAGAAATGATAGAAGGACACTTTTTATGGGTTTCATGAAGATTCTTTGTAATTAGACAAGTGTTATATATTTGATTCAGGTAAAACTTTTATATCGTTTATGCAATAGTCATGAGAAGTTTGAACTTGCTTTGAAAACATGAAGGTAATGGCAAGTGTTTTTTCTGATTTGAGTAAAAACGACTCAAAATCTGTTATGAGCTCTGTGGATAAAATTTTCTCTTTAGACACAAAGTCTAGTTTAAGTGTTTTCTGCTTCCCTAAAATTTTAAGTGTTGGTTATTTTATTGTTGGCTAGGAGTATGAGACAAGAAACACTTTTTGAATATTTTATCTTATAAGGGATTTTGATGCCCTTCTGTAATAATTTTCTTATTAGAATTGTTTTAGTTATTAAAACTACCCAGGATTTGTCCTCAGGGCCAACAGGAGCCTGTTATGCAGCTGCAGTAACCTGGGGTGTGTGTGTGTGTGTATGTGTGTGTGTGTGTGTGTGTGTGTGTATGTGTGTCTTTCATTAAAAAAAAAGTAGAGGCAAAAGGGATATTAATGTTTCTGATCATCTGAGGGAAATTTCTTACCTCCAGACCTAAGCACTGAAATTTCTTCTGCATCAGCAAAGGTGTATGATTTAGGTAGTTTATATTCATCCACACAGAAACTTTTTTTTATTCAATTCTCTTTTAAACCTGTAAAATCCCAAAAATCATGAAAAAAATCCTTAAAGTAGAAGATGATCAGATGTATAGCAAATGTAGTATTTTAAATTATTCTATCTCATAATCCCCCAACCAGATTAATTAACAGTAAGATACTTATCTTGGGTGGAAAAAAAACCCACCTACCCTTTCAAAACTCTTTTGTTATAACTCAATTATTGAGGGAGTTTACTCTTTGAATTTCATCAGCAGTTTTTGCTCTATGCTGCACTACAGAATGAAATACCGGAGTTTCTCATTATGAATGAAGATGACTTTTTGTCAAATAAGACATAAAATGGTCACTTTTCTTATTTATTTATTTTTGCTTTCTCCCTGAAGAAAAAATTATGTAAAGAACAGAGAAAAAAGTAAGAATGCAATAACATTGGGAATTATATGAAGCTTGATTGATCTTACATCAAAATACTAGAATTAAATTTTTAATTAAATTATTTTTTCTTGAGAAACCACACAAGAAAGAAAACCTTTGTATGTTATCTGGAAAAATTTAGACATAGTAATATTAGTTCCAAAGAATATTGTTTTGCAAACTTAAAAATAAATTTTATCTTCACAATATATGGTGAATTCTACTCCCTATTTTTAACATTTGGTTTCAAATCATCAAGTTTTATATCAGGAGTCAAACTGTTTAATTGGCATAAAAGCTCAAATTGTTCAATTTGGCATAGCTACTATTTCATTTTAGAAACTGCCACGTAAATAGCCTTTCCTTCTCCAAGATTACCAATATTTGATCTATATTTACACAAGTAAACTAAAGAAAGAGATCATTCACAAAATTATACACTTGCATTCTGTTCCAAAGTAATAAAATATTCCAAAGCAAACAGGCAACAGCCTCCATACTCACAAATGGAAAATAAACCCTCTGTCCATACAAATCAAAGGTCTACATTAATGAGGGTCATTGGATAAAAATGTATTTCCCTACATGACTGCAAGGGAAAACATTAAAATGTGTGGAAGAGGTCAGGATTTAGCTTTGGAAAAACCTAAGTGAAAACTTTTAAAATAAAATTGTGTTGTTGTCATTTGTGAGGTATTTGTTTCTATTTTATATATACCTAAATCAGCTGGATGTGATAATTTCTCAGGAAAACAAAAATGTAGAGTATAAAAAATTTAGACAGTCTAGCATTATCATATGAACTGTTTTCTGATAATATCCAAATTAGTGAATTGGCTACCTTTAAAAGAAAGCCACAGGTTTCAAAGTTGTATCAGCCTACATGTGGATATAGCAAAATAAAGGTACTTTAAAGATGATATAAGCTAAAAATGAATAAACTAAACATACGGACTATATAATACAGAGTGTTTTCTTCTCTATGTCAGATTTTGGCACAAATATAACATGTTTTCTAAAGGATGATATGTGTTTATTTGTGATATGTTTGTTGAAAAATTTGCATGAATGATATCAACTACTATATGTTATAGATACTATATGTTAAGAATAATCCTTCAGCAAAGTTGGGTAAGGAAAATATAAGCTGTAGCCAAAAAAAGAAAATACAAGAAACATTACCAATGTAATTGTTACATATTATATATTGAAGGGAATAAAAAATTAAATAATCTTATTACTATATATTTAATATGTGGACAGAACCCTTCTACTGAAATATTTTCAGTGAGCATGCAACTTTAATATACTATGTGAGTAGAATTAAACCCAAACCCAAAACCCAATCACTCTTTTGCCTTGACTGTTTTCCCAGTAAAAGAAAGGAATGAAAACAATACTTTAGAAATGATTCTAAAAAGTACTATAATTTGGAAACGAATAATAGACTTGCATTTCAGATTTTAAAGTTGCATTTCCCCAGTAGGACAACAAATTCTGTGTAGAAGGTGGATTGCTGACAAAAATCAGCGTCAGCACATCCAGAAATTGCATGTGATCAAAAAACAAAACGAAAATATGTCTATTTAACTCGGCATCCTATTGGTGTGAAAACTGAAGTGGGAAGGAGAGAGTGGAGGGTTCTAATTAATTTTTAGAATCCAGAGAGTTAAAAAGGTTGGTGTCCAGAGTATTCAGAAATATGCACACCATATCCTAAACCAGAGAAAGAAATAAGTCTGGGCAATACTAGCTCAAGGTTTTCTTTTGTTGCTGTTGTTGTTGTTGTTGTTGTTTGTTTGTTTGTTTTTGTGGGGTGAAAAGAGTAACTTCTATATTTGAAAAAATTAAGCATTTCAGAATCATACATGCTTGGGTATTAAAATGGATTATTTGCCTTGTTCATTTGGGAAAGTCCCTATCAATAACAGGTGTGGCTCAATCACATCGCATTAAAAGACTAGATTGTTCCATTAATAAAGAAAAGAAGAAGCTAGAACTGTAAATCAACAGGGACTCCTAGTGAGTTATATATTAAGCAGTAATTAAATAATAGTTCATGTTGCTTTCTTTCACTGGGAATTACATCCTTTTCACCTCCTCTCTGCTAAAGCAGAGACATCCATTACGATGAGTAGCTTCAACACTTGTCAGATCGAATCAGCTCCAAACAGCTGAAGGCCAACTGACGTGTACTCTCTTAAAGCAGGGTTTCTTCTCCCCCCAAAGCCCACTGTCCTTTCACGTGCATGCAACAGTCAAAAGGGATCACATCACCTAATGAAGAAAAACAGAAGCATATGGTTGGAAGGGGCCTCAGCAGGAGATGGCTGAAATGCCAAGGCTTGCACATAAACAAAATATATGCAAAAATGTGTGCTCATAGAACCTGTCAGCCACAGCTTCAGGAAATAATAAGCCTGCAAAGGAAGATAGAGTTGTACTGTGACCACAGTTACCTAGGAGTCTGTATTTTTAGTTTAATTTTTTATTGATCTATAAAGTGGTGCACCAGAGCAGGCTAGTCCCAGGTAGTTAATTATGCATAAGCAGTTGCAAAGTTCGATTTTGCTGTATAATATTGAGCCACATATTCTTCACAGTATATTTTGCTCATACCTACTGCAGACTTCCACATGACAGCTGAATTGCAAACTGTAAGTGACTTCATCGCTGCCTTCCTTTTCGCACCCCATCGCTATGCAGGGTGAATGTTGAACTAAGTTCATGAATGCACCCTGTCTTTGTAACTGGAACATAAGGGCTCATCTTTCCAGAGGTGTATTAATTAATATTTTAGAGGTGCATTGGGCACATTCCCTCTTACTGTTTCTTTCAAATTTGCCACTGTGCAAAATTAGCAGTCTTTATCAAAGCTCTTTCTTCCAGTAATGGCTCTGATCATGAGAATATGGCTGTCCTGATGCACAGAACCTTTATTATTTGTTAGTGAAAATGCACATTATCCCTGCTTTTGACTTGTCAGCTTTTATGTTGGGACAACCTTAGTGTTATCATTTTGTATAATCAGTTTGACTGGAACTTTCAAACTTGTGTGTCCCTTTGCTGTGAACATTTTAATATTTTGTAATGATATTGTTAGAATTGGGAGATTTGTAATGACAGAACTTGAAGATGAACCCTGTGTGATTTGTAAAATATGACTACAAGCATTTTACATACCAATGTTGACAACAGACAAAACAAGCTATTGTTCTAAAAATCAAAAAGTGACATGGGCTCTCCTGTGGATGACTGCAGTTATGAAAAAAAATACTATCTTCAAGTTGAATGAAAATGCTTTCATTTGAGTTTTAAGCTTCAGTTGCATAAATAAGATCTTTGTTCCATTTAAATATTTTGCATTTTATATGAGGAATAATCATATTTCTAACATTATATTAAAAATGCTTTTTTTAACCTCTAACCATCTGTTCTCAACGGCACCATTTTAACCTAAGAAAGTAAACATATTTATATATTCATTTATTTTATTTAGGGGATAATATGAAAATGAGTTATCTACTTTTAATTCTTAAAAATAATTCTGTGTTGAAAAGTGCCTGAAATTATGGGACTGTCTTTGAAATTTAGCACCTGTTTGAAATTAGGAATGCAGTTAGTTATACAACAAAAAATTGGTGCAATGAAGTTTGGTTTCTCAATGCTTCAACCGCTTCATATACATTTATTGATTTGTTTGCTTCATTGTACAAGTATAAATGAATAAATGGCATTTGTGAGCAATTTTCTTTTCTTTGGAAGTGATATGAAGACACTTCGCCAGGCATTAACAAAATCAGAATAGCAGGGCTTCTGTATTAATCTTTACCTTGAGCTAGCCTTTCCCGATGGATATTCTTACTGTTGACAGCAACATGGGGTAAAAAACACATTCATGGATCATTTTTAAAAGGCTTATTTTGTTCTTTCTCTCTTGTGATTTCATCCCAAAATTTCCACTTCGAGTAACTAAAGAAATCAGAAACTACAACTCAGGAATTTGCATCCTAATGAAACAGAGACTCCAAAACTAACACTGACTGAATCAAAAGGATGGCAGAGCTCCAACAGGTGGCTAGTTATTGGAGTCTATTCAGGAACAACTAATTGAGCCTCAATGCCGGTAAGTGAGGCCATGCCTTACCATGCATTTTCTTCTCTATGGACAGGTATAAAGAATCGGATTGAGATATTTCTCAGAATCACTTTTTCTTTTGGCTATGATTTTTTAGGTGGATCTAAAACAGCTCTGCTTAGCCCAGGATTGTCCCAAATGTCCTTTTAGCTACTTTATTACAGGCAATGGGAGAGTCAGAGCGGGCAACTTCAGGCAAAATGTTGACTCCTCGTGATGTGCCTTTGATTCCAGTGCAAAGGTGCTCTCAGCATTCTGTTACGCCCTTGATTCATCTCTTAATGCTCAGTGTGTTAGCAAAAGCTTGGCCCTGAAGTGCTTTTTTTTTTCTTTTTTTTTTTTTTTTTTCCTGAAGTACAGCCTTTCAGACACTTCTGGCAATTTGGTTTTAAAATGTGAAATAAAGAGACTAGGTCCTTAGTGCCAGGGGGAAAAGCTGTGCTACACAATTACTAGAATAATTCAGAAAAGAAGAAAAAAAAGAAAAAAATTTGCCTGAATACTGTGGTCATTACGTATTCTGGTTGGAAAAGACCTTACTTGGCAAATATTTTGCAAGAGAAAATAAATATTTCTGCACAGTCTCTAAGATAGTTTTGAGTGGTTGCTTATTTTCTTCTCTAACCCTTTGAAAAAGTCTCCAAGAATAAAGTAAAGCAGATATCTAATATCTTAACACAATAAAAAGCAAGCAAGACTGTTGCACACGTTGACAAATATAATCAATTTCTTAAAGCTTTTATTATTAGCCTCTTAGAGCATTTAAAAATTATTCCCAGTTATCGTGATCATGTGCAATTTGTAACAAATAATTTAATTCATACTTTACTAGACAAAATATTTGAAAGAACTGACAAAATTTTATACAGAAAAATATTTATGGCCCTGAGAATATTGAATTAAAGTGGAATAATTGCTACTTCATAAACATGCAGTTCTTCCTTTTTAGTTATAAGTATTTACATTTAAAGAAGTATGGTTGGTGTTATAAAATATTTTACATGTTAAATGTATATTGAGAACAAAGATAGCATGATTTTAAGGAGTACATTATTTAAATATAAACTTACATTTTCAACCTCATCAAAAGTAATGTGAGTGCAAATTAAACCCATCTTTTTTCTTATATTACTAGGATTGTACTATATCCTATGGAATTTGCAAACACTGAATATTTTCATATCTTATTTGATCTCGTGAAAATGAAAAGACTACTAATATCTAACTAGAGGCAAGTGGCAGAATCCAGCTGAACATATTTCATCGATTCCACAAAATTAAGGACTTTCCTATTGGCCAAGAAATGATGTCTCACATTTAGCTGTTGGCAGAAATCATTTCTCTTCTCAAAATTATATTCTACCGACTGCAACTCTTACCATGGTGTTCCAGTGCAGACACTTATCTTAGAACATAGAAAGACACATTGGATCTGTGAATGGAATCTTTTTCACCTGGAAAAACTGCAACCCTTAGAGGGTTTTTACTTTGTTTGTTTGTTTTACTTTTATTTTAAGTTATAAATGAAATAACGGGGAAAAAAAAGCAAAGCATGTAGAAGAGATGGAAAATATAAAACAGTATGCCTGTAGGAGAATAGCAGAACTGGGTAAATTAGAAATTGAGCAAGCACATTGATGATGTTTGGTATGACTGGATTGTTGAAGCACCTCCGATAATATCCATTTGACTTTTGGAACATTTAGACCTTTCTTTGAATTATTTTTAAACAGGACAAAGAAAAAATAGCTACTGAAAGCCTTCTCTTGCCTTCCCTAGTCCCTTTGATATTCCTAGATGCTAACCAAGCTTGCTTTTAAATATCGTATTTTACTAACACCAGTGCACCCTGCTGCTCCCTAATGAGTTATTTATTTTAGTGTTGAAAGTGTAAAGGCTTTAATGTCCAAAGTATGAAAATACAAAATGCAACTGAACCTGTGGATCAGATCCCAATAAGCAAAAAGAGGAAAACAAATAGTACATATCCTTTAAGAACATGTTGTTTGAATACGAAATCAGAACAAACATCATTATTTGATTCATGGAGTCATTCAATATATTTTTATATGAAAATGCCAAAGCTGGATGTATAAATGTGTTCAAGTACAAAGACGCAAAGACCACGTGGTATCAGAAACAATATGAGACATGCAATTTTACTTTTCATTTTAGCAGCAGTGTCAAAACATTTAGGGCTTCATGTATTTTTAAACATAGGTGTTTAATAGTGATGAATTTGCAAAGCTCTAAATATTAGCTCCTGGAGGTTATGCTTTTTATATTCGCTAATAGCATATATTATTTGACTAATTGACAGATATTTCAGCTAAGAGAGCCAAAGTTAAATATTGTTTTGATGGAGTAGCTCCAAGGATTGACAGTTTGGCACTGCCTTTCAAAGGCTTGGCATGTAGCTTTCAAAACAAACTAAATCACCCACATAATCAATAATGCTGTAATAATAATAATAATAAATGGCCCTCGTACAATTAATTTTCTGTATGAATTGTGATTTCACACCCCCTACTCATTGTCTTTGACAGGTAAATGGTTGAAGACAGAAGACTTATTATAGATTTTATATCCAGCCCATGAGGATTTTGACTGATTCCATTGAGCAGGCTCAGGTCAGCTAAGTCCTTTCCTTCAAAGCATCATGGGTGTCTCCGAGCATCATTGCAAGCTTGTCCTGGCAGTAAGCCAGGCTTCAAAAGCCTTTCACTGCAGTCACTGACTCACTAATGGGCAACTGCAGGCTTTCCGATTTTCCTTTCGTTTCATGTGTTCATTTGACATAAATTTAATTAAACCAAATCTGGTGTTAAAGCAAGACGAGATAAAAGTGATATGTTTCAAATTAAAGAACTGTGAAAGATACAGGAAATAGAATTATGCTTTTTTAAAAAAAATCTGTTTCTGTAAAATATTGTCAGTTTTTGTAAGCTCATGACTTAAAGTTGGCCAAAAAAAAAAAAGATACCGGTATGCATTATTAAGAATAATGTGTATCCAGGGTTAGATGAAGGTCTTGGCCCTATATTCTCTGTAGTAAAACCTTTCATAGAATTCTTATTTTTTCTTTCATTCTCACACTTCAGGTAGTCACCTCTTCACAGGATATAAGACAAGTCTGCCCTTCTGCTGGCTACATAGCTATAGTTGTTAGACAGCTCAAAAGCACACAACAGCAGAAACATGAAAAGATCATATATTAAATATAAAAAAATCATCATTTTTCAAAGATCTCTTTTGGTTTTTACTTAAGGCTAAAGAGGAGATTGTGAGAGTGAAAAAGATCACATTGCTTAAAAAGCTCCATTTAATTGCTTTGAATGTTGCTTTAGGAAACATCCAAGTTTCTCCCTTTTTAAAAAATCTCTTTTTGCCCATTAAAAGAAATCTTGGACTAGAAATACACTACATGAACTAAAAGCAGTTTTGCAATCTTCTTCAAGAATGCTCAGACTGATCCTCTTCCTTTCTGCAGCTGAAATGCTGCCACTTCCTAGGACCACACTCTAAGTCGCTGGATGTAAAATGATTACTCTGAGCACATACACACCAACCAGCAAGTGATTGCAGTGTCCTGTGGATAAGAATCAGAAAAACCAAAAGAACTGAGCTGGCGAGTTATGCAGTAGAAGGGAGATTCCTCAAAGCACGAAACAATGTGTGTCATATTGACCCTCCACCTTTGTTGCACCCCAACTTTTGATGGCCAACTTCTCTTGCAAACAGAACTCAGGTGCCTTCTTCATACTCCCCTGACTTGATTCTACTTTCTGTAGAATCCATTAGGGCTAAAACTCTCAGGGTTTACAATAATCAAATGCATCTGTGACTTCTTTCATTTAACAGGTGAAAAACGGAAGGGCCAAGACAAATTAAGTGACTTGTCCAGGATCACACAACCAGTTATTAGCTCTACTGAGAAAAAAATACACATCTCTTGACGCCCAGATGAGTGTTTTGTTTTCGTTATTTAGCATTTCGAGTGCTTCTGTACAACATACCATTTGTATTCTTTGAAACAAACTCTTCGGATATTTCCAGGTGTTTTTCACATTTCTGACCTGAGAGAAAATATACCTAATGGTATAAGTAGACTTAAAATCTATTTAAAATTCTCAAAAGTTTCGAATGCTGTTCTTTTAGTAACTACTTGAAAATGTTAATTGTCTATCAGTCCTTTGGATTGGAGAACTGCTTATGGGACCACTTTTAGGTTATGATAGGGAGAAGACATTACACATGAAAGCCATCCGACTGTCTAATATTACAGAATAAGCCTACATTTCACCAGCATCCGCTCAGAGTGATAGCCCTGAATACAATGGGTATTTAATGTTCCTTAAGAAATTTCACTTGAAATGTTACTCTGAATCCAAATTATCATCAAAATGGAAAAGATAGAGATTGTTATATTTCCTGTTAGACATAGAGCCTTAAATAAACCTTCTGATTCTTTTATGCATGAACCTAAATTTACTTACAGAGTTATTACTTACTTTTTATACCTAATTATCTGTCTATCTGTATACACATTTCTAATATAGACTCAGGTTTTAATGAAGACTGTTTTAAAATGCTTAATGAGACTGTCAAGGTTCACATTGATAGCCTGTGTTAACATGGCTTTATCAGTGTTTGTTCAATCTACCGAGTTTATTTATTCAGCAAATATTTATCAAAAAAGAACTCTGTGCAATTCACTGCATACACACAGAAAAATGCTGAGCCAACCACTGAGCACTTAATAATCACTCTACATAGCAAAGATGCCATGCATTTCTTAAGGTACATATTATGCCTTTGAGTAATTTTACAATGTTAAACTTGACATATTATCAAATTTTTATAATATTGAAATTCTAGAATTCCTTAAGTATTTTATTTTAGTAAAGGTGAAATTGCTGGCGACACACCTCAAAGGTAAAAGTTTTATAAGGTACTAGATGATCTAACCATACTACGTAATTGAATTGATTGATCGGTATGTAATTTAGAATGTTTACAAAGCTTGCCACTCTGAACAGCTGATAGGTAAATAAACAATTTAAAATCACAAATATATGTAAAGTCCTTCAGTGTTTACCATAGTTGCAAAAATAAAACGTCATTTTTTTTTGAGACAGGGTCTCACTACGTTGCCCAGGATGGAGCGCAGTGGCTAGTTAAAGGCATGATCGTAGTGTGATACAGTCTTGAATTTGTGGGTTCAAGTGATCCTCCTGCCTCAGCCTCCCAAGTAGCTGGAACTACAGGTGCATGCCACTGCATCCAGCTAAACGTCAGTTATATATAGTAATACGATGACAATACAAAAATTTTCATTCCTTAATTTGTTGCAAATCTGTAGAATTAAACATTTTTGTTAACAAAACTAGAATACGATTTTAAAATAGCATGCTTAATTACCACTTCCATTTCAGGAAAAAAATATTATGCAATCTTCCTGTTTTTAGAAAAGCAGGTAAAACATAACTTTGCATTGGTAACAAGCACATGAATCCTTGTTACAGAACAGAATCTTCCTAAAGCAGAATGACTCCCAAAGTACAGGGAATCCTGAGTGTGTTTTCCAGGAAATTTTTTTTTCAAGTTTCTGAACAGTAATAAAAGACTTCTGACAAACTGGTATCAAATATTTCTTTGAGCAAATATGAGAAACTGTCAGCTTGCCACTTCTTAATAGCAATAAGAAGCAAATTATTTATGAAAACTGATGTGTGAAAAAATTAGAGTTCAGAGAAACAAGAAAGAATTTCCAAAGTAATCTTTAGAAATCAGGTTTTTAGAAAGTTCCCTCTGATATTTAAGCATATTACAGGGTATGAAGTATCTCCAATTGTCAGCATTAGGTTTAATGTCCAAACAACTGTCATCAGGTAACTAGTTCTTGAAAATAAATGAGAAGTGTAGCCTGAGGCTTGGCAGAGTCTATTCCTCTGTTGTTAAGAATTTAGATAATATCTAAGGCTTGGTGCCTCACATGTTTAACTTCCTCAGAGTGAGATTATGGTGGAGAATACTCAATACAGAACATTAAAGGAAAAGTAATTTTTTTTACAACAACCATTGTTTGGTAAATATGGGTGAGTGATGGTCTTTATAAGCCTCTATGGCCTCCCACGCTTGTATCTTATTTGGTATCATATTAGATAAAATCAATCCTTCCCACAGAATGTCTTCTGGGTCATGCAGCCTAAGACTTCCTTCTTCTCCCCTCCTGCTCCTCCTTTTTCTCCTCCTTCTTTTAAGAAAACCACAGTAAGAATAAAAAGAGTTCTGCCGGGTGCGGTGGCTCACGCCTGTAATCCCAGCACTTTGGAAGGCCGAGGCGGGCGGATCACGAGGTCAGGAGATCGAGACCACCCTGGCTAACACGGTGAAACCCCGTCTCTACTAAAAATATAAAAAATTAGCCGAGCGTGATGGTAGGCGCCTGTAGTCCCAGCTACTCGGGAGGCTGAGGCAGGAGAATGGCGTGAACCCGGAAATCGGAGGTTGCAGTGAGCCGAGATGGCGCCACTGTACTCCAGCCTGGGCGACAGAGCGAGACACCATCTCAAGAAAAAAAAATAATAATAATAAATAAATAAAGAGTTCATGCTTGCCATATTATTGTCCACATACATTTTATTTTGTTTATTTATTTTCTGATTGACAGAGTCTTTGGCAAGGAATATTTTGTCAAACAAAACTTTAGTAATCTACATTATATGCTAACGTAGAAACTGTTAAGAGGAAATATGAAAATAACTCTAAGGCCTAAATGCTGTAGAGTAAGAGTTAGCAAGTAAACTAAATATAGTTAATATTTTAGGTTTTGCAGGTGATACAGTCTTGGCCACAACTGCTCAGTTCTGCTGTTGCAGAACTTATGCTGTCTTTAATAATATTTAGATATTTTGCTTATAACTTGTTGTGGATTAATTTTGATTTTTAACATATTGCATTAAATACGGCTTATCTTCATGACTGAACTTTTTGCACCCCTCCCCACCCTTAGGTTCTGTGCCTGAGGTGAGCACCTAAATTGCCTTAGCCTAGTTTCAGCCGTATGTAGCACAAAAGCAGCCACAGACAATACATGTATAGATCAGCATGCCTGTATTTCAAAAAGTTATATTTATAACACACTGAAACTTAAATTTCATATTATTTTCACATGACATGAAATATTATTGTTTTCAATTTTCAGTATTTAAACATCATAAAAATCATTCTTAGCTCACTGGTCAAAAGTTAGAGGCCATTAGGTCATAGTAGGTGGAGCTTTATAGAAATTCAGGTCTGTTTTACTTTGTACGAGACTACTCTGCAAAAGTTGCATTCACATTTAAAAGGCTGTAAAACGATAATAGTTGTCTTAGGGGAATGAAATTATGGATAACTATTTCCTCTGTACTGTGGCTGTGTTGCTTTCATAATTACAACTACTCAAAATATTAATTGATAGCTTATTTTGTAATAAATTGAATAACTTCTGTTAGATTGCATCAGAATCTCAAAACTACGTGAGTTCATTTTTTTTATTGATTTTCAGTGAGCAGTTATTCTTAACAGAAGATTTCAAACTAACCATTACTTATCCCTTAAGTCAAGTTGTTTATGATCTGTGGACAAAAGTAGACATTTCACAGGCACTTGAGCTCATAATTCATTGTCATTAAATGTTAAATGGTAAATAAAAATACCATTTATAAATCTAACATTTGAACATTCAAATCCTTGAGTATTTAAAAAATGATTATAACCACCCTTTAAACATAGACTATCCATCTCCTTCATAGGATAAGTATTCTAAAGAAAGGTGGTAAGGTGCAATGGAAAAACAAACAAAAAATCCCTATAGATTTGGGGGTCATAAATAATCTGGGTCTTTACCACAGATTTGTTTCTCAAATGGGTAATAGATAACTAGCACTTCTTTTCTGTTATTAGATTTTAGGAAAAGAAGAGGATTTTCTCATCATTACTTGGGTGCAGTGAGGAGCTAAATTTGTGGAATCAGAGTCAAAGTTGAAACAAATTTGTCCATGAAAAAGTCATAAAAATTGGTTAAGACCTCTAGCATTAGTAGTTCCATGTGGCAATCAAATAGCTTGTGTGGGGCTGACTGTTCAATTTACTACACTATCTCTAATAACTTTTCTTATCCAATAATGTGTTTCATATTGTAAACTGCTTACATCGCATCATAAGTTTGCTTCACAAATTGTGAGTTTAGCTTTATAAGTGCATATAAAGTTATGCATGCCTTAAGTGATACTATAAATAAATAAAACATAAAAGATACTGCCTATCTGGCTGCAGAAGTAAACTACCACCAGATTTCAGCCCAGTTGGCACAAGAATAATGCTTTGGAGCAATTCAAGTCTGAAACAGCTTCAGTGATACCATTTAAGCTTTAGGTATATTGGCAGAGCAAGGATATGACTAAACTAAATTTGGCTTAAGCCACCTATTACTCATACCCTCTTTCTACTGCATTCACACTTCAATTAACAAACTGTATATGATACACACACATATATTTATAGTTTATATTTTTCCTGTGTTGGCAATGAAACTTTTTAAATTACCTTCTGTAAGCTGTGAGAATCTTCTATTTGAATCTATTTGACAAGATAAGACTTAGCTTCAAAAGTGGTGGGGTACATGGGTTTTTCCTGTTCATCTTTAAAAAAGAGTTAACATTTGTGCACTTTAACTTACCTCATTGCCACTCCTTACTCCTCTTGCTAAGTGGGATATGATCATCACATCCTTTTTATAATAACTAACACTTACTCAGAAGGAGGCTGTATGTCAAGCATTTTGTATGCGCTACTATTATTTTCAATAGTGTGATAGACACACCGAGATTTCAAAGTTAGAAAACTCCACCCAAGTTACAAGGTCAGCATCTTCTTTAGTCAAGGCATCATTCTCTACTCTTTTAAAGGTGAAGTTTATTGAGGTATAATTTACATACATGAGGAGGCACCATTTTCTATGAGTTTTGACAAATATTCTAAGTGTGTAACCACCACCACAGTCAATAGAAAAATATTTTCATGACTCTTGATGGTCAATCCACTTTCCCTACCTGGCTGGCTGCTACTGACATTACTGTCATTATATGTTTGTCTTTACTAGAATGTCATAAAATTGTAATCACACAGTATGTGGCCTTTCGTGTGAACTTCTTTTCTTGGCATGCTACTTTAAGATGTATCTTCATTTTTGCATGTTAATTCCTCTTTAGGGATAAGTTGTATTACACTGAATGGAAGTAGTTTGCTTATCCATTCACTAGTTAAAGGACATTTGTGTTGTGTCCAGTTTTTAACAGTTATGAATAAAGTCACTATAACCATTCATGTACATATATTTGTATGGGCATGTATTTTCATTTATCTGGGTAAATACGTAGTGGGTCATAAATATGTTTGTTGTTTGTATGTTTCACTTAAGCAGAAACTACCAGACTTTTTTCCAAAGGGACTACTTTTTTTGCATTCTTATAAGCAATGTCTGAGATTTCCAGTTGCTCTACATCTTCATGAGCCATTTTAAGCTCTGTGTAGTGAAATTTTATTGTAATTTCTATTTCCCAAGTCAATAATGATGTTGAGCATCTTTTTGTGTTGCCTGTTTGTCACTTGTCTTTTTTCTTTGGTAAAGTGTCTTTTCAAATCTTTTGTTCTTTTTGAAAATTTGATTGTTTTCTTACTACTGAGTTCTAAGATTATTAAAATATACTGGAGGAACAAATACTGTGTCAACTCTGTTTTGCAAATATTCTCTCCCTGTCTGTGACTTGTTTAAACCTTTAAAAACAGTTACTTTAAGAAGAGTAAATGCTTTTAATTCTAATGAAGTCCAATTTATCATTTCTTCTTTTATAATTTGTGCATTTTTTCCTAAGAATTTTTTCTGAGCCCAAGATCACAAAGAGTTTCTTGTATGTTATATTCTAGAAATTTATAGGTTTAGCTTAATTTGTATCTACGATTCATTTTAAGTTAATTTTTGTGTATGGTCCAAGGTATAGATAGAGGTTCAATTATTTGCAATTGTTGAACAGACTGTCTTTCCCCCACTGAAGTATATTTACACCTTTTCCAAAAACAATTGCCCAAATATTGATAGGTATAACCTGGTTTCCTATCATGATGCATTTATCTCTAGGTCTGTAATTATGCCAGTATATACTGTCTTGATATTGGAGCCATATTGCAAGTCTTAGTCATATAATGTAATTAGTCAACTTTGTTCTTCTTTTTCATTGTTTTCTTTTAAACAGTGCTTTGTAACAGAGCTTTATACTAATATTCTAAAGACACTAGTTAATAACCTCTAAAATCCTGCTATGGTGTATGTTTTAATGTGTTTACTACTTAGAGATGTATTACTCTCTCTTACACCTCTAAGGAGAAAGTTTAAGTTCTTCAAAAAATGGGACTGTTTATTCAGTAGGTGACATCATTAATCAATTTAATATTTATAACAGTCCCACACCCTGCAGTTGAAAATTTTAAGACTGTGGCAGATGAATCACATTTTTAATAGATCATCAAAATGTATTATTAAAATATCTATCTTATATTAAAAATTTGTTTAGGGTAACAAGAATCTGAAGAAAATCTTAAATCTGAAATAAAAATTATACTAGTTTATTTTTAAAGAATTATCATAAAAATATTCAGGTGCTGTTATATTTATTCTGATCCTTGGTGAAATAATTCCAAAATGCGTTTTGAAGAATAAACTTGTCTAAAAGGCAAAGAATTTCTTGAAAATAAATTACAGTGTTAAAGATGTTGCACCAAGATCAAATCATTAAAGTGTCAAGTATCATACTAAAACCAGAATGGACACGTTCCTATTACAGGACAAAAAATACAAAGCAGATCAAAGTGTGTTGTGTTCGTGCATGTGTCTATGCATGCATGTAAGTGCATGTGTGGGGAAGGAGAAATGTATGTAGTCTATCATGAAGTTACATTTTAAATAATTTGGAAAAATATAATTTACTTAAGAATGATTCTGGAGTACTGTGCATTATGAATAAAATAAGTTTACATAAATAATGTTTTACCATATAAAAAAGGCAAATTCTATTCTAATTGAGACTTAAAATATAAACAAGAACCACTAAAGCATTGAAAGATAAGTTTAAATAAATACATAACTTTGATGAAGAAGCATTATTAAAAAGTAGCTCAGTAATTATTGACTGAGACTTTACAAATTTCTAAGCACTGAAATTCAAACCCTTTGCAGGCATTACCTAATTTAACCTTAATCGATTGACCATGAACGTGGAAGCTGAGAGGTGATAATATGAAGATCTAATAAATTCACACCTGGAGCTCCCTGAATCTGTGCTAAAAATGATCAATGTATTTGACTTTACAAAATTGTAAAAATGTATACTTACATTATTTAATTATAATAATGATATAAATTTGTGAAATGTTTGCTCTGTCTATAAAACAAAGTATTAATATTCTTACATATAAAGAGTAATTATCAAAACAATCACAGAAATAAAAGGGTGCAAATAATAAGATTTGGCAAATCACCAAAGAAGAAATACATAATAAATGAACATGTCAAACAATGTTCACATTTCTAACAATCAGAAATGCAAATAACTAAAATTTTCTATTATTGGAAAACATTAAAAAATTTATTATAATTAATATCACTAATGATTTGTCACAATTAAATCTAAGCAAGATAGGAAGTCACATTTACTACTGGAGGGCCTATAATTTGTACGAGCTCTTTGGAGGACAGTTTGGCAATATGTATCAGGAGCCTTAAATGTGCATTTACTTTGATCCCCAAATTTCACTTCTACGAGATTTTCCTTAAGTAGTAACATTAAAATAATGTAAAACCCAAAACTATAAATACCCTAGAAGAAAACCATTCAGGACATAGGCATGGGCAAAGACTTCATGACTGAAAAACCAAAAACAGTTGCAACAAAAGCCAAAATTGACAAATGGGAGCTAATTAAACCAAAGAGCTTCTGCACAGCAAAAGAAACTATTATCAGAGTGAACAGGCAACCTACAGAATGAGAGAAAATTTTTGCAATCTACCCTTCTAACAAAGGTCTAATATCCAGAATGTACAAGGAACTTAAACGTATTTACAAGAAAAAAACAAACAACCCCATCAAAAAGTGGGCAAAGGATATGAACAGACACTTCTCAAAAGAAGACATTTATGTGGCTAACAAACATATGAAAAAAAGCTCAACATCACTGTTCATCAGAGAAATGCAAATCAAAACCACAATGAGATACCATCTCACACCAGTCAAAATGACAATTATTAAAAAGTCAGGAAACAAGATACTGACAAAGTTGTGGAGAAATAGGAACACTTTTACACTATTGGTCAGAATATAAATTAGTTCAACCATTGTGGAAGATAGTGTGGCAATTCCTCAAGGATCTAGAATCAGAAATACCATTTGGCCCAGGCATTTTATTACTGGGTGTATACCCAAAGGAATATAAATTATTGTACTATAAAGACACATTCACACATATGTTTATTACAGCACTTTTTACAATAGCAAAGAAATGGAACCAACCCAAATACTCATCAATGATAGACTGGATAAAGAAAATGTGGTACATACACATCATGGAATACTATGCCGCCATAAAAAGGAATGAGATAATGTCCTTTGCAGGAACATGGATGAAGCTGGAAGCCATCATCCTCAGCAAACTAACACAGGAACAGAAAACCAAACACCGCATATTCTCACCCATAAATGGGAGCTGAACATTGAGAGCATATGGACACAGAGAGGGAAACATCACACACCAGGGCCTGTTGCGGGGGTGGGGAGTGATGGGAGGGAACTTAGAGGATGGATTGATAGGTGCAGTAAACCACCATGGAACATGTATATCTATGTATATCTATGTAACAAACCTGCACGTTCTGCACCACAGGTATCTCGTTTTTTGTTGTTTTTTTTTTTTTTTGGAGCAATAATGAAAAAAAAGAAAATAATATAAAGAAATTTGTAGAAATGCCATCATTAAAATATTTTTGGAACAGTAAAAATTGATGTATTAATAAATTATGTTATAGTAATATAGTGGACTATATTATTATCAAGAAAGTAATGCTATACATATTCTTACTATATCACTGATGAAAATTCACCAATATATTATTGAATAAAACTTATAAAACATTGTTGTGGTATTAGAATCCAGCTGCCATTTATTCCAGCTATTCCAGGAAGCACTGAAACATATTCGTTCTAGGAGGACAACCATCCCATCTTTTGGATAAGTCAGTTAAGATGAGTATGAAATAAAATGGTTCTAAATAATAAAGAGTAAGAGTGATTGCTTGCTTGGTCTTTCAATGTCATTTATGGTGCCTGTAATGGAAAAGAGAGAGCAGAGATGGAAGAGCGGACGCCAACTTTAAGATGAGATATCAAAAATAGTGATGGCCACTAAACAGGGGAACTACAAAATTTACCATCCAAACCAAGATATGCTTGACAGTGAAGAGTATCTGTTTATAATTATACCCAGTGAGCAGGAATATACTTAATTGGCTATATAAACTAGAAAATTGCTCTTATCTGTTAGTAGTCTCTCTGATGATGGTCATTTTCTGTTATAAGGACCCCTCATATCTAGTTTTAGGTCACATTATATTTGCAATGAAATTCTCTCCTATTATCTCCAAACTATCCATGATGATTACCATGTAACAGAGCTCTGTGCTTGTGAAACTGTAGAGGTCTGAAGGTAAGGGAGGCTGAGTAATTATCTGTGTGCAATAGTACAGAGAACAGTGTGTAAAAGGAGTTAGCTGGAAAGTTTAAATAGTCTTGGAAATCCACAGGTGTCTACTGTTTAACTTAAAGATAGGAAAACTATCATTTCTTTATATCCATGTACATAGCAATGGGTTTAAAATGTAGAAGATGCTGAACAGAAATACATTTGTTAAATAAATAAAATAAAAATACCTAAATATGAATACTGACATTCCATGAGGCATTTTGACTGTGTTTGAAAGTAATGATGGCTTCAATTTTCTATAAGCCAGATGCTGTTTTAAATGCAAACTATGCATTAATCAATTTAATATTTATAACAGTTCCACACCCTGCAGCCAAAGATTAAGAGAAATACACCCCAAATCATGAAAAATTGGGCTCATTGACTCATTACAATGAAGAAAACTAAAAACCTAAAAAAAGTCAACAAGTTAAAAAAAAATCCTGTGGAGTAAGAAGGTGTTGAAAGGGACTTAGGGAATTCAGTCTTGGGTGATTTCAGTGAGAACTCAAGGAAGCAAGCTTTTCCTCTGGATGGGACATTGCCAGGAAGCCTGGGGAATTCTCCAATTAGACATATTGATTTTTATGTAGAACATGGTAGGAATGAAGAGGGGCTAAGATGTAATTGATGAAGAAGCAGATGTTTTTCATGTTAGCTGGGAGAGGGTTGTAGTTTGTGCAATCACAATATTTTTGTCTCTGCTCAGATTTGGTCATGAAGTAATGTTGATTTTGTTTCACTTTATCTCAGTCACAGACTGACTGTCTGATGGTGGCGATGTCTGACATTATGTGTTCAATGGGAGAACACCACAGCCTAACTGTGAAGCAGGTTTAACAACAAGGCCTAGCTCTGTGCCAGGCTAGCTACTAACTGTCTGATGCCACTTCTCTGTTTCTCAGTACCATTTTGTCCCCATTTTGTAGGTAGAAAAACAAAGAAGCTGAATAATTTAAACACAGTCATAGTAACTGGTGGAGGTAAGATTCTGGGATTTTTGGTTCTAGAGTTCATATGAATTACTATGCTGGAAATAGTTTTCTATAACATTCAGAATTTCTTTCGCAATTGTTATGGAGGAAAGATGCATTTCTTCTTGTTGAACATGAAGCTGTTTGTCTCCTGAAAATAAAAAATATTGCTGTTCTTTAATATATGTGATCCAATGTAGAGGCATAAGTGAATTCCTTTTGCTCTTACATATTTTCTGACTAATATATTTAATACATACACATTCTTTTTTTATCTCAGTGAACTTGGCTCTGTATTTCTCAAGAACAAGAAGTCTCTCATTTAATAACTTCTGACTTTAGACTTATATACATTAAGAGAAATAAGAGTTGGCTGTGCAGATGTTAAGCCTATTGAGACTATTTTTCTCAATCCAACATCTCAATAGAGGACATCCAGTCAAAATGAGAGTATGACTGTGGGAACATTCAAGTCTCATAATTCTCATTATATGCTGGTTATTGTCCTAGAAGATGACTTGATTTTAAATCCTACTGAAAGGCAAGAAAAGGGTGAGCATAAGAAAAAAATGTTTGCAATGTACCCTGCCTCTCTGGGAGTTTACTGAGGAATAAAATAAAGCCTGATAAGTACTGACAATGGGAGTAGAAGCTCAGGAAGAAGGTGGTAGAGAGAATCCGCCTGTGCTTGATGCTCACATCTCAATAACAGCATCTATATTTTACCACTTCTCTTCACTAGGGAGGAGCCTAATATCCTCTCCTTTGACCCAGCAGTAGTCATAATTACATTTATTGAGTGCTTACTGTACAAGAAGCATAGTACTACTTGCCTCATAATACACAGTATTTCTAATTTGTGATGGTTAATATTATGAGTCAACTTAGGGAGGTAGAAATGATACCCAAGTGTTTGGTCAAATGCCAAACACAGTGGCTGATGCCACTGTGATGTGTTTATTAGATGAGATTAACATTTAAATCAGTAGGCTTTGAGTAAAGCAGAATCCGCTCATAATATGGGCAGGCCTCATCCAGTCAGTGGAAGAAGACAGAATTCTGCTCCCAGATTGTTTTCAGGTTTGAGCTGTAACATTAAGTTTTCTGTGGATCTCCAGTCTGACAGCCTACCCTAAAGATTTTGAACTTCCCAGCCTCCACAATCATAGGAGCCAATTTCTTAAAATAAGTTGATCTTTCTATGTATCATCTTTCTGTGTCTATCTGTCTATCTATCTATCTATCTATCTGTCTGTCTGTCTGTCTGTCTATCTATCTATCTATATCTATCTATTCATTCATCCTATTAGTTCTGTTTCTCTGGAGAATCCTATTAAGATCTCAACCCTTTTTAATTTTTTGCTGAAAACTCTCAACAACCTCTTTCTTCATTATTCTACTCTCTGCTGCTGAAGACTTGGGATTCCCATACCTCTTCCTCCAACACTTACAAAAGGTCTTTAGAATTTATTGTTCTTTTACATAACCACTGCTACTGACCAAGTCCAGGCCATCATCATCTCTCTCCTAAATTCATACAACTTTCTAACTAGTTTACTTTCTCCTTTCTTTCCCTTTTTCTGCTACACTCTACAAAATGTATTTCCACCTTTAGTTTTCTCTCCTGAACAGCACGGTAGTTCTCTCTCTAACTCCTCTGCTTCCCTTTACCTATTTGCTCATTTTTTCTTTCTCAGTTGGTTTACTTTGCTGGTTTACAATTCTTGCTTCCTTATAACTTCAGTTTATTCTTGGTGGTGGTGTTTTTTTTTTTTTTTTTTTTTTCACAGGGTCTTTCTCTCTTCTCCAGGCTAGAGTGCAGTGGTGCAATCACAGCTCACTGCAGCCTCAACCCCCTTTGCTTAAGGAATCCGCTTGCCTCAGTCTCCCAAGTAGCTGGGACTACAGGTGCACACCCCTGTGTCTGGCTAATTTTCCTTTTGTTTTTGTAGAGACAGGTTCTCTTCATCTTAACCAGGTTGGTCTTGATCTCCTGGGCTCAAGTGATTCTTCTGTCTCGGCCTCCCAAATTGCCTGAATTACAGGTGCAAGCCACCTCGCCTGGTCTTTAATTTGTTTTAATTCCTCTTGCCCTAACTCTACTTCATGTCACTTTTTTTCTATTCACTCTTTTTAAATTTCTTGGTAACAGAATTCCAGATGTGAGAAACATCATTTGGGGCCACATAACAATTATAGGTCTCCCCTGGTATCAGATGTTGAGCTTTGATATGAGATGTGGCCAAGGGATCACAAGTTACAAAACATGACTGCTGATCCCTCAGTGGGATTCTGAGCTGTAGTTTTCCTTACAAAGTATAATAATGAAATAAAAATCATGAAGTCCCTAGCACATTTTTTTTGCCTAGTTAAATATTTTCTTATTTGTCTTTCTTATGCAATTTGATACATGGTCACTTTAAAGTTCATTTATACACATATATGAGTTTGAATCAATGCTTTTCTTAACTTTGAATCTCTTAATGGCTCTTCCTCTTTCTTTTTACTGATAATTACTTTAGCTAGAGTTGGATGATGCATTATTTCTTAATATTTTGTTAGTGCTATTTTTCTTTCCTGCTTTTGGTTACATGATTGACTACACACTAGGGAGTTTTCACTAAATTTACTCATTAAACATTTTTTAATTGGTTTATTGCTTTGCTGATTTGTAGAAGGTGCATGCAAATTATCTACAAACATCGCATTCTCTTTCTTCACATACAAATATAACAACAGTCTACAACTGTGATTCTTTTTTTTTTTTTTTTTTTGTATTTTTTTTAGTAGAGACGGGGTTTCACCGTGTTAGCCAGGATGGTCTTGATCTCCTGACCTTGTGATCTGCCCGCCTTGGCCTCCCAAAGTGCTGGGATTACAGGCATGAGCCACCGTGCCCGGCCAACTGTGATTCTTAAACATTAGTATACTTCAGAATTCCCTGGAGAGCTTCTAAAATCAGATTGCTGGGTCCCAAACCCAGGGTTTTTGATTCAATAACTCTGGGTTGGGATCTGAGAATCTGCATTTATAACAAGTTTTCAGGACATGTTGATTTTATAGTTCAAGAACCACACTTTGAGAAACACTGCCTTGCACAATTGAGATTTCAATATGTTTTGAAGCCAATCAGATCTGAATTCAATCCCCATTTAAGTTAAGTGATTTTGATAAAGGGACCTAAATTATAAGAGTCCCTGTTTATTCTGTTGAAAAATAAGGATATTAAGAGTCTTAATATAACCAACAGAGCCTAGCACTTGCTAAGCAGTCAGTAAATGTTACTGCTACTTCTAAATGCAAATTTATAATATTTATGTATTATCAGGCATTTAAAGTTTTTGTATCATCAGGCATTTAAGGTTCCCTAGCAATTTATGCCTGCAGGCAACAGTGGTAGACTTTAAAATATCAACAGAGAAATCTATTAAATTTCTCTTACATTTACCTTGTGACTTCATCTGAGTCTTTCAGGATTTTGCCGACAATCTGTGCGTTTGGGTTAGTGCTTTTACATAATGAAACCATTCGAAGATAACAATATTTCATAGTTCTTCTGATTTAGTTAAAGTTTTTAGCATACACAGTCCTAAATAATTGTTCCTGAACTAACATTCTCTGTGAGTTGCTCTCTGGCTCTGATTTGCTCCTGCCTCAATGCGTTGGGGAGTCGTAGTCTACTTTGCAAGTGGAGACATTTGCATACACGTGGGTGGTTCTTCAATTCAGGACCCCATAATGAAGATAAGCTAATTAACTAAAAAAGATGAAACCCATCTATATATGCAGTTAAATATATATTATATATATGTGTGTGTATATATATGCAGTTAAATACATATTTGTATATATATGTGTGTGTACATACACACACGTATATGCTACATACATATATGTGTGTGGGTTTGTGTGTGTGTGTGTGTGTATAGATATATCTTCCAATGAATCATTGGTAAGAAAATGGTAATAGCACAAATCCCTCTCTGTTACAGACTCTTCTGGTCTATATTCCTCTTCTCCAGGGTCCTGAGATCCCTTTCTTTATGCCACAAAGTTTCTAGGCAGTAGGCCTGCTTCTACTTAACAGGCTGATTTCTAAGCTTTGAATTTTTGGGCAATAAAAGCAGAATGTCAAAGCTCCTTAACTGTTTAGAACAAAAGTCCCTGCTCAACAAGTTGCAGAATGAAAAGTAAGTGAAAGTAATCAGGTGAAGAAAAAAAATTGTGGAATGAATTAAATGTCAACTTCTTCAGCTCATCTCCAGCTTTTACCTGTCTTTAAAATTGTTGCCAACTTTTTTCCTTAAACCCAGAAGAATTGTTTGTGGGAAAAAGTGACAATGACTCAGTTCAATTTTGTAAAGTACCAACAGTTCTCAAGAGGAAATATGCTATATTGAGTAAGCGCAAAGTATGATTATTAAACTTAATACAATATTTTTAAACTGCTGACAGATGGTGAATACAATGAAATATTTTGATAACTGCTTGTTATATTTTCAGAGACTTGGAGGCTTAGTGAAAATATGAAGTTCTAAATATTTGAACATCCAGATGTCATTTCAGATCAGTGTGACCAAATCATATTTTTGTAAATAACATGGTGGAGTTTAAAAAGGAAGGTGGAGCTAAGAGAAAAGAAAGAAAAAAATGCCTACAAATGTAGGATTCCTGCAAGAATTCTAGTGGAACATCAGACATTACACCTCCGGGGCAATGTATGTATCTTTTAAACAGAAACTCCCTCCGATGAGCTTGTCTAGGATCACTAAAAGAACTTGGGCCAAGTATGTCAGCATTAAAAATACCGAATTGGCTAGAAATACTATTGTGTGTCAACCTTTATTTGTCCTTTAAGCCAAGAAAAAAGAATAAAAGTATGCCTGTAGGCAAAATAAAGGCCTCCTTTTTTCTTTCCCCTCCCTTTCATTCCTCTTGCTCTCTTCAACTTATATGAGATTTGTAAAATGAATTGTAATAGAAAGTTCAGATGACAAAAATTACAGTGGTGTGGCCAAGAAAACACCCAGGGGGCCTTTAGCTTCCGTTGTGCCAGGACTGAACTATCAGATCAGCCTTCTGGACTCAAATGCGACACTGTCAATAAGAATACATCATCTTTTTTGTGGTGTAGAAGAGCTGTCGGTTATAATTCCCATTATTCCAAAGCCAGGATTTTCCATTAGTACAGCCACCTGCTGGGTTGCTCTACTCAGGTTTAATGGAGTCTGAATTTGAATTTATCACCATCTGTGGGAAGACAGGAAATGAGAGAGCATCACTAATTCCATTCTTCATTTGCTAAGCATAAGTATAATCTTCATAAGGAGGCAGCAAAAGCAGCAGAGATTGGGGATAGATGGAAGAATATTTTAGCTCATATTGACATCAGAGCTCCAGACCAAGGGGAAAGAATGCTGTCTGTTCTATGGCCAATTCCAGCAACAAAAAGAATGTTTTAATTTCCTATGTAATATGGTAACAAAATCATGCAGATTCAGAATACTGTTCCTCTTCGGCTTCCAAAAAGATCTCAGAAGATTTAATATGATTTCTGGTGAAGATGAAAGACTTGCATACATATCAAGTTCACAAAAAAGAGTTCAAGATTCCTAATTGCCACATTAGCTTATAAATAGAACAGTATAGACTATTGGTGTCTGTTTTATGCAATTTCTTCTTTTCCTCCAGAAATTTTTTTTAAAAGCCTTTGTAGAACTCAAGAAGAGACAAACATCAGGGAACATCAAAACCTTGAAGATGATCTCTAGAATCAAAGTGTAATGCCTTAAATTCATGTGCATATGTCTCAGTGGTTCTGACTTACACAGAGTCAGGAAGGGTGCATCATTATCATTTCCAAAATTTAAAAACAAACATTAAATGAGTTTACAGGAGGGGTAAGCAATTTGCAATTAAATTCTTGCATTGGCTAGTTGCAAAACTTGCACTTCTGATCTGCCAATCTTTTACACCGCTCCATCAGAATGTTGCCATCTGGATTCTGCCGTCCAGGCAAAAACTCAGAGAAAAGCTAAGCCATCCTAACACACCATTTGTAATAAGTGTTGCTACCCACCCAAATGAAGAACAAGCCAGAAGATAATGGCAGTTGAAAAGATGAGGGGAAAAAAAAAATCCTTGCAGGAAAAAGGAAGGATTTAAAATCAAAATACACACATACACACATATACACACAAAGCCTCTGGGAAAACACTGCATGCCATTGTCTTTCTTCAGGAACCATGAGTTCATCCCTTTCTCATGAATCTCCCTCCATGTTTATAATCTTGGATTAATGACTCTAAACAGCGAGTCTTTTCTAAAGTCATGGGGGTCAGCTCTGCGGACTTGAGGAGCTTGGATAATTGGAAGGAATGTTACTTATTACAGTGAAGCAACAATTCCAGGGGAGGAGAGGAAGAAGCACAACAAATAACTGCACTGTTGTTCTTTAAGGCTACCAAGAGAGTTAGCACTCCTATCAGGGTGGCTGTGAATACTGTATTGTGACAAAGCAAAATGCCTCCTGGGTGCCTGCTTCTAGTGGAAAGCTTTTGATGTTTGATCTGTAATGAGATGGAAGAGGAAAACAGTTCCCTTGGTTAACTAATACATACTAGATATGAACAGATTCAAAGATTTAAGTTTCAGTTCTGGGACAAGATCCCCCATCCCACTAATTTATTATTTAGAAAGTTCTGTAAGTTCTTTTTTTTTTTTTTTTTTTGTACAGAATGCATGATGCGTTTAAGATACTTCTGCTTTCATATTTGACTTGAATAATAATCCTAATGATTACTATGCCATAGTTCACTTTTGCTAGGTTGGCTCTTTTTTCAGTGTGAATGTCATGTGGCTTTATCTAATTTCCTTTTGGCAAATATGAGTGATCAGAACCTGGACGCCATCTCGGGCCTAAGTACTTTGTACAGGAAAACGTCCTGGGCAGTGAGCTAGGAAAAGAGTAAAGGGCTACATAGAATGCAGAGCTCAGGAGGAAGACAGAATTAAAAACAGAAACAAAATAGGATGCATAAGCAGTTAATTTTATTCCACATGGCACGTTACGGATGATGTCACACATATGGTTATTCATACTAGGCGCAGCAACTTTAGCGATGAAGACAAACCCTAGAAAATCTGTCAGTTTGGGTTAATGGAACATTGTTATTACCTCAGGTCAAGCAGATGGAGGGCAAACTTCTCTGCTGGATTCTGCTGCTCTTTAATTAATGTCCACATTTGTTATGTCAATATAATGCATTACATTTGGTCTAAAGGTTGTTTTACTATTTTTTTAGAAAAACAAGAATGATCATTTTATTTATTTTCAACATTGGAATAGTTGCACAGAATTTTAGAGGTATATGTAGATACCTGAAAACTAATGTTTATATTACTGTATAAGAGGGAGAGAAAAAGAGAAGGAGCTAGGCTGGTTTTACATATTTCATTCTTGATGTAGAGATGGATGTGATACTTCTTTTATGAGCATTTCCAAATGAGGGATTTTGATTGCATGCATATGACTATCTCAGAAAAATAGGAATCTCAGAGATGATAAAGCAAGGCAGGTCTTATTACAGTGTTATTCCTTCATAAAGAAATTAATAGCTGCAATTCATTTAGTGTTCTGTTTACTCTTGTCAGGGAACAATGGCAAGTGAAAAAATAGCACAATAGAGACATCTTATCTTCCTTCGTAAACTTTCATTATCTTAGGCATGTTCAGAAGGCACAAGGAATCCCTGGTGTCTGATATTGTGCGTGTGAAGCTGTGGCGTTGAATCTTCAGCACAATTCAAAGAATCAGCCTATTATGTAACAAGTAAGGAGGATGTATGCCATAACTGTGAACATTCTTTCTTATAGATGACAGGCTTACATTGTTCATTTTGGGAAAATATGTTTGCTTTGTCGGCTCCAGCCTCTAATTATTTAAGCTAGTCAAATCCAAAATCATTAAAATGTGCAAATATTACCTGGAATCACTCCAAGAGGAAACAGTAGGCAGTGATCTGGCCCTTGGATTGAGCACTCAATTGCTGCTTAGTTTCTTTTCAAATTTCAGAATAGATATGCTCTTTAAAGCCAGTATGTACTCCCTTTGGCAACTGGTAAAATATGCTTGGTAGTTACACACAAGGTTTCTGAGTGGCTAGACCACACCCAGTCCATTCTGTTCTAATTTCTGGAAGATGAGCACTAAATATTTTTATGAATATAATTTTTCACATTAGTCACTTCATACATGCCCCCCAATAGACACATACACATGCACATGTGTGCATCCTGGAGAGGAGAGGCTGTATATTCTGCATTTGTTTCTGTACACCACCCTTCTGGATTACTATGTGCCTTATAATTCTAAGATCTTGTATGCTCATAGATTCACTGTAGTAATGGGCATTTGAAGAATACACTTGAAGACACTACTGTTAGTGCCACACTTTTAAAAATTGACAATTTAGGCCAGTGGTTCTCAAACAGAGGCAATTTTCTCCCCTCAGGGTACCTGTAATTGGAGGAGAGGAATACTCTATTAAAATCTAGTCAGGGAAAGGCCAAGAATGCTGCTAAAACTTTTGAAATGCCTAAGATAGACCCCCAAACAAAGAATTATCTGGCCCAAAATGTTAATAGGGCTGAGATTTAGAAATCCAAGTCTGTGTCAATGAAACCACCTTGTTATCTCTAAATAAATAAAACGTCGCCACACAAGTAGGTAAAAAAAAAGAATAGTTTACAACCCAAAGAATTGTTTCCACAATAGGTGCTATAACTAGTGATGAGATATGTAATATCGACCTTGGTTGTCTTACATGTCAATGAATTTTATTAGTACATATGACAGTAACATATATAATTACAAAACATATAATTATAGTTATTCTTTTCATTGGTTCTTTCTCTCCACCACTTCATCATACGTTTTTACCAATCTGTCTTTACATTTCTAGAAAAAACTCTCTCAAGAAATGTACCAAATGACATGTTAGCCATGTACCAATGACACACGTCTGTGTCTAGAATCCTTTTTAATTTTCAGTCCTTCAAAATCTGAGGTAAAACACATCAATTGAGAAACTTTTCCTATCCTTTTAAGTATTTTTTTTTTTTTGAGATGGAATCTTGCTCTGTCGTCCATGCTGGAGTGCAATGGCGCAATCTCAGTTCACTGCAACCTCTGCCTCCTGGATTCAAGCAATTCTCCTGCCTCAGCCTCCCAAGTAGCTGGGATTACAGGCATGTTCCACCATGCCCAGCTAATTTTTTTGTATTTTTAGTAGAGACGAGGTTTCACCATATTGGCCAGGCTGGTCTCGAACTACTGACCTTGTGATCCACCCACCTCGACCTCCCAAAGTGCTGGGATTACAGGCGTGAGCCACCGCGCCCGGCCAGTAATGGTTTGTTTTTTAATTCTACATGTTTTTTTCCATTTAAGTGTTTGGTTTTCCCATATGATTTTACATGGTTTTTTTTAAGAATCTTTGAGTCTAACATCTCTACATGTTTCCCATCTTTCATAAAACAGCAATATTCTTAGAGTTTTTTTTTTTTTTCCCTTTATAATGTTCCTTTCTTTGTTACCCATCTTTAAGGTGCCTTCTCAAACACTTTCTTTCCCTCCTCTCTACACACAGCCCTGGATAGAATTTGGGGTGCAGGACGAGTTCAGGAAACAATGTTGTTTTTCTCAAAGAAACAGCTAGGCTGGGAGACTCCTCATTCTTGTAAAAGTATAAAAATTGAGGCCGGGCGCAGTGGCTTACGCCTATAATCCCAGCACTTTGGGAGGCCGAGGCGGGCGGATCACGAGGTCAGGAGATTGAGACCATCCTGGCTAAAACGGTAAAACCCCGTCTCTACTAAAAATACAAAAAATTAGCCGGGCGTGGTGGCGGGCGCCTGTAGTCCCAGCTACTCGGGAGGCTGAGGCAGGAGAATGGCGTGAACATGGGAGGTGGAGCTTGCAGTGAGCCAAGATCGCGCCACTGCACTCCAGCCTGGGGGACAGAGCGAGACTCTGCCTCAAAAAGAAAAAAAGACCAAAAAAAAAAAAAAAAAAATTGATGATAGCCCTAACATGAAAATGCTACCTTAGTTTTTTTATTTCTATTTGCCCTGAGGTCATTGATGTTTGATCTAAAATAAGCCACACAAACTGAAAGTATCTTAACACATTGGAAGAGAGCATAAAGCAGACCAGGATGAAATTTAAGGCTATGTGAAGTATATTCACACTACAAAATATACAACAATGAAATTAACAAACTATAGGTATATATATAATCATGAATGCATCATATACACATAATATTAAATGAAATAAATGAGATCCAACCTAATGCATGCCTCTGATTCCATTAATATAATGTTAAAAAATAAGAAAACCTCTACTGTTAGCAGTAAAGGTGATGGTTACATTTGGGGAGTGAAGGGTGGTTAGCGATTGGAGCTGGTTTTATTTCTTCGTTTGGATAGTGGCTATATCAGTGTATTTATTGTGTAATAATTCTTTGAACCTGGATTATTTTTCTATTGCTGCAGTAACAAATTAGCACAAACTTAGTGGCTTTAGGTGACATCCATTCATTATCTCACTGTTTCTAATAGAAGTCCATGCTTAGCTGTTTCCCTGCTGAGAGTCTCCCAAGGCTGAACTCAAGGTGTTGGCCAGCCTACATTTCTGGAGGCTCTATGGCAAAATCTATTTCCAGCCTCATTCAGGTTGTTAACAAAATTCAATTCCATGTGGTGGTAGGACTGACGTCTCCATTTCCTTGCAGTTAGCCAGGGGTTGTTCTCAGTTTCTGAAAGCTACACACATTCCCTGGTCGGTTTCTCCCCCTTCACGTACAAAGCCAACAATGGAGGTTGAGCACCTCTCCCATTTCAAATGTCACTCATCTTCTCTTCTAACTGATTTCTCCATTCTCACCTTCTTCTCTGCAGCTCTGTGACTCCAGCTGGAGAAATTTATCTGCTTTGAAGTGTTAAGGTGTTTAGATTGGGCCCACATAGATAATCCAAAATAATCTCACTACTTTAAGGTCCATAACATCAATTAGCTCTGCAAATTCCCTTTGCAGCAGTACCTAGATGCATATTTGGTTGAAAAACAGGACGGCAAGAATCTTGGGTGAATATCTTTAGAATTCTGCCCATCACAATACATACATATTATTGTATGCTTCTCTGTACATGTTATAATCTAATAAAATGTTTTTGATTATGTAAAAATATACTGCAGAATATCCTTTTTAATTCAATCAACGCATATTTATTGACTGCTTACTATTGCTGGGGCTTGGAAACTAATACCCTGAATATGGTGCTTTGACAGGCTAGACTAAAGCAGCAGCTTCCCGGTCTCTCTGACCTTCCCCACCCTCCTGTCTCTCAGTCTCTCTCCCCCAAAGCTCTGGATGAAACCCTTCTCTGAAGTTCTCATCTGCCTGAAGTCCAGACCACCCCAGAAAGAAAACAATTACCTCTGATCCCTTCCCTGAGTTTTCGTTTTCTTAACTCCTATTTCAAGAAGAAAGACTGAGGCCTGTCAGCCCACCCAGACAGACTTTTGTCATAAACCACTGTCTTCTATTTTGGTCCCATTTAATATTTCTTTTTTTTTTTTTTTTAGACAGGTTCTCACTCTGCCACCCAGGCTGGAGTGCAATGGCACAATCATAGCTCACTACATCCTCAACTTCCCAGGCTAAGGCAATTCTCCCATGTCAGACTCCTGAGTAACTAGGACTACAGGCACACACCATGGCACCCAACTAATTTTTGTATTTTTTGTAAAGATGAAGCCTATTCCATATTTCAGAGAATCATTTACCAGCCATTGTCTGCTCTGTAGGTCCAACAAACTTTGTCTCAGGCCATTGTATGTTCCCCAAGTCCATTCATTTTCCCCTAAAAAACATTTACTATCTTTCGAATTGCCACTTTTCCTGCATCTCCCTTCCCCTATGAAGAAGGGTATATAAACATCTGTACCCCGGGGGTTATTGGGTAATTATTCTCCTAGAGTTTCCATGTGCTATGCATATTAAAATAAATTGTGTATGCTTTTCTCCTGTTAACCTGCTTTTTGATGGTTGATTTTTAGAAAACCTTCAGATTTAAAGGGAAAATTTCTTCTTGCCCCTATGTTATAAACCATAAAGACAACAATTCCTGCCTTTATAGGCTATATAATTTATGCATATTTTAAAAATTCACAAAAAAATTACCTACTCTCTGTGAACACAAATAAATGTATTAAAAAAATTGAAATGACAGGACTCCTATAAACCAACTTATGGCTTTTGATATGTCCACAGAGTATTATTTCTATAAAATAAAATAAATGTTATAAAATGATTAAAAATTTAAATCATTTCTGTATGTTTATTTATCATAACACTGTGGTTTTTCTGTTTCTTTGAAATCTTCCAGAAAAGAAAACATGCTGTGAAGTGTAATAGGGGATTTTTAAGATAAATTTAGCCATTTATTACATATTCATTTCAATTCTAACAGTCTTTCTTTTAGGTCTATGATCTAAAACAAAATAAAGATGCTATATTTTGACCACAATGACAGATATTTAATAGCTAGCCTCAAACACTGTTTTGCAGATGAAAATAATGAGTATTTAGGAAAATAATATTTTCTTATTCATGGACCGGTTTTCAAATTCATGAGGGCAAGATTTTGTCTTTCATGTTTACTAATGTACCCCTGATGCCTAGATTACTGTCTATCACATATTAGATACTTAATACATACTTGTCAACTACATGAATGAACACATCTTGGGTATGAATGAAAATGTTGGAAGTAGCAACGGAGAACTAGCATGCAAATATGAGAGCCCCTTCCTATTACCTCTTTTATTTTTTCTGTTGTTATGGAAATACATATGACATGTGCCACAGAAAAAATGGTATTTGTCCAACTACTATTTTTCTTTTTTTCTGGAACATAAAGAAATATTACATTGCCTCCCTTGTTGCTAGTTTGGAACCATGTAATTGAGTCCTTGCCAATGGGAATGTGGGAGGTAGTGAAGTGATGTGCTACTTCTAGTTTGAGGCAAGTAAGAATGCTATGGTGTCTCTATTTTCCTCTCTCTTGTCTTTGAGGTTGAAGAAAAGAAGTGTGAAATGATGGATGTATAAGATGGACAAGTAGAACGCAACTCAGATCCTGACTCACTTTTAGAAGAATCACCAACAAAGAGCCACTCAATTAGCAGACTGTAATATGAGAGATAAATAAAACTTTTGGAGGTAAATCCATGGATATTCCAGGATTTAGGTGTTGCAGAAGTGGAGTCAGTAAGTTTGTGACTAATATATTATTAGACACTTTTCAAAGGATTTTTCTTTTGCAAATGTGTTCACATTTGGAGATGTGGAAGACAATATTGAGCAAATTGTGCTCCAAGAGATGTTATATATATGTGTGTGTCTGTGTGTGTGTGAGTGTGTATGTGTGCGTGTATGAATGATATTAATTGATATATAGAAAAGTCCATATTCAAATAATAATTTGTAAATAATGGGTTTAAGCAAAATTAAATTATGTTTACTGCAAGACTTTTCAGAATCTCTAATATACTCATATGCATTGTAAATTCAAGAAAGGGAGATTTAGTAACTATATTTTCCAATGTTATTGGACCACAGAACTTTTTTTCACGAACTTATAATTAACATCCTATGAAATTGGTGGTCTGAAAAACATGCTATGGCCAATCTCATGAGTTATCTGGAATGTCCTTTCCCTATTGCTGAGAACCTCTCATTTACAATTCCACAATTTTACATTAATAATTCTGAAGCCACTAGGAATCTAGGGATCCAACTTCTGGTAGAGGGTAGGCACCTCTACTGGGCAGAATGTAATGCGACTCCCTTGCTAATCATCTATTGCTTGTAGTCCACTTCTGGTCCAAAGGAAACACTAATATAGGCTTTGGCTAAACAAAATCTGAAAATGCATACCAAGCCCATTGCAACTGCCACTCCTCTGGCTTGTAAGTTAGTTGCTGGCCAACCTGTCTCCAGCTCTTCAGACTTCTCAATGTGAGACAAACATTAATTGCCTGTGTCCCCTATATTACAGAAGGTACAGATTAAATTATTTTAGTAATTCCATTGAAGATTATTTACTAACTGAGTACCATCCCCCATTCTGAGTGTTGAGAATCACAGTGTGGCCGCTTCCCGCTTCCACAATGAAGCCTTCCTTGGAATTTTCTAATTTCCATTCTGGAGTCTATGATCACTTCAATACAATACTTCAGTGAAGCATCATATTATATTTTTGTTTATTTCTCTGTCTAATTTTTTGCCAGCTTATAGGCTAGCCAGTCCCATAATTCACTCTGAAATTTCATATCTACTAAACATTGATGCTTCAATATAAAGTTCTAGCACAGAATCAAATATACTGTACTGTACTTTGTAGATCCTTTAGAGAAATTTCAAAATAATTTCATCAGTACTCAGTTTTCACCAAATATGTGAACATTAGAGCTAGAGTTAATGGTGTGTGTGGTGGCTCACACTTGTAATCCCAGCACTTTGGGAAGATGAGGCAGGAGGATATCTTAAGGCCACCAGCCTGGTCAACGTAGGTGGACCCAGACTCTACAAAAACTGTACAACAACACCAAGAACAAAAATTAGCCAAGCACAGCTGTGTCTGCCTGTAGTCCCTGTTACTCAGGGTATGAGGCAAGAGGATTGCTTGAGCCCAGGACTTTGAGGCTGCAGTGGCTATGATCTTGACATTGCATTCCAGCCTGGGCAACAGAGTGAAACTCCTTCTCAAAGAAAAAAAAAAAAAAAAACAGTAGACTCCAAGTGTAATATTTGACTGCTCTCTGTAAAAAAAGACTGGAGAACTGAGAGGTTGGAGCCTTGCTTTCTAATTCTATTTCTTTGACCGAATTGCTAAGTGAGCTGATTAACTTCTTCACTTATTTGGACTTATTTTTCCCCTGTGAAATATAGACAGTTCCCTGTCTTACTCTTTAGAAACATTATGAAAGCACAATGATAAGTGATGATAAAATCATGCTCTCAAATGTAAGATTTCCTTAATATAATACATTTATATTAAAATCAGTTAAATCTGTTTCTGAATTTTGAAATTTTGGTTCATGTTCTATTTAAAAAATACACGGAAAGATGTATAGCTTTGTTTACAGAGATAAATTTTAAAAATCATAAGTGAACAATATTTATGTTAACATTTCATTGATATAATGAAGGAAATAATGAAATGTTCTTGGGTAGGACAAAAAACAACCTTAAAAAATACTATGTTTCCAAAATTTGGATATTCCATGTGACTTCAGTCAGGAGAAAAGAGAGGATAAAGAGGGAGAAAAGGAAATTTCTCTAACTTAGATACATTAAGAATTTTTTTTCTACTTTAATTTGTTCAGAAACACCAAAATAGGGGAATATATTATCTTTGTGAATAATTATTATATAAAATACAGGAATGTATTCATGTCAAGATATTCTTATGATCTGAAACCAAAATATTGGATGTCTATACCATTCCCTAACAGAATTTGAATCTCAGTAATTGACTTACATTGATGTAAAAAATTCCAGTCTGGAGGTAAAAATAGTCACTGTATCAGTGATAATATGAACTTATCTAGACATTTCAGTTATTTAAAGCTCATAGAAAGCTCAAGAATGTCTCATATACTGATTTTTAGAAATATTTATTAAAGTAGTAAAATGATTATATTAAAAATATACCTTTTCTCAATCACAAAAAAGTATATACATTACCAATTTGTCACTCAGAAGATTTATTCATAAGTGAAGTATTTATTCCACATAGTAACCTTGCAAACTGACACCAGACTTTGTGTGTGTGTGTGTGTGTGTGTGTGTGAGAGAGAGAGAGAGAGCGAGAGAGAGAAAGAGAAAGAGAGAGATGAATTAACATATTGGGGGCTTATAGTGCTAAGCACTGATCATGTATTTTGACTCAGATCTTAAAGAGGAAACTTGTGATGTCCATTTGGTTGTAAATTATCACTGTGGTAAATGCCCATCTTCAATGATTTTAGACAGTTCTTTTTAAAAATATTTAGTTAATTGTCTAACAAGACATTCCAGTGTTTATTTCAGTAAATAAGGTTGATATTGGAGTCATGTGTGTTTCTAACAGATTTTTAATCTGGATTTATAGAGTGAAGCACTTGTTCCTGAAGTGATGTCAAAAGAGAGTGACCAGCTGGATAATGTATAAAGAAGATATAGTATTTTATAAGGCCATTATGGCTCTAAACACTGTCTTTCATTTGTGCAGGTTCAAGCTCAGAGGCACCAACAAAACATCCATGCACAAACTTATAACGTAAGATATTGATTTATTCTAATGAAATATGTTGTTATTAACTAAGAGATTGATACATAAAACAAATCTTGATACTTTAAGCAAGAAATTTCCTTGTAGTGAATAGCTTTACTAGAAATAAATTTATTATTCAAGATAGTGGTTTGTGAACATAGGATTGTAAGTGAGAAGATGTCAATTAAGTTAGTTGTCTCTATTAATTGACTGTGCTGATGTTGCAGTAGTTTTTCAGAATTAACATAACTAATTGAAAGTAAAAACATCTCTCCAAACATCTCTGAGAAAATGATACATTACTGTCTAATTTTCCACCTTCTTTTGTATGTTTCCTCCAGTTTATATTATTATTTCAGTTAGGTACAGTACAACTGATTGATGTAGAACTTCTTTTGTACTGTTTATAATCTTCTCCTTGGAACACAAACTGCTATTGCTTTTATCAGAAGAAGCCTTACTCCTACAAGTAACACACAAACCACACACCTAGGTAATTCTTTTACGTAAAAGGTTAATCTGATGTATTGAATGTTCTCTTTAAATTTCAATTCCAGACATCGATTTTCCAGATATATTTTACCAATTTTGGGGAGTGTGCTCTATACTAATTGTTTTTAAGTATAATGATGATCAGCATAAGAGTTATTATTAATATCTGCTAGCTGTGAGATCTGTCTTGGAAAATAATACTTCTCACTTGTAGATCAGTTTTTCCCAGAACACATTATGTTGCATATTAGACAAGAAAACAGTGCCTCTGCAGCAAATTACAAAAGTCAGAGCAAGAGAGCTAGGGGAGTTGAGAATCAGTACCTCAAAAAGAAACTTTGCTAGAATTGTGCCTTATTTGTTTGAAGACCTATTTCTTATGTTGGGGATGGGGATGAGTATGGGAAGCATAAACAGACACCACTTGACATCAGTGTCTGTAATCTCCAAACTGAAAAACTAAAGTATCAGTGAAAAAATTTCTTCAGTTATTCATGGTGTTAGAGTATTTGAAAAGCAATAGAAATAAAAATGTTAAGAGTATTGGTTTTAGATTTGTTGGGAGGTGATTCTTCCAGAATAGAGAGGCATTGATATCCTTTGTTCTGAACCATCTTTTTGAGAATATTTGTGTAGTACTTACTATACTTTTATTTAAACATTCTCTCCACTATGATAATAAAGATAATGTCTCCCTCAAGAGCAAAGGTTGAAAACCAAAGGAGAAAAAAAGAAATGTTTATTATTTATCCTTAAGGTTCTATTTTTTATTTTTGTGTTTATTGTTATCAGGTTTCCATGTAACAGAGTATTTTCGAGTGTGAGGCTTGACAATGGCTCCATGGATTTAATGTATGCATTCTCCTCCGCCTGGCTATCACACACTAGAGGGAGGGAACACAATGATATGCTCCCTCAGTTTTATAAGTTTCTAAGCATTGCCACAGCATAATTATAAAGTATATGCTGCTACTCTTTAGGGGAACCATGGTGGTCTCATGACCATGTGAACTCCCCATGCAGGTATTCAGTTCCCCTTCTTTCAACTCCCAGCTTTAACTTACCCTCCTGGCTTTAGAAAGCAGAACTTGAAAACTGATGAGCAGGTAATGCGAAGATACAATCATTACATTTTAGATGTGAAAGACATCATGGAGAGCTTCTAATCTTATCACTCCATTTTATAAAGAGGGAGTAAGTTGATCAGAACTGCTAAGAAGATGCTAGTCAGCTGTGAAATCTCTTCTACCCAGAATAGGACAGGAGTCTATGATTTACTCTACTTTCTTCCTATGTAAAATAACTTTATCCAGATCATCTACTTTCGTACTATAATATAGACTCCCCAAAGGCAATAATGACATTTTGTTCAACATCTACCAATTCCACAGCTCCCTGGCATGTAACTGAATTCATAGCTAATACATTTGATTTTACCTACTTGAGCAAAATCTCCAGGGAATGATGGTGAGTACCTGAGTAATGGAGGTAAACGTCATGTGTAAAAGTATAGATTCACTAGATTCAAATACTACATTAATGTCTACTGTGTGACATGTGTGACATTAAGTAAATTATTTAAATTCTCTAAATCTTCAGTTTTATTATTTTTAACTTTGAAATAGTAATAGCTAAAAAGTAGATATGACCAACATGAAATAATTAGGGTAAAATGCTGACTTACTACCAAGTATGGAGCATAGTAAATGCTCAGTGAATTATAGTTATATTTTTCTATAAAAGGTACAATAACTTACTAAGTTCTTAAAAGGCATTAAATTTTAAATCTACTTGAGCATCTTCTTCCTGGATTACTGAGCAACCAGACATAATTCTTTTTTCCTTTTTTGAGTCAGCCTCTTCCGTTTAGTTCTTCCAAAAGCATCTTCCACTCAAGGCTACCTAAAATAAACCCTTCTGCTGGATCTACTGTTAGGTTACTCTTCCCATCTCAGTTGCTGTGTTATATTTTTATACTTGAGGGATTATATTTCCTGCAGTTGAGTCTAATTTACACCTTTAGGTTAGATGAATAGTTTGTAATTTGAAGTTTGGAACTGATAAGATGGAAGCACAACTAATATACAATACGAAGTAAAACCATTTAAATCATCACATGCCTCATACAAATATCTATTGACTACTTATTATACACCAGGCATCTTTCTAACAGTACAGTAATTAATAAGTCTCCAATAATGGTTTATGGTATTTAACTGCTTGAAATTATTAACATTTAAAGTAATAATCATAGCTAACATTTATTAGATATTTATTAGGTGCCAAGCTTTTTTCCAAGTGCTTTATAAACTGTTAATTCATTTACTCCTTGCAAAAAACCCTTGAGATAAATATTATTATCTCCTATAAACAAAAGTAAAAGAAGCAAAATGTGTCTAAGTAATTTATCCCATGTCAAACAGTTAGGAAATGGTAAAACTGGGCCAAAAAACTGAAATAGTCTGGCTCCAAAGCCCTTGCTATTAATCACTACGTAGAAAGACAATAGAGGCGTACAGCCAGTAAAATGCAATGAAAAAGAAAACTCAAAGCCACAAGAGATATTGCATTAAGGTTAGGTTTTTATTTGAAGAATTTTGATCTAGGTTAGCTTATAATATAGTACTTTCTCAATTATATCAGCTAATTTTTTATGTGTCAAAATGCTCTACAGAGACCCCGATGGGGATGGGGTGATGTTAGTTTTACCATCAACATCACTTACTATTAAATTTCTGGCTGTTAAGTTTCTCAGCTAAAATAAGGTGCTCACTTGTCTTGTAGATACCATGCACTATATATTTTCTAAGAAATTCCAAGGTTTTAGTAATTGTGCTTCATGAACATATTATGTTTTATGTGTGTGAGTGTGCATGTGTGTGTATTCAGTGAAGTTGGAGACTATGTTTTAATTTCTGTGTTTTACATGCTTCCCTAATTCTTTCTACCTGACAGATCCATAATTAGTATGTTTTTAAATGCCACCTGAATAAATCTCCCAACTTGATAATAATCCTGTTGGTTAACAGACTAAAAGAAGGAATTTAAACTCTTTTAGGGTGTGACCTAAGCCCATTACTCATAAGTTGTTCGAAATCTTTTCTATTTGATTCTGTGATGCTGTGATTATTCAGAATGGTTAACTAATCTTGGAAATTACTGAACCTGATGATAACTTTAATTTCAAGACTTTGAAGTACTCTCCTTGATGCCTCAACGCTTTTATGGTTGTCTTCAAAGTTCACACTGTCTCATTTGCAGAAATTTCTATGTAGATCTATTGCAAATTGTATATAATGTTTCTTGTGCTCATCATATCCTCATCAACATATTTTGAGGTTATTAATAGCATGATAATTTTGAAGTGTTATGTAAAAGAAGAAGCCTTTTATGTAAAGGAGATCACATTAATCCAAACTGAAGTATATGCAGTATAGGCTTGAGGGAAAAGAAATTTGAATGCAAATCAAATTGGATTTTTTTCTGGAAATGTTCTGTTTAAGTCTGTGAGGAAGTCACTGCAGCTGTGATTAAAACTTATTTTCTTATATTTGATTAGAAATAAAAGTCCCTCTCCTTTTCAAAAGGGGTTTGTTACGAAGGAACTTTACAACACTTCCAATCCCATTTAGTTATTCTTTCAAGAGCCATTGCCTTTCACCAGGGCAATATTAGCAGAATTGGAAGTGTAACAAATACATAAAATAATCAGTGGGTCGAATGAGAGGGAGATCACAGAGACAATGAGGGAAGACAGCTCTTTATACAAGATTTCTAGTAAAGAAAAGGAGGACCCAAATCATGAGATGAAGAATCCCTGGCAGCCTCAGTGGGTGAAGAGAGGTTTTAATGAAGCATCAAAGCAAGGGATGGGGCATCTTCTGCCTTTTGAGGAAAAGGGCATTTAATATTCATGTGTTTCTCAGTGAGCAGGTCTATGCAAACCTACCTCCAAAGTCAGAGGAAGCTGACAGGCCTAAGAAAGAGGCTGACAAATCCAATTTTTTAGAATCAAACATTTCGCAGGGATTTAGGAACAGAAGCCATGTCTGTGTCTCAAGCAGTGTTGAGATAAGATACTGGATCCCCATGCCATTTTCCCTAAGACCCAGGGCTTATATAACATAGGGAAGTGGTGACTCAGAAGGCATGTGTAGGACAATTGCAGTACAATAATATCAGGGTTAATTTGACCTAAGGGCAGGATTTATGGTAAGCACCTGCTCTTACATAAGAAACAATAGATGAACTGAAAATCTTAGCAGCTTCCCAGAGCAGGAATTAATCAGAAGTCAACATGTCGAATTAGCATCCACAGTGGAGTTGCCTTGGCCTGCACATCATCTTTGCAAGAGAGCTATTCTTGTATTTACTTCATGATCTCTTGTTTTGCCTTCAAGCTTCCTTAAAATCCATGGTTTTTGTCATTTAAAAAAACAAGCAGGGTAAGGAGTTATGGAGGAAAGGTGGAGAAATGTTATTTTAGATAGCAGTCAGAAAAAGCTTGTGCGAGGGGAGATACTTCAGCAGTAATCATAATGAAATGAGGGAACAAGACATGCAGATGACTAATAAGAGCACTCCACCTCTGGGCACAGTAGCTCACGCCTGTAATACCAGCACTTTGGGAGGGCGAGGTGGGCCGATCACCTGAGGTCAGGAGTTCGAGGCCAGCCCGGCCAACATGCTGAAACCCTGTCTCTACTTAAACTACAAAACTTAGCTGAGCATGGTGGCACATGCCTGTAATCCCAACTACTCGAGAGGCTGAGGCCAGATAATCTCTTGAACCTGAGAGACAGAGGTTGCAGTGAGACAAGATCATGGCACTGCACTCCAGCCTGGGCAGCACAGTGAGACTTCATCTCAAAAAAATAATAATAAAGATAAATAAAAATAAAAATAAAATAAGAGCACTCCAGATTAATTCCAGCAAAGGCAATGGAATTAATGTCAGAAAGTTTATGGGAAGTTTGAAAAGCAGTAAAAAAGTTAATAAAATTCATTATGGTCAATGAAGTAGACAATGGTAAAATGATGCCATAAAGAACACTACGGACAAGATTACAGGGAAATTTAACGCCATGTTGAGAACTTTGGATTTCATCTGTGTAGGATGGGATGCCATCTGAGTGCACTGAAAGGGGATGTTTCATGAAAAGAAATACATTTTAAAAGGATCATTCTAGCCCCTGGACGTTGAACAGATTTTTAGTAGGTATTGAATAATTGAGGACCTGAAAGACCCTGGTAAGGAGTTTGACATTTAATATAAATGTGACTGAAAGCCATTTGACTGATATAAATAAAGTATGAAATGATCAAGTGTATGACTTTCAGGGATGATTTTAGTTGCTGTATAGATAATAATTTTTAGGAGAACCAGGAAGATAATTAGGAGACCATTTTACTGGTCCAAGTAAAACAAAGTAGTGATTTGGACTAAACAGTTGGTAGGAAATGGTAAAAAGTAGTTGCTTTTGGATATTGTAAAGGTTCAGATAAAGGAACTTGATGTTAGATTGAATATGTGATTTATAAGAAATGGGAGATGGCCAGGCACGGTGGCTCATACCTGTAATCCCAGCACTTTGGAAGGCCGAGGTGGGTGGATCACCTGAGGTCTGGAGTTCAAGACCAGCCTGGCCAACATTTAGAAACTCTGTCTCTACTAAAAATACAAACATTAGCCAGGTGTGGTGGTGTGCGGCTGTAGTCCCAGCTACTCAGAAGGCTGAGGCAGGAAAATCGCTTTAACCTGGGAGATGGTGGTTGCAGTGAGCCGAGATCATGCCACTGCACTCCAGCCTGGGTGACAGAGAGAGACTCCACCTCAAGAAAAAAATAAGAAAGTGGAGAGTAAAAAACAACTTCATGTTTGGTGCCTGAGCAAATTAGAAGTTACGAATTAATTTGCTGAGACAGGGAAGCTTGGAGGAGAAATGCTTGTACATATGGGGAATCAAGTATTCTTTGGACATGCTGAGTTTGAGATGCGCTTAAGCTCTCAAATTGGAATGTGGATTTAGAAGTTGGATATATGAATGTGGGGTCCAGTAGAGGGTATATTCTCAGGATTAAAAGTATGGAGTCATCAGAAAGAAATAGATAATGTGGTGTGACATTTTTCAGTCCTCTGCTTTTCAGGTATTTGGTAAGATGGCATTTCTTAGCTCTCTGTGGTTATGTGGGGCCTTGAAAATAGCTATGAGAGGAAGCTATTTTAGGCTGGACCATTTAACTTCAGTTCAGTATGAGAACTTCAAGAAATCTTTTTGTTGTTGTTCCTGTGGTTGTCTCCTGACAGTTCTCCAGATGGTGGCTGCTCCATCTGTCTGGGTCCCAGATTAAGGACAACTTATAGCGTAACTCCCAGCTGACTCACAATGATATAGCATGAGTGAGAAATCGACCTTGCCATCTTGGTTTCCTGAAATACGGGAGTTATTTGTTATTGCATCATAGCCTAGCCCATCCTGAAAAATACAGAAATAAATAACGCTGTAGGACTGAGTGAGATCACCCAAGGAGTGAATATGGAAAGAAGAAAGAAGAATTCCAAGGATTGAGCCATGGCATACTCTGACACTTACTAATCAGAAAATGAAGAGGATGAAGATTAGGCAAAGGGACAGATTATAGTCATTTATTATTTTCTAAAACACCATTATTACTGTTATTATTTATTTTTTGTTTCAAAATTGATAACAATTTAATAAAAGCACTTTTCCCTGGACAGGGGAAGAAAACACTTCTTTAAATACCAAGTAAAACCAATTATAGCACGCATTTGTCTGTATAACTAAAAGAGTATTTCTGTATCAAAATAAGTCGAGTGTAAAGCCTATTTACTTTCAGTTTATAAAGATTCCTCTAAAACAATTTTGACTACTGAGGCTGACGTATCCACAAGATGAACCCTAAGTCATAAAATCTGCTTAACTTCATCATTTCTTCAATATATTTGAAGTTGTGGTAAAACTTTATGGCAAATTTTAGTATGTAGCATAGTCTAGTATATCATAGTCCAGTAACATTTAATAGCATATCCCAGGTTTTTGACTGAATTTCCTATTTTACTCATTGCAGGGTCATTTTGATTTCCTTAATTTAATTATATATCTCTGAACTTCAGTTCTACATAAACTGAATCATTTGGAGCAACAGGTATTTGTTGCCCAGGTGATAGCCTGAAGAAAGACAAATTGGCCACACACACACACACACACACACACACACACACACCCACACACCCACACACCATAACTATTTAAACTCTATAATATACACTGAGCAATGTGCACACTTGGCTAATATAATTTCATTGTGTGATACATGATAGGCAAAAATGCTGGTTCCATGTGGATTCATGACAAAATATAGCTGCCTCTGTGGCCGCCTTCCCTTGTTAGGTTCTGAAAAGCTTTACAACAAATGTGAAAATGCCATATTTCCATCAGTGACAGGTATCAGCTTCATTTATAAATGTATATTTTGAAACTATTTTACAGCTCTTCTTCCTATGCAAGAAAGTTTATTTCAAGGCTGTCATAATTTGGTCTTTTTGAAGACAATTTAATTTACACATATGAATCCAAATTCCTATTAAGAAATTAACTGCCTGTCATAATACTAATGAAAATAACCCTCCTAAGGTGGCCACTGATAAACAGATGAACATCTTTAACAAGGGTAAGCACACACAGACAGATGGTGACGATTGTGTCAAGGGTGTACTCCTTCCCAGCAAGGTGTAAGTTTTCTTTGGATGTTGATTTTAAAACCAACCCCAATTTCAAAAACATTGAAATATTTTTAATGAATAAAACTTTTGATTGTTTGAATATTCCCCATCATCTCTGTCGTCTCATTGCTAAAATGGTTTCTGGTTTTCTTTGGTTTCCTTTTCTCTGACCCCACCCATATGGGATAAACCAGCTATTGCCAGCTTAATTTGGGGGGTTTTGTGATGCTAAGCCATAAAGAGGGAAGGGTCGAAGAGCAAAGTGAAAGGGTGGAAGGAGAGGTTTACAAAGCCTAGGGACAAGAACTGGTGTGGTTGGAGGGGATTGGTAACAGAAGAGTAATCAGCAGGTGTGAGTAAAAACTAGGTGAGATGAAAGAAGAATGACTAAATGTCAGGAATTGGATCTCCTTTCTAGACTTTTAGAAGTACAAGTGAAAAATGGAGTTCATTTTGACCTGTTTGGACATTGTCTCTTTAAAGAAAACTGAACTAGGCTGTTTATTTTTTCAATCATTTATTCACTCAACAATTTTTTATTGAGCTCCCACTATATGCCAAGCATTTTCTTTGGTTCAAGGAATATGGTAGTAAACGAAACAGCCTGGTTTTCAAAGAGCTTATGTGTAGGAAAACATTAATTAAACAAATAAATTAGTAAAGCATATGGTAGAAAGTGATAAATTGGCTAAAAAGAAAGGCAAATCAGAAAAGACAGATAGGGAGTCTTAAGAACCTTCCAGGGAGAAGGTACAAGGTGAAGGTCTTGAATTAGTTGAACCCTTTCCTGTTCCAGGATGAACAAAGGTCTATGTGGATGAGTTAAGTGACATGGGAGGGAATTCAAAAGAGAGATTAAAGCAGCAACAGGGTCCAGGTCTTCCAGGTCCTCTTCGGTCATTGAGAAGGGCAGCTTTTGCTAAGAATGAGATAAGATTTTGGAATGTTTGGAGGTTTGCTTGTGAAAGGGTCAAAGAAACATTGTTTTATTTACATCAAGATGCTGTTCATTGTTCTATGTGAGGCCACCAACTTAAATGTTAGCTTCCAAAATATTTTCAATTTCAGTTTTAAATTGAAGTTTGATAGATAGAGCCATTTCATTAAAAAACACAGATATGATATGTTTCTGGGAAATTACCTTCAGAAACTATAAAATGCTATTAAAGCAATAGTTTAATAAAAATAAATATCTAGGACACTTCATAAAGACAACTTGGTTCTTAGCAGGTTCAAAGAAAACGATACCTATTATTGCTATCATCAAAGTTTCTCTTGATGTGAGAGCTGACTCATAGTACTAAGATATCAATTACACAAAAATATAAGATTAATGATGTTTTATGTGATGATAATTTCCTTTATGAAATACTTTTTCCTGGTGAGCTTTAAAGGAAGCATTTGCACTGTTATAATAATATCTCCCCTCTATCATAAATTGTTCTTTAGCAGACATACAGCATGCTGGAGGGCAAAAACAAGAATTAAATGGAAACTATTAAGAGTAATGTCTAGGACAAACTGAAATAGATTGCATTTTCCATTAAACTAGGATTTGTGGTGAGAGAGTAAAACACTACTCAGAATTTAATGTTGGAAGTTCAGAAGGATAACCTAAGTCTAACCCAGAAAAGAAAAGGACAGGGGAAAGTTTGAAATGTTAACAATCTGAAGGGCTGTAAATGTAATTGACAAAAATGTCATTCTTTTCTTTTTTGCTTGGAAACTTTGGTTCCGACTTTCCTTCTTCCGGCTTTCACTCTATGAAGCAACAGAGAGAAACTCAGCCTTGGTGAACTAAGCCAAAGCACCAGCTTGGCAAAATGGCTACAGATAATCAGAATTAAATGAGAAAGCTACTGAATAATGTTCTCTGGAGGCCAATAGGTCTAGTCAATATAAGGCACTGTGATATTGGGCAGAAGACAACCATGTCTTTCCAACTATAATATTTACAGTCGCTGCAGACTTGTAAAGAAGATGCTCCAAATATAGTACCCAAGTATGTGCTTGGTGTCATTTCAAGGTAGATAGGATAGAAATGGATATCTATCTTATTCAAGCAATTTTCCAAGAAGCTAGGCCAGAGTTGAGAGAAAGTTGTTGCAGAAGAGAATTCTTACAACATGTCTGTACATTACTGGCTCCTGGTATATATGGAGAGTAGAAAGACGTTGCATTCAGAGTCTTAAATAGATCTGAATTCCAGTGAAGTCACTTATTAGAAGTGTGACCTTGTGCCAAATCTCTGCCTGCTGTATTTCATCAGTTAAAGAGAGCAATACTTACATAATGGGATTAAATAAAATAATACAGTGTATGGTATACAGCAGGTATTCAATGTAGTTTAAGTATTGTTAGTCTCAGTGAGTTGGCAATCAATGAAAATTGGATATTCAGAATATCTTAATGTTCACAACTATCAACCTTTCATATTCAAATCATTGAAACATTGTATTAATGTCAACAATAAATCTATAAATTTCACTCTCCCCATTCCAGAAAATATACAAATTAAACCATCTTTTAAGTAACAATTCATTTTGGTGGCAGCCTTTTTTTTGGGGGGGGGGGGTATTAATTTTCTCTACCTTGGAGGAAGGTAAAAGAAATAAAATATAAAAAGAATACTTAAGGATGTGATTGCATCCCTTGTCAACTTCTACTTTCCTCTTCTCAAAATGATCATTTCTATACTTATCTTAAGCATCAACAAGTGAGCCAATTTAAGTCTGAGCCTCCCTCTCCTCCTTCTCTTCCTCTCTCCCCACCTTCTCCTTCTCCCTTTTCCTCTCCCTACCTCTTCCTCTTTCTCTCTCTGTGTCTTGCTCTTGTTCTTACTCTCGCTCACTCCCACTCCCACTCGCTCCCTCTCCCTCTCTCAGTATACAAGGTCATTAATTGCTATTGGGACCTTCATAAACCCTAGTCTGCCGAGGGGGTGAGAACTCTATTGTTAAATGTATTATGGCAGGACTGTCTTTGGAGATTGCCTGCTTGATTGCTTTGTAAAGGCCCAATGGCACACAGCAATTAAAATCCATAGACCTCTATAACCTTTCTGATGTTTTATGGGCCTTTTTGTGTCCTTCGGTAGAGTTTACCATTTGTGTATTTCCCACTGGGTCTCTCTTTCAAAACTCTAAGTGGGATTTTTTTTTTAATCCACTGTGATAAAGCTAGTTATACATCATGTGAAAGGTTAATGAATATTTTCAAAAGGAGCATATGTTTTAAGTCAGAGGGTGAAAGTTATAGTAAAGAATGGTAATATAAAAATGAATACTATTTTTCTAATCTCCTCAGAGTTAATTTCTATATACCTCACCAATACCTGTGATTCCTAAAGTAAAGCATAGCTTGTAAGATTTAAATGACCTCAAAAATTAAGGAAGTGACTTGAATTTACTTGAAAAGCCCACTCTGAACTACTGCACGTGATACAATTCAACCGTCAGGCTTATGCCATATGCAGAACTGATACAGCTACTTATTTATTATTTCATTGGAATTATAAGTTTTATCTGAGTAGAAGGCTTTGCAAACAAAGATTCCTAGTTTTTGGCCAGATGTGAGAAATTTGATATTATAATACTGGGAGAAGACCAGGAAAACAACCTCCATAGCAGTGTTAAGGACAGTAGCACAGCTGAGTGTAAGCCAGGATTGTAAAAAGTCTGCCCGTTTCAGATATCTTCTCCTTTCAGCACCACTATCATCAGCAGCCCTGACCCCGACAATAAAGTCATTAGGCAATTCGTGATGCCTTTAGTCATTTGACATTGTAATTGCTTTCTTTCCCTGAATACCTTTTTCCCTTTTCCCCCGTTTTCACTCTTCTTCACTTCCCCGTGCTCCTTCTCACATACTCAAAGGGCATTTAGAAATCTTCATTGGAAAAATGATTTGTACAATTTAAAAGTAAATTGTTCAGTGCCTGGAGCTCTTTGAAGGAACAGCGTTATTGAACTTCAGAAAGTGAACACTGAGCTTCAGATTGTGCTCTGCATGAAGCCCACATATTCTACAACTTTGCAAACTCTTAGGTGTAAATGGTAGATCTGAGAAGAGGACAAGTCTCATCTTACGAATTTTCTAAATCTACTTATGGACACATATTGCAGTATGCAGTTTAAATACTATGTTTTTAATTTCTAAATATTATTGCTCTGTAAATTACATCGTTTCAACTGCTCGAGAAGTAAATAATTCATCCTAGTTATGAATATTTTCTAGAGCTGTATTTTCCAAAGTGTAGTCATGCTCTTCATGGATCTAGATGATCATTTAAAAGATAGATTCCTATTCTACTTTCTGAAATTGGAGTATTTGAGGATATTCATTGAAAGCAATCTTTTCACATGGCCCTTAAGGACATGAAAGTGTGGAAAATCTTCTAGAGCTTGAAGTTCCCAGTAGCTTTTGTTCAACAAGGAGTTGATCCTGAAAATACACATTCCAGGCACTATGTAGCTGTTTTACAAATGATTAATCTTTTAAAATTCTCAATATTCTTGCAGAGTAAGTCTCATTACTTTTCATTTATAGATTACCGTTAGTGTTCCTTGGTTTTCAAAAATATTTTTTGAGTACCTACTGCCCTCTGGGTACTGGATAATTTACAAATAAGACAGTTCTTATTGTTGAGTGGCTGTCAGTTTAAAAGTGATCTGAAGAAAAGTAGACGGATTATATTGTCTACTAATTTTTCACATTGTCATTTTCAATGACCCTGAAATAATTAAACCTATATCTATATCTATATATTTAAAATTTTTATATTTCTAGAGACAGAGTCTTGCTTTGTCACCCAGACTGAAGTACAGTGGTACAATCATAGCTCAGTGCAGCCTTGAACTCTTGGGCTCATGTGATCCTTCCACCTCAGCCTCCCAAGTAGCTGGGGCTATAGGTGTGGCACACCACACCTGTCTATCTTTTTGTTTTTCATTTTTTTGTAAAGATGAGGTATCACTATGTTGCCCAGGGTCATCTCAAACTACTGGCCTCAAGCGATCCTCTTGCCTTGGCCTTCCAGGATGCTAAGGATTACAGTGTAAGCTGCCATGCTAATATATTTGACATATTTCTCCATTCCTTGAAAACTCTATGCTATGACAATAGTCTTTTTAGTTATATTAATAATCTGTAAACACATGTTAACCTATTTCTTTTATATAAAATATGTCAATAAAATATTTAGATATATCTTTGAATGTTAGAATTTTACTGTAGTGAATTTCCACAATTTTATGTTGCCTCAGCATCTATTTTGAATATAAGTTGGACTTTCTCATGCCAGAAACAAGGCTTAGTCATCCTTGACATAGTTTCCAGCTTTCTGCCTCCTCCTAGTTCCTCAATGTGTCCATCCAGATATCTTCCCTAAACACCCACCTCCTGATGGCCACCTCCCTATGGGACAGCTAGATGCAACCCACTTGATTCACCCCACCCACCCAAACATGGATAACATGACTTCCTGGGACTCATGCCTGTTTGCTCTAAACCCACCAATTAGAACTGCCCTATGGAAACCTGCAAGGATGACACCATGGACTTCAATAAAGGCTTTGGCTCACAGGTCTCTCTCTTTCTGTGTGTCTTGTTCCCCATTGGCTGATTGAGTGCGCGTGTCCCTGATGGCTACCCCTTTTTCTTTGACCCTGTAACACATTCCGTAGCGACAGTAAATGCGCGATATGTATGCTGCTAAGGCTTCTTTCCTATCTCACTGCAAATCACTGCACTTATTAATACATGATGAGGTTGACTTGACCTCAAAATACCCATCAACTCAGGTAGTCATTACCAATAAGCCAGAACTGGTAATCTAGATGAAACTAAACGTTAGCTTTTTCAAGCACCATTAGTAATGTAGATTTGATCTGTGTTGCTATGATCCAAGTCCACTCTAGTTTCAGTTTTTTAATCAGAAAACCAACTTGTTCATTTACACTTGGGTGTTTTTCTAGTACACAAGAAATGCCAATGCTTGTTATCCCAGGCTTCTCAAATGTTAGGTACCAGGAAAATCAAATGTATAATCAGATTCTATTTTACAAGTTTGGACATGGAACAAAGACAATAAGACAGTTTTAAAATATCTATGGTATATCCCAAGGAATTCTCCATTTTGAATATTTTATATTCTTCAAAGGGTAAATATATTTAAGGACACTAAATCAATTTTTGCCTTTGTGTATGTGGAATTAAAACTGCATTAGGCTCAAGTGACTTTTCAAAATTTAATTACACCATACCTTTCCTGTTTGTATCTTCCTTATGCCATTGACAGGCATCATTTCATCAGTTTTTATTATTCATTATATTTTCCATATTTATGGACATTTTTATTATGTAAGTATCAGTTTGGATTCTTTCAAAAATATATAGAGAAACATTCAAATAATAAATAAGCTCTTTCAAAATATATGGCTGGGCGCAGTGTCTCACACCTGTAATCCCAGCACCTTGGGAGGCCAAGGCAGGGATATCTCTTGAGGTCAGGAGTTCAAAACTAGCCTGGCCAACATGGTGAAACCTCGTCTCTACCAAAAATACAAAAATTAGCCAAGCGTGGTGGCACGCACTTGTAGTCTCAGCTACTTAGGAGGCTGAGGCAGGAGAATCGCTTGAACTCTGGAGTCGGAGGTTGCAGTGAGCCGTTATCACACCACTGCACTCTAGCCTGTGCAACAGAGGGAGTCTGTCTCAAAAAAGACAAAAACAAAAAAACAAAATATGTTATGGATGGTTTTTTTCTGGAAATCTATCAATTGTGGATGTGTATAAGCTTCAATTCTGATGACTGTCCTTCCCAGACTTGATGGTTTTGTTACTTTCCTGTAAATTACAGAACCTAATTCACTGTGAATTATGTTGTCCTCTATCCACTAGTCATACATTCAAGATAAGATCTTTTATTTAAGGCCCAGGTACTATTTTAAGTGAGTTAAATCTCACTATACAAATGATGTACTCTTTATCTTATACAAAACTGTGTTAAAAACATAAAATAAGTAGGGAAAACTGCCATGTTCATTTGCTGATGATAGTATACAATCGATATCAAAACTAGATAAGAACAATACAACAAAATAAAAATTTTAGGCCAATCCCACTTTTGCATAAAATGATCAACATCTAAATGAATAAAACACAGATTATCCTCCAATAATGTGTATAAAGCTCATCATAATGCATCATAATAAAAGCAACAAATGCATCATAGTAAAAGTTGATCTCATGAATGTGATTAATATAAGTTCACCAATTAATATAATTCACCCAAATCATGAATTAAATGAAATAAATAAACTTAAGACATGTAGACAAAGCATTAAGAATTAACAATTTTTTTTTATTTCTAAAACTATCTTAGCAAACTAGAAATAGGCTGGAACTCCCTTATAAGCAAAAAGTACATCTTAACATAAAAAACCTACAGAAAATGTTAATGTATGAGGCTCTAGAACAATACCATTAAAATCATTCACACACAAGGCTGCCTGCTATTAACTATTTAGTATTTAGCATCACATTGGAAATCCTAGCCAGTTTAGTAATGCCAAAAATAGACAAATAAATAAATAACTTATAGGAATAAGATTAGGGAAAAAAGCATAAAAGCTGTTTATCATGTGCAAAGGATAAAATTGCATTAGGTTCATGCAAACATAATTGCAGTTTTTGTATTGTTGAAATTTGCTGTTTGATATTGAAATGCATTCTTAGATAAATGTGGTTATCTTAATGTGCATATCTTGCTTTATGTTTTTTGCTAATGACATTAGTTGCCGTTTATTTTATATTTATTTTAGACTATGGAAATGATGTTAGACAAAAAAGAAAATTCGAATGATTTTCTTACTCCATTTCAAAATGGGTCATAAAGCAGTGGAAACAACTCACAACATCAAGGAATTTGTCCCAGGAACTGCTTACAGTTCCGTGGTGGTTCAAGAAGTGTTGCAAAGGAGAGGAGAGCCTTGAAGATGAGGTGCTAGCAGGCCACCATTGGAAGCTGATAACTATCAATTAAGAGCAATCATCAAAGCTGATCCTCTCACAACGACGTGGGAAGTTGGCAAAGAACTCAATGTCAACCATTGTAACCTAGATGAAACTAAACATTAGCTTTTTCTGAGCTCCATTAGTAATATAGATTTGATTCATGTTACTATGATCCAAGTCCACGCCAGTTTTCATTGTAAATTTTATATACACATACAAAATTGTGTATATTTATAGAATTCAGTAAGATTGCTGGATATACACAATGGTCGTTTGGCATATGAAGCAAATTGGAAAGGTTAAAAACTTGATAAGTGGGTGCCTCATGAGCTGAGTAAAAAATTTAAAAAATCACTTGTGTTATCTTATTCTATGCAACAACGGTGAACCATTTTTCAATTGAATTGTGACATGCGACGAAAAGTGGATTTTACACAACAATCAGCAACGACCACCTCAGTGGTTGGATTGAGAACAAGCTCCAATGCACTTCCCAAAGCCAAACTTGAACCAAAAAAAAGTTATGGTCACTGTTTGTTGGTCTGCTGCCAGTCAGATCCACTACATCTTTCTGAGTCCCAGCGAAACCATTACATCTGGGAAGTATGCTCAGGAAATCAATGAGATGCACCAAAAACTGCGAAACCTGCAGCTGGCATTGGTCAATAGAAAGGGCCCAATTCTCCTCCATGACAAAACCCAACTGCATGTCGCACAACCAACACTTCAAAAGTTGAACTTATTGGGCTACAAAGTTTTGTCCCACACGTCATATTCACCTGACATCTTGCCAACCGACTACCACTTCTTCAAGGATCTCGACAGTTTTTTGCAGGGAAAACACTTCTACAACTAGCAGGGTGCAAAAAATGTTTTCCAAGAGTTTCTCAAATCCCGAAGCATGGATTTTTACGCTACAGGAATAAACTTATTTATCATTGTCAAAAATGTGTTGATTGCAATGGTTCCTGTTTTGATTAACAAAGATGTGTTTCAGTCTAGTTATAATGATTTAAAATTCGTGGTCTGAAACCACAATTGCTTTTGCACCAACCTAATATGTATGTGGAGAGATTGTATATACACACACAAAATTATGTGTATATGTGTATATATATATATATATATATATATATCTCAAGAAGATTGTTGGACACACACTTGCATGTGTGTATGCACATACACTATATCTATAGCTGTATCTGTACCTATCTATCCATACTTATATCTGTGGCTATGTCTACATCTAAATCTATATATAAAATCACCATATATATGTTTGTGTATACATATACTTTCTTATACATCATAAATCTTTACTAAATATAATAAAGTATTATCTTATTTACAATTCCAGCAGTATTTAAATGTAGCTGAGATTAAATTTAACAAAAGCAGTACAAAAATTTAATAGAAAATAATGCAAAACTCTGTTAAGGGTATAAAAATAATATATGGAGAGATTTGCTTTGCTCATAAATAGAAATGATAGTATAAAGATGTCAATTTTAGTACAATCTATACATCTGATTCAGTTTCAATCAGTATCTTAAAAGACTTTTTATAGATATTTACAAACTTTCTATATTATTTAGCTCTTACTAACAAAAAAACAATTTGAGTAGTAAATATAAAAAAAAATCCAAGAAAATTTCAAAGATGAAGGTAAGGAAAATTTTTTCTTTAATGAAGTAAAGACTGATTACAAAGCTATGGTACTAAGGCATGTAATATTAGTACAAGGATGTTTAAATTGAATGAAGAAACTGACATCATAAGCAATAGAAAAAGAGAAGATAGCCAGTAATTAGTCCAGGCACAGTTAACTATTAAAATATTTTTTATATCAGGCTACATAAATGCAAATAAATTCTAGATGGACTAAGTCATATATACGAATAAGAGAACTTTAGGCCAGACATGGTGGCTCATGCCTGTAATCCCAGCACTTTGGGAGTCCGAGTCAGATGGAACACTTGAGCCCAGGAGTTTGAGAACAGCCTGGGCAACCCTGTCTCTCCAAAAAATACAAAAATCAACCAGGCATGGTGGCACGCACCTGTGGTCCTAGTTACTTGGGAGGCTGAGATAGGAGGATCACTTGAGGTGCAGATGGAGTTTGCAATGAGCCAAGATGGTCCCACAGCACTCCCGCCTGGGTGACAGAGAAGGACCTGTCTCAAAAAAAAAAAAAAAAAAGAAAAGAAGAAAAGAAAGACTTAAAAATTCATAGAAGAAAATCAAAGAAAATATAGAAACGTAACTAAATGGATTATTTCAGAACTAATGTTAAGTGAAAATTAAAATTTGTAGAAATATAGATAAAGTATCACATCACTTAAATAATTTAAAACATAGAAAATAGTACAAAATATTGACTCTCAACATACATCTATAATTTTAAAAATGAACATTAACAAACTTCAGTATGGTAGAACATTTGGGGTATGGAGAAATAGAGGTTAAAGGGCCAGGAGGATCAAAAACACTTCAGCTATATCTGTAGTGTTTTACTTCTTTAAAATATATGTAAAGAAGGCCAGGCACGGTGGCTCACGCCTGTAATCCCAGCACTGTGGGAGGCCGAGGCTGGGTGACAGAGCAAGACTCCATCTCAAAAAAAAAAAAAATTTATATATAGATATAGATATAGATATATGGCAAATATAAGCGTTTGTTGATTCCTGGTGGTGGGTATGTTGGGAAATGTTATATATTTTCTGTATGTTTGAAATATTTTATAAATTATGTAGATGTATGTAACAAACCTGCACATTGTGCACATGTACCCTAGAACTTAAAGTATAGTTAAAAAAAAAAGAATTACTACTACTAAAATATATAATCACCAAAAAAACTAAGACTGATAATTTTTAAAGCAATATGCTTATATAATTATGTGTCCAACAACGATTTCATGAAATAAAAATTTATAAAAAGCTAAATTTTGTAAACAAAATCATTCCACTTGAGAACTTTATGATATATGAATTTTAATGTTGATTTAATAATTATATTATCATTATAAACGTAATGAGATCTCTATGTCATTAAAACAGAAGGCCAAGTTAAGTGATTAGGTCTAGATGAAAATGTCTAAATACACTCTGGATTTGTCCTTTTTATACCTTAAACGTGCATATGTACTGATATAGGAGTTAAGAAGAAATCACTTAGGCAGATAGTAAGGATATGGGAGTCCTTGGTAACGCTTTTCTCTTTAGTGAAAAGAAGACCCAAATCATTTTCTAACAAACAGCAGCCTGTAAAGTAAAAGCTGTAGACGTAGACAAGGAAGCTGGCAGCTTGCACGGGTGAATGCCGGCAGGAACTAAGGTCTAGACATGTTCAAGATGATGGCTCCATATTCCCTTCTCTTTGTCAGCCATATGTACAGTAAAGAGCAGACAAGATGGCCTGGATCAACTGGAAAGCCCATTTGCATATTAATAGTAGGGCGGGGAGACCAGGCTTCGCTGCGCGCTATGTAAATGTCTTACCTGATCAAACTAATCTGTGAGCCCTCCATAAATCAGACACCACCTCCTCAACAGGACTGTAAAATCTAGCGCATCTGCCGCCAGCTGGTCCTTTCCACTCGGAGACCCCTCTCTCTATAAAGAGCTGTTTCTCTTTCTCTTCTCTTTTGCCTATCAGACCTACTCTCCCAAACTCCTCATGTGTGTCTATGTCCTAAATTTTCCTGGCACGTGATGACAAACCCCAGAGTATATACCCCAGACAATGCAGCCCCTTCACTACCTGAAGACTTTTTTAAAATTCAGGTTCTGATATACTATATCTGGGGTAAGGGGTGCCGACTTCTACATTACTAATAAGCTCCAAAGTGATGTCGAGTTGCTGATCGTTGAACCATCCTTTGAGCAGAAAAGCCATAGGTATTTTTTTTAACCTAATAATTAAACTGTATCTATTTGCAACTAATCCTAGTAAGATTTTTGTGGGGAAATTGAGCAGAGTAAAAGATTAGTAATTTACCAGGGCTGCCTCCTATTGAAGTAGCCTCATTGTCTAGGATACCCGAAGTTCGTTGTCTCATGACCAAGGAAATTAAGAACGTGAACACACAAGGAGTGAGGCTGAGTGGAAGCTTAATGGGCGAAAGAAAGAATAGCTCTCTCTGCTGCAGAGAGAGGGATCCCAAACGGGTTGCCGGTCCGTAACAAAATGCAGGGGGTTTATAGATACCTGGTGAGGAGGCAGAGTCTGATTTACATAGGGCGCAAAAGATTGGTTGGACCAAGTGTGCCACTTGCATAGGGTACAAAAAAATATTTAGGACTAGGTGCGCCATTTGCATAGGGCGTGAGTTTCTGGCCGTACCCATCCTAATCTTTTATTACGCAGCTGCCTGGTCCTCTGCCTGGTCTGTGGCATGTTGTACATTTGGTAACACACAGAAAATGGAAGATAGAACCTCACTGTTGGATATGTTTGGCCCCAAGGTGGGCCCTTTTATATTGGCTCAGCTACCGGCATTCCCCGTGAAAGCTTCTAGCTTGCCTATTTAGGTTTGCAGCTCAATTTTTCAGGCTGCTTTTTGTTAGAAAAAAATAATAATAATTTATTGGGCTGCTTTTTGTTAGAAGGGAAGCTTTGCCAAGGACTCTTTTACCCTCACTATCTGCCTAAATAATTTCTTTCTAGCTCCTGTATGGTATATCCCCCCTCAGGAGTGGAAATCCTAACTGCTGTTAGAGGGTGTTGGAAGATAACTCTTTCTGGCTACTTCCTGCTGGAGAGATACGTCATGTGGGGAACAGCAGCAAAGGCTCCTCCTGGGGTCAATCTAAGGGTCCTGTAAAGGTCCTGCATGGTTCTATCTGCAACACCATTTGGAGTTTAATAGCTTCTAGGTGAGAAGAGGTAAATTTTACAAGAAGGTTTAGAATACAGATTTTGAATATGAGTATTAAGATTACCACTATTAGTGGGGGTACTACAGGCCATAACCATGACAGTGGAGTTTGATATCTGTTAGCAATTTCGATGGGTTTCAATACTGGTTGCCTCCACCAAATATCGCTATACTTTACCAGAAGCATTAATAAGGAAGCAAAATTTTTCTTTTCTTTTCTTCTCTCTCTCTTTTTTTTTTTTTTTTTTTTTTTTTTTTTTTTTTTGAGACAGTCTCGCTCTGTTGCCCAGGCTGGAGTGCAGTGGCGCGATCTCGGCTCACTGCAAGCTCTGCCTCCTGGGTTCATGCCATTCTCCTGCCTCAGCCTCCCAAGTAGCTGGGAAAACAAGCGCCCGTCACCACGCCCCGCTGATTTTGTTTTTCGTATTTTTCGTAGAAACTGGGTTTCACCATGTTAAGCAGGATGGTCTCTGTCTCCTGACCTCGTGATCCGCCCGTCTCAGGCTCCCAAAGTGCTGGGATTACAGGCGTGAGCCACCGCGCCCGGCCAAGAAGCAACATTTTTCTTTGAGTAAAACATGTATTCCCCCTTGACTTGCCGTTAGGAGATAATTTTAGGTCTGGACCATCTTTTGTAACTTGCGATAATATTGGGAGGAATACGTTATTGGGTGACCAGAGTAACTTTAGTGTTAACTTTAGCTGAATCTTTCCTGTAATTATTAACCCTGCTATAAAGATGATAATTAGGCAGAATACAGCAATTAGAATTTTCTGTCCAGAATTCCACTTTGCAGGTGCCACAGTGAGTATAGTCCTACCACAAATAGTAAAGTGAGGATAGTAATCCTGCAAGTGTGCTGTAATAAATAATTTCCATCTAAAATTTTACTCACCAAGATATAGAATGTCCCTTTGGGTGTCTATGAAGTTACAAATGTAACCTCATGGATAATCAGAATCTCTCTGTAAGTACACATCATAAAGAAGTTCTAATATATGATGGTGAATCTCGAGAGGAAAAGTAGAAATGAGTGAAAGTATCTGGTAAGGTAGGGGTGGGATTGAGTAGGAGAAGTAGCTCTCACTCATTTACTTATGTCCTAGACAGATTTAATAAATTCAAGCCAAGACAAAAACTTAATGCAGACATTCAGGCAGAAAAAATGCTAATTACCAAAATACAACAATCTAATTTTTCTTAGATTTCCATCATGCTAAATCATTGAATGATACATCACAAAATTTTCTTGAATTATAATTGGTTACAATACAAAAATTTTCAGGTCCTGTTTTAAGCCATTTGAAATTTTAAATAAAATATATCTTGTGATGAAAAGTAAATCAAACCACATCTCTGGTAATTCTCAAAAGAGAGAGTTGACAGAGTTGTTAACCCCAGTACTAGATAAGATATGGAAAGGTAATTCATAAAAGAGGAAAGATAATTAGCCACTCAACACAGGAAAAATGTGTGCAACCTCTCTCTCTAATAATCAAATAAATAAGACTTATTCAAATAACATGAAGTATGTTGCCTTTATTAAATCGGCAATGATACATTCTTTTCATTAATTATGAGTGTTAAAATTACAGTTATATGAGCTCTGAATGTTATAATTTAGCATAACCTTTTAGGAAATCACTTTTTTACTATGAATATAAACATAAGAGTTTATATCTTTTGAATCAATAAATTATTTCCTAGGAATCCATCCTAAGGAAATAATTAAAGAAACCTCCACACATGCATATACATAAAAGTTCAGCAAAAGATGATTTGTTATCACAAACAAAAACTTTAAATATCTAAGTATATGGGAGTGTTCATTTAAATTACGGTACAACAATAAGATAATTAGAAAATCATTAAAAACCATGTTTTCAAAGGAATGTTTATAAAAATTGAAAGTCATCATGATCTCATAGTGGGAGAAAAATGACTACATAAATTCTCCATCTAGTATAATAGCACTTAAATATGTAAACATGTAGATATGCACTTTAACAAGTGATCCTATATATTAACATCAATTATCTCTGGATTATAGGCATACAAGCATTTTTTAGAAATTATTTTTATATTTTCCATATTATAAAAATAATATGTAAAGTAAGTTGAAAGAAAATAATAATTAGAAAAGAATAAACTTAGAAGAAGAAAAATTTTGGCAGGGCACATTGGTTTACGCCTGTAATCCCAGCAATTTGGGAAGCCAAGGCAGGTGGATCACTTGAGCTCAGGAGTTCGAGACCAGCCTGATGAACATGGTGACACCTGGTTTCTACTAAAAATACAAAAATTAACCAGGAGTAGTGCCATGGGCTTGTAATCTCAGCAACTTAGGAGGCATGAGAATTGCTTGCACTCGGGAAGCAGAGGTTGCAGTGAGCAGAGATTGTGCCACTGTACTCCAGCCTGGGTGACAGAGTCAGACTCTGTCACCAAAAAAAGAAAAGAAAAGAAAAAGAAGACAAAATAGAAAAAAAAGAAGAAAAATTTCTTAAAAAAAAAGGAACAAAAATTATAGTTTTGAGAGGAAAAGTACTGTATAGCCAAGACATTTTAAATTAAAATATTATATTGTTGTGAATAATTTATTGGTAATTCTTTAATTTAGAAAAAATAGAAAAATGTACAGTCCACAGATTTTCTTTTTTTTCTTTCTTTTTTTTTTTTTTTGAGGCGGAGTCTCGCTCTGTCGCCCAGGCTGGAGTGCAGTGGCGCCCTCTCAGCTCACTGCAACTCTCGCCTCCCGGGTTCATGCCATTCTCCTGCCTCAGCCTCCCGAGTAGCTGGGACTACAGGCGCTCGCAACCACGCCCGGCTAATTTTTTTGTATTTTTAGTAGAGACGGGTTTTCACAGTGTTCGCCAGGATGGTCTCGATTTCCTGACCTCGTGATCCACCCACCTCCGCCTCCCAAAGTGCTGGGATTACAGGCGTGAGCCACCGCGCCCGGCCTCCAGTCCACATATTTTCTTAAAAAATTATTTTCTAGCCAACTAGAACACATTTGTAAATTAATAATTTTGTGATGGCGAAGACTTATTTAAAATTGAATAGTGGAAAGTCATAAAAATTGTTAGAGAGTTAAGTTTATGTAATTATCATTAATAAAGTCTTTAATACAAATGTCAAAAATATTTCACAGAAGTGTTAATAATATAATTATAACAATTAGTATTATACTCACAGATATCAGAGAGGAAGTATATGGTACGTTTGCTCACACTATTATCTGGTAAATATCACCAGCTAGAACAGGCAAAGTTTGTGAATGAGGCTGGTAGATTTCTGTTAGAATCCTTTAAGAAAACAATAACAATAAACATACTGCAGAGAGTACCAATGTCAGAGATTGCAGGCAAAGGTCTTCTTGGGGGACAGTGTTTCAAGATCAACTTTAATCCTCAAGCTGAAAGAAGTCACAGTGACAAATATGTAATGAGTATTCTTATATAATTCAAGAGATTTAAGTTCATTATTATTGAGACATTTGCATTGCGGTAAAACCTTAAAAAAATTAAATAAAAATTGCTCCAGAAAAAAAAAAAACACTGCAGAAAGCTTCTACGAATCTGTTGGACTTGTCATTTAATGTCCTTATATCAAAACAATGAAGCATCATATATTTAACTTCGTTTTAGGAGCAAAGAATAAGATGATTTTTTAATAAGAGAAAATGATAATCATTTGGCAAAGCTGTTTGCCAGTGTGCAGGTTTTTTCATGAACTCCAAGAGGTCATGGGCCAGGTAGCATTGAAGCAATTTGAGAAAAAATAAAAGCACGCTAAATACAAAGCAACTCAAAAAACACTACAGTACCAAATGGAGTGCTTCAAATTGCTCCTGAGTATCAGGATTTTATGATGCAGAATTTTGAGGGTCTATTTAAGAAAGCACTGTATCCATGGACTGTCCTAATCCTTCATGTAAAATAGTAGATATTCATGGCCTATCGCAGGTCCACTGCTTTATTTATTTATTTATTTATTTAATTTTAGATTCCAGGGCACATGTGCAGGTTTGTTACATGGATATATTATGTGATGCTGACTTTTGGGTTTCTATTGAACCTGTCACCCTAATAGTGAACTTAGTACCCAATTGGAATTGGATGCAGGGACTCTTCAGATCTAGAACAGGCTCCTCCCCACCAGACTTGCTTGGTCTGGACCTGCTAAAGGATCAGAAAGGAAGAAGATACTGAGAACTAGATGCATGTACTCAATAGTATTCCCATTCAGTCTTTGAAGCTTAGTATTTAGACCAAGGCTAGTGCGACCTTTTAAAAGGAATTTAAACAAAAGCAACTACTTAGCTCAGTGCCTAAAACAAAGTAGTTAGTAATTTAATAATAGTTCATTTTCTTTTGTTACATTTTAAAATTGACTGAACATGTCATTTCTTATTGAAAAATTTGAATATACATAGGTTAGAAAAATAAGTGACCTTATATATGTATATATATATATATCTGATTTTTTCTTATTTATTTTCAATGGCATAATCTTAATTTTTTTCATTTAATTAGTATTCCTAAGTGGAAATATATTTCAAAATAGTTTTAAATATGTAACATGAAAAAAATAACACTTGAAAATTAACCCACATTTACCATGTGATCATTTTTCTTAAATCTATAAGTTAAACCAATAATATTTTATAAAAAGGCATAATCACAGACAATAGACATATGAATTCTTATGCTAAGGATTGAATTTTTACCAAATATAGGACAAATAATATTTATAAAATATGACTGATTTTTTATTTACATAGAAAGACGTTTCCTGGTTTATGATTTTCCATTTAATTACACCATACTTGCAAAAAAGTAAACTTTTTATATTTGAAAGGAAATAATTCAAATATATGTGTTAGCTTAAAAGTAGGTACATTTACATATTTGCACTTTGAATGTCATTCTCCAAGTAAAATACAAAATAGTTACATGTACTTGAACTAGAGGTAGGTCAGTGTAAACTTCCCTGATTATAAATCCATTTGTTCTTCCAAAAGACCTATTTATTTTAAGCAGCAATCAGCAAACCCCAGCATATTTTATTTATCCAAATCTGGGTTGTGGCCTGTTCTGTTTTGTTTTGGTAGTTTTCTGGGTCTTATAACAGTATCATCATCTCTAGCTGTTTTTCCTTTTGTTTTTTTTTTTTTTGCCCCATTTTAGGAAAAGTTTCCGTGATACAGAGCCACACTCATTTGTTTTTGTAATGTCCATGGCTATTGTCTTTCTAAACAGTAAAGTAGAGTAGTTGCGACAGAAAACTACAGCTGTGAAGCTTAAAATATTTGCTATCTGGCCTTTTACAGAAAAGTTTGTTGATTACTGATATGGACAATAAAAGTTAACCCATTGTAATAAGTTCAGTGTATATAGATTTGGTTTGATTTATTTTATTTTATTTAACATTATTTTATTTTATTTTATTTTATTTTTGGTATGTCCTAAAAGTTGTTTTATTGTGGAACATTGTTAACCTGTCCTTTTTTTCCTATTTTTTATTTTACTATACTCTCCTACTTTATTTGCCCTCTTTCTTTTTTTTAACTCCTCATTTTTCATTGCTTCTTCTTACTCTTCACTCATACATCTAACTCCATTTTAGGAGCACAATACGATAGGAGATTTTATTTTTTTAAGAAATTGGCAATTATTTGGCAAAGTCGTATTACCAGCAGTTTCCGCAACTACAAAAGAGGCCATAGGCCAGTATGAATGGCCATGCACAGGGTGGAGCCAGAAAAGCACACACACCTCCAGTAATTCTACCCTCTGTCTCCTTACTTCTTCCCTCTCTTCACGTTACGTGACACAGTATCTCTTCATTATTGAGCATCTACGAAAGGATGACTACCGAAATTCAACAGAAAGGATTTTTGTTCTCTGCATCTACAGGTTTTATTTCTACTCACACTTCCACATTTGAAGAATATTAAGTTAGAAGACATTATTTTCATCTTCTTTTGTCTGAGTCATGGAACGTGTACATTTTTATATTATTCGAAGGTGACCAATGTGTAGTTTCATATTTTCAATGTTTGAGTACCATACTACTTGCTAACTGTTTGTGTACTGAACAAATATAATAACTATCTGGGCCTCAGTTTTCTTACATGTAAAAGAGGACTGTTGTTAGGATTAAAAGATATATAAACAAGACATAAAACACTGTAATCATGCTTAGAACAGAGGTGGGCACAAGTAAAACACTTAGTATATGTGAACTATTTTTAAATAAGCAAACAAAATCACCATCTTTATTTAATCTTTTCTAAAATTATTTGAGGACTTATTAGTGATTCCTGTTAGCAATAATTCTCCCCTTTCTTTTTAGACAATAATAAACATTATGCCTTGTATGTGTACAGTTTGGTGGAATAACTCAGTATTCATTTAAAGGTTTTGGATATTACAAGTGTCTTAAATGTGAGAAAGTGTCTCAGATTTAGATCTATCATTGTATCTGTTATCTCTCAGACAACAGAGCCATTAGCAATGAAGGGCTAACTGCTGATCACATATTTTTTATTATAAAAATCTTTGTAGAGACAGCATTTCATAGAGAAGCTTGAAAATTGCTTGAACTGGTAGTAATTTCAGAAGAAATAAGTGATTCAAAGAAATATAATGGTGAATATATTCTATGGCCAGGCAGCAGTGACAAAAGGATCTCCTTTGACCCTATGACAATTGTTATTGATTATCTTGTGATGAAAATGAACAACTGTAATTCCTAGATAATTTAAATACATATTTCTACGTTATGTTTGGCTTTAACAGCTGTCTGTGTGTATATATGTGTGCGTATCAATTTTAATCAGTCCCGTGGGACTAGAGAAATTAATGTCCTCTAATTTTTTTTTTATGTTTTATTGATGATGAGTATGTTTATACACCATTAGTAATACCAGCAGCAATATTTTCATAGCTGGCTGATTTTTCATTTGGGTTATATTGAGTGCATTCAATATATTTCAATAAGAACATAATAGCTAAGGATGAGTGCCTGTAAAGGCTCTTCTTTGGATCTATTCATATTTTTGATCAACCATACCAACAGTTACTTTGTACACTCCTTCATGCCTATAAAATTATGTAACAATGTCCAATAGTTCTGAAACTATATCATAGATTTTCAGTATGTACAACTGACCCTCAAATTTTCTAGTTTAAATAACCCTCTATCTTAGCTTAACAGGATGATCAATGATGCTGAAACAGGGTGGATGCACATAAGAGAGGAATCACTGTTTTGATGTCATGGTTTCAAGCCAGATGATAAGACAAATGTTACATCAGGCACTTTGACAGAATGTTTCTGGAAATCAATAAACCTTGAATTTCTGACCCTTAATTTACTATGGACAAAATGATATCTATAATAAGCAGATAAAAGTGGTAGTCTTTCTATGTCTCAAAAAAAAGGTATCATATATATAACCCTGTAGTTTGTGATCCATCTTTCTATGTATATAAGCTTATAATGAGGATGCATAGCTATTTATAAGCTAAGAAATGTAAGAATTAATTATATATATAACTATTGAATTAAAAATTAAGCATATTGCTTTTATGCTCTCATTCAACATGCATGTATTAATGGTCATATATGTACACATGTATGTATATGTGAATGTAAGTATATACATATATGGTTGTGCACATGCACATGTACATATATAACTTGTGTCAGAGTTGCCATACAGTGGCATCATTTACACTGTATTCTATAGATCTGTGTGAAATGGAAGCCCTGTCCCAGATGCCATATAAACACTGGTAAAAATAATCAATATGGTGTCAATCCCCAATAATCAAAGTTCAGGAGAGATAAGAAAGTAAAGAACAAGGAAACAACCATAAAATTAGTATGTGTGATATACCCTGAAGATGATAATATTAATATAAAAGAGTGGTCAAGGGAAGCTAAATTATAGAAAGTGGCAAGGGAAAGCTTTATTAAGAAAGCAAGACTTGAAGTTTGAGAAAGAACCAGTCAAATGAAGAGCCTGGAGACTGAGTATTAAAGGCAGGAGGGAAAACATGTGTTCAGAGAACACTGAAGCAGGAAAGAATTTAACAACATTGAAATTATCAAAGAATACCGACACAGCTGGAGAAGAGAGAGGGGAAAAAAAGGACCTTAAAATGATATTGGTGATGTGTCTAGTGGCTGGATCATACAGGTCCTTGTAAGGTATATTTAACAGTGTGGATTTTATTCTTAATGCAATGTGGAGCCACTACCAGCTTTTAAGTCTGAGAGTAGTAGCTTAAATAATTGACTCTGGATATTGTGTAATGAGAGCCTGAAGCAGAGATAAAGTAAAAATGGGAATAACAGTTAAGAAATCATGGAATCAATCCATGTAAGAGATGACAGTGGCTTTACTGTGATAATGGCAACGGAAATAGACATATTCAAATACTATTTTGAGGAAAAAAAATGTCAGAAATTGGTAAATTATGTGATTATTTATCATATAATTTATGTGATTACTTATCACAACCCATCTAAGCTATTATCAATTTCTGGCATAATAAACAATAGCTATGCCCTCACAAAAATATCATAAAAAAGAATGAATTATAGGTATTATTAAAATATACATTTTTTTATGAGCAAAATAAACCACATTTTATTCAAAGGTCTAAAACAGAAGTGTCTAGCCTGGGAGAGTAATGGGCGATCAGATGAGTAATGTTTACTTTTAATATGACAAAAATGTTTCAGAATTAATGCATTTTCTTTGATGAGGCAACTTCAAATATCTTTGCTTAGGATGTTTAGGGCTTGACATGGAAAACTTTGTTTAGCTTTTGATAATGTATTTATTGTCTGTATATGATTCATCATGATGAGAATATTATGGATTCCCTTTAAATATTATCCAGTGTGTGTGTGTATACATGTGCATAAATATGTGTTAATAAAGTAATGTATGCTTATAAAAACAAAACATATTTAAAGGAATAAAGAATAAAATAAAAACATTTAAAATTCTTCTATCCAGAGATAGCCTTTATTAAAATAATGGTATATTACTTCCAAGTATTTCCCCGTGCACACAGAATCACATACATGTACACATTCAAAGCAGAATGGCTATGTGGAAAATAACACATAATTTAGAGTGAAGCAATATTGAGTATGAGTACCAGAGTTTGGCTGCTGGCTAGCTAAGTATCCCTGAAAATGTTATTTGGACATTTTGACTTTCCATTTCCTCATCTTTAAAAGGAGGGGAAGAATATTCAGAGCAATAATGCAGATAAAGTACCGTATTAATACATGCAACACCATGAAAACACTTAGATGAAAGATGTAAGTGAAAGAAGTCATACTCAAAAGGCTGAATTCTCTGTAGTTTCTTTTTGTGACATTTTACAAAGCAAAACTATAAGACAGAAAGCAGATCAGTAGTTGCCATAAACACAGGTTGGAAAATGATTGACTACAATGGGGCATAAGGTAATTAATTATGCAGGGGGTGGGGGTGGAAGTGGAATTTTTTTACATCTTTACTTTTTGGTAGTTAAATAACTTTATATATTTATCAATACTCACAGAACTGTACTCTAAAATGAGTAATTTTATTGCATATAGTTTTTACTTAAAAAACCAAACCAAACAAAAACCTTTGAGAAAATTAGGAAAATCAAGAAATATTAAAATTCTAGTCAAGGATATCTACAAAAAAATTGCGTCTACCATCATTCTTAACAATAAAATACTCAATATTTCCTAAGATCAGGAAAAGGGTAAAGATGCCCACTCTTACTTTTTCTATGTAACATTGTTCTACATATCTTAAAAAGTATTGTAAGACATAAAAAGTAATACAGATTGGAAAATAATAAGCAAAACAGTCATTCTCTGTAAGCAACTTGTTTGTGTATGTAGACAACCCTAAGGAACATACAAAAAACAATCTGTTAGAATAATTGAATTTAGCAATGTTGCAGGACAGAAAGTATTTTACAAAATCAATTGTATTTTTATATAGAAGAAATGAACACTTACCAAGTGAAATAGAAAGAAACAACCCTATCGATAATAGCATAAAATAAAATCTTAGGAATAAATGCAACAAAAGTTTCCTAAGATTTATACATGAAAAATACAAAACATTCAAAGTAATGTTGAAGGAGACACAAATAAATTGAGAGTCAGATCATCACCATGAATTAGAAGACTCATTATTTTCAAGATGACAGCCATTGACAAGTTGATCCATATATTCAACGCACTCTCAAACAAAATCTTAACAAGCATTTTTGACAAAACTGGCAGGTTAATTTTAAAATTAATATGGAAAGGCAAAGCATATATAGTAGCCAAACATTAATTGAAGAAAAACCAAATTTGGAGGGTTTAAAATATCTGATTTCAATATTTCTTATGAAGATAAAAGTTATTACTGTGCAGTATTGATGTAAAGATAGACGTATTAAGCAATGTAACAGGACAGACTCATATAACCAACTGATTTTCAACAGAGATGCTAAGGTACTTTAATGAAGAGCAGCTAGCCTTTTCAACAAACGGTGCTAGAGCAACTTGATATGGGTATGGAAAAAATGACCTTTACATTATGGATATACACAAATTAAATCAAAGTGGATCATAGACCTAACCATAAAATCTAAAATTATTAAACTCATATAAGAGGCATAGCAAATGTCTTTGTGATATTGAGATAAGGAAAATATTTTATTTAAACGTGGCATGAAGAAGTGGAAACTGTATAAAAAGATTGATAAAATGGAACTGATCAAGATTACAAAATTTTCTTTTCAAAAGATGTTGGCAATAAAGAGATGGAGAAAATTTTTATAAAACATATCTAAGGGGATGTATCCAGAATAAGGAACTCTTACAACTCAAAAACAAGAAAAAAATGAACAAAATACTTGAACAAACCCTTCACAAAAGCAAATATAAAAATAGCCAATGGGTACATAGAAAGACGTTCAACATCATAGTCTCAGACAAAAACAATTAAAAGTCACAATGTTACCACTGGACAATCAACAGAAAAGCTAGATTTAGAAGAGTAACAATACTAAGTGTTGGTGAAGATGTAGGAAGATGATAAATCTCATGTATTTCTGTGGAGGATGCAAAATAACGAAGCCATTTTGGAAAATAGTATGCTAATGTAAATTTAAATCTATATTAACTTATATTATCTAGCAATTTTATTTCTAGGTATTTATAGAAGAGAAATGAAAATGTAAGTTCATAAAAAGACCTATATATGTATGTCTATAACAACAATATTCATAATAAAAAATCCACCAGTCATCCAAATGTCCAGTTCAAGGTGGGTGGACCACAAGGTCAAGAGTTCAAGACCAGCCTGGCCAAGATGGTAAAACCCCGTCTCTATTAAAAATACAAAAATTAGCCAGAAATGGTGGCAGGCACCTGTAATTACAGCTATTTGGGAGGCTGAGGCAGAGAATTGCTTGAACCCAGGAGATGGAGGTTGCAGTGAGACGAGATCGCGCCTCTGCACTCCTACCTGGGCTGCAGAATGAGACTCCATCTCAAAATAAATAAATAAATACATAAGAACAACTTATAACTCATTAAACACATGTAAGTCATGAAATAAAACATGAACAGATGCAGATTCAGTGCCAACCTATACAAGCCATATTGCAATTTAATTTTATTCAAGTATGTGTTTAGAAAAGACAAATGATTAAGGCAATAATTGCAGTTCAATACGTTTGGAGAAAGAGGAAATATCAAAGCATACTTTATTTCTTTGTTATAGATGTGATTAAGGAGAACTGTAGAAAGCTTTAGGATTCTTAAAATACACGTTTTTATAGGAAAAAACTATTTTCCATAGAAGTTTCTAATAGCTACATTATTAATGCCTAAGTTTAAAAATTATACCTTAGAGGTACATAATTATTCAGAAGACTGTGAAATTTTTTATGTCCTATAATTATCGTGCTATAGTAGAAAACAATTTTGAGTTGTGTTTACATATCTGAAATTCCAGACTCCATTCTTTGGGGCAGTACTGCAAGATTCAATGGGTAAACCTAAAGAATTTCTAAAAGAATCAGAACATCTGTACAGTCTTTGCTATGCAATCATCTTTAAGAACACCTGAAAGGGAAGATGCACTTCACTTGCAGAAAAGTGAATTCTCTGCTAAATAAACAAGTCATTCTTAATGTTTTTGAAGAATAAAAGGACCACTTCTTGGCAAAGAGATACTTTAGAATAAAAGGAAGATGGAAAACACTTCTAAAGCTGCTGATGGAAGTAGAAGATCACTGACTGTGACAAGAAGCTCACTGAATTTGCAGTGTCTTGTGGCATAATCTTCCCCTTGAAGATCAGATATTAAGGGCAGAAAAGTAAGCTTACACTTAGGATCTCTCATTTTAAATGAATAATCCCACAGAAATTGAACTTTTGATTTTTGACAATAAGAACTTCCTTATGGTGCATTTTTGAAATGCTTATTTACTCCTACATAATTATCATCGACTCCCAGCATAGGCTATTTGATATGGTTTAGGTAAAACTGGTCACTTAGGTAAGGGTGACTTCTGAAGACACTAAGAAAATATATTGTTCCCAAATGATTCCATCAACATTGTCTAAAATGTTACCATTAGATATTTATTTCTCTAAAAATTGGTCCATTCACAGAATCGTTTTTAATGCACATTTTGCTATTAAATGGACACAGATGAGTTTCTCTGTGCCAGTCATTACAGCCTTTGGCCTCTAGAGAAAGAAAAACTAGTACAGAAAGGAAAGTAGGAAAATCACAAAGAAAATAAAGAGGTAATTCTCTTCAAAACATGAATTGTGCTAAGCCCAGTGAGGCATAAAAATGCAGTCACAAATATATTGGTTACCACTACCTGTAATCATAGAGTAACAGGTACCAAAACTTTTACATATTGCAAAGAGGAAAATATAAATTAAGTGTTCTGAGTCAAAAAAGGAGATGCTTCTACCAGAATTGTTGAAATACAAGAGAAATCCTAGAAATATAATTCAGTATTCTCATTTTACCAATTAATAAGCTGAGATATTGTAGTAAGGCTAACTTTCCTATGATGACTAGCGAAAGGTTAAAATATAAAATCTCTAAAACTAAGTCTGTAAACTAAATTAATCTGTAATCACTACCTTCTAGAAGTAACACTAGATGTAATCATGTCAAATATAATAAAAAACAAAATAAAACCTTAAAATGGAATAGAATTATTTATAAATAAGTGTTTTAATTAATGATTAGGTGGTATGAGAGAGTCATAGCAAGAAATGTCTAATGACAAACAGTCCTGGTTCAAGTCCCAACTCTGCACAATTAATTTTTCTATCACATTAGACAAAATTTTTATTTATTCTTGCTTATTGAGATATAATCTACAGAAAATTTATTCTTTTTAGGAGTATGAGTCTATGATTTTTATAAACTTATTTAGTCATGTGATTACTACCACAATCAAAATAGAGAACATTTGCATCATCCCAAAAGTTTCTCTCATATTTTTTTTTTGCAGTCAATATCCACTCCCAACTCCAGCTGCTAACCAGCACTGATCTGTGTTTGGTCCTCATAGTTTGACCTTTTCCAAGATGTCATCTAAATGAAAATACACAATACAGGTTGAGTGCCCCTTACCCAAAATGCTTGGGACCAAAAGAGTACATAGGAATCATAGGGTGTTTATCCATTTACCAGTTGATGGACATTTTGGTTGCTATGTACGTGTTTTGTATGAACAGATGCTTTCATTTCTCTGGGTAAATATGTAGGATTTGGTTTGCTGGGTCATATGGTAAGTAAAAGTTTAACATCGAAGGAAACTGTCTAACTGTTTTCCAAAGAGGTGAACCACATATTATACATTCCCAATGAACAATATCTGAAAGTTGCTCTGCTTGCTCTGAAATCTCACCGGCATTTGATATTGTTAGATTCCTGTAAAACAGTGCTTACTAGTATCTCAGTTTCTTTGTTTGAGAAGATTTTATGAGATAAGAACTGCAAAACCCCTATTGACATTTCAGCTGTAGAGTAGGTCATGTATACATTTTCAGCTTCTTCTAAGTTTCTGTTAAAACATATACTGTACCACTAATGATGATAATCCATGAACACCTTCCAATCTGTTAGACACTCATGAAAATGTTTCTGGTTACCAGGAAACATAAGGCTAGTAAAGGTATAGTAGTATGAATATGGTTAGCCAGATGCTGAAAGATGTTGGATGAAAATGGAGAAGGGGCCATTGGAAAAGCTGACCTAGTTTAAAGTGATACTCTACTACTTAATTCTGGGGGAGATAACTATTTTTGAAACTCAATTTTCTAATCAATAAAATGAGGACAAAAATAATACTCACTTTTTAGGCCTTAGTGAGTGATCAAAGGATTTATAGAAGAAAGGGCTTTTTACACTATGAAACATTAATTTGTGTTATTAAGGAGAAGCTGGTTTATAAATGTAATGATATAAAGATTATGTTGTTTTCAACATCTCCATGAGATGTATTAGTCAATTTAGTCATGAAAAAAATACAAGTAAATATAATTATTCATGTGAAAACTCTAACCTAATGTGTCATTTACTTCACTCATTAAAAAAAAATTTAATGTGTATCTGCTATGTGTAAAGCACTGAAGACACAACATTAAATAAAATAGATATGACCTCTTACCCTCTTAGAGCTTTCAGCAATTTAGTACACAAATTAAATACGCAAATTACTATGCTAGAATATAATCAGTGCTATTGATGAAAGAAAAGCAGATAGGGAGAATATGGAGTGTTAGGAAGGGTTGGGTGTATTAGGACTTTTAATACGGTGGTCAGAAATGCCTCTTTCTAAAAGTGATACAACTGGAAATAATTAAGGATATGAACCATATAGGCTGCAGGAGCAAGATCTGTTTTAGAAAGAGGCATAGGCAGGATTGGAGCACACCTGGCATATACAAAAAAATGTGAAGAGGGCAGTTGACCTGCAGAAGAGGAAGCAAGAAAGATAAAAGTTGTAAATTATGTGGTGGGAGTGTGCATGATCACATGAGTCCTGTGTGCTATTATAACAAGGGTTTTCACTTTTACTTTGAACTCAGTGGAAAACCACTGGTTTTGAGCAGAAGGTTGACTTTTTTTTTCCAGTGCATATTATTTTTCTACTGCTGCTATAACAAGTTACCACAAACTTAGTAAATTAAAATAACACAAATTAATTTTCTTATAGCTCTGGAGGCCAGAAGTCTGAAATGTATCCTACTGATTAAAATCAAGAAAATGGCAGGGCTTGTGTGCCTTCTGATGGCTCTAGGGGAGAATCTGTTTCCTTGCCTTTTTAAGCTTCTAGAGACACCTGCATTTCTTGGTTTATGTCCTCCTCCTCCACTTTCAAAGCCAGCAGTCCAGCACCTTTAAATTTCTCTCATGCCCTCCTGTCTTCCTTTTATAAGGACTCTTTTGATTGCATTGGGCCCACCCACATTATCCAAGATAATCTCCCAAACTCAAGGTTCTTAACTTAATTACATCTTCAACATCTCTTTAGCCATGTGAAGTAACATATTTAAAGGTTCTGCGGATTAGGATGTAGACAACTTTGAGGGCCAATTATTCTGCCTACCACAGTATGTCAAGAGGTATTAGTGCTTTGGATGTCTTCTAAGGAGCAGCAGGAAACTGAAACTTGGATGGGAAAAATGTGGCAGTGTTTACTAATTGTCTAATACTATGCTGGGAGAAGAGTCTATTGGAACTAGACATGACATGTTCATGTTTGTGTTATAAGAATCATCTTCAATGCAGCAGATGAAGAGAAACAATTTATCTAGATGGCCAAGCTTAGTAGAAGTGAAAATTTTAAAAGTCCAAACTCTAAGTGATCCACTTCTATGTTGATTAGGATGCTTTCTGATCAATGCATTGATCTCACGGGTCATTTTATTAAAAATATATGGGTGCCCACAACAAATAACTGATGCTAATGATCTTTCTATTTACCTGCCATTTTAAGTTATTTAGACATTATGGGTTTTAAATTAGTCCCTTTTGAGTTTGGTTAACGATGCTGACTTCTAGAACTCATGTTGGAAACCAAAAAATTAAACCAGATTTTAGAGGTGTATTCTAAGAACCAAGTCCTGGTCCATGGTGATTCAGTGGATATACGGATGAACTATAAGTCTATAACAGGGAGCAAATCACCTGGCCTTCACATACCTTATATTAAATTAGCTTTAATATTTCTCATTTAATATAAAAAACAGCAACAGTAATAATAGCTAACATGTATTAGTCACTTAAGTGCCAACACAATATTAAATGCAGTTCATGTATTATTTTCCTGTGCAATCCTTTGATATAGGTACTCATAATGGCCTCATTTTACACATAAAAACTCTGAGAAATACTCTAAAAAATGTTACTGAGCTTACAATTTCATTTATTAAAATGACAGGAAAGCAAATCATGTCTTTGATAAGAGAGAAAGTTTCAGACATTGAAATTCCCAGCATACCAATATATTCTCTATGTTTTAATATCAGAGATTAGGTAATATAAATATAATTTACATTAATCCATTTAACTCATGTGTTATACTAACAGTTAATATTGAAGACATATATTTACATACATATATAAAAACAAGCATAAAAACACATACAGGGTATAATAATCAAATTGATAAGTACTTACCACTTGAGACTACATGAATAGTATCCCAATTTTCTTTTACTTTGTATTGAAACCAATTGGATTTAAGTTCAAAATATTTTTTATTTTTCATTTATCCCAAAATGAAAGGAACAGAACAATGCTTGACAGCTATATACTTTTTCATCTTTCAATATTTAAAGAAAAAAAGAGAACGGTGTGTCTTTTTTATTACCACTGAAAAATTCTTCATGTTGGCATTCTGAAAGTGGCCATTAATAGCACATTTGTAGAACTAGCTACAGAAAAGGAACATGTGCTAAAGACTTGATTTCTGTAAAAATGATGCGATAAGTAAAAACGTTCTCTCTTTTCTTTCCTTTCCTTCAGTGATTACCAGTTAAGAAAATGAGACTCTTACATTTGCATCCAGTAGGTAAGAAGAATCTATATTAGTCCTTTTCAACATCCTAATTTTTAAAGCCATTGTTGCATAATTTACAAAGAATTTATGGATTATAGAAAACAGGAAGACAGACTATAATATCATTTTGGAAATAACAATATTGAAACTACAGTGTCAGAGCTTGATATTTTTCTGGCATTTCAAAGACACAATCATGAGTAAGGAGAGGTAAACTTCCCATTGCTATAGGTGATGAAACTCACGGTAACATAGCATGAGGGGATTTAACTGGTTATGCATTGATAACACACCAAGCATTAGTCATCCCAAAGGGAAACTTTAATTTCTTACATCAAATTCTTCTCCATGGTGATTCAGCTTGTGACCTCGCATACTGGAGGCATAGTTATGAGTAAAAGGTGGACTTTGTTATATGGTGTGTTCTTCAATCTACCATGACTCATGAACCATATTTTATAATGTCTGCTTTTTAAACGTGTTTCAAGTTGTGAAAATAATATGTACCTCATCAAAAAGTAAAGAAGAGCAGCATTCCATGGAAAGGCAGCATTGTAGAACACTGACCTTTTCACATTTATCATGTGGCTCTCTTGCCTCTCTAATGGATATCTTGACATTTTCATTTGAAACGATTGTTGTGTTCCCTGACATTTTTGTCTCCGTCATTGAAATCATAAGGGCTAGCAGCAATTGTTTGCAATTACCTGGCATGTGAATCATTTGCAGTTATAAGAAGCATAAAAATATATTTTAGCACAAAATGCTTTGGGATATATCTCAGATCACAGAGATTTTGCATTTGTTTATGCAAGTGATTCAGTAGCTTACCTGATTTGATAAGATTACAGCTATAAATGTTAATTGTACATAGCATTCTTTTGAGTCTAAATATTTTTCAAATATAAATTGAATTGAATGCTCATATTCTCAAAGTTTTGTGAAGATTTGTTTTTATAAGCTAATTAATTCGTTTATACTTTTCATTTTGAGTTTAAATATAACATGAAAAATATAAACATACTTTTCAATAAGTAAGCATGTATATATTTGCTTATAGTTTATTTTTTATCTAACATCTGAGGTTTATACCAAAATACATAAAACAAAGAAGAGAATAAATAATAAGAATATTGAAGTTAAAATATGTGAGGAGTTTAATAAAGGTAAGATTACTACATGAAAAGGTATATATTATGTGATGTTATATGGTTAATAAAGGTCATCTCCAATTTTGATTCTGAGATATGTAGAGGTCAAAGCACAAAAGAAAAATGAAGGGTTATAAGATTCACAGCATCACTAAAATAAAAACAAACAAGTTGTTTAAGCAAAACACAGCTTATCTTCAAAATGAATCCTGTATCAATTTTCCCCCGTGGGTCTTTATAAAGAGAATTATTTCTTTAGCATCCCAGTGTTTTTCCATAATACATGCTCTGTACAGCAGTGGTTAACAAAGAATACCTGGAATTATGTTGTTAGGGTTGAATCCTGGTTAACTAGCGAGCTGCTTAACTAACAGGTCTTTTTTTATATATGTAAAATGGGGAAAAGCAATATTAATTTTTTAAAGCTCTTGGGAGGAAAAAATTGGGTGAGTTTTGTGAAGTGCTTAGTTCAGTGCCTGACACATTTTTAGTATTGAATTAATATTAACTTCATGCAGCTTCAACATCCTCTGGGTTAAGTGATAAGGACGCTGATGTATAATTGAGTAAACATGTATTTTATGACTGTCAAATTAATGGGGTCCAAGAATGTCATTCTGGTTTAATCTAAAGGAATAATTTAGAGCATCAAATAGTCTTTCCAGAGCTTAATCCACAGAACACTAATGTCATAAGATGGTTCCACCAGATCGTTGTGTGAAACTCAACCCTTTAAATCCTCTCTTCAGGCTGCAGAGTAAACATGAACCTATTTGGGGCTCTGAACTACCCTTTTTTAAGCAACCTATTTAACTCTGTTCAATACATCTTATTAGTTTTGTTTGTCTGTTTGTTGTTTCATTGCTGAACTGTTTTGTTTGTTTTTATAACATAGTTTTTAGAACCATGTATTAGTATATAGTTATTAGTGTTCAACTGTATGCAATTTAGGAAACACTGCCCTAGAGCAATAGATGATGGCATGGACCTCAGGCAATCTTCCATAATGCAATTTCTTATAGCTCAGTTTTGGGAAAGCATTACAAGGCAAATATTTCAAGGTTATATTTTTTGAAAAAACCCAGAGTGCAGATATTTTACATTGCTGCCTAACATCTGAAGCATGAGATTTTGTTGGTGACCAATAATGAAAATTAATGGGCTTTAATAAAATACATGCCTGAAGAGGTTCCATCACAGTCCAAATTTATATTGGACAAGAAAGTGTTGCTGGTGGTGAATCTGTATGGGTCTGCAGGAACCTCAATTCTTGCCTCCTCAGAAAAAAAGAATTTGATGGAGGGGCATAAGGTGGCATAAGAAACCAAAGCAAGTTTTAGAGCAGGAGTGAGAGTTTATTTAAAAAATTAGAGCAGAAACGAAGGGAAGTAAAGTACACTTGGAAGAGGGCTAAGTAGGTGCCTTGAGATATCAAGTGTGCAATGTGAGCTTTGACTTGGGGTTTAATATGCTGGCATGCGTCCGTGGTCTTGTGTTACTTCATCCTTGATTCTTCCCTTGGGGTGGGCTGTCCACATGTGCAGTGGACTGTCAAAGCTTGGGAGGGCCGCATGTGCAGAACATTTACTGGAGTTCTACACATGCTCACTTGAGGCATTCTTCCCTTACCAATCAAGTGTTCCTATAAGAACATATACCGGTTAAACTCTGCCATTTTGCCTCTAGTGTGCATGTGTGAACCCACATGCCCAACTCCTGAAATCTTACTGGGAAGCAGCTGATTACCACCTTCAGGTTTTTTTCTAGTAGGAGGCTGTCTTCCCCTGGCACCAGCTGTTGAAACGGGAAAAGTTCCCTTGTCCCCCTCACAGGGCATGCACTGGGGGCATGGCTCACTTCTTTAGTGCCCTGCTGCTCAAACCTCTAGGGGAGCATACAGACAGGCAGGCTGTGGGGCTCTAACCCCACGGCAGTGTCTGGGGTGAATGTTTACGTCTCCTGAAATCCCAGTGGACCTGTGTTACAGTGTGCGCTTTTAGTTTTGCTCTCTATAGGCAGCTTGTGTTAATCAGCTCAATTAGACCCTCTACCTTGTCACAAGGACAGAGGGCTTTCTGTAGCTTGGTTTCTTGCCTTGGTGTACCGGAAGAATCGGATCACACCTGGGCTTGGAGAATGAGTGCAAGGTTTTAATGAGTAGCTCCCAGCAGATGGGGGAAGCCAGAAGGGGATGGAGTGGGAAGGTTTTCCCCTGGAGTAAGGCCACTCAGTGGCCCAGGCTCTCCTCTGCCTGCCCCAGCCAAACTCTGTGTTGTTCTGCCTATCGGTAGCCCGCCAACATGCTGTTGCTAGTCCATGTGCTCCTTTCAACATCTAGCCACCTGTGTGTCTGCCTGCTAGAGTCTTGGGGATTTTGTAGGCACAAGATAGGGGCGCGGCAGGCCAGGGTGGTTTTGGGAAATGCAACATTTGGGTAGGAAAACAAATATGCCTGTCTTTACCTAGGTCCACAGGCCCAGGCCCAGGGATGGAGACCTAGCCAGGGACCATGCCCTCCTCTACCCAGCACTTCCCTTCCCCACTCCATTTCATGGAAGGGACCATGCCCTTCCCTTCTTAGCACTTCCCTATCACTGTGACCAATTATTATTTTAAAGCGACAGTTAAAAATCTCCTGACCATCACCTGATGGTTGCTTGACATTGCTGGGGGGGTGGGGCTCTCCTGCCCTGCTCATGTCTGACTAGTTACCTACTGTAACAAAAGGAACAACTATCTGGGCCAAAATCTTACTTAAGATACCAGTTCTGGGCCTATTTCAACATGGTCATATAATTGAAGACTCATAGAATATAGCATTTTAAGTGTAAGATAAAGCATTTCCAAACAGTCAGCTACCACAGACTTATACCACATAGCCACATATCCAAAGACGAATTAACTCTCAATTTTACTACTTAAGAAATTGAATAATTGTACCTCTTGCAGAAACACGTGTACTATACATTCCTTATATGAAATATTGTCTGATATCTCCAAAAATCTTATTTCTCAGTAGTCATTCTTAAGCCATCTTTTCAGCAATAATTAAATAGCATAGTTAATAATTTTTAGATTACTCTTAGCATATGCTAAAAAAATCACATTATAAAAGAAAAGTATTTATATTTGATTTCAAAATTACATATGGTTCATTCAAAAGTAGTAAAAACAAAGCTGGGGACTTCACACTACCTGATTTGAAAACAGAAAACAGTTATAGTAATCAAAACATCATGGTGCTAAAATAGAAACAGACATATACTCTGTCACCCCAGCTGGAGTGCCATGGTGCGAACTTGGCTCGCTGTGGCTTCTGCCTCCCGGGTTCCAGTGGTTCTCCTGCCTCGGCCTCCTGAGTAGCTGGGATTACCGGCATGCGCCACCACACCCAGCTGGTTTTTGTATTTTTAGTAGAGATAGGGTTTCTCTATGTTGGCTGGGCTGGTCTCGAACTCCTAACCTCGGTTGATCCACCCGCCTTGGCCTCCCAGGGTGCGGGGATTACAGGTGTGAGCCCCTGTGCCCAGCTGAGATCTGATGGTTTTACACGTGTTTGGCAGTTTCTCCTTCACATGCTCACACTCTCTGCGCAGCCGCCATGTAAGTGGGACCTGCTTCCCCTTCTGCTATGATTGTAAGTTTCCTGAGGCCTCCCCAGCCACGCGAAACTGTGGAGTCAATTAAACCTCTTTCCTTTATAAATTACCCAACCTCAGGTATTTCTTTATATCAGTGTGAAAACAGATTAATACACTTTCTGATAATCCTGCTTGAGGAATTGGGGAATTCAGACTACCTGGGATCAAATTGTGGCCCCACCCTTAGCAGTCATGTGGCCTTGGGGAGGTTACTTACCTTCTCCATTTCAACTTCTTCTGTAAAATCTGTAAAATGAGATTGTTTCTGAGGGTTAAATGAGCATAGCACAGTGGGGACACTGTCAGGCACATACTCCTTGCTAGATGGTGAGTATTCATCTTTATCGAATTAGGACTGTGGTACCCCACTTTATGGCTCTCAATTTTTTATGACAAGATCATATTTAGTGCTTTTTTAGTAAAAGAAAGAAAATCTGAAAGTCCCTACCATGGAAGGAAGAAACAGAAGGGAGAAAAGAGAGTTGGTAAGTTTCATCATTTTAGAGCTTCAGGGAAAAGTTAGGTTTCTATTTTATGGAGAAGGAGGTGGAGGCAGGATGGTCCTAAGGTGTCATTCAAGACATACAGCCATAACTCCTCATTGAGAGTAGAGCTAGGGCCCCAGGGATTGCTGTGGTCAAGTTACAGACAAAAATGACCACTCATTAGAAGACAGGAGAGGAGTGTTTAGTTACAAAAGCAGTCAACAATTCAGGTGTATCTACATTCAGTCAGCAAATAAAAGTTGTTCAACTTGGTTGCTAATGGGACCCACTCTACTGAGGCTTTGTATAGAACTCATAGAAGAAAACGGCTTCAAATAACGAACTACCCTGTGCTTTTCTTGGAGCATATTTGATGAACGGTTATACTTATTTACGGTTTCCACTGTACATATCAGCCAGACAAGTAATGGAGGTGGGAGTTTAAGTGACTATTTCTCCTCCATTCCATCGACTCCCAGCATCAGCCAGGAGGAACTTCGGATCGATGTTCCTCCCACTGCCAACACACCCACACCCGTTCGCAAGCAGTCCAAGCGCTGGTCCAACCTGTTTACCTCTCAGAAAGGGAGCAACCCAGACAAAGAGAAGAAAGGCCTGGAGAATCGTGCGGACAGCATCAGGAGCGGCAGAGCCATCCCCATTAAACAGGACATGCTATTCAAGCTAAGTGGCAAATGGCTGAAGAAATGGAAAAAGAAATATGTCACCCCGTGTGACAATGGCGTGCTGACCTACCATCCAAATTTACATGATTACATGAAGAATATTCATGGTAAAGAGATTGACCTTGGGAGAACCACTGTGAAAGTCCCAGGGAAGAGGCCACTCCTAGCCACATCTGCCTGTGCGCGCATCTCCAGCTCTAAAACCAATGGCCTAACCAAGGACATGAGCAGTTTACACATCTCACCCAATTCAGACACAGGGCTGGATGACTCCCTATGCTCCAGCCCCAGTATCTCCAGCACCACCAGCCCCAAGCTCCACACGCCCCACTCTCCTCAGGCCAACAGAAAGAAGCACCAAAGGAAGAAAAGCACCAACAACTTAAAAGACCATGGCCTGTCCGGCACTGCTGAAGGACAAGAAGAAAACTTTATCATTGTGCCCCTCACTGGCCAAATGTGGCACTTTGAAGCCACGACGTATGAGGAGCGGGACGCCTGGGTTCAAGCCATGGAGAGCCAGATCCTGGCCAGCCTGCAGTCATGCGAGAGCAGCAAGAGCAAGTCCGGGCTGAGGAGTCAAAGCGAGGCCATGGCCCTGCAGTTGATCGGAAACATGCGGGAACTCCAACTGTGTGGACTGCAAGACCCAGAATCCTAACCACATTACCCTTTCCCTATGCTATATAAGCCCTGAGCTGGGGAGGTTGGGGTAATGGCATAGGGATCCACCATCTTGTCTTGGTACCATCCCTGACTTGGCTTCTGTTCATAAACGCCCAATAAATGTTTCATTCTGAGAAAAAAGAAACAGACATATAGATGAATGGAACAGAATAGAGAGCCCAGAAATAAATCCATGAATGTGTGACCAATAGATTTTAACAATGATCCCAAGACATTCGGTTCATTAAATGATGCTAGAAAGACTGGATATTCACATGGAGAAGAATGAAAATAGACCCTCATCTCATACCATATACAAAAACCAACTCAAAATGTATTAAAGACTTGAATGTAAAACTTAGAACTGTAAAACTACTTTAAGAAAATAGAGGGATAAAACTATGTGACATTGGTTTTGAACAATGATATTTTTGTATATGGAACAAAAGCAAAGGCAACAAAAACAAAAGTAAACAAAAGGAAGCACATCAAACTAAAAAGCTTCTGCACAACAAAGGAAATAATCAACAGATTGAAGAGACAACTTATGGAAGAGAAATTGTATTTGCAAACCATACATCTGATATGGAGTTAATATTCAAAATACATAAGAAACTCAAACAACTCAGTGGTAAGAAAACAAATAACCCAATTAAAAAGTGGTCAAAGGACATGAGTAGACATTTCTCAAAAGAAAATATACAAATGGCCAACAGGAATACTAAAAAATGTTCAACACCACTAATCATCAGGGCAATTCAATTTAAAACCGCAATGGGGTATCACTTTACACCTGTTAAAACAGCTGTTATCAAAAAAGATGGAAGATAAGTGTTGGTGAGGAGATAGACAAAAGGGAACCCTTACATACTGTTGGGAATATAAATTAGTACAGCCATTATGAAGACAGTGTGGAGGTTCCTCAAGAAATTAAAAATAGAATTACCATATGACCCAGCAATCCCACTGTTGGGTATATATGCAAAGGATATGAAATGGATGAATGCATAAAAATGTGTTATGTATAAACAATGAAATACAATTAAAAAAAGAAAGGAATTTCTGTCATTTGCAACAACATGGATGAACCTGAAGGATATTATGTTAAGTGAAATAAACTAGACACAGAAAGACAAATAATGCATAATCTCACAAATAATGCATTATCTGGAGTGTAAAAAAGCTCAGTTCATAGGATCAGAGAGCAAAATGATGGTTACCAGAGGCTGAGGGGAATGGTGGGGACTGGGGACACAAAATTTTAGTCGGATGGGAGGAATAAGATTAAGAGATCTATTATGTGTCATGGTGACTACAGTTAATATCAATATATTTTATATTTGAAAATTGCTAAGAAAGTAGATTTTAAATGTTCTTACTGCAAAAATAATAGGTATTTAAGATAGTGCGTATGTTAATTAGCTTTAGCCATTCTATAATGTACACATATATCAAAACATCATGTTGTACACTATAAATATGTAAAATTTTTACTTGTCAATAAAAAGGAGAGACAAAACGAAATGCCAGAACAGTAGGCAGTAATCTAAAAACAAAACAAAGCAAATTAACAAGACAATAACAACAACAGCAAAAGTAGAAAATCATTGTTGCATTAAATTAAATATTAGGAGGGGGACAAAATATATCCTTACTATACTATTTGAAATTGTTATTGTTCTGCCAGGAAGCTTTTCCTAACAACTTCCTTTACAAAAGTAGAATTAAATAAGAAATATAGATTTTAAATTTCTTTTAAATGTTGCTTTCAGGTACATCAGAACAAGTTGAATAAAGGAAGTTGTCTTATTGATTGGCTTCTCTTTATATGCCCATGGTGTGGTAAAATGCTAGGCATGTAGGAGACACTTGATGATTGAATGAAATAATGGATTCATGGGAACTAGCAAAGAACCTCAAAAGCAGGATGATTATTCAGCTAGAATATCTGTTTATAAGGAGACACAAGTGAAATGTCCTCATTCTTACACCATACTTCTAGAATTGGCTTACAAATTATCTCTTCATATTTCCAACCAAAAATTGAAATATGAGTTGTAGAGGCAGTTCAAACCGTTTTAATTGAGAATGAAGACAGATCGACCAGAGTCAAATTCTTTTGAGAGGCAAATATAATGAACCAGAAATAGGTCAACAAATATTATTCAATTAAGTGAAAAAATTTGAAAATTTTCTTATCAATTAAATATGAGTTTTTAAATGGTTTTAGTTTGGGCATGGGAGTAAGTTTAAAATTTTCTAACACTGAGAGCTCTTAGGATGACAATTTCCCAATTAAAGGAATTAAGACATAGTTTTATTTTCATAAATCAAAAATGTTTACTCACATAAAAATTTGCCCCTAACAGTGTACGGCCATGAAGAAGAACTCACAAAATATGTGTTATCTCTGTTCTCCTTATGTTGATACATTATAATTTTATAATTATCACAAGTAATGCTTTAACAGTTATAGAGCTTAAAGAAGATTTTCCTTATTAGCTATTTTAGTTTCACATTCCTTTTTTTATTGATATGGGAAGTATAAAGGTAATTTTTGACATATTTAAGAAATGCTGTTGCACACAATTTCTAAATGAAAAGAGAAGTAGCTTAAAGGCTCACATCACCCTTATTTGCATGCATGAAAAAGATATCAGTATAATATGCCCTCTAAATTTCAGGGTACCCATGGAATTTACCCTGGCCACATATACATTTTCCATGCATCAAGCTACATATCATTTTCCATGCAAAAACTAAGACTCAGATTATAGGTGAATAACTCTGAAATTTCTCCCTTATTTTCTGACCTTCCTGACTTCTTTTGATAGGCTGTGGATGGTTAGCTACCTAAAGGTTTAATGCAAACTTAGTTCCCAAACACCTGTTTTAAAAGACTGATCATATGGTTTAGCACTTCAATATGTAATGTGGCGAACTTGTTATGTACTGTCTTAAAACTCCGTTGACGAACCCATTTTGTCAGTACTGAGGAAAACAGCATTAACCATGAAGGAAAGAATTGATAAGTTAGGCACTATTAAAATTAAAAAATATATGATTTGAGATATTGTCAAGAGAATAAAAAGACAAATTGAAGACTAAGAATATTTATAAAAGACACATTTGATAAAAGACAGTTATCTAAAATACACAAAGAACACTTACAACTCAATGATAAGAAAACAAACAACCCAAATACAAAATGGGCCAAAAACTTTAATACACACATCACCAAAAATAGTTAATAATAATAATAATATTAGTGGCAAATATGTCATATGTCATATGTCATTAGGGAATGGAAAAGTAAAATAATGATGTGATCCTACTATACTCACAGAGAGTGCCTAAAATCCAAAACAGTGACAACACCAAAAGGTAGCAACATTTGGGACCATAGGAACTCTCATTCATTGCTGGTGGGAATGCAACATGGTATAGGCACTTTGGAAGCCAGTTGGCAATTTCTTTCAAAATTAAACATGCTGTTATACAATCCAGCAATTGTGCTTATTGCTATTTATACAGAGGAAATGAAAATTTATGTCTATTTAAAAAACAACACAACACATGTATGTTTATAGCAGCTGTATTCATAATTGCCAAAACTTGGAAGCTGTCACGACGTCCTGCAGTAGGTAAATGTGTAAATAAACTGTGGTATATCCAGACAATGGAATATTATTGACTACTAAAATAAAATGTGTTACCAAGCCACAAAAAGACATGGAGAAAAAAATGTATATTAATCCGTGAAGGATGCCAGTTTGAAAGGCTTCGTACTATATGTTCCCAACTATGTGGCTTTCCGAAGAAGTCAAAACTACGGAAAGAGTATAAAAAATCAGTGGTTACCATCAGTTAGGAGGAAAGATGGATAAACAGGCAAAACATATATAATTTTTAGGGCAGTATAACTGTTCTATATCATACTATAATGATGGATACCTGGCATTATACATTTGTCCAAATTCATCAAATGTACAACAACAGGAGTGAGTCTTAATATAAACTATGGGCTTTGGACAATAGTGATGTGTCAGCGTAGCTTCATTGATTACAGTAAATTTACCACTCTGGTGGGGAATGTTATAATGGGGGAGATTATGCATGTATGAGGGCAGGAGATACATGCCCTTTTTATCTTTTTATCTTTTCTTAAAATTTTTTGTGTATCTAAAACTGCTCTTAAAAAGGGGCCTATTAAAAAAATAAAGTTCACAGGTAAAGGTAAATATATGAGCAATTATAAAAACAGTACTATTGTAATTTTGCATTATAGTTCTATTTTTCAGTTCCCATGAGTTAAAGTATCTATCTATCTATCTATCTATCTATCTAGCTATCTGCATTCAATGTATAAAGATGTAATGTGTGACGACAACATAAAAGGGGCAATGAAACTACATAAGAGCAGAGTTTTTGTTTACTATTATCATTGGTAACAATTCAAATGAGATTGTTATAAATTTGGGATGTTAAATGTAATCCCCATGGTAAGAGCAATAAAAATATCCAAAATATGTAACCAAAGCAAGTTAGAAGAAAACCCAAAGATTTCACTACAAAATATGAAGTAAACACAAAGGAAGTAAACAATGAAAGATATGAGAAATAAAAAATATGAAACCCAGAAAACAATAATAAAATGACAAAAGCAAGTCCTGCCTTATTAGTAATTACTCTAAATGCAAAGATTGGAAGAATGGATTTAAAAAACATATGATGCAATTGTATGTGGTTTACAAAGATTTAATTTAGATCCAAAGACACAAACAGGTTGAAAGTGAAATGATGGAAAGAAGCTAAAACCATGAAAATGAAAAGAAAATATCAATGTTAATTTTTATGACATCAGATTTGGCAATGGATTCTTAGTTATAACACCAGGAGCACCAGAAGCAAAGGAAAAAAAATAGATAAATTAAATCTCAACACAATTAAAACTTTGTACATCAAAGGACATTATCAAGAAAGTGAAAAAACAACATATAGAATAGAAAAAAAATTTGCAAATGATTACATCTTTTTTTAACACATAAAGAACTCCTATGAGTCAACGACAAAAAGACAAAACAAAATTATAAAATGGGCAAAGTACTTAAATAGACATTTTATCAAAATAAATATACAAATAGCCTGTAATCACATGAGAAGATGTTCAGAACCTTTATTCACAGAGAAATGCAAATCAAAATCACAATGAGATGCCACTTACGCCCACTAGGATGGCTATAATAAATCAAACACAAAAACAATGGAAAGAAATCCCATAAGATATCAAATATTGGTAAGGTTATGGAGAAACTGGAACCTTCATACATTGCTGGTGATAATGTAAAATGGTGCACCTGCTAAGAGAAGTTTGGAAGCTTCTCAAAAAGCTAAACATCAAATTATCATATGACCCAACAACTCCACTCCTAAGTATTTACTCGAAAGCACTGAAAACAAACACAAAAAGATACTTGCATGCCAACATTCATTGCAGCATAAGTCACAATAGCCAAAAAACTGAAAACAACCTAGGCGCCCATCAGCAGATGAATAAAAAAGAAAAATGTGGGATACAGATATAATCGAATATTATTCAACCATAAATATGAAGTGCTTAGACATGCTACAGCATGGAGAAACCTTGGAAACATGCTACATTAATATAGCTAGACACACACAAAAAACAAATATTGTATGATTCCACTTATGTGAAATATCTAGAATAGGCAAATTCATAGGGAAAGAAAACAGATTACAGGTCATTTATATTTTAGGCAAAGAAGAGGGTATATGGAAGGTTATTGCTTAATGTGCGCAGATTTTTTTTTGCTTGGGATGATAAAAAGTTTTGGAAATAGATAGTGGTGATAGCTAACATTGTGAATGTAACTGATGCCAATGAATAGTATACTAAGAAATGGTTACCAAGGCAAATTTTAGGATATATATATATATCCTAAAATACATATATATATATGTATTTCCCCCATTAAAAAACCTGTATTTGCCCTACTGTGCTACTGAACACTAGATCTTATTCCTTCTATCAAACTGTATTTTTGTACCCATTAACAATCCCCTCTAATAATTTATTGTATATTTCAAAATAACGAAAACAATGGAATAGGAATGCTCCTAGAAAATAAAAGACCTTAATTGAAAACGAAGCATGAAAAATCCCATTTTAGCACCCTGCTCTAGGTCAGTCGTGAAACACTGGCATGTGGAGGCTGAGACCTGCCAGCACTCTCATGAACACTCACTCCTTCTCGTTGTTTTCTTACATCTTGTCCCATCGCTGCTTCATCATTTAGCATGTGATAAATATAGGGCATCGTTTATTGATATTCAGCTGTTAAAAAATTACTGTGAACTTTTAATAAAATATGTTTTTCCAAGACTAATGGCATTTTGTTATTATTAGCATCTTATAACAAATGAAAATATATGCAACTTGGCCGGGCACGGTGGCTCACGCCTGTAATCCCAGCACTTTGGGAGGCCGAGGCGGGCGGATCACGAGGTCAGGAGATGGAGACCATCCTGGCTAACAGGGTGAAACCCTGTCTCTACTAAAAGTACGAAAAATTAGCCAGGCGTGGTGGCACGTGCCTGTAGTCCCAACTACTCAGGAGGCTGAGGCAGGAGAATGGCGTGAACCCAGGAGGCAGAGCTTGCAGTGAGCCGAGATCTTGCTGCTGCACTCCAGCCTGGGCGACAGAACAAGACTAGTCTCAAAAAAAAAAAAAAAAAAAAGAAAGAAAATATATATGCAACTTGACATTGTGGTTTGGACTTCATAAATAGCGGGCTTTCACACAACATAGATGCTCTAACTTACAAAAAAAAATTTCCAAGTATTTTGAAAATGAACAAATGAAAAATAGTTTCAAATAGGTGGGGAATTTTTAGAAAGTGCTTACTTTTCTCTTCAGTGGTCTGATTTGAGTGCCAATGGTGAAACAGCAAAACAAACCTGACACATAAACCCAAGACTTGTGGATGAAAATAAGAAAAGATGAGCACCTAACAGAGAATGCTTAGGAAACTAAACACATTTTATGTTTTTAGAAATATTCTGGATTGAGCTCAGATAAATATTGCCAGCCTAGCTTGTCATAATTGTCAGCTGGTCTGGGGCAAGCCTGATCCATCAAACCTCAGGGGACAGATAGGATCTTTGTAACAGAGGCACATTCAGAAATAGAATTAGGTGAAAGTCGGGAGTTTCTCAACCTAATGGGTCCAAATCTGAAATGAAAACAGCTGACACATTTTGCTTGGGAATTTTGCAAATCACTATCAAACTTAAATAAAACAATGTAGCAAAATAGCACACTGGCCAAAGATGGCTTTGCATTTTAGCCTTTCTGTAAGAAATGGATTGTTGCTCTTTGTCAAGTTGCAATTCCACATCATCAGTTACCTTTATCCCTTTTCTTCTTGACTTTCGTTCTTCCAAAAGCTATGTCATGTTCATACTTTTGAGAGAATACATATTTCCTCTTTAAAAAAAAATCTCATGTGATGATTCTATTTTTCACTTTTCATAATCAACTAAGGAACAATGAATGTAGAAACGAAGACTTACTCGCAGAAAATTGGCTGATGAAGCCAAAAAAGAATTTGCTGAATTGCGTATTTTTTTTCTACACTAAACAGTCAGGAGACAAATGAAATAGAAGAAGGAAGTAAAGCTTTGCTATATTTGTTTTCAGATAGATTAATATATTTGTCAAAAGTTAGATTACAATAAGAGAGCTCTCAAAATATGACCAGCTTGATAGTCAGGCTGGAAAGTCAAAATTGAGCTGGATCTATTACAAAATACAGATATCACAAAGAAGTATTTGCTAAAATGTCAAACTTTAAATACACAGAACAATTGAAGTCCTTGCTTAATTTTATCCAATTAGTTGTAATGTATAAATGGTACAAATTAAAAACATTAGATGTAATGTTAAATTGAGGAATGACTTGAAAATCACTAAGATGCAGTATGACATTGAATTTTATGACTATTTGTTGTATACAAAGATCATTTCAATATCATTTATTTGTGGGTTTTGAAAATGGGTGTGAATATTTGAAACTTCTGTGTTATCTACACATAGACACAGATGTGTCTTTAGTTTGCTTTTAAAAGTCTACACCCAAAATAATACAAGAAATGGCTTTGCTCTCCATAATTTATGTTAAGGTCAGTAAGATGCAAATGAGTGTGAGAGAAGTTTATTTGATTAAATTATGGAGTAAGTTTTCTTTCAAGCAAGATTTATTTAGAAAAGTTATTTGATTTTAAAAGATTTTAATACATTTACTCATGTTTTAAAAAGGGGCCACAAATTATTCTCCGGTATATCTTCAATAATTCTTTTTAATCACTTCAGCTCTTCATTTCTAAAATCAAATGAGTACATGTAAAAATACATTTTAGATATATTGATATTTTAAAATGTTTTAAGACTACGAGAATGGAGGCAGTATGTAATGATCCTTTAGACTTGCCTACCCATTATTCTAAATTAATATTCCACAGTGGTGTACATAGGATAGAAACTTAGGGGTTTCTATGTTGGTCTTTTTTCAAATGTTATTTAACTTGTATATTAAGTCAGAGTTTATAACTTTTTAAGTCTTTTCCTGTGCTAATATTTACTGATGCAATGGATGCAACTTAAAAAATATGTAATGGGACATATAATATTTATCTTTGTCTTAAATTCAGAAGTCATACAGTCTGAAACATTATTCCTGAAAACAAAGTTTCAATTTTAGAGTAAAGTTTTTAAAAAGAAGAACAGTTTCTGTTTTATTTTGTTCTGCTTTCTTGTTTTACCCTTCAGAAATTCTTAATTTAAGTTTTGAGTTGAATCTAAAATGCAAGGTCTGTAGAACCTGAGCTTGTCTTCAGGAACCATCTGAATGCAGTTTGAGAAAAATCCATCAAAATGGAAATGATATCTGATAATAAACAAATGATCTGTTACATACTTCAAATAAATGTAAATCAAAACAGACAACAGACTTTTATAGGAAAGTACAAATTGCCAAAAACATAACCATTTAATTATATACTTATTTTTTGAGGCATCAAAGAAATAAGGTGCTTTTTGGAGCAAATATTGAAAAAGAATTAAGAACTTCTGCATCTAAATGTGACTGAGTAGCTCGAAGCAGAACTATATGCCTAACAAGAACAAATATAAAACTTCTAAAACATTTTTAGGAATTAGTTTTATGCATTAAAAAGAACCAACATTGCAAGGACCTGAGAGACCAAAACACTTAAGTCAATGGAAAATCAATAAAATAATTCTGATATTCTACCACATTTTCCCTCAAGGCATCTGCTAATTGTCAAGTTAGTTCACATTCCATAGGGTGAGAAGATGAATAAAAAAGACCACAAGTGAGATGCAAAGTAGAGCTTTCAGCGGTTTCCTAGTGCTGAGGAGACTAAAAAAAAAAATTAATTCAGGAATTTTCAGAGAAAGGGCTCTGATAAAAATTCTAGATAAACATCCCTTCAAAGCCCTGAAGAGCTTTAGTGTATGAGCAATAGAGAAACAAAAATAAACCATTTCTTACAAAGACTGCAACATAGCCTTTAACTAACTCAATCCTTTATTGGATGAAGGTAGTTTATCTGTATTTTAATTGCCTAAAACAAAACTAAGTTCCTAACTAAATCATATTTACTGGGCATTTCAAGACACAGGGTCAAGAGAACAGACAATGAAAAGAGATTTGCAGGTGGTTGGGATAATGGATAGAAAATATGAGCATTAAGCATACTGTGGTTAATATGTGGAAACAAAAAACAATAAGGTGGCTAATGCCAATGGAGAACAAAGTCTTCTTCAAAAAAAAGAATTATAATTCTATAACTGAAAAGTATATTAACTGAAATTATGAACCAAATTGATGAGTCTAACAGTAAATCTGATACTTCTAATGTGAAAATTAGTAAACAGGAATATATATCAATGGTAAATATTAGATGAAACCATCATGAGAAAATAAAAGAGGAAAAAAAAACAAAAACAAAAATGAGAGTCATACATGATGAAAAGATCTTGCAGGCATGCAATTGCAACCCCAAAATGTAAGAAGATAACAAATGAGATAGAAGCAATCTGTGAAGAGACAGAGGCCAAGAATTGCTCAACGCTGGCAAAAAATATCAAGGTCCCAATTCAAGAAATAATGTAAATAACAAGTAAGATATTACAAAGAAAATGAAACTTGGAAACATCAAAGTAAAAGCTTTGAAACTAAAGAAAAAGACAACAATCTTAAAGGAAATAAAAAAAACAATCATTTAAAAATAACAATAGGATTAACAGCTAATTTACTAACATAAATAATAAAAGTCAGAAAAAACATAGTATCTTCAAATTCTGAAGGAAAATTCTCACCTAAGAATTCTATATGCCACAAAAATATCTATCCTGAAAATGAAGGTGAAATAAGTATATTTTCAGGCAAATTAAAAAAAAAACTAAAATCATCCCTGAAGACCTTGAATAAAAGGAGTTTTTAGAGCAGCAAGATAACAATCTAGAAACATGCACGAAAATGTGAAGAAGGAAGCAAGATGGAAATAATAAGTATATGGGTAAACATGCATGCTTATTGACAGTATAAAATTGAAAAACAGTCTTTGGGCTTAAAATATGTGTAGAAATAAAATGCATAAAAACATTAACGAAAAGGCTGAAAGGGAACAATGGTAAGTAAAGATAAACACCTTAGGTTTTCACTTAGAATGGGAGTTTTGAGAGCATTAATTTAGACTCTACTAAATCAAATATTTTATAATCGTTGAGGAGCCCTTTTAAAAAGTAAAAGATAATACAGTTAAAAATAACAGAGAAGAAATTGTGAAGGAATTTAGATAATATTTTTAAACAAATGATAGAGCTCACACATACATATACACACTCACACAGAGTGTGTGTTGTCTATTACTTTGGTTGTTTGTAATGAATGATTCCTCCTGGTATTCACACCCCTGTGTAATCCAATCCCCTTGAATGTGATCTCTGCTAGTGACTTACTTGACATTACTGCAAAGTAAGACAAGAAAGAAAAGAGAAGGGACCATAAAACCAATGCAACAACAACAACGTCAACAAAAGCAAGATGGTAGCAGGAAATGCAACAACACTAATAATAATGTGAAATGTAAATGAACTAAATAAATCAATTAAAAGACAAAAAGTTAAAGTGGATGAAAAAACAAAGCTCCGTTACATGATACTTACAAGAGATGCATCATATCTATTTAAAGACACAGAAAGGTTAATATATGTATTGCAAAAATATGTGTTGTACAAATACTAAAAAAAGAAACTGTAGGTAACACAATATCAAGTAAAGTGGACTTCAGAACAAGAATGACTCCAGAAATGATTCATTGTGAAATAATTAAGTAGTTATTGCCCTTCCAAATCCAGGGAGATATGACACTTCTAAATTTGAATGAACCTAGTAGTTAATCTCCAAATATATGAAATAGCTGCAAGGAAAGAAGCTGACAAATCCAGAGATATGTTTGAAGATTTTAACCTACTTTTTCTAATATCAGATAGAATAATCACACAAAAATGATGATGGTATAATAAATTTTAATAATAAGATTAAAAATAAATAACTGATATAAAAATATCATAGTACTTAAATTCAGGGTGTGTGCGTGTGTGTCTGTGTGTGTGTGTGTTTCCAATTTTGCGTAAGGACCATTGGCCGAAATGAACCATACGTTGGCCTATAAAGCAATTCTCAACAAATTTCAAAGAAAAATAACATCTCAAATATAGAATTAATCTCTAAATCTGTAATAATCACCAAAATTAGTGTGCTTTTCAAATATAATGACTTACAAAATATTAGAAAAAAATTAAACAAATGGTAAAACTAACAAATGAATCAACATACAATGTATCAAAACTGGTGAAATTTAGCTACAGTATGTGTGATAGTTGGTTACTTTGGTGACTCCAAAAGAACCACTCCCATTTTTATTAATAGCCGGTAAAAATTCTTTTCCACTGAATTTTGGGTAGGTCTGTGACTTGCTTTAATAAACGAAGAAGGCAGAAGTGACCTTGTGCCAGTTCACTGCCTGTGATCTAACAAGTCCTGTTAGCTGCTCTGTGCTTTTGGGAGCATGATCTGCTATGCAAGATGATGAAACATCCTACTGGAATAACTACTTAGAGAGACGATGTGGAGCAACCAGGTGGAAAAACCATGTGGAGAGAGAGGTGCCCTAAGATTACTTAGAGAGTGATACAGAGGGACAGGGACATCCCAATGTCCCAGCTGAGCTCAGTTTTCCTGCCATGGTGCTGGAAACGTGAGTGAGCCCTTTTGGGTATCCAGCCCAGTCTTGGATAACTTCATCACATGGAGCAGTGGATCCACCTGAGTTTACATATTTGTTTAAAGTTAGTAAATTTAGGAATGATTTGTTATGCAGAAATTATGTAATAAATTCAACCAACAAATAAGCAATAGGGAAAATAAAAAAAGCCAAAAATTTGTTTTCTAAATAGATAAAATTAATAACCTATATATGACTGATAAGGCATAAAAGAGGCATAAATTACAAATATAAAAGAGGACATCATAGCATAATCTACATTTTTATTTGTGTACGTCTCTGTATTTTATTAAATCCAATAAAAATTGAACTAAAAATGGATGAGTTAATTTTTAGTTCAACTGATATCCATCATCTATACAATTAATTTATATAATATTCAGATATTATCTTAGTATGCTAGTAGAAATTACCCTAAAACTGTCTCTTCTTGTAATGTCAGAAAATGTCCAAGAGCCACATCCAGGGGTGGTGCTGTATGGTGAGCAACTGATTTCCTTGAGAATTGCTTTTAAGCAAATGTCTAATTAGGCTGTTTATAACTAAGACAGGTGTCAAGATACCAACACCTGTCTGTTTCCCTGCATCTTTTCTGCACATTATTGTCTAAAAATGGTTAGTTATCCAGGGAAAGCAAGTTGCCTTCTGATCATTGTCACATGTTCACCTCAGTCTTAAAATTAACAAACCACCTTTAGCTATTTAGCTCACTCATTGGGCAGGAAATAGAAGGGATCTCATCTTTCTACTGTTTCTGTCTGTATACACTTTTCTTTCCTTTTCAGAGCTCGATTTATTAGTCTTATTTACACAACAGGGAGCTGTGTTAGGGACTGCTTAGTGTCTGTGAGACTAAACTCCCATTAACTGCTTGTTTGTTTGAGACAGTCTCGTTCTGTCACCCAGGCTGGAATGCTGTGGTACAATCTCCATGCACTGCAACCTCCACCTCCGGGTTTCAAGCAATTCCAAGTGATTCTTGTGTCTCAGCCTCCCAAGTAGCTGGGATTACAGGTGTGTACCACCATGCCCGGCTAATTTTTTTTTTTTTTTTTTTTTTTTTTTTTTTTTTTTTTTAGTAGAGACAGGGTTTCACCGTGTTAGCCAGGATGGTCTCGATCTCCTGACCTTGCGATCCACTTACCTTGGCCTCCCAAAATGCTGGGATTACAGGCATGAGCCACCAAGCTGGGCCAACTTTTTTTTTTTAAGCTCAGTTTTGCATACAACATATTACTGTACTTTTTTTCTTCAAACAAATCAATAGTACTGTTTCTTCCATATCTTCTTACTCATTTTCTCTATGTGCATGAAGAAAATAGTTTGGAAAGTTCTTGAGAATCATCATCAGAATAACTTGACTGGTGTGTCAAATACTTCAGGCACCAAAATAAACTTTTTCATAAGGCCATGTGACTAATGATTTCTTCTAAAAACGTAAACAATTTTTATGCTGATAATGCCACCTATCCAATTCCCCTTTTTTGTTGTTTTCCTGCAAAAATTTGCAGAGTGTTGCAGTGCAAATTGCAGACATACTTTCTTCTTGTGAGCTAAAATCCACATAAAATAATTCAGCATTTTGATAGACGTTTGCTAGTTCAAAAAAGTATCTCTAAAAATAAGATTCAAAGGTGTTCTAATTTTTTCTTTTTTCAAAAACTTAGACGGGTTTTTTTTCACCAGATAATTCCTAACTTACAATGCATGCATTAGTGTCATCTATATTAGTTTATTATTCTGAGTTAAAACAAATTTACACATGATCTCATTTGGTTTGTGAAAGTCGGGCTGTTGTGCCTCCGTTTCTTTATCTATCTATGTGTGTAGATACCTATCACTTTGAAAATATTGCAAAGTAGGCCATATACATATATGGATGTGTGTGTGTATATATAGATATATACATAGATAGAGAAATATATGGCTTCAAATTCTGAAGAGAAATTGTCACCTAAGAATTCTATTTACATTTTTAGAATGTGTATATATATACACATTTATACACACACACACACACACACACACACACCCATATATATATGGCTCAGTTGGCAATATTTTCAAATGAGAGAGATAATTTATTAGAAAACTGAAGGTTAGCTAACTTACCCACCCGAGGTAAAAACCTACTACTAGGTGGCAAAAAATCATGTGTTCTTACTCAGTGTTTACCGGATGTTCATACATGAAACAAACTACAGGATAAAGTCAAAACTCCTTAAGCCATGCAAAGCATTTTAGAGTGGCGTCTTCGCTGTATGCCAGCCTTAGCCTCTGCTAAATCAAGTCCAATCGTGCCAGATTGACATCCCATCCCCAGACAGCATTAATAATGTTTGGAGTTTGTTTGTGTGTATAATGTACTTCATTTAAAAGTTTAATGCAGCCGGACGTGGTGGCTCACGCTTGTAATCCCAGCACTTTGGCAGGCCAAGTTGGGAGGATCACTTGAGGTCAGGAGTTCAAGACCAGCCTGGCCAACACGGTGAAACTCCCTCTCTGTTAAAATATAAAAATTAGCTGGGTGTGGTGGTACGTGCCTGTAATCCCAACTACTCAGGAGGCTGAGGCAGGAGAATCACTTGAACCCGGCAGGCGGAGATTGCAGTGAGTCCAGATCATGCCACTGCGCTTCAGCCTGGGTGACAGAGTGAGACTCTGTCTCAAAAAAAAAAAAAAAAAAAAGAAAGAAACTGGATCCCTTCCTTACACCTTATACAAAAATTAATTCAAGATGGATTAAAGACTTAAATGTTAGACCTAAAACCATAAAAACCCTAGAAGAAAACCTAGGCAATACCATTCAGGACATAGGCATGGGCAAGGACTTCATGTCTAAAACACCAAAAGCAATGGCAACAAAAGCCAAAATTGACAAATGGGATCTAATTAAACTAAAGAGCTTCTGCATAGCAAAAGAAACTACCATCAGAGTGAACAGGCAACCTACAGAATGGGAGAAAATTTTTGCAACCTACTCATCTGACAAAGGGCTAATATCCAGAATCTACAACGAACTCAAACAAATTTACAAGAAAAAAACAAACAACCCCATCAAAAAGTGGGCAAAGGATATGAACAGACACTTCTCAAAAGAAGACATTTATGCAGCCAAAAAACACATGAAAAAATGCTCATCATTACTGGCCATCAGATAAATGCAAATCAAAACCACAATGAGATACCATCTCACACCAGTTAGAATGGCAATCATTAAAAAGTCAGGAAACAACAGGTGCTGGAGAGGATGTGGAGAAATAGGAACACTTACACTGTTGGTGGGACTGTAAACTAGTTCAACCATTGTGGAAGTCAGTGTGGCAATTCCTCAGGGATCTAGAACTAGAAATACCATTTGACCCAGCCATCCCATTACTGGGTATATACCCAAAGGATTATAAATCATGCTGCTATAAAGACGCATGCACACATATGTTTATTGCAGCACTGTTCACAATAGCAAAGACTTGGAACCAACCTAAATGTCCAACAACGATAGACTGGATTAAGAAAATGTGGCACATATACACCATGGAATACTATGCAGCCATAAAAAATGATGAGTTCATGTCCTTTGTAGGGACATAGATGAAACTGGATACCATCATTCTCAGCAAACTACCGCAAGGACAAAAAACCAAACACTACATGTTCTCACTCATAGGTAGGAATTGAACAATGAGAACACATGGACACAGGAAGGGGAACATCACACTCTGGGGACTGTTGTGGGGTGGGGGGTGGGAGGCGGGGGGAGGGATAGCATTAGGAGATATACCTAATGCTAAATGACGAGTTAATGGGTGCAGCACACCAACATGGCACATGTATACATATGTAACAAACCTGCACGTTGTGCACATGTACCCTAAAACTTAAAGTATAATAATAATAAAATTGTTTTAAAAAGTTTAATGCGTATGTGTGAATAATACATATACATCCACATATTATGAAGCCTTATTTTAAAAATTCTGTGAACTATATGCTTTTATTGTAAGCATTTGATAAAAGAGGATACTGAGACCCATAGGGGTCAGGTAATCTCCCTAAGGTCATAGAAGTAGCAAGTAATGTAGCCAAGTCATTTTGAACCCACTGTTCAGGCTCATAGTCTCCTAGGGAAGTTATTGCACTCATACTTGGAAACCCAGTGCATACTATTTGTTTTAAAATATATTTAGATGCTTTAGTAATTAATAAAATGAAAGCTAATTTTATTGTTTCTGATACTATGAAAGCCTTTAGTCATGGATTTTCACAATCCAAAATGATCAGAAATGCATTTTTAATGTAGATGTTTGCAAAATTAAAAGGGATCCTCTTATTGGAAAAAGCTGGGAACCACTGTCTTAGAACACAAACATGAAAAATCAATTAAATCAATTTTTTATGAACAGCCTTTCAGAAGTCGGCTTCTGAAGTCCCTGTACAGCCTGTTTATTACACTGAGGACCAGTGTTACGTCTGTGGATGATTGAAGTGCTGACTGATGTTACAAGTACTAATTAATACCTCATCCTGTGAGGTAGAGTTCTGGTAAAATTATCATTCTGAAGCTAATTTTACAGAATTGCTTGTCCCACCTCAACAGATGCTGCACCACTGCCAATACAAAGGGTTATATTGCATAAAGCAAAGAGTAATTCAAGACATGTTAGCCTCTGCGTAAGTTACTTAGCAGTCTCTCACTGTACATTTCTGTAGCTTATAGATAGATGGAACTTGTAATTATACATTTCTTAAGGTTTTATTGTTTGTTTGTTTTCATCTTAGTCTTTATATAGTTGTACTAGCTTTATGCAGTAGGGACTCTGGCTGTTTCCCTTTGCTAATATATTACCAACACCTGGCATGGTAGCCAGTATTATATTAGATACTGAATGGACAAATGAATGAATTAATTAGTGGAGTCAGACAAATGAAAAATGCAGGAATCCCACATCATATGCCTGACTTCGGCAAAGTTATTTAACTTCTTTAAATCTCAGTATCCTAATCTGTGAGATACTGTCTTTTTTAAGTGTTACATGAGATGATGTATATAAAATCGAGTAAGCACCCAATAAATAACTACCACTAGATTTCTTTTAAAATTTTCATATCTAAAAAGGGCATTAAAGAATCTGGAGGAGGTAATAATTAACATACTTAAGGTCCCGCCAAAGATACTAAACTATCTCACCAGGAAGGGAAACTCAAGAATAGGTCTAACAACGGGCTGGTCAGAGCAACATAACTTATATAGTTATATTGGTAAGTTAAATCATAAAAATTGAAAGTAAAAAACCCTTACTGAGAATTTCTTGCATATACAGAATTATGGTTTTAATACTCCAAAGACAATAGTTGCCACAGAGACTAGAACAAGGGTGGCGTTTTAAATTCCAAGAACATCATAGGATCAAGATAAATTGCTTGATGTGAATTAAAAAACACTTTAATACAAATATGTACAATGTAGAGGGAGAAATTTTATAATTTTCACACATGTAATTTGTATATTCAGTATTCATATTTCCTTGGTACACTATGTTGAAACACCAAGTGTGAAAGACAAACATTATCTGTGTTTCCAGCTTTTGGGTAGTGTAGTTAGAAATATAGTTTAGGAGCTTATTTCATGCCCTGGAAACTATGTACCCATTTTCACCTTTATATTGTGAAACAACACAGACAAAAAGTGCATAAAATGTAACTGCAACCTAACAAGCTATTATAAAGAGAGCATCTATATAAACATTTGTCTGTCAGTTCCTGATTTATTTCCAGCATTTTAGGCATTCATTTATATGACCATCTCTATAGGATAACGGCCTTCTCCAATCCCATTCAATTTTGCCCTGGGTTGTATGGTCATCAGTTCATTGCCTATCTTTATAGTTTTATCACCAAAATGCTTCTGTAAGCACTTACCTCTTTCAAAATTTATATAAATAAAATCATCTGATATATATGGTATATTATTTGTAGTGCCTTCTTTTACTAAAAGAAGTAAAATTAGACTACCTTTTAATATTCAAAGATATCATTACAAGGATAAAAATTCAAGGTTAGGCCGGGCGCGGTGGCTCACCCCTGTAATCCCAGCACTTTGGGAGGCCGAGGTGGGCGGATCACCTGAGGTCGGGTGTTTGAGAACAGCCTGGGCAACATGGTGAAAGCCCATCTCTACTAAATTACAAAAAAATTAGCCGGTAATGGTGGCACACGCCTGTAGTCCCAGCTACTTGGGAGACTGAGGCAGGTGAATCCCTTGCACCCAGGAGGCAGAGGTTGCAGTGAGCCAAGACAGTGCCACTGCACTCCAGCCTGGCGACAGAGCAAGACTCCTCCATCTCAAAAAAAAAAAAAAAAAAAAAATCAAGGTTAGCAATGGGAAGAGACACAGAGAGAAAGGCAATGGGAGCTAATTGCACAGTGCACAGTGCACAGTGCTGGTAACACAGAGCCACCAATGAGAGAAGAAGATCAGAAGATATTCCTGTCTTAGAGTTTGGGCTTCTTTGAGTTCCTGTTGCCGCTGCTGTTGCCAAAGCTGCAATGGGACTGCCTGGGACATGAAGTAATGGAGCAAAAAATAGGAGGTAGGGTGGGGAGGGGGAGGTGGGCTCCTTATTCTCTTGGAGCATTACAAGTACTCCTTCTCATTTCTTGAGTCAGAACTAGAGAGCTTCTCCTGGTGCTCTCTCTGTCCAGGAATGCTGGAGGGAAAAAAGAATTGCAGGTTCATCACCAGGTCCATGGTCCTTCAAAGTTCGCTCTTCTTCCTCAGTCTACCTAGGATGATTCATTTTTCAGAGTCCTCACTAACCACTTCATTTTATACACATTTTACTGCAAAAATAAATCTGTCAAGTATGTTTTTTGACAATATGCAGATACTGATATCTCAATGCTAAGTTATATATTTTTTCTTGTTTTGGTTCAAGCCTCTCTAAAGATCACCCTTCTGTATGCATAGCTTATTTTTGAGCCAAAGATTGGTCAGAGGTTGTGTCCAAATATTACAAGCCAGAAAGTCTTCCTCTATCTGCTGATTGATCAGTGTGTGGGCCAGAGAGCACATTCAAGCTTCAGGCTATTTGTAAGTTCACATCTCATTTCACTTTCAGCTGGACTCTCTGGCATCTCCTCTGGGTATTGCAGGCTCCTTCTTCCAAGGATGTGCAGGTGGTTGGCACATGTACACAGTGTCTACCGCACATACACAGCATCTGGTCAACCTGGAATATGTGACTCCTGGCCACCCTGTTCTTTATTAGTCTTTTGGTCTCTTACTTTCATCAAGCAGGCCCATAATCTCAGAATAAGTGCCACTAACCCTTCTTGCTCCTTTGTCATAAATGTTGCCACTTCAAATGTCACAATCCAAATCAAATGTGCCTCTTTGGTTTATATTTAAACCAAAGTTTAAATTAAGTTAAACTTGTGCCTCAAAGTTTATATTTGCAGCATGCCTACCCTGGTTGAACTACTATATGGGCTGAGTTGAGGGACACAGGAGATTCTCTGGGCAAAAATGCTACAGACTATGTTGTTCTTACCTGAAATTCAGTGGTTTTCATGAATAAATGCTTCTCATTTGACTGTATACCTTTGATTGATTCCAGAGCATCAAAATAATTATAATTTATAGTTTTGTCCAACTTTACAATGGTCAACCAACTTATTCAATCATGCTGGATTTCAAAATTAGATATAATATCCAAATTTATCAAAATTGCTTGATAAAATGCCTATATACAAAATAAATTATATTATCATATAAGCATTAAACAAAAAGAAAAATATATTTCAAAAACATAATGCTGTTTTAATAGCATTGATAATTATCAGATACCTAATAATAAATCTAAGGGATCTGAAAGACTTCTACAATGAGATGTAGAGAACATAACTAAAACAAAATAAATGGAGGCTAACATAAACATTTTCCTTGGTTGGTAGATGCAATTGGGTAAAAAGTTTAATGTTATCCATATTGATTCATAGGGTAAACTTAGTTCCAGAAGAAATTCTAGGGGTAGATGCATGTGTGTGTATACATGGGAATAATGTTTCAAAAAAAAGAAATTTTGAAGAAAAAAAAAGCAAGGTAAATAAATTATATTACCAGATACTAAGACCTATTAAAATGCTTTAGTAATTCAAAAAACATAGTAGTGAAGCAAAAATCAGACAAATAAACCAATGATATAAACTAGAGAATCCAGAAATAGTACTCCATGCATGCAATAAACTAATGTGGAACAAATTTTATAATCCAATGCAGTGAGGAAAAATACCTTTTCAATAATTAGTGCTGGCTCAAATAGATATCTATTTAGACACAAAGTAAAATTTAACCCTACCTGACATCATACACAGAAATACTACAGAAGTGTATATCTAAATGCCAATATAAAATAATACCATTTTTGAAAAAAATTAAGGGAGAGTATGACCTTGAAATCCACAAACATTTATTAACTAGGGCATAAAAAATATTAACAATAGAGGATTAATACATTAGATTATCTTAAGATTAAAAATTTCTGATTAGCAAATGACATCAATAAGGCAGTAAAAAGAAAGTCATGTAAAGAATAAGAGAATTATCTTATGCTATGTGTAGAAATTATAGAGAACACATAAAAAGTAGTAAGAAAAAAATGCAGTCAGAAAAAAATGACTAAATGTTTGACAGGCACTTCACAAAATTAGAGTTAATCTAAATAACCAATAAACATATGAAAAGGTATTCAACATACTTCAAGTAAGTGCAAATTTAAAATAAAGATATATTAATGCATAACAACAGAGTGGCTATAGCAGAAAATAACAAAACAAGATAAAGAAAGGAAAGAGAAAGAAAGATAGAGGGAAGCAGAAAGGTAGGGAGGGAGGAAAGAAAGGAGAAAGGAAGAGGAGAAGCAAAGAAGAAGGAAAGAAAGAAGTAGTGGAGAAAATGAGATAATGAGGGAAGAAAGGAAGAGCAAAGGAAGAGTAGAGAAGAATTTGGAGGAGGGGGAAACCAGAGCTTTCATACTCTTCTGATGAATGTATATATGGTTGGACACATTCTGGAAAACCATTTGGCAATATCTACCAACTTTAAATATGTATGACAATTTACCCAGCAAATCCCCTTGCAGGGAAATACAACCAATGGGAATACAATTATGTAATCACCAAAATATACAATATTATGATAATATTCATAGTATTACTATATGTAATAAGCAAAAATAGGAAATTATCCAACTGCCAATTGAAAATATACATTTTTATTTTATTCAGAAAATGTTTGGCTACATAGTAATGAAAATGAGCAAATTACAAATGTTAATATAATTATAGATAAATCTCAAAAGCCTGATACCAAAAAGAAGCCATACACCGAGACTTCATATTGTATGCTATAGTCATATAAATTTCAAAACCAGACAAAACTAATATACGATGCTAAAATTTAAGATTGTGATTACTCATGAATTGAAAGTGGCACTACTCCCCCCCGCCCCAGTCTGGTTAACTTCTGTTTCTTTTTTCAGAGATAGGGTCTTGCCACTGCATTCCAGCCTGGGTGACAGAGCGAGACTCCGTCTAAAAAAAAAAAGAACAGAGATAGGGTCTTGCTCTACTCCAGCTCCAGACTAGAGAGCAGTGGAATGATGATGATAGCTCTCTGCAGCTTCAAACTCCTAAGCTAAAGTGATCCTCGGCCTCCGTAGTAGCTAGGAATACAGGTGCCTGCCACCATGACTGGTTAATTTAATTTTAATTTTGTAGAGATGAGGTCTTGCTTCGCTCATCAAGCTGGTCTCAAATTCCTGGCGTAAAGCAATCCTCCTGCCTCAGCCTCCCAAAGTGCTGAGATTACAGGTGTAAGCCAGTGTGTCCAGCCCGTTTCTTGAGTAGGGTATCAGTTACTCAGCGGTGTTCAGTTTGTGAAAATGTGTGAGCTTATACATTTGTGACCATTGCAAGTTTCTGCATATTTATATAACCTCAGTGAAATGCTTATGTAACTGATGTTTGCTTTAATTCTTAAATGCAAGTTATGGTGGATTAAAGACTGTCTCTTCCAAAAAAGTCATTTTTATTCACTTACATTAAATAAAATGCAAAGTAGAAAAACTGGTGGCATGATAGTTCATAGATTCATAGTTGTGAATAAGGCACACTCTTTTCTCTATCTCAAAGCCCTTATTCTACATGTAACAAGAATAGTGGCTCATTTATACAAGTATTTTTGTAACATAGGTCAATGTTGAAAAAAAATGGTCAGAAATTCTACTTTATATAACCTAACATGCCAACACATTTTCTACCTAGTCATTGGATTTTGTTAATCTTAATGATAACTACAATTTTATATGCAACTAGGTAGAACTGTGGTCAGTAAAGTGCCAGATCTGCTCAGGTTATTAAAGAGGTAACAATGTGTGAGAGATGGAGCAAAGCGACAGTTATTTCTGGTTTATATCCCTATTTGAAGTGATAAACATTAAGTTCAGTGAATAAAATATTAATATATCAGCAATTTCACAAAGACAGGCCCTGAGCATTAAAACCTAGTATACATCCATGGCTAGATTTATCTATCTCTATCTATCTATCTATCTATCCTTATCTTTTTTAAAGCCAACCCAACCCCTTTTTCTTCAGGTGTACTATTTTCATTAGTGGTTGTTTGTTCCTTTGATATTTCTGATATTCTTTATTTGTCATATTCCTGAGTTTAATCAACAGATTTGATTTGTAGAAACACGAATGGAATAGATACCTACAAAGATAGATTAATGGAGAATAACAACACACATTGGTAAAATGTAATAGGTAAGTGTTCACCTATAATGTTTACCAAAATCCCTAAAGCAGTTTCTTTAAGGAAGGTAAGGTTAATTATGTAAATATCAGAAAGTAAAATTCCATCTAGTCACTCAGTTATGTTAGCTGATTTTGCTTGATTTTTTTCTATTTTCTTCTTCTTCTTCTTCTTATTGCTTATGCTTAGTCTTAGTCTTTATTTTGACTTTGTTTTGTTTTTTGTTTCTTTGTCAGTTTGATTTCCAAGATGGCAGATTAGAGGCTTTTAACACAACTTGGTCACTCAGAAATATCAAAATAGTGCATACAGATAAACTCAGTGAGCTTTAATTGGGAAATGGGAATCCATCAGAACTGTGAAAGAAAACCCATATCCTGGGGAGAAGAAGGTGAGCAAGCAGTCCCTGTGGCAATGTCCAGCTGAAAAAAGTGAGTGAAGCCCCAGTATGTTTATTCCAGGCATACAAGGTTGGTTCAACATACACAAATTAATAAATGTGATTCACCACATGAATAGAATTTAAAACAAAAAAAATCATCTCAATAGATGCAGGAATAGCTTTTGATAAAATCCAACTTCTATTTATGATAAAAATCCTCAACAAACTAGACATCAAAGAAACATACCTCAAAATAATAAGAGCCATCTATGATAAATCCCTGGCTAACATTACACTGATTGAACAAAAGCTAGAATCATTTCCTTTAGTAACAAGAAGAAAACAAGGATGTCCACTCTCACCATCTCTATTCCACATAGTACTGGAAGCCCTAGCCAGAGCAGTCAGGCAAGAAAAGGAACTAAAAGGCATCCAAATAGATAAAGAAGTCAAATTATCTCTCTTCACTGATGATAATTTTCTATACATAGAAAACTCTAAAGACTCTACAAGAAGGCTCCTGGAGCTGATAAACAACTTTGGTGAAGTTTCAGGATATAAAATCAGCACAGAAAAATCAGTATGATTTCTATACACCAATAACACCCATGCTGATGATATGATTCTATACATAGAAAACTCTAAAGACTCTACAAGAAGGCTCCTGGAGCTGATAAACAACTTCGGTGAAGTTTCAGGATATAAAATCAGCACAGAAAAATCAGTATGATTTCTATACACTAATAACACCCATGCTGAGAGCCAAATTGAGAATACAATCTCATTAGCAATAGCCTCAAAAAAAAAAAAACTGGACTACATCTAACCCAGGAGGTGAAAGACCCCTAAAAGGAGAACAACAAAACATTGCTGAAAGAAGTCACATATGACTCAAATAAATGGAAAAACATTCCATGCTCATGGATTGGAAGAATCAATATTATTAAAATGGCCATAGTATGCAGAGCAATTTACAGATTCAATGATATTTCTATTAAACTACCAAAGTCATTCTTCACAGAACTAGAAAAATAAACTAATCCATAACAGAGCTCAAATAGAAAAAGCAATCCTAAGCAAAAAGACCAAAGCTGAGGTGTCACATTACACAACTTCAAACAATGCTATAAGGCTACTGTAACCAAAACAGCATGATATTGGTACAAAAACAGACACATGGACCAAAGGAACAGAACAGAGAACTCAGAAATAAAGTCACAAACCTATAACCATCTGGTTTTTAATAAAGTTGACAAAAATAAGTAATGGAGTAAAAACACTGTAGTCAATAAATTGTGTTGGGATAACTGGCTAGCCTAGACCCCTATCTTTCACCATATATAAAAATTAACTCAAGGTGGATTAAAGACTTCAACATCAGATTTAACATTATAAAAATTATGGAAGAAAACTTAGGAAATACCATTATGGATATTGGCCTTGGCAAAGAATTTATGACTAAGACCTTAAAACCAATTGTAGAAAAAATGAAAATTGTCACATGGGGCCTAATTAAACTAAAGAGCTTCTGACCAGCCAAAATAAACTACCAATAGACTAAACAGATAACCTCTAGAATGGGAGAAGGTATCTACAAGCTATCTATCCAACAAAGGTCTAATATCCAGAATCTATAAGGAACTTGAAGAAGTGAACAAGTGAAAAACATAACCTCACTAAGAAGTGGGCAAACGACATGAACAGAAGCTTCTAAAAAGAAGAAATACAAAAGGCTAACAATCATATGAACAAATGTTCATCATTACTGATGAGAGAAATGCAAATCAAAATACCAATGAGATACTATCTCACACCAATCAGAATGGTGATTATTTAAAAAGCCAAAACAAAAGATGCTGGCAGGGCTGTGGAGAAAAGGGAACTCTCATACATTGCTGGTGGGAATGCAAATTAGCTCAACCACTGTGGAAAGCAGTTTGGAGATTTCTCAAAGAACTTAGAATACTACTCGACCCAACAATCCCTTTACTGGCTATATACACAAAGAAACATAAATCATTCTACCCAAAAGACCCATAAATTGTATGTTCATCTCAGCACTATTCATGATAGCAAAGGTGTAGAATCAACATGGATGCCCATCAATGATGTATTATATAAAGAAAAAGTGGCACATATCCACCATGGAATACTACACAGCCATAAAAAAGAATAAAATCATATTCTTTGCAGCAACATGGGTGTAACTAGAAGCCATTATCCTAAGCCTATTAAAACAGGAACAGAAAACCAAATACCACATGTTCTCATTTATAAATAGGAGCTACTTATTGGGTACACATGTACAGAAAGATGGGAACAATAGATATCAGGTACTACTAGAGGAGGGTGAGAAGGAAGAGGGAAGGGCTGAAAAACGACCTATTGGATACTATGCTCACTATCTAGGTGATGGGATTATTTGTACCCAAAACCACAGTGTCACACAATGTACCCATGTAACAAACTTTCACATGTACCCTTTGAATTTAAAATAAATGTTAGAATTATAAAAAAGAATGTTTCCACAATTTTTGCTTTAATAATTAGAATATCTCCATCTCTCTATATATACACAGATGTACATACTATATAGATGTGTATAATTACATATATAAATTAATATATATTATATATAAAATGTATCATATTTTGTATGTATTTTAATGTAATATATAATATAGGTACTATATATTATATATACATATTTACATATATACATATTATACATAATATATATTTATTTTGTATATATATTATATAAACATATTATACATAATCTTATATATTATATATTATATAAAGAATGTCTATATTATATATAATTTTATATATAATACTTATATATGTTTATTCAATAATAGATATTTAATATAAAATATACAAATATTTATGTAATACAAATTTATATATTTAATATTTATATAAAATGTAGTCAATATATAATATTTATATATTATCTTAATATATAATGTAGAAATGAATTAAATATTAAATATATAATATTTATATAGTATATGTTATTATAATAATATATAATTATACTATATAATATATAAATATTAATTATAATACATAATATATAAAATACTTTAAATATTAACTATATTTATATATTATAAATATACTATATATTATATATAAAAGTATATATTACAGATATTATATATAGTAAAATATATATATTGCATGTCTATATTATATTTTATATTAAAACATATACAAAATATGTATATATTTTGCATATATTATATATATAAATTACAGAAATCATGTTACTTCAGACCTAAATACATTAAAACATGTATTTGTTAATAACAAGGGCATATTTCCATACTGGGAGATGCAATAAATAGCATTATCATACCCAAAATATTTGACATTGATATTATATCTAACATAGAGCGCATAATAAAATATATATAATTACGATAGAGCATGTAATAAAATATAGACCATTATTAAAGCAACCTACTTATAATTATGCTTTCTTGATGTAAGATACCACTAATAATTATGTTTTGCTTTTGGTCGTCATTTGTTCACCTAATCTAAAACTACCCCCCTGACAGTCTGGCTTCTTTATTTTTAATGACAGTAGCATTTTTTTAAAAAAACTATACCAATTCTCTTAAATAATGTCACACACCCGAGTTTGATTGTTTTCTGATGCCTAGTTTCGTTAAATATTTAATAAGAATATTACTACATAGACGGCAAACTAGAAAAATTTCAGCATCAGCAGCATAGTTTGATTTGTTTTTATTTCTCTGAATCATCTTATAAAAATATAAAGAACCTAGGATATTAAAACCAACTAAGTATGATCAAATTCTAAAAAATAATTAAATGGCAAGGTATACCCAATTGGAGCGGGCAAGGACAGGTCACCAACACCTAAAGAATTTCAAGTATCAGCATCTATATGGGAAGAAGCAAAAGTAGGCAATAGGATATCTAATGGTCTTGAGGACAGGAGCAATCCAGAACAACGAAGTTGTACTCACTTAAACATGCAGGTCAGGCTAGGCGTGGTGGCTCATGCCTGTAATCCCAGCACTTTGGGAGGCCAAGGCAGGCGGATCACGAGGTCAGGAGGTTAAGACCATCTTGGCCAACATGGTAAAACCCTGTCTTTGCTAAAAATACAAAAATTAGCTGGGCGCGGCAGCGTGCTCCTGTAGTCCCAGCTATTCGGGAGGCTGAAGCAGGAGAATTGCTTGAACCCAGGAGGCGGAAATTGCAGTGAGCCGAGTTTGCGCCACTGCACTCCAGCCTGGGTGACAGAGCAAGACTCCGTCTCAAAAAACAAAACCAAAAACAACAACAGCAAAAAAGCACATGCAGGCCAATTTGAGCATAGAAACTGGGACTGGGATTAGTTTTATACACTCAAACAACCCGTGCATGAATATATACAACAAACAACCCGTGCATATATACAACAAACAACCCGTGCATGAATGCAAGGGTTCACCGTAAAGTATAAAAATGTAAGAGAAATTGAGCACTAAGAACTTTCATAACCAACCACTGATTCTCACTTAGAGGTGAGGTCCTAAACTGAAGAAAAACTGTTGGGAAAATATTCCAAATTGAGTGAGACATGGAAAAAAACAAACAAACATGAAATGAAGTAAAAAATCCATGTAAAAATAGAGGATGGAAACTGTCTGGACCTCTCATTAAATAAAAGGTGATATTTTTATCCACTTTATGAAAACATTAGATGACAGAATTCTAGTACTGTGGAGTCAGGAAATCTATACTCAGCTAACATTCCCTTCTGAAAACCAGAAGAAATAAGTAATTTTACATACAAATAAGCAACAGGAAGGAATCATACCCAAATTTCATACAGATATTTTATTAACATAATTAAAACAGACCAAAACCCCTCCAAAAATGAAGCCGTGTCCATAAAACAGATACAAACTATCAATTCATATTAAAAAGTAAAATAAAATAAATTAAGAAAATGGTGCACGGACAAAAGACCAAATTAAAATAGAAAAAAAAAAGAAACATTACAGTAAGTGACTGAACCTTGGGAAAAAAAAAACCATAAAAAGTAATTATTTCCAAAATAAAGACCATGAAGAGTGCGAGAGCTAATGAACAGACAGATATTGTGTAAAAAGTAATGGAAAGTTAAAAAAAGAACTTTCCAAATAATTAAAAATTAATCATTTAATAAACTCACAGAAAGTGAAGAAAATTAAATATACAAGAGAAGACAGAATACATGTGTAACAGATATCCCCTCAGAAAGCTGAAGCAATTAAAAAAAAGAAAGTATAAACAATAATTCAAGAAAGTTGCCCTGAATAATAAAAATATGTAAGATTACATATGAAAAAGGCACAGAAACACCTGAAAAAATCTATTCAGAATTATCAGTATCAAGATATTGTAGATATCAGTATAAGGAAAGAAAAGAAAAACAAAAAACAAGATGTCATATAAATTGTCAGAAAAATCAGATTGTCTTTGTTCTCTTTTCTTTTCAGAGAAAATTTTTATGTCAGAAGGCAATGGAGTAAAATATTAATATACATGAGAAAAATAATATGACTAAGATTTATAAACCCAGCCAAAATGACCCTTGAATATAAATGCTACAGTCAAGCTATTACAAAAATGGGATAATTCTAAAGATATTGTATCTATGAGCACTTCCGAAGCAGTACATTAGAGGGCAAAATTCAGATAACCAAAATACCGAAGAGATGTTAGATAAGAACTGTTTGAAACTAAGCATGTATTTATTGCAGGACTAATAATAAATGATGTTTATAAGACAGATAACATAATATGTCTGTCTCCTCAAAACGCGTAGTAGGACAAATAGATCGAATGTAAGATAATTAAAGTACGCTTGTTAATTGCCTTATAGATATTCTTTGGGAAAAAGGTACATATTATATGTTAAATATTACAGACAACATTGTTATATATATAGGAGACATTTCTACAACAAAATACATTCAGAAAGGTTAAAAGTAGAATGATAGAAAAATATACAATAGACAAACAGTAACTTTAAAAAGTAATGGATACAATCTTGATATCTAATAAGATAAAATTTATACCAAACAGCATTTTATAATAAGACTAAAGTAGCTGGGCATGATGACTCATTCCTACAATCCCAGCACTTTGGGAAGCTGAAGTGGCAGGACCACTTGAAGCCAGGAGTTCAAGATCAGCCTGGGCAACAAAGTGTGACCCAGTCTCTACAAAATATAAAGTTAGCTGGGCCTAATGACAATGCTTGCCTGTAGTCCTAACTATTAAGGAGGCTGAGGTGGAAGATTGATTGAGCCCAAGAGTTTGAGGCTGCAGTGAGCTCTGATCATGGAACTGCAGTCCAGCCTGGGTAACAGGGCAAGACCGTCTCAGAAAAAAAAAAAACTTTATAAATATATAGAGAGATTACAAATCCTCAAAACCATAATTCACAATAAAAATAAAATTTATAAATACTTATGCATCAAATACCACAGCAACAAACAGAAACTATGGAAGTTGCATAGTTTGACAAAGACTAATAGAAGTTTACAAAATTGCTTTCTTATTCCAAAGCACATCAGGAGAATAAATCGTTAATAGGGCTACAGAAAACCTAATAACCATTAATGCAGTGGATGTTGCAGCTATACATATATCTCTGAAACCCAAAGACACTGAATACATTTTATTTCACATGGCAAGGTCACAAAAAATTGAACACAGATTACAAAAGAAACTTCAATAAAATACAAAAAAATAGATATAATACAATTATGGCACACAGCACATATGTGATACAAACAGCATTCTGCCTAAAATATAGAAGTCATACAATATAATGAGATAAAAATTAAAAAGATTCTTCCATCTGAAGAAAAAAACCTTTATTAAAGAAATATTGAGGTGAGGTAGAAAGATAAAATCACAGATTTGTTTAAATAATACAAGTAAAATTATAACATATCAGAATCTCTATTGTATAGCTGTAATTATCTGAGTAAAAGGAGGCGGTGATGAAGAGAGTCAGTTAATGAGTAAAAATACGCTTGGAAGAATAAGCAATAGTATTTGATAGCGCAGTAAGGAAATTATAGTTAATACTAATTTGTTGTATATTTTTAAATAACTATAAGAGAATAAATGTAATTTTCCTAAAAACGAAGTAAAGATAAATGTATTAGGTGATGGATATCTCAATTACCCTGATTTGACCCATTGTATACATGTATCAAAATACCACATGTATCTCTCAAATATATACAACGACATTAACTAAAAAATACAAAAAAATTAAAAACAAGAGAATTAAACATGTAACAAAAAAACACTATAAAACAATAACAAACCATCAAAGAGCTGTAGAAAAAATTATTATGCTAAGTGAAATAAGCCAGGCACAGAAAGAGATATGTGTGCTACATGATCTTACATGTGGAATCTGAAAAAGTTGAACCTCTAGAAGCAAAGGGTAAAATAATGGTTGCTACGCTCTCGGGTGGAGAAAAAAAGAGGAGCTAATAAATAAATCCTAATGCTCATTTTTGGAAAAGTCAACAATATTAAACAGTTATCAGCAAATCTACTTTTAAGAGAAGGGAGAAATATTAGTACACAAAATTACAAGTGACAAGAGGAAAATATGATCCAAGCATTAGAAATTTAAAGAGAAACCACTTACCATAACTCTTAGCACACTTAACTGAAATTCTTTTCAAAAATAAAATTTACCAAAAATGTCTATAATATCTATAATAGAGATAGAGAGTTTAATTAAGCAATTGCACTAAGTAAATAAAAGTCTAGTAGAACTCTCCATAGTCCTCACCACTGTCCCAGTCCCCACTCAATACACGCAAGAATTATATTGAGATGGCTTCAACTGGCATTTTACCAAAACTTTAAGAGTCAGATAATTTCAATTACACTTAAGGAAAATCAGAGTATAGAAAAAGAAATAATAGTTTGTAATTTATTTTGAGAAGCATGTGTAACATAAGCTCTCCAAATCTGACAAATATTGTACCAAGGGAAAAAACTATGGATAATCATCACATATGAATATCAGTGTCATAAGTTTTCAGGCACATTACATAATTTCAAATAAAAGCAATACTAGAAAGAACTAAATGGAAATACAGAGATAAAAAGCATAATACATAAAGTTTAAAAAATAAATAATTATGTACTGAGCTAAACAGGAGGTTTAAGATAGCAGAAAAAAGTGTCTCTACTTGAAGATGGATCAAGATATTACTCAATCTGAAAATCAGAAAGGAAAGAGGCTGAAAAAATAGAATAGAATTAAAGCGACCTGTATAATAACAGTAGTCTAACATATTATATAATTAATATATGAAAGTTATGATGGTGCAGAAGAAATATTTTAATAAATAATGACTTTAAACTTCTCAAATTTGATGAAAAAGAATCCTAACTTAGGGATCCAAGATGCTTAACAAAACCTAAGAAGAATAAGTATGAAAAGAACCAGAGCTCAGCATATCATAATCAAACAGCTGAAAACCAAAGATGAAGAAAACATCTTGAAAGCAGCCAGAGGGAAAAGAAGTATCAGGTTTGGGGGAAAAATATAAATTGCTAGTGATTTGTCATAAGAAACAATGTTGGCCAGAAAATCATTAACGATACCTTTCAAATGCTGAAGCAAAAATACATTAAAATAAAATTCTATGTTGAATGAAAAAAACATATATATGCAATTTGTCACAATAGTCTCACATTATAATAAATTACTAAAAGGTTTCCTTCATGCCAAAGGGCAACTATCAGATAGGAAGTTGAAATATAAAAACTGTAGGAGATTATCGTATTTGTGATTTATTTATGTAACAAATTACCCTCGCCCTTAACCATTAATCTTATGCCTGTGGATCAGGCATTCAGGAGCATCTTAACTGGGTGGTTCTGGCTCAGGATTTTTATCGAGATTGGATTCAGGCTATCAGTGAGGAATTAAGTCAACAGTGGTTTGACCAGGACTGGAGAATCAACTTTCAACGTGACTCCCTCACATGCCTGGCATGTTAGGTGCCGGTTGCTAGGACGAGGCTTCCGTTATTCTCCATGTGTGTATTTCCGAAGACTGAGAATCCTGATGACATGCAGCTGGTTTCCCCCAGAGTGAATGATCCATGAAAGAGTACAAGGAGATTGTTGCAATACCCTTTATGTCCTAGCTTCACATCGTATCATATAATAGTCTCTAAATGATACTTTGCATTTCCGTAGTCTCAGTTGTTATGTTCCCTTTTTAATTTCAGATTTTATTTTGGTCTTCTTTTTTTTCTTGGTCTAGCTAAAAGTTTGTTGGTTTTGTTTATATCTTTTCAAAAAAACCCCCAAATTTTTGTTTTATTGATCTTCTATAATTTTGTTGGTCTCAATTATATTTATTTTTACTCTGATCTTCATTATTTCTTTCCTTCTACGTTTTTTCAGTTTGGCTTGTTCTCGATTTTCTAGCTCCTTAAGGTGCATTGTTAGGTTGTTTATTTGAAGTCTTTCATTTTTTTTTGATGTAGATGTTTATTGCTATAAATGTCCCTCCTAGCATTGCTTTTGCTGTATCAAATAGATTTTGGTATGTTGCATTTCCATTTTCATTTGTTTCAAGAAATTTTAAAATCCCCTTCTTAATGTCTTCATTGATCCATTGGAAATTCAGGAACATATTGTTAAATTACCATTTTTTGTATGTAGTTTCCAAGGTGGTTTTTGGTATCAATTTCCACTTTTATTCCACTGCAATTAGAAACAGTACTTGATATGATTCTTTTTAGAATTTGTTAATACTTGCTTTGTGGCCTAAAATATAATCTAGAGAATGTTACATGTGTTGATAAAAAGAATTCGTATTCTGCAGCAGTCAGGTGAAATGTTCTGTAAATGTCAATTAAGACATTTGGTTTAGTATGTAGTTTAACTTCACTGTTTCTTTTTTGACTTTCTGCCTGTATAATCTGTTCATTACTGAGAGTGGGTGTTGATATCCCCTACTATTATTATATTGTACTCTATCTTGCCTTTAGATTGATTTATGTTTGCTTTATATAGTTGGGTACTCTGGTCTTGGGTGTATAGATATTTATAATTGTCATATCTCCTCCTGCTGTATTGACTCCTTTATCATTATTGAGTGACCATTTCTGTCTCTTTTTAGTCTTTAACTTTAGTCTATTTTGTCTAAGTATAGCTACCCCTTCTCTTTTTTGCTTTCTACTTGCATGGAATATCCTTTTCTTCCACCTCTTTCTTTTCTGTCTATGTGTGTCTTTATAAGTGAGGTGAGTTTCTTACAGGCCACATATGACATAAGAAACATGAATTTTGTTTCTTTATTCATTCTGCCACTCTGTGTCTTTTAATAGAAAAATGAGTTAATTTACATTCATTGTTATTATATATAAGTAACAACTTACTACTGCCATTTTCTTACTTGTTTTTCAGTTGTTTAGTAACTCCTCTCTTCCTTTCTTTCCTTCCCACAGTGACCCTTTGTGGTTAAGTGATTTTCTCTGGCAGTATGTTTTGATTTTGTCTGGCAGTATGATTTTTTTTATTTTTAGTGAATCTATTATAGGTTTTTGCATCTGTGGCTTATAAAAATCCTCTTAAAACAAAATCTTTTAAAAATATGATCATTTATTTTAGATATCAAAAAATCAGAAACAAACAAGAAGCTAAAAAAATTATATACTTTAGGTTCATCTCCACCACATTTCGACCTTTGGTTATCTCAATTTACATATTTTTATATTGCCTATCTCTTAACATGTTCCTGTAGCTATTGTTTTCTATAGATTTGCTTTTTAGGCTTTATACTGGAGTTATGAGTAGATTACACAGCACAATTGCAATATTAGATTATTCTTAGGTTGTCTAATTTTACCAGTGGGTTTTATGTTTCCAAATGTTTCCTCCTTGCATGTTAGTTTTTCTTTCTTTAAGATTGAATAACTCCCTTTAGCATTCCTTGTAAGAAGGGTCTGGGGTGGTAAATTATCTTAGCTTTTGTTTGTCTGGGAAATACTTTATCTTGTCTTCATAACTGAAGAATAGGTTTGTTGGATAAAGCATTCCTGGGTGACAGGTTTTTTTTTTCTTTTCTTTCAGCAGTTTGGAAATGTTTTTCCTCCCTCCTGACCCACATAGTTTTCATTGAAAAGTCTGTTGCCAGACAAATTGGAGTTCTTTTATATGTTACTTGCTTTTTTTCTTGATGCTTTTAGAATCAACTGTTTGTCCCTTTGAGATTTTGATTATTACATGCCTTGGGATAGTCTTATTTGAAAAACCTTTGAGATTTTGATTATTACATGCCTTGGGATAGTCTTATTTGGGTTGAATCTGTTTGGTGTTCTCTGATCTTCCTGTACCTAGATATTTATATTTTTATCAAGTTTTGGAAAGGTTTTTTCTTTTTGGCATAAGCTTTCTACCAAGTGCTCTTGCTCAACTTTGTTTCGAATACCAATAATTCTCAGGTATAGTCTTTTGAAGTAATTTCCTATATTTTGTAGGTAATCTTTGTTTCTTTTCATTCCTTTTTTCTCCTCTGATGATGTAATTTCAAATAGCCTGGCTGAGCTCAGTGACTCTTTCCTCTTGTTGATCTGTTCTACTATTGAGAGCCTCCAATAAATTTTTCAGTCCAGCAAATAAATTTTCAGTTCTGAGATTTCTGTTTGATTTTTGAAAATTATTTCAATCTCTTTGTTAAATCCTTCTGATAAGTTTCTCAATTACTTTTCTGTGTTATCTTGGAGATCACCAAGTTTTCTTACAGCTGCTGTTTTGAATTTTGGGTCAGAGAGTTCATAAGTTAGTCACTGGTTCCTTGCTTTGTCTGTTTGTGGAGGTCATGGTTCATTGTTTGCTGATGCTTCTAGTGGGTGTGTGTCTATGCATTTGCATTGAAAAATTAATTACTTATTCCGGTTTTTTTAATTGGCTTGTTTAAATTTTTATTTGAAGTGTTTGCTTAAAAATTCTTAATTTACCCATTGAATTTCTTCTATTTTTTCCACTAGGTCACTGCCTCCTTTTTTGGCACTAGATGGCATCTTAAGTCCAGGTTTGCTTCAGCTTTAGCAAACAATTAGAGCACTGCCCTGCTGGAATGGATGAGATCCCAAAGGGGACATCCCAATGATACAGGATTTTTCTCTAGCTCAGCTAAAATCTGGGTTCTTGTCTCATGACCAGGAAAAATTAGGAATACAGACACATTGAAAGGTGAAGAAAGCAGAATTTATTAAAAGAAAGCTCTCAGCAAAAAAAGAGAGGGTACTGCCAACAGGCTCCCAATTCACAGATGGAATACCAGGCCACCACACAGGAGCTGAAGGGGCCAGGCTTCTCCTCCCTTCATAAGGGGCAAATTTCTGGTGGCTCCACACCATTCTCCCAGTGTGTAGGCGGGCCTTTACTCTGAGTCACTCAACATTGATTTATTTACTTTACTGTGCATGAGCTAAGAGACAGAATTTTGTACCCTGGGCATGTTTAGGCAAGCCCCCTGTGCACAATGACCTGAGTGGCATTTGGCTGCCTCCTGTCTCTGTCACCAGCAGTGTTAAAAGGTTGACTAGGGGTTTGTGCCCAGGGGATCTGTGGAACATACCTTCTACACCCTGGTGTTAGTGAACAGCCACTCTTATTTGGTGTCTCCTTTAGCCTAGTTACAGAGCAGTATTTCCCATGCTGGGGATGGTAGTCCCACCTCCCAACTTTGTCTCTAGCTGTCTTCAGGGCTTTCTCTCCCCTCGGGCATGCTTCCTGTGGTTGAGGCATGAACAGATCTCCTGCCAGGGAACACAAGATGGTGAGTAATCTGGTTATCCACCTTTATCTCACTTTTTCCAGTGTAGAAATCATGAGTCAAGGAAATTTTCTGCATGCTTGGGGCCAGGTAGACTGGCAGAAGGGGTGTCATGCATATGAAAATCCAATTCTTTGACTGTCTTCTTGGAGTATTTTTCACTCCTCTGCAGCCCAGGGAACTGATTCATCCTAATATTTGAGTTCTGGGATATGGCTGGCGATAACTTCACTGATGTGTATTTGGTTTTGGTTTTCTGTGGGGTGGAGTGGGTGAAGCCAGCTTGCATCTACATCACCAATTTGGATCGCTGCTAATTTATGTTTAAGAAGACTGGAAAAGGGTACTTTAAAAATAACAAACAAAGGAAAAGGTGATTAATATTGTAAGACGTTAAGAAAATTCAAATCAAAACCACATAATAGGCCGGGCGCAGTGGCACATGCCTGTAATCCCAGCACTTTGGGAGGCCGATGTGGATGGATCATGAGATCAGGAGTTCAAGACCAGCCTGGCCAATATGGTGAAACCCCGTCTTTACTAAAAATACAAAAATTAGCCGGGCATGGTGGTAGTCCCAGTTACTTGGGAGGCTGAGGCAGAAGAATCACTTGAAACCAGGAGGTGTAGGTTGCTGTGAGCCGAGATCGTCCCACTGCACTCCAGCCTGGGCAACAAAGCAAGACTCTGTCTTAAAAAAACAAAAAACAAAAACACCCAAAAACAAACCAAAAAAAAACCACTCATAATAAATATATTACTACATTCTCACTGAAAATGACCACAGATTTTTTTGTAAAAACTGAAAAAGCTGAATTTAATGAGCCACTGGAACTTGCACCCACCAATAATGGAGAATAAGTTAGTATAATTACCTTGAAAAACATATTGGCAGGATCACTTATAGTTAAAGATATGCTTATCTAGTGACCTAGCAATTCCACTTGTATGTAAATATCCAAATGAAATGAAAGTTATTGTCCACTGAAAACATATACAGACATATTCAAAGTAACTTCATGTACTGTAGCTAAAATGCATAAACAATACAAATATCCATCAAAAATAAAATGTGCCCTGCACAGTGGCTCTCGTCTGTAATTCCAGCTATTCAAGAGACTGAGATGGGAGGATTGCCTGAAGTCCGGAGCTTGAGACCAGCCTAGGAAACATAGTGAGACTCCCCTACCATCTTTAAAAATAGTTTTAAAAATTAGACATGATGGCAGTGCTTGTAGTCCCAGATGAGGAGGGTGAGGTGGGAGAGTCCCTTGAGCCCGGTTGTTCAAGGCAGCAATGAGCTATGATTGCAATATTGCACTCAAGCCTGGGTAACAGAGTGAGATCCCATCTCTAAAAATGTAAAATAAATTACAACAATAAAATGCATAATATGTTGCTGCATGTTCACATAAAAATATAGTAGAAGGAAAAGAACTGCTACTCACAATAATATGAATAAATCTCACAAAATAGCAAAGCAAAATAATCCAGACATGAAAGTCTGAATACAGTTGTCCCTTGGTATCTATGGGGAATTGGTTTCTGGGTCCCTGCAGATCTTAAAATCTGTGGATGCTCAAATGCCTTACATAAAATGATATATTTGCATATTTACCTAAGCACATTCTCCTATATATTTAAATCATCTGTAAATTATTTATGATATATAATGTGATGTAAATACTATGTGCATTGTTGTACTGTATTTTTTGAAGAACAGTGACAAGAAATAAGCCTGTACATGTTCAGATATTTTTAATCCGTGTTTGGTTGAATACGTGGATGCAGCACCCACAAATATAGAGGGCCTGCTACACATGTGCTCTGAATCCACTTTTAAAAAAGGCAAAATATCTATAATGAATAAAATCAAATTGGTAGTTGCCTTTGAGGTCTACTAACTGGGAGTGGTACGATAGCATTGTTTCATTATTTAGGTGTTTGGTAATATTTTAATATTGATCCACTTCATATGTTGGTTTCTCATGCATTTTCATTTTTAAAAACACATCAAGTTGTACTTTTAAGATTAATCAGTTTTATAATGTGAACTTTATAATTAAGAAAAGAAAATAGGGGTATATCTTCATGTGTTAACATAGAAATATTTCCAAGATACATTAAAATTAAAAAGTAAATTTGAAAACAATATCTGTACTATGACCTCATTAATATTAACATCTCATCTAAACAAAATATAAAATAATACAATATACTTATATGTGTATAATTTATACTGTGTGATTAAAAACAAATCAATTTTTTTCATAGAGTAATTCTGAACAATATCTGGGTCAGAGAATTCTCATTTAACCAGTTATTTCTTATATCTAGTTTTCAGGCTGATAAAATTAAATGGAAATATTTTCTCAGTGTCAAATTTACTGCAACAAAAATAGCCTAGCCTAATAATTTTGTCTCCTCAAATTAAACACAATTACTTTGTGTGATAAAGCATTAATTGTGACACATTATATATGTGTGTGTGTATACAGATATAATTATATTAATATATATATACTTTTTTTCCATGGTAAAAACCTTGCTTTTCCCTTTCTTTGACTTGAAAGACCAGGGGAAAGACATGACTACCAAATTCTATATCCATGTTTAATCAGTACTAACTTTACAATCAACTCAAGGACCAATGATCAGTCTTTGCTAGAGTTAGAAAGCCTGAGTTTCAGAGAAAGAAAGTGAAAAATTTCAGTCTTATATCCTTAAATCACCAAGTATTTATTCATCACTAATCATGTGATTAACCCTTTCTTAAGCAGCCTGAAAAGTAATGAAAAAATATCAGACACAGTCCGTGCTATAAAGGAAATAATAATTCAAGTTGAAAAGAGAATTTTGGTAAAGATCTTTTGTAATTTAAACTATCTACAGTAGGATCATTTGTCAAATTGACCGATTAAATTCTAATCCAGAATAGGAAACCAATGACAAATACACACTTATCACTTAGAATACTTAAGGAATTATCAGACTGATAAATCTATTGGGATGACCTAAAACAAAAGTGACACAAAATTGATTACATTATAGTTTGATAACTCTGAAAGACTTATTGTGAACAATTAAGAGTAATGAATGTGACAACTAGAATTTTTTCTAAATTTAAAAGTATCTTAAAATTAAAAATGAGAATCATTCTACAATGTAAAATAGATCAAAATATCACATTGTATCCCACAAATATACACTATTATTATTTTTCATTAAAATTAAATAAAAAATTAATTTACAAAGTCAAATTTCACAAAATTGACAAAAAGTTCACCTTTGACCTATTACAAATTCACAATATATATTTTTGAAATTCCTCAAATCTTTTTTCATAGAAACGGGGTTTTCACTGAGTAGAAAATATAAGTACTGATACAGAAAATGAACATGATAAAAATAAAAATAATAATTTCCATGTGTCAAAAGTATATGTCACTTGACCAAGTTTAGATAGATGAATACAGTAAAAGTCTGAATGTAGTTTTATCTACAGCTAAATTTATACAATTTCTTTCACCCCAGGATTCCTTTTATTCAGTTCTATAAAAGTATACAAAATTGTTTCTACATTTAATATTAAGTGATAGAAAAATATTATGATTGTGTCACTCAATGTCTCATGTGATTGACAATATTCAACATTTTACAACAGATGAAAATATTTTTGTACTTTCGAATGAGCACTTTTCTATCAGATTAGGGTTATACTTTTTCTTACATTTCTCTTTTGGTCTACCCTCTCTGAACATATACAGCCACATTTAAATCTTGTAATAGAACATATTAATATTAACATCATCCTATTTTCTTTTCCCTCTTTTGTGTTTATGTCACTTTATTTGAAGTTGCCTGAAATTCTTCTTAAGAAAATTTGAGTTAAGGCTAGATTAAAATTAGATGTGACAAGCATTGAATAACTTCTATTTGTAAATATAGATGAAGGTTCAACAAATATGAGGCAGATACAAATGAAAAGGTTTATTGAGTGAGGAAACCTTGCATAGATTAAGTCTGTAGTCTCTAAGGGTTTTTCAACTCCATTACCTTAATTTTTATGAGTCTGTGTGAATAGAGATGTATTTTTTGTTCTCACTAGTAGTGATGAAGGAAAAATAAAATGACTTCATTTATAATCCAAAGAACAATAGAGCTGAGAGGAATCTCCAAATATGAAGTATATTCTTCTACATCAGGGCAGCCTTTATTTAAAATATTCCAAACAGACAGGCATCAAACTTCCTCTCAAATATCTCCATGGAAAAATGGATCCTGCCATCATTTGCCTTCAAGTCTTATGTGTTTCCTCAGTGGTTTTCCCACTGAGACACTCTCCATGAAGCTGTCTGATTTCTTCATTCTTGCCAATTTTCTCTCTTAGACTTCTGTCTAAGCAGACTGTGTTTTCCAAGATGAGTACTGATTCAGCCTGTTACTTCTGCTTTATGCTTCTGAGCACCAAGGGCTATGATTTTATCACATGGTGCATTAGTGTTCTAAACGCCAGTGAGAGGAAAACAAGGGCCCAAAGGGTGAAGGCATTAACGAAAACAATGAGCATTTTAGTAAGAATCCCAGGGCATTTACATCCAGTGTCCCAGAATTGTGTATAACTTTGTCAGTTGTAGCAATCATCTCAAGGATTGATTATCTCTTATAAGTTGTAAATATAGGTATCATATTCGTTCATGCAAAATTCTTTAGAAAGCAAAATATGGAAATGTTTTCTACTAATTTAAATGGTAAAAGAAGAAGAAGGCGAAAGACTGGAATCATTGCCATGCTCAGCCCTAAAACAGAAGATCCTCTGTTTGGGCAACAGTGCTGTGGATATAGCCAAGAGACTGTTTTGGCACAAAAAAGAATATATCAGCATTACCAGTGCCAGTTACATTCCATTGCCTTCAGTTTCCTGGCTGAATATATCTGTGTGTTTGGGGGAGGGGAAAGGCAAGAGGGAGGCAGGATCTGGCAGCCATTTCTCTTCATCTCTACAATGTCCTTTTTAGCATCTAAATAAGAATATGTTCATATTTCATCATCATTTTGCAGCTCTAACTAATGGGAATGTCAGCATTGCAATAGTTACCACAATATTGCTGAACACAGCTATTAATCCGGTGATCTAAAATCAAGGAAAGATAACATTTGATATAATGAAACTTTGATCACTCTGATGTTTAATTCATACCTGAACCTCTATCTATTACTGTGTAATAAACATCCCCCAAACATTGTGCTTATAACAATAATCATTACCTCATTTGATTCTATGAGTTGACTCAGCTCAACTGGGCAGTTCCTACTTGGGGATCTGTCATGCAGTTGAAGGCATATGTCAACTGGTGCTGCAGTCATTTTAAGGATTGACTTGGTTGAAAGTCCAACATATCTCCTTTACATGAATGACTCCAGCCAGTTGATGCCTGCTGTTGGCTAGGACTTCATCTGAGGCTGACTATTGGAACACTGATATACCATCTTTCCATGTGACCAGAGCCACTTCTAGCATGGCTGCTGTGCTCTGACAGGTAGTATCCTAGGCATGAGCATTCCAAGACAGAGCGAACTGCCAGTCTCTGAAGTCTCGAACTTGAGAACAAGAACAGCGTATTTTCTGCTGATCTTGATTGTTTAGAGCAGTCACAGAGACTTCCCAGATTCAAGACAAGGTAGAGGGGCACAGACGATTCCTCTCAATGGGCAGATTATCAAGGAATCTCTGGCCATCTTTAATATGCTGCATATTAAATATTACCACATCTGAAGAACAACATTTGAATTAAATGGCCAAAATGGTTTGTGCATATCATTGAGATATTAAATAAAAACTCCATGGTTAACAATTTGCAAAGTGGTAATCAACTAAACACAGTATATTTATATCTTGCTAGTAGGGAAAGAACATTTACAAAATTAGTATAATTTAATTTCTACTCCATCATTTTGACTCCTGGAGCTAATTTTCAGAGGGCTGACATACTTTCACATAAGACATTCTCTTATTGTCCCAGAATGAGCAAAAACATTATGAGTATGTGTAGAGGAGGTGAGGATCCATCTAAGATATGAGAGTATATGTTCTCTGAATACCATTCTATTTTTATGACACTGAGGGCAGAAGTAAATAGATGTTTCAGATTAACCTTGATTTATAATAGGGTCATAAGGTCTGCCATGACAGAGTCCCAGCAGTTTATAAATTGAATTTTTTGTATTAAGATTGCCCCATAACTCTCCACTCATAAAATGACCCAAACCACACAGAATCCCACTCTCCAATATGTCTCCTATGAACTCAGGTGACTTCTAGTCTTTTTCTTAGTCTCTTGAATTCTAAATAAAATTTCCTTGACACATCCCCTAATTTCAATGGGCTAGAGAGGTCAAAACACCACTTAACGTCAGCTCAAACTTTCAGATGAACATTCTCATGGTCAATTATGCTATAAACATTGTTTCTACTTCCACCCTATTTTCACATAGGTGCCACCATATGATCAAAGTAGCTCAAATTGTCTCTATTACGAGAACAAGGAAAAACATATTGTATATATCTGATATGGTCAGGAATATTAAAATATGCTGAGATTCAACATACATGAAATATCAATATATTAGAGCATTTGAGCAAAGTCAAGGAATATCCACAACCAAAATGATGGACAGAGAGGTACAAAGCCCTTTTTGTGCTATTTAGTTATGGGTACACACTTTGGAGGATGAGTGTAGGATGACATACCCTGAATTTTCCATAAACCTCACTGTTTGCAGGAAACAACATTGGCCATCTTTGTCTTAGTTTCGAAAACACTTAAAAGTACAGGTTGATCACATGGACTTTTTTTTTTACAAATTTAAATATATTAAAGTCTTTTGAAAGCTTGGCTTAAAATTCTTGAAATGTGAACAATAGCAAAAGACCAAAAAGCAGGCCTACAAAATATCCAAAACAAATAACAATAACAGAATCATTAAAAAAGCAATAGAAATAGCAAACCTAATTTAAGCACAGTGGCATATAAGTATATCTAAACTTGATAAGTATTTAAAGGAACTAACCAGATTATTGGAAACCTAACCAATCTTTTGGAAGGTGAAAATCAAAGAAAATTGTCATCTCAAGTCTTCTATTTCTTTTATTGTCATATCAATTTAATATTGCTTTTGGGATGAACTATTGCTATATTCTGCCTTATTTTTTTCTTTCCAACAAGATAATACTGTCTATCTGCCTAGTAATGACAAATTGATTTCATTTCATGTGACAACTCTAATCAATTGATAGTTACTGCCCGGGGCATTGTTTGTGTGAACAGTTTTGAGGCTATGTCTGGAATTAACAGGACATAAAGTTCTTTGTATCTGCCAAGGGCATGGTTCAGGAAGTAAAGTCACCACTCAAATGAAAGGTATTGGTCACCACTGCATTGCCTGCTAAGAACCATGGACAGGGATGTCTTTCCAGAGTTTTAAAAGCAGTCACTACTGTACTCCTATCTCCAATAAAAGAAAGCATTCAACAAATGAACAAATAAAAAAATGGATACAATATACTGGATTTTGGTTTTCATAAAATAGGTATGTAATGGACGTATATTAGTATGCATACAGATAGATAAGGAAAAAATTTTAGTAGGCTACATCAACAAACATGTCTTTCATAAACATCAGTGAACATTAAGAATGTCATAAAAAGATTAACAAAATAGATACTCTGGCTTGATTGTTAAATTTTCCATCTCTTTATTGAAATAACTATTTGGATAAGTATGAAATTATCTCAATTGGACCTCTTCTCCTTAGAAAACCATGGGGTTAGAATTTCCTGAATAAGATTCTGAAATATAAAATGACATGGGACAAAATTGTCCATTTCTGAGTGCATTTCTATCCCCGGAACCCAAATCCTCACTCTCTACTAGGCTGAGACTCAAGGGCATGAAACTGTTGTATACAATTTCCCTTCCTGTTCATACCCATAAATATTTCTCCATAAATATTTTATTTGGAGGTCATCACCTGATATTACTATATAATTATAAAATCCTACATTTAAGAATAATTATATTTGGAACTTTTTGGTAATCTTCTCAGAAATTATACAAAATACATTACTCTAAATTATACAAAACTGTATCAATACAAGGTATTTTTTAAATAAATAGTTGAATGTTTAGAGTATTCTACACCTACATCAAGCAGCATGTTGTTTTTAACAAGGATAATAATATTATAAATAATAATAAATTTTTAACTCAGTAGTATAGCATAGTAGTTAAAAATAGACAAGTTACATATACTTGGGTTTCTGTGCTGGCTTCATCTCTTTCTGTGTGATTTTGGGTAGGTAATTTAAATTTTCTATGCCTAGCAGGGTTCTCCAGAGAAACAGAACCCACAGAATCAATAGAAAAAATATGTATATATATAAAAAACATATAAAATATGTGTGTATATATGTAATATTTATTATATATAAATGTATATAATATCTAAATAATATATGTATATATTTTAATATATTATATATACAGAAAGAGAGAATGAGAGAGAGAATTATTATTATAAAGTATTGGCTCACTGCAAGCTAGAGACCTAGAAAGACCAGTAGTGTAATTCAAATGCCTAAGGGCAACAGAGCCAATCTTGTAGATTACAGTCCGGTCTGAAGGCTTGAGAATGAGTAGCACTAAGGGCAAGGGGAGATCAATGTGCCAGCTTAAGCCTTCAGGCAGAGACACAATAAACCCATATGCTTCTCTTTTGCCTTTATGTTCTATTCAGACCTTCAACAGATTGAATGCTACCCGTCCACGTTGAAGGGCGTAGGTGGAAGGAAATCAGTTTTACTCAATTCGCCAATTCAAATGCTAGATTCTTCCAGAAAAATCTTCACAGATATACTCAGAAATAATGTTTAACCAGATATCTGGGAATCCCATGGCCCAGTCAAATTGACTCATAAAATAACCATCAAACCTACTTTTCCTTATCTGTAAATAGATGTAAAAGTTGTAACTACATTAAGAGAAAATATTATAACCGGTATTTGTTTTGTTTTACTTTAATTATGTACCTTAAATAAGACAAGTTATTACAGCATTTCATTGTTACTGCTCCAAGTATGAGATCAAAAGTTTTTTTTTTTTTTTTTTTTGAGATAGAGTCTTGCTCTATCTCCCAGGCTGGAGTGCAGTGGTGCAATCTTGGCTCACTGCAACCTCTGCAACCTCTGCCTCCTGGATTCAAGTGATTCTCCTGCTTCAACCTTCCAAGTAGCTGGGATTACAGGCGCCTGCCACCACGTCTGGCTAACTTTTATATTTTTAGTAGAGATAGGGTTTTAACATATTGACCACGCTGGTCTCCAACTCCTGACCTTAAGTGGTCTGCCTGCCTCAGCCTTCCAAAATGCTGGGATAACAGGCATAAGTCATTGTGCCTGGCTCAAAAAATGGTTTTCTTGAGATAAATTAGCTTCAAATAAATAGAAAAATTGTATAGTTTCCACCCCTGAATCCCTCCACAGTGCATTTGGAGGTCCAAGGGATAGCCTCACAAGGACAAGATATTTCTCCCTGATGCTTTTCTCCTTGGAAATAGGAAAATTCAGTTTCTAGCCCTGAGGTGACATACTCTCAACGCTTAGAAATGTATTTTTGCCCATATCTTACTAGACCCATTTGACGTTCTTATCCACCTTCATTTTTGGAAAGTCTTGAAGCCTTCCCTTGTTTTCTTTCTTTCATATCTGTAACAATTCCTTCTTAATATATCACCTGATATCTCAAATGCTTGTCTTCACCAAAATTCCAGTGTGGTCTGTCTTTACCTGTACAAGATAGAGCTCCACACATGTGAACCTAGTCAACTACCCACATCTCATTGTATCTCTATGGAACCTCAAAGTCTTTTTAATTGACTGTAATTGTACTTTAAATTAAATACGCCTCTTATAGTCTCCTTCCTGTTAAAACCACCAATCATACTGCTGTGCAAATCATACCTGAGGTCCTGAATTTCTCCCTCTTCTCTCCAATTCCCATAATTCTGTTTATCAATTCTGCCCTAGGCTTTCTATTCCCTTCATTGTTGGCTTTTTCTCAGTTATATTTGACTTTCTAAAGAGACTTCTAACTAACCTAACTTTTAGTTTCATTCTTTTAAAGTCTGTTTGTGGCAAATTTGTCAAAGCGATCTCTCTAAAAGGTAGGACAATTCACGTCTCTGCTTTCCTGAAAGTCTTCCCAAAACATCCTTAGTTTTCAGGATAAAATTTATGCCTTTTAACATGACATCATGAAACATCATGATGGCTTCTAGGGTGGGAAGCAGAATAGTATTTGTTAAAAGGTGAAACACTAGAGTCAGACTGCTTGAATTTGACTCCTGACCCAAAGGAAAACTCTAAGGATTTGGGATAAAATACTTGATCACTCCATGCTTCAATGTTTTCGTCTTTAAAATGGGAATATTAAATGCACAGATATCTTTCATAGTCTGTTTTCTTCTTGCTTCTTCTTGCATTACATGGCTGCACAAGTACCTTTGCATTTATCTCTGAAAAATTACTTGCTGCTCCCAGAATAGACTGTCTCCTCCTTATGCCCTTTTACTTGTCCTCTTCTGAATTTTCTCCAATCTTTAAACGGCCTATCAGTTTGCTTACAAATTTCTAAGACTCTACCTCTCTGTCCTCTTATACCGTGTTTTGCCACTTGCCTTATTATCATTATCATTGCCATTCTGCAGTAGTAATAGTACTTTCAGATTATAGTACTGTACTAATAATAGCTGTAGTGGTAATCTGATATGGTTGGGATCTCTGTCTGCACCAAATTTCATGTTGACTTTTAATCCCCATTGTTGGAGGAGGGCCTTGGTGGGAAGTGATTGTATCGGGGGCAGTTTCTCACAGTTTAACACCATCCTTCTTAGTGCTGTCATCAGAATAATGAGCTCTTATGAGATCTGGTTGTTTAAAAGTGTGTAGCACCTCTCCCCTCTTGCTCTTGCTGCTGCTCCAGCCATGTAAGACTTGCCTCCTTCACCTTCCCCTTCCACCATAATTGTAAGTTTCCTGAGGCCTCCCCAGAAGAGAAGCAGTTGCCACCATGCTTCCTTTAGAGCCTGCAGAACCATGAGCCAATTAAACCTCTTTTCTTTATAAATTACCCACTCTCAGATATTTCTTTATAGCAGGGCAAAAACTGACTAATACCTAATTGCACACTGTGCATTTAATATTCCCATTTTAAACATGAAAAAATTGAAGCATGGAGTGATCAAGTAATTTATCCCAAATTCTTATAGTTTCGCTTTGGGTCAGGAGTCAAACTCAAGCATTCTGACTCTAGTGTTTCACCTTTTAACAAATACTATTCTGCTTCCCACCCTAGAAGCCTAGTTACTGAGTTTAAAGGGTGTATTCACTTGTTTGTCTCCTCTGATAGGATCCAAATTCCTTGAAGTGAAGGTCACGGTCTTTGTCTTCAAATTCTCAATGTGTAGCCTTGATCCCTGCATTCTGACTGGCCAAGACACAGTTGAAATATGATAAAAAGAATTTGCCAAGTACAGAAAGCCATAGCAAAGTTTGGTACTAGCCTTAGGAAATACTGAAGTTTGAAGCTCCACTGGTACAATCGATTAGCATTCTGTACTAATACAGAAATATTAGGGAGTAGGGAAGGAAATAAAGAAGTGTAGTTTAAAATGATGTGAGGAATAAAATCACTCAGCAGTTATGGAGTAAGCACTATATTCATGCACTGTGTTGGTCAATCTAAGCAGCAAAACGGAATGTAAGCTATCTCATTGGGTTACCTGTTTCACAGAGACCGCTTATCCATTCTGAACATCTGTTTATGTAGCCTTCATTGCATTGCGTATTTTAGGTAAATATCATATATATAATTTATTTATATATAATTATTTATGTAATTTACTTTTAAAATAAAATTTCATATTTCATACATATGTCATTAAGCTCTCAAACATTCAGTGAACTGAGTGTGATTATTCTTATTTACAATTGCAGAAACTAGAGAAACTGTGACTTGTCCGAGTTTGCATTTTTGCTACACCAGAACTTACACGAATATGTAATAAAGAGGAGAAAGAAAGAGGAAGGAGAGAGAGAGAGAGAGAGAGAGAGAGAGAGAGAGAGAGAGATATTATTATCACATGTGTCTTTATGTATGCACTTGTGTGTTTGCATGTATCCATCAGGTCCCAATAAGTTCTTCCAAGATTGGGGGGTCTGGGGGAGGTAGTTGTTGATAGAAGTTTGGAGAGACAGAAGAGAATGAGGTCAGGGCATTTATTCTCTGCCTCTCTCCCATAAAGTTTGCCTCAGCTTGGCTTTCTCCCTCAACCTCAGTTCAAGGATTCTCTCCAGGCTGCTAACTGTATTCCAGTCCATCCTCTTCACAGAGCTAGGGATGAAAGGCTTAGGTCACACTGAACATTGGCCAGGTCTGTGGTTTCCCCATACCCACCTTTTAAAACTAGTATATTTTAAAGTAAAATTTCACATTTTGAGGGTTCTGTTTGCTTACTGTGGGAAGCAGACTGATGAATCGGGAGTGTGTGTACATATCACAGTGTACTAGCCTTGCAGTCTTCCTACTGTCTAGTTATCTACATTCCATGGCACCACGCTAATGTCTCTATAGCATCATACACCATAATTTTACTACAATTGCCTGAACTACAGTAGAAACCACAAACTAATTAAATGACAAATTATTACAGACTTTCTATGAAAGCTCCATAAGGTAATTTGTAATCTTTTTATTGAATAAGCTAACTGCTCATGTGTAAACAGAATCGGGTGCCTCAACATTAAGCAGATTTCTAGAGGAAAATTTCCTATACTATTAGCAAGTATGTTTCCCATGGCTTTGGAAAGACCACAACTATTAGTCTAATAGGAAGCTAAGAGAGCAACAAGTGTTCCATTTTAAATTCCCAGGTCAGCAGTGATAATAGCATAGCATTATTTACATCCACATTTCCAATAGATTCTGCTTAGAACTGTCAAGGTCAAAGCTGAGAAAAGCCCTCCTGTCTCACCACTTTGTAATCCTTATCCTCACAGGCACATAAATGGAAATTATTTCCTGTTATGGGCCAATAATGTTGCTATGATTATAAAGGTAAAGGAGATTTCTCAAAATAATTGGAAGCGTGATTCTCCATTATGATTAGTCATTGCATGGACAAGTTGACATGAAAATATAAACTTTAAATTTTTTTGCTTCCCTCACTATTTCTTCTGCTACTATATAGAGTTTCATGTTGTACATAACAAAAAAGTATATCTCCAAAATGATTAAGCATAACATAGTTGGGAAATATATATATTATATAGTATATTATATTAAAGATATGCTATATTACATTATGTGGATATCTTCAGGTACTGACTGTAAGATGCTGTTCTCTCTAAAACTTTGGATAGGGTGGTTGAGATGGGTGAGAATAGGAAAATCATCTTGAATTTTGAATAGAGTGGTTGGAATATTGAAAACAGGAAAATCATCTTCAATCTGCTCATAAACCTCTATGATGACAAAGACAATTTCTTCAGTATGATGATGTGTTTTAACACTTAAACAATCCTATCACGCAAAATTTATAATATGCTATACTATTCAAAAAACTTGATGAGAATATAATTCTTGGCCTATAATAATGTAATAAATATATGCATTATTATAGAATTTTACTGTGTTGCATGTATTAAAGTGATTGCAAATCATCTCTTACATTATTTTTTCTTTTGCCAAAGCTAGATTTAATGATGTTTCCTTTTTCCAAAACACCTTCATTTATTAGACAACCAAATTCCTTTTGGGAATCTCTTATTTTCCCAGGATAATTTTAATTTTTTTTTCATCTTTAAACCAATTCATGCCTAGCGTTCCATTATTGGACCACTGGGCATGTGGGATTTATTTACATCCTGCTGCTCAAGGTCATCGCCAAGGTCTCATTGCAAAAACTCAAACAAATTGCAACTTCAGGCATAAATGGGTTAACTTGATTTGTTATAATTTTTTTCCCGCCCACCACTGATATTCTCTTAAGCATTGCAATTCTATAAGTTAAATTATACAGATACTCTCATTTGAACTCAAAATAGTGCTCCCCTGTCATATTTTCACCTGAAAATCTAAGAATATATTGCATAAAGTTCAAATAGCCTTTAATCATAGGTAATAATCTTATCTAAGAATTGAGAAAATTAACAAGAACACAATAAAAACACAGAAGACTTAAAAGTAATTTACTAAATTAAAATTTTCCCATTTTCTTAGTAATTTTTTTTCTAAACAACCTAGCTTTTCTCCAGTCTGATGCTTGCATGTATTAAAGTTGTAAAGAGACTCTGGTTTATATAAATATTTCTTCCTTCCCCCTAAATATTTCAAGCTCTATACTTTGGAAAGTGTATCATAGAACTGCACTTACTTACCATCTCCCCCTCCATATTCATGAGTAGTTGAGCCCAAGTCACTGGTTTTGAACAAAGAGTTGTAAGTGAAAATGGTGTGTGTTTCTTTTCAGTTCAGTATTTGGTAGCCTTTGCAAGACACTCCAGAGATTTTTTCATTTGGTACTGTGACTAATGGGATTCAAGCTAGCCTCTGCTTAATCAGCCTTGATCTTTGAACAATTAGTGAGTAGATCCTTCTGCTCACTTACAATGGATGTGTAACATAAAGGGAGAAATATGCATCCACAGTTTTAAGTTATTCAAATTTTGTATATTAACAGAATATACTTATAATCTTAACTGATTATAAATTATAATCAGAATAACTTATAATCTTAACTGACACAGAGGAGTAACACAGTAAAAGATAAGTAAAAAGTACCCTAAAAGATATAGATCCTGATAAGTCAGAAAACATGAAAAGTCACTCAGTGGAGTGCTAAAAGCAGGATTTAGGAAAGATACTACGACTCCATTTAAAAATAGTAAAGTTACAGCTACATAATTTTTATAAAAAATTAGAGGAAAGTATATGTGATAGCTAAGACTTACCCATTTTCCAGAGGGATTTTGACAGAGGTTGTTAAAAAATAGTCCATGTTGGCTGTGAGTCTTCTTCAAGGCATAGCCAAGCCATTCTTAACCTGTATATGAAAAGAAACTTCCTTAAAGAAAACCAGATGTTTAATCTGATTAAGTCTAATAATATATTTTATAATATATTTTATTAATTTCTGACATTGATTTCTTGTCTTACCACTTTGTGACATCTATGTCTATGGACTTTAATAGTTATATGCTAATGGTCCCTTCTAGCTTTTCTTTCTTCATCTTTTATAATTAATAAGGTGTTTTTTTAGTAATAAGTGAATTATGTTTATGGACACTTGGTTTATAAGAGTCTCATCAATTTTATGTAATTATGCTCGGTCAACCAAGTTTTCGGGGGTAAACATTCTCAAATTTTGTACTAGGAAAGTGTGAGTCAGTGTAGACCATAAAATATTTAGCATTTGGTCATTATTTTATGTTTTAAGTGTTTGCTAAAAACAAGTTAGTCAGCAGAAAGACTTAATAGTCTCACATAATGGAAGCAACACAGCAAGTATCAAAATAGAAACCTTTGTTAATAAAGCATATTTCAAATTTGTTTTATAGTTACCAATATAGTCATAATAAGGTAATACACTGGTTTACATAATTTCCATAAAAATGAGGATGGGATCTACAGTTTAAAATCAACCCTATATTAATCACGTACTAATATGCATTTATAAGAGACCATTAGATAAGTACCACTTAGGGCCCAGAGGGGAGATGGACTGTCCTCTACTGCTCTGTCATTTTATATTTGCTGGAAAGAAAATTGTATCTTGAGTAGTCTAATGTGCATATGGCTGCTGTAACAAGGAGAAGCCCCTTCAGGGCTACCAAACAACCTGCTTCCAGATCATCTCTAGTTAGTATTAAATAGCCCCTATTCTACAGGAACTCTAGATGAAACACCAGCTCATATACTTAGAATAAATCTGCTGTATTTTTTCTTCTCTTATACTTATGATTTGTAACTTTGTTAGTGTGACAAGGTAGGTATAAGCACACTACTTAAAAGTATGATAATTTTTTCTTTTATTTCTTTCAAATTCTATTATGGCAATAGTATTATAATAATATTCAAGGTTTGAAAATACACAAATACACACACACATATATATAGTATATATATGTGCAAATATGTAATCTCACAACTTTAATAAACTGATTCTATCATTTTCAGGTAGATACAAAAATTACAATGAGAACATTACTAAGAATACAGGAATAGACTTTTACAAATAAATCACAAAGGATCAACTTTGAGAATGTTGGAATGAAGACCTCAGGCATGGCTTTCCCACAAAAACAATAAAAATACTAGGATAAAAACCTAAATTTAATAATTTCAGAACTCAATAAATTGGCCAAAGCCAAGGAACAAACTGGACATTGCCTATGGAAGAGAAACTATGGAACCTTAATAAGCCAACAGGCTGTGATGCTTTAACTTCCTCTTTCTCTAGCATGGTAGCATGGAAAACATAAAAAGCTGCCTTTTAGCCAGTTGTGTTTTAGCAAGAGGAAAGACTGAACCATTTTGGAACTGTGTTAAAAGCACCATCTCCAGAAGCACTTTTAATATTTTGCCTAAACTTGCAGCTCTCTGAAAATTCCCTATTCTAGAGTGATGGTTATTTGATTTGAGTCAAATTTCTGTAAAAAGGTGTGGGGAATTCCCTATCCACAGGACATGCCAATATCATAAAAGTTTGCTGGCAACATCACAACCGTCAAAGGCTATGAGTTCTGGTAGATCAAACAAGAGCTTTGCCAGGAATTTAAAAGGGAATAACAGAGAGCTATATAACCATAGGGAACTTTGAAAAACTCCCACATATTCCTAGGGATCTATGTGCCTGTTTAGGAAAGACCTGGGAAACTAGAAATTCCCACAAATATCTGGTTGATATTGAGGTCTCATGCAAGCAGAAAGTGAAAGTTAAAACTACTGTAAACTACCTGAAGCTTGAAGGCATTCCCTCTCACATAGATCCCTTTGACAGGAGAGAGACACAAAAGCAAAGCCTTTTAGGAAATCTTCTGAACAATCACTCACAGACCCTTAAATTATAGTAACCTTGGGCTGATCACTAGGAAGCTAGACTTAAAAGAAAAATAATACCTAAAAATAATCTAATAGAGTTCAGTGGCTGCATATTACATTAAATACTGAATCTACAGAATTAATTGAGGAAAACTGAAATTAATTGAGGAACAACAACAACATAAAATTCTTTAACAACAACAAACTTTGGGGGATAAGAAAGGATCAGATACCAAAGTAGTTACAATGTATTATCTAAAATGTCATTTTTCGGTATGAAAATATAAGAAATGCAAAGAAATAGGAAAGCATGCCACATACAAAAGAAATAACAGCTAATGGAAAACGTCCATGAGGACAATAATAGCACAAGGAAGGAGGCGAAAACAAGGTCCTTTTGGGTCAAAGTTTTGCATACTATTGAAATTAAGTTAGTACTGATATACTGTATTGTTTTAAATCAAATATTAATTATAAGCCACAAATCAGCCACTGAGGAAGTTGCTCAAAGAAAAAAGAAGGTTAAAAAACACATGGAAATTTCAATGATACATGAAAATAAACTAACACAAAAGATGGCAATAATTGAGAAATAGAGGGAAAAAGCTACATAAGTCATACAAAACACCAATAGCAAAATGGTAGATGTAAATAACATCATTTCTACAATTACATTAAATCTAAATGAATTAAGTACTCTAACCAAAAGGCAAATATTGGCAGAATGGGGAAACAAGTAACATGATCTAACTATGCAAGAGATGGTCTTTAGATTAAAAGGCAGATAGTTTAAAGAGAAAGAATGGGAAAACATATGCTAAGCAGTAACCAAAAGAGAGCTGGAGTGGATATACTAATTCAGACAAAATTGACTTTAAAACAAAAAGTGTTACTACAGATAAAGAAAGACATAACGATAAAAAGATTACGGCTCAAAATGCGTTTAAGCATAACACATAGCATTAAAGGGAGAAAGAGACAATTTATAAATAATAGTTGGGGAATTCAATGCCATACTTTCCGTAATGAATAAAATAACTAACAGAAGATAGAAGACTTGAAAAACACTATAACTAGACCTAAGAGGCGTCTATAGAATACTCTGCCCAATAACAGTAGAATACACATTCTTCTCAAATGTACATGAACCATTGTCTAGCACATTGGCTCTATGTTATGACATGAAACAAACCTCAATTAATTTAATGGTTTGAAATAATAAAAGTTACGTTTTCTGACCACAGGTATTTCAGCATAAATTAACAACAGGGGAACATTTTAAATTTTATAAATATATGTAAATTAAACCAGATGCCACCAAATAAGCAATTGATCAAAAAAGAAATCACAAGGAAAACTAGAAAATACTTTGAGAATAAAAAAACAATAAAAAATAACATATGAACATGCTGGTAGAAGATGCAGGTAGAAGAGTGTTTAGAGGGAAATTTGTAGCTGTTTCCACTTATATTAAAAAAAAGTCCCCTATCAATAACCCAACCTTCTAATTTAAGAAACTAGAAAAGTAAGTACAAGATAACTCTCCCAAAACACACAGAAGGAAGAAAATAATAAAAAATAGAGTGGAAATGAATAAAATAAAGAATAAAAAGATAATAGAGAAAAATCAATAAAGCTATAAGTTGATTATTTTAAAGGATCAACAAAGTTGACAAATCTTTATCTAGACTAATCAAGACTAAAAGAGAAAAGATGCAAATATTAAAATCCAAAATGAAAAAGGGACATAATGAACAATCTTACAGAAATGTTTTACAAATTATAAGGAGCACTATAATTTGTTTTACAAATTATAAGAAGCACTACAACTATATGACAAAAATTAAGTCTAATTAACTTAGAAGAAATAATTCCCAGAAAGAAATACTATGAAACTAATTCAAAGTTAAATAGACCATCTAAAACAGACCTATAACAAGCAAAAAGACTGAATTAATAATTGAAATACTTCCTACAAAGAAAAATTCAGAACCAGATGTCTTTACTAATGAATTATACTAAAAATTTAAATTACGAATATTATTTGTCACAAACTTTTCTAATGTCTCAACTCATTGTATAAGACTAGTATTCCCCAATATTCAAACCAAAAACATTAGAAGAAAAGAAAAGCTACACAATAAAGAAGTTCAGCAATTTTGCAGGATACTAGATAAATGTACAAAATTCACGTATTCACTAGCAATCAGCAATTCAAAAATAAAATCAGATCACAGTTACATGTCAATAGCATTAAAAAAAATCCAGGAATAAATTAGGTCAAAGATATGCAAGGCTTATACACTGAAAACTACAAAACATTGTTGAAAAAAATTGAAGATTAAATAGAAAGACATTACATGTGCATGAATTGAGAAATTTAATATTAAGCTACTAATACTCCCCGGCTTATCTACAGATTCAATACAAACTATTTCAAAGTTCCAGCCAAATTTGTTTTTGTGTTGGGGGTTGGGAGGGTGGAAATAGACAAGTTTATCCTAAAATTCATATAGAAATTTGAGGAACCCAGAATAGCTAAAACATATTACAAAAGAAAAAAGTTATAGAACTCAGACTTTTTAATTTCAAAGCTTACTAGAAAACTACCATAATCAAGGCAGCGTGGTACTGACATAAAGACATCTAGATCAATGGGATGAAATTGAAAGTCCGGAAATAAACCCTAGCATGTATGGTCAACATTATCCACAAAAGTACCAAGACAATTCAATGGGGAAATTATAGTCTTTTCAATAGTGCACAGGCAGCTATTTATATGCAAAGAATAAATTTGGACACTTATTTTACATAGTGTAAAGAGTTCATTCAAAATATATTGTCTATCTAAATTTATCACAAAACTATAATATTTGTAGAAGAAAACATATGAGTAAATCATCATGACCTTGGTATAGGCAATGGTTTCTGAAATATGACACCAGAAGCACAAGTGACAAGAGAAAAAATAAACAAATTGGGCCTCATTAAAATTTAAAATTTTTTCTGTATTAAGAACACCAGGAAGGAAGTGAAAATAGAGCCCATAGAATGAAAGAAAATATTTGCAAATCATACAGTTAGCAAGAGATGTGAATTCAGAATATATAAAGTACTCTTATAAATCAACTTTTAAAAAATTTTAAAAAAGGCAAAGGATTTGAATAGATAGTTCGTCAAAGAAGATATTCAAATGGGCTATAAGTACAAGAAGAGTTGCTGAAAATCATTAGTCATTGAGGAAATGCAACTTGAAAGCACAATGTAATACTAATCCACATTCACTAAGATGGCTGTAATAAAAAGACAGTAACAAGTGTTGGAGAAAATGTGGAGAAATCAGAACTATCATGCACCAATGGTGGAAACGTAAAAGCATGTGGTGCTTTGGAAAGCAGTTTGACAGTTCTTTAATATGTTAAACACAGAGTTATCACATAAACCAGAAATTCCACTCCTAAGTCAGTGACCAAAAGAAATAGACATTTGTCCACACAACACTTGTATGTGATAGTTCATAGCAACATTATTTACAGTAGCTAATAGAAAAAAAGTCCATCAACTGATGAATAACTAAAAAATACATGGTATAACCATAGTTGGAATATTATTTGGCAGTAAAAAAGGATAAAGTACTGAATCATGCTGCAACATGGATGAATCTTGAAGAAATATCTTAAGTGAGAGAAACTAGTAGCAAAATACTACATATTTAATTATCTAATTTATATGAAATACCTAGAACAGGAAAATCTATAGAGACAAAATGTAGGATAGCAGTTGTCTAGGTTGGAGAGTGGTATTGGGAGGAAGTGGTAATGACTGCTAATGAACACAATCCTTCTTTTTCTTTTTTCTGAATCATGAAGATATCCAAAACTTAGATTGTGGTGATACTTGCACCACGGAACTGTACCCTATAAATGGCTGCATTTTATGGTATATAAATTATATTTTAATAAACATTTAAAAATTCATGGACAAGTACTTAATCTCCCATATCACGATTGAAAACAATACGTTTACACTCAAAGAGATATAATAATAATAACAAAATATTGGTTGCCCTTTAGTAACTTTTACAGGAGCCAAGTGAGAATCAGACATTGATTAACTGATTAATTTGGGTGCATGAAACTGATCATTAAGACAATATTAAGGAATAGATAATATTAATAAACATATTACACAAGAGAAAATGGCATGTCATAAAATTAGGTCAGGAGCTAACAGCTAATCACCTGATAAATGGTAGAACTAGAATATAAAATCAATATGTAAAGTCTGTGCACTTTCTTTGATCTATCTGGCCTTATGAAATATCTAGAGCAACATTTAACATAATGTTTTTGCCATGTATTCCTGCCAGTAATGTTTCTAGATTTTACATTTTACAAGGGTTCCATGGTTAAAAACCGAAAAAAACCGATTCACAAAACGTATATTCTTTTTGAGACTCTGTAGTAAGAACACTAATTCAATTATTTCTATACAAATGAGCTAACAAGCCCATATTAAAACAAGTGACTTTCCTAATGTTTCCTAATCTGTGGCCACACCAAAACTGCCTTTCAAATCAGTGGTTTTATTCTACTATATCAGCCATATATCAAGGACAAGGGCTTGGCTTCTCTGCTTAATGATTTTGGACAATTAACAACATTATTATCACTCTCTTCAAAATGAGTTACCTTGCCTCTCACTACATGCTAACAGTAGCACAGCACCCTCTTCACCCTACTCAAACAAGAATGATATATTTTTCTTGATTATCTTGTCCAGGCATGCAAAACTGATGGCATTTATGGCATTCTAGTTTCATCAGGTAATAAGGATCTTCTACAACAAAGACTGGCAGAGCCCTGGTCTCAGGATCCTCTCTTGCCTGCACTGAATACATACATCGAATGCATATTTAATATGCATTTGTGTGCCCAGTGGGTTGTACTAGGTATCACAAGTAACGCTTATCAAGCCAAACGAATGACTTATGAATAAAATGTCCCAAACCCTAGCTGTATATTCAACTAAACACCCACCATTCCTCATTCCAATACTATCTACTTACCACTGCATACTAAATTTCAAAGCCCTGTTTTGATTAGCTTAATCACCTACTCAAGAATCATGAATGGTTTTTCTACTGTCTGCAAAATAAAATCCAATTTATTTAGCATGTCATTTATTATTTTCCCAACACATGGCCCACTAACCACACCTAATTTCCAGAAAAAAATATGCAACTTGCTCTTCTTCCAAATGAGCCCCATATTTCATAATTGCTGGGTCTTTGTTCATGTTTTTTTCTGATGCTCAAAATTCTTTCTTTTCCCAACTGTTTGACAAAATTTTATTCATTTTTGTCTCAAAGGCAACCTCCATAATAAATTCTTTCTTAATTCTCAAATCAGAAATAAGTTGTACTTTTTGTGAATTCTTTGGAAAATTATTTATAAAACTCATCTGACACACATATGATAGAATACAAGAGAAATGAACTTACCCTTAACTCCCCACTATTCTGTGACTGAAGAAATTGATACTTAGAAAGGCAGCCCCAGGTCAAACTCCTAATAAGGGCCTGCAATTTTATTCAAATTAATTTAGCTAAATCCAAGTCTGAGCTCTTATGATAATCACAGTAGGTAACTTTCTTTTCCCAGTCCAGCTATATTTAAGGACTGTTCTCTTTACATTTAAAAACCCTTCTCTTCTTCTTGAATCTCTTTATTCTCCTGTCTCTGAGACCTGGTTTTTCTCCCATATCATTGTATACTCCTTCTAAGTTTCTATTTCAAGATATTTTCCTCTTCTCAATCCCTAATTGTTGGAATGTCCCAACCTTGGACTCTTTATCTTCTTTATCGACACTCATTGTCATGGTTTTAAATACTATCTATGTGCTTGTGACTTCAAGATTTACATATCCAACTCCAATCTCTTTCTGAGCTACAGACAAAAATATCCAACCACCTGCTCAGAACCTCCATTTGGATGTCTAATTTAAAGTTAAAATATTCAGAGGAGTTTCTCTGTTTCTCTCCCCTACCAAAATACATTCCTATACCTCCTTTTTTCCTATCTCACCAAAGAGCACACCATCCACCCAGTAGTTCAAAGTAAAAGCCAGCCACAATCCTTGATTGTTCTTTATCCTTGTCATTAAGAATCCACAGCAAGTTCTTTTGGTGGCCACCAAAATGTCTGATAATTTCTCATCATCTGCATTCTTACCATGTTCATTGAAGTCACCGAAATATCTTGCCTGGAACTTGCCAAGTTTTCATAACTAGGTCTTCTTCTTCCAGTTCTGCCCTAATACTGGATAGCTTCTGTTTTCCTCTACAGATCTGTTCACCAACCTCTTTGCCCTGTGTCTCCTGAGGCTGACCTGAATGGATGCACCATTAGGCTCCCTTGCATTCTAAATTGCACTTGGTTTGCTCAATGACCAGGCATGGGGGAGGGCATCAGTGAGAGTTGTGGGCCAGGAAGGGTGTGAAGGGAGAGATTAATCCCCATGATCATCCCGTGCAGACTGACCTCTGGTTGACCAGATCCTGAATGCAGGTTCTCAATTTCAACCAGACATCCCTCTTCACAAAAGCCTTTCTCTTCTCATTTCACTAGCATCTGCATTCCCCTGTCCTTTTGGTTTTAGGAGTGGTAAAAATCTCCCAGTTACTGGCCTTGGTTTAATGAACTATAGTTTGCTGATTGGCTACATCTTTATGAACAGTCCTATTATTAAATTATTCTCAAACTAGCCAATATGAGTGTGTCATTTGTGCCCAGCAGGGACTCCAACTGATACACTATCTGTGGCTTATTCTACATATATCAGCATATGTGATCTTTCAAGAAAAATAAATGAAATCATGAACTGTTTCTTCTCCAAGCTCTCCAGCGACTTTCCTGTTCCTTTAAACTGAGATTCAAGTCCCAAACTATAGCCCTTTAGGCCCTGTGGGAGCTGGCTCTGCTCATAACTCTTGCTTCATCTTCCACCAGTTTCCTTTTCAGTCCTCCTGTTCCTGCTGTCCTGACTTACCATTTGTCTCTCAATAAGACTATACCATGCTGAGCATTTTTTTTTTATCTCTGAGCCATTGCATTTTTCTGTTCTGCCTGAAATATCCCTCATATTGCTTGCTTCCTCTTTCTTTTAGGTATCATTTAGAGGGGCCTCCCTAATTTTGAAAGATTTTCTCTCTTCTGCATTAATATCTAACCTTTTGCCTGACTTTATTCTTCTAGGATTTATCCATATCCAAAACTATATATTTACTTATTTGAATATTGTCTGTTTTATTCACCTGAGTATATTTCACAATGTCAAGCATTTTACCTCTTTTAGCCACTATTACATCTAGAATGAGAAAACAGTGCCTGTCACATACCAGCGCTATGAAAAAAAAAGAAGAATGATTTGAGCACTTGAATAAATGAATGAATGAATGAATGAATGAATGAATGAGGTAGCCAAGTAGGTGCTATTATAAATCACTATTTTACAGATAGAGAATAGAGAGTTACCCAGAAAATGATAGAATATTGAACTGCTTTAATAGAGGCAAGAACAATGTCTTATTATGCTTTTTATTGTCCTTAAACTCTGACACAGTGCCTTGCACATACCAATCTTTCAATTGATTGATGTTCAGTAATGAGGAAAGCTGTTAAGGATGGGCAATGTGGCAGCAATGTGAATATTGGCTTTACTAGGGAAACGAGTTAGGAATTTATTTGAGTGCTTAGATGTATATTTCCATATAGTCTCCAACAACATAAATTGATCATTAAAAAGGTATTTTAATGAAGACATCTGTGACTATTACAGGCAAATGTTAATGATTTACGTGTATCTGTTTATAATTACTTACCTAGTTTGTAGATCATCCAGGCCTTTAGCTGCTGCTTGTCTTTCGGAAGGTCTACTCTTTGGACATTGTGGCTCATTAATAAATTTATCAAACAATTTTGTACAGAAAAAAAGTATCAGAAATTCATACTAGTCATTTTAAAATTTTTATTAGTAGTTCTGCTACAAGCAAATGAAAACATTTTAGAAATAAATCATGATATGCAAATTTTACCCTTGAATTTAGCTTCACAACTATTTCTTCAAATGTATACTGAATATATAATGGTTTATAATGTGATATGTGGGATTTTAAAAATTTAGATATCGACCCAACTCCATATTATTTGGTTAAACATGATAAAAACACACATATAAAGCAAGTAGATACCAAGTTCAAGACAAGATGCTACATAAGCTCATACAGGAGGCAGTGGACCAGATTTGCTTAGGATTTGAAAGTCTGTCCTTATATGATTTTCATGAAATATTTTGATTTTGTTAACCAGTTAGATACAACCATACCATGTCTGACATTTGTAAATATAGTAAGGGAAATTTTTTGTGCTTTTCATGATTGTGATCGGTAATTTTGATTCTGGTAGAATCTCTGGGTACTTTTTTTCTCATGTAAAACCAAGAAATAGCCACAAGTCTTTTTGTCAAAACATTGTAAAATGACTTAAAGCATACAGCTCCATGATAGGAACATACTTCCAAATCACAAAACATGAGATTAAGAAAATATCATTAGAAAATTTAAGGATGAATTTTAGAAACTGCTCTTGAGGCAAAGGAACATTCTGTGATGCCCAAATGTAAGTCTAATAATCAATGTCAGAGAAAAACAAAAACCAAAAATCTCCTTGTGTAAGAGTACATATCTTCATATAGTCCCTTAATGTAATTCTACATACTCATGTTTATCTTAATTTGATTGATTCTTTAAAACAGTTTTAAGGATTATTGTCCCTGGCCAGTAAATTGCTATTAATTTTTCTTCCAAAGGGCAGAAAGAGTTTCTCTTTTGTAGAATGTCTAAAATCTGAAGTTAAAATATAGCATTACTGTAAAATACTTAGTGGCCACTAAATCTTAAAACAATTCTATAAGATCAGTCGACTGATGAAAGAACAACTATTCAGACAAGTTTCAATTCAATGCCATGAACCAAATATACACAAATAGAAAATTTAAATTGAACTGGTTGCGGTGGCCCAGGCCTGTAATCCTAGCACTTTAGGAGGCCGAGGCAGGCGGATCACAAGGTCAAGAGATCAAGACTATCCAGGCCAACATGGTGAAACCCTGTCTCTACTAAAAGTACAAAAATTAGCCAGGCGTGGTGGTGCCTGCCTGTAGTCCCAGCTATTCGGGACGCTGAGGCAGGAGAATTGCTTGAACCCGGAGGCGGAGGTTGCAGTGAGCCAAGATCGCACCATTGCACTCCAGCCTGGGTGACAGAGCAAGGCTCCATCTCAAAACAAAAAACAAAAAACAAAAAAAAAAAAAAAAGAAAAGAAAATTTAAATTGATATACATTAGAATCTACAATGAAAAGATTTATACATCAAACACAATAGTGTTAAAATTCACAGAAAATACTATAGGAAATGTAAAAGGGATAGAAACACTTTTAAAAACAAATTTCTATACTAGGAAAATTTAGAAGTTGCAGGAATATTGAGTCAATTTATTACTCACAGCGTGTGCTGATCATAATCCCAAAACACACAATTCTGAACTCTGAAATCCTGAATGATCAAAAATCTCTAAAGATTAAAATCCCTAATTATTGTATTTTTGCTTTTATACAGTGTAGTTGCATCATGTTGCACCATGTTAGGTGGAACTGTTCCTTTGTTACTGTATTCATTTGGAAATTAAGTGTGGTTTAAGGAGATGTGTATGAGTAGAAACTTGGCAAAGGGTAGACTTGTGGACTCCATTTTAGATATTGACTGGATTAAGAACTACCTATAAATGTGGTAATGCATTACCAGGTTTGTGCCTGTGACATTGTTTCAGAGATTAGTGTTTGAGGCTAAGTGGACTAGATGGGGAAGATCTGCCTTCATTGTTGGTGGGCACCATCCAATAGGCCAGGGCTCAGAGTCAACAAATACAGAAGAAGGTGAATTGGCCTCTCTCTAAGAACTGGGACAGACTTTTCTTCTGCAACTTTGGACATAGACTTCCAGGCTTCTCAGTCTTTGGCCTCAACAACTTATCCTACTTTGTCCCTTAGTCCCAAGGCTTTTGACCTTAGGCTTACCTGGTTCTGAGGCCTTGGACTTGAAACGAGCCATTCTACATGCATCTCAGCCTCTCCAGCCTGCAGATGGCCTGTCATGGGACTTCTTTGCCACCATAATTGTGTGAGCCAATTCCCCTAGTAAATCCCCTGTCATGTATCTATGTACATGTCCTATTGGTTCTGTCTCTCTGGAGAACCCTGACTGACACATATTTGGTGCTGCGGTAACCAAATATAATTCATTCTTACTGTATTCTCTACAACACAGTGGAAGAGATCTGTAAAATTATTCCATCATGAAAAGGCTGTGATAAGTGAAGCGTACGAGGCTACTTAATGGTGAAAGATAAATGTTTAAAACCTAATTATTTTGGGTGCTGCAAAAGCAGAAAATCACTTCATTGCAATGTCTGGCCAATAACCGGATTTAAAATGGACATCATATATTTACAAAATGTGTAGACCATAACCACTATCTAAATTCAAGTGCAGCTAGTGTTTTCAAAATTATAAAGGAAGGGACAACACGGGTGAAAAATACCTGCCACACTTTGGGGTGCCAAGGTGGGCAGATCACTTGAGGTCAGGAGTTTGAGACCAGCCTGGCCAACATGGTGAAACCCCATATTTGCTAAAAATATAGAAAATTAGCTGGGCAGGGTGGTGTGCACCTGTAGTCCCAGGTCCTTGGGAGGCTGAGGCACAAGAATCACTTGAACCAGGGAGGTGAAAGTTGCAGTGAGCTGAGATCATGCCATTGCATTACAGCATGGGTGACAGAGAGAGAATCTGTCTCAAAAAAAAAAAAAAAAGAAAAGAAAAGAGAAGAAGAAACTCCCAAGTTATTCAATTTTGTATGACTTCTGCCCCTAACTAAACCCAAAGCCAGCAGAAGAAAAGAAATGACAAAGATCAGACCTGAACTAAATGAACTGAAACAAAAAAAATACAAACGATAAATGAAATTAAAAGCTGGTTCTCAGAAAACATAAACAAAACTGATAGGCCATTAGCAAGATTAACCAAGAAAAGAAGATCCAAATAATCGAAATTAGAAATGAAACCGGAGATTTTACAACTGATACCACAGAAATACATAATATAATTCAAGGCTACTATGAACACCTTTACACTCACAAACTAGAAAATCTGAAGGAAATGAATAAAACCCTCCTACATTAAATCAGGATGAAAGAGAAACCCTGAACAGACCAATAACAAGCACCGAGATTGATTCAGTAATCAAAAAAAAAATTGCCAACAAAAATAAAGTCCAGGACCAGATGGATTCACAGCTAAATTCTACCAGACATTCAAAGAAGAATTGATACTAATCCTGCTGAAACTATTTCAAAAGATGGAGAAATACGGCATCCTCCCTAAATCATTCTATGAAGCCAGTATCACCTTAATACCAAAACCAGGAAAGGACATAACAAAAAAATAAAACTGCAGATCAATATCTCTGATGAACACAGATGCAAAAATCTTCAACAAAACACTAGCTAAGCAAATCCAACAGCAATCAGAAAGATAATACATCAATATCAAGTGGGTTTCATCCAGGGATGCAGGGAGTGTTTAACATACACAAGGCAATAAATGTAAAATATCACATAAACAAAATTAAAAACAAAAACCATATTATCATCTCAATAGATTCAGAAAACGCGTTTGACAAAATCCAGTATCCCTTTATGATAAAAACCCTTAACAAAATAGGCCTAGAAGGGACTCACCTCGAAGTAATAAAAGCCATCTATGAAAAACCCATAGGCAACGTAATACCAAATGGGGAACAATTGAAAGTATTCCCCTTGAGAACTGGAACAAAACAAGGATGCCCCACTTGCACCACTTCTGTTCAATGTACTAGTACTGTAAGTCCTAGCCAGAGCAATCAGGCAAGTGAAAGAAATAAAGGGCATCCAAATTGGAAAAGAGAAAGTCAAACTGTTCATGCATGATATGACTGTACACCTAGAAAACCCTAAAAACTCATCCAAAAGGTTGCTAGATCTGTTAAACAATTTCAATAAAGTCTCAGGTTAAAAACTAATGTACTCTTTAGTAGGAAGTCACTAGACACATCTTACATAAGGGATGGGACGTTATCTTCCACTTCCTTGAAAGAGCAGTAGCTAAATAATTTATCTGAAATTCTTAACCATGGAAGATTTGCTTACTCACCTTCCTTTGTTTATTTATTCAGTCATTTAGACGTATTAGCCCAACACATGGATAATTGTTTTATTTTTCATGTTACAATCTAATACTGCCTTATTTATTATATTGCTCAAATTGTTCCAGTTTCAAGTTCTCAGAGTTCTTTCAGTAGGTTTCTGTGTACCTTTGACATGCCCTCACTATTTGGTTATTTAAGTATTGCTTCATTTTCTGAATAACAAAATGCTCAGTGACTCATCTTGTGTGTTTCCTGTCTCAATCCCAGAATCAATTGCTCATCAAAAAATTCATTACCACCAAGTCATGCAGATTTCCTCCTGTATTTTCTTCTAGACAATTTATATTTTACATTATATTTTGATATTTGATTCATTTTGAATTAATCTTTGTGTAAGATATGAGGTCATTGTCTAGGATAATTTTTATAGAGAGTTGTCCAATTGTTACAGCAGCAGGTATTGAAGATTGTCCTATTCCCTATTGAATTGCCTTTTCACTTTCGTCAAATAGAAGGGTACATAATTTCTGGATATATTTCTGGGCTCTCTATTCTATTCCCTTAATCAATGTGTTTATCATTTGCCAGCACTATACTTTTTTTTATTACAGTTGATTTCTAAAATCAACTGCAATCTTGAAATCATGGCATTGTATTGAGTCTTGAAATTGAGTAATGTGATTCTTCCCATTTTCTTCTTTCTTTTTAGGATTTTGTTAGCTATTGTAGGTCCTTTGGCTTTGCATATAAACTTTGAAATTAATTTGTAGATTCTTAAAAAACCTGCTGAGATTTTGATTGCAATTGCATTGAATCTACAGCTACATTTTGGATGGACTGAAAATTTAAAAGTGAGTATTTCAATCCATGGGCACAAAATATCGCCCTGCTATTTTGGTCTTTTTTCAGTACTTTTATCAATGATTTGTAATTTTTCATATACAGATCCAGTACATATTTGTCAGGTTTATACTTTATTTTGGAATGAGGGATGTTAGTTTAAGAAGTATTGTTTAAATTTAAAATTTTAAATGTACATTGCTAATATACAGGAAAGCAATCAATTTATTTACTAACCTTATAACCTGAAACCTTGCAATACTCACTTTTTAATTGAAGAGTTGGGGAGTCTTTTTGTGAAGAATCATTTGAGTATTTTCTACATAAATCATGTTATCCACATGTAAAGACAATTTTGTTTCTTCCTTCAAATTTGTGTACCTTTTATTCATATTTCTTGCCTATGCAACAACTTGGATATCTACAATTTTGAAGATAAGTGATGAGAGGATATCTTTGCCTTATTGGGAAAAAAGTGGCCACTCTTTCAATATTATATCAAGTCTAACTTTAGCTGTAGGTTTTTCTATATACCATTTATTGAACTTTGTCAAATACTTTTTTGCATATATTGGTATAATTATGTTTATCTTATTCATTCTGTTTATATGATGAATTACTCTCACTGATTTATAAATGTTGAAACAGCCTTGCATTCTTGGAACGAATGTCATTTGGTGGTGATGTATTTATTTATTTATTTTTTGTATTGCTGGATTTGATTCGCTAATATTTTCTTAAGAATTTTTGCCTCTATGTTTATGAGAGATATTGGTCTGTAATATCCTTTTCTTGTAATGTCTTTATCTGGTTTTGGTATTAGTGTAATAATGATGGAATAAAAGGAGTCAGAAACTAGTCCCTTTTTTCTGTATCCTAAAACAGATTGTATAGAATTGTAATTAGTTCTTTAAAGAGTTGGTAGACTTCACCAGTGAAACTTCTTTTGGCTCCCTGATTTATTTTTTGGGTGGTTTTTAACTACTAATTTAATTCTTTAATAGATACAGGCTGTCCAAGTAGTCTATTTCTCCTTGCATGAGTTTTGGTAGTTTTGTTTCTTCAAGGAATTGGCCCATGTCATTGAAGTTATTAAATTTTTGACGTGGAGTAGTTCTTAGTGTTTCTTTTTATCATTGTAATGCCCATGGGATCACCAGTGATGAATGACCTTTTAATTCTGATATTGACAATTTGTTTCTTCTTTCTCTCTCTCTCTTTTTATTTTTTATTTTTTATTTTTTTGGTTAGCCTTACTAGATATTTATCAATTTTATTGATCTTTTTCAAAATACTAGCTTTTAGTTTTATTCATTTTGACTATTGCTCCCTGTTCATTGATTTCTTCTCTAAAGTTATTATTTCTTTTTTTTTTCTGAATGCCTTAGGTTTAATTTGCCCCTTTTCCTCCAGTTTTCTAAGGTTAGAAATATTGGGTTATTATTTTTTGATTAATGCTTCTCAGAGATTTCTATCTTGCAGCTTTTTCATATATAATCCAGTTAGAATGCTGAAGGCTTGTAGGCATGGTAGTAGGGTGTGGAGAAGGGAAAATATTCCAACATCTTCTTATTAAGTCTTAGGGATGTGGTTTTCAAGAGCTTTTCTCTCTCTTCTAGAAGTGTGCCATTTTTACTCCTGTTTCCTATTCCCTTTCTTGGTTGCAATGTCTCTTATCTATTTTGTTGAAGCCCTGTCCCTCTTGACTTTTTCCCTATAGATGATACAGGAAGAATGGAACTGTGGCCGAAGCACATTTCTCCAGCTGGGATAATTTTTCTGAATTGTCTGATGAATTATCTTTCCCTACTAGTTAAGCATTTATTAGGAAGAAGATTCTACATGGGTGTCAAGATGGCCACTCTCTTCCTCTCTCAGCTAACACCATCAGAAGATCTTTCTCAAATTGCCACCATCAAAAATGTGTAGATTTATTGAATAAAAGACTGAACAATTGTGGGGGCCTCTTTAGGACTGAAGTCCCCAGGAATTTCTCATTTTCAAGTTAGTCTGCTCTCAGCTTCCAGTAACTTCTCAAAGTTACCATGTCAATGCTGCTATTTGCTGAAGGATTCCTTTAATATCTTCTCTGGGTAAGCAAATCTCTAGAGATATATCTTGCTGGATGTGACTGTATTTACAAATTTTGGAATTTCAGTTTGCCCTGTTTAATGATGGGTCAAAAAAAATCATTGATATTTATTTTGCCCAGGATATTTTGTTGTAAGATGGAATGACAACTTTCCATCAATTTGTAAGTGATGCTAATCTCAAAGTCTCTAGAAAGAGATGTATTCTACAACTCACAGCATGGCAGATAAATTGGTGTCATGCAGAATTCCTGAAATAATGAGATTAGTAAGGTCATATCAATTGTCATGCTTTGAACTGTGTATACTGAAAAGATAGAATAAAATTTATTTTTAAGAGCTTAGCAAATATTTATGAAAGCTGATTATGTAAAGATATCAGACCACAAAGTAAAACTTTAATCAATCTCATAGCTAAAACTATATACATTATATTTTAATGGGAATATTATTAGATATAATTTTCATAGGAAAAGGGTGAAATAATAATAAAGCTGTATTTTTATAAGCAAACATTTGTAAAATTTAAATACGATTACTTGTTTACTTTATTATACCTAGCAGTAGTACCAGGTTATTTTATTTTCATTTTATAATTTTCTAATAATATTAATATTTAATAAAGTAATATGTTGCAAAATTGTTCTAACCAAAACAGAGGTTATCACTATCTTAATTTTTAAAATAAACATCCTTTATTATTCAAATTAAAAATAATTTGTATGTTTTGACACCTTCAGAACACTCCACTTACAAATTTAGAATCCAAACCAAGGAGTTGCCAATCACTGGATCCCAAAATATGTGCATCCAACATTTAAGACAAAGCATAGCAAAATGTGAACATTTAGTACAGCTATAATTTTGCCTAATTTTCTGGCTGAGGTTTAAAACTTTCAATTCCTTTAAGATCATGACAATTCCTTTCAACCCTGAAGCAAGAAAACCCAAATTCCTTGTAGAAAGATTACAGCCACTGTAGAAACCATCCTGATTTGCAGCAAGGTTCCCATCTATTTGTCTTTTACCAGTTTCCTCTTTTTGTCTTTGTAGGAGATATGTGCTTAAGAGAAATAACTACTTGAACTTCATTCTGCAAAATCTATTTTTTTAAATAGATTTTTTTTTACTCCTATGCTTTTTTCACTTTCTATGCTTTTTTGAGGGAAATGGATTCATATAAATATTTTTAACTAGGCAATTTTAGTTTGCTCAGTTTGGGATTTATATAATTGATATTTTAACTCTGGGATTGTGCCCTGAAGCAATTTCATAAAGAGCACAACTTTTGAAAATCAACTGGATCAATAGGATTTCTGCTATGATTTCCATTTTTTAATGATAAATGTTCCTTGTGGCTTCAGGCCTTGCATCTAGAAAGATTTTATAATAGAATACAAAATAATAGAGTTAAGGTGAAATGGCTATTAAAATGAATCAAGGCCGGGCATGGTGGCTCACGCCTGTAATCCCAGCACTTTGGGAGGCCAAGGCGGGCAGATCACAAGGTCAAGTGATCAAGACCACCCTGGTCAACATGGTGAAATCCCGTCTCTACTAAAAATACAAAAAATTAGCTAGGCATGGTGGCGCACTCCAGTATTCCCAGGTACTCGGGAGGCTGAGGGTGGAGTATCTCTTGAGCCCAGGAGGCGGAGTTTGCAGTGAGCTGAGATTGCACCACTGCACCCCAGCCTGGTGACAGAGCGAGACTTCACCTCAAAAAAAAAAAAAAAAAAAAAAAAACCCAAAACAAAAAGAATCAAAACATCATTTTATAAACAACTGAAAAATAAGTTGGGGAAAATACATCAATTCTGTTGAATGAGTGTCTAAATGTCAACATTTTGCAGTCTCAAAAATGAATCAATTATTTTAAATAAATCCTTTATTTTCAAAAGCAGCTGAAAGGAATAAGAAAAAAAAATTTTATTCATTTGAGAAGAAAATGAGTCCTTTGGGGAACTTTGCATGGAGGTTTTGATGGGGATAAAGAGACAATCAGGGCTCAAAGCAGGCTTCTTAAACTTATTTAAAATATTTCTTTTTGCATTTTTTAAAAATTTTGAAGCTTTCAAGTTTTAATCATTACCATATGGGATTTAGTAAGAAATTGTTAAAAAATAATTGCTTAAAATAATCATAAGTGGTCTGAATTAAATTAGAGCAGAGAGTGAGAGATGAAGTGGTGAGTATAAATTTGCTTTTAAAGACAAATGCTTAATGGAAGGACACATTTAATATTGTATATAAAAGTATTTGTCACTGGCAAGAAATCATAAGCATTTTGAGTTCAAATGAATAATATTACTATTTGGATTCAGTTATCACTCATGCATTTCTCATTTTTTTTCTAATGCTATTAGTCAATTCACAGAGTATTAGGGAAGATAGTTTTTATGTGTACAAGCTCTATAAAGACAAAAGCTTTGTGTAAATAATGTTATGTTATTCTGACAAGAATGTTCAATGTATTTTCTTTTATTAAAAAAAGGTAAAGCAAAGGACCTTAAGAGATCAAAAATCTGCTTGCATAGACCTAAAAAAAAGTGAAAAGATGACAAATGCATGACAAAAGAAATGCACATAAATCTCAGTGAGATAAGACTTTTCACCTTTCAAGTAAGCAACAATTCAGAACTTGAAGTTGTGGAGAAATACATATTTTCATACACAGCTGGTCTGATTTCAAAATGGTACAGCCCATACAAAGAGAAATTAGTCATAATGTAAATGAAATCATTTATGATTTTTGCCCTTTAATCCTGCAATCCTACTCCTAGGAATTATCCTGAAGACATACCTCTCCAAATATGAAACAACATATGCAGATATTTATTTATTATTACATTATTTGTAATAGCAAAATATTAAAAATAACTTTTACTAGGTTCTAGCTCAATCAATTATTGCATATCTTCAAAACGAAGTATTAAGTTCATCAGAGGAATGAAGACTATTAACCAATGTGGAGAGAATTTCAGGCTATCATAAGTTAAAGAAAAAAGAAAGAAAAAGAGAAAGGAAGAGAAAGTTACAAAGAATGTATATTACATTATTACATGCAGCCATTGCTGAAAAGAGAAAAAGATAAAAATAAATACATCAAAAAATCAATTTCTTTAATTCAGTAATACTTAGTAGTATTGTGTTTTAAACTCTAAAATTATTTTCAATGAATTGAGGATTAGAGCAAATGAGTGAATATACTGATGTTTTTGGGAAATTATGGGAAAGAGTGATACAGCTTTGGAATAAAAATTGAAAACAATCATACTGTGATGTTGAATTTGATTCAGAAGAATCTGTAAGAACTTGTAAGTTTATATGTATATAAATATGGACATATGTATGTGCAGACACACACACACACGCAAACATTTTCCTGCTCTAGTCTTTAAAACTATACAGAAACAGTGACATCACAAAAGCAAAGAGCATGTATATCTTCAATTGTGAAATCCCATTTCCCCCTAAAAAGAAGTCAAAGCTAATGGAGAAAAATGGTGGATTTTATGTCTAGGATAAGGAAAGTTCTAGGTGAACTTGGAGCGTCTTATTGTCCAGACAGTATAAAAAACATGTTCAAAGACGTGTGTATCACGTCAAAAGGAAACAGAAACTAGCTCAAAGTGCTCCTACTGGCCACACTTGTGATTAGTATCAAAAAATAAAAACAGATTGCAACACAGTGCATTTAAATACAAAGATCCATGGGTTCCTAATAATACTAAATGAATAAGTAAGAAACAGATTTAAAAAGAAAAAAAAAACACACTTATTTCACAGAAGAACGACCACTAATAAAAACAAGGGGACTAATAGAAATAGAACCCCACCATTTTGTTACCTCCACAAAAAAAAATGGATGCAGGCAAAGTCAACAATGGATGCAAAAGCCATGTGGTAGAAAATTGTCAGGGAAATATTGCCTCAGAAGGTATGCTTTTGCAATAAAGAGGTCTGGCTGTCACTATCTCAATCAGGTGGTCAAACAACATTGCCAATAGTGAGATGGTCTGACTTGATATGCCTCTTGATGTGAGGTGATGTGCTTCCTATGGGATACAACATCATCTATAAGATGTGAGATTGTTTTTATACTGTTTAACTAAATTTTATCCTAAGGAAGCAGTCAGACAATCTCAGGCTATGGGATGATCTGCAGGACAATTTGACTAGACACTTCAAATGAATAAATACGATGAAGAAATGAGGCAGGTGGAGAGTCTTTCAGATTAAGGTAGGTGTAATGATTAATACTGAGTGTCAACTTGATTGTATTGAAGGATATAAAGTACTGTTCCTGGGTGTGTCTGTGAGGGTGTTGATTAATATTTGAGTCAGTGGACTGAGAGAGGCAGATCCACCCTCAATCTGGGTGGGCATCATCTAATCAGCTTCCTGCGAGACTATTATAAAGCAGGCAGAAAAACATGGAACGAGCATACTTGGTGAGTCTTCTGGCCTCCATTTTTCTCTCGTGCTGGATGCTTCCTGCCCTGGAACATCAGACTCGAAGTTCTTTAGCTTTTGGACTTTTGGATTTACACAAGTAGTTTGCTGGGGTTTCTCCGGCCTTTGACTGAAGGCTGCACTGTCAGCTTCCTTACCTTTGAGGTTTTAGGACTCAGACTGGCTTCGTTGTTCCTCAGCTTGCAGAATGCCTATTGTGGGACTTCACCTTGTGATTGTGTGAGCCAATTCTCCTAATCAACTCCCCTTCATGTATACACATGTATCCTATTAGTTCTGTTCCTTTAAAGACCCATGACTAATACAGGTTTAGGTACCAGGAGCGGTTTTAAAGGAACAGAATTTTAAGGATGGATTTCTCTAGTTGGTTTTGAGATTTCTGGAGTTTGCTGCTTAATATAATTAGACTCCAAAATGCTAAGGACGCTACTTCTAATAGTATGGAGAACGCTGATAGTCCTTGGTGTGAACTCTTTAGAAAGTTATACAAAATAAATGCATTTGGTACTCCTGATTCACCACTTGTGAGAGGCAAGGAGTTAGCAACTCTATACATAATATCTTTGACCATATGTGGAGAACCAAGGAATATAATGAAGTTGGTTGATTGCTCCTAATTTCACTGGAAAAGTGATGAAAGAAAAGCATGAGCTCAGGGATTCTAATTTCGGGCTCCAGAAGCACATACTGAGGCTCAAGTTTTCTAAGACTGCTCTTAGTGAGAGTCTTATCTCCTATAGACAAAGGGCTGAAAATAAGGAAAACCAGACATAAGCTCTTATCATGTGAGTGGCTGAATTGCAATGAAAGTCGCACACTTGGTCTTGCCAGGTGTCTACAGTTAAAGTGAGGTCATTGATTGGAAAAGAATGAGACCCTGCAACTTGGAATGGGGACATATGGGAGGATCCTGATGAAGCTGGGGGTACTGAGCTTGTAAACTCTGATGAGCTTTTCTTGCCCTAGGAAACAGCCTCCCCATCCCCATTGGTGGCAACATCCCCTCCTGGACCCATCAGCCTTTTCACCTTTTTCTGAGAAGATGAACCCTGCACTGCCTGAGGCAACAGTGGTGGCCTTCCCTGAGGCAGTTGCCAGGCAAGACAATGCTGATTGTCCTCAAGGACCCAACCCCAACACCCCTCTTTGCTTCTAGGCCTATAACTAGATTCAAGTCTTGGCAGGCCCCTAGAGGTGAGGTTCACAGTGTGACCCATGAGGAGGTGCAGCACTACACTTCAAAACAACTGCTAGAGTTTTCTAATTTATATAAGCAGAAATCAGCACCCAATATATGGTACTGTTTCTCCCATAACCAGGATTCCCAGATTCAGGAATCAAGGTGTGGAATTGGAAGTGGCACCACTCACCATCACTCCTAGTGTCCCACTAGCAAAAGTTTTGCTTCATGTTCCTGTGGCATTCCATTCTGCTGGCCTAGAGGTCTTAGTTCCAGAGGAAGGAATACTGCCACCAGGAGACACAACAGTGATTCCATTAAACTGGAAGTTGTTGTCTGGACACTTTGGAATCCTCCTACTTCTAAGTCAACAGGCTAACACGGGAGTTACAGTGTTGGCTAGGGCCCAAACTATCAAGATGAAATCAGTCTACTAACCCAAAATGGAGGTAAGGGAGAGTATGCATGGAATACAGGGGAACCCTTTGAGCATCTCTTAGTATTACCATGCCCTGTGAATAAGATCAGTAGGAAACTACAATAACCCAATCCAGGCAGAACTACAAATGGCCAGACCCTTCAGGAATGAAGGTTTGGGTCACTTCACCAGGTAAAAATTCACAACCTGCTGAGGTGCTTGCTGAAGGCAAAGGGAATACACAATAAGTAGTAGAATAGGGTAGTCATCAATACCAGCTATGACCACGTAACAAGTTGCAGAAACAAGGACTGTAATTGTCAGGTGTATTTCCTCCTTATTTTGTTAAGACCATGTTTGTGTGTGTATAAACTTGTACTAAGAAAATATCTTCCTTCTATTTCCTTTCTTTTTCCTTTATTACATGACATAAGATTTATTGACTTCATATCAGTATTTAAGTGTCATTAACTTTATGTAATAGCATTGAGGTTATGGATTGATGAATTTCCAGTTGTACAAAGGATAGGTATTAGGCATAATTATAACCTTACATGTTATGTGAAGTGTTATAGCCTCAGCTTACCACTGTGCTTTGGCCAAAAGGCATTGTGTGTGTGTGCGTGTGTGTGTGTATGTGTGTGTGTGTGTTTGTATAAAGATGAAAAGATGGGAGCATATGTGACAAGGTTTTAACAAAGGATGAATCTGTTTAAGGGGTAAGTGGGTTTTCATTAGTATTTTATAAAGTTTTCTGTGGGTTTAAGCTACAGTTGACCCTTGAACAGTAAGGATTCGAACTGCCCAGGTCCATTTGTCCACAGTTCTCTACGCTGAATGTGTCTGCCTCTCCTGCCTCCTCTTTCACTTCCTCCACTTCTTCTGCCTCTGCCACTCCTCAGAAAACAAGTCCAATCCCTCCTCTTCCTCCTTCTCAGCCTATTCAACATGAGGACACCAAACGTGAAGACCTTTATGATAATCTATTTCCACTCCATGACTAAAAAATATATTTTCTTTTTCTTATGATTTTCTCAATAACATTTTCTTTTCTCTAGATGACTTTATTGTAAAAATACAGTATCTAATACACATAACATACAGACTATGTATTACTTGACTGTTTATGTTATCAGTAAGGCATTTGGTCAACAGTAGGCTAATAGTACTTAAGTTTTTGTAAGTTTTGGGGAGTCAAAAGTTACATGTGGATTTTCAACTGCACAGGAGTTGGCACTAACCTTACGTTGTTCAAGGGTTGACTGTATTTCAAAATAAAAAGAAAATAAATATGATGCATATAAATAAACTTTAACATCCTCCTCTCTTTAATCTTGCAATTTACCATAGTAAAAATTATAATATGATCATCTGTGGTTATTATTATTTATAAGTACAATTTCAAATTGTTTAGACTTACTGAGACCACTGTTGAAATGCAAAATAAAATATAAGAAAATATCAAGAAAAGCAAAAATTACATTTTATGTTAGCGAGGTGTAAAGGTAAGGGAGACCATTGGAGAGAGGGATATTGTTCAATGTATTAACTGAATCAGATGATATGTGTAATTAAACAATATATATGCTTTTCAAAGTAACAAAGAAGATAGAATGTTCAATTTCTTTGAATTGCATTATTTTCTTGTTCAAGTTTTTGTTCGAATAACAATTCAATTTTAATCATCAACCTTATTCAGAAACTTAAAACAAAAAAAATTGGAATTTATTTCAACAAGTGTTTTCTGAAAGTCTACTATGTGCAAAACAGAAATGCATGTTATGAAAGCAATGATGCTCAACTAATGTTTTTACATGATATTATTTTCAGTATGTATTTTGGAATTGGACACTAAATGAATGACTACTTAATATTTTGTGCTCTGCTTACAAAAAAAGTGATTCTGTATACATAATTTATATTTAGTTAGCCTAAAACATGATCAATAGTGTTTCAAAGTAGAACTATCATGAAAATTTGGGCATATTTGTTTAGGAAATTTTCTGTGATGCAGTTACTTATTGTAATATTTATCAATAAATACATGAAGTAAACCAAAACAAGCAGTCACATTTGGTATCTTGCTAGAAAAGTATGTATGATACTAAGAATACCAGCTTTAGAGTAAGATTTTGTATTCAGATTTTAGATCTCTCTCTTATTATCTGTGTGATCACACACAATCTACCTAACATCTCCAAGCCATAGTTTCTTCTTCTGTCAAAAGGAATAAGATAATACTTCTAAATTTCTTATCATGGTGTTTGGCATGTAAGAAGCACTATGTAAATGTTATGACTGTTGCTAACCTTGTTAAAAAAAGTAACCTTGAATTGTTAGATTCAAATTATAAATAAGGAGAGTTTCTGGAACTATTATGTATCCATAATAATTAGAAATAAAAAAAACAAAGAGTTTCAAAGGAGATGATATAAAACTAGTTAATCAGCACACAAACTGCTTTACACAATAACTATAAATAATTTATTATAAAAGTAAGCATTACATACTTATAAAAATAAATACTTCCTAATTTACAGAGATCTAAAGGCAGGCACAAAACTTTCTCCAGGTTTTCCTGTTATCATTGTCAAAGAGAAGTGAAAGATGAGAAGTTGTGGAACATGCATGGACATTTTAGCCCCAGACTGGAAGCTTACATTTGGGTCTGCATTTGTCCACTTAATGGGAGCCTGACCTACTAATGCGCATTCCTTAATGTGGCAGGAGAAGAAAGCTTCCCAAGGCTTCTTTTGTTTCATGAGGAAATTGCAGACTCTTCCCTTAGATTGCTATTACGTGTTTATTTTGACAATAGTGAATATACAAAAAGAAACCAGCTTTTGTTAGAATGATTTAAATTAATCGTTTATAGCTTCTTAAATTAGTTCAATATTGTATTTTTCTTATATTTAATAATCTTAGAGAACCATATGTCTTTTTCTATTTGAATGATAGTGTAAGAAACAACTAGAGATAAACACACATTGAGCTAGACTGTGAGATTTTTCTTCCATCTCCTCAGTATCTACGACAGGCAAGAATTTACCTCTTATGATTATGTACCTTTTGACTAAGTTTTCAGACTTACCACATAGAAGGGAAAAATTAACTGTCTATGGTATTGATTTGCATTTGTTGTAAAAATGTTAATTGACATAAACTTTACAATATCCCTCATACTCACACTTAGCTCATTTTCTCCCACCAGATTCATTGGAACCAATAACATGATCAGTGAAGCTACAGTAAAGAGAACAGTGGGCCAGTTTCCCATGGCGTCTCCTCTTCTCATTTACATGGATATAGATCCAGATCCAGCAGAGAATCATTGTATTTATTCAATTCCCAAATATTTCTTAACATGTTAATATTCTGAAATCACCTAGTATATTAATATTTCAAATAAACTTGTTAGCCATTCTTTTTTTTTTTTTCAAAAGACTTGTTAAATCTATGAGACATCGTGCAATTGATGCTTTCTTAGATTCTTCAGATCCAAATGTGGCTTTATAGCTTTTAGGTTTTATGATTGCTAGTGAATCTTATCATAGATGATACTATAGAGACATAGTTGCTTTGTATTTTAGAGAATTTATCAGCTCTCATCTTTTAGGCAGCCATATCCAGGGTACTCTTCTGAATGATCCCTAGATTGTTTCTCTAGATTGTTTCATGTACCTATGATGCTGTGGTTGGTGCCTCACGGACCTGTTTCCTTGGACAGATGAGTAGATGACATTTGATTATTGACCTAAGAGTAGCCAACTTCAGGCAAGCCTTCAGTTCTTATGATGACCAGGCACGACCGGTCTGCCCCCAAATTCTTTATGCTGAAGGGTAATCAAATCAACTGCCTCCAAATTATTTACACTGAAAGGTAATCAGCTGAACCAATCATACCCTCTCTCTTTTCCAGTTCAAAGGGCAGGTCCTATGGAAACAGCACAAGGCCAAAAACCAGGCAATAAGCAAAAGATGATGTAAAGAGGAGAGTAGAAAGAGAAATGAAATATCAGGTAAAACCAGATAAGTACCTGAGCCTGACAGAACAACAGAAACTTTCTTCTGAGGTGGCAACCACTAGTATGACCACCAGGTCATTTGTAACATTTTGGACTACCATAGTGACATGTGTCCTGAGTGACATTCCAGTTCTCTGTGACTTCTAACTGTGTGAAGATTGTGCAAATATTCTGAATGGTGCTTTTAGTTTCCATGAAGCCCTTGGAAATACTTCTTCCTTCCCTTTACTATTTATCCCTAAGCTAAGGCCTTATCACCTGAGCTGTCTAGTTACAACTCCAGAGAAAGAAGAGTTTGAGTAAATAGTATAGTTAACATACATAATGAAACAGAGTTAAGGTGAGGAATACTAATATGTGCCCAAGAGTTTTTATTCAGTCTCGGAACTCTTAAACAATGGGTTATATCATTATGACATGTTCTGGTTAGGGCATGCAACACAACACTGGCCTAAGTCCATCAACACTTTCTACCCATATCTTTGTTGCCTGTAACTGACAATCAGGGTTATAAAGTTTTGATTTTCCCTCAGGCTATTAACTAGATACTATTGTCCGAGAATTTCAGATTGGGTTCCTAAACAGAGAATAATAGGAGACAGGTGTCTCTACGTTTTAGAGAGAGTTGCTACATCAGTCAGTGTTTTGCAAGAAAGAAAAAGCCACTTTAGGAGTTTGGAGTAGAAAGAGATTTAGAGGTTTTTACAGACTTCACAACTGTTGGAATGACAGGAGAATAATGTTCAAGAGGGCCACTATTGACTTTCAGCAAATTTGAAAGGGCAAAGATTGCAGGGAAGCTGATGTCAAAGACTCCAGCTACCTATAGCACCAAAAGGAAAAGGAGAATGCCTGAAGCTGGTAGAAAACCCTTTTGTCTGCCACCTGCCAATACCATATACCTGCTTGCAGCTCTCACCAGAAAATAATGGCTTTGGGTTTCTTCAGTTTTCCTAACCTCTTGTATCTGTAATTGGCAAAGTTAAGCCCACACTATGCTGACAAAAGATTCTGAAAAATATGTTTCCCAGATTTCTTCTTTAAAATCTACAGGGCAATGTAACAAGAGATTTGACAATATACAATCTTGCGCAGAAGCTAAGGAGCTTCTAGACTTCAGGGCTTAATAAGCCTTATAGGGTTTCTCAGAGGTCAATACAATGTTCCTGAGATCATCACCTCATCAGTGGTCTTGAGCCTTTAGAAAAGCTAATTATAGGCTTATGGGGGAAATACTTTCCTCTTCCCTACCTAGTCAGGAAGTAAAGTAAGTGCTCCCTCCTGCCCCACATACACGTGAGGAGGCACTTGTAAAGGTGGACGTTGCTGCATAAACATCTCAAACCCTGTTCCAGAGCTTGCTGAGCAGCTGAAATTAGTCAACCCTTACTGGGTGCCATTTGAGTTGAAAAAGTGAAGTGAGATAATTTTCTTTTTTATTGATATGTTCGGCCCTCCTCCTCAACCCTGTCTTTGAGGGCATGCGCCTGCTTCCCATCACAATTCTGAATGTACGGTATTAATTGGAGCAACAGCAGAAAGATTTGGGAAAGCGATGGTAAGACAAGCCTGTGTACCCACTGTGTGGTGCAACAAAGACACGTGAATTTCTCATGGGTTCAAAAAGGGGTTATAGAAGTTGACCAGGTTATGAGCCATCCTGTAGGAACTCTTCACTGGAGGGTAGTCTGTGTGGTTAGGGGATATCCATAGCACAAAGTCATGGGTAAGTCCTGGGAATAGAACCTGAGGGGGTTCCAATATATCGGGCAAAGTTTGCATTATACACATCAGGCATGTGTGACCTATGAGAAATCTACAAGCGAGCATGTTAGCCCACTCTACACAAAGGACCAAATTATACATGATTTTTCACTTTTTTTCCCCATTCCTCCTCCTTAGCCTCAACACATTAAAGAAGGAAGGGGAAAGAAGAAGAGGGAGAGGCACAGTGAAGAAGAAAAGTAGCGTTAAATAGAGTCCTTAGCCACTTGCCCACAATGGGTCTTGTAGCCACGTGTTAGACCTAAGCCGGGGGTGAGAAGGGTGCGAGTGAGGAGGGAAAGAAGTTGAACTGAATGCCTTCAAACTTAAATTTGAAAATACTAGGTCTTTAATATTTAAACTGAATTTAAATCATAAAATTGAAAGTATTCCCATAACTGAAAGGCCTGAAAGCAACGGGATCTGCTGAAAAAGTAATTAAAGAGAGAGGGAGGTATAATTGAGAGAGCATATTTGAAGACAGTAGTTGAAGAAAAATAAAAACAGTTCTTGTTTACTCCCCACTGCATTCTGTGCCTTCAATATTCCTTTTATGTCTACAGTGCAAAAATATCTACTCTTGCTCTGCCATACATTTTTCTTACTTTCTTCTTCATAACTCCCAGTTCCATACATTTGTCTACATTTACTGAGGTAAAATTCCTATGCAATAAATATACCAATTCAGGTGAATTTTGGCAACCATGCTCAGTTATGTAAGCACCAGCATAAACAAGGTACAAGACATTTTCAACATTCTGAAAATTTTCCTTGTGCACTTTATTCCCACCCCTGACCCCATCCCACACAACTACTGATCTGCTTGCTATCACTAGAGTTTCACCTTTTCTAGAGTGTCATATATATGGAATCACAATGCACGTAGCATTTTGTGTTTGACTCCTTTCACTTAGAAAAATGTTTTCAGATTTGTCTATGTTGCTGCATGTGTCAGTATTTCATGCTTTTTCATGGTTAAGCATAAATATACTGCAATTTGTTTATTCACTCACCAATTGATGAACAGTTGGGTTCCTTCCAAGATTGGATGATTAAGAATAAAGCTCTGTGAATGTTCATATACAAATCTTCGTGTGGATGTATGTTTTTATTTCTCTTGGGTGGGATTGCACATCATATTGCTAGCATATTGCCTTAATTTTGTGTTTATAATTAAATCCAATATCTATCATTATTGCTTTTACTCCCTTATAGTAGAAATCATCTGCTTCTGAAAATACAAATAATTATACAAAATTGTTCCCTTATCTTAAAATAATGGTTTGTGTGTTTGTTTCTATTTCAAACTTTTTGAAGTATTATAATTACTGAACCTATAGACACCGTTGAGTGGGTCTTTATTTTATAACTGCAGTATCACATTTATTCTAATCAGGTATTTTAGCTGACAAAGAGAATTTACTTTTGATTAAATGACCTTTGCATGACAAGTTATATGTTTGTTTTTGGTGAATTAATCTATATTCATTAAATGTTTTGAAAAGTATGATAGGAATTGAGCATCACAGAAGTTTGTAGGCTTCCTGAAGACTTAGGTGGCTCAGGAATACTCACAAAGGTTAGAAATAACTTTGCCACAATATGCCCAGGCTGATGTGGTACACTCAGACTGGAAAAGAGGTATTTCTAACTTCCTTCAAGGAAAAATGTTTTGAACTGCTCATGTCATGCCACTTATTAGTTCTCCTACATGGATCATCTTAAGTTGTCTTAAGAAACATGCAAGATATAAATGGTAATCCATTTTTAAATAGGCAAAAACATAACAGTTGGAATGAAGGAGCTAATAAATTACACAACTCTTCCTCTTGCAGGATTTTTGCACTAACTGAGAATGACAGTGGTCACACAGTTGCATGAAGATACAAATGGAACCTTTATTACTAATTATGGCCAGTGCAAATGCATGGATTTGCACTGTTATCGATATGAATTTGCCAATAGTATATACCCGAAATAGACACAAGCAAGCTCAAAAACTAGTCCTTTCCTTGGTAGAGCTTTTGCTGCTAAGATTAAGAGCTCCATAGCAGGACAAAGCTCACGCTTTCTGAACTCGCAAAGAGAAAGCAGCAGGAACATCTAAGCTACACCAATCAGATAACTAATATCTTCTCCCCTGGAGAAGTACAAGCAAGTGGGCAGAGCAAAAACAAAACAAAACAAAATCCTTGTTTCTATATTGAAACATGAAGCTGGGGAAAGTGAATTGCCTGTCTCAAGTTTCTCCAGCTTTACATTCTCATTACCTTTTAGTCTATGTTAGGCCAAATGTAGGACCATCACTATTAGGGGAAAAATAAGTAGGCTATTAGTACAGTCCTAAGACTATTTTATCAGACTGTTCTTATACTTGTTACTACTGTTTCTGTTTGTATGCTCTTGGGCCCACTATTAGACAACTTTGATTTTGCTGCCAGAAGTCTTGGAAATAAGCCAAAAGGGCACTTTTATGAAATTAACTACAAGGCCACTGTACCCTAGGCTGAACTTCCATTCCCTATTTGATTTCCCATCTCAATTTAAGTCTATCTATGCTGGCCAACACATTTTGAGAGGTCTATTTATTTACCATTTCATCAAATACATGCTGGGAGCCCATGGCAGACACTGTTATAGCACAGGTATTGAACAACAAATAAAGCAACATCCTTGCTTTCATGAAATGTGTATGTTGTAGGAGAGAAACAAAATATACCTATATAAATATAAACCTATAGTGTGTCAGGTTATGATTAATGCAATGGAACAAAAAGCAAGACCCGAGACCAAAGTAGGCCCTCTTTGAAAAAATAACATTAGAGAAAAGACCTGAGGGAAGTAAGAAAGAGTGCTTTCAGGGTGTCTGTGAACAGTTCATTCAAGATGGAGGAAACAAAGTACAAGGGTACAAGGTGGAGGAAGCAAAGTACAGAGTGAATGACTGGACCAGAGAAGCAAGAAGATGAGATTGAGGAGGTTGAGAAAAGAAATATTGCCATACAGTCTGGTAGGCCATAGCAAGTACTTTGGATGTTAATTGGAGTAAAGGTAAAAAGGAAAGCCACTGGAGAATTTGAGCAGAGAGTAAGTTCTATATTTTAAATAAATAGTAAGGCTCACATTTTAAATGAATCATACTGACTTTGATGTGAAAAATAGAATATAATGAGGCAAGTATAGGAATAGTCAGAAGCTATTAGAATATCGTAAGGATTTGGTGGCTAGATGAAGATAGTCATAGTAAAGGCAGTTGAGAAGTGGTGAAATCCTGGATATATTTTGAAGATAAGGGGACAGGATACTCCAATTGATTTGTATGGAGGATAAGAGAGAAGAATTTAAAAGTTTTGAACTGAACAATGGGCTAAACAGAGCTGCCATTTATAAGGGGGAGACGTACTGTAGGAGAGGTAGGTTGGGCAAGGCCGGTAGAGGGGTGGAAATCAGCAGTGTATTTTCAGATATGCAGTATTTGATACCTATGGTATATCCAAGTCAAGATTCTGAAGAGACCATTAGATACACAAGCCTGGAGTTCAGTGGAGAAATAATGGGACTCATCAAGGAGATGGCCTTTAAAGATGTGAGTCTAGATGAGATCCCATAAGCAATGAATGGAGACAGAGAAAATAACAATACCAATCAAAGAGCCCTAGAACACTTCATCATTTACAGGTTAGATTGAAGAGGGAATCCAGCAATGGAGACTGAGGAGGACCTCAATGTCACATCTGGTTTTTGTCTCAAGTTTCCCAACCTAATAAACCAGCTGAGGCCTGAAGGAGCTGACAAATAGCTCTAAGAGACAGAGGAGTGAGACATATTGAAATAAAAATTATCTGAGAGAGTTGAGAATGTTGCTTAAATATGTACAAACAATGTACTACCTAATTCTGACCCATTGTTACTGAAAATCCACGGGTTTTTGAGGCCAAAGTTTCACCACTAAATTTACTGCAGGATTAAGAACAAAACAGTTCGTATTCTCTGTGAAAGCAAACAGATCCCAAAGAGGAGAAAATAGAAGCCACCACCTTTTCCCCAAACTCACAAATTAGACAAGTCATTTCCATTCCCTAATGCTGATCACTGAGGGTGATTCTGACAACCAGAAAACACGTTCAAGAACATTTGGAAACATTTTCGGTTGACATAAATGGGTTGAGGTGCTATTGGCTTTTTGTGGGTAGAGGACAAGGGTCCTGCAAAGCACCTAATGCACGAGGTACCCCCCTTCACATGCACACACACAATAAATAATTATCTGGCCCAAAATGTCAATAGTGCCGTGGTTGAGAAACTTTGCCTTACTGGGACTGTTTAGAGAGTTATGCAGAGATGTTTTGCACAGTTATATTTTTAACTCATACAATTTGTTATGTTAAGATTTTAATTTGTGTCTTTTTCCCCACTTAGCACTGTTTTATTATGATTATAATTATTATTGTGGTAAAACATACATAACAAAATTTACCACTTTAATCCTTTTTAAGTGTACGCTCTAGTGGCATTAAGCATATTCCTTAAATACATTGTTATTGCATTATTTCACTTATATGAGGTACCTAGGGTCGTCAAATTCAGAGTCAACACTTTTGATACCTTTTTTTCAAGAAATATCACACTTTTAATTTCACATCATGGGATATAATAAAGGGAGTTAGTTACAACATTTTTGGAAAGCTAAAAATGCACACAGAAAAAAAACTGAGATAACCCATATTTAGGAACTATAGCAAGAAGTTATGAAGCTTAGTACTGAAACAACAAAAGGGAAGAAGAAACTAACCGCTTAGAGGAAAGAATTTTGTGGAGCTGGTGCTCAGACCTCTTGGGAGAGGGTGTCATCTAGCTCTTGCTGATACCTCTGAAAGAGCTCAGATTCTGAAGATGCTTTAAAAAAGCTATTAGGTTGGTGCAAAAGTAATGGCGGTTTTTGCCATTAAAACCTGCAATTACTTTTGCACCAACCAAAGAAATGCCTGGTCTAATTGCTGCTGTTTGAATGCCTCTGAAAAATATAGAAAAAAAATCAAGAAAACAGAGTGTCTTAATTCATTTAGGCCGCTACAACAAAATGCCACAGACTAGGTGGCTTAACAAACTGGAGGCTGGGAAGTCTAAGATCAAGGTGCTGGCAGATTCATGTCTGACGAGGATCCATTTCCTTATAGACAGTTATCTTCTCACTCTAACCTCACATAGTGGAAAGAGTGCTGGGTCTTTTTTACAAGGGCACTGATCCTATTCCTGAGGACTCTGCCCCTGTGACCTTAACACCTTCCAAAGGCTCCACCTTTTGATGTCATCACCTTGAGGGTGAGGATTTTAACTTATATATTTTGGAGAGACACAGACATTTATACCATAGCACAGGAAACTTTTCATTATCTTTTTATCCCTGCCTGATCATTTATTTTAGTGCCTCCTATCGACAGAACACAAGAAAGAAAAATGTCTTTCTGAGATAAGCACTTTGTAGGATCCCAGTTGCAGCACAGCAGAGATTAGAGAACAGGTGTGGAGGTGAATTATGAGTTATATAACAGCATGATACTTGTAACCCATCGCTGTTTGCTACACAATAGACATTATGATTTGCACCCACCATATTTTACCTATGGATTCACCTATCACTCTCTCAGGTTGTTCCCAATGAATTGCCACCACAAATTATGTTGTGAAGGTTACTCTAATATATCTAGCTACTAGGTTATAGGTATCTTAAATATTTATTTTACTGAGTAGTTCCAGATTAATCTTTAGATTGTTTGATCTTCTCTAAAATCCTACCAGCTGTCTGTAAATTTGAATCTTCTCATGGCATTTAATTGTAGAAGTATCTCAATGGTTGTGTTTGATCTTTCAGTTTAGAAATCAATTATTTGCAACTACTGAGACCAAAGATTGATTGATCTTACAATCTTTCTTATGTTCAAACTACCTTTTCCGCACCCCTCAGTTTCATCCTTACCAAGAAAACATTCCATGTTTATCATCGTAGCCACTCCCTTGAATACAATGAACCCAGGACCCTTGCCTTGTATTTGTCAGTTGGGTTAAATCCAACTCTGTCCACTGCATGCCTGTGCCCAGGCAGCTGCACACAGCAGAGGAAAACATACAGCCATGGTTGTAGGTCTCAATTTAAATCTGGGTCACTAACTCAAGTAGACTGGCTAACAAAAGACATGGAGAGAACATTTACAAAAAATTGCTAACAATGTACTAAAATGAACAATCTGATCATGATTAAAGACAAGGAAATTAAAATTACAAGGTTATCATTGCTATCAAACTGGCAAAAGGCTATAATGTTTGATGATACCCAGTGTGGAAAACAAGTATCCTCCCACACTGTTGATTCATTCAATTAATAACGTATACTTGACTGAGTTTCCTCTGTATCATATCAGACACCTTTCTAGGAAATAAGAAAACAGCAGGAACCAAAATCGAAAATGCCTGTGATTCAAGAAGTTAACATTTTAGAAGAGAGAAAGGAAGCAAATACATAAAAAATAAGATGTCCATTGTTAATAAAAAGAAATAAATTAAAGTAAAAGGGTAGGTAGTGATTATTAGAGTGATATTTTCTCATAAAGGGCTCCAGGCATACCTCTCTAAATCAAAAACCTAAATAAAGTGAGGGAGCAAGCTGTGCGAGAGTATGGGACAGGGTACCCCAGACAGATAGGACAGCAAGTGCCAATGTCCAGAGGGAGGGTTATTGGTCTATTGACAATTGTGTGGTTACAGCAAAAGAAATAACAGGGAGAATGGAATTTGATGGGATAAAAGAAGTAGAAAAGTGTCAGGTCAAGAAAATGATAATGAACTTATTTTTAATTAGAATTCTTCTAGATTTTAAAAATTCATATTCTTCTGGGGTTTATACTTTTGGTCTTAGAAGAAATAGACATTGGTTCAATCTTATTGAAGGGTCATTTAGTAATATCTATCAAAATCAAAAGGTCAGAAACTCCAACCCAGTAGTTTCAGTTACCGAGGATAATTTCTTATACTCAGAAATATTCTCCTAAGTGTGAAAGTGTGTAAACAAATATGTTTATTTCAGTAATTTGAGTAATAAAAAACTAGGAATAAACTAAATAAGCTACATAATTTCATTTCTCCATATTATATCATTTATTCAAAGCATGACATTCATTCAGTCTTCCAGAAAATATTCACTGAGTGCCTACTACATACCAGGAACTGTGCTGTAACCTTGAAAAACAATGGTTGAAGTCCCTCAAAGATTTTACAGTTTAGTGAAGGAGGCAAATAAATGAATGATAGTTACAAAAAAGTGAGTGTTGCTACAAGATGTGTAAGTATCAGCTGCTGGGGGAAAACACAGAGAGGGCCTCTCTACATATCTCTGCCCAGGCATGTCAACAGAATGCATCCAAACCCACATCTGCTGTTGCAGCTCTCTTCCTCCGTGATTATATATCCAAGTGAAGTGTCCCAAGGTCCATCCAGCTGCTCACAGCAGAAAGCTACACACCCAATCACAAATCATACTCTGTAAGTTTTATTACTTAAGAGTTCATTATCTCATTCATCTCAACTCAAAATTTTTAATTCTGTCCTCATCATTTCTCTCCCTAGATTAATAAAATAAACTCATCTACCTTTTTCAAATTGAGGTTCTTCTGGTACATTCTTCTCCCTAGTGCTGGGACTGTCTTTTTAAAAGGTATACCTGGGCATGATGAAGCCCTGTTTTTTTCTTCTGTGACTCCTCATTTTCTTCAGGATAAAGACCTACCTCATCTATGACCATGATTCCACTTGTATCCTTTCCTTCTAATAATTGTATCGTAATCTGATGAAGAATTGAATTTTGGAGCAATTAAAAAGCAACTATGTTCTTTAAAGAATGTTTCAAATAGTTTCTTTTTTTTCATTTATTCATTCAATTAATAAATAGTCATCGAATTTTTAATAATGTACCAGGTACTATGCAAGGGACTATGAGGAGATAGTGAACAAAAAGTAAAAATAATTCCCTAGCCCTTACCCTCAGAGAACTAGCAATCCAATAAAAGATGGATTTCACTTAATTTCCACTTATTCACTTAATTCAGTGAAAAAGCACAATGATATTAAATGCTTTAATGTGGAAATTTATGATGCTGTAGAAACACTTAACAATTGGATTTTATCACATCAGGATTGGCCAGAGAAGGCATACATAGGAAAGTGATGACTGAGCTTAGATCCAAAGGGTGGTTAGGAGTTTATTAGGTAGAGAGGAGGGAAGAGTGTCTTCCTAACAAAGGGAACAGCTTGTACATGAGCCCCATGGTAGGTGGCAACATAAGAATACTTAGGTCCTGGAAAGGCAATCTAGTTGGAATAGAGAAGAAAAGAGATTCAGGTATAGAGCAGGTTTTGAAGGACCGCTGAAAGGTTTTAAGCAGGGATAGGACAACCTGGGGGACTGAGTCTGGACAGAATAGAATGGAAGGAGGAATGCTATAACCAGACGTGTTCTGTAAAGATAACTGACTACCCTGTGGAAAACTGACTGGAAGAGACAGCAGTGACTATGGGGAGACCTTCAGCAGGGTTTTACAAGGGTGGAGGTGTGAGGTGATGACACTGTGCAATGGGATGTACTAGTGTGGATGAAGAAAGGTTGAAACTACGAATATGGTTAGGAAGTAACATTCTGAAAAGTTGTTGGCAAATTAGTTATAGACAGTGAGAATACAGTAGATGTCTTGTTTTCTGATGTGGGTAACCTGGGTGAATGGCATCACAATTCACTGAGATTTAAAAAAAAACACTATATGTAAAAAATATACTTTATTTTGGCGTTGTACATTCATCCTATGGGTAACAAATGTATAAAATGACATGAATCCATCATTATAGTGACAGAGTAGTTTCACTTTCCTAAAAATCCTCTGTGCCCTGCCTATTTATCCCTCTCTCCTCCCTAATCCCTGGCAACCACTGACCTTTTTGTCTCTACCATTTTGCCTTTTCCAGAATGTTATATAGTTGGAATTATACAACATGTTGTTTTTTTCAGACTGACTTCTTTTATTTATTAATATGCATATAAGTTTACACCATGTTTTTTCATGGCTTGATAGCCTGTTTCTTTTTAGTGCTGAATAATGTTCAATTATCTGGATGTACCACAGCCTATTCATTCACCTAATGGAGGACACTTGAAGCTACTGAAGCAACTTATGTTTGTTTCCAATTTTGGAAATTATGAATAAAGCTTCCATAAACATCCATGTGCTGGCTCTCGTATGGATATAAGTTTCACCTCCTTCAAATAAATACCAAGGAAAATGATTGCTGGATCTTATAAAAGTATGTTTAGTTTTATAAGTAACTGCCAAACGGTCTTTCATACTGGCTACAGCATTTTGCATTCCCACCAGCAATGAATGAGAGTGTTCCCATTGCTCCACGTCCTTGTCAGTATTTGGTATTGTCAGTGTTCTTGATTTTGGCTATTCTAATAGGTCTGCGTGGTGATATCTCATTTCAATTTGCATTTACCTGATGTCATGCGATGTGGAGCATCAATTCATATGCTCATTTGTTACCTGTATATCTTCTTCAGTGAGATGTCTGTTAAGGTCTTTGGCCCATTTTTTAATTGGGTTGTTTGTGTTCTTATTGCTGCACTTTAAGAGTTCTTTGTATATTTTGGATATCCATCTTTCATCTGATATGTCTTTTGCAAGTACTTCTCCCAGTCTGTGGCTTACCTTTTCATTCTTTTGATTGCTTGTATGTCAAATGCCAAATAAGGTTAAAACTATATTTGTAAATATTAAACTCAATATTAACCTAATTTTATTCTTTTAACTTGTCTTGTAAGAAATTAAATTAATCAACTATAAAACATTAAAAGCACTTAATGTAAACATTTGTTTGGAAGAGGAACAGGCAAGTAGCCTATCATGGCTTGGCATCTGAACAAAACCCACAGTCACATCTGAAGTTCACTGGTATGATATGATCCAAACGTAAAATATCTAGAAGATGATGCCAGAACTTTGATTGCTAAACATAGGATTCTTAAACAAGAGTGATGACTTAGAGACAAACTTATGTCTTGAGCTCTGTATGCCAAGAGTTTAAAGAAGGAGCTGAGGATTGAATTAATTAATATGTCAGCTCTTATTAAGGCAGTTTAAACCTCTCAAATGATGGTGGTGTTAGGAGATATGTTTTGCTTCTAGGGAATCCACATTTGCATTAAGCACAAAATGAATTACAATGAATGTTCCTCATGTTGCCACTTAAAAAAACTATAATCTGTTTGAAGGAAAAATTTAATTTCCAAATCCAAAGGCAAAAGCATCCTATAAGTTAACAGTATCAGGCCAGGTGCAGTGGCTCGAGCCTGTAATCCCAGCACTTTAGGAGGCCGAGGTGGGTGGATTACCTGAGGTCAGGAGTTCAAGACCAGCCTGGCCAATGTGGTGAAACCCCATTTCTACTAAAAAAAAAAAAAAAAAAAAATACAAAAATTAGCTGGACGTGGTGGCGCACATCTGTAATCTCAGCTACCCAGGAGGCTGAGGCAGGAGAATTGCTTGAACCCAGGAGACGGAGGTTGCAACGAGCCGAATTCACGCCACTTCACTCCAGCCTATGTGACACAGCAAGGCTTCATCTCAAAAAAAAAAAAGAAATAAAAAAAAAACAAAAAAAAAATAAGTTAACAGTATCAATGGTAAAGATTTTGCAAATGGGCATTATGTTTTTGGAAAAAGTTTTGAAAAGTAATTTAAATTTTGATATCGAATCATTCTTCTATGTTAAAGAAGCTGAATATAAAAATTATTTGAGACTAATTTTAGATTCTTCTGGAAGAATGGATAAGGTGAGCTAAAGTGAGGGAAAATAACTTATGCTGCTGCTGATGACTATGATGACACTGATGTTGATAATAACAATGAATAATAAAAAGGAGTTTCCTAGGTGCCAGAGTACTGTACATGAATTAGGTCATGAATCTTCCCAAGAACCTTTGGGGTAAGGTACTGTTGTTATTTTTATTTTACAGATGAGGAAACTGAGGCACAGAGACATTAAGCCTCACTAATTGCCTTAGGTGACATTACTTGTGTTGGTTAGCAGGGTCTTGAATCCAAGAAATCTAACTTCAGAATGTGTGATCTGAACCATTATCATTCCTATTAATCGTAACTTTAAGAATTGATTAACTTTTCTGGTGTTATTATGTGTTAGAAGTTTTAAACGGAAATGAGGAAAGGGACAAAACATTCCTTTCTTTGATGTATCCTACTGCGAAAACCCTGAAAAAAAAGTAAACAAAAAACACTCTACTAATGCAAGCTTGAGGTGATTTTGACCCCCTCAAGTCAAAAGCTCCCCTATAATTCACTACTAGGCAGGGATTCTAGTAGAATTCAGAACATATATATTTAAATGCAATAATTGAAAATTTAGAGTTGACTTTTTATCTCTGTGGTACACTCTGCACTGTGAACTGAAACGCAAAATCATGCTGAGAAGAATAATTTACAAATGACTTTTCCTCTGGAAAAAAAAATGCAAATTGTTGCAAAATCCTAAATGTAACATATAATTCCCAAAGGTGGCTTTGGGCTGTTCTTCTTTACACTGTTAACCTGAGCTCATCAATTAGCGTTTCATTATTTTTTTTGTTCCTGGGGAGATGAGGTTACAGTGTGGTGTAGTGGAGACAAGAAAGGCAGTTCAATTCCACCATTTAGCAGCTACATGACTAGAGTCAGTGATCCTCAAGGGGTAACTTTCCTATTCCTTGCTAGCCTCACATGCAAAATGAAGATTTTAACTGTTACTATAGCCAATCATTGTTGCAAAGATTACATAAAGCTCTTAAAACAGAGCCTGACACATAATAAATGTTCAAAAGGTGGTCACAATTACTTTCATTCTCTGACCTTAAAATAGCAGATTGTTAATGTCTACAAACAAGGACAATATTTATGTATTAATGAATCCTGACTTTTGGAGAAAATGAAAATGTGTCTTTTAGATTTCCAAACTTTTAAAGAAAGCATTATTGGTATTATAAAATACAGTTGGTTATTTAAATTTAGCTATTTTATTTTTTAATTAAAAATCTCTCATGGGTTATATTGACTACAAACAGGGTAAAGAGAGACTGTTTTCCAGACAGCAGCCTGGAGGCTATTGCCAAATGGGTACCCATGATCCCAGGCTGTGCACTAACTCTCTATGACTGCTTTGTGTCAAAGCAAAAGAGTAATTGACATGCTAGTTAACACAGGCTGAAAAATGACCTTGATTTTCACATTGTCCCTGGCTTAGCTGGATAGTTAAATCTGCCATCTTTTACCTGTTTAAATAAAGGCCATAAAATACTATTTTAAAACAAAACCAGTAATATCCTCATGGATTTATCCTGAGCAAATACTTCAAGTGTTTATATTACTCATTTTTAGTATTGTCATTTTGTTTACTGATATGAGTACGTATGAATACAATTTCTCAGATAGTTTGCCTCTGTTCCAGATAAAATGCAATATATACATATGTGTATTAATGTATAGCTATATATATATATGTGTGTATGTGTGTGTGCATACAGCATTTAAGTGCTTTTTTTGGTAAAATGAACATAAACTCAAAAGACATTATTATAATATTCATTATTCCACTCAAACCTACATACCAGGAATTCTGACATTTTACTGCTAAAATAAATGGTTTTTGTTTGTTTTTAGAGCACTTAATTTAATGACTTAAACCTTTGTCTTTTTTCTTCTATGGCCTGAATTCCATATTTTATGGTAGTTTTCTTGTTGGTTTATATACATGAACCAAAATTTTTTTTTTTTTTTTTTGAGACAGGGTCTCATTCTGTTATCCAGGCTGGAATGCAGTGGTATGATCTTGGCTCACTGCAGTCTCAACCTCATGGGCTGAAGTGATTCTCCACCTCAGACTCCTGGATAGCTGGGACCACAGATGTGCACCATCACACCTGGCTAATTTTTTATAGAGATGGAGTTTCGCCATATTGCCCAGGTTAATCTCGAACTCCTAGGCTAAAGCAATCCACCCACCTTGGCTTCCCAAAGTGCTGGGATTATAGACGTGAGTCACTGCGCCCAGCCAGAATTCTTACGGATAAGGTATAATGAAATTTTTCTAGTATGAGATTTATAAGGCCAAGAACTTACTATCTTAATATTTTCCCCTGAAAATAACACATTAGCCAACCACATTTACATATATCTTTATATCTCTGATCTCTTTGGCATCATCTTATGTGTTTCTGGTCACTGGGTGCTGCTGCTGAAGTCTACAGCTAATAAATTTATAATTGGATTTCTTGCTGGCAGGACCTTTGCTGGCATGTGAAATCTAGCAGAAAGCAGATATTTTATTACATGATATTACATATCATCATTGCATCAGATGTGAATTGGAAACAAACTTGAAAATATTCATGCTCTTAATATACTAGTAAATTTGACACTTGAGGTAGTTTAAATTTTTTAGCTAAATTTTTGTCATAGTAACTATTACCAACTTTGCCTAGTAATTTTTATCTTTGTTTTAATAGCAAAATAAACAGGGCACTAAAAAGAATACATTTAACATTGTTAATAGACCTTAATAAGCAAATATTTAAAATAGCATTTTTGTAGATAGTTATTAGGCATATACTGTTAGCATTCATAGAAACATCAGACATGATTTAGACCAAGAGAAGCAAACTCAAAGAGGCAAATTACCCAACAAGTGATGTAATAGCAGGTAAGTGGCCCTACTAAAAGGTGAGGTAGAGACTGTGGCAAACAGCAGAGTTCATGCCCCTGGAGAAGGGACAACTTCTATTCGGTTCCAGTTAATTGTTGCCAAACAGACATGGCAGCTCAATATGGCCAGTTCATTCAATGTTTTGAAAGAGCGATAACTTTTGATTCTATGTGAAATCACATTTTGAGAATTGGCAACTAATTTTAAAAAATAAACACTGTGAGTGCTAAAGAAAGTAAAGTAAAACAAAATATTCACAGGCCTGATAAAGCTCATAGTCTGACAGTTACTCATCCTTTTTAGAATAACATGTTATTGTCAAACATGAGGTTACTGATGCCCAGAGAAATTTAGTAACTCACCCAAAGTTAAAAATTACATCATGGCAACCTAGGTTATCCCAAATTACCATATTCTCCTAGTATGAATTCATATACTTACCGTATCATTCCTGAAACAATTTGTAATTAGGTTATAGCTATCCAACCTGAATTAAGTAATTTTGCATGTGTATGTGTTGCACACTTGTATGTTGGTTAAGTACTTTTATATACATTGTGCTGAGTTTCTATACATTGCCTCATTTAATTCTCTCAATTAGCATCTTCATATGAGAAAGAAAACCTGGAAACCAAATCCTCGTGTACTATAAAACAAAGAAAAAAAAAGAGTATCAAGAACAAAGTAAGGAAGTTGTTAAGTTTAGGACCTAGAATTGGCTCTAATATGCTCTTTAGGTGAAAGTTTGTTATATTTTTCATACGTGGAATTCATTAATTTCTTATCTGAAAGCAGAATTTGATAATTATCAAGAATTAACCTCTATAAAGTTACTGCTGCTGATTATTTAACCTATCTTTATGTTGATTTGCTTTGATGACTAAGAGTTAACCAAGCTGAGGCAGTTATAATGTATCTTTTCTTCTGTAAGAACAAGTCACCCTTCAATGATTCATTCATATATTCCCATCTTAATAGCCTTCTTACTTAAGGCTTCATTATTGGTCTGCTTCTCTAGTAAATACTGTATACTCACTTATGTCATCATTTAGACAATCTCTCAAACTTTAAGTTAATTTTCTATCATACATCTTCTTAACTCATCAAAGTATGCATTATATTGATTTTCAATTAATTTATGTTGAAATGAATGAGATAAAGATGTGGAAAAAATGTTATCTAAAATGAAACAACAGTATAGGATGATTAACACGATTAACGTATTAGTCAATTTAAAATTCCACTGCTATATTGCCATAGCTATGGAAATGTTGTGATATGTTCATTCTACTAAATTCTAATATTTAAATGTGTTTCCTGGAGTATTGTGTTAGGCCATTCTTGCATTGCTATAAAGAAATACGAAAGACTGGGTAATTCACAAAGAAAAGAGGTTTCATTGGCTCACGCAGTTCCACAGCTGTACAGGAAGCATGATGCTGGCATCTGCTTGGTTTCTCAGGAGGTCTCAGGAAACTTACCATCATGGCAGAAGGCAAAGTGGGGGAAGGCACCTCGCATGGCCAGAGTAGACGGGAGAGAAGCAGAGAGGTGCCATACACTTTTAAATGACCAGATCTTGTGAGAATTCACTATCATTAGAACAGCACAAAGAGGATTGTGCTAAACTGCTCATGAGAAATCCACCCCCATAATCAAATCACCTCCCACCAGGCCCTGCCTCTAACATTGCAGATTATAATTCAGCATGAGATTTGGATGGGAACACATATCCAAACTATACCAGGTATGAATCAACTACACATAAAAATACAAACTTTGCAGTCACAACTTCATAGCACAGAACAATACCTCACACCCAATTTGCAAATCACAAAATTTGCTCTATGGTATATACTTTCTGGTATACAGTCTACAGGTATTGCTGAGAAATACTCTTGGTATTGTTAAATGACTGGTAAAAGTAATGCTTAGGAATTTCTCTCCCATTATAGAATTATTTGCTATTCATACAATATTATGGCTCATAACGTCATTTGGTATTCAAGCATGTCATATAGTCCTTCATAGGTGTTCATACACACCTAAAATTAATTACTCCTTTTCCTCTTTTTGATGATAATTTAATGCGAAATACATTTGCACTAACAGAGCATCTACAATTCACCTGGTACGTGGGAACAAACACCATTCTCTAGCATCTGGATTATTAAGGCAAAGAGTTGTCTTTATAAAATTGTAATCTGGTTATGAGGATGAGCAAAAGCCTACAGAAAAATTGCATACCACTATAATTAGGATTCACTTAAATTAATATGAACTATATAAGTGAGATTTTGAAATGTAATACTGAGTGAAATAAAACGTGAGATGATGAAGTTTGAAGCTATTTATGTAACCTTAACATGAAAACACACATAACAATAATAAAATTTTGTAAGATTATAGCCACATACACACACATATATAATATACATGCATATAGTACCTAAAAATAGATTGGAAGGGTTGAGGGTTTTTTTTAAATTTCAACTTTTATTTTAGATAAATGGAGTATATGTACAGGTTTTTTACATGAGTATACTGAGTAATGCTGAGGTTTGTGGTACAAATCCCATCACCCAGATAGTGAGCATAGTACACAATAGGTAGTTCTTCCACCCATGCTCACCTCCCAGATCCCCCTCTCTAGTAATCTGAACTATCTATTGTTCCCATGCTTATGTCCATGTGGTACTCAATGTTTTTTTCCCCACTTATAAGTGAGAACACGTGGTATATTGCTTTCTGCTCTTGCACTAATTCACTTAGAATAATGGCCTCCAGTTGCATCCATGTTGCTATAAACAATGTGATTTCATTATTTTTTATGGCTGCGTGGTATTCCATGGTATATAGGTACCATATTTTCTTTATCCACTACACCATTAACGGGCACCTAGGTTGATTCCATGTCTTTGCTATGGTTAATAGTGTGGTGATGAACATACAAGTGTATGTGTCCTTTGGAGAGAATGATTTATTTTTATTTGGATGCATACACAGTAACGAGAGTGCTGGGTTGAATGGTAGCTCCATTTAAGTTCTTTGTGAAATCTCCACACTGCTTTCCACAGTGGATGAACTAATTTATGCTCCCACCAACAGTACGTAAGTGTTCCCTTTTCTCTGCAGCCTCTCCAGCATCTGTTGTTTTTTGACTTTTTAATAATGCCATTCTGACTGATGCGAGATGGTGTCTCATTCTGGTTTGCATTTGCATTTCTATGGTGATTAATGATAATTAGCATTTTCTCATATGTTGTTGGCCACTTGTAAGTCTTCTTTTGAGGAATGTCTGTTCATGTATTTTGCCCGTTTTTAGTGGAGTTATTTGTTTTTTGCTTGTTGATTTCAGTTTCTTATAAATTCTGGATATAAGACCTTTGTTAGAAGCCTAGTTTGTGAACATTTTCTCCCATTCTGTAGGTTGTCTGTTCACTCTGTTGATGGTTTCTTTTCCTGTCCAGAAGCCCCCCTTTATTTTTTGAGATGAACTCGCCCTGTAATCAAGGCTGCAGGGCAGTGGCGTGGTCTTGGCTCACTGCAACCTCCATCTCCCCGATTCAAGCAATTCTCCTGTCTCAGCCTCCCTGGAAGCTCTTTAGTTTAATTAGATCCCACCTGTGAATTTTGTTTTTCTTGCAATTACTTTTGGGGACTTAGCCAAAAATCATTTGCCAAGGCCAATGTTGAGAAGGAGATTTCCTAGGTTTGCTTATAGCATTTTACAGCTTGAGGTCTTCTATTTAAGTCTTTAACACATGATGGGATAATTTTTGTAGATGCTAAAATGTTAGGGTCCAGTTTCATTCTTGTGTATATGGCTAGCCAGTTATCCCAGCACCATTTATTGAATACAGTGTCCTTTTCTCCATTACTTGTTTTTGTTGACTTCATAAAATATCAGATGGTTGTAGTTGTGTGGCATTATTTCTGAGTTTTCTATTCTGTTCCATTGGCTTATATATCTGTTTTTGTACCAGTAGCATGCTGTTTTGGTTACCGTAGCTGTATAATATAACTTGAAGTTGGGTAGTTTGATGCCTCAGGTTTGGTCTTTTTGCTTAAAATTGCTTTTAGTATTTGCGCCCTCTTTTTGTTCTATATGAATTACAGAATTTTTTCTGATTCTGTGAAGAATGACATTGGTAGTTTGATAAAAATAACTTTGGCTCTGTAAATTACTCTGGGCAGCATTGCCATCTTAATGATATTGATTCTTCCAATCCATGAGCATGGAATGTTTTTCCATTTATTTGTGTCATCTCTGATTTCTTTCAGCAGTATTTTACAATTCTCCTTGTAGAGATTTTTCATCCCCTTAGTTAGATATATTCCTAGATATTTCATATTCTTTCTGGCTATTGTAAGTGTGGTTGTGGTTTTGATTTGGCTCTCAGTCTGGACATTATTGGTGTATAGAAATGCTGCTGGTTTTTCTACATTGATTTTGAATCCTGAAACTTTACTAGAGTCATTTATCACTTCTAGGAGACTTTGGTAGAGTCTTTAGGGTTTTCCAGGTATAGAATCATATTATTGGTGAAGATAGATAATTTGACTTCTTTTTCTATTTAGAGGCATTTTATTTCCTTCTCTTGCCTGATTGCCCTGGCTAGGACTTCTAGCACTATGTTGAATAGGGATAGTGACAATGGGCATCGTTGTCTTGTTCTAGTTTCTAGGGGGAATGCTTCTGGCTTTTGCCTGTTCAGTATGATGTTAGCTGTGGGTTTGTCATAGATAGCTCTTATTATTTTGAGATGTGTTCTTTTGATGTTGCATCTGTTGAGGGTTTTTATCATGAAGAAATGTTGGATTTTATGGAAAGCTTTTTTTGCACCTATTGAGATGATCATATGGTCTCTGTTTTTAATTCTGTTTATGTGGTGGATCACATACATTGATTTGTATAGGTTGAACCAGCCTTGCATCCCAGGAATAAAGCCTACTTGATCATGGTGAATTTGGCTTTTTGATATGCTGCTAGATTCATTTTGCTAGTATTTTGTTGAAGATTTTTGTATCTATGTTAACATGGGTATTGGCCTGAAGTTTTCTTTTTTCTTTGCGTCTCTTCCAGACTTTGGTTTCAGGCTGATGCTGGCTTCATAAAATAAGTTAGAGAGGCGCTCCTCCTCCTCAATTTTTGGGAACAGTTTCTGTAGGATTGGACCAGCTCTTCTTTTTATGTATGGTAGAATTCAGCTGTGAATCCATCTGTTCCAGGGCTTTTTTTGGTTGGTAGATTTTTTATTACTGATTCAGTTTCAGAGCTTGATATTGGTCTGTTTAGGATTTCAATCTCTTCCTGATTTAATCTTGAGAGATTGTATGTTTCCAGGAATTTATCCATTTCCTCTAAATTTCTTAATTTTTGTACTTAGAGTTATTCATATTATTCTCCAAGGATCTTTTGTATTTCTGAGGAATTAGTTATAATGTTATCTTTGTCATTTCTGATTGTCCTTATTTTAATCTTCTCTTTTTTTTCTCTTTTAATCTAGCTAGTTGTGTATTATTCTGGCTATTTTTTTTTTTTTCAAAAAACAAGCTCTTGTTTTCATTGATCTTTTGTATGGATTTGTACATCTCAATTTTCTTCAGCTCCTCTCTAATTTTAGTTGTTTTTCTTCTACTAGCTTTGTTCTTTTTTTTCTAGTTTCTTTAGGTGCAAATTAGATTGTTTAGATCTTTCTAATTTCTTGATGGTGTTTAGTGTTACAAACTTTCCTCTTGACATTACTTTAGCTGCATTCTAGAGAGTTTGGTAAATTATGTCACTATTTTTTTAGCTTCAAATAATTTTTTGATTTCTGCCTTAATTTTCATGTTCACTCAAGGAGTTATTCAGGAATAAGTTGTTTAATTTCCATGTATTTGTGTAGTTTGGGGAGATCTTGATATTGATTTTAATTTTTATTGCACTTTGGCCCAAGAGTGTGCTTGGTATTATTTCAATTAGAAAATGATTTTATTGAGACTTGCTTCATTGTTCAGCATGTAGTCAATCTTAGAATATGTTTTGTGTGCAGATAAGAAGAATGTATTTTTTATGGAGTTTAGTAGAGTGTTCTATAGATTACTATTAGGTCCAATTGATCAAGTGCTAAGTTTAAGTCCAGAGTTTCTTTGTTAGTTTTCTGCCTCAGTGATCTGTTTAATGCTGTCAGTAGGGGGTTGAAGTCTCCCATTATTATTGTGTGGTTCTCTAAGTGTTTTCACAGGTCCAGAATGACTCGTTTTATGAATCTGGGTATTCCATTATTGGGCATGTATATATTGAGGATAGCTAAGTCTTCTTGTTGGATTATCACTTTATCATTATACAGTGCCTTTCTTTGTCCTTAATTTTAATTGATTTATAGTCTGCTTTATCTGATATAAGAATAGCAATTCCTGCTCTTTTTTCCCCATTTTCATGGTAGATCTTTCTCCATCCCTTTACTTTGAGCCTGTGGGTGTCAGTGTCAATATGTCTGAGATGGGTCTCTTGAAGATAGCAGATTGTTGGGTCTTGGCTTTTTCTCCAGCTTGCTCCTCTATTTATTTTAAGGAACTGTTTAGGCCATTTCCATTGATAATTAGTATTGATATGTCAAATTTGATCTTGTCATTGTGTTGTTAGATGGTTGTTATGTAGACTTAATCATGTAGCTGCTTTATAGTGCCTGTGGGCTATGTTCTTAAGTGTCTTTTTGTGGTAGCAGGTGTTGTTGTTTTGTCTTCTGGCTTAGCTTTCCCTTAAAGACCTCTTGTATGGTTGGTCTACCTGAAAAAATTTTCCTCAATGTTTGCTTGTCTGAGAAAGATTTTATTTCTCCTTCACTTACAAAGCTTAGTCTGCAGGATATGAAATTCTTAATTGGGATTCCTTTTCTTTAAGGATGCTGAAAATAGGATCCCAATCATTTTTGTCTTTTAAGATTTTTGCTGGGACTCCCTTTGTACATAACCTGATCCTTCTCTCTAACTGCCCTTAAGAAGTTTTTTCCATTGACCTTGGGGAATCTATGTGGTCTGTGGATGGACCTCTTGTATAGTATGTAGCCAGGAATACCTGCATTTCTTGAATTTGAATGTCAACATCTCTAGCAAAATTAGTAAAATTTTCATGGCCTACATCCTCAAATATATTTTTCAAGTTGCTTATTCTCTCTCCTTCTCTTTCAGGAATGCCAATGAATCAGATTTCATCTCTTTACAAAATCCCATATTTATCAAAAATTCTGTTTATTTTTAAATTTTTGTCCAGCTGATTTGATTTAAAGAACTGATCTTTGAGCTCTGAGTTTCTTTCCTCATCTTGGTCTATTCTACTATTGACACTACTGATTGTATTATAAAAGTCTTTTAGTTTTGTAGCTCTGGAAGTTCAGTTTGGTTCTTTCTTGAAATGGCAATTTTTCTTTCCACTCTTGGATTATTTTACTGGATTCCTTAGACTCCTCGGATGGGGTTTCAAGTTTCTCCTGAATCTTGATGAGCTTCTTTGCCATCCAGATCCTGAATTCTATGTATGTCATTTCAGTCATTTCAGACTGGCTGAGAACAACTGCTGTAAGCTAGTGGACTTGTTTGGAGGTAGAGGGACACTGGCGTTGTAGGAATTCTTGCACTAATTCTTTCTCTTCTAGGAGGATTGGTGTCCCTTAAACTGAGGCATACATTGATTACAGTCAGTAGGCTTCATTTCTTGATGTTTTCAGAAGTCCAGGGCTTTGTACAGGATCATTTGAGGCTGAATTATTGTCCTTGGTTTCATAGAGAGGTATATTAGCAAAATATTTTTGGTATTACAGTTTGGACTATGATCCAGTAGATGGCACTTAATAGTAATGGGTGAGATGAGATCTAGTGCGTTGAGCGTGGTATGGCCGTAGACAAACCTACAGCACCTAGTATTCCCCGGTGGACTCCCATCCAAGTACTAACCAGGCCCAACCCTACTTAACTTCGGAGGTCAGAGGAAAAAAAAAAAATGGGTGGCAGGTAGGGTTTTATTCAGCCATGTGGCTCCTTTGTATGTCCTCATGTTTGCAGCCATGTTCTGTAGTGCAGGGGGTAGAGAGCTGATACCCTCACCAGGTCAGCTCCTGGGTCTTGGGGAGCACCTTCCAATCACTGGCACTGCACCCACATTTCTTCTGTTAGGTGTCCAGTCTGCAGGGATCCCTTGGCAGAGACCACAGGAGGGAAATAGGCAGGACCTACAGAGGGAGACATGTCCTGCTCCCATTCCAGCCGACGAACCTGCACGTCTCACTCCTCTCAGTCCTCTGAGAGTATGGACTCCTCTCTTGCTTGAGTGCCAGTCATAGATATTGGCTCAACATTCCCAAACTATGTGCCACAGACCTGGGATGCTGGGATTGGCTCACAGATCCATCCTCTGGACCGTTGCAGATGAGTTCAGGGTATGCTGGGGAATTCAAAGTGCTCCCAGACCACTGGGAAAGTAATCAGGTAGAGCAAATCACCAAGGCTGGGCAGCAGAGGCTGTGCTATGCCCATACTCCTGCAGGGCGGCCAGATAGGGACTCTGAAGAGGGCTGGAGGGCAAGAGGCCAAGAAGGCCTAGAGAACAGATGTGTCCCAGTCCCATGAGGAAGTTGGCTCTGCTCTCTCCTGGCCTAGCAGTCAGCTGGGCTAGAGCTTCTTGGAGGAAGATGGAGAGCCTTGGGGAATGGGAGCCTATGGCCACACTCCACCAGAGCTGCACCATTCACAGAGGCCGATGGTTCCACACTGGCTGAAACCATGTCTCTGCTTACTCTCTGGGAAAATCTCTCTGTCAGCTCAAACATCGATGGACCACATGGGGCCTCCTGTAGCCATAATCCCAGAGGTCTGTGGAGAGGATAGGCAGTACCACAGTCCCTTCACTCACTCATTCCTCAGGGGCATTTCAAGGCTAAGAACTAGATTCAGTGTTTGGGTACCTCATGCAGGGTTCCCAGATTCCTCTCTCCTTAAACTCAGTGTCTGCATCTCCATCCATTTTCAGTGTTTTCTCTCTGAAGATCTGTCCAAGTTATTAATATACTGGCTTACTCAAAACCTTGGTCTCTCTCAGTTGGAGCAGCACCTCCTGGCTGTGTCTAGTTCACCATCTTGTTACCCTCCTTTCCCAGAAAAGATTAAATTATAGTCATGGTAAGGATTATTTGAAAAGGGAGAAGGAGATATGGGTTTAGCATGATAATAAAAGGGGACTTCAGATATATCTACATCTATGTATCTATCAATCTATTATCTATCTATCTATTTTAAAAGACTAGAAACAACTATACAAATATGATAATAGTTAATTCTTGACCATAGGAATATATATTTATAACTTTTATGTTTTTACAACTCTAAAACCATACAACTTTCAGAAACTTTAGTCCTATTATTTCCATGCAAGTTTTTGTTAGAACTAAAATAACTCAATAGCACTAAAAGTAACCAGACAATAGTTAGACATATCTTTAGCTATGGCCATGAAAACATCTTTGTACGAAGCTGTATCCAGATCAATCTCTCTAATGTGATATTTTGGACTTTATGTAGTAAAGGTTGGAGACTCAGATATGGTAATGCATTTCTTGCACCTAAATATTTATAAAAGATAAAAATATACTAGTTGCAAGAAAAAATTTTAAATGTCATAACACTTAGGAAGCCTGAACTCTCACTCAAGCTATGCTTTCATTCTTGTACACTGGGAGGTGGGCCCAATCACTGATGGTCTCTAAAGGCCTTTTCCAACCTGTGTTATGCAATAGTATTCATGGAAGATTCCATTCCACCCTTATCCGGGATTAGGGGATTCTTTATAAATTTCCCTAGAATTTGATAGGAAGTAGAAAAGATATGATCCAACATATTCTAAATACTGTGAATCTAACATTTTATATATATTACTTATTTGGTGTTTAAGGCAACCCTAAAATGTAAATACTGTTTTCTTCATTATTGCAATAAAGAATGGAGAAGTATGGAATTCAAACAATAACTAGAATACAGTTATTGTCTGGGGTTTCTCAAAAAGCTAAAAATAGAACTACCATATGATCCAGCAATCCCACTGCTGGGCATATATTCAAAGGAAAGAAAATTAGTACCTCAAGGAGACACCTGTGCTCCTGTACTTATTGCAGCACCATCCACAGTAGCCAAGATATGGAGTTAATCCAGTGTCCAACAATGCATTAATAAGGAAAATACGGTATATATATATATATATATATATATATATACACACACACACACACAATGGAATGCTATTTAGCCATAAAAAAAGAATGAAAGCCTGTCATCATGGCAACATGAAATGTTATGTTAGGTGAAATCAGTCAGGCACAGAAAGATAAATACCGCATGTTCTTACTCATACATGGAAGCTAAAAAAGTTGATTTCATTGAAGTAGAGAGTAGAGTAGCAGTTACTACAGGATGGAAGGGCAGAAGAAAAGGGGATTAGGGAGAGGTTAGTTAACATATACAAAATTACAGATAGATAGGAGGAATCAGTTCTAGTGTTTAACGGTAGTGTAACTATAGAAAACAATATTGTATTTTTCAAAATTGCTAGAATAGGGGATTTTGAATGTTATCAACATAAGAAAATGATAAATATTTGAGGTGATATATATGCTAGTTACCCTTATTTGATCACTGTGTGAGTGCATTGAAATATCATACGGTATCCTATAAATATGTACAATTATTATGCATCAATTAAGTATATACATATATATTTAAAAACTGTTAAAAATGACAGGTCTTGTCTAACTCCCAAGCCTATTATACAGGAGTGTGCTTTCAGAGTTCACATTTATCAAGCTGGTTACTGGAATTCACAGAGAGATTTGAATGTAATATAATGTTATCTTCTTACCCCTTCTAATTTAGCTGCCTATGAAACAATGGTGACATATTTCGGTATAAAGAAGGTGTTCAAAAAGAGGGCAATAGAGTTGGTTTAAAAAAATATTTTCATGTCATTCTGATAGACCCGCCTCCTGCTTCTACACTATTGAAAATCTCTCTTTCAAAGAAAAAAGTTAGAAGCAGGGCTCTTTAAACACATTATAATCATCTAGTGGCACTGGAAATAGGTAAATGACAAGGTGACTGAGCAAATGCAAGACCTTCCAGTTCACTGAAAGCTGATAGCTATTTTGCACACTTTTGCCCACCATTTGCACAAGCCAAGGGAGCAATTGGTGACTTAAGTGTAATCTGCTTGGGTACCAACCCAGACACATACCTATTCCTCATGAGTGTAATTGAACCTCATTTGATGGGCAGAGTAGGGAAACAGTTCAGTAAAACTTATGGGACTCATCTCTACAATTAACTTCAAAGATAACTTTACATGGAGACAGGTAAAATTATGGCAAGATAATTGGGTCAATTCAAGTTGTTGGTTTCTGGAGCAGGTATTTAAGAAAGCAAAATAAAATCATAATTTAACTGTATCATTGAAAGGGGGCTATTTGGAATGTTTTGAATTTGACTTTTAACAAAATTCTTACAAATGTATTATAAAACCTTATAGGTGGCCATTTTAACTAACGATATAAAAGAAATACATAAGGTTATGTTTTTAGCACTTTACATATTTATCTAAATAAAAAGAAGATTTATTAAACCTAAATTTTATTCATCCTTATCGAATCATGTCATGAGTTCTCCAATGTTATATGATTTAGGTTTCCTTTATTATTGTTCTCATTTTTTTACTTGAAAAGTTTAGGTTATTAAATATAGCTGTTTTCCAGTGAATAATCCAGCTCTCAATACATGTCTACATCTTGGCTAGTTCCCAATCTAATTAAATCAGAACCCCTGCAGATGGAACCCAGGCAATTGGCCTTTACAAATGACACCAGGTGCAGCCAATTCTAATGTGCAACCAATGTAGAGAACTACTGTTGTATTTATCATTGCATTGACTATTTGAAGCTTGCCACCTAGCTAATGTTTACATTGTTGCTATTCTCTCCACAAGCATCTCCAAGCAGCTAACTTTGTCCCATTGAAAAGATAAAGGAAAGTAACTAAAAAGCACCTAACTATAACTAGCTTCATTGGAGTAAACTTAAGGAGGTGGACAAATCCCTAAGAAGAGATCCAATGTATTGTTTGATTTCTCCTCTAGTAGTCTATTTTACTAGTAAAGTATTTTAACACATTGTTTAATAACCCAACATTTCTCTACTGAAGGTAAGCAGTATTTCTGACATAAGAGACACTGTCCTCTCCCAATATTTTATATTTAATTATTAACAGCTGTATAAAGTATGTACTTCAGATGCTGTGTTTCAAATGACCCTTACAGTGGTATATGAAATGTACTATCTACTATCCAGCCAAAGTGAATCTCACCTTATTCCATAAGAACATTAAGCTACACATAACATATGTTATTACATGTGTACCATTCTTAGATTAGAATTTTCTATTTGCTCATAATTATCCCAAGCACCACTGGCAAATTAAACATTATATTACCTTTATATATTATTATAATTGTAATTATAAAGTTTTAAAATTTTTTGAAAAGTGGATAACTGACATGTTATTACTATATTATCAGATATACATATGTTATAAGTATATGCAAAATACATATTAGCTCAATACAATTGTGAGAAAAATTTATTGAAGAGTAGATATGGCAGAGTCACATTTCTATGACAGAGAGTAAAATCATGGAGGGAACATCAGAAATAATATACACCAAAATATTACCAAAGTAGAGAGATTTGAATAATTATTTCTTGTGTGTATTGCTTCTCTGTGATTTCTATTATTTTTACAATCTTAATTATTGTGTAGTTAAAAATTTTAAGTCTTTCTTAACTAATATAAAGAATTACATTGGAAACATTCTGTGTTATATTTATCTCTGTTTCTTGGTAAAAACAAGATTTACATGTTTGTAGAAATCAAATTAAATTATACATTATTTAAATTAAAGAATATTCCAAAACTCAATGTAATGCTTCCCTATTCTTCTAAGGTACACCCCTATTTATATGATGTCTAACATTGGAAATTAATGAATAGTCTATGATTATTACCACTATTTGCACACACACACACATTAGTACTATTATGAAAGAAGCCTCAGTGTTTTTGTCAATGGAGTGCATAATGCAACCAGTCCCTTGAAAATTATTTGTAATTCTCTGAGTTCTTCAAAAAAATGTTTAGTTACATACACAAAACTCATTTCAAAGCCCTTCTTGCTCATGATTTGAGTTGGCTGTACAGTAGCTGGCACAAAATTCAGAGAATAAGAAAGATAATTGTTAAATTTTTAGCATTCTGCTTTATTTTTGCAGATATATAAAATATTTTTATATATCAAATATCAGTATAAATTCTGATTGCTCACCTAACATGCAAGGACTGCCTTGAGTGACAAAAACCACAATGGTCTCTAACTTGTATAAGATTTTCTATAATTTATGTTTCTAACCAAGTAAGTTTAAGATCACTACCTAAACATCTACCTTTGATTTATCTTTCAGAGAATTCCTCACCTGTGCATTGCTGGAAACCCCTTTGATTCCACAGATACCCTTTTGATGTCTACACATCACTATTTTAATTGCTACTAAGTCAATTATCCTATGAAAATACATTATACATACAGAGCTCACTTTTCCTCTTCACTCGTATATTAAATTGGTGGGGGGAAGGGGGATGGACTATATTAGGAAATCATTCATGAAACACTGAAAAATGCAGTTACTGTTGCTTGGCATCCGAGCACTACAGACCTTAAACTGATCCCCAAATTGTCACCAATAACCATTTTCTAAATACACTTTATTTATCTACCAATGAGTTAAAAATAATATTTATTGGGAGGTGGAGACAACATGGTTCACAGTCAAAACTCACTAACAGAGGTGCATTGTTCTCCACTGAAATGCAAAGAAGTGCGAAAAGTACAGTGAAACAACTTTGATAAGTTCAGCCTAAAAGAGAGATGGCCATACTATTAAAATACACATGAAAAATCAATTCCAAATAAAATTAAATATTTGTGTTTGGGTTTCTTCCAGAGTCTGAAGCAAAACTTACTTGCTAATCTTTTGTGAGGTATAATTACAGGGGAGAAAGAGTGAAGTACAAAGAGAAGTGAGGTAGGCATGCAAGGAAATTAAATGAAAGGTGGTATGTTACTAAATTTACTATAATCATATGAACATCACAGCTCCCATTCTGTTATATAACATCTCTGGAGGAGCCGTATGAAAATCACATGCCACAGAATAGTCAAGTCCATTAGGGGAGGAAGGTCATGGAACTTCCCTGTCATCTTTGTCCAGCACTGGTCAAAATACAGTCCGTGTTAGGGCATTCTACCATGCTTCTTGATTGTGTTACCTGGCTCTTTCAGGAAGACTTTGAAGAAGCCATTGTCTCTGTGAATCAAGTTAGATTGGTCCAGATGCTAAAGCTGCTACAAATTCAGACATAATGAGTACTATGAAGCTTTCATGAGAGGCTGAGGCATCTGGGACCATTTGGAAGTCAGCCAGTGATGATGGTGGATAGATACATACAGCAAGGAAACAAGGCTAGTATGGATGCTGCAGTCATGACAAACAAAATCTAGATAAGCAAATCTAGATTAGCAAAACCTCCACCGAGGGTTACAAAATATAGATGAATTATACATATATTTGTATGTGTATGTATATAATTACATACATATATAATTCACATATTATTGTATGTTATCTAACTTTGCTTTTCTACCTGTACTACAACAAATTTAATTTCTTTCTCCTTTGTGTTCTCATGTGTGTGTGTGTGTGTGTGAGTGTGAACACAAAGGAAGAATAATTTAATTCTGCTACAGTAGAAGTAGAAAAATTGGGTAAATTTAATGACAACAAATATTTAATTGTACACTTGAAAAATAAAGGTTATTCCAAGTGGAGGGATTGGAGTGCTCAAAGGCACAGAAGCTTGAGAATATATGAGATATCAACTATGTATCTCTTATGGATAAAGCTTAAGAAGAGAAGGGAATAAAAACTTTAAATTAGGTTAGGAACAGATGAAAGAGAACATAAAATATTAAATTTAAGAATTGGACTTCATCAAAAGAAGTATGGACATAACTAGAATTTCATGGCATAGGATTAAGCCATTAATCCTGATGTATTATTATCAGGTAACTCTACTGGCAATGTGCTAGAAAGATTAGAAGTCAAAGTCCGAAAGCAGAGAAACCAGTTTATTCTTTTCCTGGGAGAAAATAATTAAAATTTCTATCAATACAGAAAAGTTTAGAATGATTAGGAAAGAGTATATTTCAGAAACATTTAGAGCTAGAATTGACAAGATCTAGTAGCTGGAGTGGCAGATGCCTGTAATCCCAGCTACTTGGGAAGCTGAGGCAAGAGAATCGCTTGAACCTGGGAGATGGAGGTTGCAGTGAGCCGAGATCATGCCATTGCACTCCAGCCTGGAGGACAAGAGCAAGACTTCATCTCAAAAGAAAAAAAATAAAGAGTTAAAGATGTTTTATGTTTTTTTTTTTTTTTTTGCATTAAGTGGTCAGATGAAGGCAGCACTATTGGTTCATTTATGGGCTATATTATAATGCAGATATTTTATACATACATATGTACAGTACATGTATATATATGGCACATATAAAATTGTACCATCTACAATTGTAATAACTTCATTTTAAATCACATAATACTGTTTGGGATAAAACTACCTTAATTTTAATATATTCTTGGTTTATTTCTGAACTATTTTTTTCCTGGTTTCTCAGGGTTCCGGCTTCACTAATTATCTCTAAAAGATATTTTAGGTAGTAATGATTTGATACTAAGTTGGGTATCAAATAACAAGAACTGGCTTTTCCAACTGCTAGTTCCTATTATTTAACAAAAAAATATTTTTAAAGATGGTTATGTATGAATCAGCAATAGAAGTGTGGGATAAACCAACCATTCTGAATAATCCATCTGTTCACCTGAGGAACAATTACAAAACGTAAGCAAAAAAAGAAATAAAAGCATCTTCCCATAGTTATTTAAATTACACTATTTATTTGTTTCCATCCTATCATAAAACTAGTTTTCCACCTGTGTAATGAACTTTATTCTCTCTTACTTACCCCAGAATTTAAATGCCACAAATATTTCATCTGTCTTTCAATTATTATTCCCATTTGCACTAAACTATTCTCCTAAACCTACACATATTCTATATTATGTCCCACTGGAAAAATCAAGAGATGCTCCCTTGATTTCACATCTGCCTCCAGCTAGCCTTACATTTCTCTGAAGCACTTTGTAGCAAAACTCCTTTTAGAAATTTTCTTGTCTTTTGAACTGTCTCCAGCTAGTCCCACCAGTTCATTAAAATCACCCTCATTTGACATTTGTATTGCCAAATATAATGGTTATTTATCTATCCCTATTCATACAAACTCTTACATAGTTGAAAACTCATTCCTGGAGAGTTTCTTTTGGTTTTTAATTTGGATCTGGGATATCTCTTTTAGCTTCCCTTCTGCCTCTTGTCTGTTCCTTGAAGTCTGAATTTCATATTTCTTTACTGATTCTGGACAAATAAATGTCAAAGTATTTCAGCCAAAGTCTTTTCTCCCATCGTCAGTGTCTCCCTTTGTAAATTAATCCAGTTCTATAATTTTACATGCTATTGGTATGCTAATGACTTCTAATTTATATTTCTAGGCTTAGTCAAACCCTGAATTCCCAGAGTCATATATCTGTTTCTTGGAGATCGCTGCTGAGTAGTTATCCTAGACTTAACATGTCCAAGACAGAACTACTGATAGCTAGCCACAAAGGGTTAACCTTGTCTACTCTGTCCCATTTCTGTAAAATATGCTTCTGTTTTACAAGCTGTTCAGGCCATACGCATAAGCTTTACATTCTTGATCCTTCTGTCTCCCTTTGGCCCTATATCTGTTAGCAAATCCTGTCAACTCTATCTTCAAATTTTAATTCCGATTCTAAACTTTCCCAACACCTCTACCATGACTTTAATCCAAATCTCTGTTCCTCTGGCCTGGATTTCTGCAAAGTTATCTTTTATCTCTAATTTTCTGTGTTTATACCATTGTAGCAGCCACAACCATCCTCTAATTGAAAAATCAGATCACTTCACAACCTTGCTCAAAACCCCTCAGTGGTTCTCTATCACAGTTAAAGCACACGCTCCTCATGATAATTAATGACCTCCTCTACCTCAATGATGGCTTTTACTACTCTAACCCTGTCTAGATTTTTGCTCCCTTAAAAAGAGCATTTTTGCTATCTCCTCAAGGCCTTTAAACTTGTTGTTCCTTCTTTCTGAAATTCTCCTCTTTCAAATATTTGCATGATACTTTTCTTTTTATACTTTATATCTTTGTTCAAATGTCACTTCCCCAGAGAAACCTTTCTGAACATCTGTCTTAGTTCATTTTCTGTTGCTTGTAACAGAATATTTGAAACTGGGTAATGTATAAGAAATGAAATTTGTTTCTTTCATTTCTGGAGGCTGGAAAGTCCAAGGTCGAGGGGGTGCATCTGGTTAGAATCTTCTTGTTCGTGGGGCTCCTCAATAGTCCCTGGGTGGGCAAAGTATCACATAATGAGGGGGCTGAGCATGCTAATGTGTTATGCTCAGGTCTTTCTTTATCTTCTTATAGCCATTAGTTCTGCCACCATGGTGACCCATTAATTCATTAAGCTTTAATCCACAAACCCAAAAATGGATTAGTCCATCCATGAGGACTCTGCCTTTTAAAGGTCTCATCTATCAGTACTGCCACACTAAAGATTAAGCTTCAATATCACTTTTGGAGGCAACATTCAAACCATTCCACCACCCTATCTAAAATATTAACCCACCTGCCTTTCTGTTTCCTTTGGCCTTGCATTATTTTTTTTCTTGAGCTTAATGCTATTTGAAAGCACAACATTTATTTGTTTACTTTTCTAGTGTATATCTCCTCCAACAAAGTTCAGGTTCTATGAAGAAAGTTTGTTTCCTGTTCATCCACGAACTAGCATAAAAACTGATACATAGCTGGAGTTTAATATAATTTTACAAAATAAATAAATAGATAAGTCAATGCAGCACACCAACATGGCACATGTATACATATGTAACTAACCTGCACATTGTGCACGTGTACCCTAAAACTTAAAGTATAATAATAAAAAAAAATGAAGCATATGATAAATTGCACTTTCTATTGGCAAAAATAAATAAACCAGGGGATGGGGGAATGACCAAGGTGGCTTATTAGAAACAGCTAGTGTGAGGGGGTGTGTGTGGTGGTCACAGGGAGGAAAGAAGGGGTGAGTAAACACAGTACCTTCAGCTGAAATATCCAAGTACTCACTTTGAGACTTGGATATTTCCAAGGTGTGCCTTATCCACACCTACAACAAGCTGCAGTCAAGCCAAAGAGAGGAGGTCGGTTCATCTTCCCTGGGTCCCAAACACTCCCAGTGGTTCATAATCAAGGAAACAATTCAACCCACAGAGAATAGAGAAAAGCAAGGCAGGACGACAGCCCACCCAGGAGAAACATGGTGCCAAAGGAACCTCCCCTGCCCAGGGAAGTGGTGATTGAATTTGTGACTCTGGGAACCCTTGTTTCACCCACGGATATTTGCATCCTTGGGTCAGGAGATCCCCTCATGAGCCCACTCCATCAGGGCCTTCAGTCTGACACACAGACTTATGTGGAGTCTTGGCAGAGCAGCCACTCAGGCACGGGCAGACACCAGGGAGCTTTAGGTACTTGGGCTTTCCCAGCTTCCCAGACAAAGTAGCAGCAACTCTGGCAAACCGGGTGATTAGCCCCCAATATATGATCCTAGGAAAGAGGCTGAAGCCAGGGGGTTGAGCAACAAGTCTGCTGCCCCCACTTCCACGGCTGGTCACATGATAAAACTCACTGGCTTGGAATTCCAGCCAGCAACCTGTAGCAGCATTGCACCTCCCTGGACTGAAGCTCCGGGATGGAGAAGCGGGCCACCATCTTTGCTGTTTGGGTGACTTAGCTGTTCTGGTCTTTGGGCTTTGAAGAGTCTAAGCTGACCAGGGGCAGAAGCGACCCCCCAGCACAGTACAGCTGCTCTATGAAAACATGGCCAGACTGTCTCTTGAAATGGGTCCCTGAGCCCCCCTTCCTCCTCACTGGGAGGAACCTCACAACCAGGGCCTTCAGCCACCACCACTGGTGTTCTCTGGCCTACACAGATTTGAAAACTCCTTGGGACTGAGATCCCAGAAGGAGGAGTGGACCACCATGTTTGCTGTTTGGACTACTTGGGCTTTGAAGAGTCCAAGCTGATCAGAGGTGGAAGCAATACCCATGCACAGCATAGTTGCCCTACAAAAATGTGGCCTGGCTGCTGGCTGCTATTTTTAAAGCAGGTTCCCAATCCTGTTCCTCATCGTCAGGTGGAGCCTTCCAACCAGGGTCTCTGGCTACCCCCACCAGTGTTCTCCAGCTAACAGGTCTCAGGCCTCCCTGGGATGGAGTTCCTAGAGGAGGACCTGGAAGCCATCTTTGCTGTTTGGGCAACGTAGCCATTCCAGCCTTCAAGCTTTGGAGTGTCCAAGGCGACCAGAGGCTGAAGCAGACCCCCACAGAGCATGGCTGCTCTACAAAGATGTGGCCAGTCTGCTTTATTAAGTGGATCCCCAATCCCATTCCTCCTCACTGGGTGAGACCTAGCCACCTCCTACAGGTGTGTTCAAGCTGGCATTAGGTCCATACCTCCCTGGAACGGAACTCCCAGTGGGAGGAGCAGGCTGCCATCTTTGCTGTTTTGTAGCCTTCACTGGTGATACCTTCAGGTACTGAAAAATCTAAGGTGACTAGGGACTGGAGCAGATCCCCAGCATATCACAGCAGCTCTATGGAAAAGTGGCCAGACCGTTATATGGATGTCCATTCCCATATCTCCTCACTGGGCAGGTCCTCTAGGCCTGGGCCTCTAGCCACCCTCCACAAGAGCTCTCAAGCTGGTATCAGCTGTTACTCCCTGGACAGAGCCCCAGAGGGGCAACTGAAAGCCTGTCTGCCACTGCCTCTGCAGTGGAACTGTCCTTGCTACCCTCAGGCTAATGAAGGGGCAAAGACCCTAAGTGCCTTACCCATACCTCCAACAAGTTGCAGTCAACCCAAAGAGAGGAGGTCAGTCCATCTCTCTCAGGTCCCACACGCCCCCAACTGCTCATCATCAAACAGGGAGCCCCTGGCTTGGGCTCATAGCACGAACTCTCCCTTCTGGGCTGATTGCAATAAGTGATTGCTGACCTGGTCAGTATCAGTAATCATTAGACAAATGCAAATTAAAACCATAATGAGATAACATTCCACACTAGTCTCAATGGTTATTATTAAAAAGTCATAAAAATAATAATAGATGCTGGAGAGGTTGTGGAGAAAGGGGAACACTTGTACACTGTTGGTAGGGGTGTGAATTAGTTCACCCAGTTGTGGAAGACAATGTGGAGATTCTTAAAAGATCTAAAGACAGAAATATCATTCAAGCCAGCAATCCCATTACTGGGTATATACCCAAAGGAATATAAATTGGTCTATTATAAAGACACATGCACACTCATCTTCATTGCAGCACTATTCACAACAGCAAAGACATGGGGTCAACCTAAATATCTATCAATGCTAGACTGGGTAAAGAAAATTGGTACATATACACCATGTAATACTATGCAGCCATATAAAAGAATGAAATCATGTCCTTTGAAGGGACATGGATGAAGCTGGAGACAATTATGCTTAGCAGACTAACACAGGAACATTTTCCAAATCCCACAAGTTCTCACTTATGAGTGGGAGCTAAATGATGAGAAAACATGGACGTTTAGAAGGAAACAACACATCCTGGGGCCTATCAGAGGGTGGAGGGTGGGAGGAGGGAGAGCATCAAGAAAAATAACTAAAGGGTACTAGGCTTAATATGTGGGTGATCTGTAAACAAACCCAATGACACAAACCCTATGTCACAAACCTGTGCATGTACCCCTGAACTTAAAATAAAAATTATGAATAAATAAATAAACAAACGCTGTTACTATGATAGAAGAACTAGCTGCTTACCCAGATCAATTCCCAATTCTTCCTGGATTTCCCTGGACTTGAACTCCTTTGGACTATTTACATAAGTGAGAAATAATTTCTTTTTTTTTTAAATTGACTTTTTAAAGTCTACTTTTGCAACAGTTTGACTAACCAAGTTAGTATGGAAACTGTCCAAATTTCAACCTGAGTGGATAAATGCCAGACACAATATTCCCAGTGTCAGACGCAGAAGGCAACTAAGATTCCAACACAGAATATGAATTTTATTATATATATATATGCTTGCAAATTTGAGCCTTGTGCTAAGATGTACAAATAGCAACAGATCATTTGCTCAAATCTACAGCTTTTTCAATTAATTCTATTGCTAGGGGTGAGGTATCCAAATAACCTATTGGGATTGGAGGAGTGACCTCCTGGTTGATCACAAATTGGGTGAGCACCTGGAAACATAACCACTTCTAATTAAAATTTTCAATAAATTCTACAGTGTTTATCTCTGTGCATCACACACCTTCTGAAGTACCTTTGGTATTTTAAATATTTTGGTGGTAAATTGGTTATATATCTTTGAGGACAGTTAAGTTATGGATATGAAATTCTGACTTGAAAATTCTTTTCTTTAAGAATGTTGAATATTGGCCCCCACTCTCTTCTAGCTTGTAGGGTTTCTGAAGAGAGATCCGCTGTTAGTCTGATGGACTTCCCTTTGTAGGTAACCTGACCTTTCTCTTTGGCTGCGCTTGTAGCCTATACCACATGGCTGCAGTAACCAAAACAGCATGGTACTAAAACAGAAATATAGACCAATGGTGCAGAACAGAGGCCTCAAAAATAACACCATACATCTACAACCATCTGATCTTCGACAAATCTGACAAAAACAAGCAATGGGGAAAGGATTCCCTATTTAATAAATAGTGCTGGGAAAACTGCCTAGCCATATGCAGAGAACTGAACCTGGACCCCTTCCTTACAACTTATACAAACACTAACTCAAGATGGATTACAGACTTAAACACAAAACCTAAAACTATAAAAACTCTAGAAGAAAACCTAGGCAATACCATTCGGGGCATAGGCATGGGCAAAGACTTCATGACTAAAACACCAAAAGCAATGGCAACAAAAGCCAAAATTGATAAATGGGGTCTAATTAAACTAAACAGCTTCTGTACAGCAAAGGAAACTATCATCAGAGTGAACAGGCAACTTACAGAATGGGATAAAATTTTTGCAATCTATCTATCTGACAAAGGTCTAATATCCAGAATCTACAAGGAACTTGAATAAATTTATAAGAAAAAACAAACAACCCCATCAAAAGGTGGGAAAAGGATATGAACAGACACTTCTCAAAAGAAGACATAAATATGTGGCCAACGAACATATGAAAAAATGCTCATCATCACTGGTTATTAGAGAAATGCAAATCAAAAGCACAATGAGATACCATCTCACGCTAGTTAGAATGGTGATCATTAAAAAGCCTGGAAACAACAGATGCTGGCAAGGATGCAGAAAAATAGTAACATTTTTACACTGTTGGTGGGAATGTAAATTAGTTCAACCATTGTGGAAGACACTGTGATGATTCCTGAAGGATCTAGAACCAGAAATACCATTTGACCCAGTAATCCCATTACTGGGTATATACCCAAAGGATTATAAATCATTCTACTATAAAGACAGACGCATGCATAGTAGTAATGTTTACTATAGAAACAGTAAATAGTGCTGTTTATTGCAGCACTATTTACAATAGCAAAGACTTGGAACCAATCCAAATACCCATGAATGATAGACTAGATAAAGAAAATATGGCACATATACACCATGGAATACTATGCAGCAATAAAAAAGAATGAGTTCATGTTCTTTGCAAGGATATGAAGCTGTAAACCATCGTCTTCAGCAAACTAATGCAGGAACAGAAAACCAAACACCACATGTTCTTACTCATAAGTGGGAGTGGAACAATGAGAATACATGGACACGGGGAAGGAAACTTCACACACCAGGGCCAGTCGGGGGTGGGGGGCAAGGGGAGGGAGAGCATTAGGACAAATACCTAATGCATGCAGGGCTTAAAACCTAGATGATGGATTGATAGGTGCAGCAAGCCACCATGGCACATGTACACTTACGTAACAAACCTGCACGTTCAGCACATGTATCCCAGAACTTAAAGTAAAAAAAAAAAAAAAAAAAAAAAAGTTATGTCTTTCCCTAATCTTCTAACTCAGTAGTCACCACAACGTCTCTTTTCTGGGTTCAGAAAAACTACTTAAATTGCTCATCTGTCCATGTCTATTCCACTGTTTTCTTTGTCCTTTTGGAGTTTGCATCTCTTTTGAGCCTTTATTGCCACTGTTATTTTAGTAATGTTTTAGGAGAGTGAGGAAAAGAATCTCAGGTAGTCAACCTTACGTGGATAATTGGACACTACTCTGCCAGTTTTAAATATATACAAGCATCCTTCATCCTAAGCAAAACAAAACAAAACAAAAAAACTGAAAAAAAAGGACACCGTACCCCTCTCGTGATAATGCCTAATTTCTCTTCTTCTCTCTAGGTCAGTAGCTCTCAATTGCTGTCAATTTTATCTCCCACGGGACATTTAGCAATGTTTGGAGTTATTTTCAGCTGTCAAAACTGGGGCGAGGGGGAGCTGTCAGCATTTAGTAAGTAGAAACCAGGAATGCTGCTAAACTTTCTACCATGCATAGGACAGCCACACGCCCTAACTGGTTCAAATGCCGCTAATGCTGAGGGCGAGAAAACTTGCTTTGGAGCCAGCCTTTTCAAAGAGTAGGGCCTAATTCTTTACCATCTCAAGCCAGAGCAATCTGAATTTTGCCTTCCTTCTCTGTTCTTCAACTGTTTTCATCTGACCTAGTAGGTCCTTATTAATTAGAGATTGTTCAGAAGAAATGGAACCGGCAGAGTTTCTGTGCCTTCAAACCTGTGCTTAAAAAAACATCTTCCTCTAATAAACAAAATCAACCTGATTGGCTCTCCCTTAATCCCACCATTTTATAGCCACAAGGCACTCCCAATTCTACCAAGATCTCACAATCCAAAAGGCGCAAAGGCAAAATATGTAGGCCTGGCTTTCCCACTTTATGAAAACGTCCCTCTCTAAGGAGAAGACACTTAAGATGTGAATGAAAGTGCACTTCCATATAACTTCATCTAGAAAAATCACAAAGGTCAGCCCTGCAGGAGGAGGGAAAATAGGTAGTCTTACACGATTTGTTTTCCTGGAGTGCAGGGTGAGAAGACATCCTGATGAAAACACATCATCTAATCTTATATGTCTATGAACTGAGATATTTTCATAATATTAACTGTGTGAAATATCCCTCACCCATCCCTCAGTCACTGCCCAGCTTTCAGTCTTAAAGGGACTCCCAAATATTGAATCTGACATGCCACTTGTTATGGACGGAATTATGTTTCCTCAAGCATCACATGTTGAAGTCCTAAGCTCCCAGTGTGACTGTATTTGAAGACAGAACCCATAAAAACGCAGTTATGTTTAAATTAAGTCACATGGGTGGGTTCCGAATGCACTATCACTTGTGTCTTTATAAGAAGAAGGAGAGATATCAGGGATGGGTACATACGGAGAAAAGGCCATGTGAGAATATAGTGAGAAGGTGGCCGTCTAAAAGCCAGGAGAAAGGCCTCAGGAGAGATCAAACCTGCCAAGATGACCTTGTACTTCCAGCCCCTAGAACTGAGAGAAATAAACTTCTGTTGTTTAAGCCACCTAATCTGTGGCATTTTGTTACGATATCCCTATCAGTCAACTTCCTAGGTTCATTGTTGCTTGGGAAAGAATGGCTCTTTGCATGCTATAGCATCTCTACAAAAATATTAATGAAAATCCTGTGTCATTACATTATTCGTATCTGTGTTTTAAGAGCAGCTTCATCTGTCATCAGTAATAAGAAAAAATAAATAAGCACAGATTTTGCAATAGTAAGTCAATTTTACAGGATAGAAGTGAGATAAATTTTTAATGATAAAATTAAAATGAATAATTATTAAAAAGCAAAATTTTACCCAGTAAAACAATGCCAAAGACTTCAAATGACAATGTAAAGAGATTTGTTCCAAATGAGCGCCAATGTTTAATGTTTTCCGCTACTGTATTTATGGAGATTTTTGGGATATATTTCTAATTTCTGTTATTCTCCTCTCAGATGGTTTCCATTTAGTCTATTTCCTGATGTTTCAAATCCATATTTTCAAATGTAAGTGATTTTCAATGAAGCCGGTACAGAGCTTTGTTTTTGGAGTGTTGGAGCTATCATCATTTAAACCAGTATTGTTCTTTGAGATTTTCTAGCCATTCTCATGCCTCCTCAAATTTCAAATAGCACTGCATAAACATACATGGAGTGCTTTCTACCCATTCACTCGACCCTAATAATTTTGGCCAACATATTCTGTTCAGTTCTAAGGTTTATGGGGTTGTGATGTGTTTGTGCCAAAATGTCTCAGTGGTTGTTGAGATACTTCCCATTTATTTTCTGTTGTTTTAGGGATATCCAAATACTTTTTCATTAAACTCAGTAAGATGAAAGTGTTCATGGTTGAGTTAACATTTTATATTCGGATACATAAGCTCTTTCCAAATACATTTTGCAATTTTGGTTTGCATCAGACTTCATAGTTCACCGTAATTCTTGTGCAAAGTTTCTGGTGGTACTTGACTTTTTCTCTATAAAAACAATTTTAGATGAAGATTACTATTGCTTAGTCCTTACCAATGCAGTAGCCCAGGGCTGAGTCCATTTCAGATATGTCTCTAACATGATCAAAATTATCTACCTTGTTAGAAGTCAATTACAGAGGCCCCGGAGGTACTCTTATCCTTGTGAGGACAACATGGAGCCCAGATAACGAAATTTTTATGTTTAGTCTCTTCTCATGATTGATTATGTAACCCACTATAAATTAATTGGATCAAGTTCCTAAACCTCCTGAGCCTGCTCTGTCTCTTTTTTGGCCCTTTAGAGGAGGAAAGTAAAACATGTTCGGTTTCTTTAATACAGTTCCGTTTGTCTACTCTGGGATATTGCTCTATCAATACCCTGCATTTTAAATCCAACATTTTCCTCTCTATTTTTTTATGTTAACATGTTTACACTATTTTAAAACAATTCTCCCTTACCCTTATCTTTTTCCTAGATCTTTCTCTTTGCCCCTCTCAATCTAGATAAGCTCCTATAACATTTTTTACAAACATTCTTTCTGTTAATGTTTGTTTCTTTTCCCTTTTGATTAAAGAAGAATTTACATATGATGAAATGTTAAAGTTTTATGAATTTTCATAAATGCATACAATTGTTTAGTCGACACCCATATGAAAAAACAAAGCAATACCCTCTCCAGAAAGTTCCTTTGTTATCCCTTTCTAGTCAATCCCTCACCACACCAGAAGCAAACACTGTTTTTATTTCTAGCAGCATAGTTTAGTTTTGCCTGTTGTAAAACTTTATATAAATGGTATCATACAATAGTGGTTGTATGTGTACTTTCCCTCAGCATAATTTTTTTGAGATCTTCCCTGTTCGTTGTTGCATGTATCAATACTTTGTTCCATTTTATTGTTGAGTATTATTCCATTGTTTATCCATTGTCTACTTGATAGGCATATGGGCTGTTTTCAGTTTTAGCTGTTATGAATAGCTGCTATGAACATTCATGATCACATCTTTTTTGTGGACATATGATTTTATTTTTCTTGAATAAATATGTAGAAGTAAAATAATTGGGTCATAGGGTAAAGGTTAGAGGTGTAAGTTAAATTTTATAAGAAACTTCCAAACATACTTCACATTAATTTTTACTTTTTTTGGTTTTGTTTGTTTGTTTTTGAGACAGAGTCTCACTCTGCTGTCCAAGCTGGAGTGCAAAGACTTGGTCACAGCTCATTACAGCCTCTACCTACTGGCCTTAAGTGATCCTCCCACCCTAGCCTCCTGAGTAGCTGGGACTACAGGCACATGCCACCATGCCCAGCTAATTTTTTTTTTTTTTTTTTTTTTTTTGTAGAGATGTGGGTCTCGGGTCTTGCTTTGCTGCCCAGGCTGTTCTCAAACTCCTGGGCTCAAGCAATTCTCCCACCTTGGCCTCCCAAAGTGCTGAGACTATAGGTGTGATACACTCTGCTCTGCCAATTTTTAAGTTTTTATAACCTACATAATCCTTTCAATTGAAAGATATTAGACAGTTTATCTTACAAAGCAAAAAATATATATATTCTCCAGGACATCTTCATATGAAGACACTACACTTCTCCTCCTCTTGATAGGACTGCCAATGATCTCATGTGGTCACATTTAGTGTATCATCCCTTGAAATTCTCTTCTTAGACTTTGGTACAACTGCTTTCCTTTCCTTCTTCAACCTCTTCAATTTTTTCCTTACCTCTTTAGATATTCCTTAAAAGCTTGAGTTACCAGGGCCCTCTGCAGTGTCTTTCTCTTCTTCTCTCTCTCTCTTTCTTTCTGTTTCTCTCCTTAGGAAATCTCATATGCAAACCAGACTTTAATTGCCATGTATATTCTTATGATTTCCAGATTCAAACCAGACATTTTTGGGGAATTTTTGTTTTTGAGCTCTGGACTTATATTCTGTTCATTATCAGTGGTTATCTTTGTGTCCTGTGAAGGACATCATTCTCATTTTAATACTTGCTCTTTAGTCATAAATGGATTTTTACTCCTAATATGTGGAATAGAATCAATAATATAAAGTCAAAGGGCTGGTTCTTTGATGATAAGACATGTGTGGATACATCATCAGGGACTCTGATGACTCCAACTGTTGCTTTGTTTGTCCTTGACTTATAGTTTCTATGGAATTGAAAAAATGCTGTTCATAATTTCTCCTCATTTATTCACTGGTCAATGAAAACATGTAATTCAATGAAACCTCTAACAGATAATGAGCAAGATTGACAAGGATTGGAAGTTAAAACAGTAAATGGCTAAATTGCTACTTTAGGGGGAACAAACTGAGAGACAGATTCCTAGCATTTCCTTTGACTGGGATGGGGTAACTTTTCCTGTTGACAAAGACAGGTCAGTCTGAAATGTCAAATTAGGGCTTTAGAAAGAAAGACGCGAAGCTTGTTTGTGTATGTTTATGTGCGTCCATGTGTATGTGTGTGGTTGTTTGTGTTAAGCCTTGAAATCGACCTTGCAGATCATTTCAGTGATAACCCTGTCAATACGCTTGCTCAAACTAAATTTTCTTGACTCATTTCTCTTTTCTCCACCCATTGATCAATTTTGTTTGCCATTTCTAAATTTTCCATATCCGGTGGGTCAATTTTAACTATAAAATATCTGGTAAGTCTCTCTTGCATGCTCTGTTCCCATTCCTAAATCCTTACAGAGCATATACATTAGTCTTTGTATATAACATTAAAAACAATTCATTATTCTACATCATGACTCCAGGTGCCTTCCTCTGTGACCCATAACACATTGTTGACAGGGTAAATTCTCTTATAATACAATTCTTATTATGTTACTGCTCTATACATCCACTTTTGGCCAACCATTACCACCAAGCTTCAAAGATAGTCTCTTGTATCCTTTGTAGGATACGTGAGGTTTATTTTGAGAACAATGTCTCTGTGTCCATTGATTCTTCAGCAATCAGTTGCAGTGTCCATCACTCTCTCACTATCGCTTACTTTAGTCTATGATAAAAATGCTTTCTCTTCCTCAGACATAGCGTACCTTTCACAGCCCTATGCCTGTGCACACGCTGCTATCCCCACCTAAACTAACTTTTCCTTGTCTACTTTACATCCATGTATTCAGTTTTCATAATTCAAGTCAAACATGAATAATTATGCACAGCCTTTATTTTGACTGGCACTACAATTCTGAATGTATGATATGAAAACAAAAGTGCTGTTAGTCCTGGTATCTCTTTATAGGGAATATAATTAAATTTAGATAAAATGAAATAGACTTTAAAGCATATTCTTCATAATTACAACTATTGAGGTAAGTCAATTGAATTGCATTTATAAAGCATCTTACGTGAGTATGTGTAAATAGAAGAATTATAAAAAATTTGTCCCCTCTTCCCTCAAAAGCATAAAGAGAACTTCTTCTACATGAGGGAGAACTTGTCTAGTATCCTAATCAAATTTTAAATGCAGTAATTTCAAAGCTTTGTCTTACGGTTTTCAGGTGCAATCATTAAGAGGAGTCTAAGGAACCATTATACTTTTTCTAGGCAGAGATAGACAGGCAAAAAGAGAGGAACTAATTATGAAGTAGTGCATTTTATTAATGTCACTGTGGAAAAGGCAACTCTGCATTTTCCACAGTGCAATTAATAAATTATATTGCAATTATCAGGCACATAGAAAGATTTATTTTTATCAGCATAGGTTAACCAAATCTCAACCTACAAGGAGAAAAAAAAAATGTTTTAAGGACCAAGAGAATGAAGTGACAGTTAGCTGGTCAAGAGGGCATGCACATACATTGTGTGAGTAATGAAGCTGTCAAAATGGAGAGCTCAAGCCTAGTGTACAACTACTTAGATCCATCTGCTTGCTATCACTGGAAATGTTATCACAATGCAACATAAAATTTAAGAAATGCCACTATCCTGACTTTCATGTGAAATTTCTGATTTTTAAACCTCTATTTGATTCTTCAGAATCATATGAGATTAAATAAAACAATCTTGAAGTTCATAATTGGACTTTTTTGCACTCTGGTTTAGACTGCAGTATCTCTAATAATTAGTTTTTATTTTTGAGATTTGTGTGTTTGTGTGTGTGTGTGTGTGTGTGTGTGTTATATTGTATGTAAAGATGTGGTTTAATAATTACCAGCTAAATACTTAAAAAAATAAAGGGACCCATGTGACAATCAGAAAACAAAATAAATGTCTACCACTCATGCTATATCTTTGTCCTGCTTAGACTTCCATGTGAAACTTTGTATATCAAATATCCCTCTGGAGCCCTCTGGGATATCTATTCTAGACTGAAAATCCCTTAGCTTTGGTTAATACACCCTGTAGAATGGAGAATCTGTGTGGCTACTTGTATGTATAGTTACCAGAAAAGTAGGGCATAGGAGGGAAGTTAAGAATAGGAGTATTTCTATAAGAGAAAAAAAATCAATGAAGATAGCTCCATTATACTAAGGAGAGAAATGCTGCAACCAAAGAATTTCAAACAATGGTTAGCACAGTATCTGTGGCCCATTCGGAGTAAGGAAGAGTACTCAACTCCCAAATTAAACAATAAAGAAGCATTTTTTTCCCTCACTTTTTAAAATCTGTTTGAGCAAACACTCTCCTTAAGGGGAAAAGGGAAAGCTGACCCTTGATTTATATTTAGATTTCTATTGCCTTTGAAATGATACATGATAGATACAATAATTTATATTGATCCTGTAGATAAATATAAATTTTGTTATCTTGGGTCATAATCAGGCTTGGGTGACAAAACAAAACAGAAAAACATAAATTTGAATAATTCTGATGTCTTAGAAATTAGAGTGAAAAGATAAAGAATTACACAATACAAAGTTCACAGTCCTGATGTTTTAAAAATATTGCAATGTGCCTCACAACTAGTTCAAACTCAACTAAAATAATATTTACTCAAATGTAGGACAATGAATTTTACAATCCCAAATTAAGTTACCATCCTCTCCAAGCTGTGAAAATACCTAAAAGTTAACTCATTACTTCTAGCATTTGTTGGCAAAATTACTAATTAATAATGTGAGAAAATTTAATGAATTTGATACATTTTCTATGTCAAAAGAATAGCCATATCTTCCAGCAAAAGTTGCTTTGGATTTTTGTAAGATGAATCAGTTTTGCAAGAAGAGGTAGCAAGAGTGAGCCAGCTAAAAGTGCTATAGAGTTTAATGTGTTTTCCTTTATCTTTAGTGCCTTTATTCCTAAGGGGAACATTGTTCAAATAAAGCAGGATGTACTTTCTCATTCCAGGAGCGAAAAAAGTATTCATATTAAAAAGATGAAAGTGGAATGTTCTCCATTTTTACTGCTTGCGGGTGGAGAAAATAACATTTGGCATTTTCTCTTATTTCCCTGCTTGTCTTTGTCATTCTGCCAATTTGTTAGTACATAAAGATCAGCTGAAAACAAATTGGCAAAATGCAACCTGGAAGATACATGAAAGGAAACAAAGGTAAGAACTGGTACCAGTAGAAGTTTTTAAGGCGCTCAGAAAAGAAAACCGGAGTTAGAAAGAAATCAGTTGCCGTGTTCCTTTTTTTCACTTAAATGAGTTGTGTCCAGGATCCCAAACAGAAACATGAAATAAAATTAAATTTTAAATTAAATGGCACTGCTTCGTGAATCCACTTATTTTTCAGACTTTTTATTGGATCTTTCACAAACATATGGCACTACACACCAATGAAATCAGTCATTCAGTTTCCATTCATCATCCATCCACCCTTCCATCCATCCATCCATCTAGCCATTCAATATCTGCTCAGCAAATTGAAAACTTCATTTTAATTTTCAATTTAGTGTTAGAATGAAATCTGAGAGGTAGTTTTTAGAAAGTAGGCAATTATTTAAAGGGAAGCCTGCGAAGAGACCAAGATTTCAACGTCTTTTCCACAGGGAAACTTTGGGTGGGTTCCTGTCTCTTTAGTAAGATTCATTAACATCTTCAGCTCTGGAGTTTTAACTGAGCCTTGCTAAAGTTTATGGGAATAGTTAAATTTTTAATTAGATGTCTAATTAGATATTTATTTTATAGAAAATAAAATGTCAATACTGATGGTAATTTTAAGAATAAGTTTATGAATGATTGAGATCTAAAAGTATGTTTTCTCTTTTTATTGTTCATTTTTCAAATCCTTTTTCTTGATTTAATGATCATTCTATCTTAAATATTAAGTAGCACTGGATTTGGCCATTTTTCCCTGCAACCTCCTACATTTTATGTTCCTTAGAGCAACCATTGCTATAATATCTGAGAAATGATATTTTGTAGCTGTGTATTTGAAAATATTTAACAAACTATGCTGGAAATAGTGGATGGTTTGTTTTTGTTTTGTTTAATTTTCTGCTGCCTGTTTGTTTTATAAGTAACATGAGATTTTGAAGCTGAAAGGGATCTTTTAGCTAATTTGATTCCCACACTAATTTTATAGATGATCAAAGTTAGCCACCAAAAAGGAAAATTTGATCCTATCGGTCACTGAGTATTTTACTGGAAAAATTAGGGCTAACCAGAACTTAAAAAAAAATATCTACCACACTCTTGGTTTTCTTTGGAAAATATAATCCTCTTCAAAGAGAAGTAAGGCAAAAGTTTAAAGTTTTCTTTCCTTATTCCCTCTAATTCTGGTCTATGGTTGTGTTTATGGTTAATTTGCCCATTCATTTGAAAGTTCATTTTTTCTGTCAGGTTTAGCTTGGCTTTCTACTGAAGTTCTTACAAATGAGGCACAAGTAAAAAAACTGTCCTATAAAGTGCTTTTGCTAAAATTGACTTAAATTGGAAAATTTGGTAAACGGGTTAATGGATAAACCACCCAATTGGTGGGTAAGAAGTCAAACCCGAGGCTCACACCCAAACATGTGACTTCTGTGTGTTGCTTTCCTAACTAAATAAAAATATTGTAATAGAACATCTATATATTATCTTGTAGGTCACAAATCTCGTATTCTCTGAGAATCGACACAAATATGAGTCACTGTTCTTGAAAACATAACACTTTATAAAATAAGATTTATGAGCCAGGCACAGTGGTATGTGCCTGTAATCCCAGTTACTCAGGAGGCTGAGGCAGGAGGATCATTTAAGCCCAGAAGTTTGAGAGCAGCCTGGGCAACACAGTGAGACCCTCAAATAAATAAATAAGTAGATAAATAAATGAAAAGACCTAGCTGTCATGCCAAAATAATAATCTATATTTTTCCTAATTATCAAAGTAAAGAAAAATAAATTCAACAAATGATTAATATTAGTAAAATTTTGGAGTAAGAGAAGACTCCTTTTACTATAGCATTTATTCAAATCCATATTTATGGCTTACTCATAAAGATTTGTCAGCTATAAGAATTTTTTTATTAAGCTTAAGATTCACAATTTAAGGAAAGAATGCATAGAAGCATAGAAATGCTACCATTGTTCTTCAACAGACTAAGGCACAAAAGCCAGAAATTCCAATAAAAAATGTAAATATGCTTTTTATGTAAATACTGAAAATTGAGAAAAATTGAAAAATAAAATTTGGTTTGAAATAATTGTAGCAAGTATCTAAGTAATGTGATTAGTTTATTGTTGTTCAAATCTGAATTTCAAAATCATGTGACCAATTTCCTATGAATAAAAAGGAAACAGAGAAAAGGAGAAAAATTATATAGAAAGGGGTTGAACATTATATAGGAGGGGTTGAACATTTAAGGTGTTAATTTTAGTCATTGTTTGTCATTTGTTCCATTCATGCCTTCCACATGAAAAAATACTTATTTATGGGAAAAAATACCATGATTTAAACTACTAATAATTAAGTACTTACATTAATGCTATTTTCCTGTTTCAAAACCCTAGTTAATTTTATAGGACAATAAATAATCTTTCTCTGAATATAAAGCAGCAATGCTTATACACACTCAGGTGTAAACAATCACACAGTAATGGTGTTATTATAAATTATGATGGGAAAATTATAAAAATATTTTGATTTATCAAAGGACTTAAGGAAAAGAGAATAAAAATATTTTCATTTAAATACTTCATGCAATAGTAAAAGCATGCACCACTCAATTAACTTTGAGGTTTCTCCTCCTCACTCTTTAACTCTTTTTGTTAAAACACGAATATTTGCTTTAATGAAACAGTAGTTATGTAAGCAATATAAAAAAATTACCACATACCTCAAATATATTTGTAAGACAGCACAAAATGTATCATCAAATTTAATTTTAGTTCAACTTTAAAATTTTTACTCATTTAGAATAAATATTTATGATGCAGGGTTGAAACAATGCTGTTGACATTTTTCCACGTAATAATTTTATACTATGGATTTAACATCAAGAAAGAAACAGCATTGACTACAGTGTTGTCAAATGCCTAAGAAAGAAGAAACAGGAATAATTTTATTTTGATAGAATCTAAAAATTAGTTTTAATTAAATTTTAATATTTCTCTTTAATAAATTAATCATGACTTCAATTTCTACTTATATTTCTTTTTTAAGTTATTTAAGCTAATTAATTATGTATTATTATTCAACATCATTCATATCATAGTTACTATCTCTGCTTTTAAAACATATTGCAGAGCTTCATAGCTTAAAACATTTATTTGTTATGTGCATGGTTTCTGTGGATCTTAATGATGTTTAAGTCTTCACCAGAGGCTTGTGATGATTCAACAGCCAGAGGCTGACATTATCTGAACGCTCATTCATTCACCTATCTGGCATCTAGAAAGGGGTGAATCTAAAACTGGAATTGCCAATCAGAGTACCTACATGTGACTTCTCCGCATGGCTTGGCTTACTGACAGCATCAAGCTTCTCATATGGTGGCTCAGGGAAAAAACTACACACATGCATAGACACACTCACACACACACACACACACACACACACAGAGGAAGAAACTACATTGTTTTTTATGAGGCTAGCTCAGAAGTTGTATTCCATTACTTTGGTCATATTCTATTTATGGAAGCAGCCATGAGCCTTTCTAGAGTCCAAGGGAGAGGTCACAGGTTCTCACCTTTTGAGCAGAGGAGTGTCTGACAATTGGGACACATGTTTAAAATCTCCAGAGTTTGCTTCCTGAACACACATTATTTTCATTTTTCCACAGGCATAAAACCTCACCATTTTCCTCATATTACTCAAGTTTTGTCCCATTTTAGAATCAATTCAAGGTCCAAGATCTTGTCATCTAAATCATGTCCAGGTATAGATAATGCTCCAGAGATACATTACCCCTGTACAATTTCGCTGAATATGAAGACTCATGAACTGAAAAGAGAAGATACTTTCCATCACACACACACCGTACAATGATACAATAACAGAACACATATAGGACAACTTCATAAATATTGTCATTCAAAAGGAGAGAAACAAAACATGGCAGGTACACAACAGTTAATGGTCCATAGCAATTGTGAAAGCTAGACAATTACACATCGCCAGTTTCTTGATTAAAACAGTTCCATTTTGTGAGTGTTGCTCTCCATGGCTCCTGGTTCCACATTTTGGAATCTTGGTTCTGTCCTCTATTTATTCTTTTTCTTTTTTTTTTTTTTTCATTAGAATTGACCACTGTTTGCAACTAAGTAGACTTCTCCATTGACTTTTTGCAAATAAAAGTTAGGGAGTTCAAGAGAGTCTTTTTTTTAAATAAATTTTTCATAGTTTCTGCCCCTTTCAGATACAAACTGAAATAAAATTACTTTAAAATCTTTATAGATTTTTTGCGTATCAATTAGCAATTTATATATCTACTCCATTAGACAAATACCTCTGAGACAAGCCTTTCTGTGTCTTGGAACCTCTGTGAGGAAGCTATTGTTTAACAGAGAAAGTGGGTACAATATGCCGTTAACGTTCTTAGAAGCCCTTTATCTGTTCAATAGTTTTATGAAGACTGTTTGACTTTATTAGGGTTTTTTGATCATTTCCCAAGTTCAATCTTTATCTCAAAACTTTTTTTGACATTGCTGTGGATTTGATTTTTGCTCTGAGACCCTTCTTTGAGAATTTTGTTATAGAGAGAATGGTTTGGTTCTGTGTCCCCACCCAAATCTCATCCAGAATTGTAATCCCCCAAATCCCCATGTGTCAAGGTAGGGACCTGATAAGAGGTGACTGGATCACTGTCGTGGTTCCCCCCATGCTGTTCTCATTACAGTGAGTGAATTATCATGGGATCTGATGGTTTTATAACTGTTTAGTGGTTCTTCCTTTGCATACTCCCTCCTCTTGCTGCCTGGTGAAGAAGGCGCCTGCTTCCCCTTCCACCATGAGTGTAAGTTTCCTGAGGCCTCCCCAACCATGAGAAACTGTAAGTCAATTAAACATCTTTCCTTTATAAATTACACAGTCTCGGGTATGTCTTTATAGCAGTGTGAAAATGGACTAATACAGTAAATTGGTACTGTGGAGAGTTGGGCACTGCTATAAAGATAACCTGTAAATGTGGAAGGGACTTTGGAGTTGGGTGATAGGCAGAGGATGGAACAGTTTGGAGGGCTCGGAAGAAGACAGGAAAATGTGTGAAAGTTTGGAACGTGCTAGAGACTTGTTGAATAAGGTTTTGACCAAAATGTTGATAATGATGTGGACAATGAATTCCAGGAAAAGGTGGTCTCAGATGGAGATGAAGAACTTCTTGGGAACAGGAGCAAAGATCACTCTTGCTAAGCTTTAGCAAACAGACTGGTGGGATTTTGCCCCTGCCCTAGAGATCTGTGGAACTTTGAACTTCAGAGAGATTTAGGATATCTCATGGAAGAAATTTCTGAACAGCAAAGCATTCAAGACATGACAGAGCATAAAAGTTTGGAAAATTTGCAGCCTGATGATGCAACAGAAAAGATTTATTGAATGTCCCACTGGATTTCAGACTTGCATGGATTCTATAACCCCTTTGTTTTGGCCAATTTCCCCCATTTAGAACAGGTGTATTTACCCAATGCCTGTACCTCCATTGCATCTTGCAAGGAACTAAGTTGTTTTTGATTTTACAGGCTCATGGTGAAAGTAACTTGCCTTGTCTCAGATGAGAGTTTGGACTGTGGACTTTTGGGTTAATGCTGAAATGAGTTAAGACTTTGGGGGACTCTTGGGAAAGTATGATTGTCTTGAAAATGTAAAAATGATGTGAGATTTGTGAGGAGCCAGGGGCAGAATGATATGGTTTGACTCTGTGTTCTCATCAAATCTTAAATTGAATTGTAATCCACATAATCCCCACATGTTGAGGGAGGAACCTGGTGGGAGGTGAATGGATTATGTAGGTGGTTTCCCCCATACTGTTCTCATGATAGTGAGTGAGTTCTCAGGAGATCTGATGGTTTCGTAAGTGTTTGGAAGTTCCTCCTTTATTCACTTCTTCCTCCTGCCAACTTGTGAAAAAAGTGCCTGCTTCCCCTTCTGCCATGATTGTAAGTTTCCTGAGGCCTCCCCACCATGCAGAACTGAGTCTATTAAACCTCTTTCTTTTATAAATTATTTGGTGTTGGGTATGTCTTTACAGCAGTGTGAAAAAGAACTAATACATAGTCCTACATCCTTTGTTTCCTCAAATTTTGCTTGTGAATCGAAAGGTTCTTTCCATCCATATGTTATTATAAGCAGTTTAAAAAATTAGTTGGCACTTTCCACATTCAGAATGTACTTCTAATCAACTATGTGCATTTGATATATTTTCTCTTTTTCACAACATTGGTGAGTTGTGGCAAACTTTTTGCCCCTTCTTAATAAGGATTATTTCTTTTTTCAGTTATCAGAAACAATTTTTCTCCCTGTCTTTGCAGACTTCATCAATAGTTGCATTGAACCTTTTACAACTTTCAGTAACAGATTCCTCAAGATCCTTCAAGTTTCAGCCTGGCACCCAGCCCAAAGCCAATGGCAAATTTTTAAGTTTTTATTACAGGAGAACACTATGTTCAGGTACCAATTTTTTGTTCTAAGAAACAGAAATTTCTGTTTCATAACAAACCACCCCAAAACTTTGTGGTTTAGTATAAGAATTTTATTATGTTAATGGATTCTTCTCAGGTCAGGATTCAGATCAAGCTCAGCAGGGATGACTTGTTTCTATTACACAATTTCTGTGCCCTCAGTTAGGAAGCCACAAAACCTTAGGATGACTCACATTTCCAGTTCCTGGGTTTAGTGCAGGACATAAGGCCCACTCTAGGAATTTCCAGCTGAAGGAATGGACTACAGAGAATTTGTTGCTAAAGAATTGGGAGAGAAAAAGTAAGGGGGTTCCAACAGACTTTGAGTTTCTCTACCACACTTTGCTAGCTGTAGTTCAGAGGTCAAAAAAATGCTGCTGCTGCTACTGCTGCTACCAGTGTTTCCCCCACTCTCAAAAACCCCAGCATAACTGCTTCCCACCGAGTCTTGAATCCAGAACATGAGATTTTGGGGTAACTTGCCAATCAGCTGCTACCAGTATATGTGTCTGTCCCCCTTCCACCTTTATAATCTCCCAACTGCAAGAGCATCTGGTCAATACATATTTTACATTGTCTAATCATTTTAACTAGAAGTAAAAGAGAAAAGTTAATTTCAACTAAAGCAAATCTACAATCAACATTGGGGCTCTCATCTGCTTTCCCTGAAACTGCCTTTCTTTCTCAGAACATTGAGTTATGCATAAACACTTAATGTTATCCATTTGTAAGACTGAACTACTGTATTCTCAGTACTTCTGAAGATTTTTCATATTTCATTTATTGATGGCATCTCTTCTATTTACTAATTTTTAATATCTTACTATTCATTGTATTTTTAACTTGTAAGCTAAAGTGTGCATAAGCATGTGTGTGTGTGTGTGTGTGTGTGTGTATTTGGAATGAGAGAATAACCTTTATTCTTTGTGAACTTTGCTATGTGTACTAGGATTTTCTACCACTTAGATTTTTTTGTTGTTGCTCTAATTGGACAACATCATAAAATTGTGCTTTTAAAAATTTAAACATTTTACAGAAATATAAAGTAAAAATTCATTCACAATTCAACCATAGGCTTAATCAACTAATTTATAGGCTTTATCCTTCTATCATTTGCTATACCAAAATAACCCTATTGTCATGTATGTTTCTTGTGTTGGTGGTGTGATGCTTGAAACTATAATAGGAATTAATATGTCAAACCAATTTATAATTTATTATACACAAATGCACCCAGAAAACATGCAGGTAGACACTACAGTAACCCCCTCCTTAGCTGAGGTTTTATTTTCCACAGTTTCAGTTACCCACATAAACTGCCATCTGAAAATATTAAATGAAAAAATGTTGGAAATAAACAATTCATAAGTTTTAAATTGTGCAACATTCTGAGTAGTATGATGAAATCTCACACTGTCCCATTGCATCCAAGCCAGGATGTGAACCGTTTCTTTGTCCAGCATATAAGACCCTGTCTATGTACTGGCCTGTTAGTCACTTAGTAGCCTTGTAGCTTATCAGTTAAACTGGCATTGTCTCACAGTGCTTGTGTTCAAGCAACACCGATTTTACTTAATAATGGCCTAACGCCCAAGATTACTGTACCTAATTTATAAATTAAACTTTAATATGGATATGTATATGTAGGAAAAAACATAATATGTATAGAGTTCGGTACTATCTGCAGTTTCAGGCATATACTAGGGGTCTCAGAATGTATCCCTCATGGATAAGAGGGGACTAATGTATTTTTTTGTTAAAACAGTATTTTGCAAAATGACAATTAAAAAAATATACAGGGTGTGGCTGGCAAAATGGCCAAATAGGAACAGCTCCGGCCTGCAGCTCCCAGAGAGATCAACACAGAAGGCGGGTGATTTTCACATTTCCAACTGAGGTACCCAGTTCATCTCATTGGGACTGGTTAGAGAGTGGGTGCAGCCCATGGAGGGCGAGCAGAAGCAGAGTGGGACGTCTCCTCACCCAAGAAGCACAAGGGGTTGGGGAATCCCTCCTCTAGCCAAGGGAAGCTGTGAGGGACTGTGCCGAGAGAAATGGTGTACTCCAGTCAAGATACTATGCTTTTCCCATGGTCTTCACAACCCAAAGACCAGGAGATTCCCTCGTGTGCCTACACATCTCTAGGGCCCTGGGTTTCAAGCACAAAACTGGGCAGCCATTTGGGCAGACACCAAGCTAGCTGCAGGAGTTTTGTTTCATACCCCAGGGGTGCCTGGAATGCCAGTGAGGCATTTCCCCTGGAAAGGGAGCTGAAGCCAGGGAGCCAAGTGGTCTAGCTCAGCGGATCCCACTCAGCATATTCCACCCTCATGGAACCCAGCAAGCTAAGAACCACTGGCTTAAAATTTCACGCTGCCAGCACAGCAGTCTGAAGCTGACCTGGGATGCTCCAGCTTGGTAGGGTGAGGGGCATCCGCCATTACTGAGGTTTGAGTAGGCAGTTTTCCCTCACAGTGTAAACAAAGCCACCTGGAAGTTTGGACTGGTTGGAGCCCACCACAGCTCAGCAAAGCCTCTATAGCCAGACTGCCTGTCTAGATTCCTCCTCTCTGGGCAGGGCATCTCTGAAAGAAAGGGAGCAGCCCCAGTCAGGGGCTTATAGCTAAAACTCCAATCTCCCTGTGACAGAGTACCTAGGGGAAGGGGCGACTGTAGGCACAGTTTCAGCAGACTTAAATGTTCCAGCCTGCCAGCTTTGAAAAGAGCAGCGGATCTCCCAGCACAGCGCTTGAGCTCTGCTAAGGGACAGACTGCCTCCTCAAGTGGGTCCCTGACCCCCATGCCTCCTTATGCAGGAGAGCTCTGGCTGGCATCTGGCAGGTGCCCCTCTGGGACAAAACTTCCAGAGGAAGAAACAGGCAGCAATCTTTGCTGTTCTGCAGTCTCCACTGGTGATATCCAAGCCAACACGGTCTGGAGTAGACCTCCAGAAAACTCCAGCAGACCTGCAGCAGAGGTGACTGACTCTTAGAAGGAAAACTAACAAACAGAAAAGAATAGCATGAACATCAACAAAAAGGATGTCTGCACAAAAACTCCATCCAAAGATCACCAACAGCAAAGACCAAAGGTAGATAAATACACGAAGATGAGGAAAAACCAGCACAATAAGGCTGAAAATTCCAAAAACCAGAACACCTCTTCTCCAAAGGATCACAACTCTTCACCAGCAAGGAAACAAAAGTGGACGGAGAATGAGTTTGACGAATTGACAGAAGTAGGCTTCAGAAGGTGGGTAATAACAAACTCCACAGAGCTAAAAGAGCATGTTCTAAACCAATGCAAGGAAGCTAAGAACCTTGGAAAACGGTTAGAGGCTAACTAGAATAACCAGTTTAGAGAAGAACAAAAATGAAATGATGGAGCTGAAAAACACAGCATGAGAATTTCGTGAAGCATACACAAGTATCAATAGCCGAATCGATTAAATGGAATAAAGGATATCAGAGATTGGAGATCAACTTAATGAAATAAAGCATAAAGACAAGATTAGAGAAAAAATAAAAGGAATGAGTAAAGCCTCCAAGAAATATGGGATTATGTGAAAAGATCAAGCCTACGTTTGATTGGTGTACCTGAAAGTGACAAGGAGAATGGAACCAAGTTGGAAAACACTCTTCAAGATATTATCCAGGAGAACTTCCCCAACCTAGCAAGACAGGCCAACATGCAAATACAAGAAATACAGAGAATACCACAAAGATACACCTCAAGAAGTGCAGCCCCAAGACACATAACCATCAGATTCACCAAGGTTAAAATGAAGGAAAAAACGTTAAGGGCAGCAAGAGAGAAGGGTCAGGTTACCCACAAAGGGAAGCCCATCAGACTAACAGTGGATCTCTCTGCAGAAACCCTACAGGCCAGAAGAGAGTGGTGGGCAATATTCAACTTTCTTAAAGAAAATAATTTTCAACCCAGAATTTAATATCCCGCCAAACTAAGCTTCACAAGTGAAGGAGAAATAAAATTCTTTACAGACAAGCAAATGCTGATGGATTTTGTCACCACTAGGCCTGCCTTACAAAAGTTCCTGAAGGAAGCACTAAATATGGAAAGGAAAAACCATTACCAGCCACTAAAAAAACAAACCAAAATGTAAAGGCCATTGACACTATGAAGAAATTGCATCAACTAGTGGGCAAAATAACCAGCTAGCATCATAATGACAGGATCAAATTCACACATAACAATATTAACCTTAAATGTAGACAGGCTAAATGCCCCAATTAAAAGGCACAGACTGGCAAATTTCATAAGGAGTCAAAACCTATCGGTATGCTGTATTCAGGAGACCCATCTCAAGTGGAAAGACACACATAGGCTCAAAATAAAGGGATGGAGGAAGATTTACGAAGCAAATGAAAAGCCAAAAACAATAAAAAATAAAAAAAAGCAAGGTTGCAATCCTAGCCTCTGATAAAACAGACTTTAATCCAACAAAGATAAACCAAAGACAAAGAAGGGCATTACATAATGGTAAGGGATCAATGCAACAAGAAGAGCTAACTATCTTAAATATATATGCACCCAATACAGGAGCACACAGATTCATCAAGCAAGTTCTTAGAGACCTACAAAGAGACTTAGACTCCCACCCAATAATAGTGGGAGACTTTAAAACCCCACTGTCAATATTAGACAGATCAACAAGACAGAGAATTAACAAGGATATGAAGGACTTGAACTCAACTCTGGGCCAAGTGGACCGAACAGACATCTGCAGAATTCTCCACCCCAAATCAACAGAATATACATTCTTCTCAGTACCACATTGCACTTATTCTAAAATCAACCACATAATTGGAAGTAAAATGCTCCTCAGCAAATGCAAAACAACAACAACAACAACAAAAACAGCAATTATAACAAACAGTCTCTCAGACCACAGTGCAATCCAATTAGAACTCAGGATTAAGAAAGTCACTCAAAACCACACAACTACATGGAAACTGAACAACCTGCTCCTGAATGACTACTGGGTAAATAATGAAATTAAGACAGAAATAAATAAATTGTTTGAAACCAATGAGAACAAAGACACAATGTACCAGAATCTCTGGGACACAGCTAAAGCAGTGTTTAGAAGGAAATTCATAGCACTAAATGCCCACAGGAGAAAGCAGAAAAGATCTAAAATTGACACCCTAACATCACAAAAGAATTACAGAAGCAAGAGCAAACAAATTCAAAAGCTAGCAGAAGACAAGAAATAACTAAGATCAGAGCAGAATTGAAGGTGATAGAGACATGAAAAACCCTTCAAAAAAATCAATGAATCCAGGAGCTGTTTTTTTAAAAAAGATTTACAAAATAGATAGACCATTAGCTAAACTAATAAAGAAGAAAAGTGAGAAAAATCAAATAGACACAATAAAAAGTGAAAAAGGGAATATCACCACTGATCCCACAGAAATACAACCACCATTAGAGAATAAACACCTCTACGAAAATAAACTAGAAAATCTAGAAGAAATGGGTAAATTCCTGGACACATACACCCTCCCAAGACTAAACCAGGAAGAAGTCGAATTCTTAAATAGACCAATAACAAGTTCTGAAAATGAGGCGGTAATTAGTAGCCTACCAACCAAAAAAAGCCCAGGACCAGATGGATTCACAGCTGAGTTCTACCAGAGGTACAAAGAGGAGCTGGTACCATTCCTTCTGAAACTATTCCAAATAATAGAAAAAGAAGGACTCCTTCCCAACTCATTTTATGAGGCCAGCATCATCTTGACACCAAAACCTGGCAGAAACACAACAAAAAAAGAAAATTTCAGGCCAATATCCCTGATGAACATCGTTGCGAAAATCATGAATAAAATACTGGCAAACCGAATCCAGCAGCACATCAAGAAGCTCATCCACCACTATCAAGTTGGTTGCACCCCTGGGATGCAAGGCTGGTTTAACATAAGCAAATCAATAAATGTAATCCATCACATAAACAGAACCAATGACAAAACTACATGGTTATTTCAATAGATGCAGAAAAGGCCTTCAATAAAATTCAATACCACTTCATGCTAAAAATTCTCAATAAACTAGGTATTGATGGAATGTATCTCAAAATAATAAGAGCTATTTATGACAAACCCAGAGCCAGTGTCATACTGAATGGGCAAAAGCTGGAAGCATTCCCTTTGAAAACCAGCACAAGACAAGGAGGCCTCTCTCATCACTCCTATTCAATATAGTATTGGAAGTTCTGGCCAGGGCATTCAGGCAAGAGAAAGAAATAAAGGTTATTCAAATGCAAAGAGAGGAAGTGAAATTGTCTCTGTTTGCAGATGGCATGATTGTACATTTAGAAAACTCCATCGTCTCAGCCCCAAATCTCCTTAAGCTGATAAGCAACTTCAGCAAAGTCTCAGGATACAAAATCAATGTGCAAAAATCACAAGCATTCCTATACACCAATAATAGATAGACAGAGCCAAATCATGAGTGAACTCCCATTTACAATTTTTACAAAGAAAATAAAATATCTAGGAATACAACTTACAAGGGATGTGAAGGACCTCTTCAAGGAGAACTATAAACCACTGCTCAAGGAAATAAGAGAGAACCCAAACAAATGGAAAAACATTCCATGCTCATAGATAGAAAGAATCAATATCATGAAAATGGTCATACTGCCAAAGTAATTTATAGATTCAATGCTATCCCCATCAAGCTACCATTTACATTCCTCACAGAATTAGAAAAACTACTTTAAATTTCATATGTAACCAAAAAAGAGCCCGTATAGCCAAGACAATCCTAAGCAAAAAGAACAAAGCTGGAGGAATCATGTTATGTGACTTCAAACTATATTACAAGGCTACAGTAACCAAAACAGCATGGCACTGGTATTAAAACAGATACATAGACCAGTGGAATAGAACAGAGGCCTCAGAAATAATGCCACACTTCTACAATCATCTGATCTTTGACAAACCTGACCAAAACAAGCAATGGGGAAAGGACTCCCTATTTAATAAATGGTGTTGGGAAAACTGACTAGCCATATGCAGAAAACTGAACCTGGACCCCTTCCTTATACCTTATACGAAAATTAACTCCAGATGGATTAAAGACTTAAACATAAATCCTAAAACCATAAAAACCCTAAAAGGAAACTTAGGCAATACCATTCAGGACATAGGCATGGGCAAACACTTCATCACAAAAACACCAAAAGCAGTGACAACAAAAGCCAAAATTGACAAATGGGATCTAATTAAACTAAAAAGCTTCTGCACAGCCAAAGAAACTATTATCAGAGTGAACAGGCAACCTACAGAATGGGAGAAAATTTTTGCCATCTATTTATCTGACAAAGGGCTAATACCCAGAATCTACAAGGAACTTAAACAAATGTACAAGAAAAAAACAAACAACCCCATCAAAAGGTGGGTGAAGGATATGAACAGACACCTCTTAAAAGAAAACAGTTATGCAGCCAACGAACATATGAAAAAAAGCTCATCATCACTGGTCATTAGAGAAATGCAAATCAAAACCACAATGAGATACCATCTCACACCAGTTAGAATGGTGATCATTAAAAAGTCAGGAAACAACAGATTCTGGAGAGGATGTGGAGAAATAGGAATGCTTTTACACCGTTGGTGGGATTGTAAATTAGTTCAATCATTGTGGAAAACAGTGTGGCGATTCCTCAAGGACCTAGAACCAGAAATACCATTTGACCCAGCAATCCCATTACTGGGTATATACCCAAAGGATTATAAATTATTCTACTATAAAGACACATGCACACATATGTTTATTACAGCACTATTCACAATAGCAAAGACTTGGAACCAACCCAAATGCCCATCAATGATAGACTGGATAAAAAATATGTGGCACGTATACACCATGGAATACTATGAAGCCATAAAAAGTAATGAGTTTATGTCGTTTGCAGGGGACATGAATAAAGCTGTAAACCATCACTCTCAGCAAACTAACACAGGAAAAGAAAACCAAACACCACATTTTCTCAGTAAAAAGTGGGAGTTGAATAATGAGAACACATGGACACAGGGAGGGGAACATCACACTCCAGGGTCTGTCTGTGGGTGAGGGTTAGGGGAGGGAGAGCATTAGGAGAAATACCTAATGTAACTGATGGGTTGATGGGTGTGGCAAACCACCATGGCACTTGTATACCTATGTAACAAACCTGCACGTTCTGCACATGTGTCTCAGAACTTAAAGTAAAATAAAAAAAGAAAAAAAACAAACAACAAAAAATACATATATAGAAACATCTGCTGAATACCAAAAATAGTCTGATTATTGAAGCATTTTTATTATCACTCTAAACTTTTCTGCACATAACACAAATGGAATTCATTTTAATAACTTATTTTCTAAACTGATTTTAAATCTATGAAGGTAGTAATTGCATATATAGATAAATCACAACTACATTGGCATTTATACTGACCTTATAAATTCTATGTGCTTTTATTTTCTTGACATGTTTTATTATTTCAGATATTTTAGTAATTGTCCCTATGTCTCTATAGATACGTGTGGTTGTACAATATTTTAAACCAAGATAACCAACTCTATCCTATAGGGCATTATAAACTTAAGATTTCACAATGGGGGAAAAAGAAAACAAAGTTACAGGATATGTATAGAACATGCTTATATAAGTGTTCCTTCTTTTGCATCATCAAAAGCAATATAATAAATATCTGTGTATTAATGACTTTGTGAAGGTTCTTACTAAGAAAAATTTTATTTTTGTTATGAATTTCTTACTGTATTTTTAACAAAAATCTATGGAGTATTTTAGGAGATGCTAAAACATATGACTATATTTGAGAAAATAATGTTTTTTAATCACATCTACACTCAAATCACTTATAAAATACTCCATTGAAAATCTGTTTTAAATATTATCTCACAGAACATTTTGATATTTTAGCCTTTTTGGTTTGTTTTTGCAATTTTTTTTGTTAATTGAGGAGGACAAGGTTTACTTCATTCTTGACCACCCAGGATATAAAATCACATCATAGATAGCTGTGTAAATCCTTAAAAATAAAAGAGATAACCATCTGTTCTGAACAGTTCAACCCCAAGAAAAATTATTAGATCTCTCAAGTTTCTTCCAGTTTAATTATTTTTCTGTTAGGAAATTTTAGAAAAATATTGCCCACTGACAGTTAAGATCAAAATATACATTTGCAAGTGTACCTTCAATGCATTCTTTCCTTATTGTTGGGGAAGAGCAGAGTGATAGGGATGCAGGAATGGTTGTCCTATTTTTTCTCCTATTTTCTCATCTAGAGGAAAATCGCTTTGCACGTTTTCTTTTATATCCATATTTCAAAAGGACACCCTTAAGGATGAGAGCAATAGAAATAAATTTATTTTATAATTTTCTTCCTGTTCCATATCTATTGTAGAACTGTATCCTCTATATATGGGGAAAAAAAGAAATGTCAGCTGTGAGATTCATGGTATTTGTGAGATGGGATGGGTTACAAAAATAAATCCTATAATCTAAGTTTCCATTTTGTCTTGGTTACCACATTCAATGCCTAATTTTAGACATTCTAAATACTTGACACCATCTACTCTCACTGGCTCTTTTAAAAATGTATAAAGATTTTATTCTTTAATGTATTTTACTTTTGTAAGTTATTTTAGTAGATAAAACGTACTCCACCTTTTATGGTGGAGCAAAGTTATTATAATACAAAAATCAAAATGCCTGATTTTGTTTTAAGAAACTCTGTATAAATGAAGATGAGAAAGGATTTTATTAGAAGAAATTGTCTCTGGATATTGAACTTTGAGCCACAGCATGGCAAGTAAAACCCTTTGGTTTGTAGTGAGGCAGTCTCCTGAATGAAAAAAAAAAAAAATGTTGAAGGAAATATCCTAAGAACAGGTTTTAGTACAAGGCCGAATGATCTAACCATTACTGGCTACGGAATGAAAACTACACATCAACATTACACAAATGGGAAAAGTTAAAGAAAGGGAATTGTCATGCTCTGGAGCCAAAGGGAAATAGCAGCAAAAAACAACTCAGTCTGTATGTAGTAGCAAGCACCTCTGTGATCTCTCCCATAGACGGAAACCATAGTTAACTTGCAGAGATAGATAGAAGCCACCTTCATTCCAACTTCCAAATGGCTCTTGCATTGTTACTAACACTCTAAATGAAGGTACTTATTGTCTTACTCCTATACACAGCTTTGAAACATAAATGTTTCTATGAGTGTAACACATAAGTCTGAGTACGTTTTTCAAGGTATCTTTACTCTGAGACAGGAGGCTAAGCTAATTTAGTCATATGAAAACTTCAGGGTATTTGTGAGAGAGCTGGGGAGAGGTTGGGATTAGAGGAAAGATAAAAAAGAAAACAAGGAGAAATACAAGAAAAGAAGGGGGTATATTGAGAGGAGCCATAGAGTTGGAATTTGGAAGGTGTTAATGTGGTAAACTGAATTAATCAATTAAGCCTGGCATTTCTGTGATAAAATTTACTTCAGCATATATTATTTTTTTATCATTTGTTAATAATTATCCTCATAAATGAAAGTGACTCTAATTTTCTTTTTCTTACTATTCTTGCCCAATTTGAGCCTCAGACTTATTTTAGCCTCATATTATGAGTTTGGGAGCATTCTGTTTCCTGGAAAAGTTTATATGTTCCTTTAAGTTTTGAGAAAACTAATCTACACAATTTTCTGGATCTGAGAAAACTAAAGAGAAAACTTTTAAATTCCACCACTTTCCTGAGACTTCTCAATGAAACCTCTTTATAGGGTCATTGATTTTACCATATCTGACCAGAAAGTGAGCAGAAAAATCTGCAAATATAAAAGAATATAACAAAATATTAAGAGTTTTAGTAATTTTAATAATTAAATGAAATCATGTAAGTTGGTTACTCTTGTGTTTTATCCTGTTCAATAATTATTGGGATTTATGAATGGATTAACCAAACACATAATATTGAATCATCTAGCATTAAATCTAAGTATTTCTCCACTTCACTTAAAATATGACCTATTTAGCATTTTGGCTCTCAACTATGATTATGACTTTAAAGTTTACTAAGAGTTTGCCATATGTGATATTTAATCTAAAACATTAAAATGCAGTATATGTTTCAAGCCGAACTTTCTGTTTTGGATTTTTATTTATCCATTACCTTTATTGAATTTGAAATGTTTTTAACTTTCATGTGATAGTAATCTTAGTTATATTTATCAAATCGCCTTTTTCTTTCTAAAATAAAATTTGTAGTTTTATAGAGAAGGGAAGAAACAAAAGATTTTTCCTTTAGTCATGTTAAAAATTAGGATAACAAGGAACCACAAATAATATCAAAATAGTAATGATTTCTTATATGTTATGGATTAAACATTTCTTAATGAAAACAAGCCTTTTGACATTATCCAAGAAAATATACATCATGTCTATTTAACACCAATGGTTCTGGATGACAAGAGGAAACTTTAAGCAAGTATCATGGTTTTTTAAAATTTGTATATTTTTATCTGAAAAATCACTACAATTCTAAAACGTTACCGCTATGATATGTTAAAGCATTGAGAAATATTGTAATATTCAAATGTTTGGAAGCATTTGTTCTTTTCATGTCAGATTGTGCCTAAGTTTTTGGCATTGTGTATCTTTGATAGTAGCATGAATACATGGAGAGTATTTGAATAGGAAATAATCCTTTGAATAGTGTTTTAGAGTTTACAAGTAGTCTTTTTAATCATTCGTTTTATTTGATCCTTGCCAATGTATTTGGAGTAGCTATGTCAAGTGTTGCTAATGGCATTTAACAAATGAAGAGAGTGAGGATGTCAAAAGTGAAATCACATATTAAGTGCAAAGTTGAAACTGGTATCCACATGTTTCTTTAAATTTAACGACTCCTATAACACAGGAAATTAATGGCAGTAAACTGTAATGGCAAATACAGCCAGAAAGGAAAATATGATGGTAATAATAGAAATGGGCATAAATAAAGTTTGTATTCTGTGTTTAAAATATCATATCATGTTTAATATTACTAACAATTTTATGAGGGAGAAAATCTTATCGCCAATTATCAGATGTCAAATCCAAAAGGTTAATTTGCTCAAGGTCATAAAGCCAATCATTTTGGATATGTGATATAATATTTTCAACTCCAAGACAATCAAAACGAAGACTCCTTAAAATCTGATAGGAGATTGTCTTAAAAACTAAAATGTGTCCATTTATCTGAGATTTGAAACCCAATCATTTAAAATAAATATTTGAAGTTAGAAAGTTGTGTTTTCATATCCTTGTCAGTTGTCGATTTTTGCCAGTCTAGAAACGGGGGAAAAATTCTTCCAGAATTTTTAGAAAATCAATATCAAGAGCAACTGGTTCTCGGCTTTTTCTTAGACAACTGATGTTTATATTAGTTTCATTTTCATTACTGTAAGTTACCACTGAAGTTTTCCTACCCTGCCAACCACTCACATCTATTATTTTGTCCTATAAAATTAGAAAACAGAACAAAAGAAAGGAGAAAGTTAATATATCCTGTGGTATGGGATATTGTTGCTTTGAACATATTAAGACAGAATTTATGTGGAACCAGATTAATTTTAAGAAACTCCCTGTGGGTTCTGTTTGTTGTTTTGAATCGCTTTAATAGTAAACTTGCATTATTTATGTTTATTAATATTTAGAATGCACTCTGCAAGGATGATTTTCATCTGAGTTATAATTAGTCTCAGCTGATGAATGCAATAAAATGATTATAAACAACTTTGTGAGATCATTATCAGTGTCGTGGGAGAAAATGTTAAAACACTGTTCCAATGTTTTACCTTCAAAGATCCACTGAAATGAGTTTCAACCCATTTAAAACCTTACATACATCATTATAAATTTATACTTTCTCTCCTGAAGTTTTTGAACTTCATGTACTGATTCACTCTTCCAGAATCCAACTGACATTTTTTCTCTCTAAAATCTTTCTTCTGTCTAAAAATCTTCAAGCATTCTTTGTTATTCATTTCTGAATCTAAAGATATGTTCTTTGTGAAATATTTAGAAAATAGTGATATAAAGAACTACATAAACGTTATCCATAAAATTATCATGCAGAGATAATAATTCTTGGCTTTTAAACATATTTTATTTAATTAGGACCTGCGATGATTTATGTGGTTGCGTGGTTTATGTATGGTTATATGCATTTTACATAATTGAGTTGATATTTTAGGTACAATATCCTAGGAGTTATTTTCACTTGACACCAAGTAAGAACATTGTTTATTTCTTTTAATAGTTTTTGAAATTTTTTTTTAACTAACTAATTTGGATAATATTAGAGTGAAATTAACCACTTCACTCTGGTATCTTTAAGTAATGTTTTTGATTTGTCAATGAGATGAATAATAATATAATGGTAATAGTAATAATAGATTGTTATTTGAATATTTCCTCTGCCTAAATAAATATGACTTTAGAAATGAAGCTTACCACAACATTTTTAGGGCTTTTTATATATATTGTAAAGTTATGGTTCAGAAAAGTTTTATCTATTTGCATGACTACCAGTATTTGAGAGTACCCGCCTTAAGTGCACTAAATATTATTGGTAACATTTGCATAGTTGATCAATGTAAGAGTTTGCTCATTTTATATTTACTCTATTTTCTTTAGTTATTTGTAAGAAGGATTTTTCCTTTTTCAAATAACCATTTTTAATTTTACCAAATATGTACATTACATATTTAAACTGTTAAATTTTCTAAGAATAGACTTTTCAGAATTTTAGCTAATGTATTTTGTTGCTTATATTTATAAGAATAATGAGGCTCCTTTTTAATGTTTTGATACTATTAGTAGCAGTAGTACCAATAAATATATATTTTTTACTTCTAATTTCTTTGATTTTGTTTTATTACTTTGTTATTTAACTAAAAGCATAATCTGCATTTTTCTTTTTTAAAAAACATACAGTTTTTGAGTACATCTTTTGTGGTAGCTCTTAGTTTTGATAGGTTGTTTTTGCATTTTTATTTGCTAAAAGCTCAATAATTTTAGTCATGCAACGTAGTTTATTTGGGACAATTTGTATATTCAAGCAATTTGATTATTTTCTGTTGATACATTTTGATAATTAACTAACAATAATGAGAAAAACAGCATACTCAAATATTTCTATGGAGTTTTTACCGTAAATTATCATTTTTCTCTAAGCATTTTGTGCACATTTTGTGTTATTAAATGCAAGCTTTATTTTACTTATGTTATTGACTTGTTCCCACCGTATTAATTTCCTTCTTGTCATACCCATTGCAACACATGCTCCTCTGTTTTCTTTTATTCAGCCAAATCTCTTCATAGATACATCATTGTAAAATCCTAGGTAAGTCTTTCCTTTTCTCTATGTACTTTTACCAAATAGATCTCATTCAGCACTATGGTTTCAAATAAAATCAATGTGCAAATAACATCCACATTTATATATTCAGACTTGATTTATCCATTGAGCTCCTCCAACCTACTTGACACCTCCATTTGGGTTATCTGTTATCAAGCTCCAATTTACACATCTAGAAGAGAATTTTTTTTTTTAGTCAGTCTAAATGTCATCCTTGGATTTCTATCCTCCTTTTTCACCACCCACATTCTACCCGTCAACATATGATCAGTCCTCTAACCCAAATATTTCTTGAATCTATCTGCATATATTCTTCTCTTCTATGTTCCTTCTTCAGCTGTTACTGTTGACCTGGAACCTAGTCGCCAATATTTTTTTCAGCATATCTGCAAAGTGCCAATATGATATCCCAGTTTTCTCTTGTTTAGAGTTTTGATCAATTTCTCACACATCATCTGTACCAAACACCCTCCTCTGCTTTCCCGTTATATATAGTACATCCAAACTTTTTCTACTGACCCACCACCCTATGGGATCTGGCATTGGCTTATCTGTCTCTCCTCACTTTCTATCAGGAAATGAGAATCCTTTCTCATTATGTCTGCTTTGACCTCAGGATGTTTTCACTTTGTAATTTCTCCACTGAGAGAGCTATTTTGCTAATCTCCTCATAAGCAAATCCTTTTCATTGCTTAGTTCTCGGTGAAAATGTTCTTTTCCAAGAGAGGCCATGATTCTGTTTCCTAATGCTGTATCTCCATCATTCTTCTCCTCACTAATCTGTTTTATTTTGCTTATAGATATTATCAATAATATAAAAAATTAATTATGTATTCATTTTTAAATTTCCTTGTGTCTCCCTTATTAGAACTGATTTTAATAAGAACGAGGGCTTGTCAAAATTGCACATTAATATATCCCCACTATAAAAAAAAGAAAAGCAATAGTGAAATCTCTACAGATATTTGATGAAAAACACTACCATATCATTATTATAAATTATAGGTTTTATCAATATGTAATTGCACTCTTTATATTATTTGACAGCATTTTGTTTAATTCTAATATTAGTATCCACTTATGGATCTTACTTTTACCAAATAAAATTTCACCTAGTCTTTAATTTTCAAACTTTTTTATTTTTGCTGTTTTCAACTTCATTTTGTTTTAAATATTTATTTGAATCAGCATGTAATTAGATTTTGTTTTGTAAGACAATTGATGAGACTTTCTGTTTTAGAAGGTAAGTTTAAGCCAATTACGTTTATTATCAGAACTGACAACTTCTATCATATTTTTCCATGCATTTATTTTTTAATGATTTCTTATGAATTCTTTTGTTTTTTATTTGATTATCTTGGCAACTCAACGATACTTGTTTTCTTAATTTCTATGCATGCTTATTGGTTTTAGCCATTATTTTACATACGGTGTTATAATCATAAAAATTTGCATGTAAACTTATATTCTAAGTCATCTATAGGAAAGATGAGGGCTTCAGATATTTTTCTTACTCTGCTGCCTTATCAGTTGTTGTTAGTGAGATCTGTGATTTCCAATGGGAATTATTGTTATTTTTCAAATTTTATTATTTATTTCAATAATTATTGTTTATTCTTTCATTGTCTTTATCATATATAGCTATTTGTCTACTTCTCCTTATACTTCTTTAAAGCTTTAGTATAATTTTTAACCCCTCACCAGTTGTCTTATGCTATATTTTTTGTTCATCAGTATTTAATTCTGATATATACATAAAATATTTAGATATAGATTGCAGAAACATTAATGCCTTTTTGTGTGTATTTAACATAAAATTAAAAAACTAAAATTCTAAGCATACAATCATCTGATAAGGAAGTTTTAATCAATAGTTAACCAAGCTAAGATCATTGGTTTGAGCAGAGGAATTAACATGCTATTTTACTTACAGAATTGTTATAGCTTTATCTACTATGACTATGACTAGGATCCATTTCAAGTTAAGTTTTTGTATTAATGGAAGATAATGGTCAAGTTCGTTGTTATTCCTATATGATTATCCTGTTGTCATAGTTCCAATTGTTGAAAAGCCTACTGTTTTTCTACAAATCTATTTTGGAACATTTATTAAAAATCAGTTATCCATATGCGTGTGTATATTTCTGAACTATTTAATTATATTAAGAAAATACACCTTTAACATTGATATTCAAGTATTTCTTTAATTCCAAGAAATTGTGGAAAATTATAGTATATCTTTTGAAATATTTTTCCTGTACCATTTCTTACATCATTTTTCAGGAACTCCAAACTACTCTATGCATTTTTGTGACCTTTCAATTTCTACTCCTTTTTTCATATTTTATATCTCTTTATTTCTCTATGCTTCATTGTATTTGAATATTCTCCAGTGTATTAATTTGTCATGCTGAATCATTAAATTCCACCTCTAAAGTTATCTTTACATCAAATTGAACACATTTTTTAATTTTCAGGATTTCTATTGATTCTTTCACTTACGCATTTATTCTTTTTGCCTTATGTCTTATTATGTTTCATAATTTAGTTTTCTTTTATGATTATAGTACACTTATTTTTTACTAAACATTCTAAATGTATTTATTTTAAAATATGTAAAAACTATTCTTTATAATTAAGTCCATTTGGATAAAATTCATGTTCTGAGAATTTATTTCTTCAATACAGTTATGAGAATTAAATTTTCTCTCATGTGTTTTGGAATTATAATTTGCCAGTTTATGTTGAGTGATATATCACACATAATATTTTAAACTATATATATAATAAATATATATGTGTATTTATGTCTATCCTTCCTTTCTTTGCTTTCTTCTTTATGTGTTTGTTGTGTTCGCCTTTTGTGATCTGGTAGTTTTTCACTGTGTCCACTAGCCACTTCCTCGTGTCTCACTTTTGGAATGCCTTCCCACACTGGCTTTTGTTCTGAGGTGATCCTGTAGATCAGTGATTTGTTCAGCAAAGTACTTCCTACATGTGAGGTCGTGCCTTGATTCACTTACCTTCTCAAACCCCTAGCTTTCTGAAAAATTTTAGTGCAGGGTAGCAGGAAAACAGACTTTTGTGGCTTATGTTATTGTTGCTCCATTTTAGTTCCTAAGGTCAAGGAGCCAGGCTGGATCCAGTGTTCTATTTCATGTGGAATACTTTACTTCTGTTGCTGCGCAGAAGCTTAATTCTTGGCCTGCTGCTTTCAGATTAAGAAAATAGTCTGTGTCTTCAACTACATACAATGAGATGTATGTAAATGTCTTTGTGACTATGCTTTTACTTGTCCATGAAAATGTACCTATTGTTTTTTTATCTCAATGTGAATTATGATTTCACTTTCTAATTTCTCTCATCATTGCCAATAACCACTTTAAGTTGATCTGAAGGGGGACATTCGCATGATAATGAATTAGTTGTTTCTAGTGTCTGTTGACTCACAGAAACATCATTTTGAATAACTGTCCATGCATAAAAATATTTTCACCAGAGCTCTCTTTGGTGAGAGATTATAGCCTCTGAATAGAACACAGAAATAAAAACAGCAACCAAAAAAAGACATTGATGGGGGTAAATAAGACAGTTTTACATTATCCATACGTCCATACATTATACATACATACATACATCCTTCTTTAAGCCCATGTAGTGCAGTTTAGTAGAGAGAGAGAGACTTCCTCCATGTAAGGAGACTGAAGTGAGCACTCTACTTCATTGCAAACCCCAGCACCAGATCTGACAGCATAAACCAGGCATGAGTCCAGCCCCTGCAGACCCAGGTTCCAGTATGTCCCCCATGACTCAGGCTCTAGGGTGGCCCACACAAACTCAGGGACCAGGTCAGCCTCTGTGGTCCCAGGTGCCAGGTCTACCCATCTGATGACCCAGGCAGCAGGCCAGCCTGACTGATGATATTAGCAGCATACCTACTTTTGTACCTCACTTTTGGACCCCAGCTGGTCCACCCAGAATTTCTGAATAGGCTAACTGGTGAGAGCTTTCCCTTCTGAAGCCCCTATATAAAGACTGGTAGAGATGTCTATTTCTTCAAATATGCAGATACCAACACAAAACTATAAGTTTCTCAAACAATCGGGAAACATGGCACCATCAAAGGAACAAAGTAAAGTAGCAATAACTCACCCTAATGAAATTGAGACCTATGAACAGCCTGGAAATTAATTTAAAATCTTAAAGAAGCTCAGTGAGATATAACAGAACGTAGATAGACAATTAACCAAAATCATAAAATTAATCATGAACAAAATGAGAAGTTTGACAAAGAGATGAAAATAATAAAAACAAACGCAACAGAAATTCTGTAGCTGAAGGACACACTCACTGAAAATAAAAATTTCATAGAGAGCTTCAACATCAGACTTGATCAAAAGACCAGACTTAAGAAAGAATCAGTGAGCTCAAAGACAGGTGATTTAGCATTACCCAGTCAGAGACACACAAAGAAAAAAAAAATTAAAAGAGTGAAGAAAGCCTACAGGACTTATGAGACACTGTCAAGCAAATGAATATATGAAGTATGGTGTTTCAAAAAGAGCAGAGAAAGATAAAGGGGCAGAAACTTATTTTTAAAAAAAAAAACAAATCTGTAAAGAAAAATAAACATCCATATCCATGCAGCCCAAATAAATAAAAAATAAAGAGATCTTTACCAGGTTACATTATGATCAAATTCTCAAAAGTAAAAGACAAATAATTTTGAAAGCAGCATGTGAGAAGTGACTTTACCTATAAGAAAATACCCATAAAATCATCAGATTTCTCAGCAGAAATCTTAATTCCAAGAGAGAGTGGGATGATACATGCAAAGTGCTGAATAAAACAAACAAAAACCTGCCAATCAAGAATACTATACCCTGAAAAACTATCCTTTCAAAATGAAGGAGAGATAAAGACTTTCCAAGTCAAACAAAGGCTGAGAAGTTCATCACCACTAGCCCTACCTTTCAAGAAATGCTAAAGGGAGGTCTTCTGGTTAAAACAAAAGAACAGTAAGAAAATGACAACATATGATAGTACAGAATCCATCTTAAAGGTAAAAATATAGATAAATTCAGAATACTTGAACACTGTGGAGTGATACATAAATCACTTTTAACTCTAGCATAAAAGTTAAAAGACAAAACTATTTAATAGAATAATCTGTTAATGGATAAGGGATTAATGTCCAAAATGTATAAGGAACCCAAACAACTCAATAGCAAAAATAAATAGCCTAATTTTAAAAATGGGCAAAGAATCTGAATAGACATTTCTCAAAAGAAAATGTACAAAGATCCAGCAAGTATATGAAAAAAAAGTTCAGCATCACTAACCTCCAGGGAAATGTATACCTAAACCGCAAGGAAATACCATCTCATACCTTTTAGGATGAATGTCATCGAAAAGAAAAGTGTTGTTGAGGAGGTACAGAAAGAGGAACCCTTCTACGCTATTGGTGGGAATGTAAATTGTTACAGCTATTATGGAAAACAGTATGGAGGTTCCTCAAAAAATTAAAAATAGTACTACCATGTGATCCAGCAATTCTACTTCTGGATATATACCCAAAAGAAATACAATTCGTATCTTGAAGAGATGTCTGTAGTTCCATGTTCACTGCAGCATTATTTATAAAAATCTAGACACGGACTCAAGCTAAGTGTCCATCAATGAATGGATAAAGATAGATTTTTTAAATGAACTGTATGATGAATAAAGGCTGAAGGAAATTCTGCCACTTGTGACAAATTGGATGAACTGGGAGGATACTATGCTATTGAAATAATTTGTCACAGAAGACGAATACTCACGATCTCATTTATACATAGAGTATAAAAAAGTCAAACTATTAGAAGCAGAGAGTGGAATGGTGTAGGGACAGGGTGGTGGGGAAAATAAGGAGATATTGGTTAAAGGGTACAAAATTGCAGTTTGCAGAATAAGTTCTGATGATCTAATGTACATCATGTTGACTATAGTTAATAATACTGTATTATATGCTCAAAATTTGCTAAGACAGTAGATCTTAAATACTCCCACAAAAAAAGGTAACTATGTGAGGTGAGAACATGTTAATTACCTTAATTTTAGTGGTAATCATTGTACATGTACATCAATGTATATGTATATCAAAACATAATGTTATACATCTTAACTATATACAGTTTTATTTGTCTATTATTCTTCAATAAAGCTGTGGAAAAAATAACAAATTTAAGTCAAAATTTAAATCAGAATGATTGGTAGGGTTAGTCAACTGTTGAGAGTTAAAGAGATGATTTTGTTGCTAAGAAGAGAGAATAAAAGAAATCATGTGAATTGAAAAAATACAAGTGCAAAATTCAACGTTCAATGTTTATAGTTTTTATTTTTATTTTATTATCTCATTTACATAAGCTTAGTCTTATTAAAAGTGATTCAGGCAGGGCGCAGTGGCTCACTCCTGTAATCTCAGTATTTTGGGAGGCCAAGGCCAGCAGATCACGTGGTCAAGAGATCGAGACCATCCTGGCCAATATGGTGAAACCCCATCTCTACTAAAAATACAAAAATTAGGCCAGGCGTGGTGGCTCACACCTGTAATCCCAGCACTTTAGGTGGCCAAGGAGGGCAGATCACGAGGTCAGGAGTTCAAGACCAGCCTGGCCAACACAGTGAAACCCAGTCTCTACTAAAAATACAAAAATTACCTGGTTGTCTTGGTGGGTGCCTATAGTCCCAGCTACTTGGGAGGCTGAGGCAGGAGAATCGCTTGAACCCAGGAGGCAGATTGTAGTGAGCCGAGATCCCGTCACTACACTCCAGTCTGGCAACAGAGCAAGACTCCATCTCAAAAAAAAAAAAAAAAAGTATTTAATGTTTAGAAAAAAGGCCTTGCTTATTTCTAAACTTTGTTTGTGTTTGCCAGGAGGATTTTGTGCTCTGAAGAGATATGTACCAACTTGAGTGGTGAAAAGAAAATGTATACTAGACCTTATCTATAAATTTATCATAACTGTCTATTTAGTTCTATATATTTTGTGCCATGCAGTGTGTTAAGGCTCCCAGTGCAATCTCATGTATATGTATTCCCAGATCTTTACGTGCAATTGGATATTTTACACATCAAAATCACTATAATATATGTCTTTAAGGAAAAAAATCTTTCATTTTTTCTTCATGAGGAAGAATCAAGCCATTTTCACAAATCAGATGTGCTCATTTGGAAAATGTTAAGGTTGCCTACACCCAGTTTATTATTATTGTTATTATTATTGTATTTGTTTATTTTTTTGAGATGGAGTTTTGCTCTTGCTGCCCAGGCTGGAGTGCAATGGTGTGATCTTGGCTCACTACAACCTCCACCTTCCGGGTTCAAGAGATTCTCCTGCCTCAGCCTCCCGAATAGCTGGGATTATAGGTGACCATCACCAATCCCAGCTAATTTTTTATATTTTTAGTAGAGACAGGGTTTCACCATATTGGGCAGGCTGATCTTGAATTCCTGATCTAAGGTGATCCACCTGCCTCGGCCTCCCTAAGTGCTGGGATTACAGGCATGAGCCACCTCTCCCAGCCCCAACCAATTTGTTATTTCAGAAATATCTCTGCTTTTCTAGAATCTAACTATGGAAATCTTTAAGAATTTAATATAACTTCTTGATAATCTTCATATACTTATTAACAGCATACAGTTTAACCATGGTAGAGTTGATAATTGTAGACGATTTGACACAGGAAATATAGAGTAGGGGGAGCTTATAATTTGGTTATGGAATAAAATATTTTAATATAGGCTAGAAATGACACCAAAGAGATTGGATTTCAGCACAGAATAGAGACTAAAAATTTCTCTTTGCAGAAACGATTCATGTTTTTCTACCTATGGTGAGTACACATCAAAGTAATCTAAAGAGGCAAAACACACATGTGTGACTGTGGCTGACTAAAGAACTGGTTATTAACTGCACAGAGTAGTAAATGGATTTTCATAATCCTGCAGTGGGTCCAGGGAGGACTGAACCAACCCATATTCACTCAGTGTGAGCAAGGTAAAACGGAGGTCAAAACAATAGAATCTGGTAGATCCAGGGATTGGTTTATCATTTTCATTTTCCAGCTAATGAGTTATTGTTTGTTATATCCTGTTTTATGTTAATTAACCTCCTTAATAAAACTCTGTGCCATGAGTGCTTGGTAGGTACTGTGCACTAAAGGAAAGACACGCCTGGTTCAAAATACTCCCAGTCGTGTCCCATGGTGTATTTATGAAAATTATGACCTGGGCCCTATTGCAACAACACTCAGTATGGAAGTTACCCTTCAACTGATTTGGGGTTTTATGCATTCCACATCATTGTATTACTTACAAAAGATTTGGACTCTACATTCTCTTCAAAAAATAAACATGACTTCAAGTATTATGCCTACAGAATAATTATATCCAAAGTACTTAAAGATAATTTATTTCACCTTAAAACAACTGCGTATGTTAAAAATTATTTAAATTCTGCCCATCCTTCAATGAGTATATCAAGAAGTAGTTTTTATTTGAACCCCTACCACCCCATCTTTAAAGTAATCTTTTATTTACCTGGATTCCTACAAATTTCATTTATTATCTGTTTCACTAATTTGGCATTTAGCATCGATTGCGTTATATAATTAGTTATCCTGGATCTTCCTTTTTACTCAGCTTAACTGTAAACTTTATTTGGGCAAAGAATATATTTTATTTCAATGTATACCTCTAACCCTCAATGTAGTAAATTCATGTGGCAGGTGTTAGGTGTTCAGTCAATATGTTTGAATGATTATTCCACTGAAAGAGTCAAACATGCCAATTAATATGCAAGATACAGTCCTATGAATGGCAATATATTCAAAGTATGCAACATTTCATTAATATTTTATTACAGTTAACATTATTTAAACATCAGTCTGATAACTAAAAATATTTCCTCTGTTTACCTGGAGAATGTGTGAAATAAAAATGTAAATATATACAGAGCCTTGATACATACCTTGTCACTTACATGAGGTTGATTTTATTTGTTTGAAAGTGACAAGGCTCCCAATCCAAAACACATTTGAACTTGGTCTTAAGTAGGGTTTTATGTAGATAGGATTTTAGCTAAAACCCAGAATTTTCTGTGTTTCTTTAATTTATACTCATCTTAAAATATAGGAAAAAATATTGTTTTGTACAGACTCAAAATACTGGCTAACTATGTCAAGAGATATCTAATATGTATGTCAGGATTAACTTAGAGGTCTAGAAACCCTATTTCTTTAAACTGATCTCTAAGTCAACTAACATCTTAGATCTTTCTTCCTGCAGATATGCATCTCAGTCCTTTGCGGGAGTAAAATGTCATCATCAGTAATGCCAGGAAATAATATCTTCATCAAACACATTCTCACATTCCAGAATTCACCAAGGTTTTGACAGAGAAGATAAGCCCTAGAAAAAGAAACTCTAGAGAATGCTGTTGCATTAGTGGCCTTGGCTCTTCTACAATCACTCTTGAATTCTGGTTGCCACAAATATGCTATAATCACTAGCATTCATTTTTTCCTCTAGATTTCTGGCTCACATATCAACAAAAACCCATTTGCCTAATTTCCATGAGCGTTTATGAAACAAACTGACTTCCTCAAATATTTTAGGAAATGTTTAGCTAGAAACATGGATACTCAGAATAGACATTTTCCAGACTTCCTTGTACTTGTTATTGCCATATTACTAAGTTCTGGCCTGTGGGACACAAGTAAAAGTGTTCTATATGCATTGTGGAAAATATTTATGAAGATCAGGATTGGGGAAGAGGGTGGCCCTTCCTTTATTTCTTTCTTCTTTCCATTAGTTAGAATACAGTCATCATGGATGAAATTTTTGCCAATGGTCATGCAATGAAACTAAAAAAGCAACAAGACAAAAGAAGCCAAATTTTTACATGAACTAGAAATAAAAGTCCATCTTATTTAAGTTATTGTAACATTACGCTTTTTGGAATTCATACGTGAACTTGACTCAAATGATACACTGCTATATTCCCAATACCAGCATGTACTCATTACTCAGTAAATATTTGTCAAATGAATAATGCTAAAATATTAACTGGCTTACCAAATTATGTTCCAGAGTCTTTTTTAGGGAGCTACTGGCGAAAAATCCTTACTTCTTAGTTTTACTTTCTTTTTCTGCTTTCTTACTATCTCTTTATATCTAGAGAAGACATCATAGTCCCAAGAGAATACTTAGAAAATAGTGCTGACTGCTCTTTCCTGATTACAAACCCTCATATTTTTGCCTTGAACTTGTCATCATTGAAGGAGTCAATGCCCAGGAATAGAAAAGACATCTTGCCACAGAAGCATAGTTAGAGTCCAGAGTAACAGTTCATGTTCTTATTTCTACAGTTCACCATTAGAACTCTTCCTAAGGCTTCCCATATTCTCAAGGCTTTAAACATGTGCACACACACACACACACACACACACACACACACGTGGGCATTTATCTATATATGTATGTATGTATGTATGTATGTATCTATCTATCTATCTATCTATCTATCTATCTATCTATCTATCTATCTATATCTGTCTATCTATCTATCTATTTATCTATCTATCTACCATCTAAAGCTATTCTTGGTTGAAAGAAGGTACTTGACAAGTCATTTTGAAGAAATGACCACATGAATATCCAGGATAGTATCTACCTCTCCATGGTTTCAGTATAAATCCAGAAGATACTATTGAACTTTTCCATTGCTGGTGGCAATGACTGATAAAAATGTTTTCTTCTCTGGAGCTAGCAAAGCTGAACACTACTTATTAGCTTTCTAAACTATTCATAGGTTGTAGCAATCTAAGAAGGAAAAGTATCCCAAATACATTATGCATTTTGAGTGCAAATAAATTAAGCCTTAAAAACCCCATGCCACATAAATTACAGTGATAACATTTGATAAGTAAAAAATAGGTGGGTTTAGAAAAATCTAGCTACCTACGGAAATTTCTTAAAGGCCCAATGTGAGTAGTCAATACCAAGGGAGGAATCTCTGAGAATTTGTGTTTTATCTGTATGATCTTAAGACAGAATTATTTGTTTATTTTAAAGAGATAAAACAAACAAAATAAACTAAAAACAAGCACAGTGTCCTGAACAACTAAACCAAAAATGAAAAAAAAAAGTGACTTCAGCAACGTAAGACAGTTTACAAGTAGTAAAAGAAAAGGCATCCCAAGCACAGGACCCTGAATGTCAAGCGTTGGCCTCTAGTGAATGGAATGTTCTTGGCTGTTCTGAGATAAGGTTTTGACTACTTTGTTCTTCTTTTTCCTCTGCTAACTCTGGCAAGTCAGAGCCACATAGCTCCTTAAGCATCTGGCAGACAATTTGTCTGAACTGCTTTATCTGGATTTAGTTTAACTTCATAAATTGGTCAATGGGAGTATAGACACACACCTACAAACTGTCATCAGAATAGTCCAGTATTTTTTGAAAATGTCCAGGGAACTGCTCTTGACATTATTGTAACTACAACCCCAGATTATCTCCCTGGAAGGTAGAAAAATGTTGAGATGAATGTACTCAAAACTAGAGATGTGATCAATGGGTCATATACAAAAATTTAAGATTTCAAGTGAGTGCTTTTACTAATTATCTTGTGGTTTTAGAAGATGTTAATGTTTATGCAAAGATTTCTTGACTTTTAAAATAGTATTTTATTTGAACTTATAAGATTTATGAATTAAGCTAATAATACTAAGTAAAAGTACAAAAATGTCCAAGCAATAAAAGAGTTAATTTGGACATATGTGCCCCTTCTAATGAAGTTCACAGTAGAGCTGTAGAAAAAGTTGTCATTAGAAAAATAGTCACTCAAAGCAGAGAATAATTGTTTTCTGAGTTTGAAAATGCTAGCTTCTTTTCTTAAAGCTAGGTTCATCTTGGAGCCAGAAGAAAGAGCGTGGTACACAGACACCAATTGCCAATAGTATTGCCTTCAAAAAGTCAATCTTTCAAGGCTTTGGTAGCCACTTCTCGAATATGCAAAGAATGTCTGCCTTATGAGAATTAAGTAAACTAATACACATGCATACAATTAACACATTAACATAGCACATTGTCAAATACTAATCAGTATAAGTTGACTTCAAGCAGATGTATTACTATGTCATTGTGTATGTGTAGGTTAGGATTCTCCAGAGAAACAGAACCAATAAATTTGTTGGTTAATGGCAATAAATTGTGTCATATGGTTACAGAAGCTGAATATCCTCAAGATCTGTAGTCAGCAAGTTGGAGACCCAGGAGAGCTGATGGTATCATTCTAGTGTGAGTCAGAAGGCCTGAGAACCAGGAAAGCAAATTATTTAAGTTCCAGTCTGAGATCAGAAGATGGATGTCCCAGCTCAACCAATGAGGCAGGCAAGGTTTCCTCTTACTCCATCCTTTTGTTGGATTAAGACCTTCAACTGATTGGATAAGCCCTACTCACATTAGGGAGAACAATCCGCTTTACTCAGCATACAGATTCTAATGTTAACCACATCCAGAAACATCCTCACAGGCACACCCAGAAATAAGATTTGAACAAATATCTGGGCACCCTTGGACCAGTCAAGTTGACAAAATTAACCATTACAAATTTCCCGACTGGCCATGTATGATGAGAATGTAGGTAACTCAATTGACATGATGCAATAATTGCCATAATGTTGTCTAGAATACCTAAAATTCCATTATTATGTATTTTTTCATTGTATTATGCATCATCTATGGTTCATATTTTAAAATCTAAATGCCTTTGGGATACAGAGAACTCTGAGAATAGATTTCACTCTCTAAACTACTCTCCCCATTGCCAGTTGTAAATGGTAATAAAAATAATGTTTATTAGATGGCAGGCACTGTGTTGTCTCATCGAACACTCATCACAATCCAGGCTATGAGATAGCTATCATTATCATCCCCATTTTAGAAATAAGAAAACTGAAGCGCAGCAATTTTACATCATTTATCCAAGTTTATTTGCCATAGGTGGCAAAGCTGAGATTCAAAAACAAGGCAATCTGTTCCCATGCCCCTAGTTATTAACTTGTCTTAGCCCTTTGCTAAATTAGGGCAAAGCACAGTTCCTCTGCTCCACACCAATCAGAAAGATTGCAAATTGAGAGATGTTCTCAGGTAGCAATGGATATAAATGGTGTGAATGGCAACCAATATGGTAGTGGGAGTATAACTGAAATAAAATAACATTAGAGGAAAAAAAACATTTCTTGGTTTTGCACTAATGTCCTGTCTGTGTGACTTTAGGAAATTCCTGGGACTTATGAAATGAAGCTAATAATACTAAGAAAAAGTACAAAATATCCAAGCAATCCAAGAACTTAACTACTCATCCTTCGTAATGACATGTAAAATAGATAAATACCCCTTTATCTAAAGTGCACTTTCCCAGAATTTAATGAAGTTAAATGCTGAAACTAGTTATTATTGATGCTATTATTAAGATAAAATTTGTAAAACTTTGCAAATTTATAGAACATGGCAAGATAACATGATATTTTGTTTAAAAGGAAAATCAATGGATTCACATACTTCTATGCCCCTGGTAACCACTGTTTTATTTTCAATATTTGTATACCCAACATTTAAAAAATATTTCACATTTATGCTTTATAACTTAAATGTATACAATAAATTTTAAAAAGAGAGAGAGAGACAATACAAAAAAATTAACTTGGTTGGAGGCAGGAATTTTTCACTAGCAAGAAGTGGTAGATAATGTGATAAAAGAGAATAATAACACACATGCTGGAAGGCTTTACTCTTTAAGTCCAAACATGTGGTTTCTTCCCGTGGTTTAGATTATGGAGTTCCTCAAAACCTTCTATACAAGGAATCTATACAGGGAATGTGATGCGAAACTAAGAATTTTAATCTTACAGTGAAGTGCAGGATTGATTAGATTTTAGAAATGAGAGTAGGGGATGAGGTTCAGATATAAAGTGAGAGAAAACTGTGAGGATGAAGTCCCTGAAATTAGAAAGTAAGAAATAAATCTGAAAAACAGTGTGAAAAAGATCAACTGGGCTTAAGAGTGGTCAGAGAGAAAAAAATTGTTTCAAGATTTTAATATTAAATAACTGGTGACTAATGATTGTTATTAGCAGAAATTATGACATGAACGGTTTGTACTAGTTTGACAGGAAAAGATAATAAATCCTGAATTTTAGATAGTAGTGAGAACCCTAATTGGAGATATCCAATATGAAGGTGAAAATTAGAAGCGAAACCTGGAGAAGAAATTAGAATATGTTTTGTTGTTAACTATGTAGAAGTGACCCTTAAGACAAAGCAAATGAAGCCGTTCAGAAAAGGCAATTAAGAGAGGAGAACAGAAGACAAAAACCTGGACATCTCAACCACTGGTCTTCTGTCGTGCAAAGGGTTAAAACTTTTGACATGAGGGCAATGCCCTTCCTAGATTAAAAGCATCTATCGTTAAAACCTCTTTATGTTACCACAGATCATTCTTTCAAAGGCAAGAAATGTATTACAAAGAAAGTTGACCTTTTAATAGAGGTCAATAATATATTAGAATATTTCTTTCAAAGGATTGCTCTTCTTACCTTATATATAATAATATGATTATTTTTCTCAAATACAAAACATGGCATCATTAAAATGTATAAAATTAAACACTTAAAATCTGTCCTCAAAAGAGCATTATCTTTCCTTGTTTTAAAATATGAAAGGGATTTAAATGTTTGTATATTTTTCCCCCATGAGAAGTTTTACCCTATTTTAAACTCATCAAGGGAACTAGTCAAGGAAATAGTAACTGAAAATATAATGGAAAAATCACATCATTTTAAAAGTTCTTTTTACCAAAATTGTCTTTTTTTTCTGCTTACACCTTACAGTAACTCAATATGACTAGTCAGTTTTTCAAGAGAGGAAAACAAATTGTTTCAGGATGATTATGCATATGACAAAACAAAATAACATTGGAGTTCAGAAGCTCAGCTCATATTACATCTTTGGAGCAGATGGGGGCAGGTAGAGGTTATGGGTATAGGAGCATATTTTTAACTTTTAGATGGGGGAAAACAAAACAAACTTGTTCTTTACAATGGAGACACCAACAGCACCAGGCAATCCTGAGGATCTCAACATGTGCAAGAACAAATCAGGAGCAAAATATCGAGGCACAAATGTGATTTAACATGTGCCTATGACATTTTGTGGTTTAAATTGGTCAACAGTTACTCTGCCACAATAGAGTAGCAACCAATGAACGCACAGTCCAGATCTGCACAAAGGAACAAACTGTTCATTTTTTGAGGTCTGTGCCTAATCAGAGTTTTCCACAACTGCATTGTATCTGGGGTTTCACATATTTGAGGGATTTTGTAGATTTAACAAATATTCACTGGACAGATTTTAATGCAAAGCCTGTTCTAAGTTGGAGGATGTGAAGAAAATGCACCCACACCTCCTGAGGTATGACAGAGAAAACAGATAAGCTAGAACTAAGTCCATTACCCACTCCTAGTGTAAGTTTCCAGATTCTTCACAACTCACTTTGAATCAGTGTGATCTTCATTGTAACTGAGTAGGATGGAAAATGAATTATCCAGTGTCTGAATAACTTCTTTTCACAAGAGAAAGCAGTCAGAGTAGAAAACGGACCACATTTCCATGTGTGTAGTTGGGAGATTTGTATGTCAAGAACTTAGGACTTGGAAATGGTTAAATAGAGTTTGAATGGTGCATGGGAGATGGGGCAGGGTGGGAATAATGATGATAAAATAAGTACCATCACGGCAGTAAAATATCTGTGTGTGTTGGGGAAACAATTATAGTAGATAATATAAGAGTAAGAATTTGGGAATGTTCTCTAAGACGTTTGTTTGTTTTGTTTTGTTTTTACGTATTAAGAACCATGTAAAACACAAATGCCCTATGGGTGCCCTACCTAGATTGTCTTTACTAACCTGGCATACCTATCTCCTAGCTACTGTGATTTTTGACTAAGAACTTGCTGTTCCCTTCTCCAGAAAATTACTTGTGTCCAAAGGACAGCTACCTTTCCCTGCCAGGTACTCTAACCTCTAGGCCACACCGCAGCTGATGGTTTACCAGAGCCGCATTTGCCTCAACCTGGGCTCATCTCTGTGGTTCTATTTGTGTTCTAGAGCTCCTTGTGGGTTTTAGCTAAAGGTGGAATTCAGTAGAGATTACATTCTTGTTTGGCGTTTCATTCCTGTCCTATCCATCATGACATTCTCCTGAGAACACTGCCTCAATGAATACTTTTACAAAAGGTCCCTTATCAGATTCTAAGTAATGTTTAAATTATATCATTCAATCTAGTCATAAGAAAATGTTCATAAATTCAAATAATGAAATTCATGGATTTTTTGAGGGAATATCAGACTTGTGTTTCTTCCAAAAGTTTCACCTTGCTAATATTTGCCTTAAGACAACACAATTTTTACTGAAAGAGCAATCGTATTACTCTACATTACTACTCAGTGGTGGCCCTCTTTGCCTTCTTTGTAAATAAGAAAATATTCCATGGTCCCTTATTTTATCCATGGACCACGAAAACTGCCATCCATTTAACAAACTCACTCCATCTCCTGCATGTCCAGGTGACACTGTATTTTCTATACAGAAACACCAAATAAGGAAAATTTACATATTAATAAAGTATAAAAGAAGTTAATGTAATATTGTTCTTTGTCAACTTAACACAGAAACATGTTTCCCAGAATCTAATTTTCCAGGTTAGCATTGGCTATAAAAGACACATTTCATTGTATTTAGAAGCATGGGAAAAAAAGCAGGAGCCATACTTCTTAGCTTTGAAGGTTGGTAAAAGGTGCCAGGCCCTGAGGCAACTTGTGTGTGTTGTCACTAATCTGTTACCTCCCCTATTTAGTGAGGGCTGCATCCAGAACCCCAGCTTCCCCAGCTCTAACCTGATCTCCTTCTTTACCTTCTCCTAATGCTGAGTCAAATGTCAACTCTGATGAAGTGCACCAGCTTCTTCTGAGAGTCACTCATGCAACACTGAATTCCACTTCCAAAGGCCATGTTACCTACCAACAGTGGAATAGCCAAACTTCCAATGGGAGAGACCCACACTGAGTGTCTGATAAGACACCATCACCTAAAAGATCAGCCAGGCACCTTTTAGCAAGTTAATTACATTGGACCATTTCCATCATAGGAAGCACACCATTTCATTCTTATTCCAGATAAAGATTTTCCCTCCTTGTCTGCATTTTTTTCTTGCAAAATCATCATTCTTAAACTTATAGAATACCTTAATCGCTGTCACCTTATTCCATACAGGATTGCTTCTGACCAAGAAATTTATTATCTGACCAAAGAATGCTGAATAAAAAATGAAATATAGCAATGAACTCATATTCACAGGATTAACTGATATTACCATGTTCTCCATCACTCTGAGAATTGTATAATGGACTTCTAAAGACTGTTAAAGCACCATTTGGGAGGCAACACCTTGAAAGTCTAGGGTATTTAGGATGTTACATAACTTCTAAATTAGGTCGCCCCACCAGGCAAGAAATCATATACACCTGGGTTGCTTGCTGAGCGCAGACGTAATAAGAAATGGCTAGTGGAAAAAGAGATACTCATAAATGATGGCTATGACCACAAAATGAGTTGCAGAAAAAAAATGATCACCATGGGTCATCTTAATCACTTTATTATTAAGAACATCTTCTAACGAGGTAGCTTTTTGCTGAGAATTCACATGCAACATTGTTTTCATGTTTTGTGCCCATTATGAGTATTTACTATTTATTTTAAGATGGGTAGACTTAAATCACTTGGTGACTCCGATTTCATCTACTTTTCCAATTATGATTTCATTACATGAGTAAATCAACAAATTTCTATGACACTTTGTATATAGTCACTGAACTGTTGGGTTTTTAAATGAATTTGTCTGATTAAGGCATTCCATAGGTTTAAGAATCATGATTTTGCAAGAAAAAAAAATGCAGACAAGGAAGGAAGATCTTTATCTGGATTAAGAATGGAATGGTGTACTTCCTACGATGGAAATGGTCCAATGTAATTAACTTGCTTTTAAATGTATTTGTTTTTTTCCATTCCTGCTAGAAAAGAAAATCAGAAGCAGTTTTATTTCACCTGGGAAGATTAGCAATATACCCTCACAGTCCTACCTCTGTGCTATATCAGCTCCTCAGTCCTGTAATACACTAATCTGCAGGGATATCAATAGCTTTTCCAGCCTATGGGATATCACACTATTTCATTACATTGATTATATCATTTTGCATGGACCTAATAATGAGGAAGTAGCAACTACTTTAGAAACTTTTTTAAGACAATAGAGTTCTAGAAAATAGAAAGTAAATTTCACAAAACCTCTAAAGCTTGCTATCTTGGTGACGTTTCTATGGGGCAACTAGTCTGTAGCTTCATGTTCTTTTCTATTGCTACTGTACAAATTACCACAAACTTAGTGGCTTTAAAAAAAAAACAGAATTTTATTATATTACAGTCCTGTAGGGCAGAAATCTGATATGGCTCTCACAAGACTAAAATCACTATATTACTAGGTTACATTCCTTTCTAGAGGCTTTTGGGAAAAATCTCTGATATGGTGGCATTTGTGAAGAGACCTGAAGGAAGTCAAGAGTCAAAGCACATTGATACTTCAGTAATTGCATTTAGACAAAAGGAAAAAATAAGCACCAAGGCTATTAAGCAAGAGCATGCCTATCAAGTTTGAGGAACAGTGGACATGTTCGTGTGTAGTGGCACACAGTGAATAGAGGAGAGATGTACGGGAAATGTGTTAGGAGTAGATCTGGGAAAGGGAGTGTTGGCAGAGAATGTCGGGTCTGGATTATTATATAGAATCTTATTTTCAGTGAGATAGGGGAGGGGCATTAGAGTGATTTTGACACATCAATGACATGACCAAAGATTATATTCCTATAAGAAAAAGCAACATAAGAACGATTTATAAAATGAATAAGATCAAATATGAGTACCTGAGAAATAATCCAAGAAATGACTTATTTATATGTAAATAGCCCTGAAAAAGATAACAGAAGGCTTGTTTTTATGCCTGAATTTTGTAACTATTTATTTATGTGACATGGGATTTAATTCATGTAATGAATAGGGTGTGTGTGCAATGAAAAATACAATCTTTACCAAAGTAATTAGTAAACAAAGTCATCTGAACCCCAGCCAAATATATTAAAGCCTCTGACATCTCTTTTTATCCTTCCCGGCTTATTTCAAAATTAAGTAAAATGTATCTGTAGTTGCAATTTAGTGATTCTTTTCCAATAGTCCTGCACAGGAGCCAACAAATAATATCTCTCTCAAATGAATGCAATGATTTCTGTAGCACTCTCTTTACTCCCTTGGCTAGATTTACCTTCTCGTTGAACTAACTTTATCCATAGCAAGCCTTCAGTGAAAGGAAAGCCCAAAAATTCTGAGCCTGTTTGGAACCTGATAATTTTCTGTGCATATAAAATACATATTTTTAGAATGTAAGAAGAGTATATTTATGTTTTAATTTAAAGCTGAAATTTTGAGGAGATTTTACAAGGTCTGCAGTCTTTAAAAGTCCTTTACTTTTTAAACTTCTGGCATTTCATTCATAGTTATTATTTATTTGACTTTGACTAAGAAGTTAGTAAAGGTTTCAATCTCAGGTTATAATAACCTATATTTTAAACTTGAAAAATGAACTATCCCATATAACAGGGTAGAGCCACAGTGTAATAAGGCTGTTACTTTAGCAAACTTACCAGATTTAATACATTCATAGGAATGGTGATCATTTCAAACCATTCACCTTCAGAAGATGTTTTGATTACACGGTTGTTACCATTATTCAAAACACTAAAATCATTCCATTCTTCATTGATACACTCCTTTTGATTAAAGGACCTCACTGCTTTGCAGTATAATTAAAAATATTCATGGAACAATTACAGTGTGCCAAGTTCCTTCCTAAATACCAAGAATATAAATAAATAATATAGATTTAAACATTTGCTCAGTACTAGTGACTTTCTAGGTGCTAATCTATTCATCCAAAATACAAATTCCTTGAGGAACCCAACAGTAGCTGTTATCTCTTAGTGTATCTGCCAAGACCTAGCCTCACCTCTTGGTTACAGTAACTATGTAGTTCTATCAGTTCAAAATTAGCAACATCTGGTCAACAAAAGAGGTGACATTCCTTTATAAATAGTGAGAAAATACTTTTACAAAGCATATAAATGTTATTTTATAAGCAGAGAATTTTTGGTGACAATGTTCCTCAGAATAGTCTATTTTAGCCATGCTTTTGCCAGACTTTGATAAATCTACTAGTATTGGAGCGTGAGTGAACAACCTGGTATTGCCAATAAGTCTTTTAAGTTGGCATTTTCCGTGAACTCCACAAGAAGGAATATGGGGAAAAAAAGACATTTTTATATCACAATTTACTTTATATCATAATCCCAAAGAACAGTTCCCAAGACAGTTATGTTGATGACCAAAATATCAAAAACAGATTATAACTTTAGTTAAATTCTAATATAGTAGTTCCAATGTTTTCCTTTCTTCATTTATATTTAGTGGGCTTGAGCATTCACTTTCTAATAATGCAATCAATATACCATATAAACTCATTTCCTATGAGAATTCATCCATTTTTAACGGTCGTAACCAGTGATCTGTGAAAAAATAACGGTAAAATATATCATATAAAATTAGTATCATAGAAACATTTATACCTCCAAACTTTAGGTTATTAGTAGTTTGTACTGATTACAAATAAATCTACTAGGAACATTCATAGTGTTCAGTTTTCTGTGTGTATAAATGTAAGTTTTCTTTATTCTAGAGAAAATTTCTGGGAACGAGAATGTGGATTATTTGGTAAATGTGTGTTTAGTTTTGTTAGGAATAATGCTCAAAATCCTATGGAAATTGAACACTCGAACAAACGATTCTTAGCAAAGCAATTTTACTTCTGCGCAGAGGGGTGCCTCCTTGGCCAGTTGCCATGGGAGCACACCTGAACAAAGGGGCACGAGAGCCTTTATTCCTGACGCAAGTTCTGCCCCTGTGCCGTTTCCCCATTGGCCGGAGTCAGGTCGTACAATCTAAACTAATCCCGGTTGGCTAAACATTTGATTTTTTTTTGGATAGGGTGGACACGTAAAAGAAAGTGGAGAGGAGAGGGGAAGGGGTGTCTGTAATGAGCTAGAAAGTTAGTCCTCTTTCCAAATAAGGAAAGGAATGTGAGCTGGTATTGATAACGCCTGGTTCTGAGGCGTGCCTGGGCATCTAACAAGGCAAAAAGGAAAAAGGAGAAAAAGGCGGGGCGGTACTACGAATTAAAGAATAAAAGATTGATCAGATTATTTGAAGAAAAACCTCATATCCGTTTCATAAGAAACTTCAAAACGTGTGTGTGTGTGTGTGTGTGTGTGTGTGTGTGTGTGTGTTTGTTTCCAGAGTGGCTCTATAGTTAAAAGGGTTCCTTCAGGACTTTGGAATATAGAGTGAGATTTTTACTTTTATTTTTATTTGTCTATTCTCACTGACATTTCTAAATTATGGGCTGCTCTAGGACCCAGGGCAGAATAGATACAAATATTACTGAAGACACTGTCCACTGAACCACCCCTAGACAGTTCATCTTCCATTTATTTTTTAGACTATTCCGATAGTTGCTTTATGTGTTATACTCAGAGTTTTAGTTGTAATTAGTGGGAGAGGTCTGGTGGAATGTGCTTACTCCATCTTGACTGGAATCAAAATCATCAGCCAAGACCATTTATGTTTAATACCCATGCATCTTGAGAAACTCTTGCATTTTAGAAAGTCAATCCAATCATGGTGAGAGCAAACTGGTGGTAGCCACTCTATACCTCAGTTTCTGAGAAGGAAACATGTTTCTAGCAACATATGTGTTCCAATGTCTCACATTACAGGAGGATTCTATGTTAGCAGCACTGAGCACTATGTGAGTGTATCAAGGGCAGAATAGGATTTACTTTAAGAATGAAAACAAACTTCCACATGGCTGTCTTTTTTCAGCTCTGTACAAATTCACAATTTAAAATCCCATTTAATTGAACTGAGAAAGCGCCAGCCTCCCCACCCACATGCCCAAAAGCCATTCTGCTCACACTTTCTTGTTTGGAGCACTATACTTTTATCCCCTGCTTTGAAGGAACTCACAGGACATCTGTCAAATAACCCCGCAGAAGCTTTACACCAGGGTGTTGAAAATATTCTTTTTAAAGAATCTGTTCCAAAGCCACAACATTTTAAAATTAGCATCAGTAACTCACAGTGCATTGCCATTAATATCGATTAGTAGAGTTTAATTTGTTAAGATCTCACATTAGCTCCTAATGACTATATATTAACTAAAAGCTAGTAATTTATGCACAATGATGTACCAGACACTGATCTCTTTTATAACTATAATTTATTCCTAGTAGTTTTATAACAAGGTAGTTATTTGATATAATTACTTATATATAATACACACAAATACTGGTGTTGATTATAATTATTACATGAGAAATAAAAAATTTGCTTGAGTTTCATAAAAGACATGTATATAATAATGTTAAGAGGACTCTACCAAAACAAAATTCAATGCTTTTTCAAAATAAATTATAGACAAATTGAGATCACCCCATACATCTAAATGTATGTTTATGTTTGTCTTTATCTTACTGAAGTTATACATCATCATTCATGTGTTAAAACAGCATGAAGGACGAGGAATAGTTTGGCTTTCCAAGAGCTGAAAGGAACATATTTCTTTGGGAACAAGAAAGAAAAGCATTGGTTGAGGATATACCAGTTGCTTATGTGATATTCTTTTTCAAGCACTTATGTCAGTATAATGTTATGGCTTACAGAAGTCAAAGAAGATATTAAAGATCCCATGAAACTCTGTTCCAAAGAGGTCAGTCTACTAATGTGCAGTTAGGTAATAACAATGAGGTTTACCACGGAATAAAATCCATAAGTAGTCTCTTTGTTTGTTTGAATCCATAATGCAGCCAACTTGAATATGAAAGGTTTTGCTCTATCAAAGATCATGTTTACGTGTTTATTTTACGTGAAAATCACATACTATGTCACATTTCTCCTCTAGTAGTACTCTGTGAGTATATCCTTCTCTAACGCAACGAAGCAGAAAAGAGAAGATTTGATCCAGTGTACAAGGAACTTATCCACAATGTTCCAACTGAATTCAATGGATACTTCACCAGAAAATCCTTGAATGTGACTTTAAAAGGTTTTCTCTCTCTCTAAAAGGAAAATTATTGATGCTATGGAGCTAGAAGCAGAGATTACAGAAGCTCATCCATCACTTTGACATCTCTCTTTACAGAATAAGAGAGGGTTATGTAAACTTGTGCACACACATACATATTTACACACATACTGTAGGTAAAATTTCACTTATGAAACAACAAATATCTAGAAAATGATAATTTTTAATTAACCAAACATACAAATAATAACTTTTTCTGTGAATAGTCAAAAATGAGTTAAAATCAACACTGGCTAGAACCTAACCATTGTGATCTCAAGCTATTTAAAGAATGATTCATCTTGTGGATAAGTCTAGAAATAAAACACTAATGATGTGATAGTGATTAGCCAGCTACTATTATGTTTGGATCTCTGCCTTCATGGTAATTGAAAATATTGTTCTTTCTTGATGCTTATAAGTTAAACATGGTCATCATATGTCTTGCTGTTGTTAATGAAATGTAAGTGGAAGTGACAAGTGTTGCTTCTAGACAGAAGCACTAAATTGCTGGTGCTAAGCTTTTCTTCCTGTAATTCAGCAATATTGAAAAAGTATATTGATATAGAAGGGCAGTGCTAAATAATCACATAGAACTTACAGAGTCATCCAAACCTGTAGAGGACTTTGTGTCAGGCAGGAATAAGCCTTTATTATTTTTAAGCCACTTAGATTTTTGAAATTTCTTGTTACTGAAGCAAAACCTATCCTATCCTGACTAAGCCTATTGACAGTGTGGAAATAAGAGGATTAGCATTTATTGAGTGAGCCTAGTACCGTGTAAGAGGTTTTCAAAAGATTAGTAAATTACTCTTCATAATAATCTATATAAGGTTAATATTATCCCATTTCAAGAATGGATTTTCAAAACAAATTTGTCACATGTGCCATTAACTGCAGTGACACACTCCCCAACTTCATTTTTGATAAGTTCCATCAATGGGGTGGATGATGTGGTTTTACACTTTGTAATTTAAAAAAAAAAAACTGCCTGCATAATCAATGACCATCCTTATTCCCTACAATTCTCTATTTAACTTCTCTAAATTTGCAAAGAAGTGGGTTATCTCAAGATAAATATATAAGAGAAGTCTACTTCCATCCTCATATTTGTTGTTTTTATCTGAACCTGTTGCTAATTATTGGAAATATACAAGAAATATACGTGATTCACAAAGACAAACAGATCCAAGTAAATAACACATCTTGCATCTATCCGGTAATCTCACATATTCAACTCAAGTTTATGGAAAGGGCAATATGTTATAATGGTTAGGCACTGGCTGCTGTGCTCAGAATAGCTGTTTCTAATCCAGACAGCCATGTACTCACTTTATGATTTCAGGCAAGCTTTCCAACTTCCCGATGTTTTGATTTCTTCACTTTGAGCAGTGATGCTGAATAAAGTTTGTGAGCAGGTTAAATAAGATAATCAATAGGAAGAGCTTAAAATGCAGCTTGAAATATAAGAAATGGCCTATATATTGAATATTATTATATACTGAAGGGAGAACAAAAATGACATAATATGATAACTTTTTTGAGTACTTGCAATATGCTAACAATAAGTTTAGCACTTTTTCTAAATTATATCACTACATTTTCATAACTCTGAGACCTAGCTGTTCTTACACACAGCTTAAAGATGAGGTAACTTGCATTTTGAAATGGTAAGAATTTGATCGCTGTTCTAGTTGACTTTATCTCACCCCCAGAATCTATTTTTTACCCTATAGCAGTCCCCAGTATGCATAAAAGAAAACAATAAGATACAGGCCCAGGGTCTCAAGAATGTTATCAGGCTGATGTTAAAACAAGAAAAAATAACATTACAATACATTATGTGCTATAAGATATGTAAAAATGAAGTGTTATGAGAGTTCTGAAGAATGACCTTGACTCTGAATGAAGCAGATGGTTTCATGTAGAAAGAATTTGGAATTTTAGCAAGCTTAGAAGATAGGTGGAATTTTGACAGGTGCAAAGGATGCAAGAACATTGCTGGAAAAAGGAACAGCAAGAAAAAGTATATTGCAAAAAAAGTACAGCACATATTAAAAATAAAGCTAGGAGACTTGAATTTGCTAAAGCATTTTCAAAGTAAGTGTGACTACAATTTTTCTCAGTAAACGATGACATAATTCCTATAAGCGACTATATTTGTTGTCTATTAGTGTGTAATCCAGATGTTAGTAGCTTAAAACAAATGTTTCTTTTTTAACATTTTCCACAGGTCAGGAATTTGGAGAGACTTAGTTGGGAGATTTTGGCATAAGGTCTCTCATGAGATTGCAGTCAAGTTGTGGGTCTGTGCTGCAGTTATCTAAAGACTTGACTGGGATTACAGGGTATATTCTCAAATTGGCTCACGTAGCCTGTTATCAGGATGCCACAATCTCTTGCCACATGGGCCTCTGCAGTGGGCTGTTTGAGTGTCCTCACAACATGACAGCTGGATCCCCTTAGATTGGGTGATTCAAGAGTCAGCAAAGTGGAAGTCTCAATGTTTTCTTCTTATCTAGTCTCAAAAGTCACACACTGTTATTTCTTCAATATCCTCTTCAGCACTATTCTTTGTGGGAGGGAAATATCCCGAGGTGTGGATACTAGAAGTTGGAGTATCACTGAGGCCATCTCAGAAGCTGGCTACCACAGTTATCCATGATTTTAAAATAAAATCATGTGCCTTAGTTAAGCACAGATTATTATAAGAAACCAAGAAACTGTCAGAAATCATACTAAAAGGGTTACCTAACAAGGACATCTGTTCTCACAGACTCACCCAATAGACTGAGATCAGAAATAACTAGTCTTCTCTTTTACATATCTTTTTCTCAAATCACCTTTCTCACTAAAATTTTAAGTGATACAATTCTCCCGAATCATTATAAACAATTTGTGGTATGACATGCTACATGTCTTAGCCTAGCACTTTTTCAAATCACATTTATCTCAAATTACCTTTTGTTCAACATGAAGCACATGTGAAGGGTAGAAGCTCACCATGTTTATCAGGTATCAAATCAAACAGGAAAAGTTGTCAGAAGATTCATTTAAGAACAATCAAGACCCTTTGCTTGAAAGAAAGGAGAAAAAGCCAGTGCTGCTTCTTGGTGCCATTCTGTTTTGAAAACTAACTTATTAAATAGCCAGGTAATGAAAAGAGACAAAAGTTAGACCTGTCTTTCCATAACCTAAAAAATTTGAAAATAAAGCAATCTGGCAGCTTTCACTTTATAGATTATTTTCTATTGCTCCAGTTTTAGTTAATGTTCTCAAACCATAGCTGTTTCCTACTGCTTTATCTGGCCTCTCGCTTTTATTGGTCCCAAGTTCAATCAAATGAACTGCTGAAAGTGAAATCTTGAACAAGCTCATCTGCTGAACAATGAACTCAAAACAAGCCTAGAGCAGCAAACGGGATTTTAATTGCCTATGGCTATTTCTCTAGTGCCTTGCTCTCTAGGTGACTGTGTGACAAGAGGCTTCAAAGAATTCAGAATTGTGGGACAAAATGCATAAGCACAAACGGTAATCATCCATGACCTTGATCTTGCTTGCATGTCTTTTCTAGTCCAGGTAATGCTACTTAACACAGTCTCCTAGAGGTATTAAGAGATTATAGACTGCCCTCACTTCAGAGAGCTCTTGAAAAGGCAGAGGGGAAAAATAATTACATTATCCTTCCCATTATTAAGCACTTATTGAATGCCACGAGAGGGCTAGGCATTACAACAGAGTATCCATTTTGCACTCATTAGGAAATGCATATGCCTTTTACTTAGAAGCATATTAACACCATTGTTCTTTCTGTCACTTTTACTCTCATTTCCTGTTGAATCTTTTGGGATGTCTTAGGTAGTAAAGATTCATTTGGATTGTCTTTTTAGAATGAACTTTCATCCTCCTTGCCTGTTTATCCCAGTTGGGAAATATGTCTATTCCCAGAAATGATCTCCCTCCTCAGCCATTTCTATATTGTCAGAGGGCAAGGATTCAATTCATTCCCAAATAGTTGAATGGAAAGAGTAAAAAGTAGCAGAGACGAATAACTATTTACAGCACTTGCTTCTGCTTGGCCTCTAAAGCAGTTAATATTTCAAGGGAGCCAGTATGGATCCTTTAATAGACCAGGTACTTTTGTATGAAGTACTTATTTTATATACACAGTGCTGGCCTGAAGTGGTAGCTCATGCCTGTAATCTCAGCACTTTGGGAGGTCAAGCCAGGAGAATCTCTTGAGGCCAGGAGTTCAAGATCAGCCTGGGCAAGATAGTGAAATTCCATCTCTATGAAAACAAAATCAAAAAATTAGCCAGGTATGCTGGTGTGTACTTGTAGTCCCAGCTACTTGAGAAGTTGAGGCAGGAGGACTGTTTGAACCCAGAAGGTCGAAACTGCAGTGATCCATGATCATGCCACTGTACTGCCACCTAGGCAGTGGAGTGAAAATTTCTCTCATCATTCCTCAGTGTTTTCCAAGTGTTTGGCATTAAGCATGTGTTACCTTTGTAATTTAAAAAGCAATAAATATTATTAAATATGATTATGTACACGTAATGCCAGTGAGGTGGAAAAATGCTCCTACATTGCAGATGATGAACTTGAGATATAGCTATTTAGAAACTTTCCCAAGACTATGTCAGCAGTAAATAATGAAAGCAATTTTAACCTCTATTGTCTAGCATAAAGAGTAGACTATTTCCAGTTTTCAAAACTAGTAGAAATATAGCAAAACAAAAAAATAGATAATTAAAAAGTTTCTACCTGTAATGTTAATATTGAAGACCATGAACACTGTATGTATGTATATGACTCTGAATTTGTAATGACTAAAATGGGGTGTGTTTATTTCTTTATGAATATTATAATTATTGAGAACAAGGGAAACTTCCTAACACATATACAATGATACAACACATCATGAGGTGTGATAGGGCTCACTATCTGAGGATAAATGTATATAAAGCCTAATTACTTCTTAGGTTTATATGAATTTCAAACTCTAAAAGAATACCCTCAATTTTTTTTTTACTTTTTTGCCTGAAAGAATGTAACTTTAAAATCATTTTAGATGACAAAAATAATTATCCAAGCATGATAAGCATTCTCTCCTTTAAATATGCACTTGTAATAGTTGTCCCAACATTTTTACCAACTCAGAATAAGATGCCCACATATTCATTCTTTCCTATTTAATATTATATTATATACTACAAAAATATACATAACTAGATTTCACAATTATTTATTTATGTAACTGCATGATATGTCATTGAACAGCTTACTGAAATTGACTTTACCATTATTTAACTATTTTACATTTAAATATACTGTGCTTTGCAATTATGAATATTATTGAAATAAATATCAATTGGCATATATTTCTTTCTTTTAAATTTTTTTCTTAGGATGTATTTCTAAGAATAGACAAGAGATAAGAGTACTCATTTTACATGATCATATTTAATAATGTTTATTGCTTTCTTTAATTACAAAGGTAACACATGCTCAAAGTCAAACATTTGAAAAACACTGAAGAATTAAAAAAAATTAAACTACTCATTGTAGTATATCCTGATGTTTTTCCTCTCTAGTGTTCTTTCCTACCTTTATTTCTACCTAATCTGGGGTGAGAAGAAATGGCTTTTACAACACTTAACTGCATATGCTTCAGATGGGCTCAACTCTCAGCTTCCGAGACACAGCGTGTAACCCAAGCTGATGAATCAACAGGATACATGGTTCCTAAACCATTCTGAGAAGTTCAGGGGCAGGAACTAGTGGTTCATGCAAAGTGAATCCTGGAATTTATGTCAAAGCTACTGGAAAGAGATGCTTTTCTTTTTCTTTGTCCCTGGATTTAATCACAAGAAGACAGAAACTTGAAGCTACCAGAGACTATCATATGTAACTTAAGGAACAAGAGACGGGAAACAAAAAACCCACATAGCAGAAATAGAGCTGAATAATGAAGAGAAATAAAATTATTCTCACATTGTTTCAATGCCTGGATCAACCTCTGCTAGGAAACAGACTTATCTCTGGACTTTTTAGTTATATAGGGAAATTAAATATTCTTTTTGGTTAAGTTCTTTTGAGTTGAGTTCTGCAACATGCAGTGTGAATTCTGACAAATAGACCCTTTATTTCACAATCAAAGGAATAATCACCATTGGCATCTTAGAGCATATGCTGCCTGTCTCTTTTTAAATACACATACCAATGTTTATCATGCTATCTATTTTATATCTTAGAGTCTTAAGTAGAATAAACCACAAATCGCAAATATTTTAAAGTATAATTATTGACCTTTTGTGTATTATAATCAACAATAGGGTAGTCTAAGGTATGAATGTTCTGCAGTTTGCATAACCAATTCTCTATTATTAGATATTTATGATACTAACACATCTTCACTGTTGAAAAAGTGTAATTAATACATAAATACATACTTGTCATTTCTTATTATTCCTTTTAATGCACTTTTCTAGAAATAAATTTGTTCCTTAAAAATGTATAAATATATTTGTTACATAAGATTTTGTGTCTTTGATGGCTTTGTGTTATATATACATATATATACATTTTTCATTGCAAGGCTTTTATTTTGAAATCTTTCTCTCACACTAAAACTGCCAACTCTGCTTTCCTTTCCCAATATTTTTGTCTATCCTTTTGTTTCAATATTCCTGAACAATTTTATTTTAAGTAACTTTCCTGTAATTAGCAGAGTTAGATTTCATTTCTGACCTACTTGGAGAATACTAGATTTTTACCAGAAGAATAAAATTCATTTTGCATTGTTACAAACAATATTCTTACTTTTATTTTTATCATCCGATTTTACTGGTTTTCCTATTTCATATTTTTATATTTTTTGGCTTGATTTTTTTCCCATTTCTTCTGTGTTTGCTACATTAACTCTGGTGTCTTTCTTGTTCTTAAACTAGTCATTTGGAAGCCATGATTAGTGCCTTAAATTCTGGTAGTAAAGACTTCGAGGTTTTAAACAAAATCATTGGACTAAAATTTCTCTAATAGCAACAATATTAATGATAAGAAAGCCCCTTTTAACCTTACCTTACATAAAGTCAGGCAATTAAATCATTTTTACTTACTATTTAACTCTGACCTTGCAGCTTTTATTGTTATATATCATATTTTTTCTATATTTTATTGTCACATTCCTAGTTTATTCTACATCTTAATTTTCAGAAATTATTGCTGACATTTTTATTGTTTTATAACTGTATTCATAATTACTTAGATGGTTACTATTTCTTTCATAGTTGTTTCTATATCTTTCAGACAATTTTTTAATTTGTATTTTTATTTGTATTTATTTTTTTCTTGAATAAAGTATATCTTTAATTGCATAGGTGATGTCCTTTCTTTATCTGGAGTCACACATGATTATTTGACTTTCATAAGTAAAATATTTAGAAATTGTGATCTTTGTTTCGTTCAAATTCTGTCAACATTGATCAATTATTTCTGTCAGATACAAAGTGTTAATTTTATTCCTTCAATAGTTATTTCATTTTCCTTCTGGATGTTTGAAGAAATTCTAATTCATCCTTGAAATTCAAATATATCACAAGTTTGGGTCATAATATTTATCACTGACCTCTTCTCTGTTTACTGTGAATCTACTTAATATGCAGTTCTACCATTCCATAAGTCAGAAAAGTTTTCTTCCATTAATACTAACCATGGATGCGGACCCATTTGTTCTAGTGTCTTTTTCAAGAATAGAATTAGAGGTATTTGTCTTTATATTGGTTGTTGTTAAGCATTATCTTCTGATAGTTAGTTGTCCTTTGTCCTTCTCTTTTGTGTTTTGGAATAGTTTCTTGCTTGTTCTCTACCTCTCTAAGTTTATTTTTTTTAATGCCAATTGTTGATTTTAACTAATGTTGTCCTAATTCCACTATAGCTTGATTTATTCCTCTAATATTCATAATTAACTTCTGATAGTCCCTTTTGGTTTTACTCTGTAATCTTACCTCATCTTAGATATCTTTCAAAGTTTTTATTTTTAATTTAATATAGTTTATAAAGGAGAAGATACAATCTGAAATACCTGATTTTAACATATCATATGTTAAAGTTTATTTCCGTATACTTTGAGGGATTCTGTATATTTACATAATCTATATTACACTTTCATCATAGATTCCATTTTTGAAATTCTAGTCATTAATCCTGAAAGACGATATATATCTTAATTTTTTTGAGACAGGGTCTCACTGTTGCCCAGGCGAATTATATCTTGCTATTTAATTTTCAGAAAAATGATGTGTATAGATCCTTTTGTGGATCCTGTCACTGATCAACTGTGTGATACTAGAATTCTCATCTGAAATCTGAAGTTTAATCATCAGATTAAAACTTTTCACAGAACTTCTAAGTGACCAGTAACATAAAGGGAAGAGAAGCATACAGGTTACAGATATTATTTTGAATACTAATAAAATTCTACATTGGGACTATTTTTTTGCAACCTGTTTTCTCTCTTGACTTCTATTTAAGTAAATAGATTCAGATTCCTCACTTATTTTCTATTGAAAAATTAGAAAAGTATCTTACATCAAGAATTGGCTTTAAATGTCAAGGAAAATTTGAACCACAGACAAGCCAAAGCAATGGCTGACTTTGTGTATATTTTGCCTCTATTTGCACTTAAAGACTACTCCTGCATCTACCTGTAAAAGTAGCAGCAAATGATATTAAACCAGATAGGTCAATATTTGTACACATTTTCTCCCAATTTTTTCAATTTTTTTCTGTTATTTTTTAATTGACAAGTAAAAATTATATATACTTAGAGTTTACAACAGGTTTTGATATATGTGTACATTGTGGAACAGATAAATCAAGCTATTTAAAATCTGAATTGCCTCACATATTTATTTATTTACTTTGGTGAGAACACTTGAAAGCTGCTCTGTTAGAAATTTTTAAGTATACAATATACTGTTAACTGTGGTCACCATAATGTACAATAGAGCTCTTGAACTTATTTCTACTCTTTAACTAAAATTTTGCGTCCTTTGACCAACATCTCTCTAATCCCTCTACACCTTCATTCTCTAATTCTGTGAGTTTGACATGTTACATTCCATATATGAGATCATGTGGCATTTGTCTTTCTGTGCCTGGCCTGTTTCACTTAAAATAATGTCCACTAAGTTTATCCTCATTGTCACAAATAAGAGCATTTTCTTCTTCTTCTTCTCCTTCTCCTTCTCCTTCTTCTTCTTTTTTTTTTTTTTTTTCAGTAGAGATGGGGTTTTGCTCTTGAACTCCCAGCCTCAAGTAATCCTCTCACCTTGGCTGCCCAAAATGCTGGGATTACAGGCATGATCCCCCACGACTGGCCTAGATTTCCTTCTTTTTTAAGGTTGAATAATATGATATGTAATGATATATAGCACAATTGTATTATAATTATATAATGTATATTTTTAATAAAAGTATAATAATGTGTTGTACACATATCACATTTTTTATGCATTCTTCCATCAGGGCACACTTAGGTTAAGTCCATATCTTGGCTATTGTAAATGACAATACACTGATTATGGGAGTGCAGTTGTCTCTTCAACATGCTGATTTCATCGCCTTTGGACATATACCCAGTAGTAGGATTGCTGGATCATATGGTATCTTATTTTTAATTTTTTGAGGAACCTCCATACATGTTTTCATAATCGCTGTGCCAATTTACATTCTCTCCCACAGTGTACCAAGGTTTCCCTTTTCTCCACATCCTCACCAACACTTGTTATCTTTCAACTTTGTGATAATAATCATTCTAACATGTAAGATGATACCTCATTGTGGTTTTGATTTGCATTTCCCTGATGATTGGAGATGTTGAACACATTTTAAATATATGTATAGACTATGTGTATGTCTTCTTTTTAGAAATGTTTATTTGGGTACTTTGACCATTTTTAAATTTTTTTTTTTACTATTGAGGTGAGTTATTTATATATTTTGATATGAACCCCATATCGAATATCTGGTTTACAAATACACTCTCCCATTGTACACCTATGTTCCATTTCCAAGCTACTGACACTATATTTCTGTTAGCAAGTATAGTACACCTTCAAAATGATAAGAAAAGTGCTGGTGTACTGTTTAATTCTAAGTTACAAGAATGGTTCCAGTATAGCATCTTGTTTTTAACATAATCTAAATCCTTTGTGTTCTAGGCAACTGATTTTTCCTATCCTGTTCTACATAAGGAATGAAGGTTATGTTTGGCAAGATGATGACTAAATTTTGTTGTTTTTCTGGAGGAAAACAGATCCCTACCCCGTCCCCACTAAATTCTATTGTTACATTCATTCTTTCTACCTGCACACACAAAGATAAATGAATGACCAGCAAACCCATACACTGGCTGAATGTGATAACCAACTTCATTTAAAGAAGAGTTCAGCTTTAAATCAGGATTTTCACATATCTTACTTTTTAAGGAATTACCCCTCTCTCTTCCTAGAACTTACCTGGATCTGATTGGACTTGAAAAATAAATTTCTGTCTACCTCCTTCGTTCCCTTAATTTGCAAAGTGGCATCTGGGTGGAAAATGGGTTTGGGGAATATCTCAAATTTACCGATTGCTAAACTGTATAAAATTGGGTAAGTACTTAATTTTACTAAAGCATAAAAGATATATATATATATATATATATATATATATATGCTTTATAAGGATTTTGTGGTAATTAGTTGATATGAAGCATGCAATAAAGTATAGCACAGTTTCTACAACTTATTCTGTGTTTAATAAAGGTCAGTTTCCTGTCCCTTCAAGTTTTTCCAAGTTTTTGTTGTTTCTTTATTTGCTGTTTTGTTTTAACTGTAACCTTTCTTAAAAACTTGAGGATTTAAAACATCCTCTGCAATTTCACAACAACCAGATGTAAACCAGAACTAAAAGTGGAGCTTGAATTAAAATCTCTGCATACTTACAATAACAAGATAATATTTCCTGCATTCCAAATGTTGGAGATTTATTTTGCAAATTTGAAGCCTCTATTATATTTGTTGCTTAATTGTTAAGGTTGGTTTGAATTATATACATGTTAACTCTCTTCATATAAAAATTATCATTTGATAATAGAATGTATGTTTGTCTCCAAATGTTTTGGCCTTTTTAAGTATTGGTTTGATCATAAATTGGAGATCTATGTTATTCACTGATAGTACAAATTAATAGTGGGTGAATGAATAAATAACTATTCTACACATGATGGTTTGGGGTTATTTTTGGAAGCTAATTTATGAACTTTTGACTGTAATTCTAAAATCTTGACTTTTCAGAAGGAACTAGACCTCAGATATCTACTCTATTTAAAATATGCTATTTGATAAGTAAAAGACAACAATACACAATAATACAACCTACCTGATCTAGTAACTACTCTATCGTTTACACATTTAATCATCACAATGAATTTGTGAGGTCGGTCCAATTACTGTTTCAATTGGTAGATTATGACACTGATATATAGAAATCACAAGTAACTTGCCTGGAGTCCCACAGTTAGTAAAGGATAGGGTTTGAATAACACACCTCTCTCAATTAAATACATACCCAAATATTTGAAGGGAAAGTTTGTTCTAGAATAATGGTATGAGGACACATTGTTCTTTCGTGTCCTGACACATAGGGGTCCTGACTTTTTATACAAATTCCTAAATAATAAGAAGGACTAGAAGCTAATACACAGCATTGGATGAAAGCTTGAATGCAAAATAGTCAACTTTATTCATCAATACTTATTTAAAATCTCACTGCTGCTGTCAAGAGCTGGTAAAGCAGAGGCTGGTGTATATATGCTGTCTCTAACTGGGATACATCAAGAACTGTCCCTGATTACATAAATAAATGGAGTAATTGAGCTCATGCTGCATGTGGAAAGTCATGTTCCTAGCAATTATTCCTCTTTGGGAAGATAAGTTTATTTATCAATGTCTACTTGCTACACAGTTCAAATAAATCTTTTTCTAAGTGAAGCATCTGACTTGCAGTCCATGACTATCTGGAAAACATGACCATTCAACCCAATCTGAGATTTACACCTTAGCTCAAAACAGGCTCAAGTGCAACATGCAACTTGCTGGCTGACAATGTGTTGATGTTTAATTTGACATTAAAATCAATTATTGGGAAAGGGGAGCAACAGCACCATTAGGGAAATTGCTGCTGATTTTATATTCTGTCACATCAAAGTGAACTGGAGATTAATATTCTCATATTTTATTGTTAAAACATTTTAATTTCTTTTAAGTGTGTATTTCAGGTTGTGAATCCTTCATGAGAACCCAGCTCAGTCGTTCCAATTTGCATATGAAAGCTACAATATTGTGACACTTACCTGTCAGCAGGTACTTTAGCCGGTTGAAGGTATTCACCTGCCAAAAGTTCTTTAATGTTGGAATCTAACTGAAGAATTCAGAAAATATAAAATACATAAATAATATGTCTAATGCTTATTTAAAGCCTCTCCCAGATTTGCTGATTTTCTGATTATAGAAAGAAAGAAAAGGCTATTTTCACTTTCTGGAATGACTGAAGAAAGCATTCAACTTTGTTGAGCCTAAATTTGTGGATAACTGTTGAATCTTCCCATATGGGATATATTTAAATACTCTCCGAGCCTGTTGTATTCTGCTCTTTTATTTTCAGAAGAAGGAATTTCCAGCCAAAAGCAGACTCTGTGCCCTAACAAAGAATGTACTGGGTGTACTGGGCTGAACAATATAAAAATGAACCTGAAGTACTATTATTATCTCTCTTTCTTTGCCCATATCTGAATTCTTCAGACTAAACGGTTGCAGAGAACAACGATAGTAGCCTAAAATTTCCAGGGATTAATCCAAAGTTTATTGAAGAAACCTCATCCAAAGAAAACCAGCTTCTCCCAGTTTATAATGCCCTCCTTCTACTGAGGGACCCCCTTGACAGGTACACATTTGTAAATATGAAGAACTGGAAACGGATGTACACCTCTGCATTAGTTTTTTTCTTTTTTTCCTTCTTCATGGCTTAGCTGTAAGAATAATTCACCTTTATGCTTTCCTCCCTCTGATGTTCTCCAGCCTTCTTCACTAAGTAGATTTCAGTCCTTTGGGGTCAAGAGGTTTTTGTACAAACAGACATTCTGATAGTCATGCACATATCCATTCATTTATTCCTTTCACAAACTTCTACTGTGATAGTAAAGCAATAAAAATAATAAATATTGGAGTCAGACTTATGTGATTGTGACCATTTATCAGCTGTGTAAACAAAGGCAAATTACCTGACATGATTGTCTACAACTTCTGCTGCAGAATGAAAATATATTGTAAAGATTAAAGGGTACTGTATGTGGCAAGTGCCTAGTACACTGATTGTCTTGACCACAATATGTGCTCTTCAAATAGCAACTCTAAAATTAGAGGAAGATTTGCACAGCAGAGAGAAAAGGAAAAAGTTTTAGTCAAAGAAATTGAGTTCAACTTCTGTTTTGCCACTAGACTGTAAATTTGGTAAAATAATCTCTCAGGCTTATTTTTTAAATAACCTTAACAATAATATCTATCTCAAAAAATTATTGTGATATTTACATGAGATGATGACAGATTAATCATTTAGCACTGTTCTTTCACAAAGTGGTTACATAAATAATGATAAATATTAAAGATTATTTTTATTTCTAATAACATGTGATGGTGATAGACTAAGTAAACAGGGATGAACACGTTGTAAGGCCCAAAACAAAGATATAACAAAGAGCTGTGAGAACATCTCACTCCGCCAGGAAAAATATAAAAATGCTTGCAATGAGCTAGAGTTTAAGCATAACCAAGTAACTTTGAACCCTTCAGCCTACAGAGAAACTTGGACTCCCGATGAGATATCCCCAAACTTTACTGAGATTGGAGAGGACAGGCATTGCAAAATGCAATGCAACTTAATAAATGTTTATTTTCTGTGTGATCTAGCCCCTGTTGCAGGTGCTATGAATATAAAGATGCATGCAACTAATCTCATTCCCCTAAAATATGCTACAGTGGCCAATTAGAGGTTCTAGAACACTGATTAGAGAGTTATTAATTCTGTTGATTTGTGGGAGGTGAGAAAACAGTACAAAGAGATGGAATTTGGAGATCAGATGAACAAGTGTACACAAATTGGACAATGAAAGAAAGGATGTTATCAGTGGACAAAAGAGTCAAAAACTGAAGTAATGGAGATGTCATGGTGTGTTCAGGAAATATATAAGAATATATAACTTACTAAGATTTTGGATTTTATACTCCATGTAAGAAGGTCTTTGTGCATAAAAATTCCAGGTTTAGAATTGTGTTTTCATAAGATGGTTCTGGGGTAGTAAATTAGGAAAGGAGAATTAGAAAATGTGGGACATTTGTTTCTTAAGTTATTTTTTGCTAAATATGCCCGGCAGGTGTTAGGGATTCAATAATAAACAATAGGGTCAAGGTTTTGATCATCTGCCTATGGCAACAGAAGGGTTAAGAATGATAGTGAGTTTTTGGAGTATTTGTTGTTTTTTTGTTTGTTTGTTTGTTTTAGACTGCGGCATGCTTCTTTAGAAAAGTGCTTTTCAAACTTTCCCATTAAAATACCCACAAAGGCAAAGGAAATTTAATACATAACCTCACAGGGATTGCTGTGAGGAAGAAATAGAATAATATCATAAAATACTTGGCCCGTGTTAGATGTTTGTCTTGTTATTGTTCTTAATGTCCTTGTTAAAATAATAAAATATAGACACATGGAACTCTGAAGCATCTTTTTCCTTACTATTCCTATTCTCCTATCATTGAGTCTCTCCCTGGCTCTCCAGTCCTTTAACTCTATACTTACACTCTTAATTTTTGCCCTTGGCCCTTCTCTATTTAGCTATAGTTCTGATTTGTTTCTGTGTGACTTCAGACCTTCTCACTTCATTCTCAGATCAACATCATTCCTGGATATCACCATCATTTTCAAATGTTGGTAAGTAAGACACAACCCTTCCAAATGCAACTGAGACCTTTCACTTAGCCCACAATCAGAGCAGAGATTTGGACCATTTTTACCCTTCCATTTGTAACTGTTCTCACCTTGAAACTGTTGAACATCCTGGTCCAATACAGAATTATTTTAAATATACAAGTTGACTAATGTCTTATAGTCAGAGATTTCTTTTTTTTTTTTTTTTTTTTTGAGACGGAGTCTCGCTATGTCGCCCAGACTGTAGTGCAGTGGCACAATCTTGGCTCACTGTAGCCTCCACCTCCCAGGTTGCAGCAATTCTCCTGCCTCAGCCTCCCGGGTAGCTGGGATTACAGGTACATGCTACCATGCCCTGCTAATTTTTATATTTTTAGTAGAGATGAGGTTTCACCATGTTGGCCAGGGTTGTCTCGAACTTCTGATCTCAGGTGATCTGCCTGCCTCGGCCTCCCAAAGTGCTAGGATTACAGGCGTGAGCCACTGCGTATGGCCCAGAGGTTCTTAAGTAAGATTTGATACTTATGCTCAGTGGAAGCAAGGGTCCATGCAAACAAATTATAATCAGCTTAATGTCAATTATTCATTAATTATTGGACCATTTTAATATGTAATTAACTGAATTGATAACACATTGATATGGTTAAACATTTTAAAGGTACAAAAGAGTATACAGAAAAATGTCCATCTCCACTCCAGTCCATTCCAGCCATCCAACATCCACTCTTTTCCAAGGGTGTTTGAGGTGGGGGCAGGGAAATATTGTCAGTTCCTCTACTGTTCTTTTAGGATAGTTTATGCATGCAGGAGCAAACACAATATGAACTATTTTACTTTGATAAAATACATACAGAACTGTGTAGACTTTGTTTATTGCCTTGCTTTTTCACATAATATTGTATCTTGAAAAGTATCTTCAAACACCTTTTTTTCTTACTTTTTTTTTACAGCTGCGCAATGTTCTATTTTATGTGTGCATCGTAAATATAACAGTTGAGTTATGTTTAGGTACTGCTATGTTCAAGCAGTTGAAAAAAAAATTGAAAGTTTTACCAATAGTCCTTTTTGGGCCCTAAGCTGACAGATGTTATTTGAGGTGAAAGAGCTCCAGAATGAGAAAACTTTCTATCTTCTCTTAAACACTGTGAGCAAGACAAGAAGTTCTGTAGGTTTTGTGTAGTTGAAGCTTACAGAAAATCAGGTTACGGTCCAACTACAACATACTCAAACTGGAATATGTTAAAATACCAACAGACTTGCCTATACCTTTACTAAAATGTGGCTTTTTTTTTTCTCAGAAATGATGTTTTAGGAATGTTTATCTTTACAATGTCAAACACAAATGACTGAAAATAGAATGCTGCTGAATTTCACTTGCATCTGACTTTTTTGTCAAATGCTTCAGCATATCTGCTCACTACAGAATGCGTTTACACTACTGTGTCTACTTAAGATTTCTGATCATCTGTGTCTGCTGAAAAGGCTACAATGTAAATTATAATGACCGTAACTAAAATTAGTCTTTCTATGACACACACATAAAAAAACTTAACTATATATTTTCAAAAGCATTATTTAATTTAATTTCAACTTATATGGTTTTTTTTCTATTCTTGGGCATTGTTTTCCAGGTTAATATTAAGTTGGATATATTAAGATTTACAAAAATCCCCAAATCTACAAACTCCAGATAGTTTTAACACTGTTAAATGCAGTATCCATTTTATAGCTTCCAATTTTCTGGATTTCACAACAGGATAGCTTTTTCATTAATTCTTTCCCTCCAGCTTATCTTCAACCATAATTCTGTTTTACTTAACTATATTTAAAAGAGCTCCTTCAGTACTAGGGTAAATGTCACCATTAAAAAAAAAAACAACAATTTTCAAAGTGTGGCAAACTTTAAAAAAAAAGTTCAAATATTCAAATGGCTTTTAATATTAATATTTAAATACCTTAAATTAGAAAGTACTTGAATAAATAAAATGTCACTTCTCCACCAGTATTCATAAGTAGATGCCTGTTGTTTCTATACCAAATTGATTAAATGGAGGTGGAGTGGACCTATGTCATTTAATTGAATCATTATGCTAACGGTCATCAGTATGGCCACGTTAATATATCTGTCCTAGGTAATTTGGAAAAAAAAATAGATTAATTTCCCTTAATTTCTTTACCATCACCACTTCTTACCACTACTTCCACTAAACAAACAAACATAAATGTACATGCACACATACATACAGCCCATTATGCTTCAGTAAAGTTTTACTGAATAAATAACTTTGGGTTGAGGAAAGGAAGCAAATATGAGGAACCTTCAGATGATAAATTATATTTGAAAATCAAACAGCCAAATTTTGTAGGCCTTTTCTCTGTCTTGTAAACATTCTCATCCTGCATACTCATGGAGAGAAGTAATGGAGAGAAGTAATATGAAAGAGCAAATCTAGATTATTTGTGTAGTAAACTAAATACTATATTCCCCAAAGCAAGCAAACAAATGGTAAAAAAAAGAAGTTGAGCTACTCTGCATTTATATAGAAAGACTTGTACAGATTTCTTTTTTCAGGAGAAATGACTTGTGAGATTCTTTTACCTAGTTTTCCAAATATAGACTTTAACTCCAGCAAGCCTGAACAGATAGCTTAATGAAGACAAAGTCAACTAGACCCTTCTATAAAGATGGAATTTAAACATTGGTGTTAGCATTCAAGAGCCATGTGAGTCTGTTGACCATTTTGAGTCTTGGTTTTCATAGCAGCAAGTGTTGGAATAAAGGAATGGTTTTTAAACTGGTGCAGGAGCTCTGCTGAGCACCCAGTCTCTGAGATCCCCTCCTTCACAACAATCCATTTATCAAGTTCTTTTTTTTTAATCTCCTTAACATATTTGCTTTTAGGTAATATTTCACCTGAACAAAAAATCCAGTACAGTTAATCAGAAATCACTGGACCAGATCACCAGACGAAGCCTCTTCCCCCTGGATCTAAATGTTGCATAGTTCTCCAATCAGACAAACTCATAGTTATGCATAAAGCAATGTTCTGATTTACAAGCAGGTAAAATTCAAAAGTGAACAACTGTGAGGCGGAAGCTGAGGACATTGGGAAGTAAACCACATCCTTGACATCATTTTAGCTCTCCCTAACTTTGTTACCCCAATGGGTTTATAAAGTGTGAACCTTTATACAATTTAAATCTTTAAATTCTTTCAGAGGCTACTGGTTATTCTTGTGTAAAATTTAAGCTTCATGCCCAGCTAAAGACATTTTGTGACCTGGATGCTGAGGCCTGCCTCACTAGCTTTAATATTCACCACACCCTACAAGACCCTACTCCTGACCTTTGGAGCTACTGTATTTGCACTTCCTCCACTTCACCATGCTTCTCACTCCCCTCTGTAGCTTTGCTTGCTCATACATGCTCATGCTTCTTCCAAAAAAGCCGACTTTTCTGGTTCCTCCTGACATCCTGACTTGATTAAACTTTTATTGCTTTCAGGAATCTTCCTCTGACTCTCCACATACTGGATTAGATGGCTCTCAAAGTGGTGATTCCAAAATCCTGAGCTTACCTTTGGCAAAACACTTGCCTGTCTGAGTTAGATTTTCTTAAAATTGTCCTTCCCTGACATGATGCTGGAAACTCTTCAAAGAGAGAGACTATGACTTTAATTTCTCCCAGTGCCTCATAGAGAACACAGTAAGTGGTCAGTACATGTTTCCAGAAAAATTAATGAAGAAATAGTTTGAGATTACATATTCTGAAAACATTAAGGCCCCTTGGCCAAAATGAAAATGCTTTGTGGGGCTTTTACAATTGTTAATAGAAAAATCAAACTCTGGTCTGGGCACGGTGGCTCATGCCTGTAATCCCAACACTTTGGGAGGTCAAGGCAGACGGATCACTTGAGGTCAGGCATTCGAGACCAGCCTGGCCAACATGGCAAAACCACGTCTCTACTAAAAATACAAAAATTAGCCTGGCATGGTGGAGTGTGCCTGTAATCCTAGCTACTTGGGGGGCTGAGGCAGGAGAATTGCTTGAACTCGGGAGGTGTTGCAGTGAGCAGAAATCATGCCATTGCACTCCTGCCTGGGCGACAGAACGAGACTCTGTCTGGAAAAAAAAAAAACAAACTCTGTAAAAATATATTAAAGAGACTTATTCTGGGCCAATATCAGCCACTGCAGCACAGGGAAAAACAAAATCCCAGGAAGCCTTGACTAAGAGGTCCAGGGGCAGATAGGTCACATCCCTGTTTTATACATTTTAGGGAAGTAGATGTTACAGTCATAAAGCAATACATGGAAGTTAAACATTGTTTTGGCCCCAAAAGTTGGGTATCCTCAAGTGGGGGCTTATGGGGCATAGGAGGGTTCAGAGATTCTTTAATTTGCAATTTGTTAAAGGAGTAATGCTTTGTCAAAAAATTTGGAGTCAGCAGAAAGGAATGTTTAAGTTAAGACGAGGAATTCTTTTAACCGATACACTGGGTCGGAGTGACCTGTAGGGGCATTTGACTTAACCCTTGTCTAGCATGGCCTTAGGTCCTGTTTATCACTTCATATCTTGTCACAAAGAGTTGTTTTATTAGTTCTATGAACTCTACTTTATTATTAATACTGCTTGGTTGTGTCTAAACTCCAAAAAGGAGGGAATATAAGGGGGCGTGTCTAATCTCTTATTCTGTCATGGCCAACAACTCAGTTTTTCAGGTTTCTCTGGGTCCCCTTGGCCACAAGGGGTTCCACTCAATGGGTTGGTGTGCTTAGGATTTTATTTTTAGTCTACACAATTCCACCAAACATTAATTGCCATAATTTTCAGCTAGTACATAACCACATACCTCTTTTTGGCTTTTTAATATTTCTACTACCTGGATGCAACATGTCATTGATAGTGTTGATTGTCATTGCCTGCTCTTCAGTAAACATTTTTAAGTGGCTACATCAAAACATGCAAAATAAGTGCCAGTGGCTTGGAAGAAAATTTGAGACAATTGTAAAGCATTATTTTATCTACTAAAAACTAGATGAGTGTAGGAAAGGGTTGCGGTTGGGTCAGACGTGTTTGTCATGATTGTCGAAAGTGGAATCAGAAGTAGCTTCACTGCAGATAACTACAAATTAGTTGGTTTAAGAATCCTGCCTTGATGGCACTTAATTCTTTATGAAATATTTCAAGTAATGGCCTTGATGGAGGCAGAAGACTACATTGTATGGGGAAAAGTGAACAGCAGTATTAGTTTCAGTTCAAAAGTGATATTGAATGTGAATAATTTAATCACCTTGACTAATTCATTTTGCTAATTTTTTATATATGCCTGAAATAAATAATATCTATGTCTAATTAAAGGCAAAATGGTCCTTTCAAGAAGTATAAAGTGAAATTTCTAATTGATAAGAAAGTAAAACATCAAATAGAGTTGGCAGTGTTTTTCTTTGTTAGTAGTATATAAAATAATGGTGAGATGTCCAATTAGTGATATTTTAAGTTTAATCTTGTGGATTCAAACATGGGACCAAGCAATAAGTCTAAACCTAAAATTTAGGCACTTTTAATATTTAAGTAACTTTGTTTACAGGTTGAGTTTACTTAAAATTATTCTGTATATTGTTAAATTATTTTTCCAAGTTCATTATACTTACAGTAAATTATCAGTAAAACTGAATTACTCATGTGGTTTTTTTTTTCCACTCAAAAGAGATGAAGATAATAAGTTGTAATTTTACCAAAATTGGGAGCTGTACTGTAGGAACAAATACATGCCAAAATGGAGAGTTTGCCAGCCACCAGCATGAAACGGAACACTTACATTTTGTTTTATTAGTATTCCAAACCAATATACCTGTCCACATATCAAATTCACTTTACTTATCAAAATCTGCTTTCACTTCCTCACCACCAATTGACACAAATCCATTTTCTGCAGCCTCTAATGCCTTGGTTTGTTTGTCTTTCAGCACAGGGATAATTCAGTGGCAGTGAATGGCTGGGATAGAAATCATGGTGTGTTTCTCCTAAGCATATATTGCATGTGGTACGGCACTTCATATTGTGAAGAGGAATCCATTAAGTGGATGATGCATGCCATGCTTTAAAAAAATGAAAAAAGAAAATAGCTTTCTTTCAAATATGAAGGACTTAGAATGAAATTTTAAGGAAATAGTAACATAAATACATGTAAAATTCACTTGGTGAATGTTTTTGGAAATGTATGTTTTAAATGGCAGCAAATGCATATCACTGATCTCTAGGTCTTTGCATTTTTAGACTTCTCTGATTAATAAGTAAAAATTTACATGGGGATAAATTTTGCTAGAGGGATTTCTCAATAAAGATAGTTGGGTCCCCCAATGTTAATGTAGCTTACTAATAGGAGATATGGCAAATAAAACAACTGCTAGAATATCTAAAAATTATAATCAAGATTGCAGAACATCTTAGGGATTTGTGTGTGTGTGTGTGTTTATAACTTTAAAAAGAGGGATGATATTCTACCTTCAAAAGGAACATAATTATCCAGAGCTGGTTCCTTAGTGAGGTCACTGGTGGACCAATTTTGCAGCTGAGAAACTGCCTTTCTTTCATGGAGACTCTGAATGTTGTTCTCTTAACTCAGGTTTTACTCCTTGCCACCACTCTCTTCTTGTACTAACGTTTTCAGCTTGTATTCATCCACTAACCCCCAACATCATATTAAAGCTTCAGACAAAAAAAGGATTTGACTCATTTAGGGTCTAAGATCTGTATTTTCTTCATTGTAGCTGTATTTCGCATTCATTGTTTGTAATGCAGAAATGTTGATATTTGCTACGGTTTGGACACACTCTTCTTATTAATATTATTATTATTTTCAGGACAAAATGTCTCATGCTTCTTTCTGAAGTGTAATATGTGTGTTATAAATATTTTTATGATAAAAATAGTAAATCAAAGGTGCATACATCATGCTATCTTTTACCAAGCAAAATTAGTTCTCTGAAAATAAACTTCTTTATTTAAAATGTATAATCTCAGTAAACACTTATTTAGCGTTTATTATGGACCAGTCATCACTTTAAGTCCTTTATATATAAAATGATTTAATGTTGGCAGCAGATCTGTTTTATATTCAAGGAAACTGAGATATTGGAAAGTAAATAGTTAACTATTTGCTAACTAAGTAGAAACCATGGGATTTGAACACTGCTAGTCTGACACAGAGACCTTGCTCTTCTCCACTATTGTATATAGCATGTTAGCTATTCCAGACCAGTCTGTATTGAAACTCAACATCCACTTTCCAGCTTTAGAGCAATGTGCATTAAGAAATGGACCAGCAGAACCAACAAATACTTGAGTGCTTGTTACCTCAAGAAAGGAAAGAGAAAGCAAAGTACGCCTGGGGAAAGGTACACCTGCTCCCACCATAGCTTCCCAGATGTGCATTAACCAATTGAAAAACTGTATATTGTTCAGCTTCTAACGTTCTGACCAGCAATAGATGAAGATTTCTTAAACTCTTTAATTTTCATTCCAATATAGAACAGACAATTAAAATTCAGTATGAGCCATTTTATCCCAGGCACAGGCATTAAGAACAATGGGAGCACCCAAGCGTGATCACTCAGGCTTTCAGGAGGGGTAGTCAATGCATTTGATTTTTTTTGTTTTATCATCCTGACTTCAGGAGACATGTTTGGTCTGTGTGGCCATACTCTTGCCTTGATTTCTGATGTATAAACTATTGTGAGTCAAAACAGCAACAACACATTGCATAAATTAAGTTATATCCAAATGTAACAATCTGGAATTTTATTTTGTAGTCAAAAAACAGATGAACACTATATGTACAGGAAACAAATGTGAACATAGTTTCTTTTATATTCTCACATTTTTTATTGGGAAAATCAATTGTTTTCATGTTTCAAATGGGAACCTTCATTTATTACATAATAGTAATAAATTGTGAGAATTAGAAAATGCTTGGGTCTAATGTATATGTGTGATAGTAACATAGTTACAGGATTTATAAAATATAAGATATTTAAATCCTATTGTATTTAGGATTTTGGGTACTAATATAAACTCATTAGAGTCTCTAATATTAGGATTTGAGGTGATGGATTAACAATACCCCCTTTCCCCTTTGATTTTGTGTCACTTGAGAAGTAGAATTGGGCTCAAGAAGATGGAGATCAAAATATCAGCATTAGTATGAAGGAGATTTCAGACAAAACAGATTATGTGGATGGAAATGATGAACTGTGTGGTTACTTTCAGATAAGTTGTGGAAGCATTCAAGCATAAGATGAGAATATAGGCTAGGCAACTCTAATATCTCATCTAACCATGCAAGTGAGTGATTCTAAACCCAATATTTGCATTTAATTATTTTGAAACTCTTCATATTCACTACGTTTTCACAGAACATCTGGGTCTTTAGTAAAATAAAGAATAATAAAAAATACATTAAAAATCCACAAAATAATATAATTCTTGGCCAGGTGCAGTGGCTTATGACTGTAATCCCAGCACTCTGGGAGACAGAGGCAGGCAAATTGCTTGAGGTCAGAAGTTTGAGACTAGCCTGGCCAACATGGTAAAATGTTGTCTCTACTAAAAGTAGAAAAATTAGCCAGGCATGGTGGCATGTCTATAATCCCAGCTACTCAGGAGGCTGAGGCAAGAAGGCGGAGGTTGCAATGAGCCAAGATGGTACCACTGCACTCCAGCCTGGGCCACAGAGCAGGATTTCATCTCAAAAATAAATAAATAATAATAATAATTCCTACCATTAGGTGGTTTTCATTTATGCTATAGAGAGAAATATATTAAATATGCTATTCAAAATATTAACATCAACCAAATGTACTGAATTGAGAGATAAGAGAATATTAGTGAAGAGAGAAATTATGGTGGACTGCCATAAAAGAAAAAACCTCACCCTGGGGTTTTTCAAATGATTCATTTCAAATGAGACTCATTTCAAATGATTGGGGAGGTTTGGAAAGGGGAACAGAAAATACATAACAGAATAAAGAAACTAGTGCACAGATATATACCAAGTATGTGCCATTGTCAGTATGTACTAGCTAATCCAGTCCAGTTTTACTTGCACAGGAGAGGAAATAATCTAGCCTGGAGCAGAGCAGCGATGATGAAGAGCAACAGAAGTGGCCGGGCCTTTAAGGTGAGAATGGACTTAGAGGTGCTTGAAAGGCAGAAAGAAAAAAGAAACTCTTACGTTCCTGAATAGGAGCTTACATTGTTATTTAAACAATATTATTCTAGAGGGGAAAAACTAGAGATAAAATAAATAATAAAAAGGGTATAACAGGAACACGGGTATGAAACAATGAAATCCTGGGTTAGAGTGGCAGCATTGTAGACAGAAAGGAAAAGGTGAATCTGAGAAACACTTCCCTACAGGGCAAGAGGCTCTGGTAAAGCTCTAATGCCCTATGCTTGTAGAAGAAGCTTTAACTAGAAAGTACACTTTGTGAGCCAAATCTAAAACTCTGTGGGAAAACCGGTAATCTGTGAATTTATAAGAATAAGATTTTAGGTTTCACAGCTCAGAAAAATATCCAGAACTGCATCTTTGGCTTTCTTATAAATTCATAGATTACCTATTTTCCCCCAGAGTTTTGATTTTAACTCAGAAAGAGTACTTCCTGCTTAAAAGCTTATTCTACAAGCATAGTGTGAGAGAGAAAGAATTCCCTGACCCAGGAACCGGACTTGTTTGTTTTCAGAGTTTTTGTTTTCAACTAGTTTCCGCAGTGAGAGCGCAATTACATTCAAATAGGAGAGACTTGCAGTGTGCTCAAGTCCAGATTGAGAAAGAATCAGAGGTTCTAGGATTGACAGAAGGTTCTAATTGGCTTTTCATATGGGATAAAAGACTGGGGTGTATGCTCTTTGTAAACTAAGGTGCCTATCATTATTCAAAGGATGACTGAACTCTTATTGCGGAAAAACGTGTGGGAGGCAATAAACTGTCTTTTCATTTTAACTTAAGTGATGCAATTAAAAATGATGCCCTGATTATTTATAAGTTTTCTAAGCACCTCCTTCTCACAATACCACACCCCTCCTCATCACATAGTTACGTTTTTTCAGATACTAACCTATGTTACCACATGTATCTGACCTGAAATATCTACATTGGATCTGATTGTTTTTAAAAATTCATCAAAAATATAATGTGACTCCCTCCTTTCTTAAATATAAGTTGGTGTATTTGCAAAGGGAGGGTTATATCTTGTTCTCGAGTAATCTCCAAAAGTACTATTTAGTTTTATCATAATTCTCAGAAATAAAGTGAATGCACCTACAGAACCATTAGCTCTAAAATAAAGGGTATAATGCTGGGTTGCAACCCTGTGCAATTTCAGACACCCATACTTATATTATATATTTCATTGATTAACTTAAAGTTACATGAAATATTTCCTTTGTTTATTTATTCATTCACCATTACCTGGAGAAAATTTTAAATATTTCTAACTTACTACAGTGTGATGTAAAAGCCAAGTGTGCCAAGGGATTTTAATATTCTCAATTTTTTTTAGAAAAGTTTAAAACCGGAGAAAATAATTGTCAGTGCATGTTTCCCTCCATTGTTACGTCTGCCACCTGATTAAGCTATGCTAATGAGACAGTAACTCCTGCAAAATCAGCACTGGGCATCATTTGTCAATAAATGAAAACAAAAGTCTATCAATTTGGTACTTGTCAGTTTGCGTTCTTATAAACAACAACAACAAGGAGTAAGAAGAGCAAAAGGGTGAAGAACTTGTAGTTTCAAAATTGTCTTAGTTGGGGTGTTATTTTGGAGCTCATTGGTAAGGTCAGCTGATGCAGGATTTCAAAGGCAATTAGAGTAAATCAAACTGCAGAACATCCCCATGGGCTAGTTTGAAGATATCTTCGAAAGATGCTTTTTTTCCCGCTAACCCTGGTTGCTGCCACATCTAGCAGCTGCTTTCTTTTTGACAATTCGTCACTCCTGAAAAATGTTTGCAAGCAGTTTGGATAATTTCCAATTCATTCTTGCAGGAAATGAGGATTTGCTTCCTCACTTGGGATACCTGCTGCTAGGTTTATTCACTAATAAGCATGACAAATGTTTTAGCCTTTGATCAGTGCTAATTTAACAAGTAAGCTCCCCAGAAAAAAAAAAAGTCTTTGAGGCTCAGGGGCTCAAGACAGCACATGAGTTGGAAATATGATTGATTGTGTTGCTGTGAGAAATTTCCATAAAAAACTTTTATCACACTGCTATGTTCTCAACAATTAAATCAAAAATGAAAGATAGTTACTTTCCGAAGAAGGACAGAGGCAGTCTAGCAAACTTCACAAGACATTATTTTAAAAAAACTAGCTCAGAATAATTTTCCAGAGAAATATCAGTTTTCTTTTTCATCAATTTCCATCCACATTACTTTATCCATTTATTTTTCCTCATTCTAACTTATCATCTTCACACATGATTCTTTGTTCTCCCCCCTCAACAGACCTACAAGTAATATTTAAAATAAACTGTAACATGAAATGTATTATGAAAATTGAACAAATCAGACGGAAAATAAATGGATGCTTTGTTGACATGAGTTTAGAATTCATTACTGTACAAAGGAGTTGGACAAAATTAAGTGTCCAAATAATGGAAGTTTCTGCAATTTGTTAATTGAAGAGTAGTTTACATATCCATTCACCGAAGGAGACATCAGCAGTAAGCAAACATAGAGAAGGTCAAGTTCCCCTGGTTCCATATCAAATTTTGTATTCACATCATATGACTGTATGACATATGACCCAGTATATGGCTGAGTTTTTTTCCATGGTAAAAAAAAGATTTTGTTTACTTTGGGAGGCTGAGGCGGGTGGATCAGGAGGTCAGGAAATCGAGACCATCCTGGCTAACAAGGTGAAATCCCGTCTCTACTAAAAACACAAAAAAATTAGCCGGGCGTGGTGGCGGGCGCCTGTAGTCCCAGCTACTCGGGAGGCTGAGGCAGGAGAATGGCGTGAACCAGGGAGGTGGAGCTTGCAGTGAGCCGAGATCGTGCCACTGCACTCCAGCCTGGGCAACAGAGAGAGACTCCGTCTCAAAAAAAAAAAAAAAATCTTGTTTGCAGGTTACCCTGAAGAAGTAATACAGGGACTGTTTACCTTAAATCAGTTCTTACTACACAGAAGTTTGCATTTCCAATTAACATTTCAAAATATTTAACTTATGTAAAATAAAAGATGCACAAATGAGTCATTCCCTTAGCGTTTAATACACTCAACAAAATACTCTCTCTGCAAGAGGTAGGCATATGGATATAAATGTCGGTAGAATCTAGTCATCAGTAATAATAATTTTCTGTGATTAAGCTTTACACTACAGGGTGACAAAGGGCAGAAGTAATACCATTTTAAAAGAAGAATCTGAAAAGGAAAGACTAGAAAAAAAACCTTCCACGATGATTCAATGGTATGAGGAGAGCTAAAAATATTAAGACAAGACAGATACCGGTTACTATATATGGACACAAGCATATGTACTAAAAGCCTAACAACACAGAAGAATACTGGTTCTCTTGTGCTACAAAGGAGAGAAGTAGGCGAATGGGATAGGGGAGTGGTATAAATGAGTCTCCGTTCGTATCTGTGTTATTTTATTTTCAGAGAAACAATCAGAACATTTAACCTCTGTAAATTTTAATGGTAGTGGTAGAAGTGTTCATTGAATTTGCTTCTAAACTTTTTGGAGGGTTTAAAATATTCTGTAATACAATGTATCAAAAGTTTATTATACTTTATACAACTGCTTTTAATTATAAAAAGAAAATGATGGAGAACTGTTAGAGGAAATGCTCAAAAGTTCTTATTTGATTGACTTGCAATATGTAACTTTTTTTCCCTATGTGTAAAATGGAAAAATATGTTGTTAAGAGTTCATAAGTTTAAAACAATGGTAATGTTTTCGATAAGTTCACCCTAAAATTTTGTGTTTATTTCATTTATTTATTTATTTATTTATTTATTTATTTATTTATTTTCTGAGACAGACTCTCACGCTGTTGCCCAGGCTGGAGTACAATGGTGCAAGCTCGGCTCACTGCAACCACCGCCTCCCGGATTCAAGCAATTCTCCTGTCTCAGCCTCCCAGGTAGCTGGGACTACAGACACCCATCACCACGCAAAGCTAATTTTTTTATTCTGGTAGACACCAGGTTTCACCATACTGGCCAGGCTGGAATCCATATATAGCCTGTCAAAAGGATATACAGAGAAATTTTTCTGGGTCACATTGGAAATTTGATATTATATTATGGTATTATATGATAAAAATAAGTTTAAGAAACTAGAAGTATCTAGCTTGGAATGAAAAATATAGTTTTGGGGGGAGATCAGTCTTTAAAAGCTGTCATAAAATACATGAAGATTTGACATGTAGAAGACTGAGTAGAATAATTTTAAGTAAATCTTAAGTAAAAAATTAACACCAGCCAGCAGAAATTATAATCAGATATATTCTGGCTATTGGTTAAAACCATAAAATCATTCTAGTGATCCAATAATAAGATAGGCTGCCTTATGAATTAGTGAGCTGTTAGAAAGGTGCGGGTGTATAGGACTTTTCATTCTATGGCTTCATGCTTACTATTTTGAAATGGACATATTATTCAATGCTTATGATTTGATTATTATAAACTTGCAGTTAAATAATTTGTTTCATAGAATTATGTGCTAAATGTTCGTACAGTCTCTACTACACCCATCATCCCCTTATAAATAAACTGGGCTGCTCACACCTTACGTGGAAAGGAGAGCCTGTGAGATACCATTTGAAAAGGTACCCCTGACCATTGCTAATGGAATCAGACTCAGACATATGAACCGATGACTCTTACAAACGATTCTAGAAAAAAAACTTTGGAATAACTTGGGCCAATAGGATGCTCAATATTGTGAAGATAATGTGGAAAATATGTAAAAGATTGATTCATCAACACTAGGAGAAGCTACACGTCAACAAAATAAGGTGATGATGTAGAGTAGGATCAATGAGCAATCTGTTTCACTCCGTATCAACAAGAATATGAACAATGCAACCCAACTGGCTGACAATATCAGCAATCCTTGCTGTGGATGGTTCTCATATGCATGAATTTTAGTTACCATGGTTTAGGTAAATAACACCAGTCCTGCTGCAACATGGTTTAAATTTTGGTTACCAGAGTTTATTAACTGTGAATAGCTACATAAAGTACAAATTTCTGCTTACAAAAGCATGCCAATCTACAAATTCCTACACAAAGGACAGATGTAGATCATGACCAGCGTCCAATCCTGTCACTTTTTCAACGTCAGTGATTGGTCACTGGGCATAGCTTTCTGTTCACACACAGACAGCAAAGTTCATAGTGTGTTCGTTACCTCTTTGTCTCCCAATGATTCATACAAGTGATATTTTACAGAAATGGATAAGCAAATGGAGATGAAAGTAAAGCAAAAGACAGAGATATAGATCAATGGAACAGAACAGAGCCCTCAGAAATAACGCCGCATATCTACAACTATCCGATCTTTGACAAACCTGAGAAAAACAAGCGATGGGGAAAGGATTCCCTATTTAATAAATGGTGCTGGGAAAACTGGCTAGCCATATGTAGAAAGCTGAAACTGGATCCCTTCCTTACACCTTATACAAAAATTAATTCAAGATGGATTAAAGACTTAAACGTTAGACCTAAAACCATAAAAACCCTAGAAGAAAACCTAGGCATTACCATTCAGGACATAGGCATGGGCAAGGACTTCATGTCTAAAACACCAAAAGCAATGGCAACAAAAGCCAAAATTGACAAATGGGATCTAATTAAACTAAAGAGCTTCTGCACAGCAAAAGAAACTACCATCAAAGTGAAGAGGCAACCTACAAAATGGGAGAAAATTTTCACAACCTACTCATAGGACAAAGGGCTAATATCCAGAATCTACAATGAACTCAAACAAATTTACAAGAAAAAAACAAACAACCCCATCAAAAAGTGGGCAAAGGATATGAACAGACACTTCTCAAAAGAAGACATTTATGCAGCCAAAAAACACATGAAAAAATGCTCACCATCACTGGCCATCAGAGAAATGCAAATCAAAACCACAATGAGATACCATCTCACACCAGTTGGAATGGCAATCATTAAAAAGTCAGGAAACAACAGGTGCTGGAGAGGATGTGGAGAAATAGGAACACTTTTACACTGTTGGTGGGACTGTAAACTAGTTCAACCCTTGTGGAAGTCAGTATGGCGATTCCTCAGGGATCTAGAACTAGAAATACCATTTGACCCAGCCATCCCATTACTGGGTATATACCCAAAGGACTATAAATCATGCTGCTATAAAGACACATGCACACGTATGTTTATTGCGACACTATTCACAATAGCAAAGACTTGGAACCAACCCAAATGTGCAACAATGATAGACTGGATTAAGAAAATGTGGCACATATACACCATGGAATACTATGCAGCCATAAAAAATGATGAGTTCATGTCCTTTGTAGGGACATGGATGAAATTGGAAATCATCATTCTCAGTAAACTATCACAAGAACAAAAAACCAAACACTGCATATTCTCACTCATAGGTGGGAATTGAACAATGAGAACACATGGACACAGGAAGGGGAACATCACACTCTGGGGACTGTTGTGGGGTAGGGGGAGCGGGGAGGGATAGCTTTAGGAGATATACCTAATGCTAAATGACGAGTTAGTGGGTGCAGCACACCAGCATGGCACATGTATACATATGTAACTAACCTGCACATTGTGCACATGTACCCTAAAACTTAAAGTATAATAATAATAAAATTAAATTAAATTAAAATTAAAATTAAAAAATTAAAAATTAACAAAATTAAAAAAATTTAAAAAAACAAATAAAAAGTAATAATGCCAGGAGTAAAATTTAACTGAGGCATAAATGGAGTTACAGAACAAATATATTTCAGCTGACGGCCAGAATGTTGACACTGTAGTCCTTCAGCAGATGTTAAACATATAGACAGAGGAACTTAGGGAAGGTGAAATTATTGACATAAATGAAGAAAAGAATGAAGATGTCTCAGGAAAAGGAGCCATAGCAAAAGGAACTCTCAGAAATATTTCCTGAGATCGAGTAAAGGATGAGATCGTGGAACCTGATCCAACCTTTAAAAGGAAGCATGACAATTCACCAAGACATAGAAAAGAAGCTAGCTTCCTATAGTAAGTATTGTGTCAAGCAGGCAGGCACTCAAACCACTCCAAATAAGTACTTTGCAAAGAAATAAACCATTTTCATTCTCAATTTTTCAATGTTTTTAATAACTGTGGTAAATAAATACTAGTTTTACCTTTTAAAAAATGCCCCTATAATGTATAGTCAAGAGTAAGGGATTTTTCAATATTTTTGAAATATTTTGTAAAAGTTACAGAAAGATAATAATTTTCCCCAGTTATAATTAAGATTGCTTTGCATGGTTTCAGCTTGAACAGTCATTATTACTGTCCGACACTAGTGTGCAAAGTGAGGATGGCATGTGTGGTGTAGATTAAGTGTAAATGAGAAATGAAAGAATGAAAACCAAAGGAATAATCAATGTAGAACTTCTTGCACATACGTTTTGAAGGAAGTTTGGAATCCAGCTTATCATAGTGAAAAATTTTGTTTAAAAAATTAAAGGTTGTGTACTTTCAGAGTTACATCTAAGAATCCCAATTTGCAAACAAAAAATTGCTATATTGGTAAACAAGAATTTTGTAATTAAGGACTGCAAACTTGAGACTTATTTATGCCCTCTCAACCCCATAAGAATTCATAGACACATCAGAAAATTGGGTACGGATGAACTAAACAAGAATAACATTATGCAGAAATGGTCAAGTAACCTTGCTGAACCAGACTGTGCCAGATAACAGAAAAGGATACTGGCAGGAGAAAGAAATTCTAAATTCTTTATGCATCCCTCAGGTTTCTTTCTTTCAGTAATGTACTTGTGAAAATGCTGTTTCAGCTTTTTCCCTTGCTTTCTTTTTGAACTAATTTACAAAATGAAGTTGATTCATATCAGAAATATCTTTGTCAGTGCCAACCTGTCAGTGCACCTTAAAAAGCTTCTTAGTGAAGAGAAACACTTCTTAGTGAAGAGAAATCTGAAGTAGAAACAGCTTTGAACTGCAATGCAGAGGATCAAGTCCCACCTAGTTTAATAGCTATGCCACTCTTGGCAGGACACTTGTCTTCTGCCCTTAGTGTCCTTATCTGTATATTGAGGGGTCATTTAAGGCTTGTTCTACCATTGTAAATTGTGTGATAATGCAGGAGCTTTAATACTGGACAAATTATTTCCCATCATTTTCATGGACCAGAATTCTATGTCCAATAGTTCTATTATGGATACTGTTAGTCCTTCCATTAAAGTGTTGTTAGCAAGGTGTTATAACTTGGCTGACTCAATAAGTGAGTTCATTTATAGAATAACATCAAGACTTTAAATATACAAAATCACATTATTTTACAAATTCTTATAAAGATATGCCACACAGCTGCATGTTCCAAACATTCGGGGCTTACAGATTAATCCCCTGAGGAATATGTAATTAAATGAGGTAATAATGATGGTATATATTTCAATTTAAAAAATAATTTTAAAAATATATTTATTGAAACAGCACAATTCACTATTAACCTCATGAAACGTTTCTTAGGCTTGATCTGAAAGAGGCAAATTAAAAGTATAGTAAAATACCATTTCTCATCCATTAAATGATGCACAAAAATCCAAAAGTTTGGGGCATGCATGTATTGCTGATAGGAATGCAAGGTGATACAACCACTATTGATTGCAATTTGGTAATATCTAAAATAAAATATATACACATTTACAATTTGATTCAGCAACCCGAGCTCAAGAAATCTAACCCAAAGCTACAGTGGCAAAAGTGTGAAGTCATATATCTAGAAGAAATTGCAGTAATTGCTTTACTAGAAAAACATGGTAATTTTCCAAATGCCCACCATTAGAGGAGTGGCTGAGTCAACAATTTTACATTTACAGAAAGTACTATCTAGGACTTTGTGCCTGCAGAAAGGAATAAGTATCTCTATACATGGTTGTGGAGTTATCTACAAGATACGCAGTTCAGTAAAAATACAAGGTGCCAAACTCTTCATACTGTACTACCTTTTATGTAAGAAAAGGAGTATATTAAAACATATATTTCATTATATTTAAAAAAGCATTGGAAGGATAAACCAAAAATAATAAAAGTGATTACTTCAAGGAGGATGCAGAGAATAGAGTTGAATACTAGATTCCTTTGTATTGGTTGGTTTTGAAATTGCTTGGTTTTGAAAATTTAGCTTTGGGACAATCAAGCCTTTTACATGATTATAAGACAAATTTCAGTCAGAGTGAATAAATCAGTTCCCAAAACTGAAAGTAAAACAAAACTGATAATTGAGTGGCTGACTTAACTAAACCCAGGAGAATCACTTCAAATAACACTTAAATGTAGATGTTAACTAAACACCTATAATTGAGTATATCCTAAGGTCAAAGGAATTACAAAAGCACACTAAACTCCTCTTCATAACTAAGTAGTTAGTAAATGTTAGCCATTGTTAGCAAGCATTATTAGTAATAGTAATAGTACCAATATTACTAGTAGTCTGAACTAATAATAGTAATTGTAATAATAATAGTAAAAGGAAATGAGTAACTATGCTGGTGCTGTTTAAAACAAAGGTTTTAGTGTGAGAGATAATGGATACAAATATAAGATTAAAAATTAAGTGAGAACCCATAATTATAAATTTGAATTGGAAATGACCATATTTCCAAAAGTAGAAAATGTCTAGATACAATTACAAACAATGACTCTCTCAGTGTCTTGGTCCTAATATATTCCACTGAAGGAAACCAAGGCTACTTGGAAAATTGGCTAATTTCAGATCTTAGGTAGCAAATGTACAAGATAACCTTGGAACAGCACATTTTACAAGAAAGCAAAGAAGCTATTGAAAACTACTGGGATCATGTGAAAAATTATGCAAAAGCAAGCTAGAAAGTACTCTTACTGACCAAAGTCAGGAAAATGTGCATTATTACATATACATGAGGCCTGCTTATTATTTAAAAATTAATATGAAGAAAAAATACAGCAACAATTAATTCTTTCTTATTTATTTGTAACCAATCTTTTCCAAAACTTCAGTGTGTTTTTTTCAGAAAAGTATCTTCAAATAGGAACTTGAAACCTATGGGGTTATTTTACTTAGAAACACCACATAAAAATTATAAACATCACCAAATCTTAAATGTAAAATTGGCACTTTCCAAATAACACGGTATGGGGGATGAAAATAATTTTGCCAAATTTTTGATACTATAAAGGATTATTTTAATCTAAATTTAATATTCTTATGACCTATAAATTAAACTTTGTATAGCATTTTATTTAACTTTTTTATTAAAAATTATATTGTTGTACAATTTATTTCAAGAAACTAAAGTATTTAAATTAACAAAAAATAATTTTTACTATGTGCATGTTACAAACATTATTAAAGAATGAGGTCCTGTGGACTTTTGCATGCATATTTATTTATATATTTTTAAATACATTTACCTATTTATCATAGATCATGCAAGAAAGATGGATAATTTTTAATTCTCACACAATTTTGTGGCATTGTGTATAACTTGAAAAGAAAACTACAAGTCAAAAATATCATTACGGAGAATTTAGTCTTTAAGAATGTGAAAAAGAGAGAAAATTAGAAATGACAATGTCATACCTTGTTATTTTTAACATCATATTAACTTTGGGTGAGTTTGTATATTTATTCATTGTAAATTGATACATTTTTTCTTTATTTATGGAAAATACATGGATCTATTCATGTACATTATTATTTATTTTTATTTTATTTTATTTTATTTATTTATTTTTTGAGACTGTGTCTCGCTCTGTGCCCCAGGCTGGAGTGCAGTGGTGTCATCTCAGCTCACTGCAACCTTTGCCTCCTGGGTTCACGCCATTCTCCTGCCTCAGCCTCCAGAGCAGCTGGAACTACAGGCGCCCACCACCACACCCAGCTAATTTTTTGTATTTTTAGTAGAGATGGGATTTCACTGTGTTAGCCAGGATGGTCTCGATCTCCTGACCTCATGATCTGCCCGCCTCAGCCTCCGAAAGTACTGGGATTACAGGCATGAGCCACCAAGCCCAGCCCAATGTACATTATTTTTAAATATGTAAATAAATACATGTAGTTATATCCTACAGTACATTTATGGGATTTAAAAGAACTTGAATTAACAAGAATTTTCATTTAACACTTGCACTTTCTATAGGCCTTTCAAAAAATATAATGGAACAGCTGAAGCCTTCAAGTCTAGAGCCACGATGCAGTCTTCTTGCTACTGGAGAGTTGCATACATTGCATTAAATTCTTCTAAGAGACTCATGGATTGCTCTTTCGTAGCAGTGATAATATCTGGTATCCTATCCCATATTATGTTAACTTATTAATCAAATTATTTTATTTATACTGCTTTCATTTACTTATTTTGTCTTTAAGTGTTCTGTTTTATTTTTATTGACTACTAAAGTATACTTTATGTATAACATCCCTTCATTGTTTGTGAGGCTGGCTTTACGTGCAATAATCAACGAACTTTAGCTGATAGACTTATTATAACAAAATTAGAGGAAAATGATTTCTCTAGGGCACTATAACAGCTGCTATTAATTTCTTAATTGTTCTCCTGTATGTTGCTTAGTATAATCGATGTCAATTTGTGAGTTCTAGAACACATTAAAAACAGTCTTCATTGAAATAAACTATAGCTATATTTTTCTTTACCAGAATATGTGGTCATGAGATTTTTCAGGAACAAATGACCTTTTGAAATGGGAGAAGAATTAATAGTTTAATAGCATTGGCAGAAGAAACTGTTCTTTTAGGGACATCGGAAATATCGTCTTGGCCAATTTGGCTTTGAGTATTATATTTCAACCACAAAGTTTGGGTCCTTTTAAACGTTTTTACATTTTGATTTGGAAACAATTTCAAATTTCAAATTTGTGGATTTATCATTTGCTTTCTCTATCTCACTCTCTCGCTGTCTCTTTCCCTCTCAAATAAATACATAGAATATGTAAAATAAATAAAATACACAAATTAAAATAAAAATATTTTTATTATACCTACTTGGGATAATTTGCATACTTCAATAATGTTTCTTAAAAATAATGATATTCTCATATAACCTCAATATAACTATCAACTTCAGTAAATTTAAAATTGATATAACACTTACTAATGTACCATTTTTGTCACAATTTTGTCAATTGTGTACCCAATAACATTCTTTATGGTATTTGTTTACCTTCAACACGGTATCCAGTTTAATGCATCAGCTATTGCATCCAGTTGTAACATCTTTGCTCTTTGCTCGTTTTATATTACAGTCTCTTAATATTTAAATATCTCCTGAAAGACATAGCATTAAAGTAATTGTTATAATCTATTATTAATAAAAGAAAAGCAACAAATTGAAAAAACAAACACTTGTATAGTGTTTCTATAGAAGAGAGTACTTCTCTCTTATCTTTTATCATCATTTCTCCACCAAACTTTATTATTATTATTATTATTATTATTATTATTATTATTATTATTATTTGGTAGAGAGATGGTTTTGCCATGTTGGCCAGGCTGGTCTCGAGCTGCTGACCTCAAGTGATCCACCTGCCTCAGCCTCCCAATGTGCTGGGATCACAGGTGTGAGCCACTGTGCCCAGCCTCCACCAAACTTCTTAAAAGTATACTCTATACTCCCTCTTCTTGGCTACAGATACCTTAACTTTCTGTCATCTGTCTTCTGGCTTTTCTACTCTGAAAACGTTTTTGAAGTCTACCATGACTTTAGAAATCCAATGAACTTCTTGTGCTCTAACTCCTTCTCATCCTTTCTTAAGCATTTTTTTTTTCTATTTACTACCCTCTTGATACTAGAACCCATCTCTTACTTTGCTCCATTGACCCTGGGTTCTTGTATTTTCTTTACCTTTTTGGTCAGCTTTTATCTTTCTCATTTCCTGCTTCATATTCTTTTAGTGTCTTAAAAATAAAAGCTTTCTAAACATCCATCTTCAGCACTCTTCAAACCCATGGATGCAACAATTATTATCATGTTAAGAAAATCTAAACAGATATCACAAATCTAATTCACCTGAGTTTCAGGATCCGTCTTTCAATTTGTTGTCTCATTGGCACTTCACCTTCGTTATCTAAATGTTACTCATAGCCCACCCTGCTAAACTGACTTCACCCTTGTGTTTCTTGTAACAGTTTTACTCAGCTTTAAAAAACATGTGTGACTCTCCCACCTCTCTTGCCCTCTATCATCACCTAGGCTTCCCATTTCTAGTTATTCTATCTTGTTAATACTTCTTATATCTATTTTCGCTATTCAAACCACCATTATCTAGTTCCAGTCTTATGTACCTTTCAACTTCTTCAACTGATTTCCATGAATCCATTTCTCTTTTCATTCTAATTAGACTATTTCTCTATTATAATTTCTAATCTTAATTACAAGATTGTTTTACAGTGACATTGCTAAAGAATGCTTCTGATTATTTAATTTTCTTGTGAAAAAAATTTAATGTACTTTTATAGAGAATAAAGTACAAAGTCTTTTACCAGGCAATTAAGTTTATCAACGATATTGGCCCCAAATATTTTTCAAACTCTTTATTTTTTTTTAGTATTTCATAATGTACTCCATGATGTTTTTGCATCCTGTGTCTTACTTTATGTCTTCTTTCTCTTTTGTCCACATTTTTGCATGATTTAAAGCCCAAAGCAAATGTCTCCTTAGTCAAGAAGTTTCCTGGAAGTTACCAGATGGAATTAATCTCTCCATCCTGTGAGACTCCATTTAAATGACATATATATACATATTACAGTCTAGGAGGTTTTATATATGTATATATATATACACGCACACACAGACACATACAGACATATGCACAGACATACTTATATATGCATATATGTTAATATACATATGCATATATATGTATGTGTGTGTTTTTTGTGTGTGTGTGTGTGTGTAAAATCTCCTAGACTATAACATTCTAGTAGTTCATTAAACCTCTAGTCTGATTCTTCTTTGTGTCACAAAATCCCTTGCACACAATAGGTGCTTGATAAATACTTGTTTCTTAAATAAATGAGTGCTAATAAAGTGGAGAAAATATCAGCCAAATAATGAGCATTTAGGTTACAAAGTATTTGTTATACGAGGATTTTAGTTTTAAAATGATTTATTATAGTAAGATTTGACTTTTCCAACAATTAAGTATTATTACAATTTTATCTCTGAATTGCAATAGCTTTCCAGTTGCTAGAGGGCTGAACTTATTTAACGAATAGATTCCTCAGTGTAAGCACTCTACACTTCCAGTGAACAGAAGTAGAAAGGCATCAGCAGTTTATTACATGAACACTTTCACTCATGTCCTAGGATCCTCCTGAGAAGCTCAGCAGCAAGGTGGCTGATCCTGTTGTAAGGGCTTATTGACGCCAGATGCTGCAATTGAGATGAGTTTCCAAAGGTTAATGAATTATATGCATAACTGAAAATAGCAACATGTTTTCCTTCAGCAAACAATTTTTCTGTAGTAGAGGGACTGCAGATCCGTACTTTCCAGTGAAGTTCCTCTGTGAAGGAACCTTCCTTAAGAGTTCACCTCTAGGGAGGCTTTTGAGTCCTCAAGTAGTTGATGAGAAATGAGTGCAATGTAATGACCGTAATTTTCTGATGGTGACAACAGTAAAGATTTCATAACTAGAGATCTTTATTTATTCTGCAAATACTTCAGGGCTCATCTTACATAGTTCAAGTCCTTCGATTATACCCATCACTTCTCGGATTATTTTATATTGAGGATAAGTGTGAGATACAATGAATCTCAAAATTTATGGTACATTAAAATCACCAAAAGCCCTGAAGGACTTGTAAAAATGCTGCAGGTTTGGAGACAGGAAGCCAAGGTGGGAGGCATTCCCAGTTTTTGATTGTGCAGGTTTTTATGAAATCTGAGAATTTGCATTTGGTGGGATCCAGTAATTTGCATTTTCGTAAGCTCTCAGGTGACACTGATGCTGCTGGCCCAGGACCCGCACTTTGAGAATCATTGCTCCAGTTTCCTAGCCTCAGACTTGGCTACAGACTGGAACTGCCTAGAGAGTTTTCACACTACCACCACCACCATTACCCTGGAATTTCTGATTTAACCAGTAGGGAGTGTGACCTTGTCATAGGGAATTTTAATGCAGGTAACTCAAAGTTGAAGGTATAATCCACTGCACTAGCTTCCTCTGAGAGGTTATTAGATAGAGTTCAGGAATTCAACCTTCAGACTTAAACACTAAGGACAGAATATAAATAGGAGAGGCAATGAGAATGCTGAAATGGCAGCTTATTGCTATTCCACCTCAGAAAAGCCCCTTCTGGGGCAATAAAGACCCCAGAAAGAAAACCACACTAGCCATGTAGAATGACTACTGCTAACACTTTATCTTCTTTACAGCATCTAGTAAAACCATACAAGTACTTACCATCTGAGGAGGAATTCGTAGAACCAAGTTAATTAAGGGCAGTAATTCTCTTACCTGGAGGGCTTGCTAAAACATACAGTACTGGGTCCTATCCGAAGAGTTCCTAGGGGATTGGACCGATGGAATTTATTTTTATTCCTAAGAAGTTCCCAGGTAATGTTGATGCTGCTGGTCAGGGATGACACTGAGAATTGCTCTCAGGAATGAGAAGCTCAGGAAGACTTGTAACATAGAGATAGTTCTAGATGTGTCAAACAACCAAACAAGTTGTCTTGGAGATCTCACCCAATTAGTTCTAGGTTAACCAGGAGTAATTAGTGAAATTCATGGGGATGTACATAGGTATGATAAAGACAGTATGTATTCAGTAATTCTGTATTAGCTTAGGCCGAGTTTATTAAAGGCTATGTATTATGTAGTACATACTAAAATTTTCTTTTAAATTCTTGCAATAAAAAAGAGCGTCAAATACATCATATATAATAATTGAATTAATTCTGATTTAGCTCTTCAAAGATGATCTGGATTCCCAGCCAATGGGAAAGAAGATATCTAGTATCTATTGATTTTTTTTTTTTTTTTTTTTTTTGCGATGGAGTCTCTATCTGTCACCCAGGCTGGAGTGCAATGGCGCGATCTTGGCTCACTGCAACCTCCACTCCCGGATTCTAGCAATTCTCCCACCTCAGCCTCCGGAGTAGCTGGGACTACAGGCACGCACGACCACAGCCAGCTAATTTTAGTATTTTTAGTAGAGACTGGGTTTCACCATGTTGGCCAGGCTGGTCTCGAACTTCTGACGTCAGGTGATTCACCCACCTCGGCCTCCCAAAGTGCTGAGATTACAGGCATGAGCCACCGCATCCAGCTGTATCTATTGCTCTTTATCCCTGCAATGCTACCAAATCAGCAGTTAATCATATTGGACATCTAATACTGATTTATTTTCTTAATAAATATATGCTGAAACCCTTAAGAGTCCCCAAATTTGAGAATTACTCTCTAGCACATAATTTACTCACTCTTCAATTAGCCAGACACTAGGTTAGGCATTAATAATAAAATAGTCAATTAAAAATAAAAGACATTATACCTATTTTCATGGAGATTAATGGGGAAGATAGACATCAGTCAACTAATTCATCTAGGATATTATTACAAAGTGGGATGCTGCAGTAAGAATGTTTTATTTTTTTAGAAGTGTGTCTGTTGTATAGGGATGGGGAGTATTTGAAGAGAAGTCTGATTTTACATGCTCAAAACCACATTGTGCTATTAAACTGAAGAACATTAAGTAGATAAACACACACTGAGAGGCACATTGCCTGCCTGAGTGGCTTCAGTATAATTGGCCAAGAAAATTCAAATTTATGACTCAATGAAAGTACAAATCAGTACGTGTCACTAACCTTTAGGGAATATTGCTCGTGATTATATCTATGGATGTAAAAGTCACATATGCCAAAGATCTGCTGAGTTCGGTCAATCTTATTTTTAAAGACATATTGGCAATCTCAGTTAAAACTGTCTTTTATTGTTGAGAAATTACAAGCCATTTCTTCTGATTCAAAATAAATATATGTAACAGTGACCTTTTTAGCAGCAATACTAATTTAGGTTAAATAATATTTGTCCAGTAGGTTATATTCATATTTATATTCTAAATATACCATGGGGTCCTAAAAAATGTGTTGTCAAATAATTCATTATTGTATACAGAAATACATTTTTGAATAGGTACTATGTAATAAGACAGCAGTTCTATGTTTTTATTCTCCCTTTCCCATGCACTTACTTTATACAGAGTGAACTTTTTATGAATTATAATACATACTGAGAATGGCACACATCCTAAATTTATAGGGTAACTAATTTTCACAAATGAAACATACCGATTTGAAGAGTTTTAGAAGGTAATGTGAAGGTCTCCCTTTTCATTTGTACCAATTTACACTGCTCATAGCAACAGATGAGAGTTTCGGTAGCTTCATATCCTTGCTAATATTTGTTATTTTCTTTCATTTTAGGGATTCTCGTGAAGTGTAGCAGCATAGAATTGTGGTTTGGATTTGTAGTTCCCTGATGACTAATAGAATGAAATATGCTTTCACACGTGTTTTTGGATACTATCTTTTGTGAAGTATTTGGTGTAGGCTTTTACTTATTGATTCGTAGGAGTTTGTTAAGTGCTATGGTACAAGTACTTTGTCACCTCCATCCACTGCAAGTATCTTCTCCCATTCTGAGGGGTATCTTTTCACTATGGTAACTTTGTCTTCCTGGCTGTATATACCCACTCTGCTTTTCAGATTCCCTAGTATGCTTTCTAGCAACACCTCAAACAGCTTCAAAATTTGACAAATGCATTGAGGGAAAACACTGGTGTTTGAGCCCGAGTTACCAATTTTACTACCCCAGCCTCATTAACCTACCAACGTATTGTAGTTCCCTTTACATCAACCTCCAGCAGTAACTCTCTCTCTATTTAGTAAAAGCCTCTAGTTTTTTTGTTTTTGTTTTTGTTTTTTACTTGAGCAGCTTTTTTATGCCATTAACTGTAAACAAAATTTCCCCAGCTTTTCTATTTGTTCTCAGTGTGGCTGTTAATTGTTCAGAAGTCACACATCCTACTTGGAAGTTGAATCTGTACCACATACCAGATTTCATTTATAAAGCACCTCAAATCCTGATTAAAAATAAGTAAATATGTGAGAGACCAGGATTATTGAATCAACTTCTAACTTAAAAATGGCACAGAGTGAATCATCCAAACCAGACAGTAACAGTCAAGAATAAAGATGATAATTTGAAATACAAACTTTTAGGAATTAGATTAAACTTGGAGTATTTATTTTTGTTTTTGTTTCTGTTTGTGATATGCTATGTGTTTTTGAGAAAGAGCAAAACAGAGCAGCCATCTGGAAGCCAAAAGACTCAGTTCTCATAGCCTGTCCTGTTTATGATAAGCTGTTATTTTATCTCCCTGGGACTTCGTCTTTTTGATGTATGAAATGAAAACTTGAAGCTAACTCATGGAGGGTCATTTTTTGCCTTTGAAAATTGGTTTCTGCAATCTTTCCTTTTCAACTTATTTTTAAGTCTAGAGAACTAAACTCAAAATATTAGTTGTTGCTTTGGACCAAAGAAGAGGCAAACAGAGAGTATTTACTCTTCAAATTCACTCATGGTTTGATATGACAGACAATGTGGTAATTTACTGGGGACACTTTCCTAAATATGGAGAGTAATATAGCATAATAGCTAAGGGTGATGACTCTGAAGCCATACTGTCCAGGCTCAAAACTGTCTAGGCTCAAAACTGTCTAGGCTCGAAACTGTCCAGGTTCAAATCCCAGCTTCAACACTTATCAGATGTGTGATCGTGAACCAGTGACTTGACCCTTTATTAATATTTAAAATGAGCATTTAAAAGTTAAATTTGTAAAATACTTGGAACTATGTCAAGCAAATAGTAATTAATATGAAAGTTTTATAAAGAGAGAAAACATTATATATACACACATTTTTTACAGTATACAATTCACATGAAAATATCTTCTTGGTATTATTTTTAATTGGAATTTAATAAATACTTGCTCTTAGTGGAAAATTCTTGTTTATTTTCTGAGAAAATTGAACATGGTCATGAGATTACATTGCTACTTAAAGGAGCTTCACTAAATATGCATAGCTGGGTTAAAATTTTCATTATTCTTCAGTAAGCTTTGTTTTCTTAGTTCAGAATATGTCTTTATTGGAGTCAAAATGTCAAGGAAAAGGAAAAAGCAAAATAAAATAGTCATTCTTCTGAATCTTCTGCTCTCAGTACTTAGTAATCCTGAAATAATTTCCCCTCCCACCCCAGGGGAGAATAAAAAGTTTAGAGGGCTACTTTCATTACTTTTTGTCACATCTGCCCTTCTATCTTTTTTCAAGTCCCAGTCAGGCTCCTAAACTAAAATCCAGAAATACATCAAGAAACGCAGATCTGATGTTGGGAATAAGAAGAAGCCCTAAATCCTAACATCTATCCTAACTTCAAAATCCCCTGCAACGTTTCCCTTATCACTTGGTCTTCTTTAGTCCCTTGAAGAGTTTGGCTTCACAGTCTGAAGAATAATATTGAAGGAACTGAGAAAATTTTAGGTAGAATCGAAGTCCAGCCTGTATCATCTAAAATACCATATTAGAAGCAAAAGCACTTTATTTGAAATTAAATTTTTAACATTGTTTTCAAAGTAGCAGATTAGTGAGAACTATCAAGTTTTTTATAGTTATTTGTTTTTCCATTTTCTAGATTTGTTTTAAAATTTATCATAGGCAGCCTCAAGATAAGTAGATTGTGACTTTATTTATGTGAAGTTTTTAATCACAGGAGTTGAGATGGCTTGTCAGACTAACTTTCTGTTTTCCAGTTTTTCTCTTTTGAGTCCCATTCCACAGAAGTCCAGGATTTTCTTTACAATGGTTCTTACAGTGCATTCTCACATCCTTGGTTCCCAGTTTTGCTTTGAAGCATCAGCCTGGAGTCTTTAATCTAAAACTCAATATGGGTAACACTTTCAGGAAAGACGCTAAAGTTTAAATTTTCATATATATTATGGAATTTGAATTAAGACATTTTTGAGATCCAAGGTAACAGGCTTTTGTCTAGAATTGGATCAGATTGTACACAATTCACATTAACTTTTTTTCTTTTTTGAGCAAGATTAAAATCTGAAAAGCATGCTCCTTCTGAGGGATGTGTGCAGGAGGTGAATTGAATACATATTCTGAAATGGCTAAGGGTACTGGGATGTTGGGCCTATATAAAGGAGAATATTCATGAGGAAGCTGTAGTAAGATTGATACTTTACCCAGGTCTCCCAGGATCATTTATACCATTATTTTGTGTACTCCCATCCCTCACCTTCTGTGTGGTTTTGCTTTTTCGTAACCAATGTCTGTTGCTTTTCTTTAAAGGATGGCCCTTGAGCTACTGGAATAAAGTTGCCCTTTTCCCCTTAAGTATAGAGGGTCACAAGTGCTCCGGGACTCTTATCCCTCGGTGTATTGGCTGTTACACAAATTACTGACAAATTTAGAGTCAGGAGAGCTCAACTGACTCTCTTCAGGATGTACAACTCTTAGTGGAAGTTATGCTCTAGAAATGCCCTGAAGAATCAAGCTGAAGCTCACCCCTTCAGAAGACCTTGCACGACAGCTCGCCCTCGATTTGCTTAATACCACCCTTGTCCAACTTTTCTCCCTCATTTTTCTCATTCTTTCCTGGATTACTCCCTTAATAAATTACTTGCAAACACATCTTCCTATTACAGACCGCTTCTGGTTTAACCCCATCTAAGACACAGGACAAGATAATCTAAAATATTCATTAAGTCATTCACATACATTCATGCAACAAATATTTATTAAGAGCTTTTTGTGGACCCAGCGCTGTGCAATGCTGAAAAAGTGGTGAAAAGTCAGGAAACTGGAAACGACGAACAGTAAGTCAATAACTTCACATAATTAGTTGGTTGCTAATTATGACAAATGTTATGGAAAAAAAGAACATAGGCTTTCTAAATGCCATTCATCAGAAAGAAAGAGTTTACACCTATCCTAAGAGGCTTCAACTGACAGATCCAGGGGAAATGGATGGAAGTTACAAAAAAGTAAATTTTAGCTGAATATAAGAAGAAAATTTTAGCAATCAGTCCCATCTAGAGTTTTGTTGTTGTTGTTGTTGTCGTTGTTGTTGTTGCTGCTGCTGTCGGAAAAAAAAAAAAAAAAGCTCTTATGAGAGATGAGGAATCTCCATCATTGGAGATATTTTTGATTAAGCCTTAAAATCATTTATTATGTCCAGGAGAATCAAGCTTAAGTTGGACTGGATGAATTAGCTGAAATCTTAAAATCTACAACTCTACTTATTATGCTGACGCTAGGTAGTATATTAGAGGAAAACATGAGAACAGCTCAGAAGGCACCAAACGATTTTAATCTGAAGTGTTCAAGTAAATGTCAGAGGGAAGTTTAGTAAAATAACTAACTGGAGGGATAGCATTAGGAGAAATACCTAATGTAGATGACAGGTTGATGGATGCAGCAAACCACCATGACACATGAATACCTATGTAACAAACCTGCACGTTCTACACACGTACCCCAGAACTTAAAGTATAATAAAAAAAGATTAAAATGTTTGTCATAAACTTTGCCAAACTGTAAAAATCACTTTCAGCCTTCATATTTGACCTACTTATAAAATAAAAATAAACCTGTACTTATTTGTAGAATTAATTTCCCTTCATTCAAAATATGAATATAAGAAATCACTTATGAGACACTGATGGAAAGAAAGGCAATATGAAATCTGAAAGGTCATTGGTCTTATTTTGTATTCCTATTTCATAAAATCCACTGTCTTTTGTTAGATAGTCATAGCATGTGAATATGTACTGTGACACTTCTTAAGTGCCACAGGGATGACCACTTTGGGTCATCTGTACATGTATATACAGTAAATATATATATATGTATTACATACATAATACATTATATACATATGCATTTTTCTATGTATGTTGTTCATAACATCGGCACATGTCAGGTCATTCTATAATGCAGGTATATGTTACTAGAAATAACCTGACATGTACCCTCATTACAAACAACATACATAGAAAAAATACATATGTGTGTAAATGTTAAAATTATGTCAAAGAGTAAATATTAGGCTGAGCATGGTGGTTCATGCCTGTAATTCCAGCACTTTGGGAGGCTGAGGCAGGAGGATGACTTGAATCTAGAATTTTGAGACCAGCCTGGGCAACATAGAGAGACCCCATTTCTACAAATAAATTTAAAAAATTAGCGGGGCATAGTAGCACACATCTCTGGTCCTAGCTACTCTGGAGGCTGAGGCAGGAGGACTCAGTAAGCTGGGAGTTCAAGGCTGTAGTGAGCCTAGATCACATCACTGCACCCCAGCCTTGGCGACAAAGTGAAACCTTGTCTCAGAAATAAATAAATATTACATTAGTGTTCTCCTTATTAATATGGAAAATTTTGAGGATATAAGCCATGTCTGTATTGTTTATTATTGTATCTTCAACATCTAAAGTAGCATCTGGTACAAGGTAAATGAAAAATAATTATTTGGTAATATACACAAGAGTAAAGTGACGTATGTGGTGTGCAGACACACACATATAGTGCACAAAAGAGGGGTATTATTGTAAGTAGTAGTTCTTCATCATGACTTAGTTGTATTTATTTAGTTTTAGAGTAATTTGTTTCCTCTAAATTAACAAGGTCTTTTCCAGGCAAGAAAACAAATGTCAGCTTACTATGAGTGACCACTGATGCTTCACTTTTAGCTAAAATAATAGGAAGAATAAATGATCTTGGTCATGTCGGCCTATATTTTTAAGATATTTTATTAGTAAAATATTTCAGATGCTATAGAGAATTAGGGAAAAAAATCTCTTGAGTAAAGAATGGAAAATTTATAACCAAATGTTGAGTCTGTATGAAAGTCCATAATGAGATCGTTTCTGTGGTAATGAGCTTTAGGTGAGCTTTATATTTTTGCCCCCCAGTGTCTTCGTACTCCACCCTTTGCCATCACCTCTGGAGCCAACGTAATTTTGCTCCATATAAATCACTCTCATTAGGTGAACTAGATTGTGTTGATAAGTGCAGCTTGAACTAGATTTATAAAGTGACAGAAAGGTAGAATTCTCAATTTATTCCAATATTTTGTATGATCTTCTAGGAACAGCTTTATGATGTGGTAATTGGGCAATAGTTAGCATTCTGATAGCCCCGGGAGATTCAATTCCACAGTAACAAAAGATATTTAAAAAGTATATCTTTTTATTTAAAGAGTATCCTGAACATCAATGCATTTATTTTACTTTTCTTAAAAATCTGAGAAATACTTCAATATCTGTATTTTTTAATCGTTTTATTCAATATTGTTCAAGCTTGGAGCACTGACTCACCAAAGGGTGATGTAGGAGGCGTCAAGCTCCACTGGGCTAGCTAAGTTCTGTACATCACTGATTACTACCCTGATGACTTCTCTATTCAGGCCCGGAAGTCAGATTTGCTTCTTTGTAAGGAAACCGCAGGACTGACAGCACACAATGAATCATGCCTAACAACATGCTGACAAGCTGGCAAGAGACAGCCTGTACAGTGACAAATACAGCTGACAACAAGTGTAAACATCTGTTTGGTAGAATTTATGAGAAAAGAATACAAACAAGGAGACTTGTTCTTTCATTTTATAAGAGAATTTAGAGACTCTTTCCTTTCTATTCAATAGCAGCAATGTAAGGAATACATATTAGCCCTCAAGATTTATTTATTACAAGCACAACTAGATTATAAATGGTCTGTGCAGATTAGCATTTTGATTATCAAACCGCTGTTCCAAATATCTGATGAACAGATATTAGAATAGTTCTTAAACATACTGATTAAACACACATTGATGCGCTATTTTTAACACTTGCTTATATTCGGGGTAAATCAGCTTCCTTAAAGCTTAACGTGAAAAATATAAAAGATATGTAACCCTACCAGTCATTTCTCAGGGAGACAAAGATCCAAATCCTCATTTTTGATTCAATATTGGGGATTAAATAAACAATTTTTAAAAGGAGGTCAACAGATTAACATGTCCATAATTACATGTTCAAATAGCTTATGCAGTAATCAAATTTTTCATTTCACCATCAGCCTGTCATTCCCCACATTTGCCTTTGTCTATAACATAAAGCACCATAATTTTCTCAGTTCTAGAACAAGTTCTCAATGTAAAAATTTTGTTTCTTAACAATTATAATAGCAAAACAACAACAAAAATAACAATAATAAATCTTTTCAATAATTAGTTCAAAAATTAGTTCAATAATTAATCTCCCCGCTTCCTCCGCAGGAGATTTTGTATCAGACTGACAATCACTGCTGCACAGATGAACTTTCACAAACGGTAATGTGTTGCATTGTTCAGGTGATTTGGGCAGAATAAAAGTTAAAACACTTTAGTTTTTAACAATTCGATTTTATCCCCTTTACAGTAAAGCTCTTGATTTGAGCTGTATTTTCTTATAATTGTAATTGTTGGTTTCTCTTTTTTCTCTGTTATACTGGAATGACTTTGAGGGTAGGGCATGTGCTTTTCACATAGTAAATGCCTATTTTAATGATTAATATACTAATGTCATTTAATGTCAAATAAAATAAACTAGGCTGGAGTAAAATGGACCTTGTTGTTTTCCTCTAGCCTGAATGGCCCAGCCTCTGACCCTGAATCACTTTTACTAGTTTCTTTTATTTCCATTTTTTCTTTCTTTTTTTAATTGATTGAGTTATTGGATATTTATTGAGTATCCACTATGTATCAGGCAAAAGGAACAGAAACAAATGGTCTGTTCAGAGTTACTTTTAACTCTTTCAGCAATGTCTCATCATAAAAAAAAAATCCATTCTTCTGAGAGTACACATTCATTCTCTGGTTACTCTTCATACACTCAAGTGTCCTTCCAAATACTGCATAATGTTGAGACTACTTAACCTTCCAATCGTTGGCTGGGCTTGATGGCTCACACCTGTAATCCCAGCACTTTGGGAGGCCAAAGTGGGTGGATCATTTGAGGCCAGGAGTTAGAGAACAGCCTGGCCAAGATGGCAAAACACTGACTCTACTGAAAAAATACAAAAAATTAGCTGGGTGTGGTAGTGCACACCTGTAATCCCAGCTACTCTGGAGGCTGAGGTAGGAGAATCGCTTGAACCCAGGAGGCAGAGGTTGCTCTGAGCTGAGATCATGCCATTGTACTCCAGAGTGGGTGACAGAGCAAGACCCTATCTCAAAAAACAAATAATAATAATCCAATCATTGTCTAAAAGACTAGAGGAATTACCATTGTTTTCACCTCTGTTTAACAAAGCAGTAATCAATGGAGTAAAATCCTTCCTTTTAATGGCAGTGGAACAGCATGATACTTGATGGTGTCAGATGTCCATTTTTAGTAAAAAACAAAGCACTGGGCTATACATGCTATGCCAATCAGTGAACTTCTGAGAACACAGTTTTCCTTGCTTATATTATCTGAATACAAAGCATCAGTTACAAGGAGTTTGTAAGCAATTTTAGTAGGCTAAAATCAAAGTACAGTCAATGTTGCATATGTCTTCAAAGTATCAGAAACTTGAAGCAGTGTCTGTAAATGAAGTTTGCCAATACTCCAGAGCAACTGAGGCAGTATAGGGAAGAGACTTGATCCTGACAAGTCACATAGGTGAAATGGTAACCAAAGTCCGGATGGGTCTTACATGCCTGGGTATATTCCCTCCCCTGCCTTCTTGCCTTCCTTAAGAAGCTAAACCAAGTCACATAGCAGGAAGAGTCTCCTAACTTAGCTGACTGGGCTAAATTCCCAACCATAAAAGGAAAATCCTAACCATTTGTCTCTTTTGGGCAATGTTTGCCGAAGTCACTGAAGCAACACTCTGGCATTCTAGATAAGAATCTGACCAGATGCAGTGGCATAAATTCAAGATGGACTCTGGCGCTGTCCTTTCACGGACTCTCCTCATTACACTCTCATCGTAATGCTAAATTCTTTGCCCAAGACAGGCCTTATATGGTCCTGCAGTGCATATTAGAGCATGACATCTTACTGCACAAGACAGGAGAAAGGTCCACCTAAACATGTTTCTGCGTTATTCCCTTTTCTTGCCTCAGCTTCCTTAAAGTGACAAAGGCCAAGCCCCTTGGGGACCTGGCATCTGTATCACTTTCCCCAGCACTCCTCCCTTGTGTATTGGAGACACAAGCTTACTAAACCTGAAACCGCCTTTGCAAAAATTATAACTGAGGAAATTATGACAATGAATGAGATCAGACCTAATCAACTTCATCTTGCTTCTAACCTTTAAGCTGTCCTTATTCATTCCTGGGCATCGGCTGAACTAACCTTGGGAAGGAGTTCAGTTTATAGTTTAACTTTGAAAACAAAATTGATAATATTCCTTACCTGAAAAACAAAAACAAACAAGTAAAAAAACCCTCTTTGCCTGACGACCAGTATGCCTTTGTAAGACTTACAAATTAGCTACAAGATTAGGAATTATGATTTAGGGGCCATTCAGTCCCTGGTTGCAAGAGTTTGAGCCTCCTCAAATTGCTCCTGTGAATAACATCAGTATTGTAACACCTAAGATCAATGCTTGAGATATTTTGCAGATCCTGCACTCATGCACCAGCTGACACCACCCAGACAGGTAATCTAACTCAACCCCTTCTGCGATCCCACCAGGAACAGAAGACAGCAACAAAAACTCACTTAGACTCCAGATGATTCCATCTCTAAACTTACTAATCAGTGTTTCCCATTTCCCGAGCCCCTACCCGCCAAATTATCTTTAAAAACTCAGATCCCTGAATGCTCCGGAGACTGATTTGAGTAATAATAAAACTCCGGTCTCCCACACAGCTGGCTCTGCATGAATTACTCTTTTTCTATTGCAATTTCCCTGTCTTGATAAATCTGCTCTGTCTAGAGCTGATAAATCAGCAGTGGGCAAGGTGAACTGCCCACTGCCTAGTGGGCGGTTACAAACTTTTCCTGAAGGGAAAAAAATACCTCCCTTTGGTCTCTTATTTTTACTTACACAAGAGTCAAAGAACTCAGGGTTCCTGTGCGGTAACAAAACCAGTTTTTGTTCCAAGTAACACCATTCCATATACATTTAACGTCGTTTATTTTGTAAGATATTCAGTTTGTTTGTGTGGTTTTTTGTATGATTTTGATGGCCATTGGACTTCTAAGTTTTGCATCTTCTTGACAAGGACTGGGTTGACCATGCATATATGCTGCTGCCATCTTGATGTCCTTGAGTGCTTCCCCAGTTCCCACCTGCAGCACACCTGCACCCCTCAAGTCAGTCCTAGCCTATTTCTTCTCTCCCTGGTTTCTGATGGAGATCTTCATTGTCAGTATCTTCAGGGATACTGGGAAGCAGAGAAAGGTTCTGAATATCTCCAGCTATCCACGACAGGATCAGGCCCCCATCTTGTCCTTATCATTACTTTAACCTCCAGTATTTGGAGGTTAAATACTGTAAAAACAATCATGATCATTGCTTTTACAAAAATTCCATTCAGAAGCTGATTTAAAAATAAGAAGAAAAATCTTCCTAGGCATAACATAACACCTCAATATATTCAAATATATTGTCAATGGTTCTCTGCTGTGTTGTTAAATTTTAGAATTAGAGGATTTTAGAGCAAAAATAGACTGTAGAGATCATTTATTTAAGACTCTTAATTTTCCTTCTTTCATATTTGGCACATAGTTCTACCATCCAGTTTGTTCTGCTTTTATTGAGTGAATTTCAAAGTAATATTTTATCAAATGTCATGTATTTACATAATTAGCATAATTACATATAAGTGCATAATTGGTGTAAATATATGTAATTACATTATTATAGTATGCAAAAATCTTGTAAAAAGCCTTTTCTAACTTTTCAAGCTAAAACATATGCATTGTGCAATCATATTAGATAATTATTGGTATTCAGTATCTTGCTCTTCTTAATTGATTTAACCAAATAACAAATCTTAATATGTGTGTTTAAAAGATAATGTTATCTTTCTTTTTGGCCAGTTGTGTAATGATTTGTTTGTTTGTTTGTTTTAAACAACAGAAATCCTGAAAAAGAATCACATTGTTTTTCTATCATTTGGCTCAGGTTGGTATGTGGAACAAGCAATCCTTGATTTGAATACAACACATAGCTTCATTTGCAAATTTTATTTGGAGAGAAATGAACACAATTGCAGACTCTGTGACTTGGCAAATAATGGGCATAAACGAAAATGCTGGATGCCACCGTCACTATGTTGGAGCTCCTAGTGCACCTCATGAAAACATTCTAGTAATTTTAAATTCTGGACCAGACATAGAGAAATGACCAGTAAGTAGAGAAATCCACACTAACACTCTATAATCTCTTTCTTGTCAGTTTCTGTAAACAGTTCTAAATATGTTAAGAAAATGATTTCATTCATCTCTCTGACACTCCAGAATGATTTCCACATCAAGTATATCTCTTTGAAACCAAAACTTGAATTTCTGTGGAAAAAGTCTAAATCCCTCACATCTACCAGGTTTGAAGATATATATTATTGTCTGTAGTGATTTTTACATGTCTTTGCTTAGTATTGAGAACTGGTGAATAAAATTATTAAGATAAGATGATATAGTAAGGATATTTTTCTTCTCTCATTCTCTTGAAAATCACCTACAATATTAAGAAAAATATAAAATAAAAAGTAGAAAACATCTTTAATCCCAAATTATAAAATATAATGTTGAAAATAGAAGGTTAAATAATAAACAATGCATGGAAGAGAGAAATAATCATTTAACCATAGTGTTTGAAGGAGTAGGTAGGTGGTTACCGAAAAGATGCAGGTTACTGTGCTTTTAAAAATGACTTAGGAATTAGTGGCACCACCAACATAGAAAAGAGTAAGGCAGATGACTGAAAATAAGGATAGCAATATCATCAGTTAAGTCATCATGTAAAGTAAATTCTATACAAGTAATGCAACAGCTAGTTCTCTCTATCATAGAGCTCCACAATATTTCCCTAAGCAGGAGACAGGGTGGATCCTCTGGAGAAAAAAAAAAAAACTGCAGAAGAAAAGACTTACAAATGCCAGCATTTGTGTGTTTCTCAAAAAGGTAGCTGGCGATACAATAGGCTTTTCAAGTATTAGGCTATTCAGCAAGCCATTCCCCCAATTCTGTCCAAACATACACAGAATTTATTGCATATTGAACTTATGAAACAAGAGGAGGGCACTATGCAAAAAGGCATATCAGAGAAAAACAAAGACCTATTGACAAAAGAAATCATAAGATACAATATCAAGATGCTAAAATACTAGTGATAAAGAGAAACAATTGGTCATAAACAATGGGTAAGAAACAAAGTGATATTCAATTTCTCAACAGCAAACGTAAGATAAGTGACACTAAAACAATACCTTTAAGTGTGTAGTCAAAATGATACCAACATACATATTTCTGTGCAGATAATCAATAGAGTGTGTGGCTAAAATTAAGACATTTTCATTTATGCATCAAAAAAGCTACTTCTCATTAATGCATTTTCAAAGAGCTTCTGGGAAATGTATATCCCCAGACAGAGGAAAAAAAAAAAAAAAACAAGAAAGGGAAAGACACAGAATTAGGAAGCAGAGGATCTAATGCAGGAAAAAAGGATCTAATGCAGGAAAAAAATATCAAGAAAAGCAAAATAAAGTTCCAGGATGGCAACTGTGCAGCTGACACACAGATCAACTGGACTAAATTAGTGGGCTTCAAGAGGAACAGCTACAGGATCAGGTTTAACCATGTAAAAACTTGTACTAAGAGATGTTTTACTGAATTATTGGAGGATTTAGATTTAATCAGGTATTAAACATTTTTTCAGATAAAAATGAAGTACATATTAACTTGAGAAAAATGGAAAAGTTGTACAAGAAAGAAATAAGACATATAAGCACAGTATAGACCTGTAGCTCAAAAGTAATCAATACTTTCAGAGTTCTAAAGTTGAAATGAGTGAACAGGGACTTAACTAAAAAATTAGTCCAGAGTTACAATGGCAGGTAAGGAAAGAAGAAGGAGTATAAGAGAACTAAAATCCTTTTACAATACAAGGTACATAAAGTCTATAACTGAGGAATCTACAAGTAGAAATATATTCATATTATAAAGAAAGATGGAGATAGAATCCAGGGGAAATAACTAAAACATTTGCAGCTAGCTGCCACTGGAAAGTGGGGATATATTTATTTAAAAACTTTTTAAATATTATTTCATCTTTTAAATTATTTCTATAAATATTTTGTTAAAAATTACAAATAATTTAACAATTTTATATCACATCTCAAAACAAAACCAATCAAGTTTTTTTATATGAGATCATCTGCATTAGAAATACTTAATTTGGATTTGATAAATTAAATTTAATTTTGCTAAATTGTTAGGAAGATATTCTGGAAATTTAAAAAGTGTATAGAGTGATTGAAATTTATAGTGCATAGGGAAGTGGAGCAGAATCTACACACATCAGACAAAAGAAACACAGAGTTGCAGGTGTCCCAGGAGGCACCTTCAAAGTGTAGAGGCGAACGCCAAAGGGATCTGCATGGGCTGCTAACAAGTGATATGGCATCTATCTGATGGACTAAGATAGAAACCTGAGTTATTCCTGGCTTTCTTTCACATGCTTTTTACATCCAGACAGTCATCAAATCCCACCTCTAATCTCCTTCACTCATGTTCTTCATCTCTTTATCACAAAGCTCCACATTTATTCATCATCATTTATTCTTCAAATTGTTGCAAGAGCCTGTTCATTGATTTGAGTTTTAAACTGCTGTCATTTTTTTTTTTTTTTTTTTTTTTGACATGGAGTCTCGCTCTGTTGCCCAGGCTAGAGTGCAGTGGTGCAATCTCGGCTCACTGCAAGCTCCGCCTCCCAGTTCACGCCATTCTCCTGCCTCAGCCTCCGGAGTAGCTGGGACTACAGGCGCCCGCCACCACGCCCGGCTAATTTTTTTGTATTTTTAGTTTCACCGTGTTAACCAGGATGGTCTTGATCTCCTGACCTCATGATCCGCCCGTCTCGGCCTCCCAAAGTGCTGGGATTACAGGCGTGAGCCACCGCGCCTGGCCTAATTGCTGTCATTTTCATAACGAAACATAATCCACTCCTTTTCCTACTGTAACTTCTTATTTCACACAGGACCCATTGAAGTAAAAATATTCTAAAATTAAGTAGTCTGGAATCAAAACTGAGTCTGATCCCTGTCTTTGTTCCTGATCAGCTTCCTGATCTTTGGCATGATACTTATACACTGTCTCATTTTCTTCGTTTGTATATTGGGGATGTTTATAATTATTTTGCAGGATTATTTTGAATGTGAGAAATAATATCTTTAATTTGTTTTTCTTTTGTTAGCTAATTAAATGGTAACTAACTTTTATTCATATTATTAGTATGGTCTCATCACCCAAGGCCCTTTGCAACATTGCTCCTACTTCTATGTCTAAGTTCTGCTTCACTTTCCTATGCTCCATCCATTTCAATCACCCCAGACGTCTCTGTATAATTTGGCCATGTCCTATCACAACTCTAATCTTGTTTGTATTCCCGGAATGCCCTGAAAAACTCCTACTCAGACTTAAAAAGCCAGCTCAAATATTGTGTTCTTCGTGATTCTTTTCCTTCTTCATTGAGGTAGAGTCTAACACTTCTTCACACACCACTAGCAAACTAGGTTTGAAATGTTACTTTTGTACATTTAAGAACCTTTTTTACATTTTTCATTTTAAAAACATTTTAATAGCAAAAATATTATAACAGAGAGGAGTACATACTAACGAATGTAATTTAAATAAGATTTATTGTATAAACATAGATGTTTTAATAACTGTAATCTGGAAAAAGAAATAGAACACAGCCTGTATCACTGAAGCTCCTCTATGTCCTTCCATGATTACCACCTATCCCGTGCCTCCTTGAGTTAATAACTATTTTGATTTTGTGATAATTGTTTTATAATTTGCTAATTTTAATCTGAATCTTTGAAACATACGTTTTTCTATTTTAAACTGCACATGAATGGAGGTATGCTGAATAAATTTTTTGACATGTTTTCTTTAACTGGTCTTGAAAACATGTTTTAACATATGTCTCTCTGACCAGCCTATATGCTTCTCTAAGCTAAGAACAAAATGAAATTTACTTTTATATCTCTAGTACCAGGTATACTGTCTTCCATAACAAAAGTCTATTAAAAGAAAAGATGAATAAATAGACGGCTGGATAGATAGATAGATGATATTCTTGTTATTGGGAACTACATAGTTTAGGAGGCTATAATAAGTGTTTGTTCTAATGTGGAGCTGAAATGAATATTGATTTTCTAAGGCAGGGTTTTGATGCAAAATGCAGACTTTCAATGTGGCAGGTTATATGTGAAGTATTTTTAAAATATGAATATGATTGAGTTGGCTGAGTTTCATATGTGCAATTAGCTTGTACTTCCAAATATGTCAAATTATTCAGTGATTGCCAAGATCACACTTTCTAACATGCCCTATAGTAAAGATTAAGAACTCTTGTAACATTCATTTCTCTAGAGCCAACGAGCATGGCAGTGCAAAGTTAAATTCCATGCATGCATCCAGAAAGAGAATGGCATAAGGGCAATGCTAATTACTTCAAAATCTGACCAAGGATGTATAAATAGACCCTAGCTAAGATCTTATATATATGAAAATTTGAAAGTATTGACCTTTACTATATCAGAAAGTTGAGTTAAAAGGAAACTCTCAAAATCATTTATAAGCTTATAAAAGCAAACTTTCTATTAAGTGACCAGTGTATTTATATGTGATAAGAAGATACTACTTTTAATGAAATAAATACATAAACATTTTGAACTGTCTACAGAAAAACTCAGAGAGATGGTAGCGAAAACACTCTGTTTATATAAAAGAACTTCTTCACTAGTCCCATAGAATAGAGTGAATAGAGTCTTGTCTTAATACAGCATTGATTTATTATGTAATATATCCATATTCCCGATGATCAAGATCTTGCTGGTGTATATGGAGGCTGAGGGCCAACTTGGCTCATGTGAAGAAAGATAAATTTTTTATTGTGTTTTGAGTGTTTTAATATGAAACAAAACTAAAAAAGAAAAAGCCTCTGTCTTAAGCATCACTTACATTATGTAGAAAGAAGCAATTTTAAAATCATTCGTTCATCATATAAGAGTATCATCAACACAGGAATCGCCATTTAGAGTGATAATGAAGATTCTGTCTTCACACAATGGGAGCTATTTTAGTATTCTTTCCTTAGCTGCTTCTGGCAGTTCACATTGTCAGCGAAGTTAATGCTGGATGTGGAACATGATTCCTCTCTTTCTTTTTCCACAAATTTATTTTTTTTTAGATAGACAGATAAAATTTTATGTATTTCTCATGTATGACATGAGGTTTTGAAGTATATATACATTGTTGAATGGTTCAAGTTAGCTAATTAACACATGTATTACCTGACACAGTTATCATTTTTGAGGTAAGGACACTTTAAATTGAGTTGGTAAAGAGAAAAATGACTTAGAAGAAAAAAATAATAAGGCCTTATGCAAAAAATGGTGAGATATGACTTCTGAGGCAGAAAGATACTTCAAATAGCTTAAAATGCTCCCCATTGTCCAATCTAAACTTTCTTTGATCTTTTACAATTTTTAAAAAATATAGCAACATTTCCATTAATAATTTAAATCTTAAAATCATCATGCACTAAGTGCAAGGTAGAATTTCACTTTTTTATATATAAGGTTAAGTCAGGTGGTAAACAAGGATTTTATTCTCCCTTTGCATTAATTATTTATTTAATAGAGTTTGTTTCTCTCTTAAAAAGTATGGTACAACAATAATATGCTTTCCCATTGCATCATAAACCCCTATTTAAACAATCCATTTTTTAAAAAAGATACTGGCAACAAGAAGTGTGATATTTAAAATAACATCAAATTTTGCTTTACCAAATGCACCATAGATTTTTAAACAGTAAATATTCTCACCTTCAAAGTAACAATACTGTCATTATTTATTTTTTTAAGGCAAAGAATGTTCTTTTGGAATTTGTTTTTGAGCCTGTTTGAAAGTTATTCACATTTAGCCTTATTCATTTAAAAACGATTTGGAGGTAAAGCCATGTTATTTGAATACTTACCCATTTCATCCAGGAGTCTTGGCTCTCAATAGCTAATGACTAATTCCAAAAACCAAATCCGACTTCGAATCATCATTTTTTCCATCAATCTGAGACATTCAAAGAATGCACCATGGGATCTTGAAGGCATTAACATAAGAGATGCTTTCCAAAATGTCTTGAGCAGTGAGAATACGTCATTGAAATATTAATCCACATTTCAAAATAACTGCTTTGATGAGGTCAATGTTTATTAGAAAATCTAATCTGATACAGTTGAAAACGAGCTACATTATGTAATAATCACAAACTCATGTGAATAGTCTACTCCTTTCTCCATTTATTCTGGACATTGTAAATTTCAAATTCCTTGTTACAGTCTGGAAGATCTGACCTCTGTTTTCTTCTCTGACCTCTACTCACTTTCTGTATCCCAGATACAGTGGCCATCTTCAAAACTACATCAAACCCACTGCTTTCTCTGCCTTCTGCTTGCTGTTTCCTCAAACTAGAACACTCTATCAACAGGTGTTCTCAAAACTTGATTTCTCACTACATACACTCATATCATTAATCATTTGTCACCACATTAAAGAGACCCTCCATGACCACTCCACCTAAATACCTCCACCTCCTTATCTATCTTTATTTTCTTCTTATGACCATGTAAAAATACACCGTGTTTTTACATGTATGTTATCTAATTCTGTCCCAGGAACATAAAGTCCATGAGGACAAGGGGTTTAAATGTTTTGTTCACCACTCAATTCACGATGCCTAGAACCATGCAAGCAAGGCCTTTAGTAAATTCTCAAGAAATATATGTCCAATACTGAGTGATGAACTGAATAATGTACTTAATCAGTGCCTACCTACCCTGTTCTAGTGATGCGGAAAAAGGGAGGGGGAAGGATACTCTTTCTTGAAGGAGCTCACTGTTTATTAGGGGAGATGGACATAAAAAAAATACGTAGTTACAATAGGTAGTTCGAAGGGTAATAAGGGTAATATACAGAGGATGGCACTAAAGAATAAAGAAGAACTTTGAATAGTCAATGAAGGTTTCCCAAAGAAGAATAGTTTTTAGTTGAGTCGAGAATCAACTGGGGTTTAACAGTGGAACAAAAATTTTTAAAATTCTAGAAAAAGCAAATACGTCAATTCACTTTAAAAGGTGTGTAGAGGTATAGAGTACTTATCAGATAGTCGACATTCTGCTAAATGCTCAAAGACAATAATAAGAATCAATAATGAATACCAATGATCTTACGATATATTGGGGTAGGCAAATAGGTAAATAATTTAATGAATGTAATAACTATTCTGATAGCATTATGCATGGTGAACTCATAAAAGAAAACCAGTTGCTTCTCTGTCAGATAAGAACTAGAAGGGAAAATCTATGTTCACTTTAGGGAAAGCATAGCATTCCCTATTTCAGTAACTGTCTACTTCCACACACCAGAAAGACTCTGTCTTTCATGATATCATCTACTTAAATGACAAAAGAGACAAGTGAGAGAAGAGGCTTCAGGTGCTGGAGAATAAAAAAGAGATTATATAGAAAATTTTGTCCTAAATTAGCTTTTAGGCTAGACTATGCTAGGTATTAAAAAAATCATTCTTCATTGAGAAATCTGAGGCTTTTAAAAATAAATGCTTTATGTCAACCAGTGATATAAGATATGTTAATAGCCCTCAAGTCTATACTTTCTACACATAATTATTTTTGAGAAAAGCAAAATAGTAAGATATATCCTATTTCTTCTGATTTGGGTCCAAAATACTGATCTCTATTCTTCAATGTTGCTTACATAGATTTGTAGAAAATGCATATCTTGAAATTTAATCATCATTGTATAATATTTAAAATAGGGAACTGCAAAAAGCACTTACTCTATCTTTAAAGTTATTATATTTCTTTTGTTAAATATGGAAAACAGAAATGGATTAAAAGACCTCTACATTGGTTTAGTGGTACAATTTTTCTTACAGTAGGAGTATTCCTCACAGCATCCTTGAGTAGTTTTGCAAACATGTAATAGTGTTATACCTGGATCAAGAAAATTAAAACACTGACTAATTAAAAAGCACCTTCATGATAAATGTGCTCTATATAGAATAATTGGTCAGGTCTATGAATTGCAGAAGTAAACTGACTTTTTAACAAACTAGAATCTTTTTCAGGGGGATAGAATGGCAAAACAGACAAAATTATAACTTTTGTGAATATATTAGTCTCATTGATAAATCCTAAAATATAAATCTATTTTAGCTTTACCTTTGGCAATAGACAATAAAAAAATACATGTCTTTAGTTACTCCTCTGATCAGATATCTCATCTATAAAAACTTGATGACACAACTCGTCAACAAAAACTACATAATTGAAACCATTGTTTCATTCCATTAATCTCAATTGTATGCAGCATCAATTGTGCCTAACCTTATGGCTACTTGGCAACTCTGAAAAAAGTGTACTCTCCTTGAAAGCATAAATTGTGCATGTATTTGTGCTGCATAGTTACCTATAAGTTTTTAAGGGTAGACATATTCAACATATGCAGTGTCTGGCACATGTATGTTTTGTTGTAAATCGTAAAAAAAGTTCATTCTTTGAATAAGTAAATATAAGTCTATACAATATTACAGAGAAGAAAACTCCTTCAGGAAAATACACTGCTGTAGAGGAATCTATTACAAGAATTGTTTTATCTCATCTTTGGAAAACGGACAGTGAAGACGGCAAAAATGTTAAAAATGTTCAGAAATCATTGACTTTTTGTATAAAAGAAGATCAGGCCGGTCGTGTTGGCTCATGACTGTACTCCCAGCCCTTTGAGGCCAAGGCGGGCAGATCACAAGGTCAGGAATTTGAGACCAGCCTGGCCAACATGGTAAAACCTCGTCTCTACTAAAAAAAGAATACAAAAATTAGCTCGATGTGGTGGCACATGCCTGTAATCCCAGCTACTCAAGAGGCTGAGGCAGGAGAATCGCTTGAACCAGGGAGTCAGAGGTTGCAGTGAGCCCAGATTGTGCCATTGTACTCAACCTGGCCAACACAGTGAGACTCCATCTCAAAAAAAAAAAAAAAAAAAGATCAAACCCATTTTAATTCTTTGTTTTATTGACAATGCACTGAGCAAAATAAAGCCATTGAACCCACACAAAGTCCCCACTGATAAAGAGTCAGGCTTAGTTATAAATAAGACAAATAGGAATCAGGCTTCACGTCCATAGCAGCTTGAGGAGGATTGGACCAGTGTTGCACAGATTCCTGTCCTAGAAAAAAGAATTAAGAAGAGTAATGATTTGAGGGGAGTCAAGAGGAAACTACTAAAGATTTAAACTTTGTCTCTAGCTAGTACTTCTAGGGTACACATCCTGCTAATTCAGGCAGTGCTTTAAAGCTAGAATGGATCCCTCATCTTTCTTCATGAGCAGGCCTCCGACTTCCAGGCCAGAAATTGTCACATTATTTTTTCAGAGCGGTTACTAATATTATGTACATTGCCAACCTCATCTGTGACAAGGGAGAAAATTCATTTGGTAGGTATATTCTACCTTGGGATAAATTTTATGTGTGGACACAGACAGATGTTTCTAAGATTTCCTCTGTTCATTGCATATTCTGTTTCTCAGGCTGCTTCTTCAAGATCCTAGGTGACATAAGTACCTAATTTGCTTAGTTGAAATGGATAGATGATAGAAGCAGGAATAGAACAGGTCTAGACTTCAGCTGTGATAATATATTAATACTACCCTTCCTATGAATCTGAGTGAAAACAAGTGACCATGGAATAACCATTGCGTCCCCAAGACACTAGCCTAAGAATACAAGGTTTACTATCCAGACTTGATTTATCTATGCCTTTAGAAAGGCTTCAGATGGAAAGACTCCCTGAGTGCCTTCTGTAGCTTGTCTAAGGTCTTTTGGGAAACAGTGTATACCCCTTATGCGTTGCCTGGTCCTCAAGGGAAGAGACTGACTCATACTGCACTTGTTAATTTCGGGTCTTTGTGAAAACACAGGTAGGTCCTCGACAGGCTTATGCTTCTCCCATGAATGATAGAAGGAAAAGCAAATGATACTCAGAAAATAAGTGTCCTTTGATAATTTCTTTGATGTTGGGACTGTGTTCTTTTCTCTGTAGACCTTCTCATGCACTGTTATCTGTATAGAGTTCCTTTCTTTCTGGCTTGGTAACTACCTACCTCGCTCTGCCCCTCATCCTTTGTCAAGGTCTAATTGCTGATGCACAGATTTTAATCCCCTACTTTTTTACTCCCTGGGTAGTTTTTATTATTATTATTATTATTTTTGTCAGAATCTCTAACTCAGTAGTCTCTACGCCATCTTTCTTTTAAAAATAAAATTTTTATTTTAGGTTCAGGTGTACATGTGCATGTTTGTAATATAGTTAAACTTGTGTCATGGGGGTTTGTTGTAAAGATTAATTTCATCACCCAGGTACTTAACCTAACATCCAATAGTTATTTTTTTCTAATCCTCTCCCTCTTCGCACTCGGCACTCTCAAGTAGACCCCAGTGTCTGTTGTTCCTGTCTTTGTGTCAGTGTGTTTTTATCATTTATCTCCCACTTATAAGTGAGAACATTCAGGATTTGATTCTCTGTCCTTGTGTTAGTTTGCTAAGAATAATGGCTTCCAGCTCCATCCGTGTTCCCATAAAGGACATAATCTTGTTTTTTTATGGCTGCATAGTATTCCATCATGTATATGTACCAAAGTTTATCCAAACTGCCATTGATGGGCATTTAGGTTGATTCCATGTCTTTGCTATTGTGAATAGTGCTGTAATGAACATACACATGCATGTGTCTTTATAATAGAAGGATTTATATCCTTTTGGGTATATATCCAGTAATGGGATTGCTGGGTTGAATGGTAGTTCTGTTTTTAGCTCTTTAAGGAATCACTACACTGCTTTCCACAACAATGGAATTAATTTACACTCCCACCAACTGTATATAAGTATTCCCTTTTATCCACAACTTTGCCAGCATCTGTTAATTTCTGACTTTTTAATAATAGCCATTCAGACTGATGTGAGATGGTATCTCATTGTGGTTTTGATTTGCATTTATTTCTCTAATGATTAGTGATGTTGAGCTTTTCTTCATATGCTTGTTGGCTGCATGTATTTCTTCTTTTGAAACCTGTCTGTTCATGTCCTTTGCCCACTTTTTAGCGGGTTTTTTTCTCTTGTAAATTTAAGTTTCTTATAGATATGTTGGATATTAAAACTTCACCTTTGTCAGATTCACAGTTTGCAAATACTTTTTCCAATTCTGTAGGTTATCTGTTTGCTTTGTTGATAGTTTCTTTTTCTGTGTAGAGCTCTTAAGTTTAATTAGATCTCATTTGTCATTTTCTGCTTTTGTTGTAATTGCTTTTGGTGTCTCCATCATGAAATCTTTGCCAGTTCCTATATCCAGAATGGTACTGCCTAGGTTGTCTTGTGGGGTTTTTTATAACTTGGAGTTTTACATTTGAGTGTTTAATCCATCTTGAGTTCGTTTTTGTATATGGTGTAAGGAAGGGATCCAATTTAAATCTTCTGCATATGGCTATCCAGTTATCGCAAGAACATTTATTGAATAGGAATTACTTACCCCATGGCTTGTTTTTGTCAGCTTTGTTGAAGAACAAATGGTTGTAGGTTGTGTGGACTTCTTTCTGGGCTCTCTATTCTATTCCATTGGTCTATGTGCCTGATTTTATACCAATACCATGCTATACCAATACCAATACCATACCAATTTATACCAATACCATACAAATACAATACTATACTATAGTATTGTAGTCAGGTAGTATAGTTTGAAGTTGGGTAACTTGATGCTTCCATCTTTCTTCTTTTTGCTTAGGATTGCCATGACTACTTGGGCTATTTTTTGGTTCTATATGAATTGTAAAGTAGTTTTTCATAGTTCTATGAAGAATGTAGTTGGTAGTTTGATAGGAACTGCATTGAATCTGTAAATTGCTTTGGGCAGTATGGCCATTTTAATGATATTGATTCTTCCTATCCGTGAGCATGGAATGCTTTTCCATTGTTTGAGTCATCTCCGAATTCCTTGAGTAGGGTTTTGTAATTCTCATTTTACAGACTTTCACCTCCCTGGTTAGCTGTATTCCCGGGAATTTTATTCTTTATGTGGCAATTGTGAATGGGATTGTGTTCCTGATTTGGCTTTCAGTCGGGCTTTTGTTGTTGTATAGAAATGCTAATCGTTTTTATATATTGATTTTATATCCTAAAATTTTGCTAAAGTTGTTTATCAACAGAAGAATAAATGGGCCAAGACTATGACTTTTTCTATATATATGTATATGTATGTGTGTGTATATACATATATATGCATATAGAGAGAGAGAGAGAGAGAGAGAGTGTGTGAGTTTGACTTCCTCTGTTCTTATTTTAATTCTCTTCATTTTTTTCTCTTACCTGATTGCTCTGGCCCAGACTTCCAATACTGTGTTGAATAGGAGTGGTAATAAGGACATCCTTGTCTTGTGCCAATTTCAAGGGGAACACTTCTAGCTTTTGTCCATTTAGTATGATGCTGGCTTTAGGTCTGTCATAGGTGGTGCTTATTATTTTGAGGTATGTTCCTTCAATACCTAGTTTATTGAGAATTTTTAACATGAAGTGATATTGAATTTTATCAAAATCCTTTTCTGTATCTATTGAGATAATCATGTGGTTTTTCTCTTTAGTTCTGTTTATGTGATGAATCACATTTATTGATTTGTATATGTTGAACCAAACTTGCATCCCAGGGATAAAGCATATTTGATAGTAGTGGATTCGCTTTTTGATGTCCTGTTGGAATTGGTTTGCGAGTATTGTACTGAAGATTTTTACATCAACGTCCATCAAGAATATTGGTCTGAAGTTTTCTTCTTCTGCTGTGTCTTTGCCAGGTGTTCATATCAGTATGATGCTGGTCTCATAGGATTAGCTAGGGAGGAATGCCTCCTCCTCGATTTTTTGGAATAGTTTCAGTAGAAATGATAATAGCTTTTCTTTGTGTATCTGGTAGGATTCAGTTGTGAATATGTCTGGTCCTGGGTTTTTTTTTTTTTTTTTTTTTGGTTGACAGGCTATTACAGATTCAATTTCGGTAACAGAATATTCATTCTTACCATTGGCACGTACTCAAAAGTCAACCACACAACCAGATACAAAGACCCCTCAGCAAATGCAAAATAACCAAAAGCATACAAAACACACTCTCAGACCACAGCACAATAAAAATAGAAATCAGGACTTTAAAAATCACTCAAAATTATGAGTTACATGGAAATTAAACAACCTATTCCCAAATGACTTTGGGTAGATAATAAAATTAAGACACAAATCAAGAAGGTCTTTGAAACTAATGAGAACAAAGATACAAAATACCAGAATCTCTGGGATACAGCTAAGGCTGTGTAAGAGGGAAATTTATAGCACTAGCTAAATGCCCACATCAAAAAGTTAGGAAGATCTCAAACTAACATCACAACTAAAAGAATTAGAGAAGCATGAGCAAACCAACCCCAAACCTAACAGAAGACAAAAAATAACCAAAATCATAGCTGAATGGAAGGAGATGGAGACACGAAAAAAATTCAAAAGATCAATAAATCCAGAAGTTGCTTTTTCAAAATAATTAATAAGGTAAATAGGCCATTAGCTAGGCTAAAAAAGAAGAAAAGAGAGAATATCCAAATAAACACAATTAGAAATGATAAAGGGAATGTTACCACTGACCCCACAGTAATACAAATAATCAGAGACTACTATGAACATCTTTATGCACAAAAATTAGAAGAGATGATTAAATTCCTGGATACATACATTCTTCCAAGACTAAACCAGGAAGAAATTGATTCCCTGAACAGTTCACAATTTTTCTTATCTAATCCTTTTAACTACCATAGCCCATGAAATAGGGCTTAATGAGTATTGTTCAATATGATATCAAACTCGGTTAGTAAATAATCAATTAGCAAACACACCTGATATAAAACACAAAACTCGTCATCTAGCATTAGGTAGTGGGTGCAGCGCACCAGCATGGCACATGTATACATATGTAACTAACCTGCACAATGTGCACATGTACCCTAAAACTTAAAGTATAATAATTAATAAATAAATAAATAAATAAAACACAAAACTCAAAAGTAACACTTATTTAAGGGCCTAATACATTTAATTTTTTTTTATATTTTCCAGGGATCTTTTGGTGCTTAAACTCTCCTAAATGAACCTGTTCCATCAACAGAGTGCTGATGCCAAATGGCTATGTTATCTAATATATTATCCCCACCACATGGGTGCCTGACCCAAGGGTAACCATTCTTAAGCTGGCTGCTCACTTATGATGGGTCCAAATATGTGACCCCAAAACTGATGGTTGTTTAATTTTTAATAGATGAGAATAAATAAATAAATGTGTGGATGTAGCTAATTCACATTAATGATTGGACATTAGAGGAAAAATTCACTAAACCCTTCCTTTGAAATTTATGGAGCTGAAGTTCTGCCTAGTTTCACAGTGATCCTTCTCTATTGTTTAGATTTTCCTGAGATCCCATAGTCCCTGTCCTTTCTCATGTATCAGTTTCCAAAATCCTCTTTTCACTGAGCTTGCTTGATGTGTTTCTACCCCTTGAAAGCAAACAAGACTAAATAAACACTTCTAAAATGAGGATTATGTTACATTAACTACACCATTGTGGATTAAAATGAAAAGAAAAGTTTAAGTTAACAACTCTGGTTTTGATGTCCATGAATAGGGACACTAGTGAAGCTGATGATAATAACTTGTTTTAGATTATGTGACACTGGATTAAAAATATGATTTTCTTAATTATACCAGAGTACAAATGGATCCTTAATTCTATTCTTAAACTGTCTAGTTTGTGTGTGAGTTTCCTATGCTTTGCTTTTACTTTTATGATAAAAAAAAATGTCAAATTGCTCTGATGGTAAAAGTACCATCTATGTTACCATACAACAGCTTTTGCTCCCTTGCAAATAATGCTGAATAAGAAGAATTCATCTAGACAGTATTGATGGTCACAAGCATTTTTTAGAACTAATCTGTCACAGACTCTATGAGTGTTACTCTCCAGTGGTGACTCTGACTTCTTGGTGTCTGAATGAAGATGTCTGGCTTGACTTATTTACTCATGTCACTCTTCTTCAGTTTGACATCATGTGTCACTTTCTTCTCTGGTCTAGTCTTCTCTTAATCTGAACTCTGCCATTTCTTTAGGTTTATTGCGATATGTCACTTGGGGAAAAAGAACCTCTCATTCTGGCCACCATGGTACTAAGGTACTTTCTCAGACCAAACTAGCTCCTAATTCCCCCAACAGTAGGCGCATCAATTTGGTAATTTTCGACTTAGTAAACAAACCATGTGAAAATGTCTATTAATATAATGAGCAAATAAATCGTGGTATTGTATGTAATAAAACACTACTAGTTGTAATATGCAATAGAATACTAATCAGCAATAAAAAATAGATTACTGTTATATACAGCAACACAGATAAATGTCAAAAGTAATATGCTGAGCTAAAGAAACCAATACAAATGATTCCATTTACATAAAAGTCTAGATCAAACAAATCTATGGTCATAGAAATCAGGTTGATTTTAGTGTGCAGGGAGGAGGAGGGACTAGAATGGACTGAATATGGCAGGAAGAAACATAGTGGAATGAAGAAATGTTCTACATCTTCACAGGAGGGTGAGTTACCTATAACTCATAAAATAAAATAGTATATGACCAGTTTCTGGTAACTCACACTATTAAAATACAGTGACCAGAAGGGAGATGTGTTTACCCCAAATACCCCAATTTAAGCACTTATCATACTGTATCATAAGTATGTGTATTTATTCATAAAAATTCATAAAATAATATATGTAAAATCTATGAATTTTATTGATTCTAAGTTGCATCACAATAATACAAGAGCAAATTGTAACAAGAAATCTATGTGAGTATACTTTGATGTTTTATTTGTTTTTTAAAGTAATGTTTAGCCTGGTTTACCAAAATAGGAAAGTACCAGCGTATTTCTACTTGCAATCATATAAGAATATTTTGCCAGATGTATCTAGGGACACATATCTTTTTACGTAAGATTTTTTGCAGTAATATCTTAGGGTATATATTTACCAAAATTCTCTATTCTTAACTTTATATTACCATCTATTTATTATTAAATCATCAGTTTTGTAGTTACTAGGCAATGGTTTATTCCAGTCAATAGGCATACCATATCTTGTTTAAAATTTCATTTGGAAACTTCTTTAAAGGCTTTCTTTTTTTAAAGGAGGAATAACTTGATCTTAGGAATTTTATACTGAGAGATTTATTGAGACAGATCAGACTACAAAATAATGTTTTAATTTAGAACACGGAGACTTTTTAAACCAGGCACTTCAAAGTAGACCCTTTTCATGCTTCAAAGCAGTGTTAATAAGGGATGTATCAAAGCAGGTTGGGAGCAGTAATAGGCATGTTTTCAAATGGCATCTTTAATTCCTGCATATGACTTACTTTAGCCATTGGAGGAATTACCACAGTACTAAGCTGTAACTCAATAGATAGTTGCATTGGATGTCTTAATCCAGTCCTTTTTTAAAAAGAAATAATGAATAATTATTTCCCTTTCCCCTGTGCATATAGTAAGTCACTAACTACATATGGATGACTGGTCATGGTGTGAAATAGTCACATGATATAAGAAGATAAATTTTACAGCATTGCAAGGCAAAAATAGCTTTTAAAACTGCCTTCTTGTTCTATAATAATTAAAAAAGAGGCTCCATATTGCTCTCCAGGGTATTAATGCATGACATTCATCTTTAGGTAATTAGCAGCATATATCATTAGCCATTAAGCAGGCAATACCATGGTTTTTCACATGTCAGGATGAGATTTGCAGTTTGGTCTTTCTCCTCTAAACAGACTGGGTCCAGCACAAACACTGGGCTTTTACAAGTTTAAGCAGAAAATGGCTTGGCTGTCTTTACTCAAATCCTTTAGTCAATAGTTCTTTTATGGACATTTTGTACTTAGGTAGAAATTTTTAATTGGCACTGAATTATAGAAAGGAGGCAAGTGAACATGAGGATGTGAGTTGTTGGAGGTACATGCTCACACTTCCCAGTCCTAAATGACCTCAGTAAAGAAAATATAATGACCAGTTTCTCTGGTTTTCCTTCTTCTGTAACTACTCAGGGAGATATGTTTACTCCAATTTTAGCACTTATACTGTATTATAATTACCTGCTTGTGGGACTTTTCTTGGTTAGACTGTAAACTTTTTGAGATCAGTGTCAGTCTCTCATTTTGATTGAATACCCCTGAGTAGTCTTCCTTTCTTGGCCCCACTTAAGGACCATGAATGAGATTAGAAAACATTCCAATTACTTTTTACTGAAATCAACATTTATAAAAAAGCTACATCCACAAAGGGAGACATGACTTACTGATGCTGGTCCTTCAGATGGATCGTGGATAGCTGGGGCTGGGCATACCCAAGAAAAGGAAAAGGTAGAGCCTGTACTTGTTCCTTGTCTCTGCTGAAGGGAGACTACTCAGATCTAAAAATAATAAGCAAGTTTCTTCTTCCTCCTTCTGCCTTCACTGTCCTTCATTGGCTCTCCATTTGCAGAACCTCACCAAAAGCCAGCTGATATTAAAATATAGGAAATATAGATTAAAAGTCTTATCTAAGGTGTATGTTTCCAAAGACATTAAAAATGTGGGCTTGAAGTTCAAAGAAAGTAGGTAAATAATTAGCATAGTGACAAGAGCCAACAGGGACATTTGAGGAACTACCAAAAGATAGTGAGCAAAAATGATTCCAAACAAAAAAATATTGTTTGCAAAAATGGCCCAGATTTTTTATTCTTTCCTTTGTCGTTGCAACATGACCTTGCTGCTGCCCTCATCAAGATGGGAAGCCTATTTCTTTATCTATTTAATTTAATCTGGTCTTGTGATTTACAGTGACCAAAAGAATATGCTGGAATATGCTGGTAGTGTGCTTATTTTAAGCTTAGGTTTCAACGACTCTTAGGTGTTTCTGCTTTTTCTCTTAGAATACTCTTTTCCTGTAAGAACAGTTCCAGAATCTCCTACTGGAGGATGAGATACCACAAGGAAGAGAGACAAGTCATCCTCATTGAGGCCATACTTGATCAGCCAGCTCCCGACTTACTTTAAAATATCTGTCTTAAACACTAAAAGAGAAAAGAAAGCTATATCCAGGAATCACATTTCAATCTTTATATTCGTAGTTCTGTGGTTTCTTGGCCTGCCTGCCAGCTTTATGAAAATATGGGTGGGGACGGAGGGAGGGAACAGACAGACTTGGACATTAGACTTTGAAATTCAAGTCTTACCTAATACCTAATAGGTGTTTAAAAGTCATTCAGAATAATTACAATGGAAAGGAAGAAATGAAAATTGATAGAACAAACTAAGCCACAATTTAGCAGAAGGAAGATAAAAATAAAGGCCAGAGCAGAAATAAATGAAATAGAGACTAGAAAAACAATAGAAAAATCAATTAAACTAAAACTTTGTTTTTTGAAAAGATCAACAAAGTTGACAAATCCTTAGCTAGGTTAACTAAAAAAAGAGAGAAAAGACTCAAAAACTGAAAATCAGACATGAAGGGGGGCTATTTAAAACATTGCCACAGAAATAAAAAGCATGCAAAATTAGGTGTGACATAATATTTATATCTAGGCTATATTCCATTTTTCCTATTTGTTCACAAAATGTCTTTTATAAATGTTTTGTTTTGTAAATCCAAAATACAAATCAAGAATCGCACAATGAACGTATTCAGTTATTATTTAACTGAACGTATCCATTTAGTTTATTTTCATGTGAAATAACCTTCCCTCTCCACATTTAGTAATAACTTTTTGAAGAATCTAAGCTAACTTTTCTATAGAGCGTTTCAAATTTTGAATCTTATTGTTTCCTCTTGATATTGTTCCTCAACCCCTGCTTTTTCTGAAAACTGAAAGATCTAAAGATGTAATTAGATTCAGATTACACATTTCTGTCAAGAAATCTTCATAGTTACATTGCATATTTCATATTGCCATATAGGGTTGTCCTGTCACAAGTGATAAAACCATTTTTTTACTTAAGCTGTTGACTGCCAGACCTCTCCACTGTAAAAGTTCATGTTTGTGTGTGTAATCAGTAAGTGATTGTGCTGCAATGCAAATACATTATTCTGCAACAACTTTTCAGCCAATAGTTCAACCAGTAGTAAATGAGATTTACTTGCATCAGTGTTTTACACTGGGGATTGGAAAATGGCATATTCTCTTTATCTCATATTTCCTTCTACATTTATTAGCTGTAGTTACTGTTTTAAAAGTTTGTCTTCTCACCCAGGCCACACACACCTTCTCTCTCTTGGAATACTCCACAACTAACAGTTATCAAAGCCTAGCAAAGTAACAAGATACATCATTAATGAAAGGAGGTAGTACAAAGTAGAGAAAGCTAATAATGTCCGCAAATGCCGCATAAAGTGTAAAACGGAGAAAGATGGAAATGGATGGTAGAAAACAGAACAGGTGAAGGGACTAAAAACAAGTCAGGCAGTCATTTGGTAAATATTATCAAAATACATACAAAAGATAACAATAAAGATAACATGGAATAACTACACCCTGTCACACCACAGTCAAACTGCTGAGAGCCAAAGACAGAACATCATAAAGGTGGTTAGAAAAAAAAGCAACAAGGGGGAATCCTACACAGGGGAGTATCAATGCAAATCATGGCTAACTTGTCATCAAACACAATAGAAGTCAGAAAGCCATGGGACAGCAGTTTCAAAGTGCCAAAGTACCAATGTCCATCTAGATTCTACAACTGGAAAAAATGTCTATCAGAAACGATGGCAAAATAAAGGCATTCAGATGAATGAAAATTGATAATTATTTTTATGCAACATATACACACAAAAAAGCTAAAGGAAGTTATTTAGGCTAAAGGGAAATAACACCAGACTGACACTAGACTGTTCTGGAAGACTGAAGAGTACTGAAAGTAATTAATATAACATTATAGCTCTATATATACTTACATACAGATAAATAATATTTGCTATATATATGTATTATATATTATAATTTTATATATTACATAAACGTGGCAATCCTTTTCATGAGTATTTTTAAAAGGGATTTGGCTGTTGAAAGCAGAAAATAATATTTTGTGGCACTTATGAAATATATAGATGTAAAAAATATGTTAAAGTGACACAAAGGATAGGAGTTAGGTAAATGGAAGAAATAACACACAAGATGGGAAATGAAAACTGGTTGCTTTCCTGTGCATGGTGGCACAGCCAATCTATTGTGATGAATGGAAGAATTATTCCTATTAAAATTCTACAACACAGCTGGCAATAGTTTTGCATGTTCTTTCCACTGCAACTATTATGGCCTTCTGGCTTGAGTAGAATCATGCTGTCCCAGCTATACAGTCTCTGCATGTGTAGTTAGAGGTCACATGGGCCAATGGATTCAAAGAAGCCTATGTTTGAGACCCTATGTTTATGGTTGTGTCCTTGAATAGTCACTTAATTCCTTCCACTTCTGCACGTAAGAATGAAACATAACTAACCTGAATGTTTTCTATAACGTTTAGGAAAGATATCCATACATCCCCAGTACAGTGCCTGGAATATAGCAGTTTGAAACATAAGTGATAAACACTAAAAGAATAGATGACATGGAAGTAGGAGAAGGACAACTTCTGTGCCTTTTGGTGATGTCATATCTAAAACTAACGGACCAATTTAAGGTCAAATTGAAGCGTCAATTCACATTTCTTCCCCTTTGATGACTTAGCATCCATCCGGTCAGATGACTTTAGAACAGCTCTGTTTATGGAACAGACTGCATCAGAGCCAGCAGAAGCCAGACACAGTCGCAGATGTTTTTTTGCTAAAGAGCAATCCAAAAAGACAATAGAGAACAAAGGCTGCCAAGTCCCCTTCCTGGTCACTCATACAGGGAAACGAGAAAGGAGAGCTTGGCAAGGCAAGACCCAGGTGCCACTTTGTGTATGTGTGTGCTGGGCGAGTGGGGCTAAACAGCCATCTGAGTCCTTAGACTTCCATGTACTCACCCTGTGGCATGAGCAGCCAGGTATCCAGGACAAATGCTGATGGAAGAGGAAAGCTGAGGGAAACCATGTGCCTTGGAGTCATCAATAGCAAAGTTCAGTGCCAAATGAGGGATGTGCAGCTGTTCGGATTCTTTTGTTCCTTAAAAATAAAACTTGGATTTACTGAAACCCAAATTTACGTTTACCTGCAGGCACTTATCTTTTTGTAAAACCAGGATGGCTTGTCAAACTAAGATCTTGATTGCTTGGAGGTGAGAAGTTTAGTGTTTATTTTTTTTAAGAAAAAAAAACAGGTAAAATGTTAAAGCAATAGATACATGCCACATTGCATATAAAAAAAAATAAGCAAATCCTTACAATGAAGATTTAAAACCAAGAAATATATATTACTTTTCCTAACCTGCCAGCTCTGTGAAATCTGTTTATAATGACAATTTGACTTAAAATCTCACTTTAAATTGTTCATTATATCAGTTTCTTCTTCCAAAATCAGTATCATCCATACTGCCAACTATGATGTATAAACCACAAATGGCTAAAATTTCTTGTGTTTATCTGCCTTTGCTTTTTCCGTTTACTTCAACAGAACTTTCAGGCAGACCATATCCTTTTGTACAAGTAAAACCTAGAAATTTTAAAACCAGGGCAATACTTATTTTGCATTTTTCTATGATTTTGGTCTCCAAATAGTTGCTTTTAAGATGCATCAAGTTATTTACAAAAGCTTTGTCTGTCACCTCCTCATTGCCAGCTTTAATTATAATATATGCATACTTTAAAGCTTTATATGAATTGGTGAAAAAACGCTTTTAGTTTTCCCTTTCACAAAACATTCATTGTGCAACTCTGAGCTTTCAGAGAATATGCTACAATGTCAGAATTTTATGCAAACATCATCATATTGCACATTTTAGTAAATATCATGTTTTATATTTTGGCAACCACAATCTTTCTTAAATATTGTGTCTTTTAAAATATCTCTTCATGTCTTCACCTGGGTAGGGTCAGAAATGAATTGTCAGTTAAAACACTTCTGAGCCAAAGCATCCTACCAACCAAGCTATTTTCGCAAAGAAAGTTAAGCATTTAAAGAAATCCTCTTGAACCTTTCAGGATCAAAATCTCCAAGTAGAGACCTTTTTTTGCAGACATGGTTTACATAAACTACTTGGAGATTTTAAATCTTTATTATTTTAACCTAACTTATTATTATTATTATTATTATTATTATTATTATTATTATTATACTTTAAGTTCTAAGTATACATCTGCAGAACCTGCAGGTTTGTTACATAGATATACACGTGGCATGGTTTGCTGCAACGATCAAACCATTGTCTATATTAGGCATTTCTCCTAATGCTATCCTTCCCCTAGCCCCGCACCCCTCAACAGGCCCCGATGTGTGATGTTGCCCTCCCTATGTTCATGTGTTCTCATTGTGAAACTCCTACTTATGAGTGAGAACATGTGGTGTTTGTTTTTCTCTTCCTGTGTTTGTTTGCTGAAAATGATGGTTTCCACCTTCATCAATGTCCCTGCAAAGAACATGAACTTATCCTTTTTTATGGCTGCATAGTATTTTATGGTGTATATGTGCCACATTTTCTTATCCAGTCTATCATTGATGGGCATTTGGGTTGGTTCTAAGTCTTTGCTATTGTGAACAGTGCTGTAGTAAACATACGTGTGCATGTATCTTTATAGTAGAAAGGTTTATAATCCTTTGGGTATATGCTCAGTAATGGGATGGCTGGGTCAAATGGTATTTCTGGTTCTACATCCTTGAGGAATCGCCACAGTGTCTTCCACAGTGGTTAAACTAATTTACACTCCCACCAACAGTGTAAAAGCCTTCCTAATTCTCCTCATCCTCTTCAGCATCTTTTGTTTCCTGACTTTTTAATGATCGCCGTTCTAAATGGTGTGAGATGGTATCTCATTGTGGTTTTGATTTGCATTTCTCTAATGATCAGTGATGTTGAGCTTTTTTTCATATGTTTATTGGCCGCATAAATGTCTTCTTTTGAGAAGTGTCTGTTCATATCCTTTGCCCACTTTTTGATGGGGTTGATTTTTTCTTGTAAATTTGTTTTGGGTCTTTGTAGATTCTGGATATTAGCCCTTTGTCAGATGGCCAGATTGCAACAATTTTCTCCCATTCTGTAGGTTGCCTGTTCACTCTGATGATAGTTTCTTTTTTGCTATAGTTTCTTTTTTGCATAGCAAAAAAGATCTAGTTTAATTAGATCCCATTTGTCAATTTTGGCTTTTGTTGCCATAGCTTTTGGTGTTTTAGCCATGAAGTATTTGTCCATGCCTATTTCCTGAATGGTATTGCTTAGGTTTTCTTCTAGGGTTTTTTATGGTTTTAGGTCTTATGTTTAAGTCTTCGATAAAAGTCAACACCCCTTCATGCTAAAAACTCTCAATAAACTAGATATTGATGGAACATATATCAAAATAATAAGAGCTGTTTATGACAAACCCACAGCCAATATCATACTGAATGGGGAAAAGCCGGAAGCATTCCCTGTGAGAACTGGCACAAGACAAGGATGCCTCCTCTCACTACTCCTATTCAACATAGTATTGGATGTTCTGGCCAGGGCAATCAGGCAAGAGAAGGAAATAAAGCATATTCAAATAGGAAGAAAGGAAGTCAAATTGTCTCTGTTTGCAGATGACATGATTGTATATTTAGAAAACCCCACCGTCTCAGCCCAAAATCTCCTTAAGCTAACAAGCAACTTCAGCAAAGTCTGAGGATACAAAATCAATGTGCAAAAAATCACAAGCATTCCTATACACCAATAATAGAGAGCCAAATCATGAGTGAACTCACATTCACAATTGCTAAAAAGAGAATAAAATGCCTAGGAATACAACTTACAAGGGATATGAAGGACCTCTTCAAGGAGAACTACAAACCACTGCTCAAGGAAATAAGAGAGGACACAAACAAATGGAAAAACATTCCATGCTCATGAATAGGAAGAATCAATATCGTGAAAATGGCCATACTGCCCAAAGTAATTTGTAGATTCAACGCTATCTCCATCAAGCTACCATTGACTTTCTTCAAAGAATTAGGAAAAACTACTTTAAATTTCATATGGAACCAAAAAAGAGCCCATATAGCTAAGACAACCCTAAGCAAAAAAAACAAAGCTGGAGGCATCACACTACTGAATTCAAACTATACTACAAGGCTACAGTAACCAAAACAGCATGGTACTGGTACCAAAACAGATATATAGACCAATGGAACAGAACAGAGGCCTCAGAAATAGTGCCACACATCTACAACCATCTGATCTTTGACAAACCTGACAAAAACAAGCAATGGGGAAAGGATTCCCTATTTAATAAATGGTGTTGAGAAAACTGGCTAGCCATATGCAGAAATCCTCACACCTTATACAAAAATTAACTCAAGATGGATTTACCTAACTTTTTTTGAAGGCACATATACCTAAAGAATACATCTACAAGAGCTAAGATAACTTAATTTTAAGTCATTAAAAAGAGGAAGCCCTTCACCTATATTAAAATCAAGAGAATCTCAAAGCTTAAACTTTCCTTTCTTTCACTAAACATTTCTGAACTCCTCCCTCTGCCATGTACAACTTGAGTACAACATCATTTGTTTAGTCTAATGTTTTCTTTCCTAAATAAAAGTGACACCTACTTTGCAGACACTCACCTTGAGGATGGAAGAGCACACTTCACTTTATTCTTGGACCTTTCAAGTAATAAACACAGGCTGTGTCAATACAAGGCATCTCTTAAGAGAATAACATTTTAAAGGAACTTTAAACTTGATTGCAAATGTACCAGTCTAGTGAGGAAAAGCATAGGGCATACATGCTTGTTACCTAAGATCAGAAATACAAACACTGACTGTCTTCAGTTTCTTTGAAAAATATTTTATTTTTGGCTTATGTCATCATTCTGTCTCCACACTACCCCTCAGATTCACACTTTTTTCCTTTCAGTGCTAAAGGCTAATGGCATTTCACTTCCACTAAAGTGAAAGGGGGCTGCACAGGGGTTATTGCAACTCTTCCCAATGTAATGTTCAACATCTCCTCTCACTCCTTAGACCAAAGTAATGTTGATATTTTCTGTGAAAAGGCGCAAACCTTCAAGATCTTTTCTCATAAAATCAATTACAGAGCTCCACATCACAGTCACCAAGCATTTTTTTTTTCACAATGAGAAAATTTCAAAAAAGGTTTCTTAAGGCTATGCCTACACATACAAACTAAGGTGGAGAACTGAGTAATTAATAAAATATCTTGGGTGTTAAAGTAACTTGGTATGGATTATTCAGACAGTGAGTACACAAATATTCTGAGTGTTTTTATCTTGAACATGAATAACTGCTTCCACTTCATTTTATCCAGAAGTCTGAGGACCAAGGCTAGAGCTACCTGATGAAAAGAATCAGACCATTTTTCAACTCAGTAAACTACGTCAGGTTAAGATTTTAGTATTCCAAGTATGAAAATGAGCAAATCAGTCAAAATTGAATGTGTGCTAATCCTCTTTTTCATCTTTAAACAAACACAGTAAAAGCTTTTGGCCCAAGATGGGTGGGTTACCTGAAAAGCATTGCATTACAGATGAAACCTTAGTCTAATTTTTGCCTTACCACTAAAGAACTGTACAAAGTGGACGACATGCTTTAAGTCTCTTTATTATTGTAGAATTTAGTTACTTTTGTTCTAAAGTAGAGATAATGCAGTTTTACCTTTTTATAATATACCTCACAGAAATGGGAGATAAGATTCTAGATCTAGAATTTCATTTTCAATTGCATTCCATAATTATGTGAAACAAGATGCAGGGAAAGCATTCTTTTTTCCAGTTCAAATTGCCAAGATACTTCTACAGTGCACCTCCTTTCAGTCTTCTTGATGCTATGTAATTTAAATATGCTATGTAATTGATTCAGCAAAATAAAGAAAGCTCAACATGTAAATTATACTTTTTGCCATGTTCACATGACTTGAACTAATATGAATACATTTATTTAGCAACTGTGTGTTAGTATTGAGATATTGAAGCCTTATCTGTCTTATACCAACATTTTTCTTGATAATTTTTCTTTCTTTTTTGGACTTAAACATTTTACATTATTTTTCTAGACAAGCAAAGTCATCACTATCAAAGTTAATGACCTTCAAACTAGCAAAATTATAAAACAAACCTCAAAGATAAATGAAAACAAATATAGTTAAGCAGATAATGGTGGAATAACTCAGAAACTTTCAAATTGTCAAATCTTTAAAGTCAGGAAAATTATATTCAAAGTAGTGAGATGAAACATTACTAATATCAGTAAAAAATTCTAGTATTTTAAAAATTTATAGAAAAAATAGTCAAACGAAAATAGTTTTGAAAAAGGAGAAAAGGTAGACTTCAGAACCAGTAAATTGCAACTTATTCCTTTCCCCAGTTATAGCTCAAAATTTTAGACATGCTTTTTGTTATTTAAATAGGAGGTGGTTAATTCATATCCAAATACTTTTATTTTCATTACAATAGAGAAGTAGTATATATAAGGGACAAATTTATGGAAATATTTTGAGCAAACAGGTTACAGTAATAATGAGTTGATTTACAGTTAGTAGAGTAACTGTAGTCAAAGATTGGCCAGGTGTGGTGGCTCATGCCTGTAATCCTAGTACTTTGGAAGGCTGAGGAGGGCAGATCACCTGAGCTCAGGAGTTCAAGACCAGCCTGGGCAACATGGTGAAACCTTGTCTCTACTAAAAGTACAAAAGATTAGCCAGGTATGGTGGTGCATGCCTGTAATCTCAGCTACTCAGGAGACTGAGACATGAGAATCGCTTGAACCCGGGAGGTGGAGGTCGCAGTGAGCCGAGATCTCACCATTGCACTCCAGCCTGGGTGACAGAGGGAGACTCTGTTTCAAACAAACAAACAAAAAAAGATAATGACTTAAAGATATGATGTCAGCTTAAAGAGATGTTTCCTGAGCATATGTTCTAACCTCTCTATAGAACATTAAAATCAGTGACAGGAATGAATACACAGTTTTCAAACCTACATATAACACATTCAGGATTTTAAAAGATCTTAACACATGGAAACATATGATGAAACTAAGAGCTAAACCTAAGAGGGATATATGTAAATTACCATATTGGTTTTAACAATCTGCTGCACAAGAACTTCACGGAGATTGAACTTAATCATAGTTTATGTAAGTAATATCAAAGTCTTTTAGAAGAAAACTCAGCATGTATTAATCAACAGTGGTATTATTACTATTTTAGTAGCCAACATTTTGTTACTAATCATCAGTACAATTATACTCACCAGAGAAATGGATGTAATAACTTTAATGTACTTTTTATTCAACAAAATTAGTTCTAGGCAGTAGCATAGTTGGAAGGGGGCAAGATAGGAGGAGATCATATGGACAATGGAGCAGATTTTTCAAATGAAACAATTCCTTAAGAACTTTCAAGATAATGTGATGGCATGCTGGTCGCTAGCATTATGAAATAAGGATGTTGGAGAAATCACGGTGAGGCAAGATCATGAAATTGGCTGAGTTCACTCAGAGGTCTACAGTTTTCTATCTGTATGTGCTTTCACCAAGCATAACACAGGCCAAACCAACCTGAGCTGGGCCATTCTCTGTTCCACACTCTATTTCCCCTCTTTTTTTAATTTGGCCATGCTTCCAGTTCTTGGTGCAATATTGTAAGAATGATGTTGACAAACAACGCATTTTAAGATGAATGAGTGATTAAGGGTCTAAAACCTATATCAGTTGAAGAATGGCTGGCATACCTATGCATATTTAATTTCTCAAGTGAAACCATAGGGAAGACCGATGTGTTCAGTGTTTTAGCACATTTAAGAGACTGCTAAATAGAACAGAGATTAGAATACATCTGTGAAACTTTGATAAGACAGGATGAATGGGTGAACATTAAAACAAAGTAGATTTTGTTTCAATTATAAGGATAGACTCTAAAAAGAAAAGAAAATAGAAGGAAAAAACGGAGACTGAACCACATTTTTAAAAAATGACATGAATGCTCAAGAAGACATTGTCAAAAATTGTAGAAAAAATTTTTATATTAAGTTGGAAGATATGCTAAATCTCCAAAAGGATCCATCAACCACAAAGATTCTAGAATCCTCAATATATAGGCTAGAATCAGAGTAATAGGAAAAAAGTAGGATAGTCTTTCATATGCTCCATTGGGTGTTAACAGTCTCTGCTCTTCTGTCAATAACACCTACATGATTATATTTTCTAAAATTACTATACCTCATTCTTGGTCATGTCCTACCATACCATAAGGAAATATTATCTGAATATTGTTACTAGATGAAGGGATGTCTTTTTCCATGCAGAATTTCCTGTAAAGTCATATTTTAATTTTTCAGCATAAATTGTATGTGTGCACATGCACATGAGCATGCTTTAATTCTTTCAAAGTATAGAGAAAGAGATACACAGATGTCACTTTGTGGATTTCTTGTTTTCTTTTTGAATGATGATAAATTGGGTTCAATAAGTTGTATTTTGGGCATGATAACCTCAGCCTAGAAGCATAGTAAATCATTACCTGATTATAACCCATTATATTTGCTCTAAGAATCCCCCATAAACACAGCAATGTTTATATCATAAAGGGACATCTTTATAATGATTCATAGGACAAATTTCTCTCAGGTCTCAATCTTCACAATATGAATGTATTTCATCTTTATTAATATTCTGAATTTTTAACGTATGAATTATAAGAATGTTTGATTCCTCATATTTCTCCTTTTACACTGGATACCAAAAATTCAGAGATAAATTGGTGATCCACTAGTCATAACTTTGATTTTAAATATTATGTTACCCTAGCTTTATCTTAATGCTTTTCAGTTCTTATTTTTCCATTTGCCAATCTCTTTTCACTTTAAAAAAATTCTGTTAGATTTTATTTTATTAATGATAAATGATAAAGATTAATGATAATTAATACTTTTTGGGACAACCTGGACATTATATAAATAAATATATAGATGAATAAATAAATAAATTACATATCAAATAAATGTGTCATTCACAACTTCTCAATGCTATAGAAACTTTACACAAGCCTACTGTAGCATCTAAAAGAAAGATTAAAAATTAGTATTTTTTTCAGAACAGCTTAGAGTAGTACCATGCTCCTATTTTATATTCATTATTTTCACTATGGAAACTTTGTCTCATAACTTCTCTTTCTCCTCCTTCAATGCCAACAAATTTCTTACTGTGAGGGCAATGATGCTGTCATAGTGAGACTCTGTGGAACTGTTTTCTCCTATGGAGTAGTCTTCATGTGCACCTGCACATGTTACTATGCAAACCCTATCCTTTAAGACAGAAGAAAAGAGCCCTTTAAATTAACTCTTTGCATATCAAAAACACTAGGCTCAACAAATCCAACTATAGAATGCCTAAGTTTTCTTCACTCTATAGCTTGTGTAATGAACTTTATAGCCATTATAACTCTATTCCAGGCCATGCATGACCATAACTTAGGAAACAGGATAATGGTGGGAGCTGTGCTGTTTTTGTCTGTACACATTCTAATCAATCAAGGGAAGCCAAGACAATTTTTCAAGAGTTGAAAATAGACAGGAGTCAATTACTTTTATAGGAAAACTGAATTGTTTCTTATGGCCTCTACATAAAATATTTATTCAGCATGACTAATTGCTGATTGAAAATAATTCTATGGAAAAGAAATTGCTTATTTTGGATGCAAGGAGGATAAAGCCAGTAGCTTATATTTTGTCCATTTCTTTTGCTTACAGGTAAGTGGGTATTTACTTATTTAACAAAGTTAATGTAACTTAGATGAAATATGTTTTCCCCTGAGGTATTATACTTTGCTATAAAGAAATATCAAAGAAATTTAAATGTGTTCTCAATTAAATGCATTGGCCCAGATTCCAGAGCAGAGCTGAATTTCTCAAATTATAGCTCAAATGCATCAATCTTCCTATGAAGTTTATTGTTCTGTAAGGGAATTGGCTAAGATAAACTTCAACACTGGTGGGCTTTAAGGATGCAGTAATAGCTCTTGAATGACCATCATCATAGAAAATGGTTTGAGATAGAGATTAAATTTGACTTAAACTCCTTCAATATGCACAGGTCAAAGGACTCTGCACAGGTCAAAGGACTCTGAGATTTTCCTTTAAGAGAAAAATCTCAAACCAAGTGATAATAATAAAACACCTCCATAAGAGTGATGTCTGGCTAATTTCACCCAGCAAATATCATGACATTTAAGCCCAAAGTGACTGGTAAAATCTTTCTCTTTTTGATTAAAAGAGCAGCCTTCAATAAACAACACATTGGATCTTCAAGTCTCTGGTCACTATTCTTAATTGGTGTTTTGTTTTGTTTGTTGTTTCTTTAATTCACCTTGGGATCCTTGTGCTGTGGCTTTCTCACTAACATTGTCACTTTTCTAAGCCACAGCATCCAATGCAGCTTCCCTCATTATTCCCGGTATTGCTATTTCGTGTCAGCTTCAAAAATGGAAGCACACAAGGAAAGAAATGTTCATGCTGTGTGTGTCTTGGTTCCATAGCCCTTACAGGGTTGATTCGTATGGAAATCCTAACTGTAGGAATAATATTTCAGTGAGAGAAAGATGCAGAAAAATCTTTATTGATGAGTAAAGGGCTAGGTCATTGCATTCACATCTATCCCACTGCAAATAAAATCTACAATTTAAATGGCACACCCTGTAAATTCAGCCATGAGGATGCCAGATAGGCAGATTCTGGCTGCCCCATAGGGTGTGTCAGATACTTGAATTCCTCAGTTGTTTTCTACCCACAGAGATAGCACCATAGTGTTTTATTTAATTGTTTCCCATAATATCAGCTGCCTGAAGGTAACACTTCTACATATTATGATAAATTATGGAGGATACCATATGTGGTTAGGCTAGCCGTGTCTTAACGAGCACGTATAGGCAGTAGTTATGTTAATACTTCTCTATCTGTCATTTATAGGAAAGAGTCATCAGTGGCAGCAAAATTTCTCTGTGCTACCATTCATGTTGTCTTTTACTCTTCTACATAGCAATTAATATAAATTCTAAGGGCCTTTACCTAAGGTGCTCTATTTTTTTTTTTCACTGTGGTAGTGTGTAGGCTAGTTTGTCTGTGATTGTGCAATTTGGTCACAATGTCTCTTTACAATCAACTAAAACACAGCTATGGCCCTTGAGCAAGTATACTAAAACAGCAGACATTTATATAATGCACACAACAGGAAGCATAAAAAGGGAAAAGGAAAACATTCTTTGTTCAGATGTATCTTGGTAAGTAAGAACACAGTGTGTATTTGATCTTTTTAAAACTTCACATTACTTTGTGTAGTTACCAGCTTGAATTGTAAATATATTTTTATTCTTATGGAAAATGTCTTAGAAAAACAATAAATCATGCTAGACTTGAACATGTCACTTTCTTACCTGGGTTTGTCATTTTGAATATTTGTCATGAGTGAGGCTACAGTTTCCCTTATGGGACTCATATTTATAAAATTCTGTGCTGTTAATGCAGGTCCTTAAATTAAAATGAATTAGTTTTTTTTAATAAAATGGGGGTTAAAGCAAAATCACCCTAGTATACCTATTATACTCACTAGATACTCACTGTACCTCATTGCAATGTGAAATCTCTGTTTCCCCCAAACGCATGTATTTTTCTTATTAAAAAAGATATTTTTCAATGACTTGGAAGCTGAGCATAAGAGGGAAGAAGTAGTGAAACGAAAGTAGTTTCAGGACCAAGGGATGTCACTAGGGGTTTATTATTTGCCTAGGGATCCACCTTATATTTTTCTCATCAGATTGCATGCACACGTAAGTTTAATTGTCTTACAAGGTACCCTTATGAAATTTAGCACATTACTGTCTCCCTGGGTGGGTAAGTCAACCCACCATGATAAAAGGAGCATTTGAAGAGGCAAGTAACTTTCCAAAATCAAAACAATATACCTAATCTTGTTAGGGCAAAAGAAGATCAACTTTATTCAATGCTGGATTGAGTAATTAGACAAGAATAGGACTGCAATTTAATTAATTTAGCATATCTGCCTCGTATCTGACATGGCAATATTTCTTGACATATGGAAATTAGAGACTTTCTTAATTATTCTCCAAGGAGAAAAAACAAAAAAATGTGTATTTGCTAGCTATATTTTAATTTTAATTGAAGTTTCTGTGATAATGGAAATGTTTGATATTCGCACGGTCTAATGCTATAGGCATTGACCATATGTGGCAACTGAGCACTTAGTGGAATTGAGAAACTAAAATTTTATTTCATTTTAGTTAATTTATATTTAAATAGTCACGTGTGGCTAGTGGCTGTCACACTGGATTGTGCAGTTCTAAGTACTAGAGAAGCAGAACAATTTTTATGGAGGGAAGTTTGGGGAGAGTATCAAAGGACAGAGGAAAAACTTATGCAATGCCCGAAAGTGAAACAAGGGAAACAGTAAATAGACAATTTGAGTAGAGCAAATATTGCATAAAGGCATGTTTCAAAGGGAGAAGAAAGGAATTAAAGCAGGGAGCTGGTATTTTTCAAGCCTGGCCACAGGTTTTTAAGCAGATTATTAATTCCCAAATAAATGCTTAAGCAGTTCCATCATGCTCCCATCAAAAGGTTGTGCTAACTTGACACAACCAATAAGAAATACAGAATTGGTTTTGATAACCCTTAATAAAGCTATATTCTGTGTACATATATATATGTATGCACATACATATGTGTATAACTGCCTCCTAAAAAAATATTGAGAAAGACAAGTTCTATTTGGAGCATTTTGGAGGACTAGGTTAAAGCTCTCCATTTATTTTCAACTGGGTTATCAGATCTTGGCATTCCATGGCCAAGAGCAACAATTGCTTCAAACACAGTCCCAAGGTAATGGTTATTTTTTTTTAGAAATTTGCTGTGCAGCTGCATCGCAGAATATTTCTTTTTGGACACAGCATTTTCAGTATTTTGGTATCTCAGTTACTATTGATTGCTCTATCCACAGGAAGTTGATGACTAAAGAGAAGCCTGTGAGGATACAAAATATCACAACAGAAAAGTTTTTGGAGTTCATCTAATAAGTAAGTGCCTAGATTCTAGTCTAAGCCTCCCATTTTCCATCTGGGGACACTGAGGCTCAGTGAAGTCAAGTTGATGGTGTTGGTTTGTCCATTTAACAAATATTTCTTGAATCCTTCAGTGGTCCAAGCATCCTTTTCATTTCTGTAGATGTGATAGAGAGCCAAATCTCCCTCTTGTATTCATGGAGCTTACCTTCTAGTGAGGAGGGACATAATATATACCTAAACATATCCAATAATCAATTTGTTCTTCCAACAATATTTTATTGTTGGAATGCTTATTATGTACCAAACATGGTTCTAAAAACTGGGAATACAGCATCAAAAACAATAGAAAAGAAAGCAAAATAGGCAAATAACTTGTGCCCTACTGGGGTTTCCAATCTGGTAAGGAAAGAGGAAACAAACAAGGTAAATCAGTAAATAATTACCATATGTTCAATAAATTAAAAAATTTAAGAACAAAAAGGAGATTCAGGGAGGATTGAAATTTGGCAGACTGGCCAGGCAAGTTTTACTGAGAAGATGACACCGGAATACAGGCCTTAAAGGAAGGGAGGAAGCACTTCCTTCGATATCTGATGGAAGACTTTTTCTGACAGAGGAGGAAAAGCAAGTGCAAAGACTCTGGGGCTGAAACATGTCCTCCATGTTGAAGGAACCACAGGAAGCCAGCATGGCTGGAGTAAGGGAAACAAGGTGGAGGGAGAGTGGAAATGCACTCAGGAAATTAATAGCCCTGGGAGACCAGGTAACGTCTCATTTTTTATAACAGTGGGATTGCTTTTATTTTGATTAAAAAAGAAAAGTTGTTAGGGGTTTTCATTAGTAGAGTGATGTGATGTATCTTATATGTAATAAGATCACTCAAACTACTTTATGGTAAATTGACTAAAGAGGATCAGGGACATAAACAGAGATGTCAGTGAGAATGCAATTGCAATAACCCAGGTAAAACAATGATGGCAGCAAATGTGGTGAGAAGTGGTAACAGCTTATGTAGAGGTATATGTCTACATCTAATTGTCTGTATATCAATATCTTTTTAAAGTAGAACCAATATCATTTGTTGATGGGGTTGAGTGAAGAGTATGAGGGAGAAAAAGATAAATTTTAAAAAATGAACATTTTTGGCCTGAACAACAGAAAAATGGAGCTGTCACAAACTGCTACTGTGTGTGTGTGTGTGTGTGTGTGTGTGTGTGTGTGTGTGCATTTGAGTCATGCTGAGTTATAAAAAAGAAGGAAGAAAAAATAAGTGGTGAGTGAAAAAGCTGAGGTGAAGGTATAAGTTTAGGTGGAATAGTCTGTATAAGTTGCCTTTTTATTTTATTATTTTGTTGAGACAGAGTCTTGCTCTGTCGCCCAGGCTGGAGTGCAGTGACGAGATCTCAGCTCACTGCAACCTCTGCCTCCTGGGTTTAAGCGATTCTCTTGCCTCAGCCTCTGGAGTAGCTGGAATTACAGGTGCACACCACTACATCTGGCTAATTTTTATAGTTTTAGTAGAGGCAGGGTTTTGCCATGTTGGCCAGGCTGGTCTCGAATTCCTGACCTCAGGTGATCTGCCTCCCTTGGCCTCCCAAAGTGCTGGGATTACAGAAGTTGCCTTTTAATATAGACCTAAAATAAATTCTCTTCTGGAGAAGGAAGAGTGCTCCAAGGAGAGCATAGAACAAGGGCAAGGGTCATGAGAGAAGAGTTCTCTGGGCATGTTTGAGAAACAATTAGGAGGCCATGGTGGCTATAGAGAAGGAGTCAGAGCATCAGTGAGGTAATAGAGGTAGATTATGTGACCCTGCAGGCCACAGAATATAACTCTTATATTCCCTGCATGAGACAGGAAGCCTCTGGAGGGTTTTGAGCAGAGAAGTTGATATGACTTGAATATGATTTTTTAAAGGTCACTCTGGATTGCCATCGAGTGTCAAGACAGCAGAAAGACCAGTTTAGAAGACTACTTTAGCCATACAGGGTGAGAGATAATGGACGTGGTAGGGGTAGAAATGGTAAGAAATATTTCTATTCTGGATGTATTTTGAATATAAATCTAACAGCAATTTCAGAAGAATTGATGGTGAGAAAAACAATGAAGTCATGGATATCTCCAGGTTTGTAGGCCTGAGCAACCAGAATAATAGGGCTGTTACTTATTGTCATAAGAAGATTGTGGGACAATCAGCCTTGAAGGGAATGATTAATCTGTTTGGTCTTTGACAGATTATAATTTAGAATCCTATTAGACATCTAAGATGTAGTGTGAGAAGGTAGTTGTTTATAGCAGTTTAGAGTTCATAGGGGAAGTCAATGCCGGAGATACACACACACATACATGGGCGCGTGCACAAACACACACACACACACACTTGCCACTGGCGTATAGATAGAACCAGAAGATGTCACTTATGAAATTGATGTATATGGATGTTGATAGAGAAAAAAGAGGACCAAGATCTAAGCCCTGAGACACTCCAACATTAGATATCAGGAAAATGAAAAGCAAAGTGACTGAAAAGGAACAGCCAGTGAAGTAAGAAAAGAACCACAAGTGGTAAACTGGAGTCAAGGGGAATAACACATTTCAAGCTGAAGAAACAGATCAACAATAGCAAATACTGTTCATAGGTCCAATAAAATGAGCATTGACAATTGACCATTCTAAATGACAACTCAGCAGTCACTGATGACATCTATGAGATCATTTTTGATGTTACAGTAGGTACAAAATTATAATTTGACTGCTTTGAATAAAGCTTGTCAGTTAGTGTCACTGGAAGTCAAGTGAGTCTTATGAATCTTAGTGCTATACAGTTTCTCCAATTCCAGCCTGGTCCCCAATGTTTCTATGAAATATTAATGTGTACCCACAGGCATCTATCTACAGTTGATTCTTACAATAATAATAATCTTAACTAAAATAGGTTTTGAAGTTATGTAAAAATAATACCGAAAACATGTATAGTTATTATAGTTACATAATATGCCATGCACACCAGATACAAAGAAATCACAGTAGAAATTGGCCAACGAATGAGTAGCCACTTCTTAACTAAAATTCAATTAATTTTTTTTTTTTTTTGAGATGGAGTCTCGCTCTTTCACCCAGGCCGGACTGCAGTGGTGCTATCTCGGCTCACTGTAACCTCTGCCTCCTGGGTTCACGCCATTCTCCTGCCTCAGCCTCCTGAGTAGCTGGGCCTACAGGTGCCTGCCACTGCGTCTGGCTAATTTTTTGTATTTTTAGTAGAGACGGGGTTTCACTGTGTTAGCCAGGGTGGTCTCAATCTCCTGACCTCGTGATCTGCCCGCCTAGGCCTCCCAAAGTGGTGGGATTACAGGCTTGAGCCACTGCGCCTGGCCAATTCAATTAATTTTTAAGCATCATTCATCAAAGAAGCAATTCCTTGATTTGTCTTTGTTTTAATGATTAGCAGTCTATAGTATGTCTTAGTTTGTAATTTTAATATATGTTTCTTATTCAATATTATTCAAAGTCTAATATTTATAAGACACAAAGATCTGTGGGTGAAAAAAGAAGTTTCAGCCAGGTGCAATGGCTCACACCTGTAACCCCAGCACTTTGGGAGGCCGAGGCAGGTAGATAGCTTGATCCCAGGAGTTCAAGACCAGCCTGAACAATGTAATGAAAGCTCATCTTCACAAAAAATACCCCCCCAAAGAATTAGCTTGGCATGGTGGTACACAATTGTGGTCTCAACTACCCAGGAGGCTGAAGTGGGAGGACTGCTTGAGTCCAGGAGGCAGAGGTTGGCAGTGAGCTGAGATTATGCCACTATGCTCCAGCCTAGCCGACAGAGTGAGATCCTGTCTCAATAAATAAATAAATAAATAAATAAATAAATAAATAAATAAAACTTTTAGATACAAAACAGTTTCTTGGCATTGAATAGAATAAATCAAGGAAAGATTAACAATTAAAGACTGTGGTTTTCAAAATCTCAGAAACCAAGCGGTCTAATAGAAATTAATAAATAGTTTCTGGAAAACCCTAATTCAAAGGTATTCCATTGCTGAACCATAGTCTGTTTTATTATTTCTGATGCAGCAGATGTCTGCAAACAAGACTGTTATGTAGCACTAAAGTGGAAAGAAATCATCCCCAACAAACACAATGTTTTGTCCAGTATAAAAACATAATTCAATAAAATTATTCATAATATTAACAATAAAGGAAGAAATCACTTAAAAGGACTGGTCTCATTAAAATGTTCTTTGTGTTAGTTTTCATATCAACATATAAAGTGAATTATTTTACTTTACTTTGTTCTTTTTGATCATAATTAATGTTACTTAATTGTTCTAAATTATCTTTATAATGTTTCTTAAAAAGCATACAAATGAGAACTCAGTTATTTCTTATAGCAGATAATTCATCTGTGAGATCATTTATTTCTCCATTTTAATCCAAATGAACCTTACATCTCATGAGCTTTGCTTGATATTCTGCCAATGTTTAAATGTGTTCTGTAGTCAAATAAGCTTAGGAAATAATTCCCCACAGCAAGAAGCCTGAGGCGTAGTAATAGGCTTTTGGCTTACATGTTGGTCACCACAAAACAGCACTGGAGGAATTCAGGTTATAGAATTTTGTTAGTATTAAGTGCTTGATTTCTAAAATTTTTTTAAAAAATCAGACATATTGTTGCACTTACATAACGCAGGCAGGTGGGTGAATAAAGATCAAACCAGGGAATTAATAAATATCAAATTATTTTAATAGTACAAGATTATTCAGGGAATGTAGGCAACAGTAAATTTTTAATTGGAAAGAAAAATAGAATTTGTAGTTGTGATAAATCTAGATCTAGAGAAAAACTAAGATTTAGTGAAGGTTAGAAACAGAATATACGTATTTAGTTTCTTTTTTTTTTTTGAGTTCCAAAAGTTTATTTCTTAGCAAGTCTATTAAATTATAACAAAGTTATGTACAAATTATAATAAAGTACCCAATAAGAGTTTGTAAAGGAGGTCACAATGTAGTTGAAATGTCATATAGTTTCCTTGAAAAATACTTGAAAATAATACTTCTATACTTATTTAACAGTATTTAAACCAAGTCTTTAATTGAGTAGCCACAGTAGGTATAAAAGCACTGTTGGAAATGGCAGACAAAAAGCAAGTAAGTTTCTTTTTAAAAAATATAATTCTGGGCCAGGTAGAGTGGTTTACTTAAGCCTGTAATCCCAGCACTTTGGGAGGCCGAGGCAGGTGGATCACCTGAGGTCAGGAGTTCAAGACCAGCCTGGCCAACATGGCGAAACCCCATCTCTACTAAAAAAAAAAAAAAAAAAAAAAAAAATAGCTGGGCGTGGTGGCACACACTTGTAGTACCAGCTACTTGGAAGGCTGAGGCAAGAGAATCACTTGAACCCGGGCAGTGGAGGTTGCAGTGAGCCAAGATCACGCCACTGCACTCCAGCCTGGGCGACAGAGTGAGACTCCATCTCAAATAATAATAGTAATAGTAATAATTCTGGACCTGTTAATTTTTAGTCACTAGGCCAGTTACCAGGGATTCTGAGATGAGTCTTCACAAAGAAGATCACCTAGGTCAATGGTTCTCAGTGTGTAGTTCCCAGACCAGCAACATCAGCATTGCCTGGGAACCTGTGAGAAATGCAAACTTTTAACACCCAGATTTACTGAATCAGAAATTCTGAGGTTGGTAACCTACAATTGGTGTTGTAATGAACCTTCCAGGTGGCTCTGATGTATGCTAGAGGATGAGAACCTCCAACCTAGCTAATCATTCTGATCTCATAGGTGAGGAAATTCAGACCCAGATTAGCAGGTGATTTGGGAATATGGATTAAAATTTAGGAATTTTCTAGTCTCCACTGCATCAATAATTCTGCTTAGAACACTTGAGAACACATTAGTTTGCCCACTCAGCATCCATTTGGTTGTTTTTATTTCTATTAGAATAATGGTTCTGTTAAAGGACTTCTTACTCTACATTTTTAGGTTCCAAAGAAAAATGGCCTTATTCTCGGATCATACTTTTTCTAAGCAAATCAGAGTAGTAGCAATGTTTGTCTTATTTATTCATATAGGAAAGAGTATGTGACCCAATTATTGCCAGTGAGAAAAAATGGAAACTTTTGGGAGATATTTTCTCACTTCTGAGAAGAAATTATAAGAAGATGAAATACCTCTTCTTCCTATGGAATTGCGATTTTTGGGTAGAATGCCTGGGACTCCTACAGCCCTTTTGTTACTAAATGAGTGGTTCTAAGGGCAAATCCAAACTTCTGAGAACATTATATTTACATGTAAAGAAATTATAATACCCATGATATGACTGAGCTACTAAAACAACCTGAAACAGTCAGCCAGCTATATAAAGTGCCTTTCCTGATATCCATCCTCCCCTGGGATTTTGAATTATTGACATAATAAAGGCCTTTATGGTTTAAGCCAGTATGAGTCAAAGTTTCTGCTACTTATATTTGAAAACATCTTGGACATAGGAATTTTAACACTATCTTATTGGGGCTCCTTAATATCTGGTTTGCAACTCATATTTGTAAATCATAACAGAAATAAATGTACCATGTTAAAAAAGATAAAGAAATAAAATATTTTGCATCCCTCACCCTACTTCCTCCTCTATTCTTGAAATGTAAACATTTTTAACCCTTTCTGTTTTGATAGTCTTTATCATAATTATAAACAATATTTCTAACTTTACTGACTAGTAAATTTAAAATATACATTTTTTCTGATATGAAATATAATTATTATCCTTCTTACACAACTTTAATTTCCCTTTCTCTCACCTATCTCCAGATTTTAATTTATTATATTATTATTTTAGTTCTGTTAGCAGTTACCTTTATCATTTTAACTAGGAAAATTTATTCTCTAGTTTTGATTCAACAAAATTAAGTAGTACATGTTGATTACCCAGTACATTAGATGAAGAAATAATAATACTTCTCTGGTACCACTTCTCTCATTTCTTTCCATATCTGCAAACTCTTTTATCAATGTTCAAAACAGGTACATTATTTTTCTGGAATATTTCTTTTCTTTTCTTTTTTTTTTTTTTTTTTTGGACGCAGAGTCTTGCTCTGTCACCCAGGCTAGAGTGCAGTGGTGTGATCTCAGCTCACTGCAACCTCCAACTCCCGGGTTCAAGCAATTATCCTGCCTCAGCCTCCCGAGTAGCTGGGATTACAGGTGCCCGCCACCGCGCCCGGCTAATTTTTGTATTTTTAGTAGACATGGGGTTTCACCATCTTGGCCTTTTTCTGAGCAAATCAGAGCAGTGAATTCCTGACATTGTGACCTACCCGCCTCGGCCTCCCAAAGTGCTGGGATCACAGGCATAAGCCACCATACCCGGCCTCTTCTGGAATATTTCTAAATTTGAAAACACCGAAAATCATTATTCCTTTACATTTGAATGATCCAAATGTTGTTCCCCAAAGAATTGAATAGGACTGGACTCAGAAACTGAGGCATAATTCTATCCACATAAATCTATGCCACTTAACATGGAATTTCCAGGCATTAAGATCAAATAGATTCCTTTCCATTTCATCACGTCACATCTTAGTTTGTTTCATATTTGAATCATGACATTCTCGTTTTTCTTTTCCTAGAAGATCCAATCACTTTTTCATTACCTTCTGGAAATAAGAGAACTACAGGTTCATCTTATTATTAAGGCTTCTAACTCTCTCAATTTTTTTCTTCCATAAGTCCAAAATGGTATCTTTTAAAAAGCTCTTTTTACTTCTTGGTCTAAATTGGACAGATAAAAGTCTATGTCAGCTGCACATATGTCTTTCTGAGATTGTTTTTCAAATAAAATGTGGGTTACTTTTACTGCTTGGATCTAATATTTTCTTTTTTGTTGGGTTTCTCTTTTATTGTTTTACTGTATCATGATGTTAAGTAAGTGTTTTAAAGATTTGTATAAAACTAAACATTCTGTCTTCGCATATCTCAAAAATATGCTTCTTTTGTTCTCATATCTGATTTATACTTTTCAGATTCAAATTCTGAGTATTTGCTTTGCTTCATTAGTTTCTAGCATTTAATAACACTCTTAGAAGTCTGATACCAAGGTGAAAATTTTGTGTTTCTAGATATTCTCATTTCTTCTCCAGAGAATTGAATTTTCTCTTTATATTTGAAGGTCTGAAATTTCAGAATAATGTATCTAATTGTAAATTTTTCTTCATATATTCATGTATTCACTTCTTCATTTATCCTGTAATGGATGTCAGTGTCTATTATATCAGATTTTCTACTGATTTTTTATGTATTTTGACAATCATTTTTAATTAGCAAGAAATACTTATTTTGGTTCTACATTTTCTCCTTTTTCATAGTAGCCTTGTCTTGTACTATGAATATGATATTCTCTCACCTTTCTCTAAGAATATTAATTGTAATCGGTAATACATTTCTGTTAGGTTCACTGACTTCCTGTAGTTCCTCTAGTCAATTGTTTTGTCTATTTTTTACATCTATCTCTTCCTACTCTTTACTCAAAATAACTTTCCCTCCCATGGGAGGCATAAGAGAGGGCCATGGGACAAGAGTGATTTTCACTGCGACCCGGGCTTTCTCTTATGGAGCATGGGGAAGCATGAGAGAAGACAGGACACCAGCCCAGGGCTCGCGTAATTTACAAAGTTAAGATGAACTTCACTCCAGGGGGAGCAGTTTTGCTGTACTTTAGCCCTCAGTGGAGCTATGAACCTGCCTTTATTGGTTTACTTTTCTATGCTGAATCCTACTAGTCCTCTTTCCAAGCCCAATAGCCACATCATATGTCTTCCACGGTCTTTAGAAAGCAGCTTTCTTGTGTCTTAACACAGGTCAGGCCAAGTGCTGCAGCCAGAGCTCTGTAAACTCGGGTATTGGAGAGGGAAATTGGGAGGATTTACCTTCTTGGTATTTTCTGTATGATACAGACAGCCCTCTGATTAGCTCTGCTGATGGCTGCCCTCTAGACAACTCCACTGGGATGATTAGGACCGGCTCACTCTGAACTTAATGCAGTTTCAGAACCTATGGCTCCTACCTCTGCTTACAGCTTTCTCACCTGTAAGTTTCATCTGTGATTTCCTCTGTCCCATATATCCATTAATAAAATCTTACCTTTTCTGCCTTTCAGGAATTCTCCAAAATATGTTATCTACTGGTGACACCCACTAGGGTTTTCACGACTGATATGAATTATTTCATGGCAAACAAAAATTTTTATACTTATATCACTGGTGTGTTGAGAGAACCTATAGATAGATACGTGCTCTCAATACATTATTTTGCGCTGAATGCACATATACACCCACACATATACACATATCGATATGCTCACATATATATCTGATAGAACACATGAAGTAGTTTATGCAAAATTTCCTTAGATAATGATAGCATTGGACTGAAATAAGGACAACATTATTCTGATTGAACAATTATGTCAAGGAAAAAATTTTTAATCCTTGTGAGGCACAGTCACTTATTTTATGTATCACTTTAAACAAGGGAACATGCAAATCAAGGTGATGGAATCAAAGTGATGACAAAATATAAACTATGACAGAAAATAGCATGAAAACAGTAATATTAACAGACGTATCCTGCAAAATTTGAGCAAATTTTTGCAAATTACTCAAAAAATTTTGCAAATTACTCAAAAAAAATTTGAGTAATCCTGCAAAATTTGAGCAAACTTTAATAACATAAAAAAGAGAAAAACAAAAACCAAGCTGCAGAAAGATCATGTTATTCCATACACATAAAGTTCAATCCCAAGAAACATCAAGGTCTTTCTTATATTTTATTTTTCTCATTTAGCAAGAGAAAACCAGGAGTAGTTGCTGATCTGGGTAATGTCGTACAGAAATTTGCATTCATTTTTTTAGTATCACTGGTTGCTATGCACTTTGTCATAAAAGTTTAATATACTGACTGGCAGCAAATAAAAAATTGCAGGGAGCCAATACCATTCCTTCCTCATCTAGAGACTAAAAGCTAGACTAAGCCATCCAATAAAACTCAGAGCTGTTCCTTTAGTTTTCTCATGAGTCCCTTCAGGTGACTTAAATAAATGGATGTATTTGCACATGATTATGTAAAGTTAGAAAGAACCTACATTAGGCCAGTTACAGTGGCTCACACCTATCCTTTCAACATTTTGGGAGACCAAGGTGGGAGGATTACTTGAGCACAGGAGTTCAAGAGCAGCCTGGGCAACATAGTGAGACCCCATCTCTGCAAAAAATAAAAATTAGCTGGGCATGGTGGCACATGTCTGCAATTTCAGTTACTCCAGAGGCTGAGATGGGAGCATTGCTTGAGCCCAGGAGGTCGAGGCTGCAGTGAGTTGTATTCCTACCACTGCACTCCAGCCACAGAGCAAGAATCTGTCTCAAAACAAAAAACGAACAAATAGAAAAACCCTACATTAATTAGTACCTATTCTAAAGCAATTTTCAATTTCACATACTGTTATTATATACCTTAAGTTACATTATATTTATTTTGTATTCTTATAAAATGAAATATACTGCCTAAAAAATACTTAAGTAAATATATCTAGTAAAATAAAATAGTTGGTGGGGCAGTAGTATCCCATAATTTAAACTGGCACATATAAATAGTTTAGGATTTATTTTTCTAAAATATTTCCTGGCTGGGCACGGGGGCTCACGCCTGTAATCCTAACACTTTGGGAGGCCGAGGCGGGTGGATCAACTGAGGCCAGGAGTTTGAGACCAGCATTACCAATATACGAAACTCTGTCTCTACTAAAAATACAAAAATTAGCCGGGCGTGGTGACAGGTGCCTGTAATCCCGGCTACTTGGGAGGCTGAGACAGGGGAATCGCTTGAACCCAGTAGGTGGAGGTTGCAGTGAACAGAGATCACACCACTGCACTCCAGCCTGTGCAACAGAGCGAGACTCCATCTCAAAAAGAAATAAAATAATAAAATAAAATATTGCCTGTTTAATTGTTGTATTATTTAAATTGTATGTGAAGTGGGCACACCAGGAGCTAGGTTTCATAGTACACCAAAGGCACATTCCTCAGCTCTTCAAGATTTTATATAGCCTATTCATTATAGGCAAGATGAGAGTTATAAGAACTGGGAGAATCCTATTCCCACATTCCTTCCTTGACCTATGAAATAAGAACTTTGCCAATTCTGCCATCGTGTTAGGCAAGTACTGGGGAAGAAGCTTCCGCTATTTTCTCCATCCTATGTACTTCCTCGGCCCCACAGGAAGATGGGTGACTTTTCTAATTAGTACCCTGGGGCAAAGGCTACAGCTTGCAGGTGATCCACATTCTTGGCTTCAGTTTTCTCTTTTTCACTTTCCTTATCATCAGTGTGCCCACCAGGGATTTGTGTTCACTCTCACCACTCCTGCACTTACGCAGGAAGTCTGCATGAATTAGAATAAGGCAGCATTCTCTCAGCCCTGGCTTGCTAAATTCTAGAGTGGATGAAAGGTTATTCTCTATGTGGTTCAACAGGTAAATCTCTGCTCAAACAAACTCCCAACACTGCTCAACACTCCCAGCAAAAACGCTCCAAGGTCAAGTTGGGAAAGCTAGATTAAATAGGAAGTCTTACTTTGCTGTCAAAGCCCAAACTTTTTCACCTAATATAATAGTAACAATATTTAGAACGTATTTTAACATTTAATATTTAAATTCTCACCTCATTTTTTGTAGTTGTTTTCAATTTGGTTAGAGCTCAGAAGACAGGAGTGGAATAAATATTAGCACTTCACCAATCCTTAACAAAAAAATAAGAAAAAACATTTTTAAAAATCTGCCATAACAAAGATATTATGCAAACTCACAAAGGGAATAAAACTCCCACTCACATAACTAAAAATGTGTCCTAACTACAAGCCCATACAATTAAAAAAAATAGTCACACACCCCCACTGGATTTTAATTTTCAGAATATAGTATAAAAAAATAAAGTTATTTATGTTTCAAAGCATCATTCTGTGGCAGAATTGTCTCTTATTTGGATTAGTACAAGCAAAACAAGATCATGATCCTTTTTGTAGATTTGTTATAGGCGAAAACTATTTGGTTCAGAAGTACAATTATTTTTCCCCTTTGGCGAATCAAAGACTGCATATAAACACTTTGAGGGTTAAAGCTCCAATGCTCATTTTGCTTTGAAAGCTTCAAGAGTCTTTTGCAGACCTTCTGCCCATAGGCCAGTATTTGATAGAAACCTTGTGCTTTAGGGAGTTTTAAATGTGTCCAGTAACTTTCTCCAATTATCCCTTGTTGAATTAGCAGAATCAATAGGGCACCCAAAAAGGCCCTTGTGAATCTCTGCTTGATACCTTGGGGTTTTTTTTTTAAGTTTCTTAAACCTTCCAGACTTGCTTAATCCTGCGATTTTCAAGCTAAAATGGCTGTTGTGTGTAATGCATTGTTGTACAAAGCTTTCAAGGTCTCTGATAACTAACTTTCCGCAATGTCCTTTGTTTTATTAACCAGACCACTGGGGCTATCCCATATTATGCCTGTATTTGCTGTGCTTTCCCTATAGGCTCAAAGGCAGCCATTTAAGTCACCCTTAAATGTTACAATTATATACAAGATCCACTTTAGCTCTGCGATTGTAGGGCCATCAGCCTTTCCAAGAGTTGACATACCTAGACACCAACTGGGAAGTTGCAGGAGATAATAGTCATGGGTCTGCTAATTCAGTGAGAAACAACTGTGCAAAACTGAGAGGTATTTTCATTGTATGCTGGTCACCTTTTCTCACTGACTTGAATTGTATTTTCCTTCTTACCTAATCATGCTTAGTGTAGTGTCCTACCTCAGTTTTCTAACATTAACTTGTAACTTAGTAAACCCCAGGAACCCAAAAATAATCCTAGACCTAATATTTTCACAAAAATGTTCTTCTAGCTTGTAAGAAAAACTTTGAAGCTTCATTTTAAATGTCCATCCTATTAAACCTGTAGATATTTTTGGCTTTCCAGAGAAGTATAGAAAATTCTGATAATTACAAAGTGTGAAGTAAGACCTGAAGCAGAGGCTAATGAGAGAGTGCATTAATAGCATACATTTCTTCCTGGTGTATTTTATTTTTTCTGACCCTAAGAAGCTGCACCTGCGAGTTGGAGGGGCCAAAGAGGGAAATTATTACTTAGATTTTGCTTTCGTAAATGATTTTCTATAGATAAAATACCATGGAGAGCAAGTTCCATGATACTTTATACTTATATCTTATGTCAGAAGAGGATATTTGAATGATTAGTTGTTAGAAAAAATATATTGAGGAAAAACTATGGTCCCTTTAGCTCTGTGCACCCATGACAATCTACTGCTTTTCCCAAAAATTATTTACAAACTTTATGAAGAGTAATGCTGTAATTATTTACATAATTTATATAAATTTTAACTTGCATATTAGTGTAGAGAAATAAATTCTGAAATACAACTGTCATATTTTATATTTTTCATACCCTTTGAGAACTTTGGGACTCACTGAATCAACGTGTAAAGTATGTGCACATATTCGAAGTAAGACTGCTTAGCTTTGCTATTCTAAGTGATTATGGATGCTTCTCATTGTTATAAATTTGCATATGTACTAGTCTGTTTTCACACTGCTAATAAAGACATACGTGAGACTGGGTAATTTATAAAGGAAAGAGGTTTAATGGACTCAGAGGCCTCATTATCATGGCAGAAGAGAAATGAGGCCCAAAGTCACATCTTACATGGCAGCAGGCAAGAGAGCTTGGGTAGGGGAACTCCCCTTTATAAAACTGTCAGATCTCATGAGACTTATCCACTATCATGAGAACAGCATGGGGAAGACCTGCCCCTATGATTCAATTACTTCCACCAGGTGCCTCCCATGACACATGGGAATTATGGAAGCTACAATTCAAGATGAGATTTGGGTGGGGACACAGCCAAACCATATCAGCATCTATGGCATTTTCTTTTTCTTGGTATCACTCCTGATGATTGTATGTGTGTGTGTGTTGATGTCCTGGTCTGAAGTAAACTTGGCAATAGGACATGAGATCAAGTTTATAATTATCCTAATTATTTTGAAATATCCATAAATAAATTATGGGGGAAAATATTTTTGGAGCGGAAACGATTTTTAATATAAATGTATGTTTTCTAGGGTAATTTTCTCAGGTTTTTTTGCATAAAATGAGCTAATCACTAGAACCAAATCACCATCTGCCAAGTTTTACAATGTGCAAAATCCCAAGTACTATATTAGTTTCTGTGGAATATCTTAAACATGCCCTGGGACCACTGTCATAATAATATATATGCCAATTATAAGCAAATCTACCAGCCAACACAGCAATTTTTCCTACATTTGTTAGCACTTTTTGTTACTTTGCATTATAATTATCTTTTTACATACTGTCTTCTCCCTTAGACTCAGAAGTCAGATGTAAAAAGGTTTAGCACATAACATGCACTCAATGGTTTCTTTGTTTAATGAATAAATAAAATTATCAAATGAATGTATCATTTTATTTTTATTGAAATAAAATTTGTATTTATTTTCAAATTGTACTTATTTCATGTTGAAATGCAATTTGTATTTTTTCTCCAACAACTCATGGAATGAAGGGAAACATAACCTATTTTCAGAGATGATAAGATTATTTGGCAAAAGCTTTGCCACAGATGTTTCACCCAATCCTTGACTTTTCACTCTTCCCCTAATTCATCTTTATTATTCATCTCAGCATCTGATCACACATTTGACTTTTGCCCTAAAACTTACTCCACAATTCTAAAGTGGTTTTAGAGAGCCTTTTCTGGTTCGTATATTTCACAAGTAACAACTCAATGATTACACCTAAAAAAAATCCAAGAGCTGCTTCCTTGTCCCATTTCAGCAAATTCTTCCTTGCTTCCTAGGTTTGTATGTATGCCATATAAAGTTTGGATTTAAATTTCAAAACTCACCATTTTTAGTTAAAATATTAATAGTCTTTAGTATCCATTTCTTCAGCAATTTTCCAACACCTCTTTCTAACATCATGAGGAAACCACTAAATTTTTATACAGAATAGTATAACTTTGCTGTCCTAAATGATTTATCCGTAACTATGAACATAATCAATGTCTTTAGCACAGAGAAAATAAGACAAATGCATTTCTAAGGACCAGTTTATATACTGTTAATGTTACTTGTTAATATTATATAAATGTTAATTCTTCATAAATATCTTTCTACACTCTCAAGATTAGGAATTTGATGTATTATATTTTCTTTCATAGAAATTCAGTAAACATGTAAATGATAAGCTTCAGTAACTATTTTCTTGATTATTAGTCAATATTTTAAGATGTATTAGAAACAGGAAATGCAAATAAATTATTTTTAATTCTATTATCCCACCTATCATAGATATTAAGCTTTGTATGAAATTTTCTTTGTACAATCAGAAGTTTTCATTCTGACAGAAAGCTTTACAGTTCATTTAAATAACCTGGTTTCAGTTTGTTAATCATCATTAATTGATTTTGAAAATAAATTATAATTTATTTTAATTGAAATATTATTTTTATTCAATAGTTTACAAAATCCAGATACTTGTACTGGTGAGATATAGGCACACCTATTTTAGTTTTTTAACAACTAAACAACACAATTACAATAGCAAGTTTGAACTACAGAACTTTTTTCTACAGATGAAGAAGAGCTGCATTCTCGTGTACCTTCCAGTGAAGATTTCAACCTGTGGAAGAAAATAATTATAACACCCCCTCAGACAAACACATATATCAATCATTTATTTGCAATGTAATTTATAGGTTGTTTGAGATAATGTATCCCTATAATCATTAAAACAAAAATTGTTTGGGATGTGAACTTTTTATTTCGTAATTTAACTTTCTCTGCTGTTACTTGTTCCTCCATGAAATCCATATTGTAAACAATTTCAGAAAAATATATGCCAAGAAGATGACAAGAATGTTAGAGTTCTCTCCTGCATGAGATTATTTAACCTAAACCACCTCAACTGTGAAAACTGGGGATGCAACTTTGAGAAAACATTTTGAATGTGACAGCAAAATTACTTTCTGATGTTTATACATTTTTCATAATGCTGTTCCCAGCAGAACTGATTTCTATATTTCTTACAGCAATAGTATGAAAGAATCAATCTTTTAAAAGGGTTGGGATTTGCTGACACTGCTGATAGAGTGCCTTGTTAGCTGAGAGACAATGATGTGGTTAAACGCAGCAAAGTAATAACTGAGAAATTAGGAGGTATCAAGAAAGGGAGTTGTACAGCCCTATATGTCTGCATTTGTGTGAGAGGAAAAAGAGAGGAAAACAGTGAGATAGACAGAAATGAAATAAGACAGTCAGAGCAGAAGATTCAGACAATGTGCCACTGAGGTCGATAAATCTATACTTATTTTTTACATCCTGCAAGGTCATAGATGACGCTGACATTGGTCTCCTAGCAACCAACTCTACTAACCTACTTTTGTCCCTATCACTGGAGAATGGGTTTGGTGCTTTGAGCTGTGTTTCTACATAAAAAAGAAGGAATCAAAGTGATGCTGGGTAACTACTGAGGGGTAAAATTTTTAAAAAGGATGCACATATACAGAAACATAAACACAAGCTTGTCTCTTTCTTATCTAAGTTTCCAAAGTTCAGAGTGGTCTTTCTACATATTTCTTAGAATTGAGAATAAATGTCCAATTATCACAAAATGTTTGCATTTTTAAATATCTAAAATACATGATGTATAGCACGCGTGATACTGTAATACATCTAAATTCAAGATATAAAAAGTAAAATATACGTCAATTTAGCTAGTGACCAGGATTAGATCCTAGTGACCAGGATCTAATGAGAAAAATAAATTAAGCAAAATAAACTAAATTCTAATATAGCTGTTACTTTTAAGTTTTATTATGTAAACATAATTGTAAAAGCAAAGTTTTATAAATATAATTATAAATTCCCAATATATCATGTTTTGTCCTTTGAGTTCAGAAGCAATATTCTCAGAATTAGTTTTCTGTGACTCTAAATTTTAGGAACTCTTTTATCTCCTAAGTTTTCATTTTTTTCTTTTTTTTAGTTTTATTTATATATAACTTTTTGGTTCTATTAATTCAGGTCTTCATGTCAATTTCTTATCCCCACAATTCTATTGTTATCTTTTCTTGAGGGTCTCCTTAGTCTTTATTCTCATAGAGCAGACAATGAAATTATTGTAACCTATTTTGCCCACATAATTCTTAAGAAGGTAAATAATAATGACACGGATTCATATTTCCTAGTGAGAGGTGATCCAGTACATGGTCTGAAATTCAGGAATCTGTTCTCCAAAGTCATAAAACCCTTGACTATTTGCACATTGTGGGACAGCTTAATTATGTGTGCTTCATGTATGGCCCTATGCGTCTGCATTTGTGTGAGAGAAAAAAGAGAGGAAAACAGATTTTTTTGTAGTTACCATTTTAATTACACAAAACATCTTAGTGTTATAGCATTCTATTTTAACCGAATTACAAACTTAATTTTAATCGCATATAAAAATTATACTACTTTATAGTTCCGCATCCCCAATTTATATTACTAAGGTCACTAATTACATTTTATATATTATATACTCATTAATATAGTTTAATTGTTTATAATTGCTCTTGTCATTTAAATTCTATGCACCAAATTATTATGGTATAATTTATTATATTTGTCTGTATATTTGCCTTTATTGAAGAACATTGTATGTTCATATTGATTTGTGTTGCTACCTACCATCCTTTTCCTTCTATTTTAAAAGGTCCCTTTAGCATTTCTTGTATAGAAGATACAGTGGTGAAGAATATCCACAGTACATTTTTCATATTTATTAGGTATTTTTATTTCAATTTAATATTGTGTATTCATGTCCTTTGCCTGTCTTCTAGTGGAATGTTAATTTTTAAAACATTTTTCATTTGCTCTTTACATAGGAAGTGTATTACATTTTGATGTATGATTTCTGCCGTTAGTATTAGAGTTGTATGATATGGATTCTAGATACCCCAGTTTTCTTTATGCCCTCTTACCTTCAACTCTTAAAAAGTCACTCAAGAATATTTTCTACAGTATTTCATGGTACACCTTAAAACACAAGTCTCAGAACTGAATGAAATACCCCAAATTGTATACATTATTATCTCCTTGATCAACGCATTACCAATCCACAACTGCCGTTATTTCCTTTAGAAATAACCAAACACCATTACAGTAAACAAATATGTGATTGATTTTCCCAGAATTTCACTAATCGGTCACCCCCAATTATATAATACATTTGTGCAAAAATTGAGCAAATATTTTGGGCCTTCAGGGAAATTGTATTATCCCTTATCTTAAACTGATTTTTTTCACATCTTGGATTATAGTTTCAACTTTTTAAGATATGTTTTCAACCTTGATTTAGTCATAGAATCAGTATCTCCTAGTTTTTTCTTTGGTCATGTGAAAATGCTATGTCTTCCATTAAATACTCTTTCAAAATATTTATAAGCTCTATTAACACGACCTCTAGTTTCAAGATGGTGTACTGAACACATCTATTAGCCTTCCCTGATTTCCAAAACCTAAGTAACATTTCCAAAATAATATTATTTAGGAAAAAAAATCTATATAAATATTTTTAAATAAGGAAAGATATTATTGTTAAGAAAACAATTAAACAAAAGAGGCAAACTGATGGATATCAGGAACTAGTGTTCTTACATTAATGCAACTGCTTCCTGAGTAGAGTGGGAAGGTAAACATAAAAACTCATTATTTGGAAAAATAATTTAAAATTGTAATAACTCAGGTGCAATATATACAAAGTGTTTTTTGTTTTGTTTTGTTTTGTTTTGTTTTTTGGAGACAGTTTCGCTCTTGTTGCGCAGCTGGAGTGCAATGGCACGATCTCAGCCCACCGCAACCTCCGCCTCCTGGCTTCAAGCGAGTCTCCTGCCTCAGCCTCCTAAATAGCTGGGATTACAGGCATGTACCACCACGCCCAGCTAATTTTGTATTTTTAGTAGAGATGGGGTTTCTCCATGTTGGCCAGGCTGGTCTCGAACTCTTGACCTCAGGTGAGCCACCCACCTTGGCCTTCTAAAGTGCTGGAATTACAGGCGTGAGCCACCGCACCTGGCCCTTTTTTTTTTTTTTTTTTTTTGTGACGGAGTCTCGCTCAGTCACCAGGCTAGAGTGCAGTGGCGTGATCTCGGCTCACCGCAATCTCCTCCTCCTGGGTTCAAGTGATTCCCCTGCCTAAGCCACTGGAGTAGCTGGGACTACAGGCATGCTCCACCACGCCTGGCTAATTTTTTGTATTTTAGTAGAAACGGGGTTTCACCATGTTGGCCAGGATGGTCTGGATCTTCTGACCTCGTGATCTGCTGGCCTCGGCCTCCCAAAGTGCTGGGATTACAGGCGTGAGCCACCATGCCCGGCCTAATATATATAAAGTTTTACATCAAAATTTAATACACTTCCTATGTAAACAGCAAATGAAAAATATTTTTAAAATTAACATTCCACTAGAAGACAGGCAAAGGACATGAATACACAATATTAAATTGAAATAAAAATACCTAATAAATATGAAAAATGTACTGTGGATATTCTTCACCACTGTATCTGCTATACAAGAAATGCTAAAGGGACCTTTTAAAATAGAAGGAAAAGGATGGTAGGTAGCAACACAAAGCAATATGAACATACAATGCTCTTCAATAAAGGCAAATATGCAGACAAATATAATAAATTATACCATAATAATTTGGTGCATAGAATTTAAATGACAAGAACAATTATAAACAATTAAACTATATTAATGAGTATATAATATATAAAAAAGTAATTAATGACCTTAGTAATATAAATTGGGGATGTGGAACTATAAAGTAGTAGAGTTTTTATATGCGATTAAAATTAAGTTTGTAATTCGGTTAAAATAGAATGCTATAACACTAAGATGTTTTGTGTAATTAAAATGGTAACTACAAAAAAAATCTGTAGAATGTACTCAAAAAGGAATGAGAAGAGAATTAAAGTACATCATGTTAAAAATCAATAAAATGAAAAGGAAGGAAATGAGAAGAAATGAAGAACAAAAAACCTATAATCCATTAGAAAATAATATTCAAAATGGCAATAATACCTGTACTTTTTTATCAGTAATTACTTTAAATATAGATGGATTGAATTCCCAAATTTAAAGTCATAGATTGTCTGAATGGATTAAAAAAGGGGATCCACACCTGAGGTTAGGAGTTCAAGACCAGCCTGGGCAACATGGTGAAACCCTGTCTCTACTAAAAAAGAAAAATTAACCAGGTGTGGTGGCATATGCCTATAATTCCAGCTAATTGGGAGGCTGAGGCAGGAGAATCACTTGAACCTGGGAGGTGGAGGTTGTGGTGAGCCAAGGTCGTGCCACCGCACTCCAGCCTGAACAACAAGAGTGAAACTTCGTCCCAAAAAAAAAGAAAGGAGGGGGGATCCATATCTAGATTGTCTACAAGAGCCTCATGATAGATCTAAGGACACACACAGGTGGAAAGTAAAAGACTGAAAATGGCATTTCTTGCAAGTAGTAGAAAAAAAGAGAGAGAGACAGCGAGCCGGATGGCTATACTAATATAATCCCAGTACTTTGGGAGGCCAAGGCGGGCAGATCACCTGAGGTCAGGAGTTCGAGACCAGCCTGGCCAACAGGGTGAAACCCTGTCTCTACTAAAAATTACCCAGGCATGGTGGTATGCTCCTGTAATCTCAGCTACTTGAGAGGCTGAGGCAGGAGAATCACTTTAACCCAGGAGGCGGAGGTTGCAGTGAGCCGTCATCATACCACTGCACTCCAGCCTGGGCAAGAGAGTGAGACTCTGCCTCAAAAAACAAAAAAAATGTACTTAATGAAAACCCATTATAAGAGCCAAATAAGAGCAATTAATTAATAATAAAAGTATCAATTAATTAATAAGATGTAAAAATTACAAATCTTTATTCTCCAATACTTAGAGCTCCTAAAGACATGAAGCAAACTTTGACAGAATGGAAGTAAGGAACAGACAACACAGTAACAATAGGAGACTTCAAAACCCCTCTTTTAATAATGAACAAGTAGATAGAAAATCATTATGGCAATAGACAATTTGAACAACACTCTACACCACTTGGACCTAACAGATATATAGAGAATACTTCACTCAACAACCGCAGAATATATATTATTCTGGAGTGTACAAGGAATGTTCTTCAGGATAAAACACATACTAGGACACAAAAGTCAACAAATTCAACAAGATTCAAGTCATGCAGATAGTCTTTTTAATCACAATGAAGTGAAACCAGAAATCAATAGCACATAGAAAATTGGAAAATCCACAAATACGTGGAATTAAATGACACATCCTTAAACAATGAATGGTCATAAGGAAAATGAGAACGTATCTGGGGATAAACATAAATAAAAATAAAACATACCAAAAGTTATGGCACAGCAATGGTGGTGCTAAGAAAGAAGCTTATAGCTGTAAATACGCATATTAAAGGAGAAGAAAGACCTCAAATCAACAGTCTAACTTTACACCTCAAGAAACCAGATAAAAGAATCACAAATTAAACACCAAGCTAGCAGAAAGAAGGAAATAATAAAAATTAGAGCAGGGATAAATAAAACAGAAACCATAAAAACCATAGAAAAAAATCAAACTAAGAAATGGTTTTCTTGAAAAGATTAACAAATTGACAAACCCTTATCTAGATTAACCAATAAATAAGAGAGAGTACTCAAATAACTAAAATCAGCAATAAATAAAGAGGACATTAAAACAACACCATAGAAAATAAAAAAGCATTACAGAAGAATACTATGAACAATTGTAGGTCAAACGATTGCATAGTCTAGAAGAAATGGATACATTCCTATAAATACACAACCTACCAATACTGAATCATAAAAAAGAAGAAAATCTGAACAGATCAAATACAAGTAAGAAGATTTAATTGGTAATCAAAAACCTCCAAACACAGAAAAGGGTAGGACTAGATGTATTTTACCAAGCCTTTAAAGAATTAACTCCCATTTTCCTGAAACTTTTCTGAAATATTGATGAGAAGGGAACATTTCTAGGCTAAGTCTATGAAGCCAGCATTGTCCTGATGCCAAAACCAGGCAAAGACACTCCAAGGTAGCTACAGAACAATATCTCTGAAAAGTATTAATGCAAAAATTCTCAACATAATACTAGAAAACCAAATTCAACATTCAAAGGATTATATAACATGAACAGGAGGAATTTAATCCTGAAATGCAAGCATGGCTTAACATAACAAAGTCAATTAATATAATGCATCATATTAACATAATGAGGGCTAAAAACCACCTCAATTAATGCAAATAAAGAATTTGGCAAGATGCAACATTATTTTATGGTTAAAGAAAACACTCAGCAAATTAGGAATAGAAGGAAAATAACTCAATATAATAAAAGCCATTTATAAAAAACCCACAGCTGACATTATACTTAATGGTGAAAGGCTGATGGCTTTTTCTCTAAGATTAGGAACAAGACTAGGATACCCAGTCTTGCCACTTTTATTTAACATAGTATTGGAAGTGCTAGCAAGAACACTTACACAACAAAGAGAAAATAAATTAAAAGTTATCCATTTTGGAAAGAAAGAAGTAAAATTACCTCTCTTTATAGGTGACATGATCTCATATGTAGAAAACCCTAACAATTCTGCACACACAAAAATTGTTAGCATCAATAAACTAATTCAGCAAAGTTCCATGATAGAAAATTGATTTAAAAAACCAGTAGCATTTTTATACACAATGAAACAATAAAAATTATGAAAGTTAAGAAAACTTTCATTTGCAATAGCATCAAATAAAATATTTAGGAATAAACCTAACCAAGATGTGAAAGACTTTTATACTGAAAACTACAAAACATTGCTGAAATAAATTAAAACACAAATAAATTAAAAGACATGTTCATGGATTCAAAGTGTTAATATTGTTAATATGTACATGCTACCCAAAGTGATCTACAAATTCAACAAAGTCCCTATCAAAATCCCAATGGTATTTTTTGCAGACATAGAAAAATTCGTCTTAAGATTCACATGGAATCTCAAAAGATGCTAAACAGCCAAAACAATCCAGGGAAAAAAAAGAACAAAGCTATAGAACTCACCTTTCTGATTTCAAAACATATCGCAAAGCTATGGTAACTAAAACACAGTGGTTCCCGTGTAAAGACAGACTAACAGGTCAATGTAATAAAAGACGATCCCAAAATAAACCTTTAAGTCTATGGCCAAATGATCATCTAAAAAAGTGCCAAGACCACTCCCTCAATGTAGAAAGGACAGTCTCTTCAACAAAGAGTTCTCGGAAATCTTGAGATCTATATGCAAAAGAATAAAGTTCGATCGGTACCATATATCATATACAAAAATTAACTAAAAAGAAAGACCTAAACATAATACCTGAAACTATAATACTCCTAGAAGAAAACATAGGGGAAAATGGCATTGAACTAGACAATTATTTCTTAGATGTGATACCAGAAAAAAAATACTGTGTGATATCACTTATGTGAGATATCTAAATTAGTCAAGTTCATAGAAACAGAAGTAGAATAGTGGTTACCAGGGGCTGGAGGCAAGGGTAAAGGACAATTGTTGTTTAATGGGTATAGGGTTTCAGATGTGCAAGATGAAAAATTTCCGGAGATCTCTTTCACAGCAATGTAAATATGTTTAACACTGAAAAACCATACATTTAAAAATGGATAAGGTAAAAAAAAAAGATGAAATCTGCATTTGATATTGTTCCTATGAAGCCCATATTTAAGATTATAAAGCAAAGTGAGACATGATTGTGTTGAAATCTTTGCAGACTGCATTTAAAGCTTTCAATTTTGACTTTATGTTCTCAGTCCTCTGTCAACAAACATCTTTACCCTGACAGTGTCATCACCCCTTATTTTTCGGTATAATTCATCCTCCAAATTTCCATCCTCTTCTCCACTTAATGATGAAAGAATTCTTATTCCATTCATCTGCAACTTATTTGTATTACATACTAACCTACTTTCCATGTGTACTTTTAAGTTTGTTTCTCTGATAAAGAGATTTTATTTCCTCTTAAATTAATAAATCACATGTCTTAGGGAACCTATAGAAAATACTTATGCGTTGATGATAACCTTCATCTTCCACCTAAAAATCACAGTTCTGGTTTTCTATAAGCAAAACCATTTGATACATAGTAGCTCATTGCTTTGATATTTGTTTAAAAAATAAATACCTTGCAGATGTGATATATTTTTGCCCTCCTCTATTTTAAACTTTTCTTTATTTGTTTTTATTTATTCAAATGTATGTGTTGAATGACAGCCATTGGCCTTAAAAGCACCTAGGTTTCAGAGGTTAACACCCACTCTCAAGCTCTCTTCTTGCTCTTTCTCTCTGCATCCTCATTGGTCATGACTTGAGTATTTCTAGCATCTGCCCAAAACTGAACATAGTAATTATTCTACTATTACCATGGGGAGTCTATATTCTCATTAAACAGAGTTTCTAGGCTATGACCAATATTGATTTACTTATAGATTATAATAAGAGGCAAAAAATAATGTTCAAATATTCTGTAAGAAAATATGTGCTTGTTTTCACCTGAGGGGTTTGAACTAGGGACATGGAAGAGACAGACTGAAGGAAGACCATACAGGTGGTCAGTGGAAATGATAGAGCAGAGAAATGGAAGCATGGATACAAAAATTTAAAAGTTAGAGCAAAGTAATAGCAATGTTGGGAGGCAAAGTCAGAATCTCCGACTTGTTTTTTTGGTTTTTTTTTTTTTTTGAGATGGAGTCTCACTCTGTTGCCAGGCTGAAGTGCAGTGGCACACTTTCTGCTCACTGCAACCTCCACCTCCCAGTTTCAAGATTCTCCCACCTCAGCCTCCAGAGTAGCTTGGATTACAGGTGCCTGCCACCATGCCTGACTAATTTTTGTATTTTTAGTAGAGACGGGGTTTTGCCATGTTGGCCAGGCTGGTCTTGAACTCCAGACCTCAGGTGATCCACCTGCCTGGACCTCCTACAGTGCTGGGATTACAGGAATGAGCTACTGTGCCCAGCCTAGAATCTCTGACTTCTTATGTAATGTCAGTATGAGTCTGTGATGGTGACAATGGTGCTGTTTCTGCTGCTGCTGAGGACAATCATAATGATGATGATAAAAGAGTGAATAATATTAAAAGAAACATTCCATGGTAATATCAGCTTGTGTTTACAGACCTGATCAGTGGAGAAATAAAAACAAATGAGCCATGTAAAAGTCATTATAATAATATAGCCATGAATATTTCAGCTTTATAGTTGGTCAGATGGATTTGCATCCCTTACCAGTCGTATAAATTTAGCAAATTACTTAATTTTGCTAAACCAAATTTTTTTCACCTATAAAACAGATGTATACTAAACATACATTGATGAAAAAAACTGAAGACTAAAAAGCGGAAAAATATACTATATTCATGGATTAAAATAATTAATATTGTTAAAATGTTCATACTACCCAAAGCAATCTATAGATTTCAATGCAAATTCTATCAAAATTACATGAAATGTTTAAAATTACATGAAGTTTATTTTTAAATCCTAAAATTTATGTGGAACCACAGAAGTCCTTGAATAGCCAAAGAAATCTTGAACAAAAAGAAAAAAAGCATTGGATGTATCACACTACCTAATTTCAAAATGCATTACAAAGCTATGGTAATCAAAACAACAAGCTACTGGCATAAAAACAGACACTTGTACCAATGGGATGGAATAGAAACCTCAGAAATAAACCTACATATTTATGGCCAATTAATTTTTCACAAAGTTGCCAAAAACATCCAATGGGGAAATGAGAGGTTCTATAATAAAAAGTGTTCGGAAAACTGGATATCCACTTGTAGTAGAATAAAATTGAACCCTTATCTCACACCATATGCAAAAATCAACTCAAAATGGACTAAAAACTTAAATTTAATATCTGAAATTGTAAGAGTACTAGAAGAAAACATAAGGGGAATCTCCATTACATTGGTTTGGGCAATGATTTTTCTGTATAAACAAAAAAAGATGAATGTGATTGTATCAAATTTAAAACTTTTTACACAGCAAAGGTAACAATGAACAGAGTGAACAGACAATCAACAGATTGGGAGAAAATATTTGCAAACCATACATATGATAAGGGGCTAATATCTAAAATATATTTAAAAAATTGGCAACTTAATAGAAGGAAACAACCCAATTTTAAAAATGGGCAAAGGATCTGACTACATATTTCTTAAAAAAAGACAAAAGGCCAGTAGATATATGAAAAAATGCTCAACATTAATCAGGGAAATGCAAATTAAAACCACAATGAAACATCACCTCACACTTGTTAAAATAGGTATTTCAGAAAGACAATATATAACAAAAGTTGGGGAGGATGTGGAGAAAAGGGAACCCTTACACACTGTTGGTGGGAATTTAAATTAGTCATTATGAAAAACAATATGTAAGGTTCTCAAAAAGTAAAAATAGAATTACCATGATCCAGCAATTCCACTTCCGGGTATAAAAGGAGACTAATTTTTCTCTCTATCCATTCAAGAACAAGGTTGAGAAATCTCTTAATTATCCAAAAAAAAAAAAAAAAAAAAAAAAAAACAGGGTGGGGGGCATTGCAGGCCGAGAGTGGGGAAATTGTGATGGTTACTGCCTGTAAATCCCAGCACTTTGCAAGGCCAAGGTGGGAGGAAGGTTTGAGTCCAGGAGTAAGGCGGGGCTTAATGGAATTAAAATGAGTATGTCAAAGAAATATCTGCACTGCCCTGTTTACTGTAGTAATATTAACAATAGCCAAGATAGGAAAGCAATGTGAATGTTCATCAGTAGACAAATGGATAAAGAAAATATTGGCTGTGTGTTGCATATATGGAATGCAATGGTACACTATTCAGCTTTTAAAAAGGAGGAAATCATACCATCTGTGACAACATGGATGAATCTGAAGAACATTGTGCTAAGTGAAATAAGCCAGGCACAGAAAAATCAATACTATATGATCTCACTTATATGTAGAATCTAAAAAAAGTCAAACTCATAGGAGCAGAGAGTAGAGTGGTGATTTTCAGGGGCTGTAGGGTTTGGAGGAGGAAAAAGATGTTGATAAAAAGGTACGAAGTTTTAATCAGACAGGAGAAATAGATTTTAGTGATATATTACATAGCATGGTTACTATAATTAGTAATCATATATTGAATATTTCAATGCTGCTACAAGATTAGATTTAAATGTTCACATCTTTAAAAAATAAGTAGGTGATGTCATGAATATGTTAATTAGCTTGATTTACTATTTCCACAATGTATACATATATGAAAGCATCATATTTTAATCCATAAATATATACAATTATGTTTCTATTAAAAATAAAATAATACATAAACAGATGTTATAAATTTACCTAGCTGACAGTGTTATGAGACTTACACAGAAGATATTTGGAGCAGATTAAATGTTTAATAAGAATTAGTTATTGTTGTTAACTAATAAATCACAAACAAATGCTTGACCATTTAGGGTGTTTACTTAATGTTCTGTTGTTATATTCTATTATAAATATAAAAGAATGAGATGAAACATGTGAAGTTGCTTTGTAAAATATAACTGTGCCCCAACATTTTTGTGTGTGTGTGACAGAGTATTGCTCTGTCATCCAGACTGGAGTGTAGCGGCATGATCACAGCTGACTGCTGCCTCAATGTCCCAGGCTCCAGTGATCCTCCCACCTCAGCCCAGTGAGTCATCCCAGATCTTTCATGCTTAAGAGACCTTCTACCTTAGCCTTCTGAGTAGTTGGGACTACAGGTGTAGGTGCATGCCACCACTCCCTGCTATCTTTTTTATTTTTGAAAAATGTGGTTTCACCATGTTGCCAAGGCTGATCTTGAATTCTTGGACTCAAGCAATCCTCCTACTTTGGCTTCCCAAAGTTCTGGGCTTTACAGGCGTGAACCACCTGGCCCCATAGCCTGTAATGCCAATTTTATTGCACTTTGTATTGGCTAATTAAGAGATTTCCCAACCTGGTCCTGGAATGGATGGAGAGAAAAATTAGCCTCCTTTGCAACTACGGAAGACTTTGTGAGCTTACAAGATGCTATGGAAATCTACTTATGGCTTCTGAAAAAGTTTTTTCTTTTTTCTACCTCTCCCTCAATATAACACAAAAATTAAGTTCTTTCTGCCTTTCTCTCCCTTGCTCTCTGTAGTGTGACAACATAACATTTGAAGCTGCTCCAAACAACTTTGACTGTAAGAAAAAGGCCAAAAGAATATAAGAGGCTCTAACCAAGGACTCTGACTTCACTAAGCCACTGAAACACTCCTGGCACTACCTACCTCCTGCCTTTTCGTTACGGGAGGAAACCCTATTGGTTAGGTCACCGTGAGTAATAATGGCCACTATTAATGGCAACCAAAGCCATTTCTAACAGAAATAACATTTTAATTATGAATATAATTGTCTTCATAGCTTACAATTTATATAGGTGTTCTTGGAAATTAATTATGCATTATTTTAACATTGTAATTATTATTACTCTGGATTAGTCTCTACTGGTTTCAGCAGTAAAACATGTCACCTCTGAGAAAACAGGAAGAGATCAGATGATACTAGAAGGAGAATTGTTTAGTAACCATACAGATTTAAAATGTAAACCCAATCTGCTATTGATTGGTTCTGTGATAGTCTGCCATATTACCCAAGCTTCATTTTCCCTGTAACAGTGAAGGCAACATAATATATATCTTACAGGGTAGTAGCTACAATTAAATGAGATAATTATAAAACTGTTTGACAAAGTACATAGGACAAAGTAAAAGCCCTAGAAGTTCATTGCTCTCTGGCCTGATAATGGCCCTTAGGAACTCGTGTGGCAGTGTCCACTCCTTTTCTGTCTGGAAATATAGCTAGTTGGTGAATTATTTGCTCTCTTACCTTATGTATATCTGGTAGCAAGAAACGTAAATGTGACATTATCATCATTTACAACATGTGGCTGAAATTCTAGTAGTTTTACTGTATAGGGTAATATTGATTTTGAATAAAATGATTGGCAGGTATTAATGTTTTTTATATGAGCTATATTAGACTTTCTCATATTCTATAAAATGAGTATAATAATACCCACCTTAGGTAAAGATTAAATTAGAGGAGGTAAATAGAATATTCCTCATGATACTTTGAACTCTTATGATTGTTAATTTTACTATAGTTAGTCATGCATCTATATCATCTACCTGAATAGACTACAATACAGTGTTTCCCAACCTCAATGATATTGACATTTTGGACTAGATAAATTTTTGTTGGAGAAGGGGGGTGTCCTGCACTTTCTAATATGTAGTAACATCCCATGTTTTGCCCACTAGATGCCATTAGCACTTCCATTCCCAGTTGTAACAACCAAAAAAATCTCTAGACATTGCCAAATGTACCCTTGAGGATGAAATTGTCCGCCTAGATGAGAACCACTGCTGGTGAGAAACACAATACCTTGCATAGATACTTTGTGTCTATGAGGATTATAAGAAAAAAAATTTAGTTGAATTGATTTGAATATGTGTACCAATAAGCAATTACATCTACATTAGTGATTCCATTTACACTATTTTCTTTTTTGGCACCTTTAGCAAGTTCTTGTTGATTCATAGATCTCAGAATTGAATAATGAAGTTTTGAACACAGAAATATAATTAGACATTAAAATGATAAGCACATACAGGATGTTTAATTGACATTGAAAGCTGAAGATGTAATATTTAAGTAGCATAACTAAAATAGAATAGAACTATTTTAGAAATGATCGTATACCATTCTATAATACAGAGTAAGCAGCTATAGGACAATTTTATGTAAGCTCTATATCTAGTATCTGATTTTGGGGCAGCCAAAAATTTTAAATATCCTTGTAAGTGGGAACACCCATTGTATAATTTGAAAAATTTTAATTTAGCCTTTATTTAGCCTGAAAGCAGAAATAGAAGATCTCTGATAAAAGAGTGTGCAGTTTTACTGAATTGATGTAGATCCATGTCAGAAGTCACATGGGAACATTCTAAAATGAGATGGCTATTGAACATACCTCTAAATGAGACAAATGTGCAATTGATTTAAGCATGGTTTAATTGCTGCATCTAGAAAATATTTTTTATATTCTCATATAAAGAAGTTATTTTTTTTCTTTCTGATGTGCTATTTTTATCTGTATAGGGTTTAAAACACATCCTTTAAAATTGCAGAGGAAGAAAAGGCTTGGAGGTGATAAAGGAATAAATAAGTTTATTCCCTTGATTATGGTGATGGTTTCATAGGCATATGCATATGTCCAAACTCATCAACTTGTATACATCAAATATGTGCAGTTTACTGTATATCCACCTTATCTTAATAAAGCTGTTTAAATAATAATAAAATAACATTACGAAGGGAAAAATCAACTTTGGTAACTTTTTCAAATAGACACATTTATCTTTCTCTGACCTGGCCAGATACATTACACATTTAGATGATCTCCTATTTGTAAATAAACATATATTTGTATGGAGTGTATGTATGTTTGTTTGTGTGTGAGTGTGTGTGTGTGTGTTCCCTTTTATGTCCAATTGGTAATTTAGCCTCTTTGAGTCAGTAATTCGATTTTATGATTTAAGAACTAAAAATCTCATTAAAATAAAAAACTTCTCTTCTAAAAGATATAAACTTCCATATGTGGGGTAAGGAACACAGTGTTCTGCACCAAAAAGTAAATTAAGTTAATCTGTTTTTTTCTCTAATGTGGGAAAAGTTGACAAACATAGAAAAAGAGTTTTTTGAGGAATTAGACATGTTGGGAATAAAAAGCTTGGGCAAATCAACTAATGACAGATTTTTTAACCAAATGTTTGAAGTTCTATAGAAGAAAAACAAAAGTAACAGGGTGCTCTTGAAAAGTTATTCTTGTACAGTGATGTGTTGCTTAAACATGGGTTTGTCCTAAGAAATGCATTATTAGGCAATTTCCTCATGATGCAAATATCGCAGAGTGTACTTACACAAACCTAGATGGTATAGCCAATGACACACCTAGGCTATATGGGACAGCCTATTTCCCCTAAGTGTCAGACCTGTATTGTATGTTGCTGTACTGAATACTGTAGGCAATTTTAACACAATAGTAAGTATCTGTGTATCTACATGTATCTAAATATAAAAAGGTACAGTAAAAATACACTGTTAAAGATTAAAATAATGCTCCACCTGTGCAGGGCAAGAACCATGAATGGAGCTTCGGGACTTGAAGTTGCTTGAGGTGAGTCACTGAATGAGTGGGGAGTGAATGTAAAGGCCTAGGACATTATTGCACGGTATTGTAGACATTATAAACACTATGCGCTTAGGCTACACTAAATTTATAAAACATATTTTAACTTTAATAATAAATTAACTTTAGTTTGCTGAATGACTGCCTTCATATATGCAGTCCATCACTGACCGAAATGCCACTATGTGGTACCTGACTGTAATTCCTAATTTAGCTAAAGGAAGAAGAAAATGAAACAACATTTAATGAATGTCTAACATGAATGAATTATGCAGTGTAAACCTTCCTGCAACCTAGTTGTTGATGAACTTTTTGATTCTACAATTAAGGAAACCATAATTTCAATTTCAGATAATTTGAGCAAGGTCATAAACTATCCTATTTATACCATAGCATGGCAGTTAAGAATCCTGTGTAAAGACCTCAACGTAGCTCTTTTGAGATGGTGCGAGATTTTCTAAAATGTATTCATAAACTTTTATTTTAGTTGTGGATTTGTTGCTAGATAAATGTGTAGCATTTTTCATCATAATAATAATACTCAGAATTCTGAGAATTTGCCTAATTAAAAGTTGTTCAATAATGTATTAATTTATTAATTAAATAAAAATCACAAAAATACTGGTTAGGTAAGCCCTCTTTGACTCTAATTTGCTTACGAATCACTGAAGATGGTGTATTACTATTAACTGTGGGACCAAATAATAGTTGTTTTTGTAAGCAAAATGTCTTATAATTTACAGTGTGTTTTCACTTATACCTGCTCATTTACATCTTATTTACTTTGTATAACACCTGTAAGAGTAAATCAAACATACTTGTTAATGTAATGATTGATAATATGTCATAATTCCAAAAAGTATTTAGAGGGACTTATAAATATATATGATATAACATGGAGACCAGGATTATTTCAAGCATAAAGTCAAGGGAATAATAAAGAAACTATATACTAATAACAGGTAAATTTAATAATTGAAATCCATATCAGAAAGCACAGAACACCTAGTAAAAATTAGGCACACATTTTAGAAAAAAAATTTTTAAAAATAAAGCAGAGGTAAACACAATTAATGTATGATTAAGAGAATATAAGAGAAAATAGCAAACCAATTATTCAAGATAAATTCATTAGTTTTGAAAACAAAAAAGAAAAAAATATTCTCCATACCTTCTCAAATAGGAGACCAAGTAAAGCAGTAAACAACAATCTCAAAAGATACCATTCATTAGATCCAAATTGGGTTTCTTAGAGCTATTTCTCATAATGTTCCTCAGTGTAAGAAGATTCTGTATCCCTAGTGTATATTTTAGAGGAATCAAGTGCTATAGATGGCAAAAGTCAACTTTAATGTAGTCAATATTTAAATTTGGCTATATAATATTTAAGTGGCAATATACAGAAATCAAACTTTATTTTTTAACCCAATTACAAAATATTTCTATATATGCTACTCTGTCTCTGTTTAGAATGAATATATTATCAATGATAGTGCAATGGCATTTGTATTACTCACTTGCATATGCTGAGCACCCACTGAGTGCTGTACCCTGGGGATACGGAGAATATTTTACCCATTACTAAGGATCTCATCATCAGTGAGGCAGAACAAACACAGTGGTATAAAAAATGAATCTGGGCCGGGCACGGTGGCTCACGTCTGTAATACCAGCACTTTGGGAGGCCGAGGCGGGTGGATCACGAGGTCAGGAGATTGAGACCATCCTGGCTAACACGGTGAAACCCTGTCTCTACTAAAAATACAAAAAAATTAGCCGGATTTGGTAGCCGGCGCCTGTAGTCCCAGCTACTCAGGAGGCTGAGGCAGGAGAATGGCGTGAACCCGAGAGGCGGAGCTTGCAGTGAGCCAAGATCGCGCCGCTGCACTCCAGCCTGGGCGACAGAGTGAGACTCCATCTCAAAAAAAAAAAAAAAAAAAAAAAAAAAATCTGAGTGTATGGAGGAAGAGGGAAGACTATCACTTATTTTTTTATAGAGGGAAACAGATAAGCCTTCACAAAAATGAAAATATTTGGGTAGAATTTTGAAGGTTGAAAAGAACACATCTAATTTTCAACAGAAGGGCCTCATAGACAGAGGAAACAGTAAGAAAAGCAATTGTTGAAAAAATATACCATATTTGTGGAGCCTAAAATGTTCTGGGGCAATCCAGATTCAGGTTATATAGAAAAGTGAAAGTAAATGATGTTGAACAGATAGACTGGACACAGTTGATTAAAGGAATTGAATGTCATGCTGAAGAGCATGAATTTTATTCTGCAAGAAATGAAAGGCAATATAGATTTTAATTAGTGATGGAAAAAAATTTTTTTTCATTTGCAATCATATGCAAGATATCATCTACTGATGAAAGACCAGTTAAAAATTAAAAAAAAAATGTAGATGATATTTTGAGCTTTTGCAACTTGTACATGACTTGTACAACTTGTACATAACTGGTTATGTTTGCAAGTCTATTAAAAACTATGATCCACAAAAAATAGACTCCCAAATTGATCATACTCTTGGTAACATTGCTGTTCTCACCACACCTCCCAAACCAACAAACAAATAAGAATACCCCAGTCGTCATGTGTGGAGTGAGGGGATATGGTTAGCCAAAAACATAGATATTTGCGAATTTAAGTCAAAATAGGAATATCAGGGGACAAAAATTCAAATGCATCTCCAGGTGTTAGAGTTTCATTGTTGGAAGCCAGTTTCTAATCAAGTAGAAGCCAAAGGGGCAGTAAATATGACTGGACCAGCAAGCAGCTAATGAGGGAGCTAACAGCTACCTTGGGCCAGAGTTGTAACACATTGACCTTTAAATAGTCAAAGAGAATTCAATAATTTGAAGGACTGAAATGACCTGGGGATACTCACCATATCCCAGGGGCAAAAGCAGTCAAATTCCCTTTTCAAAATTTCCCCAAGTTAGGCCACAAAACTGCTGCTGATTAAAATCATGCATAAACACACACACAAACACAGGCATAGACACAGCATCACTGACATGAGAAGAAGGCAACTAGCAGAAGTCAAAATAGACTAACAGGATACTGTTTAAACCTCTAAAGATTTTCCAACATTGTTATTATCAGATACAGAAAACATAAATGTATGAAATGTTAAAATAAATAATGAAAGAAGCATAAAGATGGCGAGAATATTATCAAAATATTTTAAAAACTTGAAAACATGCATTTTTATAATTACAAATATAATTGTTGAAATAAAAAAAAATCCCAGTAGGTTAGTTAAAGAGAGAATTAGTGACCTGGCAGATAGAGCCAAACAATTTAACAAGAAAGAAGTAAAAACATTGAAATAAAAATTGGTATGTTAAAAGAAATGGAACATAAAATAAGGCTTATTAACCACTTTTTAGAATACATAAATAACTTATGGGTCAAAGAAGAAATACAGAGAAGTTTAAAACATTTTAAACTGAATGAACATAAAAACATGTAACAAATTTTTTGAATGCAGCTAAAGCAATGCTTAGAAATTTACGATATTAAGTCTTCACATCAGATAAGAAAGGTCTCAAATTATGTAAGCTTTCATCTCAAGAATCTGTAAATAAGGAGAGCAAATTAAACACAATTAAAGTAGAACAAAGAAAATAATAAAGGCAAACAGAAGTCAATGAAATTATAAGACCAAAAAACAATAAAGTGGATTAAACCAAAAACTATTTCTCTGAAAAGAATCAATATAATTGATTAATCTCAAAACAGACTAACAAAAAAAGAGAAAATTCAAATTACTAATACCAAGAATAAAAAAGGAGAAAATAATTTTGAATTCTATAGACTTTCAAAAGACTAAATGGAGCGTGTAAGGAAAATATATGCCTAGTCATTCAAAACATACATGAAATAAATTATTTTTTTAAAAAATACAAACTACCAAACTCACTCAAGATAAAATAGAAAACCTGAATAGTACTATATGTGTTAAAGAAATTGCATTTAAAGTTGCTGGGTTTGAGTTTCTTGTATTTCTACATATTTTGGAATAAAGTGCTATTTACACTCTTTTCTGCATAATTTCTGAAGGATGTTTGCACAGCAAATAGCTTTGAAAGATAGAGACAGAGACTATATCTCTCTCCAGACCACTATAAGAATTTGTTTTTAAACTCAGAATTATTCTCCTGTATTCTCAGAACTGGTTTTTCTCTAGATCTGTTTGTGTCACTCTGTGGAAACTAGGGCTCAAGAAACTGAAGTGAAAATGTTGATAATCTAGCTACTGCTATTGCTATGAGAAATAAAGAATGCCACCCATGAGCCAACATTCTCAAGTATTCTACCAGCATCTATGAAACTGGCAGCATAATTTACTAACCTGCAAGTAGGGTAAAATTTCATACTTTTCACAAGTCTTGTAACTCAAAATCTAGATAACTTCATTCTTGAATTTGCAAAATATTTAAGGAATAATACTATCAATTCTACACAAAGTTGTCCTACAAATAGAAAAAGAGAGATCACTACTGATGTTATTTTCTGAGGCCAGCATTATCCTGATGTCAAAATCAGTACTAGTAAGGAAAACTACAGACAAATATTCTTCATAAACATAGACACAAAAGTTACCAGCACAATATAAACAAATAAAATTCAGCAATATATAAAACATCAAGACCAAGAAAAAAATCACCTTTGGAATGCAATGCTAGTTTGACATTCAGAAATAAAACTATTCTCCATTAACAGACAGATTAAAGGAAACCAAATATATTATCTCAATAGCTGCAAAAACATCCTTTGACAAAATTCAGTATTCATTCAGGATAAACAGTTTAGAAAACTAGAACTAGAAGTAACTTCCTCAATCTGATTAAAAAATCTATAAAAAACCCATCAACTAACATTATGCCCAATGGCAAAAGACTGAATGTTTTTCTTCTAAGGTAGATAATAATGTCATAATATTTACTCACTGTACTTTGTATTTGAGAACTTATTCAGTACAATAAGTCAAGAAAAAGAAATAAAAGTCATATATGCTGAAAAGAAAGAAATATAACTGTCATTACTTGCAGAAGACTCATCATTTATGTAAGGAATCTGCAAAAAAACTACTGGATCTAATTTAGCATAAAGATAAAAGTTTCACGTATAAAAACTATATATATTAACAATAAGTAATTAAAAATGTAAATAAAAATACATACCACTCATAATAACACCGTTAGTCATAAACCTAGCAAAATACATGTACGGTCTATATTCTGAAAAGTTTAAAACACTAATGCAACAAAATACATACATAAATTTAAAAATATACTATGTTTGTTGATTTAAAGAATCAACATTATTAATATTGTCCCCAATTTGATTTATAAATTCAGTGAAATTCTATGCAAAATCCCAGCAGAATTTTGTATATGTGTACAAATAGATATACTAACTGTAGAATTTATATGGAAAGTCAAAAGAACCGGAATAGTCAGAACAACTTTAAAAAGAAAAAATTAAAAGACACACTACCTGACTCAAGACTTGCTACAGAAGTATAATAATCAAGATAGTGTTGTATTCACAAAATATAGAGATGTGAGTAAATGGAACAGAATAGAGGAACCTGGAATCAATTCACTATTACAAAGGCAATTCAAAGAAAAAAAATGATATAATCATTCAAAAATGGTGTTGAAACAATTATAAATCCATATATAAAGAATAAAAACTAAAATAATTACTCATGGCATATAAAATTACCACTAAATGGATGAGAAACCTACATGCAAAGCCAGAAACTATAAAACTTCTAAAAAAAATCTACGAGAAAATCTATGTGAACTTGTAATAGACAAGAATTTCTTAATAGACACCAAAACATAATACATTTTTTAAAATTAACAATTTGGAATCCATTTAAACTAACCACGCTTTGAAAAACACTGAAAGGAGAAAAAAGCTAAGAGGACTTACGGTTTCAGTCGTGACATGTAAAGAGCTTGGAAGTTATCATTCTCATGGTTAAACAAACAAAAAAGGTTGAACAAACTGATAAACCATGACTTTTTTTAGATTCATCAGGTAATCAAGGATAAAGTTACCCTCAAACTGCAGAGATAGGGAAATACAAAGAAACACAACTGAGATTAGCTTACCAGATGCAGAAGCTGCTGAAGTCACTGATTAAAGAAGCCCTTAAATAGTAATTGACAAATTGCTTAAAGCTGAAGGTGTATCAGCATGAAAGTTGAAAACACCTGGGTAGTGGCAGTCCTAAGGGAATCCCTATACTCTTGTAGGTTTTACCTCCGTATAATTCATCAGCTTCTCAGAGTGAGGGCTGGAGAAAAATCCCCTTTTGTATCAGGCAGGGAGAGAGAAAAAGAAATCATTTTTAAATAAGCCCAGATGAAAGTAATCGTAACAATGTTCTGCCTTCCGTGGTAAATTATTACGTTACATGAATTTAACTTAGTAGGGCCTTATTTGACCTGGGGGGAAAGGCAATTAGAAAACTTCATTCCACTCTAGCCTTTATGCGCCCGTGTAAGGAGAAAAAAAAAAGTAAAGTCATAGCCTTAAGACTCAACCATTAAAACAAAGTGATATTTAATCACAAGGTTACAGAATGCATTCTTTCTCCAACACCTTACAGCACATAAATAGAGTCCTATTATTATTACAGTGGATTACAACTGAGAGGGCTGCAGCGCACAAACTCCATTTAAGAAGGAGTATTTGGGGAAACACAAAACGGCGTGAGAGGAAAGAAAATAAAAAAGGAAACTAGAGAAAACAGAAGCCTCTTTGACTTACAGGAACAGGAAACATTAAATACGAAAGAAAATTCCTAATCAGATTAATATAAAACCTTTCACTAAAAGCCTGATTATCTTAGGTCTTATTACCAACTCTACCATAACAACAAGAAAAAAATTACAAGGCATACTAAAAGCCAAGAAAAACATAGTCTAAGGAGACTTAGGGCCAGGCGTGGTGGCTCACACCTGTAATCCCAGCACTTTGGGAGGCCAAGGCGTATGGATCACCTGAGGTCAGGAGTTCGAGACCAGCCTAGACAACATGGTGAAATCTCTACTAAAAATACAAAAATTAGCCAGGCATGAAGGCAGGCACCCGTAATCTCAGCTACTTGGGATGCTGAGGCAGGAGAATTGCTAGAACCTGGGAGGCGGAGGTTACAGTGAACTGAGATTGCGCCATTGCACTTCAGCCCGGGTGACAACAGTGAGACTCTGCCTCAAAAAAAAAAAAAAAAAAAAAAAAGAGAGAGACTTAGAAAGCATCAGACCAGACTCAGATATGATACAGATTTTTGAATTATCAGATAAGAAATTGAAAATAAGTATGATTAATATATTAAGAACTCTAACAAAAAAAACAACATGTAAGAACAAATGAATAGTTTATCCAGAGAGATGGAAACTCTAACCAAGAATCAAGAGGAAATACTAGAGGTACATTTTAGTTACTATTGCCTGTGATTTACAGACACAAGCAAAATACTGTTATAGTAATGAAGACTAGAAAGTAGGCTGGACAATCAGCAGGCAGGACATGGGCTTTGAAGGAATCAGTAAGCTTGAAGATTGGTCAATAGAAACTTCCAAAACTGAAATGCAAAGAGAAAATCATAATGGAAAAATAAAATATACTCTCTAAGAAGTGCGGGCCAATTCCAAATATGTAACATACACATGGAAACAGCAGAGAAAGAAGAAACATGTATGAAATCAGAATAATATTTGAAGAAATAGTGACTAATGGTTTTCCAAAATTAATCACGTATACCAAATGATGGTCCAGGAAACTCAGAAAACACCAAACAGGATAAAAGCCAGAAAAGCCTATATGTAGGCATATCATACCACAGAGATGAAAAACAAAGTCTTGAAACAAGCCAGAGGGAAAACTCACCTTACCTATTGCAAATAATAATAATAACAACAATAATAACAATTATATTGGACTTCTCATCAGAAATCACGCAAACAAGAAGAAAATATAGAAAAATATTTAAAGTGTTGATCAGAGAATAACCACCAACCTAGAATACTGTATTCAGTGAAATTATCCATCTTACGTTAAAGAGAGATAAAGACTCCCTCGACAAACAAAAACTAAGGGAATCTGTTACCAGTAGACTTGCCTAGCAAAAAAAGTTAAAAGAAGTTCTTCAGAGAGAAAGAAAAGGACCTAGGTGAGGAACTCAAATGTAGATAAGGAAAGAAGAGTATCAGAGAAAGAATAAATAAAAATAAAAGGTTTATATTTCTTATTGATTGAGCTAATACATAACTGTTCAAAGTAATAATAACAATGGATTCAACTAAGCAAAATGAATGCTTTCAATAACCAAAATTAATGACAGCAATATGATAATGAATAGAATAGAGGAATTGGGAGTACTCTATTAAAAGTTACCTGTACTAGATGGTTCATGCCTATAGTCTTAGCTACTCGGGAGGCTGAGGTGAGAGGATCACCTGAGCCAGAGAGTTTGAAGATACAGTGAGCCAGAATTGCACCACTGCACTTCAGCCTAGGAAACAGAACAAGTCGCTATCTTCAAAAAAATTTTTAATTACCTGTACTACTTGTGAAATGGTAGTTTTTGAAAATGAACTTAGATCAATTATAAGTATATATTACAAACTGTAGTGCAACCACTAACATTTTTTAAAAACAAATGTAGTTGATATGAAAATATAGGGGAGAAAAAGAAATCAGATAAAATTCTCCATAAAAACCAAAGAAGACAGAAAAAGAGGTGAAGATTAAAAAAAGGAACTAAAACAACAAACATAAAACAATTACAAACATGGTAGTTATTAATCCAACTACATCAATAATCACCTTACATGTGAGTGATCTAAATACACCAACTAAAAGACAGAGGCTTTCAGCGTGGACTAAAAGAAAAAACATTACACATTGCCTACAAGAAAGCCACTTTAAATAGAAGGACACAGATACATTAAAATCAAAGGGATGGAGAAAGGTACACCATGCTAACACTTATTAAAAGGAAGATCATGTAGCTATATAAATTTCAGACAAAGCAGACTTCAAAACAAGGAAAATTACTATCAACAAACAGGGGCATTACATGAGGATAAATTATTTTTTTTCTTTTTCTTTTTTTTTTTGAGACAGAGTTTTGCTCTTGTTGCCCAGGCTGGAGTGCAATGGCGTGATCTCGGCTCACCGCAACCTCCGCCTCCCAGGTTCAAGTGATTCTCTCACCTCAGCCTCCCAAGTAGCTGGGACTACAGATGTGTGCCACCATGCCCAGCTAATTTTGTATTCTTTTTTTTAGTAGAGACGGGGTTTCTCCATATTGATCAGGCTGGTCTCAAACTCTCGATCTTAGGTGATCCGCCCATCTCCGACTCCCAAAGTGCTGGCATTACAGGCATGAGCCACCGCACCCGGCCGAGGATAAATTAATTCTTTAAGAAGACACAACAATGTGTAATGTGTATCACTTAACAACTGACATTAAATTACATGAGGCAAAATGAATAGAATTATAAAAAGAAACAGATGCATCTAGCATTTTAGCTGGAAACTTCAGCACACATATATCAGTAATTGACAGATCCAGCGGGCAGAAATTCAGTAGAGATATAGTAGATTGGAACAACACCATCAATCAACTGTATCTAATTTACATTTATATAATTTTTATACATCAGAAGAATACACATTCTTCTCTGAATTACATGGAACATTCGCCAAAATAAACAACATTCTGAGCCAGTAAACACACTTTAACAAATTTAAAGCAATAGAATCATTCAGACTAATAGAATTAAAGTAGAAGTCAATAAGAGAAAGATGACTGAGAAATCCAAACTTTGTACATTAAACAACATGTTTTAAAATATTGCATGGGTCACAACAAGACTCTCAAGAAAAAATTTTAAAGTTTTTGAACTAAAATCACATTAAAATAGAAATCAGAACTTTTGTAATGCAATGAACGTTCTTACAGGGAGATTTGTAGCATTTAATGAATATGTCAGAAGATAAGAAAAATCTAAACTCAATAACCTAAGCTTCTACCTTAGGAAACTAGAGAACAAAAGAGCAATTTGAAACCAAACCAAACAGAATGAAAGAAATAATAAAATTACCATGTAAATAAATGAAACTGAAAACAAAATCAATTTAAAAACCAATGAAGCAAAAAAGTTTGCTTCCTGAAGGGGTCAATAAAAGTTTTAAACCTCTAGCATGGCTAAAGAAAAGAAAAAGAGAGAAGATACAAATTACTGATATCAGAAACGAAAGCATGTTCATGACTACTGTTTCCATGTATACCAAAATGGTAATAATGGAATATTATGAATGATTATATGCACAGAAATTTGATAATTTAGATAAAGTAAAACAATTCCATTAGCAATCTCTAATGATCACATAACTGAATAATAATTATGTAACTAATGAAATAATTAGTTCTAAATCCAACAAAATATATGAAAGAGCTGTATAAGGAAAAATACCATTTTCTGATTATAGATATCAAAAAATATATAAATAGACAGAGAAATGTTCCATGTTCCTGGATAGAAAGACTCAATATTGTCAAGACATCAGTTCTCCCCATCTTGATCTGTAGATTAAAAGAAATCCTGTCAAAATCCCACAAATTTTGTGGTTATCAACACACTTATTCTAAAATTTATATGGCAGGATAAAATCCCAGAACAGTGAATTAAATACTAGAAAAAGAACAAAATTAGATGACTAACAGTAGCCAACTTCAAGACTTGCTATAAAGCTCTAGTAATCAAGATAGCATAGTATTGGTTAAAAAATAGAAAAATAGATCAGTGAAACAGGATAGACACACAGAAGCAGACCCATAGAAATATAACCAACTGATCTTTGACAAAGGAGCAAAGTCTACTCTATGAACATAGGATAGCCTTTTCTCACAAAATTCTGTATGTGAATATTTATATCAGCTTTATTCAAAATAAAGGTTTGCTGAACAAACACCAAACTATGAGCAACACGTTGTAGTTCATAAAAAGAGCCAGAAGGCAGTGGGGCATGAGGTTGCGCATCTTCCAACTCCCATTACCCACAGCCTTATACATTTATTTTGCTTTTCAGAACAGTTAAAGAATTGGAGGAGTAGGAATGAGCACCATTCTAAGTCAGTAATTTGGGAGAAAAGTGGTGTAGTAGATGGATAGATTACCTTACACGTAAGGTATTAATGCTACACTAGATTCTCACCATTCACCACCTCCTTTTTCTGTTTTAGTTTTATTCAGAACACATTTCAATACCTGATATTATATTAATTATCAATCTCACAAATAATGAACATTCAAATATAGGGTGATTGGATCCCCTCTATGAGGAGGAGAAGGCTTAAGTCTTACCCTTTCTGAAAGACAGAATATAACTAGAATCAGACTTCCTTATTTGATACTTTCTTACTTCCAGGTACAGCACACATTTTGTTTGTAATAATCTATTGTTTTAAAAAGTGAAAACACAAGAATTTATTTTTTGGTTGAAATGGCCCATTCAACAAATATCCCCAAAAGAACAAATTCAACAAATATCCCCAAAAAGAAATTTTAATGGCCACATATTCCTAAAATTTTGTAACAACATAACTTCTACTTTCCACTTCAATTAAGTGGGTGTCAAAAATGTGCAAGCTGTTAACAGATAATTTTCCACAAAAAAAGGTAAAATCATAACTCTCATACAGTGTAGTGGAGGTAAGTACATTCATACTGTTGAGCAAACATCACCATTATTTATCTCCAGAATTCTTTTCAACTTACAAAACTGAAACTTTATAATCACTAAATAATAACTCCCCAATGCCCCTTCCTTCTAGTCACTGGCAACCATCACTTTACTTTCTGTCTCTATGATTTAATAATTAGTCTATTCTATATCATTAAAATAAGCAAAAACTTTTTCATTTTTAATTAGCATTTTGTTCAATTATTTATTTATTTTCAATTTTTAAATTTTAGATTTGGAGGTACATGTGCAGGTTTGTTACACAAGTGTACTGCGTGATGCTGATGTTTGGGAAATAATAGATTCCCTCACCCAGTTAGTGAGAAAAGCACAAAATAATTTTTCCAACCTCGCTCCCCTCACTATCTTCCCCTTCTAGTAGACCCCCTGTCTATTGTTGTCATCTTTATATTCGTGAGTACCCAGTGATTAGTTCCCACTTATAGGTGAGAACATTCAATATTTGGTTTTCTATTCCGGCATTAACTGCATTCCCGTTTTTCTGCAGCCTTACCAGCACCTGTTGTTTTTTAATAGCCATTCTGACTGGTGTGAGACGGTATCTCATTGTGGTTTAGGTTTTCATTTCTCTAACGATTAGTGATGTAAAACTTTTTTATGTTTGTCAGTAACCTGTATGTCTTGTTTTGAGAAATGTATGTTCATGACCTTAGCCCATTTATTAATGCAGTTATTTGGTTTTTGTTTGTTCAATTGTTTAAGTTCCTATAAAATCTAGATATTAGACCTTTGTAGAATGTGCAGTTTGTGAACATTTTCTCCCATTCCGTAGGTTGTGTGTTTACCCTATTGATAGTTTCTTTTGCTGTGAAGTAGCTCCTTAGTTTAAGTAAATCCCATTTGTCAGTTTTTATTTTTGTGGCAATTGCTTTTGAGAACTTAGTCATAAATTGTTTCTCCAGGCTGATATCTAGAATGGTGTTTCTTAGGTTTTCTTCTAGGATTCTTATAGTTTGAGGTCTTATACTTAAATCTTTAATCCATCTTGAGTTATTGTTTGCATATGGTAAAATGTAGGAATCAAGTTTTATCTTCTGCATATGGCTAGCCAGCTATCTCAGCTCCATTTATTGAGGAGGGAATCCTTTCCCCATTGCTTATTTTTACTGACTTTGTTGAAGATCAGATGGCTGTAGTTGTGTGACTTTGCTTCTGGGTTCTCTTTCTGTTTCATTGGTCTATGTGTTTGCTTTTGTACCAGTACCAAGCTGTTTTGGTTAGCATAACCAAGCGTAACCTTAATGTAAAGTTAGATATTGGGTAATGTGATGTCTCCAGTTTTGTTCTTACTGCTTAGAATTAATTTGGCTATTTGGACTCTTTGGGTTCCACATAAATTTTAGATTTTTTTTGCTAATTCTGTGAAAAATGATGATGGTAGTTTGATAAGCATAACACTGATTCTGTAGATTTCTTTAGGTAGCATGGCAATTTTAATGATATTGATTCTTCCAATCTATGAGCATGGACTGTATTACAGGGAAAGAAAGAAAGAAAAATAAAAAATCCTACCACATGAAAATAATTACAAAAATTAGAAGTGCCAGCACATCCAGCTGAAAAGGAACCAGTGCAAGAATTCTGGCACCATGAAAAATCTGAACGTTGTGATACTACCAGAGGATTACACTAGCTCTTCAGCAATGGCCCTTAACCAAAATGAAAGCTCCAAAATGACAGATAAAAAATGCAAAGCATAGATTGCAAGGAAGCTCAATGAGATCCAAGACAAGGTTGAAAATGAACAGAGAAACTTTTAAAGCAATCCAGAAAATGAAGGAAAAGAAAAACATATTAAAAGAAAATCAAGGCTGGGTGTGGTGGCTCATGCCTGTAATCCCAGCACTTCAGGAGGCCAAGACAGGAGGATCACTTGAGGTCAGGAGTTCGAGAACACCCTGACCAACATGGTGAAACCTCATCTCTCCTAAAAATACAAAAATAAGCCGGGCGTGGTGGCACACGCCTGTAATCCCAGCTACTTGGGAGGCTGAGGCAAGAGAATCACTTGAATCCGGGAGGTGGAGGTTGCAGTGAGCCAAGATCACACCATTGCATTCCAGCCTGAGCAACAAGAGTGAGACTCTGTCTCAAAGAAAAAATAAATAAATAAATAAAATCAATAAGAGCTTCTGGATTTGGAAAAAAACTCATTTAATAAATTTCAAAATACAATTGAAAGCTTTATCAATAGACTGGACCAAACAGAAAAAAGAATTTCAAAGTTTGAGGACTAATATTTTGAATTAACCCAGACAAAAATAAAGAAAAAAATCCGTAAAAAATAAAGTCTTCAATAAATATGGAATCATGTAAAATGACCAAACTTATGAAATATTAGCATTTCTGAGAGAAGGAGAAAAAAGAAATAACCTGGAAAACATATTTGAGGGAATAATTCAAGAAAATTTCCCTAATCTTGCTAGAGAGGTAGACATCCAGATACAAGAAATCCAGAGAAGACCTGTGAGGTACTATACATAAAATGAGCAGAACCAAGGCATGTTGTCACAAGCCTGTCCAATGTCAATGCTAAGGAAAAAATTCTTAAAGGCAACTGGAGAAAGAGGTCAGATCACGTACAGAGGGAACTTCATCAAGCTAACAGTGGACTTCTCAGCGGAATCCTTACAAGCAAGGAGAGAGTGGGCACCAATTTTCAACATCCTTAAAGAAAAGAAATTCCAACCAAGAATTTCATATTCTGCCAAACTAAGCTTCGCAAACAAAGGAGAAATTCAGTTATTTCCAGACAAGCAATAACTAATGAAATTTATTATCACTAGACCAACTTTATAAGAGATCCTTAAGGGAGTTCCTTACATGGAAACATAAGAACATATCTGCTACCACAGAAACATACTTATGTACATTATCTGTAGACCCTATATAGCAACCACATCACAGAAACTATAAAGCAACCAGTTAACAAGTTTATGATAGCATAAAAACTTTATATACCAATATTATACTTTAATCTAAACAGTCTAAACTACCCATTTAAATGGCACAAAGTTGCTAGTTGGATTAAATAAAAGACCCATAGTTATTCTGTGTTCAAAAGACCCATCTCATATGTAATGACACCCCTAGGCTCAAAGTAAAGGGTTAGAGAAAGAGCTGTCATGCAAATAAAAAATAAGAAAGAGCAGAGGTTGCTATTCTTATATCATATAAAACACTTTAAACAACCACAATAAAAAATGACAAAGGAAGACATTACATAGTGATGAAAGGTTCAATTCAACAAGGAGACTTAACTATCATAAATATTTACACACTGTATTAGCCCATTCTCATGCTGCTATAAAGAACTGCCTGAGACTGGGTAATTTATAAAGGAAAGAGGTTTAATTGACTGACAGTCCAGCATGGCTGGAGAGACCTCAGGGAACTTAGAATCATGGTGGAAGGCACCTCTTTCCAGGACAGCAAGAGAGGGAATGAGAGAGCCGATTAAAGGGGAAAGCCCCTTATAAAACCATCTAATCTCATGAGAACTTACTATCACGAGAACAGCATGTGAGAAACTGCTTCCATGATTCAGCTACCTCCCACTGAGTACCTCCCACTTAGTCCCTCCCACCACATGTGGGGATTATGAGAACTACAATTTAAGATGAGATTTGGGCAGAAACACAGCCAAACCATATCACACACCCAACACTGGAGCACCCAAATTCATAAAACAAGTACTTCTAGACCTAGGAAAAGACTTAGATAGGCACACGATAATAGTGGTGGACACCAACATCCCACTAACAACATGAGACAGATCATTGAAGCAGAAAATTGAGAAACAAATTCTGGACTTAAATTCAACACCTGACCAACTGAACCTATTATAGTAGATATCTACAGAATACTCCGCCCATCACCCATGGGATATACATTCTTATCATCTGCAGCAGAACATGCTCTAAGATTTACCACATGCTTGGCAATATAGCAAGTCCCAATAAATTCAACAGAATAGAAATCATAAGAATCATGCTCTTGGACCACAATGGAATGAAAAACAGAAATCAACACCAAAAAGATCTCTCAAAACCACACAATTACATGAAAATTTAAAAACTTGCTCCTGAGTGACTTTTCGGTAAACAGAAAAATTGAGGCAAAAATCAAAATATCCTTTGAAATAAATAAAACAGAGACATAACATACCAAAATCTCTGGGATGCACCAAAAGCAGTATTAAGAGGAAGGCTTTTAGTGCTAAAACTGACCTCAAAAAGTTAAAAAGATCTTAAATTTAACAATCTCACATCACACCTAGAGGAACTAGAAAAACAAGAACAAACTAACTCCAAAGCTAGCGGAAGAAAAGAGATTACTAAAATCAGAGCAGAACTGAACAGAATTGAAACCCCAAAACTCATAAAAGGAATCAACACAACAAAAAGTTGGTTGGTTGAAAGGATAAACAAGAGCGATAGACCAATAGGTAGATTAAGAAACAAAAAAACAGAGAAAAGTCAAATAAGCACAATCAGAAATGACAAAGCTGACATTACATCTTATCCCACAGAAATACAAAAGATCCTCAAAGACTATTATGAACAACTTTATGCGTACAAACTAGAATGTCTAGAGGAAATGGATATGTTCCTGGAATCAGACAACCTCCCAAGACTGAATGAGGAAGAAATTGAAATCCTGAACAGATCAATGTTGCGTTATGAAATTGAATTAGTAATAAAAGACCTACCAACTGAGAAAAACCCAAGACCCGATGGATTCACACCAAATCCTACCAGACATACAAAGAAAAGCTTCTACCAATTCTACTGAAAGTATTCCAAAAAATTGAGGGCGAGGGACTCCTCCTTAAATCGTTCTATAAAGCCAGCATCACCCTGATACCAAAACCTGACAAAGACACAACAAAAAAAGAAAACTGCAGGGCAATATCCCTGATGAACATAGACACAGAAATTCTCAACAAAATATGAGCAAACTGATTCCAGCAGCACATCAAAAAGTTAATTTACCACAATCAAGTGGGCTTCATTCCTAAGATGCAAGGTTATTTCTACATATGCAAATCAATATATGTAATCCACCACATAAACAGAATTAAAGGCAAAAACTAGATGAACATCTTTAAAGATGCAAAAAAAAAAAAATAGCCTTCAAGAAAATCCAATATCCTTCATGATAAAAACCCTCAGCAAATGAGGCATCAAAGGAACATGCATCAGAATAGTAAGAACCATCTACGACAAACTCACAGCCAACATCATACTGAACAGGCAAAAGCTGGAAGCATTCCCCTTGAGAACTGGAACAAGACAAGGATGCCCACTGTTACCACTCCTATTCAACACAGTACTGGAAGTCCTACCCAGAGCAATTAAGCAGGAGAACTAAATAAAAGGCATCTAAACAGGAAAGAAGCCAATCTTTCTCCCTTTGCTGAAAATAAGATTCTATACCTAGAAAACCCTAAATACACTCACAAAAAGTTCCTGGAACTGATAAACGACCTTGGTAAACTTCAGTATACAAAATCAATGTACAAAAATCAGTAGCATTTCTGTACAACAGTAATGTTCAAGCTTAGATCCAAATCAAGAATACAATCCCATTTCCAATAGCCACAAAAACAATAAAATACTTAAGGAATACAACTAACCAAGGAGGTGAAAGATCTCTCCAAGAAGAACTACAAAACACTGCTGAGAGAAATCATAGACGTCATATTCTTTAATTTTCTATAGAATAACTTGAGTAAGAACAAAATAAAAGTATTTCTCCTACACTTTGTAATATGATAGTCCTGTAATTTATGTAATTGAGTATTTTTGATGCTTACTGCATCATGGTTTGGTTTTAATGTCTACCATGTGTTTGCTTGTTTGGCGTTCTCCTCACTGGTGTGTAAGCTTCATGAAAAAAGACTTTTCTTTGACACACTTATTCCTAGCACCCGAAAAATGTCTTAAGAAATATTTGCTAAATGAATGAGTGAATGAATGGAACGTTTTTCATTATCAAATTTTTGCTGACACATTTTTAGTGAGGAGAGCTTATTTCTGTGCATAGAAGCATTTGTATAATACAGGTGTCCAGGACTCCCTGCATATACCAAAATCTGCACATAGTCAAGTCCTACAGTTAGCCCTGAGGAGCCTGTGGATATGAAAAGTTGACCCTCTGTATATGTGAGTTTCATATACCAAGGATACCATGTTTTCCATCTACATTTGGTTGAAGAAAAGTCCACATATAAAGGGACTCATGTTGATCAAAGTCAAACTCATGCTGATCAAGGGACAATGGTACTTCTCTAACACTTGTTTTCTGTAAGACAGCCATTGCAAAAATTGTATCTCCCTTTCCTTAATTGTCATCTCTGCCTCGTTATACAAGACATTGACATTGCATACAGATTTTTTTTAGGGGGGTTACACAATGTCATAAAAGATTTTTGATAGATGGGAGACATTTAAAAGTCAGAATATTTTACCTGAAAATCCAGATTACTGACTTCTGTTGAATAATCTGATATTCAACACAGGACCTACAATCATGCATGAGAGCCATCAGCTGTATCTGAAGAGCTTCTCTTCCTATAGAATGGGTATATAATTCTAGCTTGCTTACCTCACGTATGTCACCTGCTTGTCCCTTGTAGCCAATTGACTTTTTGACCCCTTCTGTACATCATTTTTGGAAGTTGTAGCTTTCGTTTTTATTTGAGTTGCATTTCTATCAAAATGCATGTAGAAATAAGTATTTCTTATGTAGAAATAAGAAGAAATAAGTATTCTCATGTGGAAATACGTATGAATAACAAGCAATCAGGGTCGTGTGACTACTGATTGAAAACACAAATGAGTCCCTGTTAGTGCATTCCTATTAAGTCCAAGGGATCTCTGGGAAGGCACTTAGCATAAATTTAAGTTAATATTATGTAAAGTTGTATCATAGCCCTTCCACCTTGGAAAAACTTGAATCTTCATTTTTACCTACAGTATTGGAGTCATAATATGATAAGAGGTGAATAGAAAGAAGATACTTTTAAATGTATTTATTACGGTATGGAATGAGACTCCTGAATCATCTGCATTTTTATGCTTTACATTTGAGTGATGCATCCATTTTGCATCACATGTGTGTGAAAGTTCTGAAACATATTTCAATTACAGATTTGCTGTATTTTTTAATTCAGTTAATTTAGTGGTAAGAGAGCTGTTATATAGACCTCATCAATAATTACACAGAAGGGTCTGTTAGACTAACAGATGCTCTAACAGTATAAACAAAATGTTTTGTTTAGAGTTCTGTTTAACTTTACATATTTAATTTTAATAATATTTTAGTTGAGTTATCATAGTTTATAGCACTGCAAATTTAGTTTTAAACACACACAGCATGAAATTTTTATAGTTATAAAATGTATAAGATTTTAGGGCACAGTTATCCATGAATTGATTAGCTGGGGGACAAAAAAAATCCTGCAGTTGGAGCACAATCTAAAAATATCAGATAAATATAAAGGCAAATTAGATGTTGAATGATCTAATTTTATAAAGCTGTATCTATATCAGTGACACAAAATTGTTAGAGCCCCAGTCATTGTGACAATACATTTTATTTTAAAGGAACTTTCTTTCCAAATTGTAAAGCTTATTGTTTCAAAATAATAATAATTTATTTTATTTGTGTAGCTATTTAAAGTTTTCAAGCCACTTACATCTGGGTTACTGCCTTCTATCAGCATTAAAGAAAAGGTCATTCTCTCAACCTAGTTATATCTCAGATTTGTTTTTTAGTACTCTATGCCATTCTGCATGAAACACCCATACCATCTTTGGACACTAATTAGAACTAATATGCCATTTGCTTCAAAATTCTCTGAAGCAAAAGTTTACAAACTATGTCCTGTGGGCTATATTTAGTCCTAAACATTTTATCTTTCATTAACACACTATTTTAAAATTTATTTGAAACATTTGTTGATACTTTAAGATTTAGACATTTCTCAACTTATTGGATTTCTGTCTTCTTTCAAAATAATGTGAAGATCACTACAAGGTCTGCCTACCCCCATAGAAATAATCAGCCAGAACAAAGAATGGTTCCTTACCCCCAGGAGTACTCTACAGTTAGCTTCACTCTTACAGAGCCAGTTCTGTCACTTATATTCCCTGGGTTAGACCTTCTTGTGTTGTCCTTTTGAGTAGCTTTTAAACTTGATGCACGTGATAAACATGTGAGGTTAAAAAGTGTTGATTCCCTTTATACATCATGACCAATTAAATCATATACTCTGAGGAAGCAGCCTGGGGATGGGTCTTATGCTTCCCAGGTGATTCTAATGTGCATCCAGGTTTGAGAACCACAATTCTAAAGGTTTCTTCCCATGTTCTAATTCACTGGTACTCAAAGTGTGGTTGCTCTCAGCATCTGTACCTCTTAGGATATTGTTAAAAATGCAAATCCCATGGCCCATTCCAGATCTACAGAATCAAACTCTCTGGAGGGGAGGCCTAGGAAACTGTTTAAAAACCTTTCTAGGGAAATACTTCTCTAATTCACTACAGCCATGTATAATTAAGGAAGAATTGCATGTAAAAGAATCTCATCTCTGACCTTTCCTCTACTCTTCACAATCTTTCCTCGGTGACATTTGCTGCTCTCTGATGTTCTGCTATCTCTCAACGTAAGGCCCAACCTAAGTTTGTTTTCTACTCTAGTTCTATACGGTCCCATTTAACCTTTACCACTTCTGACCTTAGGCCATTGAAGGGCCACTTTCTACAAAGTTGTCATAGGAAGAAAACAGTCTGATATTAATTTCATGATTATGATTTCCACCTATGTTATACTTGCAGAGGGTCTGAATCTTCAAAGAGGAGTTGTTAATATAACTAAATCTCAAATTTCAGGAATTTCAGCTATTTCAGTAAAAGTTTGTTGGGGTTAGGCAGGAGATACAACTCATTTTCCCTTCAAGACTAATCGTCTAGTACCTTACTTGACTCTATATTATAAATTTGCACTCAAATACAACTGAAATTCCCTGGACATCAAGACTTCCTAGTCCTGATTCTCTATGCTTTGGGGCCATATTTTTCTTCTTCTTGGGCCATTTTCTCGGGCCATTTTCTTTGAGTCTTATTTTACATATCTATAAAGTAAGAAGATTAGGCAGAAAGTATGTTTCTCTCCCTTTTTTAAAGAACAACTTCTCTTTTTAAAAATCACATATGAAATTTCATTAAACAAAACATCTGAAAGAAATATTAAGAAACCTAATACGAGGACACAGAGCACCATTAGTTCACTGGTATCTCTCCTGACAAACAGGTAGGGGAAAAAAGAAACAGGAAAAAAAAGATTATTATTTTTAGAGAATAGATCCCTTGAATTACTTTCTACATATATATAGAATTGATAAAATTTAACTGTGTGTATATTTTCATAAACCCTTTTTGTTTTAGCAGCTAGAGCAATTAGATTAACAGTATAGGACCAATAATATGTGTAATTGAAACAGGTATAATTTTTTCTAACACATTAAAAGATAGCATTTACTGAAACCATAGTATTGCAGGAACAGTGCTACATGCTTAAAGTGGATTGTTAAAAATTATAAAAACACTGCAATGTAGTTATTACTACCTGAATTACATAATTTTCCTGAGGTCATACAACTTCCAAAAGGCAAAGCCAGTCTCCCAACCAATGTTCATCTTGGTGCAAAGATTATGTTTCATCTATTGCTCCATGATATTGCTCATCAGTAAACACAAAATGCTTCTGGCAAACATTTCAAGATTATTTTGTGTAGTGTTTCTAGTTCTGGGAGGAATTTGGAGTGTGTCTTACTGCTATTGGGATATAGTATACTAAAATAGGCAAGACTACCCATTGGAGTCAGACCACTCTCTGTACTTCCATTTTTTCACTTGCAAAACAGGGGTACAATCCTTTACTTACACCATCGTTCAAAGAAGAAAATACATTTGTAAGTAAAAAGAATACATGGCATACTTAAAAATGTGTTTAAGAATATTGGTTCTTAAAGATGTAAGTCTGTATATTTTCCACTGGCCTGGTACCTTAAGAATATGTAACAATTACGCATTTTATTGGAATTTCAAAGTTTTTAAATGTGGAGAGGTTTAATACAAATATTATATGCCTAATAGAATTACAGAAGCCTTGTTAACTTCACAAAATTATTTCCAGAACTGACACAGATATAACCTAAAATAAGAAGAGGGTGTTTCTTTGTTTTCAGTTATTTGTTGGGTAGTCCATACGACTTAAATGAGAAATAATTTATAAAAAATAATGAAATACTTGTCAAATATAAAAAGATTAATTAATACTAATGTTATTTAATGGTACATCTCTATGAATAAATTTACCCTAAAAGTGGAGCTCAGTATTTGTGTCTCTGTGTTCTTCAGTTTTCACATTAGTTCTTCCCACAGACTGAGCGTGCAAGCTCAAAAATGTATCTTTCCGTGTGTTTGAAGAAAACAGGACTAAATATAAACAAGTATATTAGTATTTGAATAACAAATACTCTATGAAAACTTTTAAATAGTCTTTATTATTCTTAATTGAATTTATAATTTTTCAGAGAGATTATGGTGGTTGTACAATTTTATATGTTCCCTATGTGGCTATAATATACTTGAAAATATCTGTGTTCTACTCTCAAAGCACACGATTGAGTGTCACTCTTCAAAGGATTACTTCTTCAAGAATAAATGTGAAGGAATATTGTCCAAATACAAAAAACAAACAGCATCATTTAAAAATGTAATAGTGATGGACTTGACATTTATTTATCTAATTTAATATTTGTTCATGCAAAACAAAACAAATTAAATTTATTTAATAAAATAAATCATTAGCGTATTCATAATAAAATTCTACATAACTTAAAATCATAACGTTTTAAAGCTTACAGATTGACGATGATATCCTAATTTCAAGTTTTCCCTTTCTACTGAAAATTTTACAATAGGAAGCCCTTTTATTAAAAGAATTTTCCTGGCACCTGTTGGGCTCCTAGAAACATTAAAGCTATTGCTAACCACATAATCAAGCAGATTAGCATATTTGTAAGAGATGCTGTGTGAAAAAATGTACATTGACAACACCAAATGCTGGCAAGGACGCAGAACAACAGTAACTTTTATTTTTTGCTTGTGCATATGCAAAATATTACCACCAAATATTAGTCAATGTTCTCCAGAGAAGCAGCAGAACTATTTTATATATACATATAATATTATATATATATATATATATATATATATTAGTTATCATGGGACCTCTCAGTTTTTATAATTGCTTGAACCAATTCCTAATAATCTCTCTCTGTCTTTCTGTGTGTGTGTGTAAACATTTTGTAATGTTTTGCACAGCACCTCTTACAAATATGCTAATCTGCTTGATCATGTGGTTAGCAATAGCTTTAATGTTTATAGGAGCCCAACAAGAGCCAGGAAAATTCTTGCAATAAGAGGGCTTCCTATTGCAAAATTCTCAGTAGAAAGGGAAAATCTGAATTTAGGATATCATTATCAATCTATAGTATAAAATGTTATAGATTGATGATTATATCCTATGTATTATATATACACATAATGTGTATACATATACACATTTTGTGTGTGTGTGTGTGTATATATATATCTACACACATTTTATATGTGTATATATATATACATTTTGTGTATGTTCACACACAGAGAGAGAGAAAGAGTGAGACAGAGAGGACAGAGAGAGAGAGAGATTATGAGGAATTGGCTCATGCAATTATAAAATCCGAGAAGTCCCATGATCTGCCATCTGCCATCTGGAGACCCAGGAAAGCCAGTGGTGTAACTGAGTTCATGTCTGAAAGTCTGAGAACCAGAGGAGCTGATGGTGTAACTCCCATCATGAGAGGAGATGTCCCAGCTCAAGCAGGCAGGAAAGAATCAAAAAGGGCAAATTATTCTTTCTTCTGCCTTTTGTTCTATCCAGGCTCTCAATGGATTGAAAGACACTCCTCTCCCCACCATATTAGGGAGGACAATCTACTTTACTATGTAGACTAACTTAAACGTTTATCTCATCAAGACACACCCTCACAGACACTCAGAGATAATGTTTAATCTGGGCACCTCATGGCCAGTCAAGTTAACACATAAAATTAACCATCACATCATTTTGGCTGTTTCTTACAAAACTAAACATAATTTTTCCACATGACCCAACAATCGTGCTTCTTTGTATTTACTCAATGGACATGAACATTTATGTTCACACAAAAACTTACAAATAAATGTTTATAGAAACTTTATTCATAATTGCTAAAACTGGGAAGCAGCCAAGGTGTCCTTTAGTGGGTGACTGGATAAATAAGTGTAGTACATAAAGAAAATAGAATATTTTTCAGCACTAAAAGGAAATGAGGTATCAAGCTACGAAACAACATAAAAGAAATGTACAGACATGTTACAAGGTGAAAGAAACCAATCTGAAAGGCTACACGCTGTATAATTCAGCTACAGTATATGACTTTCTGGAAAGCAAAACTATGGAGACAGTAAAATGATCAGTGGTTGCCAGGGGCCAAAGGGGAGGGAGAGATGAACAGGCAGAACATAGAAAATCTTTAGAAAAGTGAAACTCTTCTGTATGATACTACAATGGTAGATGTATGTCATTATGTAGTTGCCAAAACCACAGAATGTGCAATACTCTAATTTACAAGAGTTTACAGGAGTGAACCCTAATGTAAACTATGGTATTTGGGTGATGATGATGTGTCATTGTGGGTTCACAGATTATAACAAATGTACCACTCTGATATGTGGTGTTGATCTTGGGTGAGGACATGTATGTGTGAGGTGGGGTGGGCAATGGCTAATTTTGTGTGTCAATTTGACTGGGCTAAATAATGCCCATATAGCTGGTAAACATTATTTCTGAATGTGTCTCTGAGGCTGGGTTTCCAGGAGAAATTAACATTTGATAGGTAGACTGAGTAAAGAAGAGTGCTCTTACCCATTCGGTTGGGCATCGTCCAATCCATTTAGGGCCTAAATAGAACAAAAAGGCAGAGGAAGAGCAAATTTTTGCTCTTTTCTTGAACTAAGGAATTCATTTTCTCCTGCCCTTGGTCATTGGTGTACCTGATTCTTGGACCTCTAGAATCAGACTGGGACTAACACCACCAGCTCCCCGGGTTCTCGGGCCTTCAGGTCTGGACTGGAACTACACTACTGGCTTTCCTGGGCCTCCAGCTTGCAAATGGAAATTGTGGGACTACTCAGCCTCCATAATCACGAGTCAATCCTTTATATAAAATCTCTTTATATGTATATTTTTATACACACACACACACATACACACTACTGGCTCTGGAGAAACTTGACTAGTGTAGGTTTTGGTACTGAAAGTGGTTGTAGAGAAGCACAATTTTAAGTATGAAATTTCTGTTGATTCTGAGGTTTCTGGAATTGGCTCTGCAATCTCATTAGATTTAAAGATGCTAATGGCTGTTTCCAGTAGTGAAGAAAGCACATACCTTTCACTAATACTGTGAAACATAAATTTTTGAAGGGATCTGCAGCATTCTTGAAGAGCTCTGTGATTGCTCTTCTCTGTAGGCCAGACCCCATACAGAAAACAGCAGTCACTGAATTGGGAAATCTAAATGCAATGGGAGAAATTGGATTCTAGGGTGCCAAGGACCACGGGGCAGCATTCATCCACCAATGGCAAGACAGGCACGGCTGCCTTTGTGGACAGCAAAGTCAAAGCTGACATCAGGACTGCATGACTCACACAGACCTATGGTGCTGGCAGGTTAACCCTAATGTTCCTAAAAGTGAAACAGATAGGAAGCCTATTGAATTCTTATTTGATATGTATAAACAGGTAAGTTCTGGGTCCAGTTAACAAAAGCCTAACTCAGATTATAAAACCAGCCATTAATGGCCCCTCCGCCAATCCCCAGATCTGAGCCAGTTTGCAAACCAGAACCCCTCAAATCGAAAAGAGGCTGGGTTCTCTTGAGGAAACACCTCGGTACACTGCCACAAATTTATACTGTTAATCTTTCTTCCGGCCTTACACCAAAGACATCTTTTTACCACAGTGACTGTACACTGAGGAGAGGAAATCATCAGACCTTTCAGGTACTACTTGACACTATCTCTGAACTAACACTAATTTCAGTAGACCCAAAACATCACCATAGCCAGTCAGAGAAGGGATGTACAGAGATCATGTGATCAATGGAGTTTTACTTCGAGTCCATTTCCCAGTGGGTCCTGTGGGTCTCTGAAATGATCCTGTGGTTATTTCCCCAGTACCAGATGCAAAATTAGAATAAACATAGCAGCTGGCAGAGTCTCCACATTGGAGCCCTGATCTGTGGAGTGAAGGCTGTTGTGGTGGGAAAGGCCAAGTGGAAGCCATCAGAACTTCCATGACTTAGGAAAATAGTAAATCAAAAGCAATACCACATTCCTGGAGAGACTGCAGAGATAGGGCCATCAGCAAAGACTTGAAAGATGCACAGGTAGTTATTCCTACTACATCCCCAATATATTTTCCTTTTAAAAAAGGCATACTGCAGAAAATTTATGGATCCTGGAAAATGACAGTGGATTATCATAGGCTTAACCAGGTGGTGACTCCAATTCCAACTGCTGTACCAGATGGGATTTCATTGCTTGGGCAATTTAAAACATCCCCTGGTGCCTGGTTTATAGCTATTAATCTGGCAAATGCTTTGTTCTCCATCTCTGCACCTAAGACCTACCAGAAGCGGTTTGTTTTCAGCTGGCAAGGCTAGTAATATACATTCACTGTCATACCTCAGGGGTATATCAACTTTCCAGCCTTACGTCATAATTTAGTATTCAAGCATCTTGATTGTCTTTCCTTTCCACAAGACATCACACTGGTCCATTATATTGATGGCATTGTGCTGACTGGACCTTGTGAATAAGATGTAGAAACTACTCCAGAATTACCGGTAATACACATGCATATCAGAGGGTGGAAAATAAATTTGACTAAAACTCACAGGTCTAGAAAGTAAATTTCTAGGGTTCAAGTGGGGGATATGTCAAGATATCCTTTCTAAAGTGAAGAATAAGTTGTTACAGCTGCCCCTCCTGCAAGAAAGAGGCCCAATGCCTAGTAGGCCTCTTTGGATTTTAGAGGCAACATATTCTTCAGTAGGGTGTGTCACTTCAGCACATTTACCAAGTGGCTTAAAACCTGCTAGTTTTGAGTGGGGCTCAGAACAAGAGAAGGCTCTGTAGCAGGTTTGGGCTTTTGTTCAAGCTGCTTTGTCCCTTGGGCCATATGATCCAGCAGACCCGATGGTGCTTAAAGTGTCAGTAGCAGATAAGGATGCTATTCGGAGTCTTTGGTAGGCACCTATAGGTGAAGCATAGCCCATTTGGATTCTGAAGAATGGCTCTGCCCTCATCTGCAGATAACTACTCCCTTTTTGAGAAAGAGCTCATGGCTTGATAATGGGATTTAGTAGACACTGAGTTCTTGACCATGAACCACCAAGCTACTGTGCAACCTGAGCTTCCCATCATAAACTGAGGGGTATCTGGCTCTAAAGCTCTAAATTTGGGCACACACAACAACAGTCCATCAGCAATTGTAAGTGGTGTATACAAGATCATGCCTGAGCTGGTCTTGAACACCCAAGTAAGTTACACAAAGAAGTAGACCCAAATGCCCACTTCTTTAAGAAAAGGAATTAGTCCTATTGCTGTTGAAGTGCCTTCTCTCTCCCAGACTGTACCTATGGCTTCATGGGGAGTTCGTTATAATCAGTTGACACAGGAAGAAAAGACACAGGCCTAGTTTGCAGAGACTGCAGTCAATGGTGTGGCTGGATGATCAGTGTTTTGGAAGAAACAAATCATGATTGGCAAATTAGTGACAAAGAAATCTGGGGAAGAGGCATGTAGATAGACCTCTCTGAATACTCAAAAAGCCATAAAGATATTTGTGTCCTATGTGAATGTTTACCAAAGAGTGACTGTAGCAGAGGAAGATTTTAATAATCAAGCAGAGAGAATGATTTGTTCTCTGAATACCAGACAGTCTCTTTCTCCAGCAACCCCTGTCATTGCCCAATAGGATCATGAGCAAAATGGCCATGGTGACCAGGCAGAGGTGATGCATGGGCTCAGCAACATGAATTTCCACCCATCAAGACTGACGTGGATATAGTCATTACTGACTTCCCAGAGACCAGTACTGAGCTCCCCATTTGGCACTATTATCTAGGGTGATCAGCCAGCTAATCTAGTGGCAGTTTGATTACATTGTATCACTTCTATCATTAAGGGGGCAGAGTTTTTCTTTACTAGAATAAACACTTACTCTGGATACAGAATTGCATACAATGTTTCTACCAAAACTACCCTGCATAGACTTACAGAATGCCTTATCCATCATTACGGTTGTCTACATACCATTGCTTCTGATTAAGGAATTCATTTCACAGCAAAAGAAGTACAATAATGGGCCCATATTTATGGAATTCATTGATCTTGCCATGTTTCCCACTATTCTGAAGCAACTGGCTTGATAGAATAGTGAAATAGCCTTTTGAAGTCTCATCTACAGCACCAGCTAGGTGACAATACTTTGCAAGACTGAGGCAAGGTTTTCCAGAAGGCTGTATATGGATTGAAGCAGCATTGAACATATGGTGTTGTTTCCTCCAGAGCTAAGATTTACAGATCTATAAATCAAGGGTTGGGAAATGAAAGTGGTACCGCTAAATATTACCCCTAGTGACCCACTAGCAAAATTTTTGTTTCTTGTTCCCAAGACCTTCCCCTCTGCTGGCTTACAGGTCTAGTTTTATAAGGAGGAATGTTTCCACCAGGAGATACAATGATGTTATTGAAATGGAAGTGAAGACTGGCATTCATCCACTTTGGACCCTTTATGTCTCTGAATCATGCAGCAAAGAAGGGAGCTACAGCGTTGGCTGGGATAATTGGTCTTTAATACCAAGGGAAAATAGTCTATTACTCCACAATGGAGGTAAGGACAAATACATCTGAAACACATGTAATTCTTTAGTGTCTCTTAGCATTAGCCCTGATTAAGGTCCAGTGATTAAGGTCAATGAAAAACCACAACCCAATCCACACAGTAGCAGGAATGACCCAGATCCTTTAGGAATAGGAGTTTGGATCACTCTACCAGGAAAAGAAATACTAGATGAGGTTATTGCTAAAGGCAAAGGGAATACATAATGCATAATAAAATAATATCAACTATGACTATGTTACCAGTTACAGAGACGTGGTTTGTAATTATGAGTAGTTCCTTTTTATTTTGTTGTGAATACATGTGTGTGTATACATACGTATTAAACAAATATCTTTGCTCTCTTTCCTCTTTTTTCTCTTGTTATGTACATAACATATATTGACTTTATGTCATTATCTAAGTATTATTGATTTTACATAAAAGTATTTAAAAAATATGAGAAGAGTAAACAGCACTCAAGGACTTTACCATTTCTTCTTAGAAAGGGACTAGTTCAATTTTAGCTGCATGTGGAATACAGTTGTATCATGTTAGGTGATACAACTTGTGACCTTGTTATTGTCTTTACTGAGGATCAAGTATGGTTTAAGGAGATATATGTCTGGGTGCCTAGTTGACAAGTTGGTTGACAAGTTGACAAGTTGTGGAATTGGAATGGATAGTTGTATGTGTCAACTTGATTGGGCTAAGGAATGCCCAGATAGCCATTCAACATTGTTTCTGTAATGGTATGTTTCCAGAAGAGACTCACATTTGATTGGTAGACTGAGTAAGAAGGTTATTCTCACCAATGCAGGTGGTATCATTATTGATATGGTTTGGATTTGTGTCCCCACCCAAATCTCATGTTGAATTCGAGGAGGCGTCTGGTGGAAGATAACTGGATCATGAGGACAGTTTTCCTCCTTGCTAGTCTCATGATAGTGAATGAGTTCTCATGATATCTCATAGCTTAAAAGTGTGTGACACTTCCCCCTTCACTCTCTCTCTCTCTCCTACCATCATGTGAAGAAGGTGCCTGCTTCCTCTTCATTTTCTACCATGATTGTAAGTTTTCTGAGGCCTCCAAGTCATGCTTCCTGTTAAGCCTGTGGAACCGTGAGTCAATTAAACCTCTTTTCTTCATAAATTACTCAAACTCAGGTGTTTTTTGTAGCTGTGTGAGAATGGACTAATACAGAAAATTGGTACCAAGAGTGGGGTACTGCTATAAAGATACCTGAAAATGTGGAAGTGACTTTGCAACTGGATAACTTGCAGAGGTTAGAACAGTTTGGAGGGCTCAGAAGAAGACAGGAAGATGTGGGAGTTTTGAACTTCTTAGAGGCTTGTTGAATAGTTTTAACCAAAATGCTGAGAGAGATACGTAAAATGAAGTCCAGACTGAGGTGATCTCAGATGGGGATGAGAAACTTACTGGGAACGGAGTAAAGGTCACTCTTGCTATACTTTAGCAAAGTGACTGGCAGCTTTTTGCCCCTAGCCCAGAGATCTCTGAAACTTTGAGCTTGAGAGAGATGATTTAGGGTATCTGGCTGAACAAATTTCTAAGCAGCAAAGCATTCAAGATTTGACTTGGCTGTTTCTCAGAGCATACATTCATTTGCATGAACAAAGAGATTATCTGAAAATGAAACATATTTATAAGGGAAGCAGAGCATAAAATTTAGGAAAATTTGCATTCCAGCCATGCAGTAGAAAAGAAAAACCCATTTTCTGGGAGAAACTCAAGCCTACTGCAGAAGTCTGCATAAATAAAAAATAAAAGTGGAATGTTAATAGGCAAGACAATGGAAAAAATGTCTCCAGAGCATTTCAGAGACCTTCCTGGCAGCTCCTCAAACCACAGGCCCAGAGGCGTAGGAGAAAAAAATGATTCTGTGGGCCAGATCCAGGGCCCCCTGCTCTATTCAGTCTTGGGACATGGCAGCTTGCATCCCAGCTGCTCCAGCTCCAGCTGTGGCTAGAAGGGGCCAAGGTACAACTTGGGCCATGGCTTCAGAGGGTTTAAGCCCCAAGCTTTAGCAGTTTCCATGTGTTTATGGGCCTGCCAGTGTGCAGAAGGCAAGGACTGAGGTTTTGAAGCCTCTGCCTAAATTTCAGAGGATGTGTGGAAATGTCTTGGTGTCCAGGCAAAAGTCTGCTACAGGGGAGGAGCCCTCATGGAGAAACTCTACTAGGGCAGTGCAAAGGGAAAATGTGGTGTTGGAGCTCCCACACAGAGTTCCAACTGGGGCACTGCCTAGTGGAACTGTGAGAAGTGGGCCACCATCCTCCAGACCCCACAATGGTAGATTCATTGACAGCTTGCCATGGTGCAGCTGGGTAAGCCACAGGCACTCAATGCCAGCTTGTGAAAGCAGCCGTGGGAGCTGTACCCTGCACAGCCACAGGGGATGGAGCTGTCCAAGGCCTTGGTAGCCCACCTGTTGCATCAGCATGCCCCAGATTTGAGACATAGAGTCAAAGGATATTTTTTTGGAGCTTTAGGCTGCAATGTCTGCCCTGCTGGATTTTTGACTTGCATGGGACCTGTAGGCCCTTTGTTTAGGCCAATTTCTCCCTTTTGGAATGGGAGCATTTACCTAACCCCTGTAGTTCCATTGCACCTTGGAATTAACTAACTTGTTTTTGATTTCACAGGTTTATGGGTGGAAGGCACTTACCTTGTCTCAGATATGACTTCGGAATGTGGACTTTTAAGTTAATGCTGAAATCAGTTAAAACTGGGGAACTGTTGAGAAAAGTTAATTGTATTTTGCAATGTGAGAAGGACAAAGGATTTGGGAGGAGCCAGGGACAGAATGATATCATTTGGATTTGTGTCCCTGCTCAAATCTTATTTCAAATTGAAGGAGGTGCCTGATGAGAAGTTATTGGATTATGGGTGCAGTTTTCCCCCTTGCTATTCTCATAATAGTGAATGAGTTCTCATGAGATATGATGGTTTAAAAGTGTGTGGCACTTATCCATGATTTTAAGTTTCCTGAGGCCTCCCAGTCATGCTTCCTATTAAGCTTGCAGAACTGTGAGTCAGTGAAACCTGTTTTTTTCATAAATCTTCTAGTCTAAGGTAGCTCATTTTTTTTTTTTTTTTTGAGATGGAGTCTTGCTCTGTCTCCCAGGCTAGAGTGCAATGGCACAATCTCAGCTCATTGTAACCTCCACCTCCCAGGTTTAAGCGATTCTCCTGCCTCAGCCTCCTGAGTAGCTGGGATTACAGGCATGCACCACCATGCCCCACTAATTTTTGTATTTTTAGTAGAGATGGGGTTTCACCATGTTGGCCAGGCTGGTCGCGAATGCCTGACCTTGGTTGATCCACCCTCCTTGGCCTCCCAAAGTTCTGGGATTACAGGTGTGAGCCACCACACCCTGCCTAAGGTAGATCTTTATAGCTGTGTGAGAATGGACTAATACAATCATCTGATTTGTTGAGGCCCTGAGTATAATGAAAAGAAAGAGGAAAAATAAATTTAATCTTTTCTAAAGCTGCAACATTCATTTTCTCCTGCCTTTGGAAATCGGTATTTCATGTTTTGTGCCTTAAGACTCAGATTGGAACTCCGTTCATTAGCTTCCTGGTTCTTGGGCCTTCAGGTTTGGTTTGGAACTACACCACTGGTTTACCTGGGCTTTCAGACAGGAATTGTGAATCTTCTCAGCCTCCACAGTCACATAAGCCAGTCCCTCACTATACATATATATATATATATATATATATATACACATATGTGTGTGTGTATACACATATATATGTATATATGTATACATATATGTGTATATATATAGATAGTGTACACGTACATACACGCACACACAAATGCTCCTTGACTTATAATGGGGTAATGTTTTGATAAACTCATCATAAGATAAAAAATATGTCAGTCTAAAATGCATTTAATACCCCCAATAAATCCATTGTAATGCCAAAAAATTGTAAATTGAACCATCATAAGTTGAGGACTGTCTGTTTGCATGGATGTATGCAAGTGTGTGCATGTGTGTGTGTGTGTTGTATTGCTTCTCTTTCTTTGGAAAGCCTTAGTAATACAGGGGACAGAAAATATATGAGAGCTGCTTTTACCTTCTACTCAATTTTGATGTGAACCTAAAACAGTTCTGAAAAATAAAATTTATGAATTTAAAAAAATGCTGTTTGCAAAATTTTCCCAGTCACCTATCTCCATTGTTTGGTAAGAATGAAAGACTAAAGGAACTAACACAGAAATCCAGGTGCTAAAAAAATAATGCCAGTTAGCATTGAATTTGTCCCTAGGCTCTTCCTTACTACACAAATATCCTTTCCGATGGCTGGTTTAGGAAAATTCATTTATTTTCAGAAAGAATTAAAGGAAGAATAAAGGAAAAGAGGAGAAGGAGGAAGAGATATTAAAAGTAAATTCCTAGTAAAGAACTCTCACAGACAAATATTGTCACGAAGTAGAGGAAACTTACTACAAATTAAAATAATAATAATAACCTCTAGGGAGCAAGAGCGGAAAGCAGAACATACGTAACAGCCAAAATAACTTAGGAAAGAGATTGAAGACTGTGTAATGATTTAAACTTTAGGAGATGGAGATCTTGGAAAACGATTTTTAATATTGAAATTTCATATTTGTAGATTAAATTAGGGAAAGCAAAAAAATAGTGCTAATAACCCAATGAATGACCCAGAAAACAATTTAAAAATTGGATTTTTAAAATGAAATGAAAATAGAGTTTAGAAATGAAAGAACATGAGTAGGTATGGAAGATGCCAAAGGAGATTTCCAAATGTGTAATTAGAATCCATGCTGAAAAAATGGAAAGCACAGAAAAGAACAAATATTTAAAATGTAATTCAAGAAAACTGTCTTTAAAAGAAGAATTGATTATATATTGAAAGATTAATCACCATGACCCTGGGATCAATCCAGAATGATCACATGAATGTATAGCATAATAAATTTGCTGTAGTTCAAAATAATCTTTTATTTTAAAGATTCTAAATATAATAATACCAAAGCAGTTATAAGAGAAAAATAGCCTGACCTCTTACTTTTCCATAGCGACATTAAAATCAAGAAGTCAGTGAAGCAATATATGCAGTTTTAAAGAACAAAAAACTCATTTCTGCTTGGCCAAATCCTCATTAAAATACAAAAGCAACAAACACACTTGAGAGAAGAGAGAACTTGCAGGAACTGAGGAAACGATATTCCCATGAACTATTCTTAAGAGAGAGAATAGAACCAACCACGAAGTAACTCAAAACATGGAGTAAATGTTAGTGAACATCTGTTTACACGTAGGACTAACAAAAAGATAAATTATGGTAAGGAATATTAAAATTAAGAAAATTTGGGAGCTAAAGGAAGAAAAAAACATAGAAGGAGTGACAATATGCTGGCAAAAGTCAAAATAGAATCCACAAACCTAAGAATTAATTAATAAAAGTATAATTTTATATAAGAATGTGAAGTTAAACATTACAACACTGTGAAAGAAACTACCTAACAAGAAATGAATGGTGGGGAGAAAAAGAAGGTAAGAAGGAAGAAATACACGAATTTTACATTGTTTCTAGTGGAAAAATGAAAGCACAAAATTGTACATATATATGTATATTTATGTTGTACATGAAATATTTATATAATATTTATACATATGTACGGTGTGTGTGTGTATATTCTTAAGGATATAATATAAAGCTAACCATTAGAAGAAAATAAAAACTTTCTAAGTATCAGGAAAAAACAAAGTAAAACATAGTGACCACACATTGAACAATATCTAAAAATTTATTTACAAAAACAAGTCTTTTAACTCTGTAGGGCATTTTTTAAATATGCTCTAAACTCCCTAAACTCTATGCTTTATGGAAGAAAAATATGTAAATCACAGGGCCTAGAAATGAAAGACGGCCAAAGAATACTAGGATATAAAAGCAAAAACAAAAAAAAATGATTTGTTAGAATCCTAATTGAGTTTAAAATTATGGAAGTAGCCATTGAGTAAAACAAACAAAAAAAAAAACAGATTTAAAATACTGAATGGTACAATTAATTATGAAGATACAGCAGTTATTAAGACTTAGATGCCAGGTAGTTTAGCATCAACCTTTGCAAAATAAAAACTATATGAGATTCAAATAGAAACCGTCAGAAATACACATCCATAGACAAAGACTCAAACCAGCCAGCACATGACAAATCAAGTGAGCAAAAATCAGTATGATTATGAAGAATAATTCAATCAATATTGCCTTGGTTTCACTACAATACCAGTTTTCTCAATCCCATTGACTTAAAACAGTAGCTATTTATTCTTGTGTTCAACACATGTTCGTCAAGAGTTGGAAGGGGCCTCTACTCAGCGTAGTCACTCAGGGACCCAGAATGGCAGATCAGCCATGGTCTCTAACATTGCCAGTCACTGTAACTAATAGGAAAAAAAGCACCCTGGAGAAACTCATCTTAGCAATTAAATAACACATATCATTTTGGCTTACAATTCATTACACTGCACCCACCCAATCACAAAGCGAGGACAGAAATATGTAATTCTACCCTAGGTCCAGAGGTGGGGCAAGCCAGAACTATTTTGTAAACAAAAATAAAAATTAGAATATAATTAGTAAGATGTTTTCATTTGAGTAATAGATACAGATATGCTGTACATATAAATTGATTGATCTTGATTGGGCCATAAAACAAGTATTAAAAATTACTAATGACATTATGTGATCACAATCCAGATATTAGAAAATTTAAAAGACTAGAAAATGTTTTAAGGCTCTACTTCCAGAAATTTTTTTTTTTTTAATTTAAACTACTTATGTAAAAAATAGCTATGATTGGCCAGGCGTGGTGGATCTCGCCTGTAATCCCAGCACTTTGGGTGGCCGAGGCGGGCGGATCACAAGGTCAGGAGATCGAGACCATCCTGGCTAACACGGTGAAACCCCGTCTCTACTAAAAATACAAAAAATTAGCCGGGCGTGGTGGCGGGCGCCTGTGGTCCCAGCTACTCGGGGGGCTGAGGCAGGAGAATGGCGTTAACCTGGGAGGCGGAGCTTGCAGTGAGCCGAGATCAAACCACTGCACTCCAGCCTGGGCGACAGAGCAAGACTGTCTCAAAAAAAAAAAAAAATAGCTATGATTAAAACTCATGGACTGGACATAAGGCAGTGCTCAGTTAAAATTCAGTGTTAAACATTTGCTATTAATTATTAAAAATAAGAGTAAGTTGTATAAACATTTATCTTAAAAAGAAAAAAATGCAGAGATACAATTTAATAATAAAAAACTACTGAAATGGCAAAAAAAATGTTGAAGTAACAATCTAAAAGGTGATTCTTTAAAAATTGTTTTTCAACTATACTTGACCGTATTAAGTAACCAATCAGAGAGTGAGGGGTGGTGAGAGGGAGAAAGAGATAATAAGAAATACTAAAACAGGAAATAACTATAGAAACCGAGAAAATTAAAAGAGTGTAGAAGGAAATTATTAACTCTATACATATAAATTTGAAAATCTATATAAAACTACTTTCTTTCTTGCAATTCAAAATGCACCAAACAGACTCTAGAAATAGTGAAAGATCTAAACAAACCAATTAACCTAAGAAGCGGCAGTGGTAAAAAGAGGAAATAGCTTTTAAATAATAAATCACGAATCAACAGCTCCAGATAGTTTCACCACATAATTTTACTAGATCATCAAATAAAAGGTAATCGCAATGTTTTAAACTGTTTCAGATAATAGAAACAGAAGACTTTCTCCTAAAACATTCTTATGTATTAAATGCAATATATTACTGAGGGTCAGAAAAAATTATAAAAATCAGATATGCTAACTAATATCATTCATGGAAATCAATAAAAATTTAAACAAAAAAATATTGACAAAGAGATTTCAGGGCACATTAAAATAATAATTATATTAACTGTAATTCATTGAATTACAGTTAATATAAATTAAAGTGTGAATAGATCTAACTTACAAAATATATCCATTGTTGTTAAATAATTATTTGATGAAAAGATTTTCCACATCTTTTTTATTAAACAGTAGGTTCTTAAAAAAACAGAAATGGGTGGATGGTTCTTTTTAGTCTGTTAAACTTCTAAGGCCAGGATCATTCTTTAAATGAAATGGGAAAATACTAGAATTATATCCATTTTGGCATTTTTGTTTTTTTGTTTTTGTTTGTTTTTGTTTTTGTCTTTTTTAGACAGAGTCTTGCTCTGTCACCCAGACTGGAGTGCAGTGGCATGATCTCAGCTCACTGCAACCTCCGCCTCCCAGGTTCAAGCAATTCTCTTGCCTTAGCCTCCCAAGCAGCTGGGATTACAGCCATGCACCACCATGCTTGGCTAATTTTTGTATTCTTAGTAGAGATGGGGTTTCGCCACATTTGCCAGGAAGGTCTTGAACTCCTGGCCTCATGTGATCTGCCTGCCTGGGCCTCCCAAAGGGCTGGGATTAAAGGCATGAGCCACTATGCCTGACCCAAATTATATCTATTAAATATAAGAATAATGCAAAAATTTCCACTGAAATCACTACTGTTTAATGTTGCTCCAAATGTTCTAACCAATGCAATTAGAGAAGGCAAAAAAATAATAAGTAAACTCAGTTGCAAAGAAAGAGAAAAATTAGTTGCTTACAAATAACCTTTCTGCTACCTAGGAAACTCAAGAAAGCTAGCTTAAAAATTATCATAAACAAAAAGGTAATTCAATAGAGTTGGCTGGATACAAAATTATTGCACAGAAAATAATAAACTTCTTATATACAGAATTGGTGATAGTAATAATAACATTAGTAGTGACCTCATTTATAAGAGAAAAACAATTATAAATAAAATTCTTAAGAATAAACTTTAAGAAAACTACATAAGTAGAAAGAGGAAGGAAGGAAGGAAGGAAGGAAGGAAGGAAGGAAGGAAGGAAAAAATTCTAAGAGATAAAAGAAACCTTGAACAAATTGAAAGTCATATCATGTTCCTAAACATAAAACCAAAAAATCATAAAGATGTCAATTCTCCATAATTAAATCAATACATTCAACGTGATCCTAATAAAATAATCTATGACAATTGTTTTAAAACTGCAAAAGATAATTATTCAGATAATGCAAGAATAGCCAGAAGAATGGGAGGTAGGGAGGAAGGGAGGGAGGGAGAAATGAGAGAATTTAACCTATTTATCAAAATATATTTTAAAGCTCCAATAGTTAAAATGTCTAAAGTTTAATTGCCTTAAATACTGTCATAGTTATGCTTATGATGAAGGTAATGTCAATGCAGCGGGGTAAAAGATTTTCAATTACTGATACTTGGAAAAATAAATAGCTCTATGGGTAAGGAAATTTGATTCATAGTTCATACTTACATCAAGAATTCTACATGTTAAATATTTGAATGTCACAAAGGAAAATAAAAGAAACCATAATGGTACTAAAAGAATATCTACAGGAATTTAAAAATTAATCTTGGCATGTAGAAAGCCTTTCTTACTATGGCATAAATCCCGAAGTTTAAAAAAAAAAATTGACTAATTTTACTACAATTTTTTAAGTTTGAATTAAAAAAACTTTATAAACAAAGCCAAAAGACAAATAGAACACTAGAAATAATTACTTACAAATCACATCACAATTAGCTAATTTATAAATATAAACAAAACACTTTTTAAAGCTTATCAGAAAAATACAATGAAACATTAGAAAAATAATAATTTTTCTAATAATAAACAATTTGCTTAATGGAAAACATAATGAAATGATCTAAACATTGAAAAGAGAGTCTCACTCAAAATAAGATACACACAAATTAAAACTCTGGCCAGTTTTCACCTGATTGTCAAAGAACAAAAAGTTTGATCTGTGGCAGCAAATACTTAAAGAATCAGATAATCTCCTTCTATGTGATAACTGGGTTAATTGGAATATCAACCCTAAGGAAATTTAACAAAAAGCACCCATATTATAAATGCAGTTATCATTTTCTGCTTAGATTCTACATCTATAAATTTTCTCATAATTATGTTTGCATTCCTCTCAGATGATATATGCTGGGCTGATATTGAATAGTAGATTTAGTTACAGCCAAACTTTCATTTACAGCTGACATCTGCTTGATTGGTCTGTTCTCTGTCTGTCCTCATTGGTTTCTACCCATGCCATACTGGCAGTTGTTAAATATTTTGAGTATTATCCCTGATATTACTTATTGCTGAGTATTGTATATAGAAGCTAGAGAATGGAAATGACATTATTTCATTATTTATTATTAGAAAAATGGAAAATAAAACCCCATTGAAATGCCACTACATATCTAACAGAATAGAGAAAGAAAAAGAAAGAAGAAAGAATGAAAGAAAGAAAGAGAGAGAGAGAAAGAGAAAGAAAACTTCCAAGTTCTGAAGAGATACAGAACAACTAGAACTCTCATAGATTGCTGGAATATGAAACAGCTGCTTTGGAAAACAGCTTGGCACCTCATAGTTTCTTACAAAATTAAACATACACTTACCATACAAAGCAGGCATGCCAGTCCAAGAGAAATTACTCTTATGTTCACACAAAATCTGCATGCAAATGTTGATTGTGACATTATTCATAATTGCCCAAAGAGGGAACATCCCAAAGGCCCTTCAACTGATGAATGAACTGTGGTACATCTAAGCAATGGAATATTATTCAATTAAAAATCTATGTATATACACATAATATATATTTTAGGCCGGGTGCAGTAGCTCACGCCTGTAATCCCAGCACTTTGGGAGGCTGAGGCGGGTGGATCACGAGGTCAGGAGATCGAGACCATCCTGGCTAACACGGTGAAACCCCGTCTCTACTAAAAATACAAAAAATTAGCCGGGCGTGATGGCGGGCGCCTGTAGTCCCAGCTACTCGGGAGGCTGAGGTGGAGAACGACGTGAACGCGGGAGGCGGAGCTTGCAGTGAGCCGAGATCGCGCCACTGCACTCCAGCCTGGGCGACAGAGCGAGACTCCAACTCAAAAAAAAAAAAAAAAAAATTTTTTTTTGAATATTTTATTTGTTTTCTCATTAAAGAAACTTAGATGGAGACAGACCAGGCTCACAGCACAGCACAGTGTTGTGTCCCACCATGCTACTGACAGGTCAGATTTCTTTTATTTTTTTTCCTCTCACTGTATTTGGCGTGCTCACTACACTTAGCACATAGCTTTTCCTAACATGGTTGCACTAAAGATCCTGCACTTCCAGGTTTCTCATCTGCGTTTCAGCTCAGAGAAAATAAGAGTTCAGGAAGTCTTTTGTTTTTCTTAATCATCCTCTTTTAGGTGTAATTTACATGCCATAAAATTCACCCATTTTAGTTGTACAATTCAGTATTTCTGGTGAATTTGCCAGAAATATTGTGCAATCATCACCACAATTATTTTAGAACATTTCTTAACTCCAGAAAGCTCCCTCATGCTCTTTTTCAATCAATTCCATCACCAACCTCAGCCCCAGATAATCACTAATATGATACTTTCTGTATCTACAGATTCGTCTTTTCTGGACACTTCAAATATATGGAATTATGCAATACATAGTCTACTGCTTTTCACTTATTTCACTTAGCATAATGGTTTGAGTTTCATCCATGTTATAACATGTATCACAAAAACAGACAGAACCCAGAGGTCGATTTAAAGATTAAGAAAAACCTGGTGAGCAGAATGAGTAAGACAACAAAGGGTGGGAGTTAACAACAAATGAAATTGGGGCACTGAGCACAGTGCAGTTCTGATAAAGCCAGACATTGAAGGCAAATATATTGAATTCTGAGATCTGCTAGAGATTACCAATTATATAGAACAAACACTTCTTGTAACAAGGGCAGCTACATAAAGCAGATCACCATGTCATACGGAAATTCTATGCCTTTCTGTGGTGACTGAGTGCAGAGTGGGTTTATTCACATACAAACAAAATAAAGCAAGAGCTTAGTTACAGAGCCTCCCTGTTTATTTCACTTGATAACCTAAAATAATGTGATAATTAATAACAACCCCCTGAATATGGCAAACACCTAGAAATGACAGCAAAATACAACAAAATTCCCTTTTGCATGCCTTGTTGAGCATATTACAAAATTCCGAGGTGTCAGATAATAAAAGGAAAATGACAACCAGAATTGATAAAAGCCTGAATATTCATAGTAAAGAAACATAATTCCTGAAATGGATAAATAAAACTAATACAATGGAGACGCATTGCAGTATTTGGCTGTGACACATTCTGGACTGAAGAAAGAAATCTTAAAAAGCAATTAGAAAAATAAACAGACAATTTATCCAAAAAATCAATTAAATAAATCTGAGCTTTATCACTCAGTTACAAAGAAAAACAATATACCAGGAATAAGAAAAACAATGAAAAAGTGTTTTTCAAAACATAATGATCAAAAGAAAAGAAGGTATAAATTCTAATCTCATAAAATAAAAGCAAAGTGAAAATACAATGAAAGGAAAAATATCTAGTGAAAACTTTACCAATCCAAGACACAAAAGGAAAAGGAAAGAGAGGATAGGAAATGAAAACAGAAAATAAAATGCTAGAAAAAAATATAAATTACAATAAATATAAATGGACTAAATGAAATGGTTAAAAAATGTGTCTAGATTCCCAGTCTGGTATAAAACAAAAAATAAAGTTCAATGACACACTATTTATAAGTGATACAAAATAAAACAAATAACATATAAAATGATCAGAAATGAAAAGGTGAAAACTAAATAAATAAATGAAATAATAAATGGTGTGCAAAGAAAGAAAATAAGACATTTGGCGTAAGCAGAAAACTGAGATAACACAGTAAAAAGAGTATCAAGTAAGGTATTTATTTTCTTACTCTTAAGTTTCAAGATGAACATTGTAACATCAGGTCATTTCAAAGTATGTTTTTGTACTCTTGTTTATGCAATTATGTGTTCATAGCATTCTTAACACTTGAATCTCTATGTGTGTTTACCCAAGCTAATTTTTCCTCTGAAAATAGAAAAAATGTTTTTCTTTGTTTTTCAAAATTTTCATCACAGGTTTTTTTTTTTGCATATTTTAGTTTCAAAATTGTAGACTTTCGTTGTATTTTTTCAGAGATTAGAGTTGAGTTTTCACAGGAGTGGTTTATATCCTGCTGATGCTCCCACACAGAGACTTAATTAGAACCTAACAATAACTGACGTATATTTCAAAACATAGAGAATTATATTTCTCATCTCAATTAATAAACATAAATGCTATTATCATAAATAAATGAGTAATGTAAGGGATTGCACAATTTTGAGCACTCATTTGCTCATAAATCTGTTTATTCAAAATTTGCATTCTGTCCAGCTAATTTTTTTGTGGAGATGGGTTTTTGCCATGTTGCTCAGTCTCATCTTGAACTCTTAGGCTCAAACAATTCACCCACCTCAGCCTTCCAAAGTGCTGGGATTGTGTGAGCCACTGCGTCTGGCCTTTTCCTCTTTTCAACACTTTAAATATTTCACTATCTACTCATTTGCAAGGTTTTTAACAAGAAGTACCTGTAATGTAAAATTTTCTTTTTTCTTTGATATTCTGAATGTTTTCTCAATTCATGGCTTAGCTCTTCATTTTCTCAATGGAATTTTTAATGTGCAGAAATTTTTAATTTTGAAATCTAATTTTTACCTTTTTTTCTTACAGGCTTTAGGGGTTTTGTGTCTTGTTTAAGCAATATTTGCTTTTCTAAGTTCATAAGATGTTCTCCAATATTTTCATCTAGAAATTTTAGGATTTGCTTTTGTCTATAATCAAATTTTGAGTTAAATTTTTAATGTGGTACGGTAGGAAATGAGAGCAGTGTTTTTCTCCACACAGTTACCAGTTGCCGTACAGACTATAATTTTGTCATTTAATTACCTTGGCGCATTCATTGTGAATCTGTTGTCTTCATACATGTGAGTTTATTTCTGGACCTTCTATTCTGTTCAAGAGATTAATATATTGATCCTTATATTACTACAAACCTCTTTAGTTACTATTGCTTTATCAAAAGACTTGAAATCAAGTAGTATAAGTCCTTCAAACTTGTTCATCCTTTTCAATAGTGTTTTGGCTATTCTAGGAACTTTAAATTTCCTTTTAGATTTTAAAATCTAGGATCATTTTTAGTATTTACATGAAAGCAAAGCCCAGTGTTAATGTGATTGGAATTGCATTGAATCTATCAATAAGCTTAGGAAAAACAAACTCTTTATCAATATTAGGTCTTCTTTTCCATAAATATGGAATATCTCTTTGTTTATATAGATCTTTATCTCAAAAATTTTAAAATGTTCATTGTACAAGTACTATACATCTTTGCGATATTAAGAAGTGTTCAGTGGTTTTAAGTGCTGTTAAAATACAAATTTTAAATATTGTTTTTCAGTTGCTGTTTTTGTATATAAGAATATAATACAGTTTTAATATTGACTTTATATCTAATACATTGCTAAATTAGGTTAGCAGTTCTATTGTTTTGTAGGTTCTTTATAATTTTCTCCATACATGCCATTCTGCAATATAAAAGACAATTGTATTTCTTCATTTCAAGTATTTATTCCCTTTCTTTTTTTGCCTTATTCTCTGTCTCAAAATGAAAGTATTTAAAATTGTGTAATTTAAGTATGATGTTACCAGTAGATTTTTTTTTTGTAGATGTCTATTACTGATTTAAGAAGTATTATTTTATTCCTAGTTTCTTGAAAGCTTTCTTATCAAGAATAAATGTTGAATTTTTTTGCTAGCTTTTGTGCATATTGATTATAAGTATATGGTTTTCTCCTTTTTATTTTTACATTTGCATTGATTGATTGAATGTATTATAAAAATTAATTATTTCTGAATTAACTTTCCCTAAGTTTGTGGAGGACTTTTGTGTCTATATAAATGTAAACATGATAATTTAATTTCTCATAATGTTAGTTTTGATATCATAGTCAACCTAGTTACATAAAATGAATTGGTAAGAGTTTCTTCTCTATTTTCAGAAAGACCTTGTGTAAAACTGATGTTATTTATTTTTAAAATAATTGATAGAACATACTAGTCAAGCCATATTCGTAGGACACTTTCTCTGTGAGAAGATTGATTAGAAATCTTTTTTTATTAATATAAGAAACTTTATACTTTCTTTTTCTATTTTATTTTAGACAGTTGGTGTCTTTCAAAAACTTTATTAGCCAAGGGAACCTCCCCAACTCAGGGAAGCAGTAAGTCAATATGCAATCCCAGGAACACATGCTTCTCCCGCAGATCTTTGAAACCCTCTAGTCAGGAGATCACCTCATGAACCCACTCCAGCAGGGCCTTTGCCCTGACACACAGAGCTTCGTGGAGTCTTGGCAGAGCAGCGACTTAGGCATGTATGGTGACCTCGGAGACTGAGATACTCGGGTTTTCCAGGCTTCCCAGGAAAAGTAGCTGCAACTCTGGCAAATTGGGAAGGTAGACCCCCTATATGCCCCTAGGAAAAAGTATGAATCCAGGGAGCTGAGCTGCAACAGTCTTCAGGCCCCACTTTCATGGTACCTTTCAGGATAAGACCCACTGGCTTGGAATTCCAGCCAAGCACTAGCAGCAGTGTTACTTACTGCCTCACCTACCCTCCTACCCCACTAGACAGAGCTCCCAGCAGGAGGGGCAAGCCATCATCTTTGATGTTTGGGTGACTTAGCTACTCCAGCTTTTAGGCTTTGGAGAGTCCAAGCCAACCAGAGGTGGAAGGGATCCCCCAGCCCAAGACAGCTGCTCTATGCAAATGTGGCCAGAGAACTTTTTTAAGCGGGTCTCTGATCCCGTTCCTCCTCTTGGGCTGAGACCTCCCAGCAAGAGCCTTCAACTACCCCCACCAGTGTGCTCTGGCCAACAGAGATTTGAAACTTCTCTGAGATGGAGCTTTCAGAGAGAGGGGTGGGATGCCACCTTTGCTGTTTGGGCAATGTAGCCATTCCAGCCTGCGGGCTTTGGAGAGTCCAAGCTGACCAGGGGTGGAAGCACAGGGGTGAAAATGTGGCCAGATTACTCTTTTAAGAAGGACCTCAATCCTGTTCCTCATCACCAGGGCAGGCCTCAAAACCAGGGTCTCCAGCTACCCCCACTGGTGTTCTCTGGATGATGGAGGTTTCAAAACTCCTTGAGACAGAGCTCCCAGAGGAAGGGGTGGACCATCATCTTTGCTGTTTGGGTGACTTAGTCATTCCAGCCTTTGGGCTTTGGAGTGTCTGAGGTGACTGACCAGGAGCAGAAGTAGACCCCTAGCAGAGTACACCTGCTCTATGAAAACGTGGTCAGACTACTTTTTTAAATGGGGCCCCAATCCCATTTCTCTTCACTGGACAGGACTTCCCCACTGAGGTCTCAAGTCACCTCCTACAGGTGTGTTCAGGTCAGCAGCAGGCCCATACCTCCCTGGGACAGAGCTCTCAGAAGGAGGAGCAGGCTGCCATCTTTGCTGTTTTGCCGGCTTCACTCATGATACCTCAAGGTACTGTAAAATCTGAAGTGACTAGGTTCTGGAACAGGCACACGGCAGCCCTACAGAAAAGTGGCCAGACTGTTACATGGGTACGTGTTTCCGTGTAACGGTCTGGCCACTTTTTTATCTCTGCACCAGGCAGGCCCTCCAGGCCTAGGCCTCTACTCACACCCACACAAGAGCTATTGAGCCTGTAGCAACTCAGCAACTCCCTGGCAGAGCCTCCAAGAGCAACTGAAAGCCTTTCCACCACTGCCTCTTCAGTGGAACTGTCCTTGCTACCTTCAGACTAACAAAGGAGCAAGACCCTAAGTGCCTTATCTACACCTCCAATAGGCTGCAGTCGACCCAAGGAGAGGACAGCAGTCTGTCTCCTGTGTGTCCCACACATCCCCCACTGTTTGTCACCAGACCGGGAATCCCTGGCTTGGGCTCACAGCACAGACCCTCCACACTGGGCTGATTACACTAAGTAATTGCTGACATGCATCTCTCTGGGGTGGAGTCCCCAGGAAACAAGCAAAAGACCATTGGCCACAACTACTACTAAGGTCTCATCCTCAGCTCCCTCTACATTGGGGGAGGAACATAAAAACTGAGATTGCCCCAGAGCTGCAGTGGGCAGCCCAGGAGTGCCAGGCCATGATCTACAGCCAGCACTCAAGGGGGAGAGGAACTCACAATTTCAGAGCATTGAGAGAGAGCATGGTTGCAACTGTGAGGAAACATAAGAGAGCCACACAACTGAGCAAGAGTCTATCAACTCACCAATATCCTAAGTGCCACCTAGCGGATCACAGGCCAAAGCTGTAACACCAAAAATACCTCAGTAACATACCACCCTCTGAAACCAAAGACAAGAAGTCCTCATCAAATAAAGACCCTGCACAAAGCCTCAGCCTGGTGAAAACATCCATAAAATAAATCTATTGACTGTACTCCATCTACACTGCAGTTCAAGGAACACACATATACAGAGATGAGAAAGAATCAATGCAGGAACTCCAGTAACTCAAATGGCCAGAGTGTGATATGTCCTCCAAACAACTGCACCAGTTCTCCAACAAGAGCTCCTAACCAGGCTTAATCGACTGGAATAACAGAAATAGAATTCAGAATATAGATGGGAATTAAGATCATCAAGATTCAGGAGGATGGCAAAACCCAATCCAAGGAAACTAGGAATCAAAATAAAGTGATGCGGGAGCTAAAGGACAAAATAGTCAGTATAAAAAGGTACCTAACAGGTCTGGCAGAGCTAAATAACAAAACACAGGATTTTCACAATGCAATCATCAGTATTAACAGCAAAATAAACCAAGCTGAGGAAAGAATTGTGGAACTTGAAGGCTGGTTCTCTGAAATAAGACAGTCAGACAAAAATAAAGAAAAAGGAACAGAGGGATGAACAAAACCTCAGAGAAGTATGGGATTCTATAAAGAGGTCAAATCTGTGAATCACTGGCATCCCCCAAAGGCAGACGAAGAAAGCAAACAACTTGGAAAACATATTTCTGGATTTTTTTAAATAAAAACTTTCCCAACCCTGCTAGAGAGCCCAATAGTGAAATTCAGGAAGTATAGAGAACTCCTGCAAGATTCTACACAAGAATATCATCCCCCAAAAATAACTGTCACATTTTCCAAGGTCAAAATGAAAGAAAGAATGCTAAAAGCAGCTGGAAAGGGCATGTCACCTACACACGGAAAACCTTCAGGCTAACAGTGGACCTCTCAGCTGAAATGCTTCAAGCCAGAAGAGATTGGGGGCCTGTATTCACTATTCTAAAAAAAAAAGTTCAACCAATAATTTTATATCCAGCCAAACTAAGCTTCCTAAGCAAAAAAGAAATAAGATCATTTTATATCAGCAAATGTTGAGGGTGTTCTTTACTACCGGACTTGCCATACAAGAGATCTTGAAAGGACCACTAAATATAGAAAGGAAAAGCCTGCTACCGGCTAATACAAAAACACAATTAAACACACAGACCAGTGTCACTATAAAGAAAAGAAGCCAACATAATAAGGAGCTAACAAGACAATGACAAAATAAAATCCACACATATCATTACTAACCTTGAATATAAACAGGTTAAATGCCCCCACTTAAAAGGCACAGAGTGGCAAGCTGGATTAAAAAAAAAAAAAAAATCCAAGACGCAATGATATGCTATCTTCAAGAGACTCATCTCACACATAATGACACCCATAGGCTTAAAATAAAAAGACAGAGGAAAGTCTACAAGGCAAATGGAAAATAGCAACAGTTGCAATTTTAATTTCAGACAAAACAAACTTCAAACCAACAAAGATCAAAAAAGACAAAGAAGGGCATTACATAATGCCAATGAGTTCAATTCAACAAGAAGACCTATCTTAAATATGTATTTACCCAACACAGGAGTACCTATTTTCATAAAGCAAGTAGCAAGTTCTTAGACACCACGAAAGAGACAAAAACTCTCACACAATAATAGTGGGAGACATCAACACTCCACAGACAGTATTCAACAGATCTTCAAACAGAAAATTTACAAAGATATTCAGGACCTGAATTCAACATTGGACCAAATGGATCTGATAGACCTTTACAGAACTTTTCACCTAAAGTCAACTGATAATACATTCTCATCACCACATGACATATACTCTAAAATCAACCACATAATTGAATGTAAAACAATCCTCAGCAAATATTGAAGAACCAAAATCATACCAAACGCACTGTCAGACCACAACACAATAAAAATAGAAGTGAAGATTATGAAAATCACTAAAAACCGTGAGATTACATGTAAATTAAACAACATGCTCCTGAATGGCTTCTGGTTAAATAATGAAATTATGGCAGAAATGAAGAAGTTATCTGAAACTAATGAGAACAAATGTACAACATACCAGAATCTCTGAGACACAGATAAGGCAGTGTTAAGAGGAAAATTCATAGAACTAAATGCCTGCACAAAAAGTTAGAAAGATTTCAGATTAACAACTTAACATCACAACTGAAAGAATTAGAGAAACAAGAGCAAATCAACTCCAGAGCTAATGGAAATAACAAAAATCAGAGCTGAACTGAAGAAAATCAACACAGGAAAACTATTCAAAAAATCAACAAATTCAAGGGTTGGTTTTTTGAAAACATTTATAAGATAGGCCACCAGCTAGAATAACAAAGAAGAAAAAGGAAAAGATCCAAATAAACACAATTAGAAATGATGAAGGTAATGTTACCACTGATCACACAGACATAAAAATAACTATCAGAAACTACAAATGCCTCTATGCACATGAACTAAAAAACCTAGAAGAGATTATTAAATTCTTGGACACATACAGTTTCCCAAGACTGGACCAGGGAAAAAAGCAATCGCCTGAACAGGACAGTAACAAACTCTAAAATTGAATCAGTAACAAATACCCTACCAACCAAAAATAGTCCAGGACCCGACGGATTAACCACTGAATTCTATCAGATGTACAAAGAAGAGCTGATATCACTCCTACAGAAATCGTTCCCAAAAAATGAGGAGGAAGGACTCCTCTCTAACCCATTGTATAATGCCAGCAACATCCCAATACCAAAATCTGGCAGAGACACAACAAAAAAATAAAATGTAAGACCAGTGTCACTGACAAACATTGATTCAAAAATCCTCAACAAAATAGTCGCAAACCAAATCCAGCAGCACATCAAAAAACTAATCCACCATGATCAAGGAGGTTTCATTCCCAGGATGCAAGATTGGTTCAACATGCACAAATCAATAAATGATATTCATAATATAAACAAAACTAAAAACAAAAAGCACACCATTATCTTAACAGACACAGAAAAGATTTTCAATAAAATTTAACACCCCTTCATGTTAAAAATGCTCAGTAAACTAGGTATTGAAGGAACATAGCTCAAAATAACGAGTGTCATCTATGACAAACAGCCAACATTATACTGGACAGGCATGAGCTAGAATTATTCCCCTTGAAAACTGGCACAAGACAAGGATGCTGTATTAGTCCATTTTCATACTGCTATAAAGAATTGCACAAGACTGGGTAATTTATAAAGGAAAGAAGTTTAATTGACTCACAGTTCTGCATGGCAGGGGAGACTTCAGGACCCTTATGATTATGGTGGAAGGTGAAGGTGAAGCAAAGCACCTTGTTCACAAGGCAACAGGAAGGAGAATGAACACAGTAGGAGCTACCAAAAACTTATAAAAACATCAGATCTTGTGAGAACTCACTCACTATCACAACAACTGCATGGAGGAAACCACTCCCATGAGTCAATTACCTCCACCTGGCCTCTCCCTTGACATGTGGGGATTATAATTCCAGATGAGATTTGGGTGGGAACACAAAGCCTAAATTCTTAGGAGTCTGTAAAATCAAAAGCAGGTTAGTTAGTTCTAAGATACAAATCATTCTGCCCCAGCCCCTCCAAAATCTCATGTTCCTTTCACATTTCAAAACCAATTATACCTTCCCAACAGTCCCAAAGTCTTAACTCATTCCAGCATTAACCCGAAAGTCTAAGTCTAAAGTCTCATCAGAGACAAGGCAAGTTTCTTCCATCTATGAGTCTGTAAAATCAAAAGCAAGTTAGTTACTTCCAAGATACAAAGAGAATGCAGGCATTGCGTAAATGTTCCCATTATAAATGGGAGGAATTAGCCAAAACAAAGGGGCTACATGCCCCATGCAAGTCCAAAATCCAGGTGGATAATCATCAAACCTTAAAGGTCGAAAATGATCTCCTTTGACTCCATGTCTCACATCCAGGTCACACTAACGCAAGACGTAGGCTCCCATGGCCTTGAGCATCACCATCCCTGTGGCTTTGGAGGGTACATCTCCCCTCCTGAGTGCTTTCACAGGCTGACAATGAGTGTCTGTGGCTTTTCCAGACACAGAGTACAAACTGTAAAGGGAGCTAACATTCTGGGATCTGGAGGGTGATGGCCCTCTTCCCACAGCTCCACTAGGCAGTGCCCCAGTGGGGACTCTGTTTTGGGGCTTCAACCCTACATTTCCTTTCCACACTTCCCTAGCAGAGGTTCTCCATGAGGGCTCCACCCTGGCAGCAAACCTCTGCCTGGACACCTAGGCATTTCCATACATCCTCTGAAAGCCAGCCGAAGATTCCCAAACCTCAATTATTGACTTCTGTGCACCCATAGATTTAACACCACATGTAAGCTGCCAAGGCTTGGGGCTTGTATCCTCTGAAGCAACAGCCTGAGGCATACATTGGCCCCTTTTAGCCATGGCTGGAATATAGGGCACCAAGTTCTGTGACTGCACAAAGCAGCAAGGCCCTGGGCCCAGACCACAAAACCATTTTCCCCCCTAGGCCTCTGGGCCTATAATGGGAGGGGCTTCTGCAAAGACCTCTGTCATGCCCTTTAGATGTATTTTCCCCATTGTCTTGGTTATTACATTTGTCTCCTCATTAATTCTGCAAATTTTTGCAGCCTGCTTGAATTTCTCCCCAGAAAATGGGTTTTTCTTTTCCTTCGCACCATTAGGCTGCAAATTTTCCAAACTTTTATGCTCTGCTTCTCTTTTAAACATAAGTTCTAATTCCAAATCATGTCTCCCTGTGTGCATAAAACTGAATGCTTTTAAGAGCACCAAGGTCACATATTGAATGCTTTGCTCCTTAGAAATTTCTTCTGCCAGATATTCTAAATCATCTCTCTTAAGATCAAAGCTCTGTAGATCTCTAGGGCAGGAGCAAAATTCCACCAGTCTCTTTGTTAAAGCATAGCAAGAATTGCCATTATTCCAGTTCCCAAAAACTTCCTCATCTCCATCTGAGACCACCTCAGCCTGGACTTCATTGTCCATATCTCTGTCAGCATTTTGGTCAAAGCCATTCAACAAGTTTCTAGGATGTAACAAACTTTCCTACATTTTCCTATCTTCTGAGCTCTCCAAATTTTTCCAACCTCTGCCTGTTACCCAGTTCCAAAGTCAATTCCACATTTTCAGGTATCTTTGTAGCAGTACCCCACCCTACTGGTACCAACTTACTGTATTAGTCCATTTTTATACTGCTATAAAGAATTGCCCAAGACTGGGTTATTTATAAAGGAAAGAGGTTTAATTGAGTCATAGTTCCACATGGCTGGGGAGGCTTCAGAAAACTTACAATGATGGCAGAAGGTGAAGGGCAAGCAAGGCACCTTCTTCACAAGGCAGCAAGAGGGAGAATGAATGCAGGAGGAACTGTCATACACTTATAAAACAATCAGATCTCATAAGACCTCACTATCATAAGAACGGTATGGGAGAAACCACCTCCATGATTAAATTATCTCTACCTAGTCTCCTCGTTAACATGTGGGGATTATAGGGATTATAATTCAAGATGAGATTTGGATAGGGACACAAAGCCTAACCAATTCAGATGCCCACTCTCACCCCTGCTATTTAACATATTACTGGAAGTCCTAGCCAGAGAAATCAGGCAAGAGAAAGAAGTAAAGAGCACCCAAATAGAAAGAGGGGAAGTCAAAATATCTGTTTGCAGATGACATCATTCTATATCTAGAAAACCCCATAGTCTAGACCCAAAAGCTCCTTCAGCTGACCCACAACTTCAGCAAGGTTGATACAGAATCAATGTGAAAAAATCACTACCATTTCTATACATCAAAAGCAGCCAAGCTGAAATCAAGTATGCAATTCCATTCATAATTGCCACAAAAACAGTAAAATACTTGTGAATACAGCTAACCGGTGAGATGAAAGCTGTGTACATTAAGAACTACAAAACACTGTGCGAAGAAATCACAGAAAACACAAACAAGTAGAAAAATATCACATGCTCATGGAAAGGAAAAAATCAGTATCATTAAAATGACCATGCTGCCCAAAGTAATTTACAGCTTCAATGCTATTTTTATTAAACTACCATTGGCATTCTTCACAGAACTAGAAATAACTATTTTGAAATTCATATGGAATGAAAAAATCGTAAATAGCCAAGACAATTCTAAGCAAAATAACAAAGCTGGAGGCATCATGTTACCTGACTTCAAACTATACTACAGGGGTGGAGTAACCAAAGTATGATACTGGTACAAAAACAGGCACCAAGACCAATGGAAGAGAATAGAGGACCCTGAAATAACACCACACACTTACAACCATCTGCTCTTGGACAAAGCTGACAAAAACAAGCAATGGGGAAAAGATTCCCTATTCAATGAATGATGCTGGGATAACTGGCTAGCCATATGTAAAAGATTGAAGATGGAACCTTTCCTTACATCATATACAAAAGTCAACTCAAGATGATTAAAGACCTTAATGTGAAACCTAAAACTATAAAAACCCGGGAAGAAAGCCTAGGCAATACCATCCTGGACACAGGAATGAGCAAAGATTTCATGACAAAGACACCAAAACCAATTGCAACAAAAGCAACAATTGACAAATGAGATTTAATTAAATGTAAGAGCTTTTGCACAGCAAAAGAAACTATCAACAGAGTAAATAGACAACCTGCAGAATGGTAAAAAATATTTGCAAACTATGCATCTGACAAAGGTCTAATATCCAGCATCTATAAGGAACTTAAACAAATTTATGAGAGGAAAACAACCAATCCCATTAAAAAGTAGGCAAAAGGCATGAACAGACACTTTTCAATAGAAGACATACTTGAGGTCACCAAGCATATTTAAAAATATCTTTGACCATTAGAGAGATAAATGCAAATTAGAATCACAATGAGATACCATCTCACACCATTCAGAATGGCTATGATAAAAAGTCCAAAAATAGCAGGTGCTGATGAGGTTGTGGAAAAAAGGGAACACTGATACACTGTTGGTGGGAGTGTAAATTTGTTCAACCATTGTGGAAAGCAGTATGGTGATTCCTTAAAGAGCTAAAAGCAGAACTACCATTCAACCTAGTAATCTCATTACTGGGTATATACCCAGACAAATATAAATCATTCTATCATAAAGTCACATGTACGTAAATGTTCATTGCAGCACTGTTCACAATAGCAAAGACATAGAATCAACCTAAATGTCCATCAGTGACAGATTGGATAAAGAAAAAGTGGTGCATATACACCATGAAATACTATGCAGCCATAAAAAGAACAAGATTATGTCTTTGCAGGGACATAGATGGAGCTGTAGGCTATTACCCTTAGCAAACTAATGCAGGAACAGAAAATCAAATACTGCATGTTCCGACTTATAAGTGGAAGCTAAATGATGAGAACTTATGAACACAAAGAAGGAAACAACAGACAGTAAGGTCTTCTTGAGGGAGGAGGAGGGAAGAAGAAGAGGAGCAGAAAAAATAATTATCACGTACTAGGCTTAATACCTGGGTGATGAAATAATCTGTACAACAAACCCCCACGACACGAGTTTACCTATGTAACAAACCTCCATATGGACGCCCAAACCTAAAATAATTTTTTAAAAGAAATATAGTTGAATTTTGTTTATTGACTTTGTATCCTATCATCTAGCTAGATTCACTTTTTTGTTATAGATGCTTTTCTTAAATTCTAAAATATTTCCTATGTTCAAAATTTTTCTAAATAAAGACAATTATATTTAATTCTTTCACAAAAAAATAAATTTTTCTCTTATCTTAATTGTCAAAGTTTGCCATAAGCTTGTTTATGATATTTTTGTTTTATCCTGTTAATTTCTGAGAGAGACACAATGATTTCCCATATGTCATTTCTGATACAAATTGTGCTTTATCTATTGTGAATGTATTTGGTCTCACTTATGGTGTTATCAATTCTACTAAACCTCTAAAAAAAACAACTTTTGATTTTTTAAGTTGTTTGTATTTTCTATTTCATTAACTTTTTAATTATTCCCACTCTTCTACTTAATTTGGATTTAATTTGCTCATTGTTTTCAACCTTCTTAAGATAAAGTTTTTACTCCTTAATATTTTCTTAATGTGACTTTAAAGCTATAAATGTCCTTCTAAGCACTGTTTTAGTTGCACATTACCAATTTTTTTTTTTTTTTTTTTTTTTTTTGAGATGGAGTCTGGCTCTGTCACCCAGCCTGGAGTGCAGTGGCGCGATCTCGACTCACTGCAAGCTCTGCTTCCCAGGTTCACGCCATTCTCCTGCCTCAGCCTCCCGAGTAGTTGGGACTACAGGCGCCCACCACCACGCCCAGCTAATTTTTTTTATTTTTAGTAAAGACGAGGTTTCACCGTGTTAGCCAGGATGGTCTCGATCTCCTGACCTCGTGATCCACCCGCCTTGGCCTCCCAAAGTTCTGGGATTAACCAATATTTTTATAATTTTATTTTTAATATATTTTCTTATATTAATCATTATTCCTTTTTCAATCTATTATTTAGAAACTATTTTGTTTAATTCATATATTTTTAGAAATTTTCTATATTTATTACTCTTAGTGATTTCTAACATAATTCCATGTTGTTAGAGAACATACTTTGTATTTTCAAAGATGCAAATCTTTGAAATTCACTGAGACTTCTTATAGCTCAGAGTATAATCTTTCTTGGAGAGTGTCCCCTCATTACTGGCAAAGAATGTGTATTTTGCAGTTGGTGGATGTGTTGTTCTATAAGTATCAATTATATCAAGGCAGTTGATGATGATGTTCAGATTTTCTACATCCTTCCTGGCTTTTGTCTAGTGATTCCAGTAATTTTTAAGAGACTATGGTAAATTTATCAACTCTATGGGTTTTTTTTTTTTTTTGCCTTGACTGTATCAGATTTGGGTTCATAAATTTTGAGTCTGTATTACTATGCACATGCATGTATATGATTATGTCTTTCTGGTAAATGGATCCTTTTATCATTAAGAAATGTTGTTTTTATCTTGATAGTACTCCTTGACTTAAAATCCATGTTGTGTGATATTTATGTAGCCAAATCAGCTTTCTTATGGTTAACTGTGTGTAGTATTTATTTTCTATCTTTTCACTTTTGATGTGAGTTTTCATAACTTCAATATATCTCTCAAAGGCAAATATAATACAGACATGCTTTTCATTAAGCAATCTGCCAATCTTGATTTTTATTTGCAGTGTTATGTTTATTCATACTTAATGCAATTATTTCTGTGGTTACACAACCATTGTGTATTTGCTATTGTCCGATATGTTTCTCTGTTCCTCCTTCCCTGCCTTTTTTTTGGGGGGTGGGGGGAGGTGAGGGTGTATAGATGGGAATACTAATAATCACATTTTTTTGGCATTTTATTTTAATTCCTTAATGGCTTGCTAGCTGTTCTAAGGGCGTTGTTCTAAGGATTACAATATGTATATTCAATTTATCACATTCTACTTGGAGTAAACTTTAAATTATATCACATAAAATGTAAGGAATTGTAAAAATGTAAGGAATTGTACAGTTCTGTTTATACACCATATTTTGTGATGTCACAGTCATATATTTTATAAACTTTATACCACTTTTTTGCACTAAACAATGAGTTACCTTTTAAAGAAATTAAGAGAAGGAAAATAGTCTTTTAGCATCAACTACTATTTAAAAAATTAACTTTATTGAGGTATAAATCACATGTAATAACATGCACTTATTCTATATGTAATTAAATGAGTTTTGGCAAATGTATACCACCAGAATCAAGATATGGAATATTACCAGTACTCCAAAAATATTTTTTAATATCCTCTCCCAGTCAATTCTCTAACACTATCCCTGGCTCTAACTTTTTAAAAAAACATACTTATAGTCCATAGGTTACATTATAGTTTGCTCTGTGTTGTACAGTTCCATGGGTATTGAGAAATATAAAATTCCATGGATTCCTTAGAATGTTTCATATTTTAGAATAGTTTCACCATCTTAAAAATCCCTAGGTCTTTCCTATTTATCCCACTCTACTCACCCTTCGCAACCATTGATATTTTTTTATAGTCTCTACAGTTTTGCCTTTTCCAGAATGACGTATGGTAGAAATCATACAATGTGTAGCCTCTTCAGATTGGCTTTTGTTACTTAGCAATGTGCACCAAAGTTTCTTCATGTGTTTTCATAGCTTGACAGCTCATTGCTTTTTAACACAGGTCATATTCTATTGTATAGATACACCACAGATATTATTCACTGGACTACTGACAGACAACTTTATTATTTGCAGTCTTTGGTAATTATGAATAAAGCTGCTATTCATGTGCAGTTTTTGTGTGGATATAAGTTTAAATTCATTTGAGTAAATCTGTAGAGGACAGTTTCTGAATCATATGGTAAGACTGTGTTTAACTTTGTAAGAAACTGCCGAACATTCTTCCAAAGTAGCTGTACCAGTTCCTACCAACAATGAATGAGGGCTACTGTTGCTTCATATCTTCATTAGCATTTGGTGATGTCAGTGGTTGTGATTTTAGTCATTCTAATAGCCATGCAATGATATTTTGTTTTTGTTTTAGTTTGCAATTTCATAATGACATATAATATGGGGCATCTTTCTATAAGCTTATTTGTCATCTATGTATCTTTTTGGCAAGGTGTCTTTCAGATCTTTTGCCCATTAATTGAGTTGTTTGTTCTCTTACTGTTGAGTCTGAGGGTTTTTTGTATATTTTGAACATAAGTCCTTTATCAGATAGGTGCTTTGAAAAGGTTTTCTCCCAGTTTGTGGCTTCTTTTCATTCTCTTAGAGCACAGGTCTTTCATCTTAATGTAGGCCAATTTATCTTTTTTTTTTTTTTTTTTAAATGCAACAGGCTTTGGTGTCGTATCTGAAAACTGAAGTTCACCTAGATTTTCTTCTGTGTTCTCTTCTAGAACTTTTATAGTTTTGTGTTTTACATTTACATCTGTGATCTATTTTGAGTTAGTTTTTGTGAAAGATGTAAGCTCTGTACCTAGGATTTTTTTTTTTTTTTTGCATGTGGGATGTCCTGTTATTCCAGCACCACTTGTTGAAAAGACTACCTTTCTGCACTGAATTGTATTTGTTTCTTTGTCAAAGTTTAGTTGACTACATTATGTGTATCTATTTCTGTGTTCTCTATTTTGTTTCACTGATTTATTTGCCTATTATTTCATCAATATGACACTTTTTTAGTGTACATTTATAGTAAGCCTTAAAATGAGTTAGTGTTAGTCCTCTGAATTTGTTCTGCTTGTTCTCTTTCCAATATTGTGTTTGCTATTCTGGGTCTTTTGTCTTAATTCCTCTCACGAAATAGTGAATGCCCTGATGGCACCCTCAAGAATTTAATAATCAAGCCAGTGTATAGTCAGCCTTCAGCAATTTGTTAATTTCAATTTAAATGTGTCTAACAGATACTGTCTCCAGTGGCTCTTCTCCAGGTCAGCTGTAATCCTCCATATATACCTGTCTCTCCAGTTTGGGGAGTTAACAGTTTTCCTCATGATCTCATTTCTCTGATGTATCAGAGAAGAGTTGCTTTCATTTTTTCATGTTTTTCTTGTAAGAATAGGAGTGATGACTTAACAGCTCTTTACATGTCAAAGCAGAAAATGCAAGACCCCTCTTCATTTACTTTTAAAATAATTAATAATTACATACATATAAGAGAAATGCATTTTCTTTCTAATAAATAAAATGTTGCAAGCAAGACATATTTCCTTTTGGCCTTCTCATTCCCAGTGCCAAGTATATCCTTCTGCTCTCTTCTCAGAATTTCCTGCTATTATCAATTTTATGTGTGTTCATTTTGACATTTTCCATGAATTCATATATAAAAGTTCCATAAATATTTACTATAATGTTATATATTTTATGTGTTCTGTTTGCTGTAAATAATTATTTCTATAACTTCATCTTTTTCTCTGCTGTCTTGGGATGTTAATATAGACAGTCTTGCCTCATTTTGTTAAAGTTTTTAAATTACCGCATTTTCCCATTCTCATATTGAGACATTTAAGTTTATTCCAACTTTTCTCTATCAGAATTAATGCTATAATGAACATTCCCAGTTGAAAACTATGCATTTTCTTAACGAAGTCCATTATATTCTTGTGTTTCGACTTTCTTGTTCTTTCTCAAAATTATAAGTTTTTATAAGTTAATGAAACCGAGTTTTCTGTACACAGAAAAGAAAACTGGAAACCATCGATCTCTGTCAGAACTGAGAACTTTTCAAATAATCTGTTTAGATAAATTGTTCATCCTGTTTTTGTTTTGTTGTATTTAACCACAAGTATAAAAGTAATTGCAGTCATTTCCAGGCAAATAAGGAGGGGTAATGTTTGGCTTGACTGGCCAGTTCTCAGGAAAAATGTTTCTGAACTGGAGAACAAGAAATGACACCTTTCTTCTTTAAGATGTAAATGAACATACTGAATGACACCTATTTTCAAAAGTCTATGAAAAGTGACCTCCACAGACTAATTAGTGCCTGTGTTGACACTTCAATTTGCAACCTAATTGTTTATTTAACTTCTAGCTATTTTCTTCTTCAAGGTTGTTAGTACTTTTTAAATCCTGTTTAGAACCTGGCTAATTAATTATGTCATTATTCATTGGTTCCCAAGGACCAAGTTTTAAAAGGCTATTCAAAAAACAATGTAACAACTAAAAATCAATATATATGTTGAAAGAAAGGACACAAAGTAAACTATTATCCCACCAGCTTACTAGAAAAATTATTTTTTCCATATTCCTTTCTAGCCTGTGCCCCACATATAAGTACTTGTCTTTTTTTCTGTCCCTAAGATTTTAGCTGCCTGCAATGGCACTCACAAATGTATGCTTTTGTTGTTGTTTCCTTTTCTTTTCCTTTTCATTTTTTCCCCTTTCTTTCTTAATCTTTTCAGGTTGCTCTCTTCTCCATTTGCCATTAGTCTAAATGTCCTAGAGTTAAGAATTTTGTAGGCAATAAGCCCTTCCTGAAAGTTTGGCTCAAACCTCTCACAAAATGGTTTCCGTAGACTTTCTAGCTTCTAAAAAGTGTCATTTCAAACATTATAAGTTTTCATATGAGTTTAGAGTTTAAGTTAGGGTGGTAGTCAAGAGAAGAAGCATAAATAGGCTTCCACCTAGTCTTCCACATCTAAATTTATTTCTCATGAGTGGCACTTTTTATCCTACCCTTTCCACATGGCACATGCTCATTTCTCTCCTTTGGAGTCTGAATATATTCCATCACAAGGCACAACAAGGTTTATTTTCTCCCTTCTTACCCTATGCCTTTTTCACATAAATATTACACTCCTCACATCTCCAACCAGCAAAAACAAAATAAAATAAAGCTTAGGGTAGGGGATGGGGCAGAAATATTGACAACCTAGAAGAATAAGACAGACAGGAAGCAGGGGTGTTGCTCACAACAAAGGGATTTAAAGGGTCTAGAAATAATGGAATAAAGGAAAGATAATGGACACCTCAGGGAACTGAGGGCCATGAAGCGTCTGTCAGAAGAACTCTGTGAGTAGCCTCAAGAAGGGAGACGTAGAGCCAGCAGTACCCATGGAGGAACAGTACCTATGGAAGAATACTGATTTGAACAGTGGAAATCTCTAAATCTCACCTTGAAGGAGGCTACTATAGCTCACAAAAGGTAATTGAGCCTGAATTTAGTAAAGACCAATTCTCCACATTTTTGTTGATTCTCATTTTTTAGAATTGGACTTTACTACTCCATTCTTCTGATATTAAAAACTTGGCAGCAGAAATGGCCTTTGCCAAGTCTTCAACATTGCACACAGTTGAGAAGATGTGGGGACTGGAGAAGTGATAGGAAGGACCACTATCTAGTAATGCAAGAATCGTGGAATCAAATCATTCATTAAATGAGGTGAAAAGCACTTTGTAAAGTCTCAAATCTTATCAATATTTTTTGTATTAATATTATTACTCCTTATCCATGCACTTTCACAATCCAGTCATCCATCTGGGGCCTATCAACCTCTAAGTCACTGGCTTTCAAACTTTTTTGACCTCATTACTCTTGTATACGCTGAGAATTAGTGAGGACCCCTAAGAGCGTCTGTGTATGTTGATTATATATATATATTATTATTATATAGATATATTATGTTATATAATATATATTTTGTTATATTATATATAATATTAAGTTGTATAATATGTATATATACACATTATATTATGTGTATATTGATTATATAATATATAATATTATATATTATATATAATATATATTGTATTATATATTATATATTATATATTGTATTATATATTATATATATTATATATTGTATTATATATATAATATATATTGTATTATATATAATATATATTGTATTATATATAATATATTATATATTGTATTATATATAATATATTATATATTGTATTATATATAATATATTATATATTGTATTATATATATTATATATTGTATTATATATAATATATTATATATTGTATTATATATTATATACATAATATATATAGTATTATATATTATATATTATATATTGTATTATATAATATATATAATATATTGTATTATATTATATATAATGTATTATATATTATATATAATATATATTGTATTATGTATTATATATAATATTATGTATTATATATAACATATTATATATTATATATAATATTATGTATTATATATAACATATTATATGTTATATATTATATATAATATTATGTATTATATATAACATACTATATGTTATATATTATATATAATATTATGTATTATATATAATATATTATATATAATATTATGTATTATATATAATATATAATATATTATGTATTATATATAATATATAATATATTATGTATTATATATAATATATAATATATTATATATTATATATAATATTATGTATTATATATAATATATAATATATTATATATTATATATAATATTATGTATTATATATAATATATAATATATTATATATTATATATAATATTATGTATTATATATAATATATAATATATTATATATTATATATAATATTATGTATTATATATAATATATTATATATTATATATTATATATAATTATGTGCCCCACATATAAGTACTTGTCTTTTTTATATTTATATATATACATTTACTATATTTCAAGTAAAAAATTTTATAATTATATTTTTAGCTTCGTTTAAAACTAAGTTCATTGCATGTTAGTATAAACAATATATTTTTTTGAAGAATAGTTATTTTCCAATGTCTCATAACAATTTGAAAAATGTGGAATTGCTTTATATTTGTAAAAAGCATTTTGACGACTGAATTAATAGAAGACAGCAGGATTCTCAAACCTGCTTCTGCATTCAATCTCTTGTTATATCATATGTCATATAGCCTCTGGAAAACTATGCTATATGCTCATGAGAGAATAAGATTCTAGAACAAATAATGGCTTACCACTATTATGAAAATTGTTTTTATCTCATGAATTTCTGAAAATGCCTGGGGGATCCATACTTTGAGAGTCTCTGCCCAAATTCATTGTAGTTCCGCGATCATCCCAAATTTTCAACAAAAAAGCACATAAATTAGTTGTTCTCCCTAGTGACAACATAGCACAATGAGGAGGTTAATCCTTGAGAGAGAAAATTAAATTATAGTTTTTAAAAATAATCTGTCCCCTAAATTTTAAAAATTATTGTGTAACCATTCGAGGAGTATAGCAATAACAACAAACGCAGAGCAACTATAGGTATTTTCATTCACCTTATCTTGTTTCAACGTCATAAGAATCCTGGTCCATAAGTAAAGCAGGCTATATACTTATGCCCATTTTAGTTATGAGAAAAATGAGGCTCTTCAAGGAAAAGTGGTTCCCACAAGTACAATGTATATTTGCATCTAGTTAAATGTAAAGGGCCAAATGGACTTGAATATTGTGCTACCTGTTAGTATTGTTTAACAAATTCATCTGACAAACAAGAGTTAAGAAATCTAGTTTATAACTTGGGCTCTGTCTCCAATTTGGCATTGGACTTAACTTCTCAGAATCTCTCCTTATAGGAGTAGGGGGGGTTGTCAAATAAAGTTAAATTTTCTCATGCCAAATTTTACAAAATTTAAAAAATGATAAGATTTTGACTCAGTTATTTTTCCCTCAGCTTTCTATGAAAAAGTAATTAAACCGTCAATAACAGTGAATTTCTTTTTATTCTTTTGCTCACCTTATTTTCAATCTTTTTTTTAACTTTTATTTTAGGTTCAAGGGTACATGTTCAGGTTCATTATATAGGTGAGCTAGTGTCATGTGGGTTTGTTGCACAGATGATTTTGTTACCCAGGTACTAAGCCTAGTACCTAATAGTTATTTTTTCTACTTCTCTCCCTCCTCCCTGCCTCTGCCTTCAAGCAAGCCCCGGTGTCTGTTGGTCTCTTTTTTGTGTCCATGTGTTCTCATCATTTAGCTCCCTCTTATAAATGAGAACATGTAGTATTTGGTTTCCTGTTTCTGTGTTAGTTTCCCAAGGATAATGGCCTCCAGCTCCATCAATTTGTGGCTCTTCAGTGCACTCTATGAAGACTGACCCTGCCAGTTTGACTAACTGGGGGAGGAATCACTGATTAGTTGATTAGTCACTTGGTGTTCCTGAGACAGAAGAAAAACAAGAAGTAAAATTTCACACTAACTTCTCTTTGGTGAATACAGAAGTAACTTAGACTAAGCACGTTCAAGCTGGAATTTATGATGAGGCAAAGTCCATTAGTGCTCCCAGAAACTCACCTGAATTCTCACATGAAGGGTTTTAGGGACTGAACTAAGCCTTTTAATTATCTTTAGACTGAATCATATTAGAAATTGAGCTCTATTCCCCCTTGTACCAGGCTCTCTGGTTGAAAGATGCTTTGGGAGGAGTGTTTAACCCTTCAGGGCCTATAAGGTTCTACTTTGGGTAAATTGACATTTAGCAGCAAAAATCTCACATTTCAGATAAATACCTCTGGGTGTCTTCCTTACACATATAGGCTATATGTTATTGGTCTCCCCACTCCACCAAAAAAATTAGATATAATACTTATGTACTTACAGTAAAACAAGACTGATTGCTACTTTGGCTCTCTCATATTTCCTCTCATCACCTAGCACAGAAAAATTTCAGGTCTTGTTTCATGTTAACTTTTATGTCTAAATCTTAAAAAACCTCTCACTAGCTTAAGTATTTCGGTTCGTAGATTCTAAATGCACAACAAATTCAGCAGGGCAAATACAGAAATCTATATCTTCCAAGAAATCTCGTAAAGCTCTTAGAACATTATTTTTTATCAGAGGAAATATTGAGATCTTCACTGTTCCTAAACCAGAATTCAAGGCCAAGTTCTGATCTGTTTGCTTCCCTAGTTCAATCATTCCCTCCAATGTAAAAAGGCTTATTCTCTTTTCCCACTGCTAAATCTCTTGCTTGAATCTTCAACAATGTCGTTCTGAATGAGAAAACTGCATCTCCTTTTTGACTTGACACATAATTCTTCTGAGTACTACTGATACATTCACTTCCATTGTTGACCTGGTTAGGCCATGATGCTCTGTTATCTGCTGACATTAATGCCTGGTACACGATTACCTTGCAGATCAAATTAATGATTGCAATTTCAGTGTGAAATTACAGTACTCTTCTTTCAGGATTTATTTAAAGTAATAATACTAGGATTTCTTTTTAATTAGTTAGGACACATTTCTAAGTAGTGCTATTAAATATTTGAAATATTTTACATAAAATATATAAATATATGTCAAAACATCAAGAAAAACATAATTTGTATTTAAATACATAAATTTATTTATGTATATTAGCATAAAGGATAACATCTATCCTTATGTTGTAATGATATACAAATATTAAAGATTCTTTACAATGATAAGATAAACCCTTTTCTGTTCTCTGGTCCTGGTGCTTACTATGACTTTGGTCCTTTCTGCAACCAGGTCATTCTGATGCCATGGTCTCTGATAGAGCTAGTCTTGTTTTTTCGGCAACTTTCTGTTCTGTTCAGGGACCTTAAATGAAGCTTCCAACACCACCACCTATGGGAATCGCAATTTTGATTTTTCTGCTCACCAGTCCAGGAAGAATGGTCCTGCCCACAGTGAAATGAATCACCTCCCTGTAGAGACAAAAGCAGATATCAGAAAGTCCTTTCTGCCTGTATCATGGTGGGTGGGGGTCAGGCTACATGAACAGAAAACTGACAGGAGATAGGATAATGAGCTCCAAAAACCAGGAAGTAAAGGGAGCCTGGGAGGGCTGAAGCTGTCAGAGATGCAGGGATGATGCTGCAGATGTATAAGCTGCTGAAGAGTATCTTTCATAAAGGTTCTATCCCCACTACAATGCTCATGTTTTGGTACTTTATAAACCATGATACACCAGAAGACCCTAAAACGAAAAACAGATATTTAAATCACTAGGTTAAAGCTAAAATAATAATTCAAGTCTTTCCTACCCTACCAGTCTGAGTGAAGTGTAAATTTTGTGAGAATAAAAACACATCACACATTGCCCCCTTTCAGGCAAAAGATGCTCCATTAACTATGAATGAATTCATGCTAGCTAAATCTAGGCAGGAAAACAGGATAATTTTTGTTGTTGTTTCAGGTAGTATGAACCATATATGAGAAAGCACAGGGCCATGAAATAATATATTTAGGGAATTATAAGTAGTCAAAATTGCTGGACCAATGGTTGCTTTCTGATGAGTGGTAATAGAATAACTGGGGAGGTAAAAGAAATTCTAAGCATGATAAATGATGATTAAACTGGGGAAATGATAATATATTTTGAAAGCTTTTGAGATCTAATGAAGAACTTTAATCTGGACAGGAAGATTGGAGGACTGGCATTTTACCAGATTTGGATGATTTTTAAAGTTCATTTTATTAGCAGTATAGGGAACAGAATGGGGCAAAACTTGTGGGAAGGAGGTTATTGCAATATCTGGGAGAAAAGTAGGAAAGGCTCCATGTAAGCCAGCTGTGGTGGAAAGGTAGAGGAGGAGACCCAAAATAAGTATCAACTAGGAGGTAAAAACACCAGGAACTAGTGGGGCAGTGAGAGCAGTAAAGAGAGGATAATGAGGTAAGATGATTTTCAGGCTTCTGATTTGGGAAATAATCCTTAGTAATATTTTTCACTATCGTAAGAGCAATCAATAGGGTTACATGTATCTTGAGAGGCAGTTTTAATGAGCACTTATTTGGTACCTGGTAGCATGCTACATACAAAAATGTTTTAGGCAAAATATAAGCACCCATGGAGGTAAGGTGTCCCTCTTCCTTAGCAGGCCCTGCAAAATTATTCATTCTTTTTATTTTATTTTATTTTATTATGATTTTTTTAAATTATACTTTAAGTTCTAGGGTACATGTGCACAACGCGCAGGTTTGTTACATATGTATACATGTGCCATGTTGGTGTGCTGCACCCGTTAACTCATCATTTACATTAGGCATATCTCCTAATGCTATCCCTCTCCCCTCCCCCCTCCCCACGACAGGCCCCGGTGTGTGATGTTACCCACCCTGTGTCCAAATGTTCTCATTGTTCAATTCCCACCTATGAGTGAGAACATGAGGTGTTTGGCTTTCTATCTTTGCGATAGTTTGCTCGGAATGATGGTTTCTAGCTTCATCCATGTCCCTAAACAGGACATGAACTCATCCTTTTTTATGACTGCATAGCATTCCATGGGGTATATGCACCACATTTTCTTAATCCAGTCTATCACTGATGGACATTTGGGTTGGTTCCAAGTCTTTGCTATTGTGAATAGTGCTGCATTAAACATACATGTGAATGTGTCTTTATAGCAGCATGATTTACAATCCTTTGGGTATATTCCTAGTAATAGGATGGCTGGGTCAAATGGTATTTCTAGTTCTAGATCCCTGAGGAATGGCCACACTGTCTTCCACACTGGTTGAACTAGTTTACAGTCCCACCAACAGTGTAAAAGTGTTCCTATTTCTCCACATCCTCTCCAGCATTTGTTGTTTCCTGACTTTTTAATGATCGCCATTCTAACTGGCATGAGATGGTATCTTATTGTGATTTTGATTTGCATTTCTCTGATGGCCAGTGATGATGAGCATTTTTTCATGTGTCTGTTGGCTGCATAAATGTCTTCTTTTTAGAAGTGTCTATTCATATCCTTTACCCACTTTTTGATGGGGTTGTTTTTTTCTTGTAAATTTGTTTAAGTTCTTTGTAAACTGTGGATATTAGCCCTTTGTCAGATGGGTAGATTGTAAAAATTTTCTCCCATTCTGTAGGTTGCCTGTTCACTCTGATGGTAGTTTCTTTTGCTGTGCAGAAGCTCTTTAGTTTAATTAGATCCCATGTCAATTTTGGATTTTGTTGCCATTGCTTTTGCGATAGTTTTGCTTAGAATGATGTGTTTTAGTCATGCAGTACTTGCCCATGCCTATGGCCTGAATGGTATTCCCTAGGTTTTCTTCTAGGTTTTTTATGGTTTTAGGTCTAACATTTAAGTCTTTAATCCATCTTGAATTAGTTTTTGTATAAGGTGTAAGGAAGGGATCCAGTTTCAGCTTTCTACTTATGGCTAGCCAGTTTTCTCAGCACCATTCATTAAATAGGGAATCCGTTCCCCATTTCTTGTTTTTGTCAGGTTTGTCAAAGATCAGATGGTTGTAGATGTGTGATATTATTTCCAAGGGCTCTATTCTGTTCCAATGGTCTATATCTCTATTTTGGTACCAATACTATTCTGTTGTTGGTTACTGTAGCCTTATAGTATAGTTTGAAGTCAGGTAGTGTGATGCCTCCAGCTTTGTTCTTTTGGCTTAGGATTGTCTTGGCAATGTGGGCTCTTTTTTTCGTTCCATATGAACTTTAAAGTAGTTTTTTCCAATTCTGTGAAGAAAGTCATTGGTAGCTTGATGGGGATGGCATTGAATCTATAAATTACCTTGGGCAGTATGGCCATTTTCACAATATTGATTCTTCCTATCCATGAGCATGGAATGTTCTTCCATTTGTTTATGTCCTCTTTTACTTCATTGAGCAGTGGTTTGTAGTTCTCCTTGAAGAGGTCCTTCATATCCCTTGTAAGTTGGATTCCTAGGTATTTTATTCTCTTTGAAGCAATTGTGAATGGGAGTTCACTCATGATTTGGCTCTCTGTTTGTCTGTTATTGGTGTATAGGAATCAACATCATCCTGATACCAAAGCCTGGCAGAGATACAACAGAAAAAGACAATTTTAGACCAATATCCCTGATGAACATTGATGCAAAAATCCTCAATAAAATACTGGCAAAATGAATCCAGCAGCACATCAAAAAGTTTATCCACCACGATCAAGTTGGCTTCATCCCTGGGATGCAAGGCTGGTTCAACATACGCAAATCAATAAATGTAATGCATCATATAAACAGAACCAAAGACAAAAACCACATGATTATCTCAATAGATGCAGAAAAGGCCTTCGACAAAATTCAACAGCCCTTCATGCTAAAAACTCTCAATAAACTAGGTATTGATGGGACATATCTCAAAATAATAAGAGCTATTTATGACAAACCCACAGCCAATATCATACTTAATTGGCAAAAACTGGAAGCATTCCCTTTGAAAACTGGCACAAGACAGGGATGCCTTCTCTCACCACTCCTATTCAACATAGTGTTGGAAGTTCTGGCCAGGGCAATCAGACAAGAGAAAGAAATAAAGGGTATTCAATTAGGAAAAGAGGAAGTCAAATTGTCCCTGTTTGCAGATGACATGATTGTATATTTAGAAAACCCCATCATCTCAGCCCAAAATCTCCTTAAGCTGATAAGCAACTTCAGCAAAGTCTCAGGATACAAAATCAATGTGCAAAAATCACAAGCATTCCTATTCATTCTTTTTAAAAGGCAAATAGCAGAAAGTTCAAAACTCAAGAAAAAGAACATCAGAAATGCCTTTCAACAGAGTTTCTTTAGTTTTAAACAAAGATAATATTAAATAATGGTGAATTTTTGAATTGTTGCAAAGGCATAGACAGAATGAAAGATCCCCCATGCCCACAGTCCCCTCAACTCCACCACCCACACGGTTATTATAAAGAGTGCTTGGAAATACATCCTCCCATAGTCAATTACTGCTCCCTGGTGGTGAGCTCGTCTTCTTTGATAAAGCCTGAGAAGACACTGTTATTAATATCCAATTACAACTTTCCTTTATTCAGTCATTGCTCTTTAAAATTAGGTCTTTCTCTCTCCTATTATAGGTGTAATAAAAGGCCTCAAGAACGTAAAAATTCTCCTAACACAGTGGACTCCTAACACAGTGGACTCTATAAAGACTATATGAGATCTGACCAACTTTCTTCTCTGCACTTTTTAATGAGATATATATGTATATATATATGTGTATATATATATATATATATATGGTCTCATAGGAATCTAACACATATGTTTTGTAGAACAATATTCTCCCAGTGAAAGTCACAAGTCCACCTCGTCACAGATCTAGGACAATTGTCATGTGGTTAAGGACCTAGAATTTCTTCTCCTCTTAAGATAGGGCCGAGGCGGGCGGATCACGAGGTCAAGAGATCGAGACCATCCTGGCTAACACGGTGAAACCCCGTCTCTACTAAAAATACAAAAAATTAGCCAGGCGTGATGGCGGGCGCCTGTAGTTGCAGCTACTTGGGAGGCTGAGGCAGGAGAACGGCGTGAACCCGGGAGGCGGAGCTTGCAGTGAGCTGAGATCGCGCCACTGCACTCCAGCCTGGGAGATAGCAAGACTCCGCCAAAAAAAAAAAAAAGATAGATTTATCCAGAGATTTCCTTACACACAAATATAATGTAATCTTCTATGAAGTAGCTATTGACACCTACATTCTGCAAGTCAGAAAGCTAACAAAGACAATACATTGTCCAACCTCGCATAGCTACCAAATATTAGATATGAATTTCAAGCCCAGTCTTAAGACCTTCACAGTATCCACCCCACCTCCTATCAGTTCGACATTGAACCTGTTGAAACTGAAAGTTTTGTGAGACGTTAAAGTGGGTATATGCTGTATACAGTTGAATATAAGTCCAGAGCTTCAGATTAAGGCCAAGACTGGTGATACAGATCTGGGTTTATCAGATCAGAATGTAATGGCTAAAGACGGGGAATTGTACAATATTGCCAGAGACAGTAGGAAATAATAGTGTTTACAAGTAAATTTGTATGTGCAACGAAATAGTTCATTTTGGTTTCAGATCACAGCCATCATTGAAGGGACAGGGTAAGCAGTTTATCTTCTGTGATGTTCCCTGTACAAACTACACACAGAACCAAATACCTATTTCAATGAAAGCAGCCTACTTTTCTAGTCTTAATTTTGTAATCAAAATGAGTCAATTCTTTCATTCTGCTGCTTTTGAGGGCTCTGAGTTCAGTAGGAAAGTCACATTCTTTTATTTATACAAATTAAACACAAGATTATTATATCTGAAAGGTACTCATACATAAATATTGAAATTTATAGCATTATTTGAGAATTGTAACAAAAAGATAAAAATATCAAAGCAGGAGTAGTTATATAATAGGTTTTAGACAAATGCAAGGTATTAATAGGACATTAATGACAGCAGCCTTTCAGGTCACTATATATTTAAATGAAACTCACTTTTTTCTTGTTTTATGATATTCTATATTACCTTAATTATTTGATCTCTATTATTGAAGGACAGTCATAATTTCTACATCTAGCCATAACGCACAATGCTGTGATATGATTTTTGTATGTGTTCTTATATAAAATCATTTTACATTCTGGTGCTATTAACTAGAGACTAATTTCTTCAAAGTGGGATTTCTGGGTCAAAGAGTATGTGAGATTTTCATTTAAATGAAATTGCCACTTTTACTTTCATATAATATTTTAGCTAGTTAGCCTTTAACAAATAATGTAATGGAGTACCAATATCTTTTTCTCTTTTCTTTTGGATCAGAACCCTTTGTTTAAATATTTGTCAACCTAATGAACAGGTGAAAATGGCAACATTATTTTGGTTGCATTGTTATTTTAGTTTTTTTTTTTTCATGCAGCCAGAGTACTTGATAATTGCCATTTTGATTTCTTTTTATGTGTATTATACTTTTATGTGATCATTTATCTATGGGAAACTGGATAAAGGAGTTTTCTTTTCCATTTAACATTTATAAGGCTTTTCATATAACTGAAAAGTGTACAATGATCAGTCTCTCATGTGTATTGCAAATATTCTCCCAAATATTTGTCTTTTAGTTTTGCATTTTTATTGTATTCTTCTTGTGGATATTTATCTGTGTAAAATATACATGTATTTGCTATGGAAACTAGAAATCCATAGGTATTCTCTATAAGTAGCCAACCCATATTAGTACTTATTAAATAAATAATTCTTTTTTTCAAATTACATATATATCACATCAATTTATTTTTAGTAACTGATATATTTTTAAATTTCATATAGAATAATAAAGCAATTTCTCTTAAACTTTTTGCCATTCTCATATTTTCCTCTGAATTTTTTTCTTCCCACTGAATACTAAAAAATTAATTTGTAAGATTTTTGTTATTTTTTTTCCATTTTGGTTGTCATTAAAATTGTTAATATATGAAGTTTGCTTTTGAAATCCAACCTAACATTTTGTGATGTGATGTCTATTTACATGTAGTTTTTGTACCTCAACAAAATCTTAGATCTGAACTTTTCTCTCTAAATTATTCTTTTTCATTTTGCAATGTTTTCAGTATTATACTGGTATTTTAGTTTCAGTTCTATTTTGAACAGATTGTAGCTAAATTTTTACCTTACACTTAGTCAACTATTTAATTCTACCTTGTTTTCCTCAAGTCTCTCATGCTTCTAAGGCAGACAAAAATATACTCTTTAAAATGTAAGTCCATTTTCAGTATTTATATGTATAACTGTGTCTTCTTGTCTTGTTTCATTAGTTAGCTCTTCCAAAATGGTGTTAAATGAAAATATTGACAGAAAATTTACATCCAAATTTAGTGGAAATAGCCTACTTAGGGTTGGTATATTAATCTTTTAATGTACTACTATATTCAATTTATCATTATCTAATTTATAATTCTAGCATTATATTTATGATTACTTAATCTATAATTTTCTTTTTTTCCATTATTATTTCGAGTTTTATATAAAGGTAATCTCTTACATAAACAAAATTGATATTTTTTGAAATTCATATGAACTGGGATAGTATTTAGAAAGAAAGTATCTGTTCTTTAAAAGTTAGATAAATTTTGTGTTCAAACCATTTGAACATGGGAGTTTTAAAAATCATGTCTTTTTTTTTCCACCTCCTCTATGATTGCTGCACTCTTTAGGTCCATTTCATTAGTTTATATATTGCCATAAAACTACTATTTACTCTCGATATTAAACTAGTGCTGAAAAATTGCACATAAAATTTTAATCCTTCCTATGTTTACAGTTGTTATGTCTTTTATCATCCTTAAGTATTTTAATTTTTTAACTTTATCTCTTCTTTCTTTAATCAGGCTCATCAAAAATTTCTCAATTTTATCAACCTCTGTTCAAACAACCATCTTTCAGCTTATTACTTTTTGTTTCATAATTTCAACTTTACAGAATTCTTCCTCCTGCCTTGTTTCATTGCGTTTACCTATCCTTTAATCCTCTAGGTTTTAAGTTAATTGCAATCTTAAACAATATATTTTTGTAATTATAAGAGTTCTGAAGAACATGCATTGTCCTCTAGGTACAACTGTAGTGTCACTCTGTAATTGTTCTTCATTATTTCTAAATAATTTTTAGGTTTATTTTGTAACCTCATCTTTGATCCAGAGATTATTTAGAATATATTTTTTCCGAGCTCTTAGTGTTTATTATTTTTATCATCAAGAGCCAATAAGTCACTGAGTTAGTCATTCATTTATTCAACAATAGAATTCAAGACTAATCATTAGGCAATGCTATTTCTACTTTACTTTTTTCTTTCCTTCATACATGATCAATATTTTGAAAACTTCATATGCCATGAAAAGAATGTACAGTTTCTCTTTGAACTTTATAAATTTTTGTTTTATTTTTTGTGCATTGCTATATTTCCATTGACTGGAAAAGTATCAGCATATTGTTCATGCTCAAGAAATATTTTTGAAAGTGTTAATTCCTGATCTTTATTGTATCAATCAAATGCTTCACCTCCCTCCTTATGCATCATCTTTGGCCTGACAAACTTGAAAACATGGATAGTAAAATTATTCAACATAATTTTTAATCATCAGTTTCTCCATGTAACTTTAAAACTTTCCTTTTCTTCATGAATTTGTCTGCTCTCTACATACATTGGGTGCATAAATGTATCTCTTACTTCACATTTTTAAGTTTTTAATTAAATATAACATTTTTTATTTTCCTTACATATGCTGTTATTGAGTCACATTTCAATTTTAATATTGCCACTTTGCTTCTTATTCTGAATATGACAAACATAGGTTTTCTACCCTTTATTTTGAACATTTTTTGGTCAATTTATTTAAATATCCTTCTTGTAAATATATTATAGCTATATTTTTGTTTTTTACTCTTCTACCACTTTCTCACTGCCTTTCTGTTTGGGAATTTGGCAGTTATTCTCATTCTTTTTTAAAAGAATAATTTAAGCTAATGTTTTTACTTACAATATTTGTTTTAAATATTTCACAAAATAGATGCTTTACTGCCAAGTATGTTACAGCACATGGAATAGTGTAGTTCATTAAAAGACTAATTAATTAATCATTCATTCACTCACTCCATAATACATATTCAAGACTAATCACAACACAATGCTACAATGCTAGATACAGATACTAAAAACATAACATTAAAAAATTAACTCTTAGTGAGGCAAGGCAGTGTATACCTGTAGTCCCAGATACTTGGGAGGCTGAGGCAGGAGGATTGCTTTAGCCCAGAAGTCTCAGTCCAACCCATACAATATAGTGAGACCCTGTTGCTAAAAAACAATTTTTGAAGTCTCTTGCTTACTGTCTAGAAAATAAACAGAATTAATCACGAAGTAAATTTTAGTATATTAAAAATCTAGCTTATCAAAGAATATTTCTAAACATGTTATAGAAGATCCGAGAACAAAGAAATTACTTCTAAGAAATTGTATGCAAAAAAAATGACATTAGAATAGATGAATGGGATTTGTCTGTGATAAGCCTCTGGGGTTGATGAGCCAGGTTTTACCAAATATTAGGGATCTAGAAGAAGGTGCAACATTGAGTTTAGAACCAGGTTTGAGTTCATGAAGAGAAGTAGGAGAAAAGGTATAGAATAAAGGGGAGCGAGCTCACAAAGATTTAAACACAAAGGCTGCCTCCATATAAATTTCCTCTTATGTTTTAGATGCCTTTTGAATCTTTTCTAGTCATGTTTTTCCACATCCAGTCCAATGTTTTTCACATATAGGTTTCTTCTACCCTTAAGTATTTTTTACTAGTTTTCTTCTCTTTCTTACTGTTTCTAATGATGTCTCTTTCTAGCTTCCTAAAATATGTTTACCTATGTATATAAATGTTGTAACTAAACCTAATAAGTAATAACTTTCTCTTTGACTTTCCAAATCCATCTTATGTCTTTGTGCTTACAAAAATGTCCAACATATGTCTAGTAAATCCAATGGTACAATGAGCCTCCTGGAAACAAGATTACCTGTTTTCTCATATCAATTTTACAACAGCCTATACTAATTTAGAAAGCCCCTTAAATAGTCTATATACTTGCTTTCTCACCCTAAAAATGAAGATACCATTAGCACTTCTTTTTTTTTATTTTTATTGTTTTTTTTTTTTGAGACGGAGTCTCGCTCTGTCACCCAGGCTGGAGTACAGTGGCACTATCTCGGCTCACTGCAAGCTGCGCCTCCCGAGTTCACACCGTTCTCCTGCCTCAGCCTCCCGAGTAGCTGGGACTACAGGCGCCTGCCACCACACCCTGCTAATTTTTTGTATTTTTAGTAGAGACGGGGTTTCATCGTGTTAGCCAGGATGGTCTCGATCTCCTGACCTCGTGATCCGCCCACCTCGGCCTCCCAAAGTGCTGGGATTACAGGCATGAGCCACTGCGCTTCTTAAGTTAGACATAATTAATTAAAATGTTTTGGAAAGTGTAACTTATTAACAAAAGTAATGTAAATGTTTATTCTTAGAAGCCACTGAAATAGTAGATTTCCTAACTTTCTAACAGATCTTTCCAATCCAGTTTTTGAGACAGTATCTATTCTCTCTTCTCACCAACTGCTCCTTCAATAGTTCTTTCAGCTGTTCCTCTTTCAAGTACTAATGCTGCCAATTTTGTTTTCCTTCTAATAATCCGACATCCTATTAATCATGTCAATGTGCCATCAATATTTGCTACTCTTCACACATTATCATAAGATGGTTTATTTTTTCCACCTGTTTCCCTGCATTGCCAACAGAGTATCTCTCTTGAGTCCAAAAGATTACACCTGTGCAATTTGGAAAGAATCCAATAAACTCTGTAAAATTTGAAATTATATTATCTCTAATTTAGCTCCTTTTGATATAATATCATTGGAGTCAAGTATTATATTTCATTGATTTTTCACTCAATTTTATATTTACTCCCCCATAACATTTTTCTTTCCATGGGTTAATCAATAATGCTAGGTATATGTGTTCCTTTCAAAGTAACACATACTTTTTGATCTGATGAGGTTTTCCTCTGAGTTCACATTTTTTCAATTTTAAAGCAGCAGTAGACAAATTATTCCAAGTTTTAACAAATGTTAACCAATTGCATGAGGTTGTTGGTCAATATGTGTGTGTGTGTATAATTATATATATTTTAATAAGATCTAGTGGGAATAAGCAAAACATTGCAGAAAGAAACCTTTATGTATTAAAGTGGTTTTATATATTCCTTTTGAAGAAGTGTACTCTTATTAATTATAAATTTGGTTTATATACAATAAAAAAGTATTGCTAACTGGGCACAGTAATATAATAATACAATTTATCTACCCAAATTTATTATTTCCCTCCTTAATATTAGTATTGTACTATCAGATCTTACCTGATAGAATGACATAAATTATAACCTTAAAGTATTAAATATTACAGCTGAAAAAGATCCTAAAGATAATTTACTTTAGTTTTTTTATTCTATAAATTTTGAGATTAATACACAAATTATCCAATATCACATTTCTGGTCACTTTTTATGCTGTCCAGAGCTCTAGACTGGCACTGTTTAAAATATAGACCTCTAAAGGAATGGAGCAAGATGGCCAAATTAAAGGCTTCACTGATCATCTTCTCATAAGGATACTAATTTAACAATATCTACGCAATAAAAAGGAATCTTCATAGAACCAAAAATCATGTGAGCACTCACAGAACCTGTTTTTAATGTCATATCACCATAAAAGTCAATGGAAGAGGGTAGAAAAGGCAGTCTTGACTCAATGATGCCACCTCTCCCCCATCCCATGGCAGTGGCCACAAGGTGTGGAGAGAGAATCTATGTACTTGGGAGAGGAAGAACCCAGCAATCCTGAGACATTGCATTGAATTCAGTGCTGCCCTGTCATAACAGAAAGCAAAATTGAGCTGAGCTCAGCTGACACATGCCCATGGAGAGAGTATTTAAACCAGCCCTAGCCAGAGGAGCTCAACCTTGAGGTTGGAACTTAAGTCCTGGCAAGCTTCATCACTACATACTAAAGTGTTCTGGGGTTCTAAATAAACTTGAAAGGCAGTCTAGGCCACAAGTACTGTAAATTCTAGGTCAGTCCTAGTGCTGAGCTGGGCTCAGAGACAGAGGACTTGGTGGGCACACAACCTATTGAGACACCAGCTGGGGTGGCTAAGGGAGTGCTTGTGCCATCTCTCCCTCAGCTCCAGGCTGCACAGCTTGCAGCTCTAAAAGAGACTCCTTCATTCTGGTTAAAGAGGGGAGACAGAAGAGTAAAGTGGACTTTGTCTTGCGTCTTAGATACCAGCTCAACCATAGCAGGGCAGGGTACCTGTTGGAGTCATAAGCCCCCTTTCTAGGCCCTAGCTCCAAGATGACACAGTCTGGGCAAGAAAGCAACTCAGTACCTTGATGGGAAGGATCAAGCCCCAGCAGAACCCATCACTTCCTGATTAAAGAGCTTTTGGGCCCTGAATAACCAGCAGCTATAAGCAGTTAGTATTCCATGGGCCTTGCATAAAATTCTGAAACTAGCCAGCTTCAGGTAGGACTCAGTACTTTCCCAGATGGGGTGTCTATGAGGACACTCCTTCTGCTTGAGAAAAGTGAGTAAAAGGGACTTTGTCTTGCACCATAGCTACCAGGTAAGCCACATATTTGTAGAGCACCAAGTGGGCTCTTCGGGTTCCCAATTCCAGGTCATTGCTCTTAGATCATATTACTGAAACTTCCCTGGGCCAGAGAGGAGCCCATTGCCCTGAAGAGTGAGTTCCAGGCAAGGCAGAATTCACCACAAGCTGAATAAAAAGCCTGTGTAGCCTGTTGTATAGTTGGAATGCCAGCTCAGCTGCAATATAATAGAACACCAAGTAAACTTCTAAGGTTTTTGACTCTAGTCCCTGGCTCTTGGACAGCACCTCTGGACCCACCCCAGGCAACCATGGGGAACTTGCTGCCCTGAAGGGAAGGACAAAAGCCTGCTGGCTTCATTACTTGCTGATTTTAGAGCCCCAGGGCCTTGAGCAGACACCGGTGGTAGTCAGGTAATGGTTACAATGGGCCTTGGATGAGACTCAGTGCTGTGCTTGCTTCAGGTCTGACCAAGTGTATTTTCAGTGGTGATGGCCACAGGGGAGCATGTATCACTTCATCCCCAGCTTCAGGTGGCTCAGAGCAGAAAGTGAGACTCCATTTGTTTGGGAGAAAGTAAAGAAAGAGAACAAAAATAACTCTCTGTCTGGTAATCCAGGTAATTCTCCCAGACTGTATCCATGACCATGAAGGCAGTATCCCTACAAGTCTGCAAGAACCACAGCATTACTGGGCTTGTGGTGCCCTAATATAGACATGGCTTTGATCACAACACCCAAGTCTTTCTGAATACCTGGAAGGCCTTCCAAATAAGAATGGTTACAAACAAGCCCAGACTGTGAAGACTACAATAAATATTTAACCCTTCAATGCCCAGACACAGATGAACATCTACAAGTATCAAGATAATCCAGGAAAATAAGACCTCATTAAATGAACTAGATAAGGCACCAGGAACTTATCTAGGGACAACTCCTGGAGAAACAAAGATATGTTACCTTTCAGACAAAAAATTTAAAAAAAATTGAGGAAACTCAAAGAAATTCAAAATAACACAGAGAGGGTATTCAGAATTTTATCAGAAATATTTAACAAAATTTAAAAATTTAAAATGATCAAGCAGAAATTCTGGAAGTGAAAAATGCAATTGGCATACTGAAGAACACAGCAGAATCTTTTAATAGCAGAAAGAAAGACTCAGTTCAAGCAGAAGAAAGACTCAGTGAGCTTGAAGACAGACTATTTGAAAATACACAGTCAGAAGAGACAAAAGAAAAAAAGAAAAAAAAACAATGAAGCATACTTACAGGATCTAGAAAATAGCCTCAAAAGGGCAAATCTAAGAGTTATTAGCCTTAAAGAAGAAGTAGAGAAATAAATAGGAATAGAAAGTTTATTCAAAGGGGTAAAAGGAGAATGTCTTAAGCCTAGAAAAAGAAATCAATATTTAAGTACAAGAAGTTTATAAAGCACCAAGCCAATTTAACCTGAAGAAGACTACCTCAAGGCATTTTACAGTCAAACTCCAAAGGTCAAGGTTAAACAAAGGACCCTAAAAGCAGCAAGAGAAAAAAAAAATACAATGGAGCTCCAATATGTCTGGCAGCTGACTTTTCAGTGGAAATCTTGCAAGCCAGGAGAGAGTGGCATGACATATTTAAATTGCTGTAGGAAAAAAAACTATTACTTTAGAATAGTATATCTGGTGAAAACATCCTTCAAACATCAAGGAGACAGACCTTCCTAGACAAACAAAAATTGAGAGATTTCATCAATACCAGACCCATCCTATAAGAAATGCTAAAGGGAGTACTTCAAACAGAAAGAAAAGGAAGATAATGAGTAATAAGACATCATCTGAAGGTACAAAACTCAGTAGTAATCATAAGTAAATAGAAAAACACAGACTATTATAACTCTGTAACTGTGGTGGGTAAACTACTCTTAAGTAGAAAGACTAATTGATAAATCAATCAACAATAATAACTACAACAACTTTTCAAGACATAGTACAATACAATATAAATAGAAACAACAAAAAGTTTAAAAAATACAGGGACAAAGTTAAGTGTGAAGCTTTTATTGGTTTTCTTTTGGCTTGTTTATGCAGTGTTAAGTTGTTATCAGCTCAAAATAATGGGCTACTAGATAGTATTTGCAAGCCTCATGGTAACCTCAAATCAAAAGACATGCAACAGATACACACAAAAAAAGAAAGTCAGAAATGAAATCATACCACCAGAGAAAATCACCTTTACTAAAAGGAAGACAAGAAAGAAGGAAAGAAGGAAGAGAAGAACACAAAACAACCGCTACACAAATACCAAAATGGCAGTAGTCAGGAGTACATTCTTAGTTATCAACAATAACATTGAATGTAAATGGACTCTCCAGTCAAAAGACATAGAGTGACTGAATGGACAAAAAAATAAGAACCACCAATCTGTTGCCTACAAGAAACATACTTCATCTGTGAAAACACACATAGACAGAAAATAAAAAGATGAAAAGGGTATTCCATGCCAATGGAAAACAAAAAAATAAAAACCCAGAAGTCACTATATTTATATCAGACCAAATGGATTTCAAGACAAAAACTATAAGAAGAAAAAGGGAGGTCACTATATAATGATAAAGGAATCAATTCAACAAGAGAATAAAACAACTGCAACTATATATGCACCCAACACTGGAGCATGCAGGTATAAAAAAGAAATCTTATTAAAGCTAAAGAGACAGATAGATAACAATACAAAAATAGCTGGAGACTTCAACCGCCCATGTTCAGCACTGAACAGATCTTTCAGACAGAAAATCAACAAAGAAACATCAGACTTAAACTGTACTATAGAACAAGTGAACTTAATAAATATTTACAGAATATTTTACCCAATGGCTGCAGAATACATATTCTTTTCCTCATCACATGAGAAAAATGAATCATTCTCAAGGGTAGACAATACATTAGGTCACAAAATAACTCTTAAAACATTAAGAAAAATTTGAAATACTATCAAACATCTTCTCTGACCACTATGGAATAAAACTAGAAAGCAATAACAAGAGGAATTTTGGAAACTATACAAACACTTGGAAATTTAACAATATGCCCCTGAATGACCAGTGGGTTAAGGAAGAAATCAAAAGAAAGTTGAAGACTATGTTAAAACAGATGATAATGGAAAGAAAACACAACAAAATTTATGGAATCCAGTGAAAGCATTATTAAGAGGGAAGTTTGTAGCTATAAGTCCCTACATCAAAAAAAGAGAAAACCTTCAAATAAATAACATAACAATGCATCTTAAAGAACTGAAAAAGCAAAAGTAAACCAAACTCAAAATTAGTAGAAGAAAATAAATAATAAAGATTAGATCAGAAACAAATGAATTTGAAAAGGAGAAAATAATACAAGAGATCAATGAAATAAAAAGTTGTTTTTTTGAAAAGATAAACAAAATTCACAAACCTTTAACAGACTACTGAAGAAGAAAAAGAGAAAATATCCAAATAAATAAAATCAGAGATAAAAAAGAAGACATTACAACTGATACCAGAGAAATTGAAAGGATTATTTGTGGCTACTATGAGCAGCTACATGCCAACAAATTAGAAAATCTAGAAGAAATGGATAAATTTCTAGACACATACAACCTACCAAGATTGAACTATGAAGAAATCCAAAACCTAAACAGACCGATAACAATTAAGAACATTGAAGTTGTAATAAAAAGTTTCCCAGCAAAGAAAAGCTTGAGACATAATGGCTTCGCTACTGAAATCTATCAAACATTTAATGAAGAACTAATACCTATCATTTTAGACTATTCCAAAAAAAATAAAAAAGAGAAGGGAATACTTCCAAACTCATTTGACAAGGCCAGTATTACCCTGATACCAAAATCAGGCAATGACACATAACAAAAAGAAAACTAGAGGCCAATATCACTAATGAAGAGTGAGGCAAAAAATCCTCAATATAATATTAATACACTGAATTTATCAACACATGAAAAGGATTCTTCATTATGACCAAGTGGGATTTATTCCAGGGATGCAAGGATGGTTCAACATGTGCAAATCAATTACTATGATACATCATGTCAACAGAATGAAGGACAAAAACTTTAAGATCATTTTAATGGATTCTGTAAAAGCATTTGTTAAAATTCAACATCCCTTTATGATAAAAACTCTCAGAAAACTGAGTATAGAAGGAACATACCCCAACATAATGAAAGCAACATAAGACAGACTCACGGCTGGTATCATACTGAATAGGGAAAAACTGAAAGCTTTTTCTTTAAGATCTGGAACATGACAAAGATGGTCACTGTCACCGCAGTTATTCAACAGAGTTCTGAAAGTCCAGGCTAGAGCAATCATACAAGAGAAAAATATAAAAGGCATCAAAATTGGAAAAGAATAAGTGAAATTATCCTTGTTTGCCGTGATATGATCTTATATTTGGAAAAACCTAAAGATTCCATCAAAAAATTATTAGAACTGGTAAACAAATTCTGTAATGTTGCAGGATATAAAATCAACATACAAAAATCAGTAGCATTTAGAGTAATCCCATTTACAATAGCTACAAATAAAATTAAGTACTTATGAATTAACTTAACCAAAGAAGTGAAACATTTGTACAATGAAAACCATAAAACTTCAAGAAATTGAAGGACACACAAAAAATTTTAAAAATACTTTATGTTTATGGATTGGAAGAGTCCATATCGTCAAAGCAAAGAGACAATGCACAGAATGGGAGAAAATATTTGCAAACTACCCACCTGACAATGATTTAATAACCAAAATATATAAGGAGTTCAAACAACTCAATAAGAAAAAAAATCTAATAACCCTATTTAAAAATAGGCAAAAGACCTGACTAGACAGTTCTCAAAAGAAGACATACAAATGGCAAACAGATATATGAATAGGTATTCAACATCATTGATCATCAGAGAAATGCAAATGAAAACTACAGTAAGATATCTCACGCTAGTTAAAATGGCTTTTATCCAAAAGTCAGGCAATAACAAATGCTAGTGAGGATGTAGAGAAAAGGGACCCCTCATACACTATTGGTTGTAATGTAAATTAGCACAACCCCGCCGTTCTTTATGGAGAACAGTTTGGAGGTTCCTTAAAACTAAAAGTAGGGCTGCCATATGATCCAGCAATCCCACTACTAGGCATATACCCAAAAGAATGGAAGCCAGTATATCAAAGAGATATCTGTACTCCCATGTTTATTGCAGCACCATTCACAATAGCCAAGACTTGTAAGTAACCTAATTGTCAATCAACATATGAATGGATAAAGAAAATATGGCACATCTACACAATGGAGTATTTCTCAGCCATAAAAAAGAATGAGATCTGATCATTTGCAACAACATGGATAGAACTTGAGGTCATTGTGTTAAGTGAAATAGGTCAGGCACAGAAAGACAAACTTTGCTTGTTCTCACTTATTTGTGGGAGCCAAAAATTAAAACAATTAAACTCATGGGGATAGAGAGTAGAAGAATGGTTACCAAAGGCTAAGAAGGGTAGTGGCAGGGGTGGGAGGTGGGGTGGTGAGGGGGAAGTGTGGATAGTTAATGAGTACAAAAAAATAATTAGAAAGAATGAGTAAGACCTAGTATTTGCTAGCACAACAGTGTGACCACAATTAAAAAAAATGTAATTGTACAATTTGAAATAACTAAAAGAGTATAATTTGATTATTTATAAGACAAAGGACACATGCTTGAGATGATACATACTCTGCATACCCTGATGTCATTATTATGCATTGCATGCCTGTATACAAATATATCACGTAATCCAGAAATATATACAACTATTATGCACCCATAAAAATTAAAAATTAAAGTAAAAATAAAAATAAAATAAGATACAGACCTCTCCATCTCTTTCCTCTAAACTTTCCATTGATAGGTAGTCTAGTTTTGTTCCTCTTGTATGCAATTTTCCTTTCATTGATAACATCAGATAAACCAATTGATCAACATCTGCCAACTTCTATCTGCCTATTTTGTATATCAGGCACTAATTAGGTTTTTCTTTCAACTCACATCAAATATTTTGGGAAACTAGAACTCTAATGAAGAAACAGAAAAATGAAACTTGTTTTTAAGTAACCTATAACAATCATCATATTAGTAAGATAAAGTATTGAGAGATCTGAGATTTAGTAATAATGTAGTTTTGATTTATATATGGCTTTCAGAAACTTCCATGAACAAAGTCTTCTTCCTGTTTTATTATTACTAAATTAATTACAATCATTATCTAGTATGTTCATTTGTAGTCATTCTTTCCTTTTCAAAATATAATCAATTTCTCAATAGAGTATTCAGTAGAGAAAAATATCTTCTTTACTGAAATCATGCCTTATCCTTTGACTCCAGTCCCAATGTACAATAGCCCCAAAATGGTGTACACCTGGAGCTCTCAGATTCTCACATTTATACAGGGCCATTTTCTATTGTTGTGATCTCTAAAACTGTGGTTGTGCTTGTGGTTGGAAGAGGATAGTGAAGAGAAAAGAAATAAAACAACGGTGGACTATACTTCGTGGTTGCTTGGTACAAAAAGGAAAAGGTGGAATTCCTGGCATTTTCAAGGACTAAGATATGTGGGTAGTGCTTCTATATAGACACCAGCTCTGTGCTTCCCTCTTCTCTGAGTATGGACAGTTAGCCCTCTCTATCTGTGGGTTCATCATCTGTGGATTCAAACAACTGCAAATCAGAAGTATTTGTTTAAAAAAATGCATCTGAATTGAACACATACAGACTTTTTTCTTGCCATTATTCCCTAAATAATAGAGTATAACAACTATGTACACAGCATTTACGTGGTATAAGTTATTTTTAGTAATCTACAGATGATTTAAAGTATAAGGCAAGATGTGTATAGGTTATATGCGGATATGACACTATTTTATATCAAAGGCTTGAATAGTCACAGATTTTGGTATTTGTGAGAGGTCCTGCAGTGATCCCCTATGGAGACTGAAGTATTACTGTATTTTCTGTATAGTTCTGGACATTTTTCTTAGGTTTTCTTAAGAGCAGGTATGCCAGGCTGTGAGAGATTTTGTGAGTTCAGGGTGAATTGTGGAGGAAAAAAGGCCAAATATTGAGTTTTCCATGAAGCAAAAATATATTTAATTTAAAGGAATGTAACTTTTCTGAGAAATCATACTTATTACTTTTACAGCAGTGAATTATCAATTTCCAAATATCTTTTCTTAAGGAAGTATAGTTTGCTGTCTGATGTCAGTCACTGGAGTTTTAAATTTTATAGATGACTGTTAAAACAAAAAGATTATAAAACCATGATTCTAGATGATTTTAAAATTGTATGACTTTAAAATTGTATTTCTGAGTAGTGATAATAATAAGGCCAATGGGATTTGCAGGGCTGTGGGTATTTTGTGTGGAACCTTGCATATATATATATATATATATATATATATATATATATATATATATACACATACACAATTTGTGTAACCCAAATCAATGTGCATGCTGCATTTTGACAGCCCACTTTTAAATGATGCCATGAAAGAAATACTGTGCTGACCAGTGGAAGTGATTTGTTTGCAAGGCTGCCTTCTGGGAACTAAAGTACAGGGCCCAAAGATGACCGTAGGCATGTGTCTTGGAGCTTTGAGGGGCATGTGATAAACTGCATCTGTGGTGGGTGGTGTGACAGAAGAGAGGAAAGGGGTGAGGCTATAACGAGTTCAGAACAGCCCACCATTGCCATCTCTGTCTGATCCCAGGTGCCAGAGGGTAATTTAGAAAATTTTGTCAATAGCACTTCCAGTGACCAAGACTCACAGGATATTGGTTCTGGGCTCAGGGCACTCTTCAAGGGTGGCACTGTTGGTTGGTCCTAGGCACTAAAGGAAGTCTAGAACATTTCACTAAAGGCACTTCAATGTATAGGGGGCTCAGCTCAATGAGGTGCAGAGATTATAAAGTAATAACTCATTATTTCCATTTTCCAGATAAAATACAATCTCTCAAAGAGTGTTCACTAATCAAGAAGAGAATTCATTGTATACTAAATAGCACTTTCTTCTACTTGTAAGCAGCTGATTACACCCACACAGTATGTTCCTTCTCTGGGTCATCAAATTCTAAAAAGTTGTGACCAATTACTTTTATCCTTTCAAACAGTTTTAATCATCAACAAAGTCTATCCTTTTGAAAGAATTAAATATAATTTCTCCTCATTTGCTGCCTAAAACTTTTGAAAAAAAATGTCAGAAGGCAGTTGATGAATACTATTTATTCTCTACTTTCAGCAAAATGAGACTTCCAGCAGATGTCTAAGTTTGAAGCCTACTGCTCCTCCACTCCTCATAGCTTTTATGTATTTATACCTTTCCCATAGTATAATCAGTATTGAGAAAAGTCATCCATATCCATATTAGAGATAATCTATAGCATAAATTCACAGTATTATCCAGCAGCTTCTCGAGTCTATTATTCTCATGCATTTGTTTTCAATTGTGTTTTCCTTCTCTGGTTCATGGATTCACTTTTGGAAGTTACTTTCTTTTAAGAAATGCACCTGCACCTTCTCTATCTTTCTGGAAGGCTTATAACGTATAATTGTCAAATATGCCAAAAAATATTTAAAATTATTTACTTTTCAGTAATCAAATTTAGTCAGGCACTGATAAAATGTTTCTTTATATGTGTGTGTGTGTGTGTGTGTGTGTGTGTATTTCTATATTATTCCTATAGGTCCTCAGAAGAAAAATATGACAAAGATCTGATAAAAATCACATTTTCAAAGATTTTTTTCTTACACAGAAAGTGTTAATAACAAAATTTGCATGTGATTTATCTTCCTGAATAAAAAATAGAATGAAAAGTTTTAGGATGTTAGAACAAATTGTTTCCTATTGTTAATTACAGACATTTAATCTATCACCTAGCGAAATGTGCATGCTAAGAAACAGTGTATATTTATTTTACTTTCTATATCTTACATGTTACTGACAACTTTTGTAGAATATCTCTGTAACATATTTTCAGAGACAACCCAGTGAGGACTTTTGCTTGCTATTTGTCTTTGAAATTACGCCTGATCAATCACCAGTTGACCTGAGATATATCATCAATCAATATTAAACATCCATTTTAAGTAATTGATAACAATCAGACTTTTTAAAAATGGTGAAATATGATCACTTAGGCCAGCTTTAATGGGAAGAGAGTAAAAACCGGAAGGAGTTTCTATCTGAAAATAAATGAAATAGAGTCTTGATAATTATGTGGTTACATACCCCACGAAAAAGGCTAATTCCTAATTCCTTAAATGTGAAGAAACACCAATTGCAATGAACTTATTATGCTTTCTGCCTATTATATATTATGCAACGGATGTATTGATCACCATCAGTGCTTACCTACTCAAGGTTCATGTCTTGTCTTACTGAGTTCAAGTAAATATCATTTCAACCGAGATAACAGTCTGCTGGTGGATTTCCAGACTTTAACCTCTCTTTATTTGCAGTTCTTCCTATTTACCACCCTATTGCAATTCTGCCTATTCAGATTTTACTGTTAAAACATCAGGTTTATCAAGCTGTTTGCCAATGTGAAAATCTTCACTGAGTCACTATAAGATTAAATGCTAACTTTCTATCCTTCTAACAACAGTTTGCCTTTGAAATTTCAATTCCGAACTCAACATATAAACTTAGCCAAGTATACTGGTCATCTGTGGTCTCCTAGACATGCCTTGCTCTTTTCTTCAGCCATAGAAATGTGTGTTTACTGCATTCTTGGCCAGCTGAATCATGCTCGCTATTTGAGGCTGAGTTCCACTTTTTCCTTATGAAATACAATGTTCTATTATTGGGGATAAATTTGTGGTTTACAAAGTAATATCACAGATGATCTCAATTAATTCATTTTATCCTCTCATCAAGCTGATATAAATAGACATTTTACAGATAAGCAAACGGGCTCAAATAGGCCTTCTCAAACTTTTTGAATTCATGTTTCTCTCTCTAACACCTATGACACAATTGTGTAATATTTACTGGTGCAACCGTTTGCCAATGTTTTATTTATTATTTATCTAAATTATTTTTATTAAATATTCATTCATTAAACACCTGCTTATTAAGATCTTACAATTTGCCAGGCATTTTTCTGGGCAGAGTCTCTGTACCTCGAAGTTTGTTGCTAGTATTTCCAACTAGATGGGCAACTGCTTTATGTCAGGGTTTACAGTTTTGTCTCTTTGACAGGACCCACTTTAGGTGATATGCAATTTACGTTTAAAGAAAGAATAAAGCAAAAATAAACCATTACTTCATTTGGATAATCCCATTTTTAAGCAAAAGCTATGCAAACTTGTATTCTAAACTTCTGACACTTTCCTTTAACTATATTACACACAATTTGCTTTATTAACTTTGGTTTCAAAAGTGTACAGTAAATGGGAAAAAAAAAAACCCCACCAAACTCTTTCAGGTCTTATCCCCCTAAGTAATTAACCATAGGGTGCCATTACTGTTAAAACTGAAGACAATTTTTGGGGGCCCTAAAATAATTATGCTGAATATTCAGCATCTTTGGGGAAGGCTAATTGAGGAAAAAATGAAATACTAAGCTTCTGTGCTGTGCAACTGCAGCTATTAAGATGTGAAACTGTTGTCATTAGACTCTCGATGAACATTAGTAAAATGAATTTTTGTACAAGCATGTATTCCTGTTACTTAAACACCTTGATTCCAGATACAAAATAAGTTTTGAAATTTAGCTTTGGGATGCACTTTTATCTTTAGGATTCTCTAAGCTCAGCTATAGTGATGTATTTTTCCCAATATAGAACAAAAAAGATGCCTCTGACTGTGCTACTCATAGGAGATCAACAACTTGGTGAACAGAGAAATGTAAATCCTGTCATCTGTTCAGGTGTGAGGAGCAGGACCTTGGCAATGTGCGTCATCAGCCCTGCATTTGAAGATGAAGTCTGTGACCATGCTCTTTCCTCCATGCAAGAGGTTGCTAAAAGAACCAACGTGTGACCTCAGACCTCTCCACAGTGTACACAAGGGGCTTGCTCTTTGGGTAGTGCTTGGGACCACCACTTGCAAGCCTTTGTTGCTTTCAACTTTGTCTGTTTGCTACAGAAAAAGCTTGACCCCTTTTCCTACACTGAGTTAACTTACCTTTGCTGCAAAGCACGGAGGACTAGATACATCACTGTTGTTGCTTCCCCAAAGCTCAAGCTAAAAAAACCTTAGGTAATAAGTTCCACCACAATCTTCCCCCTCTGTGGTTTCTTTCAATACCCAGTGCTTCAGGTTTTCAAGAATCCTATTATATAAGTAACATAATTTGCCATGTTAAACATGTGGTTCATTTTGTGATAGTTCCTCAGAAGCAAATAGGAGAAGTAAAATATGTTCAAAAGCTTGGTTTTTATAAGTGTAAAATAGGGGGGGCTGAGTGGATTTAGATTTGAATGGACCTCAGGCACAAAACAGAGGTCCCTCTTGATATAAAAGACTATGAAATTTTTGTTCTACTTTTAGGATCTCCTGCTGCATTAGGGACTTCCTTCTTTAAGTGCCCTAGGGTAATGCAGTTAAGTCTAGGAAGGCTCAATAACAGAAATTTCTTCAATTACCATATAAAGGAAGGAGTATCACTTTACCAACTTTGCTCCTCTTAGTGCTAAAGCCTTGCAAGAGGTAGAATTGAGTTTCCCTACTCAATGCAAGTGAAAACGATAGTCTTTCAGGATACTTGTGTTCTAGATTATTTCATAAAAGGGTAATCATCATTCTGGGCAGAAGATCCATTAAATCTCTAGTCATATGCATGAAATTATTAGAGGTATATGTATACTGAAAAAATGAAATTAGTACTGAATTTTCATTTGCCTTTCCTATATATAGTCCTCTGTATTAATGTCAGCAATCAGATTAAAACTGAAAATTTGACTTCCTCTGCTTCCTCTAATAAAATCTCATTTTTAATTCCTTATTAGAGAATTATTTCAGCAATGAAGGATAATCATATTTTAAATAAAAAACTGTCTGTTATCAGAAAGCCTTATTGCTTTAAATCATTCTTAAAGATGCATTTGAATGCCTTGTTCACCAGCGAGAATAGGTACTACAAGGAAATTCAGAAGACCAACAAGTGGGTCGGGCACAGTGGCTCACATCTGTAATCCCAACACTTTGGGAGGCCAAGGCAGATGGATCACCTGAGGTCAGGAGTTCAATACCAGCCTGGCCAACATGGCGAAATCCCACCTCTAGAAAAAATACAAAAATCAGTCAAGTGAGGTGGCAGGTGCCTGTAATCCCAGCTACTCAGGAGCTGAGGCAGGAGAATTGCTTGAAGCTGGGAGGTGGGGGTTGTAGTGAGCTGAAACCATGCCACTGCACTCCAGCCTGGGTGACAAAGCAAGACACTGTCTCAAAAAAGAAAAATAATAAAAAAATAAGACCAACAAGTCTTGACATTATCAGCCAATGGACCTTGAGGAAGCCACTTAACTTTTTGTTGTTGTGCTTCCTGTGTGAAAAGTGATGCAAAAATTGTACTGAAAATGTGCACAGAGTTACAGTGAGGACCAAGGAAATTAGTGCAAATGTGTGGGGGTTTGTAAACCTTAATAAATCAATGTACAAATGTAGAGTACACAGCAGGATAAAAATGGGTGTTTGTTATTGAAATATAGATGCTATCAAAGATGAATTTATAGTTTAAATGGTAATCTTTAATTTTCATTTGAGGTCGTTTTTGTAGATGTCACTTTCTGATATACTGAGTTATTCTGAGTGTCTCTCCTGACCTGTTCTAGAAAATGCATAACTGCAAAGCAAGCAAATGATTTTCCTAAGCTACAGAAAAGAAAAACAGGTTGCATTAATGTTGGGGAGAAAGAGTGGGAGAAGATGAGTACTAGACAAGTGAACTGACGTAATGCATTTATTCACCAAATAAACTTACAGGATGTAGAACTTCAACGGCAAGAATACATGCAGGCTTTTGACTCAGGCAGACAGCCCTGCAAGACCTGCATTCAAATCTCAAGTCCTAATCCTACTGCTAACTAACCATGTAAAACTTGGGTCAAATAACTTAAACCAGCTCTTCCAAAGGTGTGATCTGAGACTAGTAACATCAGCATTACCAGGGAACACAGTGGAAATGCAAAATCTCCAGCCCCACTTCAGATCTACTAAATAAAAATCTCTGGAAGTAGATACCAGAAATCTGTTTTAGTAAGCATTTGATATAATTCTGAGGCATGCTCAAGTATGAATTATCTGAATAGATTTCTTCATCTATAAAATAGGAATAATAATACCCTTCTTATGAGTACAATTATAATGATTACAGACAAGATATATGCAGAGCCTTGTGCTTGCTAATTGCTCAGTAAATAGAGCCATTAACAATACTCTTCCAGAAACTTTGCAGATGCCACTCAATCCATAAAGCCGTTCATGCCCTGCTATGCAGGCATCGCCTCTATCCATTTATAAAAACTAAATAACCCCAATTCTGGCTTCAGTATATATTATGACAGTACTATATTATTGGCTGATTCTCTCTCTGGGATTATAGTTTTTCTGAGGGTAGAAGGAGAGTCTTACTCATTCTGTATCTCTCAGCATATTTAACACATTGTTGCAATGTCTTGCCTTCCCAGCCTATCAAATAGAACTAATAATTATGTCTGTTATATGAGATCATTGTGAAATTTTAAATATAAACCTATTAAAACAGTACATGGTAGTCAATAAGTGATGGTTATTATTATAATATTTTTAAAACCATTTTAATACTAGATATCCAATAAACATTTGTTGGATTGATCTGAGTTGACAGATTTCTCTGGAAAGACAGGAGTTGTTCTTTTTATTTTATTTTTTAGTTCTTTGACTATAAGACTTTAGAAGATGAAGAAAAGTTAGCAAATGTCAGCCTATTTATGAATGGCCTTTGCTTATGAAAAGCAAAAGTGAGCATGTTATGCTGGTCACTGCTCTCTTCACCATAAGCTTTTTTTCCCTTTAAATTTGTAGCAATAATTAATATTTTCTTTTAAGCAAACTAAGTTTGTATAGTCAATAATAATTGGAGTAGTGCTCATAGGTCTTAAGAAAAAAACACACCAGTGAGCAATCAGCTGCTGCTTCTCATAAGTTTGGCCTAGACAGAGCCTTTCGGAACAACTTCTGGTTCTGTCTAGGAGAGTGGGGGACGAGGAGAGAACGTTACTAGAGGAGAGAGCCCTCCTGCAGGCTGAGCAGTGTGTACGTTGATTACTCAGTTTATACTTTGAGACCCAAATATTCCCCACAGCTTTCAACAGAATCTGTACCCTTAAACAGGACAGTACACTGATACAGATTAGCTGTTGATATGGTTTGGATGTTTTGTTTCCTTCATATCTCATGTTGAAACGTGACCGCCAATGTTGGAGGTGGGGCCTGGTGGGAGGTGTTTGGCTCATGGGAGTGAAGCCCTCGTGAATGGTTTGGCTTGACTTCCCCATGGTAATGAGTGAGCTCTTATTCTGTGAGTTCATAGAGAGCTAGTTGTTTAAAAGAGTCTGGCATCTCTCTTGGTCCCTCTCTTGCCATGTGATGCTGGCTCCCTTTCAACTTCCACTATGACTGTAAGCTTCCTGAGGCCTTCATCAGAAGCAGGTGCTGGCACTATGCTTCATGTACATCCTGCAGAACCATGAGCCAAAGAAACCATTTTGCTTTACAAATTACCCAGTCTCAGGTATTCCTGAATAGCAACGCAAATGGACTAACACTGCTGTGGTCCAGGAGAAAATGAAGCTATGGGTCAAGACTTCTTTTTCCATCCAACACATTTAATAAACAGGTATCTTCTCTTCTACCCCACCTCTCACCTCTATTTTTTGAGTCTGGTGTTAAGTATCCAATCACATTTTGAAGTATTTGAGTAGGTTAGTGGATTCATTTTCTATTGCTGCCATCATATAAACTTCATGGCACAACACAACGTACATTATTTTCTATAGGTGAGAAGACAGACATGTGTCTCATGAGCCTGAGACATGTGTCTCAGGCTAAAACCAAGGTCTCAGCAGGGCTACATTCCCTTCAGGAAGCTCTAGGGGAGAATTGTTTTTCTTGCTTATTCAGGTATTGGCAGAATTTAGTTCCTTGTGATTGTAGGACTAAAATACCTGTCAGATGAGGATCATTTTCAGTTCCTAAAGGCACTTACATTCCTAGTTTTTGGCCCTCTTTTAAATCTTTAAGGCCAGTAACCAGCTGGTCAAGTTCTTCTCAAGCCACACCCCTATAACAGGCTTCCCTGCTTTCCTTTTCCACTTACAAGGACTCCTGTGATTACAAGGGGCCCACTCTAACAACCAGGATAATCTCCTTATTTTAAAGTCAGTTGAAGAGCAAGTGTAATACCATCTTGAAAGCCTTCTTTGCCATTTAATGTAGCATAATCAGTGCAGCAACGCCAGTGGACAAAGATCACAGTGAGGGGGCAAAATTATTCCAAAACATACTTGAACAATAGTTAATATTGGGTCATCAATAGTTTAGTTCTATTACAAGCAGTTTATATGTTTCTGCAGTTGCATTACAGATTAATGATTTAAATATTAATTTAAGAGAAGAGAATAACAAAGGGAGAGGTGAGAATGGGAAGGGAAGGAGGCGAGGAAGCAAGGAGCGAAGAAGAGAGGGAGGGAGGGTCGGAGTCAGGAACTGATAAGTATATTCATGGACATTATCTCATTCAATTTTTATAACTCATTAAGTAGGGTAAACCAAGACTCAGTCTAAAGAATCCCAAAATAATCCCAAAATAAGGTTACTGCACTCCCTATGACAGTAAGCAAATCTGTCACACCCAGAAAATGCTGTCTCAGTCCTGAACCTATGTTGTTCTTCTGTAAGACATGAAATAGTCTATGGCCTGTATTAAAAACAATAACATAAGGAGGAAGTGCACTTAAAATACAGAAAAAGTTGGGGGAACACCATACAGTGTCAGCACCAAGTCATTTTTTTTCCTACTACGTTTAATTGTATCTTTAAGTTAAAAGAAACTGGTGAAACATTTTATCCACAGAATATTTCAAAGTATTATGGGAAGTAATTCTACTCTATGTTACTTAAAATAAAAGTAAATAGTAATGTCAGCACTTAGACTGTTTTTCCCGCTTCTCATTTTGGTGGAATTAACGTACCATTTTGAAAATCTTATCAATCCCTCAAAGTGCCCCCTGATGTTTCAAGAAGACCCATGCCATTGTGAAATTCAAGTAGTACCAGGCTCTAAACACAACTTTTTGCCTCTGACTTCGGTGTCAACTTCATCAAAAATGGAGATAACATCAGAAGTTCCTGTGCTTATAATGAAATTTATGTGTTGTTTTCTGAAAGCTATTTTGAATGAAAGAAAATATGTATAAATTCAAATTATTTGGTAACTTTCAATGAAGTGATATGAAAACAGAGCAAAGGAGATGCTGTCTTTGTCCCTTAACACCTGTGTCATAGCATCTCTCTGACTCACTCTCCTGCCTTCCCCTTCCATAGCATTCCCACTTTCAGGTCTAGGGACTTAATCCAATCACAGGAATTCTATGTTGACATAGTGATAGGTTCAGCTAATCAAAGCCTAGGCCAATCATCACATGGCATTAACCTATCTACAGGAATTGGTTCAGAAATGACTCAATTAGTAAAAAGTCCAATTATTTTGCATGATGACTGCAGGAAAGAACATACCTTCTCTTCATTCTTTATCTCTCTATCTCTCTCTGTCTGTCACTCTTTCTCTCTTTCTCTTTGTCCTCTCTCTTTCTGGACATGTATGGAAACAAGGAAACAATTAGAAGTAGTAGTTGCTGTTGATAGCCTGCCACTGCTATGAGAAATGTGTGTTGAAACCAACATCCATAAAAAAATAAAGATTAGAAAACCCTTGAAAAATTGAACGATAACCCTGATCAAACCCTGCCTGAGGTCTTGCATTTTCCAATTCTGTGAACCCCAAATTTGCTTTGATGTTTTAGTTTGATTTAGATTGTTTGTTATTTAGAGCTAAACGCATCATAATTAATACAAACACACTTCGGGGATAAACTTGCCCTTGTGGGTCTTATGCTTTAAAGTTCATAGTCTAGACAAAAAGAGAGTATTACTCATAAAGTGACTTGCCTACAAACACACACTTACGTAGAAGAAGAATTGGATACAAGTCTTACAATCCATGCTTCCATATGGCACATATAACACCTTTAATATCTTTAAACCACTGTCATTTTTTAAAGTTTCTTTAAACATCTTGGATTGGATAGTACTAAGTAAGGTGATAGCTTTCCTCCCTTGGTAAATTGTAATTAAACAGATACCTGAAATATTCCCTTTCCCATGGTGTTTTCCCCTAGTGGCACTCCTGTGTCCTTTCCACTGAATGCCTGGAGCGGTCATTAACCTTATAGCTTGCCTGAGCATTTTCAGAATAGGGATCATGTTTTAATTCTTTATGTAACTTTAGCTTTTAGAAAAATGCCTCAAATTCAGTGGACTATCAACAAATGTATTCTAAAGGAATGATTCAAGGAATCAATAAAAAACAAACAAATATATAAAAACAATTATTATATAGATTTAGTTGTATGGCCCTTGAAAAAGAGCCAATAATTCACAATACTCAGTACCCAAAGGCCCACAATAAATACTCATTCTTGGGAATGACTTACTTTATATCATTTTTGATATTATATTTATATAATACATAAATAATATATAATAATATGTAAGTAATATATTATATTTACATTATTATCCAATAAGCTTGCATTCCTTATTTTTAAGAGAAGAACAAAAACCTTTCAAATAACATTCTGATTATTCTTTCTTCACTGGGCTCTGGAATGTCTTCACCTTAGTAGAAATACAAGAATGAGCATTTTCTTTCCATCTTTCTCTGCATTCCCTTTTCCTTTCTTTACCTGAGAAATCTTGAGGAAATGGAAATTATAGTTGTACTATAATCTCGTTTGCTTTGATAATGAATGAGTGCTTTTAAATATAAACACCCACTGTCTACTTTGTTTTCTAATTGAGAAAGAATTATAAACAGCTGAAGAAAATTTGGAATATCTAATAAAGCATAAAGAAGGCCAAATTTGCCAATATTTTCAATACCCAGAAATAATCATTGATAATATTTTATTGCATTTATATTCAGTGCTAAAATGAAAGTTATACTGAATACACATTTTCTCATCATGCTTCTCCTATATTGACATATAGTATAACTATTTTCTATATCGTCCAATACTCTTGTGCAACATTAACATTTTTAACATTTTATTCCAGGTTACTTTATTTCAACATCTGTGCAATAATAATAGTGAGAGCTAATATTTATTATTTGTGATTTCTCTGTGTTCCAGACTTTATCAAATGATTTTACATGGACTTCACTTAATCATCACAGAAAGAATATGAGGTAGGTATTGCCATTCCTATCCTCATATTCTAGATGAGGATGACATGCATAAAGACATTTAAGTACCTGGTCACAGGGATAACAAGTTGCGGAACAACCTTTTCTCTTTAGTATTAAACTCTGTGTTCATCTCAATAGTTTCCTTCATTGTCTTCTTAATTGGGAAATAATTTCACAATGTAGATATTGTATTATTATTTTAATTTTAATTGTTGAATTAATAATAAATTATTAGGCTGATTTCTCATCTCAGGATCTGCCAAATTTGGTGATAGCTTTTTTCTCTGGGATAAATGGCCCTCGGTTTTTGTTTTTTTTTTATTAATCACAATTATGGCTAAATTTCAAGGTATCCCAAGTGAGAAATTTGTCCAAGATACCACAAGCTCTTTTTTTATTAATTGGGCAACCTGAAAACATAAAATGATATTAACTATGCTGCTTCCAGCCCTTTGTCCCAAGACGGGGATCTTTCTTAGTCTAAGACAGTGACTCCCAGGACTGGAGTTGCTTCGTCTGTCATTTGGAAAGGGGTGTTGGTGGCACACTAACAGAAATACATTTATAGCAAGATTTGCTAGCTCATCTTAACAAGAGATCATGCAAAGGCAGAAAGTGTTTGGCCACTTTTTATTTCTTTCCAGAAGACGGAATGTGAGCAGAGAGAAATCCTATTGGATTTCTTCTCATCTTGCTGAAATTTTCAAAGAGGTACATTTCTCCCTGATCTTTCCTTAGAGCCATATCAAATGGCCAATAGCACATAGCCAAATGAAATGTGGCTTTATGTGGAGAATTAATAGCGGCTACTTTTTTTTTCTGGAAGTATTGAAACGTGTCAATTTAGTTCTAGTGTGTTCCTCTGCCTACAAAATCTCTGTTACGCTCTGAAGGAAAATGGCAGTTAGATTGGAATTAGGGAAGATGACTTCTCAAATTATAACTAGGCTTTTTTTTAGTTATGTTATTTGTTAATTTACTTATTTTATTTTGAAATTCATTTATACATATATAATTTACTTTCTATAGAAACTCTGAGGAGTCATCTTTTTTTGTTTACTTACTTAAGATTTCTAACTTATTAGTTATTAACTAACTGTCAACTATCTGTAAACCTCTTCACCTTGCAGCCACTATTTGTGGAAAAAAGAAAAACAAACAAAATTCTTACCAGCTAAAAATTATCTATAACTCCCGAAAGAGTGAAATAAAGAGCACAATTTTTAGATCTCGTTCTATTCTTTGGTTTGAAACTGCTGAGCAATTAATTACTTGCCAGGGCTATTAACACGATGTAAAGTGGATTGTGTGTGTTTTGTCTGATTTGTTTTTGGCTTGCCATATGTGACTGCTAGTTGTGAAATTTAAAAAGGGACAGACATAAGAGGAATAAAAAAGGTCTTTATTTTACTAAAGTAATCATTCTGTCAGCAATTACTTAAGCCATGCAGTGACTCTTCCTATGAATGGGCTTTGGCAAATGAATCATAACTGTTGTTTCTTTTTCTTTTCTCAGATCATTCTCCAAAACAAAGAGCTATTGTTTCTGAAGGCTCATGTTTTAAGCATTGCACTTGGAACTTTCATGTCTCTTTTAATTTAACTGTTACAATAATTTTGCAGAATGAGTATTATTTGCCAATTTCACAAGTGAGATTATTGAGGTTCAAAAAAGTTAAATTAAAAAAAAATCTTAGCAAAGCCATAGTTTATATTACAATTCTTTCGTACTGAAAAGTCAAATGTTTTTCCTCTAAATACACATTGCCACTTACTATATCATAGAATTAGAGTTGTGTCTATATTCTTACACATACCCTAGTTTGCACAGTTTAATATTTCTGATTGATTAGGCCAATAATTTTTGGTTTTATGTTGTTTTGTGTGTCTGTTTGTATGCACATGTGTGTGCTTGTGTGTGTTTAATTTGCTAGTGTATTATCTAGTGTTAAATATAGATTTCTACTCAATAAGGCAAATTCATCTCAAGCCATTCATCCATTAGCCCTGGATAAGAGATGACCCTAGAATAAACTGCTTTTCTACCATATCCCTTCCTCTCACTGTTCCCTGGACATAAGATTATTTGGCTTCTCATCCTATTGACCACTTTGCTAAATCATCTCATGTTCATATTAATGGCGGTTCAATAAAACTCACCATGCACTACTGGCCTTGAGAAATTAGTCATAATAAGGGCTATAGATCAGATAGACTGTGCTTTAGTGCCATTGAGAAATTACTCAAACAAAATTATCGTGTGATTACCAAAAACCCAGGCAGCTAAAATGTTGTCTGAGAACACAGGCACTGGATGTCTAGTCATGAACAAAAACATCAATAAATTTTACTCTCTTCAGAAGCCAAGAAAGCTGAAGAAACTATCTGAAGGAATTGAGTTTAAGTGTGCTCTTTGAAGCTAACAGGAAATGGTGTTTAGTGTGTGCCAAGGTTAAGATGTTCTTACTCAAGGCTAAACTGGATGTGGTCACAGTTAGCGGAGGCATTTACAATCATTTATGAACATTTCAGATCTTTGCAGTGACACATGGCCAACTATTATTGGAGACACCAAAAAGTAGTAAGTGGGAAAACATGAGTAATCCAAACAGGCTAGAAAAATTTAACTTTTTTGTTTTTATTATTGCTTATGAATTTGTAAAATTACTAAAGCAGTCATGTGCTAGTTTACCTACTTTCATTTGTATATTTCTAAGTTTCTGGGTGAACATTACATATTGTAAAAATATTTTGAAGATTTCTTTTTCTTGGTTTCACTAAGGCAGAGGCAAAAAATTAGAAAAGGGAAACATTTGAGCATTATTTTAAGAAAACTTATAATATAATGTAAAGAAAAAAAGGCTTAGGTCTAGAGAAGGCAAATGACTTCTCCGAGGCCACAGCTGGTGAAAATCCAGGCCCTCCACTACTGACACCCTATCTCCATAGCCATTTTGTGTCCAATAAATTAATGAGAATATTGAAGTATACCAGAAGTTGAGTTCTAAAAACATTACAGAAGTATTTTGTTAATATGAGATTTAGTGCATGCAATAAAGATACCAACCATAGTTCATAATATTTCAAACATTCAACAGACAACATCAAAGTTATTCAGTAAAATACACTGAAGAGGTCACTGAAGGATGTAAAAAGAAAAATGACACAGTTTCTCCTCAAAAGCAAAGGAGGTAGAGATGTACAAAAATAACATAACTAATTGAAGTTTTTATAATGACAACAAAATTATAAGCAGGTTTGTGTGTTTGAGTGTCTGCATCAGTTTACATATTTTCACAAATATTATATTTGATTCTTACTATTGTCCTTCAATAACGTAGTATTATTATCTATATTTTGTTTGACTACTGACTGTAAATCCTGTGGTTTTTCTGTTCTATTTTATATATCAACATAACATATTGACATAATATATCTATATCATTATATATGTTAATATATATATCAATATAGATACCACCTGATCTCTGAGTGAATCTACAGATTACCATATATACGGTAGATTACCAATGGTAATATACAAGTTGCTAGTAGATTAAATGAAGAAATATATATGTGAAATATGAAAATATAAACATGTTTATATATTAAAACATATAAATATATGTTTACATAAACATCTTAATAAAACATGTGTTTAATTATATATTAAAATATATGTTTATTTATATATTAAAATAATATGTTTATATATTGAACATATATGTTTATATATATTCATAAAAATATATATAATATGTATGTTTATATATTATATATTTCACATTATATATTGTATATATTTCACATTTTTAAAATTTAATCTGCCAGTAAGTACGTACCTAGTAAGGACCCTATTATTATTCTCACTTAGTAGATAAAGAGTGTATGTATTTTGTTTCAGTTTTCATTGCTAACACATTAGATTATAGAGAGTAAAACCCAGAATTTCAGATATCAAGTCATTCAGCATACCTTTGGCATTATGCTATTGGACATGGGCAGAAAATGAAAAAAGTATCTTAGAAAATTCATTAGGAAAACTTAAAAACATAGTCTTAAAATAGTTATTACACTGTATTTAAATTATTTGCTTTTATATCTTTGTCTCATTGTATTTGTATGTGAAACTCCTTAAGAGAAAGGTCTGTTTCTTGCCTTGTTTCCAATTATTTGTAATCACTACTAAAATTACATTAGAGCAAATGATTAATATATTTCAGATAGGAGTTTGAGTAGCTCCTGGAATTTAATAAGCGTAAAAAATATTTCCTGGACAGAATAGTTACTTAACTAATAAGTAAAACCTTATCAATATTGGAACAAACCCATGCCATGTTTCTCTGGTTGTTATGCGCTGAGAAGGACACAATATTGCTTCTATAATATCCCTGCCAAAATAGCATAACATAACTCCAATTACAAGAAAACATCAGGCAAATCCAAATTAGGGACAGGCTATAAAATAAATGGCTTTTCATTTCAAAATGCCAAGGCCCAAAAAGAAATAAAAGCTGAGTAACTGATCCAGACTAAAGGAGACTAAAATAGATATGACAACTAAATACAGTGCATTTTCCTCAGTTTGATCCCAGACCTGCTAAACATAGCTATAAAGCATTATTAGGATAATTTTTAACATTTAAATATAAACTATGGATTAGCAAAGCACTGAATCAATACCGAATTTCCCGATTGTGTTAACTGAACTGTGTGGTTTTGTAAGAGAATGCCCTTGTTCTTAGGGACTTCACATAGAATTATTTATGCTTAAAGGAGCACGGTGTTTCTAGCTTACTCAAAGTTCAGGTCCCTGAAATGGTTCAGGGAAAAAACAAAAACTGTATGTGTGCATATGTATATGTATAACATTTGGTAAATCAGGGTAAAAAGTATCCTGTTGTTCCTTTTACTATTTTACTACCCTTATGATTTGTAAGTTTGAAATTATATCAAATTAAAAGGTATCTTTCCAAATTATCTGCGTTTCTAAAGTGTGACTATTTCCTCACACAATGCCCTTCAAGTGAATAGAAAAGAGGCTTCTAATCAATGTTGTCTTCCTGTTAAATACTTCTGGATGATGCTCAGATAGCATCTTAATCTACCCAAATGTTCCCTAATTTCTCCATTCCATTTTTTTTACCATATTCCCCTAAAATCTTTGACATTAGCTAGTCAACTAATAACTAATAAATTGTTTTTTAATTCCATTTGATTAAAACATGAAATGATTAAATTATGACTATAGAAAAGGTAAGTTTGACATTGTTTTTTCTAATCAGTTATCAACATCATCAACCACATTCCTGATTTTTAAATCACAATACAGTACTATAAATATGTTTTTTCTTTCTTATAAGTTTCTTAATAAAATTTTATTTTCTCTAGCTTATCTTATATGAATACAGGGCCAGGTGTGGTGGTTCACACCTGTAATCTCAGCACTTTGGGAGGCTGAGGTGGGTGGATTACAAGGTCAAGAGATCGAGACCATCCTGGCCAACATGGTGAAACCCTGTCTCTACTAAAAATACAAAAATTAGCTGGAAATGGTGGCACGTGCCTGTAGTCCCAGCTACTCGGGAGGCTGAGGCAGGAGAATCACTTGAACCCTGGAGGCGGAGGTTGCAGTGAGCCAAGATCGCGCCACTGCACTCCAGTCTGGCAACAGAGCAAGACTCCATCTCAAACAAAACAAAACAAAACAAAATACTAGAATACAGTATATGTAACTTGCAAAACATGTATTAATCAACTGTTTATTTATTAGAAAGGCTTCCAGTCAACAGTAGTCAAAAGTTATACACAGATTTTCAGCTGTGAGGGAGTCATCTCTCTAACCCTTGTGTTGTTCAAGGACCAATTGTACTATGTTTTATTCACCCTTGAGTGCATTCATTAAGCAAGTATGATTGTGTATACACTCCTCTAAGAACTGAGAATACAATGAGGTCAACAAAAGAGTTTCAGCCCTTAAAAATATAACAAAATGGATGTAAGTACAATAAAGTGAATAGGAAATTAGAATATATGACATAAAATGAATGCTACAGCCCGGCACAGTGGCTCACGCCTGTAATCCCAGCACTTTGGGAGGCCGAGGCGGGCGGATCACGAGGTCAGGAGATCGAGACCATCCTGGCTAACACAGTGAAATCCCGTCTGTACTAAAAATACAAAAAATTAGCCGGGCGTCGTTGTGGGCGCCTGTAGTCCCAGCTACTCGGGAGGCTGAGGCAGGAGAATGGCGTGAACCTGGGAGGCGGAGCTTGCAGTGAGCGGAGATCGCGTCACTGCACTCCAGCCTGGGTGACAGAGCGAGACTCCATCTCAAAAAAAAAAAAAAAGAATGCTACATTTAGAGGAATGCTATAAGGTAGCCCTTGAGAGCAACAACAAACCAAGCACTAAGAGGTAAGTTTAAAAAGCTGATTCACAAAAATTAATAGGAGTTATGAAATTTTCTAGAAGGGAAAAAATATTTTAAGCTGAGAAAGAATTATGTGAAAAGCCAGTAGGTTACAAAAGAGCTTGGACAAGTCCTGAGCTCATCAGTAAATCTGGGGAAGGCATGAAGGATGAAAATATTCGCAGAAGTGAAATTACATGGACCATGTGTGCTAGATTGAGGAGCTTGGATCTGAGGGCAATGAAGAGACACTAGGAGTTTTAGGGAGCAGAAAAGTAGAGTTAGATTTGTCTTTTGGAAAACTTCACTGAATATCAACCATTCCCCACATTTGTTTTGAAAGACATTTTAAATACATGTCTATAATTTCTTATTCAAAACCCTTGGAACTAGATATAATTTAGAATTCAGAATATGTTGGACTTCTAGAAAACTATTAAGGTAAGTGCACTGGATATTGTATAACACCACCAGAGGGGTCAGTAGCAATAACCCACAACCAAATACATGAAATTATCTTCATCAGATTGTATAAATTTTCACCTTAAACAGGACTTATCAGTTCAGATCAGATTTTTAAGTAAATGAATTAAGATGAAATGTTTGGTTGTCAGAATATTTTGATTTCAGAATTGCAAATAAGGGGCTGTGGGTGTATATGAGAAATGTCAGAGGCACCCAGGAAGGCAGTATTAGTGTGAAAACCAAAGCAAACAATTTGATAACAATTAATGGTGGTAGCATTGCAGTGGTATAACAATGATTTATGGTGTGGAGTAAAGCATCCACAGAGTAAATGGGATATTGGCTGCCCTTCATCTTTGTGTCACTGTTGAGTAGACTTTGCTCTCCTACTCCACAAAGGCAAATTGTTTACATATTTTAGTACACACTAGATTGCTCTCTGGTGTAAATTCTACATTATATTATGACTTGGAACAAGTTGCACCCTGCAGTTTTTTGTGACCTATCCTGCTCAGTATCCTGTCAAACTATTTAACAGTGTATTTCTAAAGCTCTGGTTAAAATTCACATCTTCATTAGAATCTAGTGACATTCTTATGGACCGTTTGAATTATACCCTATGCTATAGCATAACAGTTGAGAGCCACTGGGATAGCAAATGGATCATTGGAAGGGGCAAGATTTCATTCAGGAAAGTCAGTTAGGAACAATCACAAAGTAATCTCATTAACAGATGATACTACTCTTAACTGGGGAAATTGCAGCAATATTCTTTGACCTTGAAATACAGATATTCTGCCCCACTATAGCATAAAGCAGAAAAAAAGATGAACTATTATTGATCTGGGGAAAGAAAGAGTACTCATTTATGATTGGAGATATTTTGGAATGTACCTTGCAGGAAGCGAACTTTGTCCTGAATCTTGAAATAAAAATAGTCCACGGATGGAAAGGATGATGCAGATAGTTAAGTCTAAGGGAGAGATAACAAAAGCATCAAGTTATACCTAGAAAGAATTTGCATAAGGTGGGGATAAAACTATCATGGACATTAAAAGTCCTGTTAAGAAATTTTATTTTTTTATTTTTATTTTTTTTTTTTTTTGAGACAGAGTTTCGCTCTTGTTGCCCAGGCTGGAGTGCAGTGGCACAATTTCGGCTCGCGGCAACCTCCGCCTCCTGGGTTCAAGCCATTCTCCTGCCTCAGCTTCCCAGGTAGCTGGGATTATAGGCGCATGAGCCACCACGACCGACTAATTTTGTATTTTTAGTAGAGACGGGGTTTCACCATGTTGGTCTGGCTGGTCTCAAACTCCCGACCTTGGCCTCCCAAAGTGCTGGGATTCCAGGCGTGAGCCACGATGCCCGGCCAAGAAATTTTATTTTATTCTGCGGATAATAGAGGCCGTCTGGGTGCAGTATGAAGGATGATCAAAATCAAGGAGATGATCAAAATCAAGGAGATATATCTCAACAACTCATATTCAGCATATGAGAAAAATAAAAAATATATTGTTAAAATAGCCTCAAAAATACTGGTTCTCTACAAGATTGATTTTATATAGAACTGTCTGTTTACTGTGAAAGATTCAGAATCAAAATGAAGTCACTGATGTTATGAAAACCTTGGCAGATAGAGCCAGGGACGGCCATGAAGGGAGAGTTCTCATGCTTCTATACCTGATAACAAAAATTATCACAAAAGACTGCAAAAACCACAACTTTGTGTAAAGGCCATCACAAGTTTATTAAAAAAAAATACTTCTGCAAGGACATATGCCCATCTAATCTCGGACTGGTGGTACCCTTGTTATTGATCTTTGTAGCGAAGTATAATTATTTCAAAACAATTATGTAAACCTCCTCATTGTTTTCTTTAAAAACTTTTGTCTTCCTTTTCATCCCTAAAAACACGCATAGTTTACAATGGCATGAATATTCTCATTGCAATGTTCTGTTCCCAAATAAACATCTTTTCTTTTAGAGAATGTCCCTTTATTTGTTAAGTTGAGTCTATCTATCTGTCTATCTATCTATCTATCTAGTGCTTATGTGAATGTTTATGTAGTTATGTTTGTATATGTATTCTGCAACCTCATTTTCTGGAATTTAAGAATTCAATTCAAAAGCACTTCATGCATAGCAATTCAACCATAAACCCTTTAGCATGACTACCCTTCCAGCAATGGAAATTTAGTCATCTTTTCCTGAAATAAAAGCAGCGAGGTGACACATTCCTTGCTTGGCTCATGGGGTGAGAAGGTCTCTCTTGAGGCTGTCTGTTACATTGCCATGCCTTCTTACTAATGAATGCTTCCCCTACTTGTACACTTCTTTAGGCAAAACAATTTTCTTTCAAGGTGCTTTATAATGTCATTAGATTTTCCATTTGTGTTCAAATGTACCACATTCATGAGGAGGAGTTGCTAGCAGTGGGTTTCTCTGAAATGAGGGACCAAGAAGGCTGCTTTCTACAGAATATTTGACTTCTTGCTCCTTATACCTCTGTTTCCTAAATGCGAGCATTCTAGTTGTTTGCTATTTTGTCTCACCCAACTTTATTTTATGGATATGAAGATGAGTAGAATATTGGGGTAAGCACACTTTAACCATGGATGTCAGGGACACTATGACATTATGATGTTAGAAAAAAGATGAGCAGGTCTGAACATTGGTCACTGACATCAACATTTTGTTATGACAATAATAGCTTATTTCTTTTATCTTTTTAAGAGTAGTATTTACCAGGCTCTAAAAGACACACATATTTGGTTCATGAAGAATAACTGTGAGGTCATTTCGTAAGTCAAGAACACGTATCATCTATGATGGCTGCAGTCTACCCCAAACTGGGGCTATAAGAGTGTGCTTTAGAACAAAGTTCTGAATACTGCAAGAATCCTGGCATATATGACCTGTTTCTCTTAGATTGATACAGCTGATCCTCCAGTAACATCCTTTCATTGAAAGCCTTTTGTATTGTAACACTGATGAGGATGTGAACCCCGAAAACCTGAGACAGGTCTCAGTTTATTTAGTAAGTTTATTTTGCTGAGGTTGAAGATGGGCCCATGACACAGACTCAGAAGATCCTGATGACACGTGTCCAAGGTGGTCAGGGCACAGTTTGGTTTTATACATTTTCGGGAGACATGAGATATCAATCAACAAATGTAAGATGAACATTGGTTCCATCTGGAAAGGTGGGACAACGTGGAAGCAGGGAGGGGTCTTCCAGGTCATATGCAGATGAGAGACAAATGGTTGCATTCTTTTGAGTTTCTGATTAGCCTCTCCAAAGGAGGTAATCAGATATGCATTTATCTCAGTGAGCAGAGGGGTAACTTTGAATAAATGGGAGGCGGGTTTGCCCTAAGCAGTTCCCAGCTTGAGTTTTCTCTTTAGCTTAGTGATTTGGGGGTCCCGAGATACTTTACTTTCAAAAGGAAAAAAAAAAATCAATTCCCAGCCAGGACCACTGTTCATGTGGAGTTTTCACATTCTCCCCATGTCTGTTTTCTCCAGGAACTCCAATTTCCTCCCACATCCCAAAGACATGGAGGTAGGTGAATCTGCATGTCTACATGGTTCGAGCCTGAGTGTGTGGATTGTATGTGTGAGTGTGCCCGATGAGATGGTGTCCTGTCTGGGTTGGTTCCAGCCTTGGCCCTGAGCTGCCAGGATATGCTCTGGCCATTCGTTATCCTGAACTGAAATAACTGGGTAAATAATTACCTTACTTGTTTGTAATGATCCTTCATAAATGTGTGTATAGCTCACACTTATTTAAATATTTAAAATTGGTAGATTTGGGGGCCTTTGTTTAGAAGTTTGGTGATGTTTTGTGACCAGAAATACGCTATAGGAACTTACATCTTGTTTATATCAATTAGTGTATGGTAAAATTGGTTTCATTATATGTTGTTTCACTTAAAGTCACAGTTTCCAAGAACTTATGGAGGATGTTGAGTGAGGGCTTACCATATTTTATTTGTTTAGTTACTCTTTGTGAACTGACAGGCAAATACAATTTAATCTAATTCTCTAACGTCAACCCTATGAATGCCAACACTCACATATATTCTGACTCTTAAAATGTTTCAGCCTTGCTGCTTCTCAGAGAATTGTTGCAGTAAGGTTAGGACTTAGAGTTTCTTAATATTGCTTTGGCCAGTGGGGTATTTTGTATCTTCATACAAATTTGGAGATATTTTTTCTATTTATGTGAAAAATACCATTGGAAATTTGATAGGGATTATCAACCTCTAGAATTCCTAAAATTGGTAAAAAAATATATATATACACACACATATATACACACATATACACACATATACACACATATACACACACATATATACACACATGTGTCATATATGTATATACACATGTGTGTCATACATGTATATACACATGTGTGCCATGTATGTATATACACATATGTGTGTCGTGCATGTATATACACATATGTGTGTCATGCATGTATATACACATATATGTGTAGACATATATACAATATACATATATGCATATATGTATGTATATACGTATATACATATAAACATATATACATATATACGTATATACATATATGTATATACATATATACGTATATACGTATATGTATATACATATATACGTATATACGTATATATGTATATATAGATGATGCCATTGCTAAGAAGTTGACAGGTTCTAGGTTAACCTGAAAATGTATTATAGATATATTTGCCACAAATACATGAAATTAATCTCCATCTGCATAAATTTATACTAGTTAGATAAAGCTGATTAGCCATGCAGTAAAATAGATACTCCACTAAATCCAAGACCAAAACCAAATACCATCACAAAATGAAATTTGGGGATGAAAAAATGAATATACAGTACTGCAAAATTTATTCTTACCATTTCATTTGTTAAAATAGCTTTATAAGTCATGTTTTTAAAAGTGCAGGAAAAATGATACCTCTGTGAAGAATTCGAAAACTTCTTAGCTCAAAAAACATACAATGATATTGAGCACATTGTCATATGGCCATTTGTATGTTTTATTTCTTTATTTTAATTTGAATTATTTTATTTTAAGTTCTGGGATACATGTGCAGGATGTGCAGGTTGCATAGGCAAATGTGTATCATGGTGGTTTGCCGCGCCTATCAACGCATTACCTAGGTATTAAGCCCAGCATACATCAGCTATTCTTCTAGATGTTCTCCCTCCCCATACACCACCCCTGCCCCCCGACAGGTCCCAGTGTGTGTTGTTCCCTGCTCCGTGTCCATGTGTTCTCATTGCTCAGCTTCTACTTCTAAGTGAAAACTTGTGGTGTTTGGTTTTCTATTCCTGCCTTAGTTTACTGAGGATAATGGCTTCCAGCTCCAAAGGACATGATCTCGTTACATTTTGTGAATTCATAGTAAATGTCTTTTCAAGTCCTTTGCTCATTTTAAACTTGAGTTTTCTTTCTTTCTTCTTTCTTTCTTTTCTTTCTTCTCTTTCTTCTTTTTCTTTCTTTCCTTTTTTTTTTTTTTTTTTTTTTTTGCTATTGCTTTGTTTAAGCTCCTTATATATTTTGGATGTTAAACCCTCATCAGATGGGTAGTTTACAAGTATTTTCTCCCATTCTGTAGGCTTTCATTTCACTTTGTTAATTGCGATTGTTTCTATTGCCTTTGCGGAAGCTTTTTAGTTTGATATAATTTGATGTGTTTATTTTTGCTTTGTTGCCTGTGCTTTTGGGGTCATAGTCAAAAGATCATTGCCCAGGCCAATGTCATAAAGTTTTTCCTCTATTTTTTCTTCTAGAAGCTTATCTTTACAGTTTCAGATTTTACATTTAAGTCTCTGAAACCACTTTGAGTTGAGCTTTGTGTATAGTGTAAGGTAACAGTCCAATTTCATTCTTTTGTATGGAAATAACCAGTTTTCCCAATACCATTTCTTAAGTGACTATCTTTTCCTCATTGTGTATTCTTGGTGTCCCTATCAAAGACTAGTTGACTGTAAATGCAGGGGTTGATTTCTGAGATCTCTATTCTGTTCCATCCATCTATGTGTCTGTTTTTATGCCCATACTGCACTGTTTCGGTTACTACAGCTTTGTAATATAACTTGAAATCAGATCGTGTGATGCTCCCAGTTTTTTTGTGTGTTTGTTTCTCTATATTGCTTTGGCTCTTTGGGGTGTTTTGTAGCCTTATGCAAATTTTAGGATTTTTTTTATATTTCAGTGAATAATACAACTGGAATTTTTATAGGAATTGTGTTGAATCTGTAGGTCACTTTGGATAGTATGGACATTTAAACAATATTATATCTTCCAATTCATAAAACAGAATGTTTTACCATTTATTTGTAACTATTTTTTTCATCAGTGTTTTGTCGTTTTCTGTGTACAATCTTTTCATCTCCTTGGTTATTTCTAGTATTTTATTCTTTTGATGCTATTTTAAATGGGATTGTTTTCTCAATTTCTTTTTTAGTTCTTTGTTAGTGTACAGAAATGCAACTTCACTGAATTACTGGTTCTAACAGTTTTTTGGTGAAGTCTGTAGGGTTTTCTTACATAAGATTAGGTCATCTGTAAACAGAGATAATATAACTTTTTCCATTCTGATTTGGAAGCCCTTTCTTTTTTTTTCTGTCTGATTGCTCTGTTTTGGACCTCTAGTGCTATGTTGAAAAAAAAATGGCAATAGTCAGTATGCTTGCCTTGTTCTTGATCTTAAAGGAAGGCTTTCAGCTTTTCAGCATTGAGTATAATGTTAGCTGTAGGCTTGTTTCACATGGCTTTTATTATGTTGAGGTACATTCCTTGTAAACTTATTGAGATTATATTATGAAAGAATGTTGAATTTTGTCAAATACTTTATCTGCATCTATTGACAGGATCATATATTTTTATTTTTCACTTTGTTGATGTGGTGTATTAACAGATGTATTGATTTAAAAATGTTAAACCAGGGATAAATTCCACTTGTTTATGGTGTATGACCCTTTTAATGTGCTGTTGAATTTTGTTTTCTAGTATTTCGATAAGAATTTTTGCATCTATGTTTACCAAGGTTATTGTCCTGTAATTTTTTTTCTAGAATGTCTTTACCTTGCTTTGGTATGAGAGAAATGCTTACCTCATATAATATATTTGAAAATGTTCCCTCCTCTTCAATTTTTTGAAAGAGTTTGAAAAGGATTGGCATTAATTCCTCTTTAAGTGCTTGGCAGAATTTACTGGTGAAGCCATCTGGTACTCAGCATTTTTTGTGTTTGGTTGGGAAATTTTTGATTACTTCTTCAGTCTCCTTACTCATTATTGGTCTGTTTAGATTATCTATTTCTTTCTTTTTCTTTTTTTGTTTTTTTTTTTTTTTTGAGACAGAGTTTTGCTCTTGTCACCCAGGCTGTTGTGCAATGGTGCGATCTTGGCTCACTGCAACCTCTGCCTCCTGGGTTCAAGCAATCCTCCTGCCTCAGCCTCCCAAGTAGCTGTGACTACAGGCACACACCACCACACCTGGCTAATTTTTGAATTTTTAGTAGAGACAGGGTTTCACCATTTTGGCTAGGCTGGTCTCAAACTCCCGATCTCAGGTGATTCGCCTGCCTCGGCCTCCCAAAGTTCTGGGATTACAGGCATGAGCCACCACGCCCGGCCTTAGATTATCTATTTCTTAATGAGTCAGTCTTGGTATACCACATGTCCAAAAATTTATCCACTTCTTGTAGGTTATACAACTTATTGACATATAATTTTTGTAGTAGTTTTTGTGACCCTTTCTATCTGTGATGTCAGTTGTCATGTTTCTTCTTTCATTTATAATTTTACTTATTTGTAAAATACTTACTTATCTCTTTTCTTTTTCTTTTTTTTTTTTTTGACGGAGTCTCTCTCTGTCACCCAGGCTGGAGTGCAGTGGTGCGATCTCAGCCCACGGCAACCTCTGCCTCCCGGGTTCAAGCAATTCTCTGCCTCAGGCTCCCAGGTAGCTGAGATTACAGGCACCTGCCACCATGCCTGGCTAAATTTTTTGTATTTTTAGTAGAGATGGGGTTTCACCACCTTGGCTGGACTGGTCTTGAACTCCTGACCTCGTGATCCACCCCCCTCGACCTCCCAAAGTGCTGGGATTACAGGCCTGAGCCACCACACCCAGTCTCTATTCCCTTTCTAGTCTATATTTCCTTTATTTCTGCCCAAATCCACAATGTGATATCACCTCAAACCTGTTAAGATGACTATTGTAAAACTGACAAAATATATAACAACTATTGGCAAGGGGGTGGGAAAGAGAATCTTTGTACACTGTTAGGGTAAATGTAACTAGGTACAGCTGTTACAGAAAAAAAAATGGAGGCTTTTCAAAAAATTAAAAGTGGAACTACCATATGATCCAGAAATCCCACTTCTGGGTATATATTCCAAAGAACATGTAGTCAGTATCTCAAACAGATATCTGCACCCTATGTTTATTGCAGCATAATCTATACTAGTTAAAATATGGAAACAATATTAGTGTCTATTAATGGATAAATCAATATAGAAAATGTAATATATACACATATATACATATGTATAAACACACATATATACATATACACACAAACACACAATGTGTGGTGATGGATGTGTTAACTAATTTGATTGTGGTAATCATTTCACAGTGTTTATCAATGGATGAATCAATACAAAAGATGAAACATATACGCATATATACACACACACATACACCCACACACACAAACACACAATGTGTGGTGATGGATGCATTAATTAATTTGATTCTGCTATTCAATTCATAATGTATATGTATGGCAAATCATCAAATTATACATTTGATATATGTAATTTTTAACAATTATACCACAATATAGTTGAACAAAATGTACAATATTCTCGTTTCTTAATATTCCACATTTTTTTGAAACTTATAAAATCCAAGCATCTCCATGTTAAAGATAAAAATTATTTACACAATGACTGTCAATCATTGTTCTGTCAATGACTGTTCTGTTTTTAAAAAATATTTGAAAGACTTCACAATCAACAGTAACTATTGAAGTATTTTATTATTGCAATGTTACACATATATTTAAAATTCCAGTTATGAACACTATTTCAACCTATTAATTTTATGAAGATAGTTTCACTCCAAGTGGCATGTAGAATGCTTATCTATATTTGAAAGTGAATATTCTAATATTAGCACTAAATCTAATGACCTTCATGTTTTTATTACTGAAGGAGTTACGTGATTAAGTATGATGATAACTTATCTAATTTTATTATTATTCAATACTCACTAGTCCATAGAGATCAGAAGTAATGTTGAAAAAGGCAGTAGACTATAGAGACTTCAAATGGCTAAGGCCAAAAACAAGACCCAAAAAAAGACTTTAGCCAAATATCAAGAACAATGCTAAAATTTAGAACATCCCCAGCTAAGTCACCTGATAGAATAAAAGAATTATTACAATTTTTTTCAATAACAATCTTTCTTTTCCAGTCAAAATGACTCAAGGCTTTATATGTGTGTGTGATGAGATATAGAAAGATACAGATCTGTCTGTAATTTGTATGTATCTGTGTGTATGTATGTGTATGTATATATGTGTTCTATATTCCTTGAGAAAAAAAAATGAAGCATTTAATTTTTGGTGCTTCTTTTTTCTGATGTTAACTGTGGTTTAGCTCTTAAACATCACATCTCAACTTCTTCTAAGAATGGCATCATGCTTTTATGGTATTTTGAAAGTGCGTATCTCATTCATATGCATGAAAGACTATTTTCATGATTAAACATTGATTTTGCCACCATCATTACCACCCCTTAGGAAGAATCTTTTAAGCCAATGATATATCTGTTGATACAATTCACAAAAAAAAAAAAATTTATATCGAGATAGTCTTTACAGTTTTTCTGTGTAAAGCACAGCCCCTGGCTTTGCCAGCATGACCAGCCCGTGATCCTTCCATAATGAATATTATGTTGATAACCACATACATTCATTCTGAAACTGTTTAGGTAAAGCTCTTAGAAGTAAAACACTCATTCCTAATACCTTAAGAAACAAAAGAGTTTGTGCAAATGGACTTTATCCCAAGTGAGCAAACCTCCTGCTGATGTTGTGTGGATGGAGTGGGAGGGGGTGGTGTTTTCCTAGGATGTTCTTCCAAGCTGCTTAAAAATGAAAGTGCATTAAGTAATTTGTCTGCTTTTACAGAGTTAATATTTTATGTCTGAGGAAGTCAAATCTGTCTGAAAGTTTTGTAAGCAATGGAACCCAAAGTGAATTGAAAAAAATTAGTTTGAAACCAATGAAACTGGGTCACTATCTTCCCATTTTCCTTGGAAGCAGTTAAGATTCTAAGATCCCCATGCTCCAGAGGAGATGCTGAACATAGTGAGAGTGTCCAGTAATTGCTGTGTTTCTTTTTCTACAGCCTCTCATCTCACTGGTATTCCACTTCATTCCAGGTTTCTAATGCCTGACTTCAGCAAGTATATTTCTGTCATTGGTATTGATCAATACTACTTTTCGAAATACATTATGTTAACTAGTTTCTTGGCATCTAACACGTCATTTTAGTTACAATGTTGACAGGGTCAAAGCAGGTGTCACTAAAAAGAGAAGAGAATGAAAATAGTTCTGAGCCATCATGTTTGTTTTCTTCTTCTGGTTTCTTCTTCTAAACAGAATCGGGATTATTTTATTTCCAAAAATAGTCTGTACAAAACAAAATGAAGTGTACACGTTTATATTACAGAAGGCCATGACTGTCACTAACTTTAGTGATTTGAAGAAATGTGGTTCTACTAATGAAATATTTAACAGCCTCAGCCACTCTTCCCTCCCAGTACCACTCTCAGTGGTTCTGCTGCTATTGGGCTTTTCCAGCTCCATGAGTGCGTACCAAAGGAAACGGAAGGAAGTCAAGGTCTGAATTTGCAGTGAGGAACTAGGAGCATGCTCATACACCTCCCATCCCCTAAGGTAGGATGCTGAGGGAAATAGAGAATGAACACACATGTCTGATGGGATTTCATATAGGAAAGATAATAAGCAGAGCAGAGGCAAGTGAAATCCTATTCTTGAGATGGAGCTTTGCAGTGATGCATGCTGATGCTAGTCTGCAGGTGACCATCCCAGGAGATAGATGGAAGGCTCCAGCATGCTTCATTTATAGTATCTCTGGGCCAATTATTTTTCTGGTTCAAGAATTGGTAAGTACAGTTGACTCTTGAACAACAAGGTTTTGAACTGCCTGCCAACACCACTCATACTAGGATTTTTTTAAAAATAAGATATTATAGTTAGCCCTCCCTGAGGGCAGGTTCTGCATCTACAACCAAATACGGATAGAAAATACTGTATTGGCAGGATGTGAAACCCCGCAAATACCAGGGCTGACTTTTCATATCCACAGTTCTGCACTGCAGACCTTGGGACTTGGATACACCCAGATTTTGGTTACCACAGGGATTCTGGAACCAATCTCCCCCAGTAGCTATGGACAACATTATTATTATAGGATTGTAAGATATTAGAATTATTTTATATTTGGAGATGTCAATTTTATAATGAGTAATACCAATTAAATTACATCATTTCCTGGCTCGTTCTGAATTCTATACCAAGCTTAGCATCTACTCTGTCTCTTTCTACTTCATGGGGATTTTACCCAGATTAATCAAAATTGTATTTTAATCCTGAATTACTTAAATTTGAGAACTTTTTAAAAATTGGTGACACTACCAGTACGTATTGATGCAAGGACTTACATTAAAGAAGAATTCTTTTTAAAGGTCCCCCCCACCGTGGGGAGTAAATGCTAATTCCCTGAAATATAAAGACGGACTGAATTAAATAATAAATCTGCATTTCATGTTACTTGAGAGGTACCTGTGAACATAATTTTGCAGAAAGTCAAAGTATTTCTGGGATAATATATTGATAACACAAGACATTATTCTTAACCTATGCTGTAATCCTGAATATTTAAGGGACAAATTTTTATATATTGTTTGCCATTAAGTTTTGAGGTATATTAATTAATTTTACAAGGTAAGACACGTAGTACTTCACATATATTTCCAGAAAAATTGGGCCTGTAGACACTGGAAATCGAATAAAAGACATTTTCTTTTACTATTTCTTATTGGTGCATGTTTACATTTCTATTAAATAAAGATCAAGGAAGTATTTTGTTTTCAATGTTTTGTTTTTCAATGTCAGGAGTTTGAGGCCAGCTTGACCAACATGGAGAAACCCATTTCTACTAAAAATACAAAATTAGATGGGTGTGGTGGCACATGCCTGTAATCCCAGCTACTCGGGAGGCTGAGGCAGGAGAATTGCTTGAACCCAGGAGGCAGAGATTGTGGTGAGCTGAGATTATGCCATTGCACTCCAGCCTGGGCAACAAGAGCGAAACTCCGTCCCCCCCCCCAAAAAAAAATTCATCAGATCACATGAAAATCTTATATGTTTATGATAAAAATCAGTGATGAATTTTAAGGGAAATAAATAGGTCTTCAATGCCCCTTAGTTCCCTAAATACTGTACAGTTTATAAATAGTATATAATTAGGGGGCATCCATTCAAAAAGTGTACCAGGCACACTAAAATTTATCATGTCTACATACTATTTTCAAGATTTTAAGAATCATTTATTTCAATATTCATTGGATGCAAAAATATATCAAAATAAAAATGTACATTTCAATATATTTTGAGTAGAGATGAATATCATGATAATTTTTTTCACTAGTAATATGAAAGTAAGCAAGTGAGCACATATTACTTTTTGTTCTGCTATAATTCATTTGAAGGAATAAAATAGGTATAAAATAATAAAATAATTTCTAGTCATACAGTACAGTAACAGCTTTATTATCAACATAAATTCTTTTATGCTGAAGTCTACATTATTTGAAAAGAAAGAATCTGGTTAGAAATATACATGTGAAATTCTTAGTGGGTTAATATGCAGTTGAAATGAGAATGAATATAAAAATAAAAAAGTTGAAATTTTCAGTCTAATCTCGTTGCATTCATATGGTACTGCTAAATGTATTATAACTCCATAGTATCAAGTCAATTGTGCTATTTTGAGATAGCAATTATATTTGGCAGGCAAAATAACATAAATTATTAGCATGAATGGGTTTAATGTGGCCTTATCAACCTTTACTCATTGGGCCCTAAATTTGAAACATAATGTTTGCACAATTTATACATGTAAATGTTTGTTTTATCATTTACTATAATTAGGGAAAAATGAAACTAGAAACTTCAAAACTTTATGTTCCAGGCAGGACATAAAGCCGTGTTTTCTTATAATAAATCTTAACATTTAATTTATATGTATTAGACCTAGCATTGTAAAAAGCATAATTAACAAGATTAACCATAAAATTTTGCATCCATGTTGCTGCTATAACTCATTAGTTGTTATTATTATAAGTCTGAATTCTAGAAAAAGTGTGACTCCACTACACATACATGTACTCTCTATTTAAATTATTTGTGGTTTTAAATGGAAACATCTTTTGGTAGAAATTCAAAAAGAGTTACTTTCAACTCCTATATATTGAAACATATTGACGATCTGAAAAATAAATGACCTACTTTCATCAATGAAATATGTAGTTTTATCCATTAGTACCCAATAATCAATGTATTATGACAGCTTACAGCAATGTGGTCAGCATTTTAAAATTCAAAAAGAAAATACAATTAGTTTACCACTGCCAAAACAAAATTTGTTAAGAATTTCTCCATCTATCTACTCACCCACCACCATTTACCCAATAGGACTCTTGTATTTTGAAAACAGTTAGCAGTATAAATCCAATAAGGTTAAACTGATAATTTTAACCTTTATATTTTTATATGCATTCTCATTTCAACAGCATATTATCCCACTAAGAATACTGCATGTAATTTCTAACCAGACACTTCTGTTTCAAATAATGCAGATTTAGACATCAAAAAATATTTACGTTGATAATAAAGCTGTTATTGTACTGTATGACTAGACACTATTCTGTGAATGAACCTTTGAAAATATCTCACAACAAAAACCAATTCCTAAATTTGGGATTTGAAGACTGACACTTGATATATATTTATTTTTAAAATATATATTTATTTTAAAGAATCTAGAACTACACAAAAACAAAATGGGTGGAAGTTCTGAAAATGCTTGTGTGAAGAGTTTGGTTGATTCCTTCTATAAAAAACAATTATAATACGGATCCAAAATATTATAAAAATTATTTGAAAGTAATAAAAAACACTAAATGAAGGCAAAAACTGAAGTAGAGTTTACTCTTTAAAGACTCTACTACATGGGTAACCACTGAAAGATTTTGGTTTTCTTTCTTGGGTGAATACCCTTTTCCCAGTAGTTGTGGAACTGGAGGACTGTAATGGCTTTAGGTGGCAGATATCAGAATGTAGAGCAACAGAGGAGTTAGAAATATAAAGAGGAAAATCAGAAAGTGAAACAGTCATAAAAGGGCTGTGATACCAATCCTGAATGTATTTTTCCCCAAAACTACTGGCTGATGTATAAACATCATAAATTTCTGGGAGCCTACAAAAAAGAATAAAAAATGAGGGATATTGGGGTTGGGAGAAAGTACCCCTGAAAATGAACGTCTCTGGGTAAGATTTGCAAGTTTGTTATGCTTGTAATTGTCTCCCCAAACTATGTACAGCTTAGTTAGCAGAGAATGGAAGTCTTATTGGCATGAGGGGGAAGAGACCATCTGGAAATTCAGGGGGACATGGAAAGTGAAAGAATCACAGATAAAGTAAACCCTCAAAACCTCAGTTGCTTTGTCTTTTTCTACTATTTTTCCACCTATCTTGTGGTCTTTTACATGTGTGCATAGTAAAACCATCTAGCCAGGTGCTATTGCTTTATTTTTTAAACATTAGAATAATCTCTTTATTCATTGACAAATTTATTTTTTAAAATATTGTGATTACTAACATTTGATTTTATTCTTGTCTTCTTATTTTGGGCCTGCTCATTATGATGCATTTTCTTTGGTATTTTTTTTCTTTCTTGCCTTCTACTGGTTTTATAAAGTTTTTCTTCTTTTTCTCTTTCCTTTATGTACTATGTTTAAGGTTATCTGTAACATTTCTGTATGTTGAGATATTTCCCTTAAAATCTTAGCAAAAGATTTCACAAAAGAAAATCTTAAATATTTATTTTCTTTATATTCCTCCTAAATAAAACTCAGTCACCCTCAATGTACATAGTTAAGTTGTCTTAAATTACATCTTTATTTCTAACTTATAATACTTATTATTATTAATAATGGTATCTTACCAGAATTACTTTATATCATAATTAATTTGTGTGATTTGTCTACATATTTAGCATTTATTCTTGCATATTAATCTGTTTGAGTTTAGCTTACTTTTTCCTGAAAAACAAACTTTTTTTTCCCATTAAGATTTTTCAGTGGAAAATTTTATCAGTCTTGTATGGAAACATATTTATTTTGTCTTCACTTGAGGTGGATTATTTTTAGATAAGCATACAGTTTTTGTTTGATAGTATTTCTCTCAATGCTATGAAGATAATCCATTGTCATATAATCCCCATTTTTGCTTTTAAGAAGGTTATTTTCAGGCATTCTTTCATTCTAGGTAATCTGTCTTTGCTTGTTAGAAGCTTTTAATAATTTATTTCTATCTTTAGAGGTCTGCAATTTTATTATGATGTACCTAGCTGTAAAATCATTTTGCTTTTTTCCCTCAACTACTTGTATTTTCTAAAAATAAAATTTTTGAGCCCTTCATATGCTATGATAAAATTTCAGCCATTATCACTACATACATTTTATCTATTTATTACTGATCCTATTATATGCATGTTGGACCTTTCTCTCTCTCCTTCTTTCTCTCTTTCTTTCTTTCTCTCTTTCTTTCTTTTTTTTTTTTTTTTTGAGACTGGGTCTTGCTCTGTCACCCAGGCTGGAGTGCAGTGGCACAATCTTGGCTCACTGCAACCTCCATCTTGCAAGTTCAAGTGATTCTCCTGCCTCAGCCTCCCAAGTAGCTGGGACTACAGGCACACCACCATGCCCAGCTAATTTTTTTCTGTTTTAGTAAAGACAGGGTTTCACCATGTTGCCCAGGCTGGTCTCAAACTCCTGAGCTCCAGCAATCCACCTGCCTCAGCCTCCCAAAGTGCTGAGATTACAGGCGTGAACCACCATGCCCAGCCAGTAGTCTTTCTTATAACCGCTATTTTGTAATTTCCATGTCCTTGTACCTGTACTGCATTCTTAATGATTTCCCCATGTCTCATATTTCTGTTTATTCATGCTCTCTTGATCTGCATCTAAACTTCCATGTGGCACATTGTATTGTTAATTTAAATTACTATATTTTTAAATTCTAAAGGTTGTATGTGAATTACCTATACATGCCAATTCTTTTGTAATAAAGTATTTTCCCATTGGAGTTCAAGTATCATTTTAAACATATTTGTTTTGTAGTCTATTTCACATCATCCTATTAAGTTCTCCAGTTTGAAATCTCTTCTTTTTTCCTTCCTGAATGTTGCTTATGATGGACTATACTTTTGAGTATTTTTTAATTTAGGTATTATTCACAAGACAATCAGCTGCAGAGAGGAGCTACCCTTTCTGCTAAGAGCTTGCCAGGACAACCTGCCTGCAGAGAGGAGCCACCCACTCCAGGGCCTCCTCTCTGTTAAGAGCTGAACACTCGACCTCCCTACAGAGAGGAGCTACCCACTCTGGGTCTACTCTGAGTTGTTCTAACACTCAATAAAGCTCCTCTTCATTTGCTCACTCTCCACTTGTCTGTGTACCTCATTCTTCTTGGACACAGGACAAGAACTCAGGCAAAGGCACCACCAGCCACAGAGGTTTCCAGCCAGAAAAGCAACACCCCAAAGATTCCTTAACATTATGAGTTCAAATATATCATGTGGGTCATGGGTTGTAGGCATATCTTCTTAGATGAATTTTGTGTTTGCTCTGACAGAACCTAAGTGAATTACAACCTTGAAACTAAGTTTCATGTTAATTTTTTGTTTTGGTATTGCCTGAATCATACAGGTAGTGTAAGTTTGGACCTCACATCAAGAGAAATAACAGAATTGGGGACTTAAATTTTTAATTTTAATTTTTTTTCTACCTCACATCAGATAGAGACAAGCTTCATTGTCATCTCCCTGTAGCAGAATGTGGAATTTTTCTTGTTCAACCAGTATTTGTGAGTATGGCTTTTTAAAATTTCTGGTTTTATATTTACTTTCCACTTCTATGTCTTCACCTCTTATAGGCCCAGAACCTCACTCCCTGACCAAGTGCAAAATTAAATAGAATTCTTGTGATATCAGGGGAAACAAAATATCTCCCTGATCTTCTCTAGATGTCTGTACCATCAGTTCACGTGTTTCTGTCTCTAAAGCATAGTCCCTGTTTCTCCTGACGTTTTCTCTCTTTCTGGCAAAAAAGAATGTTATTGAATATTACAAATAATTTTTGTTAGTTTCTACTCAAAATTGTAACATATTTATAGTGAGAAAGATGTTACAATATTTATTTCACCATCCTACCAGAACAAGATGTCAAGGTGGTGTTTTCTAAAACACAAATGGGTGTGTCACACTCCTACTTAAAATCTTCAATGACTTTATATTTCTATTATCATAAAATTCCATCTCCTTCATATGACATAAAAGGAAATCCTACCTTTCAAGTCTAACCCTTTGCTATGGTCTCCTTCACACTCAGTTTTCATATGGAGCTCCTTTCAGGTCCTAATATGTTTTGGTGTTTCCTCGAGGTCTTTTGGTAGGCTTCATCTAAGTAGTCCTCCTCACCCTTCTTGCCCAACCCCACCCACACTCACACATACAGATACATGTAACTTCAACTGTTATTTGTCTCTCTTTAAATTTATTTGATCCTTGAAAATCTTCATTAGTTTTCTAACAAGTTAGGCACCCTTCTAGGTGTTTCAGAACATGCTATATATCCCATATCATACTACTTATTGCCATGCTTCTTAAATTGCACACTTTGAAAACTAACCTATTAGTGCCATTCACTTATTCAATGAATATTTATTAAGCATCTGCTATGCACTAGGTCTTGTTTTAATGGGAAGATGGTGGTGAACAAATCATATACAAATCCTTACCACGACAACAGTTTGTCCCATTATCTGGCACAGTAACTAGCCTTCAGCAGGTATTGAATAAATATCTATTCAGTGAATGACTCTTATCTAAGCATTCAGTTAACATATGAAATTTTTAAGTTTGACCTCTTTTTTATTACATTCATCTGCTTTTTAAGGTAAAATCATAAAAATAATATAAAGTACAATAAATCACAGAAATATTATGTGATAATGTGTAACATATGAGCTCCCTTCTAAGCTTAGAGACTTCATTAAGGTCAGTGAATTTATCATCTTCAGGGCAGTGCATATTGTTGATGTGAATCCTACATAACTAAAAGATGGGGAAAAAATCACCAAAAAGTTACTTGAAAAGTCCTGTGCAGTATTTCTAAAATTACAAATCTCCAGACATGTTCATTTTTATTTGTTTCTTCACTTTCATTTCATTTTGTAGATTCTTCTCCAAAAAAAGTTCACTGGTATACACGCTTCTTTTTCTGCTACATATCTCTACCTCTAATAGCCTTTATTATTACTTTATGTTTCATTTGAGTGGATATTGTTAATTTATCTGACATATATTTCATTTAATTTATTATTCACAGATAGACAATGTTAATAAGTGACTAAAGTCAACTTATGGATTACTGCTTTTAGGTTTTTGCATCTTTACTTCAGTCAAATGTGGTAACTATTTTCTTTTTATCTAGTAACAGGCTATGTGACCTTCTAAAGTTTAATTTCCTTGTCACTACTTGAGTCAGAATGAAGATGCAGTCATTTTATTCTCATTTATTTCTAGACCTTTTCTGGAAACCAACAACTTGAAAAGAGAAAATCATGATTTGTCTGAATAGAAGCCTTTTCTTTAGTGCACAAAGAATGGTTCCTCTCTTCCCTAAACATATTGTGTGATTTGTCTTGTTTGCCAAAATTAAGGCGGCTAAATTCTATGTTTTGGTAGTCTTGTGCTCTGGCTGGAGTACTGTGCCATATGCTGTTTTTCACCAGTCCTTGTAGAAAATTTCTTTAAAAATTTTGCAGCTGGTGTTAATGACATCAGTGGCCTCCAGTTTCTAATATTTAGTTTCTAATACTTATTCTATTTACTTTTTAAACATATAATTGTTAATCTTCTCTGTCTCATGGTGGTGATTGTTTTGCTTTCTCTCCCATGCTTTTGAAATCGACAGTCAAAGGACGCTAGGTTGGACCCTAGAAGTCTTGAAAAGTGCAGCAGTAGAGCTTTCAGCCACAAAGCACTGGCCTTCTGCAGGGACTAGACCAAGGAGACCATAAATCATTTATTGAACTTTGGTGCCTGCCCTTAAATCACTCGCTATTAAATTTCTTGGAATCCTATCATTCATATACACACAAAAATACACATACACACATACTCACATATATATATAAATACACACATATTATATATATAGATATATCTTGCTGTTAAGATAGTTCTGCAAACAACTTGTTATCTGCATTCTCTACTTCTAATCCATCTTAAATCTCTTTGTTTATCTTGTCTACATCCATTACTTGTTACTCGTAAATCCTCTATGTGTTAAGTTGGCAATACTTGGATTTGTTCTTGATATTTCTGCCCCTACCCCTAATACCTAATAATCATCCCTTCCTTTCTAAAACAAAAAAGGATTAAATTTTCTATGTTTTACTATTATCCATTGCTTATCTTATTTTACTTTTATCTAAGCACCCTATAAACACTTTTGCAGCTGGGAATTTTTAATTTGATCTTTAAATCTTTCAAATTTTCTACGAGAGGCTTCCATTGTTCATTGTTAATGAATCCTCACCCTTCTCTTGGAAAGATGCAGGCTCCCATATCCTTGACCATCTCCACTATATATGCTATTTATTTCTATTCTCACTGGGATTTACCCATACTCCTTTTACAGCTACCAAATTGCCCACTTTGGGAGTGATTCTTTTCATTTAACATCATAAAATCATCCAAAGGAGCCATAAAAGTGGTCTTTATTTGCACTTTTTTAAAATTATACTTTAAGTTCTAGGGTACGTGTTCACAGTGTGCAGGTTTGATACATAGGTATACATGTGCCATGTTGGTTTGCTGCATCCATCAGTTCGTCATTTACATTAGGTGTTTCTCCTGATACTATCCCTCCCCCATTCCCCCACCTTCTGACAGGCCCCAGTGTGTGATGTTCTCCGCCCTGTGTCCAAGTGTTCTCATTGTTCAATTCCCACCTATGCGTGAGAACATGCAGTGTTTGGTTTTCTGTCTTTGTGATAGTTTGCTGAGAATGATGGCCTCCTGTTTCATCCATGTTCCTGCAAGTGACATAAACTCGTCCTTTTTATGGCTGCATAGTATTCCATGGTATATATGTGCCACATTTTCTTAATCCAGTCTATCATTGATGGACATTTGGGTTGGTTCCAAGTCTTTGCTATTGTGAATAGTACCGCAATAAACATACACGTGCATGTGTTTTTATAGTAGCTTGACTTATAATCCTTTGGATATATACTTTGTAATGGGATTGCTGGGTTGAATGGTATTTCTAGTTCTAGATCTTTGAGGAATCGCCACACTGTCTTCCACAATGGTGGAACTAATTTACACTCCCACCAACAGTGTAAAAGCATTCCTATTTCTCCACATCCTCTCCAGCATTTGTTGTTTCCTGACTTTTTAATGATCACCATTTTAATTGGCATGAGATGGTATCTCATTGTGGTTTTGATTTGCATTTCTCTGATGACCAGTGATGATGAGCATTTTTTCATGTGTCTGTTGGCTGTATAAATGTCTTCTTTTGAGAAGTGTCTGTTCATATCCTTTACCCACTTTTTGATGGGGTTGTTTGTTTTATTCTTGTAAATTTCTTTGAGTTCTTTGTAGATACTGGATATTAGCCCCTTGTCAGATGGGTAGATTGCAAAAAACGTCTTCCATTCTGTAAGTTGCCTGTTCACTTTTATTTAATTAGCTGAGGTATGTCTATCCCTTTTCATTAAATACTCAAAACTGTTAATATATACATTTAAATAAGTGGTTTTGTATCTCCATTTCTATATGCCAATTTAAATATTTGGTTTCAAAGATAAGTTTTAGTTACAATATTTATTTCTTGCATGTTTTCTGTGAATGCTGAAATTCTAATATTATCCTTCATGTTATATGCAAAATGTCACCATCAATTTAAATGGTTGTATTTTTTACATTCCTTTTTTGCATTTTTTAAGATTCTTATAAATTTCATTTTTCACCCTTTCCAAATACTTATCTATAATCTTATCCATTCCAATACACTCAAGTGTTTCAGATGTCTTACATATATATATTAATATAAATATTATCCTCACGTGGCTCTTGTCAATTGTTGACTGATGTGACATCCCCAGTCTTAGTCCTACATCTTGCAATAAATATTTCCCTAATATCCAAAACTAAATTTGTTATGCTAAAATATATCTAACTTCATTTTTCAGAGTGTACCACAGGTAAAAACCTTTTTTCCCGATGTATTCTTTAAAAGTTTTGATTTCACAATATGTTGCCCAGATATTTGTGTGATTTCAATGATTTCACTGACATTATCATAACCTAGTTCCTTCTCTTTTTCCTTTCATAAAAGATTCTGTATTGATCCCATTTCCACTTTTCCTTCTTCATGTGGTGTTTAGAGATCTTTATCCAATTTTTCCTATTAGTTTTAAAGTTTCCTTTCTCTTTTACTTTCTCAAGCCAAAGCCTTGTTTTCTTTTTCTTTTCTTTCTCGCTCTTTTTTTTTTTTTTTTTTTTTTTTTGAGACAGGGTCTTTCTGTTACCCAGGCTGGATGGAGTATAATAGCACAATCATAGCTCAATGCAGCCTTGACCTGCTGAGTTCAAGCAATCTGCCTACCTCAGTTCCCGAGTAACTGGGACTACAGATGCACACCAACACATCCGGCTAATTTGTTTTTTTTTTTTGTTTTCCATGGAGACAGGGTCTCTCTATATTGCCCAGGCTGGTTTTGAACTTCTCTATACTGCCCAGGTCTCAAGCAATTCTCCCACCTCACCCTTCCACAGTGCTGGGATTACAGGCATGAGCCACCACACCCAGCTCAAAGCCTTGTTTTCTGTGTGTGTTCCCCATATCCTTTCCCTGTGACCACTGCCTTTCCAGCTTTTCTCCTTTCTTTCATCCTATCCCTATCACCATCTCTGTAAAACCATATCTTCCTGTATTCTACTCCTAAAGTCACAGGAAATTTCATTGAACTGAGATTACAAACTCAATTTTTGCCTTCTTTTTTCTCTAATTTAGCATCCCTTTTATTATAACATGGTTATGAGCAATTTGAATATAATGCCCCATTTTCACCTCAAAAGTTATAGAAACAGTCAACTTCTATTATCTCTAGACAAACATTTTAACATAAAAACAAATTTCTCTTAGTTCCACCAGCCTAATCATTTTCAACTCAATATTTTATATAATATGTGACTACTCAGTTAAGTAGTATGCTTTTTTGGCATTTTATACATTTTTTTATTGTGAATAACTTTTTATTATGACAGTCTATCAATTTGTTATATAAAAGTTTACTTACTATTCCTCTTAATAATATCTGTTAATGTTTATTAAATGATGACAATGTACAGGCATTGTTCTATACGCTTCATATGTATTAACTCATTTAGTGCTCATAACAGATCTATGAGGTAAGTATTAGCATGATCTTCATTTTAAATGTATTGGCCTTCCATCCAATTGGCTTCCCTCCTGCGTTCCCCATGCCTTTGCCTCCTATATCCCTATTGAACTAATTGTTCAACCTTAAAACTGCAGTGTTATCCTAGACTTTTTAATTTTCAACTGCCCCAATCATCAAAACCTTTCATTTTCACCTCTGAGATACCTTTTTATTCCTTAAAAGACAGGGTCTTGTTCTGCTTCCTGGGCTGGAGTGCAGTGACACAATCATGGCTCATTACAGTCTCAAACTCCTGGGCTCAAAGAATCCTCTGGCCACAGCCTCTCAAGCAGCTGGGACTACAAGTGCACACCACCACACCTAGCTATTTATTTATTTATTTATTTATTTATTTATTTATTTATTTATTTATTGTAGAGACGGTATCTCACTGTGTGCGCAGGCTGGTCTTGAACTCCCGGGCTCAAGCGATGCTCCCGCCTCTGCCTCCCAAAGTGCTGGGATTAAAGGGATGAGCCAGTGCACCTGACCTGAAATGTCTCATGATTTCCCATAAGTCTCAATCACCACTATGTCTGTGCCACCCTAGCCTATCACACATGAAGAGAGACAGGGCAAGAAGGCATTCCAGGAAAAGGAGACAGCTCTCTAATCTACTCAACCATCGCATGTCAGCTCAACGTGTTAGCTCCAAAGTGGAGCTCTCTCTGACTTCTCTGAACATGTTGAATGGAGCATGTCCCTATGCTCAGATAATTGAGTAGCTACTTATCTTAGAAACACTGCAGTGCCTTTTTTCAGTAAACTCATCATTTTCTCAAGGCCTATGTCAAAATACCTATTGAATTGCAGAAGTCTATGAATCCTCCCTTTACACTAGAAGTTGACTTTCTGTTTTTCTAAAGCCAATATATACAAGGAAATGGAATTTTATCTCAAAAATTGAAGTGTTATAGTGGCAAGAATAATAACCAACAGCTAAGTCATTTTAAAGTGTACACTTATGAGCAGCCAAATAGGAGTATTTGCTGCCTAGCCTGTAAGTCTCCACACAGCAGCCTGGCAGTGCATATGGTTAAACTGTATACCTCAGCAAAATATTAAATCTATTCATGCCTTGGGCAACTGAATCCACCAGGAAGCATTAAAAACAATAAATTTTAAATTGTGAATAAATGAATAAATACACGAATAAATTTTTTAAAAATCTGTTGAATGCTTTTAAGTGTGTAAGGTGCTCAATAAGTAAATACACTATTTTCTTTATGTAGAATAGATTCCTAAAAGTGAGATATCTTGTCAAGTTAAAATTTTTTTTATCTTATCCCTTCAAATCCATAACACTACTCCCGATGACACACACACACACACACACACACACACACACACACATATATATATATATATATGTTATTTCTTAAATTTTCTAATGGAATACCCCAGATCCTTTTGAGTGTCTCAGATTTCAATCATAACTTTATCTGACCATAAATGAAAAACTTCTGTGAGTAGTTTTAGATTCTGTTTTCCCTTGGGTGTCTCTCTGGTTTATTACTATCTTTTAAAACCCAATAAGTCTATTCCTGGTACTATAAACTCACAACAGCATCTTTCAGAACCAGGCCATTCCTGGATAAAATTTACAGACCATTTAGCCTGTGAAGCAGAAGTATCTCCAAGTTTTTCAAGCAGTTTTTTTTTTTTTTTTTTTTTGCCTTCGTATGCAGTCACCAAATGATGCCAGTCTTTCTGCTGACCTGGAAGCCAACTTGAGATCCCTAACTCCTGATATTTGAATAAACCCAAATGTATCCTTTTGATTTATTTTTTCACCTCAATCAGGAGTCCTACAACATAATGTCTTATTGGGAAACAGCTTGCCCTCATGTAAGAAATTTCAAATTCTATTGTTCTTAATTATTAGCTCTTCTTTTGTCTTCTTAAGGTTGTTACGGAATAGCCAAATATTTTTTAAAACATTTTTTCTTAACTATTTTTCCACTGGGTTTCTTCCTCCCTTCTTTTATCCATTCCAAATTATAAATGTACTACTCTTCTTCCTTTTCCTTTTCTGGCCCTTGTTTCTTTTATTTCTCTTCAGCTTCTTTTCCTTCTACTTATCCTTATCCTAGTTCCCATTTGCTGTAGATACCTTGAACTTCAAATGGCTCCTATAGCTGAATCCAAGCTCAGTATATCTGAAACGTTCTTCCTCTGGTTGGACTTATAAATTTGTTTCTTTCACACATTGTGCATTGCTCTTCCCTCTCTTCTTTATCTTTATGCTAGAAATAAGCCCATATCTTGGTGAAGCTGATTCTACTTTATAGTGCTCTACACCTAACACCCATTTGATCCAGTCCAGTATCCACCACTCATTGCTGATGCTTATCACAGAGCAGTTAAGTACATAAGATCTCTTGTCACAAGGCTGAGGTTCAAATCCAAAGTCTGCATCTTATTAGTAACGTAAGCTTTGATAAGATCTGTTTTACTATGTTTAAAATTACAATAACGATTCTACTATGAGATCTTAGATCTGCTCTGTGGTCTGTTCACCTTCTCCTACAAGGCTATCTCAGATCTCAGATAAAATCAGCCTTTGAAGAATTAAAGCAACCATAGCATCTTTTCTAGCATGAAGGGATAGCTAACTCAACCCAAGAACAACCTCACTAAAGTCACCATTCCTTTGAGCTCAATATACATGATCACAATCCTACCAACAAGTGTCCACTCTCCTCTAAGAAACTGTTGGAATTAATTCAACCAAAACTCAGATTTGGTCAAGAGTTTATGCTTACTCTGTTTCATTCCAACAGGGTACGTACCTTCTCTGGTCTGATCCAATTCCCCTTCTCTTTCTTGTTTTATTAATTTTCTGTTGCTGTATAAACAATCACAAATCTAGTGACTTAAAACAAAAAACATTTATTATCCCACAGTTTCTGTGGGACAAAGGTCTGGGCAGTTTTTTTGGATTCTCTGCTCTGGTTCTCACCAGGCTGCAATCAGGATGTCAGCCAGGTTGAGTTCTTATCTAGAGACTCGCCTAGGGAAAAATCCAAGTTCATTTGGGACATTGACAACATTAATTTCCTTGTCGTTAGATGTATGCCTTAGGGCTTTGGATTCTTTCTGGCTGGTTGCTGGAGGCTGCCCTCAGGTCCTAGAAGTCACCCACAATTCCCTGTCCTGTGATCCTTTCTATAGGCAGTTTACAACATGGCTGTCTGCTCCTTCAAGACCAGCCACTGAATCTCTCATTGCAGTTTGCCGAGGCAGAGTCTTCTTACAGACTGGCTGACTCCTCACCATTTAGATCTTACTTAGAAAAACTGTTCCTGAATACAGCAGATAGGGAGATCCTCCTATTATTCTAAATTACAGCATATGTAACAATGTAACATAGGCATGGGAGTGACATCCCATCACCTTAACCATATTTTATTGTTAGAAGCAAATAACAGTTTCCACTTGCACTTAGGAAGAGGGGATTATATAAGGACATGATTCACTGTGGCTCACCATATGACAATCTGCCATGCTTGCCTTGCAAGGCATTCTATTACTTTGCCTCTAGCATCTTCTGTGTCATCACCAAACTCTTTTATATCCTCAATCTCCATGCATTGAAAAGATTCACATCACTTTGTTATCTTAACTCAAAATTAGAGAACATATTTTGTTCTGGAGCCATCTCAAGTAAAAGGTACCACTTCTAATACCCCATTTGGCTTAGAGCCTGTGGAAGAAGACAGGGCTCCTCTCTGCTCCCTAGTGCCAGCCCCAGGCCTTTTCTCACCCATTCCTCCTGAAAAAACCCTTGTTTCTCTAAGACTCACGGTGTCTACCTATACAGCTTCTAGTTCCTATTGTATTCTGACCTTCTCCAATCATCTGAATCCTTTTCCTTTATCAGGCTTTCCCTATGCCTGTACATCGCTCATGCTGTGACTTCATTTGTGTCTCTAAATCATCTGACACTCTTTCCCCTCTGATCTTATAATCCTTATCTCCAAATATATTTTTCTTCACACCACTGCAATGTACTCCTATGCTTCACTTTAAATAATATCCATTATTGACTCTATAAGCCCTCCAAACTTTCGTTCCAAGTATCTCATTCTCTGACAACCACTCTTTTGTTTTCCATTTCACTTACTCAAACACAAGACTTTTTTTTTCCTCCAATATTCTCTCTGCTCTTTGCCTATGGCTGGCTCCTCACCATTTAGATCTTAGAAAGACTGTTCCTGAATACAGCAGATAGGGAGATTCTCCTATTATTCTAAATTAGAGCATATAATTTATTTCCCATATAACATTGATCCCAACTATAACAATTTATTTATTTGCTTGTTCATTTACTATAATTTAATAACCTCAGAAGATTTTTAAACCCATGTGGACAGAAATGATGTTTGTTAATCTTTTTGCCAGTATATATCAAATATTGTGGCAAGAACCAAATAAGATTTTTCATATAATGATGATAATAATAGCCAATGTTCATTGGGTTTTGTAATGTCCCAGACACTATTATAAGCACTTTGTACATTACCTCACTTAGTCCTCTCAGTAAGTCTATGAAGTAGATATTATGGTTTCATCTGTTGGAAAGATAAGGAAACTGTCCAGTGTGACACAGACAGTGAGAGACAGAACCAGCAAGCCTGGCTACAGCTTCTGCTCTTCATCTCTACATTCAACTGTTTTCAATGTTAAATAAATTATACTTTTAGAATTATCCTAATCACAAATAAGTTAGAAAAGTTAGTTTGTATACAGTATATGTATGTATATATGTTATATGCATACACATATGGCATATGGATATGAATATAGATAAACAATATTTCAAAACTATTTCAAAGATAGTGAATATTTTTATTTTTAAATTATTTGTAATATAGATGTACTAATATTTTCTGGAAGAAGAAACAAAGAACAAGGAGAGAAAATAACATTCCCAAGTTTGGGTAATTTGTTAATAGTAGAAATAGATTTTCAACTTAGAAGTATTTCGCTGTTATTTTCTCACTATCAATGAGTCATTATCAATAAAAATTTGTGGGTGGGTACGTATAGATGTGCAAATGTGTACATTCATTGAATTTGAACAAATTATAATTTGTTTTTATATTAACTCAATGAATGTTCTGAAGAAGTATTATAAAACAGGACAAAGAAAGACGATATATTAGCTGTATTAAGACATAATTTATTACACTTTAGTTTAAATAATTTAAACTTTTTTCTTTATCTTTTTAGGAACATACTTTCTTTTATTATTGGGATTTTTCATTTTACACCAACCTTCTTTCCCCAAAAAAGTTTTGAAGTTATTTATTGCTTTAGCAGGTGAATTGATAATTAAAAGCAATGTTGAGTTTAAAGTAAAAACTATCATTGATTTAATAATACATGTTAAATGTTAATAGGCTTTAGTATATTAGAATACAATGCAATGTTTTTAAATAATATATTGTATACATTTCACAGTTGCAAAAATGTTGAAGAAAATTTCAAGCTACATAATTCAAATCCTGCATTATTTTTCTAGACTTGAATCAACATTTTTGTCTAAACTGTAAGTGCATACTGAAATAGCAGTTTTAAGCTAAAGATGTATAGAAAGAAAAAGCAACCAGTGAAGAATTTCAAGTCCTTTCCTTTGAGCATAAATTTAAGAAGAGAACCTACCTTTAATATATGAAGGATTGTTTTAACAAATTTTTAAGTGTACAGTAAGGTATCATCAACTACAAAACAAAATTGTACAGCAGATCTCTAGAACTTATTCATCTTGTATTATTGAAGTTTATACTCAAACAACAAATCCCCATTTCCCTCTCCCCAGAGCCCTTAGGAACCACCATTTTACTTTCTGTTTCTGAGTTTAACCATTTTAGATACATGTAATATTTGTCATTTTGTGGTGTACTTATTTCACTTGGCATAATGTTTTCAAGGTTCACTCATGTTGTTGCATATGGGATGATTTCCAACTTTTTTACGGTTGGATAATATTCCACTGTACGTATACACCACATTTTCTTTATCCATTATCTGTCTTCTTTATGTTTCTCTTTTTATGTGCATTTATATTTAAAGGAAACTTAAAGGTTTAGTTCATATTTTAAAGTCATACAGGCTTTACTTTTATTTATTATTTTAACTACATTTTAAAATTCAGAATACCTTTATATTAAGAAGTGAAAAAGACTAGATTCAGTATCTCTTTTAGATACAGGCAAAAGTGGCTTCACATTAAAAAGGCCTATGTGTATTTAATTGTCTATCTCTTTGATGGAAGACCCTGCTGTCAGGATGTGCACCTTGGCCAGAGAGGTGGCCATGGGGACACTGTGTGCTAGCAATATGTTCAAGCTTGGATGTGCAAGCAGAAATGTCCACAGCCAGGTATGGGAGGCCACTTGTAATATAGAATGGAGACAGTGGAGAGGTGGGGAGAGAGAAAGAGGCAAACCCAAGTTTCAGTTCATTTTCATTTTTAAGGTGTGTATTTTTCAAATGTAGAAATCATTATTTTTAAAAACTTTTACTTTAGTTTGAGGGGTACATGTGCAGATTTGTTATATAGGTAAATTGCATGTTGTAGGGGTCTGGTGTACAGATTATTTCATCACCAAGGTAATAAGCATAGTACTCAATAGGTAGGTTTTTAATCCTTCCCATCCTCCTGCCCTCCTCTCTCAAGTGGGTCCTGGTGTCTGTTGTTCCCATCTTTGTGTCCATAAGTACTCAATGTTTGGCTCTTACTTATAAGTGAGAAGATGTGGAACTTGGTTTTCTGTTCCTGTGTTAGTTCACTTTAGATAATGGCCTCCAGCTCCATCCATGTTGCTGCAGAGGACATGATCTCATTCTTTTTTATGGCTGTGTAATATTCTATGGTATACATGTACCACATTTTCTTTATCCAGTCTACTGTTGATGGGCATTTAGGTTGAATCCATGTCTTTGCTCTTCTGAATAGTACTGAGAAGAGCATACGTGTGCATGTGTGTTTATGGTAGAATGATTTATATTCCTTTGAGTATATACCCTATAATGAGATTGCTGGGGGCATGGTAGTTCCATTTTAAGTTCTTTGAGAACTAGTCAAACTGCTTTCCACAGTGGCTGAACTAATTTACATTCCCACCAGCAGTGTATAGGCATTTCCTTTTCTCTAAACCTTACCAACATCTGTTATTTTTTTACTTTTTAGTAATAGCCATTCTGACTAGTGCGAGATGGTATCTCATCATGGTTTTAATCTGCATTTCTCTTATGCTTAATGATGTTGGGGTTTTCATAATAGTAATGTAGAAGTCTTCATAATAGTCTCAGAGTTTCTTGTATTTCTGTGAGGTCAGTAGTAATGTCCCCTTGGTCATTTATGATAATGCTTGTTTAGATCTTCTCTCTTTTTTTCTTCATTAGTCTAGTCTAATAGTGGTCTATCTTATTTATTCTTTCAAAAAACCAATTTCTGAATTTGTTGATCTTTTCTATGGTTTTTTAAGTCTCAATTTCATTTAATTGAGCCCTTATTTTCGTTATTTTTTTGTCTTCTGCTAGCTTTGGGGTTGATTCCCTCTTGTGTTTCTAGTTCTTCAAGATCTGATGTTAGATTAATTTGAGATCTTTCTAACTTTTTGATATGGGCATTTAGCACTATTAACTTTCCTCTTAACGCTGCTATGTCCCAGAAAATCTAGTATATTGTATCTTTGTTCTCATTAGTTTCAAAGAATCTCTTTATTTCTGCTTTAATTTCATTATTTCCCAGAAGTAATTCAGGAGCAGGTTATTTAACTTCCATATAGTTGTATGATTTTGATTGATCTTAGTATTGATTACTATTTTTATTGCATCATAGTCTGAGAGTGTGGTGGTATGATTTCATGTTTTTAATGTTTTCTGAGAATTGTTTTATGGCTGATTATGTGGTCAATTTTACATTATGTGTCATGTGCAGATGAGAAGAATGTATATTCTGTTGTTTGGGGGTGGAGAGTTCTGTAGATGTCTGCCAGGTCCAAATGGTCAAGGGTTGAGTTCCAGTCCTGAATATCTTTGTTAGTTTTCTGCCTTGATGACCTGTCTCATAGTGTCAGTGGGTGTTGAAGTCTCTCACTATTATTGTGGGGTTAGTTTCTTCATAGGCCTCTAAGAACTTATTTTATAAATTTGGGTGCTCCTGTGTTGGGTGCATATATATTTAGAATGGGTAAGTCTTCTTGTTGAATTGAATTCTTTATGATTATGGAATGCCCTGCTGTCTTTTTTGATCATTGTTGGTTTAATGTCTGTTTTGTCTGAAATTAAAATAGCATTCCATTTGCTTGGTAGATTTTTCTCCATCCCTTTACTTTGAGCTTATTGGTGTCATTGCATGTGAGACGGGTCTCCTGAAGACAGCATACAGTTGGGTCTTGCACCTTCATCCAACTTGCCACTCTGTGCCTTATCATTGGGACATTTAGTCTGTTTATATTCAAGGTATATATTGATATGTGCAGATTTGACCCTGTAGTTATGTTGTTAGCTGGTTATTATGTAGATTTGATTGTGCACTTGCTTTATAGTGTCAATGGTTTATGTAGTTAAGTGTGTTTGTGGTATGGCTGGCTATAACCTTTCATTTATATATTTAGCACTCCCTTAATGACTTCTTATAAGGCAGGTCTGGTGCTAATCAATCTCTTTAGCATTTGCTTGTCTGAAAAAGATCTTATTTCTCCTTTGTTTACAAAGGTGGGTTTAGGTGGATATGAAATTTTTGGTTGGAGTTTCTTTCTTTTAAGAATGCTGAATATAGGCCCCTATCTCTTTTGGCTTGTAGGGTTTCTACTAAAAGGTCTACTGTTAGCTTACTGGGGTTCCCTTTGTAGGTAACCTGCCCCTTCTTTCTAGCAGCCTTTAATATTTTTAATTTCATTTTTACCTTGGAGAATCTGATGACTATGTGTCTTAGGGATGGTCATCATGTATAATATCTTGCAGGGATTCACTTAATTTCCTGAATTTGAATGTTGGCTTCTCTAGTGATGTTAGGGAAATTTTTGTGGATGATATTCTCTAACATATTTTCCAAGTTGCTTACTTTCTCTCCCTCTTTTTCAAGGATGCCATTGAGTTGTAGATTTGTTTCTTTACATAATACCATATTTCTCTGAGGTTTTGTTTACTTTTTTTTCTTCATTTTTGTCTGAGTAAATTAATTTGGAGAACTAGTCTTCAAGCTTTGAAATTCTTTCCTCAGCTTGGGCTATTGTGCTTCTAAAGCTTGCCATTGTATTGTGAAGTTCTCCTAGCGTCCTTTTCAGCTCCATTAGATCACTTTGGTTCTTTCTTAAAGTCATTTCATCTTTCAGCTCCTATACTGTTTCATGTATTCCTTAGATTTCTTGAATTGGGCTTCAACTTTCTCCTGAATCTCAATGATCTTCATTCTTATCCATATTCTGAATTTCACATCTGTCATTTCAGCTATTTCAGTCTGGTTAATAACCATTGCTAAGAAATTAGTGCAGTTGTTCGGAGCTGAGAAGACACTCTGACTTTTTCAGTTGCCAGAGTTCTTGCACTGGTTCTTTCTTATCTGTGTGGGCTGATGTTCCTTTAATCTCCAAAGTTACCGTTCATGGATGCGGTTTTTCGCTTTTGTATCCTTTGATGCCATTTGGTGGTTTGATTGTGAATTAAGGTGGGTTTTGTCAACTGGCTTTGATTCCGGAAGATTTCAGGGGGCCAAGGTTTGGCTCAGCACTCCTAGGCTGCATGCTCTAACTCTTGGGGGCTGGTACTGAGCCCCTGTCTTTGTTCTCTGGCCCCTTGAGATTAGGAACCTGCTGCACTAGAGGACCTGAAGTGTTCCTGGTCCACTAGCTCCAACACCCAGCCAAAACACTTTATTCAGGTGGTAGCAGCAATATCCATGCTCACTCATGTTTGCCAGTGTAACTGCCCAGTGGGTTCACCTTGCCTGCTTCCTAGACAGAGCCAATTTATCAAGGCAGGGGAATTACAATAGAGAAACAGTAATCCATGCAGAGCTGACTGTGCAGGAGAACAGAATTGTATTATTACTCTAATCAGTCTCCCTGACAATTCAGGGATCAGTTTTTTTCTTGTTGTTGTTTTTGTTTTTAATTAAAAAGCAAAGGAGGGCAGAAAGATCACACACAAGGCTATCACTTCACACTTGGAGGGTTGCACAGTGGCCAGGCAGCGGTGCTCCTCATTTCCCAGATGATGTGGGGGGCTGGGCAGAGGTGCTCCTTACTTCCCAGACAGGGCTGCAGCTGCACAGAGGTGCTCCTCACTTCCCAGACAGTGGGCAGCCGGGCAGAGGTGCTCCTCACTTCCCAGATGGTGAAGCAGGCAGGCAGAGGTGCCCCTCACTTCTCAGAAGGTGGGGGGACCAGGCAGAGGCGCTCCTCATTTGCCAGATGGAGTGGCGGCTGGGCAGAGGTGCTCCTCATATCCCAGATGGTAGGGGCGCCTTTTAAGGATAACTTGGTGGGCAGGGGGACAGTGATTCAGGAGTGCTGATTAGTTGAGTTGGAGATGAAATCATAAGAAGACAAAGCTATCCTCTTATGCTGAGTTACTTCCTGGGTGGGAGCGACAAGACCAGATGAGCCAGTTTATCCATCTGGGTGGTACCAACTGATCCATCAAGAACATGGTCTGCAAAATATCTCGAGCACTGATTTGGATTTTGCATTTGTAATATTATCCCCAGGAGCAATTTGGAGGGGTTTAGAATCTTGTGGCCTCCAGCTGCATGACTCCTAATTTCTGATCTTGTGGCTAATTTGTTAGTCCTGCAAAGGCAGTCTAGTCCCCAGGCAGAAAAGGGGTTTGTTTGAGGAAAGGGCTGTTATCATCTTTGTTTCAAAGCTAAACTATAAACTAAGTTCCTCCCAAAGTTAATTCATCCTATGCCTAGGAATGAACAAGGACAACTTGGAGATTAGAAGCAAGATGGAGTTGGGTTAGGTTAGAACTCTTTCACTGTCTCAACTATAATTTTGCAATGGCAGTTTCACCAACAGCTGCAGCAGTGTGGCGGGTTGCCTGCACATAGGTGGGGCAGCGATGGGGGTGCCAGCATCAGTGCACACACTCATCCCAGTGGTGGTGGTGGCACAGCAGGCCCACTCATCTGTCATTGAACATTTAGGCTGTTTTCATTTGTTGGTTATTGTGAATAATACTGAAATAAACAAGGAACTGCAGACATCTCTTCAAGATCCTAATTTCAATTCTTTTCGATATATGCCCAGAATTGTCATTGCTGGATCATATGGTCATTTTACTTTTAATTTTTAGAGGAACATCTTCATACTGTTTGCCATAAAGCCTGCACCATTTTGCATTTCCAGCAGTGTACAAGGATTCTAATTTCCCCACATCTTCACCAACATCTTATTTTCTTTTTTATTTAATAGTGGCCATCCTAACAAGTTTGAGATGATATCCCATTGTTCCTTCAATTTGCATTCCCCTGGTGATGATGAGTATCTTTTCATACATATATTGGCCACTTATATGTCATCTTTGGAGAAATGTCCTTGCAAGTATTTTGCCCATCTTTCAGTATTTTTTTTTTTTTTTTTGCTATTAAGTTGCAGGATTTCTTTATATATTTTGGATATTAACCACTTATCAGGTATATGGTTTTTAAATATTTTTGCCCATTCAATATATTGCCTTTTCATTCTGTTGATTGGCTTGCAGAACAGAGCCATTTTAGCTTGATATAGTCCCACTTGTCTATTTTTGCTTTTGTTGCATGTGCTTTTGGTGTCATATCCAAGAAATCATTGCCAAAAATCAATGTCATAAGGTGTTTCTCCTGTGTTCTCTTCTATGATGTTTACAGTTTTAGGTATTATATTTAAGTCATCAATATCCATTTTGAGTTAATTTTTGTGTATGATGTAAAATAAGAGTCCAATTTCATTCTTTTGTACATGAATCTTTATTTTTTTCAACATCATTTTTTGAAGAAACTTTCATTCCTCCATTGTGTATAATTGGCTCTTGTGTCAAAAATCAGTTGATGGTATATGCGTGGGATTATTCCCCATGCCTTCTATTCTGTTTCATTGGTTTATATACCTGTCTTTATGCCAGTTCTTTATTAGTCTGTTCAGGCTTTTATAACAAAAATACCATAGACTTGGTGGCTTAAACAATCAACATTCGTTCCTTACAGTTCTGGAGACTGGGAAGACCAAGATCAATGCACTGGTGATTTGTTGTTGGTGAGGATCTGCTTAATGGATCACAGACAGTCATCTTCTCACTGTGTCCTCACATGGCAGAAAAGAACTAGAGAACTTTATCTTTTTTAAATAAAATAAGGCCACTAAGGCCATTTATGAGGGTTCCATCCTTGTTATTTAATTACTTCCTGAAGACCCCATTTCCCAATATAATCACTCTGGGGGTTACTGTTTCAACACAGAAATTTGGACAGACACAAATATTCAGTCTATAGCAAGTACCATGCAGCTTTAATTACTGTAGCCTTGTAACATACAGACATACCTCAGAGATATTGTGGTTTCAATTCCAGATTACCTCAATAGAGCAACCATTGCAATAGAGACTCACGTAAAATTTTTTTGTTTTCTAGTAGACATAAAAATGATGCTTACATTCTACTGTGGTGTACTTAGTGTTCACTATGTGTAAGAAACAATGAACAGATCTTAATTTAAAAATACTTTATTGCTAAAAAGTTGCTAATGTATTAGTCTTTTCTCATGCTGCTATGAAGAAATACCCAAGACTGGGTAATTTATAAAGAAAAGAGGTTTAATTGACTCATAGTTTCACATGGCTGGGAAGGCCTCAGGAAACTTACAATCATGACAGAAGGTGAAGGGGAAGAAAGGCACCTTCTTCACAGGGCAGTAGAAAGGAGAAGTGTTGAGCAAAAAGGGAAAAGCCCCATATAACACCATCAGATCTCACGAGAACTCACTCACTATCATGAGAATAGCATGGGGAAAACCTCTCCCATGATTCGATTACCTCACACTGGGTCCCTCCCACAACATGTGAGGATTATGGAAACTACATTTCAAGATGTTATTTGGCTAGAGACACAGCCAAACCGTATTATTCCACCCTTGGCCCCTGTACTTATATTTTGAAATGAAATCATGCCTTCCCAACAGTTCCCTCCAAAGTCTTAACTCATTCCAGCATTAACCCAAAAGTCCATGTCCAAAGTCTCATCTGAGACAGGGCAAGTTCCTTCTGCCTATGAGTCCATATAATCAAAAGCAAGTTAGTTACTTTCTAAACATAATAAAGTTATAGGCATTGGGTAAATACACCCATTCCAAATGGGAGAAATTAGTCAAAATGAAAGGAAATAGCCCCCATGCCAGTCCAAAATTCAGTAGGGCATTCATTAAACCTTAAAGTTCCAAAATGATCTTTGACTCTATGTCTCACACGCAGGTCACGCCAATGCAAAAGGTGGACTCCCACAGCCTTTGGCAGCTCCACCCCTGTGGCTTTGCAGGTATATCCTTAAAATTTTTATTTCTTAATTAATAAGACTTGAAAGTGAAATTACTCTTGATCCATGGGCTATAGAATGGATGCTGTGTTCGCAGACATAAAAAAAACATTAAGCCAATAAGGAGTTTTCAAGATGGCTGGCTAGGGACATTGGATGTCAGTTCTCTTCAGAAAGAAGATCAAAATTACTCAAAAATGGATAAGTTCTGAACAGAAAACTGAAAAAAGAGAGCTATGCTTTGTCAGAGTGCCCACAGAGAGAAGCCGGGGCACAGAAAAGGAAAATCAGCAGGAGTCTGGCAGAGACTGACCCCCAAGGAATTTGAAGCCCCATGGAAATGATAGGTGAAAGTGCTTCTCTGCTCCCTTCAGCCTTCTGACAATCTGCTGATAGTGAAACTCTTGGGGAGTTCCTCTGTCCTCACAACCCAGGTAATGCCATCAGTGGCAATTTGGGAACTTCCTGGGGACAGCTACCTGAGTGGCCAACTCACACAGATGTTCCTGCATTTCTCTCTGACTGAACTGAGATTATTGGTGTCACACTGGTTATGCCCATGGTAGGACATGACCTTGCTTGGGATTACTTGCCCTTGAGTCACTATACCACCACAATCCCTGCAAACATACTCCCACAACCTGCCTTGACTTTGTTAAACACAGAGCCACCAGTGGTGCCCTGAAGAGCTGCAGGGCCCCTGGAGATCTAACCCTCAGTATGGACCACCCCTAAGGGAAGGGGAAGCACAGCTCGCCAAAGCCACTCAGTACAAAGGAGTTGCAGGCACTGGGCTAATTGCAGCATCGACCCAGGAATAGAGATGAAGATGGGGTCACCTCCCATCTGCCAGCAGCCTCCCTGTACACTGCTGCAGGTGCAGCAGCAGTTCTTCGCACTGGGAGCCAATGAGAGCGTGCACTGGGAGAAAGCATTTTTCACACTTTTCATGTCTGTTGCCCTCTACCCACCAAGTAAACCCTGACTTCTGGGGCTTTCACAGTGGGGGCGGGGGCCAAGCTACCCCTCCCTACATAGAGTGGTAGTGCCTGGCAATGAAGAAGATACTGTGGAAATTCCTTCCCTAGAGAGGGAGAAGAGGCTATGCCCCAAGCCCCACTTTTAATGGTAGCCATCAGAAAGGTATATCCACAACCCACAGCCACACTGCAGTTGGGAACCAAAGGACAAAATCCTTAAACTGAAGGTCATGAGCCCTGTGATAGAGGCATGATAGGGAAGCAGATTATGTTTTTCCTAAATCAGGATAAGGAGTTGGTGAACCCTCCACCCTTTCCACGAGACCTCAGTGCACCCCAACACAATCTCTTCCCACCATCCTCATCAGGAAGGTGCTTCCACTTCCTGATAGGTGCAGCCTATCTGTCAGCTCTTACTCATAAGCATCATCTAATAGACTGCAGCCTGAACTGCACCACCAAATTAAAAACCTGCTACTGAATTGGCTTAGTTCCAGTCCATGAGTTAAGGTTTCTGAGACCTACACACCCTCAGCTCTTCAGGAGATAGTGTGTTGACTCATACATCTAATATGTCACTCCAACAAGCAACACTGAATTCACCACAAAAGGAATTTCACCACTAAAGGAATTACCATTAACATATTCACCACTAAAGGAATTTCAAAAGCTATCCACAACCAAGGAGCCCATATAGAGCCTTGGCCCCCTGAACAGTATCCCAAAATGAAGCAAAACAGTCATACACAACATATACCACAGACATAACCTCAAGGAAAAAAGAATTTAAAAATTTAAAACCCCATCCAAATGATAGTGAATTCAAAAATAAGACGTGAGAGCTACCTCAGATGAGGAGGAATTAGCATAAGAACTCCAGCAGTTTGAAAAGCCAGTGTTGTGAAACTTTCAAAGGATCATATCAGCTTTCTAGGAGTGGATCCTATATACATTGAAGTGTCTGGAATGACGAGCAAAGAACTCAGCATATTGATTTTGAGGAAACTCAACAAGATCCAAGAGAAAATGGAAATTCAATTAAAAAAACAAAAATAATACAGAAATATGAAAGATAAGATAGCTATATTTTTAAAAAATAGAATTTCTAGAATTAAAAAATTTACTAAAGGAATTTCAAAATACAATTGTAAGCATTCACAATAGGCTAGATTAAGCACAAGAAGGAATTTCAGAGCCCAAAGACCAGTCTTTCGAATTAACCCAGTCGGACAAATATAAAGAAAAAAGTATTTAAAGAAATTAACAAAGCCTTTGAGAAACATGGAATTGTGTAAAATGACCAAATTTATTGGCATTCTTGAGAGATAAAGATAAAAGGTAAGCAACTTGAAAAACATTTTTGAGGGAATAATTCAGGAAAAATTCCCTAATCTTGCTATAGAGATCCACATCCAAATACAAGAAATTCAGAGAACACCTGTGAGAAACTATACAACACAACCATCCCCATGACCTGCAATCAACAAATTATCCAAGGTCAACCCAAAAGGAAAAAATCTTAAAAGTAGCTAGAGAATAGGGGCAAATTACCTATAAGGGGAATCCCATCAGACTAACAGTAGGCTTCTCAGCAGAAATCTTATAAGCCAGAAGATATTAGGGGCCTATTTTTAGCCTTCTTAAAAAGAATGCCAGCCAAAAATGTTATTTCCCACTGAACTCAGCTTCATAAATAGAGGAGAAAGAAAATCTTTCCCAGAAAACAACATTAATCCACTTGTACATCTCCATCAGAACTCCTGGATGATTAGGTGCATTGTCAGTAAGCAGTAACAGTTTGAAAGAAATCTTTTTTCTCTGAGCAGTAAGTCTCAAAAGTGGGCTTAAAATATTTAGTAAATGATGCTGTAAACAGCTGTGCTTTCATCTAGCTGTCATTGTGGCATGTATAGAACACAGACAGAGTAGATTTAGCATAATTCTTAAGCATTCTAGGACTTTTAGAAAGGTGAATAAGCATTGGCTTCAACTCAGTCACTAGCTGCATTATCCCTTAACAAGAGAGGCAGACTGTCCTTTGAAAATTTGAAACTAAGCATTGATTTCTCCTTTCTAGCTACAAAAGTCCTAGATGGCATCTTCTTTTAATATAAGACTGTTTCATCTCTACTGAAAATCTACTGTTTATTGTGCATATCTTCATCAATTTTCTTAGCTAGGTTTTCTGAATAACACAGTTATTCTGAATAAACACAGTTCATGGCACCCCAAAACAATTTCAATAGTAACATCAAAGATCACTGATTACAGATAACCATAACATATTATAATAATGATGAAAAAGTTTGAAATGTTGCTAAAACTACCAAAATGAAGGCATGAAGTGAGCACATGCCTTTGGAAAATGGCACCAATAGACTTGCTCAATGCAGAGTTGCCACAGATCTTCAATTTGTTAAAAAAAAAAAAAAAGAAAGCAGTATCTGAAAAGGGCAATAAAGTGAAGCACAATAAAATGTTTGTACTTTGAAATCAGCAAGTGTGACACTTGCAACTTTTTTGTTCCTCCTTAAGATTCTTTTTATTATTTGTTATTTATTTATTTATTCATTTATTTATTTATTTGAGACAGAGCGTCACTCTGTCACTTGGCTGGAGTATAGTGGCATGATCTCCACTCACTGTAACCTCTGCCTCCCAGGTTCTAGTGATTCTCCTGCCTCAGCCTCAGAGTAGCTGGGATTACAGGTGCTGCCGCCATGCCCGGCTAATTTTTGTATTTTTAGTAAAGACAGGGTTTCACCATGTTGGCCAGGCTCATCTCGAAATCCTGACTTTAGGTGATCCACCCACCTCGGCCTCCCAAAGTGCTGGGATTACAAGCATGAATCACTGGGCCCGGCCACCTTCTTAAGATTATTTTTTACTTTCCAGGGTCCTTTGTGGTTTCACATGAATTTTATGGTTTTTTTCTATTTTTGTAAAAAATTTTATTGGAAATTTGATAGGGATTGCACTGAATCTTTAGATCACTTTGGGTAGTATATACATTTTAACAATATTGTCTTCTAATCCATGAACATGGATGTCTTTGTATTTATTTTTTTCTTTTTAAATTTATTTTATTTCATCAGTATTTTGCAGTTTTTAGTGAACAACTGCTTTACCTTTTTAGTTAGGTTTATTCCTACATATTTTATTCTTTTTGATGCTATTTGAAATGAGATTGTTTTCTTAATTTATTTCAGACAGTTTGTCGTTAGTGTACAAAATTATAAGAAATAGAAAATCTGAACAGACCAATGATAGTAAGGAGACTGAATCAGTAGTCAAAACCTCCCAACAAAGAAAAGTCCAGAACCAGATGGCTTCACTGGTGTATTCTGCCAAACATTTAAAGAAGAACTAACACCAGTCTTTTCAAACTCTTCCAAAAATTTGAAGAGGAGGGAATACTTCCAAACTCATGTTCTGAGTCCAGCATTGCCCTGATACCAAATCCTTGTAACACTACAAAGAAAAAAAAAAAAAAAACTATAGGGCAATATCCCTGATGAACATAGATGAAAAAATTCATTACAAATACTAGCAAACTGAATTCAGAAGCACATTAAAAGGATTATATACTATAACCAAGTGAGATTCATCATTGGGACTCAAGAATGGTTCAACGTAAGCAAGTCAATAAATATGATACACTATATGAACAGAATGAAGAATAACAGTGTATGATCGACCTCAATAGATGCATAAAAAGTACTTGACAAAATCCAACATCTTTTCATGATAGAAACACTCCACAAACTAGGAACAGAAGGAAATTACCTCAACATGGTAAAGGCCATATATGAAAAGCTTAGAGCCAATATGATACTCAACTGTGAAAAACTAAAAGCCCTTCCTCTAAGATCAGAAAGAAAGCAAGTATGGCCACTTTCACCATTTCCATTCAATAGAGTACTGAATGTCCTAGCCAGAGCAATTAGGCAAGAAAAAGAAATAGAAATCATCCCAATGGAAAGGAAGAAATAAAGTTATCTCTGTTCACAAAGGTCATAATCTTATATGTAGAAAACCCTATGGACTCAACATACATCAAAAACTGTTTTTAAAACTAGCAAATGAATTCAGTAAAATTTCACAAAACAAAATCATCATGCAAAAATCAGTGGCCATTTAGAATTATTACATGACTTAAATATGTATCCAAGTCATTTGTTTAGTTTTCAGGAGCAATAGAGAAATAGTACCGATTTATCACTACAAAAAAGTGTTGACTGTATGCACTTGTATCTACATAATTGCAGCTACATATGAACATATTTTGTAGGGCATATAACATAGGACACTAGCTCCCAAATGGCATTTAAATTAAAACCCTCTAAAATGTATTTGCTTTACACACTAGAGACAAATTGCTTGTGATGTCACCTTGCCCCAAGAGACAACATTGCTTTTTGCACACCCACAACATTTTGTCTTTAAAATATCTCTTCTCCTTCTGTTGTGAATGGAGAATTTTTAAATTGTTTCTAATTTTTTATGCTTGAAAGATAGAACTATATTTTCTAAAATAATCATGTTTAACTTTGAGTTAGGAAAACTTTGAGACCACTGAACAATTAACTTTGACATTCTTGGCTCTCTGAAAAGTGCCTAAGTTATGAAGAAGTACCATATTGTCTTATAGAGTACATTACATTGCTTTTTTTTGTCATCATTGGAGGTAAATCTCAGGAATGTTAAGGAAGAAATGCACATCAAAAAATCAGCAAATTAGATTTTTCCCCAGATCTTTATGAGATGTGACGTTAAAATATCTGGGCATTATACAAGCCAAAATATGACTGTCTCTGTTACAGGTCACTCCAATTTTTATTTTATTGTCCAGAATCCCATTTTTGGACAGAATCCCATTTCTAAGACTTCATCATGTATATTTACACCAAGCAGGCGGTTAGGAAGTGCCATCTACTGATTGTTTTACTTTCTAAGTTGTAGACTCTATAATCCCCTTTCATATATCAAACCATAATTAAAACAAAACACATGGGAATAGAATCCAAGTATTACTTTAATAGCTTAGGCATTTGTGGTTAGTACAGATGACTTTTTTCTATTTGTTTTCAGAAGCCCAAATACCGTAAATAGAATCCTGCAGCAAGCCTTGTGTTTCAACTGTATAACAGAGGCTTGAACTGGGGATTTTTAACAATTCCACTTCAAAGGAAAGCAGACTAGTCAGTAGCTCAATTTTGTCCTTTTGAAGCAAACAATAATAGACGTGCCAGTTTGCAAAATGTGCACATATGACTAGTGTATCAACATTGTTAAATAAAAGGTTATTGCATTAAATAAGATGACCTTGCTACCTTTTAGTCGCAGTCTTAGAGAGCAAACTTGTTTTAATTAGCAGTCAGCAAGCAGACTGTAACTTCACTGAAGGAGCATTGAAGAATCACTGCCTATTAACAACCCAGCGGTAAGTAAGCCAGCACAAATACTTATAACCAAATAGTGTGCATTTCAGGAGTGGAAAGGATTAGCTATTGGGCACACAACACAGTGGAGGAAATTGCTTTATTCCCAGTACTGCTGGGTACCAGGAGGCAATCACTGTGCCTCCAGCCCATTAACAGCATTCAGAGTGTTGCTTCCCATAGAAGGGGTTATTGGCTAACCACTGGGTGACCAATTAAATGCTATGAATAAGTCCCAAACCCAGCAGCATGGGGCCTGTTTGTGGCACAGTTGTATCATTACTAAAGTGAAAAACTTGATGAGAAAGGAACATATTTAATTATAGAACTATACAAATGGCTAATTAGGACCATAAAGTGAAATGAATGACTTTCCAGTGGATTTTTGAATGTTACTGATAACTGCTCAGCTTCTTTGGAGACCATGAAAGTGATCTACAGCCAGAGCTTGCATGTCATGGTAATGGATGGATCTTCATTAGAGGAAGCTTTTTTGACCTGGTTGCTCAGGTAGCATGGGTTCTAAAGACAATCCTCGATTCCTTTCACTGCAAGGGTTCTTTCACTCCAACCCCCTGGTCTCTCATGAGTTCCGCTTGCTTTCACAATAATTCTTATGGGTTTAAATGCAGAAACATTATCTGCAATAGTCACTCTCTATCAGTTGGAAAACTGAATGGCAAAAGAGTGTCACTAGTTAGTGGGAAACACTGATCCATGCTTAAGTTTAGCTTTTAAACTCTAGGATTAATCCTAAAATCTGCAATTACACTTTGCTAATTCAGGCATCTCAATTGCTAAAATGTCATGAATCCTTTAAATGGAAGAATTATAATTTAAGGCTGTATCTACCTAGTGACTAAGATTAAATTAAGAAAAACAAAAAAAAGGAACGTTGGAAATTGATCTGAAATCATGAAAATGAAAATCAATGTAATTGACTTCTTGCTATCAATTGCTGGAGCAAACTTTTGTTTTGGATGTGTTTGTGTGTTTTATGTTAATTTTGTAAGTACAGGTTTAATGATACTAATTTTATTTTTGTTTATCAAAAATTTAATAAACATCTATAATGTATAAATAACTGCACTAAAACTGTGCGGAAACATCACCTTCCTGGCAGAGTAAGAAATATTCAGTGCTATCAAAGAATTACATCTTTCTAGTCAGGTAACTGTACAAGACTTACTTGATGTCACTTAATATTGTTGAATGCTTGCCTTTGCTTTTATTTTTATAATTTAATTTTATTTTTATTAAACAAATTATTGTTAAAAATAAACAATTCTGCAATATGTATAGGAAAGAGAACAATTTTATCACCTCTGAACTCTGTCTACTAAATTTGCCAGTCACTATTACATTGTAAAGGGCATAGTAACCACCTTCCTGGTAATCAAGATTTGGTGAAAGATACTGATACTAGATGAGTTTATAAACATTGTGGCTAGAAATTTGAATGAGAATGCTATAAATTTTCCACATCGGTAAATACATTATATATTCCTAGATGATTTTATTCAACAGCAAAGTCAAGGTCAATATAAATATGTACCCAGTTCTGTTCCTGAGAATGCTGGAATAGTGAAAACGTATATTGACTGACTCCATTTCCACCAATCACAAGAATACTTGTCATGAACTTGTTGATTGACTGCTTAGTCATAATTCATATAAATATTATTTTATTTTTAGCTTAATCACTGAAATGATTTGGAGAGTTCTAAAGCTAGCACAGATCTCCAAAGATCATCTGACATGGACCTTTCTATCCAGGAAAGCTACATTTTACTCATCCAAGGAATTGATGGCTCCTTACGTTTAAAATATCCTCAGGTATGCAGAGCCTGTCAGGCCTCTGAGCCCAAGCCAAGCCATCGCATCCCCTGTGACTTGCACATATATGCCCAGATGGCCTGAAGTAACTGAGGAATCACAAAAGAAGTGAATATGCCCTGCCCCACCTTAACTGATGACATTCCATCACAAAAGAAGTGTAAATGGCCAGTCCTTGCCTTAACTGATGACATTACCTTGTGAAAGTCCTTTTCCTGGCTCATCCTGGCTCAAAAAGCACCCCCACTGAGCACCTTGCCACCTCCACTCCTGCCCACCAGAGAACAAACCCCCTTTGACTGTAATTTTCCTTTACCTACCCAATCCTATAAAACGGCCCCACCCTTATCTCCCTTCGCTGACTCTCTTTTCAGACTCAGCCCACCGGCACCCAGGTGAAATAAACAGCCATATTGCTCACACAAAGCCTGTTTGGTAGTCTCTTCACACGGACGCGCGTGAAATTTGGTGCCGTGACTCAGATCGAGGGACCTCCCTTGGGAGATCAATCCCCTGTACTCCTGTTCTTTGCTCCGTGAGAAAGATCCACCTATGACCTCAGGTCCTCAGACCGACCAGCCCAAGGAACATCTCACCAAGTTTAAATCAGGTAAGTGGCCTCTTCTTACTCTCTTCTCCAACCTCTCTCACTGTCCCTCAACCACTTTCTCCTTTCCACTCTTCAATCTCTCCTTTCTCTTAATTTCAATTCCTTTCATTTTCTGGGAGAGACAAAGGAGACACGTTTTATCCATGGACCCAAAACTTCGGTGCTGGTCACGGAGTGGGAAGGCAGCCTTCCCTTGGTGTTTAATCATTGCAGGGACACCTCTCTGATTATACACCCATGTTTCAAGGGTGTCAGACCACGCAGGGACGCCTGCCTTGGTCCTTCACCCTTAGCGGCAAGTCCCGTTTTTCTGGGGAAGGGGCAAGTACCCCTCAACCCCTTCTCTCCTTGTCTCTACCCCTTCTCTGCTTTTCTGGGGCAGGGGCAAGTACCCCTCAACCCCTTCTCCTTCACCCTTAGCGGCAAGTCGTGCTTTCCTGGGGCAGGGGCAAGTACCCCTCAACCCCTTCTCCTTCACCCTTAGCAGCAAGTCCCACTTTCCTGGGGCAGGGGCAAGTACCCCTCAACTCCTCCTCCTTCACCCTTAGCAGCAAGTCCTGCTTTTCTGGGGGAGGGGCAAGTACCCCTCAACCCCTTCTCTTTCTCCCTTAGCAGCAAGTCCTGCTTTTCTAGGGGGCAAGAACCCCCAATCCCTTATTTCCACACCCCAACCTTGTATCTCTGCACCCCAATCCCTTATTTCCGTGCCCCAACCGCTTATTTCTGTGCCCCGACCCCTTATTTCCGTGCCCCGACCCCTTATTTCAGCGCCTCATCCCTTATTTCTGTGCCCCGACCTCTTATCTCTGCGCCCCAACCCCTTTTCCCACTTTTCTGGAAGGTAAGAACCCCCAAACCCCTTCCCTCCGTTTCTCTACTCTCTCTTTTCTCTAGGCTTGCTTCCTTCACTATGGGCAGCCTTCCACCCTCCATTCCTCCTTCTACTGCCTTGGCCTGTGTTCTCAAAAACTTAAAACCTCTTCAACTCACACCTGACCTAAAACCTAAATGCCTTATTTTCTTCTGCAATGCCGCTTGACCCCAATACAAACTTGACAGTAGTTCCAAATAGCCAGAAAATGGCACTTTGAATTTTTCCATCCTGCAAAATCTAAATAATTCTTGTCGTAAAATAGGCAAACGGTCTGAGGTGCCTGACTTCCAGGCATTCTTTTACACATCAATCCCTTCCTAGTCTCTGTGCCCAGTGCAACTAGTCCCAGATCTTCCTTCTTTCCCTCCCACCTGTCCCCTCAGTACCAACCCCAAGCATCGCTGAGTCTTTCTAATCTTCCTTTTCTACAGACCCATCTGACCTCTCCCTTACTCCCTAGGCTGCTCCTTGCCAGGCCGAGCTAGGTCCCAATTCTTCCTCAGCCTCTGCTCCTCCACCCTATAATCTTTTTATCACCTCCCCTCCTCACACCTGGTCCAGCTTACAGTTTCATTCCGTGACTAGCCCTCCTCCACCTGCCCAGCAATTTCCTCTTAAAAAGGTGGCTGGAGCCAAAGGCATAGTCAAGGTTAATGCTCCTTTTTCTTTATCCCAAATCAGAAGCATTTAGGCTCTTTTTCATCAAATATAAAAATCCAGCTCAGTTCATGACTCGTTTGGCAGCAACCCTGAGACGCTTTACAGCCCTAGACCCTAAAAGGTCAAAAGGCCATCTTATTCTCAATATACATTTTATTACCCAATCTGCTCCCGACATTAAATAAAACTCCAAAAATTGGAATCGGGCCCTCAAACCCCACAACAGGACTTAATTAACCTCACCTTCAATGTGTACAATAACAGAAAAAAGTTGCAATTCCTTGCCTCCACTGTGAGACAAACCCCAGCCACATCTCCAGCACACAAGAACTTCCAAATGCCTGAACCGCAGAAGCCAGGCGTTCCTCCAGAACCTCCTCCCCCAGGAGCTTGCTACACGTGCCGGAAATCTGGCCACTGGGCCAAGGAATGCCCGCAGCCCGGGATACCTCCTAAGCCACGTCCCATCTGTGTGGGACTCCACTGAAAATTGGACTATTCAACTCACCTGGTAGCCACTCCCAGAGCCCCTGGAACTCTGGCCCAAGGCTCTCTGACTGACTCCTTCCCAGGTCTTCTCGGCTTAGAGGCTGAAGACTGACACTGCCCAATGGCCTCGGAAGCCCCCTAGACCATCACGGACACCCAGCTTCAGGTAACTCTCACAGTGGAAGGTAAGCCCCTCCCCTTCTTAATCAATATGGAGGCTACCCACTCCACATTACCTTCTTTTCAAGGGCCTGTTTCCCTTGCCTCCATAACTGTTGTGGGTATTGACGGCCAGGCTTCTAAACCTCTTAAAACTCCCCAACTCTGGTGCCAACTTAGACAATACTCTTTTAAGCACTCCTTTTTAGTTATCCCCACCTGCCCAGTTCCCTTATTAGGCCGAGACACTTTAACTAAATTATCTGCTTCCCTGACTATTCCTGGACTACAGCTATATCTCATTGCCGCCCTTCTTCCTAATCCAAAGCCTCCTTTGCGTTCTCCTCTTGTATCCCCCCACCTTAACCCACAAGTATAAGATACCTCTACTCCCTCCTTGGCGACCGATCATGCACCCCTTACCATCTCATTAAAACCTAATCACCCTTACCCCACTCAACGCCAATATCCCATCCCACAGCACGCTTTAAAAAGATTAAAGCCTGTCATCACTCACCTGCTACAGCGTGGCCTTTTAAACCCTATGAACTCTCCTTACAATTCCCCCATTTTACCTGTCCTAAAACCAGACAAGCCTTACAAGTTAGTTCAGGATCTGCGCCTTATCAACCAAATTGTTTTGCCTATCCACCCTGTGGTGCCAAACCCATATACTCTTTTGTCCTCAATACCTTCCTCCACAACTCACTATTCCGTGCTTGATCTTAAAGATGCTTTTTTCACTATTCCCCTGCACCCCTCGTCCCAGCCTCTCTTTGCTTGCACTTAGACTGACCCTGACACCCATTAGGCTCAGCAAATTACCAAGGCTGTACTGCCGCAAGGCTTCATAGACAGCCCCCTTTACTTCAGTCAAGCCCAAATTTCATCCTCATCTGTTACCTATCTCGGCATAATTCTCATGAAAACATACGTGCTTTCCCTGCTGATCGTGTCAGATTAATCTCCCAAACCTCAATCCCTTACAAAACAACAACTCCTTTCCTTCCTAGGCATGGTTAGTGTGGTCAGAATTCTTACACAAGAGCCAGGACCGCACCCTGTAGCCTTTCTGTGCAAACAACTTGACCTTACTGTTTTAGCCTAGCCCTCATGTCTGCATGCAGCGGCTGCCGCTGCTTTAATACTTTTAGAGGCCCTCAAAATCACAAACTATGCTCAACTCACTCTCTACAGTTCTCATAACTTCCAAAATCTATTTTCTTCCTCATACCTGACGCATATACTTTCTGCTTCCCGGCTCCTTCAGCTGTACTCACTCTTTGTTGAGTCTCCCACAATTACCATTGTTTCTGGCCCAGACTTCAATCCGGCCTCCCACATTATTCCTGATACCACACCTGACCCCCATGACTGTATCTCTCTGATCCACCTGACATTCACCCCATTTCTCCAAATTTCCTTCTTTCCTGTTCCTCACGCTGATCACGCTTGATTTATTGATGGCGGTTCCACCAGGCCTAATCGCCACACACCAGCAAAGGCAGATTATGCTATAGTACAAGCCACTAGCCCGCCTCTTAGAACCTCTCATTTCCTTTCCATCGTGGAAATCTATCCTCAAGGACATAACTTCTCAGTGTTCCATCTGCTATTCTACTACTCCTCAGGGATTATTCAGGCCCCCTCCCTTCTCTACACATCAAGCTCCAGGATTTGCCCCACCCAGGACTGGCAAATTAGCTTTACTCAACATGCCCTGAATCAGATAACTAAAATACCTCTTAGTCTAGGTAGATACTTTCACTGGATAGGTAGAGGCCTTTCCTACAGGGTCTGAGAAGGCCACCGCAGTCATTTCTTCCCTTCTGTCAGACATAATTCCTCAGTTTAGCCTTCCCACCTCAATACAGTCTGATAACAGATGAGCCTTTATTAGTCAAATCAGCCAAGCAGTTTTTCAGGCTCTTAGTATTCAGTGAAACCTTTATATCCCGTATGGTCCTCCGTCTTCAAGAAAAGTAGAATGGACTAAAGGTCTTTTAAAAACACACCTCACCAAGCTCAGCCACCAACTTAAAAAGGACTGGACAATACTTTTACCACTTTCTCTTCTCAGAATTCAGGCCTGTCCTCGGAATGCTACAGGGTACAGCCCATTTGAGCTCCTGTGTAGATGCTCCTTTTTATTAGGCCCCAGTCTCATTCCAGACACCAGACCAACTTAGACTATGCCCCCAAAAAAACTTGTCATCCCTACTATCTTCTGTCTAGTCATACTCCTATTCACCATTCTCAACTACTCATACATGCCCTGCTCTTGTTTACACTGCCGGTTTACACTGTTTTTCCAAGCCATCACAGCTGATATCTCCTGGTGCTATCCCCAAACTGCCACTCTTAACTCTTGAAGTAAATAAATAATCTTTGCTGGCAGGACTATGCTGAATCTCCTTAGGCACTCTCTAATCAGATATCCTGAATCGTCCCAATTCTTAGACCTTTTATACCTGTTTTTCTCCTTCTGTTATTCCATTTAGTTTTTTAATTCATCCAAAACCGTATCCAGGCCATCACCAATCATTCTATATGACAAGTGTTTCTTCTAACATTCCCACAATATCACCCCTTACCACAAGACCTCCCTTCAGCTTAATCTCTCCCACTCTAGGTTCCCACGCCACCCCTAATCCCGCTTGAAGCAGCCCTGAGAAACATCGCTCATTCTCTCTCCATACCACCCCCCAAAAATTTTCGCCGCCCCAACACTTCAACACTATTTCGTTTTATTTTTCTTATTAATATAAGAAGGCAGGAATGTCAGGCCTCTGAGCCCAAGCCAAGCCATCGCATCCCCTGTGACTTGCACGTATACGCCCAGATGGCCTGAAGTAACTGAAGAATCACAAAAGAAGTGAATATGCCCTGCCCCACCTTAACCTATGACATTCCACCACAAAAGAAGTGTAAATGGCCGGTCCTTGCCTTAACTGATGACATTACCTTGTGAAAGTCCTTTTCATGGCTCATCCTGGCTCAAAAAGCACCCCCACTGAGCACCTTGCGACCCCCACGCCTGCCCGCCAGAGAACAAACCCCCTTTGACTGTAATTTTCCTTTACCTACCCAGTCCTATAAAACGGCCCCACCCTTATCTCCCTTCGCTAACTCTCTTTTCGGACTCAGCCCATGACTCTGTTTTTGGACTCAGCCCGCCTGCACCCAGGTGAAATAAACAGCCATGTTGCTCACACAAAGCCTGTTTGGTGGTCTCTTCACACGGACGTGCATGAAAGAGCCCACGATCTTCCTTTCAGGTTGATGCCCATCCTGATCATATCTATAACCAAAAAGACATCCTTATATGATGGCTTTGCTTGGGCTTAGAGGCCTGACATTCTTAACTCCAGTTTCTCTTAATATTTATATACGTTTTGTCAACATCTGCCCCTGTATTTAGTGACCTCTAAAAACATTCCTCACCAGTTAAAAAGAGGCATAACTATGTAAACCAAAAATAAAATTATAAGCCTCCCAACCAACTGAATGGACTCACTTCTTGACCAAATGGATCCCAAAGAAACCTGAAAAACTAGTTCAGGCCATGATGGGAAGGGAGGTCAGACATGCCTCATTATACCCTCTCTCTATGGTGTTTAGAAACAACTGACCAACATTAACATTAAAATAGAGATCCTAAGACTAACAGAACAGACTCTTTGTAGCAAACAGATACCAAATCCCAACCTGTTTTCTGTATAGCCTCACACAACAGATAGCAGGCCCTGAAGGCAATAAAAATATTTTACCCCAAAATATATTTCTTCCACAGTTGGAAATGGCTCTGTAAAGCTGTCTTGTGGGTACAATTTGCATTCTGTGGAGAATCTCCTCCCTTTTCTAGGTGTTTTCCAAGTCTGATACCTTTTAAGTTCCGAAAAGAGACATTTGTAGGCCAGGCGCGGTTGCTCACACTTGTAATCCTAACACTTTGGGAGGCCGAGGCGGGTGGGTCATGACATTGGGAGTTCGAAACCAGCCTGGCCAAGATGATGAAACCCCATCTCTACTAAAAATACAAAAATTAGCTGGGTGCAGTGGCAGGCACCTGTAATCCCAGCTACTTGGGAGGCTGAGGCAGGAGAATCGCTTGAACCCGGGAGGTGGAGGTTGCAGTGAGCCAAGAGAGTGCCATTGCACTCCAGCCGGGGCAACAGAGCAAGACTCTGTCTCAAAAAAAAAAAAAAGAGACATTTACATTGACCATCTATTCTCTCTGAAGCCTGCTACTTACAGGCTTCATCTACGTGACAAGAACCTTGGCTTCCACAACCACAATGCCCTTTATCTTTTTTTTTTTTTTAAGAGCTTAACTCTTTTAACCAGTTGTCAATCAGAGAATCTTTTATCCACCTGTCACCTGTAATACCCACCATCCACACCTCTTTTCCTACTTCCAGATGTCCCACAGTTCTAGGCCAAATCAATGTGTGCCTTACATGTATTGATTTATATCTTTGCCTGTAACTTCTGTCACCCTAAAATGTATAAAATCAAACTGTAACCTGACTATTTTGGGCACATATTCTCAGGACCTCTTGAGGTTGTACCCCGGGCCATGGTCACTCATATTTAGCTCAGAATAAAACTCTTTAAATATTTTACAGAGTTTGACTTTTTTTTTTGGTCAACAACTATAGACACTCAAAATTCTTTAAAATTCTCTGGCTCTCTAGAAGTGAGATATTTCAAATGATCATTATTTTTTGTTTTCTTCCTCATTGTTCACTTTAAGATGATTTTTAAGTATATAAACTACAAAAATGTCATATATAAATTAGCTCTGCACTGATATTTACTATTATCTTGAAAATTATATTGCCTTTTAATTGCACGTCAGATATTTTGCATAGCACATGTGACTAAAGGGTATCTTTTCGCTAATTGCATACTGATTATTTTGGTTGTTTTGGCTTCTGAATGTACTCAATTTATCTTAATTAAATTTATCTCTATGCTATTCTTGATGACATCATTGTTAATATATCTGTTTCAGATAAAACAACAACTCTGCCCCACTTCCTCAGATTCAACTTTAAGATAGTGTTTTCTATTTTATTACCTAAGACACGAATAAGAGTCTTAAAAATGTTTCCATTACTTTTGTTAAAGCTTTACTTAAAATAGCTAAATAATAGAAAAAAAACAGACAAAAATGTAAACCAAATATAGCTATGTTTTTATTAGGTATTTTTGTTATTTCCCGAAGAAACTCAGTTTGGATTTCAAAGGCTTTGCTGAATCATATATACTATTTCTGAATGCATTCTTAAGGGAGGACAAAGAAAGAATTTACCCTACACAACAAACAACAAATATCTTCAGTATTTGTTCTACTTCTCTTTGCAAATCCCACATCACAGGCAGCTAACTCTAGTATTTCTTGTCTCTCTCTCCTTGATAAAACTTTAGCCAACTTTAGCGAGTTCTCCTGTTTGGCTTTCCTTTTCCTTTCTTTTCCTAACTCTACTTTCTCACCCGTCCCAGTTTCCTGGTCACCATGCACTGGGACCGCATAGAAAGAGTTCAGAAATAGTCAAACAAAATGGCCTGAAGAAACCAAAAAAAAAAAAAAAAAAAAAAAAAGAGAAAGCTTTTGGATGCTTGTATTTGATATTTTTGACTCTGTCTCATTCATATAAACAGTCAAAGTAAATTATGGTGAGCTCATTTGAAGAAATATAATCCAATTATAAAGGTAATTATTATGAGCACTATATAACCACACAGATAAATGTTTATGGTATAATCTCAAAGGAAAGAAAAGGACAGATTTTAGAACAGAATATTTACCTACAAAGATTGTAAAATAAATAAATATATATACTGTTAGGGTAAAAAATGTTCATTAACAGGTGAATAGACAAATTATGCTATAGGCACACACTGTAATGCTACTCAGCAATACATAAAAATACACACAAACACATACATGCCTATTGATATGGTTTGACTCTGTGTCCCTACCCAAATCTCATCTCAAATTGTAATCCCCACGTGTCGAGGGCGGGGTCTGGTAAGAGGTGATTAGATCATGGGGGCAGTTTCCCCCATGCTGTTTCGTGATAGTGAGTGAATTCTCATGAGATCTAATGGTTTTATAAGGGGCTCTTCCCCCTTTGCTCATTTGCTCTCTCTTCCATGCTGCCATGTAAGACATGCCTTTCCTTCTCTCTTGCCTTCTGCCATGACTGTAAGTTCCCTGAGGCCTCCTCAGCCATGTGGAACTGTGAGTCAACTAAACCTCTTTCCTTTATATATTACCCAGTCTCAGACAGTTCTTTATAGCAGTGTGAAAATAAACTAATACACGCACATACAGGAAATAAAAAATAAAATAAATCCAACAGAGAGACTAATGAACAAAATTACACATAAGTCTCAAATCTAACTCAATTTTTCAGCAGTCAGTATAATAATAATGACCCATTCCACAGCTCAATGTAATAATCAGATACAATTAATTAGTGTCTTAAGTGAAACACAAATCCTAAAAATGACATAAAAGAAAAAAATTGTCTTATAGGTCACATTTGATATCATGTTATCAATATAAGAACATCCTCAACAGCATACATTTCTTAGAGACAAGTACACATTTTACATGAGAGTTTTTGAAAAAGTTCCTCCGATTATGTCAAAGTAAATTCAGAAAAATAGAAATTAAAAGTCGGGGGATGAAGTATGGTGGTGTTTGATGAGTTGCAGAGAAATGATGAGGTCCACATCTGTAGCAGATGACTAACATTGTAGTTTAAGATAAGCCACACTGTAATGCTTTTTAGAGGAACAAGTAGATTTTAGATGCATTGGTCAATCAACTGGATTTGGTGTGTATTAAGTATCAGTTCTATTCCCTGACAAGCATCTGAGATACAGATATTCTACACTGTCAGTAACATACAAAGCCATAAACTTTACAAACAGGTTGAGTTGAAGTGGATTAAGATTCTTTTGTTTGAAAACAGTAGGATTTAAAAATGTTTTGCTCCTAGGCAAAACACTAGCTGCAAGTAGTGCAAATATATATATATACACACTCATAAAATAATCTTGCATCTAATCTTTTCATGTACATGAATTTTAATGGGAGAAATGTCTCTTAAAGATAAAATAGTGGAAGCTGGAGAAGGCAAGGAGACACTTCAGAATGATGCAGTTCTAACATTGGTACAAGAGAAGCAAGGCACAAGGATTAGGTAGGAAGAGTTTTAAACTAGTGAACAGTCCAAGAAAGTTTTGTCTAAACCAATAAAGAATCCTAGATCTCAAGTTCCCATTTAAAGAGGTCCCATATCCTATATAAATAGACCAGCATTAGTATTCTCACTAAGCTCAGAAACTGACTGGGAGCTGTCTGTAGAAGCATGTCTTCAGTGTAAATGCAGTGGTTAATTCAAAAGGATCACATATGAGACCATCAGTCCATTACATTCTCTGCAGCAGAATATATATGAGTGGGACATTTTCATGACCACCACAGGAGGCTTGTTATGTATGTGGAAAACATATTTCTTGTGATTGGCAACATAAATAATACATGTTTGCAGTATGAATTAATACTATCTGTGTGTTGTAAAATCAACTTCTAAGGATAAACTTAAAATGTTTACTGGTAGGTAGACTCTCAGTCAAGTAGAGAAGAAAATGTAAATCTTCTCTGGAATAATATAACTTAAAACAGCCTTCATTAAATTTCATTTTAAAGAAAAGTAACACAATCAAAATCACAAGGTACACAAATGAGTAAGGAACCATGAGTGTAAGCCTGTAGAAACAACACACAGTAGAAAATAATATTTAAGAATAAATTTAGGTTGTATGCAGTGTCTCACATCTGTAATCTCAACACTTTGGGAGGGTGAGATGGGAGGATCACTTGAGCCTAGGAGTTCAAGACCAGCCTGGCCAATATAGCAAGACCCTTTCTCTAGAATTTTGTTTTTAGTTAGCCAGGTATGGTGGCACAAACCTGTAGTCCCAGCTACGTGAGAGGCTGAGATGGGAGGATCACTTGAGTCGTCAAGGTTGAGGCTGAACTGAGCTGTGATGGTGCCACTGTACTCCAGCCTGGGCAACAGAGAGAGACCTTGTCTCAAAAAAAAAATTAATAAATATAAATAAATGAATTTAGATATTAAAACTATTAGAAAACAAGATAGGAGATAATTACATTTAATGTGTTTAAAATATAAAAGAGATAAAAATATGCATAAGATATGGAATATTATAAATATAAAAGATTGAAAAAATAATAATTCTAAAATTGGAAAATAATTTTTAAAACTCAATTGATAGATTAAAGTAGGTGTCAGCAAACTATGGCCCATGGGCTAACTGCCTGTTTTTGTAAATCTGTTTTATTAAACACAGTCATGCCCATTTGTTTATCTATCATCTATGGCTGCTTTCATGCTACAGTGGCAAAATAGCATGGTGGCAACAGAGACCACAGAAGCCAGAAGCCTCACAGACAAGTTGACACTCTGGTACTTTCAATAAAAAGACTCCTGGATTAAACAGATGATTAGATTCAGCTGAAGAAGAATTAGTTCATTGGAAGAAAGGGTCAAAGAAATTATCCTGCATGCAACACAGAAGAGACAAAGACATGGAGTATATATGAAAGGGTTGATATACAGGGATGATAAAAACAAAAGAAAATATCATATACCTAAATGAAGTTCAGAGGGAGGAAAGGAGAAAGAATGGGGAAAAGGTCCTATTAAAAGAGAAAATGGCTACATGTATTTTCATAGTTATTCAAAGAAAACAATCCTTAGCTCTGAGATTTCCAAGAAATCACAGGAAGACACATGAGAGATCACCAAAGAAAATATTTCTTCAAACAAGCCAAAGAGAAATGAGAGATCAACTACAAAAGAATTGCAATCTGAAAGAGGAGAGACTTCTCAGTAACAATAAAAACAGAAGACAATGGAATCATAGCTCCCATGTGCTTAGATAAAATATCAGGGAATATAGAATTCTATACATAGCAAAATTAGATTTTGTAATAAGGACAAAAGAAAAGCCAGGTAATATAGTTCAGGTAAGGAATATGATGCCTGATAAAAAAAAGAATATTGAACAAAAACTTTGGTTAATATGGGGTAAATCTAAACAAACTTTGAATGTAATAGAAATAATAATTATGTTTAACATATATTAGGGGCCAAAAATCAAGTATGTTTCTTGAAACATACTTGAAATCATAGCATATGACAGCATTTAATATGAGAGAGGCTAATGGGTCTTAAAGTATACTAAGATCATTGATTTTCAAGAAGAAAATAAAAACGGTTTAATTTTAGATTTTGCTAATTTAATTATAAGTGTAAAAAAGAGCCAGAAACCATAAATTAATGGCATACAACACTTAACTTCAAAACAAGTAAAAAAATAGAATGAGAAAAAGGGAAAAATAAGTCAGGAAACATGCTAGTGAAAGAAACAGGAAAACGAGTTTGCTTAGTTAAAAGCATGTGATAAGATAGGAGTAATGAATCCAATTATCAATCATATCAATCATGATAAATATAAGTGGACTAAACTCTCCAATTAAAAAGCAGGTTTTCAATGGCCAGGCATGGTGGCTCACACCTGTAATCCCAGCACTTTGGGAGGCTGAGGCTGGAGCGTTATTTGAGGCCAGGAGTTTGAGATTATCCTAGCCAACATAGCAAGACCCTATCTCTATTTTTTTTTTTAATTCAAACTGCAATTTAAAAAATAAAATTCTGTCATATTCTGTTTATGCTGTTTATAACTAAAACATAAGAAGAAATTTTGAAATCAAAGGGCTGAAAAACATAAAGGGAATAGTATCTATCCAAAAGAAAGCTATGTAGTTATATTAATATCATGAAAAAATACAATTTGAGGCAAAAACCAATACTGGAAATATAAAGGCAATTCATAAACATAAAGGTTGCAATTTACTAGGATGATCTGGTAATTATAAACTTGCAATTATTTAATAACATAGCTTCAAAATATATAATGACAAATTTAACATAACTACAAAAATAAATGGTCAAAGCAATATTTCTTATGGCAATTTTAAACACATTTCTCTCAGTAAACCATGGATCAAGCAAAACAAAAATCTAAAATGCTATTATTTGAATGTCAAATTATAAAGCCTAAAATAATATGTGGATAGTAAACATTGGGCTTATCAGAAAACATTATCTTCAAGTACATATGGAAAGACATTTGCAAAAATCGGCCATGTGCTAAGATTTAAAGCTATCCTTCAATTTCAGAAAATTTATATTGGTCAAACCAGCTTCTGACCAGAAGGCAATTAAGTTCATTCAATAAAAAGCAGACAGAGAGCTTAGAAGATACAATCTCTTTGGAAATTTATATAGCATATTTTCAAACAAACCAAAAGTCAATGGGGAATAATGAAATATTGCAAATATTTAAAACTGAACAAAAGTAGAAATACTAAAGTAAAATATGTTAAATTTTAATAGGTTCTTAAACACATAACCATGAGTGACTGAGCAACTATTAAAAGTAATGGCAAAAACTGCAATTACTTTTGCACCAAAGAATAATTTGTTGATTTAATTTAATTTTTACTGATTTGAAATTGAATTTAAATAGCCACATGTGGCTAGTGGCTACTGTATTGGACAACACAGATACGGAGTATTCCCACCATCATGAAAAGTTATATTGAACAGTCAGGATCAAGCACAGAGGCTGTGTGTGTGTGTGTAAGTGCGTGTAAGTGTGTGTGTGTGTGTGTGTTTCTGTAAAGAACCAGAATAATAGCTTGTTGTTCTTTTGGTCTCTGTTTCACTTTGCTCTTGTAATACAAAAGCAACCATAGAGAATACAAAAATGAATAGGAGTGGCTGTGCTAAAATAGATTTTGTCTATTTGTTTTGGTTTTGTTTGAGCCAGGGTCTCACTCTGTCCCCCAGGCCTGACTGCAGTGGCACAATCACATCTCTCTGCAGCCTCAGTCTCCTAGGCTCAAGCAATCCTCCCACCTCAGCCTCCCAAGTAGCTGGGACTACAGGGGTGCACCACCACATCCAGTTAATTTTTGTATTTTTTGTAGAGGTGGGGTTTTGTCATGTTGCCCTGGATGGTCTCGAATTCCTGAACTCAAGGGATCAGGAGTTCCAGATCAGCCTGGGCAACATGGCAAAACCTATCAGCCTTGGCCTCCCAAAGTGCTGGGATTACAGGCTTGAGCTACCATGACCAGCCTACAATAAAATTTTATTTCCAAAAAGGCATCCAGGCAACAGACTGTAGTTTGTCAACCCCTGGTCTTAGAAGAATATGACAGAGGATAGCAGTCTTCCTCAGTTCTCCTCAGGATAGTAACTTCCTCAGTTACTCTGGGTAAGGATCCAGTATTGCTTATCTAACACAGTGACAAAAATTAGAGTTTGTAATTTTTGCTATTTAGTTGCTATACACCACTGGATAGCGAAGAAAGAAAAAACATAACCTGTTCTACTCTCCCATCTCCCAAAAAATGACTCTGAGAAATGAATTCCTTTAAGAAGAAATACAATCTCAAGGAAAATAACTCAAAATGAAATAGTCTAAATAACCCTGTAACTTCCCTAATATTGGAATATTCTCTGTTTTCCAAATCCAAATCAAGCTTGATTGTGTCATCACTAGAATCTGAAGTAGAACCCTCTATCAGCTTCTTGTATCTCACATGCTTTTCAAACGAACATGTATCTTCTCTATTGAATGATAATATGGTAAGCTAGTTGGTTGATGTCAGCCTGGACAGTTTAGATTTACTTTTGCTGTACGGTAATAAAAGAAGAAAGGTAGAAAAGATGAAACAAAAGTAAACAAGAATGTTATCCTCTGGGATATTCACTGTGGAGAGATTACCACTGAGGTAAGCCACTGACCTATATTGAAGAGTTACTCCTGAGAAGTATGGGGCTGTTGTTAGGAAACAACACATCCTTGTAAGGTGTAGGTGGAAGAAGCCTAGGAAGAAACCTGAGAGTGAGAGTTCAGTGCGATAGGAGACAAGGCAAAAAGTAACCTGTCTTTATGGCCCTCTAGCCTTTCCCCACTGGGGCCTAAATGTCTATTGTTGTTTCAGACATAGATAAGGAAGCTGTTTCAGATCACCTGCGCTCTCAACCTTCTTCGCCATTTGTTGAATCTGCCCCTATTCCAAACACCTGGTAATTTGACCTTGGTTTTTATTTTCATTTATTTATTTATTTATTTATTTTAGAGATGAGTTCTCACTATGTTGCCAAGACTGGTCTTGAACACCTAGTCTTAAGCGATCCTCCTACCTTGGACCCCCAAAGCGCTGGGATTACAGGTGTGAGCCGCTGCGCCCAGCTTAACTCCAGTTTTTATGTGTTCCCTCTTTTCAAAGTTCTGTTTTATTTTGCATAACCAGTTTTCTGACTCCTAATATCCCTGATTCAATTTAGCACGAAGAACTGAGCTCTTTTTCTCTGAAAATTAATAGTGCAGGGACTACCTCTGCATGGATTATTGTTACTTATTAAAACACAGCTTTCTCTGGACCTGTCTAATTATTTCTACCTACTGGTAATGATTCTGTACTTAAATTCCATGGGCTAGCAACATAGAAACACTCTCAACATTTCACTTAACAAATTTCTCATCAAAACCGAGATTCTTAGCTAAGCCAATAATTATTCTTCACCTTGAAACAACAAACAGGATACCAGACATTCATTACTTTGCTAATAGCTGTTTCCTATTTATACACCAGCTCTTTTTATTTTTTTTTTCCTTTACTACAAACAGCAACAGATGCACAAAATATTTTGGCAATATTATCACTAAAAATATAATTTTCACTGGTGATAAAATATGTCAAAATTTTTATCTTTGAGTAATGGAACTGATTAATTTTTTGTTGTTGCTCCTTTTCATGGACTTTCTACATTTCTCTATACAAATTAAGTGTTACTTTTGTCATGGAGGGAAAAAGTAAAGTAGTCTTAATTTTTAAAAAAAGAAGGTCAAAAATCTGTGGTCAATATTTGTATATTGATATATCTAGTTGTTCTAGTGCTACCTTTTAAAAATGTGTGTACTACCAGAAGAAAAAGGCCTATCTTGAGGAGAATAATGGAAGCTGGCAGGCATGTCTAAGTATATAAAATCTGACTTTATTTTCAGTTTTTTTCAACCATAGGTACAAATGTAGGAAAATTAAACAAATTCAGTAAGTTTCCTTCATTTTGTCTTTAAAAGCCACAAATTTGCCAGAATGTTTTTGTTGCTATTGTTGTTTTTATAGCAGGTTGCTTTGAAATGGCATTTCTTAATTCGGCAGAAGTGGTTTTCTAAACATACCTCTATGTGTGCTCTTAAGTGCACCTATATGTAGTATACCAGGAAAAATATTATAAAACGCAGAAAAGTTCTGCTTCATAGAGTGTTTTATGCTTATCAGTAGCTAATCAAAAGTTTCAACTTTCCCTTAGAATGCTATAGAGAAAAACAATAGGGAATATTCTCCAGTTCCTAAAAATATAATCCATACTTTTTTACTTTGAATAAATTGCAGATGTTTTTCCCAAAGCAAAATATGTATTCTTCAGAGCTAATCAAGGTATACCTTATGAATTTTCTAATGGAGAAAATTGTGTTTAATAAAGCCTAAAGAAAATTACTCACATAGAGTAATTGTGCGGCCCCACTCAGGAAACCATACTTTTCCCATGGATCTTTGCAACCCACAGATCAGGATATCCCCTCATAAGCCCATGCCACCAGAAGACAGAAAATTAACAAAGATATTCAGGACCTGAACACAGCTCTGGATCAAGTGGGCCTGATAGATATCTACAGAACTCTCTACTCCAAAACAACAGAATATACACTTCTTCTAATTGCCACATGACACTTACTCTAAAATTGCTAACATAATCAGAAGTAAAACACTCCTCAGCAAGTGCAAAAGACTGAAATCATAGTCTCTCAGACCACAGAGCAATCAAAATAGAACTCAAGATTAAGAAACTCACTCAAAACCACACGACTACATGGAAATTGAACAACTTTCTCCTGATTCACTTCTGTGTAAATAATGAAATTAAGGCAGAAATCAGGAAGTTCTTTGAAACTAATGAGATCAAAGAGACAACATACCAGAATCTCTGGGTCACAGCTAAAACAATATTAAGGTGGAAATTTACAGCACTAAATGCCCACATCAAAAAGCTAGAAAGATCTCAAATCAACAACCTAACATCACAACTAAAAGAAGTAGAGAACCAAGAGCAAACAAACCCAAAAGCTAGTGGAAGACAAGAAATAACCAAGATCAGAGTGGAATTGAAGGAGATAGAAACACAAAACACCTTTAAAAAAATCAATGAATCCAGAAGCTGGTTTTTTGAAACAATTAATAAAATAGATAAGCCGCTAGCTAGACTAATGAAGAAAAGAGAGAAGACTCAAATAGATACAATCAAAAATGATAACGGGGATATCACCCCTGACCCAAATAAATACAAACAACCATTAGAGAATACTATAAACAACTCTTTGCACATAAACTAGAAAATCTAGAAGAAATGGACAAATTCCTGGTTGCATGCACCCTCCCCAAACTGAACAAGTAAGAAATTGAATCCCTGAATACAACAATAAGGAATTCTAAAACTGAGACAGTAATAAATAGCCTAACAACAACAACAACAAATCCCAGGACAGTACAGATTTAGAGCTGAATTCTACCAGAGGTACAAAAAAGAACTGGTACTATTCCTACCAGAACTATTCCAAACAATTGAAAAGGAGGGGCTTCTTCCTAACTCATTTTATGTGGCCAGCATCATCTTGATACCAAACCTGGCAGAGATACAACAAAAAATGTAGACTTCAGGCCAATATTCATGATGAACACTGATGCAAAAATTCTTCATAAAATTCTGGCAAACCAAATCCAGCAGCATATCAAAAAGTTTATCCACCATGATCAAGTTGGCTTCATCCCTGGGATGCAAGGTTGATTCAATACACACAAATTAATAAAAATAATTCACCTAATAAACAGAACTAAAGACAAAAACCACATGATTATCACAATAGACACAGAAAAGGCATTCAATAAAATTCAATGTCCCTTCATGTCAAAAAATGTCAATAAACTATGTATTGAAGGAACATACCTCAAAATAATAAGAGCCACATATGACAAACCCACAGCTAACATCACACTGAATGGGCAAAGCTGGACGCAGTCTCATTGAAAACCAGCATAAGACAAGAATGCCCTCTCTCATCACTCCTATTCAACATAGTATTGGAAGTTCTGGTCAGGGCAATCAGGCAAAAGAATGAAATAAAGGGTATGAAATAGGAAGAAAAGAAGTCAAATTACCATTTTTTGCATATGATATGATCCTATATCTAGAAAACCAAGTCGTCTCAGCCTAAAAGCTTCCTAAGCTGATAAGCAGCTTCAGCAAAGTCTTAGGATACAAAACCAATGTGAAAAAATTGCTACCATTCCTGTACACCAACAACAGGCAAGCAGAGAGCCAAATCATGAATCAACTCCCATTTACAATTGCTACAAAAACAATAAAATACTTAAGAATATAGCTAACAAGGGAAGTGTAGGACCTCTTCAAGGAGAACTACAAACCACTGCTCAAGGAAATCAGAGAGGACACAAGCAAATTGAAAAACATTCTGTGATCATGGATAGGAAGAATCAATATTGTGAAAATGGCCATATTGCCCAAAGTAATTGATAGATTCAATGCTATTCCCATTAAACTAGCATTAACATTCTTCACAAAAGTAGAAAAAACTATTTTAAAATTTTATAAAACCAAAAAAGAGCCTGAATAGCCAAGACAGTCCTATGCAAAAAGAACAAAGCTGGAGGCTATCCAACTTCAAACTACACTACAAGGCCACAGTAACCAAAACTGCACGACAGTAGTACAAAAACAGACATATAGACCAATGGAACAGAATAAAGAACTCAGAAATAAGACTGCACACCTACAACCATCTGTTCTTTGACAAACCTAACAAAAACAAGCAATGGGGAAAAGATTCTTTTATGTAATAAATGATGCTGGGAGAACTGGCAAGCCATATGCGGAAAATTGAAAGCGGATCCCTTCCTTTTACACTATAAAAAAATTAACTCAAGATGGATTAAAGACTTAAATGTAAAACCCAAAACCATAAAAACCCTAGAAGAAAATCTAGACAATACCATTCCAGACATAAGCATGGGCAAGGATTTCATGGTGAAAACATCAAAAGCAATTGCAACAAAAGTAAAAGTTGACAAATGGAATCTAATTAAAAAGAATTTCTGCACAGCAAAAATTATCATCTCATTGAACAGACAACCTACAAAATGGGGGAAATTTTTTATAATCCATCCATCTGACAAAGCTCTAATATCCACAGTCTACAAGTAACTTAAACAAATTTACAAGAAAAAGACAATCAGCCCCATTAAAAAGTGGGCAAAGGACATGAACAGACACTTCTCAAGATAATACATTCATGTGGCCAACAAACATTTGAAAAAAAATCTCAACATCACTGATCATTAGATAAATGCAAATCAAAACTACAATGAGATACCACCTCATGCCAGTCAGAATGTCAGTTATTAAAAAGTCAAGATACAACAGATGCTGGTGAAGTTGCAGAGAAAAAGAAATGCTTTTACACTGTTGGTGGGAGTGTAAATTAGTTAAGCCATTGTGGAAGACTGTGTGGTGATTCCTCAAAGGCCTAAAAACAGATATACCATTTGACCCAGCAATCCCATTACTGGGTATATACCCAAAGGAATATAGATCATTCTATTATAAAGATACATGCACATGTATGTTCATTGCAGCATTGTTCACAATAGCAAAGACATGAAATCACCCAAATGCCCATCAATGACATACTAGATAAACAAAATATGGTACATATATACCATGGAATACTATGCAGCTATAAAAAGGAACGAGATCATGTCCTTTGCTGGGACATGAATGGAGCTGGAAGCCATTATCCTCAGCAAACTAATGGTGGAACAGAAAACCAAACACCACATGTTCTCACTTGTAAGTGGGAGTTGAATGATGAGAACACATAGACACATGAAGGGGAACAAAACACCCTGGGGCCTGTTGGGGCGGGTGGGGGTAGGGAGAGCATCAGGAAGAATAGCTAATGGATGCTGGGCTTAATACCTAGGTGGTGGGTTGATCTGTGCAGCAAACCACCATGGCATACATTTACCTATGTAACAAACCTACACATCCTGTACAAGTATTTCAGAACTTAAAATATAAGTTAAAGAAAAAAATGACTCACATAAAGATAGATGTACTAATTAATGTAGGAGGAAGAGTTAGATTGTATATATCTTCAAATGTGATACTACATGCTATAAATTCTTCAATAGAGAAACTGAGTTTCTTTTTTACTGGTTCAAAATGCCCATATTGAATCCACATCGCCATCATCAATGTGGAGATGAATGTTGAGTGCCCTACTCATTCTTAGAAGAGTTGTAGAACTATCTCAGAATTGTCTGGAAGGTTTTCAGTGCCCTTGATAAATGCATGTTTCCCAAACTTTAGGAGGAAACAGAAGCAGGTGTATGGTATGAGCAGGAGGAAAAAAGGAGCTACAGTTCCAGGGACAGATGTTCTGGGAAATTATATTTTAATACGGAGAAGAATCCTCAAAAGAGAGGAAGGAGATGTGATCCAGTATTAATGTATTCGTCATTCTTTGCCAAGAATCAAACATTGCAGTTTTTCTTCATGCCCTTGCTTATCTGAGCTTTCTGCCTGTTTGTATTTCACTATTTAATGCTTTAACCTGTGGTTTTAGACCCCGTCTTTCCTTTGCTCCATTATCCTAAAGTAATTTTGTAAATGTTTCGATGTTACCAGATGTGTGAGATGACTTGCTTCCCCACAAAAATTCATATGTTGAAGTCCTAACCCTCAGACCTCAGAATGTGACTAGATTTGCAGATAGTGTCTTTAAAGATTAGGTGTCATAGGGAGTGGGCACTAATCCAAAATGACTGGTGTTCTCACAAGAAAGAAAATCCAGACACAGACATGTACAGAAGGAAGACTTGTGAAGACATAGGGAGAAGATATAGGGACAAGAGGGCCATCTACAAGTCAAGGAGAGAGGCCTGAAACAGACCCTTTCCTCACAGCCATCAAAAAAGAACAAACCTTTCTGACACTTTGATCTGATTCCAGCATCCAGAACTATAAGAAAGTGAATTTTGTTGTTTACACTGCCAAGTCTCTGGTACTTTTTAACAATAGCCCTAGCAAATTAATGTTTCAGATTTTCTGATTCACTAAAATTTTCATGCCGTAGATTGCTCACCTAAGAGGATCCAGTTGTCAAAATTGCCTTAATTTCTGGAAGTGTTGGAGTTAAGTTTAGGAGTCTGGACGTGATGAGTGGTTTGGGGAAGAAGGCACAATTCTGCCCCAAGATGGACAAATTCTACATGTCATCTGCTATGTGAACATGATAGTAAAAGGCTGTCCAAGAGACAGCAAAAATAAACCAGAAGTTTTACCATATGTTCCTATTATACATGAAGAAAAAGTGTCTTCTGCGAGACCCAAAAGGAGCAAATCTTAGAGAGCTTCCACTTATTCCCTTTAGTGGGTAATATTGAAATGCACTTCTTCTGAATTTAAAAGAAGGTAAGGTCTTGGAAAATAGTTACTAATTCCAAATAAATTAAAACCTAAAAGAGTACTTAAAATGAGAAAAATCAGGCCATCCTACATTCTGGTAAGTTGAGAAAAATGGTTGTTTTTGTCTTTTTTGTTTATTATATTTAAAAGCAATGTGAGGCCTATAAAAAAAAGAAAAAATATTTGCTTATTAAGTAAATCAGAAGGTCACTGACAATACTCAGTTAAACTAAACATTAGATTATCACCGTTAACTACTTCTCTCTCCATCTTTAACATTGTAAGAACATTTACCTTGGAAGTTTTTCGGGAACTCTTACTGGCATTGCTGTATGTTGCTCTATGATTTATAGAAGGTGAAGCATAGAGCAATTTTGGTAATCTTTTTGTCATTGTCAAAGTCAACAACAGTCCCTAAATTAAGCAAATAAAAACACAGGATACCCAGATAAATTTGTATTTTACATGTATTTATATTTTATGATCGTGTCTTCAGTGTAATTATGTCTCATGCACTATTTGGAGTACACTTACAAAAAGTTATTCCTTGGTTATGTTTCAAATGTATCTAGGCACTGTAGATGTTATCTGGCAACCCTGGGTATAACTTCCATTTTGACAGGAAAGGTAATAGTCTCTCACTCTTTCTCACCAGGGTGCCTCTCTTTTATGTTAGTTGAGATTTTATAGCTTTACATCCAAAACTTAAAAAAAATACTCGGGAAATATTGGAATTTACAAAGCATTATCTCACATCAGCAGGATATTAAGTAGTATGTCACATGGCAACCAATGAGGTTGTTGCTATCAACTAATGAAGTGGTTTGGGGTGGAAAACCCTGTACATTTTAATGGGCAATAATATCTCAATTCCCTGGGAAAGTTTGAGGCCAGCCTGGGCAACACAGTGAGACTTAATCTGTGAATGTTTTGTTGACTGAGCAAGCATGGGGTAAAGTCTGTGCTACCTGCCTGCATTAGTCGACCTTGGCTGGCCCAATTTCTTGATGACTCATTGATGGAAACTTTGGCCCTCCTGACTGTAACTTTGCATCTACCCATGATTTTAGGATAATAGCGGGGTGGAAAAACCTCTCAGCGCTGTTATATAATTCAAGGCTACTTTAAATATATTGAAATGGGTTCTTCATTTTTTTATAACCTATAAATATGTGTGTCAAAATAATTTTCCCATGAGAACAATGATAAAAGAGCTTATTGTTTCATTTTCAGGGGACTCTCCCAACTAGCTGGTTACTTGTCTATTTATAGGTTAACTTATGTAGTTCTCAAGATACATTTAACCTCTGCCACCACTCCTCCCCAACTAGAGTTGTTCTATGTTAAATGTTAGATTTCAAAGTTAAACTTTAAGATTTGAGTAATACACCCTTATATTTATGTTTCTTAACTAACCTCCATGGCTTGGAAAAAATAAAGAGTGGAAAGGTTGTACACCATTCTGAAATATAACATCCCCACAAATGTACTCCAGAAAAAAAGCTCTATCTTCCAACTCTATTCCATAGTAAGAGTAACTGCTAAATGTTCTCTCAAACACTGTGTTAGGCTCTTTATAGACACAGGCATAATTCAATCTTCACAACATGTCTATAAGTTAAAAGTTATGATTGTAATTTTACATAAAATGAAATGAGACTAAGAGAGGATAAAGAGGTTAGAAAGTGGAGGAACCCTTATTTGAAAGCACATTTAACAGAAAAACCATGTTTGTCTGTCTGTCTCAAAAGTTTGGATTTTTAACTACTTCCTAGTGCTTTTTTTTTGTCCTGTATTAGATCCCAGACTTTGCAGGATCCACTGCCCCAAACCATCAGCAATGATTTATAGTTGGGGGATTCTCCACTCCTGTTTTCTATCAGGTGGAGCAAAGAGAAAGGTGGTAAAATAGAAAAGAAAGTCTCAATCTCATCAAAATTGATGAAGAACATTTAAATTTCTTAAACTCTTAGAGTAATATGGGGATGTCTGCTGGGTAAGATCTATAAGACCATTAGTACAGTATTAATGGTGAATTTTTTTAGGTATAACACATGTTAAACGAGCTTTTGGTATCAGGTGAGGAATCTACCTTAATTGCTAACATGCAAAGATAAGATCCACACTAAATACAAGTCAATAGTGTGGACCTTATCTTTGCATGTTAGCAGTTAAGGTAGATTCCTCACCAGATAACTTGAAATACAAGTCAATAGTGTGGACCTTATAAATGGGGCTCCCCTTTGTGGAAATGAGAAAGTTATTTTGGCTTTTATTCCCTCATTTTCTCAAAAAGTTAAAGACCCCTGTCCTTTGTCCAAGCAATCAAATTAACACTAAATCGAAGTGTTGCATGGCCATCACAGCCACAAGTATGGCCTCACACATACCAGACCAAGAAGATGCCCACTTCTGACCATGTCCTGGTTACGTGAGGTCAAAAATAAAATTGGATTGCTTTTGAATATACATCAATAATTAAAAATATTGCAGGGTACACTCAACAATTTTAGTATTGAATTTTTGTCACATATCTATTTCTGAACTCTTTTTAAAAAAAATTATTAAATTTTTTATAGAGTTGAGGTCTTGCTATGATGCCCAGGCTGATCTTGAACTCCTAGGCTCAAAAATTTCTCCTACTGTGGCCTCCCATGTAGCTGGATCTATAGGAGTGTTAACCACACCCAGCCGTGAACTCTTTACAATACATTCATAAGTTGTAGTCTGTTTGTTTATTTATGTAAATTGCTCTTATTTGTTGCTCTTGTTTATTTATGTAAATTATGCAAGGTTTGGGTGTATGTTCATGAGTGTTCCTGTGTATAGAGGTAAGAAGAGACATTATAAATAAATGAAATTCAATGTTTGTAGGTATAAATAAAAGCAAAGGAGTTGGAGCCAGACTGAAATCAAGCTATGTCTCAACCACTGATTAGCTCTGCGATTTTGGGCAAGTTCCTGAGAAACTCTTTATGCCTTAGCTAAGAGTTCCTCCTTATAACATTGTTGTGGGGAATAAATACAATAAAACATAAAGAATAAGTTTAATAGTGCCTGAGAATACAGTAAATGCTCAATAAATATTACTATTATTGTTGTTGCTGCCTTCTTGTTGTGTGACCTTATTTTCTGAGAGGCTTAATAAATCAAAAAGAGATGACCCAGATGTTTGTACCTATGCCCTGTGATGCTGTCTGGTTTTTGAAAAGTGTCCATTATGCTATGAAACCAGGAAAATTTGTTACTTATTTGCATATGCACAGCAATTGAGAGACATGCAATCCAACAGACTAGGATTAAAATGCTTAAAAAGAGAATTGTGTCTTCAAAATGAACTGAAAATAGACTGAGAAGATGCGAACCACTGCCCAGAATATCTTGAAGACACAACCTGCATTAGCTTTCCTCTTTTCTGCTCACATCTTCTGGGAGATTGAAGAACATTACACTTGTATGCTCTCGGTCATTTTCTAACCCTTATTTAAATAAACTACCTAAGGTTATGTTACAATCTGTTAAAACATATTATTGTTGGATTATGAATATTAGGAACTTTGTAACAAAGTGGAAAGTCGAGTTTATATTTGGAGCTTCTAAATTATTGAATCTAGTGAATGATGAAATATAGGCTTCATCACTATCTCTTCAAAGATACCTCAAAGAATATTACAGAAAAAAAGTTATAACACAGACAGTATGATTACTTTTTTACATTAATGAAAACCAAAATCAAGTTGAAATTCTGCATTAGCACTCAACAGGAATGCATTTTTTGCTAGATCTTTTTAGAGACTATTTCCTAATCATCTGTTACTATAACTAGGTAAATAACAGTATTTACTCAAATACAGCTATGTTTATTTGTCTGGGGTGGTACATTGAGCAACAACATATTTTTATCTTGTTTTTGATTACTTAAATATTGTACATCACACCTTGCTCTTCTCTCTCTGCCCCACCAGTCCCTCATGGCTATTTCATTGAATACTGATGGTGCCTGCAAGTAGCTTACCAGAATGGTTTATTTTCGTATTCTATAGATAAATACTAGGCACTGTTACATGAAAACAGAATGCCCAAATCTGGTTTCAATTCCAACATTCCATCTGTTGTTTAAATAGAAAGAAGTGGTCATTGGTACATCAATCTGTGGCATATTTCAATAAATGTAAAGGAAACATCTTCAGATGGTTGGCTGGATTAGAAATAAGAAGCAGTATGAAGAAGTGATGTCCTTTTCCATTTCACCCCTAAAAATAGCATAATTCACTTGATTATGTATACCAATCATACTCTCTAAATTGCCTTTTTAAAAAAGATTGTATTTATATGCAGTCTTATTTATAGTGTATTTTTAAATATTCCAAAATTCTTTTGTTTTTATATGTCAGTTTCTACTATTTATATGCTTTTTATGCTTTAAGAAATTTAAAACATCAACCCTAGTGCTTATTATTCTACACAACACTCCAGTCTACAGCTTCATTTAAGTTGGTTAAAATGGAAATATCAGTTCTTAAGCAAACCAGGAAACCACCATCCTCATGCATCTTGCTTTCAATTATTTTTCAACCTAACCTTATTATTATTTTTAACTTTCTATTTTGCCTTTGTATTTAATTTACTCAATCCAATATTATGACTTATTTATAAGTATATAATAAATGGTAAATAGAGTGAAGGTTCATGGAATTCTTGTGTTTGTTTTATTTTAGAATGCAATATTCACTTAAATGAATTACTTCCAAAAATGAATATACACAATGCCTAGACAAGTGCAAATAATACCTTGGCAGAAAGACAATTTACAGAGAAGTTAAATAAAACACTTAAAATTTTTTTAAACAACAATAAAGGATTATATTAAGCTTGTCATGTTGCTAAGAATATTGTTATCATTCCATAAATTAATGCTATTCTTTTATTTGTATTATTATGGTTTGTATAATCACTAGTGTATCAAAAGTGAGGATACCAAGAGAATATTGATAATTTGAAGTATAACTTTCTGATTGAAAATAATTGTAATATCTGAGTGTTGTCCTTATACTGAAAATGGCACATTAGAGTTTTAAAATATTCTGTGAAAAACAAAATTTAATTAATTTTAAGAAGACAAATTCTTCTATTCTATCACAGAAAACCACTGCCTCTGAGAAAATAAATACACTAAATACCAAATATTGTCAGCAGTCTGCACTGTACTTACAAATGAATAGAGTTGAAAGGCCTCAAGGGAAGTTCTCCTTCAATAAAGTAACTCTTGACAAACAGCCCTTGCCTTGTCCTCAAATGTCTTGTCATATAAAGTGGATTTTTTTTCATGTAACTGTTACAGTTTTTGGTGACCATATATGTAAACTCATTCATTTTATAACGTAAATGCAGTTCAATGAATAATATTGGAATCACTGTATTATTGAGACACAAAATGGTAAACACTTTTTGTCTTTTAAAGAAAATAATGAGAGAATATTCGAATTCTGAAAACTACTTTTTTTGCCATCTCTACTTCTAAAACAAGATTTAGAAAGTTTAGAATAAAATTTAACATCGTATGCATTTATTTTATTATTCAAAGATCTTAGTTAAATGACATTATTTGGAGGATAGAACCATGAGTAAGTTAAAGCCTGTATTTACAGAGCTTCATATGGATTTAGAAAGCTGAAAAATCCCAATCTTATTTCTTTTTCCTTCCTGTGGTTGGGCTTTTTGCTATTGCTAAGCAGATGAACCAAACAGGCTAGCAATGTGAGGGGTATTCTCACTTTATAAAAAGGTCTTCATTTTACCTACAAATCAACCTCTTGGTCGTGTTCATATATTTCTGCCTGCAGTACTGTTGAGGAATGAGCTTGCCTCTGAGACTTGGGAGAAATGGATAGAACTGCCTGGGAGATCATCATCCTTTGTGTATCACCACTTATTGTGCTCTTCTCAAGAAGAGCACAGAAGCAGATATTGAATTTGGAATACTATCTATCGAATTTGAAAAGAAAACAATTTGTATTGAAAAGAGCATTTAGAAAATAGAAAAGCATGAATTTATTTTATTTTATTTTATTTTCTTTCTTTCTTTTTTTTTTTTTTTTTTTTTTTTTGAGATGGAGTCTCATTTTGTTGCCCAGGCTGATGTGCAGTGCTCTATCTCAGCTCACTGCAACCTCCACCTCCCAGTTTCAAGTGATTCTCCTGCCTCAGCCTCTCAAGTAGCTGGGATTACAGGTGCCCACCACAACACCCAGATAATTTTTGTATTTTTAGTAGAGATGGGGTTTCACAATGTTGGCCAGCCTGATCTCGAACTCCTGACCTCAAGTGATCCACCTGCCTTGGCCTCCCAAAGTGCTGGGATTACAGGTGTGAGCCACCAAGCCTGGCCAAATAGAACTTGGGGAATTACATCTAGTTCAGCAAAAATTTAGAAATAGTGAAGTTTCTGGTGCTTTAAAAAAATAATCACAAGAATATAGTGATTCTACCCATTAGTGTGAGCATAAACCAGCCAGAAGATTGGGTGGCTCATTTTCCTTGTCTGTATCAAAATGCACAGATGCCCTTCCACTGATGCCATAGAACTGGCTTCCACAGGCAAATAAAAGTTGACACTTCCTGCCTTTGATTCATTGCAAAGGTGTGACTTTGGGGACTCTTACCATCAGAGCTGAAACAGGTCACTGTGGCAAGACACTGAAATAAAAAGAATGGTTAACAGGAAAAGTCTCTTCTTGTCCCACCATAGCCCATCAACATTTTCTCATTTGCATAATAAGCATAGCAATTTCCTAACGAGGAAAGAAGTCTTCATTAAGCCTGACTTTATGTCCTTTCCAATGGCTACTGCCCGCTTGTTTCGGAAAGGGGAGAGTAACTGGTATCTGCAGAGGACAGCGGAAGACAACACAGTGTTTCTCTGAAGTGGTGGGATCTGAATTTGATAATCCACCTAAGAAAAATTATTAATTAAATAAAAAATAATATTGGGGATACTATGAATAATGATCAGCATTTCATTAACCCTTTCAACATACAATAATATATAAATCCAATAATTGATATATTACTGTATTTAATTCTTAAATTAACTCTGGTAAAAACAAAACAAAAAAACAGTGGATTAGCATCCCTCATGCATTCACCTTACACCAACTTTGGGTGAAAAATATCTGGTCTTTATTTTTTCTCTTCCTCTCTCTTTGACAGAATTTAAAGTATAGGAAAGTCATACCTTGCATATATGCCCTCTCATATACCAAACTTTCTGAGTACATTTATATATACCTACTCCTCTACAGAATTGCATATGCAGAAGCACATGCACGCTACTTCACAGACACTTTAAAACATTTTAAAAATCAATTTTTACTCTATTTACTTCTTATTTTATTTACTCATCTTAGTACTTTCACAGGTCATTGTAAGATTCTGATAATGACAGCAGTAGTTTGTCTTGAGTTCAACTGAAATGTGAAACGTTATCCTAAGAGGTCTACACACAGCTCCCAGCAACTCTTTAAGGTTTTCGTTTCTGATATTTGCATTTTACAGATGAAGAAATTAAAGCAAAGGAGTGTTGAATAATTCTTCTAAGATGACACAGCAGTACATTTTGAAGCTGGAATGCAAACTCAGATAATATTTCTCCTAACATGATGCTCTTGACTATTATTTTACTCTACTTCCCTTCCAGTGCTTCTATGTTATTATTATCAACAACTTACAAATGTAGACAACTAGGCTTAGAGAAAGCAAGGGTATTGACTAAGGTCATAGAGTGAATAGTGGTGAGGCTGAGACTGCACCCAGAGGATATGCTCTTAAACAATACACTGCAATATAAATCCACACGCCTTTTTCTTCATTATGGGGCTAGAGTTTCATTCATCCATAGCTACTAAGCTGTATAATATATTACCTTTGTGGGAATCAGAAAGTTATTTCAGCTTTTATTCCCTCGTTTTCTCAAAAAGTAAAATCAAAGCCCCTGTCCTTTGTCCAAGCAATCAAATTAACACTAAATTGAAGTGTTGCATGACCATCACAGCCACATGTCTGGCCTCACACATACCAGACTAAGAAGATGCCCATTTCTGACCGTGTCCTAGTTACATGAGGTCAAAAATAAAATTGCATTGGTTTTGAATATACATCAATAATTAAAAATATTTCAGGGTAGACTCAACAATTTTAGTATTGAATTTTTGTTACATATCTATTTCTGAACAAAATTTAAATCTTTGAGCACTGCTGGAGTTCATTCAGCACCCCAGAATTGTTTGCAGTCATCTGTGTGTCCCAACAGCCTAGTTCCCTTTGATTCTTTTAGTATCAAACTCTGGACATGTGAAGTTGGGATGAAAGGCCTTGGCTCCTACAGTGAGGACAAACATCAGTGATTCACTCTCAGGGTGATGGAACAAGGAAGGAGAAGACAAACTTTGCATTGTGTAAGGTACCCACTGGAAAGCCATCTTTAATACCTTTCCTCCCCAGAAGGATTTGAATGGAATTGAACTAAACAATTAATAAGTGTCTGGAGATACTGTGAAGGAAGATACTTTAAGCAACAGATCAGTACTGTCATTATTCAGAATACTGTATATTAGAAGGCTTTACACTGGAGGAGGCCAGTGATGCATTTGAAGCTACCCGTATGTTTTCTCTTGTTAGGGCTTCCTCTGTCTTGCCATGGCAGGACGTGAAAAGTTTCCAAGAGGCTGAATTGAAGGGCAAGAGCAGCCAAGTACAAGGTTCCAAAAAGACTGAGCCAAACCTTTCTGTCAAAGTAATTGCATAACATGTTTCTGTATTGACCCAATGATTTCAATATAGAATTGAACAATTTCACACTAATAGACTTTTTTTAAAAAACCATTAATGGCATAATGAAAATCTGTGCTATATTGAAAAGAGACTGCCACTTTTTGATGAGAGAAAACTGTATAGCCATAAACTCAGTCATGAGAAATAAACCTGGGGAAATAAACCTCAGTTGTGGCTAAATGTCATGGTGATTTTAGCTCACTTTCATCAGCTGCTATTTAACTACAGGTAAAATCGCTTAAGAATGATATCTCTCAATATGGGAAGCCCAAATGTTAAGTGCGATCACTTTGCCCATATCCATAAATATAATGGCACTTTCATGCTTATATATATACCCTATGATACTTTATATTATCATGCTATGGGATTGTAAAACTGATTTCACAGCACGTGGCTTATTAAAACTCCGGCCGTCACACAGCATTCCTGTGCACTGGATTTTCAATTTTGTTGTCGCTCTTGATTCCCTTTTGCATATGTATTTGCTGGGAAAACCAATTACCAGATGGCACATGGTTATTTTTACATTTTGTATGGAGAGCTTCCAGCTGATAATTATGACATTACAGGAAGACTCCTATGCTTTGCATTAAGAATCTTTGGCAGAGGCCGTGATAAGCTTTTCCATTTGACTCTACACCTCTTGACTGATATATATTTATAAATTATTTGTGGGCAACGTTCACAGGTATCAGGGAAGAATTTCCTTTCTTATAAATGGGGTTCCACAAACATAACATTCATGGAACAATGAATGGTGTTTTTCATTCCTTCAATCCATCAATAAACTAATATGTATTTTAAAATTTCTAGTTCAAAGTAACTCAGGACAAATTGTCATAGCCTTCGCATATCAGAAAAGTCACACAGTCCAGTGGTCTATGTGTGACTGAGGCTTTCAGACCTGTCAGGTGGCATCTGTGTTACAGTATCCAGTCATTTTTTTTATTAGCTCCCTTGCTTTAATGCCTCTGAGGGAGGTTTTAAGAGAGAGGAAGAGAGAAAAGGAGAGACTGAAAGCAAAGGTAATAGTACAAAATGACTATAATTACAATTATGTAGTAGTAATAAATCCAGAATTGCAGTGTAACACACCAGAGTAGAGTCAGGCCTTAAAACACATTAGAATTAGAATTAATAGGCTATACTTTTGTTAGTATATCAACCCTCAACCCAAAATGCACCTTAGCTCCTGAAAAACACTAAGTTGCGTTCCTTCTATGCTCCCAACTCAGACACTTCTTTCCAATTACTTTAATTATGTTATTAAAAGCGTAGAATATGTGAAATCTTGTTTCCTTGAATATTATCAATGTTTTCCTTTTTATTCACCTCAGTTACAGAAAGTACATTTTTCCTCTAAATACATATATTGTTCTTGCTGGTTTTGATTTTTTTAAATTTTTCAATATAAGGGAAGAATGGCTATTAGATTACCACCAAATACTGTTTAAATATACCATTTTACATAAATATTGCTCTAATATTAATACATTTAATGTGGGCTGTGAAGAAATGTCTTTGGACAGCTTAATTACAATTCAGGAAATTTTGCCAGCTTCTTTCCCAGTTTCAATGATAAAAATAAAATGCTGTGTGGTTGATATGAGAATTAGTCCCTAGAGAATAAAGGAAGGACTCAGTAGAAATCTGTGTGCTTCCAGACTGCATTTTCCTACTCAACCCCAATGAACATGAAGCATGCATAATTTGGCACTGCTGTCTCTGTATTTGCATTTAGCACACATACATTAAGCTAATTAATCATGTTGTGTCCTAACTCCTCCCAACAAATAAATTAACTATTCAGTTAACTGATGATGAAATAGCCAATTCTTTAAATGATATCCACACTAAAAATGGTAAGGTAAGCACATATTTATTGACAGTTGATGCTTTTCTGGAATGACCGTCCCTTGCTCAACAGAATTTCTGCTCAGTTAATACAGCAAAAGAAAAGACATGTGCGGAATAATCTGAATCTGTGAAAACCGATTGTTCATGCTGCTAAAATAGCTATTTCCTGTAAAGAAAACACAGTGGTCAATGTATCTTTAGTAAACAATGCTCTTTATTAAGTTGATACAGTTAAAAATTAGAGGCAGATGGAATAATGGAGGAAGGAATCACAATTAAATACTTCTTAATAATTTTTGACACTAAAGTAACTTCTAAAGTAATTGCATGTTTTCTGTGGCTTATATCAGTGAAATGTGGTCAGCCTTTACTCTGGCACTCATTATGAGTGGCAATGTCTTTAATCCTCCTGCTGTTTCTGACCCTGATTCTGAAGATTAGCATTTTGCAACACTGAGTCACTGGGTTATCCTGGTAAGTTGTACAATCATTGACTTCGAGCAGGGTTCTGATCAGTGTAGTACAAGGTTAAGATAATCCTTGTTCTTCGTGACATTTTTCTTCTCTTATTTTCTGTTAAGGAGACAATCTGATGGCTGTGGAAGATTTTACAAGAGTCGGTGTTTGAAAGTTTTTTCCAAATCCACGTTAATGGAACAAAATAATGGGGAACCAACTGAGACCAGGGCCTAATTTAAAGTCACTTTGCCAAATTAAGGCATAGCCTTTCACCCACAGCACTACATCCTACTGCCATTTGTCTTTTCAGTTAACTTTATGGATCCCAGAAACACTAAATATCAAAGCACATAAAAGTTAGCACTTTAAATAAAACCTGGAAGAATCTTAAATTAATACAGCCATTGCAAACTTAGATAATACATTTTTTTCCCCAAATGACAGTGTTCAGAAGATAGGAAAAAAGCTCTAGCTTTTTAAAAGAATGTGTTCTGCATAACAGAGATGATGAAGATGAAGCAGGTAAGCAATTATCAGTTAGTAAAATGGTTAGAAAATAGAATAACTAACCTGGTGGGTGAAAACTCAGATGAGGATATTAATTCACTATTTAACTGGACAGATAATTTATAGCTAAAAAAATTATGTTTTGATTCTGTAGATGTTATTGAAATGAAAGTCTTTAAGCTCAAGACAAAAGTAGTGTTTTCCATTCACATCTCAAAGGTAATATAAAATGAAGTTGTCTTATTTTCCAACCCAAGATAAATTTAGAAGGCCGTTTTTCACAAAAGGAAAAGAATATTGGAAAGGAGGGAAGATAGAGGAAAGGAAAGTGGGAAGGAAAGAAGATCCTTACAAAGGTGTCTTAAAAGGGAAATAGCTAAATCCTACAAAACTAAAGAAAATGGTATACCATTATAAATGAAAAGATGGGAAATAAAGCCAAATGTGGATGTGTAGTACTTTCTTTATGATTTTTACTTTGTTAAGCTTATATCTAGTCTTTTATTAATAAGAAACTATTATTTGTCTCTCATTTTTTTCTCCTATTTATCTCTTGAAAGTTCTTGATGAAGCAGTATGATTGTGTCTTATTCTATTCAGGCTGCTATAACAAAAGACCACAAACTGGTAATTTATAAACACCAGAAATTTATTTCTCATGGTTTTGGAGTCTGGGAAGTCCAAGATCAAGGTGCTTGGCAGATTCAGTGTCAGGTGAGGTTCTACCTCCTGGTTCATACATCGTACCTTCTGATCCCCACATGGTAGAAGGGCTTGCAAGGCATCTCTCTGAGGCCTCTTTTATAAGGGCACTAACCCCATCCATGGGAGCCCCCAAGACCTAATCATCTTCCACTAGGCCTAACCCAGTAATATCATCACCTTTTTGATAAGGCTTTAACGTGAACTTTGGGGGAACACAAACATTCAGGGTGTATAGCAAGTTCTAAATTTGTGGGAGTTTGAAAGGTTTTTTTGTGTGTTTTTTTTTTTAATGTTTATTTTAGGTTCAAGGGTACATGTTCAGGTTTGTTATACAGGTAAACCCGCATAACAGGAGTTTGTTACATGGATAATTTCATCACCCTGGTTCTAAACCTAGTATGCTATAGTTATTTTTTCTACTTCTCTCTCTCCTCCCACCCTCCAACCCCTGAGAGACCCCACTGTCTGTTGTTCTCTTCTTTGTGTCCATGTGTTCTCATCATTTATCTCCCATTTATAAGTGAGAACATGTGGTATTTGGTTTTCTGTTCCTGTGTTAATTTCCTAAAGATAATGGCCTCCAGCTCCATTCATGTTCCCACAAAAGACATGATCTTGTTCTTTGTTACGGCTGAGTAATATTCCATAATATTTGGTAATATTCCAAATGTACCACATTTTCTTTATCCAATCTGTCATTGATGGACATTTAGTTTGTTTCTATGTCTTTGCTACTGTGAATAGTGCTGCAGTGAACATTTGCATGCATGTCGTGCATGCATCTTTACGGTAGAACAATTTATATTCCTCTGCATATATACTGAGTCATGAGACTGCTGGGTCAAATGCTATTTCTGTTTTTAGCCCTTTGAGGAATTGCTGTACTGCTTTCCACAATGGTTAAACTAATTTACACTCTCAGCAACAGTTTATAAGTGTTCCCTTTTCTCTGCAACCTGCCCAGCATCAAGTTATACATTTGAAGCATGAGATTTATCTATTTTGTAATCCAGGAAATCATTGTAATTTTTCCTGAGTCTCTAAAGGAACGAGTAGCTCTGTCTTGCACACTAAGCATACATAAGGTTTGGGAGAATATGTAGTTCATAAGTTATGAAATCCCACAAAGTGCCTCAGGGAAAATAAAAGGCATTAAGAAGTACAAATATTCATGTGTTGTCTTTTTTATATTCAAATATAACAGTGAGAAGACAACTATATTTTTTTCATGTGCATGTGAATAAACAAGTCCAGAATATGTCACCTTTTGGGATGTTTATAGAAAGACCATCCTTCAGGTTAGAGCTATTTCTCTTAGTCTGCAAGTCATCTTGATTCTTTGATCAAAATGAATCATGCCATTCTGGATGGCTGCAAGCTTGGTTGGCCTGCTGCTGCTGTTTCCTAGCATCATATAGCCATACTGCGTGTCACATGACAAGGTCATTGCCCAGGAGGTGTTGCTATCCTGCTCATCAGCACTGAAGCAGCACACATCTGCTGGCCTGAACCATGTAGAAAAGAGAGGATGTCACAATCAACTGCTGTGAGGCAGGCAGGAGTAGGGTGGCGTGTGAAAAGGAAAGGCTACAAGACACAAGCAAATGGTTTGTCTTATCACTGGATATTAAGACAGCATCCTGTCAACACTGTGGAAACCCTCAACATGGTAGGATGAGAGTAATCAGTCCAATCCTTTGAGGTCAAGTATTTGGGGAAATATTTCCCCCACTTCCATTTTCTCAAAAATATTCTCATGTCTTTTTATTTAATGCAGGTTAAAATGTAACAGAGTATGTAGAATTAGAATAAAGTATAATCTCAGATTTTTCTTTGCCTTATAAAATAACTTAAATGCAAAAAGATCCCTTATAAAATAAATGTGTATGAGTCAACACATGAGTGCAAGGATGGGGTTTATCTTCAAGACAGGTAAGCTTCTTGTTTTCTAGGACTTTGAATTGGAGTATGTGGTGAGAGAGGGGAAGAAGAGGAAGAAACACTGTTCAGAGAAAAACTGGTTTTTATTTAGGATGCTTAATGCGAACAGGTACATTATCAGCTTTAACATAATAAAACAATCTGGCTTATTTACTTACTTTCTGACAGCATTACTTCACCATATCAAATATTTTTCATCAAATGTCATCGATTTATTTAAACCCAATCTATTTAATATTTTAAAAATCATCAGATAATATAAGACAAGACTAAGCGGGAGAGGGGAAATTTTCATTCACCTTATGTCAGGGAAGCACTAAAATATAACCATATATTTATATTTATTTATATAACAAAGTTTTTAATAGATAAGGTTTGCAAACAATCTTATTCTCTCCTTTATATTCTTTGTAAATATTGAGAAAACAGAAAACTAAAGTTGGAAATAGACAAAAACTGAACTCATGATCTCCCATGTTGACCATAAATCTGTCTCCTTCTTCATTCGATATTTCAATGTTAAATATCAAGCACTCACAGCAAAGATTCATAGTTAATTTTGTCCTCAGTTTTAAAAAGAAATTCAATATGCACTCATACATAAGGTAGAAAAATTGATACATGTACTGATAAAAGTAAGATCAGTTCCAGTAGCTAGAACCTTTGTGAAACAGAAGATGAGAAAAAAATGAGGCTCTAAGCATGGAAGAAGGTAAAGAATGCTAAAAATAAAAAAATAGCCTGCCTCAGATCAGAACAGAAGCGCCAATTAAAAAGTGAAAATTTCAGCCAAATCATCAGTTTGAATGTGGAGTTTTTTTCTCTGTCAGAACGTATTTTGACATATTGCCAAATAACTATGGGTTTTCTTCCCCCCTTAGCTGAATTGACCAAGTTAGCTGCTTGCTTCAGTTTTACAAAATTTTAACCCAAGTTTGGAGAACATTTCAAAAATTGCAGGTGGATTGTTTCTACTGTCTGCTAAACAAATGTGTTGAACATCTTGTGATTTGTTCATCATGTACAGTATGAGTGTTCTTTTTCTTTTTGTCTTTAATTGCTTCTTGAGCTAAATATAAAGCTAAGCTAGCCTGGCTATTGTTGCACAGTGTTATTATATCAGCTTAATAAATTAGTTTTTGGGTGGGAATCTGGGCAGAGATCCATGCGTGTTACTGTTTCTTGTTGTGTTTTGTTTTGTTTTCAATGTATTACCCCCAGTTCTGTTCCAGTTTGTCCTTTACCTGTCTTTGAAATATGCTGTCACTCAGAAAAGCTGGTTCCTTCCCTTGGCTCCTCTGCCTGTGCATATTCAGTTAAAAGGAAGCCACGGAATGGCTACATCCCGTTGCTAGCTAAAAGTTTTGGGGTTTTACATTTTGAACTACTCTAAGATTTACACCAGAGCAAAATTGTAAAAAAAAAAACAAAAAAAAAAACAGACATGCTACAGCATCTATTCATGTAAAACAGGAAATGTATGTTGAATTACACAGAAATCTTTCCTAGGGATCTGAGTTGTTATATTAGTCTGTTCTCACATTGCTACTAAAGACTTACCTGAGACTGTGTAATTTCTAAATGGAAGAGGTTAAATTGACTCACAGTTTCACATGGCTGGGCAGGCCTCACAATCATGGCTGAAGGCAAAGGGGAAGCAAAGGCATGTCTTACATGGCGGCAGACAAGAGAGAGTAAGAGCCAAGTGAAAGGGGTTTCCCCTTGATAAAACCATCAGAGCTCATGGACTTATTCGCTATCACAAGAGCAGCATGGGAAAGACCTACCCCCATGATTCAATTACCTCCCACCAGCTATCACCAGCCACATGTGGGAATTGTGGGAGCTACAACTCAAGATGAGATCTGAGTGGGGACAGAGTCAAACCATATCAGTTGACATTTCTTATTTAAAAACTAGGGGGGAATAATACAGTTGACTGTCCTTGATGTCATTTATAATTAGTCAATCAACAAACACATTTTTGAAGCTCTAGCAAGTGGAAAGTACCATGCTGGACTTGAAGTGAAGGAGACTGGCACATTTATCTTTGCCCACAGGACATTGCCAGGAAAAAGTATGGAAAGTAAGAGAGGGCTGAAGATTAATTTTCATGCTCTAACACCTTCACTTTTCTAGTAATATGACATTGGTAAAGTCACTTTTCCCTTTTAAACCTCAATTTCCTCATCCATAAATTAGAGAGAAAGCTTATTACCTCACAATGACTTTATGAGCACCAATAAAATAATGCATGTGAAAGTGTTTTGAAAATGATGCAACTCTTTTCTGATGAAAATTATTATTTTTATTGACATCATAAGCCAGATAATTCTTCATTGCAGGAGCAGTACTATGGATTATATTTAGCAGTGCCACTGGCTCTACCCAGTAGATGCTAGTAGTAGCCCTGTCCCCTAGGTTGTGACAACCAAAATGTCAAATTGCCAGATGTCCTCTAGCTGGAGGAGGGAGCTGGAAGGGCAGTGCTGTGTTCCTGCTTGAGAATATTGATACACATATAAATGTAAATATACACAGAGCAAGGATTGTAACACTTAAGGCCATAAAACATTTAATATGTACAGATATCACTTTAACAATCAACATAATAAAGACTCACCAAAGAAGAGTACATTTTTTGCACTGTGGTGCAAAGGGGGCCACTTAATTTCCTGAACAATCAATAGTGCCTTTGTCTGATGGAGGAGATAACTGGTCATATCTTCTTACTTTTTCCTACCAAGGTGGCCTCGCTAGAAAAAAAAAAAAAGATTTTCTAAGTGACAAAACAAGTTAAAACTAAATTCAATTTTTATCAGCTTTATAAAAATATCTTTGAAATGGATAATACAGTGAAATGGATCAAAACACCTATGGAGTGTTTGCATTAGAAGAACCATCTGGGTAGGGCCTGGCGCGGTGGCTCATGCCTGTAATCCCAGCACTTTGGGAGGCCGAGGTGGGCAGATCACAAGGTCAGGAGATCGAGACCATCCTGGCTAACACGGTGAAACCCCGTCTCTACTAAAAGTACAAAAAATTAGCCAGATGTGGTGGCGGATGCCTGTAGTCCCAGCTACTCAGGAGGCTGAGGCAGGAGAATGGCATGAACCCGGGAGGCAGAGCTTGCAGTGAGCCAAGATCACGCCACTGCACTCCAACCTGGGCGACAGAGCCAGACTCCGTCTCAAAAAAAAAAAAAAAAAAAGAACCATCTGGGTAAAGATAGTATGAAAGGAGGAGGAAAGAGCTGAAACCAAGTTTAAAAACCTTGGGCCAGACATTATTCTAAGCCTCAGTTTTCCCAATTGTAAGAATAAAAAAAAAATACAATCTTCGCAAAATATTGTGTAGATATGGATATGCAAAGCTCTCAGAAAAAGTGCCTGGAATGTTATATCAACCCAATAAATGTTCCCTTTGCTTTTTTAAAAGAACAATAGACATGTTTTATAGTTTTCTGTAGTTTTAAAATAACTCTATACAACTTATTTCATTTCACTCCCAGAAAACAATTCGGTGATATAGGTATATTATTATTTCTGTTTTATAGATGAGGACACCAAAGCTGGAAGAAGCTCACTAATTTGGCCAAAGTCATAGAGATCATATAAATCAGACAAAAGATTCAAACTGGTATCTTCTGGATCCAGTATCCATTAATTTCTCCTGCTTCTGTCCTAAATCTGTGAGCACCCTAACCGTTTGCCTTCTCTAGGACTCAAGTTTTTCTATATAAAAATATAAAAATTAAACGTTATCAAATGTATTTTCTAACTCTAAAGAATCTTTCCATTTTCTCTACCTGATACTATTCTAATGTACACCAAGGCCAGTGGTGAGATTACCACAAATGTTAGCCACTGGCATTTATTTAGAAACAAATTATAAGCAAAGTGCCAAGTGATTTTACATTTATCTTATTATTTTTACCTAAGAATCTCTACCAAACAAAAAAGGGGTGCATTTAAACCTTTCTTTTTTAAGTTTGAGAGTCCTGGTGTGTTTCTGAAAAAAATAAAATTATCTTTAGTTCCAAATTCTACGAATTACAATTTTGAATTTTACCCCTGATCATTTGCTTCCATGAAAATGTGTTGGTTACTCAGGAGTTAAAAATCTCTCACTTTTGCAATCGGGACAATTTATGTATTTCTGGTTTAATGTGTGGCTATCTCAAGAGATCTAAGGTGCCATTAGTGAATGCAGAGCTATTGCTGAGGAGATGCTAAATAAAATTAATGTCTTCAGATTTACTAACCCCAAACACAGCCATATTCCCTGGGCGTGTGAGGACGGAGAGGCTATGCATATGAGCCTAAAACCCTGGAGACCTCAGCCTTGTACTATAAAGAAGATCACAATTTAGTAACATCTGGTCTGCTTGTTAGGCTGAAAAAGGTAGAGAAGATGAAGGAAAGTGCTAAAATTAATTTGAGAAAGATGACACAGCAGTTGTGATTATTTCCTTGAAGCATTCTATCCCGACTTAGGCTTCCGATAGCTAAAAGAGGAATAAACGCAGTGACTCTCCCAAACTTAGGCTATAAATGAAGGTAGAATCCTTTTTCCTGTAAGACCCATCTAGGAGTGGAAAGAAATACAAACAAGCTGCTATGGGAATCTCTAGTTATTCTTCCAAAGAAAAGTGATAAACTGCAGCTTACAATAGAGAAGCTCCAGAGAGCTTCCAATACTTTAACAAATTGCAACCCCCCTTTCCCTGGGACTGAGGAAAATGTAGACGAACAAGGGGATCAGAGTGTAGATTTGTTCTCTACTACTTTCTCTCCAGGGAGACTCCTCAAACTCTGAAATTGATAGGTTCAAGACAAAGAATGCCCCGTCATGCCTCAGAGTCAGCATCCACCGCCAGACTGGTTTCTTCTGTCTCATTCTTTCTCCCCACCAGTGACTCTGATGCTTCACTTCACACAGCTGTAGCCCTGCCCAGTTCACAAGCAACCTTCAATAGCCAGCACTCCCAAACCTCATGATTTGCCAGTAAGGAAGAATGGGAATTTTAAAACAAAACAAAACAGAAAACACTAAATCATGCTTTCCAGATACAGGATATGGTATCTCAGCAAAGAGCTTTGCATAGGGAATGCCATTCATTCCTCACAGTCTATCTGACGCTGATCCCATATACCAGGTATAAACCATTGTCTAGAAAAACGATCTGCTTCAAAATTCTTTATATCTTTTATCTGAGCCTCATTATTTTTTCTCAGGTGTGTCAGTTATACTGTTTAATCCTCCATTCCTTTTCTACCCTAGCTTAATTCTGAGTATCCTCCATAGCTCTTGTCAACTCTCCATTTCTGCATTAGATTCTCCCCTCTCTCTATGACTTACTGGTTGGAGGTCCCATATCTGAAAAGGTGTTTCAAAGCCTAATATTATAGCCTAAATTCATTGAGCATATGATACATGCCATGTGCGTTACATGTTGTTTTACATATTATATTTTTTCCTTACAATAACTGATAATGGATAAGTATTATTCTTCCCATTTTCTAGATGAACAAATTAGAGCTGAGAAACATTAAGCACGTCACCATTATTATAAACCTTCTCTCCTCATCTTTAATAGATACATTCTTCTGAAAGTCTCAAAATATTGAATGTAAGACAATGACCAAAATAGCTCATAAGATCACTGTGAATTTTAGCATTTGAGTGATGCTAACCCAACATATGGGGGGCAGCAATATGGCATCTAACACCCATGTCAGAGATGAAAACTTTTACAACTATTTTCTTGGTATAACTATTCACTTCACAACATGTAAAAAACTTTTACAACTATTTTCTTGGTATAACTATTCACTTCACTTCCTCTGTTTATTACCATAACAACCCTCATCCCTTGCTAAGCAGGATTTAAGAGAGGATGCAGAAGAGTGGAACTGTTGATGTTTATTCATAAAGGGGTCCTTCTGGTACAAGGCCCTGACATGTTATAATTCAATTAACATTGAAAGATTTCCAGATATACCTTATTTTTTCCAACGTCTATCATTAAGCACAACAGTTACTCCAAACCTCTGTTCTCTCTAGTTTCAGCAGCCAAACTTTAAAATAAAGTTCGTGCCAGGTGCAGTGGCTCATGCCTGTAATCCCAGTATTTGGGGAGGCCAAAGTGGGAGGATCGTTTGAGACCAGGAGTTTAAGACCAGCCTGTACAACACAGCGAGACCCCATCTCTACAAAAAAATTAAAATTAAATTAGAAATTTGGCGGGATGCAGTGGTATGCACTATAGTTTCAGCTATTGGGAGATTGAGGCAGGAGCATTGCTCGAACCCAGAGATTAAGGCTGCAGTGAGCTATGATTGCACCAATGCAGTCTAGCCTGGGTGACAGAGCAAAACCCTGTCTCAAATAAAAGAAAGAAAGAAAAGAAAGAAAGGAAAGAAAAAGAAAGAGAAAGAAAGAAAGAAAGAAAGAAAAAGAAAGAAAGGTGGAAAGAAGGAAGGAAGGAAAGATGAGCATCTAAGATACAGAATTTTGAAATAGAAATAAAAGGAAAAATAGCTCTACAATTTCTAACAGCCTGAGTGACAGAACAAGACCCTGTCTCAACTAAATAAACAAATGAAAGACAGGAAGGAAGGAAGGAAGGAAGGAAGGAAGGAAAGGAAGGAAGGAAGGAAGGAAGGAAGGAAATTATAGCACCTAAGATGCAGTCCTAAATAAACATAAAAGGAGAAATAACCCTCCAATGTCTAATGTCTTTGCTGCATCCCAGTTGTGCCCATATTTTTTCCTCCTTGACTGCTACTACCCAGTTCACGTCACCACTAAGCCTCCCCAGACCACTGGCATGTCTTCCATTCTGGCACCCTTGCTTCCTATCCTTCCCCTACAAGGCCTCCAAAGTGATGTTTGACAGACAAAAATCCAAATCATGTCATTCCCCTACGTACAATCTCCTTTAAAATTCCCAATATACTTCGAGGGCAATAAAGACTTTTTACTCTGGCTTGCAAAGTGATCCTACTCCTACATCCTTTCCTCCAATTGTCCATTCTTTTACCTACACTGGTCTTTCTTCTACTGGCGAGCACCCTGTGTGAGGGCCTATATACAGCCTGTTTTCCATGCCTTGGATGTTTTTAATGTCAGCCCTCCTAGAGTCACTCCTTCTAGTTATTCAGATCTCAACTCACTCCATCCTTTTTAGAACAACATTCCCTGATGACCCGATTGATAAGAGACACCTGGTAACTCTATCACGTCACCCTATTTTAATTCTCTGCCTCGCATCTATCACTGTATAAAATGTGTTTTTCTCTCTTCTCTTACTGTGAGTGGGGGTTTTGTCTGGTTTTTTTCCCCCCCAGTGCACACCTGAAATGTAGTAGGAACTTAGGAAATAATTTTGAATAAATGAGTAAATGATTCCCAGCCAGTAAGAGGCCGAAGATCTGGTGGGCTAAAAGGGAGGTCATCCAGACCTTGAATAAGTAAATGAAATACAATGAGGAAACCTACTGAGGGGTGGGGGGGACTGAAACAAAAACACAAAAAAATCCTTAACTAGTTTAAGAATAAGGAAATAAGGCAAAAGGATTGCTTTCTAATGCCCTACCTGACTTCCAAGTAAGAGAGCTGATAGGAAGCTTTTATTACAGTTCTCCAAATCTTGGATTGAAACTCTCCCTCATCTCCACCCCAGATCTTGCTATAATCCTGCCTGAGTTAGCAATAAACTTGAATATTAGACCACCCAGCTTCCTTGGCCAAGCCCAGTTTTTGCTTCCAAGTTACTGTTCTTGTTATTATAACTTGACTTTAGGGAGGGGAGTTCTGAATCAGTCCTCTCCACCAATCCCAAGTTACTAAATTTCATACATAAAATCTGTACTGAATGTTTTTAATACAGAACCTACAGAATGTCAGCACCTCAAGTAATGTCATATAAATACTTTATCTGTCTGCCTTTCTGGCAGCCCTTCTGTACCCAGAATGAAGTGTTTCAAATGTCCTGAAGAATTCAGGGTCCCCTAGGACATGAACATCCTTAAGAACCAAATATTAATGGCCACATATTCCATGCTATTTTAATTAAATTTTTATTGTAAAAAGTGCATGTGGTGCACAGCCACTCTGGAAAATGGTTAAACAATTTCTCATAAACTTAAACATGTTCTTTCTATGTGATCCAGTAATTCCACTCCTAGGGATTTGCCCTAGAAAAATAAAATGACCACAAAGAACCTGTATGCAAATGTTTAAAGAAGCTCTGTTTATAATTTCTTAAAATTGGATATAACCCAAATGTCTTTCAATGATGAATTAATAAACTATGGTAGATCCAAACAATGAAAGCAATTTAGCAACAAAGAGGAACAAACTATCAACACAGGCAACATCTTGGTTGTATTTCAAGGGTATAATGTTGAGTGGAAAAAAGGCAGTCTCAAAATGTTGTGTCAGAACAATGGTAACCGTGAACTGACCAGTGGTTGTCAGGGGCTATGCAGAGGGGGAGAGTGTGACTGGAAAGGGATCGCATGAGGGGGTTTTAGAATGATTAAATTATTCTGTATCCTGAGTATTATGAAGGTTACGTATATCTAGACATCTCAAAACTCATGAAATTGTATACACAAATAATGTAGTTTGCCATATGATAATTTTAAAAACAAAAACTGCATATACCTATACACACAGGGGTGTATGTGTGTGTGCACCTGTGCATGTGTGTGTGCATTGCAGAACAGCTAGACAGGAGAAAGTGTATAAAGAAAAATACTGAGTCTCTTCCTTCCTTCCTTGAAATCGAAATTCTACTTCGAATTGGAAATGCCTCTCTCTTGCTTTCTGTGTGTATGTGTATATGTGTGTGTGTGTGTGTGTGTCTCCTCTCTGTATACTTATTTGTATGTACATATATGTATATCTGTATAGAGTATGCATAGCTGTAGATCTAGATTTACATTTATAAATATGTATATCTAAAGACCTAGATCTATAAATCCATATAGGAGTATCTATAAGTTTGTGTGTGTGTGTGTATGTGTGTGCACGCACCCCCAAATTTGGGCAACAGAAATCACACTCTATTGTTATGTATGTTACCTTTTTCTTTTAACACGACCTCATGGTCATCTTCCTATATCAACAAAATCAAAAGAAATATTTTTATTTTTATAACAGTTATATTCTAATATATGGAAAACATGATTTATTTAGAAGTGCCTGATGATAAGTATTTTGATTGTTTCTAGGTTTTCAATATTTTCCTTTATGTTTGTTTTTACCATTTTAAGTAAGGCTAGAGTGAATATTCTTGACATATATTTTTTTTCATACATGAATGACTATTTTTGTAAAAACAATTGAAGAAAGGAATTATTGAGCAAAATGGTATATTCATTTTAAGTTGTTACAGGCATGGCTAAATTTCCCTCTGTATAATAAAAGAACAATTGAGATATAGATAAGGAGAAGCTTTATTCAAAATACTATTGTTTAGAGGGAGGTGGACTATCATACTATAGGAAGGGTACTATTGCAATAGAGGGAGGAGGTTATTGCAGTGAAGAGAGGGGGGCGACTGCAGCAGAGGAAAGAGGACTACTGTAATAGAGAGGCACTATTGCTAAGAGAGGGCGAGTGACCACTGCAATACAGGGAGGGAACTATTGTGATAGAAGGAAGGGTCTATTGCAGTAGAAGGAGGGGGACTATTTTAACATAGAGAGGGGCTACTGCAGTAGAGAGAGGCGACTATTGTAAGTGAGAGAGGGGAATTTGCAATAGAGGGAGAACTCAAGGACGCTGGGATCTGCAAGCATCTCAAAGGTCTGGCAAACAAGAGCTACTTTTTCATAGGGAGGAGAAAGCAAGGTAGTTAAAAACCAGGCGTTGGGGAGTGGGCTGAGCTAGTGGCATAATCTGACAGCTGATCAAGAAATGTTTTTCCCTGAAGTCAGCTGATTCTTGGGAGAGGACGTCAAGGAGAGTTGTTCTACATGGTCCGATGTTCATAGGTGGATCAAAATTCAGCTGACTGGGGAAAGAGGGAAGTCTAACTAAAGTTTAGTCAGGTTAAGGTAGGGGGCATTTTGCCCAGATTGGTCAATGGGGACAAACAGTTCAGCTACTCATTTGTGAGACAAAACCCAGAAATCTGGAAGGTCGTGTCTCACTTTCTTACGGGTAAACGGGGTCATTCGTGAGTCTTATTTAAGTCACAAGGGGAAGGATGGTTCTTTACAGTAAGCCATTAAAAGAACACAAAACAGTGGTGATGAGTGGTTTCTTAACTACTGATATTTTCTGGGACCACAAAGCTTAAGTAAACTTAAACACCATCCCCTCTAACAAGGATTGTATTGATTTTCTCTTCTCAGTAATTGTATCTATTAAATACACCCTAACCAATATCAATATTAAATAGATCTCTTTCTTTTCTTCCTAAGTTATATCAAGCTTCCTCTATGTGTCTTATGGCATGGCATGGACAGTTCTGCTCTAGGTACTGTGACTCAGAAATAAAAACCATAAAGTGTGCAATCTTATGTGAAACTCGAACTCCTGAGGCTTCAGGAGGTCTCTCCCAAAAAAAATGGTGTAAAAACTACAAACATGGGGCTCTGAGATCCTCTGACTTTGTTAACTTTTTTTCTCTACTCAGGCTCCCTTGAGAAATGAACCAAGAGACAATCTCCCTAAGGAATATGGGTTGCTTGGGAACTTGTCTACTCAATTGTATTCTCATTTCATGCATATCCACTTTAATTTCTTCTTTGCTGGACCAGTAAGATACGAATACAGGTAACTTAAGCATGGAGCCATCCTAACCACTCTTCAAAACTGAACCAGACATTGAGGTCTAGCCTAGGTCCCATGTGTGTCAGACACAGATTTTTTTTTTCTGAGTTAACTATTTACAACTTTAAACTTTTTGTTTTAAATTTAAAATGTTTTTGTTTTTCTATTGCTTTTCATCTTTACTACTTTTTTATTTTTTTAAATGCAACAAATTTGCCTTTTCTCCTTATATGTATTGCAAATAAATTTCTTGCAGCTTAACTTTTGCCCTTTAAATATCATATAATGGTATTCTAAATTTTGGTAGACAATTTTTCAAGTTCTTTTCTTCATACTTTCTCAGTTTGAGATCATATTTATGAAAGTCTTTTCTGCTCTAATATTATAAAAATGTTCAAATATTTTCTTCTAAATACTAAATTCATATAATTACATGATTTTTATATTTGTTAGAAATCCATTGTTATCTTTACTGTAGTCATTTCTAGAGTGAACCCCAAGATTATTTTACCAAATTATTTACGTTTTATTTTTCTATAGGCAGGAGCTGATGTTTTATCATAGTTTGCTATCTTAGCTTCCTTCTTATTTCCCTAGTTTGACGAAATTATTTCTAAAATAAAGTTAAAAGAAGATGTTTCGGCCTCACTTTTTAAAAAATTTGTGTTGCCATTGCCACAATCCACAGCTGTTCAATCTTCCCCCAAAAGTTTCCTGGTGCTGTCACTTAGAAACAGGATATTTTCCTGACTCCTTTGCAGGACTTGCAAAAGTGGTGCCTTGTTGACTCAGCCCACCACTCTCAATTTTTCACTGGAGGGAGCATGTGAGCAAGCGAGGTAGAAACTGGAGTGCACGAGCGCTGGAACCAGCTGGCTGCTTTGGCACCGGCAGGAGTGAGCTCCACTCACTTGGACCTGCTGCGTTCCACCCTCGTGGCAGGGAGCGCACAGGTGAGCAGGTGCAGGAGCCAGGTGAGCGCTTATGAACCTTAGCAGGAGCAAACTCTGTGCAGACCCCATGGCAGCATCTGAGGGGTATCTGTGACTCCTAAAGGCCCAGAAGGCGTGTTACAGTGCTCTTTTAGCTCTGCTGTCTGTGATGGCTTAAATGTTAACAGCTCAGTGGGCCCTTTACCTTTTTTTTTTTTTTTTTTTCAGACGGAGTCTCGCTCTGTAGCCCAGGCTGGAGTGCAGTGGCGTGATCTCGGCTCACTGCAAGCTCTACCTCCTGGGTTCATGTCATTCTCTTGCCCTGTCAGCCTCCTGAGTAGCTGGGACTACAGGGGCCCACCACCACGCCCGGCTAATTTTTTGTATTTTTAGTAGAGACGGGGTTTCACCGTGTTAGCCAGGATGGTCTCGATCTCCTGACCTCGTGATCCTCACAACTCGGCTTCCCAAAGTGCTGGGATTACAGGCGTTAGCCACTGTGCCCAGCTCTCAGGGGGAAGGAGAACAGAAAAGAAGACAGGGCAGGAAAGTAATCTTCCCCTGAAGTCCAGCCATCTCCAGCCAGATTCCTCTCCAAAGTTGCACCCTCAAGCTGTCCATCTGAAGCCAAGCCACTTCTCTCCGACTTCCAGATGTAGTCCCTGACATCCAGCTGCTTCTCCTCTCTGCCTGCTGAGTCTGGGGTCTTTAAAGGCACAGGATATGGGGAGCGGGGCAGGCCATGGGTGGCGTAGGAAAACAGGGATATAACTTCTCACTTTGGGCAACCATCTCAGGCTATCCGGCTTGAGGGTGAGGCTTCTCCCTGTCTGCCTAGAATTTCCCTGCCCCCTGTCCCTACCAACTATATAGGCACACCCACCACTTCCTCCTACATGCCCAACTCCCGGACACGGCTCCTCTGTTCTCCACCTCCACATTTATTCAAAAATTTCAAGAGTGTTATATAAATGCAATGATAAAGTATGTAACTTTTTGGATGAGTTTCACTCAACATAGTTACTTGCAGAGCTATCTAAATTGCTGCATGAATCAGTAGTCTCTGTCCATTTTTATTGCGTAGTGGTATTCTGTAGTATGTGGGTATCACATTTACTCATTCAGCTGGTTAAGAATATTTAGGTTTCCAGTTTGGGATTATCACAAATATAACTGCTACAAACACTTGTGTACCCATTTTGTGTGGATTTAAGTTTTCATTTCTTTGAGATAAATACCTAATTTTTCCAGTGTGGCTATACCATTTCATATTTTCACCAGCAATGTATGAATGATCACTTCTCAGCCTCCTCTCCAGCATTTGATGCTATTGTTGTATTGTTGTTGTTTTTTTAGCCATTCCGATATCACTATCACTAGGTTATCACTACATTTGGTTACCACTGCACCCAAACTCTTATTTTGATTTTAATTTTAATTTCCTCAAGGGCTAATTATGTTGATCATCTTTTCCTGTGCTTATTTGCCATTAGTATATATTCTTCAGTAAAATATTCTTACAGTCTTTTGCTTATTTTCTAATTGAACTTTCTCTAATTGTTGAGTGTTGAGAGTTTGTTATATTTCAGATGCAAGTCTTTTGTCATATATGTAATTTGCAAATATTTTCACCTAACATAGACACACCACTGTTTAACTTGTCTTTTTATTCTCTTAACAAAGCTAAAGTTTTTGGTTTTATGAGGTCTAATTTATTAAGCTTTCCCTTTATGTATCATTGCCACTGGTGTCAAGTTTAGAAGCTATTTGCTTAGTCCTAAGTCCCAAAGGTTTTTTCCTGTATTTCCTTCCAAAATTTTTGTAGTTTTACATTTTACATGTAAGTCTGTGTAATCCATTTTGAATTAATTTCACTGCAAAGTGAGAGGTATAAATCAAGGTTTCCTTTTTTCTTCTTTCTTTCTTCATGTTCTTGCCTGTGGATGTCCAGTTGCTCTAGTACCATGTGTTAAAATGTTGTTCTCCCTTGAATTGCTTTTGCATTTTAATTGAAAATCAGTTGGACATATTTGTGTGCATATATTTATGGGTACTCTATTCTGTGACATTCATTAACATCTCTATCCCTCTGCTAATACTAAACTGTATTCATAGTACAGCTATATTACAATCTAGTAGAGCCTTAAAGTAAAGTAAAGCCTTAAAATCTAGTAGACATTTATTTTCACTGCATTCTTTTAAAAATTACTTGGACTATTCCAGGATTTTTTGCTTTTTTATATAATTTTTAGACTAAGTTTGTCTATTTCTACAAAAGCCTTTGCTGATATTTTGATAGGAATTAAAATTAATTAATTTGGGGAAGCATTGACATCTTCACTAATGTTGAGTTTTCTATTTGTTGAACGTATTATGTCTTCTTTTATTTTTTTTCAGCAGAATTTAATTTTCAACATAAAAATTGAAACATTTTGTTAGGTTTAGTTAGAGGTATTTCACTTTCTTTAAAGCAGAATAAATGGTTTTTTAAACTTCTTTTTTTTAACTTCAGTTTCTATGTGTTCACAAGTAGTATGCAGAAACACAATTGATTTTTATCTGTTAATTTTTTATGCTACAACCTTGCTGGACTCTTATATTAGTTCTAAGAATTGTTTTGCAGATTCCTTTGAGTTTTCTATATTGACAGTAAAGGCATCTGCAAATAGGCACAATTTTATTTATACCTTTTCAATCTGCCTTTTGTTTCTTCTTTCTTTTTCATCTTTTTTTTTTCCTTATTGTACTGGCTAGAATTTAGAATTTTTTGTACTATTTCAAGTAAGTCTAAGAAATGCAGACATTCCTGTCTTCTTTTCCATATTTAGTTGAAAGTACTGAGTTTTCCCACATTAAGTATGATATTAGCTTTAGTTTTCTACATAGGTAGTTTTTTTTAATGAATTGGAAGAAATTCTTTATTTCTACTTCACTTACGATTTTTGTCATGAATAGATATTGAATTTTGTCAAATGCTTCTTTGCATCAATTGCTGTATCTACATGATTTTTCTTCTTTAGCCTATTGAAATGGGCAGACTACATTGATTAATTTTTAAAGATTGCCTCCATCCATCTTTAACTATAATAAATCTCTTTTGATCTTTACGTGAAAGTCTGTTTATACTTTGCTGGATTTGGTTTCCTAATATTTTGTTAAAATTGTTTAATTTAAGCTCATGAGAGACATTATTCTATACCTTTTTTTCTGGCTTTTGGTATCGGGGAAATACTGGCCTCATAAAATAAACCTGCCTCACAATTTTAAAGCTATCCAATTATGGAATTTTCCTGACTTTAAGAAGGCTATGTCAATTTTGTTAAATGAAAAATGTATAGTACAGCTATGACCCAAGACATGTGACATTTTGTTTTACCAGTGTTGTTTTAATTCTAACTGGCATTTGTAGAATTTTTCTAGTTTCTTTCAGCAAGTTTATTTTTCTCACACCCTATCAACAACCATGTTATGATATTATATGTATTGCTGACCTGTTGTTCTATTTAACACCAGAGAGTTTCATTTTAGTAGTGAATGAAGTACTATCCTAGAAATCTGTGGCATGAAAACAAGATAAATCACTAAGCAACTTGTATTTTTGTTAGGTGCATCTGGAAGCACCATTTTTTCACAATATCGATTGTATTAAATATTTTAAATAATCAGGGAGGTGGCTCATTAGTCATAGTGTATGTGGGCATATGTGATGAATGTAGTTCATTCAAGTATATTTTATATTGTGGACAGAGTACTGAAAATGGAAACAGAATATCTGAATTCATGTCTTCATATACCAGCTCTCCTGCTTACTAGCTATACTTGGGACAAATCAACTAGTTTTTCATATGGATATAGTAGAGATATTAACATTCATCTTATATATGAGAAACTTAAATAAGGTCATTTTAGAATTAATACAATGTAAATTTCTTACGGTGACTACCTACATTTTACTATGTCCTTACATGGCTTTGACTATAAGCTTTATGCAGAGATACATTTCATTGATGTTTGCAAACACAAAATGATTTTGAAATAAGGTAACTCAAAACGGGATTTTCAAATTTCACTTCCAAGTTGGGAAGCTCAGAAGGCTATGGTTAGGCAAACTTTGAAAGAAGAAAAATGTTTTCTACTAGAAAAATATATAGTAATACTGAAAAATACTTCTGGAAAAAAAAATGAGGAGACTAGAAGAATGTTCTGAGTTCAAAAAATGTTAATGCACTTCTAAATGCCATTCATTTTGTGTTTCATAATGCACACTAGTCACCAAGATCTCCAGGAAATCCTGAAACAGAGAAACCAAGATAGCTTAATTTAACCTAGCATTTTAACACTTATTTAAACATGAACTTTCCCTTTTAAAAAACATTAAAATCATAGACAATTTGTATTCTCCATAAAACTCTGTGGAACACTCAGTAACATAGTCCTTTACTTACAGGAAAGCAAAGCAAAGACAACAATGCAAGAAAATGGTACCTTTGAAAAACACCTTTTCATGCTAAAATTTAAAAAGAAAACTGGATTTAGATAATTGAAATCTAAAAGTTTTAAGATTTGGGGAAGAGATGGGGGAGCCATGTGGATTTACACAAATCACATAATTTTTGAAACATTTTAATGTACTGGATTTTTAACACTTTTATATAGACATATTATAGGAGAATATATTATATATAATACTGTGGCTTAGAAAAAAACAAGTAATATGGCATTGGCTGCATTAAAAAACTTCGCCTGCATCCTTCCACAACCACTATTATTTTGCCTAAAATATGTGCCACAGGAGGGAACTGTTATATCCCAAGGACCACAATACCAAGTAGTTGAGGTTAACTTTTTATTTGAACAGTAGCCACGCATGTGACAGGTAATGTTCACAAGCTTGCCTTGTTTCCATATATTTAGTCATATATTAAGAAAACCTGAAAGTTTTTGCACTGAATTTAAAAGCTGTCATAATTTTCAGTCAACATGAAAGCTAATAATATAAAACATTTACATCCTATGTTCCATGAATTTATGCTGATACAAATATCCACTCAGCAAAACTGAAAAAAAGAGAAAGAAAAAGAAAACGAAAGCAAAACAAAAAATGTAAATAGTGCTATTGATTTCTGCCTGTCATTCAGCCTGTGTAGACCCCACAGTACACACAGGTGAGTTTGCTATGCCTATTTACCTGTGACCCATTGACTATTCATACCCTTCTGCCACTCTGTCACCTCCAAATCTTAGTGTAAGCCTCTCATCTGGCTAAATGTGATTCATACCATCAAGCGTGTTGTGCACGTGCACACATACACATGTAAGTTAGAAACAGAAATCTATTTATTACCATGACGAAAAAACTGACTTTGTTGGACTTAATAAGGAATTGTGTATGGTGCACTTAATTCACCATATCTAAGCTCCTGGGAGTTTTTCTCACCTGGAAATCGAAGATGATACTCATCCTATCTCCTTCACAGTCTTAACGTAAGGACCAAATGAGGTACTGCATATAAATATTTTGCAAATTTTGCTGCATTATAAAACATGAGATATTGCTATGCAGCAATGTCAAAAATAGGTCTAAAAGTGATGCCACACAATTGCACCAATCATTAATTATGTTTTCTTGCTAAGGTATTCTTATGCTATAAAAGTCTTAAATATAAATTATATTAACCAATCAATGTAAGAATAAACCAGTTTTCTAAAGTAAAGAGGATTTGTTAATTGTAGTTAAAGAAGCCAGCCTCCAATATGAACCCCAGTGATCCTTGCCTCCTGACACATATTCATATTCTTCTATAGTCTCCTCCTGTTGAGTGTGGGTTAGATGTCCTGATTCACTTCAAATAGAATAAGGCAGAAGTGACCCAGAGACTAGGTCATAAACGCAGTGTGATGTAACTCTCTTTGCTCTTCAATCATGTGTTCTGAGAGACACCAGCTGTCATCTCATCTACAGCCCTATGGAGAGGTCCATGTGGCAAGGAGCTGGGACCTTTTGCCAAAAGCCATTTGAGTAATTTTGGAATTACATTTTCCAGCCCCAGGAAAAGTTGTAGCTGACTGCAGCCCCAGCCAACACCTTGAGTACAAACTCATGAGAGATCCTACAGCAGAACCACTCAGCTAAGCTATCTCTACATAAAATTGGCAAGGCAAAGTTGAACTAAACTCTTAACTCTGGGTTTTCTGTACTCATGTAATTTTATGTAATATACCTATCTCTGTGCATCTTCATCAAGGCCATGCAACTAGGATTTCTTGACTGTATTTTTCTTTTTTAGCCTTTGATACCTATTGATATATTATTTCAAGTAACTTGTGTCTAAAAAAAGTGTCATTGAAAGTATTTTTTTTACCTCATGCATGGATGTGTTTTCGTGATGTTACAACCTAGAGTTGTTCCAATCAAGCTCTTAAATGAAGATAAGTTCTTGCATTATATAGTATCAGAAAAAAACGCAGATTTTCGCAAAAGTTTTTGTTACGGATAAAGATTTTCCCTTGCCAAAAACGTTTTTTTTTCAGTTGTAGCAAATCAAGCATACATATATTCATTAAATTAATGCAGATATTGTATCATAAACTCAAATGGAGGGAAATCAGCCTGCTAACTGAAAATTATCTTTACTTTGGTCACTCAAACAACCAGCATATTTGTGGCAACAATAAATCACCAATTCATACAAAGTGAAGGATGATCTAGAATATTGATTCACAAACTTTAGTATGAATCAGAATCCTGTGGAGTTTCTTTAAAAATCATTTTCTCAGGGCCAAACCCCAGAAATTCAGATTAAATGGGTCTGGAGCATAGCCCAAGAATCTTGATTTTTGTGAATTCTTGAAATTAGAGACTCCACTTTGATAAATGCTGGCTGTACCTTCTTTGAGGTTCCTTTCAAGATGAATAACTTTAAGTAGTAAAGCAGCAGATTTCAAGGTCCGCTCTACTTTCAAACACTGCACTGTCTTAGGCCAAGTGTATGTCTCCTTGCCACAGGCTGCAGTTTGAACATATAGCTGATTTTGAATTCTGAACAGGATCTTTCTAGCAATAGAGAACGTGAAAATAGCTCTAAGCCATTAGCACCTCATTGTCAAATCACCTGATCTGTAATCACAACACTTTTTTCTTGGATAGGTCATTGCTCAGCTGTGAACCTGATTATTTTTGAAATGGTTGAAATAAAGAAAGTATGGGTTACTGCTGCTTCTTCTTTGGCAGCATGGATTTTCTTTCAAGTACTTATGCTTTATAGGCAAGGTGATGTTTAGCTTTACTGAGCAAAAGTCTTGGAATATGAGAGGTCTTGGAAACTTTTATGAGAAGTAATAGAGGAGGAAACAAAAGTTAGTGGCATTATTACAGCTGTCAATAGCATTTTCTTTACAGAAGTTTTGTATAGGTTATTGCATATATTTTTGCTATTTAAATGGCAATCATATACATATCCAAACATGTTCGTTGGAATTGAAAAAATAAACTCTTATCATGTGCTGTCTTTGCAACAATGTTACAGAGATGTTAAAGTCCCATGAAACATATGTAACTTCTCGGCCCACTGTTATCCAGTAACCCAAAATGCGAAGATGAGAGAAAAAAGGAGAGAGGGCAAGAGACAGACAAACAGAGACAGATGGTGCCTGAAGTTCCCAAAGGATGATCAGAGAAATAAGACACAATGGCATTTACTAAGATTTGATGACATGATTGTATATCCAGAAAACCCCATCGTCTCAGCCCAAAATCTCCTTAAGCTGATAAGCAATTTCGGCAAAGTCTCAGGATACAAAATCAATGTGCAAAACTCACAAGCATTCTTATACACCAATAATAGACAGACAGAGAGCCAAATGATGAATGAACTCCCATTCACAATTGCTTTAAAGAGAATAAAATACCCAGGAATCCAACTTACAAGGGATATGAAGGACCTCTTCAAGTAGAACTACAAACCACTGCTCAATGAAATAAAAGAGGATACAAACAAATGGAAGAACATTCCATGTTCATGGGTAGGAAGAATCAATATCATGAAAATGGCCATACTGTCCAAGGTAATTTATAGATTCAATGCCATCCCCATCAACCACCAATGACTTTCTTCACAGAATTGGAAAAAACTACTTTAAAGTTCATATGGAACCAAAAAAGCGCCCACATTTCCAAGTCAATCCTAAGCCAAAAGAACAAAGCTGGAGGCTTTGTTCCTGACTTCAAACTATACTACAGGCTTTGTTCCTGACTTCAAACTACCTGGCTTCAAACTATACTACAAGGCTATGGTAACCAAAACAGCATGGTACTGGTACCAAAACAGAGATATAGATCAATGGAACAGAACAGAGCCCTCAGAAATAATGCCACACATCTACAACTATCTGATCTTTGACAAACCTGACAAAAAAGAGAAATGAGGAAAGGATTCCCTATTTAATAAATGGTACTGGGAAAACTGGCTAGCCATATGTAGAAAGCTGAAACTGGATCCCTTCCTTACACCTTATACAAAAATTAATTCAAGATGGATTAAAGACTTTAATGTTAGACCTAATAAAAACCGTAGAAGAAAACCTAGGCAATACCATTCAGGACATAGGCATGGGCAAGGACTTCATGTCTAAAACACCAAAAGCAATGGCAACAAAAGACAAAATAGACAAATGGGATCTAATTAAACTAAAGAGCTTCTGCACAGCAAAAGAAACTACCGTCAGAGTGAACAGGCAACCTACAGAATGGGAGACATTTTTGCAATCTACTCATCTGACAAAGGGCTAATATCCAGAATCTACAAAGAATTCAACAAATTTACAAGAAAAAAACAAACAACCCCATCAAAAAGTGGGCAAAGGATATGAACAGACACTTCTCAGAAGAAGACATTTATGCACCCAAAAGACACATGAAAAAATGCTTATCATCATTGGCCATCAGATAAATGCAAATCAAAACCACAATGAGATACCATCTCACACCAGTTAGGATGGCGATCATTAAAAAGTCAGGAAACAACAGGTGCTGGAGAGGATGTGGAGAAATAGGAACACTTTTACACTGTTGGTGGGACTGTAAACTAGTTCAACCATTGTGGAAGTCAGTGTGGCAATTCCTCAGGGATCTAGAACTAGAAATACCATTTGACTCAGCCATCCCATTACTGGGTATATACCCAAAGGATTATAAATCATGCTGCTATAAAGACACACGCACACATATGTTTACAGTGGCACTGTTCACAATAGCAAAGACTTGGAACCAACCCAAATGTCCAACAGTGATAGACTGGATTAAGAAAATGTGGCACATATACACCACGGAATACTATGCAGCCGTAAAAAATGATGAGTTCATGTCCTTTGTAGGGACATGGATGAAGCTGGAAACTATCATTCTCAGCAAACTATCGCAAGGACAAAAACCCAAACACCGCATGTTCTCACACGTAGGTGGGAATTGAACAATGAGAACACATGAACAGAGGAAGGGGAACATCACACACTGGGGCCTGTTGTGGAGTGGGGGGAGGGGGGAGGGATAGCATTAGGACATATACCTAATGTAAATGATGAGTTAATGGGTGCAGCACACCAACATGGCACATGTACACATGTGTAACAAACCTGCACGTTATGCACATGGCCCTAAAACTTAAAGTATAATTTAAAAAAATTAAAGAAAAAAAGATTTGGTAGTACAATGATAGTTTTGTTGTACATTCATAAAGTCCAAGTTAAAATATTTTAAGGGTGACTAAAACTTGGTTTTATGTCAAAAGACCTGATTTTCAGTTTTTGCCACTTACTAGGGGAACAGCCTTAGGAAAGTCTCTTAACCCTGTGAACTTTAGATTTCTTAGCTAAAAAAAAAAAAAGGGCGGGGGGTGGTATGCGGGACAAATCAAGCATTCTACACTAGGCTATTATGCAAATTAAAGAGATAATGTTGCCTGGTGCAGTGGCTTACACCTATAATCCCAGCACTTTGGGAGGCCGAGATAGGTGGATCACAAGGTCAGGAGATAGAGATCATCTTGGCCAACATGGTGAAACCGTCTCTACTAAAAATGCAAAAACTAGCCGGGCATGGTGGCAGGCGCCTGTAGTCCCAGCTACTCAAGAGGCTGAGGCAGGAGAATTGCTTGAACCTGGGAGGCGGAGGTTGCAGTGAGCCGAGATCACGCCACTGCACTCCAGCCTGGCCGACAGAGTGAGACTCCGTTTCAAAAAAAAAAGAAAAGGGATAATGCTAAGTGAATACACTTTGCCAACAATAAGGCACTATGTAAACACAATATTATCTCAATCACCGTCATTACATTTGCTCTTTAGGTGGTATAAATAAAAAGACAAGCATTTCTTAAATTCTGAAGTCAAGAAAGTGTCTACAAAGGACATACATTTTTAAATTCCGGCAGCCCTTATTTTTCTATTTTAAATCTTTAAAGCCAAGATAATTATAATAATAATAATGTCTATGGTCTAAAGTGTATGTATTTTTCATTCAATTCAAAAACATAGTGGAGACCAGATGCTGAGTCCACACTAGGAGTCCTTCAAAACTGAAACAATTTAAGTGAAAGAAATCTTATACTTAGAGGGGAACTAATCCTTGTTAGATCTAAAAGATCCTATTCATTAGAAGAAAACATTGAAGCCAAGGGCTTAAGAATGGACAGAATGTGGCAAGAATCCTCTTCTCCCATCTCCCTTCCCCATTCCCATTTCCAGTTGCTTAGCCATAGTTTTCTTTGTGCTGTAGCCAACACAGAGTTTTTGTATCAATTTTCCTAATACAAAACCTGGATTTATAGACAAGATGTAATGGAAGAGTTGTATCAAAATCTTCTGGGGAGTTGTTTCCAAATTATTAAGTGACTTGCACATTCTTCCCCTCCCACCTGTCCCCAACACAGATTCCAATATTCTAACATGCACAGAAAGACATATATCCCCAGAGAAACCTAACCTGTTATTGTCAGGGAGGAGAGTAGTCAAGTTAGGCTATGGAACAGAACATAAATACCTTGTGTTCTCACTTATAAGTGGGAGCTAAGTATTGGGTACTCATGGACATGAAGATGGCACCAATAGACACTGGGGACTACTAGAGAAGGGAAGGAAAGTAGAAGACAAGAGTTGAAAACCTGTTGGCTGCTATGTTTGGTACCTGGGTGATGGGATCATTCATACCAAAAATCTCAGCTTCATGCAATATGCCCAAGTTATTTCCATAGACATCTTCTCCCATCTTTACTCTCACTTAGATGGGTATCACAGCTTAGAAAATGCTCATCTTAGATTTCTATGTAGTCAATAGTCTTTTTAGAATGACTGTTTTTAAAAACATAGTGTTTTTCATACAAAATATGGTAGTGTCAAGACTGTATGATTTTCCTTAAAAATGAACACCTGTATTATTTTAGATCTATAAACTGTTATCCAAATAGTGTGTGAACTGTGTTTTTTTAATTAGATAGATAATGTATAGTCATGCATTGCTTAGCCATGGGATACGTTCTGAGAAATGCGTGATTGGGTGATTTTGTCTGTATGTGAACATCATAGAGCATACTTCCACAAACCTAGAAGGTCTAGCCTACTACACACCGAAGCAGTACGGTATAGCCTATTGTTCTAGGCTACAAACCTGTACAGCATGTTACTATACTCAATACTGTAGGACATTGTAACCCAATGTAAATTTTTGCATATCTAAACATAAAAATACAGCATAAAATATAAAAAATGGCACACCTGTATAGGGTAGCCTCATTATAATCTTATGAGACCACTTGTGTATATGCTGTTTGCAATTGACTGTAACACCGTTATACATGACAAGAACTGTATTTACTGTAGTGGCAAATATAGTACAACTATACAAATGAGCCTGTGCTGAACATAAACATTTTCTAGTTTATATGACAAATGCTTCACTGACATTGGCATCAAGACATTGACATGGCAGAGAGAAGACAGAGTAGGTGTACAAAAATAAGGACAGTAAGAGAGAAAAAGAGACATTCAGAAGAGAAATAGCATCTTAAAACAAATATGTCTAAGTGCAATTTAAAAGCAGGGTTGTTTGCGATTAACCTCAATGCAAGGATAAAGTGATGCCTCTATTAAGCACATACTACAATCAGAATATTTGCTATCATCTAGAAAAGGCCAGGTACTGATTGATCTTCTCTGGAGAGCAGAGACTAGTAGCAGGCCAGATAGGCTCCCTGGCCAAGCAGAAGCTTTTTTTTTTAAACAAGTAGTTCCCATGAATGACTCAGTTTTGTGAAGGAGGAGTGGAAATAAATTAGAATCCTCCAAATATTGAGATTCAATTGCCATAATATGCTTAGGGGCATTGTCACGGAATTGAGTGCCTGGAGGCAGATGAAGGATTTGACCCTCTGCCCTTATCCAGCAGTCCTCCAACTCCAATCTAATGAACACATAGTCATAATTATTTCTCAAATCGTTTTTATCTAATTTTAAAGTGGATAATTTATACCACTTGTATAAAAACGCATTAAGTTTCATTAAAATATTCAGCATTAGTAGAACTTTGAGCAGAATATATTTCTTACAGTTTCAAAAAGTCATACATATTTATAATATTAAAACTCTTCAGTTGCTTTAATAATAGAATCTCTATCCCATAGATCTGAATACTAATTTTAATATGCTCCTGTAGTAGAAAGCTATGTGCACAAGAAAACGCATTTGCACTATATACTTTCTAGTTTTGTGCTTATTTCTTTTTTATTAGACTTTCTTTTAATTAAACTTTACTTTTCAGCAGAAATCTTTTTCCCTTGTTTTTTCTTTTATTTTTGTAAGTTAAAAATACAAGAGCTTGTTAGACCACATTCCGTTAAGGAAATCAGGAGAGGCACACATCTTAGCCTTCCAGTGTGGTTTGCATTATTTTGATGGGCTCTCTTTTAGTTCAAGGCTTTGCCTAATGGGTCATTCATTTTTGAGAATATAAGCATTTAGAGTGAATAATCATGTATGCCCATGCATTGCTAGTCTCTTTTGGCAACTCTGAAAATAGAAGTGGCCGATCACCAAACTGGCAGAGATTATTTCTGGTGCAAGCTGCCTTCCACAATTCAGTCATGTCAGAGAGCTTTATGAAGTAATAAATTAAATACTCATAATGCAAGGACTCTAATCAAATGAAGCTGTGATACATCTATCATCTATCTGTCTATCTTCAGAATCCATATCTAAAGTGACTGACGCATAGCACTCTCAAAAGCAGGCAAGTATACATGCATCATAGCTCCCGTTAGCTTGGGAAATTAGAGAGCCAACTTTATTGTGAGGAAATATGCTCCATGACACCGGGACTATAGCTCTCTCCGTCCTCAAAGTGCTGTGCAGTCTTTAACTTCTGGCTCACATTGTTACAGTTTCAATGAGAATATAGTGTGAGATTAAAAATATTCCTCAAAATAATAAGTAAGCTAACACAGAAATCCTGTTATTCTGATCTCCAAGAAATCCAGAAACACAGAAACCTTAAACTATGAACCCTCAGTGGCCTTGTAAAGTAGGGGTATGGAGGATAAATGTGAATATTTGTCACCACATCTTAAAATAGATTTTTCTCCCAGGCTTGGTTAACGTTGAGACTATAGAGGGGTCAAGCACTCCTAGCTTTCAAAATGAGATGCTAAAACATCTAGATGAACCTTGCAACATAGTAGAGACAACCCAGATATGCGACACTTCTGCCTTTGCGCAATCTTTGCCAATGACTTTAGGGTATAAAAGGATTAAAGTTGGCCACCACAGGATAGTTGAAAATTAGAGAGAGGATTTCCTTAAGGGAAATTCTAAATATGAGAGGATTTTCTCTACTCTCATGGAAAGTAAGATAGGATACTTCAGTTTCACCCCAAAGTTTCGAGAAGACTAAATAGTAGCTGTGATATGTGTGTCTTATGGTTTGTGGTGTGCTGTGGACTGGTATCTGTCTCTGCCTAATAAATCAAAAGGGCAAAGGGCTGTAGCTAGAATTGTTCAAGCAGCTAAATGAAAACAGGGTTGATGAAGGGTCAAAGTGACCTAGTTATTAGCCTCTTTAGAACTCAACCAAAAACGATGTCTGGATGTATATAGTAAAGCCCTAGATAAAAGAAGGAATAACAATTAATCAACTGGAGTAGAAGTGTTTGCCTACTTTAAATGATTTGCAGGTGTTAATTTTCTAAACTCAAGGATGTGATTATAAATTGTATGTGCCAACTTGACTGAGCTAAGGGATGCCCACATTGCTGGTAAAATATTTTCAGGTATATTTGTCTACTTGCATCTGTAGACTGAGAGAGGAGATCTACCCTCGCCAATGTGGCAGGGATCATCCATTCCAATGGGCCTGTTGAGGGTTTGAATGGAACAAAAGGCAGAGAAAGAGAAAATTATCTCTCTTCTTGACTTGCGACATGCATTTTCTCCTGCCTTCAGGCATCAGAGCTCCTGGTTTTTGGGCTTTAGGACCCTGGGACTTTTACTAGTACCTCCACTGCCCCTTTGGATGCCTTTAGCCTCAGACTGAATTACACCACCAGACATCAGATCATGGGAATTCTCATCCTTCATAATTGCATGAGCCAATTCCAGTGTAAAAAATTGGAATTACAACATTTAACTTAAATTTTAAAAATCTTATTTATCTATATCTACATATAACCTTTTGGTTCTGTTTCTCTGGAGAACTCTGACTAATACAGAGTAAATCTGAAACACCTAAGAAAGTGCCCTATAAAAGAAAGCACAAACTTTAAGCATCTGCCATGACCAAAGGAAACCAAAACTAGATGGGTACCTGGCCAGGAATGTAATCCCTTTTCTGTTTCCTCAACTCTTTCTTCTTCAACAAAGGAAACGGCATGAGCCAACAAATTGCATACACTCTAGAGTGGGAATTTGGGTGGGAAAATGAGTCATTTTCATCTTTTCCAGTACTCATTTCCTGCTTTAATTTGGGAAGTTTCAAGGTTTTGACTATGACAGAACTTGACAAGTGAACCCATATTATGACTAAAAGTAATCGGACTTTTAGAAATCTATGAGAGACAAGGAAATCTGTGAGACCTGCTCTAGGTTTCTTCTAGAGGCTGGAGAGGAACCAGCCCTTAAGAGCATGTTCAGATGGTTGGTGTGAGAATGGAATGAACTTGCTGATTATCCTACATATGTCCTGCTTGGTCAGTGTGCCAGTTTCATAGCATTTCCTCTTCTGAGCTGCCAGGGACATTATGAGGACAAAATGAGATAATGAATGTGAAAGTCAGGTTCACTGTAAAGTGTCAGGTGTCTATAACGCACTTTTCAATGCAGTTGAAGAATGAGAGCTGCTTATTACAGTTAGGATCCGATTTACCACGGGCTGTTTTAGTAACAGATACATTTGCAGGAATCCTTTGATATACAGAGTTCAAAGGAGACAGCAGCAACAATACACAATGAATACTCCCTAAATTCTAAACCAGGGTTTTTCACCCCAGGCCTATGGAAGGGCTATGGTTTGAATGGTGTTTTCAACTGGGTTCAGAGAAAGACAAGTCTGCATCTGCAACGGTTTAACAAGTGAAAGGTGGGAGTGGTCTGTTCTGATGAGGAAACATTCTATCAATCCCATTGTCTCGAATTGCTGGTGCAGGGTAAGTAAAAAGCAAACTGATTTTTTGAATCAGGTTTATTGTTGGTTTTAAATTTTTAATACACAATGCAGTCTCTTATTGCCTGCACTTGGGATGGACTGCTCCCATTGCCTCTCTCTCCTCTATCTTGATAAGTCACCAGGTCAGAACATTGATTTCCTCCACTATTCTAATTCAAGAGATGAAATATTGCTAAACTAACATTAGCCTGGGTGTGGAGATGAAATGTGTTGAACCTTTGTAAATTCATTTGCTAGATCTTTCTAGCACCTATGCTAGCTAGGCAAGTCTCCTTGCTCCTCTGCTGCTGCCTGCATCTCTCCACATTATGGTACATCTGCATTGGTGAGTATGGTCTTCTCATAATAGAGGAGAACTGTCCTCAGCCAAAAGCATACAAGTAGCTCCAAACAAGGGCTCAGGTGGCCTTTGTGAGAGTCAGAAATCTTCCCTTGGCAAATTCAAGTTCAATGGCATTCCAGACATGGGGCCTGTAGTAAAGAAAAGAGTCCAAAGAATAAAAAGACTCCTGTTTTATAAGTTTTTCACATCCAGAGGCAATATTGTTGCACTGTCTGTCAGCACACAAGAGAACCATATTCATTTATGTCCAGGAGATGTCTTGGACTTCAATTGTCTTGAGAAGGGGGAGTCTGGGTGATGGAAAGAACACAGGTTGCAGTGGGCATTACCATCTAAGTGTGAATTCAGATATTGCCATTTACTAGCAAAAGGAAATTGTGTTGGTTAATTCATTTATCTGACTAGTTTCTTCGCCTCTGTAATGGTGAGAATAATTCTTGCCTTGGAGCTGCCTAAGGACTCAATGATACAATGGAAGATAGATATCAAAATGACTAAGATAGTTCCTGCCACTAAGATAGGTGACTGCAGTGCATTTGCCTAATGAGTTGTACTCAAGATCATGCTTGCCATAGAGTAGACTCTCAAAAATGCTTTGCTTCCCTGCTTTATTGGAGAGTATATAGTATATCAGACAGAATATAAAAGCATGACATTTTCAGGCAATGTTTTACAAAGAAAGCCAGTTTTTAATGGCCAAGTGAAAATTTCATGCACTTTAAAATCATCACTTTGGTATTTGTATCACCTTGAGTAAGTTACTCTCTCTTAGTCTTTTTTTTTCAACATCTGTAAACAAGAGATGAGAATGCAGGTTTTTTTTTTTTTTTTTTTTTTTTTTACAAAATCGAATAATCTATACAAAGCATCTAACAGTGCTTGGCAAACAAAAAGTTTTCAATACAAGCTTTATTTTCCTTATTTAAGTGCTTCTGCTCGATGGGGGTGGAGGTAGAAAGAGGATGATCACTGCAGCACAATACTATTTTTAAAATACTTTGGTAATAAAATTATCAATTGGCTGTGGAAACACCTTAATTCTTCTTGGTATACTATTAATCAAAAATTAAAACCTAGGTTGTCAGTGGGGTAGATCAAAAGCGGTTAAGTCTACAGGGAAAATGATATTCCAGAGAGAGCGAGTCCTGTGTTGAGCCACACAATAACCGAAGCTGACTATTTTTCATTGGTTTTCCATGAAAATAAAAGACAACACACTGACTACATCAAAATTGTGAAGTGCGGCTGTAGTGAAATCATTACTCAATATATATGCTGATACTTAAAATGGCACTCCTCCTTAATGCTAAGTCATTGTCAAACTACACATGGTTAGAAATAGAGGGGGACTGTCATCTGTAGATGGTCTGCCATGTTTGGGCATTTTTCAAGTGGCAAGCAAAATGGTCCATTCCATACTTTTTAAGAATGAAGAATTGTTTTTCTCATGGAAATATGCCTTATAGAGATGAAGGGATGATAAGAGATGTTATCTTTGCCTGGAATTGATCAATGAGGAGGCTAAAGTCAAACAGAAAACCCGTAGATCTTCTTCAAATGTGCTTGACAACTGAATTAGAGTCTTTGTGATTGCTTCTAGGCCAACCACACTTCAGTTCAATTTGGCTAACTTTAATGGGCACTTACAACATACTCTTCCTTAGAAAAGTAGCAATAGGCTTTCAAAAACCATCTGTAAATAAATCTTTATGACTGTATGTAATACATGAATCCAGTTCTATTAAGAAAAGTCCTTAGAGTTACAATTCCACATGTGCTCAAGCACCGACCATTATTTTGTTTGTTTCTCACAACTATTCTTTAATTGAGACATAGTCTTTTTAAAAAGAAAAAATGTTAAAAACGTACAAAAACTAAGGTTCACCTTCTTCCTCTCTGTTTCTTCACATTTACTTACACATGATCTTCCTAGAATAGATTGAGAAGTATGAACTTTCTAATATTTATGGTACATACATACTTCTTCACACTTTTGTAGCTGCAGAGTTTGGAATGAGAGAAATTAAATATTTGATTCTTTATTCACATTTAAACTAGAATATTTTAAATTTCTTCATTTTCTGTAATTTGTTTGCCAGAAAAAAAGTTGTTAAAGAAATACATATACCTACAGGGGGAAATATGTGTATATTTCCTCAATCTATCTACTACAAGTAGATTCTGATATCTAGAGGCGATCTTTTTCGGCTAAGAACAATTTTAACATATTGCTTCATTGTGAAGATAACATTGATTGATATGTGAATATAAAATTAGAGAAGTCAAGGTCATTAAATTTTCTTGAATAAGAAATGGTGAAACCTAAAAGGATTCAGGATGGGATATTTAACACTAGAGAAGTTGGAGGAGGAGGGACTGGAAAAGAATAGGTGTTTGGTGGCATTTGAGTTAGAGAAATAATGATTCAAATGATGGATAAAAATTTTCTAGTTTGGGGAAGGTAAAATATTATGAGTGGTGCAATAAAACTCCCATTCTTCTTTTCCCCTATGAAATCTTTAGTAAAATAACTATTTTTTCTTTAGTTCCTAATAGAGTATTTTTTTAATAGAAGTGCTGAGCCCCACTCTCACATTAGAGCAGAACTATCATGACAGGGTTACATTTATTCAACTATTACGTAGATAATCATTTGAAAACAATATTTTATTCTGACTAATATCAGGAACTATGCTCAGAAGGGAAGAAAGGAAGGAAAGAAAGCTAATAAGAATGTCAGCAATTTTAGTTGGAATTCCAGTATTTCAATAAAATAATTGGATTGTTATTGGATAATTGGATATAGTCAACTACATATCTAATTTACATGTATTAAGCATTAATTGTTAATGGTGAAAGGGTAAATAGTTCAAGTAGAGACTGATTTTTGAATCTGAAGACACAATCTCTTGAGAAGTGCATAGTTAATAAATTTCAAAATATCTTTCAAAATCAATCTCTCTATTATAGGTAGTCTCAATGTTTTTTTTTTAATTTTAAGATCAAGGGTATATATACAGGCTTGTTATATATGTAAACTTATGTCATGGAGTTCATTGTACAGATTATTTCATCACCCAGGTATTAAGCCTATTACCCATTAGTTATTTTTCCTGATCCTCTCTCTCCTCTCTCCTCCCATGTGTTCATGCATCCTCATCGTTTAGATCCCACTTATACGTGAGTACATGCAGTATTTGGTGTTCTGTTTCTCCATTAGTTTGCTAATGGATATGACCTCCAGCTTCATCCATGTTCCTGCAAAGGATATGATCTCATTCTTTTATGGCTACATAGTATTCCATGGTGTATAGCTACCATATTTTCTTTATCTAGTCTGCAGTTGAGGGACACCTAGGTTGATTCTACATCTTTGCTATTGCAAATAGAGCTGTGAAAAACATACAGGGGCATGTGTCTTTTTGGTAGAACAATTTATTTTCCTTTCAGTTTATACCCAGTAATGGGATTGCTGGGTCAAATGGTAATTCTCTTTTTAGTTCTTTGAGAAATCTCCAAACTGCTTTCCACAGGAGGTGAACTAATTTACATTCCCTTCCAGCACTGTAAAAATGGTCTCCTTTCTTCACAACTTCACCAACATCTGTTATTTTTTGACTTTTTGATAACAGCCATTCTACTGATGTGAAATGGTATCTCACTGTGGTTTTGGTTTGCATCTCTCTGATGATTAGCGGTCTTGAGAATTTTTTTATGTGTTTGGCCACTTGTACATCTTCTTTTGAGAAGTCTCAGTTTATGTCCTCTGCCTATTTTTAAGAGGGATTATTTATGCATTTTTTCTTGTTGATTTCTTTAAGTTCCTTATAGATTTTGAATATTAATTCTTTGTCAGATGCATAGTTTGCAAATATTTTCTCCCATTCTATAGATTGTCTGTTTACTCTGTCTTTTGCTGTGCAGAAACTCTTTAGTTTAATTAAGTAACATTTGTCTATTTTTTTTATTTTGTTGCATTTGCTTTCGGAGTCCGCAACATAAATTTTTTGCTTAGGCTGATGTCTAAGAGTATTTTCTAATTTTCTTCTAGGATTTTTATAGTTTAAGGTGTTACATGTAACTCTTTAATCCAATTGAGTTAATTTTTGTATATAGTGAGAGATAGGGGTCCAGTTTTATTGTTCTGAATATGGTTAGCAAGTTTTCCCAGCACCATTTATCAAAAAGGGTATCCTTTACCCATTGTTTATTTTTGTTGAAATTGTTGAAGATCAGTTGGTTGTAGAAATGCGGCTTTATCTGAGGGGTCTGTATTTTGTTCCATTCATCTCTGTGTCTATTTTTGTACCAGTAGCATGCATTTTGGTTACTGTAGCTTTGTCGCATAGTTTGAAGTCAGGTAATGTGATGCCTCTGGCTTTACTCTTTCTGCTCAGGATTTCTTTGGCTATTCCAGCTTTTTGTTGTTGTTGTTGTTGTTGTTGTTCCATATGAATTCTAGAATGGTTTTTCTAATTCTGTGATAAATGGCATTGGTAATTTGATAGGCATAGCATTGAATCTGTAGATTACTTTGGGCACTATGAACATTTAAATAATACTGATTCTTTCAATCCATGAGCATGGAATTTTTTTTTTCATTTGGTTGTGTTGTCTATGATTTCTTTCAGAAGTGTTTTGTAATTTTTTTTGTAGAGATTTTTTACCTTCTTGGTTAGATATATTATTAAGTATTTTATTTTTGTGTGTCTGGCTATTGTAAATTGGATTGAATTTTTAATTTGTTTATCAGCTTGAGTGTTATTGATGTATAGAAATGCTACTGATTTTCGTATGCTGATTTTGTATTCTGAGACTTTGCTGAAGTTGTTTATTAGTCTAGGAGTCTTTTGGCAGAGTCTTTAGGGTTTTCTAGCTATAAAATCATCAGCAAAGAGAGATAATTTGACTCCCTCTTTTTTTCCTACTTGGATGCCTTTTTATTTCTTTCTTTTGCCTGATGCTCTGCCTCAGATTTCCAGTTCTATGTTGAATAAGAGTAGCGAGAGAGAGCACCCTTGTCTTATTCCGGTACTTAGCAGGAATGCTCCAGCTCTTGCCCATTCAGTACGATGTTGGCTGTGGGTTTGTCATAAATAGCTGTTACTATTTTGAAGTATGTTTCTTTAATGCCTAGATTATTGAGGGTTTTCTTTTTTATCATAAAGCGATGTTGGATTTCATCAAATGCTTTTTCTGCATCTATTGAAATGATCCTATGCTTTTTGTTTTTAATTCTGTGTATGGGGTGAATCACATGTATTGATTTGCGTATGTTGAACCATCCTTGCATCCTAGGAATAAAGCTAATTTGATCACGATGAATTAACTTTTTTTATGTGCTGCTCAATTCGGTTTGCTAGTATTTTGTTAAGGATTTTTGCATTTACATTTATCAGGGATATTGGACTGAAGTTTTCTTTTTTATTGTGTTTTTGTCAGATTCTGGAATCAGGATGGTATTGGTTTAGTAGAATGACTTAGGGAAGAGTCCTTTCTCCTTGATTTTTTGGAATAGTTCCAGAAAAGTTGGTACCAGATCTTCTTCGTATATTGGGTGGAATTTGGCTATGAATCTGTCTGGTGCAAGACTTTTTTTGGTTATTAGGTTTTTTATTAGTGATTCAACTTCATTGCTCATTATTGGTCTGTTCGGGATTTCTGGTTCTTTTTGGTTCAATCTTGGGAAGTTTAGAATTTATCCAGTTCCTCTAGATTTTTTAGTTTGTGTGCACAGACATGTTCATAGTAGTCTCTGAGGATCTTTTGTATTTCTGTGGTATCAGTTGTGATGCCACCTTTTGTCATTTCTGATTCAGTTTATTTGGATCCTCTCTTTTTCTCTTTTTAAATCTAGCTGACAGTCTATCAATCTTTTTTATCCTTTCAAAGAAAAATCTTTTCATTTAGTTGATCCACTGTATGCTTTTAGTGTTTTAGTTTTATTTTGTTCTGCTCTGATTTTAGTTATTTTCTTTTTTTTGTTGGCTTTGAGTTTAGTTTGCTCTTGTTTTTCTAGTTCCTTTAGGTGCTAGATTAGTGCCTCACACCTGTAATCATGGCACTTTGAAAGACTGTCATGAGAGGATCACTTGAAGCCAGAAGTCAAAGAAGAATCACATTTTTAATTGGCAAAAATTTTATTTTCCAAGAAAAGACAAAGAAAATTACTAGTAAAAACTGTTGAAGAGAGGAAGCAAGATACACATAATAATTGCCAAAAAAAAATTGATTTTGTAAACTAAAGTTTTAGTAATATGGCTACAGTGTTGCTTTTATGCCATGCCCCAGTTTTTATTCTAAATATAAAATGTGTCTATGTTTAACACCAATGGTCTGTTAGATAATAATAATGTTGAGCTATACAAGACTACTGGAATTTTTCAAGAAAATTTTGTGTCATCCCAGTTGGTTTTGCTTCTGAGGTCAAGGGCAATATCTCATTTCCTATTACTGATAACTGAAGTGGAACATTCCTTACATTTTTAAATAAATCATTTAATAAATAAGTATAATGATTATTATTCTGGGTCCCAGGTTAATTTGTATTCTGGTCCTACTAAAGAATAATTTTGTCTTCCATCATGATAACTAAGAAATGTTTCAGGAATTACTCAGTAACAATTTTTGGAAAATGACTGTAGGACATCATAATCAGGCATTTGGGGTATTTTGAAAGCCTTTAGTTTTGTATTTTTCTGGGGAATTTGTGTGTGTGTGTGTGTGTGCATGTGTGCAAGTGCATACTTGCTTTACATGGCAACTAACACATAGTAAATGCTAAATAATTAATTTATTTTAAAAAATAGTTCTTTTCAGTTTCTGTCCTCTAAATATCTAAGGCTATCAAAAGCATTGCTTTTCTTAGATTCTCAGCCTGGAATCAGCTTGGAATCAGAAAACTCCCTCAAGGGAAAAGTGATCCTTAAAGACAGACTTATCTCTGTCTCATTTTTGTCTTCTATATATTTCTCTCTGACTAGCTTTCAAATGTGTTCTAAGTAGATGTATAAAATTTATATATTTTTTAGTTTTTCTGAAAAGATTGATCCCAATACCAGAAGCAGTGTTACTGAGATTTAGAACACATCAGCTTGTTGAAAGACCCACAGCTAGAGAAACATGTTTAGAGCAATGATTTTAGTTGGACATCAGAAGCCCATTGTCCTCTGCAAGTTTTCCTGATCAGTTAGCCCAATGGGCACAATAGGCTTCTCAGATCCCAGCAGTCCTCACACTAGCCAGACTTCCCTAGCTGGACGCACAGGACCCAGCTGATGCCCATCAATCTGATTTACATGATCTGATTAGTTCTTCAATTACATAAGCCTTTATTCAGTTATGATTTAAATGCATTTAGAATAATGATCCTATTTTAATATTTTACAGAAAATCCCAAAGTATACTTATATACCATAGAATTTTAACATTGTGAAATGGCACAGTTAGTTATCTAATGTAAGCCTTTGCCTAACTAAAAACTTTACTGGAAACCTTCCAACATGTATTTACTACCAGTGACTATTTCAGTAAAGCACTCTACCACTATCCAGAGGAAATGCATACTAGTCCCACTAGCATTGAATTCTTGGATGATGTCCATCTTTACTCTGTTTTGGAAATGCCTCCTGAGATCTATGAGAATGATGTTGTCAAAAAATAATGTAAGATCTATGAAAGAAAGAGTTAAGGTTGATAAGTCTGGGGCTAAAAAGCCAAGTATCCCATATGGAATAGGGCCCAGCAAGTAGGAATGTGGGGAGGGAGAGTGGATACAGTAGAGAAAGTAAAGGAATGAAATTGGCAAGGCTGAAGAATATATTACTAATAAGACACATTTCCTAGCAAATTTTGTAGTCTGAGTAGACTATAAATAATGTGTGATCACAGAAATTCTCAGAGTGAACCTATTGCTTTTTAGTAGAAGTGTGGTGGGTTCGGGGGGAGGCTAAACTTCAAGTCAAATGATTCAGTTCTGCCACCAAGGATTAGTATGACCTTGGAAGAACACCCAGTCTCTCTGAGTTTTAACTTCCTTGGCTATATATTAAGGATTTAAATGATCTCCAAGATACTTCCAAGCACAAATATTTTATGATGTCATTCTCTTGAGTCCTTCTATGATGAGAAAGAGCACTCAAGGTAAAAGTCAGATGACTCCATGAAGATATTAAAAGCAGAACTACCCTAAGCAAAAAGAAATCAATCTATGTGATGGGATTTAAGAGGAACACAAGACTGTACCTATGCTTTTGGACCTGCTGTAGTGATTTGCCTCCCTCCTGTATGAAAAAATCCTGCAGCATGGCAGCCTTTCTCTTGGTGTTGACAAGATAGAAGCAGCATTTTTAAGAGACCACTTTGGTTGTAAAGCTTATTTATCACAGACATTTGTCCTTCTTTTTGATCACTGATATTTATATGCTATCAACTTTTATTTTTTGGTACTGCTTGATTATTCTTTCTAATTATTTAATATACATTCCTATGGGATCTTCCCTGGGTTATTTGTGTTTAACTTGTATTTATGACTTTGCTTTTGAAGGGACATTTGGGTATTTCATGAGCTAGTAATAAATTGTTTTAGAATCTTATTTAACACTTGACAGGAAGGACTTAAGTCTTCATCATAAGTCACTCTTCAATATAATGCATTAATAAATGAGACATAAACATAAGTTGATGGAAAAAATAGATATTTTTTCATAAGTATTAACAATCTCTAATAACTTTATTAATATTAGGTGAGTTGATTAATTTTATCTTATTTAAAAATTTCCCGTTTTGAATAGTAAAGTGATATCTATGGTTTAAAAAATGCTATTTGTTTTTCTGTCCTTCTTATATTATGTCATTCCCAGATTATCTTGGTTGGTTGCTCCTTTTCAGACCTCCCCTTCTAATTAGTACAGATTTATGCAGACAAGGGAGACAAAGCTGGGCATTGCAATGTTCATTGATAAGCTGAGGAGTGAGGACGTGGAGGGAAGAGGCCCAAAAGCAGGAACCACACATCCCAAGATAATGGTGTTTTTAAACGTATTTTCTAAAGCAATAGATAACAGCATAAATTGTCAAACCAAATAATGTGTAATTGTGTAATTTAATAATGTATAGATATATTAATGTGAATTGTTACAAGGGTATTAAACTTATTTCAGATTTAAAAAATCAGCTAAATTGTTAAAAACAAGTCAATAATAAAACTAATCTGGAAAGTCTAGAATGCCCTACTCTGATTTCTAAGAGTTAATGAGTGTAGGATTACTAGAGAGATATCAAAATGAGGGTGAGGCTATTCAATGTGTGAAGAGGTTGCCACCACTTATTACCTAGAGTTTAGTCTCTCTGTGCCTCAGTTAACACTTTTATGAAATGGAATTAATAATATCTAACTTTATAAGGAAATTATAAGATTTGATCAATCCATGTAATGCTTTTAAAATAGTGTCTAGCACATGGATTTATTAAATGCTAGCCAGTATGGTTGCCCTTGTTGTAGTTATATGCATCATTATCATATCAGTAAAGAACTGAAGAATATACTCTCTACTTGAGAAATTTAGTTTATGCTATTTTTGTTATGGTCTTAGGAGTAAAAAAGATGACACATTCAAATAGGTTTATTGAGAAGAGTTTGATAGAGGGAAAATTTACAAAGTTAGGTAGAACGTATTTTTAAAAATTCAACAGAAGATGGTAGAGTACCCCACGGCTACCAACATTAGGAAAATTTTGTCAAAAAGGAGCAAGAGGAGGGAGTGGTTACTGGAGCCCAGAATATGTATCTATAAAAAAGAACGAGGCAATTGTCTGTCAGGAGCTATGATTTTCAGTAGAGCAATGGAGCTAAGCCTTGACAACCTGACAAGGAGAAATTCAGAGAAGGAAAAACCATGATCCTGTACTTACCCATTCTCCAAATACTTGTAGGTGCTTCTCAACAGCCATATCCAAATGGACCCTAAAGGACAAGTGGGTCCTTTCATGCTGTCTATAAAGATTAGCCTCTTGAGCACAAGGAAAGTGGAGAAGGATAGAAAAACAAATGGGAACTGCCCAGAAGAGCTGACCAGACAAAAGGAAATGAAAGTGAATATCAAGGCCATTTTCAAGGACTTTATTCTTCCTCAGAACATGGATTAAGTCTGGGTAGAAAATAAAACTGTTGACCAGGCATGGTGGTTCATGCCTATAATCACAGCACTTTGGGAGGACAAAAATTAGCTGGGCATGATAGCATGCACCTATAATCCCAGCTACTCAGGAGGCTGAAGTGGGAGGATTGCTTGAGCCCAGGGGCAGGAGGTTCAGCTGCAGTGAACTGCGATTGTGCCACTGCTTTTCAGTGTGGGTGACAGAGCAAGAACCTGTCTCACACACACACACACAAAAAAAAAAAAAGAAAGAAAGGGAAGAGAAGGGAGAAAAAAAGAAAAGAAAAATAAGAAAACAGAAAAGAAAAGAAAACAAAGGAAGACTGATATACCAAGGATGGCTGAGAAAACAGATCCCGAGTTCTTTTCTGCCCCAAAAGTATAAGAAAAAGTCTTTTCTAATAGTATTAAGTAAAATTTTATTAATCGAAAACTTAATCCATTTTAAAGCATATATTCTGGGCAAGGCTTTATATTTACATTCCAAAATTCATCTTTTGAGCATAGTAGTTTATTTCTATTAAAATTTTAATACCTCTGAATGGACAATCTATTTAACCAAGTTTTAATATTTTAAATTTCCACATGAAAGAAAAGTTTGAAATCACGTCAAGGATTAAAAGAGAGGAAAGTGGTATCTGGCCTCAGGAAAGAGCACAAAAAGGTAAGCATAGAAAGTCACCTCGCATACTTCATGGTTTCCATAGGTCAGTTTATTTCTTCTCTCATAAAACAATAAACAAATAAACAAGAACTCTTTAGTAGTTTACATTTACTATAAGTTAGGTAATATATGAGATGAAAAAAACAGCGCCATGCCATTGAGTTACTCCCAAGTAGACCAATGGCAGAGCTAGAATAGAGTCTCAAGCAAGAGTTCTGAAGAGCACAGCCCTTACATGTTTGTATTGATGCCTTTCTTCTCATTTCTTGAATACAATTTTCTAGACTATATCTATCATATTTTTTCTAAGACAAACATATGTCTGTGTATCTATAATTTTTTCTGATGCATAAGTTGTTTAGTTATACTTTCATTTGTATTGATAGTCTCGTTTCTTTTGAGTTTAGGTTTTTTTTCTTATTCATCTTGCTTTTAATTTACTTAATTTATGTGCATTACCTAATTAATAATATCAACACTTAAGGCTCAGAATCTGTCTCTGAGCCTCTTCATTGGGCAAATCTCAAGAGCATATAAATAGGACATTCATTATTGCAATTTCTAAAGTTGTTGAGCTTTACATTTTTATTTTCAATTAGACAAACATGGATATTTTTATCTTCATAGTAGTTGAATTCTTTTCAAAATGTATTTTTCAACTAGTTGGTAGTTGTATTACATTGTAGTCATAAAATGATATCAATATAATGGCTGTTTTCTAGTTGACATATATCTGGTCCCAGGATTTCTCTAGACTCTTAAAAATTATTGAGAATCATAAAGAGCTTTTATTTGTATGGGTTACTATTTATCAATACTTTCTGGATTAGAAGTTAAAACTCTGATAAATGACTTCAACAAAGTTTCAGGATACAAAATCAATATCGCTAAATCAGTAATATTTCTACATATTAATAATGTTCAAACTGAAAGCAAAATCAAGAACACAACCCAATTGCAATGGCTACGTAGGAATACATCTAACAAAGGAGGTGAAAGAGCTTTATAAGAAAAACTACAAAGCACTGCTGAATGAAATCATAGATGAAACAAGTAAATGGAAAAACATTCCATGCTCATGTATTGGAAGAATCAATATTGTTAAAATGTCCATTCTCCCCAAAGCAATCTACAGATTCAATGCTATTCCTATCAAACTACCAATGTCATTTTTCAAAGAACTAAAAAAAAATAGTCTAAAGTTTGTATCAAACCAAAAAAGAGCCTGAATAACCAAAGCAATTCTAAACCAAAAGAACAAAGCTGGAAACGTCACGTTACCCAACTTTGAATTATACAATAAGGCTACAATAAGCAAAACAGTATGGTACTGGTACAAAAACAGACATATGGACCAATGGAAAAGAATGGAGAACCCAGAAATAAAGCCACATACCCACAGCCATCTAATTTTTAACAAAGTGGAAGAAAAAATAAACAATAGGAAAAGGACTCCTTATTCAATAAATAGTGTTGGGATAGCTGGCTAGCCATATGTATAAGAATGAAATAGGACCTCTACCTTTCACTGTATAAAGAAATTAACTCAATATGGATTAAAAATTTAAATATAAAGTCTCAAACTATAAAAATCCTACAAGAAAGCCTAGGAAACACCATTCCAAACATCAGCCTTGAGAAAGAATTTATAACTAAGTCCTCAAAAGCAATTACAACAAAAACAAAAATTAAGAAGTGGGACCTAATTAAACTAAAGAACTTCTGCACAGCCAAACAAACTATCGACAAATTAGACAACCTACAGAATGAGAGAAAATATTTTCAAACTACACATCTGACAAAGGTCTAATATCCAGAATCTATAAGGAACTTAAGTAACTGAACAGGCAAAAAACAACTCCATTAATAAATGGGCAAAGTCATGAACAGACATTTCTCAAAAGAAGACATATGAGCAGCCAACAAACATATGAAAAAAACGTTCAACACCACTAATCATCAGAGAGATATCAAAACCACAATGAAATATCATCTTACACTAGTCAGGATGGCTATTATTAAAAAGTCAAAAAAAAAAAACCCCCACAAAAGATGTTGGCAAAGCTGTGGAGAAAAATGAACACTTATATACTGTTGTTAGAATGTAAATTAGTTCAGCCCCTGTGGAAATGAGTTTGGAGATTCCTCAAAGAACTTAGAACTACCACTCAACCCACCAATCCCATAACTGAGTATATACACAAAAGAAAACAAATCATGCTACCAAAAAACACACACACACTCGCACGTTCATTGCAGCACTATTCGCAATAGTAAATACATGAAATCAACCTAGGTGACCATCAATGGTGGATTGGATAAAGAAAATGTGGTACACATACATCATGGAATACTATGAGCAATACTAAGAACAAAGAATGAAATCATCTTCTTTGCAGCAACATGGATGCAGCTGGAGGCTGTTATCTAAAGCAAATTAATACAGAAAGAAAACCAAATACCACATGTTCTCATTTATGAGTGGGAGCTAAACATTTGGTACTCATGGAGATAAAGATGGCAACAATAGACACAGAAACTACTGGTGGAGTTGGCAAAGGTTGAAAAACTAATTATTGAGTACTATGCTCAGTACCTGGATGACAGGATATCATAGTTCTAGAATGTAGTTCTGGTGTAGGATTGCTAGAGAGATATGAAAATGATGGTTAGGATATTCAAAGTGTGAAGAGGTTGCTGCCATGTACTAGCTATTGCTTCATCGCTCTGTGCCTCAGTTTACCCTTTTATAAAATGGTATTAATAATAATACCTGGGATTCCTGGGCAAGATGGCTGAATAGGAAGAGCTCTGGTCTGCAGCTCCCAGCGAGATCAACGCAGAAGGCGGGTGATTTCTGCATTTCCAACTGAGGTACCCAAATCATATAATTGGGACTGGTTAGACAACGGGTGCAGCCCACGGAGGGCAAGCCAAAGCAGGGTGGGGCATCACCTCACCCAGGAAGCACAAGGGGTCAGGGAACTCCCTCCCCTAGCCAAGGGAAGCCTTGAGGGACTGTGCCATGAGGAATGGTGCATTCTGGCCCAGATACTATGCTTTCCCCATGGTTTTCCTAACTCACAGACAAGGAGATTCCCTTGGGTGACTACACCACAAGCACCCAGGGTTTCAAGCACAAAAAACTGGGCAGCCATTTGGGTAGACACTGAGCTAGCTGCAGGAGTTTTTTTTGTTTTGTTTTGTTTTTTTTATTCCAGTGGTGCCTGGAATGCCAGCAAGACAGAACTGTTCAATCCCCTGGAAAGGGGACTGAAGCCAGGAAGCCAAGTGGTCTTGCTCAGCAGATCCCACCCCTACAAAGCCCAGCAAGCTAAGATCCACTGGCTTGAAATTCCTGCTGCCAGCACAGCAGTCTGAAGTCAACCTGGGACGTTAGAGCTTGGTGGGTGGAGGGGCGTCTGCTATAAATGAGGCTTGAGTAGGCGATTTTTCCCACACTGTGTAAACAAAGCCGCTGGGAAGTTCGGACTGCATGGAGCCCACCACAGCTCAGCAAAGCCACTGTAGCCAGACTGCCTCTCTAGATTCCTCCTCTCTGGGCAGGGAGTCTCTGAAAGAAAGGCAGTAGCCCCAGTCAGGGGCTTATAGATAAGATTATTTGAAAATTCTTATGTATATGAAACCAACCTATTGCACTTTGGTCTTTTTTCTGCTACTTTTTTTTCAAATGTGAGCCTAATACCAATAAATATTAAAATATAGCTATTTTATTAAAAAAAAATCCCATCTCCTTGGGACAGAGCACCTCGGGGAAGGGGCAACTGTGGGTGCAGTTTCAGCAGACTTAAACTTTCTGGCCTGCCAGCTCTGACGAGAGCAGTGGATCTCCCAGCACAGCACTCAAGCTCTGCTAAGGGGCAAACTGGCTCCTCAAGTGGATCCCTGACCCCCATGCCTCCTGACTGGGAGACATCTCCCAGCAGGGGTCAACAGACACCTCATACAGGAGAGCTCCAGCTGGCATCAGGAGGCTGCCCCTCTGGGACAAAGCTTCCAGAGGACAGAGCAGGCAGCAATCTTTGCTGTTCTGCAGCCTCTGCTGGTGATACCCAGGCAAACAGGGTCTGGAGTGGACCCCCAGCAAACTCCAGCAGAACTGCAGAAGAGGGGCCTGTTAGAAGAAAACTAACAAACAGAAAGCAATAGCTACAGCATCAACAAAAAGGACCACCATGCAAAACCTCCACCCAAGGGTCATCAACAGCAAAGACCAAAGGTAAATAAATCTACAAAGATGAGGAAAAAACAGCACAAAAAGGCTGAAAATTCCAAAAACCAGAATACCTCTTCTCCTCCAAAGGATCACAACTCCTTGCCAGAAAAGGAACAAAACTGGACGGAGAATGAGTTTGATGAATTGACAGAAGTAGGCTTCAGAAAGTGGGTAATAACAAACTCCTCTGAGCTAAAGGAGCATATTCTAACCCTATGCAAGGAGGCTAAGAACCTTGATAAAAGGTTAGAGGAATTGCTAACTAGAATAACCAGTTTAGAGAAGAACATAAATGACCCTATGGAGCTGAAAAACATAGCATGAGAACTTTGGGAAGCATATACGTGTATCAGTAGCCAAATTGATCTAGTGGAGGAAACGATATCAGAGATTGAAGATCGATTTAATGAAATAAAGTGTGAAGACAAGATTAGAGAAAAAAAGTATGAAAAGAAATGAATAAAACCTCCAAGAAATATGGAACTATGTGAAAAGACCAAACCTACATTTGATTGGTGTACCTGAAAGTGACAGGGAGAATGGAATCAAGCTGGAAAACACACTTAAGATATTATCCAGGAGAACTTCCCCAACCTAGAAAGACAGGCCAACATTCAAATTCAGTAAATACAGAGAACACCACAAAAATACTGCTTGAGAAGAGCACCCCCAAGACACATAATTGTCAGATTCACCAAGGTTGAAATGAAGGAAAAAATGTTAAGGGCAACCAGAAAGAAAGGTTGGGTTACCCACAAAGGGAAGCCCATCAGATTAACAGCAGATCTCTCTGCAGAAACCCTACAAACCAGAAGAGAGTGGGTGCCAATATTCAACATTCTTAAAGAAAAGAATGTTCAACCCAGAATTTCATAGCCAACCAAACTAAGCTTCATAAGTGAAGGAGAAATAAAATCCTTTACAGACAAGCAAATGCTGAGGGATTTTGTCAACACCAGGCCTGCCTTACACAAGCTCTTGAAGGAAGCACTAAATATGGAAAGGAAAAACTGGTACCAGCCACTGCTGGTACCATCGACAAATCAAAATCTAAAGACTGTAACACTATGAAGAAACTGTATCAACTACCAGGCAAAATAACCAGCTAACATCATAACGACAGGATCAAATTCACACATAAAAATATAAACCTTAAATGTAAATGGGCTAAATGCCTCAATTAAAAGGCACAGACTGGCAAATTGGATAAAAAGTCAAGACCAGGCCGGGCCCTGTGGCTCATGCCTGTAATCCCAGCACTTTGGGAGGCCGAGGCAGGTGGATCACGAGATCAGGAGATCGAGACCATTCTGGCTAACATGGTGAAACCCTGTCTCTACTAAAAATACAAAAAATTAGCTGGGCGTTGTAGCAGGCGCCTGTAGTCCCAGCTACTCAGGAGGCTGAGGCAGGAGAATGGCGTGAACCTGGGAGGCAGAGCTTGCAGTGAGCTGAGATCACGCCACTGCACTCCAGCCTGGGCAACAGAGTGAGTCTCTGTCTCCAAAAAAAAAAAAAAAAAAAAAAAAAGGAATCAAGACCAATCTGTGTGCTGTATTCAGGAGAACCATCTCATGTGCAAAGACACACATAGGCTCAAAATAAAGAGATGCAGGAAGATTTACCAAGCAAATGGAAAGCAAAAAAAGCAGGAGTTGCAATCCTAGTCTCTGATAAAACAGATTTTAAACCAACAAAGATAAAAAAGACAAAGAAGGGCATTACATAATGGTAAAGTGATCAATTCAACAAGAAGAGCTAACTATCCCAAATATATATGCACCCAATACAGGGGCACCCAGATTGATAAAGCAAGTCCTTAGAGAAATACAAAGTGACTTAGACTCCCACACAATAATAATGGGAGACTTTAACACCCCACTGTCAATCAATATTAGACAGATCAATGAGACAGAAAATTAACAAGGATATTCAGGACTTGAAGTCAGCTCTGCACTAAGCAGACCTAATAGACATCTACAGAACTCTACACCCCAAATCAACAGAATATACATTCTTGTCAGCACCACATCGAACTTATTCTAAAATTGATCACTTAAGAAGTAAAAACCTCCTCAGCAAATGCAGAAGAACAGAAATCATAACAAACAGTCTCTCAGACCATAGTGCAATCAAATTAGAACTCAGGATTAAGAAACCCACTCAAAACCGCACAATTACATGGAAACTGAACAACCTGCTCCTGAACAACTACTGGGTAAATAACGAAATAAAGACAGAAATGAAGATGTCCTTTGAAACCAATGAGAACAAAGGCACAACGTACCAGAATCTCCGGGACACATTTAAAGCAGTGTGTAGAGGGAAATTTATAGCACTAAATGCCCACAAGAGAAAGCAGGAAAGATCTAAAATGGACACTCTAACATCACAATTAAAAGAACTAGAAAAGTAAGAGCAAACAAATTCAAAAGCTAGCAGAAGGCAAGAAATAACTAAGATCAGAGCAGAACTGAAGGAGATAGAGACACAAAAAACCCTTCAAAAAATCAATGAATCCAGGAGCTGGTTTTTTGAAAAGAGCAACAAAATTGATAGACTGCTAGCAAGACTAATAAAGAAGAAAAGAGAGAAGAATCAAATAGATGCAATAAAAAATGATAAAGGGGATATCACCACCGATCCCACAGAAATACAAACCACCATCAGAGAATAGTATAAACACCTCTATGCAAATAAACTAGAAAATCTAGAAGAAATGGATAAATTCCTGGACACATACACCCTCCCAAGACTAAACCAGGAAGAAATTGAATCTCTGAATAGACCAATAATAGGTTCTGAAATTGAGGCAATAATTAATAGCCTACCAACCAAAAAATGTCCAGGACCAGACAGATTCACAGTCGAATTCTACCAGAGGTACAAAGAGGAGCTGGTACCATTCCTTCTGAAACTATTCCAATCAATAGAAAAAAAGGGAATCCTCCCTAACTCATTTTATGAGGCCAGCCTCATCCTGATACCAAAGCCTGGCAGAGACACAACAAAAAAAGAGAGTTTTTGACCAATATCCCTGATGAACATCAATGCGAAAATCCTCAATAAAATACTGGCAAACCAAATCCAGCAGCACATCAAAAAGCTTATCCATCACAATCAGGTTGGCTTCATCCCTGGGGTGCAAGGCTGATTCAACATATGCAAATCAATAAACGTAATCCATCACATAAATAGAACCAATGACAAAAACCACATGATTATCTCAATAGATGCAGAAAAGGCCTTTGACAAAATTCAACAGTCTTTCATGCTAAAAATTCAATAAACTAGGTATTGATGGGACGTATCTCAAAATAATGAGAGCTATTTATGACAAACCCACAGCCAATATCATACTGAATGGGCAAAAACTGGATGCATTCCCTTTGAAAACCAGCACAAGACAAGGATGCCCTCTCTCACCACTCCTATTCAACATAGTGTTGGAAGTTCTGGCCAGGGCAATCAGGCAAAAGAAAGAAATAAAGGGTATTCAATTAGGAAAAGAGGAAGTCAAATTGTCCCTGTTTGCAGATGACATGATTGCGTATTTAGAAAACCCCATCATCTCAACCCAAAATCGCCTTAAGCTGATAAGCAAATTCAGCAAAGTCTCAGGATACAAAATCAATGTGCAAAAACACAAGCATTGCTATATACCAATAATAGACAAACAGAAAGCCAAATCATGAGTGAACTCCCATTCACAACTGCTACAAAGAGAATAAAATACCTAGGAATAAAACTTCCAAGGGATATGAAGGACCTCTTCAAGGATAACTACAAGCCACTGCTCAAGGAAATAAGAGAGGACACAAACAAATGAAAAAATATTCCATGCTCGTGGATAGGAAGAATCAATAGTGTGGAAATGGCCATACTGCCCAAGGTAATTGATAGATTTAATGCTATTCCCATCAAGCTACCATTGCCTTTCTTCACAGAATTTGAAAAAACTACTTTAAATTTCACATGGAACCAAATAAGAGCCCGTATGGCCAAGACAATCCTAAGCAAAAAGAACAAAGCTGGAGGCATCGTACTACTTGGCTTCAAACTATACTAGAAGAGTACAGTAACCAAAATAGCATGGTACAGGTACCAAAACAGATATATAGACCAAAGGAACAGAACAGAGGCCTCAGAAATAACACCACACAACTACAACCATCTGATCTTTGACAAAGTTGGCAAAAACAAGCAATGGGGAAGGATTCCCTATTTAATAAATGGTGTTGGGAAAACTGGCTAGCCATATGCAGAAAACTGAAACTGGACCCCTTCCTTACACCTATATAAAAATCAACTCAAGATGGATTAAAGATTTAAATTTAAGACCTAAAACCATAAAAACCCAGGAGAAAACCTAGGCAATACCATTTAGGACATAGGCACAGGCAAGGACTTCATGACTAAAACACCAAAAGCATTTGCAACAAAAGCCAAAATTGATAAGTGGGATCTAATTAAACTAAAGAGCTTCTGCACAGTAAAAGAAACTATCATCTGAATGTACAGACAACCTACAGAATGGGAGAAAATTTTTGCAATCTATCCATTTGACAAAGGACTAATATCTAGAATCTATAAGGAACTTAAACAAATTTACAAAAAAAAAACGACACCATCAAAAAGTGGGCGAAGGATATGAACAGACACTTCTCAAAAGAAGACATTTATACAGACAAGAAACATATGAAAAAAAGCTCATGATCACTGGTCATTAGAGAAATGCAAATCAAAAGCGCAATGAGATACCATCTCACACCAGTTAGAATGGCGATCATTTAGAAGTCAGGAAACAACAGACGCTGGAGAGGATGTGGAGAAATAGGAATGCTTTTACACTGTTGGTGGGAGTGTAAATTAGTTCAATCATTGTGAAAGACAGTGCAGCGATTCCTCAAGGATCTAGAACCAGAAATATCATTTGACCCAGCAATCCCATTACTGTTACCTAAATCAACTCCACTCGCATTCTGCCTCCTGCTTTTATCTCTGAGAGTAGATTCCACCAACTTTCCATTGCTGTATTAATCCACATTCTTTCTCCTAATAACTGTGTTATGAATTGACCCTGTAGCAATAAAATCTGACCCTTCTCATCACACTGAGTTAATATGCATTGAAATGCTGCTTTATCTGATGTTTTTTCTCTCCCTTCTCTCCCTTTCATTCTTTGCCTCTCCGTTTCCTCTTTCCTAATTTGTTTTGTACATATATTAGCTTAATCATTTACTCATGAATTTTTGAGTCACATTTAAAGACTTATTTCTATAATTATAAAAATTAAGAATTACACATTATCTAATATGTTCTCTTAGTGTAAAAAGAGTGAAATTAGTATACTTTTTCTTCCTCCTAACATTTTGTTATTTTTTACCTTCTAGTTTTTATAAGGCATAATCTAAGACTTCCAGTAAGTTTATTCTTGTCAAGTTATCATTTCCAATATTCTATTTATATATTTTATTCAAAGAACTATTTATGACATACAATTATCTATATACAAGGTATGTTTAAATGAAATAACATTATGTTTAAATGAATGCAATTCTCACATTTACTTCTATACCATGGCTTTTTTTTTTTTTTTTTTTGAGACAGCATTTCGCTCTTGTCACCCAGGCTGGAGTGCCATGGCACGATCTCAGCTCACTGCAACCTCCACCTCCCGGGTTTAAGCGATTCTCCTGCCTCGGCCTCCCTAACAGCTGAGATTATAGGCACCCACCACCACAACTGGCTAATTTTTTGTATTTTTAGTCGAGACGGGGTTTGCCATGTTGGTCAGGCTGGTCTTGAACTCCTGACCTCAGGTGATCTGCCCTCCTCAGGCTCTCAAAGTGGTGGGATTACAGGCATGAGCCACTGTGCCCGGCCCCAGTGGCTTTTTTTTTTTTTTTTTTTTTTGAGACGGTGTCTCGCTTTGTCGCTCAGGCTGGAGTGCAGTGGTGTGATCTCAGCTCACTGCAAGCTCCGCCTAGTGGCTTTTTTATTTGGGAGTTCTTTATATTGTTTTATTAATCATTAGCCTAAAATAGGTCCTTGTGCATTTTCTTAGTGGAAAGAAACACAGGCATTGTATTTATAGAGTTTGTATGTCTGATTTTTCCTATTTTCTTACATATTAATGTCAACCTTAACGAGAAACTAATATCTTTGCCTTCTTCAGCAGCTTTTTTAAGTTGTGCAGACATTAGTCTATTCTTCTGGCATCTAATATTAAAGAAGAGTTTGAAGCCATAGTTGATATTTATTTTCTTGTAGATAACTTGATTTTCTTCATGAATTCTCATAATACTTTCACATTTCAAAATGCTACCAGGTTGTGTTATTTCTTCACTCTCCCTTCCCCTGACAAAATTTTAGACTTTTCCCCTGACATAAACTGGATATTACTTTTGATTTACCATTCAACAGTGCAGAAATCTGAGGTTCCCTAAATTTTAGCTGAGTGTTGCCCCAGAAAGGAAATGTTGACTCTGTGCTTTCTTCTTTGGGTTTTATGAGCCTGTTGACATAAGCAGAACCTTCCTAAACCTAATTATGTATTTAGTCTAAACTAGACCAGATTTGAGATATTCAGCCTCTTTTCTCATGCTACAGAATGAAACAGCTTCAGATAGAGTCCAAGAGACAGAGAAACCATACGTCTCCCTCAGTTTCCATTTGGTGTCATTATGTTTGCCCCTGAACAGTCATTTTCTCAAGAATTTAGAGGAAAAATCATAGGGAACTTGCTGGAAATTTACATTCTTAAGCCTCATACCAGAGCTTCTTAATCAGAATAACTGGGTGTAACTTGAAAGATCTTCAATGTTTTTGGTTTTTTGTTTTTTTTTTGTAAGCAACCCTGGGACTAAGTGATGGAAGACAGTGCCCTGGGATCTCACAACAAGAACTAGTTGGGTGCCCCTGTTCCAACACCTACCTTTGCCTTTATTTCTTTGTCCCATGGAATTAGGACAAGTGTCTGCCAAATTCTTACTAATGCCCCTCAGCACTACACTGTTTTCCCATGAAAGAGAAATTGTGAGTGGGCCCTTGGTATCAACCTTGAATTCTGCCTCATCTTCATTCTGGAAGAATTAGAAGGAAGACCTCCTTCCCAAAAGAATTTCCAGCAACAAAATAGACTCTTCTGTATTTTCCTAGTTCTTTTATCATTATTAGCCAAGATATGCATGCATGGAACATCAGTAAGTTGAACATGAGTTGAAATTTTATTCTAAAAACCTTCCTAATACAATTTAAAACTTTTAAAAGTTCATGTTGATTGATTGCTGAATGAAGTGTATCTTTCTGTGGAAGATGTTGTTTATTATAATATCAATATCTTTCTACATGCATCAAAATGCCAGGTCTTCTTATGTTCATGTAACCTAAAAATCTTAAATAACTCCTGTTCTATCTCACTTGGACACCAAATGCTGACACATCTTACCTTAGCTAACTGTTATCTGCCAAACATTATACATACTATACATCAATTCTATTTAAGCACAAAAAGAAGAACCAAAAAATTACGCAGATTTTCAGGACATAGCATTCGATGACATCTTGATGAGAATACCAAGTCCTGGGCGTTGGCAGAATCAGATGTTTTATTGTCTTGTCCAGGTAACTATATGAATGGGATTTCTAGAACTCATCTGCAGTGTCATCACAATAAATGGGCCCACTAACCATCATTAAAGAGACAGCCACCCTACATAGATAGTGTGGGTATTATTATGAATGGAAAGAGGTGGCAAGAAAGAGGGAACAGTGGAAGAAGGAGAGATACTGAAATTCAAAACCTATTGGCTCAGACAGTAAGACAAAAAAAAAAAAAAAAGACAAGCTCCAGGAACACTAGCTGACTTGGGGGTCTTGCATGAATTTGGCAAAAAGCAGAAAGCAGAAAAACAAAAACAAACAAACAAAAACAAGAAGTATTGCATTGAAGGCAGGGGCCCAAGTTACCTAGGTCTAAGGGTGGTAATATTATAATCACACAAAGGTGCAGTATGCAATAGAAGCTTTAAACCTAGGTATCGCATTCACCGAAAACGTTTTCAGCTAAAGTGTCTCCTTCAATTAGTGCTGTTCAAAATAAAATAATTGGGAAAGTATATGACCCATAATATGTGAGGCTTTTAGGATTCTGATACAGAACAAATTACTTTTCGGGTGAAAAATTTTAGGAAGGTATTTTGGTCATCTATTTTTGTATAACAAATTACCCCCAAACATAAAAGTTTAAACACTATCCCTTTTGGTTACTTGCTCACCTTTGTGACTTGGGCAGGCTTGTTGAAGAGAACCTGTCTTGGCCCCTGGTAGTGTTACCCAAGATGGCTCAGCTTGGGCCATCTATCTCGGACTTCAGTTTTCACTGTTGTTTAGGTTTCTCAGTTCCCCTCCCTGTGGTTAGCTTGGACTTCCTCACAATATGGTAATCTCGAGTCAGTCAGACTTTTTGCATGGTAGCTAGGTTTCTGCAGAATGCAAAAATAAACATTACCACGTCTTCTTAAGGCATAGACATGGAGATGGCAAACCGTTGCTTCTGCCACATTTTATTGATTAAAGTATATTAAAGGGCCAGCCCAGAATCAAGGGGAGGGGACCGAATGGGGACATATATTCGCAGAGGCATAGTTTATTAGAGCACCCAAATACCAATTAACTACAGAGGGAAAAATTTTTCTTTATATCCTGACAAATATGGGTGAGTATTTAGTTGTCTAAAGAAATGTGTCTATATTTTAAGTATTTCTTCAAAAAGTCACGTGTCCTAGTACTCAAAGTCATCGAACTAAAATTTATGATTTGATACTATTAATAGCATAAATTTTCTGCAGAAACAGAAAAACCAAAAGGTTTAAGATTGCATTGTGAAAGTAACAACAGCTGTTAAAAAATGAAAGTAGTAAAAATTTAAGCAAGGGTCGGCATAAATTTCATTCACAAACCTCTCAGAGAAGTGAAATAAGTTGATGTCGATGACTCTACATAAAATAGTGAAATAAAATGGAATGAAATCAATTGTTATAGATAATCCTTTTTCAAAAAAGCTGCATAATGCATCTCCTTTCTGTTATTTGTGTGTGTGTGTGTGTGTCCTTGAGTAATGTAACTATTCAGTTTAGGAATATATTCCCAGATAGCATTAAGAGAGACTGCTTTTTTAAGCCGAGAAGGAAAAAGTCTAAACTCTCAGCATCTGTCAGGATCTTATGGAAAAGAGTCAGACAATTTTTAGGTATTTAAGAATAATAACTAAATTAATATGTAGTCAAATAACAGTGGGACTGAGCTTACATACTGTTGTATTTAAGAAAAAACGGTGTGAAGGCAATTTGTAAAGAAATATAAAATGTATTTTTAAGGTAGTAAATGTATTAGGTATAATAGAACTTTACCCAAATTTGTTGTGGAATAAAGTTCTCTGTTCCACTGAATATTATAAATTAATATAACTTGGATGATTCAAAAGCTTAAAAAGTTTTTGAATAATCATTGTAAGCATTCATTCAAATTCAATACCAATGTAAATATATTTGAATTTTTTTATTTGCAAAACAATTTTGCTTATATTACCTATATAATGCTTGCAACTACTCTGTAGAGTAGTTCTTCCAATTTTTGTTTTTGTGATCAAATGAAATACTCTCTTAACTGGCCACAGTTTTTTCTCCAATTTAGAGTTCATTCTCTACTATGAAAGTTCAACATATTATTGTTTGGCACAGTAGTATTGTCTAATACATTTGCCCTGAATCAATAGAATGATGTTATGTGAGGGTGCCAGAAGGCCAATGTAAGGACAGAGTTTACAGGACATGATAAGAAGCTTCCAGCACACCGGCTGACTCTTACCACAGGTCCCACATGGCAACAGCTGATTGAGTGGGTTGGCCACTGTTCCTCCTCTTGCAGGGAGCAGGCACGCTTTGAAAAAGGATTTAGGATCTCATGTTTGCTATAATACCACCACTGTATTTCTGGCGATCTTGGCTCCTTTCTTCAAGTTTTACAGCCTCTGACCTAAAGTAAAAATGGCAATTAGAAATTCATTTACTGAAGTTAAATTGTACAAAAGAGTTCATTCTACTCTACCGTTAGTTACAGAAATCAATTTTTTGACAGAAGATTGGATGAATGTGGGTTCTACATGCAGACCAGCCTTAAGGGCAGTAGGCCTGGGTAGGATGTTCCAGTGCTGAGTAAATACTGGGGAAGGAGGCTGAGGGTAAACAGGAGACAGCCTTGGATCATAGACACCAGGAGAAGGGAGAGCTTCTCAAGTTGGAGAGGACACTTGAACACACAGAATGAAGTCATTAGTGCATGTCAAACATCTTGCTGAGATTTTAGGGGGTAGTCTGAGCCAGGGATAAGATTGATACTGATTTCTCAGTATTTCCCATGGTATAATTGTATGTTAAGGAGGTTTGACAGAAAGTTACCTACTTACATCACATCACTTTCTATATTGTTATTGTATTTTTTTTTCCATGGGAGCTGATAAAATCTGCCTACAAAAATCAGTTTTAAATAGGGTTAGTTATAAATCTTCTGAGATCTGAAAAATTTGTTACAGAAAGAATTTCTCTGAATTACCTTTTTTCCCCAATCAAGGGTGTATACATTTGACCAAATAATGCCCTTTATACGAAGACTCTGATTAATTTCTTTCAAATCTCTAGACCAAGAAAATACTTGTTTCTACAGAGAAGTTGACACATTTTATTCTATGTTATACTATGTTTATGAACGTTTCGTTTTTCTCTTTCCCATGGTTTCTGGGATGCTTGGAGGTAATATTTTTATGAAATTGTGCAGGTTTATGAAACACAAATTTTTGAAATTTTTTTAGCCTTTCCTCACCCTTTGATGACTGATTTGCCCACTTAAAGAAAAACAAATCTCGTACTAATTTGTGTATTACAGAACTTTGGAGTTTTATTGGTTGTTAACTCTCTTCTAGAAGTGTGAATAAATCATTTTCATATACATATTTCTAAATTTTTCCTAGGGATACCACTGAACTCAAAGTAATGTGTTCGACTAATTATTGATAATCACTTAACACAGTTGTCAAATTTCTTTCTTCGGTTTTTGAGATTTGAAGTTAAAAGAGAAATTATGTTATTCCTTGTTGAGAATGTACCCTTTCTGTGTTACTGAGTCAGTCACTTAATTTATCTTGTATTTTCATTTGTAATATAAAATCAAGGATGTCTATTTCTCTGAATTCTGAGCATATCCAATGAGATAATATATTTGAAACATTTTGTAAGCTATAAAGTGGTAACGTAAAGTGTTATTATTAATTCCTCATAAATTAAAGCACAGGAAAGCTAACATTTTGGCAATTTTATTCAAAATTAATTGGAATTTACAAATGTATGTATGCAACATGTTGTGACTTAAGTATCTTGTTGAAATTAATATACAAAACAATCGTTTAAGTAAATTTCTTTAAGTGGCTTAATGTCTGTCAGTCAATCAAAGAAATAACAACCTTTGCATAGGTAGTGCTATCTGCTCAGCCTTAAAGAGCAATGAATACATTTTTATCAATTTCATTCATTTACTTGACTTTTCTCTTTCCTCAAAACTATGCTTCATTTGAACAATATTTTTAATATGTATTTTGTTTTCTATTTATATGGTTACCACTGTATTTCTCAAATGTTCATCACCTTTATCTGAATCAAAGTTGTCTATCTTTAATCACCAGCCCTAACATGCAGAGAAGCCATCTACACAATTGCCAAAAACGTCACTTCATAATGATCCAAGCATAAATTGACACATTATAAACTTGATTTGTTAGTAATCATATAGAGGAGTTAACATTTTAAAAATAAAATTAGATCCCTCCTCCTTGCTCTTCTCTGTAGTAGCAGAAACCCAGACCTAATCTACTGATCTAACTAAAATATATTCAAGTGGAAACATAGAGATTTTAATATATGTTTTTGCTACATTATTTTCAACTAGAAGTAATCTTTTAAAAATGCATTTTAGTATCCCAGATGGGAAAGTAGAAATGGAAAATAGGAAAGATATTTCACTTGGTTTTGGAAGGAAAGCACATCAATTAACAGATTTTAAATTATTGGCCTGCTTTCACAAATTAATGTATTTTGAGGCAGTGTGTATATGCAGAAAAGAAGTTTCATAGTATCTGTTACTATTCCTTTAAGAACTGTAACTTCAGTCAGAAAGTAATGAGTTGAAAGAATTAGAAAGACATCAGGAGCCTTCTAACAATTAGAAGAATCTGTTAATTAGCACAGAATATGAATCTTAAGCTGCCTTGCTCATCAAATCATTTATTTTAATGAAGCAGTGTTGATCAGAAACCTTACTAACACAAAAAATAATTATAAAAAAAATTTAAATAAGCAAAAGGCTTCAACAGAAATATGGCCCAGGACTACAAGATGTAGATTCACTTAAAATTGAGATGATGATGTTATATTACCTTTCTTTTGATGCTTCTGCCCAAATTAATTAACTGAAATTAACTGAAATTTGATTTATCAATATAAAGGAAGAATGTATCCACCATGCCAAACAGGGTGAAAATGACCCATTAGGCTGGCCATGTTAAGAGATTAGAAAAAGTAGGACTGGCTCAGTGTCCATTTAAATAACCACCATGAGAGTTCACTATTCATGATCATTGTGAAGAAATGAGAAAATTATCACAACAGCTATTCAGAGTTCATCAATTGATATTTCATTGAATTTTAAAATATCAAGTAGAAAAGAATTAAAGAAATATTAGTGAGTGCAATGGAGGCTTAGAATATGTGATGGAGAACAGTATGTCTGGCATGTGAGTGCTTTCATAGAATTTATCAGCATATAGACTTAACTGGTTTTATTACCTTGTGAGAATTGACTTTATGTGCCCAGCCTAGTTTTCCTAGTATCTCTCTAAAATTCAAGTTAGCCCTCTATTTCCAGTCCCTCCTTTGGGCTCCCAGAGTGTATATTTATTTTTTGGTGAGTTTTTTCTCTCTGAAGTGTACTACAAAAATCCTGGCTTTATACTTTGATTATAAGCAGAATTACTGTGTGTGAAGTCTTATTACCTTCTAACCTAAGAAGAATGCTATGATATGAATGACATGAATCTGAGTTTCACACACGAGAGAGACAAAGAGAAAGAGAAGAGAAAGAGAGAGAAATAGGAATTTAGAAGTCCACAAAAATGTTTTAATTTATTTTAACCTCAAAATAAAATTATTTTTAGTTTGAGAAAACAGTTTACTACATAATATTACTATATTTATCTTTATATTGATATTGTCATAGTATATACTTTTTAGTTATTTGCTATTTTTTAAAAGAAAAAGAGGCCCACAAACATCATATTATGGCCTTGAAAGAGATAAAGAGAGAAACAAAGAGAAAATTTACTTCCACCATTGAAGAAAATAACTTTCAGGCTTAGGTCTGAGACCTCATGTATTATGACACCAGGTAAAAATATTGAACCTCCCCTAAACCCAGGAGGTCAGGGATGTTTCTGCTTTTTCTTATTTTCACTATCACATAAGTTAAATTGGCGGTTCTAGACTACTACTAATGAAGTTCAGGTATTAAAACCATATGTAAAAACCTAAGTTCAAATACTATTGATAAATAATAACTTATTTGTTGAGCATTTACTATATTAAGCTTCTGATAAATTGTCTTGTCACAATAATCCTATGAGATGATTATGATTATTAACAACCATTATTATTACAAATAACAATTAATAACTTAATTATTCATTAAGTCTAAAGACTTCACTTCCCTTAGCTGAAAAGTCATTAATAATAATCATCTTCTCATAGATAAATAATAATCTTCACATAGATAAAGGGATCTGTACACCCTTAGCCATATTAGGCCTCAAATTATTTTCGAGATTATAGGGAATTATAAATTTATTTCATTATTCACCTTTTTGTTGAGATTCTGAAGTGCACATTATTTCAAAATTTTAACTTATTTAACCTATAAATATTTATTTCTATAAATAAATATTTATTTCTCTAAAGAGTTATGAAGTTGAATCCTAAAAAAAGAAGGATTAAGAGCAGTTTAACTTCAAACTGCTAATGTCATATATTGAATTGATGGAAAAGCCGCTGCCTGAGGAAGTATAAATTGGTATAACACCTTTGAATACCACAGTTTGGTAGCACCTGGTAAAGTTGAACATATGTGCACACCAGGGCCCAACAATCCCATTCCAAGGTACACACCTCAAGAAAGGAGTATGCGTGTGCAGCTAAATATTCAAGAATATTAAACTGGAAGGATCACATATATCCATCACAACATTAAGTATATATACGTTATGCTATATTCATATGATGGAATGCTCTGTTGCAATGAAAATGAACTAACTACCTTCATGCACAAAACCATGGCTGAGTTTTACAACTGTACTCTTGAAAGAAATCTGATACAAAAGAATGCATGTGACTGTATAATTCCATTTTTATAAAGTTCAAAAACAGACAAAATTCAGTTATAGCGCTAGAAGTTGAGACAGTGGTTTCCTTGGGTGAGGATTGAAGAGATTTTGATTGAAATGGATCACCAGAATGGCTTGTAGATTCCAGTAATGATCTCTTTTTTTGACCTAGGGGCTATTTCACTACTGTGTTCACTATTTGATAATTTATTGAATTTAGGATTTATGAACTTTTATTATGCATATCATATTTCAGTATACAAATATTTTTAAATGAAGGTAAAAATTCATGCTGTTAAAATTCTACATTGTGTTAAACTGCATGCAAATAGAATATAATAGAGGAACAGATAGAACTTTTCTTATGAGACTTGCTAACTTGTGGAGGAAATAGAGGAACAGATAGAACTTTTCTTATGAGACTTGCTAACTTGTGGAGGAAATTATCAAAAAAGAAACAAGTCTGCATTAGCCTGACATGCTTTTGTAGGACTAACTCAGACAGAATATAAGGGCAGACTTCTGCGATGATAAATGGAGATATAAGGAATTGATTTAATTGAGATGAGGAATAAAACCAATACAGTAGATTTACACATTCACTGAATTGTAAAATCTATGTATTTTTCCCCTTTAAAGATTTAGTTATCTATCCTGAAGTTGTGTTCCGATTTAATTGTAGAATATTGCAAGGTAGAAACTTACTAAATCAATGATTTCTGACCTGTTTTTATAAATTATTGTGTTAAGGCTACCATATATGAGAGGGAGAAAAACAGTGATTATAAAAATAATTTTAGAAGTTAAAAAGCAAAGGGGGGCTTCAAGCTATAAAAATAATATTTGACAAATATTTATAGCTTGGTAACTCTAAATAGTTTAATGTCTTTTGTATTCTCTCTGACACATTTTGGTCTAAAATAGATTAAATAAATGATAAAATCCATGCTGGGCTCTGCTTTAGTCTGCATGCTGCTGAGCAATCATCAAAGTTAACCAGTAATTTAAGAAATAGATCTATTATTATCTCCCAATGATTAGGTCAGATCAGTCAGGTTGGAATCCTCATTAGTGATGACAAGGGTCTCTGTGCCACTGCCCCTTACTAACTCACGCACAGCAATGCTGTGGATATTTAATCAACTTACGAGCTATACCTTTGTGGTAAGTCTCCTTCCTCTCCAGAATGAGCAACCTGCTATGCTCAGCATGACCCCTTTACAAAGCCCCCTGCCTGGCAGCCTTATCTATGTTTGAAATAGAGGACAGACTTCTCTTCAGATAGCATTTCATCATCACCTGGCCTAAAGAATTCACATAAAACTATGGAGAAATTAAAATATTGAAGTATGAGTAGCCTATAATTTAGGATATACAGTATTACCTTTTGGCTCCTAGATGACCTGCCTCTTCTGAGAAACCCATGTATACAAGAGTCACGATCATCCTGCCAAGTGCTTGTCATGTTCATGAAAAACTAGACAAGGAAAGCCAAACTTTAAGTGCGTAGCCTATCCACCTACCAGCTCTTAGCTGAGGTCTTCATTCTCATTGTGAAACCTATTTCCATATCCCACAGAAACCCATTATCTCATCATTATTTATCATATCAAACACCTCCTTTTAATTTTAACTTCAATAGGTTTCTTTTTTTTCTGGTGGGGGTTACCCTCCCCTTCCACTTTCTTTCCATCTATTTTTATAAATATATTTACAACCTTTGGGAGAAAAGAAAATTGTTTACACGTATAATTGCACCTAGAAAAAATCAGACTACTAATTCATGTAAACTGTTTGATCCAGAACATTGTTAGAAATTTAATTACTTGTCAAAAAGTAAAAATACTTTTTCAGTTCTGGGTCCATTAAAGAAGTAAGGTCTGCTAGCAAGAAAGACACGAAAAACTAAACCTTTGATGGTAGTAGAATTTTGATTGATAGACACTCAAAGGAAGAAAATGTGTAACGACCAATATAAATTCCACAGTGGCTGATGTCTTTTTTGTGAATTTTTAAATAGAGAATCAGTGGTTAATTTGCATGGAGACGGAAGATTGTGCTTCATTTTCTTTAAGATTACGTCCAAATTCTTTATCCTGAAATCCATGATTTAAGAAAACATCACGTACTTCCTTATGTGATGCCAACAAAAAAGATACACACAAAATGGATCATAGGCCTAAACATACAAGAGCTAAAACTATAAAACTCTTTTAAGAAAACACAGGAGTAAATCTTAGTGATCTTAGGCCTGGTAAAACCTTCTTAAGCATGAGACCAAACACACAAGCACACACACACACACACACAAACAAAATTAGCTAAGTTTCATTAAAATTTAAAACCTTAGTGCTTAAAAAATGACATCAAGAAAGTGAAAAGAAAACACACAGAATCAAGAAAATGTATACAAAAATCATATATGTGAAAGTGAATTTATTTAAAGAATATATAAAGAACTAACAATAATGAAAAAACAAATTTTCATAAATGGACAGAAGGTTTGAACAGACATTTCTTCAAAGAAGATACACAAATAGGCACCTGAAAAGATGTTCAACATAATTAGCCATTAGAGAAATACAGTGAGATACTAATTCATACTAACAAGACTGGCTACAACCAAAAAGAAAGATAATAACAAGTGGTTGAGAGGATGTGGAGAAATTAGAGCCTTTATACAAGACATGTGGGAAAGTAAAGTGTTGCAGCTGCTTTAACTAATTATTTGACAGTTCCTCAAAATGTTGAACATAGATTTACCAAATGACCCAGAAATCTCATTGCTGAGTAAATATACAAGAGAAATGTAAATATATGTCTATGCATAAAAACTTGAAGACAGTCACTGCAGCAAAAAGTGGAAATAACCCCAATATCATCCACTAATGAATGATAAATAAAATGTAAACTGTCCATACAATAGAATATTATTTAGTTTAAAGAAATTAATGAAGTAATGATATGTGCTAAAACACAAATGATTCTTGAAAATATTATGCTGCATGAAAAAAGAGAGTCACGCAAGACCACACATTATTCAATTTATATTAAATTTGAAAAATAGGTTAACCTATAAAGACAGAAAGTAGAGTAGTGGTTGACTGGGGCTGGTGGAGGGAGAAGAGTGAGTAGGAATGTGGAGTGACTTGCTAAGAGGTACAAGGCTTCTTTTGAGCACGACAAGAAGGTTCTTAAATTCACTATGACGATGGTTTTGCAACTCTGTGAATATACTGAAAGCCATTAAAGTATGCACTTTAAATGGGTGAATTGTATCATATGGAAATTATGTCTCAAAAAAAGCTGTTAAAAAGTAAAAAACAGTCCAGCTGGGAAGGCCTATAAGGAAACCATAGTACAAAGATTGTCATAGACATATCTACAAGGTGTCCTAGAAGTGCAGCAGAGAAAAATCTAACATTTTTATGCCACTTAATTTTTATTGACTGCCTTGGGTCATTATGTGTGTGCCTATTAGTGCATATATGTGTGTATGTGTGTATAACAGAGAGTCCTGCCTAGACTTAAATATGTCTGGCCCATGGAGTATTGCAACACTTCAATCACCCAGAAGGAACCTGCTTCTAGTCATGCTTTTGCATATGCTGTAAGCAGTGATGTGCTGGAGCCAGCAGATACCGGTTCAAGAGAGCTGAATATAGGCATCAGTTCCCAATTCTATGTACACATTGGTTCCCTGTAACTAGCCCTGCTGGGAGTATTTACTCCATAGAAATCAGCTAATGCTACAAATCAAGGCCTTCCCCGCCACCCAAATTGTGGTTGTTAAACATTTGGTAGCATACCACTGGGCCGCCCTTTGAAAGGGAACTCACAGTATTGAAGCAGAATATTTCCCTGACCCCTTCATGGGCAGAAACTGGGGTTCATGGGTGCTGGAACTAGTTGGACACTTCGGCACCAGCAGGGGCAAACTCCACTCACTGCTCCAACCCTTATGGGAAGGGGAGCACAGGTGAGTAGGTGAAGGGGCTGGGGCAAGTGCTTTTGGGTGCTCACAAGAGCAAATTCAGTACCGGCCCCATGGCAGTGTATGGGGCAGGTGCCTGTGATCCCTGAAGCCCCAGAGGAAGTGTTACACTGCCCTTTTAGCTTTACCATCCGCAGACAGCTTAAGTGTTAACAGCTCAGTGGAGGGTCAGTGTGACAGCCTTTTGCACCCACACTCATGGCACCTGAGTTCTTGTCCAGCATCCAGGAGGAATGAGGTCACACGAGCAAATTGAAGATGGTAAATGCAGGGGATTTTATTGCTGATGAAAGTGGCTCTCAGCAGGAAGGGGAGCAGAAAAGGGGATGCAGCAGGAAGGTAACCTTCCTCTGAAGTCCAGCCATCCCCAACTGGACTCTTCTTGAAAGCTATGCTGTCAAGCTGTCCCTCTGAAATCTAGCCACTTCTCTCCAACATCCAACTGTAGTCTCTGCCAACCAGCTGCTTCTCCTCTCTCTGCTGGCTGAGCCTGGTGTTTTTATGGGCACAGGATGGGGAGTGGCGCGGGTCATGAGCAGTTTTGGAAAAGGCAACATTTGAGCGGGAAAACAGGGATGTAATCTTCTCACTTTGGCCATGGTATCAGGCTTTTCATCTTGAGGGTGGGTCCCTCATCAGGAACCTGCCCTCTTCTGCTGAGAACTTCCCTGCTTCCTGTCCCTATCAGTATTATTCTTGGGATTCAGATATATTCATGAATGCCTGCAAAACTGAAAAAGTCATTTAGAAGCCAAATTGCCTGGGTGCACATTACATCTCTAAGAAAGAATTTATCATAAGGGAGTCCAGAATTTGGCATGATGAGCCAACCTGAAACAGAAGCTGAGAATCAGGAAAAATCAAGTGTTCAGGGTAAAACTCAAAGGCACATTTAGCACCTTGGAAGGAAACAGCTTTGGAGGAGACTAAAAAGTGCCAGACACAAATTCTGGAATGATACAGTGTTCAAGTAATACTGTAAGCTACAAACAGGAGTCACTTCAGGAAGACTGCCCAGCACTCCAAGGGCAGCAGGGGCAAAGGTGAACTGCAGGGTGGGATCAGCAGCAGGGCAGCACAGCCTGCCCCTCAGTTTGAATGGAAGAGGAACTGAGCCAAGTTTCAGGGCCATGATAGTGACAAATGGTGACTTCTCAGAATGAAGTGACAAATAGAAGGAAGGCGTATAGAGAAGACTAGTGGTACCTACCTAAGTAGAGGACACAGCAGCAGTGTGGCCCTAGACAAACAGGAGAGAGAGGAGAAATCCCTCACTTCTAAGTGAACTCTTGAGCACTCCTCTTGGAAACTCCACGATATTTTAGGATAGGAATCTCCAGAAACAATCTAAGGAAACTGGGTGTAGGTGTGTGTCGGGTAGCTGTCACTACAGTAACTAGATCATATCTCAAACATAAAACTCATATCATATATTAGAATTGTTTACTTTCCTGTTCCTATCTCATACTACACTGTTGCCTTCTTAGGATAAAATTAATTTTATTCCATATTAACTCCCATGGCAATAACTATAAGGTACATTGTGAGTATTTGATGTTTGTCTAATAACAGAGCTAATTACTACTCTGTATAGCATTTAATATGTGCAGGCACTGTTCAAAGAGTTTTACACACACTCATTTGAAGTTTCTGAAAGGGTACCAACATTTTTCCCATTTTCCAGATTAAAAACAAACTGAGGCACAGAAAAAATAAGTAACTTCTCAAGGTCACATATATGCCAGATAAATAATAGAGTGATAGATGATTGATTGATCAATTGATAAGATAGATAATGATAGATTGATTTATATGTTATTCAGAAAACTTGGTTTTCTATTCAGTTTCTGCCACTTTTTAATAATGTTCTATAGGTTTTTTTCAAACTGTGAATAGAAGACTTTCGGTAGGTCATGAAATCAGTTTAGTGGATGGCAACTATAATTTTTTTGAAATAATAGAATGAATAGAATAGAATAGAATAGAATAGAATAGAATAGAATAGAATAGAATAGAATAGGAGTAGAGTAGAATAGAATAGATCAAAGTGCATTACATATAGCTAGGGTGAGTTGTTCCGTGAAACCTCTTTCTCAGTTGTGCGTAAGTATGGGAGTATGTTTGTGTATAGTGGGTCATAATGTAAAATCTATTTCCTAATGTGGTCTGCTGTAGAAATTTAAGAATCTCTGACCTAAGACGTATTATGTTAATAGTCTCTGAGCCTTAGTTTCTGCAAAGGTCATACATGACTCCTATCATAGAATACCCATTTCAATAAATGGGTATACACCTTTTTCGATTTAATGGGTATTCTAGAAGGCACTTAGCTAAATTCCAGTTCACTGGCCTTAAGCTTTCTGAACTAATATAACTGAAACCTTGGAGAAAAATGTTTTAAATTAATGAACTAAAATATGCTGTAAGTACCACCATGACCTGGGGTGCCTTTTTCCAAAGACATGTAAATAATTTGACATATTATGACAAATGCAACATTTAAGACTTTTAAAATCACTGTGAGAGAACTCTGCTCAAGAAACTGTGGCCCTGGTAATTACTGAAGACTAGAAACTACCCATTCAGTCTGCCTCAGATGCATCACTGAAGTTATTATTGAACCACAACACTGCTAGCATTTCTACGTTCGTTGAGAACGAAATGATACTAATAACAATATCAATAACACATGATTAAATCAGTTATCATCTCTGAAGCAGTTTCTTGGTCATAGAATAAGAGCTGTTAGCTACCTCCACTCAAGAAAACAAAAAATCCAGAACTCCTGAGACCTTTATAAGGGAAAAAATTTAAAAAAGATAAATCACCCAGGCAGAAGGCTATAACCAGTGCAAGTAGTATGTAGCTGTTGCTTAATATTGCTTTGGACAAAAAGATGTAGAGGAATTATGTGATGCGTATTTTCACCACCTGTTTTCCAGAAATGTTGTACTCCTAGCTTATTGTAAAAGAAAAAGAATTAGATATAGCTCAAAAACCACAAATTAGTTCTTATTTTTGCATGTTTCTTAAACAAGTATATACATCTAGATGTTTTATAAATTGTAAACCTTGTGCTAATATTATTTATTTTATTACCTAACTAATGAGAAGATAAAAAATTAGTATTATCCCTTTTTTACATTTGCTTCAGCAGCTAGCAATTCTCAAAAATTTAAATAGACTCCTGATACAGTGAATGCAGTCGAGTAAAAAGTGTTGAATCCTCAAAAGCAAGAATCCATATGTTAATTGCATACCTTAGCTAAAAATTTTGTACAATTTATCTCATTTAAGCCTCATCAAAAGTCTATAAATATAGGAAATATTATCCTGATTTTAGGAAAAGAATGAAATGTTATTAGGCTAGTAAATTGCTAAGTCAAGATTCACACTGATGTTTTTATGTTTCCAATGCCCATACTCCCTCCATTACATATAAGAACATTTAAATCATCAAACTACAGGGGGAAGATAAGGATATATACCATCACTTCACAAAGCATAGCCTAGGGATATTTTGCTCTGTTTTCAGAAGTAACATATTATCACAGTGAGAGGGACTGATCCATAAATAGGAGACATTTAGGCACTAGAGTGACATTTCTTTCATTATTTCATTTCATGTCATTTGCCACATGTTTGTCTCTAATCCCGTGCATGTTCCTCTACCTATGTAATATTCAGTGTGAAATTCTATGTCAGTATATTTAAACTTCCAAAAGTCAGTAGGTTCAGAGTTGTGATTCCCATAGCAACCATAATTCCACCCCTTTGTTTTTATATAGCATTTGTATAACTGGGGAAGTTGTTAAGTTTTATATCTTAATATAAATATGCAGTCATGTTGAGTGTCTTTTTATAGTTGCTGTGGGAACCACAATTTAGAATTTTCTGATTTTCTTTGCATTTAAATTCCCAATCAGATTATTGCAATCATCGGCATTCCTCTCATTTTATTGAAGAAGTGGAAATGGGGAAAAGGAATAGTAATTTTATTATAAATTCTCATAGTTTTTATTTTAAGATACTACATAACTGCCAAGAGGAAAAAAACTCTTTAAAAAATGGAAGGAAAGAACACGGCATATTTTAAAATAAAATGGCAAAAGGAAGGAATACTATGGTAAATAAATGTAAAGTATTTTAAAATATGTGCAATTCCCAAATATTTGGAAATGTTATGTTTTCTTATGGTCACAGAGCAGTAAGGATTAAAATAACAGAGACCTATGAAGTTCTTAGATCTCTTGGTAGGCATTTGTGTGCACGTTACGAGTGAGGAGCAATGTGAGTGTGTGTGGTAGTGAAGTGCGTTTGTATAATTTGTTTCTCTTTCCACTCAAAATGTATAGTAGAATTAACCTCAATAGACACAATATTTGCATGTGATTCAATATTTTTATGAGTCTTATGGGACTATGATGTGAATGTGTGTTTAAAGCCCAGGAACCTTTTGTTTAATAAGAGCTTACTAAAGTCCAATATAAAAGCATAGGTGCTATGATTGAAGAAAGGAGTCTGACGTCAGGGTGAATATGCAGACAAATGCAGTAACCAAACTTAACTCATAACACTCCCCTCCCCTACAGCAGCCCCAGTGGGTTTTCGCAATATTTCTGAAACTCCAGGAGCCAAGCTGCAATTTAAATATCATTAGTGTAGACACACCCCCACAATAGAAAAGAAGCCATACTACGTGACATGGAAGTGTATTTCTTTCAAGTTTTGTAGATAGCATCTCTGAAGCCACGTAGATGGTAGTGTTTATGATGATGAACGGGGTTTTATTTCTCCACAAGACAAAGAAGGGGGATAGGGTGCTTTGGGTGCGATATTGTTTGCCTCACAGTTGATAAAAATGATCTTGTGAATTGCAAAATCGTATTCTCTCACTGTGAAATAGTTTTTATAAATATTTCCTACCAAACTGAACTGACAAAAATGTGTGGCTTTGGTGAAGTTAGAGAGACAAAACATATAGAGCTTTCTGGCAGGAAAAGAATAAGCCCCTAGCCTATTAAGATCCAGGTAGGACAAGGTTTGTCCCTCAGGTTTACAGGTCCCCCAACTGAATATTTTCTGGCAACTCCGAGCTGAGCAGACTCAATGTGGCTGATTTACCCAGTTAAATTCATAGGAGATTGGGATATAAATCCTAATGACAATTTCCTAATTTTGTGTTAAAGTATGATTGCCAAGCTGTCTATACTACTGTGTTTCCTCATTAATATATTCTCCCCATGTAAGTAAATCCTCCTGAGGAGGGTCTTTTTAATCAGGTGGCTGCTTGCAAAACCTGGAATCAGCGTGGAAGAATCCGAATGGCAAGTGCCGTCTCCATTGGAATTATTTATTGCCAAGGAGCAAATCAGAGCAGATGTTGGTGGGCAATAAGACCTCCATTCCAGGACTAGCCAGTGTGGGTCATATCCCTTCTCTTAAAATCCATCACTGCCCCAGAACCAACATAGCCCCCCTTCAGGCCTTGTGCTTAACTTGAGGAGCAAGACTTTGTCCAGGCCATGAAGGGTATATTAAAGATATTTAATATCAGCTGGGTGCAGTGGCTCACGCCTGTAATTCCAGCACTTTGGGAGGCCGAGGCGGGTGGATCACGAGGTCAGGAGATCGAGACCATCCTGGCTAACGTGGTGAATCCCCATCTCTACTAAAAATACAAAAAATTAGCCAGGCGCGGTGGCGGGCACCTGTAGTCCCAGCTACTCGGGAGGCTGAGGCATGAGAATGGTGTGAACCCAGGAGGCAGAGCTTGTAGTGAGCCGAGATTGTGCCACTGCACTCCAGCCTGGGCAACAGAGTGAGACTCTCTCAAAAAAAAAAAAAAAAAAAGATATTTAATATCCTTCACAGGTATAGCCCATCTCAGGTATGGCCAATGTCAGCTTAGGAAGAGTTTGACTTCAGTCACACAGCCTAGCTCATCCTAAGGCCAGCCTGGGCACAGATATGGACACTGACACATTACTTCAGACAGAACTAACTTGTTTAAGAAATAGTAAACCCTCCAGTAAAACAGACAAAAGAACACTGATTGCCCAAATTTGTCATCAGTCTTGTCGTACCAGCAACTCTGGGTACATGGGGAGGTGGAATTTAGTATCTACTTCCTAAATACTAACCAAATCTAGACACACTGACCATTCTAGAAATATCAACCATCCCTCACAGACACATACAGACATTGCAGGCACATTAACAAACACTTAACACTCTAGAATCCACATTAAAAGAATTATACCAGAATTTTTCTATGTCATCACGGGTCATATTTTACCCTCTTTCTTATAAAATTCATAAATGTTCTCCATAATTCAGCTAAACATAAAATTCTCAAATGTTCATTCAACCAATGAGCATGAAAGCTTTCAAAGAACAAGTAAAAATTAAGCCTGTTTTGTGAAAGTTGACACTGAACATGACATGTATGTAGTCATTATTCATAAGAATTATATGCTACTTTTTAAATGTATTTTTATATAGGTACAAATACAAACATATGATTTTACAAAAATATGTGTGGTGTATACTTTCTTTAATGCTGTCTTTATTTCCTTTTTGTGCTTAGCTTCCCAAAGTTAAAAATACACTACCTTTATTGCCTGTATTATATTATTACCTTTACTATAGTTCATGGTTCCATATCACTAACAGGGATTCTCCTGCCATATCAACTCCCATTGACAGTCCTGAAAGTGAAATTGAGTAACAAATTGGATAAATCAAGAAAATTTGCTACTCTTTGAGAATCTGCAGCAAAATGAATTGTCCTCCACAGATAGGATGAGCACTTTAACTCTTCTCTAACAATCTATGATGGAAGTTACAGTCGCAGCACAGTATCTGGGCACTACTGGGCCTTGGAATAAGATTATCTGGTGGATTCAGACAAAATTTGACCATCCTTCTGCTTCCCTTTACAATGGTCAATAGCCTATTTGGATAAAAACAGCCATGGTGGAGTTTCAACATTTCAAGAGAAAAATAATAAACACTATTTTTAATTTTTTTTCATATTGCAATCCCAGGGACACAGAGGAGAAATACACAAAGGAGGAGAACATTCATTGAATTGATCCTTGGTTTTTGACATGGTTACAATTACTATTTCCAAAAGATGGGAATATTTTGCTTGCACGTAGAGAAGTCTGCTACAGGGAATGGTGGCCATGCAGAAGACTCTGCCATAGAAGGATAATTTTATATCACTTTATGAGAATTATTGCTCTGAGTCAGGAGACTTTATTGCCATCAAAGCATAGCCTGTCAGGGATGGTGCCATTAGTCATTGAAGTGTGGTTTATCCCAGGGCAGTCTGGTTTATAATGTAAACACCTCTATCTTCATATTTCATATTTCATCTGGGAGCACAATTTAAACTGATTGATGGACACAGGAAAAATACTTTAATTCTGAGAAAGCTTAATAAAAAATCAAGGTAAAATCCCCCATCAATAAAACATCTACTGAAATGACAAGATAGACTTTGTCAGACACTGTTGCCATTTCTCACTTAACCTATATTTTCCTGTCATTCTTGCACTTGTACTTTTTATTTATTCTTTACATTTAAATCCCAGTTGAGAAACAAAACTGAAGTAGAATATTTTGCATATGTAAAGGAATGCTGTCAAATGTATTGGAATTCAGATAAACTATAGGTTATCAGTAAACTCTTGAGGGTGGTAGGAGACATTTCAAAATTTAAAAAAATTACAGCCTTTGCCATACACAGCTTTCTCTAGTCTAATTTTCTGATTTTCTTCACTGTGTTTTCTCTATGGAAATTTTCCTTCTTCCATTGAGATCTCCAGTGTCTGCTCAGTCAGGACCGTGTTATCTTGATTTCCAACAATTTCCCTGTTGCCCACTCTTGCCCAAAAGAGAAAGTAGGGGGACAGAGAGACAGAGACAGAGAAAGTCATTAAAGATAGAACCATCTAAATTCATCAGTTTCACCTTGGACATCTTCTAGAGACTGTTTTGTGCTCTGACTCGGTCTATTTGAAATTTTTGACTTAGGGACTCAGCTGTAACTCTGGCAGGAAATACCATCAAGGGACGATTTCCTGACTTTTTCTATTATAGATAAGTATGCTCCTCTCTGTTACTTTAGGTAATTGGCAGTTGACGATATGACACTATTCCTACCTTCATTGCCTAACCAGCTTGTTTGCAAGAATGTAGTCCTTTAACATGTGTTATGTCAAACAAGAATCCACCCTACTCTACCCCCAGTCTTCAGCATGACTAAAAAATTTATCAACTGAATATGAAATGAATAGCTTCATTCATTCACTCATTTATTATTAATGAAGTGAATTATCAATTCACTTCATTATATAAAGAAATATTTACAGGGGTTATCTTACCAAAACCTTTGCCTTTGGGGCATTATAGTTTATGAGTAAGATTAACAAACATACATGCTTGATAAATGTATATAGGGAGTAAGGAGATTAGAAAATATTTTCCTTGCGCCTGGCGCAGTGGCTCACGCCTGTAATCCCAGCACTTTGGGAGCCTGAGGTGGGCGAATCACCTGAGATCAGAAGGTCAAGATCAGCCTGGCCAACATGTGAAACCCCGTCTCTACTAAAAATACAAAAATTAGCTAGCCTAGTATGGTGGAGTGCACCTGTAATCTCAGCCACTCAGGAGGCTGAGGCATGAGAATCACTTGAACCATGGAGGCAGAGGTTGCAGTGAGCCAAGACTGTGCCACTGCACTCCAGCCTGGGGGATAGAGTAAGACTCTGTCAAAAAAAAAAAAAAAGGGAAAAAGAAAAAGAAAATATATTCCTCTGTGCCATTATTCTTACTTTTATCCATCTTCCCAATAGGAAGAAATTATCAATGAAGTGGAAAATTGAGAACATTCATTGAACTATTCATTCAGGTCCTTCTTTGCTACCTCTTCCTGCTGCTGATGGTAAAGACAGTAATTTCATTAAACATACATTTCTATGTAACAAATTATCCCCAAATTTAGCAGTTTAATACACAAATATTTATTATCTCTGAAAGTTTCTGAAAGTCAGAAATCTGGGAGCAACTGAGAAAAATGTTATGTTCAGAGTTTCTTACGAGGTTGCCATCAAGATGTAGGCGAGCTCTTTAGTCATATGAAGGCTTCACTTAGCTGGGGATCCTGTCTTTGTCCATTTTGTGCTGCTATAACAGAATACCAATGCCTGGATAATTTATAAAAAACAGAGATTTATTTCTCACAGTTCTGGAAGTGGGGAAGTTCAATATCAAAGTGCCAGCCTCTGGGCGACGGTCTTCTGGCCATGTCATTTCATGGCAGAAAGTGAAAAGACAATAGAGTGTTCATGCCCAAGAGAGAGAAGGGGGCTGAATTCCTACTTTATAAGATACCCATTCCTGAGATAACTAACCCACTTGTGCAAGAATGCCATTAATCTATGCATGAGAGCAGAGCCCTTGTGACCTCATCACCTCTCAAAGTTTTCACCTCTCAACACTGTTGCATTGGAGATTAAGTTTTCAACAAATGAACTTTGGGGGACACATTGAAAACACAGCAGATTCACTTCTCAGCTTGCTTATATGACTGTTGTCAGGAGGCTACTGTTGCTCACTGTGTGGGCCTCTCTATAGGCCCACTCAACATGACAGCTGGATTCCCAAGAGTGAGTGACCCAAGACAGGGAGTGTGATCAAGATGGAAGCTGCAGTGTCTTTTATAACTTACTCTTGAAAGTATCTTCCTATCACTTCTGCTATATTTGCTGGTCGTATGAACCAATTTTGGTACAGTATAGTAGAGGACTAGACAAGGATGTTAATTCTAGAAGGCAGGGATTAACAGAGGCCCTTTTGAAGGCTGACTGCCTGACTACTACAGCTCTGCACTCTCTCTTCCACTAAAGCCCTATCTCCAGCATGTGCTGTTTCTCACTTCAAGTTTCCATTAAACAGCTGAACCACACCAGATAAAACGCCAGGGTTTGGATGTGGACTTAGAAGAAGGAGATTAAGATTGAAGCCTAATCTATATGCTTTAAACCAGCTTTAACAGTGCTAGGACCTCTGATTCTCATTTTTGTGCACAACTACTTTGATGGGAGGTGATGTATAGTACAGAATTGGGCAATTATAGATCCTTTATTTAAAACTCATCATAAACCATCAAAACTCTTGCCTTTCATGATAGATAGATAGGTAGGTAGATAGATGATAGATAGTTAGATAGATAGATAGATAGATAGGTAGACAGACAGATAGATAGATTTGTGACCAATATTCATTGATTCAACAGTTATTTATTGGGCACCTATTATGTTCCAGCGTTTTTCTAAATGCCTGTGATAAACCAGTTTATTACACAAAAATTCCTACCTTCATAGTGCTTAATCGTGGTGGGAGACAGAAACCACAGTTAAGTAGGTAAATCATACATTATGTTAGAAGATGATAAGTACTATGAGAAAATAGTCCAGTGTAAGGGGAATTGTGAGTGTTGGAGAAGAGGAATTGTGACTTTTAACCAAAGAGGTAAGAAATAGGCCAGGTTTAACAGGTTATATTTGAGCAAAAACCTAAAAGTAGCAAGAAAGAAAGCCATGCATGTATCCGGAGGAAGAATTTTCAGCAAAGGAATGAGCCAAGCCAAAGGGCCTAAATAAGAACATTGTATGCACTTGACTGGAGATGAGTAAGAAGTTGAAACAGAGAGTATTAGCAGATGAGATCTGGGAGGTTATGGAAGAAGGGATTTTGAGGAGCTTGTAGGCCATTTAAAATGTTGGCTTTTCATCTGAGTGAAATGGTGAGACCCTGGAGAGTTTGTGCTGAGCAGAGGACAGTAGACAAAAATTAACCCAATAAAGAAACGAGGATACACACCAACTACAAGTAAGCATAAGAACATGTTTTCATGGTGTTGATGTCCATTGGTGCTTCCATGTCCTACTGAATAACATGTAAGCACAATCAATACTGTTACTCCCTCAATTCCACCTTCAACATTTCACCCTTTAAAATTCAGCTAAGGCATCACCAACTGGCTCTCTGGGGAAAGGAAGCTCTGAATGATAGCATATTCAATTTCTGTGACATAAATACTTCCCTCGTGGCTGATTTCAAAGATAGTTGTGATTATCCCTTGGCTCCAAAAATGTTAAAAATTAGCCCTGAGAACCTGTATCTGACAATTCCAGCATGCCATTGTTTGTATTCCACAGAGTCAACACCAAACACACTGACTTTTACAGTAGGCATTACACAAATGTTTACCACATGAATAACAATAATTATCAGTTTATGAGTACTTATGTGCCAGGCACACACTTCCTCCATCATCAATCATCTCCTCAAAAACGTTATAAGTACATGAAGAAGACACCATAATTTTTTTCTGTATTGTAGAAGAATGTAGTCATGCTCATGGGGATGAAATAACTTGTCCACATTCACCAACTAATAAGTGACAGTCACGATTTGAACCCCAAACAGTCTATGCTCTTTCTATTATGCTGAGTGAGTGATTGTAGCCTGGATTTCAAAATATCAAGTGTTCGCTGTTTACCCATTATATAAATGTTCATCATTGTGTAATTGTGTCCAGAATTTATTCCTTCCGGTAGGTTCTTGGTCTCGCTGACTTCAAAAACGAAGCCATGGACATTTGCAGTGAGCGTTACAGCTCTTAAAGATGGTGTGTCCGGAGTTTGTTCCTTCAGATGTTCAGATGTGTTCAGAGTTTCTTCCTTCTGGTGGGTTCATGATCTCGCTGACTTCAGGAGTGAAGCCACAGACCTTCACGGCGAGTGTTACAGCTCTTAAAGGTAGTGCAGACCCAACGAGTGAGCAGCAGCAAGATTTATTGTGAAGAGCAAAAGAACAAAGCTTCCACAGCATGGAAGGCAACCCGAGCGGGGTTGTCGCTGCTGGCTGGGGTGGGCAGCTTTTATTCCCTTATTTGTCCCCACCCACGTCCTGCTGATTGGTCCATTTTATAGAGTGCTGATTGATCCATTTTACAGAGTGCTGATTGGTGCATTTACAATCCTTTAGCTAGACAAGAGCACTGATCAGTGCTTTTACAATCCTTTAGCTAGACACAGAGTGCTGATTGGTGTGTTTTTACAGAGTGCTGATTGGTGCATTCACAATCCTCTAGCTAGACACAGAGCGCTGATTGGTGCGTTTTTACAGAGTGCTGATTGGTGCATTTACAATCCTATAGCTAGACACAGAGTGCTGATTGGTGCATTTTTAGAATGCTGATTGGTGCATTTACAATCCTTTAGCTAGACACAGAGTGCTGAGTGGTGCATTTTTAGAATGCTGATTGGTGCATTTACAATCCTTTAGCTAGACACAGACTGCTGATTGGTGCATTTACAATCCTCTAGCTAGGCACAGAAAAGTTCTCCAAGTCCCCACTCGACCCAGGAAGTCCAGCTGGCTTCACCTCTCATAATGATTTACTGAAGAAATGTAGCACTGTTATCATTCAGCTGGTTTCCACTAGATAACATTGGATCAGTTTGTACTATCCTATAGATACAAGCTGAGATTCTATTCTTTTTCACAATTTTATTTTCTGTGAGAATAGCCAACACCCCCAGCTTGCCATTTCCTAAAGAATGACAGCTGAGCCAAATCAATACCACTACTTCCCCAATTTCATTCATTCACATTGCATCCATTAAAATTCAGGTCAAACAACTCCTATTCTGAGAAATTGTTCTCCCTCTACAGCCCTCCTTACATAGAGACATAGAAGAATTAGTAAGCTTTCAATAAATATTATTACCCCATCTTTAAAGAGATTGGCAAAAATAAAACACGTTTACTTGTTTGGATCATAATTTGCATTAATGTCCAGGACAATTGTTAATTATTTTGTTTAACAAGAGATTATCACAAAATAGGTGCCCAAAAGTCATGCTTCCAAACATTCAGTGAATAGAATACATCCAGCATTACACTTAAACTCATAGTTATGTGGCATGTCTTCATGTTGTTTCTCTTTTCACCATTAGAATAAGAACATTTTTAGAAGAAAGGACTGTGTTGTATTCATCTTTATATTCCCAGTGCCTGGTATTAGATGCACCATAATTTTTTTTGGTAGAATAAATGAATGATTAAACAAATGAATGCAAGATTTAGGGCAAACATTGTCAATTTATAGTTTGGCATTTCTATTTATTGTGGTTAATTCCAAAATGTCACAAGATATGATAGTATTTCGACTATAATATTTTAAAAAGCAGAATGAGGTAGCGGTTAAATGTTTGGGTTCTAGTCATACTGCCTGGGTTCAGATTTTCGTTTCACCCTTTACTGGTTGGGAAGTTGATTTTATCTTTTAAGGCCTCATTTTCTTTATCTGTAAGATGGAGATTTTTTATGAGTTAATTAAGCTAGCTAACACATAAAAACACATTGAAGAAACATAGAAGAAATAGTGAGCTCTCAATAACTATTAATTATCACCTCATTGTTAAATAGATTGGTAAACATAAAACAGATTTAGTTGATTACAGCATGATTTACATTAATGGCCAGGGAAGTTGTTAATTATTTTGCTTAACAAGAGATTATCATTTATAATAATAAAAAAATTGCCACTACTAATTTCCCCACAAAGGCATATTTAACACCAAAACCAACTTTACACTGTCCTATCTATTTTCTCTAAGAAAGCTAATAAACGCAATTTAAGCTAATCACATATTGAGTTTGTCCTCTTAACTGTCTACCTTTTTTAGGCATAGAAGATCTATGAAGATTGCCATTTCTTTTTCAGCCTTGAGTTATGCCATACTACCAGTGCCTGAAAGCCATGGACTGTATATCAAAACCAGTCTGGGATGAAAGAAGGGAATGTTTTAATGCAGAAAATAGGCGACTTCTTATGTCCCACCATATCTGACCTCTTGATTAAATCGTGGAGCTAATAGCCATTGTTTGCAAATATGATATTTTCTAAAAGCTCTTATTTCTTTACCCCTTTTATTCAGTTCCAGGTAAACTTAAACTTAAATATATATCACTCTAAAGACTTTTAAGTACATTCCATTCTCTAGCTGTATAATCATTTTCCTTATTTTCACAGATAAAAATTATTTTTAGCCAATTTGGTTTGGTTTCTACATTTTTTTATCAGCTAGAATACAGTTTTGGCTCAGACTTTTTTTCTTTTATTGTTCTTTTTTATTTTCCTGAATGAAATTTTATGTTTTCTTGTGAATCATGGCTCCAAGTTACAGCATTTGTAATTTATGTTCACAATGTTTAAGATTGTATACTGTGCACAAAACTTTCTGTAAACAAATTTTGTGTAATACTTAACAAAATTGGCTAAACCATGAGGGCTGGTAATTTGTTGATGGCCCTTAAACATAATTCTGGCAATTGTCATCACAAATTCTATATTACTTTAATCTTTGTGAGGATACATTTCTATCTGAACAACTCAGATAATTAATCCAACTCTGTACACAAGAGAAAGTTTGGTTGATGTAACAAAGTTTTTACATTTATAAATGTAGCTCAAACATATTTCAGGCTTACCTATTTCTCTAGATCTGCAGTTCTCAAGACCAGGTTTGATGATGATTTATTACAAAATATATCAAAAGTCAGAAACGTGAGAAATTTAAAAAGCTCTGGGATTTCACTTAGATATGGCCTTTTTCCTTCCTGGTTCTTCTCATGCTCCTTTTATAAAAACATCTAAATAAAACATCAGATTGCTTCCTGCCTAACCTGTAGGCCCCAAGCCGATTAATCCCATTCCTATTCTATTCCTTTTACAATATGTAGTGTCAGCTCCTTTGTTAATGGCCAGCTGAAAAGCAGTGATGAGAAGTAGAAAAGGTGAAGATTTGCTTTCATTCATCTCTGGAAAAGGAGAGTTGTTTATGCAGAAAAAAATGGTGAGCTCTGCAATTCTCCAGTTTCTTTGGAATTCTATCATTATGCCTGCCTAAAGCAAACACTATTTAATAAAATTTACCTTTATTGAGACCCATTTTTAAATGGGCAAACTTGTCCAGAGGGACACTTTTAGCACATGGTCCCAAAGAACACCTCTGTCCTCTCTACTATTCCCTTCACTGCAGCTTTGCACTGGATGTGTGCTGTCACATTAATAGAGAACATCAAATCTAATAGAGACGTGCTGGGGTTCTGCAGAGTGTGAATTATTAACTCGGATATATGGGAGAGTATTAAATGAACCTGGGAGGCAGAAGGCATTGTTTAATGCTCTGTTTGTATCTGATTCTTTTCTGTTTTCATACACCGACGGAAACCAGGTAGGAATGCTAACAAGAAATTTCAAGTAGATAAGAGAGAATTTTAAACTGTTGCCATCAGTCTCGGCTTCTGTCAGCATGTGAAGTAAACAACTTCAAATGAATTAGACAACAATGAGAGAGACAAAGGATATGGCAGACAGAGAAGTCAATTTCAATGTTATTCCTCCACAGTCATTACCAAGGCTCAATTAACTAAGTCTTAAATTCAAGTGAGACAGAGGTCCAAAGCTCCCTTTTATTTCTGTACCACTTGATAAGAAATCTGAGGGCATATTAGAGAAACCACCTGAAAAATACTGACCAATTTTTTTATCACATCACTTTTCTCCTGAAATACAGACTTCTTTATAAATATCTCATTCTTATGATAAAAATAGAGACTAAACTAGAACAACACAGAAAAGAGCATTCTTACTAAGAAAATTAGGGCCAGTCTGGGTATTTTAATTGAAAATTTGCATAAACCAAGGATTCAGGAAAGTAATTCACATATATCTTAAATATCTTAAACATTTTATCTTAAAACATAAAAAAATGTACATGTGTTTGCCAGGCTTTTGATATAGAGCCAAGACTTCTTTTTTTCTTTTATATTATGGGCCTAACCATAATATATGGTCCATGATTTTCAGAATCCTAGATCAGCTTCTTTGAAGTGGATAAAGATTCAAAGGCACTTAGTGAAGGGTAGTTCACAGTCATTATAATGAGTAAGGCAACTATTCTAATTGGTACTACTCATGCCCTGCTAGTAGTTAAATATTTTTAACAGCACCTTTGTTTGTAAAGCAATGTGAAGAAATAATTTCTTTAGATTTGTAGATTTTTTTTCTCAAATATTCCGTAAATGACTTACCTACGTTTAATTTAACTAAAGTGTTAGCAAATTAGCTTTATTGAGTCTTCAGAATAGTTAGCCTATTTTTATAGAAGCAGCTCTCTCTCTCTCTCTACACTTCCACTTAATTCATTTTTGAAATAGTTAGTTTAGTAATATGAGCACAATAATAAGTACAATCATCAGTAAAAGCTTGAGAAGAAACAACTGGCTCTTGATAAATATGCAATTAAACTTTAGAATTATACTACTGTCCTAGAAAGTACCTGTAAGATGCAAGCACTCAGTGAGTCATAGACCATAGTCAACAGATATCATAGAAGGATTGGAAAACATCAGTTAGTCCAGTAGACCAGTTACCTGGAAGTTAATTAAGACAGCATACACTTTATTGCCATATTCATAATTACAAAGACAAAAGTATATGCATACCATCATATCCTGGCACATAATAAAAGTATGTGTAATATAAATCACTTACAATAGAAAAATCAAAGAATGTGCTTATCTTGCCCCCTTTACTGCATTCTTACACCCATGACCTGTTGCTGAAAAGAACTCTCCAGATACAAGGATCTGCTCTTCTTAGAAGTTGTGGGGGCTAAAAATAAATACTTTTATTTCTGCTGCAAATTACATTTTTTTCTAGCCATATACCATCTACCTGGGTATATAGTGAAAATCCACAACCTTGAAAAGTTAGGGTGTTGTATTTCCTCTATTGCTCCATAACATATTACAGAAACATTAACTGATTGCATTGCACAATTATATTATCTCACAGATTCTGTAGGTCAGATCTGGGCAAGACATGGCTGGATTATCTGCTCAGGATCTCTGCAGGTGTTATGGGTAGAATTATGTTCTCCAAAAATATTTATTGAAATCATAACCACTTGTAACTATGAATGTGATCTTATTTGGAAATAGAGTCTTTACATGTAATCAAGTTAAGAAGAGGTCACTAGGATGCACCCTAATCCAATATGCCTGGTATCCTTATAAGAAAAAGAAAAAGCCATGTAAAGACAGGAACTCATAGGAAGAATACCACGTAATGACAGAGGCAGAGATGGGAATGATGCAGCTGGAAGACAAGGAGTGATAAGGATTGGTATTCACCACTAGAAGCTAGAAAGAAGCAAGGCAGGATTCTGCCCAGACTCTCAGAAGGATCACGGCACTTGGGTTTTAGCCTCCTAGTCTCTGGAATTGTGAGAGAATAAATTACTGATTTTTGAAGTTTCCTAGTTTTTGGTACTTTTTAACAGCAACTCCAGGAAATTAATTCAGCAGGCTGAAATCAAGGTGTTGGTGGACCTGTGCTTCTCATCTAAAGCTCACAGTCCTCTTCCAAAATCACCGGATGCTGGCACAATTCAGTTCCTTGAAACCACAGGGACTGAGGTCTCCATGGTCTTGCTGACTCTTGGCTGGGGATTGCTATCAGTCCATAGATGCCTCTCACAGTTCTCTGAAATATGGTCATCATAAACAGTTGACAACATAGATGTTAGCTTTCTTTTAGCCCTGCTAGATCGCTTCTCTTTGACTTTCTCTCCCTCTGAAGCAGAGTAAGCTCTGCTTTTGAAGGACTCATGTCCTTCAAAAGGTAAGGCCCAGCTGAATCGGATAATCTCTCTGTTTTAAGAGTAACTGATTTGGACCTTAATTACAGATACAAAATGCCTTAAGAGCAATAGCTACATTAGTACTTGAATGAATAACTGGGGGAAAATGTGAGTAATTCAGGGGCTGAGAATTTGGGAGGAGGGTATCTTAGAATTCTTCCCACTACAAGTATATTTTGATTTTTTAGGATTTTCTGATAGATCCTGAAAGAAATCACTAGGAATTACTCAAATAACCATTTTATTTTAGTTCTCTATAACCACAGCTGACATTGTTTCTAATGTCAACATATTTAGCCCATTTAACATAAGAACTACCCTAGTGATATGGACAGGAGGCAGGGAAATATTGGGTATAAGAGGGCAAGGCCGCTGGCGAGGGCTCCCACACACCCTGGGCCTGCAGCCCAAAGTGAGAGCTATCCCCATTTGCCCACCCAAATGTTGCCTTTTGGCCCTCCCTACCAGCTATTATGTTCGGTGCATACGGATTATAATTATACCCAAATGTAACATTGGCCTCTAAATTCCAGGTTTGGTAACTGAGTCTTTATTAATGATTGGTTTTCCTATATACTCTACTGAAATAGCATAAAATAAAATAGAACATAATAGCTGGTAATATATCAGACAGGCCTTATAGGGAGGTGGTTCTCAAAGTGTAATTCCTTGGACTGGCAGCATCAGCATTACCCGAGAAATTGTTAGAAATAAAAACAATAAGGCCCTGACTCAGACCTATTGAATCAGAAACTTTGAGGGTGAAACACACCCAGAGATACAAGTTTTAACAAATACTCCAGGTGGTAGTTTGACAACCACTGCTATAGAGGACCCTATCATTGCTATAATCTCAATGCCTGCTGCTACTCACATCCCACTAGGGTCATTTTAAACAATATCTACTGCAATCAAAATCTTTGTATGCCCATTTTATGTTACCTACATTTCATTCTTTACAATCGTCTGTTTCCCTGCAGGTTTTCTTTCCTCTGGAATGTAGATATGACGTTGTTTATAAAAAGAACCTACTTAAAATACTATGGTTAAATGGTATTTTTGCAAACTTCCATAATAACAAATTTTAATAATTTGAAGATCCAGAATTTCTGATCACATGAATGTCTTATTCTGTTCTCTTAAAAGAACATGTGCAAGCGAATGCTTTTCAAGAGAATAATGGAAATACTTTCCATAAGTAAATCCATGCATAAATAGCATAGGATTTCTAAAGTGCTTTCACTTGTGCATTGGCACAGATTTGTTGCTATACTTCTGCAAAGATGGAGACTATTGCAATAAAATATATTCTACCAGAACCTAAAGCAGCTCATATCACCATAGTGTCTTATGGACCCATTAATTATAAGGAAAAAAAAAGGGTAGAAGATAAAATGTGTATGGGACATAAATGTTTAACCACCACATAGAGTCTGAATAATTAATGGAATGATACCCTTTAGTGCAGAGCCTCATATCTTTAAAATATAGAGGAATATAAGTGCACTATTTCAATATTTAAGTCAAAATAAGTGATGTAGCTTCTGCATATGAAATATACGTCTGGGCAATGGATTGAACAAATGCTTCATAATAATAAAATGACTTTTAAATGTGAATTGGTCTCATAAGGTATGGGGATTTCCCTAACCAACACAATTTATTCAGAGTAAGATTAGTAAAGACAATTTTTGAAGCTATAACATTCATTACCTCTACATTTTATAATATTGCTAGTTCAGTGTGTCTGAAGTGGTCCAGTGTGTTTAGACTGAACTTTTATCATGTCTAAACAGCTTAACTGATAGTTACTTGATAACTATTTTATGAAGCAGTTTTTAATAATGCTTTCATATTTCTGGTTTATGATGCCATTAAAGTCATCATTTGTCACATTAGCAATAGAGAGATTCTTAAAAATATCCCCAGCAGCAATTCAGGATGGCTTTTAATGTCAGCATAAATTCCTGTATTACTAAACTAGCTATTTGAAATATTAACAGTGTTGTTTGCAATTTCAAAATATATATGACAACGTAAGTGTATAACACAGATCCCTTAAGTTTGGTGGAGACTGATTAGAAAACCAAAAACAATGATACTAAAATAGGTTGGCTTGACCTTGTGATATGATTTAACGGTAAAGAAAAAAAATCCCTTTAGTTGTGAAATGGATCAGTGAAGTTTCTGCTATTGAATTCTTTATTGTCCATACTCTAAGCAATTTAAAATGGAGAGAGAAGGAGAAAAATGTATCTAAGTTGTTCAGAATGCTATTTTATAATGAATCCATCTGAGTTCAAACTCATGGAAATAGTCCCCAATTCTTTCCTGGAAGTTAAAACACTGCATGGCATGCTTTTGTCCCCCCCACTCACATTGCATCCCGACACGGGGAAAATTTCTAGAGGGCCATGGATGAGGCTCCAGAGCTCTAAAACTAGACTGGACCAGCTGTGCATAGTTGGTTTGCTGCCGCAGGCTTGTGTGCATGTATAACACCATCCCATTTCACTGTCAGATGCTCGGTTCTTGGAAACACAAGGAGTACTAATGTCCATGAACCCCCTGCTGGGCTGCTTTGGAAACATGCTTGACACAATGTATGGCTCTGCTCTGTGTCTGCTACATCATTAGATAAGAGGAGAAGGGTTTCTTTTTGTCCTTCATGGGTGTGTGAGGACAGCATATCTCATCTTCTAAGAAGAGTTTCTCTTCCCGGAGAGTTAGTTAGCTCTTATATTTCATAGTTAGATAATAAGAGCTACCTCAGAGGCCAATTCATGCTTATGACTACAAGATAGGATTGTGTTTGTAAAACGGAGACACTAGTAGAAAAGTACTTTTGTTAAGAAGATGGATTACAGTGGAACTCCACTCTCCATTCCTGGACTGTGGAGTACCTTTCTACTGCTCTTGGAACTTCTCTCATTCAAGTAATAGAATAAAAAGAGCACTGCCATTGAAAACAGAAAGCTCTTGTTTCCAAATCCAGTCACGCCCCTTAGTAGTTATGTGCCAAACTTGTAATCTTACAGAAGCTCATTCTCTTCATTTTTTTACTATGAAAATATATTTTTATTTTACTTTAAATTCTGGGATACATGTGAAGAACGTGCAGATTTGTTACACAGGTATACATGTGCCATGGTGGTTTGCTGCACCTATCAACCCGTCATCTAGGTTTTAAGCCCTGCATGCATTAGGTATTTGTCCTAATGCTCTCCCTTCCCTTGCTCCCACCCCCTACAGGTCCTGGTGTGTGATGTTCCCCTCCCTGTGTCCATGTTTTCTCATTTTCAACTCTCACTTATGAGTGAGAACATGCACTGTTTGGTTTTCTGTTCCTCTGTTAGTTTGCTGAGAATCTTCATTTTTATAATTACAGATAACTCCTGTTTTATCTACTGAAAACAGTTGTAAAAATTATTGGGAACATAAGATAACTATAAACAGGATTATAAATTAAACCATACTTGACATTTCAAAATGTTGGTTTATCAGTACAGTTATTTTACTTTGAAATTAACTTTGTCAATTGTAGAAAATTGTTCTATATGGCACCATTATTAAAACTTTTTTTAAGTGTCTTTTGTGATATGACATGAAGACAGAGTGTCACAGTCAAAAATTTTATGCCCAACTATACTGAGTTATTCCTTAGTCTGAATGTGCTGCTTTGTAATAAACTGTTGACTGTGTCACTGACTGTGGCACTGTTCACTGTAATGAACTGTTGACTGACTCCATTTTGATTTGGCAACTTTCATATTTCCCCCTCTTGATCAAGATCTTTGTTTGAAAACATCATTGATCAATCATCCTGTAGTTAGGCTTTGATTGTCTCTAGGTGCCAGGATAGATGTGTTCTAGGTTGTTCGTCTAGTCCCACATTGGAGAAAGTAATTTCAGGCACATTTGAGCAACAAGGGAGGATTGAAGGGAGTACATCTCAGCCTAAGTCTACCTAGAGTCCATTTTTAAGTTTAATTTTAAGTGAATGGACTATGACATTTCTATGGAAGAAGTAATTTACCCACTGGAAATTCATCATAATTCTCAAGGGTATAAGATGTGCCCTAGCTCCAGGTGTTGACTAGGTCCATGAGGAGCAGTACATTCACGGCTAAAAGACCAAGTAACAACAGAGAGAGTGAGAGAGAGAAGGAGGGAGAGAAAGATTTATTACAAGAAATTGGCTCTCCTTATTATGGAGGCTGACAAATCACACCATCTGCATTTGGCAAGTTGGCGACCCAGGAGAGTTGATATGTAGTTCCAGTCTGAAAGCTGGTAGGCTCAAGATCCAAGAAGAGCTGATGCTTTAGTATTAGTCTTAAGGCTGGAAAAGGCTAGTGTCCTAGCTCAAAACAACCTGGCAGGAGGAATTCCCTCTTATTCACAGTAGGATAAGCCTTTTTGATCTATTCAGGCCTTCAACTGTTTGGATGAGGGCCATCCACATTAGAGAGGCAATCTGTTTTTTTCAGTCTACAGATTCAATGATAATCTCATTTAAAGCACCTTCATACACACTCCCAGAATAATGTTTGACAAAAAATATGAGTGCTCCATGGCCCAGTCAAGTTGACTCATAAAATTAACTATCACACCACCTGAACTCATAGATGATAGAAAATCCCTTGTCAAATCCAGATACTCCTTGGTGGATCTGTGCCTAATCCTCCAAGTAGAGTGGGGCCTGTCTTAATCAATGAAGGTAATTTAAGACCTAGTTAACTGATCCCAAAGCAGCAAGATTAGGAAACAAGTAGATGGGTAATTTCACAGGGTTCAGGACAAAAACCTTCTGTTGGAACAAGAGTTAGGTTGAAGGATTTTGGGCTGCATCTGTCTCCATTTGTCCTGAATCTTGTAAGCTATGGCTTCTCTAACTTTGGAGCCTGTACCAATTCCCTTTCCTTTGCTAAATTCATTGACTAGAGGGTGAGAACATTAGCTGGATTCTGCCCAGTCCTCTTCTCCTGCCATGACTTACATTCCCCCTCACTTCCCCCTCCCCTTCAGCTTGCAAATTAATTCAACTCTGCTTCCCACTTGCTTACAAATTTCTGCTCAAACTATACTGATCTAGCTTGGGTATTTTGTCTCTCTTTCATTGCATATCCTTTAAGTTTACCTTACATTTTCTGAGGGAATCACACTCAAAATTTTTACTTTATCACATATATCTAGCAAAATATACCCTCTGTTTTATCTGGAGGGCAGGAATCTTCCTAGTTTATTAGCATGAATTTTCTTTTTGATCCATGATTAAGCTGTCCATATAAGAGTATATTTGGAAGACCTGTTACATAAGTTGAACAATTCTTACTAGATATGACAATGAAAACTTTATCAAATGCCATACTAAAGGCAACAATTTAACTCAAGTTGTACTTATTTACTAATACATTAAAAGTCTAATTCTGAGATTTGAACAGCATTACTATTCTGTGAAACATATAAAGAAAATTGCTGTATACATGGTGATAGATAGATAGACAGATAGATAGATAGATATGTCTGTACACATGCATGTGCATATTGTTTTCTACTGAGGAAAAATAACCTGATCAACATTTTCTATCTTTATAAAAAGAAACGATAACATTCTGACTATTCATATTTCAATGTAGAGTGGAAAAATTGAATAAGTAAAAACTAGTAATGTAGTATGTATTAGTTTTCCATAGCTGATGTATCATATTACAACAAAATTAGTAACTTAAAACTGTCAACCTAAATAACACAGAGAGACTCTATAAGAAATTATAGTTATTTGTGAGTAGGCATTGTAATGGAAATACATGTTTCATAGTAAACTATGTGCATATTCAGAAAGGTAAAAAAAAAAAATAGATTATTTTTGTTGTTGTTGTTTGTTTTTTCTGAGATGGAGTCTCGCTCTGTCACCCAGGCTGGAGTGCGGTGGCATGATCTCAGCTCACTGCGAGCTCCGCCTCCCGGGTTCACGCCATTCTCCTGCCTCAGCCTCCCGAGTAGCTGGGACTACGGTTGCACGCCACGACGCCTGACTAATTTTTTTGTATTTTTAATAGACACGGGGTTTCACCGTGTTAACCAGGATGGTCTTGATCTCCTGACCTCGTGATCCGCCCGCCTCGACCTCCCAAAGTGCTGGGATTACAGGCATGAGCCACTGTGCCCGGCCAAAATAAAGGTTTTTAAAGAAAAATTGAGGAGGCTTTCATAATTGTTTTCAGATAATTATCCTTGGCTACAAGGTTCAACAACAAGGTTGGTGCCAGTTTAAGGTTGGGCAGGCAGTTATTGGACAGTTGTCCTCACAAAAGTATTTTTTTATGTTTGTGAAAGGATACAACAGCCTTTGGGCAAGATCATAGTTTTTGCAGAGTCTTTTGTGATGGTTCTTGTTATCAGGCATTTGTGCATGAGAACCCCCTTCATGGCCTTCCCTAGCTCCATTCGTCAAGGTTATTAACACAAGTGACTCCATTTTGATTCTGATAACTTTCATATGTCCCTCTTTTGATCAAGGTATTTGTTTGAAAGCATCACTGATCAATCATCCTGTAGTTAGACTTTGATTATCCCTAGGTGCCAGGATAGACCTGCCCTAGGTTGTTGGTCTGGTTACACATTGGAGAAAGTGATTTTTGCCAAATTTGTGGAAGAAGAGAACTTTGAAAAGAGTGGATCTCTGGCTAAGTCTACCTGGAGTCCATTTTTAAGTTTCATTGTATCTGTTCTGTAGGCATTGGCTATCATCTAAAAGTGCTAGACCAGCACTGCTCTGTTAGGACTTGTACTTATGTAGAAATGTAACAAGTAACAGGCACAAAGTTCAGAAAAGGAAAATACAGAGTAAAAATAATAGTAGTATTATAACATCAGTTTTATAACAGTTTTAGCCTTGAGACTAGGCTTAAAGGCAACTGATTAAATAAATCAAATGACAATGGGGAATTAAATGACACCTGCTGTAACCATGTGACCTGTTTTTATTTTGTATATATTGTTCTCAACTTTCTCAAAGGAATTTATCTAGATACAACATGTAGCATTAGCAATAATATAGACATTCACAGATTTAACCAATAGCAATTTTATAATCTAGTATCCCATGACTGAGTTGAATTAAAGCAGAGAATGAGCAACAGTTGTATTAGAGATGTTGCCAAATTTACCGATTAGGTGTACTAAAAGATCTCTTAGGACAAGTTTTGTCAGGCTACCAGCAGAACTACTGATTGTAAAATTTGAATTATGCCAATATTCTGACAAGTTAAAAAGCTAGACTAGAGTGTAAGAGCCTCATTATGATATCAAGTCTTGTTTTAAAGTCTTTGGGGAAGCTATCTGCAGCACGAAGCTGTCAATTTCTCATTCCGGTTTGCAGTTTGAATGCTTCTGGTTATAGCACCAGGAAGTTTGGTGGACGTTCTTGTGTATCCCATACAACAGGCATGACAATCATTACTTAAAATTCCTCCAGGTTCAGCCTATAAAATTCTAGAAACAAAGCAGTTTCTGTTTTTAATACTTCTATGAAAGAAAGTTGTGTTAGAGAAACCTAGTAATCCAGGTTCTAGCCTAGTTTCAGATAGACAATAAAAACTCAAAAACAATGTGTAAGGCTACAATCTAATAACAACTATAGTCCAGCTTTATTTCAGAAACCGAACTTTTTTCTCCATAGTCAATCCAATTTTTACCAAAGAAAATCAGAATAATACCCATTAGTTTGTGAAATAAGTTTATTCTTTTTTTTTAATTTTTAATTTTTGTTGGTACATTGTAAAGGTATATATCTATGGGATACATGAAATGTTTTGATACAGGCATGTAATGCATAATAATGACATCAAGGAGAATGGGGTATCTATCTCCTCAAGTATTTAGCCATTGTGTTACAAACAATCCAATTATACTCTTTTGATTTTGTTTTAAATGTAAAATTAAATTATTATTGACAATAGTCACTCTGTTGCACTATCAAATAGTAAGTCTTATTCATTCTTTCTAATTTTTGTGCCCATTAACCATCTCCACTGCCCCACCAACACCCCCACTACTCTTTCCAGCCTCTGGTAACTCTCCTTCTACTCTTTATGTCAATGAGTTCAATTGTTTTAACTTTGGGATTCCACAAATAAGTGAGAACATACAATGTTTGTCTTTCTGTGTCTGGCTTATTTCACTTAATATAATGACCTCCAGTTCCACTCATGTTGTTGAAAATGACTGGATCTCATTCTGTTTTATGGCTGAATAGTACTCCATTGGGTATATGTACCACATTTTCTTTATCAATTTATCTGTTAATGGACACTTAGGTTACTACTAAATCTTGGCTATTATGAACAGTACTGCAACAAACATGGGAGTGAAGATATCTCTTTGATATTTCTTTATTTGGGTTATAATGCAACAGTAGGAGTGTTGGATTATATGGTAGATCCATTTTTAGCTTTTAAGGAAGCTCTAAACTATTCTTCATAGTGGTTGTACTAATTTACATTCCCACCAACAGTGTAGTATGGCTTCTTTTTCTCCACATCCTTATCAGCATTTGTTATTGCTTGTCTTTTGGATAAAAGCCATTTTAACTGGGGCATAATGATATTTCATTGTAGTTTTGATCTGCATTTCTCTAATGATCAATGATGTTGAACACCTTTTCATATGCCTGTTTGCCATTTGTATGTCTTCCTTTGAAAAATGTCTATTCAAATCTTTTCCCATTTTTAATAGGATTGTCAGATTTGTTTTCTATGGAGTTGTTTGAGCTCCTTATACATTATAGTTATTAATGCCTTGTCAGATGGGTAATTTGCAAATACTTTCTCCCATTCTGTGGGTTGTTTCTTCATTTTGTTGATTGTTTCCTTTGCTGTGCAGATACTTTTAAACTTCATGTGATCCATTTGTCTATTTTTTCTTTGATTGCCTGTGCTTGTGGGGTATTGCTCATGAAACTTTTGCCCAGATCAATGTCCAGGAGAGTTTCCCCCAATGTTTTCTTGAAGTAGTTTCCTAGTTTGAGGTCTTATATTTAAGTCTCTGATACATTTTTTTTTTCATTTTTGTATACGGCAAGAGATATGGATCTAGTTTCATTCTTCTACATATGGATATCCAGTTTCCCCAGCTCCATTCATTGAAGAAACTGCCTTTTCCCCAGTGTATGTTCTTGGCACCTTACTCAAAAATGGGTTCATTGTAGGTGAATGAGTTTGTTTCTGGGTTCTCTATTCTGTTCCATTGATCTGTGTGTCTGTTTTTATGCCAGTACCATGTTGTTTTGGTTACTAGAGCTCTATAGTACAATTTGAAGTCAGGTAATGTGAATCCTCTAGTTTTTGTGGGGTTTTTTCTAAAAATATCTGTGGCTACTGTGGGTCTTTTGTGGTCCATATAAATTTTAGAATTGTTTTTTTCTATTTCTGTGGACAACGATATTGGTATTATATTTTGATTGGGATTACATTGAATTTGTAGATTGCTTTTGGTAGTATGAACATTTTAACAATATTGATTTTCCAATCCATGAACAAAAAGTATTTTTTATTATTTTTTGGTTTCCTTTTTAATTTCTCTCATCAGTGTTTCATAATTTTCCTTATAGAGATTTTTACTTATTTTGTTAATTCCTAGGTATTTAATTTTATTTGTGGCTACTGTTAACAGGATTACTTTTTAAATTTATTTTTCAGATTGTTCACTGACACATAGAAATGCTATTGATTTTTGTGTGTTGATTTTGTGTCCTGCAAGTTTTCTGAATTTATCAATTCTCATAGTTTTTGGTGGAGTCTTTAGGTATTTCCAAATATAAGGTCATATCATCTGCAAACAGGATAATTTGACTTCTTCCATTCCAATTTGGAGGTATTTTATTTCTTTCTCTTGTCTGGTTGCCCTAGCTAGGACTTCCAGTACTATGTTGAATAACAGTAGTGAAAAGTGAGCATCCTTGTCATGTTTCAGATCTTAGAATCTTAGAGGAAAGGCTTTCAGCTTTTCTCCATTCAGTATGACACTAGCTGTGGGTCTGTCATATGTGGATTTTATTACATTGAATATCTTCCTTCTATACACAGTGTTCTGAGGGTTTTTACCATAAAGCGTTGTTAAATTTTATCAAATGCCTTTTCAGCATCAATTGAAATAATTATGTTTTTTATTCTTCATTCTGCATATATGAATGTATCACATTGACTGATTTGCATATGTTGAATTATCCTTGCATTCCAGGGATAAATACCACTTGATCATGAAGAATGATCTTTCTAATGTATTGTTGAATTTGGTTTGCTAGTCCTTAGTTTAGGATTTTTGCATCAATATTCATCAGAAACATTGACCTATAGTTTTCTTTCTTTTTTTTTAATGTGTCTTTGTCTGGTTTTGGTACCAGGGAAACAGTGGCCATATAGAATGAGTTTGAAAGTATTACTTCCTCTTACATAATATTTTTCAGAAAAGTTTGAGTAGGACTGGTTCTTCTTTAAATGTTTAGTAGAATTCAACAGTGAAGCCATCCAGTCCTGGCCTTTTCTTTACCAGGAGATTTTTTTGTTATAGCTTTGATCTCATTACTTATTATTTGTCTCTTCAGGTTTTGGATTTCTTCCTTGGTTCAATCTTGGTAAGTTGTATGTGTCTAAGAATTCGTCCATTTCTTGTAGATTTTCTAATTTATTGGCATATGCTTGCTCATAGTAGCCACTAATAATCTTTTGAATTTCTGTAGTATCAGCTGTAATGACTCTTTTTCATTTCTGATTTTATTTATTTGGATCTTCTCTCTTTTCTTCTTAGTCTGGCTAAAGTTTTGTCAATTTTATTTAACTTTTCAAAAAGCAACTTTTTATTGATTTTTGTATATTCTTTATTTCAATTTCATTTTATTTCTGCTCTAATCTTTATTATTTCTTTTTTTCTACTAATTTGCGATTGGGTTTGCTCTTGATTTTCTAGTTTTTTAAGATGCATAGTTAGATTGTTTATTTGAAGTTTTTCCTTTTCTTGATATAGGAACTTATAGCTATAAATTTTTCTCTTGGTTCTGCTTTTGCTGTATCTCATAGGTTTTGGTTTGTTGTATTTCCATTGTCATTTGCTTCAAAAAATTTTTCAATTTTCCTCTTTATTTCTTTATTAACTCAGTGGTCATTCAGGAGAATACTGTTTAATTTCCATGTGTTTTTCTAATTTCCAAAATTCCTCTTGTTATTAATTTCTAGTTTTATTCCCTTGTGGTCAGAGAAGATGCTTGATATAATTTTAATTTTTTGAATGTTTTAGACTTATTTTGTGACCTCATATATGATCTATCCTTGAAAATTATCCATAAGGGGCTGAGGAAAAGAATGTGTATTCTGCAGCTGTTGGATAAAATGTTCTGTAAATATCTATTATATTAATTTGGTCTGTAGCACAAATTAAGTCCAATGTTTCTTTCTTGATTTTCTGTCTAGAAGATCTGTCCAATGCTGAAAATTGGGTATTGAAGTCTCCAGTTATTTTTCTACTGGGGCCTATCTCTTTCTTAGCTCAAATAATATTTGCATTATATATCTGGATGCTTCATTGTTGGATGCATATTTACAATTATTATATCCTCTTGCTGAATTGATCCCTTTATCATTATATAGTGACCTTTTTGTCTCTTATATTTTTGTCTTGAAATCTATTTTTCTGATATAAGTATAGCTACCCCTGTGCTTTTTTGGTTTTCATTGGCATGGAATATCTTTCTCCATTCATTTATTTTCAGACTATATATGTCTTTACAGATGAAGTATGTTTCTTTTAGGCAACAGATCAGTGGGTCTTATTCTTTATTCATTTAACCACTATGTCTTTTGATTGGTGAGTTTAATCCATTTATATTCACTATTATTACTAAGTAAGGACTTAACTCTTGCCATTTTATTATTTGTTTTCTGGTTGTTTTGTGGTCCTTTCTTCCTTCTTTCTTTACTCTCTTCCTTTAGTGAAGGTAATTTTCTCTGGTGAGATGATTTTTGTGGATCTGTTGTGTGTTTCTTGGTTTGAGTACCATGAGGATTGCAAATACTGTATTATAACCCATTATTTTGAGCTGATAACAACTTAACCCAATTTACATAAACAAAAAAGCAAAAAAACTAATAAAAATTCTACACCTTAACTTTATCACCCTACTTTTTAAATTTTTGTTGTTTCTATTTGTGTCTTATTGTACTGTCAATGTCTTGAAAAGCTCTTGTAGTTATTATTTTTTACTGGTTCATTGTTTAGTCTTTCTATTTAGGATGAGTAGTTTACATACCATAGTTACAGTATTATAATATTCTGTGTTTATCTGTGTACTTACTATTATTAGTGAGTTTTGTACCTTCAGGTGATTACCTATTGCTCATTAACATCCTTTCCATTCTGACTGAAGTATTCCCTTTAGCATTTCTTATAGAATAGGTCTGGTATTGATGAAATCCTTCAAGTTTTGTCTGGGAAAGTCTTATTTCTCCTTCATATTTGAAGTACATTTTAACTGGATATATTACTCTAGGGTAAAAGTGTTTTTCCTTCAGCATTTTTAAATATGTCATGCCACTTTCTCCTGGCCTGTAAGGTTTCCACTCAAAAGTCTGCTGTCAGACATATTGGAGCTCCATTGTATGGTGTTTTTTTTTTTTTTTTTTCTCTTGCTGCTTTTAGCATCATTTCTTTATCCTTGACCTTTGGGAATTTAATTATTAAATGCATTGATGTAGCCTCCTTTGGGTTAAATCTGCTTGGTGTTCCATAACCTTCTTGTACTTGGATGCCGATATCTTTCTCTAGATTTGGGGAATTCTCTGTTATTATCCCTTTGGGTAAACTACTCCTATGCCCTTCTCTACCTCTTTGTTAAGGTGAATAACTTTTAGATTTGCCTTTTTGAGGCTATTTTATAGATCCTGTAGGTGTGTTTTGTTGTTTTTTATTCTTTGTTCTTTTGTCTCCTCTGACTGTGTTTCCAAATAGCTGGTCTTCAAGTTCACTAATTCTTTCTTCTGCTTGATCAATTCTACTATTAAAAGACTCTGTTGCATTCTTCATTATGCCAAATGCATTTTTCAGCTCCAAAATTTCTGCTTGATTCTTTTTAATTATTTCCATCTGTTTGTTAAATTTATCTGAAAGAATTATGAATCCCTTCTCTGTGTTATCTTGAATTGTTTTGAGTTTCCTCAACCTAGCTATTTTGAATTCCCTTTCTGAAAGGTCTGTCTTTCTTCAGGATTGGTCTCTGGTGACTTACTTAGTTCATCTGATGAGATCATATTTCCTGGATGATTTTGATACTTACAGATGTTCATCTGTATCTGGGCATTGAAGAGTTAGGAATTTATTGTAGTCTTCACTGTCTGGGCTTATTTGTACCCATCCTCCTTGAGAAGGCTTTCTAGATACATGAAAGGATTTGGGTGTTGTAATTTAAGCTGTATCTTCTTTAGGGGGCACCCCAATCCCAGTAATGCTGTGGTTTTTGCAGACTTATAAGGGTACTGCCTTGATAATTTTGGACGAGATCCCACAGAATTCTCTGGGTTACCAGGCAGAGACTCTTGAATTATTCACTTACTTTCTCCCAAACAAACAGAATCTCTCTCTCAGTTCTGAACTACCTAAAGCTAGGAGTGGAGTGAAACAAGCACCTCTGTGGCCACCACAACTATGATTGCATTGGATCAGACCTGAAGGAAGCACAGCACTGGGTATCACCCAAGGCCTGCTGTAACCACTGCCTCTCTACTGCCTGTGTTTGTCCAAGGTCCTGGGGCTCTAAAATCAAATGGCAATGCTAGGCAGGCCTGAGTCCTTCCCTTCAGGGCAGCAAGCTCCCTCAGGTCCTTGGTGAGTCCAGAGGTGCTGTCTAGGAGTCAGGGACTAGAGTCAAAGGCCTGAGAAGTCTACCTGGTATTCTTTCTATTGTATTACGGCTAAACTGGCACCCAAACAGCCCTTCTCACTCTTTCTTTCCATTTCCAAAGGCAGAGGAGCCTCACCCCATGGCCACTGCCACCACAGGCCCATGAGGAGTATTGGCAGACTGCCATCAACGTTCCCCTAAGGCCCAAAGGCTCTTCAGTCAGCTCGTGGTAAATATTACCTGGTCTGGAACTCACCCTTCAGTGCAGTGGTGCTCCCTTCTGGCCCACAGCAGGTCCAGAAATGCCATCCAATAGTTAAGTTCTGGAACAGGGGATCCCAAGAGCCTATTGGTGCTCTACCATCCTGTGGCCAAACTGTTGCCTGAAGCCAACAACTCTCAGGGTCTCATCCACAGCCCTTGATGTAGTACCTTGGTATTGCTCCTGATTATTCAGGGCCCACAGGCTCTTCAATTAACAGGTGATGAATGCTGCCAGTACTGGGTCCTTCCCTTCAAGGCAGTAGGTTCCTTTCTTGCCTAGGATGTATCTAGAAGTGTCATCTAGGAGCCAGAGCCTGGAACAGGGGCCTCACAACTCTGGCTGTTGCCCTATCCTGCTGTGGCTGAGCTGGTATTGATATGCGAGTGCTGAGAAGGGAAGTGTGTTGGCCCGTTAAATGATACGGAAGTGGGGAAGGGAAGTGCTGGGTAGAGAAGGGCATGGTCCCTGGCTAGGGCTCCACCCGCCACAGACCTAGGTGAGGCCAGGCACTCTTGCCTTTGCACCCTAATGCCCAAATGTTGCATTTCCCAAGACCATCCTGGCCTGCTATGCCCCCATCCTGTGCCTATAAAAACTCCTGAGACTGGCCGGGCACAGTGGCTCACGCCTGTAATACCAGAACTTTGGGAGGCCAAGGTGGGCAGATCACAAGATCAGGAGATCGAGACCATTCTGGCTATGGTGAAACCCCGTCTCTACTAAAAATACAAAAAATTAGTGGGGCATGGTGACGGGCACCTGTAGTCCCAGCTACTCGGGAGGCTGAGGCAGGAGAATGGTGTGAACCTGGGAGGCAGAGGTTGCAGGGAGCTGAGATCACACCACTGCACTCCAGCCTGGGCAACAGAGTGAGACTCCATCAAAAAAAAAAAAAAAAACAAACAAAAAACCACTCCCAAGACCTTAGCAGATGGACAGAAGTGGCTGGACATGGAGAAGAGCACATCGGCAGAGGAACACACAGGCTGCTGGACGTCCAGAGGAACGCACAGGCACCAGCATGCCAGCAGGCCACTGACTGGCAGAACAACATAGAGTTTGGCTGGGGCAGTCATAGGAGAGCCCAGGCCACCAACCGGCCCAACTGCAGGGAAAAATCATCTCCCTTCTGGCTCCCCTATCTGCTGAGAGCTACTTCCACTCAATAAAACCTTGCATTCATTCTCCAAGCCCACATGTGATCTGATTCTTCTGATACCCCAAGGCAAGAAACCCTGGGATACCGAACACCCTCTGTCCTTAACAACAAGGTAGAGGATCTAATTGGAGCTGACTAATACAAACCGCCTATAGATGGCAAACTAAAAGAGCACCCTATAACACATGCCCACTGGGGCTTCAGGCACTCTAATCATTCACCCCTAGACACTGCGATGGGGTCAGAGCCCCACAGCCTGCCTGTCTATATGTTCCTCTAGAGGTTTGAGCAGCAGGGCACTGAAGAAGCGAGCCACACCCCCATCACATGCCCTGTGAGGAGGACAAGGGAACTTTTCCCGTTTCAGTATCCAAGACACAAGACAAAGTAATTTCCACTATTCCCTCTCCTCTCCTCAAGCAGAAGAAAGAGATGTCTTTTGGAGCTATGAATTGTGCAGCCTGGGGTGAGAGTAGGGGTGATGCCACCCCAGCTGGTATCTCAGTAGGTGGCACACTCCAACAGTCAACTGTCTCTGGGAGCAGTTCACCACTAGGACTCATCTAAGATGAGCTGCAGTTCTTGTGGCCTACAATAACTTTCAATTTTTCTTGAGACCTAGAGCACCTTAGCCTACAGTGGTGAGGTTTGCAGGGACTCAAATTTTGACCACAGGGATTGGTGATTCCCCTCTGGCTAGGGCTAGTTTAAATGTTCCCTCCATGGGCAGGCTTCAGCTGTGTTTGGTCATTTTCCTTTTTGCTTTAAGAGGACAGCATCAAGTTCAATGCCTCACAGTTGCTGTGCTCTCCTTCCCCCAGTACACGGAAACATTCTCTACACCACACAGCTGCTGCCAGGGGATGGAGAAGGGGTGGTATTAGTGATTCAAGGCTGTTTTTTTCTATGCCGTCAGTGCCTCTTTCAGCAATATGAAGTGAAAAGCAGGTACTGTGAGTCCTCACCTTATTTTTGAAGGTGTTTTGCAAGTTTAGATAGTTGTTAAGTTGGTGTTCTTGCTGGGGGCATGATCACTGGAGCCTCCCATTCTGCCATCTTGCTCCATCTTCCTTTGGTCCTATTAATTTTTGTCTGATTATTATATAAGTGCAGCTAGAAAAGTGGTTTTCAGATTTTAAAACTTCCTGATGCTGGGAAGCCAAACCAAGGAAGACTTTAGATATTATCTGTAGTATTGATGTTTTGGGGACTGTCAGGAGTGACAATTTTTAGTCAATCACTATAAGGCTGTTAACCCTTGAAACCAGGCATTTTATGTACTTTCTCTAATGTGACATTCTAGTCAAACCATAGGTAATATAACCAATGTTGTTAATTGTATCCTGTTATGAAAATAGAGTAAAATTTATATATAACTTATGTAGATAACCATATTACCATATAAATACTCATGAATAGTTTCCAAATTTTGGAAAAATCAAGTAGGAGAAAAAAGTAAATGTTTCCATCTTTGTTCACAAACATATACTTTACCAAATTGCTATAAACTATAGATTGTTTTAACAGATAGTATTTTATTAAATATGGAAAATAAAATAAGTAAACAACGTTTTAAATAAAAGTCAAAAAACACTATGTTTATCAGTTATTTAAACTATGTAATTAATTTTGCTTTTGTTTGACCTTGATTGGCAGGTTTATATATTTATCAGGTTTCATTAGAGTTCTGGAAATTTTTTATTTTGTCCACTGATTTTAAAGTTATTAGAAATCTGTATTCAAGAATACTTTTTGGTGTCTCTTATATGAATCTAATTGTAAATGCTTCTAAAGTAGAAGCAAAACCATGAATAACAGAGACTTAGTACAGCCATGTTTAAAAATCTGATGGAGAGGTGAGTTTGGAGGAAGATGGCATATGAGAGGCAGGTCTGTCTTGCAGCTCCCACTCAGGTGGATAGAACAGTGTGTGGAGACTCACATCGTGAACTTTTGCTCCAAGAACTACCATGGGAACATACCAGGAAAACCAAAAGAATTCACAGACCCTTTGAAAGAAGTGGTTTGCTGCTGCAAACTCTAAGAAACAGCCAAAAATCTGTGAATGCCTAAAGTGTGAGAGGGGGAAAGTCTCCCTCCAAACACATCCTCACCGGGGAAGCTAAAAAGCCAGATAACAGGGAAAAGTTAACTTTGCCAAGAGCTGAGGCAAATTTACAGAGTGAAATATAAAAGTAGAAGAAGCAGTGGGAAGAGCCCTGGAGGTGCTCCCAGCCCCCAAGGAAGCCCAGGGAACTCATTTCTGATTTTATCTCTCACGGGTCCTTGGGGAGGGCTGCCAGTGGAACTGGGGAAAGACCACAGGGAGAAGAAAACTTCCATCTAAACTTTGCAGTGATTTTGACCAATTTGCCCTGCGCAAATTTTCCAGGGCAGAATCTGGGGATGTAGTGAATGAGAAGAGCAGATATGAGCACAGGAGCTGAGCGGGAAGGGGCAAAGCTTGAAAGCCCTGCTTGCTTTCTCAGCAGGAAGGTTTGCAGCCCGGGGCAAGTTCCCAACCCTGTAGACCAGCTGCCTGGATATAGACTCGATGCTCTTGGGGGAGCACAGTGGGAATGAGATTGTCCTTTCTGGTTGCATGGCAGCTGGGTGAAGCCTGTCACTGCCAGCTTTTCCCTACTTCTCTGGTGACCTGTATGATGGAGCAAAAGCAGCCATAATTCCCCTGGGAACATAACTCCATTGGCCTGAGAACCACACTCCCACCCTATAGCAGCCACAGCAAGCCTTGCCCAAGGACAGTCTGAGCTCAGACACACCTAACCCAGCCCCTACTTGATGGTCTTTACTCACCCTTTTAGACAAAGACAAAAGACACAATCTCTTGGAAGCTCTATGGCCCTGCCCACCACCAGAGAAGCCCAAATACTTAAACAGGTGACCCTAGGGCAGGCTTGCGTCCTCCCTATACTACCACAGCTGGTTCTCTCTTGAAAGTGCCATCTCCTGGCTAAAGGCCAACAGACACAAGCCATTATAGCAACTCATAGCTGAACAACCCTGCCCCCAGAAAGGAGAAAACAGCAACTAACTCCACCACCTGTAACATACTGGCTAACCAGAGGCCCGGAGTCTATCCACATGACAACTTTACTGCCAGCATAACCAGCATTCGAGAAAACGAGTGCACTATAAAAACTATAACCAAGAACCCTCAAAGAGTCCACTTCCCCCCCATGCTACCTCCTCAAAGCACGTGCTGGTATTCATGGCTGAGAGACTTGAAGATGGATCAAATCACAGAGCTCTTCGCACATTCTCCCCAGTACCAACCTGCAGCCCAGTAGCTCCACTAGATGGCTAGACCCAGAAGAGAAATAATAATCACTGCAGTACAGCTCCCAGGAAGCCCCATTCCTAGGGGAAAGGGGAGAGTACCACATCAAGGGAGCATTCTGTGTGACAAAAGAATCTGAACAGCAGCCCTTGAGCCCAGATCTTTCCTCTGACATAGCCTACCCAAATGAGAAAGAACCAGAAAAAACAATATTGGCAATAGGATAAAATGAGTTTTTTTAACACCCCAAACAGATCACACTAGGCCACCAGCAATGAATCCAAACCAAGAAGAAATCTCTGAATTACCAGAAAAAAGAATTCAGAAGGTCAATTATTAAGGTACTTAAGGAGGCACCAGAGAAAAGTGAATACCAACTTATAAAAATTTTTTAAATGTTACAAGATATGGATGAAAAACACTCCAGAGAAATAAATACCATAAATAAAAAAACAATCACAACTTCTGGAGATGAAGGACACACTTAGAGAAATGCAGATTACACTGGGAAGTCTCAACAATAAAATCCAACAAGTAGAAAAAAGAAACTTCAGAGCTTGAAGACAAGGCTTTTGAATTAACTCAATCTGACAAAGACAAGGAAAAGATAATTTTAAAAAATGAACAGTTTCCAAGTAGTTGTGTGGTTTTGAGTGAGTTTCTTAAAACAACCTGCTCCTGAATGACTACTGGGTAAATAACAAAATGAAGGCAGTAATAAAGATGTTCTTTATTTACCAATGAGAACAAAGACAAAACATATGAGAATCTCTGGAACACATTTAAAGCAGTGCATACCGGGAAATTTATAGCACTAAATGCCCACAAGAGAAAGCAGGAAAGATCTAAAATCGACACCCTAACATCACAATTAAAAGAACTAAAGAAGCAAGAGCAAACAAATTCAAAAGCTAGCAGAAGACAAGAAATAACTAAGATCAGATCAGAACTGAAGGAGATAGAGACACAAAAAAAAACCTTCAAAAAATGAATGAATCCAGGAGCTGATTTTTTGTAAAGACCAATAAAATAGATAGACTGCTACCAAGACTAATGAAGAAGAAAAGAGAGAAGAATCAAATAGATGCAATAAAAAATGATAAAGGGGATATCACCACTGATCCCACAGAAATACAAACTACCATCAGAGAATACTATAAACACCTCTACACAAATAAACTAGAAAATCTAGAAGAAATGGATAACTTCCTGGACACATACACCCTCCCAAGAATAAACCAGGAAGAAGTTGAATCTCTGAATAGACCAATAACAGGTTCTGAAATTGAGGCAATAATTAATAGCCTACCAACCAAAAAATGTCCAGGACCAGATGGATTCACAGCCTAATTCTACCAGAGGTACAAAAAGGAGCTGGTACCATTCCTTCTGAAACTATTCCAATCAATAGAAAAACAGGCAATCCTCCCTAACTCATTTTATGAGGCCAGTCTCATCCTGATACCAAAGTCTGGAAGAGACACAACAAAAAAAGAGAATTTTTGACCAATATCCCTGATGAACATCAATGCGAAAATCCTCAATAAAATACTGGCAAACCGAATCCAGCAACACATCAAAAAGGTTATCCACCACGATCAAGTGGGCTTCATCCTTGGGATGCAAGGCTGGTTCAACATATGCAAATCAATAAACATAATCCATCACATAAACAGAACCAATGACAAAAACCACATGATTATCTCAATAGATGCAGAAAGGACTTCAAGAAAATTCAACAGTCTTTCATGCTAAAAACTCTCAATAAACTAGGTATTGATGGAACGTATCTCAAAATAATAAGAGCAATTTTTGACAAACCCACAGCCCATATCATACTGAATGGGCAAAAACTTGAAGCATTCCCTTTGAAAACTGGCACAAAACAAGGATGCACTCCTATTCAACACAGTATTGGAAGTTCTGGCCAGGGCAATCAGGAAAGAGAAAGAAATAAAGGGTATTCAATTAGGAAAAGAGGAAGTCAAATTGTCTCTGTCTGCAGATGACATGATTGCATATTTAGAAACCTCACTGTCTCAGCCCAAAATCTCCTCAAGCTGATAAGCAACTTCAGCAAAGTCTCAGGATACAAAATCAATGTGCAAAAATCACAAGCATTCCTATATACCAAGAACAGACAGAAAGCCAAATCATGAGTGAACTCCCATTCACAATTACTACAAAGAGAATAAAATCCTAGAAATCCAACTTACAAGGGATAGGAAGGACCTCTTCAAGGAGAGCTACAAACGACTGCTCAAGAAAATTAGAGAGGACACAAACAAATGGAAAAATATTCCATGCTCATGGATAGGAAGAATCAATATCATAAAAATGGCCATACTGCCCTAAGTAATTCATAGATTTAATGCTATCTCCATCAAGCAACCACTGACTTTTTTCACAGAATTGGAAAAAAACTACTTTAAATTTCATATGGAACAAAAAAAGAGCCCGCATAGCCAAGACAATCCTAAGCAAAAAGAACAAAGCTGGAGGCATAATGCTACCTGACTTCAAACTATACTACAAGACTACAGTAACCAAAACAGCCTGGTACTGGTACCAAAACAGAGATATAGACCAATGGAAGAGAACAGAGGCCTCAGAAATAACACCACACATCAACAACCATCTGACCTTTGATAAAGCTGACAAAAAGAAGCAATGGGGAAAGGATCCCCTATTTAATAAATGGTGCTGGGAAAACTGGCTAGCCATATGTAGAAAGCTGAAACTGCATCCCTTTCTTACACCTTATACAAAAATTAACTCAAGATGGATTAAAGACTTAAATATAAGACCTAAAACTATAAAAACCCTAGAAGAAAACCTAGGCAATACCATTCAGGACATAGGCATGGACAAATACTTCATGATTAAAACGCCAAAAGCAATGACAACAGAAGCCAAAATAGACAAATGCCATCTAATTAAACTAAAGAGCTTCTGCACAGCAAAAGAAACTATCATCAGAGTCAACAGGAAACCTACAGAATGGCAGAACATTTTTGCAATCATCCATCTGTCAAAGGGCTAATATCCAGAATCTACAAAGAACTTAAACAAATTTACAAGAAAGAAACAAACAACCCCATCAAAAAGTGGGCAAAGGATATGAACAGACACTTCTCAAAAGAAGACATTTATGCAACCAACAGACAAAAGAAAAAATGCCTGTCATCGTTGGTCATCAGAGAAATGCAAATCAAAACCACAATGAGATACCATCTCACCCCAGTTAGATTGGTGATAATTAAAAAGTCAAGAAACAACAGATGCTGGAGAGGATGTGGAGAAATTGGAACACTTTTACAGTGTTGGTGGAGTGTAAACTAGTTCAACCATTGTAGAAGACAGTGTGGCAATTCCTCAAGGATCTAGAACAAGAAATACCGTTTGACCCAGCAATCCCATTACTGGGTATATACCCAAAGGATTATAAATCATGTTACTATAAAGACACATGCACACATATGTTTACTGTGGCACCATTCACAATAGCAAAGACTTGGAACCAACCCACATGTCCATCAATAATAGACTGGATAAAGAAAATGTGGTACACATACACCATGGAATACTACGCAGCCATGAAAAAGAATAAGTTCATGTCCTTTGCAGGGACATGGATGAAGCTGGAAACCATCATTCTCAGCAAAAGATCACAAGGACAGAAAACCAAATACCACATGTTCTCACTCATAAGAGGGAACTGAACAATGAGAACACATGGACACACGGAGGGGAACATCACACACTGGGGCCTGTTGGGGGGTGGGGGGCTAGGGGAGGGATAGCATTAAGAGAAATACCTAATGTAAATGACAAGTTGATGGGTGCAGCAAACCAACATGGCACATGTATACCTATGTAACAAACCTGCACATTGTGCACATGTACCCTAGAACTTAAAGTATAATAATAAAAAAGGCAAAAAAAAAATGAACAAAACTTCCAAGAAGTTTGAAATTATGTTAAACAACCAAACCTAAAAATAATTGGTGTTCCCAAGGAATAAGAGAAAACCAAAAGTTTGGAAAACATTTGAGGAAATAATCAAGGAAAACTTTTCTGGCCTTGCTAGAGATCTAGACATCCAAACACAAGAAGCTGAAAGAACACCCAGAAAATTCAGTGCAAAAAGATCATCGCCTAGGCACATAGTCATCAGGTTATCTAAAGTTAAGATGAAGGAAAGAATCTTAGGAGCTGTGAGGCAAAAGCATGAGGTGACCTATAAAGGAAAACCTATCAAATTAACAGAACATTTCTTAGCAGAAACCCTACAAGCTAGAAGGGATTGGGGTCCTATTTTTAGCCTCCTTAAACAAAACAATTGTCAGCCATGAATTTTACATCCAGGGAAACTAAGCTTCATAAATGAAAGAAACAAATGCTGAGAGAATTCATATGAACAAATGCTTTTTCAGATGAACAAATGCTGAGAGAATTCACCACTACCAAGCCAGCTTTACAAGAACTGCTAAAAGGAACTCTAATTCTTGAAACAAAACCTTGAAATACACCAAAATAGAACCTTCTTAGAGTATAAATCTCACAGGACCTATAAAACAATAACACAATGAGAAAAAAAAGGTATTCAGGCAACAACTAGTATGATGAATAGAATAGTACATCACATCTCAGTACTAACAATGAATGTAAATGACCTAAATGCTCCACTTAAAAGATACAGAAAGTCAGAATGGATAAGAATTCACCAACCAACTATCTGCTGTCTTCAAGAGACTCACCTAACAGCTAAGGACTCACATAAACTGAAGGTAAAGAGGTGGAATAATTATTCCCAAAGTTAGAGGAAGTAGCTACACTTATACCAGACAAAACAGATGTTAAAGCAACAATGTTTAAAAAAGACAAAGAGGGACATCAAATAATGATTGAAGTTCTAATCCAACAGGAAAATATCACAATCCTAAATATATACACACTTAATACTGGAGTTACCAAACTTACAAAACAATAACTACTAGACCTAAAAAATGAGATAGGCCAGGTATGGTGGCTCACACCTGTAATCCCAGCACTTTGGGAGGCTGAGGTGGGTCGATCACGAGGTCAGGAGTTCACGGCCAGCCTGGCCAATGTGGTGATACCTCATGTTTACTAAAAATACACATGGTGGTGCATGCCTGTAGTCCCAGCTACTCGAGAGGCTGAGGCAAAAGAATCACTAGAACCGAGGAGGCAGAGGTTGCAGTGAGCCAAGATCGTGCCACCGCACTTCAGCCTGGGCAACAAAGCAAGACTCTGTCTCAAAAAAAAAAAAAAATTAGAAAGACAGCAAAACAGTAATAGTGGGTAACTTCAGTACTCCACTGACAGCACTAGAGAGGTCATCAAGACAGAAAGCCAACAAAGAAACAATGGACTTAAACTATACCCTAGAACAAATGAACTTAACAGATATTTACAGAGCATTCTACCCAACAACTGCAGAATATACATTCTATTCATCAGCACATGGAATATTTTCTAACATAGGCCACATGATAGGCCACAAAACAAGTCTCAATAAATTTAAGAAAATTAAAATTCTCTCAAGTACTCTCTCAGACCACAGTGGAATAAAATTAGAATTCAACTCCAAAAGGAATCCTCAAAACCCTGCTAATACATGGAAATTAAATAACCTGCTATTGAATGATCATTGGTTCAACAATGAAATCAAGATGGAAATTTAAAAATTCTTTGAACTGAAAGATAATAGTGACATAACCTATTGAAACCTCTGAGATACAGCAAAAGCGGTGCTAAGAGGAAAGTTTACAGCATTAAATGCCTACAACAAAAAGTCTGAAAGAGCTCAGACAGACAATCTAAGTTCACACATCAAGGAACTAGAGAAACAAGAACAAACCAAACTAAACCCAACAGAAGAAAAAAATTAACAAAGATGAGAGAAGAACTAAATTAAATTGAAACAAACAAAAAAAGCAATACAAAAAATAAATGAAAAAAAAAACCGATTCTTTGAAAAGATAAACAAAACTGACAAACCAGTAGTGAGATTAACCAAGAAAAGAAGAGAGAAGATCCAAATAAGCTCAATTAGAAACAAAACGGGAGATATTACAACTGACACCACAGAAATACAAAAGATCATTCAAGGCTACTATGAACACCTTTATTCTCAAAAACTGGAAAACCTAGAGGAGATGGATAAATTTTTGGAAATATACAACCCTCCAAGATTAAACCAGGAAGAAGTAGAAACTCTGAACAGTCCCATAACAAGCAGCAAGATTGAAATGGTAACTTAAAAAATTGCCAACAAATAAAAGTCCAGGAACAGATGGATTCATAGTTGAATTCTATCAGTCATTCAAAAAAGTATTGCCTTCAATCATGTTGACACTATTCCACAGGATAGAGAAAAAAGGAATCCTCCCTAAATCATTCTGTGAAACCAGTATCACTCTAATACCAAAACTAGGAAAGGACATAACAAAACAAAACAAAAACTACAGACCAATATTCCTAATGAACAGAGATGCAAAAATCTTCAACAAAATACTAGCTAACTGAATCCAACAGCATATCAAAAAGATAATTCACCATGATCAAGTAGGTTTCATACCAGGGATGCTGGAATGGTTTAACATACCAAGTCAATAAATGTGATAAACAGAAATAAAAACAAAAATCACATGATCATCTCAATAGATGAAGAAAAAGCACGTGACAAAATCCAGCATTGTTCTAGTATTAAAGCCCTCGCAAAATTGGCATAGAAGGGATGTACCTTAAGGTAATAAAAGCCATCTATGACAAACCCACAGCCAACATTATACTGAATAGGGAAAAATTGAACGTTTTCCCCCTGAGAGCTGGAACAAGACAAGGATGCCTATTTTCACCATTTCGTTCTACATAGTACCAGAAGTCCTAAGCAGAGCAATCAGACAAGAGAAAGAAATAAGGGGCATCCAAACAAGCAAACATGTAATCAAACTGTTGTTGTTCACCAATGATATAATTGTACACTTAGAAAACCCTAAAGATGGCCAGGCGTGGTGGCTTACACATGTAATCCCAGCACTTTGGGAGACCGAGGTAGGTGGATTGCCTGAAGTCAGGAGTTCAAGACCAGCCTGACCAACATGGTGAAACCCCATATCTACTAAAAATACAAAAATTAGCCAGGCGTGGTGGCAGACGCCTGTAATCCCAGCTACTCAGGAGGCTGAGGCAGGAGAATCACTTGAACCTGGGAGGCAGAGGTTGCAGTGAGCTGAGATCAGGCCATTGCACTCCAGCCTGGGTGACAAGAGTGAGACTTCATCTCAAAAAGAAAAGAAAACCCTAAAGACTAATCCAAAAAGCTCCTAGAACTGATTTAAAAATTCAGTAAAGTTACAAAATAAATGTAAAAAATCAGTAGCACTGCTATACACCAACAGCAACCAAGCTGAGACTTGAATCAAGAACTCAAGTCCTTTTACAATAACTATAAAAAATAAAATAAAATACTTAGGTACACACCTAACCAAGGAAGTGAAAGACCTCTACAAGGAAAACTACAAAACAATGCTGAAAGAAATCATAGAAGACACAAACAAATGGAAACACATCCCATGCTCATGGATGGGTAGAATCAATATTGTGAAAATGACCATACTGCCAAAAGTAATCTACAAATTCAATGCAATTTCCATCAAAATACCATCATCATTCTTCACAGAACTAGAAAAACCAATTCAAAAATTATGTGGAATCAGAAAAGAGCCCATATAGCCAAACCAAGACGAGGCAGAAAAAACAAATCTGGAGGCATCACATTACCCAACTTCAAACTATACTACAAGGCTGTGGTTGCCAAAACAGCATGGTATTGGCATAAAAATAGACACAAAGTCCAATGGAACAGAATAGAGAACCCAGAAATAAAGTTAAACACTTACAGTCAACTGATCTTCAACAAAGCAAACAAAAACATAAAATGGGGAAAGGACACCCTATTCAACAAATGGTGCTGGGATAATTGGCAAGCCACATGTAGAAGAATGAAACCATATCCTCATCTCTCACCTTATACAAAAATCTACTCAAGATGGATCAAAGACTTAAATCTAAGACCTGAAATCATAAAAATTATAGAATATAACATTGGAAAAACCCTTCTAGACATTGTCTTAGGCAAAGACTTCATGACCAAGAACCCAAAAGCAAATTTATTATATAGATATAGATATAGTTGTATAGATATATATAATGGAATACTACTCAGCCATAAAAAGGAGTGAAATAATGGCATTTGCAGCAATCTGGATGGAACTGGAGATCATTATTCTAAGTGAAGTAACTCAGGAATAGAAACCCAAACATTGTATGTTTTCACTTATAAATAGGAGCTAAGCTATGAGGACACAAAGGAATAGAATGATAAAATGGACTTTGAGGACTTGGGGGGGTGGGAGGTGGCAAGGGATAAAAGACTACACATTGGGTACAGTGTACACTGCTTGGGTGATGGGTGCACCAAAATCTCAGAAATCACACCTAAAGAACTTATCCATGTAACCAAACACCACCTGTTTCCCCAAAAATCTACTGAAATTAAATAAATAAATAATTTGTTAAAAATTTGGTGGAAATTTATTATAATCTGCAGTTGACATGAAAATTTGGTTATTTGTGATGTACTACATAAGAATTATAATTATGACTGATGTCATATAAAATTTCAAAGAATTTTATACAATTTTTGAGCATTTATTATCAATTACATACTCATAAATGTTACAAAAAGATCTAGCATCACTTATCATTTGACAATGCTTTTTTTTACAATTTACCAAATAAGCCTAATTATTTACTATCTCTACAAGATGAGAGACACATCCCGTGGGGCTCTCCAGGGTACCAACTGAAAATCTCAAAGTTAATTCTATTTCAAAATGACTTAATTTAAACTTTTAATGCTGGGAAGCCAGTTGAAGACGGCAAAATATTTAAAACAACTGATCTAAACAAAATCACAAATCACTGTGAAATGATAGCCATTTTTTCACCAGAGTAACATAAAAAGATTTTAAAAGCAATACAGAAAGTTATATACATTTTAAAAAATTCTAACCCTTTCTTAGGAAAACCCTTAGTTTCCCTAAGTAATCTAAAAATCTAATTAAGTCAACATGAAACATAGAAAATTATCTTGATAAAATATAAAATCTTTGTTTCTTACACTAGTTGCCAAAAGGAAAACACACAAAACCCACCTACCCACACAAAACACAAACGACAAAACATCCTCTCTCAGAGTATGATTGTGTCCCTTTGTGGGAAGCCTGTTTTGACTTCAGGTTTATATATAAAGCATAACAAAAAGTAGGTGTGTCTTTGGTAAAAAATATAAAAGCAAATATATGTTATTTATTTTTTAAATTGGCTAAATTTACAAGTTATTTAAAGTTGTGTAAAATGTGCAAGAGGTTTCGAAGTCAAACCTGATGGAAAAGTACTTGAATTTGATCAGAAACAAGAAGAGTATGTGTCCAGGATTTTGATTGTACACCATATCATAGAAAAACATAAACAAGAAAGCCAGTATCTTGAGCAGGAAAGTACATGGCTATTAGTAAAAACATGGGAAATTGCCTCGATAGTTACCTGGCACAATTCAGACACATCAATAAAAGCCAAGAGTACAGAATCAAATTATACTGGAGAGAAACATTGTTCTAAACTGGAAGCTGCAGTTCTGATGGTGGTTGAAAATTTTTAAAAACAGATTTCAGAATTACATCAAAACCTCTTGCACATTTTACACAACTTTAAATAACCTCCAAATTTAGCCAATTTTAAAAATAAAGAACATATCTTTGATATTGTTTTTATAGTTTTTAACCAAAGACACATCTACTTTTTTGTTATGCTTTGTATACAAAATTATACATAAATGAGAATTTTAAACTCTCAATAACATTAATTTTTAGTGAAAACCCAGAAAGCAAGAAATTTTGAACTATCTGTCACATATTAGTATTTTATTATAGATGATAACCATTTTATAATTAAAATATATTTTCCCATTATTTAATTTTTATATGTATTAACAGACCCAAATATAGTCTTTGTACAAAATTTAAGAAACCACAAATAAACTTATGTTTATTTTTATAAATTTATGTTTTAGTATTTTACCTCTCAATTCTGGGTCATCTGAAAATGACCTATAACTTCAATGGGTTTTTATTATTTAATTAAACATAAATAACTTAAAATTTCAAATTAATTAAAAAATTATTAACAAATGTTTATCCTATTTACACACACTGAATTTATTTATTTTAACAATTATACCTAGATTATTTATGAAAACTGATAAATTAGGCAAAGCTAGTCATTATTTCAGGTTATTTCTCTGTTTATCATTTTTATAGCCTAAGAATATCAGGTGTTCACCTAAGTAACAGCCTTAAAACTAAATACATGAGTATTTTGCTAATCTTTAAGAAGATACAGTAGTCATCAAAACAACAAGATTAAGTTAGTCTTACTTACTGAAGCATTACTTAAACAAAGATTCTTGTTTTTAATGTGATTTCATAGCTTTATAATTTTAAAACATCTACCAGAAACAATAATCCTGTCTGACCAGAAGACCCAGGCAAAAATGTATGTTGACAATTCTGAAGAAATTTTTATTTTTATTTTATCAACAAATTTAAAACCAGATTATTTATCAAAGATTTACTTAAGTCATGTAAACTAAAAGGTATTTGAGTTAATTAGCATATATTCTAACAATTTAAATGAGTGCTCACTTATTTAAGCTAATCTGAATAGAACTCCTTAAAGAATTCTGGCCCACTATGCCAAATTTTACTATGTAGACACAACATATAACATAATACATGTTCATATGTGTAAACACACACTGAAATACATACATACACACAAAAACAAACAATTCATAATTTTTATTTATGAAATTTTAGTTATGAGACAGTAAAATATAGTAAGACAGACTTGCTAGGTTATAAAAGTCAGTTGGATTCAAATTATATTTCTGGCAAAATGAGACCTGTTCACATGGCTAAATATTTTTTGCCTTGATAGGTAATCTGATGAAGGCTGTGGACTGAAATTTTGGATAAAGCAGTTTGGTTTTTATAAACTATATTTTACATTCTTTTGTTCTTTTTTCAGTTTTAAATGAGTTTAGGGGTAAATTTTTAAATGTTTGCATTTTAGTTAGAACTGACTGAATTATAAAGAGAAACAAAAATCTACAAGCAGGCTTGAATTTTAGTAACAAATTTTTCTTTTGTTTGCTTTTCTGATTTGCCTGACTAGTCAACATGGGCAGGGAAGCATTTTAGAAAAATTTATTTGTAGTTTTTTGGGTTTTCTTTTTTGGTTTTTTTTTTTGGCTTTTTCTGGCCATGCGTGGCAGACAAAGCAATTTTTGCACTGGACAAAGATATCGTATTATTTCTGTGAGTTCAAGTGTTTGTTTGACCTGTTTGATCTGAAAGCATAACTTTTTAAACATTTATTTCATTCTTCTTTTTAGAATATCAATCCTTCAATTAACTGATTCATCACCCTAAGCAACTGCTAGCCATGCAAACCAAAATTTACATTTTCAAAAAAGATGACCCAGATGTCTAGATTGCTGGTTACCATGAAACTGTTGTAATCTGTAAAGCCATTAATTTGAAAGTCTTTTAAGACTTTTTTTTAACTTTGGCTGAAATGTCATAAAGAGTGACTACATCTTAATACCAGCAGAGAAGTCAGCAGATTCAAAGTAAGCAGAAAAAAAAAAAAGATAGAAATATAGAGAACTTCAAAGGCTCTACATGTAATTCTATAGTTGGTTACAGTTTTTAATTTAGTTCTAAGGAAAACAGGCTTGCAGAGTCTGAATGATCCCCTTTAAGGGCAATAAATTAGACTTGGTGTAATCTGTCCACTGACTAAAAATGTGTGCAAGAATGGACCATAAAATTTGCATGTATTATAGTCAGCTGGATTCCCATAGAGTTTGGCATGCTTTGGAATTTTGAAGATTCCATTCCACGTCAAATAAAATTCTATGAATCCTGTCAGGGAATGTCAGAAATTTGGACCAGTGTTTTGATTGGTGGTAAACTCTATAGTGGCTTTAATTGGCAATCTTGCACTCACCATTTAGAATGTTTAATTTTTGTTTTTAGAAGATGTTTAGGAATAAGCAAGGGGAAAAATGTTTTTAAAAAAGCCAAATTATTTACAGATGTTCATAACCAAATCAAAATGAAACCAAAATAAGAGTGGTTATGAAAATTTTAAGCCAAGAGCATAAACCAAATACTAAATTAGTTGCATAGAAAGTGAATTCACCAGAAAAGATATGCCTCAGAAACAGAATGTAAATTCTGTAGAAACCAGAGTACTCTCCAAAAGGATACTTATCAGAGAGGGCTTGCCAAAAATACCCTTTATAGTCTCAAGTGGGATGTGAAGTGTGTCAATTAAGGTGGACTTACAACCAAATAAGATCCTGAATGAAATCAAAAATAAGGAGTCTGAAAAGTTGAGAGAAGATTAACCAGGGAAGAAGATTAACCACAGAAAGAGAGAGCATAAAATGCTCTGTGAATATCACACATTCAAGGGTCCACAGTCTGTCCAAGGTAAGCTTGCTTCAGTCCCACTTCTGACACCATCAACTCAACCTAAATAACAGACAGACAGAAGGTTTCTAAAAGAAAACAATATTTATTCAGAAATGGAAGTTGCAATGGCAATAGTCATGCCATAGTAAACAATGTCCATATTCAAGCAGGTAAAAGCAGACAAAAGTTTCTAAAGAAAAAATGAGGATTACATAATTATTTTGAAATAATTATCCTTGGTTATAAGGATCAGTAACAAGGGTGGCATCAGTTCAAGTTTAAACAGGTGGTTGCTGGGAAGATATCCTCACAAAAGTATTTTGTGTTTTGTCTGTGTATATGTGTAAGGTTATGATGGCCTTTGTGCAAGGTTGTGGGTTTTGTAGTCTGTTGTGATAGTTTTTGTTATCAGGCATTCATGTATGACAACTGCCCCACTTCATGGCCTTCCCCAGCTCCCTTTGTCAAGGTTTTTAACACAAGTGACACCATTTGGATTCCAACAACTTTAGCAAAACAATACAAACTTACTATACTACAGTTTCTAGATCAGAAGCTTTATATAATTCTCATTGGCCTAAGGTATTGGCAGAATAGCATTCTGGAGGCTATAAAAGTCAATCTGTTTCCTTACCTTTTCCGGATTCTAGAGCCTCATTGCATTCCTTAGTTCACCGCCCCTTCATCCATCTTCAAAGCCAGCAGTGTAGCATTTCCCTATTCCTTCTTCTAGCCTCACATTTTCTGTGCCCATAATTGAGAAAATGTGCTCCATTCCGGGAACCCATGCGATTAGATTGATCTTACCCAAATAATCCAAGATAATCTCCCCATCTCAAGTTCCTTAGCCATATTTACATCTGCAAAGATTTTTTGCCACATAAGGTAACATATTGACAAGTTCTTGGAGTGAGATATGAACATTTTTGATGGCCATTATTCTACCTACCAGATTGTGCAAAATAACTCTTAAAATAACTCTGGAAATATAAAAGTCCTTTCATTTTTTCTTTCATGCAGTGTAGTTTTTATAATATTAGTTCCTTCAATTAGAAAAAAATTGAAAAAACTCTTTATGCTTTCATAAAAAACTTGGAACCAATAATATATTTAAGGAAAAAAAAACCAAGGTTACAGTATTAACTATATATCCTAATTAATATCCCTTCATAATTACAAATCAAGCCATATGAATTGCAATTGAGATCAATTTGTCTTCATCTTAAAAATATTTTCTGCACAGTTGTGATAATGAAAACATTTGTGTCCAGGGACTATCTCCTTCTAAATCAGAGTCGTTATTATCTGGTAAAGTCATTAACTTGGATTAATTGGGTAAAAGTGGTATAATAATCCACAGATGACATACAGCTTTTAGGAGAGCTCTTATCTGAAAAACAGTTTAGAAACTTTTTGTTATCTTTAGAGTAATATATAGATTTTAGCTTCATGAAGCCAGGTGTATCTCCTTTTGTTCACTCCTAGGGTGGTGTCTGTCACAAAGTAGATGTTGAATAAATATTTTTGAAAGAACGCTTTACAACTGGATGCATCAATATATTGACCAAGAAATATTAAAGTATAAAGAACCTAGAGAAAGCCAACAAGAAAGATAAGATGTGATTTGAATGTTTCACATTATGTTGCCTTTTGTATGTCCCACATATAAAAGCATGGTGGCCTGTTTGGAACATTTAGTTTGCAATAGATTTGTATATGCTGTGCATGCAGGACTTCTATTTTAGGTCAGTAATCTGCTTCCTATGTCTACTGACTGAAAATCAGATACATACTAAGTAAAATATTAGGATGTCTTAAAAGGCTTCAGAAATGATAAAGCTAACAAATATAACCAGGTAAAATCAAAAGCTATTCTGGTGCTCTTATTGTAGAAGTTGCAAGAAACACAGCTTGCCTTTTTTGAAATGAGCAGTCTCCTATACGGGAAAGTTTTCTGAAGTTCATTAAAGTCAAATGCTTGCTGATTTAGCACTGACTAGTAAAGTAGACTGATTATACTGTTAAAAACAGGCTTTCCAATTCCCAAATTTGGCCTTACTCTCAACTTACACCACCACCTATCCCTTCCTCTAAAGCGGATCTTGTGAAGAGTACGGTCTATCAAGGTCTACAAGAGAATGTGAGGAAGAAATGCCCTGCGAGGCACTTTGTTTGCTCCCTGCTTATTTTGTAGCAGCAGTTGCAATGATATGGCCTTTCTCTTACTCAGTAAGATGTGTGTTTATTTTTTATTTTCTTAGTCACCTTCCGACTGAATAACATACTTTAGCATTGCATCGTCTGTGGAATTAATATGAATATTTAACACTATATTCCAACATGATTAATTTGTACCATCATTTAAGGTGAAATCCCATTAAGACAGTAAGCACTTGATGAAATGTAGAAACATTCATTCTCCTGTTTTTTGCCACAGTTAAATGACTATTGTGTCAAAAACAAGGGGATAGTTGAAAAGCAGTGAAATAAATTTTGGTCAAGAGGATGCAGAAATCAGGAACAAACTCAAGTTTTAGGCCATTTCCTTTTTAACCAAACTATAAGTGCCCAAAAAAGAGGTTGGAAAAGAAATATTACAGAGAAGGGAAATGATAGATGTCTAAGATGAGCACAGGAATGATTTGTCCCATGTGCTTAATCCATTTGGAATCTCTAGACTCTTCATCATACTTAATGTCAATAGTAATTCATACAAAAAAGAACTGAAATCCATTCTCCACTGGATGCAGATTTCAGGCAAAGGAGACTTTTTTTTTTAACTTCGCCTTACTGAGATTCTTGTGTTTCCATATTGATTGAACCATAAGAAGCCCAGACTGCAAAGATACAAATACTTTTAAAATATCTTTTTGTGTGTGTGTTTCTACCAGACAGAGAAACTGCTATTGTCAGCAAAGTAAGTCTCTAGTTTTACTCTACTCTATAACCTTATGGAGACAGACATCTAATGATGAAGAAAACATGGTGGTAATATTGAAATGGATACAAAGACACATGAAGGCACGAAAATAATTGTCAGCTTGTGACTTTTTTCTGTGTTGTTTTACCCATTTCTCTATGACTTTCTCTCTGATATGCTGCTCCTGGTAACTCACTAACACTAGAGATTAATGAATAATCCTTTTGCAAATGTATCTTCCTTTACTCTTAATGCTCCAACATAAAGTCTTTGGAAAACTCAAAAGTCAGTTTCCATGAGAAATATTTAGAATGTTTCTGTGGCAGAATAACTCCATACTACCAATTTTAGCATCATTATACATTTTACCTCTGATAAATCAAATAGTACATATGCACTCTAAATAAAAATACATATTGAATAGATACATATTGAAGTTTTGTTTTGGGCACTGCATCGAGTATGTTATTTACACAAGTGTGTATGTAGATAACATTACTCAATAGAAAAGAAGATAAAACTATAATATTTTTAAATGTGGTTCTTTCTCCTGTTACCAACATAGCTAATCATATTTACATCTAATTTTTTTACTTAACAAAAATTCCTTCCAGTGTCTAGGATAATGCTTGACACATAGAAGTTGCTAAATATACTTAAGTGACTAAAATGCTATTTCTCCTCAAACAGAATTGTCTTTTTGCTGTCCAACGGGTTTAGTATTTTAGAAACATATTTTTCATCTCAGTCTCTTTTTATCCCCTCTACCCTTCTGCAGTTAATAGCAAGCTGGATATCTTATTGTTCAAGTAAAGGAGAGAACTAGAAGAGACTAAAGAGTCTCGGTAATTCTACATGAAGATGCTAGTTTTGCAAACAACCCAATTTAAAAATGGGCAAACAACTTGAACAGACATATCTCCAAAAAAAAGTCATATAACTGGCCAATAAGCCCATGAGAAGATGAACAACATCATTAATCATTAGGAAACTGCAAATCAAAACCACAAAGATATATCTCTTCACACCCATTAGGATGGCTATTTAAAAACAAACAACAACAATAAACAGAAAATAACTATTCCCAGAAAAGATGTGGAGAAGACTGGAACCCTTGTACATTGTTAGTGGGAATGTACAATGGTGTACCCACTGTGGAAAACAGTATAGTGGTTCCTCAAAAATTTAAAAATAAAATTGTCTTATGATCCAGCAATTTAACTTCTAGTTTATACTCAAAGGATTGAAAGCAAAGACTTGAACAGCTAAGTGTACACCAACATTAACAGATAGCAGCATTATCCACAATAGCCAAATGGTGAAAATAATCCAAATGTCAATCAACAAATGCAGTAGTTGGTTTTCTGTCCCTGTGTTAATTCACTTATGATTATAGCCTCCAGCTCCATATATGTTGCTGTGAAGGACATGATTTCATTCTTTTTTATGGCTGTGGAGAATTCCATGTTACATATATGTATGTACCACATTTTCTTTATCCAATCCACCACTGATGGTCACCAAAGTTGATTCTTCAATATGTCTTTGCAAATAAATAGATTTTAAAGTATTGTCTATACATACAATGAAATATTATTTAGCCTTAATAAAAAATGAAATTCTGATATGTGCTACAACATGGATAAACTTTGAACACATTAAGTGAACTAAGTCAGGTACAAAGGGATAAATATTTTATGATTGCACTTATAGGAGTTACCTATAGTAGTTAAATTCATAAGGACAAAGTAGAGTAGTGGTTACTAGGACATTGGAGAAGGAGAGAATAGAAAGTTAATTTTTAATGGGTACAAAGTTTCAGTTTGGCATAATGAAAAATTTGGGGATGGATAATGGGATTACCAAGATGGGTTAGAAAAGACTAGATGGAATTCCACCATACTGCACTTGAAACAGAGATATCTCTGTGAACTCATGGTTTTCAAAACAGAAAAATTCAAAACTAAGTAAAATGCAAGTGTGTGTGTTGGAGGGGGTGGGGGTACATCTTTCCTATCTTTGTCCAATGACAGGATCTAGAAAGAGTAACATCCCAATACGTGAGCAGAACTAGCATCTTGGCTTCTACATGTCACTCTCCACTGAAAGGAACCAGGATTCCTTGGAGAAATGGCTTCTTCCAGGTCTGGGACAGGAGAATATAATAGGAGCCTTGTATATCTTACTGTGCCAGACAGTAAGGAAGTATTCAGATAACAGCCAAAAAAAAAAAAGGATTTATCAACAAAATGAATAAATAATAAAACCAGAAAGCAGCTTGAAACAGCTCCCAGAATTCAGGCACAACTTTAGCATGAAACTAAACAATGATAATAAGAGTTTATAACATTTTATAAGATAGAAATCCATGAGTCCCTGCTGATAGAAATAAATTAATTAAAAGTTTGATAAATTGCCATGATATTTATATAGTCTTAAAGTGCCTTGCCATGAAAAATTATTAATTACAAAGGGAAGAAGTGTAACTATATGGTGGAGGAGCCTAGCAGAAACCACTTTGAACAAGGCATCAAATTTAATATCACTAGAACAAATCAGATTCACATATAACTTGATAGAATGCAATGAGGAAATATCAGACAAATGCAACCTGAGGGTTGTCCTACAAAATAACTGGCCTCTAACCTTCAAAAGTCTCAACATAAGAAAGTTATGGTAAGTTGAATAATGCCCCCAAATATGACTATGTCCTAATCCCTGGAACTTTATATGGCAAAGGGACTTTGCAGATGTTACCAAGTTGAGGATATTAAAATGGGAATATTTTCCTGGATTATCCCATGGGTTCAGTGCAATCACAACAGTCCTTATAAGAGGGAGCCAGGAGGATGCAGAGGCAGAGGTGAAGACAGTGTGATAACAGAAGCAGAGATTGGAGTGATGCACTTGGAAGATGCAGCCAAGGAATACAGGCAGCCACCCGAAGCTGAAAAAGTGAAGGAAACAGATTCCCCCCCGCCCCAGAACCTCCAGCCCTGCCAGCACCTTGATTTGTGCCCATTGAAACTGATTTCAGGATGCTGAATTCCAGAATTGTAAGAGAATAAGTTCATGTTGTTTAAGTCACTCAGTTTGCGGTAATTCGTCCTAGAAGCAATAAGAAACTAATATGAAAAAGCAAGAAATGACTGAGCAACTGGATCCTTTTTCTGTAAAGGACATTATTGAGACAGCTATAAAATCAGAATGATATCAAAAGGATACTGTTAATGTGAATTTCTTGATTTCGACGATTATATATTATGGTTATATGGGAGAACAGGCTTGTTTATAGGAAATAGACAAAGTTTTTGTGAGTAATGGAGCATCGGATTGGCAACATACATTGAAATGGTTCAGAAAAAGAACATTAGACTTTTAAAATAAGGAAATAGAGTTTGGTGTTTTGCCAGATAAGTTCCCACAAAAAATAAGGCAAAACATTTGAGGATATATCCAAGGGAGCGATTAAAATGAATGATTATGCAAGTAAAAGTGGCTAAGAGAGTAAATGAAGATTGAACGGTGAGAGGCGTTGGTAAGGGGAATGGCAGAGTGGAAAACCAATGTAGAGAGGGAGCTAAAAAGACACTGTGTGGCGGTCAGAGAGGCATGTTTGAAGCTGAGATGAGGTGGGGGGTGTTAGAGTTATCGGTAATGACATGGTCTGGAGTCAGCCATGGGAATAATTACTAAATGAAATAAGGTAAAGCACAAATTGTAGAAGAACAATTAAAAGAACTGAAAGGGAAGAGCATGAAGAGAGTCTACATGGACATTGAAATAAGCAAAAATCAAAACCAGAGTGGTATCAGAGACAGTGACCATAAAACTAGCCAAATGTTCAACAATGAGAGGAAATGACTTGGGAATCAATAGATGACTACAACAAGACAAAATAGGGTGATATAGTCTAATGATGTAAGATTGTAAATTGTGGTGGGTTTGGGGGGTATTTTTGGAGGAAAGAGAGGTACAGTGGTCTAAAAGTAGGAATCGAGGTTCTAGGTTCTTTCACTGATATTGATCCAGTCCAACAAAAGGGGATGAAGAGGAAACAGGCTCTACTAAAGATCATTAGAAGAGAACAGTGTCCTCTGTGAAAAGTCAAGTTTCACTTAGAGAAAGGATAAACAAACAAAGCAATATTCAGAGGAGAGTTTGGGTCTATAAAAATTTTTGATATTAAGAGATACCAGTTCCACAGGGCACTGCAGAACAATTTTAAACACTGATAAGGGATGAGAGTTGCCATCAGAAAAAGGGATGTCATGAGCTATATATGGAGGAGAGCCCGGGGTATAAGAATTGCCTTCACTGACATGGGCTTCTAGTGACTGATGCAAATGGGAATATGAATCTTGGTTTCAGGAGAAGTCAGCAAGTCAGAGAGTACTGACGGGAAGAAAAAGCTATGAGGATCATACCAGAACCTTACCAGGAGCAAATGAAGGGCCCCATAGGGTCCCTTTTGTAACCCTGAGAATGAAGGGATTCTTTGCAAGGAAGAGAGGGATGCAGACTTCAAGAGTGTATATAAGAAAACACTTTCCTTGCAGGAAGTTTGAACTTTGAATTGACTGAATACTTATCTGAAAGTGCCTTATGAAGCAGAAGAAACTGAGTTCCTGTCATAATTTTTAAATGACTACTATTTGGCCAACTAGAGAAACAAGGGCACATGAAAAGTTTATTTCAATTTTAATATAATATAGAATGCTTCCTTCTTAGTAAACACAGGAAAAGTAATGAATACATTTTAATCACTAACATGTGGGAACTGTTTCAAGATTCCTTAAATTTTGTTTGCAGGAAACAGTTCCATCTCGTGTGGTTATAAACATGGCCAAGAACAGTTATACGGGTACTGTTAGGAGACAGTGGCATTAATCTAGTCAGGAAGATCTGACCAAAAGTTTTACATCAGAAATAACTTGATCAGATTCTGGACATATTTTGATGACAGAACCAATACAATTTGCTGGTAGATGATAAGAAAGGGCTGTGTGATTAGAGACAGTCTGGATTCTCCAAGGATTTTGCCCTAAGGAATAGAGTGAACAGATTTATCATGTATTGAGATGAGGAGATTGCTGGAAGAGCAAGTTTGCAAGGGAGTTGGAGGGTAATCAGGAGCTCAATCTTGAATACGTTAAGTTTGAAATGCTACCTAAATATCCAATTGGAAATGTTCAACCAGTAGTTGGATATACATATTTTGGAGAAAGGTTGGGCTGAAGATATAAATTTCAGTGTCATTGTATATGTATAATCATATATATACAAAGTCATAAGAAAGTCGAGATAATGTAAAGGGCAAGAGAGATAGAAAAGATCAGGATCTCACATACCATGGATCTGGTAATCTGCTCACCTTTCAGGAGTGAAAGACCTACCAGTGATCAGATATTCCCTAGTTCTAAGGTAAACTATGGAGTCAAAGTAGAAAGTGGAAGAGGATAATTTTTATATTGGGCAAAAAAAGGAGAAATAACCTAAACGGTACATTTATATATTACACAGATCTCAAACATAAGCTTTTAGAGAGGAAATCACCAGCATGAGAAAATTATTTTCTTGAGACAGAATAAGTGAAAAAAGTAGGGTAATGAATTATACGTATAGTATGATCCCAGCTGTTTATATATGTATAAGAGTATGAATTTCAGTATGTGTATAGAAATATTATAACAAACATATCTAAATCAAATGTGTGGAAAATTGAATCTTAACTTTGCTATTAGAAATCAATTCCTGGCAGGGCGCGGTGGCTCACGCCTGTAATCCTAGAACACTGGAAGGCAAGGTGGGCAGATCACTTGAGGTCAGAAGTTTTTGACCATCCTGGCCAACAAGGTGAAACCCTGTCTCTACTAAAAATACAAAAATTAGCTGGCTGTGGTGGTGCGCACCTGTAATCCCAGCTACTCAGGAAGCTGAGGCAGGAGAATGGCTTGAACCCAGAATGCAGAGGTTGCAATGAGCCAAGATCGTGCCTAGACAACACAGCAAGACTCTGCTTCAAAAAAAAAAATCAATTCATTTTTGAACTCTCATTCCTGAATAGTAGCAGAAAGTCTTATATTATTATGTGATATTTTATTCACTTCTAATTTAAAATGTCTCATTCAAAAAAATCTTTATTATAACTCAGCTATTATTATCTCAGTTATTATTTGGCACCCCTTCTCTAACCTTCTTCCCACTGCCAAAGATATCCTTTCCCAATGTCTCTGAGACTTTTTTCAACATAATAACATATAATTTTAATAATCAAAACAAAGTTAAACAGATCAGAATACTTGCCCTAATTATCTTACTAAATTGTTACAGGGAATACAAAATGTGGTAAGTGTTAAAACTTTGGAAAACTGTAATATGTGCTATAAATTTATTCTCATATTTTCTGCTTATTGGAGGGCACTAAACAATTGTTTCAATTTTGGATTATATTTTAAAGACTGTGTTGATATAGTACATGATTGGGTCCATGTATGGAAATCTGCTTATGCAAAGAAAAGTACGTCTCTCTATATGACCAGTTGGAAAAATGTGAAATTTGCCTCGTGGAATAACTAAATCAAAAATTCTCTGCAGAGAGGAGACAGGACAGTACGTATAGTTCGAAAATGATTACAAGATAATACAGATACTTGTTTCATCTCCCCTATCCACCTAGATTACGAGTCACTTCTCTCTGCTATATACCTTTTATTATTGTATCAAATTAGGTTACCAGAAAGAAACATGATTGAACTGTATTATCTCATCCCTGTAGAAATGTCTTTACTACTTATGATTTCATCTCATATCACTGTTTGTAATAATATAGAGCCATATGGAGATATTTCTGCATCTGGGGCAAAACTCCTAAATACATCGCCTATGACTTTACTCAGTGCTCTTTACTATAAAAGTACACATGGTAGTCTTTTTCCCCTAGAATTTAACACCAAAAAAGTTTATCTCTGCTGAAGAGCCAATCCTCTTCCATTTATCAGACATTGTTGGCTAGGTAATCTATCATCTTTCCCTCTTTACTTTGACTTCCAGAGGTCAGATTAAATTTCAGGCTCAACTACAGAAATATCTCATAATTCCTTTTTCTCTCTCTGTATATGTTTCCCCTTAGATCTTTTACATCATTTTTAATTTTTAAATTTTCATTTAGCTAACTAGTGTTATGAGCATTTTACAAAAGAATTTTGCAGTAGGTGGAATATTAATTTTAAATGAAAATTAGGAAAGATTGAGGCCCAGAAAATCTTGGTCAAATAAGTGAAGTAAGAGCAAAGAAATATGGAGCCTGGGTCCTGGCAACAGTGGATGAGGGGCCACTTGAGGAATGAGGCAGGGATGAGGACCGGACCCTTCTATCAATAGAGAGCAATGATGACAAGGAGAGAAGGTGAGCAAAGAGGATTGAAAATTGAATTTATGGGATAAATTTTGACTCAATAACATAGATAAGTCCTTATTTCCCAATAAACTATAAATGAAAGCAGAGTGCAAGAGCATAGTTAATTCAGAAATAATGTTTGAAATTTCCCTAGAGATAGAAATTACTTTTTTATCTGTAGGAATTGTGGTTGTCCCCTGAAACTCAATATATTGCAGCCTGTGTTCCTTGGAGGATAAGGGAGCCTGTCTATTATACAAAGAGATCTGCCTCAAACAACCCATATTGCTTACATCCTTAGAATAATAAAGGACACTCACATGCAAGTTACTTTTTTGTTGAGCTATACGAAACCATCAGTCTGGTAGCAAGTAACTGTGGAAGTCCATTTAAAGAACTCAGAAATGCATAGAAAAGAAGTAGACCCCTTTCTGTGTCATCAGAGGTCTGTTTGCTCTTCCTTAAATCCTAAAGTAATTGTAAATTTAGGTCCTTATCAAACATACTACAAAAGGGGTTTTGTTAAATAAATTTTATTATGTATATTTAAGCTATCCAATATGATGTTATATGATACACATATAGTTAAATGGCCACTACAGTGGAACAAATTAACCTAGCCATCATCTCACATCGTTATTTATTCCCACCTCACCACTGTGATAAGAGTAGCTATAATCTACTCATTTAGCAAAAGTCCTGAATAAAATACACTATTATTAACTATAGTCCTCATGTGCTAAATTAGATCTACGGATCCCCAGGTCTACAGATTTGACCTGTTTTATTCTCTATCTCCAGGTATTTGACTTTTTAAAATAAATGAGATCATGTAATATTTTTCTTTCTGTGTCCGGCTAATTTCACTTAGTACAATGTCTTCCAGGTCTATCCCTGTTGTGGCAAATTTTTAATTTTTAATTTAATTTTATTTTGTTTTGAGACAGAGTCTCACTCTGTCACCCAGGCTGGAATGCAGTGGCGTGATCTTGGCTCACTGCAACCTCCACCTCCCCGGTTCTAGTGATTCTCTTGCCTCACACTCCCCAGTGGCTGGGACTACAGGCACCTGCCACCAAGCCCAGCTAATTTTTGTATTTTTAGTAGAGGCGGGGTTTCACCAAGTTGGCCAGGTTAGGCTCCAACTCCTGAGTGCAAATTATCCACCCACCTCAGCCTCCCAAAATGCTGAGATTACAGGCATGCACCTGGCCAAATTTTTTTATTTTTAAAGGCTGAATAATAAGTCCGTTGTATATATGCCAAAGTTTCTTTATCCTTTCATCCACTGACAGGCACCAAGGTTTTTTCTATATCTTAGCTATCGTGAATAATGCTGCAATGAACATGGAAGTGCAGATATCTTTACAAGGTGGTGATTTTATTTCCTTTGGGTATATACCCAGAAGAAGAATTTCTAGGTCAGACAGTAGTTCTATTTTGAGTTTCTTTAGAAACTCCCATACTGTCTTCCACAATGGTTGTAACAATCTACATTCCCACTAACAGTGTGTAAGGGTTTCCCTTCCTTCACAGCTTTGCCAACACTTGTTATCTCTTGTCTGTTTTATATTAGCCATCTTAGCAGATGTGAGGTGGTATCTCAGTGTTTTTGATTTTGATTTCCATTTTCCTGATGATTAGTGATATCGAGCACCTTTTAATATACCTGTTGGCCATTTTAATGTCATCTTTGGAGAAATATTTATTCAAGTTATTTGCTCATATTTTAATAAGGTTATATGTTTTCTTGATATTGATTTGTATGAGTTCTTTATAAATGTTGGATATTAACTTTTATCTGATATATGGTTTGCAAATATTTCTTCTCAATCTATAGGCTGCCTTTCTATTTTGTGGATTGTTTCCTTTGCTGTGTATAAACTTTTAAGCTTGATGAAGTCCCATTTATTTCTTTTTACTTTTGAGTAGCCTGAGTTTTGGTGTGATAACCAAAAAATATCATTGTCAATGCCAGTGTCCAGAAGCTTTTCCCCTGTGTTTTCTTCTAGGAGTTTTACAGTTTCAGGTCTTACATTTAGGTATTTTATTCATTTTGATTTTATCTTCATATATAGCATAAGATAAGGGTCCAATTTCATTTTTTTCATGTGGAAATAGTTTTTCCAGCACCATTTTTTGAAGAGACTGTACTTTCCCCATTGTGTCTTCTTGGTGCTCTTGTCAAAAATTAGTTGATCATACATGTTTGGAGTCATTTCCAAGCTCTATATTCTGTTCCGCTGGTCTAGCTCTCTGCTTTTATGCCAGTACCATACTGTTTTGATTACTATAGCTTTGTAGTATAATTTTAAATGAGGAAGTATGATGCTTCCAGCTTTTTTTCCCTCAGAATTGCTTTGGCTATTTGGAGTCTTTTGTGATTCCATATAAATTTTAGAATTGCTTTTTCTATTTCTGTGAAGAATGCCACTAGAGTTTTGATAGTGATTACATTGAATCTACACATTGCTTTAGGTACTATGGACATTTTAACAATATTGATTCTTCTAATCCATGAGCACAAAATACTTCTCCATTTATGTGTGTCCACTTTTTAAATCAACATCCTACAGTTTTCAGTGTACATGTCCTTCATCTCCTTGGTTAAATTTACTCTTAAGTATATTTTTATGCTATAGTAAATAAGATTTTTTTGTTTCGTTTTCAACTAGGTCATTATTTGCCTATAGAAATCCTATGGATTTTTGTATGTTGATTTTATATTCTGTAACTTTACTTAATTCATTTATTAGATCTAACCATCTTTAGGTGGAGTCTTGGAGTTTTTTACATATAGGATCATGCCATCTGCCAATAGAGATAACTTTATTTCTTCCTTTCTGAGTTTGATAACTTTTGCTTTTTTTAAATCTGATTGCTCTTGCTAATACTAGTCCTAAATAATAAGTTCAGTACTATGTAGAATACAAGTGGCAAAAGTGGTTATCCTTGTTTCGTATCTTAGAGGAAAAGCTTCCAGATTCTCCCCATTGTTTAAGACATTAGCTGTGGGTTTTTCATAAATGGACTTCATTATGCTGAAGAACATTCCTTCTATACCTAAACTGTTAAAGAGTTTTTATCAAGAAAGAATATTAAAATTTATCGAATGCTTTTTCTTTTTCAGTTGATATCACCATTTCTTTTTCAGTCTGCTAATGTGATATATCACACTGACTGATTTGCATATATTAAACCAACCTTGCATGGCAAGGATAAATCACACTTGATGATACATAGTGTTCCTGATATGTTGTTGAATTCCATTTTCCAATATTTTATTGAAGATTTTTGCATTAATATTCATCAGAGATATTGACCTGTAGTTTTCTTTTCTTGGAGTGTCTTTGTCTGGCTTCAGTATCAAGGTGATATTGGCCTTGTCAAATGTATTAGGAAATATTCTCTCCACTCTATTTTTTGGAAGACTTTAAGAAGTGTTGATATTAATTCTTTGAAAGTTTGGTAGAATTCAACTATAAAGGCATCAGGTCTTAGGCTTTTCTCTGCTGGGAGGGTTTTAATTACTACTTTAATTTCTTTGTTATTGGTCTGTTTAGGTTTTCTATTTCTTCCTGATTCCACCTTGTAGGTTGTATTTTTCTAAAAATTTACGCATTCTTTAGGTTGTCAGATTGGTTGGCATTAAATTGTTCATAATAGTCCCTTACAGTCCTTTTTGTTTCTTAGTCATCTGTTGTCATTTCTCCACTTCTGATTTTTGATACAATAGTTGTTTTTTGATACAATAGTTGTTTCCTTTGGGTTGGCCTAATAATGCTCTGAGTTTGGCAGATCTCTCTCACTATCCCTAATGATATATTTTTTTTTTGTCTGCAATACCTGTGGCTGTAATATGGAGATGGTTATTAAAGGATTATTACTTAGTTCTAATTAACTGTATTTCTCAAGAGAGATTGAATAACTATTAGGAGATGATAGATATGTGATGCTCACAAGTACTCAATTCCTGATAATGAACTCTAAAATACCATAAAAGTTTTATGTGAAACTCTAGAAATAAATACATTTACAATTAACACTCACCATGCTATCATGTTCATTTTGGACAGAGCTCTTAGTTTCAAAAAATCTCATTGTCATTTCCTACAACTCCAGACCATCAAAAAGTCTTCTGAGCATTATACTATAAGTTTTATTGATTTGTATTTGTTATAATAAATACAACTTTGTATATTAATATGCTCCTAAAATTATTTATATAGTATGCTTTGCCTTGAGCAAGAGAAAGTTTCTTATTTTGTATCCCAGACCATTGGAAAAGAGGAAACCAAGACAGTGATACACAATATATATTTAGAAATTGCCTATCTCTTACTTAAAGGAAATAATGACAAGTTTTAAAGGTGGCAGGGACACTGCCCTTCTTAGCATTTTTTGGATATATCTTATTATTAGTAAATAAAAGCAAAAAAAAAAAAAGAAGTAGCTGTGCTAGAACACAAGCAAATATTTGCTTGAAAACACAAAACTAACACAAAAAATAGATTTTATAACCTTAGGTACATGCATATCTGGTTTTGTTTTAAAATTTGGTAGGACTATTGTTGTAGTTACAGAATGCAGAAATAACTCAATGAAACTGCATAGGAAACCCTTATTCAACACTTTGCTTTTCTCTCCCCTTTCTTTGAGTAAATCTGACATTATAAGCATAACTGGTTCTCTGTGGACCTCTTAAATAATTTAAAGATGCTGAGCTTCATATTCTACAGCCCAAAGATGCTGACATTATTTTAAATTAGGTTTTAACACTTAAAACGTATTGAAGTACATTTGGGGGAGATGAAGATTTGCTACCTGTGCTCTTTTTCTGTAAGAACAGCGTTCAGCAGACAGAGTTGGAATAAAATAATATCTCCATGGTTTGTTTTTAAATCTTTATCTCCAGTCAAATGACATGAGCTATGATAACACATATATGACAACTTGGTAATTTCGGAATAAATTCTGAATGCAAAGAGACTTGTTAATATCAAGTGAAAATAGAAATTCTTAAATATTTTCTAAAAAAAGCAACAGATTGCTCTTATGATGTGCCTCCCTGTTCAACAGATTTGGGTATTACAACAACTCAAGGGATGTTTGTGGCACTCTAAGCTACATGTAAGAGATTTTTGAAATGCTGAGATGTGGCCATTACTTAACTCTGTGTGACCAATATTAACAGAGTTCAGCTCTACTTGAATAATATGAAAGTTAAGAGATACACTCTTCTTTGTCGGCACCTTCATCTCTTTCTGCATGTTAGGCAGAAAGTCAGTTTCATCCCATTTCCGCATATAACTGCCACATGTGGTTTTTAAGTCCCTAGGTTGAATGTATCTGGGTCAGAGGCAAAGCTCATAGTTGAACTAGGGCTTAGTACACTGCTTGGCCTCAATCAGAATTTTCTTTTTGTGATCAGGCATGTTCCCGGTTGCCACGCAATGTGAGTTGGCAAGGGAGAAGGGGAGCAAAAAAAAAAAAAGAAAAGAAAATCCAGAATTGGGCTCCTTGCCAAGTTTTCATAGAGTAAAAAATTGGAGCCCTTGAGAGAAGCAAATGTTTGGAACTGCTAACCCTTCTGCCCTATCACATTCCAAGTCAGTCAGATGGTCATAGCCATCTCTGCCAGAATGCGCCATGTTATTGAGCACAAAGACAGGTTTCTAGCCTCCCAGGATATGGTACCATGTGCTGGGGATTCATGAGTTTATATGAAAGATTCTTTTTCATTTGTACCTGATGCTTAGGTTTCTAAAACTTCCTTTTGCCTTTTTCTTGACCTGTTTCCCTTCTAGATTTCATTTTCCACTGGAATCCTACATTCTCTACTCTCCTTATTCTGGTAATTAATTTTCCTTGCATGAGTAAAAGTCATGGTCACTAATCATAGTTTCATATCCAAGGTGCAAAATTGTTCAAGTGTAGAAAAGAGGGACATTCCTCTCAACAGGAGGAAAAAAATATAGAAAAATATGTCAGATATGCTCAATTCCAGTGTTTTCACCTTGGTGGATGCAGCTGGCAATCATTTTGGAAAAAAATCCAAGTCAGCCAGGAGTGGTGGAAGAACACTGAATTAAGATTTTTTTTTATTTAAGTGAAATTAGCATGTCAAAGAGATACACTGTCATGTTTACTACAGCATTATTCACAATAGCCAAGATATAGACTCAGATTAAGTATCCATCAATGGATGAATGCATTTTAAAAAGTGGTAGATACATACAGTGGAATACCATTCAGCCTCAAAAAAAAGAAATTATTTTATTTGCAATAACATGGATAAACCTGGAGGAAACTATGTTGTGAAATAAAGCAGGCACATAAAAACAACTACTACATGATCTCACATATATGTAGCATCTAATAAAGTAGAATTCATAAAAGCAGAGAGTAGAATGGTGATTACCAGTGACCAAGGAGAGGGGTGACCTTTGAGGAGATGTTGGTCAAAGGAAACAGAATTTCACTTAGGAGGAATAAGTTGAAGAGATCTATTGTACAATGTATAATTAATGAAAATGTATTGTATTCTTGAAAGTTGCTAAGAGGGTAGATTTCAAGTATTAACACCACCAAAAACATATAAGGTAATTCATGTGTTAATTAGCCACATTTAGCCATTTCACAAAGTATACGTATCTCAAAAACATTATGTTTAGAAGAGCTGGTACCATACCTACTGAAACTATTCCAAAAAATTGAAAAGGAGGGACTCCTCCCTAACTCATTCTATGAAGCCAGCATCATTTTGATACCAAAACCTCGCAGAGATACAACAAAAAAGGAAAACTTCAGGTCAGTATCCTCAATGAACATTGATTTGAAAAACCCTCAACAAAATACTAGCAAACTGAATTCAGAAGCACAGCAAAAAGCTTATCTGTCATGATCAAGTAGCCTTCATCCCCAGCAATTACAACAAAAGCAAAAATTGAGAAATAGGATCTAATTAAACTAAAGAGTTTCTGCACAGCAAAAGAAATATCAAGAGAGTAAACAAACAACCTACAGAATGGGGCAAAATATTTGCAAACCATTCATCTGACAAAAGTCTAATATCTAGCATTTATAAGGAACTTAAACAATTTTACAGGAAAAAAAACAAACCCCATTAAAAAGTGAGCAAAGGACATGAACAGACACTTCTCAAAAGAAGACATACGTGCAGCCAACAATCATATGAAAAAAAAGTGCAACATCACTGATCATTGGAGAAATGCACATCAAAACCACAATGGGATATCATCTCACACCAGTCAGAATGGCTATAATTAAAAGGTCAAAAAATAACAGATGCTGGCGAAGTTGTGGAGAAAAAGGAACATTATACACTGTTGATGGGTGTAAATTAGTTGAACCATTGTGGAAGACAGCTTGGTGATTTCTCAAAGACATAAAGATGGAAATATCATTTGACTCAGCAATCCCATATCTAGGCACATACCCAAAGGAATACAAGTCATTCTACCACTAAGACACATGCATGTGTATGTCCATTCCAGCACTATTCACAATAGCAAAGACATGGAATCAACCTAAATACTCATTAATGAGAGCTTGGATTAAAAAAAATGTGGTACATATACACCATGGAATACTAAATAGCCATAAAAAAGAATGTGATCATACCCTCGGCAGGAAAATGGATGAAGCTGGAGGCCATTATCCTCAGCAAATTTACACAGGAATGGAAAACTTAACACTGCATGTTCTCACTTAAAAGTGGAAGCTATATGATAAGAACACATGGACACATAGAGGGGAACAACACACACTGGGGCCTAGCAGAGGGTGGAAGGTTGGAGGAGGAAGAGGATCAGGAAAAATAACTAACAGGTTCTAGGCTTAATACCTGGGTGACAAAATAATCTGTTCAACAAACCCCCATGACACAAGTTTACCTATGTAACAAACCTGCACATGTACCCCTGAACTTAAAAGTTAAATGAAAAACATATATACGTTGTATGCAACAAATATACACAATTTTTGTTGGTCAATTTAAAACATTAATTAAAACTAAAGTATGTATCCTATAGGCAGACAAAAAAATGATTTTTCCGCTTGCTAGGGATATGAGTCTGGCAAAACCAGTTAATCTCTTCGAACCTCTGTTTCTTTATCTGCCATTGTGTATTTTAATGGCTGATGTGTTTATATTACAAGATTGTTAGAAAGATCAACTGAGATGGTCTATATAAGAAAGCATATTTTGGAAATATCAAACAATGTTCGAAGGTAAAGGACCATCATCTGCTGTTTCCAATGGGCTCTCAAAAGGTGTGGAATTGCCATTCCTTTCAGGGGCAATTATCCACAGACTAGTACATCAAGTGCTTGACTTAAAACCTGCAACAATAAGTAATTTTGGGTGTTTTAAAGATTATATTTTAATAATCTTATTGACATATAATTCACATTCCATTCATATCACCTACTTAGAATGTATAAGTGAATTTTTTTCACATATTCATAGAGTTGGGTAACCACCACCACAATCTAATTTTAGAACATTTTTGTCCACTGTAAAGAAAAAAAAATGTAATCACTCTTCATTACCTCCCAACAAAACCCTACCATCCAGCCCTAGGCAACCACTAATCAATTTTATGTCTTTATTCATTTGTCTCTTCTGGACATTTCACATAGACAGACGCATACGATATATGGCATTTTAAGACTGGATGCTTTCACTTAACATAATGCTTTCAAGGTTCCGAGGTATAGCTTGTATGAGTTCTTGATTCCTTTTTATGGCTCAATAATATTCCACTGCATGGATATACCACTTGTGCTTATCCATTCATCAGTTAATGGGCATTTGGGTTATTTCAGCATTTTGGTTATTATTGAATAATGTTGCTATGAATATTGATGTACAAGTTTTTGTGCAGACATATGCTTTTATATGTCTTAAGTATATACCTAGGTGCAGAGGTGCTGGGCCATGTAGTAGCTTTATATTTAAGGCTTTGAGGAACTTCCAGACTGTTTTCCAATCAGCTACAACATTTTAAATTCCCACCAAAAAAAATATGAGCATTCTGATTTTTACACATCCTCTGCAACACTTGTCATTACCTGGCTTTTTTATTATAGCCAACCTAGTAGGTGTAAAATAGTGTCATCAGGATTTTGATTTGTATTTTCCTAGTGATGTTTGGCACCTTTTTATTTGTTTATTGGCAATTCATATATCTTCTTTGGAGAAATGTCTATTAAGATTCTTCAGTCAATTGTTAATTGAGTTATTTGTCATTTTAAAAAATTTTGTTGTTAAGAGTTCTTTATATATTTTGGATGAAGTCCCTTATCAGATATATTGTTTGTAAATATCATCTCCTATTTCATGGATTGCTCTTTTACTTTCTTCATAATATTCGTAGCAAAAACATTTGTTAATTTTGATGTAGTTCAAATTATTTTTTCTTTTGTTTCTTGTGCTTTCGGAGTTGAATCTAAGAAACCATTACCTAATTCAAGATCAAGAAGATTTACTCTTGGGTTTTCTTCTAAGAATTTTATAGTTCTAGCCTTTACATTTAGGTCTGCAATACATTTTGAGTTAATTTGTGTTTAAGATTTGAGATAGGCATCCAGTTTCATAATTTTGCATGTGGATATCCAATTCTTCCTGCCTATTTGTTGAAAAAATTTTTTTCTATTTTATTACTATTGATTCCTTGAATTGTCTTGGCACCCTTGTAAAAAATCAATTGACTATTAACTTATGGATTTATTTCTAGACTTTCAATTCTACTATATAAATATATATGTACATTTTTATGCCAGTACCACACTGTCTTGATTACTGTAGCTTTGTAGTAAGTTTTGAAATTGGAACTGTAAGTCCTCTAACTTTGTTTTCCTGTTTTAAAATTGTTTGAACTATTCTGGCTTCTTTGAATTTCTATGTGAATTTCAGGATCAGCTTATCAATTTCTGCAAGAAAACCAGCTGGGATATTTTTAGAATTTGCATTGATCTGTAGATTAATTTGGAGATACTGCCATCTTAACAATACTAAATCTTCCAATTCCTGAATGAAATACCTGTTTATTTAGATCTTTAATTATTTCAACGTTTTACAGTTTTCAGTGTACAACTCTTGCCCTTTTTTGTTAAATTTATACCCAAGTATTTTATTCTTTTAATGCTATTGTAAGTGGAATTGTTTGCTCAATTTCATTTTTGGAGTTTTCACTGATAGTATACAGAAGTACAATTGATTTTTGTATGTTCATCTTGCATCCTAAACCTGAATGAACTCCTTTATTAGTTCTAATAGTTTTAATAGATTCCTTTGGATTTTCTATACATAACATCATGTCATCTACAAATACAGATAGAATTATTTCTTCCTTTCCAATCTAGATGTTTTTTATTTCTTTGCTTCTGTAATTGCCCTGGCTAGAACCTTCAACAACAGGTGTTTAATATATATCAGAGGTTATATAGCTTCGATTGGCTACTTTTGGAAAAGAAAATAGGCTGAAAGAAAGAACAGTAATAACAAATACATAGTAATAAGTATACTAACTTATTTTTGCATCCGTTTCATTGTTATGATGGTTTCAATGGATTACAGATTTCAGTTGTCTCATTGTTAATTTGTATTCATTTAAAATATGAAATCTTCCTGTAATTTATTTGTATGGTTTCTTGTTGTTTTCGTGAGTTAATGGGTTTTTTATTTGCACCTGACTTAATTTCCGTATAGATTTTGGGGGACCTAATAAGCTAACTGGAGAAGAGAGAGAAGCAATGCTGCAGTCTCTATCTGACTTTCAGTTTGTTTGGGTTGCCAAAACTGTCCAGGGCCACTCTTGTTTCATAGCTGGTTTAATTAAATGGTCCACCAAAATCTGATGCCTGGAAAAAATAAGTGTATTTTTAACATAGAAACTGAATGAAGAAAACTAGATCCCAATAATTTCACAAGTTTATAGAAATACTAATAAGCAGAAAAATATTTAATCTAGTTTACTTACCTGAGTGATCACAATAAGTACAAATTGAAAATGCCACGTTTTCATCATTAATTAATATTTTGTAACATATTTCATGTTGTGGGTTTTCGCTTGGCTTTCGCTAGTTCAGCTCTGTGGATAAATCACTGTTTATAGCTGCATATTTTACTCAAAGAAGCCCTACAATTTGTCTTAATTGTGAGCTCAGTTTATTTGCAGATAACTGATCAAATACCTCTAGAGTAAGGCTCTCCATTCACTTTTATTTTCTATAATAAATGTATATTTAAAATAGAAATATATGATCATTGTAATAAGTTAGATAAAATCAACATTAAGGAATAAAATTATTCTCATCCACCTCTCCCTTCCAATTACTGACCTCCTTCCCTGCCCCTGTGACAAGCTATTTCTGACAGCAGCCCAGTATGTAACCTTCTACAGTCATATAAACTCTTACCAATGTATATGCACATACAGCAGTCTTTGTTTACACATTTGGGTTTTTATAAACACAACTGGAATAATCTAATGCAAATTATTCAAATTTCATTTGTCTTTTAATAGTATAACATGAACATTCTTCCAGTTCAAAACAGCTAGCTTTAACTCATTCTTTTCTTTCTTTTTTTTAGAAACACTTTTATATTTAACAGCAATCATTCCCCAATGATGAATGTTCAAGATGCTTCCAGTGTTTTAGCCACTTCAAATAATACTGCAAAAATCACCTTCAAAGAACACTGAAAAAACATTTTTATACATACATCTCTTTTGGATTCCTTTTTTCTAAATTGTTTTGTCATATATTTTGTCCATTATTTTGGTTTTTTTTCCCCTCCAATTATTACTTTGCCCTAATTATTTGTATAATGAAGATATTTACAATGTGTCTGTCATATGCATTTCATTTTTCCTCAGTATATTTATTGGTTAGCTTTTGGCATTTTAAAATTACATCTTCATCCAGACAATTTTTAAAAATTGTTTACATATTCAAATGTATCTTCTCTTTTATGCTTTCTGTGTTTCTTGCTTAATATAAAAACATAGATAAATAGATGGATGGATAGAGGTAGATAGATGGATGAATACACATTTATGCTGCTGAAGCACAGAATATTTTTGGAAGGTACTATGGATTGAATGTTTGTGTCTCCTTCTAATTCATGTGTTGATCCTCTCATCCTCAATATAATCATATTGGGAGGTAGGACCTTTGGGAAGTAATTAGGGTTAGATTAGGTCAAGAGGGTGAGGCCCTTATGATGGGATTAATAGCACACCAACATGGCACACGTATACATATGTAACAAACCTGCACGTTGTGCACATGTACCCTAAAACTTCAAGTATAACAATAATAATAATAAAGAAGAGATATAAAATTTCTCTCCCTTGGGATAAAACCAAGTAGAAGGCCCTCACCAGACACTGAACCTTCTGTAATATCAGGTTGTTATAATCAAGTGTCCGTAATGTTTTTATATTTTGGGGCTCACTATTCTGCTGCAAAGATTTATTTATCTATCCATATGCTAATACCACATTCTTAATTTTATATCATTATAATAATTCTTAATATTAGATAAAGGAAACCTCACACCCTACTCTTCTTTTAGAGATCTGCAATATTATTGCTATTTTGTATTTCCAATAAATCATGAAATTAGTTTGTAAATTTACAAAAATAAAACTGTGAAGATTTCAACTGAGATTATAGTGACTATATACTTTAATTATGGGAACATCTTTATAAAACTGATGTATTTACTTAGCTGTTCTTTCTCTCAATAAAACTTATAAATTTATCCTAAAACATCAGTGCTTATTTTTGCTGTATTTATCAGTAATTTTTTAAACTATTGTAAATTGTATCTTTTGAAATTGTATTGTCTAGTTTTTAATAATATACGTAATATAATTGACTTACGTGTTTTTAGACATTAATTCTAATAATTTATCAATACATTTTATCTTTTTTTACTTACACAATTATAGCATTTTGCTCAGTACGATATTTTCATTTTTTCCTTTTTTTCCACTCTGCAAATCCTTTATTTCTTTTTTTATGTCTTACTAGACTAGCTATATTCAATGCTCAATAGAAGTTTTCTTGTGTGTTTTTGTTTTAATAGTGGATATCTTTTTCTCTGAAGAAAAGCTTTAAACACTGCACTATTAAGTTTAATCATTATTCTAACCTTACAGATATAACCTTTATCAGGTTAAGGCTTTATTTCCCTTTTATTATCAGTTTCTTAAGACTTTTAACAATGAATGTTGAGTTTTATCAAATGCTGTACAGCATAGACTAATGTGGTCATATGATTTTTTTTTTCTTGCAATCTGTTAATGGGGTGAACTACAATAACTAAGTTTCTAATGTTAAATTAACTTTGCTGTCTTGGAATAAATCCAACTAAGTGATGATAAATAGGGACAAATATGGAGATAAAGACTGTAAAGCAATAAAATTTCAACAATTTGGTTTAAAGATCTGATTGGCTTCTATTCCAGGAGCATGAATCAGGGCAGCATCTCATCTAAAAATTTAGATAAGGTACTCTGATGGGCATGACAGAGCAGTAGGTTTTTATAAGGTAGCTTGAGCAGAAATGAGGAAACAGCAGAATACAAAAAGTGAATTGGTTAACATCTAAGTACTTAAAGTTTATTTCCTTGTAAGGGTTAAAACAGAGTGAACTTCCTCATCATGCCAGCTAAAACCGGCTGATTTGGAAATTTGGCAATCAGGTCTATCCTGATTTCTTAGAAGGCTGGATAAACAACTTAGCTTCAGTTCGGAGACATGAAACTTTAGCATGAGTCACTCCATTTTGTTTTGGCCTATTGGGGCCTACTGCCCGAGCTCAGTTCAAATTATGGTGTCCCATAAATTTTACTTGAAAAGATAGAAAGTTATATAATCACCGGATTCAATTTGCTAATATTTTATTTAGGATTTTTATATCCATGTCGGTAAATAAAGTTGTCATGTAATATTTTTTTCACAATTTGTCTTATGATTTGGTATCCCAATTATGCTATCCTCCATACTATTAGTAGGAGAATATAACTTATTTTTGTTGTTGTTTGTTGGAAGAGTTTGTATAGCTGAGAATTTTTGTTTCATTTAATATCTATTTTAACTCTCTAGTGAAACCATGTGAGCCTAGGATTTTCGTTGTGGATTATGGAAAGATTTTAAATTATTTTCTTAATTTCTTTAATGGTGACAGTTTTATTCAGTTTTTAAAAAATAGGCCAGACATGGTGGCTCAGGCCTGTAATCCTAGTGCCGTGGGAGACCAAGCAGGGAGGATCACTTAAGGCCAGCAGTTTCTGACCAGCCTGGGCAGCATAGCAAGACCTATGTGTGGTGGTGCATGCTTTTAGTCCCACCTACTCAGGAGGCTGAAGTGGGAGAATAGCTTGAGTTCAGTAGTTTGAGGCTGCAGTAAGCTGTGATCGCGCCACTGCACTCCAGTGTGGGTGACAGAGGAAGACCCAGGCTCAAAAAAAATTTTTTTTTCTTAGAAACATTTTGGGAATTTGCCCAGTTTATCTAGATTTTCAAAATATATATGGATAAAGTTGTTTCTAAAATCTTCTTTTAATTTTTTACTGTCTCTAGTTTCTGTAGTGATAACACTTTTTCTTGACACTGGTTATTTATGTCTTGTTTCTTTTTTATTAATCTATCTTACCAGATTTTTTCAACATTTGAATCATTTTCACATTGTGTTTCTTTTACTGTATTTTTCTTTTTTCTTTAAGAAATTTATCTTCTTATCTTTATTATATTCTTTTATCCACTCTTGGGGCTTTATTCTGCTGTTTATTCTCTAATTTCCTAAAATAGATATTCGATTATTAAATTTCTGTCAGTTTTCCCTTTTACTATACATAGTTGAATATATGTTTTCCTTAGAAAATATTTCAGCTACATCCCACCAATTTTGATATGTAGTATTTTCATCACCTATTACTTAGAAGTATTTTCCAATTAATCTATAATATCTTTCCTATTTCTGTGATTTTGAATAGATGTAAGTTAGTCCTTCTCTCCATTTTGAAAGTTTTGTATCTCTATTATATTTAGTCATTTCTTGGTATCCTGAAGGAATTGGTTCCAGAACCGCTGCCTCAAGAATACGAAAATCTGAGGATGCTCATTTTCTTTATATAAAATGACATGCTATTTGCATATAACTTATGCATAGCTTCCCATATATTTTAAATCATCTCTAGAATATTTATAATACCTAATACAGTGTAAATGCTAAATAAATAGTTTTCATACCATATTTTTTAGGGAATAAGAAGAAAAGAAAAATCTGTACATGTTCACTACAGATGCAACAGTGCAATTCTTTTTTTAAAATATTTCATCTGCGGTTGCTGAAACCATGTGTGTGGAACCCACATGTATAACAAACCAATTATACATATATTGTTAAATTTCTCTTTACTGTATGTCTTATGTTCTAATTTCTATTTTATTTATTCTCTCTTCTGTTGGGCTAGGCAGCTAGCTGCATATCATATCCATTGAATTTTAAGTTTCAGATATGATCTTCATTTCTAGAAGTTTTAAATTTTTATCAAAAAATCTGTCCCGTTTTATAGATTCCTGTTCTGTATAGATACTTTCACATTTTTAGATCATTTCTTTAAACATATTAACCAATATTTTTATAATCTAGATTAGATAATTCTAATATCTGGAGTCTGAGATGGCCTATCAGTCTGTTTATGTTTTCACTGGTTCTTGTTCATGGAATGTGTTTCCCTAACATGTCTGGTTAACTTTATGAGCAGATTTATGCACTTAAAAATTATTTTAGAATGCTTATTCCCCCACCCTGCCCAAAAAGGAGCACAGACATTTGTTTCTTTCAGGAAACTGAAGCCGGGTTCATGGCTTGAGGTTGCCTCGACCACCATGGCTTATGTACCAAACCTTCAAATTTGCAAAGAACCTATCTGTAGCCACAGATTCTCAGTGATGTTTTGTTGTACTTTTTCCTACCCACAACCTTTGTTCTGATCAGGACCAAGGTGATCTTTCCCACAACCCAGAGTTGACAGGGGAAAAAAAAAAGACACATAGATTTTGGCATTCTCTTACCCTGAGAGTGTGTCCTTTTTTAACCACAGTGTAAAATGTAAAGACAGTCTTCAGAAAGACTCCCCACTGGACAGGCTCTGGTCCCTGGCTCCTATCCCCTTTAATACGGCTGGAAAATTCATTTAGGTAACAGCAACTTTTGTGCTTAGATATTTGCTTACCTCTCCAGCATTCAGGCTTTCACGGTTCACACTTTCCTCCAGAATGTTTTTCTGGAAATTCATCAATTTCTTGCAATACTTTTAATGTTTTTAAGGTAATGTTTTAAGTATTTAATCTTTAAGTATTTAATCTATAATATTATCATATCAGCTAGAAATTTTATCCAAATAACCAATCTCACCATTATCTAAAATGTCTTGTTCCTGACTTGAATAGCAATGATCCAGTGCTTTGAGAGTGAGCTTGATGCTGGATACACACACACACACAGAGTCATTAAATGTCTACTCATTAATATTTTATTCAATGTTTTTATAAAGAATAAATATCAGGCTGGGCTTATGCCTATAATCCCAGCACTTCGGGAGGCTGAGGCGGGCAGATCAGTTGAGGTCAGGAATTCGAGACCAGCCTGGCCATAATGGTGAAACCCTGTCTCTACTAAAAACACAAAAATTAGCCAGGCATGGTGGTGCATGCCTGTAGTCCCAGCTACTCAGGAGGCTGAGGAAGGACAATCACTTGAACCTGGGAGACAGAGGTTACAGTGAGCCAAGATCATACCACTGCACTCCAGCCTGGGTGACAGAGTGAGACTCCATCTCAAAATAAATAAATAAATATCATATTAATTGAAATCTTTTCAGTGTTTATGAAAATAGCCTAGAGTCCAACTTCGTTGATTTATTCTTCTGCTTAATCATAATAATGGATTTCATTTTACAGTCATGCATCACTTAATGATGACAATACGTTCTGACAAATTCATCCTTAAGTGACTTTGTCATCATGCGAACATCAAGAGTGTGTTTACACAAACCTAGATGATATGGCCTACTACACACCTAGGTGATAAGGTGTAGCTATTGCTCCTAGTCTACAAAGCTGTACATCATGTTACTGTACTGAATACTGCAGGCAATTGTAACATGATGGCAAGTATTTGTGTTTTTAAACATATCTAAACATGAAAAAGGTATAGTGAAAATATAATAGAAAAGACAAAAAATGGTACACCTGTATAGGGCACTGACCATAAATGGAGCTTATAGAACTGGAAGTTTCTCTGTGTGCCTCAGTAAGTGAGTGGTGAGCGAATGTGAAGGCTTAGGGCATTACTGTTGTACTGTAGACTTTATAAAACACTGTATACCTAGGACACACTAAATTTATGTAAAAATCTTATTTTTCTTCAATAATAAACTTTAGTTTACTGTAATTTTTTATCTTTAAAAGCTTTTTAATTTTTAAATGTTTTGACTCTTGTAATAATGCTTAGCTTAAAAACATAAAGACATTGTACAGCTGTATGAAACTATTTTCTTTCTTTATATCCTCATTCTACAAGCTTTTTATTATTCTTAAATTTTGGGGTTTTCTTTAACTTTTTAAACTGTTGTTTAAGAAAACTAAGACATGAACACACACATTAGCCTAGGCCTACACAGGGTTAGGATCATCAATACCACTGTCTTCTACCTCCACATCTTGTCCCAGGTCTTCATGGGCAATAACATGTGTGGAGCTGTCATCTCCTATGATAACAAGGCCTTCTTCTGAAAAACTTCCTGAAGGATCTGCTTGTGGCCATTTTATAGTTAACTTTTCTTAATAAGTAGAAGTATACTCAAAAATGACAATATAAAGTATAATATATTAAATACTAGGCAATAGGAATTTTTCAGCTCGATTAGAATCTTATGGGATCACCATCATATATGTGGTCCATCACTGACCAAAACATAGTGATTGTATTTATCCACCTTTGAATCATTGCAATGAATCTCGTATGTTCATGTTCTAACATTTCATTTCCATTCCTGCGTTAACTTTCATAAATGGGATTGGCCTGTAACTTTTATTATCCTGTTGCAGTTTTAAGATTGACCTCATAAACAGGTGTAAAAAGAAAAAACAAATATTTTCAGTCTTTTACTTATTCTCTACGTACTGGGAAACTTGAAATAACATTAGAGTTTTCTATTTGTTAATGATCTTCTAGAATTCACCTGTTTAACTCCGTGGTTCAATGCTCTTTTGGAAGAGGTGGCCCTTTGAAAACTCTATCATTTTGCTCAATGTTAGTGTGATTTGCTTTGATTTTGTGTTTCAAGATTAGCTTGGATAAATTAACCTATCATCATCATTTTCAGTTTCTTTTATCATTAATTTTGTTGTTTTTTTAAAAAACAATTTGCATAGAACCAAAATGTTATCTTATCCCATGTTCATCATTTCTTAAAACTTTTTACTATCTTTATGCCATAAAGCAGTCATGAGTATCACCTGCATCGGGTAAGTATTTGTCTGTGATTTTGAGAAAGAACTTCTCCCTTGTCAAGGCCATCCAGGCTTAGAAAATCTGGCACCTTTCCTGACTGCTGACCAGGTACAAGAAATTGGTACAAAACAGCCTTATCCCATTCTCCAGTGTGTAGGGAGTGGTAAGCAGAGAGCACATCAGTTTCTCAGGGGCATCATCCCTTAGCCAAATCTAACCTGAGGCCTGCCTGAAATCTACTTTCGAAGTCCACTTTAATAATTTTAACCTTGAATTCTGCTTTGTCTGAATTCTTTCCTTCTTTCCTTTCTTGCTTCCTTTTTACTTTTGCATTTGCCTGTTACAAATTTATCAGTCGTTAAATATTTTGACTTTTCTTTGCCATGTTATTTTTACATCTTTCTTAAAAACAATGAAATATTAAATTTGTTTTCTATGCTTCTGATTATTTGATATAGAAATATATCCAAATTTGTTGAGATAATTAACATGCCAGTTATTATTTAATGTATCTTATTTACTATTTTTTAAATTTATGTACTATTTAACACATTTTATTATTTTCTTTTCTTTACCTGTTACTAATTTTGCCAGCTTAGTCAACTTTCTCTTCATTTCCTCTCCATCCTTTTTCTTCCTGTAAATTTACAATACTTCTATGCATTTTAATTTTACTAACAGCCATAATTAAGCCTGTATTACTCCATTATTTTATCAATATTAAATAATGACTATAGTCTTTCTCTAATATCTTTTGCATACACTTCCTATCTCTCATCATTTTACTGAGCCTAAGCCCTTTACAATCTAGATTCCCATTAGCAGAGCAGTCTGATATCGCCAAGAAAAGACACCCCCTCACTTTCCAAGACATGTAAATGCTATAGAATAAAATAACTAATTCTAAAAAATACCTAGAAAATGTTGATGTAAAGGAAGGTACCAGAAATGAAGCAAAAACACAAAATCAGATTCTTTTGTTTGGCAAAACCCAGGAGCTCATGACAATATAGAAACTGCTGGTAGCTCCTGGGGGCTAGGGTTTCCACACCCAGCTGTGGAGGCACAGCCAGGACATAGGCTCCTTGTGCATGAGAAGCTGCAATCACAGAGCCAGGCCTGCCTCTGAAATAGGCCATTGAAAACTCTACCTACCTGCTTGAAAAAGGGAGCTGAATGCTTCTTTCTCCTCAGGGACATGAATAAAAATAGATTCATCTGTTAGAAATTAGAAACCCAAGAAGATCCCTGTACTGCAGAGCTTCACAAACTGGCTACAGACGACCTGGGGATCTCCCTAGAACTAAGGCCTTGATTCAGTCTAGCTCAAGATTCTGGATTTCCTCAGGGTCCCCGCACTTGAAGTAGCAAGTGTGGGTCTGAGTGAACACTACTCTTAGGAAACGGGGACTCCAAGCCAAGGAACTATGATCAAAGCTAACCTGCAACTGGTGAAACCTTCAGAAGCCAATGTCATGTCATCCCATAGGGGAGCAGTTTCCAACCTTTTTGACACCAGGGAATGGTTTCATGGAAGACAATTTTTCCAGGGACGAAAGGAGGGGAATGGCTTCAGGATGAAACTGTTCCACCTCAGATCAACTGGCATTAGATTATATAAGGAGCTCACAACCTAGATCCCTCACATGCACAGTTCACAACAGTGTTCGGGGGCTCCTTCGAGAATCTAATGCCGCTGCTGATCTGGCAGGAGGTGGAGCTCAGGCCGTAATGCTGGCTCACCTGCGCTCACCTCCTGCTATGCGGCCCAGTTCCTAACAGTCCATAGATACAGCCCAGGGATTGGGAGCCTCTGCTGCAGGCCACAAAGGATATCCATTGCAAACGTCTTCCTCCTCCAAGTTGGATTCAGAGACAAAAGTAACAAATCACAGTAAGAAACCAGTCAGCCAGCCTAACAAATGAAGAATGGATATTTCAAGAACCTGGATAACAGAACAAACTGAAGGATATTTTATAAAAAGTATTTTAAAATTTAGAGAACTGAAGGAAGAAATAGAAATTTAAGGCAAGTAAAAAGATATGTCATAAAAAATAACAAGGTACACTTTGGGAGGCCGAGGTGGGCAGATCACCTGAGATCGGGAGTTCGAGACCAGCCTGACCAACATGGAGAAACTCCATCTCTACTAAAAATACAAAATTAGCCGGGCGTGGTGGTGGGTGCCTGTAATCCCAGCTACTTGGGAGGCTGAGGCAGAATTGCTTGAACCTGGGAGGTGGAGGTTGCAATCAGCTGAGATCATGCCATTGCACTACAGCCTGGGCAATAAGAGCAAAACTCTGTCTAAAAAAAATAAAATAAAATAAAATAAAAATAAAAATAAAAACAACAAAACAAAAAAAAACAAGGTGTTTTGAAAAAAACCAAGAACAAGTTTCAGTAATGTCCAATGTAGTCATTGAGAATATGTAGGCTTCAACTGTGAACTTTACATATTGATTCAAGCAAATCAAATATAAAATTACATTAATGAAATAATCAAGGAATTTTAACAGACTGATTAAGGACTTGTTCATTTTAAGTATGAGAATGGTATTGTGCATGTCCTTTTTTAAGAGAGGTCTTAGAAAATTCAAAATATATTTTGAAATATTTCCAAACAAAAATTCTATGATTCTTGGGTTTGCTTTAAAATACCCTAGTGAGGGGGGAAAAGGAGGAATCCCACCCAAGGTCTTGAATCCAAGCTGAATCGTGTTTAGAAAGGAACCTGGAACAGAGGTCATGAAAGACAGAGTGGAAGTGGGAAGGATGGATGTTCGTTTCTCTGGTTGGCAGTTAGTACTGCACAAAGGTGAAAGGGGGGCTGTGTAGATGAGAAAAACATGGAAACTTCATCAGAAAAGTAAATCCAGCACGGCAAGGAGTTAAGTCAATGAATTCAATAGGAAATATTGTCTGTAACTGATGACAGCATGGCACAAGGACAGCATGGTGACAAATTATGTGTTAAGACCAAGGCATGGGTACTAACAAACCCGGAATCTTGTTTCTCCAAGTATTTTTCTCTGTGAAATAGCATGGGCAGGTAATACGTATAGTGAAGAATGTGTTTTGTGAATGTATGTCACAAGATATAGTTGTCATTATTACAGTGAAAAGGCCTGGTAAGTCTTCAAAGAAGTCAGCTAATGGATATGTAAGTCCCCACATGCCACAGAGTCTTCTGTTCCACCATTTCGGCCAGGCCAACTGGTGAACCAAAGAAAGCTTGTAAGTCAATAAGCATACTTTTGGCTGGAAGTGACAGAATAGAAAACAAAACAAAAAAATGATTAGTAGCTTGAATAATGAGTGCAATGATTATTTTATATAACAAAGTATAAGGTAGGTTGCTGCAGGTTAGCTCGGCAGCATGACGCCGCTAGGAATCTAGTGGTTTTCATTGTCTATGCTGCCATCCTCAGCAAATGCGTTTTACCCTCCACATTCTCCTCTCATGGTCATCAAACAGCTACTGCCATTCCAAGCAACACATCCTCACTTCACAATATCAAAAAAATGAAAAAGTAGGAGAGGAATCAATTCTTCTCACATGTCTCTCCCTTTTCATCAGAGAGAAAAATATTTCCCAGAAGCCCCTCAGACTACCCAGTAAGTATCTCAGATGGCTCTACAGAACTCCTTATACATCCATCTCTGTACAAGTCACTGGCAAAAGGGACTAGGATTAATTTGCTTGGCCCAGATCACACATTTTTTTTTTTAACTTTAAGTTCCAGGATACAAGTGCAGAATGTATAGGTTTGTTACATAGGTATACATGTGGCATGGTGGTTTGCTGCACCTATCATCTAGGTTTTAAGCCCTGCATGCATTAGCTACTTGTCCTAATGCTCGCCCCTCCCCTTGCCCCACACCCCTAGACTGGCCCCAGTGTGTGTTGTTCTCCTCCCCGTGTCCATGTCTGGGAACACATTTCTAATTCCAAGATCCCTTGACATAATTGGCATTCTGTTCAATAAGAGGGGCATAGCTATTGGTTAGGAAACCAACATTGTCTGCCCCATCTGATACTCATTTAAACATTTGCAATTTCTAATTTTCTCTGACAAGTCCATTTACCTGTCTAGGGTGAGGGTGACATTGTTCTAGGGTGACAATGAGAATAAAACCTTGGGTCTCTGTGATAGGGACATTTCTATCTGAGCCCCAAGGTGCCTTAAACCACCTCTTAAGTGAGATTTGCATATAATCCACTTATAGCATATAAATGAAAAGAATGTCTCCAGGTGGATAGTGTCAGAAAAAATATTTTAAAAAAAGAAATAAAAAAGAATGTGCAAATTTTATATTGGTGAAGTGACACAGACAAAATAGGAAATATATTATTTTAGAACATTTTTGGGACAAGTGCCAAAGTATAAATGTGATACTGCTTAAATTTTGAAGAATTTTGTAATATATACATATTATACAACTTCTTTTATCCTTCCAATGAGATAAATTTAAAAAAATGAATTTAGTAGAAGTATTTCAAGTTTTGACAGCAACCCGATAACTGTCCAAATTATAATGCTTGAGAGTTAATCTAACAAGAAATGAAATTCTGGTGACAAATCATGAGCATAATAAAGATAATCACTTTATTAAAGTAATGTGTCACAGTAGGTTTCCTGTCTTCTGCTCTCCACATGTAATCACAGGAAAGCGTAATATTCAGAAACTTTACAAAGTTGACTTAACAAGTCAAAGTTAGAGAAGTTTCAGTGTTTTTTTTCATTTTTGTTTTTCAGAGAAAACTCATTTGAGAGCTAGAATCTACTATTAAGAAAAAACAAAATGCTTTAAGCTAACTGCAGTGTCTACCTCAAGAGGGTTGGTTGTGTGTGTGTGTGTGTGTGTGTGTGTGTGTGTGTGTGTGTTTTCATTTTGCTCTGATCTGAGTCAGATGTTTCTTCTCAAAAGTCATGGAGCCTCAAAGGTAGAACAAGATTAAAATATCCTCAACATTGTCTATCCACTGCTTCAATAAAAATGCCAGAGAGTCCCCACTCCTTCTCAATTTGATAATCCTTATCCACAGAGAGATGATTAAGAACAATCATACAGTAAATGATTAAGAACAACCACTTGTTCTATCCCTCATGGACGCTGTACGAATAAATAAAGGTAAAAATCCAAACTCCAGGCCTGACTTTGCTATATTGTCTTTTTTGAGTCTCATCACAAATTTAGAGTTGGCTAAATTTTCTTGCTTCGTTGAGGTATGTGATAGTTCAAGAGTACTGCCATCTTAAGAAGATTCCACCATCTTAAAGTATCAAGCTTTTATTTCTCAGAACTGTCTGTTGCTACCTGACTAAACTGCAAATGTCATCCCCACCCACATCTTCAACAGAACATAATGACTCTAATCGCAACATAGCTTATCCAAGTCTAGCCAGCACTTTCCCAACCCCTCCCTGATAGGAACCCCTCGTAGAGCACACTTCCCCCACTGGGCCTTTTTAAAAAGCCTTAGGCTGTAAGAGAAGTTTGCTCCTGACCCTGATGGCCAGAAGCCCTTGTCAGGTATACTCTCAATAAACCTGTCTTAACTGTTGAGCCCCCTACTCGTTTCTCCCTTCCTTTCATCACTCTACCCTAACAGTATGTAATAAAGAAATGTACGGGAAAATGGAACAGGTGGCCATTGTTTCTAAAGCTAGAATACGTGTAGGCTGTAGATGGAGTTCAAGCAGAGGATGTCACTTGGAATGTGAGCTACGATTTGGGGAAAACTACAGGGGTACCTATGCATATGGCAAGTAGTCAAGAGCATGTGTGGAAACACTACAGGGCATCCACAATTCCACTTTGTCAAGGTTTCATGGGTTCAGCTCTATAAAAATATAAGATGAGGAACAATGCTTTTTCTGTTTTTCTGAAAGATTCAAATTTGGCTGTTTTCAATTATCTCTGTAGTCAAACAACAATTAATTATAAATTCATTCTGAATGTGTTCCCATGTGAGCACATCCATCATTTAGAAACAGAAAGCTCCCTGACCATGCACAAATATTTGGAGAAATGGAAGAATGCCTTAGATGTAAAGGGTACTTTATAGTTTTGGAAAGAGTCAAAACATAAAAAAAAAAAAAATAGGAGTTTCATATCCATCATCTTTGATCTTCACAACAGTCTTTTGTAAAACAGGAAAGTGGGATTGAGAATGATTCATTGGCTTTTTTCCAAGGTCATAAACTAAGAAGTTTTCAAGTCAGGGACTAGACCTTCAGGCTACTCTTTAGTTTAAAGGCCTTTCAACCTCAGGTTCAATGCACTTTCTATTTCACATAACTCTGTGAGGTTGATATTTTAACATACGCATTTTGGAAAAGTGCACAGATTAAACATACAGAGCTAGAAAAATGGCACCATGTGTTTTCTAAGTTGAACTGCCCAACTCCCAGGTAAGGGGGCCAAGTGGTCAAGAGCCCTTCTGTCTCTCTCTTTACCTCTCTGTAATTTAATCTCTTCTCTCCCTTTTTGCTGTTAATTTTTTAAACAAAAACATTAACATTTAACTGAATTTCTGCATGTGCATATTAATATTCAGGAAGACAACGACCTCTGTTCACTTTAAAGTGATGAGTGTTATCATTTGTTTTGTTTGGAATGTCCATACCTTACCTCATCTCATCAGAGTGAGACCCGGACTAAAGTCCTATATCTTTGGAGACTTTTGTATTTTAAAAAAATAAACAAAGAAAAGCTGTAATTAAAAGTTTATGTTTTCATTAAAGAAATACTCAAAGAAGTAAACATTCAAAACTCCAAAAGAGGTAACAATCAGGAATTCTTAAATGATGTTGATGTTAACACTCTATTTTAGGCATAAACTGGTTGCTAAATGGTAAAACATTTAGAAAAGTTACAATCCCACTTTGGTCTTATTTCACTTTTTTTTCAAGGATTAGGTTCATTAATTAAGTGTTTCATACACTGTTACAGATTTTGTGCTCAAACAAAAGAGAGTTTCGATGAAAAATGCTTTAAAATCATGCAAATTTCCTTCATTTCATATTCATAAACCTTACACCTAACAGAGCCTATTTCACAGTGTCAGGGACACATCCCAAGTGTGTCTAGTAAAAAAAAAAGGAAATGACAGATTTGCCAAGCCTTCAAATGGAAATTTTAACATAAAATAAAGACACATCTTGAAATTATTTAGGAAGGCAAATTAGTCCTTCAAAAGGCACAAGCAAATATTGGGGTATCTTCTCCGTGAGTAGAGAGCACACCTTATCTTGGTAAAGAGAATGATGTACCCTGACCTCAGGACCCAAAAACAAATTGTTAAAAGGTGAACCTAGTCTCTTCTTGAAAGTTTCCTTTACCTTTTATAAGGAGACAACGTAAGCCATCTGTGCAGAGAACAGCAGGGTAACTACATGCTCCTTGACGTGCAACTGGACAGGTACCTGTGCTTTGTTAAGGATGCTGAAATCTCAGGAAATCTGGAGGATTGAGGACCAGTTTCAGGGATGCCAAGAAGCAGAGGTGGTTAATTGTGGGTTAGAGCACAACAGACTGTGTTGAGGACTGTTGTGAGCTATGCCACAAGTCATTGATAACTAGACAAAAATCATTTACCTGCTTACAATAAATTACAGGTATTCAAGGTTATGCCTATAAAAAGAGTTATCTCACTCTTGTGCATTCAGTTTGCTTTCTAAACAGGCACGGAAATGGGTGGAACAGCAGCTAGCTCCCTGGATGTTTCTGTATTTGGGAAACAACTATCCCTGCTGCTGGAAGTACGCGCATGCACACAAGTGCACACACAGGCAAGCACGCACAGAACATTCCACAGCCCAGGCCAAGCTCCTTTGAGACAATGAAGTGCAAGGTAGCCACCTGAAGAGAATAAAGCCTTAATTAAAGGAGGAGGAAGAGAAAGAAGAGAAAAGGTCTCAATGGTGTGATTTAATAAAGGCCAAGGGACCCACTGCCTTCACTGCACTATCAGGTGGAAGTACACAGCCTCATTTCTAAAATTCTAATAAGCAATAAGCAGTCTTAGCAAACCCTAGTACTTGAAGATGGATGGGAAGAGAGTAAAGGTAAAACATTCCAAAGACATCACGGGGCTGAGGGAAGAGAGGAGAGGAGAGAAGTAAAGGCTTTTCATAGGCCCGACTCTATAGGAGGAAGAGGCTGGACAAGCAAGGTATTAGAGCACGGCGCTAGAGAAATAGAGTGTGACCTAGAGAATAATGGGTATATTGTGCAGAACTTACAGTAGAATCTTCCACACCCTATTAAGGGAGCAGAGAGAGGGGTGGCAATCATTATTGAAATAAAAATATACAGACAACAGGCCCTCCAAATTAAAAAAAAAAAAATTGGACGAACAGAATCTTGAAGAGGCCAATAATTGAGAAAAAGGAAAAGGAAATGAGCAATCTAAAACATCAAAAATGTAGGAAAAGATGAAACAAAAACACTAAGAAACTAGATCCATGCATGCATTTTTAGCTGAAATACAGATAGGATAAAAGGCACGAACCAGATGCATGCCACTTACAAGAAACACTTAAAACAACATGAAAAAAGCAATGAGCAAAGAGATAGTAGACAAATGTAAGACAAAAGGATGTATTCTGTTTAGGATTTTTAAAATGAGTTTCTCATTCTTTTGTATAATACAACGTTTGTTTTTGTATTTTGTTATAAATATAATTGTTTAAAACGAGGACTCTGGGATAGTGACACAAAGATATGACAAAGCGTGATTCTCAGATCTGGGAACTTGTGAAAAATGGAATTTCTGGGACCCCACTCCAAACCTTACAGTCATAGCCTTCAACATGAGGCCAGTAACCTGTTTTTAATAAGCCCTCCTGGCAATTCTGTTCATTTTAGGGTTTACATGAGCCTATAGATGTACTAGTGGCTTTGGTAGCCTAAGGGCAGCCCTCTGCCAAAGCAGGATGCTCCAGTGAGGGAAAACATGGTAGGGTCTGATGGGCAGGAAGAAAATGGTAAAGAAACGTGACAGGATGTGGATAAGCCACATCTGCGATAGCTCCAGAACAAACTTTAAGAGCTTTAGCAAGAGAGAGGGAAAAACAGAAGAATATACAAGTCACACACACACACACACACACACTGAAATTTCACCAGCTCAAGAAAGTTGCCTAATACGTTGGGTTCAAACAGCGTTGGATTTGAATCCAAGCTCTGTCATTTATAAGTTGGAATGGCATAAAGTGAGTGATTTAATTTCTTTAAGCTTCAGTTCCTTCATCTGTAAAATGGAGAAAATAGTCTTATCTCAGGAAGTTTTTGTGAGAATTAGATGAACTAAAGTAATAAAGTCTTTAGCATATCATTAGTACTTACAGCCTCAACAAGTGATAGTTGTTATTTTAATAATAAACCTGATGGCAGCTACTCTAAACTTAGCTTCTCTACGTGCTTTATAGGTTTTGATTTTATAATCCTCAAAACAATCTTATGAGGCATATACCATTATCATTCACTTTTTACAGGTGAAAGAACTGAGGCATAGAAACACTAACTGAAAGTTAACAGCTGGTAAGTAGCAGAGCCTAGATCTAATTCAAGCAGGCTGGCCCTGAAGCCTGTGCTGTGTGCCTCTCCAGGATGATGTTAATGACAATACATGTCTCCTCTTATTATTAGGACCACTCAAGATGTTTAAACTCTATTTTTCCACTGTGCTTTCTACCTGTATATCATTGGCGCTCTGTGCAGAAATAGAGGACATGCCCAGCAAGTGGGGAAATAAGCCAGTAATATCAGAGTCAGATTTCTTCCAGTAATACAAAAGATTTGGCCCCACGAATTGTCCTTTTATTTATGGTTTATTCAGCCAATGCAGTGGCACACATTTGTCCTTATTTCTGCATAAAATATTCAACAGTGCATGCTCTTCTATATCCTCTACCATCTACATGAGGATGATCCCATCCATCTCTCATGCCAAGATTCTTAATTGCCTTTTAGCATTGCTCTTCCATGGCACTAACCTCGCAAAAACTCATACTTGAGTAAATTCTTCACCCTGCCTATCCTAGTGCCATTGAGAATTGGTGGAAAATGACACAACTATTATGGGACAATTCATAAAAAGCACTCAGCACACTTGCAATCACATGATGAGTGCACAAGAGAAATTTCAAGCTATTATTATCGTTAGTCCATTTTCTTTCACTATTAATAATGACCATTGTAGATATTCTCTGTTCTCCTCCAGGCAAATGACCCCTGCAACTCCTTCAACTTCTTGTCACTAAACCAACAGGCTAACTTGCATCCGTATCTACAATTGTGATTTCCCTCACTTAAAGGGGGAGATGTTCCTTTTCCTACTGTTAACTTTCCATGGGTATTCAACAATTCTGGACCCCTCCTGCCTTTTCAGGACCTCCTTCATTTAGTCATTCTTTCCTGTTCCTATAGCTTCAATTATTTTGTTGAAAATATTTTCTACAGTCAGCAGAAAAATGTTCTAGGACTTCACCCCCACTCACCCTTCAACCCATTGAAAACTGGCTTTTAGTCTCTAACACCCCCTTGTAATTGGTCTTACCAAAGCCACCAAATTTTAGACAATGTCATTATGTAATCCAGGAATTATCTTAAAGAAATTCCCCCCAAAATGGAAAACGCGATGATCATAAGACATTCATTGGAAACTCTTTTATGCAAAAAATTAAAAGTAAATGAGATGTCCACAGTTAAGAGAATGTTAAATTACAGTGCATCTACCTGATTGAAAACTATGCAATTTTTAAAATGGATAATTGTAAGTCCATATCGCAACACATAAAAATCCTTCTTCAGCTAACTTTAGTAAGAAGGAACAAAGTTTTTATGAGTACATTGTGACTGCAATAATGGAAGATCGTTTGGATGAAAAACAAAAGGAAGAGAGCCCACAAATATCAAAAATATTGCATTTTAATGTTTGAGTGTTGAAATTATGATTGATATCTTCCCTTGTATTTGCCCGACTTTTTGTAATGTTGTGACATTGTTTTCACAATTTAAAAAAACACCTTTTCATAGACCAGACAATTCCTACATAAGTTATGCCATATCAGTAAACCTGCTAAGTTTTTGCAGCTTTTCTCATTTAAGGAATATATTGAGGGACTGTTTATCCTTAGCCTTAAGATGGCTGAGGGATAAATAATTTTTTCATTTTCAGCTGATCTCTTAAGCTGCTTCTGTTTGCAGAACACTCTGTTAAGCTTGGAACTCGTCAAAAAGTGAATTGAAGTTGACTTTGATTGGCATAAATACCATATTTATCTTCTCAGATACGTAATCAGGAGACAGCTATCTGGCCACACTTGATTACTAACATATCTAAAGCTAATGTAATATCTAAGTTTATCATCTTGAGTATTAGAGATAAAATCTGAAGCCCTCAGAGACAGCATGCCTTGTTTACCTTGCCCTTATCTTTTACAAAGAGGCTGTAATGCATTTTTTCATTAATTAATATCAGAGCAAATTTAAAGAAAAATAAATTACATTCATCACTGTAATTGAATGTCTTTTTTAAAAAGTATATGCACCATGCGGAATTAGCAATATTCTGATCAATAAGTAGTTAAGAGGGGTCAGAATGATTGACTACTCTAAATATCACACCAATTAAAAATAAATAAACACAAATAAATAAAGTGCTCCTCTGTAACTCGTAGCATTGCCTCCCAGAACATAACTTTTATACCGGCTTACTGTTGCATTCAGCCTGTATCTCCAAGTCTTATTTCATGTATTTTCCAGGGATGGATGGATTATAGGACAAAGTCCCTCTCAGGAGCTCACCTTCCTGAGATATTGTCCTTCCTTTTCTACATACACCTATAAAAAGGAGAATACAAATATTATTTACTACTATTTAAGACCTGTCATTATGATCTGATTTTATAAAACAAATATCAAGTCTAGATTAGTACTGTTGGGGTGTGGTAGACAGTGTGAGGGGTAAACATTGGTAAATCAGCTTTTGCTCTGCAATTTTTCAAATTACATTCACCCAATAAATGCTCTCACTTATTCCAGCTTCTCCGGTTTGTAGTGTCTCCAGTTCACCCCTACTCCCCCAGCACCCCACTGCTATTATGTCTGGAATTGGTGGGTTCTTGGTCTCACCGACTTCAAGAAAGCAGCTGCAGACCCTCAAGGTGAGTATTACAATTCTTAAGGCGGCGCAGCTGGAGTTATTCGTTCCTCCCTTGCAGAGTTGTTCATTCCTCCCTGTGGATTCATGGTCTTGCTGGCGTCAGGAGTCAAGCTGCAGACCTTTGCAGGGAGTGTTAGAGCTTATAACGATAGTGCAGCCCCAAAGAGTGAGCAGCAGCAAGATTTATTGCAAAGACCTAAAGAACAAAGTTTCCACAATGTGGAAAGGAACCGGAACAGGTTTCCCTTTCTGGCTTGGGCAGCCTTTTATTCCCTTATCTGGCCCCACCCACATCCTGCTGATTGGTCCATTTTACGGAGACCTGATTGGTCCATTTTACAGAGACCTGATTGGTCCATTTTACAGAGAGCTGATTGGTCTGTTTTGACAGGGTGCTGATTGGTGTGTTTACAATCCCTGAGCTAGACACAAAAGTTCTCCAAGTCCCCACTAGATTAGCTAGATACAGAGTGCTGATTGGTGTATTTACAAACCCTGAGCTAGACACAGAGTGCTGATTGGTGCATATATAAACCTGGAGTTAGACACAGAGTGCCAACTGGCGTATTCACAATCCCTTAGCTAGACACAAAGATTCCCCAAGCCCCCACCAGGTCAGCTAGACACAGAGCGCTGATTGGTGCATTTACAAACCTTGAGCTAGACACAGAATTCTGATTGGTGTATTTACAATCCCTTAGCTAGACATAAAGGTTCTCCAACTCCCCCCCTACACTCAGGAGCCTAGCTGGCTTCACCCAGTGGATCCCACAAGGGGGCCCATGTGGAGCTGCCTGCCAGTCCCATGCCCTGCACCCAGGGCACTCCTCTGCCCCCAGGGCGGTCGATAGGACTGGGTGCTGTGGAGCAGGGGGCTGCACTCGTGGGGGAGGTTCGTGTGGTGCAGGAGCCCATGGCTGGCCGGGGAGGCTCAGGCATGGCGGGCCCCAGGCCCTGAGCCCTGCCCCATCGGGAGGCAGCTAAGGCCCAGCGCATCGCAAGTGGGCCGGCACTGCTGGGGGATTCGGGGCACCCTCTGCAGCCGCCGGCCCGGGTGCCAAGCCCCTCACTGCCCGGGCCGGCAGGGCCAGCCGGCCCCTCCAAGTGCGGGGCCCGCCGAGCCCTAGCCCACCCGGAACTCGCGCTGGCCTGCAAGCACTTCGCGCAGCCCCGGTTCCTGCCCGTGCCTCTCCCTCCACATCTCCCCTAAAGCTGAGGGAGCCGGCTCCGCCCTCGGCCAGCCCAGAAAGAGGCTCCCACAGTGCAGCAGCCGGCCGAAGGGCTCCTCAAGTGTGGCCAGAGTGGGCGCCGAGTCCCAGGAGGCGCCGAGAGCGAGCAAGGGCTGCCAGGGCTGCCAGCACGCTGTCACCTCTCACTATGACAGGTATGATTTCATATTCGTCCACTGTGTTGACAACAGCTAAAAGTTTGAGAACTTCCAAATTAAAAGACCAGAAGAATATAGTTGCTTGTACAGCACAAAGCCTGGAGGTTTGCAGGCACCAATGAGATAGCACTATCTGTGTAAGGTGTGGTATCATACAAGGAGAGTCCAAAATAGTCTGAGGATGATGGAGATTAGATTAGGCTGTGCCTAATATTAGACCATAGGTACTTGTTTCTTTCAAAACCTGCCCTGTTAAAATCACCTATTGTATATTTGTTTCATTCCAGGAAGTAGTAGACTGGTGAAGCCGAAAAAGAAGTTTGTTGAAAACATATTAGAGGCTCACAGAAGATCTGAGAAGGCTGAGATTCCAAATCAGGTGCCATGCTTTCTGGAAAGATATATAAATTGTCCAAAAGTAGTTTTATGGGTCATCTGCTACTTCTGCCACCATAAGCTAGGTGCTACAGTTGGCAAAGCCACCAGGAACATGACTCTCCTCCCATCACCATGGTCACCAGCACCAGGACCTCTTCTGTACCACAGAGTTGAAACTGTCCAAGAACACTTTATGGCTCTACTGAACCCTCACCTGGAGAATAGATTGACATTCCTCACCTCCTAACCCAAGTCCTGGGTAAATGCATCTGATTTATAGAACCACAGTGTGTCCTACCAGCACACGCTACCTTAGGGCACACAAATAGAGCAATACTCCAGTGATAGAAAAGATGTTTAAAGGCTGCTGGAAAGCAGAGTGCATAACACATACAATTTCAACATTTTACTGTCATTTACCTGTGTTAGTTATTTCCTTAATGAAAGACTTGTTTTGCTTAAAAGAGAAAAGATAAGCAGAAAAGTGATAAAGCTCTTTAAATTCACCTGCTTGGGAAGGTGCCAGTTGCCCTGAGAACAACTACTATTTGTTCTGTAGTATATGTAAAGACTATACACAACTCTTAATAGTTAAAAAGAACTATACTGAGTTGTTATCTTATGCTAAATGGTGCAAAGTAATGTGTAAACATGATTTTACTTAACCTTTACATAACCACATCAGTTGTTTACAGATAGGACTCAGAGAAGTTGGGTGACTTGCCCAAGGTCACACACCAAGGACGAAACAGAGCCAGGATTTCCACCCAGCATGAGGCCTGGCAGATGTTCAGTATTTCACCCAAACCACCACCCCCATCTAGGGACTTTTTGGGGGTTAGCAATACTGCATCAAGGGAAACCACCAGCCACAAGCTCCGTGCTGCTGCCTCACTAAGTTGTCCAAGCAAAGTGAAGAGGAACAGGAAGAAACACAAATTCAGAAGAGTAGCATACAAAGAGGTGATTCAAGGCTAGTTGCAAGATGAACCTCCCAATTTCCAAATTACGTATGTTGGAGCAGTGCTCTTCAAATTATGTTTTGCTCAAGTCTCCTAAAATAATTTGAATAACAATATATCCCCTCCAACATTTCCTAAATTGATATTTAAAATTTTTTCATTGTAAGTTTAAATAGCTTAAAAGCATGCAATTTCTAGTACATCATAAATATATTTCAAAATAGAAATCCCATCAATTTTAAATGTACCCACTGGAAACCACATACATACAATGTGATAATATCCCATCATCTCTTTTAAAAGGACACTAAGAAGCTACTCTTTCCCATTTTACCTTTTCCTTTTCTCCTTGAATTTGTATTTTACTTCCCTCATACAATTTAATTCTAATAAAATATTTCTAATTCTTCAAAGTCTTTTATTAATCTCTTACCATGCTTCTCTATACTGAAAAGGTGTTGTGTTTATTAATTGAAACAAGTTTATTTTATTCCCTAAGTCTCTAATACTTAACAAAAAAATCTGGATTAAGTTATCATTTTAGTAGTAACAAGCGATTAAAACTACACAAATACACAAATAGATTTAAAATATGGATACATCATTACTAAGCACGTCTAAGATTTTTTGGAAGTCCAGGCATCCTTAATGAAATAACTGGAAATTTTGAAAAAAAAAGTTCACGCTTCTTGATGTCAGATTGCTGGAACGGCACTGGGCTATCTCAAATTTAATGGTTTAGAGTGGAACATATGGGCTTTTACTTTCAAACTTGCTCCTCTGGTCCTTACATTTTCTATTTCCTTTAGTGGACCTTTCAGTTACCTGCCTTAGAGTTACCCAGAGTGTGTGTTCCTCTCTCACCATTATCCACCAACTTCCAAATCAGTTTTCAAGTTCCATCCTGAGTCCATGCTGTATTTTTTATCTTCTGTTACCTTATATCTGCCACTACACTGAATTGTGTTGGTAGCTATTAACTGGTCTTCTTCTTTCCTTTCTTCTTCCCCAGCTAATATTGCCAGTCATTGAAATATTGCCAGTCAGTCCTGCTGGCTCAAGCAAGTTTGGGTTTTCTGCCTATCCTGCTTTAAAACCTTCTATCATCTCTCATTTCCTAAAGAATTCCTACCGAGTGCATTAGCTTAGAACTACTCATTCAAGGCTGGGCGTGATGGCTTATGCCTGTAATCCCTACACTTTGGGAGGCCGAGGCCAGTGGATCACCTGAAGTCAGGAGCTCGAGACCAGCTTGGCCAAATGGCAAAACCCTGTCTCTACTAAAAATACAAAAACTAGCTGGACATGGTGGCAAATGCCTGTAGTCCCAGCTACTCAGGAGGCTGAGGCAGGAGAATCACTGGAACCTGGACAGTGGAGGTTATACTGAGCCAAGATCGCACCACTGCACTCCAGCCTGGGCAACAGAGCAAGACTCTGTATCAAAAAAATAATAATAAAAAGAACTACTCACTCAAGGCCAACCACAATCTGATATTAATCTTCTTTTCTGTACTTATTTTCTGCTATTAGTATGTGAGCAAATGTATGTCCATGCTTCTCAAACTCAGGTCACATACATCCAGGGATGGGGGCCACTCCCATGACACAAAACTGTGGCATTTTCCTGAAAATAATTTAAGATATTTTTGTATGAAAACAAATGTACTTGTATTATGGAATAAAATGCAAACTTTGTAAAAAATTTTTAAAGATTCAGATTTAAAGAAATATAAACCCCACAACTGTTCTCTGGTTACACTACCAAGTTCCTGTTGACTATTAGTACACACCAGAGGACGTTTTAAGAAGCACTGTTGTGTGAAAGTTCGTTGCTCGGCTCATATCAACTATGGTGAATATTATTGTTTAACTGCCTTTCATTTCTTGTGTAGCACTCACCCTCCCCGCATACACTCTGTCCCTTCCTGCCTCCTCTGAATGTGCCTCTGTTGTTGCTTCCAAAAAAATACCTGTCCCCCTGAAGACACATTCTGAAATCCCATCTATCCTTCAAGGCTGGCTCAGACTTAAAAGTTGACTTTTCTATCCGGGTTCTGTTAATCACATATACTCCCCTCTCACCCTTCCTAAGAAATAATCCTTGGATTCTTCCTCTTGGTGTACACATATTATTTCATCCTGTTAAAGGAATCTCAAGCATTAACATGCTTGAAAGCAAGATCTGTATCTAAATAAAGTCCCTTTCCCTGCTCCTCCAATCACGCCTAGTTTAATAGGTGCTCAATATATAAGTAGTTGAATGACAGGATGATGGAGTAAAGCATTGCTTTGTGTCCAGGTGTTATCACCAAATTACTATTTTTTTGTTTTACAAACCTATGATTCCTTTGTTTTGAGACCATATGAAATATATGTTCACCTCGGCCGAGCGCGGTGGCTCACACCTGTACTCCCAGCACTTTCGGAGGCCGAGGCAGGCGGATCACGAGCGAGGTCAGGAGATGGAGACCATCTTGGCTAACACGGTGAATCCTCGTCTCTACTGAAAATACAAAAAAATTAGCCGGGCATGGTGGTAGGCGCCTGTAGTCCCAGCTACTCGGGAGGCTGAGGCAGGAGAATGGCATGAACCCGGGAGCCGGAGCTCGCAGTGAGCCGAGATGGCGCCGCTGCACTCCAGCCTGGGCGACAGAGCGAGACTCCGTCTCAAAAAAAAAAAAAAAAAAAAAAAAAAAAATTATATATATATATATGTTCACCTCTACTCATAGCAGCAGACCATGGTCCATTCTGAATCACTGAAAAGTGACTGTCATGGTACGATTTGAAATTTAGTTATAAACAAGAAGACTCTCCCAAATCTTCTCATAGGTCAACAATTATAGAGCTAGAGGTCCCATTTCAGTTGCCAATATTCTACCCTTCAAAGGAAAACATTAAGCTTTCAATGGCATTTTTAAAAGGTGGCTATACCTAATATAAACAAAATATTAAAATATTTACTAAAGCTTGAGTCTTATACATGGATAAAGGAGAACATTAATGTAGAGTGTCTTTGCAGCACAGCTGCTAGGTCATTTCAGAAAATATGGGTCTGACAGATGGAGAGAAACTAGAATTAAACCTGCAGGTATTTCATGTTCTTTCTCAAGTCATGTTTATTTTAATTAAATTAGGGAAAAGAGAGTCTCATTTCTTAAAAGGAGAAGTCTTAAAGGACTTTCATCTCCCTACCGTTTCCTTCCCTAGAGAATTCTGAATGGGGGCAGGGTGAGGTGGGGGAGGAGAAAGCCTGTGGCATTTTATGATTGGAATGAATAACTTTCAAAGGGAAAGATATATTTCTTTTTCCAGAAATGTTTAACAGATTATGCTGTGTAAGCTGTTAAGGTAAAGAGTCTTCAATTTGGAGGTAAAAGGCAAAGAGAGAAACATAAAACCAAATTAGGTATCAAACTAATTAGAATCAATTAGTTCTTGCCAATAAATCCTGTATTTGTGTCTGATTCACTATATCCACGTTATTTTTAAAAAGGAATTATCTAATTATCCAGCAAGATATGAATTTATAGACACTTTGACCCACGTGTGAAAAATGGATTTATAGACATCCATTTCCTCTGCTGTCAGGAAACTTAATCTTACCAATCCAAAGTAAATTTAGTTTCTTCTAGTTTTAATTCCATTCCATCTAGGTAAATATTCTGTCAATTCAATATTTCTCCTCCACATTATTCTTTCTGTCCTGGCAGGGAGACAAGATGAGAGAGGGTGATCTACATTTCCCATGTCCTGGTGCTCTCATCAATAATCATGATCATCAATAATCACTTTTGTAATACATCAGGAACTGTTTAAAATATTTTTAAAATTGTCTGCCCATTTTAAAGATTAGGAAACTAAAGGACAGAGAGATTAAGTGGCGTGCCAGATCTCACAGCTGTTAAGAATGTAAACTTAGGCACTAAGACAGAGGCCTTTGATTCCCCATCACTCAGCATCCCTGTAGCTGATTACTGCGGTCAGGAGCCATCTTGGCTTTTTGGGACCCATGCTGGCCATACCTGCACTGAAGCTTCAGACACTCCCTCTGCTGGCTGGTGACAAATTCAGTGCAGGGCACTCTGCATCTTCCTTTCTTTACTCAGGATCTGTTCTGTCTAAAACAAGAAAGCTTTTCAATAAATGGCTAATAAGATTTGTGGTTGAATAGTAGGTTCAGATATTAAAATCTCAATCTGTGTGGTCCTTTTCCCCACACACACTATGTATTTTTATTATTATTACACATTAAAGCAAGTAACCTGCTCTTCAGGAGATTATAAGATTCCTGTATCTCAAGGAATGGTAATTATAGAAATCGCAAGTCTGTCTGTACTTTTCTCCTCAAATGGCTACACCATTAAGAAATGTAGGCCTGGCGCGGTGGCTCACGCCTGTAATCCCAGCACTTTGGGAGGCTGAGGTGGGTGGATCACAAGGTCAGGAGTTTGAGACCAGCCTGACCAACATGGTGAAACCCCATCTCTACTGAAAATACAAAAATTAGCTGGGCATGGTGGCGCATGCCTGTAATCCCAGCTACTCAGGAGGGTGAGGCAGGAGAATCTCTTGAACCCAGGATGCAAGGCTGCAGTGAGCTGAGATCACACCACTGCACTCCAGCCTGGGCAACAGAGCAAGACTCCATCTCAGAAAAAAAAGAAAGAAAGAAATGTAGAAGCACCCTGAATAGAGGCAGGGAGTTCAGGAAATGCAGAATAGGCACTGGGTTACATCAGAAAGAGAATTCGTGTGCTGCTCTTAAGGAGGTGACAAGATTTGAGAGAAGTGCTTCAAACTAGTGTGGCCACAGACTTTCAGGGAGCTTCAGGTCACAAGCATGACATAAAAAGAACAGAAGAGGCCAGGACTGAAGAGGCCATGTGGGCAGGAGCAAGGAACATCTCAGCAGTTGTCAAAGCAGACAGATGGCTGTAACGACTACCAGGGGCTCTTACTTCTAATGTCTTATATCTGCAAAAGGCCCCAGATTCATGGCCCCCACCCCAGTGGAGAGAGGAAAACCTCAAGAAAGGGAGAAAGAAGTCAAGCTTCCATCATCCCAGCAGGAAGAGTCCTCAGAAGTTGGCTTTTATGTCATTCCCTGGTAAATAAAGAGGTGGAATATCATGTGGACACTTCAGTGCATAGATTGAGTCACCCCTGCTACCTATCATTACAATTTCTGAATTTGAAAGTGAGCATGTGTATGTAACTGCCAAGAAAATACAGAAAGAGCACTTAAGAAGATCATTTTTAGAGATAAAAGCTCATTTTCTCCAGTACTTGCAAATCTTGGTGAACTAGGAAAGATATTTGAAGATATAGATTGGTTTTCTCACATTATACATACATCACCTATTAACTAGAGTCACAGTCAATCAAGTTCAGCACTACTGGGCTAAAGATATAATGGGAGAATTGCTTAACTGAGAGTAAGTTCTGACTTAATAATCAATGGTTACACATTCCAGGAACACTTAGAAAATATTTTGGATTTGGCAGAAATGGTCTCTTTGTGAACATACCTTCATGTTTTGAATTCTCTCCAATGTGAATGATAAGTAAATTAAATCAAACTGGATCATACATCATTTGGCCTGATGACGCAGATGCTAGAACTCTACTCTGCCTGGCAGAGATAGCTGGCTCACTTCTGTGTGATGAGCTCTACGTTGTTCTTTAGACAGGTGTTTCCTGAAAATTGACATCAAGAGCATCAAAACAAAACCACAATAACAGGCTTAATCAGGGACACCAAAACACACACAGAAAAAAAAAATGTTAGCTTACAAGTGATAGAAATTTCAAAGCAAGATAGAAAAAATAACAAATTTGGTGAAATATTTTAAATTTTGTCCTTCACACATAACGGAAATGACTAAACACTTCCTAGCTCCTTACAAAATGATATTTTCAATATCTGGGATCCAAAGAAACATTCTGGAAAATAGAATAAGACATATAACATTATCGATTTGTGATTTCAGACACGTAAAGCATGGCATTTTGCCCAAAAGACCGTGATGATGTTGCTAGGCGTGGATCTTGGCTTCAGTTCAGTTGAAATCATCTCACATGCTCTGGATCTGAATAGGCAACTAATTTTGTTGGGGAGAGATTGTTCTTCAAGGTAGTTAAGAAAGGAATACATGAATGTCAGGGTTTCTTATGAATGCAGAGGTTGATTTAGGATATATGGCTAGATAGAGTCAGAAGGACAATTCAGCCTTAAGGAACTAGGTGTCCATCCTCACACGCTGGTTACCAGACCTGGGATAGCCTGGGACATAAAAGCTGCCCAGATTGGCCCCTTCATTAGTACACATGGAGGAAGTTATAGGTTGAAATTAGTGTGCAGGAGGCTCTTGGGGAATCACACCTAGGGAGGCAAAAGGAAAGATACAAGCAAAGGAAGAAGCTGAGCTGTGATGTGATGTCAATGACAGCCTCAGCCAAATTCAAGTGAAGTTCTGAAGGTGAAATTAATTTTGATAACCCAGAAACACAAAGTCAAATGCCACATGTTCTCGCTTATAAGTGGTAGGAAAGCAATGAGTACACATGGACATGCAGAATAGAATAATAGACATTGGAGGCTACAGTGGGCAGGAGGGTGAGAGAGGGGTGAGGGGTGAAATGCTATTGATTGGGTACAATGTCCACTGCTCGGGTGATGGTTGCATTGAAAGTCCAGACTTCACCACTGCACAATATATCCATGGAACACAACTGTAGTACTCATCCTCCTAAATCTATGAAGATAAAAACTAACTAAAAAAGAAATTAATTTTGAAGCTGACCCAAGTCAGGGTGTGATGCCAGGCTTTTATAAGTTCCCACTTCCTGCTCCCAGCTACATCTACCCGTGAAAAGAACAGAACCGTGGACACATCAGCTTTCTTTGGGTGGCTCAGGGGGTTCTTTGAAGGGGATTACAGCAGAGGGCCACTGCTCTGCCCTGCCAGCCCACCATGGAGACATAATTCTGTCAGTGGTCATGAATGGCTTTCTCAGTTTCTTCTCTCTTTTAACTTATTTTACATATTTTCAAGGACTTATCATTGGGTAACACTTTGATAATGCAGTGGTAGCAAAAGCCCCATTTTATTAATTTAATCAACTAATCAGCAATGCTGCTTCAGCAAACTGGCCAGTTGCAGCCTTTGAAGGTGCCTAAGTGACATCATCAATACGAAGAAAGCATCATTCCTGATCACAAGCAGTTCCACTCCATTCACTGGAAGTTATCTGATACATACATTTTATTGGTGGTATTATTAAAAATATATCTGTATATCGTATGTCAGAAGATTCACTGAAAGCAAATTCAAAAAACCCTCACAAACACTAACCTAGGCTCTAGGAGAATAAATTAAATATCTATAGTCAGAGAGACCAAGGATCAAGAGATCAAATATGATCTCAAGTGGAATTAATTATAGATTAGAAGAAATGAACATTCCTTACTTCCTATTCTAAGTCCAATGTCATTATGATTCTTTTGTGTCCCTATTTAGGGACATGAAAACATGTAGATAAAAATAATCATAAGTATATGACTATCAGAAGTTGTATCTTTGGATCCCAGATATTTTATTATCAAAGTTTTGTTTTTTATTACTTTCCTCTATGGTCAATGAAACCCTGAATTATTACATTTACAATATTATTATTTACAGCCACGGTCAATAAGCCAGGGTGATACAATTACAGCAAACAAGAAAAAATATTATTTAATTAGCATTACAGCTCTCTCATGCTAGCAAATGTATGACTTCTGTTAGGCTTTTGACATCTTAAGGGAAAAAAAAAGAGCAACTCTAGGTTTATCCTAGCTACTTTCAAGAGACTTAGAATGAAAATCGCTGGATCAGACACATCTAAGAAGGAAATATATTTTATGGCAAAATCATGTCAGACTTGCCTATTCCCTTTTAGTTTTATTTCAGTAGCCTTCACGAATCCTTCATAAATAAATTAACCTATTTAGCTCTTATCAGAAAAAAATATTTGAACATACATTAATCCAAAAATTTCTCAGCCAATTCAGTTCTGAATTGAGTATTAAAGAAAACTCATTAAAATAACAGTAAATTTTTAAATAAAAAACACCCTCAAGTTTCATTTTACTCCTTGGACCCCAGGTTCTAAATATTGCAATAAGCTCTGTCTATGTGCAAAGGTTTAGGATGGAGAGTTCACGCACCAGACTGTAGACGAAATGAACAGTGGGAACAAGCAGAGACGGCATGCTTTGCTCCAATTGCTTCAATTAAAGTTAGACCCTGTGCCCAGGGGTTCAGTGGCTTTGCTGCCCGTTATAAAAAACGTCCTTCTTTTGACATCAGCATTTTGTTTCCTAGCAGAAGCATTCCACTGAGATTTTATGCATCTCATCAACACTATTCCATCTCCTATGCTAAACGTGTTATTACGAAAGGTTTGCAGTGTCTGGAAGCTGGAAGGGCCTGTGCCCAGGCTATTCCAGCAGCTTAGCTATTGCATTGGCATATCTCCAGCTTCTCTGCTAAATACATAATTAAATCTCACGGTCGACATGGTGTGATTCATTCCCATAAAGTGTGAAAACAAACAACTGTGCATGCGCTGTCCCCAATTTCAAATTCAAAACAAAAATATCCTGGAATCTTCTATTTCCCTTAAGTTCCAAATGTAATTAGACCGTTTTTAAAGGCAAGTAGTCTTCCAGTTTCCATGTGTTAAATCCAATCTGTCAGTTACAAATGGGGTGGGGGGGACAAACGACTGCAAAATGTAACATCTTGGTTTCCTCTCTTTATAATCAAGTGCTCAAATTGACTTATTTTCCCCTAGAATTACCAAAATGTCATTGCTCTCTCATGCAGAGCCTTTGTTTATTTACCAGTTTACAGCCAAGAGCAAATGTTCACAAGTAAGTAATCAGACCCTCCAAGTGCTGTTGACTAATGCAAACTTACAAACTGCAGCAATGTGACTAGGGGCAGCCGTGATGCTGGTTTTGGCTCAGTTCCATCGCCCTAAGTCACAAGGAATTTAAACAAGATGCCCAGCACCTCTCTGCAGACGTCACTACCAAGTTCTTCTGTAGGGCAACAATTCTTTTCATTTTTCCAAATAAACTTCACATATAATGAACTAGATTCTTCCAGCTGCCTCCTAGTAAAAATTCAATATATGAGGAGCTAGAGTAAAATTTTCTATCCATAAATAGATATCTCCAGTATATTTGTATTGGTGAAATGCAAAATAAATCAGAAAATATTTCCAGAAGGGAGAGAGTAATAAGATTACATTTTCTTTTCAATAAATACCAATTTTGTGGCACAAGTCTACAATTAAAAATTTAAGTAACTGAATAGAGGTTTTAGCTAATCTATGAATATAAGTCTACAAAGGTTAAATATATTTTATGCAAATGTGTCTCATATATAAACATAGCACAAATATACTGCTCTTTAATGACCAACAATATTTTTATATTGTCTTCCATTTTTCTTATTTGATTCTCTTCTACTATACTTATATACTTCTTGAATCTATACTATACATATATATATATATACAACTATACTTCCTTATACTGTACTTATATGTATTTCCTCCACACTTTAGCTGTACTAGATAACATGTTCTAAAACATGGCTTATGCATCCCTGACTCTATAATTCTGCTAATTCTGTTTCCTCCACTGAGAATTCTATTCCACAAACTATCAAAACACTTACCTGATATTTCTCAGCCCAATTCAAATGCCATTGAGCTAAAATATTTGTCTCCTCTTAACCCCTTATAATATTTTATTTGTGCTTCTCTAACTTTTTAATAGTGTTAGTATATACACCATTATATTACTCTACATCTACAAAATTATACAGACTGATGACAAGAATTATGTCTCATTCATTTTTAATCTTTTTTAAAGCCAAGAGCAAAATTTTAAAGATAGTCCACGCTCAAAAAAACAAAATGCATTGATGGAACAAAGAAATGAATGAGCTAATGTCTTTAGCACGCTTATTGTATAGAAAACTTTTTAAAGTGCAGAGGAGCAAAAAATAAGAATCTTTCAAAGCATTCATAATCAATACATATGTATTTTGTACACCTTGTATGTGCAAATAAAATATGTGCACAATTTGTATTTGCAAAAATATTTTGGAATGTACCACATTGACTTAGGATTATCATATATCATGATTGAATGTGTCATGATAATATTTTTCTACATACATTTTATATAGTAATTCATTATGTGGTCACAATATAATTTTAGATAATCTTCTGCTAAATATTTTGATTGCTTCTCATTTTTCTGGCTTTATCTCTCCTACTATGTTCTAATTGTTTTAGTAATATAAATAATTCTCTACCTCTACTGCTAATTGCATTGCTAAAAATTTGCATATTTTACCATTGTCTCTCACCTGAAACATGCATCAGCCTGCTAACAGGTCTGCTTGTTTTCATTCTCAGCCTTCTCTAAGATATTCTCAACCAAGCACACAGAGTGATGATATCACCCATCAGATCATGCCTCCTATTTACTCAGAATATTCCAATGTCTTTCTGTTTTATGCAGAGTAAAACCAAAGTCCTAGTAACAGAGACTGGAAAACTGCATTTGAAACTCTACTCCCATCCTCCCCCTCATTATTTTTCTGGTCCAATTTATTCTTTTACCCTCTCCCACCCTGCTCCAGCCACATTGGTCTCTTTGCTCTCCCTCAAACATACTGACTATTCTGCATCAGGGCCTTTGCACTTGCTGCTCCTTTAGGTGGTCAACAAATCTCCACACCTAGCTAAATCAAAACTGTCTCCTTTGAACCCCATTGCATTTTGTTTGTATTAAAGCCATTCAAGTATGTTCACACTGTCCTCTCTTTTGCATCTTTACAGAAATATCAACTCAGTAAGGCCTTCAAATCGTAGACCCTATCTCAAACACCACTTCGCCTTTGCCATAGGCTTTTCACCATATTTCATATTTGTTTAATGTATTTCTACTTTATAGACTCTACGTTTCATAAGAGTAGAGATTTATATCTGCTCTATTCATACTGTATCCCCAGTTGCCAGAACTATGTATCTGACACATAGTGGGTACCTAATAAATATTGGTTGAATAAGTAGATGTTATGATTAATTGACTTTAGCTAAATCTGTGCTTATATTCAAGACGACTAAGAAAAAAGTGCTCTTGTCTCAACTTAACTATTTACAGGCAAAATAGAAGTTCCTGAAACTGATAAATCCAAGCTTGTCCTTCCATCTCTAAAACATCCGTATGCTTTGGCACATTGTATGCTCACAGTTAGCAGACTACTCACAAGTACATCCACACGTCTGCTCTCACTCATTGTGTTGTATGTTTAATAGAATCAGTTGTGTTTGTTCCCAAAACTGTCCCTGTCAGTTGCACTTGTTATATTGTAATTGTACAACTTGATTAAATATTAGTAAAGCAATAGACTATGGATCTGCAAATAGAATTATAGTAGTATGAAAATGCCATTGAATGTTTTAGTAAGACTCAGTAAAGGCAAGTGACTAACAAATATGAAATATGATAACAATAAAATATATGAAAAATAATAAAAATATAGAAAGGGATATACCACATCACTTTAAAATTTTAAGTACTTACTCTCCCCCTGCCAAATAAAACCCTAGACATTATAGATGATTCAATATGGGTATGATTTACGTAAAAAAATAATTATAGAGAACTTCAGTCATCAAAAATATATGCAAACAAAAAGCTTTAGCCCATGTCAGAATGTATACTTATATGTTTAAAGTTAAAACAAAATCTTGAGGCACACACACACATATATGTACATATGCACAAACACATTTTTTAATTTAATTTATTTTATTAACTTACCACAAATTTTAAGAGTAATGACAGATTTATGTAATCTTTCTGCCCCTCAGTTATTTTATCAACAAAGTGAAGAAAATACAAATTGTGCTGCCTGCAACAAAGATCTATTAAGAATAAAACAAAGTTATATATCACAAAGTGCCCTGAAAAGCTATTACAGATGTGTAACCTGGTGGCATAATTAAACGGATTTAAGGAAAAGCCGAAAGTAATAAAAGACACCTTTACTTCTTCATTCCCCTTAGACATATTCTTTTCTGGAATTATCGAGGCATTTTCACATAATACTGTTCTAAACTTGAAAATTCAAATGCATCAGGCATTCCAAGCATAACTGGAACAAATTCAAATGAACATCAGATTTCCATTTAAATCCAATTTTACTCACTTTCTCCTTCCTCTGTTTCAAGTCTCAGAACACTCTCCTTTCTTATAACTGAGCTCATTTCTCAAGAGTCAAGGAACTCACTTGGGTCAACTTCCTACCTGGGGCACCAACCATCTTCAAGAGCTTCATCTGTGCCTGCATACCAAAGAGATGCTTACACAAGAGCCTTGGCAATGAGTCCTGAAGTGCTTCGTGAATGTAAATGACCCGAAACAAGGGGACTGCAGATAAGTAGGGAGGCCAGGTTTCCATGAGTCCAACCATTCCAACCTTTCTATGCATCTCCTGAAACCTACACAGGTGGCAACCAGACCCCATCTGACTGTGTAGCCGCTCTGCTGTCCTTCCTGCGTGAGAGCTATTTCATCAGCAGTATGACAATAATGCCGGACATCTATTTAGGTTCTGCTTTGAGAAAATGAAAAGGGCTTCACAGTTTGCAAAGGATCCAAGAGGAAGGGCAATAGCATTGGTGTTCAGGGCATGTTTTGGGTTTAAATCTTTACTACTTAGCATGTTATGATTTTGTGCAAGTTATTTAAATTCTCTTAGCCTCAGTTTCCATGTTGTTAAAAATAGCTATCAAATGCCTACTCTAGATTGAATAATTTAGGGTTTTTAAAATAATTTAAAATGATATATTTAAAGCATCTATTTACCAGAACATGTAAAGTGGGAAGCTATTACTATTATGTTTTAAAACTATATAATTTAAAGCTAAGACAGAATGTTGTCATATTTCAGTATGTCAGGTAAGCAGAATCCAGCTGTTACAGAAATATTTTTAATAATAGAAGAGCAACAAAAATGAGTGATAGGCATACACATTTCATTTTCACGACCTTACTTCTGTCCTCAGCATTCCACAAGCCTCAAATGTTCAATTTAGTCTCAGAGGGATTCGTTTTCTAGTTCTTTCTTTGGACTAAAGACATTTACGTAAATAAAGGTTTGAATAAAACAACCCCCAGAAGTATTTCACCATATTTCAAGACACCTGATTTATTTTGTGTATTATAAATAAAATGTTTTTAATAATCAAAATGGAATGTTTTCTAAATGTCTGTTTCTAAACTACCTCTAAATATATGTCAATGAAATTTTCTTTAAAACAGTAACAACAAATCATTGTAACACTACGTAGTAAGCATATACAATACCATAATTGTACACACAATCCTGATAGATACATTTTCTAAGTTGCTTTAAATAGATTTCTGTTTTAAAAAAAAAAGACATTTACCTTCTATTTTTAGATGACTGACTGAATAAAAAAAGTATCACATTACCTCTCCCCCAAGAGACAAAAACTGTTACCAAAAATGTGTTCCAAGAAGAGAAACTTTTCTTGGAGTAGAAGTTTAATTTAAAAAAAAAAAAAGACTCAAGCAAATCATATGCCAAGGAAGAAACAAAAATGATAGATTCAAAGGACTTTTGTGTTTTGTATCTGATATCTAATAGACTTTTTGTACTACTGCTAAGCTGAAGATAATCATTTCTCATCATCTTTATCAGAAACCCCAGAAGGCTCAGCCACATGCAGACCTGGTAATTAAGCTGTTAAATTGGGAAGTGGTCATCCCTTCAGGTGAATTCATCTGTTGTCAGATCCTCCAATCCTTCCCTCCCCTCTAGGTTCCTAAATTTCCTCTGACATGTTCCTTTTTTTGTGTCTCGTGTGTTGAGAATCTTAAGAGCAGCTCTGGTTTTCAACTAGCTAAAAACTGCATTATACCCTTGGATCGACACAAGAGGACATTCTATAAATATTCCATAAATATAAATGATATATAAAAAGAAACTAAAGAGTTTTGGGAAGTAAACTTGTAGACATACTATCAAAGCCTTCTTGCATTTTACATGAGGAAGAATTCAAACACCAAGCAAAGTTAACTAGAAAGCTAATAAGAAAGGCCGGGTGTGATGGCTCATGCCTGTAATCCCAGCACTTTGAAAGGCCGAGGCGGGTGGATCACTTGAGGTCAGGAGTTCAAGACCAACCTGGCCAACATGGTGAAACCCCGTCTCTACTAAAAATAAAAAAATTAGCCGGGTGTGGTGGCATGTGCCTATTAATCCCAGCTACTCAAGAGGCTGAGGCAGGAGAATCGCTGGAACCCTGGGAGCAGAGGTTGCAGTGAGCAGAGATCATGCCACTGCACTCCAGCCTGGGCAACAGAGCAAGATTTTGTCTTGGACCACACACACACACACACACACACACACACACACAGCTAATGAGAAGAACATGAATCCTATCAAATTCATAACTAATTCTAGTTCTAACAATTATAATACTTTTCAATTATTTTGCATAATTATTTACACAAATTTTGAGTCTTTCTTTTATAAAGTTAAAAGTTATAAAAATTTCTTCAGAGAAAAGGTACAATCGCCTCAAATCTTCTAAAGGGAAAAGCTAAATTCTGATGGTTTGAACTGCTGTTTTCTGGGAAACACTGAGTAAAAAAATTGACTGGCAAAAGTAACTACAGGCTGGACCTTAAAGCCCATGGCACCATCTCTGGAGAAGTAAGATACTTCGTACAATGGGTTTAGAGAAAATTATTGTATTCCCTCAGGATAGTCAGACCAAGACAAAGACTCAACCTGGCTGAATGTATTATTATCTCATAGCCTCAGAAGCCAGCATGGCAGATTTTTAGGGTGCCATTTACAGGTAAAACAAGTGAAAGTATGAAGAAAGCCACTTGATTTTTTTGTTTTTACTACATGAAGCCCTTTATTTTGAGGACATGATATGTGCTACATTTTTTCAATTAGGTATATTCTGACCTATGCTTAAAAAATTATTTTAAGTATTATTTTAAATATTATTTATTCTGGCCGGGCACGGTGGCTCACGCTTGTAATCCCAGCATTTTGGGAGGCCGAGGTGCACGGATCACAAGGTCAGGAGATCGAGACCATCCTGGCTAACACAGTGAAACCCCGTCTCTACTAAAAATACAAAAAGTTAGCCGGGTGTGGTCGTGGGCACCTGTAGTACCAGCTACTCGGGAGGCTGAGGCAGGAGAATGGTGTGAACCCGGGAGGCGGAGCTTGCAGTGAGCTCAGAGCACACCACTGCACTCCAGCCTGGGTGACAGAGTGAGAATCCATCTCAAAAAAAAAAAAAAACCATATATATATATATGTGTGTGTGTGTGTGTGTGTATATGTGTGTGTGTATATATATATATTATTTATTCTTTCAAGGTCCAGCTCAAATGCCAGTTCCCCCAAAAAGCCTTTCCTGATAGAAATCGTCTTATCCCCATTCTATATCAGATATATATATATATATATCTTTTTTTATGCTATTACTTATTAATCACTTGCTAAGCAAGTACCTGCTACTTATCAAAAAGTCAAGCCTACATGAAGATAAAGCTGAATGAAATTGTACTGAAAGTATATTTCAGTTTACATACACATTTTTAGAAATACACAGAGAAAACATTATAGAGCAAACATTAGGTGCTTTCATTTATCTTAAAGTAGAGATATATTACTGTTTTTTAACTGTCCAAGGGAAAAGTTCATAACTTTGCAGTGAAAGCATTCAATTTCATAGCAAATCTCCCTGAGTGTTCCAAAACCCACAACACTACACTTCACTAGGCTGACATAATTTGCTTAAGCACTGTTGGATCTCCAGTATCTTATACAGTCAAGTTGTAGGTATTCAATTGATTTTTATTAGAAGATTAAAGTATTATATTATTTCATTTAAACTTCAAAGCCATACCAATAAATCATTGTCATCACCATTTTATAGATGAAACAATAGAAATCAAGAGGGTAAGGGTAAGTAATTTCTTCAGAAAAATACAATTTTGAGGAAAATACAGGAATCGAGGAGATTCAGCATGAGTCTTCCTGGCTCCAAACCTTGCTTTTAACTACTGCATTACATCTCCTATTACAATACTTAGAACATTTTGTTCTTTCCTTTTTTGTACTGGAGTTACATGACAGCATGGGAGCAGGGGTCATGTCTTTATAACTCTAATCTACGAGACTGTGTACCTTATAAGCATTCATAAATATTTGCTAAAGTAGTATTGGAATTAATGAATCAAACTATACTAATGCATTCAATTACAATGTGTTAGTACTATATAGCAAACAACATTAAAAATAACCAATATTTGGCCAGGTGCTGTGGCTCGCGCCTGTGGCTCCCAGCACTCTGGAAGGCCGAGGCAGGTGGATCACCTGAGGTCAGGAGTTCGAGACCAGCCTGGCCAACATGGTGGAACCCTGTCTCTACTAAAAATACAAAAATCAGTTGAGTATGGTGGCACACACCTGTAATCCCAGCTACTCGGGAGGCCAAGGCTGGAAAATTGCTTGAACTCGGGAGGTGGAGGTTGCAGTGAGCCAAGATCGCGCCATTGCACTCCAGCCTGAGCAAGAAGTGTGAAACTCCATCTCAAAGAAATATAGATAGATAGATAGATAGATAGATAGATAGATAGATAGATAGATAGATAGATAGATAGATAGATAGATGATAGATAGATAGATAAGCTCCAACTATGTGCCAGGTTTCTTTTTTTGTAATTATATTTCTTATTTTGAGATTGTTGTAAATCTACTTGCAGTTATAGGAATTAATTCAGAGAGATCTTATATAGCCATTACCCAGTTTCCCAGAAGGGTAACATCTTGGAAAACTTTAGTACAATGTTACAATGAGGATATTGACATTGACATAGGCAAGGGGGTTCCTCCATTGCCCTTTTACAGCCACACACTCCATCTCAATCACCACCACCATCCTCCATCCCGTGTGCTAAGATTCATCCAAATTGTTGCATGTATCAATAGTTCATTCTCTTTTTAATAGTGAATAATATTCCATGGTATAGATGTATCACTGTTTAACCAAGTTTGTATTAAGCATGTCTTTTTATCATGATGTTTTGACATCCGAGGCCTTACCGATCCTGGGGAAACTGACCCCTATCCCCCAAGGCTACACAATTTCTAGAGAAAGTAAATTACTCACCTGCAGGTGCACCTTTCATATGCAAATTATCAATCTAGAGCCCATAGCTTGCATATGCAGGTGCACCTTTCATATGCAAATTACCAATCTAGAGCAGTGTTTTTCCTCTGCTCTCACACCACAATAATCAACACAGAAGACTTCTGTGACAAAATGTTTGGGGGTTCCTCCCCATACATACACAGTTGAGGGCTCTGTCCCCAAGACTGCCCCTGCCTTCAGACAGCAGTTGCAAGTCCAGGCTTTTGGGGTTTCAAGTTGGGGTTCCCACAACTCCCTCTTTGGGTTTGATTAATTTGAAGTGCCTCACAAAACTCAGGGAAACACATATTTTGCTGGTTTATTATAAAAGATATTACAAAAGATATAGATAAAGAGATGCATAGGAGAGGCCTGGGGGAAAGGGCTCAGAGAGTCCATGCTCTCCTTGAGCGCACTACCCTCCAGCAACCTCTACATGCTTAGCCATCTGGAAGCTCTCTGAATCTTGTCCTTTCAGGTTTTAATGGAGGATTCATTACACAGTCATGAGTGGCAACTGTGTGGAAATGTAGTTGGACAAAAGGGGTATGATCTCATACTAATGGACTGAATGGGGAAACCTAGCAAGATCTGTCTGTTTAGATTCTTCTTGGCTTCTCTGGGCAGCATTCCTTCCTCCAGAACATCGACAGGACCCTCTCTGGAATGAGGGTCTTTTGACCTACAATCAGAGCCCTGCCTTGTGCAGATAAAAGGAGGACAGGAGAAGGTCAGAGAAAGAGATTCTGTTTCCTGAGGCCTAAAGTACCCCCAACATTATAATAAAAGACTGTAATAAGGGCTCTGGGAGTTATGAGCCAGGAACCATGGATAAAAACAAATATACATATATAATCATAATATCACAGGCTCTTATATTCCAAGCCAATATTTCCCTACCCTAATCACCCAGGGCCAGGTACCAGACAGTACTTACACCCCACAGCCTGCTAAAATTATTAAAACTAGCCAGTCCTAAGCCTGTTTGCTTTGCCTCACTCATTCCCTCCTGTGGAAACTACAATAAGGGTTCATGTTCTTATTTTCTCCCCTCCCTCTGCTTCCCCATTAACCCTGATGCTTCCTCATATGGCACTGCACAGCGTGGCATGCCCCCTCCTTTTACAAACTCTAACAAACCACCATTTCAATGGCAGTCACCTCCTGATCTGTTGGCCTCATCATACTTAAACAATAATAAAATCTACACTTTGAAACAACATTATTTAAATTTGTGGCCATTATGGATAAAGCTGCTATGAGTATTTGTGTACAGATTTTCATGTGAACACAGCTTTTCATTTCTCTGGGGTAAATGTGTAGGATCGCAATTGACAGATCACATGGTAGTTGCCTATCCAGGCTCTCTTTCCAGTGCTTATCCTCACAGCAATTCTGTGATGTTAGTGCGATTGTCATTCCCATTTTAAAATGATGGAATTGAAGCACAGGGTTCAGTAATTTGCTAAAGATCTATAGTATGTACCTATTCCAATGCTATCAATAAGAATAAATACTTTATTTTGTGATATAGTGTATCAATTGTTACCACCATAAGGGCACTATGTATTTTCCAGCATCTCTGGGTTAACATGGCAAAATAATTAATAATAATAATAATAATAATTTACCTGCTTTTTTAAGAAAAACCTAAGGATCTCGTTTAGCCCATTTGTGTCTTGGGATATATAACAGATAGTTTAAAGAATAAATTTTGACAAAGTTTAGTTAGATGTTATACTCCTTCTCCATATTGCAAAAATTTTCAAATTCCCCTGCTATCATTGTAATAATATACATCTTATACCAAATGGAAAGGTATTATTCTGAAAGAAGAGAGGAGTGAATGTGCAGCAATTGCTGCCCAATTGGAGATGTTCATCCTTGAGCTCTCAAGGAGTGGCCTCATTGGGGTCTTCTGGTTTCTTGACTTACGCAGCACTGAAAATGTTCGCAGCTGGATCTAAGTAAGAAATTGACAGGAGGGCTGTCACTTAAATCCATACTTGTCCTTGCCAGTGTCCAGAACAAATAGCTAAAAGACGAAGGATTTCCACTCTAACCAAAACTGCACAAATGTTACAAAAGGATATGTAGGATATCACCAGATGGCATAATCCTCTGATAATTAAGAAGGATTTTAGAAGGCTGGAATAACAATTTCTATGGGGACAAAAGTATGGACAAAGCAACTCAAGGCCAATTTGAAACTCTGGACAGGGGCCATGCTCCTTTTCTTGATGTTGTTGTTGTTATTGTTTTTCTTGTAAGTTGGTCAATACTTCTGCCCTTTTAAAATGTTTTTAAATTATCAACTATTTCAGGCAAGTAAAATATTTTATGTAATAATATAGTGAACACTCTTGCATCCTCTACCATCTAAAAAAATAAAACATTAGACTTTCAATTCCTTTGTGGATTCCTATACAACCTCATTCTTCTTCTTCCCTAGAGATAATAACTTTCCTGAATTTTGAATTATAATTCTCACACATGACTTTATTCTTACATATATATATATATAATATAAAGTAAAAGTCATATATGGGTATTAATTTGTATATACATGGCTTTCTTCTGTCCGTATCCTTCTGTAACTTACTTTTTTTCACTAGAAGTTATACTTTTGAGTTTTATCCATGGTGGTACATTGGCTCTACTTTTTTCATTTTCACTGCTGAATAATGTTACATACTTCAATGTATTAATCTATCATATGTTTTTGGATGCTTAGATTGTTTTAAACTTTTGCTATTACAAATAATGTTACCATAAACATTTATGTATAACTGATTGAGCAAATCTATCTTAAGGAAATATGTCTAATAATTGCTATTGCTGGGTCATACCTATGCACTCATTCAACTTTATCAGGGATATCTTTTCCATCCTAGCAAGAATCAGATGGCACACTCAAACTGGAAAATTTAAGGGGAATTTAATAAAAACTACTCAGTAGGTATTGTCAGTGTTTAGAGACCTAAAAAATAGTGCAGTACTCTGGCATTATCAAGAACAGAGAGTCATCACCCTTTTAAGCCTCGAGTAGCAAGGAAAGAAAACAGAAGGATCTGGAGCACATCACTCTATGGAGAGAAATGTCTGACAGGATGTGTTTTAAGGGATAGGACAAGCAAATACATGTGAGAGGGGCAAGAGGACAATTACCATGACCTTACTTCCCTTACATACTCCAATCTACAATTGAATCCAACTGTAAGCCAAAGAACCATGGAGCTTTCTTGACGTAAGGTCAACCCCCTAGAGCAAAAAGCTAGGCAAAGAAAGACAGAAAGTGGAAGTGGAGGAGTAAATAGAAAGTATCCAGCATAAAGTTGCAGCAAAATTGCTTTGCAACATGATTGTATCATTTTACCCTCTCACCAGTTGTATATGGGAGTTCCATATTCTCATTAATGCATTACTTTCATGCATTTCACTTTTGGCTAATCTGATGGATATGAAGTGGCACACCATTTAAATATGCATTGACCTAATGTCCACTGTAGGTGAACATCTTTTCTTATGTTTATTAGCTATTTCTTCCTCTGTGAATCCCTTCCTCAAATATTTTACCCATTTTTTTCTTAAATTAACTGTCATTTCTTTAACACATACCTCCAATGACTTCTAAGTTTTTCTCTACTTCAATTTTTTTCTTTTTCTCTTTTTTTTTTTTTTTTTTTTTTGAGACAGGGTCTCACTCTGTCACCCAGGCTTGAGTGCAGTGGCGTAATCTCGGCTCACTGCAACCTCCCCTTCCTGGGTTCAAACGATTCTCCTGCCTCAGCCTCCAGAGTAGCTGGGATTATTAGCCACACCCGACTAATTTTTGTATTTTTAGTAGAGATAGTGTTTCACCTGTTGACTAGGCTGGTCTCAAACTCCCGACCTCAGGCGATCTGCCCGCCTCGGCCTCCCAAAATGCTAGGATTACAGGCATTAAGCCACTGTGCCTGGCCTCTACTTCAATTTGAACAGTAGCCCATTCTTTATTCTCCCATATGCACATTTAACCTCTGGCATTTCCCAGTGGTAACTATATTACTTCCACATATTATCCATTTTTCCTGACCCTCATGGCAAGATATGAGCACTTTCTGTTAGTTAGCTAAAGTGCCACTATTGATGTCAGCAACACATTCTATTCAACGCCCAAACTCACTTATATAACACAAAAATGAGAATCAATGTGTGATTGTTTTCATATGTATCTTTTCTCCAGGAAACTGCACTCTTTTCCTTTATAACTGGCTTAAACTCTATTGCTACTAAGGACCCATTTCTTTAGAGTCTAACATTAAATGATCAAATATATAAACGTTAATGTACAGAGACATGAAAGGAAACAGATAATGCATTATGTGAGGAATCCTCAAATAGCAATATAATAAATTACTCTGGCTACATTAAACATATTCTTGTTTGTTCAATAAGTAAGCAGAATTTTCAGGATGTTGAATGATAACTGTGAAATAATTGGAAAAAAGTTTGAAAACAAAAACTGTCTTATATTTCAGTTTGGAGCAATTGAAATAAACATACATTGATGTTTTTAAGAAGAAATTGATCATAAGAGAGTTTGGTCAAAGATTTGACTAACATTAAAAGATGATAGCCTCTAAAATTATTTTTGACTCAGGTTTTTGTTCTTCCCCTTTGAATGTTGAAACCAATGTTAACAGAGAGCTACAAGCTCATCAAGAAAAATTATAATAATTCATACAATTTACATGCAATTTGGTGGCTTGCTATTTTCAAATAAGGATTTTTTTTAAAATTAGCCTAAAAAGTATGATAGTTTTCTCAAACTGAAAGCTTCTTTTCCAGAAAAATATGCTATGTGATTCAAATTATTTTGGAAGAGCTATTTACCAATGCCCCGAAAGCACTGCTATGTTATGTATTTTAAATATCAATGCTATAATTAAAGCCATAAAGTGAAATTTTTTTTTCTGGAAATCCGGCAATATAGCTGTGAAAAAAACAAAAGCTATGAAATAATGCAACAGATACAACTGAAGCATTCTTGGAGGGACATTAATAGCTTATTCCCTATAGGAGAAAAGAAGAAAGATATAAAGCTAATAATCTATGTTTATATCTTAAGAAGTGAAGGGGAAAAAAGTAAATTAAATACAAAGTAAACAGAACAAAATGGGAGAAAAAAATACAGAAATTAGTGAAATAATGAACAAACATTATTAAAAAAGTCATTTGCTTCTTTGAAAAGATTACTAAAATTGATAGAAATTACCACAAGAATCATCAAGAAAAAAGAGCAAAGCACAAACTTTAGATACCAACATTGAATGAAGGGTTGTAACCATAGATTTTACAGGCCTTGTGATTATAAAAGGTAATCATGAGTACTTTATACTGATAAATGCAGCAATATAGATAAGATGCACAAATCCCTTGAAACATGCCATTTACCAAAACAGACACAATAAAAACTAAATTATGATAACATATCTAGGTGGATTAAAAAAACCAGATTTGTTATATAAAAAGTTGAAGCAAGCCCAGATGTCATCACTGGTGAATTCTATCAAACGTTTACAGAAGAAATAACATCATTTCTATACAGATTGGTTCAGAAAGCAGAAGAGGAGAGAACATTTACCAACTCATTTTATGAGGTCAGAATAATTCTGATACAAAAGTCAGATAAGAACATCATCAGAAAAGAAAATTACAGACCAATACCCCTACAAACATAGACACAAAACTTCTTAATTAAATATTGGCAAATCAAATCCAGAAATATATTTTAAACTATTAAAATATAATATATAATGGAATAATATATGTAATATATTATATAATGGATAATATATAATGGAAAAACAGCATTTAACCTAAAAATGCAAGGTTGGTTTAATTTTTGAAAATCAACAAATATAATTTATAAATATAATTTATTACATCTACAGATTAAAAGGGAAAATATTATATAATATAGATGCTGAAAAAGCATTTGACAAAATTCAATTTCCATTTAGAATTTAAAAAAAAAACTTCACAGCAAACTATGGATAGAAGAAAATCTTCTTCAGCCTGATAAAAGTCATCTATACAGAACCTACACTCCCTGTCATATTTAATGATTAAATTTTGAAAGCTTTCTCTCTATTATCTGGAATAAGACAGGAATGCTTTCTCTCACAACTTTTATTCAATGTTGCACTGGAAGCCCTAGTGAGTACAATATGGTAGTAAATTAAATTCATGGTTTAAAATCGGAAAGAATGAAAGAAAACTGTCTTTATTTAAGATAGCATGATTATGTAGGATGATATGAAGAATTCGTAAAAAATTGTCACAACTATTAAGTAAATTTAACAAAGTCATAGATATAAAGTTAATGAAAAAAATCGATTGCATTTCTTTATACTAACAATAAAGAATTGGATAATGAAATTAAAATTACTGTATAATAATATTTACAATTGCTAACCAAAATATAAAATATTCAGTATAAGTTTAACAAAAGACATGTAGTATCTCTGAATGAAAACTCTGAAATATTGCTGACAGAAATCTTAAAAGGCTTAGAAATGTAATTATACAGAAATTAAAATTACTGTATAATAATATTTACAGTTGCTCACCAAAATATGGAACACTCAGGATAAGTTTAACAAAAGACATGTAGTATCTCTGAATGAAAACTATAAAATATTGCTTAGAGAAATTTTAAAGGGCTTAGAAATGTAGAGATACACCATATTTAAGGATTTGGAAAACTCAATATGCCAGAATGTCAATTGTCACCAAATTCACCTATAGATTCAATGCACTTCTGAGCAAAATTCCAGCAAAAAACTTCCTGTAGATATGGACAATCCTATTTTTAAATTTATCTGGAAATGCAAAGAACCTAAAATAACCAAATTTATCTTAGAAAGATGGATGATATAGGAAGAATACCTGCCTTCAAGACTTACTTTAAAGTTATAGAAATAAAAGGAGTATGACACTGGCAAAATAACAGAAGTATATCAATAGAACACAATAGAGACTCCAGAAATAAACACATACATATATGGTAAAATGATATACACTAACAGAGCCCCAACAATTCAATAGGGAAATAAAAGTATTTTAACAAACGGTTTTGAAAAATATCCATATATTCACACTGACCTCACACCATCCACAAAAATTAATTTTATATATATATTGGAGCTAAATGTAAAACTAAATCTATACAGCTTTCAGAAAATAAAATATAGAGAATATTTTTATAATTTGGGAGTAGGCAAATATTTCTTAGAGAAGAAACAGAAAACACTAATGATGAAAGAAATGATAAATTTGAATTCATCAAAATTTGAAACTTCTGCTCATTGAAAGAAACAAAACATTGAGAAAATATATATACTGTATGAGACAAAATATTTGTGTCCTATATATCTAATTTATCTCTAGAATATACAAAGAACTAACTCCTACAACTCATTAATAACATGAAAAACAACTTCTCCACCAAAGAAATGGAAAAATGACTTGAACAGACACTTCACAAAATAAGATATGTGAATTGCACATATATGCATGAAACAGTAATCAATATCCTTTGCCATCATTGAAATTCAAATTAATGAGATATCATTATAGTGTTATTAGAAGTTAAACAGAAAAGACAACATTAAATCCTGGTGAAGATATGGAACAGAGTCCTATTTCCAATGGGAAGGTAAAACAGTAAAATCTCTTTGGAAATCTAGTACTTTCTTAAAATGTTAGACGTACATCTACCCTAAGAACCAACACTTCTACTCTTGCATATGTATCTAGACAAATGAAAACATACAACCACAAAAAGCTTTGTATAGGAATATTTTTAGCAGCTTCTGTTTCTGTTATAATAACCCCAAACTGGAAACAACCTGATTTCCTTAAATAGAAGAACTGAAAATTCTGTGGCATATTCATACAATGGAATACTACTCAGCAATAAAAATGAACAAATTACAAATATGAGCAATTACATGGATAAGTCTCACAAACATTTTGCTGAGTGAACAAAAGCCTCATATAAAAGAGTTCATACTATGATTCTATCTACAGAAAGATCTAGAATAGGCAAAACTACACGATGATGATAAGAATTAGACCAGTGAGGCTGGGCGCGGTGGCTCACGCCTGTAATCCCAACACTTTCGGAAGCCAAGGCGGGCGGATCACGAGGTCAGGAGATCGAGACCATCCTGGCTAACATGGTGAAACCCCGTCTCTACTAAAAATACAAAAAATTAGCCGGGCATGGTGGCGGGCGCCTGTAGTCCCAGCTACTCCGGAGGCTGAGGCAGGAGAATGGCGTGAACCCGGGAGGCGGAGCTTGCAGTGAGCCGAGATTGCGCCACTGCACTCCAGCCTGGGCGACAGAGACAGACTCCGTCTCAAAAAAAAAAAAAAAAAAAAAAAAAAATTTAGACCAGTGATTGTTTCTGGAGGCTGGAGTTTAACTGGGAAGGATTATGAGAGAACTGATGGAAATATTTCATTGCTTGATAGTGGTACAAGTTAATGATTATGTGCATTTGTCAACATTCATGAAACCATACACTTAAGATCAGCACATTTTTTGATATGTAAATTGGACTTCAGTTTAAAAAACTTGTTTCCCTTGTATGATGATCAGTTGGCATTCAACAAAAAAAGTGAGTAAAAACTAATTATAAGAGTGTACATTAGCCTAAAACTTATTGGCTGAAAGAAAATCAATTAGGCTTCTTAGCTTTTTTTTTTTTTTTTGCATTTGCACACCCAATTACATTCAGTTTTTTAAATTAACCATTTAAAATATACATATAATATAACATATTAAAATAATTCTCAGAAATAGGTTCAAAAAGATTAGAACAAATGATTCCAAGTAGGGTTGAAGTTAAAATGCAGATACTCCAGTCATAGAGATCTAAACAATTATTAAATTTGAGTTTTAAATTTGGTTTTGAAATTCTTGCTCACCCAAATAAAAAGAGAAGAAGCACAGTAAATTATATAACCCTCAATATTTAGCTTTAAAATGTCTAGTTTCACAGAGGGATGAAAGCTTTTTCTAGCGCTTAATCTTGTAAAATGAAGGAAAAAGGACAAAAAGATGAAGACTCCTGTGGCTTGTAAGATACTTTTCACTAAGTTTATGTAGACTTGCTGTAAAATTATGAGACAGGTGAACACAGTAATTTCCCAATAGGGAAAGATAAAAAGCAAGTACAACTTGACCGGAGAAAGAAAAGGGAGGTGAAACGAGTTTCAGGAATGCACTGCGAATGTGCAGGAACTCCACCACTTTCAGATTCTGCTTGCCCAAGAACACAGCCAGTCAGGTGTCTTTTTGATTCAGGCCAGGCGTGGTGGCTCACCCCTGTAATCCCAGCACTTTGGGAGTCAGAGGCGGGTGGATCACCTGAGGTCAGGAGTTTGAGACCAGCCTGGCCAACATGGTGAAACGTCGTCTCTACTAAAAATACAAAAATCAGTCAGGTGTGGTGGTAGGCGCCTGTAATCCCAGCTACTCGGGAGGCTGAGGCAGGAGAATCTCTTGAACCCAGGACATTACAGTGAGCCAAGATCGCGCCATTGCATTCCAACCTGGGTGACAAGAGCAAGACGTCGTCTCAAGAAAGATTACTTTTGGTTCAAATTTTATATTTATAGGAGCAACACTTTTTCCTGAGTCATATGGAATATGCACATATACATATTCTATCTAATTAAATGTATATATACATATTTACATATGTACGTGTATATGTACATATTCTATATAATTAAAAATTACATATAATTAAATGTATTAAATTTAATGCAATATTTAATGTATTTAATATTTAATACAGCTAATACTTAACGTATTTAATATTTAGTAATTTACTCTTAAATTACATGTATTACATATTGCATGAATTGTATTACCTATTGCATAAATTATATTACATATAATTAAATATACATACAATTATAGTGCAAATAAACATATTACATACTATTACATACATTTAAATTACATATAATTAATATAATGTATATAATTAATAATTATAAATAATAAATCACATATAGTTTATATAATACATATATTGCACATGAATATATTGCATGTAATATATTACATATAACTAAAAAGTCAAACAATGCAGAAGGTAGGAGGGGTTAGGGTGTTGGGTCAGGAATCAAAGGCTCGTAGTTTAAAAACAAAATCACCAAATGATTTACATATGCATGTCCAGTAAATAGCCAGTGAACTACACTAGTGATTTGCAAAATTTGGTATATTTCATTCCTCTAGAGCTTCTTTACATTCCGATTTTGTAATGGCCCAGAAATGGGAGGCCCCCAAATCTACAAACTTAGTGAACACTCCAGGTGATTGTGATGAAAGTGGCACTGAGGCCACGCTTAGAACAAGAACAGCTTAGAGAGCCACAAGTTCAAGTGCTGCGGGGGAGAGGCAGGTCATGCCAACGAGTGAAGCAGGTCTCACAGGACACTTGACAGTTGGGGTGGGCGGCAGAGGAAATGTGACCTGGAGTCCATGTGCCTCGCTCAAAGAGGGCAGGCACTAGGCACCACTAGCTGAATGCAGGGCATGTAGGTTCAGTGTGCTGGAACTTCCGAGTCTTGAAGAGACACTTAAATCCGAACTTTTCTGCAAAATATCCTGACTTTTTTAAAAATGTGGGCCCTAATATATGTAAGGCAAAACAAAGCATGTAAGTGTGGCCAAAACACAGCCTTCTACCAAATACGGACTATGGCCATCACTTTGCAAACTCAGCTTTTGACATTGGTAGGGTTTCCTAAAGTCTGGCTGGATCACAGTCAATAAGATTTTCCATTCTGGTAACAGGAGAATTACTACTGTATTGTACTTCATGAAGAAGAGCCAAACCATTTGATGCCTGATCCTTCAGTGGCATGTCTGACTTTTTTTAATATATACAAATTATGATCCTCACTAACTTCCAACCCAGAAGATCACCAACCTCTACATGGGGATGGGTAGCATGGATGCCAATAGGCAGGGCCAATTTTTTCAAAAGAAAAGGAAAGGAAAAAAAAATGTGCTTAAACATGTAAACAAGGACTTGGTGAGGACCCAAGCCTTCTATTGTGCAGGATTTGAAAGAGAGGATTTGACTGGGACAAATTTCAGGACAATGAAGGTATTTTATTCAGCCAACTAGTCCTTGAAGAAAGTTCAGTATGAATCCATGGAACGCCTGACTTTGGGTAAACTGTCTCCTGCTGAGCCTCATTTGCATGATTAGTGGTAAAAATGTAATCTTACTACTTTCTCCAATGTTGACAGGAATATTTTGATGTAAACTTTTAGAAAGCATTCATAGCTTAGGCTTACTCTACAAATGTTAGGTGAACATGTGACAAAAAATTATATTTCACGATAAAATAAAACAAGATATGTTAATTACCACAATGAAATGGTTGTATGTAAAACTCACTCTCCAAAAACGGGTTATAAATTCTATTAACAATGGCTAAAACCAAAAACTAAAGACCAATTGGATCAAAAGTTAATCTTGAAAATAAAATGTAAAATTAAAAGGGAAAGAAAGTCAAAACATTAAAGCTTATTTTTGTTGCTTTTTCTTACTATGAACTAACAGTTTTGCAGGTATTAGTTCCTTAAAGTTGTCTTCCAAGCAGTCTATATGATCTGAAGAAATATAGACAAGTGATTGATCAATTTAAGTTATTTTCTCCTTATAGCAAGTGCCAATAATCTATAATTATATTATTTTTTCTTCCTATCCAGTATCTAGTATTTCTGTTTCGCTTGATGTGGCAACGGAAGTAGAAATTATACTTTTGGCTGGTGGCATCATTTAACCTGAAAGCCCAACCATAGAGAACATTCATGTGGTGGTCAGTATAAATTTGAGGATCTTGGAGAAAAGTGACAATATAAGGATTTTAGACATTTGGAGAAGACTGAATCATGTAAAGGAGATTTCAAGTTGGAGATCTCATTCGTTTTATATGACAGCTGTCTTTGACCAGGTTAAAACAAAAACACTTTTGCTCTTTTCTAAGATCAATCTCCATGAAGACATATTTACCCTTTCACAAGAAATAACCTCATATTTGCACTCTCATTATCTTATAAAGATACAAATAAACATGCATATTTACAGTTTTACCTAGTTACAAAGGGATTTCAAACTGAAATGTTGCTTCTGTTCTTTGAAAAACCATTATATAAGCCTGGACAATCAGATACAGCTTGCCTACCTCAGAATTCTATATACAAGAGACTCCCCATAACACTGAGACAATAACATAGTTTAGTTGTTTTGGCCTGTAATATACTCTTATGGGAATTTCCTTGATATTTATGCTCAACTTTATAAAATTTATGGAAGATAGGGCAAGAGAAATTGAGAGGAAATGCAACACACTGGTACAATTAGGTATTTTTTTCTTTTTAATTCTTTTTCCTTATGTCCTCATGGACCTAACTAAATGTCACCTTTATTGCCTGACTTTGAATCTGCTAATGTTTATTACTAATATTGCAAAATATTATTATATTATTAGTATTAAAAATATCCTGTACTCCAGGCTTTCAATGATGTAAAGTCATCTTTACTACATGTCAATAGTACAAGAGAAAATAGTTTAAGCAGGTTATAAATTCATTTACAGAATAGGATAAAAGACTGTTTGATAACTTATACAGAAAAAATTGTTGAGGTCTTAATATACTGTGGGAAAGATCGGCAATACTCACCAGATATTCTGTGTGGTTCCCTATGCTTCCCTTTTACCCTCTCACTTAAGTTGTAGCAATAAACTACTTTCAACCAGAACATATGTCACTCTGGGGTTAAGGCAGTTGAGAATCAGCATATATCCACCATACTCTTTTTCCCTTGGATACCACCTGCTCCTGGCATCAGAGCTGAGGCGGAGGTGGGAGACTTTATTACGTTAAGGCACTGACGCTTCAGAGTATATGCATTACTTAAACAATTCAATTTTCATTAACATGTGAACAATATAAACCGAGGAAGATACAGAGAATAAAATGATATATAAGACCAGCAGCAGAAAATGAAGGGAATAATACACAAGCTGTCATCTATGAAAGACTTAGGGTCAAAATCAAAGAAGTCAAAATTTACCACCAGTTCTATTATGTAAGCACGCTAGGAGGTCAGGACCTAACTGGTAGAAAAAAGAAAGTGAAGAGTAGGATGATAAATAGAAGAATCGAATAAATTTTCTGGAAATTGCCTGCAATGATGGCACTTTTCACCAGAGCGGCTTTAGGGTTATGAAAGTGAGTTGGGCTCCTTTTGAGACACAAGCTTAAAAAAATTCAATCATGAGCTGAAGAAGAGGACTAGGAGATTATTCTGCTATGGAAGCCAGAAAACATGCGCAAATACATAGGAAGTGGACCACTGGGAGGACATAAAAGACTTAGCTAAGTTTGAAGTTTGACTAAAATGAACATACCAGAGACATAGAGCATCCAACAAACTGTACATATAACAGAATATATAGAAGCACAGACTCTGGTGCCACTTTAACCAGGTTCAAATCCCAGCTCCCTTATGAACCCTCTGTGAGCTTGGATACGTTTAATCTCTAGCCTTATGTTCATCACCTATAAAATGATATTTCCAACAGTACCTGCATTACAAGGCTGTTATGGGGACTAAAAGAATTAATTTGCATGAAGCACTAGCACAGTGCCTGGCACACATCAAGTGCCAAGCACACATTCGCTATTATATTCCTTTCAATCTTGATAAAATTACTTTTAAAAAGCCACAGAATTCAGCAGAATACAAATTCTGAACATCAAGTTTTATGAGAGTCTACACAAGTATAGCATTAAAACTTAAGAACAATTCATTTTGCTTAAGTCATGATTTAGTGTTTTTAGTTGAATGAAGTACTTTCTTAAGTACTGAGGCCCCAGAAATTTAATGTTCTTCATTAAGTTCACAAATGACAACTTACAGAAGTCTTTATTTTTTTAAAGGGAGAGAAAGAGGAATGTCTAATTCATTCTGATTTCATGACTTAAATATCTTAAGATCAAAATTTAAATCATTGTATTATAGTAGCAATTACTTGGAATAAAATATTACTTAGGTTTGGGAGCTATTACTCAACTTTAGCTCAGTGGTATTAGATATTTTTATTCCAAATATGGAAAATGTAAGACAGTGATAGATGATTATCTGATCTGATTTCCATGTTGAATTTATAAGATAATTTGACAACAATGAGATCAACATGAATAAAGCATACATCAAAATAAGGAAGTCTGCAATATGTATTCCATTTTTCATGCACATCAAATTATCCTTGACATAAGAAATTTGAGTTTGTTATTTTTCCCTTCTACTATGGTGATTATTCTATTTTGGCATTGTTCATCTTAAAAATCATAACTAGATACTTTAGGAAGCTAAGGGAGGTGGGAGTAAGCATTCCCTCAATTGTTACAGATTTTATTTATCTTTCCATTAATTAATGATAAGGATGTTTAAGCTCCCAGTTAACAACGACCAGAAACTGCAGTATCTTATTTAGAAGATGTATCATTCAAATTACAAATTGATATAATGAATTCTAATGAATACTTTCCTCCTACATTGAAGCTTAATCCCTATTCAAAGTGGATTAGTTAGTATTTAAATTTATCATAGGATCAAGGGTGATTAGCAGCCTATCATAAAAAAAGAATCCCATGAAATTTATGGATCTTTATCACATGCAACACTGAGGGTGAGCTATTTGAAAAGTTCTGGGGATGGTCCATTCTACTAAAAATCTTGCAAATGGTGCCCTTTCCTGAGGTGTTCTGCAGTAAATGCAGCCCAGAAAGAATGAGGTCCACTTGTACAAAAAATTGTTCTCTAAGAAATGAAGCAGCTGCATGCTAATGGTTTGCTAAGTTCTTATTATCTGCATTCCCATTGACTGTTCAGCCTCACAATGTGTGACTCTAAGTCCCCTTTGCTTGAAAGATTCTCTAAGGAGCTTTTGAAAACATTAAAGCTCCTGAAAGACAGCGAAGTTAGAAGTTTGACTAAAATGAATGTACCAGAGATATGGCTTAGTAAAGGAAATTGTCATTTTCCTGTGACTGTGTTTATGTCTTCTCGGGATACATGTAGGAATGAATCAGATTTGAGGGTACATATTGCAAACTCAGAAATATCAGAATAATCACAGTTATAATAACATCCAAATGTCGTACTTGTTTAGAATTATATTCTGTTTTGGGGAATGTAAGCGATAAAAATATTGAGGTAGATCAGAAGTGGTTTTCAGTGACCCATTATAAAAAGTCAAAGGTGCCCTGTATAACATCTTTGGTTTCCCTTAATAAACAGAGATAGAAATATCTTTCCCTGAACTCACAGAAACCCAACACTGTGGTACCTTCAAGTTCAAATAATTTACTAGTTTTTAAACTAGATCCATCTCTTCTAGAAAAACACAAAATATTAATAAGTGTATTTTTAGTAAGTTTGATTGGTATTATTACATGGTAGAAATTCTTTCTCATGATCTTTGTTTGCTTTAGATGGCTGTTTACGTCTTTTAAATTAGAAAAGCTTTACTCTTCAGGTTGTCAAAACACCTATCTTCCTCTTTGAAACTGAATTTCCTGATTTGAGCTGAAAATTATTCCTCTTTCTAGAAAAATAGGTCTTACATTTCTTTCTAATACACTGGTTGATTTAAAAATTTTTACTTACAGTGTTACACATAGTTTTATTATGAGAACCCAAATATAAGCTTTCTTTTTTCCAATTATTCTTACTATTATTGTACCATTTTTATGGGAAAAGGTCACAATATAATGGACGGCCTAGAATTTTTATTTTGCGCACATTTTTAAAATGTGATTGCATGTATAGTGTAAGACCTACTCAGTATATACGTTTTTCAACTTACTTTTTCAAAGTCAAATGAATACATCCTTGCTTAAGATATTAATGAATTGAGACTAAACCTAACTTCTCCTTATGTATGTTCTCCATGAGTTTATAAACATTACCTCTATCTCCTCTTAGCATTTATTCTGCAACTGCTGGGCCACCCACGAATACTATGGAGTTTTTTAACATTGGCACTATTGACATTTTAGACCATGTATTTTAGAGGGGTGTCCTGTGACTTGTGGAATATTTAGCAGCAGTCCTGGCTTCTACCCGCTAGATGCCAGTAGCACCTTTCCAGTTGTGATGATCAAAAACATCATCAGACATTGCCAAATGTCACTTAGGGGGTGTCTTAGTCTATATTGTGCTGCTATAGCAGAATACCTGAGGCTGGTTAATTTATGAAGGACAGAAATTGTTTGTCTCATAGTTCTTGAGGCTGAGTTCAAGATCAAAAAGTCAAATATGACGAGGTTCTTCTTGCTCTACCATAACGTGGAGGAAGGCATCACATGTCAAGAGAGAAGGGAGCCAAACTCATCCATTATAAGAACTCCAATCTCTCCACACTGAACCCACTCCTACAATAACAGCATTAATTCATTCATGGGGGCAGAGTTCTCATGACATATTCACCTCTTAAAAGTCCCACTTCTCCACACTGTTGTATTAGGGATTCAGTTTCCAACACAGATGCTATGGGAGAGACATTCAAACCATAGCTGGAAACAAAATAACCCCCAGTTGAAAGCCACCAGTATAGCAGTCCAATTACAAAATTGTTTTATATGTATTATCAAGTGTGATTCAAACATCATCCACTTAATACAAGCAGTGCAAAGATTAGTATTCCATTTTGAAGATGGACAACTAAAGCTAGTAGAAAGCGATAGCATACTCCACCCAGCAATAACAGAGTGTGCTTTGTTCTCAAGAGCACATGGAACATTCTCCAAGATAGACCATATGCTAGGCTATAAAATGAACCTTAATGAATTCAAAAGAATAATATAAACAAAGTATGTACTCTGACCACAATGGAATGAAATTAGAAACCAATAGCAGTAAAAACATTGGAAAACTAACAAATGTGTGGAAATTAAACAATGCACATAAATATCCAATGGGTCAAGAAAAAAATCAAGAGGAAAATAAAATATTTTGAGTAAATAAAAATAAAAGCACAGCAGATCAAAAATTATGAGATGCAGGTAAAGCAGTGCTTAAAGGAAAATGTCTGGCTATAAATGCCTATTTTAAGAAAGAAGAATGATCTCAAATAAAAAACTTACACCAAGACAAGAAAAAGAAGAGTAAATCATACCTAAAGCAAGAAATTTTAAAGGGGCATAATAAAGATAAAAGTAGAAGAATGAAATAAAGAAGAGACAAAAAATTGAGAAATCCAATAAAACCAAAGTTTGGTTGTTTGAAAAGATCTGCAAAATTGAGTGACTTCTAGCTAGATTCACACACACACACACACATGCACACACACACAGAAAGAGACAGAGAGAGACAGAGAGAGAGAACAGACTCAAATTACAAGAATCAGAAATGAAAAGGAGACATTACTACTGACTTTATAGAAATAAAATGGATTATAAAGGAATATATGAATAATTCTATGCCAGCTAATTAGATAACTTAGATGAAATGGACAAATTCTTAGAAAGATGAAAATCACTAAAATGAGCTCAAGAAGAAATAGACAATCTGAATGGACTTACAGCAAGTGAAGAGCCTGAATTGGTAATCAAAAACAACCCACAAAGAAAAGCCCTGGCCAAGATGGTAAATTCCATTTACCATTTATTTGGTATTACCATTTTACTTGGTATTACCCTTTCACTTGGTATTATTGGTAAATGTTATTAACATTTATTTGGTATTACCATTTTGGAATGGTAAATTCCAAAAAAAAAAAAAAAATTCTTGAAGAAGTAATGCTAATTATGTACCAACTCTTCCAAAAAATAGAAGAGGAGAAAACACTTCTTAATTCATTTTACAAGCCCCGTATGACCCTGATAGCAAAACCAAATTACAAGAAAGGAAAACTATAGACCAAGAATTCTTAGAATAGGAATGCAAAAATCCTAATAAAATACTAGCAAACTAGATCTGGCATATAAAGAGAATTATAAACCATGTCCAAGTGGAATTTATTCCCTCAATGCAAGGTTGATTTAATATCAAAAAATAAGTTAATGCAGTGTATAGCATACCTGTTAGAATAGAAAAGAAAAATAAAATGATTACCTCATAGATGCAGAAAAAGCACTTGATTGAAAACACTAGCACCTTTTCATGATAAAAACACTCGGCAAACTAAGAATAGAAGAGAACATCCTCAGCTGATAAAGGGCATCTACCAAAAACCTCACAGGAAAAACATTTAATGGTGAAGGACTGGAGGTTTCCCATAAGATCAGGAATAAAACACAGACGTTCACTGTCATCACTTCTATTCAATATTGTTTTGGAGGTTTTAGCCAAAGTAATTAAGCAAGAAAATGAAATGAAAATGAAATGTTCATTCACTCGACATCATGGAACCCAATGTTCCGTAAACATTGGAAGGGAAGAAGTAAAACTCTCTCTATTCTCAGAAGATATAATCTTATTGATAAAAAACCTTAGGGTATCCACTAAAAGAAAGAAAAACCAAAAAAGAGTTTAGAGTGTTTGCAGGATACCAGAAGAAAATTACAACAAAAAATTATATTTTTGTTGTAATTTTTACTTACAGTAAAAATTTCTGAACATGAAAAGAAAGTTTCATTGACAATAGCATCAAAATGGATGAAATACATAAAAATAAAATCAACAAAATACATACAGAACTGATACTCTGAAAACTACAAAATATTGTTAAAATAAAATAAATTAAAGAAGATGTAAATAAAAGGAAAATCATTACATATTCATGGATGGGAAGAGTTGACAGTGTTAGGATGTCAATACTCCCCAGACTGATCTATAAATCAGATATAATCCTATCTGAATTTCAGCTGACTCATAGAAATTGGCAAGCTGATTCAAAAATTCACATGGAATTGCGAGGGACCCCAAGTCCAAAAACAATCTTGAAAAGAGAGAACAGAGTAAGAACACTCACACTTCACAGTTTCAAAATTTAGTATAAAGCAGTGATAATCAAGATAGCATATATTGGCAAAAGGATAGACATACAGACCAACAGAATAGAGTCCAGAAATAAACCCTTCCATCTATTAATTTCAACAAATTGTTCTGAAATAATTAGATAACCACATGCAAAAGACTGAAGATGGACTTTTAACTTATACCATTACTAAAATTATCTCAAAATGTATCAAACACCTAAACAAAAGAGCTAAAGCTATAGAATTCTCAGAGGAAAATACAAGGGTAAATCTTCATGATTTTGAATTTGGCAAAGAGTTCTCAGATATCACACAAAAAGCATAAGCATCAAAAGAAAAAATAGATAAATTGAACTTCATCTGATTAATAGCTTCTATGCTTAAAGTATAGCATCAAGAACATGGAAAAGACAACTCACAGAATGGGGGAAAATTGTAAATCATATATGTGATAAAGAACGTGTATTTAGAATATATAAAGAATTCCTACAACTCAATAATAAAAAATAAATAAACCAATTAACAAGTGGGAGGAGGATGTGAATAGAAATTTCTCCAGGGAAGATGTAAAAATGGTCAATAAGCACAAAAAAGGATACTCATCACCATCAGTCGTCGGAAAAAAATGCAAAGCAAAAACACAAGGAGATACCATTACATACACACTATGGTGACTAAATCAAAAAGTCAAATAATGACTAGTGTTGGTGAGGATGTAGAAAAATCAGAACTCTCATACACTGCTAGTAGGAACGCAAACTGGTGCTGCCACTTTGGAAAACAGTCTGGCAGTTCCCCAGATAATTAAACATAGAGTTGCCATATGACCCATTATATTCCACTCCCAAAGAAATGAAAATATATATCCACACAAAAACTTATGCACAAATGTTTATAGCAACATTATTAATAATAGCCAAAAGGCAAAACAAATCCAAATATCCATTATCTGATGAATGGATAAATGAAATGTTCATACAATAGAATATTAATTGGCCGTAAGAAAGACTGAAGTACTGTTACATGCTACAACTTGAGTCGACCTTAAAAAATACATATTTAAGTGAAAGAAGGCAGTTGCAAAAGACCACTTATTATATGATTCATTCATATGAAAGTCCAAAATAGGAAAATCTACAGATACAGAAAGTAGAGTAGAAAGTCCAAAATAGGGAAATCTATAGATACAAAAAGTAAATTAGTGGTTGCTTAGGGCTGGCAGGGATGGGAGATGAGGAGTGATGGATAGGGATTCTTTTCAAGTGATAAAAAATCTTCTAAAGTTGACTGTGGTGATTGTTGCATATATCTGTGAATATACTAAAAGCAACACCTTAAATGGGTCACTAGAATAGTAAATGAACTATATCTCAATATAATTGTTAAGATAATGGAGTGTTTCTTTTTTTTTCTTGAATGTCTTTGGTTTTGGATTTTTAAAAATAGGGTGTCTCCTGTTTTTCCTCTAATAATGTTACTGAATATGCTCAATAATCTGCTTACCCTTAAAACCAAAAGAAATTCATAGAATTGTTTACAATGTTTTCATGCTGTTCTTTACCTGAAATGGTTAGCTATAAGCTCATTAATTTTTTTTTTTTTTTTAGACAGATTCTCACTCTGTCACCCAGGCTGGAGTGCAGTGGCACCATCTTAGCTCATTGTAACATCTGCCTCATGGGTTAAAGCAATTCTCCTGACTCAGCTTCCCGAGTAGCTGGGATTACAGGTGTGTGCCACCATGCCTGACTAATTTTTTTGTATTTTAGTAGACATGGGGTTTCACCATGTTGGCCAGGCTTGTCTTTAACTCCTGACCTCAAGTGAGCAACCTGCCTCTGCCTCCCAAAGTGCTGGGATTACAGGTGTGGCCTCCATGCCCAGACTAAGCTTATTAATATTTATTCTACTTTTCCCCAGAGTAAAACATGTTTACTGGTTTTCTCCCATTTGTTCAACAACTTTGCATCAGTGACTGTGCTAGGTGTTGGGAATATAATTATAAGACACAAGATAATTTCCCTCAAGGAGATTTCATTTTAGCAAAATGAAGGATGGGTGAGATTTATACAGGTAAAAGGATCACTGAACAGGGATTGGGGCTGCAGAGAAAGTTTCAAACACAGCAAGCAGTAGGTGCAAAGTTTCTGGGGCAAGAGAAAGAAAACATGTAACAAAGACTTAAAGTGGGTTTATACACTGAGATACAGTGTTTAGGATGGCAATCATGTTTATCAATGAGATTAGAGAAGCTTATCAACAGCAAGCATGTTATATGCTAATGAGGAGTCAGGTAGGATAAAGACTGAAAGGTGTCCATTGGGTTTGGCAACAAAATAAATGTTGGTGGCCTTGATGAGAGAAATTCTAGTTGATTTTCGTGATGGTTAATTTTATGTGTCAACTTGGCTGGGCCACAGGGTGCCCAGATACTTGTTCAAACATTATGGGTGTGTCTGTGAGGGTGTTTCTGATGAGATTAACATTTGAATTGGTAGACTGATTAAATCAGATTGACTTTACTAATGTGGATGGGCCTCACTTAATCTGTTGGAGGCCTAAATAAAACAAAAAGGCTGAATAAAAGAAAATTCATTTTTCCTGACTGCCTTGAGCTGGGATGTCAGTGGCCATTTTCCCCCTTCCTTCAGATGTGAACTGAGATACTGGCTCTTTCAGGGTCTGGAGCCTCCTGGCTTTCAGAATGGAACCACATCATTGGCTCTCCTGATTCTCAGACTTTTGAACTGGGACTGGAACTACACCATTGGATTTTCTGGCTTATCAGATTGCAGATCTTAGGACTTCTCAACCTCCATAATCAGGTGAGCCAATTCCTTGTAATAAATCTCTTTATATGTGTAGATACATATATTAGATAGAGAGATAGATGATAGATAGATAGATAGATAGATGATAGATAGATAGATAGATAGATAGATAGATAGATAGATAGATAGATAGACAGATAGCTACTACAGGTTCTGTTTCTGTGGAGAAGCTTGAGTGATAAAACTGTTAAAAAGTAAAAGCTTTATTTCACAGATTATAGAATTAATAGGAAGTAAAACAGTAAATTCAATGCCTGTATTGCTGCTATAACAAATTGCCACAAACAGTGACTTAATAAAAAACATATTTATCATCTTACAGTTCTGGAGGTCAGAAGTTGGCAAGGAGTCTACCTGAGCTAAATTCAGGGTGTTAGTAAAGCTGTGTTTCTTTCTGGAAGCTGTAAGGGAGAATCATTTTCTTGCCTTCTCCAGCTTCTTGAAATTGCCTGCATTCCTTGGCTCATGGTGCTCTTCTGTCATCAAAACCAGCAGTAGTTGTGAAGTCTTGGTCATCACATCTCTCTGACCCTGACTTTTCTTCCTTCCTCTTCTGAGTTTAAGAAACCCTTGTGATTACATTGGGCCACCTGGATAACACAGGATAATTGCCTTATCTTAAAGTCAGCTGATTTGCAACTTCAATTTCATCTACAACCTTAATGTAAAATAACATATTACCCATTTTGGGGATTAGGATACAGATATCTTTAGGGAACGATTATCCTGCCTACCATAGTCAGCAAGTGTAAAACAAGTCTTTCAAGGAGACTGTTTCTGAGTGGGAAAGAAGATAGAGTAGCAGATAAAACAGCAATGGGCTCAATGGAGTGATTTATTTTCAAAGACAAGGAAGATTTAGGTGCATTTTATGGGAGAGAAAAAAATAATCAAAAGCAATGAGCTTTCTGAGGAAGGGTCACAAGAGGCAGGGAGGAGCAGAAGATATCCCGAACACAGGTGGAAATAATACCTTCAGAGGAGAGAGCAGGAGAAATGAGGAAGCATGAGTGTACAGATTGCTATAGGCTTGGTGGCAAGAAACTTAAGTTCACTTCTTGTGGCTTCTCTGTTATAGGAGAGAAAATCATCTGCTATAAAAGAGGGGCAGGTGGTAAGATTGGATGTTTTAGGAGAATGAAGGCTATGGGTGTATGGGAGTCTGTATTAACTATGGACACAGGGAGGATGATCTAATAATGTATAGGTCCCACTTGACAATGGAATCCAGGGATGTCCTGTAGCACTAACCTAGGTAGTTTTATTATTTTCACAGGCAATACAAGGCATCTCTGGAGGAATAAAAAGAATATATCCATTTGGATTAATTGAGAGGTTCACTTACATACACCTGGGAGATGCTCCTAGCATTTAAACCTGTAAAATATTGCAATTGTTTAAAGAATTCAAAACTGCATTCCAATGCACACTCTGCCTGGGAACAAAAGCACTCTCTTACCAGGTTATATCAAAAGATTAAAGGGACATAAAGCTCATAGTCATTATGTTTCCTAAAGGCAGGAACTATGGAAAAACATTTGACATAAGTTGAACCTATGATCAAAAGTGAATTGTGGGTGCCTTTAAACCAATTTACCTCCACTAAGAAAATGCAACAACATAGTCCTACTCACAATAGTAGATACTTTTAGAAAGTAGGAATCTAAAAAAAAGAAAGCATTTTTAAATAAGATTAACAAACTTGTCTCATTCTACATATGATTAGGTTTGCTGCAATATATAATATATATTGAAAGAAACCTCAAGCACACCATAAAAAACTCTTGCAGCAGATTCTGTAGGTGACGCATCTATATCCACACAGCCCCACCACTTCAGTGGATAGCAGTCTTCCAACTCCCCAATACCAGATCCTGAATTCCTCCTGAATTTCTTTTCCAGAAGAGCTTTCTCCAGATGCTGAAGCCCTCTTTGCTACATGCTCAGGAGGCAAGAAGTGATACCAACCTCCAGCATCCTTCAAACAATGACTGACGTGGGTTGGTGTTCAAACATCCCACAAACTCCATTCACTTTCTTTCCTTCATGTCTTCCCTCTTCTCTACCAGCACTTCTTGCACTTTCTGGGTAGGCTATTTGGACTTTATCTAGAGGTTTGCTTTTGAAGGAAGACAGTTATGCTTTACAAGACAACTTAAAACATTGCTTAGCTAAACACAAAGCAAAACAAGCAAACAAACCACAACAATCTTCTAAGGCTAATAAAATGCTAAAAATTATACAATCATCTTTGGCCGCTTTGCCAATGTAGTGTTCTGGGAGTCATGTGGGATGTCCAGGTAAGTCATGCTAAAGAAGCAACACAAGAATGGCCTAGATCGCTGCCTGAGATCTCTGCCACACTGTAGAGTGGAACGAACTACAAGGAGCAAGCGAGAAACCAGGAAACAGGGCATCACTGTGGTTTCTTCCTAAGGTTCATTTTTCTGCATTGAAATAAAAACAGCCCAAACAGCTCTAATGTTGATGGGCTTCAGGGGTTGCACATGCCCCTAGAATTGTATGCAAAAATTGTGGGCTAGTAAACGTGTACATTTTAATGGGACTAACATTCGCAGTTTCTACAAAACATCTAGATTGTCTTGTGGCATAAAAAAAAAATAGAAAAAATATATGAACCTATGATCCCATGAGCTAGGAGTTGGAGGAGATGCTTTTATCCTGGATCAAAATGGTAAAAATGTTTAATATGTCCTTCTGTTCCTAGAGTTGCAGAAATAAAATACCATTCTATGTTAATGGCAGTCACAGCTATGGCCCCCAGAAAGGTGTACTTAAGAAAAGACACATGCCAGAAATATGAATAATGGACTAAAATGTTAATGTAGATCATTAAACCACTTTCTGCAGAGTGAAAGCTTCCTTCTGGCATCCCCTCTTAAATCACAGAAGCATGAAATCATGGAGTCGAAAGAGCCCTTGGAAACTGTCCACTTGCCCCACACACACCCTCATTTCACCATCATTTAGACAGAAGCTCACCTTCACTATCTCTTCCACCCCTCCCATTCCCCCCACAAAGACTTCAAAGAATCAAGAAGTCATTGCCTTCTGTTTTTGCTTGTTTATTTCTTAAAAATCTAATTAATAGAAATCTCTTTCTTTTTTTTAACATTTTTACCTTCATTTTTAATATAATTTGTTTACTTGTGGATTTACATCATTTAATTTTTTGTAATTTTAAAAAATTGTATTCTTTTTTTTTTTTTTTTTTTTGAGATGGAGTCTTGCTCTGTTGCCCAGGCTGGAGTGCAGTGGCACGATCTCAGCTCACTGCAAGCTCCTCCTCCTGGGTTCATGCCATTCTCCTGCCTCAGCCTCCCGAAAAATTTTATTCTTAATTGGTAAATAATCATTGTATTATTTATGGGGTACAATGTGTGGGCTACATGTGTTTACATTGTGAAATGATTAAGCTAAAATATGCCTTTCTTTTTTTTCAGTGGTTCTGCTCTCTAGAACAATAGAAAATACATTGAAACTCACTTATTTAAGACTGTTAATTTTGATTCTTAAGTGTTACTTTCATGGTCTTCTTTCTTCCAAGATAAATACCCCAATTCCCTCAATCAAAGTGTCCATGGCACAGTTCCTAGGTTCATTGTGCCCCCTTCCTCCATAGGCTTTCATCTATCATTTTTAGGCAATATCAACAGATATCCAAAAGATAGGCAATGACAAATGCTGGTGAGGATGTGGAGAAAAGAAAACACCTGTACACTGTTGGTGGGAATGTAAATTAGTACAACTGCTATGAAAAACAGTTTTCAGCTTCCTCGAAAACCTAAAAATGGAGCTACCATATGATCCAGCAATCCCACTGCTGAGCATATACCTAAAAGAAAGAAACTCAGCGTATCAAATAGATATCTACATTCCCATGTTTGTTGCAGCACTGTTCACAATAGCAAAGATTTGGAAGCAACCTCAGTGTCCATCAACAGATGAATGGATAAAGAAAATGTGGTACATATACACAATGGAGTACTATTCAGCCATAAAAAAGAATGAGATCCTATCATTTGTAACATGGATGGAACTGGAGGTCATTATGTTAAGTTAAATAATCCAGGCACAGAAAGACAAACATTACATGTTCTCACTTATTTGTGGGATCTAAAAATCAAAACAACTGAACTCATGGACATAGAGAGTAGAAGGATGGTTATCTACTACCTTCCCAGAATCTGGTTACTTCTGGGTAGTGGGGGTCTTGGGAGAGAGAAGATGGGGATGGTTAATGGATACAAAAAGATAGTCAGAAAGAATGAATAAGATCTGCTGTTTGATAGCACAAGAGGGGGCTATAGTCAATAATAACTAAATTATACATTTTAAAATAACTGAAAAGTGTAACTGGATTATTTGTAACACAAAGGATAAATACTTGAGAGGATAGGTACCCCATTCTCTATGATGTGATTATTTCACATTGCATGCTTGTATCAAAACATGTCATGTATCCCATAAATGTATGTACCTACTATGTACCCACAGAAATTTCAAATTAAATTTTTTTGAAAAGATTGACAGATAAGCTGGAGTATAATATGACATTTATACTATGGATTCATTCACTGTACATCTAAGTAACACAGAAGAAGTCACCCAATTGCAAAGTGTATGGCAAACTGTTCTCGATCACAGGTTCTATCACCTAAGCCATGTTAGCTATAAACTCAATGTAATCAACTAGCTTGTGCTTTCTCCTCAATAAGATTTTGTAAGACTTAGAGAAACATGCACAATATGTTTAAGGAAGCAAATTTTGATTCATCAAGGAAGGTGAGAAGTCTGCTCTCTTGTAAGTTAAGAAACTGACTCGTATATTATCTGGCAACTAAATACGACATGGAGCCAGATCACTTCAGGGTGCTAGACTTTGGTTTGTTGCTATATCCTAGTTAGAAGGAATCATCACAAAAATGTGAATGAGGCTGGTGGCCTGAACTGCATTAACAGGTTTCTACCGCATTCCCGAAATACAAAAGCATGGTGATATGGTTTAGCTGTGTCCCCACCCAAATCTCATCTTGAATTGTATTTCCCATAATCCCCACATGTCCTGGGAGGGACCAGATGGAGACAATTGAATCATGGAGGTGGTTTCCCCCATACTGTTCTCGCGATGGGAAATACATCCCACAAGATCTGATAGTTTTATAAGGGGAAACCCCTTTCGCTTGGCTCTTGTTCTGTCATCTGCTGCCACGAAAGACATGCTTTTCACCTTCCACCATGACTGTGAAGCCTCCCCAGCCACATGGAACTGTGAGTCCATTAAACCTACTTTTCTTTATAAATTACCTAGTCTCAGGTATGTCTTTATAAGCAGCAAAAAAACAAACTCACACACATGGTATTGTAAATCTATTTGTCTGCCAAAAAGAAGTCAGAGCAAAAGGCAAAGTACTATGTTAAATTCTCATGAAACTTCTAGTTAGCCTAATTAATGTGAGAAACCGGTCCGTCTCATTTGTTCAGATTCCTTTATGGGGGTTGGAGATGGGCCATTCATGGGAGATACAGCCATGATAGAAGCCCTGAGGCCACTGAATGTCCACATGAAGGGAAGTCAGAAGATCAAGAGGAGATTCTTTTGTTTGTTTGGTGTTTTTTGTTTGTTTGTTTTAAGCAAAGAGAACTCTATAGAGTAGGACAATAGTCATACATTCACTGTAGAAAGGGTAAAGAAATGCACTTCAGGTGGATGCAGAACAAGTCAGCATAGAATGGGAATCAAGACTTCAAAGGCAGAGAAAGCATCAGAGCTCTGCTTCAATATGCATTTCTGGTTATAAAATTGTGGGTTGATTTAATAGTTGAAAAAATCCTCTGCATTGTCTTGTTACATGAAACTTAACCAACACCAAATCTTCACCACACTCCAACAACTCACAAAAATAAAACACTTGCAGAGGTTCTTAATCTGAGGCAGAATGCAGAGGGGCCAAATTCTTAGATGGGGAAAAATTTTCATTTTTATTTTTACTAACCTCTAACATGTATCATTTTCTTCAATTATCCCTGTGACAAGCAATAAATCACAGTTGTGTTAGGGGATCCCTGCACTTCACCAAGCTGCCACACAAGTCTATGACACACCAAAGGTTAAGCACAGCACATACGGTAAATTTCGGTGAGAAACCATGCCCCAGACCTTAGGCTAGATGCAGGTTTTAAAACAAATTTACTATAGCACAGCTTTAAAAAGAGGAACTACAGAATTACTAATAATTCCAGCCAATGTTTAGCGGAGATATTTCTTCTGACATTCTAACCAAGTGATAATCATATTTAAGTGTTATTAAAGAATTAAATAATACCATAAAAGTATATAGCCCTGGAACTTGCTCTATCATCTGGCATCTAGCTACTTGACTGCTATAATCTAATTGTAAACAAAAACAAAACTGAATAAAAAATTTCCCTAAAGTCTTTAAATATAAGGCTTTGCAAACCTTCTTCTGAGGAGTAAGCCTTAATACTTTCGAGTCTCTTTACTAAATACCTCAGTCACCATTCCTTTAATAATAGCATAAAGCATCATTTGTCCAACTTTCTGAAATGAATGCTCTTTGTTGCTAGAGTTATATCTTGGGTTCCTCAGGGAGCGTGAAGCCTGGGCCACCTTACCTACAAGTTATTCTGAAAACCGTCTATTCTGAAAACCAAGTAATGGGGATCCCTAACCTATTTTAAGTATCTCAGAAAGAGCTAGTGTGTGTCTTCTATTTTCCCCTGAAAAGTTAGTAAAGTGTCAGAGTCCTTTGCTTTTGGCTGGAATTACATCAACTCCTTCATCAAATAATCACTTTAGCAGTTATGTTATGGCTGTGATTTTTTTAATGATAAAATATATGTTAACAGTCAACATATGCAGATTTTTGTGAGGTTCATGAAAAATTTGAGTGATTAAATGGTTGAAAAGCAGCAGCCTATATAAAATTTCAGGAGTGCCAAGTAACACTAACACAATTTCACCTTCAAATTGCTACATTTTAACTAAAATTTAGCCATAGTAAAAAAAAAAAAATGTGGAAGGGGCGATGCATGTTTTTTAGGAAGAGGCAATACATTTTTTTATGACAACAATGTCTGGATCAGAAATCTGAGAGCAGTTAGTGGGATAGAAGCAAGATAGAGCAGGGTTCTGGAAGGATCCTGGGACACTGAAGTGTGGATCAAGGTAGGAAGGAGAGAAGATACAGAGCAGAAATGTCAGGAGAGCAAAAGCCAGCTTTGATCACATGACGATGCTGCAGGGGGCCAATCCTGCATGTGGGGGTTAAAGCAATCATCTCGCTCCTGGTTGAGCAAGCAGGTTTCCTTTGCAGATGTATCATGTTAGTTTGCATAAATTACTTCAGCCTGATTACATAGTAACACCTTGGCCCCACAGCTGGCTGTGCTGCTGCTAGAAGCTGTTATGGATTATGCTGTCTTTTGACCAGGCAATAATAGAGCTCTCCTCAGCAACCCACAAGTGATTAATGAGATGAGAAGATAAAATGCCCCACCTGCTCCAGCGGCCTGAAAATGGAATTAATGAGACAGAGAGAGAGAGAGAGAGAGAGAAAGAGAAAGAGAAAGAGAGAGAGAGAGGAGTCCTGAAGCAGCTTTGGTATACTATACCAGGTAGATTTGGCTTGGCTTCTAATGATCCTGTTTGTGAATGAGTTAGTGCCTTCTGAATTAGCGCACTAGCAGCAGCCAATTTACAAGAAGTTATATACTCCTCAGATAATTACCATGTACACCAAGAAATTTTTACCTGACTGTAGGACTGTATTCTTACAGGGGGGAAGGAAATCTTACCCTCATTACTCCATATTTAAGCAAAATAAATTAACTATAAAAATTAAAAAGAAGCATCACAGCTGTGAGAGTGCATTGAAGGGGGATTCTCTTGATGCAGATCATAGCCAAGCTATGTATCCTGGGCTACAGACATTCATATTTAGGTTTTGTGACATTTCCAAAAAATGAAGCCAATGAACACCACTGGAGTCTGCTTACTGGTTCTGTGTCAATGGAGAAATGCAGTCCAAAGAGGAAGAGTTTGTTTGTATTACATGGATAATAAGTATTTTCCTGAAAATGGCGATGCATAATTTATTGTGCAGCAGGTGATGGATAGGGGGAAGTTTGCTTTTTCCACATTACTTCTAACTCTGAGAGTTAAAAACACTTCTCCAATACAATGGCTCTATCTCAAGAAGAAGTTACGAATATTCAGTTATGGCATTATATGATTATGTTTAGTAGTGGGCAAAATCACTGCCATAAAACTTCTGTCTACTTTTTCTCTCACCTGTGTTGTGGGAGGGGCACACTCACCACTGCCACTACTGTGGCCAGCTGGGGTACAATAAAGATAAGGATAACATTAACAGTTGACTGGATGAAAAAATATGTAGTATATATACACCATGGAATACTATGCAGCTGTAAAAAAGAATGAAATCATATCCTTGGCAGCAACATGGATGAAGCTAAGACCATTATCCTAGTGAAATAACTCAGAAACAGAAAATCAAATGCCACATGCTCTTACTTATAAGTGGGAACTAAGCAATAGGTACACATGGACATAAAGATAGAAATAATAGACACCAGGAGTTTCAAAAGCAGGGAGGGTAAAGGAAGAGCAAGGGTTGCAAAATTACCTGTGGGGTACAGTGTTCACTATTTGGGTAATGAGTATACTAGGAGCCAGATCCCCACCGGTACGTAATATACCCATGTAGTAAACAAGCACATGTACCTACAAATCTAAAACTTAAAAATAAATACATAAGTAAATAAATTAAAAGATAAAAGGAGAGCTTTTTCATGTGACTTGAGCCTAAGTTAGATGCTCTAGGCCAGCTCTGACACATGTCTGCTTTGAGATATTAAGAAGTACTCTGGATTATTTTTTAAATGAATCTGACCTGTTCCACATTTTATTTATTTGCTTACTAGAATGTAAGCTTGATAACAAAGCATTTCTGTCTCTTTTGTTCACTGCAATATCCCTAGCACTTTAGGACAGTGCCTGGCATGCTTGTTGATACTTGATTAAAAATTTTGAATGAATTATACTTTGATTTCTATTCACATTATACCTTAGATGTACAGTTGCCTTAAAAACATCACAGAAAACAGGCAGAAGTCCAGAAGAGGATTTAGATATATCTGGGTTACCTGACTTGCAATTACCTTGAGAGAACCAAAATCTAAAGTTCTCCACTAATATTTATGTTTTGCCAAAATTGGTAAGATCGAAAATCAGTGATATGTTATGATGTTTAAGGGATACGGGAAATATGTAATATGAACTAAATGTGAACATTTTATTTTTGGTTCAATGTACTTTGACTCAGCCAATAAAAACTTAATAATACCTTAAATGGTGTGTCACAATCCAAGCTAAGGTAGAGTATAAATACCTCCTTCCAGCCTAGTACCTTTTGGCAGAAATTCCACAGAGACCTTTCCCCTAACTGACTCCTATAAACTTAATACGGTCAGCTCATTTTCATGATTTTTAAGGGATATGTAGGATTTATGGGGACTAAAACACAAGTTTCCATTATAAAAGAGAAAACGGATGGATCTTCAACTGTGTTTTATTCCTAATGAGAATTCTATCCTTTACCAAAACTACTCAGGGGAAAAAATTCTTTCCTTGTATAAAATGTCACTTGTTTAAGTTGTAAATCAAATTCTTTTGATTGTAATCTAAAAATAAAATATTCAACACCATCAATTAGCAATTCTTTGTGGCCGTGTGTGTTGTGTTGTGTTTTAGAATGCATTGCCTTTGAAATGAGAAAATGGTCCTTCTAGCGATGTTTCTATTTGTTTGCTTAATTAAGCCAATTATAAACTAATTGTACAATATAAAACATTTATATTTTAATTAGTTTCTCAGACAAGGAGGAGTCAATATTGCCCAATTTCACCAACAAAAAAGTCTAAAAATGTAGTCCAAGTTTCTATTTAAACATCTTCTAGGCTGGGCCCAGTGGCTCATGCCTGTAATCTTAGCACTTTGGGAGGCCGAACCGGGCGGATCATGAGGTCAAGAGATCAAGACCATCCTGGCCAACATAGTGAAACCCTATCTCTACTAAAAATACCAAAATTAACTGGGCGTGGTGGCATGCACATGTAGTCCCAGCTACTCAGGAGGCCAAAGCAAGAGAATCACTTGAACCTGGGAGGTGGAGGTTGCAGTGAGCCGAGACTGCACCACTGCATTCCAGCCTGGCAACAGAGCAAGACTCCACCAAAAAAAAAAAAAAAAAAAAAAAAAAAAAAAAAAGTCTTCTAGTAAAAAAGGAGAGAATTACTTTTTCTTTCTAGTACTAGTTCATAATATTTCTGAGATATGACACACTTCCCTAGGTATTCTACATTTTTGTTGTTGAATCAATGTAAAGTATTTCTTTCTTTCCGCTTTCCTTGTTCCTTCATGTATTTACCAATATTCAATCATACTTTAGCTTGATGTAGCCAAACTTTTTTTTTGAAGGATTATATAAGATTTAGCATACAAAATTCACTGCTGGGTGTATTGTACAGAAGGTATTGCAGGTATCTCTCTCTCTATTATAGAATGTCTTCTTTGTGTAAGAACCCATAGCAGACACTGTTCGAGGTCCCAAAGACAGTTATACTTCCTTGAAGCAACTCACTTTAATATTTAGAACTAGGTGTCTTTTAATACCAATAACATCATTGCCCTGAATGCTGAGGAACTTAGAACTAAATTTTGGCTACAAGAGTACAGGATCGTATAGTCTGCATTTAGTATTGACCCTAACTTTGTCTTCCACACAGTACTGTGGAGAAAAAGGAGAGTCAAAATTAGTAACTAGAATGAAAAATGCTGTTTAAAATTAGTTCTCTAATCATTCCTAGTTGGTTATAATTTAGTAATTATAAAAGTCTCACCAACCAGAGCAAAATACAATGATCCTCAATGCCTGGGGTTCATAATAAACTTTAATTAGGAAAATAGAAATATATGAAAAAATGAGAACTAGATAAAATGTATTTTGATCATTTGAAAAACAGGACTAGTGATTGTCCAATTTTCTTATTGCTGTTATCTCCTATTTCCTATGACTTGGTACCTTCTGAAGTCTTCAGGCTCTCATTTTGCAAAAGCTCTCAAGAGAAAACACAAAAGCTATGATGTTCAACAGCTTTGGTTTGGTTTAATGAACCAAAGACAAGATTCAATAAATAATAGAGCTCAATGGGCCGAACCGTGTCTATACTTCCAGAGTCACTTCTCCATCCATTCTCTGCTCATTCTTTCTTCCTGTAACAACACTGAGTTTTCCAAAATTTGACCCTTTTCCATCATCCAAACTGCCATTGGATTGGAAGACTGGTTTTCACCACCCTAAAACTGACTACAAAGTATGAATCAGTCTTCCAAATGTTTCACCCTTTCCTCACAGCCCACAAAAGCAAGCACGCAGGCGAGCCCTTTTGTTTAAGCAATATAGTGTAGATACACAGACCCAGATGAGGGTACACAAATTATAATCATGGAGAGATCCTGCACAAGTTTTGTTTTTCATCTTTTATTTTCTATTTCTTTCTTTTTTAAATAGTACTGTGAAAACTGCACCATTAAAAAATAAAACTTGGGCAAAATACTAAACGTTAAATCTTCTTAAATTGGTAGTTGACTCTACCTACAAGCTCTTGACTGTAATTAGCAAAAGTGTGCCAGGGAGAGTTGACTCTCTATGGTTGCCTGTCAATGGCCTTACTGCTCTTATTCCCATAAGACTAAATAAGGAGCTTTAATCAACTAAAGCAAGGGGAAGTTTTCATAAAGTCCTTCTCTCCTCATGTTAACAGAGGAACAGTACCCAACTTCTGCCCACCCCTAAGAGTTGTCAGGCCAAAGAAAATAATATACTTTTTTACTTTTCAGGGATCCTTTCTTCTATTCAATTTCTACTGCATGAGAAAGAGAAGAAAATTCAAAATGGAATTTATCTCGGTTTCTCCTCAAGGCTTTCAACAATATCAAAAGTTCTAGCCTGCTGTTACACAATAAAGTGATGCAAAGCCCAGCATCCTGGATTAACGAATAAACCACAGGCAAAATCAAGGCATTTTAAAAGAAACGAGGAATCCTGGTAGATATCTGCCAACAGCTTTATGATGGTGTTGTCTTGGGAGCTGTCTTAATCCACTTCTTGCTGCTAATAAAAGAATACTTGAGATCAGATAATTTATAAAGAAAAGAAATCTATTTGGTGCATAGGTCTGGAAGTTAGGAAGTCCAGGATCAAAGGGCTTCATCTAGTGAGGGTGTCCTTGCTCTGTCATCTCATGGCAGAAATTAAGAGGTCAATAGAACATGAGAGAGCAGGAGATTGAAGTTCATTCATGAGGGTGGAGCCCTTATAACCTAATACTTCCCATTAGGTTTCACCTTCCAATACCATTGCACTGGGGATTAGGTTTCCAACACATGCTTTCTTGAGAGACACATTCAAACCATAGCAGGAGCTTTGGTCTGCAGTTATTTTCAGAGCCTCTTCAATATTTGGCTGACAAAGAGCTTCTTCTATGAGGACAGGCTCAATATTGGTCACAGATGTTTAATGTCCAAATTAAATTGGAAAATTCTTACTTCTCCGTATTTAATCCTTCAAACCAAATAATTCTCTATGTGGGCTTCTTGATAGAGCTCAATAGATGAGAATCAAACAATCACACTCCTCTGTGGAGTTCTTCCTACAATTCCATTTAGATGTTATTTTTCATGCTTTCATTCCTTCAGCAAATACTATTGAGTATCTACTATGCATCAGGCAATGGATCTATTACTAAATGAAATCAATAAAGTTCATGTTTTATAGAGCTTATAACTCAGAAAGTGATCCAAACAATCAATCGATAAATCCAAAATCATATATAGGTAATCACACATTGAAATCAGTGCTAGGATGAAAGTTAAATACTGTAAGAGGAAAATGAGAGGACCTAAGTAAGACAATAAAGGTAAACATTTTTTGATCAGTTATGAAGGATGAGAAAATGCCAGAATATCCTGGAGGGAGGGAGCTCCAGGAAGAGAAGACAGGGCGAGAAAAGATCGTAAAGCAAGGAAGAAGTTGATATATTTGGAAAACCTAAAGGAGTGCAAGGCTGCTTGAAAAGAGTACATGAGGAGACAAATAAGACTGGAGATGCAGTTAAAGATGTAGACCAAGGTTAGGTCATGCACTGCGCTGTAAAACATTGGCCAGAGGATGGATTTTTAGTGTAACTGGAAGAAGATGGAGGCTTGCACAAGTTGGGCAGCCGTGAAGATAAAGAGAAATAATTTCCTATGAAATCCACAGGTCATACGGGTTAAATGAATGAGGAAGATTCATTGCATAGAGGACAAAAGAAAGAATAAATAAAGATGATTCTCAAGTAATCTGGTTTTGATAAGTGGATAGACCATTTTCTAAGATGAGGAATGCACTGAATAAAAAATAGATTTGAAAAAGAAAACCACAGGCTAAATTTTAGAGGTTTGGGGTTTGAGGTGCCTGAGAGATATTTAAGTGTTGTTGTGATGAATTTAGTCATGTATTCAAGACTGAAGCTCAGAGGCATTCTCTTAGCTGGAGATGGGGATTTTAGAGTCATCAAGAATTCTGGCAATTAATGAAAACTTTTAGGGAGATTATAGAGAAAGAGAACATCTCCCTAAAATATGGGCCTGAAGACTGTCAACAAGCAGAAGTACTTTTTCCAAAAGGAGCTATATTAAGAAACAACAAGAAAATAAGAGTAAATTTTCAGAAGAAAGTATCAGCTGTGCCAAGGAAAATGAGCAGGGAAGTGTCTGTCGATTTGATTTCCTCAAATGGAGTTTATTGGTTACTTGACATACGCAGTCTCAGTGGAGAGTTGGTGGAAGAAGCCAAACTGGGGCACAGAAAAGAATAATTGGGAAATGAGGAAGCAGAAGCAACCTCTGAAATGGAACAGAGAAATAAAGCAGCTAAAAGATAATGACAGAACATCGAGAGTTGTTTTGCTTTTTTTGTGATTTAAAATTCGTGATCATGTTTATCTGGTGACAGGAGTAGTGCAGAGGCAGAGATTGTCAGTGATGGTGTGAATTTTTTCTTGAAATAAAAACAGAAATCTTGAGGAAGTGAGAGATGTTGCATTCCAGAAGGCATTAGCCTTTAAGAGAATGAAGAACAGCGGCACAAGGATGGAAGGGAGGTCAGGTGCTGATGTGGATTCATATGAGACTCTCTCTTGGGAAGATGGTAGAGCTCAGAGCTGTTGGTTTCCTTTTTCCCAGTACTATTTAATGAATGTGAGGAAACAAGCAGGGATTTTGAAATAACCATTGCACAGAGTAGAGGACAAACCTAGTAGAGAAGGGCTGGGTGATACAGAATACTCACTTGAGGCTAGTAATTTTAACTTATTCTGATACAAGTCTGCTAGTTTACATGGTTTTCTCCAGTAATACTTACCTGCAAAGGGACCAGATATAGAAGAAATTAGCTGATTGAGGTTGATCTAGAACTGAGGTTTGTCAGGGAAAATAGCGAAAGACTAGGAAGTGGAGAAAATTTGTAAGGAAGTGACTCTAACTATGAACCTTAGGATATAAGCTACACCAAGAAGTGCAGGTCAGCAGAGGCTTTTACACAGAGGATCCATACAGTGGACAGTTTTATAAAGTCAATAAATTTTACCAATGGTTTAATCACATGTCTCTATTTATAAAAAGTGATAGTACATCTTGCTAAGGAGAGGTTCATGCCTCTTATTGTTGTACCAAAGCTTGAGTATGAATACAAAGGTGCTTATGGATGCTAAGTACCTTAAAAAGTGGACTGCACTCAAGGGTGTCTGCTGCTTTCATCTCTACACTTGCCTTTCTATAATCTCCTGTGTACACCAGGGCTGGAGGCTTGCATGCCACATTTGTAAAATCCCCTTGCCAATTGACCTCCTAATGAGTTCTTTCAATGGGAGACAATAGCAGAAGATTGGAAATAAGGGAGAAGGGAGATGACATTTATTTTTCCTTTTGGCCAACTCATTGACAGTACCAGCCACAGGCAACTGAAGGCAACTATAGGTAACTGAGCTTTAGCTGCGTGGGTGGCCATTTCAGCAGCATCAGTGAGACTCCAACCTCCTGGATGAGTCCAACTCAGTGGCATCAGTGTGGTTCCAATTACAGCAGAGGCAGCAGCAGCACCTCCAGCAACTCAGTATGAGGAGCAAGGTGGCTCTAGCTTAGCAGCTTTAAGAACATGAATTTAGAAAACAAAACCAAAAATGTCCTTTGGTTGTTCCAGTCCCTCTCTACCTTCTCCTATTTGCTTTCCGACTTTCCAATACCTTTTACACAATTCCCTGAATCAAATCTCTGCTTAAAATATATTGAGATGTTTCTGATTGCCTAAATGAACACTGCCTGAAAAAAGGAAGGAAACCAAGAGAATGAGTGGGAAACATTACTACTGTGGCCAGAAGCCAGATGTCAAATAACAACCAGAAAAATTAGAAACACATGTATATCAGACCTCAGGACAAGCAGAGATCTCAGATATACACCATACCCACAGGAACCTATGAATTCACAAAGTGTGGCCCAATCAGGAGTGCACAATTCAATAATCATTTAATAATCCAGCAATTTCCTATGGTCTTATAAGACCAACAGTCCATGGGTATGCTTTACAAATTAGAAGTTTTCTAGAAAATAAATCGGAGAAATGATCAAATTAATTTGTTTCTTATTCCTTTTCAAAGTATGTTGGTGAATTAAAGGTTCTGAAAAATCTTGAAGGAATAAATCTGTTTAACTTCATTTAATTCAAATGTTTCTCATATATGTATATGATATGAGTATGTAAATCTCACGCTCTGCTTTTATCTCTATCTCTGTTTCTTTTCTCATAACACCTAGTAACATCCCATTTAACACCCCTCGAAACAAGTATTCTGCTGAATGCACTTTGGGAAACTCTACTGTGAGGGAAGCTGCCCATCTGGTCCGTCTATTCTGGACTCTCAAATCTCAACTGCAGTTGGCAGTGCAGCACACTTTGACCAGATATCTATATATAAAAATGTTCCAAAAACTTTGAAGGCAACAAAAAGATTAGTGGAAATGATTAAACCAACATTGTAAAACAAATAATTTTCAGTTTAATAGCTGTTCTCATTCTAAATGTACATGTGCAGGTTTACATGCACACATACATACACAAACAACAAACTCCATAGGGCAAGCAGTGAGTTCTGGTGTTATCAACCTCTTCTGTGAAATCATTAATGAAAATATTGCCTAATGAATGACCAAATAAATAAATGACCTAGAAATCAAGGAAGTTCTCGACCTAACCAGATAGGCTGTTTGTTAATTCGTACTTTACTGAACTTTTTTACTTAGTTCATCTTTTTGACTCAATAAACACCTAACTGGGTCCTTTCTATGTACGAGATCCAGCAACATTTTAGGAATATAAAGATAAATAGGACAGAGCCCCTGTCCTCAAGGAGTACAGGCTCAGGAAGTGGGAAAGACAAACACATAAAGAGATGACTCTGAAAATAGTGTGCTTAAAGAACAGCATTTTGTGCAGTGGCAGGGAACAATGGTAACAGCAAAACTAGATGCCTAACACATCTTTGTGTATAAGTGTGTGTGTGCGTGTGTATAGGAGTGTGAAAGAAGAGAGAGAGAAGTGGAGGGTGTAAGTGCAAGTAGGAGCGTAGGAGTAAGGGAAGGCTCTCTTGCAGTGTTGTTTGTGGTGGCAAAAGGAAAACCAGGTAGGAGCAGGAAAATCATCTCAAGGAGCTGCTATGTTCATTTACCATATTGAAATAGAAACTAGGAAGTGACAATAAGAATAAAGCCTGAGGGTTATACAAAGGTGACTCTGAGTTATGAAAAAGGTGCACTTCCTGGGCAGTCCTCACCTTTAATAAAGGACACAATTTAATTCAAAGATATGAATACTTTATGAATGAATTTCAGATCTCTGCTACCTGCCTCCACCCTAGTCAAGACACACCAGGTAAGCCCTGACTTATGTCTTGTGCTTCTGGCTGAACATGAGTGTCACACTCAGGACTCCCAGATAAGAACAGAGCACTAAAAGGATGAGGATCCCATGAGAAGGAAACAAGAGCAGCACATAAATTATTCTCTGAGAGCCATAGCCTTCCTTTGCATTTTTCTTGTAGAGCTTCCCCCTTTCTTTACCCCTAGACCCCAGCCAACTAGTTCAGATATGTCTGGCGTCATCTAACAATTCCCTTACATTTCTTGCTCATACAGCAGGAGGCATTTCCTATTCTACTTAAGGAATCCAAAAGGAAACTAAGACGTTCATAAAAACTCATTTTAACAGACAATTTAATATGAATACTGATATTCATATTAAATAGTGCAATAAGTAAACACTGGCAAAAGTTCTCATCAGTGGATAAATGTTTCTTAAATCCTTATCACTAGAAACTAGTAATCCTGATCTGTAGAATCATGTCTCCAGAAACTGACTTGTCTCCAGGGAAGCAGAGGCAGGTGCTCAAAAGCTTTGCTTGTATGTCTATTACCAGTGTAACGTCTCAGATATTAAACCTCTTGCAGACAAAGATCACAGACATATGATGAATAAATAAATAGATTTCATGAAAGTAACTCAACAGTACATTTGTTGACCATGGTGACCTTCACTAATAGCAACTGAAGAAGTCTTGTCAAGTGAAGAATTGCTCAAAAAAGAAACAATTATGTATAATATGGCACCTACAAAAATGGCAGTAATTAACCATAAGCAGTCAGGAGTATGGGTTGTGATTTGTAGTATGTAAAATACAAATGTAAATTCTATGTAAATTTGGGAAGAGGTTTTAGGGATTACCTAATTCAACTTCTTTTTTATTTGACGTATGTACTACTGAAGGCCAGAGAGGCCCCTGCTGAAGGTCATTGGCAGTATACAAATTAGAACTCATGTTTGAGTCTCTTTATGGATTATATCGGGCTGCCTTATATATTCTTCAGAGGTGTCATACTGTTGATATGACATATCACTTCTCAGTACAAAGCAACAATCAGACACTCTAATCCCACTTCTCTTTTACACAGATATTACCATTTCAATGTGTGGCTTCTCATTTTGCTGAGAGGTTTTTCTTCCTCACCCACCCCCTCCTTAAATCAGGCAAAGAGACAAGTAACTGACTTCAGTTTCAAAAATGTAACCCGCAAGTGCATAATTCTTCCTGTCAGATTTCCTTTTCTGTAAGTTGGTGAGTTTATTGTGGTAGCACTCAAAAGGCTGAGCCTGAAAAGTTCTATAACATATGGCATACATTTAACATGGCTTGTGAATTAAAAATAACAGCCTGCCATCTGCCTCTGCAAGTTGATTTTATCAAAGTCTAAATGAGAAGCTCAGAGACGTGAATGTTGTCAATTAAAATAAGAAATACTCAAGTTCAATACAGAGTGACCAGTCCATGCTTTTTTTTCTTCTGCACTGGACTAAAGTTACCCATCCCCTTCACTCCTGCCAATTGAAAGAGCTGCCTAATTTTCAATCTACAGAACTATTTGTAACCATACATCTAATTTCTTTCCTATCTTCCCCAAAAAATCTTGTCACAAATTTAGCTTCCAAAGTTACCTTCCTCTAGGAATATGCTATGTGTATTTCTTCTTGAGGTTTTAGACTCCTAAACAATTGATTACAGTTTGTAAAATCTTTTCTCCATATAATATTAAAGTTCTTTTCTTCTAAACTTGACAGCCAATTAAGTAATAGATGTCAGAAGGAGGAGTTTGATGATTTTTTCATCATCATACATTCTCACATCCTGTAGAAATTTCTGGAAATGATCTAAAATGCTGAAGTGTGACTCAGAAGCCCGCACATCAATTTAGTCAGATTAGCATTTATCAAGCAACTATATCAGAGACATCCCTGGAGAGGTGATGGTCACGTGAAGGGTTTAAGGCAATTGATGCTTTCAGGAAGCTGGTGCCAATAGTTGAGAAGATAAGATTTATGCCTAAGAAATGATTTGAGATGAAGCCCATCTTTGTATAGCCAAGTGCTTACCTGAGTATACTGACAATAAATACAATAATAGTTCTGAGAAAGGAGAGTTTCCTTCCTGAGTCCCTGTCATTTTTAGTCTAAGGGCAGGAGGCTTAACCTTTTTCCAATTTTATTACTGCATAAACATTTTGTGTGCAGAACAATAAAAAATATGATCATATAAAGTGCTAAATTTGTAAGCATTTTACAAAAGCCAAAGGGATAACCATAGAGAATGTAAAGTGTGCTTATTAAGTAATCTAGGTAAAGTGTCCAAGTCCACAAGAGTACCTTGATTGAAATTTAAGTAGGAAAGCTTTATAGGAACATATAATTTCTTGACTGAGATTAAAAAACAAGTAATTCAAAGTACAATACAGAAGTTCCATGAATCAGATGTCACAACTATCAACACCGGGGAGTAAATCTTGCAATGGATAACTGCATGTGTTATAAACATGAAGATCTGGGCTATCTAATCATGCAGGTCCCAAGTGGCACAAATCTAGGGGGAGCCCTTCGTGTGGATGACAGTATGTATATTTTATTAATTTCTCAAGGCTGCTACAACAAATTACCAAAAATGTGGTGGCTTATCAAACAGAAATTTATTCTCTCTCAGTTACGGGAGCCAGAAGTCCAAAATCGAGGTGTAGAGTAATGCTTCCTTGGAAGGCTCTAGGGCAAAATTTTTCCTTGCCTCTTCCAGCTTCTGGTAGTGGGCATTTTGGCTCCTCACTCCAAGCCTCCTGGCTGTGGCAGTGTAACTCAATCTCTGCCTCCATCTACACATTGCCTTTGTCTCAGGGTGTGTCAAATCTCCATCTCCTCTCTTATAAGGACAACAATCATTGGATTCAGTTCCATTCCTAAATCCAGAATGAACTCATCTCTGGATCCTTAATTGAATTATATCTGCAACAGCCCTGTGTCCCAAATAAAGTCATAGTCACAGGTACTTAAATTAAGACATGGACATATCTTTTGAGGGATACAATACAAGTTACTGTAAGTGTGTAAGTGTCATTTGCTTCCAAATTACGGATGCTAGAAATTTGTACTAGGCAGTGGGAATCTTATTTACCAAAACTTTTTCTCTAGAACTTTCAATAAGTGTATCTGGCTGACAATATTCCTCTCTCCCTGTGTATCAAATCACCCATATTATATATATACATATATTATATATGTATATATTATATATATATATAATGTATATATTCATATGTGTGTATGCATGTATTTTTTTCCTGAGTCAGATTTTCTAATAAGCAGCAATTCACTTAGTACAGTGACTCCACAGAATCACAGTTCAAAAGGAGTTTTAAAATGTCATCCAGCAATTAAAAGAACTAGTGTGAGTTGTTTCTACTCCTTTTAGTGTTACAAGTTGAACATCCCTTTGATTATAAATCTGCTTCCAATTCTCGTTATAGGGGTCTGAAGAAACTGGCAATCACTGATACCAAGTAGAAGAAACATCTAAATGTTAAGAATAATAATGTTCATTAAGTACCCCCCCAAAATCCAGAAAAACATTCAATGATTCCTATCTTATTCGTTCAATGATAATAAATGTTTACCTAATCAAGGGAAGGCTTTTGGAAGAATGCATGTTTAAAATCCCATTAACAGCAATGCAAGAGAAGAGCCCAAATGATGAACTGTGTACATTTTAAAGTGAAAATTCATACCACAGGAATGCCCACATATCAAACAAATCAATGCAAGCAATCAATCATCTTAATGAAAGCCTATGGTTAGCAGGTATAAATGCCACTGTGATCTCTCACACTTACAAGAAGAAAACTGATTGTGGATATAAACAATTCACTGTGGTTACATATAAATCAACCTCAATAGCAAGAACTAAAAGGAAACATAATTGAACTTCGTTAAACATCTACAGTCTCCTCATTTATCTTTCAAAAATAGAGCACCAGGCACTGTGGCTCATGCCTGTAATCCCAGCACTTCGGGAGGCCAAGGTGAGCAGGTTACCTGAGGTCAGGAGTTTGAGACCAGCCTGGCCATCACTGCAAAACCCATTCTATACTAAAAGTACAAAAAGTAGCCGGGTGTGGTGGTGCACACCCATAATCCTAGCTACCTGGGAGGCTGAAGCAGGAGAATTGTTTGAATTCGGGAGGTGGAGACTGCAGTGAGCCAAGATTGTGGCACTGTGCTCCAGCCTGGGCAACAGAGCAAGACTCCATCTCAAAAAAAAAAAAAAAATAGAGGAGAGCTAGAGGGATTTTGCTGCCAGTAATTAGACACTTTTCCTCTAAAAACCCATCAATGGCTGTTTCAAACAAAACACTGCCTTCCATTTGAATCACTGAAGTTCAAGGGAAAGGGAAATTAGAATGTAAGCATGGCAGACTGGTTCTTGAGATAGTCAAGTGTCCAAGTTTGAGCCCAAGTTCTAAATCTTTCACATCTAATAGAACAATAATTTATTGAGTGGTTAAGAAGGAATTATCAGTTGCATGAATTGCATGTCTTCTACTAACTCTGATGGGTCATATATAATACTTCTATTGATGTAGACATTGGATTGTGGCTAGGGCTACACTGACTAACAGTGTGATCTTCATTATGTAAGTGTTCACCTCTTTACTTGGGATAGGTGTGAAATATCATTATCAAATTTAGCTGGGCTAAGTTGTAATCATCAATAAACTCTTTCAGTTACCCTAAACCTGCCATTTTGCAAAACTTACTACAAATACCGGCAATATCATCAATTAAAATTTCAGCTGGTGAATCATACCTGAGGTTTTCTAGTTTTTCACCAATGCTACCTGGTGAGTTCACCCACAAAAGAAAATCAGGAGATATACTCATAACCCCCTATATATGTGGAAGATTCACATGGAATTAACAAAATCGTTTTAGCAGCACATTACAATTTAAGCAATCAACTTGGCTAAAGAGTGGGGGGGAATCTATCACACTATAGTTTGATGTTATGCTGATGAAACAATTCATTGACCAATAACTTTTATTTTTATCCAGTTACCTCAGATGTGTTATCTCACTCACTTGATAAGAACTTCTACTTTAAAAATGAATTTTTTACCTTTGGTTTCTGGTGCTCCATCCATTCATATATTTTTATGTCATTTGAAGAACTTTAGTTAAGGTAAAAAATATGGATCAAAACATGAAAAAAATATGTGCTGCATCTATTTAAGTGTGGCATTAACACTTAAATATAGAAATATATTCTATAAATCTACCCTCTGCATTTCCAAGACTATTTTTTGCCTCTTCAATCTCAGTCCACAGACTTTCCATTTATTCCAAGAATAATGAAACTGTCAACCAATTATCTTCTGTTAATGGATGTTCAATTACTTATACAAAGAGCCAAAATAAGCACCAGTTACTACAAAACACTTGTGTGTAATTCAAATCAGAAACAGAGGGACTTTAAAAGTCTCTTAATATGGCAAGGGCAGGAAGTGCTGCACAGACTGAAGGCGCCCCATAAAAATCAGACGGGATGGAAAGAAGATGCAACCAGAAAGGAAAGAGTAAGATTTCAAAAAGCAGTCTTCATTGAGAAAGCTAAGCTGACAAATACATGAAGATTACAGTTGGCTGCTTTGAGCCCTCTTTCTCTTGGGAATACTTCACTTGGCCCAATATTCCCTAAGGGTTGGTCCTTGAGAAGTAAAATGCCTCAAGGGATGTCTCCAGGCATGAAAGTGATTGTTCTTCTCTATTGAGCCTTCTGGCTCCAAAATTGGCAACAGTACAAAATGCTTTTTTACGTAGTCATAATCTCAGCTAGATAAATTTTGTCCAGACAAGAAAAGATGCAACAACAAATGACACAAAAACTTTGCATAGGAGTTAGAAGGCCATGTCAGTTGCAAACAAAAAATTAAGGTTGTAAGTTCAGCTTAAGCAACGGTAACTGAAGATGGCAATCACAGAAGTGAAGTCCTCAGACCTGAACCTGTTAGTGATGGAAGAGATCTGAGTTACCCTGAGTTACAGGCAGCGAATCTGTACATGACTGCAGCAACTTCAGCTCTTGCCTACTCAGAAGAAAGAATTCGACTGAGGAGCATAAAGCGGAAAAAGAGACCCAGGCAAGTTCCAGAGCAGGAATGGAAGTTTATTAAAAAGGCCTTAGAACAAGAAAGAAAGGAAAGATCTTTTGGAAGAGACCCAATTGGCTACCTGAATGTCAAAGAGAGAAAAAGAAGGCTTTTTACCTTGGACTTTATAGGCTCACTTCTTTCCCATGATTCTTCCCTTAGGGTGGGATTTCTGCAAGCACGGTGCCCTCCTTACCCTGGAGAACTGAGCACAGGCAGTGTGTTTATGGAGTTATACACATGCCCATCTGAGGCTCTTTTCTTTTCTGGAAGATCATACTTCACCATTTTTGTCTCTTAACATGCATACACAGGAAGTTGCTTCTCCCTGGGGCCTAGATTCAATTAACATTTTGATGTGGACCATCAGGAAATGGCCTCTCCCTGGCAACAGCTGCCAATTTATCACTTTTAGAGAGGCAATGTGATCATTGCCAAACCATCACTGACCATTTCTAGTGAGTAGGGGGAAGACCCCTCCCCTGCCCCGCTCATGCTTAACTACCTATAACAATCCTAGCAAGGACAGTTTTTAAAGAGCCACAAAAGTAAGAAGTGGGTTAAGTCTTAGAGATCTTTTGAGATTAACCATCAACCGAAAAAAAAAAAAAATGATGGCCCAAAACAATGCTAAAACTAGAAAAGGGGTTTGCAAATTATTCCTGATATATGATACTTTAATAAATACAAATTTGACTTTGCAGGCCATACAATCTCTGTTGCAACAACTTTATTTTTATAGCAATATATACAGGAATAAATATGGCCATGTTCCAGTAAAAAAAAACTTTATTCACCAAAATAGAATGTGGACCAGATTTACCAATCCAGCTATAGTTTACCAACTCTTGAACTAGAATGTAAACTTACATTTTTTGTGTATATCTGTTCTCAATTAAGTACATTGGGTTTTTGTTTTCTTAAAATTGTAAGCTTTATCAAAAAAAGACTGTATTTTGCCTTTTATTATCAGTATTATAAGTATTATAATTACTGTATCTAAAGCATAGTTCAACTCTTTATTCATTATAAGCACTCTATAAATATTTTATTTTAATTTCCCATCAGTAAAATACTACTATTTTTAACTTCTAGTGACTTTCTTCATTAATTGAATCTTGCAGCCAAAGATTTAATATGATATTAATTTTGAAGTGGGGAGAGGGACTTTATCCCCAGATGAAATACAGTAGCTTTTGGCAAACCAATATGTACATTAAAAATATTTTTTGAATCTGTATTGAAAACAAAAACAAAACCTGTTTTTAAGCATCAGATAGCTGTCCAGGATGCCAGTACTGAACGCGCAGACATTTCAAAGAGAAGGAAATAACAGAGAGGAGAGGTGAGCTGATATGTCCTATGAGCTACTTTTCTGCTCAAGGCATTTCTGTATTTTTGGTGCAGATGAGAGGCTGAAAATCTGGGAAGGAAGACATTGCTAAGAGGCAGAAAAGCCAGAAGAGTTTTGAAATTCTCATGGGCTGAGGAGATAAAGTTCAGGTCTTTCAGGCAGCTAGGATGTAAGGAGCAAAATTTTTTTTAAAAGAGGGTGGTGCAGTGAATTGAGCCTAGCATTCAGTAGTGTTTCACTTGAGTATTTCTTGAACTTTTCAACTGCATAAGGAAAGAAGCTAAGAAGACAAATGGAAACGCTCTGAAAAGCAAAGATACTTTTCAGCAGTCTCATCGTGACGAGAAAAAGAAAACTAGAGTCGAGAATAGAAGCAATATTAAAAGTGCCAGTCCCAAAGTTTAGAATTCAAGACTACATCTTAGGAAGAGAGACAATGCAGAGGTGGATCAAAGTTTATAAGGACTATAACTTGGTCTCTACTCAGCTCAGTCTCTGAATGAAATAAGTTGATGTGGCCTCATTCAAGCTCTCCATGACAGGACAGGGTGAATGCTCTGCAGTAGAAAAATCATCATCTAGAACTTCTATAATTTTATTTAAGATATCTAGTAATAAATTAAAAGCTACTAGGCATGTCACAACAAAGGCCCAAGAGAAAAACTAGACAATAGAAACAGACCCCATACACAATTCAAATTCAATACTAGAGTTAACAAACATGGACCTTAAATGTGATTAATATGTCTAAGAACATAAACAACAAAATGTAAAAATTAGAAACTACTATAAACTGTACAAAGCAATCAAAGATAAACCCAGTGACTGAATTTAACAAATAAAAGAGTGGGCTTAATACAGAAGGGATACATCAAAAAACAATGTTTGTAATACAGAAGATGGGATAATGGAAAATAATCCGGGTAAAGCATAGAGAACAAAAGATATAGAAAATATGTAAAAAGAATATAAATTACATATGGAATAGAGCGAAATGGTCTAAGATACATTTAATTGCAAATATAGAATAGGAGGAGAGAAAATAAGAGGCAGAAGCAATACTTGAAGAACTAATGAACAAGAATAGTCCAGATTTACAGGAGAATCAGAGCACAGATTTGAAAAACAAAATTCTAAGAAGGATAAAGGAAAAGAAAATCACAACTCTGAACGACATAGTAAAACTCCTAAAGATAAGAAAAAATGTTGCCAAACTAAAAAGACACATTACATCAAAGAAAAAATAATAATAAAACTCACAGCTGACCTCTCAACAAAAACAGTGGAAACAGAACATAAGTGAATGGTACCCTTTAAATGTTGAGAGAAAATAACTGCAAGCATAGAGTTCTACACTCTGCAAAAATACCATTTGGATGTGAAGTGAGTGAAAAAAATTGTGTGATGCATAGCAAGGAAGCAAAGAGTAAGATATTTGATATAATCATATCTCAATTATGACAAGTAAGACAGAGGTAGAAAGCAAAACTTAATTATTTGCAGTTTACAATAGACAAACCTTAAATATATGACCAGAAGAAAAATTAAAACACTGGAAAAATATGCCATGTAAACACTTCACAAAAGAAAGCTGGTATAACTGTACTAACATTGGTTAAAGTAGACTTTAATGCAAGAAGCATTACTAGAGACAGTTTTTTCATAATAAAAAGGTCAATTCTGAAGAAGATTTAAAAATGCTAAATTTCTTGAGGAATATAATTAATAATAATGTATACTGAAAATTTGATAAGAGAAATTTTAGATGCTCTTAACACACGCTCACACACACACATAAAAGTCAACTAAAGAAAGCGTTGGATTTATAAATTTGTTTGATGGTAGTAATCATGTTACTATGTATATGTATATAGCAAAACATCATGTTCTACAGTGTAAATATATACAATGAAATAAATTTTAAAATGCTAAATTTATATGCATGAAAAATATAGCTATAAACATAAAGCAAAAAACTGACAGAACTAAAAGGAGAAATAGACAAACATAGTCATAGTAAAAAGCTTTCATTCATCTTTCTTAATAGCCGATAAACCAAGTTGACATGAAATCAGTATATAGACTCAGCTAATTGACCTATATGGACATATATGGAGCACTTCACACAACTGCAGATTTCTTTTCATGAACCAAATTGAACAACATGTTGGGCTACAAAGCAAGTCTAATCAAATTACAAAAGATTCAAATCATGTATATTATGTTCTCTGACCACATTGAAATTAAGCTTGAAATAAATAAAAAGATGACTAGAAAACCCACATATTTAAAAATAAAGCAATACACTTCTAAATAATCTATACGTCAAAGAAAAACTTGCAACAAATGTTAGAAAACATTTTTAACTGAATGAAAATTAAAATATAACATAAAAATCTGTTGAATGCAGCAAAAGAAAGGCCCAGAAGGGAGTTTATAGTGTTAAATCCATATATAGAAAAGCTAAAAATAAATTATATAAATAGCAGTCTCCAACACTAGAAAAATAACAGTAAATTAAACCCAAATAAAGTAGAAGGAATACATTAATGATAAGAGTAAAAATTAATGAAATAGAAAACAAAGGTGTAATTAAGAAAAATCAATGAAGCCCAAAATTAGCTCTCTAAAAAGACTAACAAAATTTATAAATCTCTAGCAAGACTGATAAGAAAAAAAGGCAAAAGTTGCCGATGTCATAAATGAATGCACCTACAGATGTTTGCAGCAATAAATTCTTCTAAATAGAGAAAATAGAAAAAACTTTCAATCTTATAGAATTCTTCTAGCAAAGAAAGAAATAGTGATCACTTCCCAGCTCATTCTAGGAAGCCAATCTTAAAACAAAAAAACCTGATAAGGACATAGTAAGAATAGATAATTATAGGTACCTTTTAAAAATAAATACAAGTGGCTGGGCGCGGTGGCTCACGCCTGTTATCCCAACATTTTGGGAGGCCAAGGTGGGTGGATCACCTGAGGTCAGGAGCACGAGACCAGCCTGACCAATATGGTGAAACCCCGACTCTACCAAAACTGCAAAAATTAGCCAGAAGTGGTGGCAGGTGCCTGTAATCCCAGCTTCTTGGGAGGCTGAAACAGGAGAATCTCTTGAACCCAGGAGGAGGAGGTTGCAGTGAGCTGAGATCGCACTACTGAACTCCAGCCTGGGTGACAGAGTGAGACTCTGTCTCAAAAATAAGTAAATAAATACAAGTTCAGAAGTAGTAAACAATATATCAGCTAGCTGAATCCAGTGATATATTGAAAGAATGACTAAGCTGTATTAAGCTGTATTTATTCCATAAATGTGAAGTTGACTTAATCCTTAAGAAGGAACTGGCAGGGTGCAGTGGCTTATGCCTGTAATCCCAGCACTTTCGGAGGCTGAGGTGGGCAGATCACCTGAGGTCGGGAGTTCAAGCCCAGCCTGACCAACATGGAGAAACCCCGTCTCTACTGAAAATACAAAATTAGCCTGGTGTGGTGGCACATACCTATAATCTCAGCTACTCGGAAGGCTAAAGCAGGAGAATCACTTGAACCTAGTAGGCGGAGGTTGTGATGAGCCAAGATTGTGCCATTGCACTGCAGCCTGGGCAACAAGAGTGAAACTCCGTCTCAAAAAAAAAAAAAAAAAAGAAACCAATGTATTTCGTAAATCAATATGCAAGATGAATTTTGGATATCACAATAAATGCAAAAAACAGTATGTGACAAAATCAATACCCATTCATAATTTAAAACTTAGTAGAGTAAAAATACAAACGAGAATCTTACATTTGATTTTGAAAGGTTTTTGTCTAATGTAAACATTATACATAAAAGAATATTAAAATATTCCCCAAGATTAGGAAAGAGGCAAAGACAGCCTCCATTACTACTTTTCATCAAGATTTTACTGCAGAAGGTCCTTAACCTTCATTCTACTATCTGAGATTCAGATGTAATGGCTGGAGTTCTGGAAGCTATTTTAGGCAAAGGCCACACTGTAACAATAGCAGAGCCAACACATTGAAGTCCCCGAGCTGCACAACTCCGAACTTGTTTTCCATAAGAAACATTAAATGTCTATTTTGTTTAAGCCACTGGTACTTGGGGTTTCCTACTATTTGTGGCAACACATTTTCCTAGCTGATGCATCACCTGTTTGTGAAAATACAGTTCTGAACTTCTAGGACCAAAGCTTTAAAAGAATGTTCTCTAGCCAAGGTTGGTTGGCAGCACAAGTTGCTTACTACATGTTTTTTGTTGTTGCTGTTGTTGTTGTTGTCGGGTTTTTTTTTTTTAATAATGCTAAACCCCACAGAAGAGATAGGAAATTTTTCCCATAGATTTTTTCCTAAATATTAAGCCACCAGGTTAAGATAATCAAGGGTTGAACTAAAATTATTTCATTTAAATGAATGTGTCTATCTTTAAAAGTTTTCCCTCACAGAAGCAATCCTATTTTTTTTTTCAGAGGCTCCAGATGGGACCTTTCCCTGGCATTCAAGTCCCATGAGAGATTAGCTCTGCCACAGGGTATGTAAAATAAATAAAGGTTAAAAGATCATAAAAATGAGACCATATGTCCAAACATACTGCATACGTGTTGGCAGGAAGAATATAAGTGTTAAGACAGATCATTTTCTGCTTGCCAGGAAATTATATAAAAATCAGAATAAAATAACTCTTATCATTTTAGTTGGGCAGCTTGACAGCAGTTCCCCCTAAAACTTAAAAAGCAAATTTGGCCAATACATCAAAATACCTTCTTATTCCTACATGTAACATTTTACACCCCAATGGCCAGAAACAGAAAGTCCAAAACCTTGAAAACAAAAAACTAATATTTGTTTACAAGCATAGATTCTAAAATCCCTAAAAATATGTAATAGAACTTTTTTTCTTTGATCTTGATGAGGCATTTTTCTAAAATAATACTTGGTCACTGTGGAGCATGATCTAAGGATTCTATCGGATTTTAAAATATGCTTCCATAGCTCTTACTATTCTCCTCATCACTTGGGGCTGTTCTTTCCCCTTGTGTGGTGTACCCCAATATTCAGGTCAAATGGGCCAAAATAGAACTTAACCAACAAGTTCGTTCTAATAGAAGATGAGTTTACCTAAACTTCTTAAGGCTTCCTAAACCAAGGCATTAGCAGTGGAACTCTAAGTGAGAAAAGGTATAATTCTCAAGGATTTTTAGTAAAGGAAAGAGGAGTCAACAAATGACTAGATCAAGAATTGGGAGATAATGTCACTTTGTGGTCTTAAGTTTCAATGAGTAAAGGGCCAAAGAAGAAATGACTTTTTAAAATAAGTGTGTGTGCAGCCAGACTTGTCAATCAGGCAACAGTGTTTCTAAAGAAGTAATTTATCTTCAGTAATAACTGATAGAGGATCATACAAGAGGAAATTGGCATAATATCAAGAGAATTATCAAGGTGGCCTTGAAGCTCAACAACTCACCTTTCTGACACTCTAATCATCCTAAGAGCGGCACTTAGATGACAGACAAAAGATATTAATGGATCAATCTTGACATTCCCATGATGTCTTTCTTGGGAGACATAAGACTAATTTGAAAGGAGAACCACATCTTTAATAAAAACCCAGTCTTCTAAGAAAGCCAAATATTCTAAGGAAAAAACATAACAAATTAAAATTAAGACTAGCCCCTTTAAAAACAAAAAGTTATTAGAGAAATCTCTTCTTGAACCTCTAGTTCATTTTCTACAGATAATTACTATTAACATACCCTATTTCTAAACGTTCTGGTAGTTACCAATGAAACTATATCTTGATATAGCCACTTCGAATAGTATGAATTGACAGTCCTTTATTTTTAAAGTTTTTTTTATTTCCTTAGGTTTTTGGGGAACAGGTGGTATTTGGTTACATGAGTAAGTTCTTTAGTGGTGATTTCTGAGATTTTGGTGCACCCATCACCTGAGCAGTATACACTGAACCCAATTTGTAGCCTTTTATCCCTCACCCCGCTTCCACTCTTTCCCTCCAGTCCCCAAAGACCATTTTATCATTCTTATGCCTTTGCATCCTCATAGCTTAGCTCCCACTTATGAGTGAGAACATTCAATGTTTGGTTTTCCATTCCTGAGTTACTTCACTTAGAATAATAGTCTCCAGTTCCATTCAGGTTGCTGTGAATGCCATTAATCCATTTCTTTTTATGGCTGAGTAGTATTCCATCATATATATATATATATACACACACATATATATATGTTCCATCATACATATATGCACACATATATATATGTTCCATCATATATATACACACACATATATATGTTCCATCATATATATATACACACACATATATATGTTCCATCATATATATACACACACATATATATGTTCCATCATATATATATACATATATATGTTCCATCATATATATACACATATATATGTTCCATCATATATATACACATATATATGTTCCATCATATATATACACATATATATGTTCCATCATATATACACACACATATATATATGTTCCATCATATATACACACGCATATATATATGTTCCATCATATATATACACACACATATATATGTTCCATCATATATACACACACACATATATATGTTCCATCATATACATACACACATATATAGTTCCATCTATATATACACACACACATATATACATGTTCTATCGTGTATATATATATATTCCACCATATATATATATATTCCACCATATATATATATATATATATATCACAATTTATCCATCCACTTGTTGATTGATGGGCATTTGGGCTGGCTCCATATATTTGCAATTGCGAATTCTGCTGCTATAAACATGCGTGTGCAAGTTGACAGTCCTTTAAAAGGTAAAACATGTAGTACATATACATGTACATCCACTTCTTCCTCTAATTCCCCATTGTTTGCTTGTAATTGTAATTGTTTGTTTACATCTTAAACTAATACATTTAGACTTCCATTACTTGATTAAGTAAGTTTAGGAAAAACATACTGGCCCCTTACTTAGAAAAATAAGTATTGTGTAACACCCTTAAACTTCCTTCCACCAGTCTTCCTTTCCTCCAAAAGTGTTACTTATAATATTATTTTTAAATTGTCAGGATTCATGTTTATACTCTCTCCTATGACAATAATTATCTTTCTATTTTGTATATTATAAATCTTAAAATTAAAAACTGACAATTTATAATATTATGACTGTGAATTTTTCAATGTATATGTACACTCAAACATAAATATAATAAATGTATTATAATTATATAAAAGCTAAAATAATTGAAATAATGTGGCAATGTAATGGAACTCAAGATATAGATCAATGGAACAGAAGAGAAAGTCAAGAAACATGCCCAATATTTTAAACATATTTGAAATATAATTAAATACATATATATGCTTAAGTATAGCAGAATATAAAATGGCACAATTTCAAAACTACAAGAAAAATGAAGATTGTATTATACACATGATTTTGGAACAACCAGCTAACCATTTTAAAAAGTACAGTAAATTACATTCCTACATCATACTGTATAGTAAACTGCAATCCAGATAGGTTAGAGACATAAACATGAAAAATAAAAGCGTAAAATTACTTAAAAATATACAAACATAGATAAATTTCAACCATATTATTATAGTCACTAAGAATTGCTAGTTGTATAACAATGCATACGGTATTCCATTTACGTAAGATTTTAAATACTTAAAAATATATAGTACCACTTTACTACATGGACAAGAAAAATACACACAAATTTCAGTGAGGTGATCTTAGGGTGGGGAGCATCAATCTATGTATAATAAAAGACGAGCATCAAAAAGTGCCAAGAGGGATTCAATTCTAACCATAGTTCTTAAAGTTAAGACATCCTAAATGAATTTGGTAGAACATTAAATTAAGATTTGACCAAATGGAGTAGTGGCTACACAGGTCTTCATTATAATTTCTATACTTCTCTTAACATGTGTAATAGTTCAAATAAAAAATACTCTAAGAAAATATGATAATAAAAATAGCTCATGTTAAGTTTTCCAATGTACCCATTAGTACTCTAACTACTTCGCCTGCATTTTGTCACTTTCTATCGTTAAGGTAGAAGCTGTACTCATGCACAGATTTAAACATGAACAAATTACAGAATAGATAGATTAAGTAACTTGCTCAAGTGTAAACAGTCTCGTGATGGCATCCGATGCCAGAAGATGCATTATAAAACACTCCCTTAAATGGCCTTTGTATGAAGCGTGCAGAGAAAGCTTTTCTAGATATGACACAAAACTCGAAAGCTGTGAATGAAAGATTGATATATTTTGACTGTGTAGAAATTTGAATTTCTGTATGTCAAAATTACTGCAAACAAATGATTAAAGGAAAAAGATTATCCTTTTTTAAAAAAAAATCAGCTTTAGTGAGGTATAAGCTACATACTTTCAAATGCTCCAATTTTAAGTGTGTGTAGTCCAGTGGGTTTTGTCAAGCTATGAATATTGCAACCACAATTATATTCTAGACGTAGTTCCATCCTCCAAATTGTTCCCTTATGCCCATTACCAGTTAATCATCTCCCCATCCTGGTGTCATTCCTCGACCCCGGCTCCAAGCAACTACTAATCTGCTTTTTGATACCATAAATCAGATTAATCTTTTTCAGATGTTCATATATGGAATCACATAGTATATACTCTCTTATGTCTGGTTTCTGAATTTTTGAGATTCATCCATGTTGTGTTTATCAGTAGTTCATTTCTTTTTATTGCAGATAATATTTTACTATTATATCATATTTTGTTTATCCATTTACCTAATGACGGACATTAGGGTTGTTTGAAGTTTTCAGACATTGCAAGTAAAACTTAGAAGCATTCTTGTATAAGTCTTTGTGTGGACATATATTTTTATTTATTTTAGGTAAACATCTGGGGAGAAGAATGGCTAGGTCATATATTAGGAATATGACCAACTTTATGAGAAATATCTAAACTATTTAAGTTATTTTATAACTGGACATTTTCATCACCAATATATGGGAGTTCCAGTTATACAAACTAGCTAACACTTGGTATTGTTAGTCTTTCCAATTTTAGTCATGTTAATGTGTATGTACTAATATCTCATTATCATTTTATTTTGCATCATTTTGGTAGCTAATGATGTTGAACATAACTTCATGTACTTATTGACCATCAATATATTTCTTTTGTGAAGTGCCTGTTTTAAGACATTGGATAATTTTTCTATTGAGTGATTTGTCTTCTTGTTATTGAGTGGCAAGGGTTCTTTATATATTCTGGATGTAACTCCTTTGTCAATACATGTATAGTGAATGTGCTCTCACAGTCTGGGGTTTGCCTTTTCATTTTCTTAACGATGTCTTTCAAAGGGCATAAGATTTTTTTTTTTTTTTTTTTTTGAGACAAAGTCTTGCTCTGTCACCCAGGCTGGAGTGCAGTGGTGTGATCTGGGCTCACTGCAAACCCCACCTTCCAGGTTTAAGCAATTACCCTGCCTCAGCCTCCCAAGTAGCTGGGATTACAGGCACCTTCCACCATGCCCGGCTACTTTTTGTATTTTTAGTAGAAACAGGGTTTCACCATGTTGGCCAGGCTGGTCTCAAACTCCTGACCTCAGTTTGAACCGCCTGCCTCAGACTCCCAAAGTGCTGGGATTACAGGCGTGAGCCACTGCACCCGGCCCAGAAGTTTTTAACTGTGATGAGTTTCAATCAACATTTGTTTTAAATTTTAGAGTTCTCCTAAGATATTTGTGTAACATAAAAGTTTACCTACCACTGGGTTGCAACCTGTTCTCTCCTATATTATTCTCTAAAATTTGTATAGTTTGGGCTTTTACGTTTAGATCTATGGTCCATTTTGAGTTCTTGTTTGTGTTTCTTGTTTCCCCCCACATGGATAACCAGTTTTTCCAACATAATTTTTGAAAGACTCTTCATTATCCCATTGAACTATCTTGGCATTTTGTTGAATATCACTTAACCATATATGTATGGGTCTATTTGTGGACTATATTCTGTTCCATTGATATATATGACTATTTGTATGCCATTACCACACTATTGATACTGCAGCTTTACGGTAAGTCTTGAAAGCCAAATTTGCTATTTTTCAAAATTCACTGGGCTCCTCTAGATTCTTTACTTTTACACCTAAATTTTAGAATTAGGTTTTCATTTTACACTTGTTTTTAAAGCCTGTTGAGATTTTATTTAAGACTGATTGAATCTATAGATCTATTAGGGCACATCAGCATTTAACAGTATGGAGCTTTCTGATCCATTAGCACAACGTATCCCTCCGTTTACTTAAGCCTTATTTAATTTTACTCAGCAATGATTTGTAGTTTTCAGTGTATAGATATTGAACATACTTTGTTAAATTTATTCTCAGGAATTTTATTTTTTACATCATGAATTACATATTTGAATTTCATTTTCCAATTGTTTGTTGTTACTATGCAACTATTTTTTTATTTTATTTTATTTATTTTATTTTATTTTATTCCTTTTATTTTATTTTAATCTTTTTGAGACGGAGTTTCGCTCTTGCTGCCCCGGCTGGAGTGCAATGGCACGATCTCAGCTGATTGCAACCTCTGCCTCCCGGGTTCAAGCGATTCTCCTGCCTCAGCCTCCCGAGTAGCTGGGATTACAGGCATACGTCACCACGCCCGGCTAATTTTGTATTTTTAGTAGAGACAGGTTTTCTCCGTGTTGGTCAGGCTGGTCTCCAACTCCCGACCTCAGGTGATCTGCCCACCTCGGCCTCCGAAAGTGCTGGGATTACAGGCATGAGGCACTGCGCCCGGCCTGCATTGATACTGTGTCTATGAACTTGCACATTCACTTATTAGTTTCAGCAACTTTGGGAAGATTTCTTAGAATCATTTGGCTCTTCTAGATCCTTTGCCTTTACACTTAAATTTTAGAATTTAGAATTAGGTTAGAATTAGGTTTTTGGTAGAAAGTTTTGGAGAAGAGTGGGTATTCTCGTCTTGTTCCCAGTCTTGGGGAGAAAGTATTCAATATCTCACCCTTAAGTACAATGTTAACTGTTTTTATAGATGCCCTTAATAAAGTTGAGGAAGCTCACTTCTAATATTGGTTTGCAGAGAGTTTTTATCATTATTGGGTGTTAAGTTTTGCCAGATGCTTTTCTTTCATCTCTTGGAGTAAGTACATGGTTTTTATCCCTTTTTAATTATTATAATATGATAAATTAAATTTATTTTTGAATGTTACAACAATCCTACATTCCTGGGACAAACCCTACTTAGTCATAATGTATTAAGCAGTAAATAACCTTAAAAATATTTTAAAATGAGAATAAAAATCTTTGTTTTATGTTTGCCCATTTATTTCCACGTATGATACTCTTCATTCCATTATACAGACTCAGATTTCAATCTGGTGTCATTTAACATATAATCTAGCTTGGCTACTAACAATAAATCTGCCCAGCTCTCATTTTTCTGAAAAGCCTTTTTAGTGCCATCATTTTAAATAATAATTTCCCTGGATATAGAATTCTAGATTGACAAGTTTTTCTTTAACAACTTTAAAATTGTCATTTTATATTCTGGAATCCAGAATTTCTGAAAAAAGAATGCGGTCAATCTTATGTTTGTTCCTCTGTACACAATGTTTTCATTTTTGTTTTTTCCTGGATGATTTTCTTTTCATCATTGGCTCTTGGCAATTTGATTTTGATGTGCCTTAGTGTGTGTTTTCTTTCTATTTATCATGCCTGGGATTTATAGGGTTCTTAGATTTATTGTTTTTATCAAATTTGAAACGTTTTTAAGCCATTATTTACTCAAGCATTGTTTTCTGCCTTTTTCTCTCTCTTTTCCCTAGGTCTACAACCGCTACTGTGTCTTCCACATACTGTCCAGCAGGTTAATCAGTATTTGCCAGTACTCATTAACTGTCAAGTATTTTTAATCATTTTCTGTATGTACTTTAGTTAGCATACAGTCTATTGTTATTTCCCCAGATATGTTGATATTTGTTCTGTAGTTTCTAACCTGTTGTTATTCTCATATGGTAAAATTGTCACTTCAAATTTTTTTTGTAATTTCTACAGGTTTCATTGAGTTCTTTTTGATGTATCCATTATGTTGTTTTCCTTTAAATGCTTAAACATACGAGCATATTTTTAATAAGTGTTTTAGGGTCTTTACTAATTCCATCATTTTTGTCATTTATAGGTATCTTTCTATTGACTGATTTTTCTACTATCTAATAGACATGTGTTTGCACGTCTCATATTTCTGCTCAGATGCTGAAATTTGCAGTCATATGCTGTTGTGGGTTTGGATTTTGTTGTCTTTCTGTAAATGTTGTTGAAATTCATTTCGGAAGGCAGATAAATCACTTACGGTTCAGTTCGCTCTTTTCAAGCTTTATTTTTAAGCTTTGTTAGCATGCTTTGAAGTAGCCTTTATTCTAGGGATAACTTAGACCTACTACTACTGTGTCACTCTACCAGGGTCACTACTTAATTCTCTCAGTATAGAATGAGGACTCTCTACTCTGGGTGACTGGAGATTAATCATTTCACCACTCTGTGTGAGTTCTGGGAATTTTACAGCTTATAGTTCCTCAGTCATCCTTTGCTCAACTTCACAAAGCTTAGTATCAGGCAACGACCGAAAAAGAAATCCCTATCCAGATTACTAAAGCTTTTTCTCAGTAGCTTCTTCCTTCCAAAACAACTTCAAATGTCCCAGCCATCCTTAGTTACAAACTCTGCCTCTTCACTTCAGTAAGCCTGCCATGCTCTGTTGAACAACTCTTCTTTAGGAGAAAGGATACAGAATGTGTCACTAGACTGAAAGAAGGGGTGATCATAGGCTTACCTCACTTGTTTCTCTTCTCCTAAGGATCACAACTATTCGATATCTGAAAATAGTTGTTTCTTATACTTTGTACAATTTTCTAATTGTTTATAGACAGAATATATTGATACCCTGTTATTCTACCATGGCCAGAAACTGATGTCTTTTTTCTACGAATCAACAATAAAAAGAGTCTATTGTTATTTCCCCATATATGTTTGGGGAAATAACAATATATAATAAAATAAGTCTAAACTGTCTCAAAAAGAAAAGAAGCCAAGTAGATGAATAAGCAATAGATTTATTTTTTCTCAAAACAAGCAAATGGTCAATAGATTTATTATCTCATTAGTAATTTAGGAAATTAAATAATACACAACATAATCTGTCCACTTATAAAATTACCAAAGAGTTTAAATGTAATACCTACTATTCTGCAAGCATCAAAAACTAAGTATTTAAAGTCTTATTCGTTTGCAATAAGGAAAGCTTTTCTGTTCTCTTTGAAAGTCATTTTGCCACTAGACACAATTCTTTCAAATTGCTATTCTCTACTACTTGCAAAGATTAAAATTTGATTCCAGTGAAAATAAAATATTGCAATATATTTTGAGATTGTCTGTTTCTTTTAATTTAGTATTCCCATCATTATTGAAAGTTAGCAAGTATGCAGAATTACCATTCAAACTAGGGTAGCCATACTAATCTGGATTTTGTCTTTATTCATGAAAACCACAAGTACAAACACAGTTAAGGACTGAAGGGATAAGAAAGCATGTCTCCTTCAGCATTTAACCTCTGAAGGATGTTTTATGTTCTACTGAACTCCTTCCCTACAGAGACCAGATTTCAAGTGTTACTTCTTTCTTTTCTTCTCCTCTATCCTTCAGACAACAAATAGGTTGAAATCACTTATATTACTGAAACATGATTTACCATGGTTTATCCACTGGCTTACTCTCTTGAACAAGTCTATCAAGAAAAAGTGCCATATTGGAATTAAGACTGGGACTATAAGGCAATACAATCCATAATGCAATTGTTCCAACCTGGGACTTTGACAATAAACAGGTCTCTTTGTTCTCACCTGAGCCTTCTTTTTCTTCCCTACATCATCTGCAAGCATTTCTATTTCCCCTGTTACACTCTAAGTTTCTTTAAGTCTGGAAATGGTAACTTAGGGATTTTCATATTCCTAATGTATATAACCTCCTCTAAAATGATATATGAGAAATAGGAATCTGTGAACAAGCTTAGCCTGCCAATGATGTTTAAACAAATTTCATAAAATTTACATCAAGTCAAGATTATTTTTCATCTATAAATAATACACACTGGAAAATCCAGATGCGAGTTTACTTGTAAAATTTCAAGTCACAGTAAGATTTGCAAAACTAACCAACAAAATTTCAGATTAAAATAAATATAAATTTCCAAAAACAAAGAGTAAGAAAGGATAGTTTAATTTGAATATCCTATAAAAGTCATGTATTCACAGATATAAAATATATTCATGTCAAGGGTTTTTTTAACTACATCTAGTTTTATAGATGTTAAAGTTAATCAAATTTTGCTTCTAATTTAGTTTGTGAAAAAAATTTACAAATAACAATAATTCAATTCTTCTTTAAGTCTTATGTAATATCACTTGATTGGATAATATATCATAACTGTTTTTGGACCAGGGATACTTGCTAAAATGTTAGGTCAGTCTAAATACCATATTCCAATGTTCATATCAATTATAGCCAAAGTGTAACGTTTTTCTCACAACCAACACCCTACAAACTCGAGGTGATTATAACAGATCCCTGTATGATGAATACTAGATTGTTTCTATTTCTTCACATTCTCTCATTCCTTATAGGAGTTCCAGTGACATTCAGAATCTGAATCTGGCAGAATACACCAAAAATCATTTTCATCATATCGAAGAGGTATTCAAACACTTACTATATCTTCACTGATCCCATCCTGTCTTTGGAGGATACTAAGAATAATAATTAACTATCCTTTATTTTTATAGGAAAGAGCCTGATTAAATAAACCTAAGTCTATTTCTAAGTATTTCAATGAAATCCAACTGTGCATTAAAAAGCTGAGTCAGCTTGGTTAACTGTATTGTCCTAAAATCCCATTAAACCTGTTGATATCCCATTTCAATTGAGAAGTATTCCCCAGGACAATGAGCAATCACTGGCTTCAGAGGACAGAGCTTATGTTCTGTATAGCTATATAATGAGCCGGAGAAGGCTTTATGACTCCCACAATATATGGCACCAAGATGTTCTCATAAAGGAGGTCCATAAAAGGTCTATAAAAAGTCCATAAAAAAACTAATTTTATGCAAGTTCTTAGAAATTTGTTTCGATTCTGAGACTCTGCTGTATCACTGTAAAGATAATTATGACCTCATTTCTAAAGAGTTTAAAGGATAAAAGTTTCTAAAAGATAAGAGAAATTATGAGGTTGAAAACAATACATATCAATACAGATCCGAACTAAGTATAAGAGCAAGAGTAGAATGTGAGGATCAACAAAGGCCTGGGAAAAAATTCTAAGGCAACAGCTATGATGAAAGCAGAAGGTAGGGCCACAAAGACGTGATATTAACTGAATAATAGAATTACTGAACTCCTGTTTTTATTCTGCCTTCCCCATCAAGAATTACCTTCAAACTGAAAAGTGTGGAGCACATTTCATTTCCTGACCAATGCTTCTGCTGAAAATGACTTACGTTGAATAAGACATAGAAAACTCACCCACAAACACACACACACACACACACACACACACACACATCTGTGTCAAAAACTAAGAGCAAATAGGAATCCAGAGAGATGAGCAAAGCCCACAGAAGTCCACTTTCTGACTAAAATGAGGGGATTTCCTGAGCTCTAATGAACTTTTCACAGTCCTCAAGGCATGGAGAAAAAGTATGTAAAGGTGGAAGACAAATAGGAAACAGACATACACTTACATTCGAATTTCCCGAAGCTCAAAGCCCTCAGCATAACTGTAAATAAAAAGTATGACTGCTGGCACTGCGTTCAATAGGGGAATATAAAGAAAATTGCGTATCTTGATGCCGGGGGGATTAGGGGACGCACCATAAGTGAGAAGCTGTGGAACAAACAGAATAATATCTTCAAGGAAGGGGGAGTTAGTATGGCAGTATTTTTCTTTTTTTCTTTTTGTTTTTGAGACGGAGTCTCGCTCTATCGCCCAGGCTGGAGTGCAGTGGCGCGACCTCGGCTCACTGCAAGCTCCGCCTCCCGGGTTCACGCCATTCCCCTGCCTCAGCCTCCCCAGTAGCTGGGACTACAGGCGCCTGCTACCACGCCCGGCTAATTTTTTGTATTTTTAGTAGAGACGGGGTTTCACCATGTTAGCCAGGATGGTCTCGATCTCCTGACCTTGTGATCCGCCCACCTCAGCCTCCCAATATGGCAGTATTTTTCTGAGGGGCAGGGAAGGAGATGGAATTGGCAAGGGTACACAAAGGACTTCATGGTTAATGGAAATGTTCTCATGCTCAAAGTGCACTTACGTACATGGATATTTTTATGTCATTGTCTTTATAACTAACACATATTTTATAAGGGTTCCTTTTTATTTACTTAGTATTTAATTTTTTAAAAATTCTTTAAATGTCAGGGAATACATCAATAAAAGGAAACCAAGAATTAGTTTGTAACAGAGCACAAACAACTTTAAATACATCCAGAATTAAGTCCATTACATTTATATAACAAGCTATTAAGCATTTGCACATATAATCTCCAAAATACTACAATATTTGAGAATTCATGAACAGGTAAGGTCCAGGAAATGTCCTGATTTTCAAAAACATTCAGAAAGAAAAATTATCAACGATTTATGAATTTTTATCAATTCCGGGCAAAATTCTAGACTAAGTAACTAAACAGAAGATTAGTGAGTTCATAGGAAAGAAAGATCTCTTTCCTTTACTAAAGAATTTACTAAGGATAAATCATTTCACAATAATCTCCTTTTCCTTTTCTGTGGAGTTAACAGATTTTAAACAATGTCTTAATTCCAGTAAGGCATCTGCAAAAGGGCCTTCATAAAATGTTTTTGGGCAAGGAGGAAAACATAATATGTGTGAATACACAATCAAGCATAAACATGCATGATTTAACAACAGTTCCAACATATCTTGGTTAATTAATTTTCAGTCTACAACTAGATGCAATAGAATGAAACAGGTCTGTTCTCTGTTGTTTTTTGGCTTCATTTTGGTTTTGGCCCTGTCCTGTTGAGTACTTCTAACAATAATCTGAACAAGGACATAGAAAGCATTCTGAGAATTAACAGTTGCATGAGTCAAAAAGCAGTAGACAAGGTATTGATGAAATGAAAGAATTAGGACTCAAAAATATCCTGAGAAGTTTGTACCCTGGCTAAACTACACAAGATAAAACATAAGAGTAAATACAAGACCTAGTTTAACTACAGTTTATATAAATAATATAAAACAAACAGCCAAATAGTATGGTTGTTAATAGAGCAAAATGCATTTGATCCCCAGCTCTGGGCTGATCAGATAACATCTGAAGCATTTTATCTAGTTAATCAGCAATTCAGTCTAGAAAAAAGTGAAAAGCACATTGTTCTGGGAGAGAGGAGACTATTTTTATGCCATGGAACAGTTTGCATTGCTTCTCTGGGCCCCGTTTCTATTTTGTAAAACGTGGATGTTCCTTTCCTTTCTAAAGTTCTTTATATCTATCAGCTCTGCTATGTTCTGCTCTCCTTGTAATACACATTAAAATACACCTAGATATCCTAGGTTGTGTGCGCATAAAGAAAGCCAGGATGGAGAGGGATCTGGAAACCTCATCACAGAAGAAATCTGTACTTTATAGTCCTGAAAAGGTGACTCGGTGTGGGAAGGATGCAATAGTTAAATGCTTTTTCTTGTTTTGCTTTGTTTTTTCCATTTATCTGAAGAGATGTTCTGTAGAACAGAGATTCAAAAAAAAAATTACTGTAGAAACTACCTAGAGGCAAATTTTTGTTTTTCACTACTGTCACTACAGAAAAGCTTATACACAATGCCTAGAAATATACAAGCAAGAATGGCGATTTTCTGTCAAGAATATTATAAAAAGGAGGTTAGGATGGACTCAATGCTCTAAGGTCCCTTCAAATTCTTTGATTCTACACTAGATTTCGATAACATAAAATAACCTAAAATATTGGATCAAGAGATATAGTTCCCAAGTTAGCTGTAAGTATCAACAGAAAGGTATTTTTATGTTGTTGCTTTACCTTAAATGGCAACAGACTGAAAATAAAGCGAACCACTGCGGATCACAGCAAATAGAATAGCATAAGTCTCCAACTATATGATATATAAGTCATATGCTATCAGCTCAATGTCCTGAGACAGAGATTTAAATGTAAGGACCTTTAACCTGTAAAGGATGGCTATTCCCTGCCCCTATGTCCTTCTTCTTCCCACAGACATTATGGTCAGGAAGCTGGTGTCTACCATCCTATAATCAAAACAAACAGCTGGTACAGTCACAGTAAAGATGGACTTAGTGGAGAGAGGAAAGAGACGATTCTCTCAAATTGACAAATCTAAGCTGAAATAAAGGCATGCCAGAGCATTACTCTTCCAGAGCGGATGCCAGACAAATCAGACCGCCTTCATCTCGCTTGATTGATCTGATCCTCTTCCCTGTTCCATGTGTTCCTTTTACCTTGTCTTAGCAAATTGCATTTAAAACAAAGAGGTAAAAGATAATTTTGGCATTCGGTCTGTGTGATACTGTTGAAAGGGGCTTCTCGAAGAAAACTCATGTTGTTCCTTCCAACAGCCTGCAGTCATTTTGATGTGAATAGCTCATGATTAAGAGGTCAGTTCTTACCAACAGCAGCAGATGTTGTTGGCGTTATCTGGGTAGACTGTTCACTGTCTGCAAACAAAGTTCCCATTAAGAGAAAAATTCTAAGTGTATCTTTCCTAGAGGATTACACTCATTTAAATTTGTCTCCTGGCTTGTTTCCATGAGATTTGGGGTTGTTTCAAAGATGTGCTATGGAAATTTTCTCCTCCCAGCAGATGCCATCATTAAGTTGGATAAGAATTTCTAGATTTATGGAGAGATTGGTTCATGGCACACAATCGAGTCTTGTTACTTGGCTCTGTAAACAATCAGACTTCTTTATTATTTAATCAAGAGGAGTTTTTTCCTTTCGTGTAAATGAAGATGAAACTTAGAATAACACATTGCATCTCTAATAAGATTGAAAATGTTACACTTTTATCCTTTGTAAAATTTAACTAAAATAAACCTTAACACAACCTCTTCAGCATAAACAGCAGGAACCAGAATATTAAAATATTGTGGTTTTGTAACACATGGGCCTTAATGAAAGTGTGTACTGCATGCTTGATTACTTACTAGTCTCTGTCCCCTGATTATGCTCTCTGACCTCTTCTGGAAATAAATGCCTCCCTCTGCTCCTTCAGTTTTCCATATGACATGAATGTCAAGATAACTAGAAAAATTAAAAACAATTAATGCGATGTGAGGAAAAATGGAATAGTCTCATTAAGGGTCGCATATTTGGAAAAACTCTTTTTTTCTCTTTCCATCGCTCTCTTTCCTAAAATGCACCAAAAGGATAAAATAAGGATAAAATCAAATTGTCAGGCTTAGAAGTTTAAGGTCTCTCTCTGAAGATTTCTGGCAATGTTTTACCTCATCTAGAACCAATACAACAGCAAAGCCATTGCAATGATTGCACTTAGGGTGAGAGTGAGGATAGGAAACCAGCCTGGGGTCAAATGGAATGAAGAATAAAATTCTTAAAGGTATTATTTTATAATATGACAGTGAGGAAATGAAAGATTACAATTCAGCTAGGGGCAGTGGCTCACGCCTGTAATCCCAGCACTTTGGGAGGCTGAGGCGGATGGATCATTTGAGGTCAGGAGATCGAGACTAGCCTGGCCAACATGGTGAAACCCCATCTCTACTAAAAATACAAAAAGTAGCCGTGTGTGGGGGCAGGCGCCTGTAATCCCAGCCACACGGGAGGCTGAGGCAGGAGAATCGCTAGAACTCAGGAGGCGGAGGTTGCAGTCAGCCGAGATCGCGCCACTGCATTCCAGCCTGAGTGACAAAGCAAGACTCTGTCTCAAAAAAGAAAAGAAGAAAAACAAAACCAAAAAAAAGAACAAAAAACAAAATGAAACCAAAACAAATACAATTATCCTTTTGTGACAATTGATTAGGTAAGAACTGCACTCCAGCATGGGTGACAGAGCAAGACTCTGTCTCAAAAAAAACACACACACACACACACACACACACACACACACACACAGAAAAATTACTATTCAATAAGTAGTTTTGTGGCAGGTTCCCCTCATGTCCTCTCTTCACCTGTAAGAGATAATGAAAATAAAATCAAGTTTTACAGGAAAAGCAAATGGGTCATTCTTTAGCCCTTAGTCAAGTTGAGTACTAGAAATTGAATTCGGAAATAAACTGGGACAACGCCTGATTTATGTGAGGAAACTGAGAGACCTACAAAAGTTAAATAGTTTTCTTGACTCACACAATTGACATAATCAATAGTCTGGAGCAAGTATTTCAAATATAATTTAAGTTATTTAGCAAGAAGACATGTTCTTAATGATCAAAACACATTTATTGGCAATTACTTTAGCGTGGCATTGACCAACACAAGGTAAACTGAACCTTGTCTTCCCCATCAAATGTATTTTCTGCTTTCTCACCTAGAACAGAAAAGACTTACTCTGATAAGGACTTAGACCATTCAAAGCTGTTTTTTAAAACATAAAAATGAAACAGTGAAGTGCCTATCATTTAATCTTAGTAGATCATATCTTTTTAGCCTGAGTTCACCATTCTGCAGTTCTGAAAGCTTATGCCACTGCATTGATGCATTTTTACCTTATATTTAGAGCATATGAATTCTATATTGTTTTCAAAACAATAAAACAACAATTCTATATTGTTTTCAAAAGTTTTTACAAAAGACCTTAATCAGGAAGGATAAGCTTATTCTTAAACATTTATATAATCCAGCTCTTACTGCACTCTCTGCTGAAGTCATTAATATTTTTCACTCCTCTTGCATAGGATATAAATTAGGATGCTGATTTCTTATTTTAAAATTTTTGCTATTAAGAGCCCAAGTCTGATGGTGAAGAGGCTCCGATCTGATACTAATTAGCTATATGACTTTAAGCAAATTATTTAATGGCTAGGTGCCTTGATTTCCTCATCTATAAAATGAACCATAGTACTATCTATCTGCTTATCTGTGAGAATCAAAGATATCATTAGTACGAAACTGCTTTGTAGAGTTAATAGCACTTTTTGACTGTAAAATGGTGGTGATGATGATACTGATTAGTGTAGCATGGGCAGGTCTTGAAATTATGCCATTTCTCTAGTGAAGTAAGAGAGTGACTTGCCAGTATCATTACCTGAGTCACATTTGACACACACCTGGGATTTATATGTTGCTTCCTGGTTGTTAAGGGCTAGAACCTTCCTTAACTATTAGATTTCTGTCATCACTGAGTAATAGCTCCCCATCCCCCCCCCCAAAAACATTTTTAAAACGTGTGAACCTTGTCACCTGCTTTAGCCTAAGCAAAATCTAAGAATGGTAGTCTAGAAGGTTTCCATGGATACAGTCAAATATCTTACACTACTCCAATTATGTTTCTCTGTTGGGCAAACAATCACACAAGATTTACTTCTCTTCCTAACTGTTCCTCCACAAAGGATGCTGAAGTAAGAGATGACATAAAGGTGGCTTGTGTTCCACAGGACTCCCAAATGTTTCTTTTGAAGAGACTGAGTCACCTATTTATATTTGCGGAAGTAACTAAAATTATAAACAAAAGTATCTATCATATACAAGCTAGTAATATTTGTAGGAGTAAAAGCTCCAGAAGGCAGGAACGATCTGTAACATGAAACACCTCATGAGCAAAACGGAATTTTAGGTCATGAGTCCGTAGATTAAAGGCAAAGAGAAAATTTATCAAGCCTTGACCTTAAAAATGTGTTTTCGATTTCCTTCATTCTTAACTTTACACCCACATAATGTGGCAATAACCATTTTATTCAAATTCTTAGTATAGTCATTAAGTATAAGACAATGACACCCTGGATGGGTCAAATGGCATTTGAATAAAGATATAAGCTTCTTTCCCAAAATCACTACTGAGTTCCTGGTTGAATTTGCCTAAATAATTAGGCTCTTTTCCTTCATAAACAAGTTCTCCACTTCAAAGTCCAAAGTGATTTGAGGAGCTGGTCTTTTCTCCAACAATCCCCAGATTAATAGCATTAGCCTAGAGTGAGCTGGGGGTGCTGTCCAGCACAGATGTCAAATCAGCGTGTCCATAACTTGGTTTCCTTTCCACTTTGCCCTGTAAAATTTGATCGTTGTGGAAGATAAAACTGCTCTTCCAAGGCTTCTGCCGTATCACATGGGACTTTGAGAGGCCATATTTTCATAGATTTTTGATTGACACAACATAGAAAGCTCAGCAACTCTGCCTGGAGGCCACCATGCTCCTTCAGGTAATTTCTAGGACCTCGAGGCCCCTAAGTAATGTGTAAACACTGTCACAACAACAAGCTTGTTACAGATTATGGTACTACCTCTGAAGCAAGACAAGTTTTTCAGTTTGCTACTTTGTTCCTACCCATTGAAAAAATATCTTTCTCATATATTTTCCCCCAAATGCATTGAGCATGGCTTAAATTTACATTATCCTTCTAAATAAATTTAACCAAACACAAAGTATCTTCTATTTAAACAAGGATTTCCCCACTCTCATCTATAATTTTCTAATTTTATATTGAGTGTTTCTATTTTCGGCTTGCCTTCTCCCCATCCCAGCCCATGATTGCCAGCCTCTCTATGAGAGCAAATTGCTCCCCATCTCCTCTGCTTCCCTCCTGTACTTACTACTTCCTACTATCAAGGATTAAAATCTCATCAACAATTGATCAGGAAAGTAAATCCTACTTGAAGGTCTCCAAGTGGTTTTTCTTCAGAAATACAATGAATTTCCAACGTTAGTCACACTGCAGAGACTAATATAAATATTTATGCAGTGGTTTACTTATAAATGGAGGGTCATGCTTATATTGGTCCTGAGTTTTCTTACAGATAATTAACTGTATCATTGTCTCATTAACTAAATGTACTGTATCAACGAATGCTACCCACTCCAGGAACTAAATAAAATGTTTCATGGATATGAACTTTGCCATCAAAGAAAAGCGTGCAATACTGGGTAAATTAAAATTTTGACCAAAGGGAGAACAATTTTTTAAAAAAGAAATGTGTAAAAAGTAACAGAATATAGCACTCTATTGTATCCCTTTTGGTTAAAAACAGTTCATAAAAGTATTACATAAAATAGATTTAACAATTTTATACTAGTGAAATAGTTCAAGCCTGTGGGTGGAGAAGTAGGTGGATAATAAAGTTTTAAAAAATCATTCTTTACATCAACAAAGGGTGAAGTCTGTTAATCATTGTGCATGACAACTTTTGTGTGTCTATTTAATTAGATATAAATGAATCACCCTCTTGAGCTATTTCATTTATTATTTGCACTCAATTAAGTGAATTTTGACCAAATGGGTTATAATTACAACAGCCATGCTGAATATAATAATAAACATTTCCCTTTACTTATTTTCAGAGGAACATAGTGATTTCCTTATGTGAGTATAAATTTGTGTTTCCTCTAGTACACAAACTATGAAAGATACCAGTGTCACTGATACCCAGATCCTCACTGGTCCTGTAGAGTATTTTATAATTCTATCAACCAAGTCACTTGAAAGGGACTAAAAGATCTTCTTTCTTTTTTGTCTCAATCATAAATGTACCAGGAACAAGGTTTCTTAATATATTAATGTTCTCAGTCTTCCTTCTTCCTATAAACCATGTCCACTAAAGACAATGTTACTAACAAAGGGCTCTTCCCTTACTGTCTCTCATGTGAATTGTAGTCTTTGGACAATGCTATAAATATACTACTCACCACCCTGGCTTGTCTGTGGAATTATTAGGAATCATTTTGCCCAGTGTTGTCCTTTCAAGCTATCTGACTCCTTCTGTATTAGATATGTGTTCTTTAAACTGCATAGAGTTGAATTTAAAAAAAAACCAATTCTACAATTGGAGCATCTCATCTATTTACATTTTGTTGTATTCTAGACTTAATCAAGTCTAACAGGTAGTTATGTGACCCTCTATGTGGGCAGCACAAGCACTTCTGCCTTCTTTAATTCCTTTGCAGAATGAAATGTATTTGTTTTGTGTATTTACATTTTACTTATATATATATATGATACAATAAATATAACATTAATATTATTTATATAGGCTATGTTTATTTAGATTAACCCATGGATGTACAATTTGCCTTGCCCTGCATTTCTACCAACATCACTTTATTTCCTTCTGAAATAATTTTTCTCCTACCTAAAAATACCCTATAGTATTATTTTCAGGTAGGACTGCAGGTGATAAATCTACTTCAATCTACTTCAACAAATGTAATATTTAAAATGTCTATTTCACCTTCATTGTTTATTTTATTTTATTTATTTTAAGTTCCAGGGTATATGTGCAGGATGTGCAGGATGTGCAGGTTTCTTACATAGGTAAACATGTGTCACGATGATTTGCTTCACCTATCAACCCATTGCCTAGGAATGAGACCAGCATGCATTGGCTATTTTTCCTGATGCTCTCCCTCCCCCCTCCCACCTCCGACAGGCCCCAGTGTGTGTTGTTCTTCTCCCTGTGTCTATGTGTTCAGACGGTTCAGTTCCGACTTGTAAGTGAGAAGGTGCAGTATTTGGTTTTCTGTTCCGGTGTTAATCTGCTGAGAAGAATGGCTTCCAGTTCCATCCATGTCTCTGCAAACGACATGATCTCATTTCTTTTTATGGCGGCATAGTATTCCATGCTATATACGTACCACATTTCCTTTATCCAGTCTATCACTGATGGGCATTTGGGTTGATTTCATGACTTGGCTATTGTGAATAGTACTCCAATGAACATACATGTGCATGTATCTTAAAAGTAGAATGATTTATATTCCTTTGGATATATACCCAGTAATGGGATTGCTGGATCAAATGGTATTTCTTGTTCAAGGTCTTTGATGAATTGCCACACTGTCTTCCACAATGGTTATTTCACCTTCATTTTGAAGAATATTTTTAGTGAATGTAGAATTCTCTATTGGAAATTATTTTCTTTCAGTTTTATAAAAGCATCATTTAATTTTCTTCTGTGGAAAAGTCAGCTACTGTCTACGAATTGCCCTTTTAAAGTCCATTTCTCTGTTTCTGGTTGCTTTTAAGGTTTTTTTCTTCTCCACCTTTGATTTTCAGCAATTTTATTATTATAACAAGCCTAATCATGAATTTCTCTCTCCACCTCGGTTTCATATAGTTTCTTGAATCTATGTCTAGATATCTGTGATTAGTCCTGAAAAACTCTTGGCCATTAACTCTTCCAAAAATGCATCTGGCTCATTTTTTTCTGTCTTATTCTTTCACTCCAAATAAAGAATGTTATACCTTCTCTTTATATCATCTTTTATTTTGTATCTTAATTCTTGGTGACCTCATTGCTTCCACTTGGATGTTTTTTCTCACCTGTCTTTTAGCTTACTAATTCTTCTGTTCAACTGTGTCTAATTTGCTATTAAATCTATTCATTGGGGTCTAAATTTTGATATTTTTTTCCATTCAAGAATTTTCATTTGATTCTCTGTTAAAATTTTGAATCTTTACTTTTTAACTTAATAATCCCTGTTATTTTAGTGTTTGTGTATAAGTAACTCTTAGGAATTATTTAGACTTTATCTTAATTTGATTTCATCCATTATTTATTTCATCTGCTGTATATTCTGGCTTTTCTTCATGTGAATTTGTCTTCTTAAATGCCTGATTATTTTTATTTTGTACCAAATATTTTATTTATGAATCATTTGTAAAAATAGTTTGAGACTTGGACCGTTATCTTTCTCCAGAGAGGATTTATCTTTGCTTTTGCCAAGTACTAATGGGCATTAACTCTCTGGGAAAATCTTTGCACAAGTTCACTGGCAGCATAATAATTCATCTTTACTCCTACGATGCAGCCCATTTGGGTTCCTACGCTAAGATGAGTTTTTCTGCCTGTTGGTCCCGGGCTTTAATAATTGCCCATTTAGTGCTGTTCAGCCCCTCATCCTCTCAGCCACACCTTTTGGAATTGACAAGTACCTATGTCAACTTGCTTTTCCAATGGGAATACAAACCCAAATGCCATGGCTGCTTCTTTGGATCTTTATCTTCTCCTGGCTTCTACTTGATAAGTCTTCATAGTTTTGTTAACAGTCTGATTCCTTTAAAAATACTTTTTTTAGCACACGATCAACAAGTGTATGAAAAAACCCTCAATATCACTAATCCTTAGGGAAATGCAAATCGAAACTACAATGAGATACCATCTCATACCAGTCAGAATGGCTATTATTAACATGTCAAAAAAATAACAGATGCTGGAAAGGTTGCAGAGAATAGGGAACACTTATACACTGCTGGTAGGAATGTAAATTAGTTCAGCCACTGTGAAACGCAGTCACGAATTTCTCAAAGAACTTAACAGAGTATTACCATTCAACCCAGTAATCCCATTACTGGATATACACCCAAAGGAATATAAATGGTTCTACCATAAAGACACAGGAATGCATATGTTCATTACAGCACCATTCACAATAGCAATAACATGGAATCAGTCTAGATGCCCATCAATGGTAGATTTGATTAAAAAAATGGTACATATATGCTATGGAATACTACACAGCCATAAAAAAGAATGAGATCATGTCCTTTGCAGCAACATGGATAGAGCTGGTGGGCATTTTTCTAAGCACATTAATGCAGGAACAGAAAACCAAATACTGCATGTTTGCACTTATAAGTGGGAGCTAAATGTTGAATACAAGGAAGGGAATAATAGACACTAGTCTACTTAAGTGTGGAGAGTGTGAGGACACTGAAGATTAAAAAACTACCTATCAAGTATTGTGCTGATTACCCGAGTGACAAAATTATCTGTACACCAAACCTCTGCAACACACAATTTACCCATGTAACAAGCCTCCACATGTACTCCTTGAAACTAAAATAAAAGTTGGATAAAAAAACACATACGGCCAGGCACGGTGGCTCACACCTGTAATCCCAGCACTTTGGGAGGCTGAGGCAGGCAGATCACAAGGTCAGGAGATAGAGACCATCCTAGCTAACACGGTGAAACACCGTCTCTACTAAAAATACAAAAAATTAGCCAGGCGTGGTGACAGGCGCCTGTAGGCCCAGCTACTCAGGAGGCTGAGGCAGGAGAATGGCGTGAACCCAGGAGGTGGAGCTTGCAGTGAGTCAAGATGGCGCCACTGCACTCCAGCCTGGACGACAGAGCAAGACTCCGTCTCAAAAAAAAAAAAAAAAAAAAAACCATACATAAACATATACATCACACACATATATAGAGAGATACATTTGTTTGAGTATATAAAACAAAATGAGATTTTGTTGTTAGTCAGACTAAAATTTACTGAGATGAAATCAATATCCTTGGCCATTTCTTAATCTAAATAATTGGGTCTAAATATAAAGATAATCACATAAAATAAAAACTATGATTTCTAATAAATAAATAAAATACTTTTTAAAGATTTAAGCAGTTTTTAAAGTTGTCCTTATAAGAAAGTTTGGTTCATATTACTTAGTTCACCATCATTAGATGGAAATCCTAATTCTAACCATCTTCTAAGGTCCAGTTCAAATTTAATCTCCTCCACAAAGCTCCTTCTGCCACTCTTTCTTCTAGGCAGAACTAAATCCTATTTCGTCTCTGTGCCCATACCTGCCATTTTAAGCCAGAGATTAGAGAACTTCTATCTGTCATTATGGTTATCTATGTGTCCCTTTATGAGAAGGGATGATATATTTTTGATACCTTTGTCAAGAAACCAAAAAATGAACGATGTACTTAATTTTTTAGCTATTGAAACACTTTTGCACTGACTTCATACTATTTTAGCACTCTCAACAAACATGCCCTGAAAATCCAAATAAAATAATTTAAAATGGAAAATTATTCAGAAAAATGGTGTTATTCTCATTTCTAATAACAGTTTTCAAAATCAAACTTACACCATACAAAAAGTATCATGTGGTATTCTATATTGGATAGAAAGAATTATGCTGCTGTAATTTAGCTTCAAGGCCATCACCACTGTCTGCTAAATTCTTGGAAGTACAACTTTCATCAACAAAGTGAAAACTCATTCAGTAAATTCTGGGGAATATAAAGGTAAATCTTTCAAGATAAGGAGAAAAAACAACTTCAATTCAAATACATGAGACATAATCTGACGGGGCAGAAAAAACTTGAAATATTTCTAATAATTGAAGGCAATAAAGAGATCCTGGTCTGTCCCCAAGTTATCAAATTACCTATGTCTTATTCCATTATATATATATATATATATATTAAACAGATACACATATATATAAGTATATATATAGAGAGAGAGAATATATATGATGGAAAATATAGATATACATATCTGAGATATATATATATGTCCGAGATATTCTTTGCCTTTTTAACGTTAATCATTTCTAATCCATTCTATCCTGGGTTCTATTGTTCTTCAGTTCTTTTTTCCCGCATATAGTATTGACGTCTTCCATTCTTGTCATCTAAAATTCAGGATGTACTTTCACAAAAGTTCCTAAATTGTAAATGTTGATGCTTATGACCTATTTGGAACAAAAACAAATCTGTTATGGGTAGAAATGAATGAATCTTTGTTTGGTTAGTCTAGGTTAGATACAAGGCACTTCTAGGATGCTATGGGCAAAATACTAGAAAAACAGGAAAACCTAACCATGGAACACAACTGTCCCTTGGACCACATTGCCCATAGTGTGCCCAAGAGAGAGCATATATTGACAGATAGGCCTGTGTCTCTGATACTCTGAATTGACGAATGACTTGAAAAACTTTAGATATCTATAGGCACTGCTAAGATGGCTTTCCATGTTTCTCTTTTAATTATGTTATTCAACATCAGAAGGCTGCAGCTCCAGGAGTACAAAGCACCATGTTTTGTGCCCTCTCATCCTGCTCAGTTGTGTGTGACTACTGCAACATATTAAAAAAAGAAAGCAGGTATATGTAAATGTGTGTGATGGTGTGGTATGCATGGTATATGAGTGTGTGTGTATGTGTATGTGTGTTCTAGGCTTGTACTATACATGGAATGTGTATGGGTGGGGGAGGAGCAGGGTACTGAAAGTTATAATGCACAAAACTAGAATTTCGGCCTTAAAAGATAGAATTAAGAATTGAGAAATACGAGAAAAAGTAAATAATCATATAAGTATACATTTTAAAAATCCATGAAACAAGACTTTCCATTTACAATTGCCTCTAATTAGTAATACTTGACATACTCTCTATCCAAGTTATCACTGGGGCACAGATGAAAACAGAGATGAGGGTGAAAGCTAACAATACCACCAGCAGCCCAATGCTAGAATATGAGTGGGATTTTCATTTACTGTGAAGCAGGTGGAGATGGATTATGAAAAAAAATTCTGAAGTCTTCACCTTATGACATTGATAGGCTTTGTCCCATGAAATAAACATAACCTGAGGAAAAGGTAAACAGACACTTTGTACCTCCCTCACATATGACCTTGAACTCAGAGATCCTGAGTCTGTGCTAAGCAGAAATTCTGGGCAGTTCTCTTTTTTGTTTCCTAATAATTCTAATCCACTTTTAGATTCACAAAATTCAGGCCTCCTCGTTATCCTGGATCTACCACTTACAACTGCATAACTTGGACAAACCCCTTAACTTTTCTGAGTCACTTAACATTTTGAAGATAGTGTCTATGTCATTGGTGTCAAGAGATTTAAGTACAGGGCTTAATAAATATTAGCTTATTTTACTTTTAAGAAAAAAAGGCAAAACTGGCACAAAAAAGGCAAATATTTTATTATATAAAGACAGCATAGTTTTATTATTTCATACTACTGTGGCCTGAATCATCAATTCTATTTGCTGATTATTGCCAAAAGGGAGTGCAGAGAAATTATTCTAAAACTAAAGTAGTTATTTTTGGAAGCCATTCTATTACTTTTAATTGGTATATAAATAACAACCGCATACAATGAATTACCTTGTTTAGTTATTTTGGTGCATATTCACTCACAGTTTATTTTGGAGGGTACACCAGAAAATAGCACTACTGAAAGCTTAGCATTTTATGGATAGTTTATGGATATTTCACTTTTGTCCAGGCAAGCGTGTGATTTTACTTGCCTTAAATTCTTCAGGTATAATTATTTCTGTGATATAATATGGAGTATATCTTGGGGGCTTTTATTGCCCATTTGTGCAGGCACTGAAGCCAATTTGAAACAATCTTCTGAACAGAATCCTGGCCCCCTGGCATAATTACATCCAAGCAGAGATAGCATGCATGCATTCATACTAGATTTCTTAGTTATCCCCCCAATATCAGGCAACTTTATTCCTAACTTGATTATCTCCTAGTAATACTGGGTCTATATAGAAACGGCAAAATCAAAGTCATACTCAAGCATCACTATGAAGTGTAATCTGGAGCTGTGTAACATGTACATTTAGTCTTACAAATCTCAATTCAGGGACAGGTTTTTAGAACACTCAGACCAAACTGTCCCATGTTCTAAAATATGCAAGCTAGGTCAGTTGCCTACACATCTAGACTGCAACCATTTCTATCCTACCTATTCCCACTATGAGGAATTATTTCTACTGCATCATATGGTGGTATAATGTCATCAGCATGTATGGAAAACACTTATGTATAGCTATAGGGAATGTCACATATCTACTGTGACGTGTTACCTAGGATATTATTCAGTATATCACAGGTAATTCTCATTATGAAAACTATAAAGAAAAATAAACACTACCAGTTGTGTCTCCATCTGCCTTTTCCCAACCCTCTTCTCCTTATGAGTTTCTCAGGCTCAAAAAGGCAGGTGCTCACACTCCCAGCCTCTCTTGCAGGTTTGAATGGCCATGATGATCCAGTTCTGGCCAGTGTGACATAAACAGAAGTTGATGTAGGGGAATTCCAGGAAAGACCTTCCGCCATCCCATGAAAGCCATTAGAGCAGAAATTCTCTCCTGCCCTATACTTCCTTCCCCACTTCCTACCTTTGATAGTTGGAATACTGGCAGGCATCTCACCACCAAGAGAAGACAAACTAAAGGATCAAAAGCAACGTACTGAAGATAGGAGAGCAAAAGATGAAAATAACTTGGATCGTTAGTGATCCTGAAGGGCCACCAAATAAACCTTTGGATGCTTACCTCTACACTTCCTATTGAGTGAGATACTCAAATACCTTCATTATGAAGTCACTATTAGTCATACATTGTTATTTATTTCTGATAGTATTCATAAGTGATACAGGATTCAGAAAGAAAATTTAATTGAAATTTATACAACAAATTTGGAATTTTCCTAAAGATTTGGGTTTGTGCGTTTTTTTTTCTTCTCATTGTATCATGAACACAAAAATAAATAATATTTTCTTTTTTGTGGTGGCTTCTGTAAAAGTTAAATCAAGTTTTTTATCTACTTGATATAAAGAGTTTTGTTACACATTTTATTTTGTTTTAGATTTGTGGTTATTGTTGTTGTTGTTGTTGTTGTTGTTGTTGTTGTTGTTTTGGTCTCATTCCTGACTTTATTTTCTTCTTCTTTGGCAAAAATTTCTCACTATTCCCAAAATTCCATAATTTTCTCATTTTTCTTATTCAGCAAAACACTTCTCTACTTCAAGTTTTATCACGGACCAGGACTGATCAACTAAATGTGAATAGATGTGTTCTATATCAGCTTCCCTAGAACACAAAGCCTGAATCAAGGATGAAAGGAAGATGCTTTTCGGCAAGGCATAAATTCAGAGGATCCAGGATGAGGACAAAGGCAAGTGAGCTATGCAAGATGTAAAATGATGTTTCAACAACACAAAGCTGATTGTTTGGCAGTTGCATCTATTTCATGCATAGAACTTCTCCAGATGGACTACCAAGAAACACTGTGCTTCAAAGAATTTGATAAGGACTATGAAAGGGTACGTATGATAAAGAAGAGAGAAACCGGGTTTCCTCCATTCTTCTGTGTTGGTCCAAACTTACCCCCTGGAGAATTACCTGCACACCTAGATTGTATTTGACCCATTGGCAGGCACTCAGAGCCCCAACACCATGTGCTCTGGCATTCACCTAAGTTCAGATAGGATGACACAGCCAAACAATTTAGGTATGAAGCCTGGCTGATCAGTAGAGGCCAAGTAGAGAGCTTTCTGAGGGCAAAAGGCTGAATCTGCCCTAGGTGTCCAACTGCCAGACCTAACAGACAGGCAAAGTGAATCAAATAGCTGGAGGTCACAGAAGGGTCCAACACCCAGGGACTCCGAGGAGCTACAGAAGAGAGATGTATAATGTCTCAGCCACTTCCTTAAGGGGAAGCTACTTGCTCCCCCACACCGTAATTTGATTTTCCTACAGACTAAAATTTAAACATGGTGTGGTGCTGATCAAAGCAAAAACAAAGAACAATGCCCTCACCAAGCAGAGCTGACCCTAGACTACCCACCTATCTCTGAACGATTACATTAGAGATAAATAATTTTCCATCTAGTGTGAGCAATTGTATAAATCAGTCTTTTAGTTTCAATGGCATCAGTTCTTTTTCTTTATTTTCTTTTTTTCTTTCACAGTATTTTAATGTATGCCATTTTCTAACATTCTATATATTCTTGTAAGAGTGCTTGACTTCTTTTTGGAAGAATATACTTTGTGCCATTTGTTTGCAACTCCAAATCCCTACCTACACCTTGCCACCTGCCTTCTTCCCCACTGGCAGATGACATTAATGGGCTCTTCCTTGCTTTCTGGCTTCCAGTTAGAATTAACAATGGGGATATCAACAAGAAATCAGAGATGAGTAGAAAACAACATTATAGGATTTTTTTCTGCTGGGATACCCTGCCTCAACCTGGCTGTGTCTCTCCAATGAAGGTCACTGCTCCCCTCAAGACAGCCCTCTCAAGAAAATTTGCTCCTTCTGGGTCCTAGTAATCACTCTCTCTCTCCTCATTCCCCTGGGCCTAGAGGTGGTACCAGCTCCATGGTTACTAATCCAGTGTTACTGTACTATTTCTTGTGGTTTCTATCAAGCCCACACTTCTGTAATTGGTTCTTATGTAAATACATTTTCTTGGAATATTCTTAATTTATGCTTGACATCTGTTTTCTGTTGGGACCCTGATTGCAACAAAACAAAACATAGAGTAAGTACATAAAATTTCCAGATATCTCTCTCCCTATTCCTTCCCTTTACCATCACTGCATCTCTCATCTTTATTTGCCCTTAATGTATGTCAAGCTTTGTGGTTACTAGAAAAAGCAGCATCTAACAGAGAAGACAAACTTATGCTTTTCTGACTCTTCTCTGATTTTGTATAATTTTTCTCTTCCTCCCACATTTATTTAAAGAAGAGCCACATTCAACATCACCATAGGATCTGCAAGGGTAATGTTAGTTGGTTTCCATTACATTTCTTCATGAAAGATATTTTTCAAAAAATAATGAATGCCTATATACCAGATTTTAGTCTCTACTCTGCCTTAGCTTCTGTGTAATCCTTAAAGTTCTTTTAACCTCCCCAGGCCCCAGTTTACTTATTTGTAAAGTAAGGGAACTAAATAAAAAATACTTTCAAGTTTCTTTCAACCCAAAATATCTATAAATGTATTATTATAATTAGGTCCTGAATGATAAATTGATAGATTTAAAAGACCAGTGTTTTACACAGACTTTATAGACACAAGGTACATATGGGTGCAGGTGTACTGATATATTTTTGTTTATGAAGAAATGTGTAGGTGTGTAATGCAATGTCTCTCTAATATTGAAGTCATTATCCTAACAAACTAAGCACTCTAAAATATAGTTTTTACCCAGAGAAAAGTATACAAGTGTCAAGTGTTGCAAAACCCCTGAATATCTTCCCATAGGAAGGGCATTCATTCAAAGACCATCATCAGCCTTTAATTTTCACCAAATTATACTTCTATTAATCATCCACAGACTATATGATCTAGAGCCCAACGATTGCACAAAAGACATATAAACTTACCATACTAATTTGTAAATTAGGAGGAAAGCAAAATCAAATAAAAAATGACTCCCCCATTTTATTATTCATTCCATCAGTGAAAGTAGTGAGAAATGAAAACTGTCAGTTTTCAACTTGATATGGCACATATTAGACAATAACCTGAGATTTAATTGAAAACTGCATATTTTGAAGTTATCAAACAAGACACTAACAAATTTCTGGTCTCTCTAAACACAACTGTACATAGTGTTAATATCCATGTCCGTAGGCAAGACTATTTGTTTATCACTGTAAGTTTAGCATCTATTACATCAGCTGACCCACAGTAGGCATTCAGAATATATTTGTAAATTAACAAATGAATGGATGAAAGAATGTACTCCTCCCTCACAATTTAGACCATATGCAATACTGATCTGTCTAAAAACATTCTGGTAGTTTAAGTTCTAAGTCTTATAAAAATGAACATAAAATTAGTGATCTAATTTTCTAACATAAACACTTAATTGTCCCACAAAATGTATATCCAGATGCAAGCAAGTAATTGCATATGCAAAACAATAATTTGCAAGTAAAATGACTCACTTACATGTGTGAGGACGTATTTTACAGGTGCAATTTAGGTGCAAATTTCTGAAATTTTGAACCCAGGCATTCAGCCCATCTAACAGTTTTACTGTGATGTGAAGAATAAAATAGAAAAGCTGTCTTGGTTCTGAAAGTGAGCACCTAGACTGCTGTATCAAGCAGCTTAAGTCCTTAGGGTATTTGGGCATGGGGAGTTAAAAATAATAACAAAGTTATTTCATTTGGGAATATAGTTCTTAACCCAAAAGTTACTGTAGGTTTAAATTTCAAATACATTTTCTCACCAGTTCATCCACTCTCACACGGAACTGCCTGCAGGCAAAATGAAGAAGTAGAGGAAATTTGTCTCAGGTCTCAGGAACCCATCTGTTGTTCTTCTGTTTTCTTCTTCTTTTCCCAATATTAAGGTCATTCCTCCATATCCAAAATTTTCAATAGTTAGCTAGTGTGAGAAACCAATTCAAAGCCTTAGCACCTCACATTTCAATTATTTATCACTCTCCTTACTAAGATCAAAATAAACTTGTTTACACATGTTAAAGAAATAATCTACTAAATCTGACATGAATAGTAGTTATTAGGTGAGCTTAGTAATAATACAGATTCCATGGCCCAGTAGAAATAATGATTCTGTAGGGCTATGATTGGGCCTAAGAATAAATATTTTAACAATTAGTCTAGGTAATTCTGATGTAGACTACCACATTTTGAGAAACATGCCTTTAAAGCTCCAGTTTTTACTTTCCAAGGTGACATGTAACTAAAAATAAGAGTTAAACTATTAAAAGTTGGTAATAGATGATAGGTTTCAGCATGAGAATTAAAAAGACCTGAGACTTAGCTGAAATCGTTGAGGCAGTCCAGCATAATGGGAGAAACTCGAATCATGAATTTAGTTGGACTTTGCTCTGAAAGTGTACTCCTCCCTTTGTGAAATATATGACAGTGGACAAGTTCCTGAACTCCTCTGAGCCTCAGTTTCCTTGAGAAAGGATTTAATTAAACCTTCGCTTCCAGTTTTGGGAGGATTGAATGGCAGTAAAGGAAAGAGCCCAGGAAGCTGAGAAGCACATGGAAGCAGATCTCTGTCTCTGGAGTTGTAAAGGAGGAGCTGAATATGTCCTGAGAGCCTGGCAGTGTCAGGAACTTGGACTCAGACTGAGAGGTTTTGCAGGGAGCCATGAAGGCAGTCTAGGTGGTGAGCTGCATTGACCAAACTCTCAGAATCAGACCTGTATAATAATATTTCAGTGGACATCAGCACTGATAGATGAAGTTACCAGGAATTAGGTTCAAATCCTAGCATTTTCTAAGACCCCTGAATGAAAATGCAAAGCATGAAATTAAAGAAGAAAAAGAGCCCCAATTTGATTAAGTGGTGTCAACTGATGAATGAAAAGGTTCATACATTTTTAAAGTGGAGCTTTATTTCTCATAAAGGATTGCAGCCTGCAGGGTGGCCATTCTGACAGGCTGGGAAACATAGCCTCCTTCCAGAAGCCAGAAACAGACATTTCGAGGGTGGGAAGAATAAGACAGAGATGTATGCGGAATGAGGTGGCTGACTATACATATTCAATAAGCTATAGGAGGACTCATGAATATTTATGAAAGGAGAAACATGGCCAGGTGCAATTCAGTTCATGCCTCTCCATGGGACCCCATCTTCAAAAATGGCGGCATTAACATGATCTGAGAGTGAAGTTTTCAGCCCTCTGACATCAAAAGGTGAAGCAGAGGACACGAAAACCCTCACTGCTCGTTCTTCAAAGACTGGCCAGAACCACTTCGTGGTCAGTGGTTTCTTATGGAGAAGGAATGCTGATTGGTTGTGCAGAAACTGCAAAAGGGAGTGGCAGTAGTTAGGCAGTTGGGTGAAATCAGCAGTAAAATTTCTCCAAAGGGCTTGTTTCTGTTTAAACCTTAGGGAAGAAAGCCTAAGAGTGGTTAGCAAGGGAAGGGATATAATGGGACATGTACATCCTCACATCCTGTCATGGCCAGGGGCTCAGCTTCCAAGTTTTCTTTGGCATCCCCTTGGCAAAGAAATGGTCCATTCAGTTGGTTGGGGTCTTAGAATTTTATTTTTATTTCTTCATGCGTATAACTCAGTGAGCTATAGGGGATTCAAAGTAGAGAGAAATTATAATTCCTGAAAACTTAAGAAAGTTTTATGTATTACCCACCTGATGAACACCTGAGGTGTTCCCCCTTTGTTTGTAATGTGCTGAACAGGATGTGCTTTACACAGAGTAATGTGTTCAAAAAGTGCTGACTTTCTCACTAGTCACCTAGGGCAAGCAGGTCAAGGAATAAAAGTAAAAAAAGTACTACGGTATCAGGCTGATCTTTCAATGCCCTGGCTGACAAGCTTGCATTAAAATAAATTATGTCATTAGGAAAAAGTAAAATGTATGATTGTGTGCTGCCTACTATGAAATTTTATAAAACATGGCCCCTGCCCTCTGAGTATGAATAAGGAAGGCAGATAAGTCTAGACCTCATGGAAGCTAGCTATTGATCAAGACAGATTTCAAAGGCAAATGAGAGCTTGGAAGGAATGACTTTTCAAAACTGGAGAAAGACTAGTAGGAGACTGGCCTTGCGCAGCAGTTGATGGACCACTAACATACTTTACCTAAAGTCATCTGCCACCCAATATGAAGTAAAGCTGTGATGCAAAGCTACCATTTCCTGTCCTCTCCTAAATAGAAAGAAAAGGAGATGATTTTTGAATGAATGTCCCACCTTATCAGTTGCCATCCAGTGAGCATCTACCATAAGCCTCGTCTGGCCCTGAACTAGAAACTTCATGCATGTTTCTTATTCTTTCAATGAGGCTGATATTATTGTGCCCCCTTTTTGCAAAGAATCCAAGAATCAACTGAAGGAACTTGCCCAGTGCCACAGACTACGCTGGGTTCCACTCAGCTCTATCTGACACCAAAGCCTATTAGGTGCCACTGTCTCTGGCCCATGGTTTTCCATGAAGTCACTGAGCCTAAGTAAAGGTAAGAATCAAGCTCCATTCCTTCCTTTGTAGTTTCTACCTCTTTTCTTCTTCATTTATCCCAAAATAATCACACTACCATTTCTACAAAATAATGCACCCTGGCATATCAGTTACATATCTGTTTTAAAATAATAAAAAATTAATAAACAAAGAAAATATTAATTTCAATGCAATAGCAAATAGTTTTGTTATTGGTTGCTCTAAAATTTTCTGAAAAGTAGCCTGTGGAGAATATTCCCAATTTTACTCTCTTTAGCTTCGTTCTCTTCCAGCCTAAAATCCTCAAAAAAAAAGCTTATGTTGTATTTTTTTCCAAAAACATTTACTTTCTTACATGAAGAACACAATTTTGAATATTTGTCTCAAACTGTTGTAAATAGAAGCTTAAAAATAAAAACAGCATCTACTATACCCATAGCCTCTATAGTGTGGCACTTTCCTATAGAAAATGTGCTGAATTTCAGTCAAAACACATTTTTTTCCTTTTAGTATGTGACTTAAATTGATCTTTTCTCCTACTAGTTTTGCTGAGAGTGAGATTATAATCAAATGTTACATAACAATAGTCAAATATTACAGTACACCATGCCTTTCATCACTGTAGCCTATCCAAGTGTTTGTCCCAAGGTGAATCTGCCTTTTACTATTGAAAAATTGATGCTGGAGACAGTTATACATCTTGCCTGAGGCCACACAAAGCCAACAGTAGAAATACGAAGTTAATCATGGAATCAAGTATCCCTTTTTCCCTTGTGTTTACTCTTAGATATCTCTACTCCAAAAACTTATATTTTTAAGAAAAAAATTTTTATTTTGTGCACATTTTCTAGTAAGTCCATTATTTGGTTGTAAACTTCTTGAGGGAAGGAGCAATTCTATTGATTCTTGGTATTTAGCAATGTACATCCAACGGAAATTTGTTATAATTACATAATTAATTATATGTCTTCCTTTCCTTATTTCAGAAAGTATTTACAGGAGCTTTCCGGAGCATGTAAACTTAGGATATAAGCATATAAACTTAGGATATGCTCTTTCCAGAGCATATAAACATATACACTATAACAAATTAAAAGTGAAAGTGAAATATAATGTAAAATATTGTGTGAGATGTAGAGGCAAGATGAAAGGTAAAGCCTGGGGATGTGGCTAAAATGTGTTTACAATCTTGCAAAATGTTATACCGGCTACAAATGGCTCCCATATTTACTTCTAAACTTACTAATAGCAAGTAAGAAAAGGGGAATTAGATCAGTTATCCCATTCACAGAAACTGACTACTCAAAAAACCACCTACTGCCAAAGAGAAGGAATCTTCTTGAACAACAAGCAGATACATACCCTCCAATCTACTGTTACATATGTGTTAAGTAACTTGTAGTGATTGATTTTGTTTTGGTTTAGTTTGGCTGGTTGGTTGGTTGGTTTTCTACACATTTCTCTGCCTCTAGGAACTTGGCAACTTACTAATACATTTACAAGCTAGTAATACCCTAAGCTAAACAATGTCTCTTATTCATAAATTTGTTTAACAATATCAGATCATGTCCCTTGATGGCTGGTGAAATGCTAAAAGTTGGCAGAGTGCCGTGATTACAGTCATTCCTAGGATTTGATCAATAAGAAACATTCTGATCTCTGTATTGTCTACCCATTTCTCTCTTGACCCATATAGGTTCTTAATCTTCTAGCCTTTCCTACAAAATCTGTTTCTGGAATTCCCCTGACACAGGTAGGCAGCAGCCAAGAGAGAAGGCAGTAGTGCCACCTGGTGCTCAAAGAGATCAGAGCTTGTACATACCTACTCTCCCACTTCCTGCTCCTCCCACCACTTCTAATAAGATTGCCTATAAACAGTACCCACCCCCTTCTTGGGCCTTCCACACTTAGCCCTCAGTATGCATTCTGCAATGCCTTCTCCCATTCATTCTCCCTCCCAGGCTGCCTTCGATGCTCATTTTATCAGTTTTCACTTGTAAACACATTGAATGGTGGGAGGAGAGTCACATGATGTGAGTAACCCCACAATCCTGGCTGGTACCAACTCCAGTGTTAAAATATAGATGTACCAAAGTAAAAATATTTATTGCATTTTTGGGCATTGAACATTGAAAGGATTCCAAATATCGAGGACCAGGGAGGAAATAAGCACAGATGCCGCCATTTGGTGGGTTGTTGTTGTTGTACATTTCAGAGACAAAATACAGTAAATGTTTTACAGACATAGTTGCATTACTATGCGTCCCCTGACATACTGTGCTTGTCACTTTATTATTTAGCATTTATGCGGTATTTTATCTGTCCTATATTATCTTTCACAAGCCTATCAAATAGACTATTTTTATTCCTATGCAGAACCTTGTCACAAATGACCAGACATGTTAAATTTCCCTCTCATCATACTGAAAGTTCCCAGTGAAAGCTGAAGGAAATTTCAATGCCTTGTCCTTTGCCTTCTATCACCTGATTCACGAAATGACCACTAAAGTCCTAATAATGTATGAGGAAAGGAAATAGATATAAAAATATAGGTCTGTATTCATGGAGCTTTCTACTCTGATGGCCTGGGGATTCCTGAGCATCAAATGAAAATTTGTATCACAATGTGAGTGTCCTAGCTAGGTTAATAGACTATAATTAAGTTATGCACCATAGAGTATAATCATTTGTTGTGTTTGTGCTAAACTCCTGAGTATGGCACAAGAGAGAGGGAGAGAGAGAAAACAGAAAGAAACAGTTTAAATGTGCAGCTAATTCCCCACACTGTTCCTTTCAGTGAGCATACACCCTACCGCATGCGTGTGACAGAAGACGGCGGTCAATGGTTCTCAGCCTTAGCTCCTCATGCATGTACCTCTCAGTGTGGAGCACGGAGTACGTGTCTAGTTTTAAAGACACTATGTGTCTTTATTATTTATAACCACGAAACATAAACTACACATAATCCAACTGCTTTACGTGTGCTTAATTCATGAAAGCGCAAACTGGTCCCAATATCTGAGGGAAGCATGCTCTATGTAGGACTCATGGAGCAATAGTATGTCAGTCTGAATGTGGCATCAATGTAGACTTAGCATGTTCTATTTGATGGGCTATTTAAGGTATTTTCAAGGGTGATATAACTATTTGTAATTTCCACTTTATGCCTTAATTTCAGACCCTGACACCCAAGGAGATGTAACTCAAATGTTAAAGTTGATCTGGGGGAAGGAGGAAGGAGTGTGACTTCTTGCTTACATGTGTCAGGGAAGGTCTGACAAAGGAGATGGCCTTTAAGTTGAGTCTTAAAGAATGACTGGGATTTGTCTAGGCTAGTTGGGAGGATAGAGTACTCCAAGCAGAGGAAACAGCAATCTGCAGAGGCAGAACTCTCTAAGTGATGGCATTTTCTAAGTATTCTAAATAATTTGATATGGTCAAAGGTTAAGGTACATGAGATGCTGAAACTCTATTTTTTATTTATTGGGACATCAAAGATAATTGTTAAACAGAAAAGTAGCATGAAAACTGTGTCCCAAAAAGGGGCCGTCTGGTGTCTGTGTAAAGACAGCATTTGAAGTGACCAAAGAAGGAGCAGAGATAAGTTTGGAAATTATTGCCTAGGTTCATGTGAGAAACAATAACAGATTAAACTAAGACACTGGCAACAGGAGGGAGTGGAATGTACAGTTTTTAAAGAATATTGGAGTCAGAAATGACAGAATTTGGTGACAGATTGGATGCAGGAGATGGCATTTTTCCAAATTCAAAGATATCTAAAAAGTTGATTTAGTCAAGCCCTGAAGAAGTAAAGCAGCTACATATTTATAAATTTGCTCCAACTCATGAGAGGGGTGCGGGAGTTAGAAATGTACCCAAAAGCAAATCACCAATTAAGGATCCTAGGAAGAATAACCTTCATTGATTTTACAGAGAACCTTTCCCAGAAACAGCCATACCAAAATTGCTTCTCCATTAATTATAAAACAATAATTCTTAAAAGCCTTGCCTATGATATCAGTCAAGGTGCAAAATACAAAATTATATATGAGAAACCATACCATATTTTGGAATTTAATGTATGGAAAAACGGTCTCTACTAAGAAAATTGTCTTAATAAAAGACTGCATAAAAGATATATCTCTCTTTTTTCCTAGGCTTACTAGGAAGCTCAAAATTAAATTTAAAATCAGTCTTAGGGCCATGTGCGGTGGCTCACACCCGTAATCCCAGCACTTTGGCAGGCCAAAGCAGGAGGATCGTTTGAGCCCAGGAGTTTGAGACCAGCCCTAGCAATATAGCAAGACCCCGTCTCTGAAAAAAATTTTAAAAACTAGCTGGGCCTGGTGGTATACACCTGTAGTCCTGGCTATTCAGAAGGCTCAGGTGGGAGGATCATGAGCCAAGGGGTCAAGGTTGCAATGAACTATGATTGTGCCATTGTACAATCTGCCCAGGCAACAGAGCAAGACCCTGTCTCTAAATAAATAAATAGATAATAAAATCAGTCTTGATGAGATGGTTAATTATATGTGTCAACTTGATTAGGCCATGGTAGCCAGATACTGGATCAAACATTATTGTAGATGTTTCTGTGAAGATTTTTTTAGGTGCAATGAACATTTAAAGCAGTAAACTTTGAATAAATAAAACAAATGAAACAAATTATTCTCCACAATGTGGGTTGGCTTCATCCAATCAGTGAAATACCTTAATAGAAAAAGACTGATCTTTCTCAAGAAAAAGAGAATTCTGCCAGCAGGCTGCATTTGAATCTGAATTGTGAGTCTGGGTCCCCAGCCTCCCACCTACCCTGCAGATATGTGTATTAAGAAATATATATATACCAAGAGAGCAACATATATATAGAAACATATGTACACAGCATATAGTACAAATATATCTATTTAGCAGATACATAAATATATATACAGCAGATATATATAAATATAAATATCTACTATTGGTTCTGTTTCTCTGGAGAACCATGACTAATAGACTCAGCAATTATACTGGTCCTGACAATTTCTTTTCCTTCTTTTGCAAAATCTTAATTTTTTGTTTGTTTTTATGCTTGTTATATATATCTTATTGTAAATACATCATGTTTGGGGGATGTCTTTCAAAATTAGAAACTGTGTTTTGAAATTTAAACACACTAAAATCAGACAGACTCTGCTACGTACTTTTATTTTTCATGTCAATTCTTAAACAACACTGTATGATAAATGATATAGTCCTTCAATAAAGAGGAGAAAATTGAGCCTTAGGAAATTTACATGACATTTTTAACTTCCAAGCCCTGCAGATAACAGAGCTGTGATGGAACTCGAGATCTAAGTGATTCTAAGTGACCCCCCAACACACAATGAAGCCTCTGCAAAGAAAAGCTTAAATTAAAATAGAACACAAACTCCGAAGGCCTTTGCTAGACTTATTTTAAGCGTAACCTCTTGTGACTCAATTTACCTTTTTGCTTGGAAATGACAACTTCTAAATGAAGTATTCTTTCTTACAAAGGACAGGAATCCATCACACAACAAGTTAGGCCAAAAGAAGACAGTGGCTCTTTCTTGAATCCTCAGGATCGAAATCAAAGTTTCTGGGCCTCAGAAACTACAGGAAGCAGAAACTCAAATACTTCCCAGTCTTTTCCCCACGCCCGTATCTTCTTTCCCCTCTTCTAAAAGTGGACTTACTTCTTCTCTCCCTCTTCAGACAAGGGTGCTGGGTTTCCTGGGCTACATGGCTGAAAATAGCCAATGACAAGAGCACCTGGGTTTATATTCCATGAGTTTCAAGAGACAGGTAAAATATACATATTTTTTTTCTGAAATCTACTTTCAAGGAAAGACATTGATTAGTTCAAGTTGGATCAGGTATCTACACCTAGTAAAATTAGTGGAATCAGAGGCTTTGGGTATGGAGTAGATAGCATGTGTCATGTGATGAGCAGAATTACCAAAAGTGATCCTGAGAGCTCCTTTATAATTGCCTGAACAATGAGCCGGCTAGGCCCAGAGTTGGGGAAGGGCAGGACAATGGGGAGAAAGGTGAAAGGAAGATCCCCCCTTTCTTCTCTCAGTAGGGGCTGCTGCACTCCCTTCTCTCTGCAGGAGGTAACTCCCATTATCTCTCAAGTTCCCAAGTGTTGGATAGTTGGAATTACTAAATTCCTGATGTGAAGGGCTGGCGCTCAAATCCACATTGTCTAGTACCAAAGTACACTGGTTATCCTCCACTGATGGTTGCCCTCATGATTTCTCTATAAGAGGAACACGCCCAGGAGCATGAAGTTCCCCTAATGGGACACAGATAACTCCACATTGCCTGTCCAGTAGGGTATCCTGGCCCTGGGAAGTCTCTCTGTGGGAAAAAGAGTTGAAAAGGTCTAGACCGTCTCAGCTAATCCTGTCCTTGTAATTTTCTTTTTTGCTTTATAAAGCCTATTCCTTAAACCAGTGATTCTGATCCCCTGGTGTGATTCCTAGACCAGAAGCATTAGCACTAGCAGGGAATTTGTTAGATTTGCAAATACATGGACCTGACTCCACACCAACTCAAATCAGAAACTCTGGGAGTGGAGCGCGGAAATCTACTTTACCAAGCACTCTGTGTGATTCTGATGTTTGCTAAAATTTGAGAACCACTAAATTCATGCCATGTGACATTGTGGAATTAGTCCTGACCCCTTGAACAATAGCACAGTTCTCCCAAATGGGTCAGGTGCTCAACCCAAGATCAATCAATGTTCAAGTAAAAAGGTTGTGTTGTATTAACATGGTGGCTGCCACTGAAACCATATAAATGTAATCTCATCCTCAATCTTACTCCTTTTCTCTACTGGAGGGAGGTGAGAGAAATGTGAACTTAGAGTGGTCTTGTGTACCAACAACTTCTGTGGTTCTCATCATATTCTGAGCCACTGTGTTGGCATCAAACAGCTCCAAAATAAATTTCTGTGTCCAACATCCTAACCAGAGATACCCCTCACAAACACACCACAATTCATATTGTCTTAGACATAAATAAATGCTCTAACACAAAAATGTCCATACAATTACCTGCCATTACATTTTGTAGTGCTTATGTCCTACCCACGATTTCTTGCACCAGCAGCTGCTGAGGAAATCAAGATTGATCTTCTAGGACTGAACATCCTCCACTACTTTAAGTTAAAAATATCAGCTTGTTACCTTTTTTCATTATTCGTAATATCTTTTAACCTTATTCTTATCCTTATGTCCTTTATTCCCTATTCCCATTCCACAGCCAAATCTATTCTAGGGAATTAAAACTATTAGCCAACATACTAGGTTAGAGGAGGTTTGGGATGGAAGTTGATACCCAAATCTTAGCACTCTTTCTCTTCAAAAATCTGCGACTATACATAAAAAGCTGAGAAAGATGAAGCGCAGCATTTATTTTATTGCTCAAAGTGCAGAACTCTCTGGTAAACCGGACTGGAAAACCAGGCACAGATCTGAGGCTAAATTCTAGCTTCCACATGAATGGAGGCTGGCCAAGTTCATAGAGCAAATCTCAAACTGAACAGCTTAACCAAAGGCCTAGCGGATTAACAGAAGGCTAGGCTTGATCTCTTAAACTTGAGCATGCATTAGAATCTCCTGAAGGACTTATTAAAACACAGATTTCTGGGACCTACCCACACAGTGTCTGATTCACTCCCTCTGGGGTAGGGCCCAAGCATTCACATTTGTAAAAGTTCCCAGGTGATGCAGCTGTTGCTTCTAAGAACCCCGCTTTGAGAGGTAATGAGCTATGTGGTTTACAGTGTACTTACAGGGAGCAAAGAAGAAAGCTCACTGAATTGAGCACAGAAAGTTCCAAAAATAAGTTAGAGTCAAGCCAAAAAGGAACGTGCTATGATTTGGGGACACTGAGGGAAACCAGGATATGTTACCCCAAAATATTCCTCTTTGACACAAAAATTATTTGGGGCTGAAGCAATTAAGAAGCAAAAAATTCAAGAAAAGCTCTCTCTACCACCCTATTTTCTGCCTAAAGGAGGGATATAACTTCTTCTTTAGTGGGGATGACACTAGACTCTTTACCCAGGGACAGTGCCAGAGGAGTTCCAAAACAAACCTTCCTCCATGCTTTCCTCCCATATATTTACTTACCCACAGCTCCCCACTCTTGGAAACCTAAAAACCATTTTCTTTTGTTTTGTCATTTTTCTGCAAATGTGTTGTTCTTTGTTGTAGTTGCTACAAAAACCAGAGTTCTAAGCCACCACTTTGAGTTACTTTTCCCTGAGCATTCTCCTGTGTGATGTGTTCTACATGCATTAATAAACTCTTTTTCTCGTGTTACTCTTTTTGTTAAAAAGCCCCTGCTAAAACCTCTAAAACAGGTAGAGGTTACATTTTGCCTTCCCTCCAAAACCTAAAAGTAATTTGGATTATGCATGAAATACAAGTGAGTCAGAGAGGAAAGGAAGTTAGAAGAGAAAAAGCATGAAAGAGTCTACTGTCTTTTGGCTAAAGTTGAAACATGGGAAGAAAAAGAGAAGGGTTTCTTCAATCTTTCAACAATTTTAGTCCCTGTTATTCTCCTGGACCTGAAAGTCTACATTCCCTTTCCACATTTCCCTCTCCCCATGACGTCTGCTTCTCAAACTTCCCCTTTGGATCTTCTCCTACACCTCAAACACCTCCCCAGTATCCAGTCTTTTCAAGGCCTACTGTGATCTAACCACTTTCATCAGACTTTAGGCAGCAGAAGTCCCTATTTGCTTCAAAGTATTTGTAAAATAAATTTACATCTGCTATGTGTAATTGAAAAAAAACACAATTTAGAGCAAAAACAGCTAACTTTTTATATTCCAGCTTTCCAGTAGGAACACTTAAATTCATAGCAGGGAAAAAGACAAAGCTATTGTGACCACTTTTCTCTTACATAGGTGGTGTAGGAGGAGGTCACACCTAAGACTAGGATCTCATGAAAGAAAAGAGACAGCCATTACAAAGATCCGGCAAGTGTTACATGTGATTAAAACACCTACATTTGAAGTTCAGAACCTTTGTTTAGTCAAGTAATGTTATGAGGTTTTAAATAAGCAAACATAGAACTGGGTGAAATGTAAGGAAAGGGAGGAAGGAGTTGAACTTCATGAAGAGGCATGAAAACTTAAACATGGAGGTTAAGAAAGAAGAGCTATGAATAGGTAAGAAGGAAGAGGAGAAAATGAGAGGAGAGGATCTTAGAAACCTGGAACACAGAGCAGTCCATTGGGGGACTGGGGACCTTTTTGGTAGAGGGAGGTCTAATATTCAATATGAAGCTACTGGTTCTTCTGGGATATAACCTCCCTGTATTTCTTCCAAGCCTCATGAAAAAATTTGATGCAACTGCTTCGCTTATGATACAATGGAAAAAGAAAAGTTCTGCCTTACCACATGGCAGCAACTGACTAGCACTTAGTAGCAACTAAGCCAACCCCATCCTGCCTTTAGATGGTACCTGTCCTGATAGTTTCCACTGCCCCATCTCTATGTGGATTGGCACAGGGCTAATAGGAGCAACAGCCACTGGGTACAATACTTGCGTCACAGAGCAAAAAAGGGTACTGAGGAAATAAGCCCTGATGATTGGTGGGGATTCAGGGGAAGGCACTGTATTCCCAGCGGAAAGGGAAATAGTAGTAAAGGGCCCCACAAGAACGAAGAAATCGGGAAAACATGGGCAGCTGATCCTTGAGTTGTACTAATTCTAATTGGTTGCCCTTGAATCTTCAGTCTTCATTCCTGAAGCACTGTGCAGATGTAGAGAATCTATTTGAACTTTCTTGTTCCCATTCTATCTTTACATAGTTTACTTGGAAGCTTTGACTGGGGAAACATCCAAAGCCTTGTGTTATTTCTTTTTGCAGATCTTGTTGGGACAGGTCATTCTTGTTCCTATGCAGTTATGCATATGCAAAGGTTAGTGTATCAGGTGAATTTGCAGCATAAATTAATTGTAAATCCTACTCGTTCATTAAGTTTGACCTAATCCTCCAACCTTTTAATGTTTCCACCTCCCATATACCCAGTTCTATGATTGGCCTACGGATGGCATGTCTACTTAATATCAAAAATAGAGTTCAAAGATCAAACTAGATTATCTGTCTATGCTCAAACCAGGTGGATCTTGTTTAGTCAGCCCACAGAGTTTGTAAAAAATAAATAAGCCAACATGTATATATCAAAAGACTAATGTAAAAATTCTGATTTCCTGTTTCTTTAGAAAGATCAGATCTGGCAAACTTTCAATGGAGCATACACTGCTCGTTTGCCTCAACTGACCCACCTTGCGTCTTTATGTTACCTGCCCGGCAAGCCATTTGAGTTTTGTGCACTGAGCCGATGTCTGTTCAAACAATTCTCATTATGGAAAATGGTGTGTCTCAAAAGGCAGCCAAAACTATTACCAGAGTGTTCAATTGTTAGAAAGTTTATCCTCGTACTGAATAAAACTCTATTTCCATGAAACTTAAATTGAATTTACCAAATGTCCACCTTCTGGTCTTGGATTTACCTCCCAAATCTAAATGGCATTGCTTTAATTACTAACAGATAGTCATCAGTTCCCCCAAGACTTCTCCAATCCAGGCTAAACATCCTAATTATTTTAACCTTTCCACTCATGCCAGTGATTCTCAACCTTTTCTCCTTTCTGATCACTTTCCTCTGGATATTATCTAGACATTAATAACAAAAAAGAATTGCCACCATCCTCTTTGTCATTATGAAATTAATATTCATATTAAACTATATTGAAAAGTCATCACTTTCTCTTTTTTATATTAATATCCTTTTTTTATTATTTTGATACATTTGACTATTACTTGATGCCCTGCCAGAATAATGTAGATATGCCTCAAAAATTATGACTGTCAGGGACAGAAGCATATTATATCCATTCTGTTCATTCTGTATCCATAATGGATTCATCATAATGTGCTGAGTGTAATATATAAATAATTAAGCAAGTAAGCGCTATTTGTATACTCTTATTTGAAATGGGTTAAGTTGACAGAGCTAACAATTGACACGAGTAAATTAAGATAACATAAGGAGGATTGTGTGTGCATGCACACGTGTGTGTGTGTTTGTGTGTAAGTGGAAAAGCATCTTTACCTACCTTTTCCTGTAATTTTTACAGACATATAGAAAAATTAAATGTTAGAGCTTTACATGAGCTTAGATGAATTAGGAAAATGACAGCTTGAAAGTATGAGTGACCTTCCCATGGTCACAGAGGTAATTACTGACAGAAGCAGACCTAGAATCCAGGTTTCTTGGCTCCTGTTGCCTCTTTCCAACCTACAAATATTTGTTTCTAATATCCTTCTAGTAGTTTCTCAAGGTAAACATATATTGAATGCACCTTTCAGCATTTTACAGGTTCAGAGACTTAAAATCTGAAAGAAATTAAATTGAACCTCTGAAGAATTAGCTGCATACCTGTAAGGATTTAAATCAAAATCTAACAAATCATCCTCATCCATCCAATGTTCAAAAGCTCAAGAAAGTAGATGCCACTTTGCTGTTAGAGAGTTGAGGTACGGGTGAAATTTTAAATTTACGGTAATAATTTTTGTTGACTACTGCCCCAATATGTGTATATTAAGCTTAATTCACTGTATCTCATGTGTCAGAAGGTCAAGACTTTGCCTACAGATTAGTGAGTTTTAACTTCTTTTGAAATTTTCTGGTTTTTTTTTAAATCCTACATAGACTTGCCTAACTTCTACCTAACTAAGGAAGTCATTTTCCAACTGGTGCATCTGAAATGAACATAAATCTTTATTTAAAGCATCTGTGCTAAAGTGGAACATGATGGAGATTTATAGATACCTGGATGAAGAAAACTTCAAGTGATCAATTAAAATATACTTTGAGGTATACAATTACAAGGCAACACCAAGGAAAAGTAAACTGAATTCCTTAAAAAAACTGATCTTTCAGCTATATATCAGCACCTGAAGTCAAAATAAGATCAATCACTACTACACTAAATTACTGCATATAGCTTAAGGGCTACAACAGAGACTACAGAGGTTTTCCATCAACAAGTTGAAAGGCATGATGGGTAGAAGAAGTCAGTGCAATGGCCTCTGTGAGTTAAAATAAGGATACCAGTACAGCATTTGATAGACACTGGACATTTCACCAGGAGCTGGCACTGACTAACAAAATCCCAAAATCTGAAGAATATTTCTTTGCTCCTAAAAATATAAATTATGTTGGTAGGAATATTACTTTGCTTACCTGATTTTCGCATCAAAACTATCCATCCTGCTAATCTTGAAATGAAGCCTGATTTAAAGTGAGAATCATTCTTGATTCAAGGTTAATTCCACTGTCATATTTACATTTTTGATGATACATTTTCAAATCTTGATTTAGACTGAATTAATAATATATCAAGATATTTGCTTAAAAGCAACCATTGCACAATCAACAGAGTAAAAATGCAGCCCAAAGAATGGGAGAAAATATTTGCAAATTATATATCTTATAAGGAGTTCATATCCAGAATATATAAAGAATGTCTACAATTTAATACAAAACAATCAGATTTTAAAATGGGCAAAGAACTTGAATAGAAATTTCTCCAAAGAAGATAAACAAATGGACAATAAGCACATGAAAATATGCTGAACATCACTAAGCACTAGAGACTTGCAAGTTGAAACCACAAGATATACTTCATACCCATTAGGAGGGCTACTGTTAAAAAGAAAAAACAGAAAGTAGCAAGTGTTGGTAAAGATGTGGCAAAACTAGAACCTTACATACTGTTGGTGGGAAAGTAAAAATATTACAGCCACTATGGAAAAAATATGTTGATTCCTCAAAAAATTAAAAACATAATCACCATATGATCCAGCAATTCCATTTCTTAATATATACCCAAAGAATTTGAAATCAGGTTGTCAAAGAGATGTTTATATACCCATGTTCATGGCAGCATTATTCACAATACCAAAAGGTACAAGCAATACACATGTTCATTAAAGGATGAATGGATAAACAAAACGTGGCATATAAATACAATGAAATATTATCCAGCCTTAAAAAGGAAGGAAATTCTGACGCATGCTACAATGTGGATAAACCTTGAGGACATCATGCTAAGTGAAACCAGTCACCAAAAGATAAAAATTGTATGATTCCACTTATATGAGATACTTAGAGTAGTCAAATGTACAGAGACAGAAAATAGAAGTGTTATTGCCAGGGGTCAGAGGGAAGGGATAATGAGAACTGTTGTTTAATGCCTATAAAGTTTCAGTTTTGCAAAATGAAAAGAGTTCTGGAGATGGGTTGCACAACAATGTGAATATACTTAATACTATTGAACCGCACACAAAAATAGTTAAGATGATAAATTTTATACTGTGTGTATTTTACCACAATTTTTTAAAAAGCAATTATTAGGTTCACTAAAGGCAGAAAAATGTTTATTATTATTGCCTGTTAACGGTAATGATAGTTACCATGAATTGAGCCCTCATTCCTCAGGCTAAATTACATGCATTCTCTCACTGAATTCTCAAAAAAAAAAAAAAAAAAAGGCCAATAGCAGAAGCATCATTACTGTTCTCTGTTTACAGATGAGGAAACTGAAAATTGGAAATTAAATAATCTCGTCACGACTGACTCTGAGAGACATTGCAGTAAAAAAAGAAAAATACCCTAAAACTTAGTGGAGTAACATGAATCTATAGGTCAGAAAATTGAATAGGCTTTAGAGGGATGGCTTATCTCTGCATCAATATGTCTAGTAATTCACCTAGAAATACTTAAATGACTAAAGCTATAAACATCTAGAGACTTCTTCACTCACATGTTTGGTATCTGATACGGAGACAGGCACTCAAAGACTGGGCTCAGCAGGGACTGACAACTGGAATGACCACATGTAGCCTTTTCACATAGCTTGAGCTTCCTCAAATCATGGCTTCCTCAGGATAGTCAGACTTATAGCATAGTAGCTAAGGACTCCAAGAGTAAGTACTCCAGCAAATAAGACAAAAGCCGTCCAATCTTTTATGACCTAGCCTTTGCAGTCACATAGTGTCGTTTTTGCCATTCTTTATTGGCCAAAATTCACAAGCCTACCTAGATTCACTGACAGAAGACCTAGAACCTATGTCTTGATGGCATAAGTGGAATCAAAATGTTTGTGGTCATGTTGTAAAATCATCACAGACTCCAAAGCCCTTATTACAGGACAGCGTGTGATGTTTAGTCCTAGGGCTTCATAGGTTGTTATCAGTGGAGGAAGTGAGAAAGAATGGGTAGTTGACACATACTTTTACTCTAACAAAGCAGAGTTTAAAAGTGAAATCATATATAACTCAAAGACATTTTCACTTGAACCACAATGCCAACCTAAGAATATTTTAAAACAGTGAATTCATACTAAAGCAAAAAATGTTTACATAATTTTGTTCTTAATGATAAATGCACTTAAAATAGAGGGAAATCCACAGCAGAGACTGGTGCTGGATTGTTGGCATCTGAGTAACAAAAGGACGAAAAGATGATGGATGGCCATATGTATATTAGCAAGCACAAAACATCGTTAATAGCCACTTGCCTGCTTTGAAGGACGACACTGGACTTACACCAAAGTCTTGACAAGGAGGAGAGCAGCAGTGCAGGAGCAAGCAGAACCCTCGGGGTTTAGACTGGGCTAGGAGGGTTATAAATAGAGATGCCCCAGGCCCCTCAGCAGGCAAAAGTACACCCATCAATAAAACTAAAGATGAGGAGAAGAAACAGTCTGAAAATCCCAGGGGGAAAACAAACAGAAGCCTAGAATAAATGAAGAAAACTCTAAGTTATTCTTCCCCATGAAGAAAGTCATCAAAAGACTTCTTTTTCAGTCATAGAAAAGGGAGGTGTAGAGGACATTGTTTTCATGGCCTGCTGGTATTTTCTTTAGGACATTAAAAAATGTCTATGAAGCCACATAAATAAAACGAGCCTTTTTTTCACTATCAAAGGAACAATAACACAAAATTACAGAAGTTGTAATTAGTAACTGAGCCCACTTTAAAATAACAATATAATAATTTTTAAAGCAGGATTAGTTTTTGTCAGTGAGAATGACTAGAAAAATAATTATGGCTTATTTTAAAAATTGTTAAATTCTAGATTATTTTATGGTTTATTTTCCTAGTGGATGTGCATTAACATTTGTGCTAAGTTGAACTTGTCATATAAAGAAATCAATTTGTTTTTAAGAACTACTCTGTAATTCAGCCAAGCAATAGGAAGGAGAGAAATGTGAATTGATGTACAAAAAATATTGCTTTATCCAGATTTTATTATCTAAAAATCTGTACTGAGTCACTTTAGTAATCCAAGTCACAGTTAACAAAAACAGTACAGTTGTTTAATATAATGCCTACAAAGTTCTAAAAGATATTAAGTGACTCCTGAGTCACCAAAGCAAAATGAGAAAGATTAGCTGGTGAAAGGTTATGTGTGGGGGGGTGGGGAGGGGGGGCATGAAATATCAGCCTAAGGCATTTAAGCTTTATTCAATGGGCAAAAGGGAGGCATTGGAAGTATTTGAACAAAATAGTGACATTGCCAAACAAGACTTGTAGGAAAATTAATCTGGTGTTCAAAGGCAGTTTAGATTTTAATATGGAATGATTGAAAATCAGTGAGAAGTCAGAGTGAGGGGGAAAAGTCAGTACCTTAACTAGGCTTCGTGATCATGAAAGGGGAAGATGAGGGATAGGTAAGATTATGTGGGGATGTAGGGGACCAGCCATCCCAGTTTGCCTGAGACTGAGAAGCCAGGGGTGTAGGATGCTCAGTGCTTAAGCCAGGACAGTCCTAAGCAAATCAGGATGGTTGGTAACCCTAGTTGGATGCTAGGGGAAAAGAAAGAAGAATCATTTTTTGATTACAGGGAGTCAGGACTGGGACAACCATTTGAAACTAATAGCTGACTTTTCAGGTTTAGGGCAGCAAATTGCTGTCCCAAGATTCCCTACCTGTGTGCTCAATTCAAGCTCCCAGTGGAAACAGTTTTCAATATTTTTGTGTGACTGAAAATGGTTGGTCATCTTGGTGGAACTGACAGAGAAGAGCTGTGGGAAAGGCAGATGGCCTGACTAATGAATGGCCTGACTATTAATTCTTACTCCAAACTATGCTTCCAACTTTGTCTCCTACCACTTCCCTGCAAAACAGATACACTAGCCTTCCTGGATTACTCATTTTCCTCAATCACTATCCCATCTGCATGTCTCTTTGCCCTTGCACACACTGCTCCTTCCATCAGAAATCTTACAAACCATTCACAGAGCCAAATTCTTCCTGTCCTTCCAACTCAACCCAAACACTACCACACTGATGATACTTTCACGTCCCATGTACTACAAATGGTTTGTATATTTTGTACATTCTCCAATTACAGCTTCTAACATATTGTATAAAAGTATCAATTATATTTTTTTCTCTGTGCTTCTTCAGGGCAGGCATTCTCATTTTAAATTCATCTTCTCATTTTCAGTGACTAGACAATTTTTGATTAAATACTTAGATGAAAATTAATTGTAGTTTTTTATTATGAAATTACATTAATCTAGTCTCCTTAGGAGAAACAATCTGAGCTTATAAAAAGCCTAAATTAATAAATATTTTCAAAGTAATGTTTCTAGGAAAACACTTCTCAGTATTCACAGTAATGAAACTAAGGCTCATAATTAATTAAAGAATGAGTACTCTAATATATCTGTTTTAATTAGTAGAGTCATTAGATATAAGCACATCTGTTTCGTGTTAATAGATATTGCCAAAACGGGTTTAACATTTTGTGGAAATAGTTTATTTCATGTAAACTAATCATTTTCTTGGCTTTCAATTTATTATATATTTTATTGCATGAACAATATATCTTTTCCAGAGATGGTGCAAGAATAACTAGTGTACGCTTGAATAAGTCTGAATATTGAACCCACATAATCCATTTGAATAAGTGTACTCTACCTGTGTCTATTTGTCATGACAGATAAATACGCATGCCATTTTTCAGAACTAACTGATACTTTTAAAAGCATTTCCCTTTCGAGTGCCTGTCTCTTTAGCATTGTTCTATTTCAAAACTCAGAACTGCCTTGTCCTTTTCTTTCCTCTTTCTCCTTCCTTCTATTCCTCATCTCATTCAGTTTCTTCTGCAATATGACTAAACTCTAGCAACACCCTCTTTTTGATTCTTTTATTCTCGTGACCTGAGCTGCTTTCATTCTTGCCTTTACCCCCTATACTCTGAAATAATGGTGATACTTTGAGTGTGCTACAAATATCCACTTTCCTCTGAACCCATCATGAGTATACTTTCCCATTTCACTTGAGCTTATCACTCACTTTAGAGTGAAGAATTAGCAGATGTGCTTGCATGGTTTGGCAGGCTTCTTGTTCCTGCCGATTCACACAAGAAGAGTTCATCCCAGGTAGATGCCGGTCCTTCCAACAGGGCGCCAAATCAAAGACACATTGAACAGACTCAATGCACAGCCTGGAGCTGAGCCCAACTTACTTTGCCATCTAAAGCAGATGAGCCTACTGTAAATCAGATATACTGATGGACCTGCAGACCTCAGAGCATGACAATAAATTCCCATTGTTGCCAATCACTGCATTTTGAGGTGGTTTGTTACATAGCATTATTGTGTGAAGAGCTGACTGATACAAAGTTCTTTCTAACACCACAGGTTTCTGACTCTAAAGTATTTAAAAAAAATATTCTCATATTTATATTTCTCTCACATGACAAGACATGCAGATGTAATTAAAGGCTATAAAAGAGCTGATTGTGGTTATGATTGAGCACCTAATATATGCCAGGGATTATTTATATGTATTATTTTTAATCCATTCTTTTACTGGTAAGAAAATTGATTCAGAAAGTTTAGATAACTTTCTCAAGGTCATGTTACAAGTTAGTGGCAAGTACTCAAACTAGGTCTGCCTGAATCCAGAATGTTGGATCTTCTTCCCTCTCACACTGTATATTATCATTATGCTCTAAATTAAAGTCACAGTCATCATAATAATTATTTCAGTCCCTGGAATTAATGTTGTTTTCAGATAGTTTCTGCTTATGATTGATATTTGATGGATAGCAAATGGTTAAAACTACCTTCATATAAAAGGATGAAAAGATTTAAAACATTTTAATTATGCACATAGCATATTAGACATTTTTCAATTTAAAATTTCAAGATATTATGAAAGTTGTCAGAACAGGTTTGGAAGATGATTTTTATTTGTGATATCACAAAGGTGCAGCGTGTTTAAAAATAAAGTAAACTTGTTGTTCTGGGCCTTTCCCATAACATGTCCAGTGATGGACAATTGTATTTGTGCACAGAACAACTTAGATTTGAGAAAGACTAAATAACTGTTATTTTATCATTATAGAGAAAAAATATGTCTGAAAAATATGACATACAAATGCTCCAAACAGCAACTTAGTGAAATTATAGTTGAAAGATATCAATTTGAAGTCATTTACTCTTTGATTTCTTTTAGTTCTTTTCACCATCCAAACAAAAACTTGTTTTGGGTGTTTGATTTTGTTTTGTTTTTCATTCAGGCATGTTTGATAAATATCGTGGCTTTATTATTACAGAGAGTATCTGTAGAAAAACAGAAGACAGTAATTTTTCTAATTCAAACAGCAGGCTATTGTCTGTCATGATCAGCCACAAAGTAGTTGTATACCAAAATATCAAAAATACAATGACTCCAAGCAACAATCTGAAGAAAGGCTTAACAAGAATAAGTATAGCAATATTGTGATGGTCTTGCTTCAGCCCCTCTTGATCTGCCAAAAGGAAGATCTTAAACCGTCAGCATAACTAATATTCCACAAATTTGTTCACATGTGGCATGTCAAAACTTTAGGTAATTAAGATGTCAGAATTTAGATAGTTTGGATGAAATTTGAGATAAAAGTAAAAAATCAAAGTTAGCGGTGTAGTTATGAATTAGGCTTGATGTTGAAAGCAACTCAAATTTGCTGCGAGCTTAGGGAATGCTAGGGCATACAAATGAAAAATGAGCTTACTACTAGGCAATTGCTTGCCATGGTAACAAGCCCCAAATTTTTAGTATCTTAACTCGGTAAGAGTTTGTTTCTCCATTACAGTTCAGTGTAAGTGATTGTAGTGGTAAGGGACTTGTGCTACTGTCTCTACGTCCCTCAGTGTAGTCCTCAGAAAAAGAGCATGAAGCAAACACACTCCCTTCTTTACCACTCTTACCCTGAAGCGGCATCATCATTTCCACTCACATTCTATCATGAGAAATAGTCACGTGTCCTTACCAAGTTGCAAAGGAAGATGAGAAGTGTAGTCCCCAGCAGGTAGCCACATGCCAGTGATAAAACTATATTATGAAACAGCAACACAAAATTTGGTAGAGAGTTTGCTATATTTCTTCAGAAAATAGTTACTAAATTTCATGATGTGTATTCCATTACATTAGGCACTATGAAGTTATAAATATATTTTCCCCTCAAGCAGCTTATAAAATAAATGGGGAAACAAAAGAGATTAATGGCATATGCTTATAAGCATTTATAGAGCCAGTTCTCGATCATTGTGGATTTATACAGCCAGGTTAACTTAGAGGACCATTTTGGATTTATAGATTTGTTGTTTTGTCTCTTTTCCTTTCAACCACATTTTTAAAAACATTCTCTTCTGCTTGAAAAGTATACGATGTTCACACACACACAGACACACACAAAAAATCATGCAGTCAGGAAAACTGTAAAATTCAAATCAATCACTTGTTATTTGTCCTCAGTCCTCATAAAACACTTGGTTGAGAAAAACAGATGTTGATTTATTGGAACCTCTCAAATAGTCATGTTCACGCTGCCCTTACCACAACAAATATTCAAGGTTTGATGGAGTAATAGGAGACACATTCATAGGCATAGCAGTGAAGGGAAAACATGTTTGAGATACAGACAAGAGTTAGCACAAGTCATAATAGCACCTGTCATTGATTGTGTATCCATTAGATTCAAGGCGCTGTATTTGTGCTAAACCATATGTATATGTGTTTCATTCTAATGCAGCTTATAAAGTAGATTTTATTATTTGCATTTTGGGCAAGCATTAGAAAGAAGAAATAACATGACTAATTGTATTTTCAACTGAGTGTTTAGGTGTTATTAATTGAAGAAAAGAATATCCCTTTTAGATTATCATCAGGCATTTAGATCAAGATTTTTTGATGTCCTACTTGTTTGCTTGTTTTATAAATGTTTTATTGATACTGTACGGAAAGGAATGTATGAGTACTGTCTTAATTATGAAAGATTATGGAATCTAAGAAAATTGTAAAGAACATATGCAAAGGAGGAAGACAAAGACTTTTACTCAAGAATTAGAGCCAGGTGCGATGGCTCACACCTATAATCTAAGTGTTTCAGGAGACTGAGGTGGGAAGATCCCTTGAGCCCAGGAGTTGGAAACTAGCCTGAGAGACATCGGGAGCCTCGTCTATACAAATAACAATGATAATAATAAGAAATTAGTGGGGTATGGTGGTGCACACCTGTGGTCTCGTCTACTCAGGAGGCTGAGGAACGAGTACCACCATGAGCCCAGGAGGTCAAGGCTTCAGTGAGCCATGATTGGGCCATTGCACTCCAGTCGGGCAACAGAGTGAGACACTGTATCAAAAAAAATAAAAAAAAATAGAAAAAGCGTTTTTTAAATGTTCCTATGAAGGTTAACATATTAGCTTAAAAGCATTGTGTCATATTATAGCAGACCTTTTCCTGAAAGCAGGTTTCGGTATTATGGAAAGGGCCATGCAGAGGAAGAAAATAAATTGTAGAGGTAAGCTTCAGATCACAGAGAACATGCTTAGCCTACTTCATAATCTGTCCAGGGTCAACCATGAGCATAGAAACAACAAAATTAAAGTGGCTAGATCACATATATTATTAACTCAAATATATAGGAAATGCAAATATCACTCAAAGACGAATGCGTAACTTGGGTGAGAAGTAAATTATATACATCAACATTTTGGAAGTTTAGTTTTGGTGAGGTCCAGGAACCATTGATTTTATCTGGCAAAACCAGGGAGTAGTTTCTGGACTAAGTGACGGGGAAACTTTCCAGGTTAGGATTAAAAGGAACTTCTGAGTTTTCTTGCTGCATAAAATGGTTGTCCAAATAAAACTGAAGTTCATTCATCTATATACCAAACATTTATAAAGTACCAATCTCTTCCAGGCACCTCCTTAAGCACAAGCACAGGGATAGCAAATACGTAGTCTTAGAGCTATTCTTTCTTCCTATGCCCATGGCAGACATTGCTAATCAAACACAGTTATCTTTTCCACTTATGTCAGACAGTCTCAGATTGCTTTTCAATACATCACTGCAGGCATTTACTAACAATCTAGTTGCAGTTGACACAGAGATGAAACTTATTTGCTACTCCAGCATCAGGCAAACAAAAATGGCATAGACATGATCTTATCGCTCAACAAGCACATATTTTAGTATTAAAGGGGGAAGAGATTAGGACAGCTTTGGAGATAGTTGGCTCAATAGCTGTAGCTCAAAACTGCAGAATCAAGTGTACTTTGAAAACAATGAAACCAAAGGAAAAAGAAACTATGAGAACGCTAAGTTTCATATGAATATTTCCACCTGTGCACCCAAAATTGAACTATAGACCTATTAGATATGGCTAAAGTTTTCTTTAAATCTAACAAAAGCAACTAAAAATTGTAATTGTAACTAAACTAAATTTTTTTTTTTTTTGAGACAGAGTTTTGCTCTTGTTGCCCAGGCTGGAGTGCGATGGCACTATCTCGGCTCACCGAAACTTCCACCTCCTGGGTTCAAGCAATTCTCTTGCCTCAGCTTCCCAAGTAGCTGGGATTATAGACATGGGCCACCGCACCCGGCTAATTTTTTGTGTTTTTAGTAGAGATGGGGTTTCTCCATGTTTGTCAGGCTGGTCTCAAACTCCCGACCTCAAGTGATCTGCCTGCCTTGGCCTCCCAAAATGCTGGGATTACAGGCATGAGCCACCACGCGTGGCCAACTACACAAAATATTAAATAGTGGCTGTTTTAGTTTAGAGATTATTAAGGAGCAAGCACTCTAACATATAAGTGTACTGTTGTTCTCAGCTGAAATGTAAAGGTTAATGAAATAGGTCTTGTTGGTAGAGGATTTGGGGTCAGTTACTTTGGATCAAAGGAGGAAAAAAAGTTTTTTTTTTTTTTTGGAGTATGAAAAGAAAACCTTTAATAATTTCTAAACCTTTACTATTGACATCGGAGAGCAAAATATTTCTAAGGCAACCAGCAATAGGGAATATAAAAACCAAAAATCATGAAAGTGGATTTTAAAAATAATATCTTATCAACAGATAATTATTTTTCTTCTGTTCTCTTTTCTTTCCAAAATAAAATCTCTGTGAAAACCCAACACAACCCTTACCTACATCTATCAGATTTTACCTTGCTCAATACTCCCTCCAAGTCTTTTCTTTCATGTATTTGCATTCTCTTAAATGTGAATAATATTGAAAGTTTTCACATACATTGTGGTTTTTAAGATAAGTTGATTATTAAATCAGTTTTTTTGTTTTTAATTTACTAAAATCCATTCATCATCTATCCTATGAAATGGTGTAGGAGAATATTCCTTGAAATCAGAGAGATTAACATTTAAGAAAAAGAAAATAAAATTATAGTAATATTTTAATATCTCTTTTCCAAGGCCTAGACTTAACATTTGAATGAAAATTTTAAATACTTACTCTGTTGTGCTCCCAGCATAACCAATAATATCTATGAGTAAAATATTAAAATATTACTTTCATTTAATTACAGTTGAAATAAAATAATGGCAAATAAAAACATCATCCTTGGGTACTAATGTTGTTTGCTTTTATGTTCATCATTTTAAAAAGTAAACACTCATTTGAAACTTAGAACTGAAAGTAATATAACAGAGAAAAAAGGAAATACTGACATTTAATTATTTTAATAAGCTGGGCTGCTGATGACTGAAATAGTAATATCTACAAACTGGCTGAAGCGTGAGGCAGAGATTTACAACTTAAATAATAGCAGTTTTAAAATAGACAACTATTTAATTGATTTTGTTCAACAGTTTCCCGAATACTTTAGGCTTCATAACTTTTGGTATCAACCAAAATTTAGCTACAGCCTGATTATAGCCAATAACTGAGAAATGTTTGCTAACAGGCACAAATGATAAACATCAGTCCACTATGACTTGCTTCTTGAGAGATCAACCTTTTTAGTAGGAAAAGTCTACAAATTAATTGCAGCCAGAAGAGGACTGCATAAGCAAACCTAACCGAGAGCTGAAATCTCGACTTATTTAATGTAATTGTCAGCGTAGAAAGGGAAGAAAATGCTACTATCTGCCCCTCAGTTCAGGTCATTGCTTCCAATCTGACCCATTCCCCAGTGGAAATTCTGGGACAGTGGGAACCCGGCATAATATAAGAAGGATGTTCTGCTGGGAAAAAGGGTAACTTAATGATTTACTAGAACTTTCAAATCAACTGAGATTCAGATACAAAGAATGGAAGTCCAAATCATAAAAGACCTGAGTTTTGCAATTCAGCTTAATTTCCTACTCTAGTTCCAAAAATGGAAATGAACTTACATATCTCAGGTTTTTTGCAGCTATCTATTACCCAGATTATATTTCCTACAGTGACAGATCAATTAGCCAAATATTTCAATTGAGTCAATTTTGTTGTGTGCAAGTCAATCAATTTTTAAGAATTAAAATAAACTGAACTGTGCATAAGAAAAAAGCCCATGTGTGACTTTGGCAGGAAATAGTCTCGAAAAAAAGAAGGTCAGAAAACTCATCTAGTTAGTCAATCATCAACAAAGATTCATTAAGCACCTACTCTATACTGTTTTAGAAGACCAGAATACAATAGCTAACAGGATTGATTTCATTTGATGAAGTTGCAACACAAGGAAAGATACAAATAATAAATAAGGAAATAATTACACAAGAAAATTTTTAAGAATGATGAGTGTTATGAAGTCCATTCCTTTCTAACATGCAATAAGGTAGACAGTAGTGACAGAATAGCAAGGAGTGATTTGGAAAGGCCTTTCTGAAGAGGCTACCTTTGAACTGAGACCTGAAGCATGAAAAAGCACAAGCCAAGCAAAGATCTGGAAAAGAAAATTTCAGGAAGTGGAAACAGTATGTGCAAAGGCCCTAAGCAGGCATAAACTCAGTATGTGTCAAGAACAGACACAGAAAGATGGGAAGCAGCTGGAGTACAGATCATAATGCAGAGCTCTGAGAAGACGTTAACATGGTAGCCAGAGGCCTTCTAGTTCATTGTGAGGAGTTTGTAATCTATTCTAGCACAAAGGAAAGCAATTGGAAGATTTTTCAAAATAAAGTAAATCAGAGGTCTTAATATTTTTCCCAAGATCTTTCTGACTTCCAGGGACCATAAATTATAAAAGACTATACTGGAAACCAAAAGACCATAAGCATGAGACTTCCACAGTGTATTAAAATCTTATGGATAACTTTCTTCAGGTCATTGTCTAATGTAGACAAAGCCCAAATGGCTCTAGTACTGGCCAAACTCTATAATACAAGCACATTCAATTAATTTTTTAAAAAATTTACAAGGCATCCTCATTGACCAGTGAAAATCATTTAGTAAGTTTGTGGGTTTCTGCTGTTCAAAAAAGAGTTTCTAGCATAGAGGCATCTCTGTTCTTTTTCTACTATAAACAAAGTGGCATTTCTTCTGTGAGGTTTTGAAAGAGCTTATTTTGGAGATTTTATCAATTTCTTTTTTAAAACTGCCTTTCCTTTCCACATTGACCTCAGCATTTCTTATTTGATATACTTTTCATTATTAAAGCTTGAATTTAAGGTGAACTAACTCAATAAATGTCTTCTTGTAATTGACTTGTGGGGACCAACTCACTAAACTAAACTAAACAGTACAGGAAAGAGCATTAAATTGCATAGAAGATATGATGGGAAAGAACGTGAAATTACACAGAAGGTTTCCTGGATAAACTCTAACTATGGTTTCCCTGTTCTTTATTTTCTTTGCTAAATGTTCTTTCTCTTAAAACTTTGTATTAGAACATCAATAAAATTTAACTTATAGATACCAATAAAGATAGCTTCTAAGCAGTTAATTATATTGAAACACATTCAATTCTTTATCTTCTCTGCTTCTCAGTCACCAAGTTTAGCCTGGAAGGCAAATCTCCTGGATCTTTGTCTAATGTTCTTTCCAATAAACCAGAAGTCTGAATATGCCTATGACCACGGAGGTACACAAAGTCTTTCCAAGGGACTCAGTTGAAGGTATTGTGTTGATTTCTCCTTTCACACCTCCTTTTTCAAAATTACCTATTTCTGCCTATACAAATGAAAGAAGTAATTCTCAATCATAGCTAGTTTTACTTTGGTATGTTGTTATTGGGGGAAAATATCACAGAGACCATTCAAAACATTGACTTTAGGTTGAGAAAAGATGGCCCAAATGACTTCCATTCACTTTTTTCAACAGCAACATCAATCAAGGGATTGTGCAACATTGCTGTTGCAAAACTTCCTCCATTCTCATTTTTTATTTATGCCAACAAATTTTCTTAGAACACAGCTCAAGATAAAAGGTAGAGCAAAAATTGATTCTGAGTTTTATCTCATTCTAGCAATAAATAAGCTTTATCCATGGATGCATGATTTTTTTTCAGAAGAATAAATTTCCATACATTTCATTAAAAGATACACTCCCAATTAAGTATACTTTTTATATTTAATCATTATCAAAATGTATAATATATGCAGATATGTGCATGTGTATGTATATATATAGAGTAATCAACTGTATACTAATAATAGCTGTAATGATAACCCAATGCAGAATAATCTGTTTTGTAAATTTATTTTATTGTTGTAAAATACGTACAAATTTGCCATTTTAACCATTGTTAAGTGTACAATACAGTGACATTAATTACATTCACAGTGTTGTGCAACCATTACCTCTGTTTCCAAAACTTTTTCATCACCCAAACAGAAATCCTATAACCACTGAGCAATAATTCCACATTTCCCCTACCCCAGTGCCTGATAACCTCGCTCTATGAATTTGCATAGTGTAGATAAGTTATGTAAGTGGAATCATAATATTTGTTTTTTTGTGTCTGGTTTATTTTACTTAGCATAATGCTTTAAGTTTCATCCATGTTTTTTGTGTATCAGAACTTTCTTTTTATAGCTGAACACTATTCCATTGTATGTATATACATTTTTGTTTTTTAATCTTTTGACAGTTTGATTATAATGTGTCTTGGTGTGGGTTTCTTTGGCTTTATCTTATTACAGTTCATTGAATTTCTTGGATATATAGATTCATGTATGTCATCAAATTTGGGAAGGTGTCAGTCATTATTTCTTCAAACATTCTTTTTGGTCATTTATTTCCATTCTTCTTCTGGGACTCCCATAACGCATATGTTGGATTGTCTGGTGATATCACACAGGTTCCTTAGACTCTCATGAACTTTTCCTTATTTGTTTTTCAGTCTGCAACTCTGACAATGATTTTAAGGTACTATTGTCAAGTTCACTGGTTCTTCCCCTGTTTGAATATGCTTTCACAACCCTCTAGTGAACTTTTTATTTCAGTTGCTCTACTTTTCAGCTCCAGAATTTCTATTTGGTTCCTTTTAATAATTTCTGTCTCTTTATTGATATTCTCATTGTGTTCATTCATCATTTTCCTGATTTTTTTTACTTCTTTGTCCATGATTTTCTTTAGCTTGTTGAACATATTTAAGACAGTTGTTTTAGAATCTTTGCTACTACGTCTGATTTCTAGGCTTCTTCAGAGATTATTTCTTCCTATTTATTTTGTTCTTCTGAATGGACCGTTTTTTCTTATTTCTTTATATGCCTTTTTCTTTTGGTAACGGACATTTAAACACTATAATGTGGTAACTCTGGAAATCAGATTTTTCCCCTTCCCCAGTGTTTTCCTTTCCTCCCTTCCCTCCCTCCTTCCTTCCTTCTTTCCTTCCTTCCTTTCTTTCTTTTTCTTTCTTTCTTTCTCTTTCTTACTTTTTTCCTCTCATTCTTTCTCTTTCTTTTTTCATTCTTTCTCTCTTTCTTTGTTCTTTCTTTTTTCTTTCCTTTATTTTATTTCTTTCTGGTATTAAAGGCTATAGCAGTCCATTGGCTTAGTGGCTTTCTCAAACTATTTATGCAAAGACACAGTTATTTATCATGTGTAGTCACTAAAATTGCTGTTCTTCAGCTTGTGTTCAGCTAGAGTTTTGACAGAAATTTCCCTGAAGACCAGAAACTAAAAACAAACAAACAAACAAATAAAAGAATAAAACTCTCTTCTAGTCTTTGTATATTGGTAGTGTGCAAGAGCAATCTTTCAAAGCTTAGCCAGGCTTGCACTGAGCCTAAGGCTCAGCCTGAGGTGTAAGCTTAGGGTCTTCTCTGTCCTTTTCTGAGCATGCACCTTGCCCTGGTCATGTACATGAGTTTCTAAATTTCCCCATATTCATAGTGCACTGAATAACCCAATTTTCAAAAGAAATTCTCCCCAGCTTTTGCTCACAGATATTATGTGGTCTATTGTGCCTTTTAACCATAATCTTTCATGTGAAGTGTCTGCAGTTGTCACTTCACCTTGCAGGACTTTTGAGTAATGCCTACCACCTTTCTGGTGCAAGGTGTGAGTTAGGTAAAAGAGAAAAGTACCATAAGCCAGTCCTTCAGGCAGCCCCTAAATAGGTCAGAACCAACATACAGAACAATTTGCAAATCAGGTCAGCTCTCCTCCCCCCAGTGACCAGAGTCCTACACTGAGAACACAGGCTTTCTTCTTCAAGATTGCAGCCACACAAGGAAGGGTGAAACAAGTGCAAGTAAAAACACCGCAAAGTTTTCCTACTGCTTTGAAATTCAGCATTTGCTTGGTTGCTGAAAAACTTGAGCATTTTTCAGAGTTCTTACAAAGTTGGTAATAACAGTGCCTGCTTTTCATTTTTCTTAAAGATAGAGGATGGGGAAGGAGACCTTGGACCTTCCCTTCTCTTTTGCTGACATCACTCCAGAAGAAGAACAATAATCTTAACTCCTCAGTGTTGGGAGTAAGCCCCCCAAAATCTGGCCATAAACTGGCCCCAAAACTGGCCATAAATAAAATCTCTGCAGCACTGTAACTTGTCCATAATGGCCCTAACGCCCAAGCTGGAAGCACTGGGATTTTTAAATTTAGACTTAATTTTTTTATATATTGTTATTGCATTATATATGATAGAGTGGTCAGTAAAAGACTTTCACATATAAAAATATATTAAGATACAATTGAATGGAAGAAGTAGAATTAAAACATAAATTTGAAGAATAATTAGACTATGGTATGTATATGCTACTGGGTACATTTAAAAAGAGAAGTAATAATTTTATCTTAAACATAAGTATTTACAATGTTTTGAAAATTACATTATTTGCAACTATTACTTTAATTTATAATAAAAGTATTTTAGAGGTCAACTTACAAATTTGCAAAGGGTGCTTACTTTGTCAAAACTCATTTAAGAAGTATTTGTGCCAATATTTGAAGAGCACTGCACTATTCTATGCCATTTCCTTAAATGTATATCAACTGAATTATCAGGTATAAATACAAAAGAGAATTAGAGTTGGGTGCTATTAATGTCCTCCTTTTACTGCACCTTGCAGCAGCAGTTAACTAGTTGATTACTGCTACATTAAAACACTCTTCTTGGCAATAGTATGAGTGCTTATGCTTCTGATGTTCTTTCTACCTTGGTGACTGTTTCTTCTCAGTATTTTCTCGTTTGTCCACATATTTTCAGCCTCTAAACATCAGAGTGTACAAAGATGCAATTCTTTGCCCTCTTCTATTACTACATGAATATCCTGGCTTTTAAAACTATTTGGTAGTAACCACCAAATTTATATCTTCCTTTCTCATCTGTTCTCCAAATTCTAATATCTGTCTACTTTATGCCTCCTCTGAATGTTTACTAGTTGCAACGTTAATATAACAAATCCTAAAAACAACTCTTGGTCCTCTCCACTTTGCAAACCAATTATCGTTCTAGTCTTACCCATTTAAGTTAGTGGCTTTCCTTTTAACTGTTTTTCACCCAAAAATCTATGTGTCAACATTTTTTTCTCACTTCGTTCATCATGCCAACCACCACCATAAGTGTATCCAATCCATCAGCATGTTAATTTAGCACTAGTTTCTTAATATATTCTGAATCCAACAATGTTTCTCATCATCACTGTTAATACCTTGTCCCATCTACATCATTTCTGATATAGCCTTTTCAGTATTCTTTCTGATTCACCCATAATACATTTTCCACATTGCAGTCAGAGTGATTTAATAAAACAAGTTAGGTCATGTCACCCCTCTCCTAAAAATTTTCAACAACTCAGAATAAAATTCTAGTCATCAAGAAGTAACCATAATCTAAAAAGACTCTACATCAGGTATTTTTACCCAAGTTACATATTAGAATCATCTAGAGAATTTAAAAAAATACTGAGGCCTCTTACAACTCTAGAATATCTGGGACTAGGGCTAGTAATGGTATTTTGTTAAGTACTGTAGGAGAATCTAATGGGCCCCCAAGGTTGAGAAAGTTCATTGCCCATCTTTTCAACCTTACACTCTACAACTCACATGCAATATCTGGGCTCCAGTCACATTGCCTCTCTCTATTTAAACATACTAAACTTGTTCCATTTGAGGACCTTTGTGCTTGCTGTTTCTCTGTCTGAAATACTCTTTCCAAAGACCTTCTGATGATTGACGTATTTTTGTCAATTTGCCTCAATTTAAATATCTATAGTATGCCCTTCAATGACCACCCATCCTAAATCTCTAACTGAAATGACCCTGTTAATTGGTTCCTACTTATATTTCTATTATCTCCCAATGGACTGTAAGCACCATGAGAACAGTAGCATTGTCTGTCTTGCTCCCCATTCTGTTAGTCCAGGATAGGCTAAGTTCAGCGTTAGTGACATACAAGCCTAAAACCTCACTAGCTTTAACAATTAAAGTTTACTTCTCACTTATGCTTTATATTCACTGCAGTCAGCTGGAGTTTCACTTCAGGACTCAGGCTGATGGAACAGCTACTATCTGGAACACTGATAAAAGAACACTTGAGGGTCTCAAACCGGATATTTAATTGCTGTGACCCAGAAGCTGACCTATGCCAGTTTCATTGACAACCACATTGACCAGAGGAAGTTACATAGCCCTATCCAGCTACAAAGAGGCCAGGAAGTGCAATTCTTCTATATTCTAACATTGTGCAGAGAGGCAGAAAGATTTGATTAGTAGTTCAAATGACCACAGCCATCATATTCTCATCTCCTGTAATAGCATTTCAACACAGTAGGTGCTTACTAAATAGCAAATTACTTAAGATATTCTGGTACTGGACAGCTCTACCAGTAGCCAAGCTGCTACACATTTTTGTCACTCAAAATAGGGATAATTTTACTGCAAAGTAGATGACTTTGATTTGCATAATTTTACAACTAAAAGAGGTTTTTATCTAATTTCTTCAGTTTTATAGAAAGTAAGGCCCAGAAGCTTAAATAATTTTTCCAAATTTATACTATTTGTTCTTCAATAGTGAAAATCTTACCAAAATATGGAGTATTTACATCACACTGATGACCCTTAAGCTGTAGTGTATTATTTTGACTCACCTTAACAATGTTTTTAAATCTTGACAACTCTATAGAAGTTTTCAAAAGTCAGTATCACTTTAACCATTATGTAATGCATTTGAGAATCGTCAGCCTATCCTATATGCAATTGCCAGAATTCCTTGCTGGTCAATCAGAATCAAAGGCATTTTGGAAAACTCACACCATTAAAGTAAGGCCTTTGCCAAACACCCACCATGTTATAGGGGAAGCCAGAATGTGGTATGGGTGTGAGTTTAATCCACTTTAGTCTGAACTTTTTTATGTCAGAGTCAAACTGCCCGTAAGCATCAATATATTACAAAGTATAATTTGCTGAACATTCTTTTTCCAGTCCACTGAAAATTTATCAGATTTTCTTTTTCAACGATTATTAAGGTAGTAAAAAGCTTAAATTTATTATCACTGAATTAGTCAGCAGCTGAGTTTCAGCATGAATATAAAGATATAGTGTAAGCTCTTGACTTACTAGCTTCCTAAAACAGGCTACAAGGTCTACCATGACCTGGTCTTTGTCTGTTTCTCCCAGCTGACCCTCTGTCTCCACCATGCCCATCGCCAAAATGTGCTTCAGTATTTCTCCAACACACAATGCTTCTCTGTTTCTGTGTCTGGAATGTTCACATATTTGCTGATAATGGTTTTCTTTGCCTGCACAGTGTCAATTTTTTTTCCTTCACATCCTGGATCTTGCATTATCTCTCAGAACGCATGTCCTGATCTCCTTTTACTAAGGAGAGATTGGGTAACTACTCCTGTGCCCTTTTGCATGTCCCTTCTTAAAGATAGGTTGTAGTCCTAGGATAATGCCTGGCCCAGAGGAGAATTTCTAAAACTTAAGAATTCACTGGTTGATTAATTAATTGACTATCATTTGTTACATTATATCAGATTTATTTCTTGATTTTTTTCTCTCTCTAATTCGATAACATGTTCCTTAAAAGCAGGGGCTGTATAGTATTTATCACTGAATCAGTCAGTACCTGGCATTACAGTCAGCCCAAAGAGGATGCTCCACAAATATCTGCCAAACTGAATCTAAATTGCGCAAATATTCTAAGAAGTAAGAGCTCTTAATTTATAAAATCCTCACAGTAATGTTTAAGAAGGAATAGAGTTGAACCAAAGCAAATCTAAAAACTATTTGTGAAGCAAAACATTTGGTTCAGCAAGGGAATTTAACAGTTCAAATGTGTTTTTGGTTGAAATGTTTGCTCTACTAACAGGCATTTCTAAAATGTGTTTTTGCTGTTGAGGCTGAAAAAATTTATTTTAAAGGCATTAGGACATCGAATGTTAAAAACATACCTAGCCCTTACTTAAACTAGAAAAGTGATTGTCAGTAGAAATGCCTGCAGGCAAGGTTTCAGCTTCACATGGTTTCAAAATGTTTCCTTGGGTGAAATGTACTTAGAGACACTTCAAATTCAAGGAATTTTGTTTGCCAGCTTAGCTACTAACATCATTTCATTAACATGGAAGCCAGTGCATTGTTGGAAAGTAAAAATGATATTGATTACACATGACAACAGAACAAAAAAAATCAATATAAAGATAAAAATAACAAAAAATCAAAGAAACTTATCATTCCTCATTCCTAAAACTTAATCATCAGTCATAAAGCACTGCAGAAGAAGATGTTAAAATTATATTCTCAAATGCCAATTGATAAAGCAACTTGTAGAATGATATATAAAACATAATATAATTTACAGCGTCTACAGGTATATACACATATTTATAGGGATTAAAGGCCTTGAAAATATACAAAAGATTTACAATACCACATACCAATACCCAAAACAATAGCTGTGGTTCCCTCTGGGAGAGAGAAAAGGAACCAGGGTAGGGAACTTCAATGTTATCTTCAATGTTTACATCTTTACAAAGAATATGTATTTGTACTATTTATAAAATTGGAAATTATTGTTTACAATATCTTTCAATGCCAAAGTTTTAAAGGGAGTTAATACACAAAATGAGTGATTATACTAGGTAATTTTTAATATCTGTTCTAACTTAATGTTAAATGATTTTATTAATTTTTATACTTCTGAAGGGAATTTAAAGAGAATTCATATAGTTTAAAAAGTCAACAAAATATTTATTTTAATCATTTTTAAAGCTGTTTTCTCCAGAATAAACAAAATATACCTCTGTCTTAATGGTATCTTACTCTAAAACTATTGTCATAATTTTCATCTAAAGTTTTTTATAGAACATGAAAATTGTGGCTTCCTTAGTATTTCTTGTATGTGTGTATTTTTCCCGATTTCTAAATCAACATCTCAAATATAGAAAGTAAGACTGAAAATCAGCTTCTAATTGTAATTTTAAAATATGTACTTGGTTTAGAGTTTTTTGCCACTAGAAATATAGTGGCAAATTAATGACAATCCATGTAGTAGTCAGTTCTCATGCTGCTAATAAAGACAAATCAGAGACTGGGCAATATATAAAGAAAAGAAGCTTAATTGACTCACAGTGCCACAGGCTTGGGGAGGTGTCAGGAAACTTACAATCATGGCAGAAGGGGAAGCAAACACAGCCTTCTTTACATGGCAGCCTTCTTCACATGAAGTGCCAAGCAAAAGGGGGGAAACCCCCCTTATAAATCATAGATCTCGTGAGAACTCACTCACTATTATGAGAACAGCAGCATGGGGGTAACAGCCCCCATGATTCAATTACCTCCCACTACACATGAGGATTATGGGAACTACAGTTTAAGATGAGATTTGGGTGGGGACACAGCCAAAGCATATCAATCCATAAAGAAATATTTGAACAAATTAAGGCAAATCCCCACGAGATAATATGGTGCTGTAACAAAGAATGAATCAAACGTACATCAACTAATTTGGACAGATTTCCATATTGTATTGTTAAATGAGGAAAGTGAAATTTAGTGAAATGTGTTATATTTTCTATTGCTGCATAACAAATTATGTTAAATTCATAACTTAGTGATTTAGCAATAGCAGTTATTATCTCAGCGTTTCCATGGGCCCAGAATCTAGACATGGCTTAACAGGGTCCTCTGTTCAGGGTCTCAGCAAGGGAGATATTGGCTAAGGCTGAGTCATCTGCAGGGTCAAGGAAGACAGGATCTGCTTCTAAACTCACTCAATAGGTTTATGCAAGATTCAGTGTCTCAAGGATGTTGGACTGAAGGCCTCAATTCTTCACTGTTACCAAGGCCACTCTCAGTTCCTTACCACTTGAACCTCTTCAAAAGGCAGCTCACAACATGGCACCTGGCTTATGCAAAACAAGCAAGCAAAGAAAGTGGCAAAAAGATAGAAATCAGTCTTGTATTGAGGCAGATTAGGTAAGGTTAGGAAGCCATACTGACTTGTCCCCTTGTGTGAAGCTCTGTGGGCTTCTTTTACAGTGGGTTTCTTTTGCTAGCACCCTAATGAGTCAGCACCTAACTCTTTTGAAAGGTAAACACTCCTGCAGGATACCAGCAGACTGCCAGATGGTTACACGTTCCTGATACCTAGTACAGTCCAGGAAAGAGAAAAAACGCCTCTTATTCCTGTCATAACTTCCCCAGTTCCCAACCAATCAGCACTGAAAGCCCAAGAAGCTATTAACTACAAATTCCTGTGCTGAGGGAGGGGGCAGGGACTTCACCAGGGTCCTGCATGTGCAGCTAGGCTCAAATTTTATCTTATAGTAACCTTTTCCTCATTTTAATAGTAAAAAAAACCCTACGTGGAGATTTTATATGCTAATGATACATGCAATGCATGTTGGAGTATGTAGATACTGAGCACATGCACCAGCTCCTCTTTTGCATACTTGACCTCACCAGTATTTTATGACTATGTATATACAGCTCCCATAAAAGGAATTCCTCTTAAGGTGCTAGCTGCTGTCTCTCCCTCTTAGAGTCCACTCTGCCTCTTAGAGTGTACTTTGCTTTGCAATAAACTTCTTTGCCTAGCCTTACTTTGGACTCACTCTCAAATTCTTTTGTGCAGTGAAGTCAAGAACTTGAACCAGCCCACCACCAACAGTATGACCTAAGCTTGGAATTACAAGCCATCACATTTGCCGTATTCATTAGAAACAAGTGACTAGATCCCATTCAAATTCAAGGTCTAAGGACTAGCCAAGGATGTGCAACCAGAAAGTGCGGTTATTGGGAGCCATTTTTGAAAGTTTCCTCCCGTGTGTTTAATACAATATAATTTGTATTAAGCAAACAAGACCAAAATCCACCTTTTATTATGCATGATTATACAAGTCTCATACACATCTTATGAACTTGCAGAAAATTACGGAAAGATGTTAAACAGGTGAACAGAGGGAATCTGAATAACAACCTGTTAGGAAAAAATAAGAAATTAAAAAAAATAAAGATGTCTCTAAAACAACAACAACAAAAACACATGTATAATGATTTATGTATATAAAATCATATGTGTTTTTGTGTGTGTGTGTGTGTGTGTGTGTGTGTGTGTGTGTGTGTGTGTGTATCCACCATATACTATTAGGTATAAATTTTTAAAACAGACTATCTTAAAAAAGCTGAAGTTATCTTGTCAGCCAACAGAACACTCACCAGTGAATAAAATTTACTGAGTGGTTCACTGAAAAGGAAAATTCAAAACTTTCTAAGTGTTAGAAATGTATAGTTCGGGGTGGTTATGCCAATCAAGATTGAAAACTAAATTCTGAATAAAATGGAGTGAATCCATAGAATTGTACACAGTTGATTAAACAATTCCTATTGTTCCTTATTCAGGGAAGAGTCTTCACTTAGGTCAACCAAGGGTCTAGTGTCCTGGGATCACTCAAAGTTCATGGTTATTTATCAACTTCAGCTGGTTACATCCAGTTTTGCAGAAATACAACATTCAGTTTCCCATTTCAAGTGCCCTGTAAAGGGATTTCTTTAATCAAGAAAAAAGAAAACAACTTGCAGAAAAATGTGTATAGCAGGATTCTATTTTAGTAAAAACAATAGAAAACACACCCTGTAAATTTGTTGTATGTATGCTTCTATGTGTTGGTATAAGCATAAGGCTATAAAATAATAGGAAGGTAGCCAGGTGAGATCACTATTTTTTTTTCATCTTTGCTGTGTCTGCCTGTACGGTGTGTTGTTTCCTGGCAAGGTGATAAACCAACCCAGTTTGCCTAGGACTGAGAGGTTTCTTGGGATATAGGATTTTGAATGCAAAAGCCTGGAAAGTCCCAGGAACTTAATTGCTTGTAGTGACAAGCACGTAGGACTTTTGAACTTTGAAAACATCAAATAAAGAAATAAGCTAGCTTTGACTGGACTTAATGATTTTGGAATGCTCTAAGAAAAGAGTTTTAATTCCCTTACAAAGTTCTAAGTGAGGTGGCCTGTGAAAGTTCTTTTCTTTTCTTTTTCTTTTCTTTTTTTTATTATTATAACAGAGTCTCATTCTGTCAACCAGGCTGGAGTGCAGTGGTGCAAACACGGCTCCCTGCCCTTGACCTCCAGGGCTCAAGCCATTCCCCTAACCTTAGCCTCTCCAGTAGCTGGCACCACAGAAGAATGCCAGCCTGCCTGGTTGAAACTTATTTTCTGACTCAAAAAGAAAACAAGGCCACTGACTAAGTGTGAGAATAGTAAAGCCATGAAGGTAGTTTGAGAAGAGAAAGGAAATGGAATGGTCAATGGAAAAAATGAGTTGAGGAGGGAAGTAGGGTAGGCTTGCCAAGCTGCATAAGACCCAATTTTGTTTTGAAGTAATGAATTTCAAGTGGGACCAGCCTGCACAGGTGTGTGCTTCTTCCAGCTATGTCTGGCTGCACAAAATCCAAGCAGAGCATCTGGGAAATCTCAGTAGGGTTTATCTAGGGTTGCAATTTTGCTAGGAGAGTGATAAAGAAAAAGAGGGGCCAGGTGGGTGAGAAGATAAGCAAAAAAAGAAACATGATGATAATCCATTGGGCATAAACTTGATACACAAGGAAATGAGAATACAAATGGGGGTGAGAGACCGTGAAAAGGTGGTGGAATAGAAAAGTGTGGAGTGGCAGAATTGGGGAGGTGGGACTTAAATTGGGTGACTAACTGCATAGAAAGATAAGTGGTTGTGATCAGAGAACAGGAGTGATCTTAAAACAGCATCTTAAAACAAGACATTCGGTTGGCTTTCTTTTCTGGAGAATCCAATGGCTCTAAGTTATAGCCATTCTGATAATATGTACGAAAAATAATAGAACAGCTCCTTTCCCTGTTCAGAACACCAGAATTCATTGAGCATGAGATTAATGTAGTGGATGCAGCTGGTGATAGCAAAGAACCAAAGCATGTGGAGAAAAGGTGAAGGATAGAGAGGCCAGTTCCTTATGTCAGTATAAAAATCATGAAGAATTATAACAAGAGTGGAAGGAAACAACAACAAAAACAAAAAAGAATAAACTCTGGCTTCTGACTGAAGCCATTCAAAATACAAATACGGTAGAAATCACAAATAACAGAAGAAGTAAGATAAAGTGACTGATTTAGTAATGCACAAGGTGCCATTTGAAAAGGGCAGTTTCAAACCCATGGAAAAGTGGAGCAAAACTCAGAGCTATTAGTGCTTACCAAGGAAAAAGAAGCACTGTACAGGTTATTTGTAACTTTCTTCTAAATAGCTTTTGAAAAACATATCTGGATCAGATGAGACCAGAAAATAATTTTTTTAAAAAGTGACTGCCTATAGATGACAGTAGCCAAAGTTGCAGAAAAGTGACATGAATATCATTTAGGTAAGCAAGGTCATCAAATGTATCCTTAGATGTGACCTTTTTAATCTACTGCTTACAGAATGATATAATTTGGCTCTGTGTCCCCACCCAAATCCCATGTTGAATTATAATCCCCCATGTTGGGGAAGGTGGGAGGTGATTGGATCGTGGGGTGGATTTCCACATGGTTGTGCTTATGATAGTGAGTTCTCATGAGATCTGGTTGTTTGTAAGTGTGTAGCACCTTGCTCTTTGCTTTCTCTCTCTCCTGCTGCCATGTGAAGATGTGTTTGTTTTCCCTTCACCTTCTGCCATGATCGTAAGTTTCCTTAGGACTCCCAGCTATGCTTCCTGTACAGCCTGTGAAATTGTGTGTCAACTAAACCTCTTTTCTTTATAAATTACCCAATCTCACGTAGTTTTCTATAGAAGTGTGAGAATGGACTAATACACAGAGTAATGAGTAATACGTAACATCTATAATGAATGTTGGTTGGTGTGCTGATTTCTCAGTGAAGTATAGTTTTGTAGGGAAAACACACTTGGGTTCTTCTTGCTTGCTGGATGACATATTTCTCTCCACTTATTCATTTCTAGAGGAAACCTTCTCAGTAATTCTAAAAGAGGAATCTGCCCAACTGAAACTACCTACCCAAAGTGCAGCTTTAAATTAATTATGTCACTTCTAGCTGGCCCATTGCACATTTTTACCTTTTCTTTGATGCAACAGCACAGAACTATTGAGCATACTAAGTTTCTTGAAAAATTATTTAAAAATTATGGTATCTTGAAACAGAACACTTGTTTGGACTTCTTTTCTGGAAAATCCAGCCAGGACTCTAGGTTATAGCCATTCTAATAACATGTACACATAATAGCAGAGTAGCTCCCTACCCTGTCAAATCACCAGTGCTAATTTTAGAAACTCAGATTTCCTGCAGTGAACATTTAAAGACCCCATAACATTTGGAGGCCTTCTTTAACATCTTATTTTTCTTGAAAGAAAAGGTACAAAGATGAAAGATACATTAACCAAGAAAAGTAATAATGTGCCTGAAAGAATACAAATTGTTATTTAACCAGGGGGTGAAAATTTCCCAGAAAGATCCCTAAAGAAAATGTTTACATTCTTTTTTTTATACAAAAGGATTCATCTGACAATGTATTACAAACAAAACTCACAACCCGGTTGCTGATCTCAGCTGGAGTGAAAGGATAGAATGCAGACCAATTTATTACCAACTGGTTTAAAGAAGTTATAGGCCTAGATCCAGGGGAAAAAAGGAAGAGAAGCTGTTCAGGGCATAGAAGGTAGGAAACTCACATTTTATGATCATCAAACATGAACAAGCTTTGTGCCTGTCAGTTTACAGAAATTTTCTTATTAATCCAAAAAGTAACTTCATGATAAACAAACCTGATGTGCTGTTAAGGAAAGTGAGGCTCAATGAACTTAGCAAATTGTCCAAGGTAAAACAGCCCACAAAAGGTAAACCTAGTTTATCTGATTTTGAAGCCAGTGAAAGACACATAAAGAATTTCATCGGTATTTTTAAAACCTTATTTGAAAAACAATAAAATGCAAAAATGGAAATAATTTTCAGGCTCTGTCCCTTGTCCCTGCATATTTACTTGGACAATAATTCACAAAGTGTAATTATAGCAGCTCTGTGGTGTGACTTAAAGACAATTTAAGATTGTTAGGCTGTGTGCCTTTTGTAGCTCTTTTGGACCCTGCAACTAAATGGTGGCATGTCTATACCCGAAAAAAGTGATAAGTGCAGGATTAAATGCACCAGTAGTTGAAATTAAAGGATTAACTTCAGCGTTTATAAACAGGTAGCTGGTGGACCAAATACAGCCTGAAACCTGTTTTCTATGATTGGAATTGGGTTTGAATTTGACAGGTTATTCAGTCTCTAGTTTGCTACAGGCTTTGCTTCCCTCCTCCCTGTGATCTTAAACCCAGCCAGATTCACATATTTATGTTACCTGCCTGACCCTTGGAGGCATTTGAGTTTGTAATCCCTGGACACAATGCTGCAGAAAGCTTCTTCCAGCTCTCATACTCTATGATTATTTGATCTAGAATTACTGAAATATGTACCCAGAGCCATCAAAACTTTAAAGAAAAAATTTCTAACTCACAATTTGATATGAAGAAAAGGAATTCTTCTTAAAGGCGAAGCCTTTCTGATCTTCAGAAGACATCAGTATTTATAGGAAAATAAAATGAGAATGTGACATTTCCTTAGCATTTAACTGAAGTACAATCTTTATATTGTAATCACATGTCAAAAAATCAACAAATGTCTATTAGACATCAACACTGTACATGGCCTAAGCTAGACATTTACAATAATGCAAAGAAGCCAAACATATGTCTCTCATAATCCAAAAGGAAGCTTCTCGTTTAATTTATAAATTAATAATAATTACCCTCTAAATTTTACTGTGTCTGAATTTCTGAAAAAAGGGTGGATAGATTTTAAAATGTTAAATCAAAAGTATTTTCCCTAGGAAAGAAATAAAATCAAAGAGATATATAGATAAATTTTTGTAGGTAAAAAAAAAAAAATGCCAATCATGGCCCTTTGGGCCATACTGAACTAAATGAACAGAACAATACTGGCTTATGTGAAAAGGGGATTTTTTTAAGCTCATTCATGAAATTAAGTCATCTGTTATGCCCCAGAAGCTCAGATAAGTTGAGATATAATCTTTCATCTTGTCTTCTTCATTACGGGAATCCTTGCCCAGAGAGTCAGATAGCCTATAAGTTCCAAACATAGTACTCTTTTAATTTGGGTAATTTCAGGCAAAATGTGTTTATCCTGTCACAAAGGTGAAGCCTGTGGTCAACACCTCAAATTTTTTGTTCATATGCCTGATAACTGCTGTTTAATGAATAGATGTCAGCTTCTAGAACAATGACCAGCACATAGTAAGTACCCAATAAATATCAGATCTTTATAATTTTTATTGTCATCATTGTCATTATTTTGGCTCTAATTGTAAGAGCCAACTTCTTGATCAGGAAGCTCCCAGTGTTTTTGACTGATATTTTCTAATATACTTTCATTTTACAGTTAAAATAAATACTTGGGAAATCAAATTCATAGGAAAAAACTCAGAATATTGAGCACTAGACATATGACAAAAGAAATGGATACTACCCAAGAGGATGGTTTGCATTACTTGTTTAGAAGCATTCTACCTACTGCACTTGTCTCTGGACTCCTAAACTATGCAGGTGACATACAGCCTTACATGATATAGTGATCAGCTTAAACTCTATCATCGTAACATTAGCAAATATATTTCCCAAAAACATTAGAAGGTCTTCTTCATTCCCATAAGGGGAATATGTACATCTTAAACAAATTGGAAACCAGGTGCGAAAGATAGAAAGTGATAGCTACAAACGTGAAGTGGGATAGAAGAAAGAGTTTAGAAATGGAACTTTCATTGAATGCACATGGACACAAAGATGGGATCAATAGACACTGGAATTACTACAGTTTGGAGAGTGAGGGTGAGGGGCATGGGTTGAAAAACTACCTATTGGACACTATGCTCACTACTTAGGTGACAGGATCATTTGTACACCTAACCACAGCGACAAGCTATTTACCCATGTAACAAACCTGCACATATACCCTCCAACCTAAAATTAAAGTTTAGAGGAAAAAAAAAGAAATGGAGGTTCCCCATGAACTACAGTTGACAGTTGCTCATTGTGTATTTACCCACATGCTCCCATGGCCCCATGTGCTTACGTATGCTGTTACCACCATTGTTTTTTAAGTATCTTATATGCTTTTCCCACTGTACAATGAGTAACGTTACTGTAATTTTACTCACTATTTGGCCCCTAGGCCTAGCAGAAATCCTGAACATAATGGGCTTTTGGTTCTTCATTGTTGAGGAAATAAATGTATGAAATTGCAAGTGAGGTACTCACTATTTAACTGTGAAACTGACCGTGTGAAAATTCATCAAGACCAAAATTAAGTTTCGTGATCTGAAGTTCATGGTCTAACAAGAAAATCCTTGTTATTTTTGAGATGTCTCCTTTTCTTCAAATCATCATTTATGTATCCTGACTCTGAAAATTTATCTACACGAATTTTTTGGAAGACATTTGCTTCAAGAATTTCAGCTAAATATGTCAACATGGATTCTAATAGGCAATAAAACCTATTGTAGATTCAGAGTCAGAAAGGAGTGTCTGACACATGCGAGACCCTGAGCCAGCTGCTTCATATGTTACTTTTATTCATTCTCACTGCAGCCCCATGAGAAAAGCAATGTGATCACCATGCTGCATATGAGTAAACTGAGGCTCAGAGTGATAAAGTTAGCCAGACATTAAAGAGCTAGTATGTGGAAGGGCTGGACTTCAAACTAGACCATTCTGGATTCCAAAGTCCATTCATTTTTCATAACTTGGTAAATAAGTAAATAAAATTTAAGTGGAAATGTATTAATGCAGGTTTGTAAGTTTTTAAAAAATTAAAATTCTAACAAATGTGTATTCCGGTGATTTAAACTTAAGGCCCAGAATTAAAGTACAAAATCCTTTGTATTTGGTTCAAATTATTACTGCTAAATAACCACATTGCAGATATGAAAATATTTGACCACTGTCTAAACAGTCCAATTCTGTAATAGACATCAGTATGATGCATTGGTTTTTTGCTCTAAGAACCTGAAAATTATTTTCCCCACATTTGTATTTTGAAAATAATCTCTTTATGAGGTTAGAAAAGTATATGACCTTGCAATATATTTGCAGGTATAACAAATCAAAGAGCATAATTTTGACCACCAATATTTTCTTCAAAATATGAGAAAAAAGCTACTTCCTAGGACATGCTTCCCCTAGAACTGTTTCCCCTTCCGAATTGGGAAGTAATAGGAGTTTTTAAAAGGATGGGAGGAAGGGCTTGACGAATTACTAGGCATTCAGTGTTAACCATATGCTAGTGCTTGATTGGATAAAGATGTAGAAAGATGAAAGTTGCAACTACAATAATTACTGGGAAATGTCTATCATCTTTCTATATCCCAGAATTCTCAATTGAAATCTTGTTCAGAGAATTGTCTGTGTTCAACTCCCCCACCCCCGGGAATTCCTCCAGCTATATCTCTACGGAAGGCAATATTCTGCTTAGCCACAGAGAGGAGGAAGTTAATCTGCTGAGCTGTAGTCCTGTTCTTTAGAAATACCAAATCACTGACAGTATTGATTTTTGGCTGTTTATACAACTTTAACTCTTCAGAATTTAATATGAAGAAAATAATGTTCTTTTTTTTAAGACCTTTTTTGAGGGGGCAAGCTCAGTGCTTTGAGGGTAAACAAGTGTTTTGTAAATTGGTCCAGTGAATGACAAGGCAACAGATATGAAGCCAGCTGTCACCTTTTATTAGTCACACCCATAAATCCAGCCTGGTACTGGGATTGTTCCCAGTGTCCAGCATCATGGACAAGGTACTGAGGGAGGGTGTTATTTCTCCCTTTAGAGCACTTTATTTGGAAGTGTGAGGGATTGGCTGTGTTCTGTGGATTAATTTCCTTGCAAATTTTCATAAGGAGAAAATTGAGGACCTATGTTATTTTTCTTTCTCTCTCTCATATTGTCCACCCTTCAGTCATACATTTGGACACGAGTCCTGACTAACAATTTAAATCTAAAATCGATCACTCTCCATCAGTGCAATATTCCTGTTTTGTCTCTCCTCTCTAAAAAGAAGTAATTCTACCTTTTTGTTACTAGACCTCACAGGCTTGCAACATTACTAAATAAAGTATAATAACAGTAGCTGAGCCTTTGTTTTACCATCAATATGAATTTTAAAAGAGTGTCATCAAGAAAATCATCTTCAAAGATTATTTTTTTTTGCATGCTTAAGTCCTGCTGCTGAGATGAAACCAGAGTGACTGCAGCAGTTCTGATACCCTGGGCTTTTTGGTGTTCTGATTCTTTCCTCACTAGCAGAGGCAGTGAATTTAACACTCAGATTTGCTCTGACAGGCTGACAACTGATATCACAAGACCACAGCTAAGAGTGGTTTATTACTTTTAGTGGGATTTATTTAATTCAGTCTCACAGCCTGAGGGTGGGGTAAAGATTTAACTTGAAATTAAATTCCAGCAGGAGACCTTTTAATATAAGAAAAATGGGCAGAGGGATAAATGACATGCTCAATTGCAATGAATTTTTTTTAAAAAAGCTTATATTTAACATGGAAAAAAATCTCACAAAATCATTTCAGTTATTTGACAGATATAGAGAGAAAAAGTGCAGAGGAACAAGTAAGAATGACAGAACTTAAAAGAGAATGATCTAAAAGAAAGTTTTTGACAAACTAGAATTTCTTCAATCCGTCGTCCAAAAAAAAAAAAAAAAAAATCTCAGTTTATGAATGCTTTCCATCAATGTCTGGATAAGTTGATAAGAAATCCCAAATGTTCATCTGTTGTTTAACTTCAAACTATACAATAATTCTGGATGAAATAGTAGAGTTTAAGCAAAGCCATTGGTAGAAATTACTCGGTTTTTTAACCTGAACACAGTGAATGCTTATACCCAAAAATTCAGAACATGAAAGTGGTTTTCATTTATATTATACAACAAAGAAAAAATGGAGTTTTATCATAACAGGTAGCCCAAATAGAGTCTTGTCAGTTAGGATACTTAAGGGGTATTGGATGATTATAATCATGGTCTTCTAGTGTTTGCTTATGAGAAATAAATATCACTTACAGAGAGAAAATGAGATAACTCATGGTTGATAGATATTGTAGTATCAGTGATATATTTTGCTTTCTATGGTAATATTTTGGTGGTTTGGACTTTTTTTCAAAGAAAAAAGATTATTTCATGAAAGCCTATTAAGTTGGAATGCTTTCTAATAAAGGCATATTTAATTTTGAGGCTTCTGGAAACTCAATGCCAAAGAAAGAGTAGAATAGAGTAAGCAGAATGGCTATTTGCCTTACTCTGTATTTAAAGACATTTCGGTTCAGTCCGAGCTTCAGAAATGTGAGACCAGATCATCTGAGACCTGGGGTCCATCGACTTAATAGCAAGCTTGGCCCTGGACTCAATCATAAAGGTCATGACCGTTTTGTTCTCTAACTATATGCCACATCTTTACTGCATCTCTCCTTCTTCAGGAACCCAAAGTTCTAATGACTCTTCAAGAAATCCTTCTTTGAAACTCCACACTCACTTGCTAAGGAGCTTTCTGATTCCCTCTTCCCCACAGAAACATGTGCTGTGTTCATTGAATCTAAGTGATTAAAATATTGCCATATGATTAGTAAGTGGTAATAACTGAATGCAGGGCTTTCCATGTCATCTTGATTCATGACATCCTTAATTGTCTCAACAATTGTTTCACGTTATCCCTAGGTGAAAAGAAATACCTAAGAGTCCCATTTATTAAATTCTTATGTCCAAGCACCTTAGCAAGCATTTAAGTCTTAAACACTTGGTGCCTACTGGACACTACACAAATTTCTCAAACTGTGGAATCAGATTGGACTTCACCACCTTCAATGAAAGAAATGTAGTGATCAACCTTAAAAATGTTAACTATCTTAAGCTAGTAGCCTACAAAATATCCAAGATACTTTACTATGTTTTTCTTAAGATTTTTAAATATATTGCACTGTCTTTTTGAGTTTGTATTGGAGCCCTAGGTGACCTCAGTACTCAGTCTGAGAATCATGAGTTTAATGTGTTGTCTCTATTAACAACTCTGCATTTTAACAGAGATGCTCATTGTTTATTCCAATGAACTATTGGTGCCAATTTCTCACAATTAGTAGACTCAACTAGGAGAGATATTTCGAGACAATGATTCTTTTAGTGCCTCTGTTCTCATACCACTCACAAGCTGCCTGATCCATGGAGTGATAAAGCCCTAGTTAGAATCTAGCACATTCTTATGGGTTTATTCAAAGTCCTAAGACTCCAGAGGCAAGTCTACTCATCCCAACTGACTTTTTTATATTATTATTGACAGTTTTCATACCATACCATCTCACTGTAATTTATCAATGAATCATTTTCTCTAGAAAGAGTCTGATCGGGGACATGTCAAATCCCTGGCCCAGTGTAGGAAAGCCCTCCTAAGTAGGTAAACCACAAACTATGACCATGGCCACTTGAAAGACAAATATTTACCTTTCTCTGGTTCCCAGCATCCCTCTTCCTCCTTTTGCCTACCCACCTACCTGGACATACAGCATATAATGCAGCCAGCATCTTCCTTTGCTTGCATCTGTGTTTCTGTGGGACTGTTTGTCTCTTAAACGTGCCCCAATATGTTTCCTCTACCAGCGTCCTTGTCTAGGATCTTGCTTGTACAAGTTTGAATGTGTTCACCTTGACATAACTCGATATGCTATTGCCTTAATCCAGTGGCTCCTCATCCTTGCATGGACGTTCGTCTTTTCTTCCTGGGTGAGCTTCTTCCTCAAACTGGGATCTGAAATGACTATTGTGCCTTAGGGCTCATGGCCACGATCAATAATTTCCACAAGAGGAGAGAGAGAATCACTTCCAAAAGCACTCTTAGAAGAATGAAAAAGAACTTCCTCAAAAACCCCTAACAAGGAGGAGCCAAGATGGCCGAATAGGAACAGCTCCGGTCTACAGCTCCCAGCGTGAGCGATGCAGAAGACGGGTGATTTCTGCATTTCCATCTGAGGTACCGGGTTCATCTCACTAGGGAGTGCCAGACAGTGGGCGCAGGTCAGTGGGTGCGCACACCGTGCGCGAGCCGAAGCGGGGCAAGGCATTGCCTCACTTGGGAAGTGCAAGGGGTCAGGGAGTTCCCTTTCCGAGTCAAAGAAAGGGGTGACGGACTCACCTGGAAAATCGGGTCACTCCCACCCAAATATTGCGCTTTTCCGACCGGCTTAAAAAAAACGGCGCACCACCAGATTACATCCCGCACCGGGCTCGGAGGGTCCTACACCCACGGAGTCTCGCTGATTGCTAGCACAGCAGTCTGAGATCAAACTGCAAGGCGGCAGCGAGGCTGGGGGAGGGGCGCCCGCCATTGCCCAGGCTTGCTTAGGTAAACAAAGCAGCCGGGAAGCTCGAACTGGGTGGAGCCCACCACAGCTCAAGGAAGGGCCTGCCTGCCTCTGTAGGCTCCACCTCTGGGGGCAGGGCACAGACAAACAAAAAGACAGCAGTAACCTCTGCAGACTTAAATGTCCCTATCTGACAGCTTTGAAGAGAGCAGTGGTTCTCCCAGCACACAGCTGGAGATCTGAGAACGGGCAGACTGCCTCCTCAAGTGGATCCCTGACCCCTGACCCCCGAGCAGCCTAACTGGGAGGCACCCCCCAGCAGGGGCACACTGACACCTCACACGGCAGGGTATTCCAACAGACCTGCAGCTGAGGGTCCTGTCTGTTAGAAGGAAAACTAACAAACAGAAAGGACATCCACACCAAAAACCCATCTGTACATCACCATCATCAAAGACCAAAAGTAGATAAAACCACAAAGATGGGGAAAAAACAGAACAGAAAAACGGGAAACTCTAAAACGCAGAGCGCCTCTCCTCCTCCAAAGGAACGCAGTTCCTCACCAGCAACGGAACAAAGCTGGATGGAGAATGACTTTGACGAGCTGAGAGAAGAAGGCTTTAGACGATCAAATTACTCTGAGCTACGGGAGGACATTCAAACCAAAGGCAAAGAAGTTGAAAACTTTGAACAAAATTTAGAAGAATGTATAACTAGAATAACCAATACAGAGAAGTGCTTAAAGGAGCTGATGGAGCTGAAAACCAAGGCTCGAGAACTACGTGAAGAATGCAGAAGCCTCAGGAGCCGATGCGATCAACTGGAAGAAAGGGTATCAGCGATGGAAGATGAAATGAATGAAATGAAGCGAGAAGGGAAGTTTAGACAAAAAAGAATAAAAAGAAATGAGCAAAGCCTCCAAGAAATATGGGACTATGTGAAAAGACCAAATCTACGTCTGATTGGTGTACCTGAAAGTGATGGGGAGAATGGAACCAAGTTGGAAAACACTCTGCAGGATATTATCCAGGAGAACTTCCCCAATCTAGCAAGGCAGGCCAACATTCAGATTCAGGAAATACAGAGAACGCCACAAAGATACTCCTCGAGAAGAGCAACTCCAAGACACATAATTGTCAGATTCACCAAAGTTGAAATGAAGGAAAAAATGTTAAGGGCAGCCAGAGAGAAAGGTTGGGTTACCCTCAAAGGGAAGCCCATCAGACTAACAGCGGATCTCTCGGCAGAAACCCTACAAGCCAGAAGAGAGTGGGGGCCAACATTCAACATTCTTAAAGAAAAGAATTTTCAACCCAGAATTTCATATCCAGCCAAACTAAGCTTCATAAGTGAAGGAGAAATAAAATACTTTACAGACAAGCAAATGCTGAGAGATTTTGTCACCACCAGGCCTGCCCTAAAAGAGCTCCTGAAGGAAGCGCTAAACATGGAAAGGAACAACCGGTACCAGCTGCTGCAAAATCATGCCAAAATGTAAAGACCATCGAGACTAGGAAGAAACTGCATCAACTAACGAGCAAAATAACCAGCTAACATCATAATGACAGGATCAAATTCACACATAACCATATTAACTTTAAATGTAAATGGACTAAATGCTCCAATTAAAAGACACAGACTGGCAAATTGGATAAAGAGTCAAGACCCACCAGTGTGCTGTATTCAGGAAACCCATCTCACGTGCAGAGACACACATAGGCTCAAAATGAAAGGATGGAGGAAGATCTACCAAGGAAATGGAAAACAAAAAAAGGCAGGGGTTGCAATCCTAGTTTCTGATAAAACAGACTTTAAATCAACAAAGATCAAAAGAGACAAAGAAGGCCATTACATAATGGTAAAGGGATCAATTCAACAAGAAGAGCTAACTATCCTAAATATATATGCACTGAATACAGGAGCACCCAGATTCATAAAGCAAGTCCTGAGTGACCTACAAAGAGACTTAGACTCCCACACATTAATAATGGGAGACTTTAACACCCCACTGTCAACATTAGACAGATCAACAAGACAGAAAGTCAACAAGGATACCCAGGAATTGAACTCAGCTCTGCACCAAGCGGACCTAATAGACATCTACAGAACTCTCCAACCCAAATCAACAGAATATACATTTTTTTCAGCACCACACCACACCTATTCCAAAATTGACCACATACTTGGAAGTAAAGCTCTCCTCAGCAAATGTAAAAGAACAGAGATTATAACAAACTATCTCTCAGACCACAGTGCAATCAAACTAGAACTCAGAATTAAGAGTCTCACTCAAAACCGCTCAACTACATGGAAACTGAACAACCTGCTCCTGAATGACTACTGGATACATAACGAAATGAAGGCAGAAATAAAGATGTTCTTTGAAACCAACGAGAACAAAGACACAACATACCAGAATCTCTGGGATGCATTCAAAGCAGTGTGTAGAGGGAAATTTATAGCACTAAATGCCCACAAGAGAAAGCAGGAAAGATCCAAAATTGACACCCTAACATCACAATTAAAAGAACTAGAAAAGCAAGAGCAAACACATTCAAAAGCTAGCAGAAGGCAAGAAATAACTAAAATCAGAGCAGAACTGAAGGAAATAGAGACACAAAAAACCCATCAAAAAATTAATGAATCCAGGAGCTGGTTTTTTGAAAGGATCAACAAAATTGATAGACCGCTAGCAAGACTAATAAAGAAAAAAAGAGAGAAGAATCAAATAGACACAATAAAAAATGATAAAGGGGATATCACCACCGATCCCACAGAAATACAAACTACCATCAGAGAATACTACAAACACCTCTACGCATATAAACTAGAAAATCTAGAAGAAATGGATAAATTCCTGGACACATACACTCTCCCAAGACTAAACCAGGAAGAAGTTGAATCTCTGAATAGACCAATAACAGGAGCTGAAATTGTGGCAATAATCAATAGTTTACCAACCAAAAAGAGTCCAGGACCAGATGGATTCACAGCCGAATCCTACCAGAGGTACAAGGAGGAACTGGTACCATTCCTTCTGAAATTATTCCAATCAATAGAAAAAGAGGGAATCCTCCCTAACTCATTTTATGAGGCCAGCATCATTCTGATACCAAAGCCGGGCAGAGACACAACCAAAAAAGAGAATTTTAGACCAATATCCTTGATGAACATTGATGCAAAAATCCTCAATAAAATACTGGCAAAACGAATCCAGCAGTACATCAAAAAGCTTATCCACCATGATCAAGTGGGCTTCATCCCTGGGATGCAAGGCTGGTTCAATATATGCAAATCAATAAATGTAATCCAGCATATAAACAGAGCCAAAGACAAAAACCACATGATTATCTCAATAGATGCAGAAAAGGCCTTTGACAAAATTCAACAACCCTTCATGCTAAAAACTCTCAATAAATTAGGTATTGATGGGACGTATTTCAAAATAATAAGAGCTATCTATGACAAACCCACAGCCAATATCATACTAAATGGGCAAAAATTGGAAGCATTCCCTCTGAAAACTGGCACAAGACAGGGATGCCCTCTCTCACCACTCCTATTCAACATGGTGTTGAAAGTTCTGGCCAGGGCAATTAGGCAGGAGAAGGAAATAAAGGGTATTCAATTAGGAAAAGAGGAAGTCAAATTGTCCCTGTTTGCAGACAACATGATTGTATATCTAGAAAACCCCATTGTCTCAGCCCAAAATCTCCTTCAGCTGATAAGCAACTTCAGCAAAGTCTCAGGATACAAAATCAATGTACAAAAATCACAAGCATTCTTATACACCAACAACAGACAGAAAGCCAAATCATGAGTGAACTCCCATTCACAATTGCTTCAAAGAGAATAAAATACCTAGGAATCCAACTTACAAGGGATGTGAAGGACCTCTTCAAGGAGAACTACAAACCACTGCTCAAGGAAATAAAAGAGAATACAAACAAATGGAAGAACATTCCATGCTCATGGGTAGGAAGAATCAATATCGTGAAAATGGCCATACTGCCCAAGGTAATTTACAGATTCAATGCCATCCCCATAAAGCTACCAGTGACTTTCTTCACAGAATTGGAAAAAACTACTTTAAAGTTCATATGGAACTAAAAAAAAGCCCTCATCACCAAGGCAATCCTAAGCCAAAAAAACAAAGCTGGAGGCATCATACTACCTGACTTCAAACTATACTACAAGGCTACAGTAACCAAAACAGCATGGTACTGGTACCAAAACAGAGATATAGATCAATGGAACAGAACACAGCCCTCAGAAATAACGCCGCATATCTACAACTATCTGATCTTTGACAAACCTGAGAAAAACAAGCAATGGGGAAAGGATTCCCTATTTAATAAATGGTGCTGGGAAAACTGGCTAGCCATATGTAGAAAGCTGAAACTGGATCCCTTCCTTACACCTTATACAAAAATCAATTCAAGATGGATTAAAGACTTAAACATTAGACCTAAAACCATAAAAACCCTCGAAGAAAACCTAGGCATTACCATTCAGGACATAGGCATGGGGAAGGACTTCATGTCCAAAACACCAAAAGCAATGGCAATAAAAGCCAAAATTGACAAGTGGGATCTAATTAAACTAAAGAGCTTCTGCACAGCAAAAGAAACTACCATCAGAGTGAACAGGCAACCTACAAAATGGGAGAAAATTTTCGCAGCCTACTTATCTGACAAAGGGCTAATATCCAGAATCTACAATGAACTCAAACAAATTTACAAGAAAAAAACAAACAACCCCATCAAAAAGTGGGCGAAGGACATGAACAGACACTTCTCAAAAGAAGACATTTATGCAGCCAAAAAACACATGAAAAAATGCTCATCATCACTGGCCATCAGAGAAATGCAAATCAAAACCACAATGAGATACCATCTCACACCAGTTAGAATGGCAATCATTAAAAAGTCAGGAAACAACAGGTGCTGGAGAGGATGTGGAGAAATAGGAACACTTTTACACTGTTGGTGGGACTGTAAACTAGTTCAACCATTGTGGAAGTCAGTGTGGTGATCCCTCAGGGATCTAGAACTAGAAATACCATTTGACCCAGCCATCCCATTACTGGGTATATACCCAAAGGACTATAAATCATGCTGCTATAAAGACACATGCACATGTATGTTTATTGCGGCATTATTCACAATAGCAAAGACTTGGAACCAACCCAAATGTCCAACAATGATAGGCTGGATTAAGAAAATGTGGCACATATACACCATGGAATACTATGCAGCCATAAAAAATGATGAGTTCATGTCCTTTGTAGGGACATGGATGAAATTGGAAATCATCATTCTCAGTAAACTATCACAAGAACAAAAAACCAAACACCGCATATTCTCACTCATAGGTGGGAATTGAACAATGAGATCACATGGACACAGGAAGGGGAATATCACACTCTGGGGACTGTGGTGGGGTGGGGGGAGGGGGGAGGGATAGCATTGGGAGATATATCTAATGCTAGATGACGAGTTAGTGGGTGCAGCGCACCAGCATGGCACATGTATACATATGTAACTAACCTGCACAATGTGCACATGTACCCTAAAACTTAAAGTATAATAATAAAAAAAAAAACCCTAACAAACTTCTCACATCCAACTCTTTTGTTTTTGAACTTTTCCACCCAAAACATACTAAATAAATATACTTTAAGAAGGAATAGTTCAGATAGAAGGTGTTTTCCTGTTCACTAATATTACTTTTAAGTGCAGGCTGAGTGCCAGTTAATCATTAGCCTCCAAACAGATGGAAAAATGAAAGAATAAAATTGTACAGAAAGGAATATGCCCTCTCAAAAGATATCTCTCTACCTCTTCTCGCCTACCACCAACTTCTTGGAAGTTTCTTTTTTTTTGTGAGTTATTACATTGCATTTTACATACAAATTATATTTATTTACTTTTAAATCTTTATAATGTTTAAAACATTATAACATTGTTTTCATTATTCGAGGATGTTTGTCGGTTTGTTTTTTTACCTATGGTTTGGAATAGAACTCCTCACAAATTTTCCTGTAAAACTTAATAGAATTTTTTTCATTTACCAGTTTTCTATTCAGTGGCGGATTTTTCAGAGAAGAGTTAAAGTCGTTAAGCAAGAGATAGGTGTATACTCAAAGCAATTTACTTCTTAGTTGATTTGATAATTGAGACATCACCATATTTTTTTCCACAGTGAAGTTAAACTGAAGGTCCATCTGCTGATGAGTAGCATAACCAGATTTTAGGTTAATTAGCTCCCCTGTGTCCTGTATGTATTTATATCATCAAAAGATCAAAAGGTATGCATTGGAGTGTGTCTGAAACCAGAGCGCCCCTCTACTGAAATCTAGAGTATGCATTTTACAGAGCCCCTTCTCTGCCAAGTAAATAGTCAGCAGTGCTTTTACAAATATATTCACATGAAAATTTTTATGCTGAAATTTATTGGTAAGGAATTACTAAATGTTGCACTTTCTTAGCTTCCTAATGATGACATATATACATATGTTGGATTTCTTCTAAAAATCTTTATGTTGAAACACCCTAGCACATAAACTCCTTGAATGAAAGCAATATTTGTTTACAGAGACTATGAATCTTAGACCAAAGAGTATAATATGCAAAAAAATAATTTTCCGTATTGCAATTTAATTTCTATTGTATTTCAAGACCCCTTTCAAACCAGCTGGCAGGAAATTTTAATCTCATCTCTGTCCTCAAGAGTGTGTCAAGGTTCTAGGAGATTTATGCAGTACCAAGACACTGGATTTGTGTCTTTGAGTCATCGTACCACACATTTTCTCCAACATACTCATTATCCCAATCCAGAGGCTCTTTACTGATAAGTCACACTGTGGAGCACAAAAATCTTTCTGCAAGGATGTGATGTCCCTGATCCCCTTACCCAAAAAGATATCTTCCACCTGCTGCCTGATGCTTGAAAATGTCTCTGCAGAAGGTTCACCATTTAGAATAAACCCCAATATAATGCAAATATCCTTGAGAGAAGAAAACTGTAAAGAGGCAGCCATTTTTGCTGTGGTATGAATTGGTCCTGGAGTTTTTCTTAAGAGCATATTGACACATAGAAAGACCACAATGCAGAGTTCTCAAAGAGAAAAGGAAACTACCCCAAAATTCTGGGCTCTCCATACATCATACTTGTCAGCTCCCTATTTTTTCATGTACAAGTTACGATCTTTACTAAAAGCCTAATAAACTGGCAGATGGTGATTATTTCCATTTCCTATTGTCTTGATACACATTTTTTAAGAGAAAGTTCTGAATTTAAGAAATTTTTAAACTTAATTCATATCAGTACTTGGATGTAATAAATCTTACAGAACACCTAGTCATTTAAATAAGAAATAACTTTAGTAGAATATTGTTTATAGATTTTTTCAAGGTTTTATCCTCCTGTGAAAGGGCTTAATTCTCAAAATACACACACATACACATGCGTGCTCACTCACGCTCTCTCTTTCTCTTTATCTCACCATAAACAAAAAAACTTAGAAGTAACCATGTGGAGATAAATGTGAACACTTTCACTTTTATAAAGGAACTGAAGCAAAGAAGATAAATAAGTTAGCATTTCAGTTGGTTTCACTAATAGATTTTTGACTGAAAATGGAAAGCAAGTTTTCTAGGGTTGCAATAGGAATAGAATTAGAATTCTAGTTGCAATTGGAATAGAATAAAATCCATTTCAGATAAGTTACAGAAAAAGCAAAAAAAATACAAATATAGTTTATCTGTTTTAATCTAATATTTGCATGTATGTACCTTTTACACTCTTACCAGTTGTACCCATTTTTAATATGCCCTGAAAAGACTAACTGTACTACATGATTTCCTCTGTAGGTTAGCCACATTCAAAGCAGGACTTGGCAGGGGCATTTTGGGCAGAAGGTGGGCAACCTTAGAGTTAGTAGCAAGGGAGGCCTGTTTCATTGCAGAGCTTTAAGTATTACTTTTTATTTCAACTTTTTTTTTTTTGCCTCACTTTGGCAGCCCAAAGATTCTTTGTACTTTCTATGCCACTTGCCCATGGGCTGTAAATTAAAGTTAAGCCAATAATTATTTTCTATATTCCCCTTATAAATTCTCACTTGGATCTTGTCTCAAGTTTCTCTGTTTTTACTAAGATTGGGAAAAATTGTGGGAGATCATGAAGCTATGTTAGAAAGTAACCTTTACATTCGCCACTCTGTCATTTGTGTTCTACTGGTATGTTGGGCAAGGCAAGCCATTGGCTGAACTAAAATTATAGGCAATGCTCCCTAGTGAGGGAGATGTGGGATCAGAATCAGCTTCAGACTCTCCTGGGGAACATCATACATCATAGCCTTCTTATTACATGAGGGTGTGTTTACCTCAGTGTGCTAGAGCTACAGTTAAAAAAGATTATTACTTCAATTAAAATTTTAATTAGTCAATTAAAATTCCAATACTCCAGGAACCTAAAAGCAATAATAAAGATCAGCAAAATTTATTTTCAACACTACAGCTAGGTAAAAACAGGGCTCTCTCTACATAAAGGTTGATGAAAAAAGAGGGTGCTACAACTTGAGAATCTGTCAAAGAAAGGCATGTTCAGATGAAACGCTAGAATGGAGTACTGTGTAAATAAATACCAGTACACAGGTTACCAAAGTCAGGGATGGAGAAGCAGAGGAGATAATGTTGATGGGTGAGCTTGACTGAGTGGTGTGTGGTACCAGAAGATAGAAGTGCTCTTAATTGGAACATTTGTTCTTTCTGAGCCTGCCTAGTGCACTGATGGTCTTCATCAGAACTTCTCCTATTAGCTGACCTTGGATCCTTGAGCTGGCCCTGGTCTTCCCCAGCCCACCAACTTGCCAGGACAAATACAGTGAATTCACTTCTCTCCCAGTTTCCTTCCCAATGTGTAACAACAGCTAAGTACTTGCCACTTTAACCTGAGCATACTACTAAAATAAAATCAATGTTAAGTTGAAACTCACACTAAGAGAGGCAGCATATGAATGCTGGGAGTATGAGGGGTATAATCTTTCCCCTCAATGCAACTGCTACTCAAAACTTCCCTAGCTATGACATTTTTCCAGTCACCTAGGAAGGAAACTTTATAGTTCTTATTCTGCTATTTCATCTTCCATATCAGTTATTAATTCTCATGTCTTTAAGAATCTGAATTCCCAGTATTCCTTACTTTTGTTATCACCTTGCCATTCCCACAGAATCCACTCTGGTTTAATTAACTAATTCATTTCTTAGATACATGCCTAGCCTCACAGAAGAGTGCCGTCTTTGGAATTAGGTAAATTGGGGTTAAATCTCATTTTTTCCACTTGCCAGATGTGTGATGTTGGGCAAGCTTGTTTATCCAAAGTTAAATTTTCTCATCTATAAAATGAAATGAATATTTCTTTACAGTGTTATTTAACTAAATAATGTATAAAAACTATTTGGCATATTTAGTCAGTGCTCAATATATGTTAAATATCTTCTTGATTTGAACTTAAAATGCTGCATTAATTTTATTGTTTTCTTCCTCAAATATATTTTATTATTCCCAAATACCTTGAAATAGTATCCAAATTTCTTCCCCTGGCATCTTAGGTCCTATGCAGATGGTTCTACACCTTGTCATTCAATTAGGGGAAACTCCCTCGATTCTCCTACACCAGCCTCCAGCTGCAGCCGAGGTGGAGTCCTTGCTAGCTCCCGTGCACAACAGCCACAATTTGTGCAAGACCAATCATATTTTTTTTAATCTCCCAAAGAAGAAAACTTTATTTTTGCCCCGTTGCCCATCTCGAGCACAACTTACAACTAACTCTTTCTAGACTGAAAATGTCTCCAGTCACTTCAGACTTAAGAACAGTCTTTCATTGATAATTAAATGTCCACTTCAGTGTCATAATCCTATAACAATATTCACTTTGTTTATCCATTTGAAAAATACTTCCCACCTATCTCCAGTTCAACCTGAGCTAAAAATAAAAGCCAAATAATACACAAGGGGGAAACCCAGTCATTGTGTCTGAACTTTGAGAAACACTGAATGAATAGTTCCCACTTACTCCTCTACATCTGAGAGTACTGGTATGTTCAGCTGCAGCTCTGGGAAGAGATGTAAGACGTACTTCATATACTGTCATTAGAAATACAAATGTGCCAGTTTTGGGAGGTGAAAGAGAATCTACATTGAACACTAATGCAGTCCATAAAGATCTGCAGTTCAAGGAGGTGTTCACTGCTTCCCAGAGGCAGCAGCATTAATTCTGTATTGGAAATTGAGTATGAGGAATTCCAAAGTTGTTAAATGGCATAAAATTGTGGCCTAAGAACTCACAGTACTCACAGTAGCACAAGAAAGAATTGTGGGAGATGTAGAATCCTGTCAATTTAGAAATGGGAGATACTTCATAAATCATGATTTAAAATGCTAAGTCACTCTGTTTACAGTAGAATAAACAAGTCTACCACCTCCAAATTTAATTTGTGATGTATCTGTAGTATTTGGGATGTATCTGTAGTACTACCACCTCCATACTTAATTTGTGATGTGTCTGTAGTATTGGAGTAGTCTACCACCTCCAAATTTAATTTGTGATGTATCTGTAGTATCTGTTTACAGTAGAAGAAACAAGTCTACCACCTCCGAATTTAAATTGTGATGCATCTATAGTATTTCAGCATCACTGATTCAGAAATCTTCAATTCTTCCCCAGACACAAATGATACCTCTCTGTATTGACAAACTCTGAATATATTGTCTGAAGGTGATCCATGAACTTTTGATGTAAACAATCTTGCAAAAGGGCTAAGCAATGTACCAGACATTGCCCAAAAATATTGTTCCTTGACTACTGCAAAAAAAATACCATTCTTCTCCCTAGATTTCCATGATATCAAATCCTGAGGATAACCCATGCTTTGCCTCTTTCTCAGCAGCTGGGTCAATTCTGCATAATCAACCACTGTGTCTCAGGACTTGTGAACTTATTTTGGACAGCTAGCCTCCAGTATCCCCCAGAATAGCTCTGAGGGATCAGATTATTATTATTTTAGTGAAAAAAGGTAATTATCATTTATTGCATTCATTAACAAAAACGTGATCTAAATCAGAAAAGAGAAACTGTCATGTAGCATGCCACATTTTCATTCATTTCTCCCTCAAAAGAGGTGCATTAGCGTGGACCTCATTTCTTTCCAGAAATAAACTTTCTAACTCCTAAGTTGAGTTGATTATCTCTTTCAGGCTTTCACATAGCCCCTTATGCAAAACTCTGATTTAGAAACGAATACTTTGGATTATAAATATCTGTATATTCACTGGCATCTCTGAGATTCTTTTTACCTTTCCTCACATCCACCCTGAACTGTAATCCTTTGGCAGCTGTTTCAGTTATTTATTGTTGTGTAATAAACAACTCCAATATTTAGCTACTTAAAATAACAACATTATATTGTCCCACAATTTTGTGTGTCAGTAATTTGGACAGCACTCATCTGGGCAATTTTCTTGCTCCATGTACTGCCAGCTTAGATCTTGCAGGTATCAGCTGGTGGATGGGTTGGCGAGAAGAATCCAAGCCAGCCTCATTCATTTGTTTAGTGTCTGGGAGGGGATGGCTGAAAGGTTTGGCTCAGCTGGTATTTTCCACTGGAATGCCTACAAATGGCCAATCTGCACGGTGGTCTCAGGGTAGTAGAATTCCTTCAAGGGTGTTCCAGGGCTCCCACAGTGATTATTCAAACAGGCACAGAGAGAAATTGCATGGCTTCTAAAGACCCAGCTTTGGAAGCCTCAGAACATCAGTTTATTCATGTTAAATTGTTCAAACAATTCACTAAGGCCAACCCAAATCGAAGAAAAAGGAAATCAGACTCATCTCTCAACGGAGAAAACTAAAGAATTTATTATCATATTTAGTCTACTTTAGAAACTTTCCTTCATTTATTCAACACAAACTTATTGATCCTGTTTTAATGCATGCCACACAATGTACTAAGGACTTGGGATAGAGAAGTGAAAACTAAAAAAAAAAAAAAAAGCCTGCTTTCCTATTACTCATCTTTACATACTCTGTACTCCAGCACCAAGTGCAATGCATGGAATATAAAAATGTTTATATAGTTCAGATATTTGTCTCCTCCAAATCTCATGTTGAAATCTGATTTCCAATGTTGGAGGTGGGGCCTAGTGGAAGGTGTTTGGATCATGGGGATGAACCCCTCAAAAATGGCTTGGCACTATCCTTTCAGTAATGAGTGAGTTCTCGCTCTATTTTGTTCACAAGAAAACTAGTTGCTTTAAAGAATATGGCACCCCTTTCCTCTCTCTCTCTCTTTTTCCTCCTCTCTTGCCATGTGATGCTGGCTCCCCTTCCCTTTTTGCAAGGATTGGAAGCTCCCTGAAGCCCTTACCAGAAATGAATGGTGGCACCATACTTCTTGTATAACCCTGCAGATTATATAACCGCAAGCCAAACAAACCTCTTTTCTTTACAAATTGCTCAGCCTCAGGTATACCTGTAGAGCAACACAAATGGACTAAGACGGATGCCCAATAAATTTTTAAGGAACTTAACTGGTGGAGTTGGAGAGTCACAGGAATGGACAGCTCTTCCCTTTAGGAGTGTTGAGACCAAAGCAATGGAGAGGGAAAGAGGAGCACTCCTTACTACTTTGACTCCTTCTGGGCAGCTGTCATATCTTCTGGTGATGAGGATGTCCGACATGGCCAAGTCAACCAGGCCTAAGCTTGGAGATTACCAGTGTCAATTGTTCACTCATTTAGTGGAATGTATACCTGGTGAAACAATGTTATGCTTTAGACTGAAGAAAGAATATTTGGTTTCCAATTCTGCTTTAACTCTTCCAAGACTTAGGTGTCTTTCTTTTACAATGAAATTCAGAATGTTTTTGGAACGTCTCTTTTTAGTGCAGAAATCTACCTGAGTATTAAATTATAATGATAGCATTCTTATATATCTCTGAGAATACCTCTGAGGTGTGTACATATAGACTATTGTGGGTATTTGGGATGTTTTATTTCTGTGAGACTTGCCCAAATAACTTGAGAAAATTTCATACAGTATGCAGAATAGCCTATCAGTTCAGTTTTCTTCTATATGTTTCTGATGGCATTATGTATTTCAGTGTCGATGCACTCCCAAAAAGAAAATCAATTGCTGAACAACAAGGACTCGAGATGCAATTTTAATGATACATTTCACAAAGCATGATGCAATGTTTAATATAATATTAAGGTGGTACGCCTATGACTCTTCATAAAAAGTACATCATCTTTATAAAGCATTATTTTAAGCAGAACCCTTTCAAAGGAATTTACAGGAAGCAATCTTTTTTTTTTTTTTATCACAGTTGGGTTTTATCATATAGGCAGTTTTTAACTATCACCACAAAAGGCAATCCTCGGTATAAGGGGAAATCCAGCTCCCCTCTTTATGAAATTTAAGAAAACCTTGCAAATAATAATGCATTTTGACAAGGTTCAATATTATACACATGTATATAAACTTAAATTATATATGTGTATATATATATATATATATATATATATATATAGAGAGAGAGAGAGAGAGAGAGAGAGAGAGAGAGAGAGAGAGTAGTTGCCAGTAGGTGTTGTCTAGTATAACGGACCCTTTGGTATGTTTTCTTAAGCTTCCTTTTTCTTCACAAAAACATATGAATCTAGCAAAATAAGACCTTCTAAGAACAATTTTCGGACATTTGAACAATATGCCACTGAGTAATGATGTACCTTTCCAAGACAAAATAATATTCTATTTTTAAAAAATTCTCCTCAGAAAATACAAAGAGAAAAATCTAATGCTGAAAGCAAGCTTGCAAAAATGCATGTTCAAAGAGCTTTGATTTATCAAAGAGTAAGAACAAGATTGCTCCAGAGCCATTCATACTTGTACTTAATGAAACTGCATATATATTTTTCTATTTAACAACTGCATTTCACTTCTTTTTATCATCTTTATGGAAATATTTTTACAGATGGTTAATAGAGAATTTCAAAGAAGAAAAAAGTGATCATTTTCAGAAGTTAATCATAACTAGAACCAAATGTAATGAAACAAAGTAATATTAATATAAAATTATAATTTCCATTTTAAAAATTTTTGCCTTTACAAAATAACTTCTATTTCCTTATCTCTGAAAATAATAAAAATAACATGAAGGTCTATTCAAGTCACTTCAGTTTTATTTCATAAGTGTTCTGCAACCTGGAAGTCTCATGTAAATTTTGTGAATTATTAGGTTAATTCTTCCTGGACGTTTGATGTGAATATTATAGATGATAATAGATAGGATGGAAATGAATTTGGATTTTATCTAAGAAAAATTAAAGTGTTTGTTCATATTTACAGAAATACAAAGATTAAGATCTTGTCATCCATAGACACTTTCTGAAAGAATCTGTAAAGGATGTTCATCAGCAAAATGTACAATGAACACAAAGGAGTCAAATGACAGAAACAAGTTATAACCGCTGAAACTGATGAAAATGTGTTGGTAAATTTAATCAAATATTCACTCTAAAGAGTACATATAATCATTAAAAATGTGTTCTTATGACAGATGTGGAAAAAAGTCTAAACAATGAGAGGTGGAATATTGTTCCATGGGTAGTTAAAACATGAAACATTTCTTATACTATCCAGAGAAAAGATGAAGATACTGATTCAGTCTGGATCTTGTTAGAAAATGTTGTGGCTAATTGTGTATGTTGAAAAATTTGAACGAACACTAAAAAATATAATAGATTTCCAAAGTAGCAGAAAAATGAAAAAAAAAAGATTCATCAATTCAACTTACATGTAAAAAAGGAAAAAATATTTTTTAAAGTTTAATTGATAATAGAAATAACTGTAAATGTGCACCAGTAATCTCAATGTACTTAAATGAATTAAACTCACTAATTAAAAATGATAAAGATGATCAGATTCATTTTTCTAAATCCTGTTAAAAATGTTCATAATAAAACAATACTGGATAATACTGAATATTTGAAATAGGACAATACTGAATATTTTAAATAGGATAAGTTATAAAACACAAATACTGTATCAACCAAAAGAAGACATGTAACAATAAGAATTTTAGATAAAACAAATTAAGAAAAAAAGCAATAAGGATAAGAAGTTACGGTATCTAAAGATAAAGACTGCAATCTACCAAAAATTATACAATTATCATGAATTCGTGTGTACCTAACAAATTGGTTTGAAATACAACTTCATAATGTTAAAAAGAAATAGATGAATATGCGATAATATACCTCTACCAGGAACTGATAAAGCAAAGAAAAAATTATAAGATTATAGAAGATTGGAACAACACAGTTAATTGATTTCATTTAATAAGTGTATATCCACATTGCAGCCTACAAGCAAAAAATATATTCTTTTAAACACATATGAACAGGCCTGGTGTGGTGGCTCATGCCTGTAATCCCAGCAATTTGGGAAGCTGGGAGGGAAGGTTGCTTGAGGCTGAGTTCAAGACCAACATGGCCAACATTTCAAGACCCAGCCTCTATTAAAAAAGAAAAAAAACACACATATGAACAATTACAAAACACAAACATGAAGAAAGTCTTAACAAAGTTCAAAGAATAAATATTATGCAGGTCACATTTTCTTTCTTCTTTCTTTCCTTTTTATTTATTTATTTTTTAGTAATTTCAACTTTTATTTTAGATTCAGGGGGTGCATGTGCAGGTTTGTTGCCTGGGTATATTGTTTGATGCTGAGGTTTGGGATGCAACTGATCCTATCAACCAGGTACTGGGCATTGTACCCAATAGTTTCAACCTTTTTCACTTCCCCTGTAAGTCCCCAGTGTCTACTGCTGTAATCTGAATGTCCATGAATACCCATTGTTTAGTTCCCACTTATAAGTGAGAACATGTGGTATTTGGTTTTCTGTTCTTGCATTAATTTACTTAGGATACTAGCCTCAAGCTGCATCCATGTTGCTATAAAGAACATGATTTCACTCTTTTTATAGCTGCATAATATTCCATGGAGTATACATACCACATTTTCTTTATTGATTTCATGTCTTTGCTGTCAAATGACATGTTTTCTTAATTTCCATTTCAAAACAATTGAAATAGAATTTTCAGATAAAATACAGGACATCTAATTAAATATGAATTCCAGATAAATAAATAAATTTTTAGTAAAAGCATGTTCCCTACAATATTTGATACGTCCTTAAATTTAAAAATTATTTGTTGTTTATCTGAAATTCAAATTTCACTGGGCATCCTGTATTTTTATTTTCTAAATCTGGCAATCCTATAAATATAAATCATCAATAAAGATACAGAAAACCAAAGCAAAACAAAACCTAGACTATGCTTGTCTAAAAAATGTACTCCAAATGTACTCTCTGCATATTAGATCGAAAGCAAATTAAGAAGAAAAGTATCTGAATGAAAAGGGAATGGCAAGGAGAAGAAGGAAAGACCCACCCTTCCAGATATTCAAACCATTATAAGGCTTTGGTTTTTAAACATGGTAGTATTGCTGCAGAAACAGATACAGAGGGCAGTGAAGCAGAATTGACACACGCATCCTTATATGAAAATTGGGCATTTGACAGAGGTGATATTACAAGCCCAAGGCTGACAAATGAGTTTTTAATAAAACTCATTGTAACAGTTTATTTTCAAAATGGAAAATAAAGTTACGTTACCTCTTAACATGAAATTTCTTTCTATAAATATTGAAAACAAATTAAAAACTTAAAGCTTTAGAAGAATATATAGAATATCTATTTGAGGTCAAGTTAGGAAAGGATTGTCTTATAGAGAGCACAAAAGAGTACATGAAAAAATATTAATAGCATTGTCTCATTGTCTCTACATCTTCGAAAAAATGTCTATGGAAAATGAAAAGACTAGCTACAAACTGAGCAAAGGTACTTTCATTACATATGATCAACAAGGGATAATTAGTAGCAAGTATATGTAAAGAACTCATACAAATAAGCAAGAGAAAAGCAAATAACTCGATAGAAAAATGGGCATATGATATCAAGAAATAATTTATAGGAAAGGGACAATTTGAACTTCCAGTAACTGAAAAGATGTTCATCCACACTAATAATTGGATAGATGAATGATATCACCTACAAGATAGGCAAAAGAAATAAAAATAAAAATATGTAAATGACAAGTATTGTCTGATTTCAAAAGTAACTCTGCCCTTTATTAGTTATATCACTATGGCAAGTTATTTAATCTGTCTATGTCAGTTTCTCATCAGTAAAATGAGAACATTAAAGCACCTTTGTCACAGAATTGTAATGAGAATTAAATGAGTTTGTGTTTTCAAAATTCTGAGAACAGAACGTGCCCATTTTTAAGCGTTATATAACTTTTTGCCAGATGAAAGAAATATTGGCAAGGATGTGGGAAAGTGGGAGCTCTCCATGCCTGTGAGTAGAGGTGTATTTTGGAACCCCTACATCGGAAGGCGTCTTGATAATGTCTAGTTGAAGTTGAAATGTGTATATTTCTAATTTTAACAAGCAGAATACATTCCTAAAACAGCTATGATTTTCCTTGAAAACAGTGTTGAGTCAATAAAGCAAGTTGCAGAATTATGCATATTGTCTAATATCAATTACATTGTTTAAAAACAAAATAGTGTAGTATAGTATTATGAGCACACAAATACACAGCAAAATATAAAGCACAGTCAAGAAGGACACATGCTGACTTCATGACAGTGGTTACTTGATGGAGAAAGCAGTTTGCATTGGGGATAAGTTGAGCAAAATTTAAAGATAATATGGCAAAAGTTGGTATTTGCTAGTTCTGGGTGCAAAGGATTTTGTTACGTTTCTTTTTCTGGTGTTCTCTGCTTTTGAAATATGTGTCATTGAAGATACATGAATTTTTTAACAGGGATTTAAGGAAACTGGTACATAAAAATCTATATTTCATATATTAACAATAAAGATTATTATATTTTATAAAACATAATTATAGAGCATGTAAAATTTTAGTCATTTTGAATGTAAAAATGAATAAAATAGTCCTAATTGACAGTTTCTTGATTATTGAAATATTTACAACCGTATAATGATAATATTACTATTAGAAATAGTAATAATATGTATTCTAACTAGTTATCTTTTTGAAGCAATTCCATCGAGGTGGGGGAGGAAAACAGCAAGTATCACAGGTGGTATATCTAAGTTTTAGATTATATTATTAATACAGAAATAAGGTTAAATAGTCTTTAAAATATGGAGTTGTTTGCAGGTTCTTTAAATTTTTCATCTTAATGGCCAATTGACTAAGTAGAAACTCTGACAGCAGATAATTCAAACTTGAAGTCACTGATACACACTTGAAACATACATATTTTGTCCAGTAATTGGAAGAAGACCCGCATGCTGTAGATCTCAGGTATGTCAATGGCAAATAGATTTTTTTTTGTTTTAAAAGCTTTGTTATATTTTTGCTTTAATGTTGTGGATGGTTAGTAGGAAAGGAATAAAACTCTGAAGAGATTAGTAAATTTGCAAATTTTATTAATGATACTAAAGCTCTTAATATTTATTTAGAAGAGGTTAAATATGCAAACTTTTTCTGACTATATAGACTGTGTCTTAGGAAACTAATTTAGACCAGACCAATCCAATAACTACTATGACTCATTGCTATGACTCTACAATGTATGTTCTGTTATTCATAGTCTTTTAAGACTATGAATAAGAACTCACTAATTTCCTCAATTATAGTTGTATCTATTCCCACATGTCAATCTAGTTTGAGAATACAATTTAATAAGCTGGCAAGATCAATGGTTCACCGTGATTTGCTTAGTCATTTCTATTAAACACTTTGTTTACTGTCATCTAGGAGACCTGGTCAATTAGAGATTTTTCCATTGTAGGGTCAAAAGTCTAATTAGAAATGGCATTTTAATTAAAATATATTAAGTACCAGTTGTGTCCAAAGCTATAATTTTTATTTCAAAAATCTTTATTAAGTAATGTTTTTACTTAGCTTGACGTGGAGCCAAATTTAGCTGCTAATAACAAAAAATCACTGTTAACTTTATTAATGACCATTTATCTCCATATTATATTCTAAATCAATGGTACTAATTTGTTTAAAATAGCTATAATGCTGCTGGCAACTGAATTTTTTCAGTGTTTTCCACTATTAATCATTGCCTCCCATTTTTTCCCATCCAGAAATTAGTAGGATGTTTCTGTTGCTTTTTACATTGCGTACCAACACTCTAACTCAGCTGAAAGCAAGGCAGATCCACAATGGACTATTTAATTCAAACTGGGAATGGAGGCGGTAGGGGAGTTTGGACAGAAAGTAAAAACGTGAAACGCTTCAATTGATTGTATGTCTAACAACTACATTAATTAAGATCAGACTATTTCTATGAATTCATTTCCTCATTGCAAGTGGCAGAGATTCTATCAGACAGAAAGTGGTGTAAATCCCATGCAAATGATTTTTATTGAACATGTACTGCTCACATTTTAGGGACTGTATTCTACCTAAATAATGCAGGAGCATGTGATGCCTGCCAAATCCCACACAATGTTGAAACCCCAGTTAGTGTTTTATCTTTAAAGAGAGAGCTCTGCATCCTTTTGGCAGCTGATGAGTTCAGATAGAAAACATGCCAGGAGTGTGGACCAATGCATTATCACACGCACCCCCCGCCGCATAACTGTGCCTCGTCATATGCCATAACATTGGCAAGCAGAGCCCAGAGCTCTTTAAGAACAAGAAGAAGCTCATAAATAATGGTTGAATCACACAAGGGATAATTAAATGAGACAACTGAATGCCAATGGACTCCCCAGCAGAAAATGCTCCTCAGTGAGGATCGTTCCTGCGCGGCTTTATTTTCTTTTTCTTTCTCAGTTTTAGTTCTGACTAGCAGTTCATTACTGCAGATACTTTTCAAATGGGAGTGTTTTAAAAAATTGTCAAACTCTGGAAAACATTTTGAGACATTTTCATATTTAGGAACATTTCTTCAACATATATAAACATATCAATATATTCTTATTTAAACATTTTTTAGCTCTAGCCTCACCATTTAATGGCATATACCTGCTTGACAAACCAACCACAGATAACACTCTTGAAAAGCAAAAGGGGAAATTTTCATAATGTGCAAAATCTCAGTGAGTTGTGTGTCCTACAATGTGAGTGGAATTCATTCATTCTTTTCATTTAGGATAAATGCACATCAATGTTATAGCTGCCTCCTCATTCTTAAAAAATGAGATTCACAATGAATTTCAATGTTTCTCCACCAACCTCCTCCGAATTCTTTTTCAGAAATGCTTAATGTTTCTGGCTTGACAGCTTTGTGCTCAAGGTTGACAGGATATTTTTAGTATCCCAAGTATTTTAAAGGCTCAGAAAAATCTAGCTCTGGTTTGCTTGTTTATGAAATACATTTAGCAGACAATTACAGTTCATTTAATATGCATTCATTGCTGTCTGAGAAAAAAATGCCTTCAGCTTTTTTGGCAAAATGAAGAGAAATATGTATTTTCTCACACTGAGGCCACTCAGAACAGGGCATACTCACTAATCACTGAGGATTGGGCACCTCGGACAGTAAAAGGGAAGAGGTATAGAAGGAGGTAAACCTAGTTCAGCTCCACTTCTTAATCAAGGAAAGGACAAAGAGCCTGGGGTCACCGGCCTAACACATTTAAATTTAGTAACGATAAGATAATCCTGCATAGCATTGCAAAACTGCACCTCAATTTCAGGCAGGCTTCTGAAAAGTTAAGTGAAAATTTACATTATCACCTCTGCCAGTCATCAAATATTTATTTAGCACCTATCATGTGCCAGGCCTTGTGGTCAGTTTTGGAGCTAAAAATGTAAATAGAATAAGGTTGGTCACTGCTCCCTTGATGATTTCTATCCAACAAAAAGGGCAGAACAAAGAAATAATTAATTAAAACAGCAATGATATCTCTGACACAACACAGTATCACTTATGCATTATTCCAGCCTGAAAGGCAAGGTATAAATCTAACCATAATAAAACATTGCACAAAACCAAAACTGAAAATGTTCTCCTGAAAAGGAAAAGGCAAGTGTTTTTAAAAAACATTGATGTCTTGAAAAAGACAATAGAAGGTGTGGAAATTGTATGAGACTAAATGTTTTAAAATTAAAGAGATAAGATAGTCAAATGAGCCTACACTGTATCCAGTATTACTAAAAATGCTTTAAAAAGACATTAGTGGGTGAATTAACAAAAGATATTATATAGATCGTAATTAGATAAAAGTAATGTGCCAATGTGAAGCTTACTAAAGGTGATTACTGTGGTTATGAAAGACAATATCTCTATTCTTAGAAAATACACACAGATGTATTTAGGGATAAATACGTCACCCTATTTGCATAACGTATGCAACCTACACCCAAATGGTTAAAAAGAAAAACCTATGTATGTGGTGTGTGTGTGTGAGAGAGAGAGAGAAAGAGGAAGAGAGAGAGTGAGAGAGAGAAAAGAGAATGCCAACAATAAGGCTAATAAGACAAAATATTAACAACAGGTGAATCTGGCCAAAGGATTCTATTTACTATTCTTGAAACTTCTTGGTAACTATGAAATTATAAACTGATAATAAGGAAAGTTTTTTGCTGAAAAGGAGTTGCACACTGTGCTATGAGCCATGTAGGAAGTAATTTAACCGAGTCTCTAAGGGAGCTTGCCTTAGAAAGTAACACGTACAATGATGCCTGAAAGACAAAGAGGAGCGTAGGGGTGAAGTGAAGAGCGTGATGTGTTAGGAAATCATTCTAGGCACCAACATTCTTGAAGACCTTGAGGTAGTTGAGTGTTCAGACCAGAGAAGTCCTATATAGCCAGAGCACAGAAGTGTCAGAGAGAATGGGCTGAGAGGAAAATAGAAGGGGAGGCGGGGGCCTAATCATGTGGAGTCTCATATACCAAGTCACAAGATTGGATAAGTCTGGGAATGGCTTGACAACTAGTGTAATGTAATTCAAGGCAAAGGAAAGAAGCAGAACAATTCTTTTGCATTATTAAAAATAAATGTTAAAAGATCTTTGAAGGGTAAAGGGTCTGTCTTGTCAACTAGAATCCAACCTGAGACCCCAAATGGTGAGGGCTTGCACACATTCCCTCCTCCTTTCTCAGGATCCAGAGGACTCAACTCTATTCCCACCTCATCCATTGATGAAACATAAAGTAAGAAGAGGCCCCATGCCAGAGATGGTAAGAGGGTATCATTCGAAGAGGACTTGTTAATGAATGAGTCATGGAAGCCAATGGGCTAAGGAAGAGAGAGGTAGGAAGAAGTTACAGGAAGGATGTTCTCAACAAACCTCCACAGGATATCCTCAGGGACTAGAGGTTAACGTTTAAGGTCTCAGGCCCAGGGATTTGTCTTAGGGAAAGTCAAAGAGAATAATGAAGCCCTCTCTTAAATTACTATTTTCTATTTGCATTTGACTTTATCACTTGAGTTTCAAGTGAAGGGCTAATCAGGACCTCCTCTAGTGTTTCTGTGTGTTTCGCCATCTAAGAGGTTAAGACTTCTTTGTGTTACCTTTTTCTTCCATGACAATAGGTTTAGTTTGAGATGACAGAATTTTACAAAGATAACTTATCCCAATGCACTGCAATGAGGGCACTGTATTGTGGCAAAGACTAGGGTAATGAAAGGGAAAGAAGGACGTCTGGGAAACTAGTTATAAGGCTGCTGAATTATCCAGATGGCATCCATCCATGGATACCTCAGTTACACCCATGTTAGTGATGACATATCTTTATGACTTATTTATGAGTCTTATCCTTTTATACGTTTTGGAGAGAAATCTGTTTTCATAGTTTGAACTAGCTTAAAATAAGATACCCTTATGAATTAACAACCTAACCCCTTGGAATTTCATACCCTGCAACAAATTTATCATGTACACTGTTATATGGATAATCTAGATCCCAAAAGCATTCTGCTAACTAGGATTTTACCCCTAATCGTGGTAAAAATGAATAGCCTGAACTATCCAAGAAATTGTGTCATCAACCACAGAGCCTCTAAGAACCTACCTAGAGCATAGGCTGCATTCCCTTAAGAATACAGAAGGGCCCTCAAGGTGAAGAGATTGGCACAGAACTGCTAGGAACTGAGATAACCCTGACACCTTTTAAATTTGCAATGTATTCCACTAGGTGCTGACTATAGATGAAGTTCATTAAAGTCAAAATATGTGTTAGATTAGCAGTCTTTTTAATTTTTAATAGGCTTAGAATGCTTTGTTTATGTATATGTCTTTGGTAAAAATCAATTGTTTTTAAAATATTAAGTTTTGATTCATAAAACCAAAGAAACTATATCTATTTTTGAGGTCAAAATAAATGTGTAAGCCATAAATGAATAAAAGTCCTCTATGTTCTCAGAACTTGAATGTAAGAATATTATTGACTTCCTACAGTTTTTCTCATGAAAATTATAAAATATGAGAATAATTTGAAAAAAATATATATGATTCTCTAGGACTCATACACTTATTGCTAATTAGCATGGGGAGCTGAAACAAACATATAAGTTATCAATTAATCTTTATATTATGTGCTTAATTTGCCCAACAGTTGCTTACCCCTAAAGTACGATCACACATGCATTAAATGGGAAAAATGCAGATCAAATCCAGTATTTAGAGGTCAATAATTTTTCTCTACGGAATTTGAAATGAGCTGCAAATTGTTCATTTCATCCTCACAACTTGCCTTTGAGGCAGAGAATACTCATAACTTTGATTGAGAGGACATATGTCACAATATGATAGAGAAATTGGGAACAGGGTAGCAGAGCAGTCATTGTCTGAACAAAGGTTAAAGCCCAGTTCTGTACCTTTCCCTCTGCCATTTCTATTCATTGAACTTTGATAGCACTCACATAAAGCATCACTCTCTCAACCAGAATCTCTGCCCTTGTCTCACACCACACTCATCCAGGAAGGCTCAGACCTCCCTCCTCTACCCCACCCCCAGTCACCATGCTAACTCATCCCTTCCATTGGAAGCTCTTGAGCTCCTCCATCAGAAGTCTCCTGAGAGTTTGCCACTATCCTGGAAGGTAGCTGTATCCTGGGTAACCAAGATCATCTGAAGCTGGCCAGTAACTCTACGTGGATATGAAGGGGCTAGACTGGTGGTGCTATGCTACATGCATCTGCAAGGATCTGTATTTTGAGAAAAAAAAATGCAGTTTAAACAATAGAATTTACTGGTTTATGTAACTCAGTATTTTGCAGGAAGGTTGACTTCAGTTAGTAGTAGACCAAGAGTTGTTTCTCTGTATCTCTCTGCTTTGCGTTCTATGGCTCGGCCTCCACCCTCAGATTCCATAGGCCACTTTCGTAGCTCAAGAGTCTCATCATCAGGTCCAGGCTTTATGCCAAATTGTTGCATTCCCTTGCTAGGGCTGCCATAGCAAAGTACCACAGACTAGGAGACTTAAATGTGGTTACTTATTTCTTTACACTTCTGGAAGTCCAAGATCAAGGTGTTAGCAGGGTTGATTTCATTTTGAAGCCTCTGTCTTTTGGTTCACAGATGTCCATCTTCTCCCTGTGTCTTCATGTGGGCTTTCACTGTTGCATGTCTCTGTACTCATTTATCTTTTTTTTTTTTTTTGTCTTTCTTCAATTTAGGATTTTATTTCCCTTTAAGTAGCAAAATTTTTATTTTCTCAAAGAAATGGAAGTGGCAGCTGCACACAGAGTGGTGTGTCCTGACATTTTTATTTGTTTGCAAGTTTTATTTCCTTTTTTATTGATATAAAAAAAGCTGTACATATTAGGGGGTACATGTGGTATTCTGATACAAGCATACAATATGTAATAATCAAATCAAGGCAATTGGGATATCCATCATTTCAAACATTTATCTGTGTTGGGAAAACTTCATTTTCTTCTAGCTATTTTGAAATATACGATAAATTATTGTTAACTATAGTCACTCTACTGTACTATTGAATACTAAAGCTTATTCTTTCTATTTAACTGTATTTTTGTACCCATTAGTCAGCTTCTTTTCATCCCGCCTCCCCCTCCCCAACCAAACACACACCCTTTGCAGCCTCTGGTAACCATCTTTCTACTCTCTATCTTCATAATTTCAATTGTTTTGACTTTTAGATCTCACAAATAAGTGAGAATATGTGATGTTTGGCTTTCTGTGCCTGGCTTACTTTACTTAATATAATGACCTCCCAGTAAGTTCTATCCATATTGCTGCAGATGACAGGATTCCATTCTATTTTAATGCCAAGTAGTATTCCATTGTGTATATTTACCACATTTTCTTTATTCATTCATCCATTAATGAACACTGGCTCATTCCATATCCTGGCTATTATGAATAGTGCTGCAATAAATAAAGGAGGGCAGATATATCTTCAGTATACTAATTTCCATTATTTTGGGGGTATACCCATCAGTGGCATTGTTGGATCATATAGTAGTTCCATTTTAGATTATTTCAGATTATTTGTTCCTGCGGGTTTGGGGGGTTTCGTTTGTTCAGTTGGTTGGTTTTTGCAATTGAGTTGTTTGAGTTCCTAATATACTCCGGTTATCAATCTCGTGTCAGAAGAATAGTTTGCAAATATTTTCTTCTTTTCTGTGGGTTGTCTCTTCATTTTGTTGATTGTTTTCTTTGCTGTACAGAAGCTTTTTAGCTTGATGTAATCCCATTTGTCTATTTTTGCTTTTGTTGCTTACGCTGTTGATGTCTTACCCAAAAATCATTGTCCAAACCAACATCTCTAGCATTTTCTCAATGATTTATTTTAGTTTTTTTGTAGTTTCAAGTTTTATATTTAATTGTTCAGTCCATTTTGCATTGAGTTCTGTGTATGGTGAAAGACAGGGTCCTAGTTTAACTCTTCTGCATATGGATATTCAGTTTTCCAAGCACCACTTTTTAATGACACCGTTCTTACCCTAATGTATGCTGTATTAGTCCATTCTCATGCTGCTATGGAGAAATACCCGAGACTGGGTAATTTATAAAGAAAAGTGGTTAAATTGACTCACCATTCTACGTGGCTGAGGAGGCCTCAAGAAACTTAAAATCATGGCAGAAGGCACCTCTTCACAGAGAGACAGGAGAGAGAATGATTGCCAGCAGATGAAATGCCAGACGCTAATAAAACCATCACATCTGGTGAGACTCACTCATTATCAAGAGAACATCATGGGGGAACCACCCCCATGATTCGGTTACCTCCACCTGGTCCCTCCCTTGACACGTGGGGGTTATGGGGATTACAATTCAAGGTGAGATTTGGGTGGGGACACAGAGCCAAACTCTATCATATGCACTTGGTACCTTTGACAAAAAGGAGTCAGCTGTAAGTGCATGGATTTATTTATGTTATCTATTTTATTCCATTGGTCTATGTGTCCATTTATATGCCAGTAGCATGCTGTTTTGGTTGCTATAGCTTTGTAGTATAATTTGAAGTCAGGTAGTGTGATGCCTCCAGGTGTGTTCTTTTTGCTCAAGACTTTTTTTAGTTATTTGAGGTCTTTTTTGGTTCCATATGAGTTTTAGGATTGTTTATTCTATTTATGTGAAGAATGTCATTGGTATTTTGATAGGGATTGCATTGAATCTGTAGATTGCTTTAGGTAGTAGGGACACTTTAACAATATCGATTCTTCTAGTCGATGAGCATAGAATATCTTTCCATTTTTTTCATGTCCTTTGCAATTTCCTTCATTGGTGTTTTATAATTTTCCTTGTCAAGATCTTTCACTTGTTTGGTCAAATGTATTCCTACTTTTTTTTTTTTTTTTTTTTTTTTGGTTATTGTGAAGGGGATTGCTTTCTTGATTTTTTTTAGGTTAACTATTTTTACCATACAGAAATACTACTGATGTTTGTATGTTGATTCTCTATCTTGCAACTTTACTGGATTTATTAATCAGTTTTAAGAGTCTTTTAGTGAAGTCCAGGATGTTATAAATATAAGATCATGTCCCTGCAAACAAGAATAATTTGACTTCTTCCTTTCTAATTTGGATGTCCTTTATTTCTCTCACCTAACTGCTTTGGCTAAGACTTCCAGTACTACAATGAATAGTAGTGGTGAGGTTGGGCATCCTTACCTTGCTTCATATCTTACTGGAAAGGCTTTCCATTATTCCCCATTCAGTATGATATTAGCTGTGGGTTTGTCATATCTGGTCTTTATCATTTTGAGGTATAGTTATTCTATACTCAACTTGTTGAGAGAGACTAACCTCTTTTTATTAAAGCACCAGTCATATTGGATGTGGACCCATTCTAGTGATCCTAATTATGTCTTTAAAGGTTCTCTCTCCAAATACAGTCAAACTCTGAAGTACTAGGTGTTTGGACTTCAGCATATGAATTTTGCAGGGGCACAGTCCAGCTCATTACAGTGGTCAACTAGACAATTAAGATACATAGGATGAGGTTTCTGAGAAAGAATGATGGTTATCCCTGGTAATTCCTATGAAAGAGAGAGCTTGCTTCACTTTTGCAGGAGTCTCAGAAAATCTATTGTTGCTGATCTTATCAGTGTTTAGGGGGTCAGGTGCCGTTCTTGAAACATTCGTTATGGCCAGAGAGGTGAGATTAGACTGTCATTTTGGCCCATCCTTAAAAGTGGAGGGGAACTCCAAATCACATGGAGAAGAATAGGAAAGTAGTGGTTTTCCAAAAGAAATTTGGGATATTACTAGTAAGTGGTAGGAATACTAAACAATCTTAAATAAAACGCATGTACTGCCTTAACTCATCCTAAAAGGTGGCAAAATCCATCAAGCTATAAAAATAGAAAATCACTGTATTGCATTAACCATAATAATTATTGACTCAGACAAGAAAACCAATGAGTATAGAAATGTTGGGGAACAAGATATTCATTGTGTCAATGTATCACTTTACAGGCTACATATTAACTACAATGCAAAAGTCTGGAAGATACCAATTAACCAAAACGGTGTAATTTAGCAATCAGTGAGACACAGAAATCACAAGATCACCTAGATAATATTTCTGCAAAAAAAGTTTCACTTGAATGTAATCATGAGGAAAAAAATCCAAAATGAGGGACATTTTTCAACATGACTACTCAAATGCTTTCAAAAATGCCAGTATCATAAAAATCATAAAAAGGGTGGTGAATTATGCTAGATTAAGGAGACTAATGAAACAAAATGTAATGTATGATTTTTATTGGATCTTGAATCAAATAAGAAAACAACAACAAAATATTTTAAAAGACACCATTGAGACAATTGGAGAAATTTGCATATGAACTATACATAAGATAATAGAATTGTCAGTGTTAAATTTACATAGTATAATAATTGTATTTTGTTTATGGATGAGAATGTCCTTGTTGTTAGGCAATACATGCTGAAATATATCAGCGAGTATTTGAATGCTAAAAATCACATGTGTCCTAGTACCAGCTTACTTGTAGGAAGTGAAATAGATTTCATCAAAAATAATAAAGGCTTTGATGTTTATTTTCTTGAAATTTTCAGTCTTTTATGATGTCAAATAACTATTGATATTCCGTTGGTTCCTTGAACTTTTCTTCATCTCTAAAATGAGAAGAATATAAAGTATGAAGAGTGTCACTGTTAAAAAGTGCACTGCTTTTACAATACAGAGAAAGGAAAATTGGAAGAACCTGTTTGTAACCTTATCAAAAAAATTCAGTATTTCTTTATGCAAAAGGCAATTGTGGCAGTGAAGGAAAGTGGGGCATACCATGAAAATTTACGTAGAATATTTTTTAAATGCTAAAGACCCAGCATTTTTTTTCCTGCCAGTCTCCTTTTTTAAATTTTTTCCCTCCCCACTAAAAAATGAAAATTACCTTGTTTCTTATGTCAATTTTTGTCTTTAAGCAATGATTACGGAATATCTTCTTGTGATTTTATTAAAAAACATAAAAACTCTTCCTGTAGGTAATTTGGGAAGATTGTTAACGGAAGGTGGGGCAGACACTTTTAACTGAATAGTTTCCTCCTTTACAATGAAAATCTATACATTTATGATAATTTATAAGTATGAAGGTTTGACATGTATCTTGAAGGTGAAGAGGTTTTGGTTTTGAGCAATTTAATTAAAAATAGAGACTCAAAACTATAGCTAAACTCCAGAATAAACAATGCCCACCAATGCTCACTTCTGGTTTTATATTATGTGCCAGGTAGGTGGCCTAAGTCACTAATGGTGCTTACTTCTTATAGAATATTAGGAAATAACAAATGCATTTGTGACAAGTCTGTATTTACATGACAGCTTCATATTCAAAGAAGTAATGTAATTGACTTAGCTCTAAATCTTTCCAAGAGTTTCTAGTTCTTTTGCACTAGTTCAACCAATTTGTATTCACTGTTCCTTTCATGAATCAACATTGGCTTTTTTCTTCCTAATATATGAAGAATTGACAGAAGCTTATCCAGGCAATCACCATACACCCATCACTATTTATAAAGTCATATATTTATTAATTCATTTAATGCTTAATGAAGGTTTTTGTTTTGGTAATCTATAAAATATCACAAACCACATCAAAACTTTGTGGCTTAAAACAAACACATTTCAGAGTTAATCTGGAAAATTCCTTTCAGGTAAACTGTGAAAGGTTGCATTTGTTTTAAGTCACAAAGTACTGAATCTGCCAGCACTTTGATCTTGGACTTCCCAACCTCCAGAACTGTGAGAATTAAATGCTTGTTGTTTATAATCCACTGATTTTATGGCATTTCCTTATAGCAGCCTGAATGAATAGATTAAGACAGATACCAAAGTTAAGAAGGTAATCTTTGTCCTTAAGGAGATCCCAGTCTGCCAGAGAATAGAAAGGTGTAAACAACTACTGCAATTACAAACTAAAATAAAAAAGGTCCTATGTTAAAGCTCCATAAAAAGTATATTGGGAGTACAAAGGAAAAAGTGGCTCATTTATCCCAGCTCCCCCTTCCTAGCCCAATTCCAGTGCTGGGGAATGGGCCTCATGAGGGATGTGACTCCAGGGGACATTGCAGACAGTAGCAGATGGAAAAAGTAAAGAGCATTCCAGAAAAAGGAGGTGTGTGTGCACTTTGCTAGTATTTCTTTTATTGTGCTAGTTATTCTGGAAAGAACTTGTGTTGTTTATTCCTGAAAGACCCTAACCCATCTCAGTTATAAGAGTGAGTAGAGGGAAACCCTCTGAGCATTTATTTATAATCTGCCATAATACCTGTAAAGAGCATTGAAAAAATATGCAATAATATTACTGAAATGTTTATTAAATAAATGTATAGTTATAAAAAAACACAACTTTTCATGATCTCTCACAATTCTGCAATATGAGCCCAGCTAAGCTAGGTAGTTCCTCTGTTCCATGTGCTATCAGCTGAGGATGTAGTCATTATTCTCAACTGGGCTGAAAAGTCCAAGACGACCTGTTCACAGGGCTGGCAGACAGGGCTAGTTATGGACTGAAATATCAGGTAGGGCTGTTGACTGAAGTGACTCCATTCACCTCCACTTAGTCTCTCCACACAGCTTGGGTTCACAGCATGATGGCTGCCTACAGTTTCTTAAGTCCTGATTTGGATGTTGCACAACATCATTCTGTCACATTCCGTTAGTCAAAGCAAGTCACAGGGATAGCCCAGATTCTAGGGAATTACAGAAACAAAAAGCACAGTATTTACTATTACTATTATAGTATTTATTTGCAATAGAATACACAAAAACAATAGCATACGGAGGAGAGAAGGGAGATAAATGAAGTTAAGGTGTCGTATGGTCCTTTCTTCATTGCTAGCTCAAGAAGACTGAAGAATCAATGACCTAAGCATCCATCTCATGAAGTTCCCAAACCCAGTAAATTATACCCAAAGTAAATAGAAAAAAATAAAGAACAGATAATAAAGAAATAAAGAACAAACATAAAGTATATGATCAACAAAGTAGAAGCTGGTCCATTGAAAAAAATATAAAGTTAATAGATTGCTGAGGAGAATTATAAAAAGATAGCATAAATAACCAAGAGCCAAAGTGGAAAATAGGGCAGGGCTATAACTCTTAAAACCATTACAAATATAATATTATAATATATTTCTGTCAATATATTTTATAATTGAGATGTAGGGACAAATTTCTAGGAAAACATTACATACCATAATTGACCCCCAAGAAATAGAAAATCTGAATCATCCTATCTATTGTAGTTTTGAATATATTTTTTAACATCTCCCACGCTCACACAAATGCATGAGACCTTTAGGTCCAGAAAGCTTATAAAACATATAAAGTATATAATAAAATAATGACACCAATTGGTAAAAACACTGTTAGAGAATTTAAAAGTCCTTAATAGCTCCAATTTCATTTTAAAAGACCATGATAACCTTGACAGAAAATCTGATAAGAACTCTATAATTAGTTAGTCAGGCATGGTGGCGGGCGCCTGTAGTCCCAGCTACTCAGGAGGCTGAGGCAGGAGAATGGCATGAACCTGGGAGGTGGAGCTTGCAGTGAGCTGAAATCACACCACTGCACTCCAGCCTGGGCGACAGAGAAAGACTCCGTCTCAAAAAAAAAAAAAAAAAGAACTCTATAATTTAAAAAAAAGGGGTTAATCTCATTTATTAATATAGATTCAAAAATACTACACAAAAGTATTAACACATTGAATTTATATATATCTTACATGACTCAATGTGTTAATGTGTGCATGTTAACTCTAAAGATGTGTGTGTGTTGTTTATGTGTGTTTATATCATATTTCAAAAAAACAAGTCTAGTTTATGCCAGCAACACGAGAATATAAGGTCAGTTTTACATCAAAAATCATCAGTGCATTTTACTACATTAACAAAATAAAGCAAAAAACCATATTTTCACCACATTAACAGAATAAACAGAAAGTTACGCTTGAGTATTTTATAAATTTTAATATCAGTTCATGGGAAAAAAACCCTTAGAAAACTAGAGAAGGAAAGAAACTTGCTTAATCTGATAAAAGATACCTGTTTTTCTGAAAGAAAGTACAGCAAACACTAATGGTGAAATGGCGAGAGCTTCCTTTCTGAGACTGAGTATAACACAAAGATGCCCACTATCAGCGCTTTTATTTAACACTGTGCTGAAGCTTTCCAACAGTGAAATTAGACTAAATGAATAAATGGTAAAGAGATTGGGAATGAAGATTTGCAATATTTTCAAATAATATGATGGTTTAAGTGGAATATCTAAAGGAATCTACAGAAAACCTATTAGAATTAATGCATGAGTTTAGCAAGTTTCCAGGATAAAAGGCCATTATCAAAAATCAATTGTATTCCAATATAACAACCAAAGAATGTGAAATAATATGTTGTAATTAAACCAGTTACAGTAGCATCAAAAATATTAAATATCAGAGAATAAATCTAACAAATGTGGATACTTCTCGCAAACCATAAAGTACCATTAAGAAAATCTAAACACAAATTGAACAGAGAAATACATCATGTTCATGATTAGAAAATAATATTGTAAATATATCAGTTCTCACAAAATTGGACTATAAATTCAATTCAATCACAATCAAAATCTCAGGAGGGTTTGTGCATGTATGTGGAAATTGACAAATGAATCCTAAGATTTCTTTGTAAATATAAGAAGCTAAAACCAGGTAAGACAAAATTGGAAAAGAAGAAAAAAAGAGTAAGTATTTTTGTACCAGACTTTGACTTACTTTTGAAGATACAGTAATAGAGACCATGTGGAATTTGTCCAAGGGTAGCTAAATTAATAATGAAATAGAAAATATAGTCCAGAAACAGATCCACACATACATGAACTCTTGAATTATGATAAAAGTGGTACTGAAGAGTGACAGAAAAGTACAGTCTTTTCTCTCTTTTTGTAGGGGCAGGGAGCGGGGGATGGAGTCTTGTTTTGTCACGCAGGCTGGAGTGCAGTAGCGCAGTGTCGGCTCCCTGCAACCTCTGCCTCCTGGGTTCAAGCAATTCTCTTGCCTCAGCCTCCCGAGTAGCTGGGATTACAAAAGCGTGCCACCATGCTCAGCTAATTTTTGTATTTTTAGTACAGGCAGAGTTTCACCATGTTGGCCAGGCTGATCTTGAACTCCTGACCTCTTGATCTGCCCCCCTCAGCCTCCCAAAGCGCTGGGATTACAGGCATGAGCAACTGCGCCTGGCTGAAAAGTACAGTCTTTTCAATAAATGGTGCTGAGTCAGTGAGATAGACATATGGGGAAAAAAAGAAACTTGACCCCAACTTCTGACTATATGCAAAAATCAATTTCAAGTCAATAGTAGAATTAAAAGTAAAAGATAAACAATAAAGCATCTAGAAGATAATAGCTTCATGATCTTGAGATGAGCAAAGGTTCTTTTAAAATGACACAATAATCCCTATATTTAAAGAAAAACATGATAAATCCGACCCTATGAAGACAATGAACTTCTGGTTATCAAAAGTAACAAAAAAGTAAATAGGCAATAAGAGAAGATATTTGCAGCACACATACCCAAGAAAACGTTTGTATCCACAATATGTAAAGAACTACAAATCATTCAGTAATAGACAAACAGCCAAAAGGGAGGAAAGAAAGACATGAAGAAGCACTTTACAAAAAAAAGGAAAAAAAAAACCTCTTATTATATAAAAATGGTCTGTAAACATTTGTAAGGGTGCTTAACTTTATTAGTTATAGGGAAATGCAAATTAAAGCCACAAAAAGATGAAGTACACAGCCACCAAGGAACTAAAGTTAAGAAGACTGACAATGCCACATGCTATTGAGGAGCAGCACTGGGAACTATCATAAAAGGATGATAGTGATTACATTGATACAGTCACTCAGAAAAATTGTTTGGCAATATATGTAAAGGTTAAACTTAACATACCATGACTAGCAATAACACTCCTAAATATATGCCAATGTTAAATAAAACAAGCAGGAGGCCATCAGCCTGACGCTGTCTCTTTAATTTGAGTTCCTACACTAAAAAGCACAACGTAACTTAGCAGCATTTTTTTGTAAGAAATAGCCAGGTTTCAGCCAATCACAAACAGCTGAGCCTCAGCCAATCACAGGCAGCCAACTAATCAGACTGTGCCTAAATAAGACAAATGCCTCATCACAGCGTGCCTAAGAAGCAAATGCTCAGCTAGTCCATCAGGTGATTTCTCTACTTTGCTTCCCTGCTCAGCCTGTAAAAGCTTACTGCTCATGCTGCTGGGCAGAACTCTGATCCTCTTCTGGTTCTGAGTGCTGCCCAATCATGAATCATTCTTTGCCCAAATAAACGCTATTAAATTTAATGTCTCTAAAGTTTTTCTTTTAACAGTTTGGCATTACAGCATGAAGTGATTGAGCAAAGCTACCCACTGAAACCACTGGGTGCATTGCTTTCTTGCCTAAATTGGAAATCAAGGATGAGTTTCCTCTCAGATCAAAGGTCTGCAAATCTGCATTTTGAGCTCCGGACTTTATCTGAACAATTATTTTACAGAACAGAATTTGCAGTTGGATTCAATCTGATAAATAACTAGGTTCCTCCTCCTTGAAAGTAGGTTTCTCCAAATCTGAAGAGTCTGGTGCTTCGGAAGTCTGGGACTCTTCTTTCTGGGACACTAATAACTTTTATGTACAATAAAGATGATTTCAGAAACCATGTATTTTGGGGGAAATGGTTAGCCTTACTATGGAAAACTTAGAATTACGGTGGCCACAATGAGGAAGCTTTAACTTGAGAGGCGCTTTAAAAAAGAAAGGATGCAGCAGGGCCCGGTGGCTCACGCCTGTAATCCCAGCACTTCGGGAGGCCGAGGCGGGTGGATCATGAGGTCAGGAGATCGAGACCACCCTGGCTAACACAGTGAAACCCCGTCTCTACTAAAAATACAAAAAATTAGCCCAGCGTGGTGGTGGGCACCTGCAGTCCCAGCTACTTGGGAGGCTGAGGCAGGAGAATGGCGTGAACCCGGGAGGCGGAGCTTGCAGTGAGCCAAGATCGTGCCACTGCACTCCAGCCTGGGCAACAGAGCGAGACTCCATCTCAAAAAATAATAGTAAATAAAAAATAAAAAAAATAAAATAAATAAATAAATAAAGGATGCAGGACACCTCTAATAGAATGGAATGTATTTTTGACTGTCATGCAGGAACTTCTAACAGGCTAAACGAATCAAAACACTGCCTCTTTATAAGAATCCTCATAAAATTCAAATGAAAAATCTTAAAACTCTTTTTCAAATATATTAGTAAAAACTTTAGCTATCTAGACGGATAACCCTGTTCCATCAACCAGAAAAACAAAAAAGGATTCAGAGATTTTTTTTTAATGAATTAGTGAGTTTTGTGTTATTTTACCTAACACATGGCTAAAATTTTTGAATGAAAGCCTGTACATATGTATATACGTACATATACATATGTACATATGTATGTATGTACATATACATATGTACATATGTATGTATGTACATATACATATGTACATATGTATGTATGTACATATGCATGTGTGCGTGGTATTTTTCTATTTCTGCACAGTATTGACAAAATTAATTATTTTTTTTTTTAAAGCTCTGGCCAGGCGCGTTGGCTCACACCTGTAATCCCAGCACTTTGGAAGGCTGAGGCAGGTGGATCACCTAAGGTCAGGAGTTCAAGAGCAGCCTGGCCAACATGGTGAAATCCCGTCTTTACTAAAAATACGAAAATTAGCCGGGCGTGGTGGCACACGCCTCTAATCCCAACTACTCAGGAAGCTGAGGCAGAAGAATCTCTTGATCCCGAGAGGCGGAGGTTGCAGTGAGCCGAGATCCCGCCACTGCACTCCAGCCTGGGCGACCAAGCGAGAGAGACTCCGTCTCAAAAAAAAAAAAAAAAAAAAAAAAAAAAAAGCTCTGTTAACTGGCTTAACGGAAAATAAGCCCTTATATAAATTAAGTATTCCTTAAACTCTTAGAAAGATAGAAACCAAACCAAAATGTTTTTCCAGTTCACATGACCTTAGATAAGTCTTTTAATTATTACCCTAGTAAATAATATTCAGTTCATCAGTTTGAATAAAACAGATACGTCTTCAGAGTTCAATATTAAGTATAATGCAGACAACTTTTTCTACTGAGGGTTACTGGTAAAATGCATGTATGTTATTTCTATATTACAAAATTTGTCAGCAAGAAAAATAACTTAAAATGATGGCTACCTGTTTAATGCCTCATTTTTATGAGCAATCCAAGCACAATTGTTAAAAACAAATGAGCTGAATACATATAAAATTCTCATGTGACAAATGTTCTTTCTATACCAGAAGATTTTAACATTCTTATCCAGAATGCAACATTGAGGCTGAGAGAAATCGGTCCAAACAATTTAATTATTAGACCTGGCAAAAAAAAATAAGACAATAGAGATAAACTATTGCCTTCCTTACAGCTTCTTATTACAGAGAGACTAAAGATAGGTGGGTCTATTAGTAAGCATGTCCTGTGGCACATTGAAAAGTGTACTATGATAAAGAAGATGCTTCTAGAATTATGAAATGGTGGTGTTAAATTACACAATGTTGGTATACACCAGGCTGTTTACAATTGCTTGCTTCTTAGCTTTCACTGGAAATTAAGGTTATTAAGGGTTAATAATTGACATAAATAACTAAAATTCATAGAAATAATATGGGAAACAACATTTTAAGCAAGTTCACAAGGAAGGCAAAATTGTTTTTGGTAAGGAAAACTATAAGTCATGAGGATGTGCTTTGTTTTGTTAAGAGAAAAAGTAATTTTTGTTAAAATAGAATGATTGGCTGTTGCACAATAAGAAAAGAGAAAAATATAGGACAAAAGTTGAATGTATATAAGAAAATTATAGAAAGTTTATATGACAAATCTTGGGAAAGGAACTTTATGTGTGATCAAGCTGGCTAAGATTTGAAGGAAATTGTTTACATGTTTTTGAAATTGAGCATTACTATCAAAAGCAAACTGACATAAAACTAAAATTTGGTTCTCTCTGTTAAAACAATAAGGTTTTCCTGGACTTCTGGTCTGTTTTCAATAAGAAATTGCATAAGGTTTTCCTTTACCTTTTAAGTAATTGGCTTAGGGAACAAAAATTCTGCTTATGTTTTGTTTTTTAAGATTATATATTTATGAAGATAATTTCCTGTGCTTCATGTTGTCCTTATTAAGTCTTTGATTACTTAATAAAATCTAAGGTTTTTCCTACAACTATGTAGCTTTCTGTATTTGCTTTTGAAGTCTTTTAATTATCACTCTAATTAAATGAATAAGTATTGATTCACAGTGACCTGTGATCCTATTTTAATCAAATGTTTTAAACTTTTTGACATTTTTGACAATTTCCATTTTTGACATTTTTGATAAATTATAAATTAAAACCTTTTGACTTTGAACTAACTTTGGAAGCTTTCATATGGGCCCCTGGAATCTCTCAGATAAATTTATTTTCTGCTCTTCTAAAAGCAGGGATTTTTAACCAATTAGGCTTATTTGATAATATTTTAAAATGCATGGGAAATATCGTCAAATAAGTGATTCTGAACCTCCTTTAAGTCATATTGGATGCGTCATGAATACATGTTTCAGAAATTGTATGAAACACCTAGAGATCTGATAGTCCTGGTATAATGCTATCAGTCATAATTCTAGTTATCTAAAAATATTGTATGTCACAGAAATAACAAAATTTCCTTGTCAGTTGCATTATAATGAGCTCTAGTCAGATCTTTAACTATGGCTGTTTTAACTCTTGTTATCCACAAATAGTTAATTGTTTTACTCTGATACTTTCCTGAAACCTATTGCTAGTATCTATAAACCCAAAGTGTTTTATCTTTGATATGATTCATTGAAAGGACTTTGATAACTGTACAGATTTCTGATAACTTTCAGATCATACCATTAGACTGTTCCTGGAAATCTTGGAATTCTTAACTGATTCATAAAACTGCTAACCTAACATCAAGCAGAATAAGAATTAATTGAATACCAAGAAAATGCCTTGATAGATTTTCCTTCTGTCAGAACATGCAATTTGAATGAATTTCATAAGATTGATTCAAGTCAAAGCATCTATGATGATCTATTTAATAAATAGTGCTATGCACCTGATTGTTGAAAAACAAAGTTGGTATCTGAAAGGATGTAAATTTCATGTTAAGAAAAGACCCAGAGAGGGCCCAGATAGCCACCTTATCATTCTTGAGTCCTTAAAGCTTTCACTATAAAAAAAGTCTGTACTCTGCATAGAGTAGATAAAATCATACAAATTATGAGAAAAATCAGTATATTGACTGTTCTAAAATTTTTTAAATGATGTATAAACAATACTTAGTTTGCCAAACCCATAATCCTGGTAAAACAGTAAAACCTCAGGTGTTACATTTCCACTACCTGCTAAATCATTTGATACTTACAGATGTATTTCATTCCATTTTCAACCCTCAATGGGATATCAAAATGCTCTTGAAATAGCCTGTACATTCTCTGATTGGATAGAAGTTTTCCCCTGCAAGAAGGTCTATGCTATTACTGTAACTAAAAGATTATTGGAAAATGTGTTTCTTTATGTACTGTACTCTTAAAAATAACTGAAAGTAGATTTTAAGCATTCTCATCACAAAAAAAGATAAGTACAGTAGTCTCCATTTATTCATGAAAGATACTTTCCAAGACCCCCAGTGGATGTCCAGAATTAGAAATAATATCAAACCCTATATACACTATGTTTTTTCCTATACATATATATCTATGGTAAAGTTTGATTTAAAAATTAGGCACAGCAAGAGGTTAACAACAATAACTAACAATAAAATAGAACAATTATGACAATATACTTTAATAAAAGTTATATAAATATGGTAGCTTTTTCTCTATCTCAAAATATCTTACTATATTGTACTCTTCCTTCTTCATCTTATGATTATATGAGATGATAATATGCCTGTGTGATGAGATGAAGTGAGGTGAATGACCTAGGCATTGTAACACAAATGGAAAATTTCAGAAATAAACAATTCATAAGTTTTAAATTTCATGCCATTCTGAGTAGCATGATGAAATATTGTACCACTGCACTTCATCCTGCCCAATTGCCATTAGTCACTTAGTAGCTGTATTGGCTACCAAAATCAACAGTAACAGTAACAAAGCACTTGTGTTAAAGTAGCCCTTGTTTTACTTCACAAGAGCCCAAAGTGCAAAATTAGTTATGAAATATCTTTGGGCCATGGTTGACCACAGATAACTGAAACCACAGAAAGGGAAACTGTGGGTAATAAGGGATTACTATATGTGAGGCAATGCATACGTTAATTAGCTCTATTAAGTCATTCCACAATCTATACATTTTTCAAAACATGTTATACACAGCATCTGTACAACTTTTATTTGTCAATTAGAAATAAATTGATTAATTAATTAGGGGAAAATGAAAATATGTTTTTGGCAACTGGAGGCATTCTGGAGAAATCTTCCGCAATAGAAGTACTAATTTCACTGAAAAAGTTATAAAACAGTTAAATGAGTTATTACAAACATTACCATTATCCCTATCATATTCAGTCTTCTGGGAAAGTTGAAAGGACAAGTGGCATTTAAAAATTGAAATTGGCAAAGTTAACTGAATCAACTAGATTGTTTTACTAAAGACATTATCATTGGCCTTGATGGAAATCATATCCATCCCTACTGGAAAACACAAATTAACCCCTTATGAAATAGTTACTGGGAGACCTATGTACCTAATATTAAAACCTTCTGTATCTCCTGCTCTTATAAACTCTGACGTGATTCAGTGTTGCAAGGCTTTAATGCATTATGCCAATGTATATTTTCATCAGTTAAAAGGAGCCTTCTGTGACCCACAAACGATAACCAGATATTTAACAAACTAAGAGTTAAAGACTGTGTATTTTGGGAATGACACCAGAGAAGGACTGCCTTTTCACCGTGTTGGAAGTGATCATACTGTATTCTCACCACCCACACATCAGCAAAACGTCAAAGCCTCAAGCCTGGGGTCCATATCTCTCAACTCAAGAGGGCCCCTCCAGACTCAGGAGTGAACTCCTGTTGGAGACCTCAACTTATCAGAGAGCTTCCTCCCAGAAGCAAGTGACATCCCACATGTGGACAGCTTTCCCAGGATCACAGATCAAGACTTCTTTCCTCTGTCATCATGAAATGGTTACTCTTTTTCTTCTTTTTCCTGCACCACTATTCTGTTTATGCATGGGAAGATAATGCTATGGTTATAATTTCACAATTGATAGCTTCCATAGGAAATTTAACTGAATGATGAATATGTCATATTAAACCTAAATCCCTACATGGTCTTAGAGATCCTCTAATTTATCCTATAACAAATTTCATTCATATTCAAAGTGCAACTACTGTTCAAATTGCACATCTGATTCTTTCCATAGTGTTAGGCTTTTAAATTCATATATTCACAGTGTTTGTTTAAATCTGACAGCAGGCAAAAACTGTAGTGAGGGTTTTACAGTTTTTTTTGGCCAGAAACCACATAAGAAAATTAAAGGGAAAGATAATTCAACAATTTGTACACAAATTCCTAACCCTAATTTTCATTATCCTCCTGATAGTCATCATAGCAGTCTCCCTGGTACACTGTATCACGAGTCTTAAATGCTTGTATGCAGCCATCCACTATGCATCAAATGGTCTCAATCTGGTTAGAATAACAAAAACACAAGGAAAACATAAAGCATCAATCAATTGACCTGACACCCTGACTTGTGAATTCCATACTAAGACCAAACAAGTCCATAAGGATGGTAACAGAGAGTGGTGTCAATGTTGAAGGTTTTGAGAGGCTGACCAAAAGGGGGAAATTATTAAAGCAAAATTGGCAGGAGTTCATTAGCCTGAGGCTATCTTCATACTTTGAATTTCTACAGCAAACTACAATAAAACATAGTATGTAAACAAACTGAAGCCTAACTTAGCAGTAACAAACAGCCAGGTTTCAGCCAATCACAGACAGACAACTGAACAGCTTCTGCCAATCACAATCAACTGACCAAACTATAATCAAATAAGGCAAATGCCTAGTTATAGCCAATCAGATGATTTCTCTCCTTTGTTTCTGTGCTTGGCCTAAAAAAGTTCACTGCTCATGCTGCTGGGCAAAGCTCTCTGAACTACTTGTTCTGATTACTGCCCTGTTCATGAATTGTTCTCTGTTAAATGTATCTAAAGTATTTATTTTAATACCTATATGAATGCATATATATATCCACCAACAGACATATGCAAGAATTTTATAGCTGTATAATTTATAAATGTCCAAATATTTTCTTAATCCAGTCTATCATTGTTGGACATTTGGGTTGGTTCCAAGTCTTTGCTATTGTGAATAGTGCCACAATAAACATACATGTGCATGTGTCTTTATAGCAGCATGATTTATAATCCTTTGGGTATATACCCAGTAATGGGATGGCTGGGTCAAATGGTATTTCTAGTTCTAGGGGAGTGGAAGGATGGCATTAGGAGATATATCTAATGTAAATGATGAGTTAATGGGTGCAGTACACCAACATGGCACATATATACATATGTAACAAACTTGCACGTTGTGCACATGTACCCTAGAACTTAAAGTGTAATAAAAATATATATACATAAAAAGCCAAAATAGGAAATAATGTTAATGTCTATCAACAGCAGAATTGTCAAATAAATTGTGTAATATTCATTTAATGGAATAACATAAAGCAAATAAAATGAACAAACAAGTTAACACCACAACACAGCCAGTGTTGTGGTGAACAGTTAAACAATAAGGCTACTGTGAAGATTGATGAGATTATTGCTATAAATGGCCTGTTGCTTGGATTCTTCAAAGTTCCTCTACTTACCAACTGCACTTAACTACACAAGTATATCTTGGTAACATTTATTTTACTTCTTTAGTGGAAGGATCCTTTCCGATGCTCAGCCTGTGACATTACTTTGCATCTACCTGATGCCCTTCTGAGCTGCTGGCCTTAAGAAAAGGTGGTATCAAGAAGGAGCAAAGGACAGCATGAGCACTGACTATGGGGAAGTTCTGAGTGAGGTTCTGCTGAGCTATTAATGGCTGTGTTCCAAGAGTAAAAGGAAGAGAAATTTTACTGTGATCTATAGATTTATCAGCAAGAGAAAAATTCTCCCTACTGAGCAGCCAAAGAACATAGGATACAGAGTGTGGGTGACAGAGCTGCAGCCCACACTGCAACACAGTTCAGAACCCTGAGTAGGGAACATACTGTGCACACATAACAAACTTTCCTATCCTATGGTCTTGGAAAGGAAAGCACAGACAAGCTCTGAGAAATGGACAAATGGCTGGGAAATCATGAGAGAACTTTCACACTCAGAAAGTTTGTATGGCATATAAACAACCTCTTTAAATGTGATCCAGACTATGAGTGACAACTCTAAATGTTCTTTGATCCACATCTGTGGACGTAAGATCTGTGTACAAGTAACCTCAAATACTAGTCAACCTGTAAAAAACAAACAACAACAACAACAAAATCAAGAGTTCAGTAGTGGAGGCTTTTACACTTTGGAGTCAGAGTTACACATGCTGTAATCTCAGGATTTTGTCAGTTGCTAGCTGTAATGTGTCTAAATTAATCTTTCTGGGTCAAGTTTTATCAAGTCTGAAGGTGGTGTAACAATATCTACCAAACAACAGAAGTATTATAAAAATAAATAAATAATATATGTAAAGTGCATATCACACTGGTTAGTGAAAAAATAACTACTGAATAATGGCAGCCATTATCCAAAAGACAAATACATTCTCTTCGTGTGTGTATATATACATATATATATATATACTAAATAAATATATATACATACACAAAGTAGTTATATGTACACACACACACACACACACACACACACACACATTCATGCTTTCAAGTAGCTCAAAGCCTCATGATGGAAGTTAGTACTAAATCATATGAGAAATATATGCAGAGGTTTAGATTTGTCATCAAACCAAATCTAGGGACTGACTATCAAGGAAAAAATTGTTCTCCTGAAGAGAATGGACATTTATGGTTCCATATATGCTATATGCTAGATGACAATGCATGCTATATAATATTATAATGCTTTCTAACTGGGTTACGCCAATCCACAATTCCCCCATCAATGTGTAAGTATCACAAGTTTCACAAAAACCATGCTTACATAAGGCGCTATTTTGTTGTTGTTTGAACTAATTTCTAGACTTTTAGGATACGTTAATTTCTAGAACTTCATGAAATGTTTAACTCTTCTTCATGATTTTTAGGAGACAGTTAACTAACAAGCATTATAGAGCTGTTCAACTGAGCAAATTGGTTTTCACCACTAGCATAGGTTGATGAGGCCCATCAAACAAAGAGTGTGAGAAAGCATAAAAAAGACTTGTTGTGCTCTAAAATGATACATCCTTAATCCGGAAGCTCATGCAGTTCTGAAGCTCTTTCACAAAGCATTTGCAATTATCCATCAAATGTGCTTCCCAAGAGCATTTTGAAAACTCAAAATTGGGGGTTATTTTCGCACATCCCAGTGTTTACAGGCTTTCACTGGTTTTTAAATTAATGGAAAAAGTATGACAAAACAAACACAATTTTTTTCTTACAAGAACCGGTTTGAATGCCCATTGTGCTTTTTGACAGTAAACACCAGGTAGGAAATTCAAGGGTTTTTTTGAAGTCAGTGTGCACAATTTCCTATTTACTCTTAAAGAGTAATTTGTTAAGAAGTTTCTTTATTTGCAGGAATGTCTCATCATCTCAAAAGCAAAATAATCATTAATAGTGACAATTATATATGACAAAAAGGATTAGGTCTTATGAGAGAAGAAAGCCAAATTTAAGTAGCTTGTGATAAATTATTTTGCAAAGTAATGCTGAATATGTATTGAAATATGTGTATGTTTGTGCGTATCTGTGTTATGTATATGTTTATGTATGAGTGTGGATACATATATATATATATAATATATATGTCATTGTTACTGTCTACTGTCGTTGCTGACTACAACACCTGTTATTATGGTTTTGATATCACAGACATATATAATCATACTGTGACAGTATTTGTCATTCCTTCTATTATGTGGAAGGGTGGCAACAAGGACCCACTATGTAGCTAATAACGTCAAAGAATCTTGAGAAACCCACTACAACACTGAATTGCTCTCTCATTTTCTGTTTTAAAAACAAGGAGAAAGAAGAAATCGTATGTGAAGTATATCATCGTGCCCTCTACAATTTGTGTGAAACAGTTCAAGACAGTTGTCACCTGAATTAGGTGTGGCCTTCTCTACCACTTTGGAAATAAGACTATTTATTGTACTGTTATTTCTATTCTATGGTAACTTGCCTATCATTCTTGAGAGTGCAGCACTGAGAATAAGTCTCATTTTTAAAATAACCCACATGACTTGTACTATAAGGATGTTGTTGAGGATGCTGTTTGCTACATCAAACAGATCTTCCTGATGAAGACAGGTTAGAAAAATGTTGCATTAGTTCATTTTTCATGCTGCTCTGAAGAAATACCCATGATTGGGTAATTTATAAAGGAAAGAGGTTTAATTGACTCACAGTTTTGCAGGACTGGGGAGGCCTCAGGAAACTTACAATCATGGTGGAAGAGGAAGCCACTATGTCCTTCTTCACATGGCAACAGGAAGGAGAAGTGTCAAGCAAAGCGAGAAAAAAAACCCTTATAAAGCCATCAGATCTCGTGAGAACTCGCTCACTATCATAAGAACAGCAGCATGGCTGTAGCCACCCCCATGATTCAGTTACCTCCCGCTGAGTCCCTCCTACAATATGTGGGGATTATGGGAACTATAATTCAAGATAAGATTTAGGTGAGGATACAGCCAAACCCTATCAAATGTCTTTCAAGCCCTATGTCAGGAATAATTGAGCTTCTCATCAGTAACTTACCTGTTTTCATCTCATGAACATTGGGCCAACTGTAAATGAATGACTGTACTTCTTCTTTTGCCTTGGCTTACCATAAACTTTGTGAACCACCTCTGGCAAATAATACTAGACCACACTACATAGTGGCTATGAACCAATCTTGTATATGAATTCGCTTTACCTTTTCCTTTCTTTACACTTATTTCATTTTTGAAATTGCATTGTAAAAATTTTAAGCCCCTTAAATTATTTTTGGCAATGCAAAATAGGCATCAATATATTTTCTTGGTGTATTTATACTAATCAATCATCTGCCTTTCCCAAAGAACTGTGAGAGATACCAACATGAATCAAATATGGCTTCTGCTCCAGTTTTGGAAGAGACCGACACATAAATAAGTATAATAAAACAGAAGTAGGTAAAAGTACAGAAAAAAATATATGGAAATTGGGGAAAGAGAGACATGAATTGCCCTTAGTGGAAAAAAAGGATAAGGGACATGTGGTGAAGTAAAATGAGCAATGCTGTTGCTTACTAGCTGTGTGATCTTGAACAAATCACTCACCTTCTTTGTGCCTCAATCTCCTCATCTGCAAAATGGGAATAGTAATATCTTGCTATATAATTAAATGAGATAATGTACTTAGCACAGAATCTAGCACAAAGTAAATGCTTAATATATTTTAGCTGATATAGATAAATTTTTGGTACTATGACAGAGATTATACCAGAGCTGAATTTTTATGGAAAAGTATAATTTGAATATTTTGATATGGGAAGAAAAAATATCCAGTACTACAAAAATATACAAAGAGAAAAGGAACAGAGACAGGAAATCATTGTACATGCACAAGAAAGAGTATGTAGAAGAGTTTGACTAGATCTATAGCACTCAAAGAAAATCAGTCAGACATAGGCTTAAAATGGTAGGTCTTCATAAAAAAGCTTAAACAGAGATAATGAATTTGGGATTTATTCAGGAGCCATGGGAAGCATTTTGAAGTTTTAAATGAGTACATATTGCAGTCAAATTAATTGGAGGACAAATGAATTAAAATGTGACTACAAATAATTACCAGTGAAATGATTAGTCCAGTGGCCCTAGTAAGAGATATTGATATCTGAATTAGTGTATTTGCAGAAAGAATAGAAAGGAAAGAACAGCTGCAAGATAGTCATGGTCTACAGATGCTTCAGAATCTGGCAACCTTTTGGTTTTGGTGTAAAAAAAAGAGGAGAGAAATCAAAGTCTATGGTTTTAATTGTAGCTAATAATAGATATTCAATTTCATCAAGAGAGGGAAAGTTAAGGAAGAAGAGGAGTGGTGAAGGTAAGTTGATCAATTCACATTAGGATGGTTGGCATTTGTGACGGTGATGGGCTACAAGAGCTGAGGTGCCAACGAAGTTGGAAATGAAAGCACTCAGATGAGGAACAGAAGTGGAGGTAAAGAATTGGGAGTCACCTTCATTGCTGAGCTGTCAAATTAGATAAGCTTTATCAGACAGAAAATAAGGGAGAAGATAAAAGAGGTAAGGATCGGCCTTTGAAAAGCATTATATTTAGGGCTGAGAGGAAGAAGAGCACCAAAAAGGAGTAATTGATGAAGCAGGAATAAAATCAAGGAAATTTGGTGCAACCCCAAAATCATAGAGTTCCATTCAAATGATGCAGTTTTCCTTCATCTTTTGCAATTTTTTTAAAATTAGAACTTTATGTAATTGGAGTAAACACTTCCCCCAAGATAATGCCATTTAAATTTTTTTCTAAATATAAGAATTATATCCTGAGGTAGCTTAAGTCTGGAAAATTCAACAGAAGGAATTTGACTCCATAAAGCATGCTTCAGTCTCGGTAGTCATAAATATTACTCCAATTATGAATTAAAATCTTTCAAAAGAAACTAAATTAAATCACAGTATATTTAGTGTAACTTTTGAAAAGTGCAGGACTTCTGTGTAATATGATACTATTGTTTCTCCACTAATTCATTTTCTATATCATTTGGGACAGATAAGTACACTTTCCTTGCGATCTGACTATTTTGCTTCTGTTTGTACATTTTGCCTTCAGATTTTCTTCACTTCTAAAACTCTATTATCATTTGGCATTAGGGGAATCATTTTTATTAATATTTTTCCCTTAACGGTCTATTTTTTCATGCTTAATTTCTAACATACATTTTAAAAAACTTAAAAAGGACCATTGGTAGTAATTGATTGGTTATTATGGAGACCTGAAATCTTCAAAATCCATGAGCAAATGAGAACCAATAGGCTTATATGAATATTAAAAGATTTTTCTATTTACCTCTCCCAACCAAGTCCCTCACAGTGATTTTTTGTCACTTTTTGTGACACACTTGGGCTCTCTTGTTCTTTCCTTCTACTCTCCTCCATTGCCTATAACTCTGCTTTTGAGTCACACCCTTCTACTGCCCCTGTGTTGATGCCTTCAATTAAAGCAAGGCTTTCTGGTGCATGAACTTTAAGTTATCAAAAACAGAAATGTAGTAGGGCTCTGCACAAAGACAAAACCAATAGAATATATATATAAATAGATAAGAGAGGATTAATTAGGAAAATTGGCTCACACAATTATGGAGACTGAGAAATCCCTCAATAAGATGTCTGCAAGTTGGAGAACCAGTGACTCTGGAGTGTGGCTCAGTTCAAGCCCAAAGGCCTCAGAACCAGGGAAGCTGATGGTGTAACTCTTTGTCCCAGGCCAAAGGATGAGAATCCAGAGGTGTGGGAGGTGGGTAGTGGTGAAAGTCCTAGAATCCAAAGGCTAGAGAACCTACAGTTCTGATGCCCAAGGGCAGGAGAAGGATGTCCCAGCTCCAGGAGAGAGAGAGAAAACTCACCTTTCATCTGCCTTTTTGTTCTATCTGGCTCCAGCAATTGAATGATACTCACTCACATTGAGGGTGATCCTTCCCACTCAACCCACCAAATCACATGCCAGTCTCCTTCAAAATTACCCTCACAGACACACCCAGAAATAATGGTTTACCAGCTATCTAGGTATTCCATAATCCAGTTAAATTGACACTAAAAAATTAACCATCACAAATGGTATGTTCCTTTCGATCATGCGTGCACAAAAATCAAATTATATTCCACAGAAATAGGGAGAATGCCTATGCAGCTCCCACATTGTCTATCAAACAGGGCTGGAGAATAGATAATGTTTTCCCCATCTCTCTCCTAAGGTGTCCATTTCAAAATGCCCTCCATATAGTCTCTCTTTATTCTAATGCAAATTAAATCATTTAAATGCGTGCCTATGATAACGCACATTTCAGCTATTTATTAGATTCATTAGACCGTGATTTCCAGTTCAGACCAAGCTAGTCATCTTAATATGGAGAGAGATATAAACAAACATAGTTACATAAAAATGGTAATATAGATATAGATGATACAAATATAGATCTAGAGATAGATACATATCAATAATCATTTTTATTTTGATACCAATTACCTATATCTTAATGTAAGATCCTATATATACAATAAAAGTATCAATTTAGCTTCAATGTTGTAGTAGTTACTTTTTTCTGCATAAAAAACACCTCAGAACTTAACGGCTTACAGTCATTTATTTAGCTTACAATTCTGCAAGTTGGCAATTTGGGCTAGGTTTAGCTGGAAGTTTCTTGTAGGCTTAGCTGAAATGGCTGATCTGTACTCAAGTGGGCCTGTACAGACCAATTCACAGAGTAGCCACAGAGATCTGAAAAAGAAAGGGGAAGCACTCAAGACCTCCAATGATCTAAGCTCAAAACTCGCACATCATCACTACTACCATATACCTTGTCCAACGCAAGTGACGATGCCAGTCCGAATTCAAAGGATAGGGAGGCAGACTCCACCTTTTTATGGAAGGAGATACAATGTCATATTTTAAAGCTTTTGGACCTGGGACTAGAGGACTTTTTTAAGCTGTTAAATAAAAACTGATTGAAACAAACAATAGAACATGCAAGTTCACGTGACAGCCCTCTCCCCAGGAGTGTCTATGCTATACAATAAACAGTGAAGATTCTGAAAGACATTTCAGGACAGTATCTGGCAAAAAGAAGGCATTCAAACCTATTTGTCAAATAAATAAATGATTTGATAAAATGAATTTTCATGGCAACTAAAAAATGGTTAACTCTTAGCATATTCTGAAAAACTATCACATCCTCCAGATGCCTATCATTAACTTAAACAAAATATATTAATTTTTCTAAGTTACAAGAGTTTAGAAATACAGTTTTTCAAAAGGCAAATGATACATAATAAGTCCTCACTTAACATCATAGATAGGTTCTTGAAACTGTGACTTTAAGCAGAATGATGTGTAACAAAATCAATACTTTTCTCATCAATGTTATCACAAAATAATGTTAATTGAGGGCAGCAGTAGCTTATTTCACTTATAGTCTTGGTTTCTAAAAGCCTATTTTGACATTAAGTGAAGATTTACTGTACCAAAATGAATAGAGCATCTTGCATTTGCTAAAGAGAAATGGAATTACAGTAGCCTCAGACCCTCTTGAGTACAAGCCCATCAAAAGATAAATCAGGCTGAGCACAGTGGCTCACACCTGCAATCCCAGCATTTTGGAAGGCCAAGGCAGGAGGATTGATTGAGCCCAGGAGTTTGCGACCAGCCTGGGCAACATAATGAGACTCCATCTCTATAAAAAATTTCTTTAAAAAATTAGCCAGGCATGCTGATGTGCACCTGTAGTCCCTACTCAAAAGGCTGAGGTAAGAGGATTGCAAAGTTTCACTGAGCTATGACCACGCCACTACACTCCAGCCTAGACAACAGAGCAAGACGCTGTCTCAAAAATAGATAAATAAAATAGAAATAGAAATTGGTGTAGTTCAGCTGTGTCTCCACCCAGATTTCATCTTGAATTCCCATGTGTTGTGGAAGGGACCTGGTTAGGGGTAATTAAATCACGGGAGCAGTTCTTTCCCATGCTGTTCTCATGATAGTGAATAAGTCTCACAAGATATGATGGTTTTAAAAAGAGACATGATTCTGCACAAGCTCTCACTCTTTTCTCCTGCCACCATCCATGTAAGATATGACTTTCTCCTCCTTGCCTTCTGACATGACTGTGAGGCTTCCCCAGATACATGGAACTGTAAGTCCAATTAAACCTCTTTCTTTTGTAAATTGCTCAGTCTGGGGTATGTCTTTATCAGCAGTGTGAAAACAGACTAATACACTAAATTGGTACAAATAGAGTGGTGCATTGCTGAAAAGATACCGAAAAATGTGAAAGCAATTTTGGAACTAGGTAACAGGCAGAGACTGGAAGTTTGGAGGGCTCAGAAGACAGGAAAATGTGGGAAAGTTTGGAACTCCCTAGAGACTTGTTTAATGGCTTTGAGCAAAATGCTGATAATGATATGGACAATGAAATCCAGGCTGAGGTGGTCTCAGATGGAGATGAGGAACTTGTTGGGAACTGGAGCAAAGATGACTCTTGTTATGTTTTAGCAAAGAGACTGGCAGCATTTTGCCCCTACCGTAGAGATCTGTGGAACTTTGAACTTGAGAGGGATGATTTACAGTACCTAGCGGAAGAAATTTCTAAGCAGCAAAGCACTCAAGACTTGACTTGGGTGCTGTTAAAGGCATTCAGTTCTATAAGAGAAGCACAGCATAAAAGTTTGGAAAATTTGCAACCTGACAATGTGAGAGAAAGAAAATCCCATTTTCTGAGGAGAAATTCAAGCCGGCCGCAGAAACTTGCATAAGTAATGAGGAGCCAAATATTAATCACCAAGACAATGGGGAAAATATCTCCAGGGCATGTCAGAGGTCTTTACAGCAGCCCCTCCTATCACAGGCCCAGGAGCATAGGAGGAAAAAGTGGTTTCACAGGCTGGGCTCAGAGTCCCCATCCTGTGTGCAGCCTAGGCACTTGGTGCCCTGTGTCTCAGCCTGCTCCAGCCATGGCTGATAGGGGCCAATGTAGAGCTCAGGTCATGGCTTCAGAGGGTGCAAGCCCAAAGCCTTGGCAACTTTCATGTGGTGTTGAGCCTGTGAGTGCACAGAAATCAAGAATTGGGGTTTAGAAACCTCTGGCTAGATTTTGGAATATGTATGGAAATGCCTGGATGCCCAAGCAGAAGTTTGCTGCAGGGGTGGGGCCCTCATGGAGAACCTCTTCTAGGGCAGTGCAGAAGGTAAATGTGGGGTTGGAACCCCCCCCCCACAGAGTTCCTACTGGGGCACCACTCTGTGGATCTGTGAAAAGAGGGCCACTATCCTCCAGACCCCAGAATGGTAGATCTTCTGACAGCTTGCATCATGTGCCCAGAAAAACCATAGACACACAACACCAGCCCGTGAAGGCAGCCAGAAAGAAGGCTTTACTCTGCAAAGCCACAGGGGTGGAGCTTCCCACGACCATGGAAACCTACCTCCTACATCAGCGTGACCTGGATATGAGTCAAAGGAGATCATTCTGGAACTTTAAGATGTGACTGCCCCACTGAATTTTGGACTTGCTTGGGGCTGATAGTCCCTTTGTTTTAGCCAATTTCTTCCATTTGGAATGGCTGTATTTACCAAATGCCTGTACCCCCAATGTGTCTAATAAGTAACTAACTTACTTTTGATTTACAGACTCATAGGCTGAAGGGACTTGCTTTGTCTCAGATGAGACTTTGGACTGTGGACTTTTGAGTTAATGCTGAAATGAGTTAAGACTTTGGGGGACTGTTGGGAAGGCATGATTGGTTTTCAAATGTGAGGACATGAGATTTGGGAGGGGCCAGGGGCACAATGATATGGTTTGGCTGTGTCTCCACCCAAATCTCATCTTGAATTCCCATGTATTGTAGGAGGGACCTGGTGGGGGGGGTAATTGAAACGTGGGGGTGGGTCTTTCCCATGCTGTTCTTGTGATAGTGAATAAGTCTCACAAGATCTGATGGTTTTAAAAAGAGGCATTCCCCTGCACGAGCTCGCTCTCTCTCTTTTTCCCTACTGCCATCCATGTAAGATGTTACTTGCTCCTCCTTGTCTTCCACCATGATTGTGAGGCTTCTCCAGTCACATGGAGCTGTAAGTCCAATTAAACCTTTCTTTTGTAAATTGTTCAGTCTTGGGTATGTCTTTATCAGCAGCATGAAAATGTACTAATACAGAAACAAATAAAAAATTAAAGATAAGTCAGAGGTAATTCTCAGAAGAAAGTGGCCTAAATACTTTGCTTCTTTCCTTAACCAATGCACAGCTGAGGTGACTCAAGCAGTGGGAGGTCTGTAGGGCAACTGGGGAGGAGGTGGGAGGAAGTGCAGGATACTTTTTAAGCCTGAAGGAAACCCTGCAAACATCTAAGGAGCTGCTCTCAATCACGATGACATAAGACTTATAGGAGGCTCCACAACACAATGTGAACCAGACTGTGAGCCTCCTCTGGAAAAGCATGGGGCAGAGTATTTCAATCTCGAGGCTATTTAAGGGTTTCAAAAGATTGGTAACAGGATCCACTCAGTTCATAGAAGAAACTATCCCAGCCCTCTTGTTCCTCAGTCCTAGAAAGAGACTACTGAAACAATTCTAGCTATTTAGAAAATTAACTGCTTTCTTTGTTCCCACTGCTTGCCAATATAGCACTGCCCAAGATGCTGAGTATAATAACCTCAACTTACATAGACTGATATAGAAAAATAAAACACAAATTACTTAGGAGGCTTGGTTATTTCAAGGAAGCAGACTGTCTTAGTCCATTTTGTGCTGCCACAACAGAATACCTGAGACTAGGTAATTTATAAAGAACAGAGATTTATTTCTTACAGTTCTGGAGTCTGGGAAGTCCAAAATCAAGGGGTGCATATCTGGTGAGGGCCTTCATGCTCTATCATCCCATGGTGGAAGGTGAAAGGGCAAGAGAGATCCAAAGAAAAAGATATGAAAGAAAATCAGGTAGGCATCAAATTTCTCATTTACTACACAAAAATAAAAGAAGACAGTGGACTATTTCAAACATTTTATTATTTTGTGAATAAGGAAATAAGAGACACTCTCAGGCATACAAGGACTCAGAAAGTATACAATGCAGAAATCCTTCCCAAGGAAAATCTTAAAAATCTAGTAAAAAATAAATTAATAAAAATAAAATCAGGCCAAATGTCAATATAGGAGAAAAGTATACCCCAAAATTGGAATAATTGACATTTCCATTTATTCTGCCTTCTTAGGTAATTTCCCTATTGCCCAGGAGTTCCAGGTGGGGCCCATGAATTAAGTTTAAAGCAGTTGTGGATACATACATTCTTCTAGTTATGGGAATTAATTCAAAGATGGGAGCTTGACCAAGTCAAAATTGCTAAGATATGACAAGACTCTCCCATTGTCCCTGTGTCTGACTAACAGTAACAACATCGGGAGTTCTTCAGCCACTTTACAATCAGAAGCAAGATATGATGAAAATGCTAACATTTTGCTGAAGAACATAAAACAAGACAACTTTCTGGGGCAATGTGTCACATGTGAACCCATCTTCCAGGAAAATTCAATATTATAAAAATATTAATTCACCCTAAAGTAATTCATACATGTAATTACAATCCTAAATAAATTTCTGTGGAACCTAACACTTTTTACTGAAGTCAACAAGCTGTTTTTTATAGAACTTAAAACGATAATTCTAAAATTCATCCGTAGAAAAATCATGCTGGAGGATAATTTTTAAAAAAAAAAAAAAACAATGTATTAGTCTGTTCTCGCACTGCTATGAAGAAATACCCAAGACTGGGTAATTTATAAAGGAAAGAGTTTTGTTGATTCACAGTTTTTCATTGCTGGGGTGGCCTCAGGAAACTTACGATCATGGTAGAAGGCAAAGGAGAAGCAGGCACCTTCTCCACAGGGCGGCAGGACAGAGTGAGTGCAAGGAGGGGAAATGCCAGATGCTTATAAAACCGTCGGATCTCATGAGACTCACTCATTACCACAAGAACAGCACGGGGGAAACAGCCTCCATGATCCAATTACCTCCACCTGGTCCTGCCCCAGGGATTATGGGGATGCATGTGGGCCTTATGTGGATTATGGGGATTATAATTCAGATGAGATTTTGGGTGGGGACACAGCCAAACCATATCAAACAATGAGAGGCATATGCCCTTCCAGACAACAAATATATCTTAAAGTTATAGTAAATAAAGAAAAGTGGCACAATGAGATCAATAAAACTCAGTAGAATCCAAAAACAGACCCATCTGTGTATATATATTATGGTAAATATGATGTATCAATTCACTAGAGGAGAGTTTAGATTTGTTGCTGTTGTTGTTTTGTTTGGGGAGTTTGGGGGACTTTTGTTGTGGTTAGCATATATTAAGAAGAGTTTACAATATGCCAGACACTATTCTAAGTGTTTTTCATGTAACAATTCATTTTATCAGTCCCACAATCCTATGAGGTAGATAAAAGTGTTATTCATGTTTTTGATAATAAAACTGAGGCACAGAAGAGGCTAGTTACTCTGAACTACCAGCAAACGGTAGAGTTGGAAAATGGACCCAAGAATTTTGATTCCATTACATCATGTAGGAAAAGACACGTTTGATTCCTACCTACATTATACTAAATAAGAAAGCTCAGATTCCTGGCTAAAACTAAAGCCAAACTATAAAGTATTTGAACAAAATATGGGAGAAAATTCTTATAAGATTGGATTAAGGAAAAGTTTCATTGTAAAACACAAAACCCAGAATCTAAAAGGAAAAAATGTTTTCAGGTGATTCTATAATAAAAGATTTTACAAGAAAAAGACATTATAGTAAGCTAAAAGGCAAACTGCAGAGTGAGAGAAAATGTTTTTAACTCATATGATTGCAACAAAGAATTAATATCCATACTATATAAACACTCCAAACAAATCAGCAAGGGAAGAATAAAGATAAACAATTCATAGAACAAGAATTCCTAACAGCCCATAAACAAATGGAAGGGTCCTCAACATCAGTAGTAATCAGGGAAATGTAAAATAAACCAACAGTTGGGTAGCAAGTGCTTAACTGAAGAGTGAGTGACTCTGGGTTGGCAAGGGTAAGAGGAAATGACTACTTTCATACACCATTTGTGGCCATGGAAATTGGAAAAGCACATTTTGGAGTCTGGTCATATCCACCAAAAGGTTAAAGTTAAACCTTAGACTCAGCAGTTCTACTTGTTATGGTAAGAGATTAACTTGTATGTATAAGGAAAGACAATGATACACACACACACACACACACAAGAAACTAAAATTACAAGTATGAATGTAAAGTGAACAGTTCTCTAATAAATGCACTAATATTTTAGCAGTAGTTCCTGCTAGTAAGGGAAGATTGTGGAGGAAGGGAAAGGAAATTGTAATGTTCACTCTATATGCTCATATTATTTAATACTTAAATGTTTCATAATATATAAGTGTTTATGCATGACTTGTGTTATTTAATTTCTTGAAGAATAAATCTTGGTTGTTTAACAAAATGTCAAAACTAGGTTCTCCTGTGTGCAAATAAAACGTATTTCACAGTTTTGCCATTTGCTGTCTCAGTTTGCCTTCTCTGAGACTATTTGCATAAATCCAGACAGAGAATTAATGTAACTTTTTGAAATGTATTTACAGTGGTCCACTTAGGCCATGTACTGTTGAGTAAAGTCAAATCTGGTCCAGCTTGTGAATAGTCAAAGGTTTTTTCCACCCCTTTTCTCCAAAACCCTCACTATATTTCTGGTACCTCTAGCACTGTCTCTTTAGTTGCTAAGGCCTAGCCATGAGTGCCAGGTCAGCTCCTAGCAACAAGGCCCATTGATAGCGCCAGGCCAGTTCCTGGCTGCCAGGGGCCCCTTCTCTCTCTCTCTCTCTCTCTCTCTCTCTCTCTCTCTCTCTCTCTCTCCCTCTCTCCCTTTCTCCCTTTCTCTCTCTCTCTCTCCCTCTCTCTTTCTCAGGGAGGACAGTCAGCTGGCATGCACCTTCTGCCCTCTGTCTTCTGCTTCTTCCTGAGGTAATGCAGGAAGTGGAGAAATATCTTGAGATCTTCAGGGAAAATGCAAGAGGACAAAATCCATATCCTACGAGTATCTAAGGAACACACAGAAGACCCTGTGTCCCTGACAGAATCATGAAGATACTGTACTAGCCTGCTTACCTCTGGCCTTCACATAGTGTAAAATAACAATAATAACTCTCTATGTGTTTCCTCCACAGATAAACTTGTTTTTCTGTGATTTACAAACACTCTCCTCACTTGTATAGAATACTCAGTGACAATTCAGGGAAACAAGGTGGAATTGGACCAGGTAGTAAGGTGTAAAGAGAAGACAGTGGCAGCTCCTCATGTTCCACAAGGCTGACTGTCCTGTAACTTCTGTGGCAGGAGCAGTTGATTCAGGAGTTCTTTCTTCCCATGGGGGATAACAAATGAGAATAGATGTGATTTTTTTCACTGTCTTTCCCCCCTGCAATGTTCCTTAAAAAGGGTCACAAAAGAAATCCCTATACAAATGTGTAAAATGCACATATGTGGGCCAGGCGCAGTGGCTCATGCCTGTAATCCCAGCACTTTGGGAGGCCAAGGTGGGCGGATCACAAGGTTAGGAGTTTGAGACCAGCCTGACCAACATGGTGAAACCCTGTCCCCACTAAAAATACAAAAATTAGCTGGGCATGGTGGCACGTGCCTATAATCCCAGCTACTCAGGAGGCTGAGGCAGGAGAATTGCTTGAACCCGGGAGGCAGAGGTTGCAGTGAGCCAAGATCACACCACTGCACTCCAGCTTGGGCAACAAAGCGAGACTCCATCTCAAGAAAAAGAAAAGAAAAGAAAAGAAAAGAAAAGAAAAGAAAAGAAAAAAGAAAAGAAAAGAAAGCACACATGCAATTTTGCCTGCCAACTCATTTTCTTTTGGGGATATTTTCCTTTCACATAATTCCAGTAGGGGTGACCCCTCTAGAGGTCACCAAGGACCCCTTCCAGACCTGCCAATCAGACCCACAACTGCTGGGTCAAGGATGTGAATATGATCCAGACCAAGCCAATTGATATCAGATCTGGGGCTTTTGCTGAACTGTTAGAAGAGATATGCCATTTGCACAGAGTTTACTCAGATGGTAGAATATAAGCTAGAACATCTGGTAACTAGCTTCGCCATCTCCTAGGGACATGAGAAGGAAGACAACACAAAGTAAGACACAGTCAGAAGACAGAAAGCGACAAGACTGATGATATTGTGTGAAGTCCTACATCCCACATCCCACTGTGCTCCTTCTGGCCATAAGCAAATAATTTCCTGTTTTTCTCAAGCTAGTGTTATTTTTTAAGTGCTTGAGTGTTTTCCCTGTCGCTTGTAACCCATAGAATCCTGACTATGCAGATATGCTACAGAATTGCCTTTCCTTGACAATTAGAATTTCAACAAACCATGAACAAAAGGAGTTGTTCCGAGGACCAGACTAACATTTATGTAATAATAATTAGATGCTGGGTGCTTTTGTATATGGCACTTCCTTTAATTCTCAAAAAATTCATGTTGGATTGGTATGACAAGTGAGAAACAAGGAAGAGATGGAGTAAATGACCAGTCTCTGACTCTGAATCCTTACTCTTTTCCTGGCCTAATCCTTCTTCTAGCTCAGAGACCTCAATCCTAACCTCATTCTTGTAGCACGGTAAAGTGGTTACAGAGCTCCCTGCCAACGCAGGATTCTGAGAAGTCACAAGAAATGTTAAGGTTCTAATTAGATATGCTAGGATCACAGAGAACATGTTAAAACTTCCAAAGCTCAAAACTGTGCCACCTTTGAGAAGTTCTTCAAATAATTGACCAGGCATGGAGCTTTTATGATAGGGTTATGTCCCTAGAGGACACTTTTCTACCTTCTAGGTTTTCACAGTCACCAAGTTAACTATCATATGTTAGGGGCTCCACGAGGGCAAAAGCTTGTCAGCATTTTATTACACGAAAAAATGATCCATATCTATCTATAATCTCCTGTTTATATTAAGATATTTTAAGTCTCTGGTTTTGTAGGCCACGGGTCCATTAGAACATGTTTTCTGTTAAGCATACCTACAAAATAATTCTTCATTTCAAACACAGGTCACTTTAATCTACCAAAAAAAAAAAAAAAGATTTAGCAGAATTTGCAGTTTTCAACTCAAAAAGAAATCTACAGGGTTCAGGTTCAGTGGCTCACACCTGTAATCCCAGCACTTTGGGTGGCCAAGGCAGGAGGATTGCTTGAGCCCAAGAGTTCGATCGAGATCAGCCAGGGAAACATAGTAAGACTCTGTCTCTACAATAGTAATAATAATAATAATAATTATTATTATTATTAGCTGGGCGCGGTGGCACATACCTGTAGTCCCAGCTACTCAGGAGGTTTATTTAGGAGGATCACTTGATCCTGGGAGTTTGAAGCTACTATGAGCATTGATCACACCATCGCACTGCAACCTGGATGGCAGTCTCAAAAAAAAGAAAGATTTATAAATTTGCTTTGTTAAAAAAAGAAAGCTTTTAAAAACATTGCATGACAAATGGAAGTAACCTAAATATCCAATATAAGGAAATGATTAAGTTAATTATACCTACTCATTTATAATAAATTATATTATTAATTACAAGATATGTTATAATATTTCTAAAGGACCATATAAAATGGTATGTACATAATGACAATTACATAAAATCCTTTTGCATTTGAACAAAATAATGGAAAAAGATAATATAAAAACAACAATAGTGTGGTTAAATGTGATTTTAAATAACATTTTTGTTTTTCCAAGCTTTCTCTGTTGACTATTTCTCTGTATGACTATATATACATATGTAATTGTATATGTTTTATAAATTTAAAATGATCATTTTTAAACAAAAGAGCTGAACAAACACCTCACCAATGAAGGCATACAAATGCAAACAAGCATATGAAAAGATGCTCAACATGATATTAGAAAATTACAAATTAAAATAGCAATGAGATACTACTACACACCTATGAAAATGGTGAAAAGCCAGAACACTGACACCACCAAATGCTGGCAAGGATGTTGAGCAACAGAAACTCTGATTTACTGCTGCTAGGAATGCAAAATGCTATAGCCACTTTGATGAAAGATTGTTTGGTGGTTTCTTGTTAAAACTAGGCATGCTCTTACTATGTGATCCAGTAATCACACATTCCTTGGTATTTACATAAATAAATTGAAAATGTATGTCCATTCAAAATCTGCACACGAATATTTATGGCAGCTTTATTCATAAGTGCCAAAACTTGAAAGCAACCAAGATGTCCTTCAGTAGGTGGATAAACAAACTGTGGACATCCAGACATTGGAATACTATCATTTGGTGCCAAAAAAAAAAAATGAGTTATCAGCCCATGAAAAGATATGAAGGAAAAGTCAATGCATACTACTGAGTATAAGAAACTAATCTGAAAGGGCTCTATACTGTATGATTGTAAATATATGACATTCTGGAAAAGGCAAAACTATGGAGACAGTAAAAAGATCAGTGGTTACCAGGGATTGTGGCGGGGAAGGGATAACTAGGTGGAGCACAGAGGATTTTTAGGGCAGTGGAACTACTCTGTATGCTACTACAGTGGTGTATACATGTCATTATAGACTTGTCAAAACCCATAGAATATACAACACAAAGTATGAACTTTAAAGTAAACTACGAACAATAGTTAATAATAATACATCAACATTAGTTCATTAACTGTAAAAAAAACTTACCACATGAATGCAAGATATTATTAATAGAGAAAACTGTTGTGGAAGTGGGAGGGTGCATATGGGAACTCTGTACTTTCTGCTCAATTTTTCTATAAACCTAAAACTGCTCTAAAAAAATAAGTCTATTAAAAATTATCAGTCATTTTGATGTGATTTACAAGATCATTTTATTATACATTTGAGCTTAGCTTTTTACTTAGTTTGCTTAATATTTTGGTTTTAGTGTATTTCTTTTCATTTGTAAAATGCCTACAAATTTCCTACATAAATTATAAAGCAAAATTATAAAGGACAATAATTTTTTAGGCTTATCTACATCTTAGAATATTTTATAGAGGGACTTCTGTTTAAATAAATTTCAAATGGCCCATGATTTTAAGGATTTTTACTGTCTTTGCAACAGAATTTACTCAAGGTTTGCCATTTGTTGAAACGTATAGGAAATTGAAATGGCAGATTTTACTTAAATCTATATTTATTGAATCTTTAAATGAATGACAAATCCACCTGTAAGTATAGTGATGGCTTTATAAAGTCTGCTTTTTAAACTATGCTTTTCAAAAATAATTCTCCTTTTCCTCCCTAGAGCTGAATTCATCTTAATCATGTGTAACTACATCCTCCACATTTTTCTCAAGTCCAGGATGCTTGCACAGACATCGAGTTGGTCCCCACTCATCACAGTCCACAGGGATCAAAACCTGTTTCCTTTTCCTTAGGCGTTTTAATGTTTCCATTTTCTGTTCTTTTGTCACTGTCAAGTTCATTAGTCCTTTAGAAAAAACGATTCTTGGCCAGGTACGGTGGCTCACGCCTGTAATTCCAGCACTTTGGGAGGCTGAGGCGGGCAGATCACAAGGTCAGGAGTTCGAGACCAGCCTGAACAACGTGAAATCCCGTCTCTACTAAATACAAAAATTAGCCGGGCACGGTGGCACGTGCCTGTAATCCCAGCTACTCAGGAGGCTGAGGCAAGAGAATTGCTTGAACCCGGGAGGCAGAGATTGCAGTGAGCCAAGATTGCGCCATTGCACTCCAACCTGGGCGACAGAGCAAGACTCCATCTCAAAAGAAAATAGTGATTTTGTAGCCTGCCGTTAGCTTCCCATGAATGGGAAGATGCTGGTCCCTTCTATTTGCCACCACTGCTGTGTTCAAGTTCTCCGGCTCCTTCTAAACCAATAAAGTTAAGGTGTTTGCTAAATGAGGTCCTGGCACTAGCACTACTCCCTCTGCTGGTCACTGTTCTTCCATTTCCAAATCTCTTGGGGCAGGAAATTTATGCAAGGGACCCCTTGGATGTGGCAGAGAACACAAGCTTATTTGCTGCCCCGAACTCTTCCATTTACCCATTTCATTTATATCCTGCCCATTTCTCCAGAAGCAAAGATAGTGGATACAAGTGATCTAAGCAAATCTCTACAACTCTTTATCAACTTATCCCCATTTAAATACATAAAATAACTTCACTAGCCTTCTGTGGGGACACACCTGCACATGTGTTAAGCGTGACATGACATGACCAATTATTTTCTAAGCCATGCTTTTCTGCTTCCACTTTGATTACATAACCATTTGGGACTCATAGCCCATAAAAATTAATTATTTTATAAAATACTTTTGTTCCTGTTCCTGGTACATTTTGAGTATAACAAACCTGTTGAAGAAAAAAAGAAAAAAAAAAGACTTACTTGAATGTATTGTACCTTCACTGTATTGTAGATTCACTGATATTTGGAAGAAACTCTTTCCCTTTTTAACATATAGTTGTCTCATAGCACTAATTTCATTCATTTTACATAATCCCCAAATGAACAATACCAGCTTTACCAAAATTTTTTTTACAACTTCATAAAGCAATTTAGTTAACGGATATGTGCTTGCTTTGCAGTAAAGAAAAACAATCCTTTCTTAAAGTTTTATTGGGGGACTGTGAACATTGCCTTGTATTATTGGTTTCATGTTTGCATGTTGGACATAAACTAAACCCAAGCAGAAAAGCCCATCATTCCCTTTTCCCAGGGTAGACCATGGTTGTCAAAGATAGGGACTGGTAGTTTACAGAGGCCATTAAGAGAAGACCCTTGAGACTTAATTGCCAAAAATACAAACAAACAACAAAAACGCCAGTACTACTCCTCAGGAAAACAATCAATTCGGTCCTAAGTGATCAGCTCCCCTTCACATAAGCCAATAAACAAAGTAAAAGTTGCCCCTGCCCTTTGTCCTCTTCTCTTTTTCCTTTGTAACCTTCTTCTTCCTTTTCTGCTCACCATCCTAGGCAACACCCCTGCTTTTTCTCACTTATTATAGAATGACTCATCTGAAATATGTCCATGAAATATACAGCGCACTTTAGCTACCATTCTGTTAAAGACATATGTATGCCTTCCCTGTCTCTCTCAAGGCCTTTGTAATCCCTTAATTCTCATTCCTTTCCTTATTCTTTATTCCTACCTTTCATCTCATGCTCATGTTTTTTTCTTTTTTCTTTCCTTCTTCTAAGTCCTGGCTGTCGAGTTAACAGAATTTACATTCGAATAAAACATTTTTTCCACATTTTGATATAAACTGACTGAGGTTGTAGCCATCCCACTAGGGAGTTCAGGTAGACTTGCTTAGAATGTTTTTTTAAAGCATGCTGCTTTCATTCCTTTACTCCCAGTGTCCCTTCAAAGAGGAAGATGGACTACTCTAAAATTGGTTTATATTGATAAAGTATTTTTCCCTGATTTAAAGGGTTCATCTTCCCTCAACCTCTCTTCTCATTTACTAAACAGATTCTGCAGCTCTCCTCATCTGAGAAAATTGGCCTCCCTTGTCTGCTTTGATCCAGAAAATTATGCTTTTATTAACACGAACATTTCCTGATCTCTGCCAATGCATTTAAAATTTTCAAATTATGTATGTGCATCATTTATCAAAATGCCATCAGGTCCCAGGAATGCCAAGCATTCAAACTGAGCAACCTATGGCCTGTATGTGGATGCATTCTAAGGGAGGGACATGGTGATTATAATCTTAGTCCCTAAAGTAGCTGCAGTTAGCTGTGTAGTTTTTATTTCAAGGAAAGAAATGTGGCAATAAACTCCAAGGATGAGCTCTCACCAAATTGTAGAATCTCAAGGGAAAACACAGATTCCCATCTACTCCTTTAAGCAATAGAAAAGATAAAAACATTTTGTACTAAGAAATGATCTGATTTTGGTAAGTACGTTGAAAAGAATGTAGTAATTTTAGTGATATTATAAACATGCAGCTATATACCAGTAACAATTTTGATGCTTGGGAAAAGGAAACACACAGTAAGTTCTTTAATCTTCATGGAAAATACCCTGAGTCAAGTTTGGCCTATGTATACGCTTTTCAACAAAATTTTTTTCAAACTCAAATCTTCAAAATTGTCCTGACTTGTGTTTTCTCTGTTCATTCCAATCTTCTCTGGAACAGAGAAAGAAAACACTACCATAAAAAGCAGCATTTTGATCACCCAGAGATTCTTTAATTTTTATAAACTATGTCCAGAATTTCAATTTAAAAGCTCTAGAGAATAAATTAACAATATATCAAATGAACAGATGACCTAGATATTGGAATTATCTGACATTGGCTTTAAAGTAACTATGTACTCACATGTTCAAGAAAATAAAGGACAAAATGGAGGATTTCATCAGATAACTGATAAATCTATAAACAAGAACAAAATGGAAATTCTAAGACTAAAAACAGTAACTGAAATAAATGCCTCAGTAGATAGGTCTAACAACAGACTTGAAGATGGGACATAGCTGAGGAAAGGATTAATAAACTAGAAATCAGGTAAGTATAAAATATAGTGACAGAAATCTAAAGAATACAAAAGGTGGAAACTACGTATAAAACTGAAAGGGACATGTGGGACATGGTGACATGGTGAAAGGTTCTAGGATGCATGCAACACCATCTCTCTCCAGAAGGGAAAACAGTGAGAATGAGGTGAGAACTACATTTATGAGTAAATATCAAGAACATTCCAAATGCTAAAAGATACCCAGCCACAGATCCAAGAATTGCTTCAAAATCTAGAGAGAGCAATTAAAAAGAAAACCCACACCTAAGCACATCACAATAAAACAGCTGAAAACCAAAGACAAAGACATTGTAAAAGGATCCAAAAAATAAGACACTTGATTTTCAAAGGAGCAACCATAAGACTGATAGCTGACTCTACAACAGAGAAGATTTAAGACAGAAGACAATGGAATTACACGAATAAGGACCATACATTTAAAAGGGCCACTAAACTGCTAAAGATAGTTAAGGAAAATAATCTCAAAGGGAAACACAAAAAATTCAAGAAAACTAAATAGGCTGAGCCTGGGGAATATCTGAAGAAATTCTGACCATACAAAACAATAACAGTAATAGCAATAGCAATTAATGTTATCTTAAGTAATAATGTTATCTTAAGAGGGTTAAAATATATGTAGAGTTAACAATGCATGATAACAGTAACACAGCATTCAGGAGGTGAGGAAAGATTATTGGAGTTACATGTTGAGGGTCTCAGCACTGACTGGAATGTAGTAATAGTTTATATTAATTATAATAATCCAAAGACACATGTTAATCTCTAGAGAAATTACTAGTAGAATAGTGAAAGACTGTATAACCAGCATGCAAACAGAAGGAAAATAAGTGAAGTAATCCAAAACTGATTAATCCACAATATAATAAGGAAGGAAAAAAAGGGGCAGTCATAAAGCAGTTGGGAAAAATCAAATTGAAAATAACTGATAATAGGGTAAATACTAAATTAGTTTTGTGCATTCTTTGAGCACTTAACAGTAGCTGTAGAGTATGATGAACAAGCAAAGTCTAACTGACCTGAATTGAAAATTTTGCTGTTACCTATACGTGAAACAGATTTTCCCAATAAAATAATAAAATGTTTCAATAGTTAATGATTTTTGCTTGATTGTGATGTTCTGAGCATTATGCTAGTACATCTCATTTTATCCTTTTAAGTGTATTAGCCTTATTTTACATATATATACATATATACACAGTACATACTGCGTAAAAAACGTGTGTGTATTTTGTATGTGTGTGTGTGTATATATATAGATATGCACACAAAACTACATAAATAGTTTGCTATAACAAAATACCATAGACTCGGTGGCTTAAACAACATTTATTTTTCACAGTTCTGGAGGCTGAGAAGTTCAAAATCAAGGTGCTGCCAGATTTGGTATCTGGCGAGAGGCCTCTTCATAGCTTGCAGACAGCTCACCTTCTTGCTGTACTCTCACATGGCAGAGAGAGGAAATTCCGGTGTTTCTTCCTCTCCTTATAAGAGCACTAATCCCATCATAGGGGCTCCACCCTCATGGCCCATCTAAACCTACTTATCTCCCAAAGGCCCTACCTCTTTAGACCATCCAATGGGGATTGGAGCTTCAACATATGAATTTAGAGAGGACACAAACATGCAGTCCATAACCAGTAGGTTCACAACCAGCTAGAAGTTACGTTGCAAATAGCAGATCTGGGGACGAAATCAGTTTTTGTTTGTTTTTGTTGTTGTCCTGTTTTATTTACTCCCAAACCAATACATTTAATCATCACTATATGTCAGTTGCCTTGAAAGGAAAAACAATATTTCACGCATTTTTTTAGTGTGGCCATAATGAGATCTGGAGGTATCTTAGCAAATATGTGAACAAAGTTTTCAAAAAGAAAAAGAATTATTACTTATATCAATTTATTTGTGGCAATTAGTCAAAGTTACCAATTCACTGAACAAACTTACTCAGCATGTGCTACCTGTCAGACATCATTCGAGGCACTGATAATATAATACAAAATACAAGAAGTGGTTACTGCCTCCTGCAGCTATTAATAATATTAATTATAAATTAATTGAGTTCCTTCATTAGATAATAAAAGAAAACAAATAATCATAAATTCTGATATACACTATAAAGAAAACAGAGATTTTTTGATAAAGAATTATAAACTCTTAGGTGGTATTATGAGAGACGATTTCTCTGAGACCGTAACATTTAAGCCAGCAGAGCTTTATAATCAACAGGATAATTCTATTATGCACTGCCCGAACAGGAACACATTTGAAAATGAAAGGGGCACTTTTAATAATTATGCAGGGTTTCAGGGCAAACTATAATATGTATGCACCCTACTTCTAAGCCACGGTAAGGAGTATGGGTTATTTTCTAAATGCAATAGGAAGACACTAATGTGTTTTAGCAGGGCAATGTTTATTATCTGATTTTAAAAGTTCTAATGCCAGTTGGGAAATTAATGGCGTGAGAGGCAAGAATGGAGATAGAGAAAATATTCTAAGAATATTATACCCATCTAGGCAGGAGAGGAACAGTAGCTTAGATTGATAAGGCAGTGAAGGTATAGAAAAGTAGCCAATTCAAGATAAATTTTAAAGACTATCAGCAAGAATACTGAAGTTATATAAAATATTACTTTTGCATTTTAATTCATATTTTAAGAAATATACAAGAAATTATCCTAAAGCCTTGTCAGTTGATCTGGAAAGGAACTTCTCAACCTTATTTACAGAGCTGTAAACATGAAGAAGAAATTACTCGCCTGTATCAAAAACCATAAAGTAAAAAAAAAAAAAGAAATTAGCCACTAAGTTATCTTCCCTTTCTTCTCTACCAACTTCACTTTTAGGGTTTTTTAAAATCTAATGTTTATCAATTTGTAAGTTTGCATACATTCGTTATGAAGGCTACTAATCTTTCATCTGTCACATGGGCAGCAAATATTTTCTCCAGCCTATTGATTTTGTTTTGGGGTCTTTGCCATTTAAAATATTTACTTTGTGTATAGGAAAATATACCTAACCTTATGGTGTCTGGGTTTCCTGACGTAGACAAGTTTGTCCCTATTTAAAATATCATATAAATATACACAAAAATGTAATTCTATCATTTTATGTAATTATTTGTTCACATTTAAATCTAATATTGGCTCTATTCTCCTTGGTGTTTCTGAATGTCATAAATTTTTTGAGACAGAGTCTCGCTCTGTCACCTGGAGTGCAGTAGTGCAACCTCGGCTCACTGCAACCTCCACTTCAGCCTCCCAAGTAGCCGGGATTGCAGATGCCCCCCACCACACCTGGCTAATTTTTGTATTTTTCGTAGAGACGGGGTTTCACCACATTGGCCAGGCTGGTCTTGAACTCCCAGCCTCAAGTGATCCACCCGCCTCGGCCTCCCAATGTGCTGGATTACAGGTGAAAACCAACACTCCTGGCCTGAATGTCATAAATCTTTACTTTCACCTCTAACCAATTCCCAAATCTCCAGTTCTATCTATAGCCAACTATCTGCTGTACATTGTCACTGATATGCAAAATTGAAAATTAATGTCAACATTTTCCCCTATTTAAACAAGAATCTGCTCTTCCTTCCTTATATACTTATTAGATTATTGGGATAGTCATTCTATAAGCCTCCTACTGGTGAAGCTTTGGTTTGACTTCTCCCTCCCTTTACCCAACACTCTGCCCATCAGCACCACTGGTCTAATCATGCATTAGATGTCATAGCTTCTGCCTGCAAAATGTGTCGTGCAACCAACCTTTTCATTTTTCCCCCTTTTTCCTGGTGCCAATTTAATTCAGGCTTACATTATTTACAACCTGAAATATTTATTGCAGAAGTATTTTCCTAAACTCCATGGTGGACCAAATCAGGCCATTATTGTTTCATAAATTTTTCACAATGTCCTTTCATTTTTAAAGTCAAAATTCACTCTTCTTTATTTAATGTCATTTAGTGATGAGAATGTACATATGTAATACTGTGTGGTGGACGAGAGTTTAAATGTCCATTTATTTATTCACAAGTGTATTTTAAACATCTACTATTTATCAGGCAAGAGACTCTAGATTCTGTGGATTCAGCATTGAAAAAATAAAATAAAATGAAGAAAGTTCCTGCACTCACAAAACACATTTTAGTGGCTACATCTGGGTTTGAATCTTGGATCCAGCATTTTACGATTTGTGATCTTAGGTGAGTTAACTTTTTTAAGCCTCTGTTCTTTTAGCCATAAAATAATTTTGTAAAAGATGGGGAGGAGGAAGAGATATAATGTATAACATGTAGACTCTTGTAAGAAATAGAAATTAGATAGGTTGAGAAATCATGTGATTCATCCAATAAATGTTGGCTCTTGTTTTTCCTGACCTGTATGTTTTGTCTTTGTCCCAAAGCTAGCCTTACCTCTCCCACATACTGGGGTTAATTCATGCTTTGGCCCTTATCACCTTTTCCAATTTATTACAATATTACATGCTCTATTTTAATATTTGCTTTCTTTTTTTTATTTTGAAAACTTGAACTTGCATCTACACTTTAAAATGAAGCAGAACTTAAATAACTCAAAGATTATGAAGAAGACTCAATACCTGGGAATAAAATTGAGAATAGGGCTGGGTGTGGTGGCTCACGTCTGTCATCTCAGCACTTTCGGAGGCTGAGGCAGGCAGATCACTTGAGGTCAGGAGTTTGAGAACAGTGTGGCCAACATGGTGAAACCCCGTCTCTACTAAAATACAAAAATTAGCCAAGCATGGTGGTGGTCACCTGTAATCCCAGCTACTCAGGAGGCTGAGGCAGGAGAATCACTTGAACCCAAGAGGTAGAGGCTGCAGTGAGCTGAGACTGTGCCACTGCGCTCCAGCCTCCAGCGAGACTTCCTCTCAAAGAATAAATAAATTAATTAATTAAGAATAGCAACAAATATGAAAATAACTAAATTTTAGCTTTCTTTTACGGCTATATAACCAATCTCAACCATTATTTTTTGCTTCCCCAAATTAGGAGAGTTTAAAATGCAGATTCTCCCCACTCTCCTCTTCCCATTCAATAGAAACTGAGAAAGAAGGATCTTATTCAGGTCTTCACTCCATTTGTGGTTCATATTCAGTGGCTGAAAGGTTAGAAAGCATTCACTCCACCAATAATGATCAAGCACCCATAAAGTACCAGGAGCTCTTACAAACTCTAGGGAAATCCTGGCTCCTGTTGTCATGAATTTTGCATTCTCAGGTAGGAAATGTGGCTCTGATGCCTGCTGGGGCAGTGGTAGCAACCTTTAGTCCATGTGAATGCAGGCATCCCTTGGTATGCACGGGGGATTGGTTCCAGGACCTCCCACCGATACCAAAACCCACAGATATTCAAGTTTCTGCTATAAAATGGTGTGTAGTATTTGCATGTAACCTATGCACATCTTCCTATATACTTTGCATCATCTCTAGATTACTTATAATACCAATGTAAACACTATATAAATAATTATTATGCTGCATTGTTTAGGGAACAATGACAAGAAAAATATCTGTATATGTTCAGTACAGACACAGTTTATTTTTGCTCTGCTCTTGGTTGAATCCACAGCTGTGGAACCCATGGACATAAAGGCCAACTGTACACTTAGAGCTACAGAGGATCTTGGAGGTAATCTAGACAATTTCTACCCTAGTATAGAAATCTGTATACTAGAGCATCTCTAACAGAACCTTTCTATTCAACCCTTTTTTGGATGCCTTCAGCAACAGGGAACTCAGTACTTCCCTTCCCACTTGTAAAAGGTTTGAATGTTAAAAGTTCTTACATTTTTCTGGCTTTTCCAATATTTAATAGCAGCTTTATATCTCTTTCCCAATTTTCACAGCCACACAGCTCCCTAGAGTTAAACGTAACCAATCTTTCAGTCATTCCTAGAAGTAACATTGTTATCAGTATTGCTAATGTCCATTCAATAGTCTTAATTATTTAAAATATTCCCTGACCAGTGAATATTCTGACTTATCAGCTCAGAATATCATGAACTACGACTTCCTGTTTAAGCCTTTTAGGATTGAAATAATCCTAAATGCTGTGGTCACCCTACCTGGTTGGCTTATATTAAAACTTTGCCTCTTTCAGGATATTTGTTGTCATTCCTATTCCGTGGTACAGCTCAACCTGAGGGGTGCTAATGTGTCAGAAAAACAGGTAAGCAGGCAAGCCTAAGTGGAATCTGATGTCGATTCTTGAGATTGAGGACAGTGCTATGTGACTGATTGTCATTTAAATTAATCAACATGCAACTGTCAACTTAGAAAATCCTTCAGGCCCAGAGCGAAAAGCAGAGTTTCAAGCTTATAGGAAACCAGACATAATCATTCAAATAAAAATACTGATACCGTACTTCATATGAGCAAGGACATTACAGTAACGTATTATTATTATGCCACTTGAAATATGATTATTTGCTGGCAGATAGGTTACAAAACCATCAGATTATACATATATGTGCTTTGTGAGTTCTTAGAAAATACTGACTTCCTTCATTCAAATTCTTAATATTTATTTTAAATAAATGGGCTCCATTCAGTTGAAATAAATGCGAAAATTATTAGAAATATTCAACAAACCAGTTTTTAAATTTTTAGAAAGATCCAAAATGTCCCAGGTCGCCACATTATAATCAATGATTAGCATTTAAAGAGAAAATACATACTTTTGTATCACCATATATAGAGATTATATACATAGTTTTGAAAAATGAAATAATATAGAGTCTTCTAATTAATAATTTCTCCAAAAATACTCAGAAGGAATTAAGAAATATGTTCTAAGCAAAATTATGCCTTGCTGAAACCACAAAACAAAGAGAATATAAAAATGTATGGGGGGGTAAATACTTTTTATACATGTGTTGACTACCTTTTTCAAGGATTACAGATATTGCAGCATTAAAAAAATTTCAGAATTCAATAAATGTTTAGAAAGTTAAAATTACATAAATGTTTAAATTTTTGGATTTTGAAATTCCTGTTCACTCTAAAGAGAAATCAAAATCTAAAATGATAACAACAACAATAATAATTAGACAATGTTTACAAAGCCTTTGGAATTTTCAATATTCTTGTGTCTCTGCTTGAAGCAACAAAATTAAAATGATATAGTCACAATTTGTTTCTTGACTATTTTATATTCAGTAATTTTTAATGAAGTGACTAAATTAGGCATAACTTTGTACAGCTTTAACATAGTTACGATGAATATATTTTACTTGATTAAAAATGATAAAACCAGGGAGCCTTAAATATTATCTTAAAAGATTAACTACTGTGTCAATTACAAATCTAGGAGAAAGATATTTATAAAGGAATAACTATTCTGAACAGTAACTTCCTTTTGTTCATTTCATTTAATTAATGACTCAATCAACTTTCACTCTTAATACTAAAATTTTCCTAAATTACACATTGGTTTGCAAATGGGATGGCATATAGCAGGGCTACGTCAATTTAACACTGGTGAAAATTCAGCAGATAATTCATTTTTCATTTAATCAGGAAGGAAAAAACTACTTGGCAGTGTAGAGCGACCTAATTAACTAAATAACTGCCAATTCTACATTGTACTTTGTGTTACATGACATATCATGAATAAATACCAGTCAAAAATCAAATTATTTGGATACTTAAATGATGATGAGGCCTGCTGTGCCAACAGGTATGCTAATGAGTAGACATCTCCCAGCCTCAAGACTGAGTGAATGAGGCAAATATTTTCACCTCCCAATCTTTTAGGGTATTCAATTAACTCAAGTATTTAAGAAGTTCCCTACTATTGGGAAGGAAGTAGATGTAATCATCTATATGCTTATTTTGTCAACTGAGTTGGAAAAACTTGCAAAGGAACAGTTTGGATATATGTATTAGATTTTTATCAAAATACAAATAAATGGTCATAGATGACAATTTTCACCTAAGGAATACAAGTAAGTTTATCTATGTTCAGTTACCAATCGCCTCTAACTAAAGTTAACAATGTCTTCCTTCTAAAACCTTTCTAAAGAGCACCCTGCAATCACACCTTCTAGCAACAGCCATTTCTCTTGAATTAGTAAGGTGGCTACACCGCCAATTTGAGCTGTTCTCCTTCAGTCCTGTAGCCCATCGCCAGGGGAGTCTCCAAATGCTAATAAAAATCAATTTCCCAGACAAAAGAACATATACACGTTTTTTTCTTTCTCTTTTTTTTTTTTTAGAAGAGGGTCAGGGAGCATCTGACGGACGTTTTTAAAGGAAGGGGACAGCTATTTGCATGGGACTGCATTTTAGTTGTGCTAAAAGTGATGAAAGTGGGTTTGCATTATTCTACCACCAACACCCAAACCACCTGCCCACGGAAACCCCCGCCGGAGACCGAAGTTTACCCAAATAGTGCTCGGCAAAGCGCTGCCATAAATTCAAAACTAACTCTGCCGGGCCCGCGGGGGTTGCGAGACAGGGACCGAACGTGAAACCCCGGGAGCCCCGCGTCTCTTGCCTCCGAAGGTTTTCCGTGATCAGTGTCCCCTTCTCTGCTGGAGTCGGAAGTGCCTGTCACCCGCGGATCTGCCCGACTCTCCCGGTCGGCCCTTCTTCTCTGCCCAGTTCGGACAGTCTCGAATTCCCCGTCGCAGCCCCGGCCGCCTGGGACTCCCTGGTCCCCAGCCCCCGCCCCACCCCCCGCCTCCACCACGTCCCCTCCCCGCGGTCCCAGCCTCTCCAGGCGCTGCTGGGCGCTGATTGGCGGCTGCGCTGACAGCAGGCGGGGCCTGGAAGTCGCGGCCAAGCCCGCCCTCGCGTATAAGCCCCTCTCAGCGCTCTCTCTCCATCTCTCCCCTCTCTTTCTCTCTCGCTGCTCCCTTCCTCCCTGTAACTGAACAGTGAAAATTCACATTGTGGATCCGCTAACAGGCACAGATGTCATGTGAAAACGCACATGCTCTGCCATCCACACCGCCTTTCTTTCTTTTCTTTCTGTTTCCTTTTTTCCCCCTTGCTCCTTCTCCCTCTTCTTTGTAACTAACAAAACCACCACCAACTCCTCCTCCTGCTGCTGCCCTTCCTCCTCCTCCTCAGTCCAAGTGATCACAAAAGAAATCTTCTGAGCCGGAGGCGGTGGCATTTTTTAAAAAGCAAGCACATTGGAGAGAAAGAAAAAGAAAAACAAAACCAAAACAAAACCCAGGCACCAGACAGCCAGAACATTTTTTTTTCACCCTTCCTGAAAACAAACAAACAAACAAACAATCATCAAAACAGTCACCACCAACATCAAAACTGTTAACATAGCGGCGGCGGCGGCAAACGTCACCCTGCAGCCACGGCGTCCGCCTAAAGGGATGGTTTTCTCGGCAGAGCAGCTCTTCGCCGACCACCTTCTTCACTCGTGCTGAGCGGGATTTTTGGGCTCTCCGGGGTTCGGGCTGGGAGCAGCTTCATGACTACGCGGAGCGGGAGAGCGGCCACACCATGCGAGGTAAGCGAGTCTGCGGGCACCGAGGCTCCCCGAGTCTGGCCAACTCCAGCCAGACGGGGAGATGGGGGAGGGGAGGGCACCCAGCAGAAAGGGAAAGAGGTTGCCCAGGCGCAGTTCCCCGAATTCGCTCTCGCAGGTGGGGCTGCAAATGGCCTGGGCGTAGAAAGTTGCGGGAAGGTGTTGATGTCTTTCGGGAGTTCTGGAGGGACGCGGGAGGGCGCTTTTTTGGAGAGGGGAGACAGGCTAGTTGGTTCTTACCAGTCCTTGAGTTGCACTGAATCTTTTTTGCTTGTCGCTCTCGGGTGCGGAAGCGGACGCGGGATGGAGAAAGCCGAAAGAGGGATGCCTCTGGACAGGAGCAGTTTGGAAGCGCCCGGCGCGCAGTGGTCGCCGGCCGGGTTTGGGCGCGCGGGGCGCACCGGCCGGGGGCAGGGTGGACACGCGCGGGCACACACTCGCCAGGTTACGAGGCCCACTAGCGTCCTGGCCAGCAGGCATGTCCCTTCGCTGGAGTAGCAAGCAGAAGAGCAGTGCTGCGAGGCTGGACGCGGCTGAGGAAACAGTTAGTTCTCCGGCACGCGGATGAGGAAACAGTTAGTTCTCCGGCGCGCGCCTTCGTGCCGGCGCTGCGCCCTGGCCAGGTCCTCGTGCCCGAGCCCGCGCGGCCCAGGGAATAGTGCGACCCCGGAAAAGTTGTAATGAGAAAGTTCTGGAGGCTTGGAAAGGCCACACTGCTCACAGTCGGAGAGTCATGGGCTCCGGCTCTTTTGTCAGATAAAGGGCCGGTAGTGGAAGGAGGTGCTGGTGCACCCTCGGGCCAGGACCCTCGCAGTCGCAGGCGGTGGCGGCGGCGGGACCCCAGGGCGAGCTGGGGTCTGCAGGGATGCGCGCCAGGGATGTAGCGTTACGCTTGCTCCGGCTGGACTCTGGGCCTCTCGAAGGGCTGGAGGGTGGGTTTCGGGGAGTCACTTGGTCTCCTCTCCTGCCTTGCCGGAGACCTCAGGTTTCCTTCGCGCTGTGCTCGGCCTTTCTTCACTCTTTTACTGAAGAGCCAGGCGGGTGTCCGCTTGACATGAGGATCTGTGCAAGCTCTGGGCACCCACCCCCACCCCCAGTCCCTCTTCCTGGCCACACCGCGGTTAATCGGGGGCTCTTCTCTATCCTTCGCACGTACCCCTGGGTCTTGACAACAGAAAGTTAGTAACGGCCAGCTCCAGACCTTCTTGCATCCCAGACCCGGAGAGAGGTGGTCTAGGCAGGGAGCACTTGGGAGAGTTGGGATGCAATCACTGGTCTCCTCCTTCCACTGAAAGTGATCCTCTCCCACCCAGTCCCCCTACGCCCCTAGAGGAGCACCCCAGGAGGCAGCGGGTCTCACTCCCACTCCCTCCCGCACCCGGTGAGCCCCGAGCCTGGACTCAAGGGTTTGCTGGCTGGACGCTGGGATGTGTCAGGAAAGGGAAGGAGAAGAAGGAACGGAGAGAGACTGTCCCTGGGGGAGGGGGTTGACTGTGGATAAGAAACAAGGACGTCCTGATGGGATGGTCTTGATTGGCCGGCTTGCTGGGAGTGGGGCACCCGTGTGTGTGCGCGCTGGCTCCAGCTGATTGTCCCGGTTGGGGGTTGGTTACACGCTCCACTGTCTTAAATTCTTTCAAGAAACTATACTTGGGCAATTGGAGAGTAGAGAACCTTGGCTTAGTAAGAGACGCCCGGTCTTTTGTTTTTCTTTTTCTAGCCCATCTCACCATCCCATCCATTCTTTCGGCTTCCCCCGTCCGAGTCCGGAGCTGCCAGTTCGTCCCTCCCCTTCTTCCCTTCTAACTTTCCCCCTGTGGCTGGGTTCATACTTTCTGAACGTCGGAAACTATGCGCCACCTCAGCTCGGACCCAGCACTAGGACCTAGGGCATAAAATCCGCTCACTCCTTACATCGTAGAAGGAGTGCGGCGCGGGGTGGGGATGGGTTGTAGCTTGATCTAGCCTCTCCTGAAGGAGCAGTTTGCAGATGACTGTCCTGGTTCGCCACGGCGGTCGCTTTCAGGACTCCAGAAGCTGGAAGGATTGAAAGCCAGGCGCTGGTCCTCATGCTCACCTTGAGAAAACCAGTTTAAGCCCACAGACCTATCAAAGAGGGCGCCAGCCTCGCCAGGCGCCCTAGGACCCCTTACAACTTCTAACTTGAGGCAGCTCTCAGGCGGCCTTAGGGGAATGCGCTGGAGAAAATGTAAGCTTAAAAGATGACCAGGTCGCTCTATCGCCATTCCTGGTTGCCCTTTCCTGACCCCTAGTGTCTTTCCTTACTGCCTCTTCATATTTTCCCCGGACAGTGCCCTACCACAGTATGAGAGGCTGTTCCGTAAGAATGGGATTGAGAAAAGGTCCAGGCTACTCTGACGTCTTGTGGAGTTGGGAGTTGAACTTGAGAGTGAACTTGAGAAGTGAAAGCGGGAAAAGAATCAGCTTTCGCTCGTGCAGGGCTACTAAGCACCCTTTGTTGGGAGAGGGGCCGTTTTTGACCTGGGCTTTACCGTGGGCCCACTGCATTTCCCTCATCCACACGCGCGCGCTTTCCATTCCCAGGTGGTCCTAGTTAGCGCCTGGGCTCCACAGTTTGCAGCTGACAACTGTCCTGAATCAGGGCGCTTTGCGCGACGGAAAGGTGATCTGGGATTCAGTGGTCTCCCTCGGGGCCAATCTGGCAAACCTATTCCCACCCCCTACTCCTCCCCTGCCTAGGGCATTTAAGAGACTATCCCCAGGGAAGCTACGGGGAAAGAAAGGGGTTAAGAGTCCCTGATCTTTGACGTCCTTGTCCTGCCCCACGGCTGAACTGAGTCCCGGACACAGCGCAGTTGCTTACTCTAGCCTGGGGCGGAGGAGGTTGTATTTGGTGGCGCACAAAGCCTTTCATCCTTTGTCTGTGAGAGGGTACCACAGAAGTTCTAGAGAGGCTTCTCCGTAGATTTCATTACTGAAAGGAATAACTTCTGAAGGCGGAAGGGAGGACCTTTAATTGGGCCCATCACTAGGTGAGAAAGAAGTGAGCCGAGGTGTGGGTTTCAGGGTTCCTTCTTGAAAGATCTGTGGGCTGTTTATTACACAGGGGCGCGGAAATGGTCGGATTTTTCAGTCCTGCCTCCACGGAAAACCCTGCTTCCAAAAACAGGGGCACAGATGTCGTTGCAATCAATAGGTGATTGTCGCTGGGGCGGATTAGAAATCTGGTTTTATGCTTGCTATAAACAAGGATTGGGCTGGGCTTTTTTAAAGTCTAGTTTTCCTCTATTATTTGCAGGTAGTTAATTTTTACCAAGTGCTAAACTTTAGAAAAGAGGCTTCTTGCTCTCGGAGGTATGGCAGCCCTTCAGAAGTATGGAGCTCTGAATGTCCTGCTGGCAGGGCCTTTAGATTACCTAAACAAGTTCTCTCTCTTAATTTCCTCCACAAGTTCCAATTAAATATTTCTAACCAACATTCCACCTCCCGCAATTAAAAAAAAACATTGCTGGAAGGACATCTCTGTTAGTAGTCCATTAATAATTGCTCATTAAGTAATCATCAGTAAGCTGTCTTCATTCCAAGAAATGTAATTATTCAAACAGTTTAAAAAGAAATCCTAAAGCTGTATTTCAACTATTGTTGAAATAATATATAGCCATAAGAATAAAAATATTTTCTTAAATAGTTACATCTAGCGACTCTCTCCTCCTTCCTCCCCCCAGCATCATGGGTGAGTTTGTAACAAGTATTATGACACAGAAGTGCTTGACATACTGGACTTCTGGGATAGGTATTAGTACCACCAAGGCTTTTACTTTTCTATATTTTCTAACAATCACGAATTGGGAAACCAGGAGGAAAATGTAGATGAAGAAATTTTGAACAGCAAACTTTATAAACCTGAGGGACACAAGATTAGAACTCCTTTCTTGGCATTTACTTAAAACTTACTAATCTTTGGATTTTCCATCAACCACAATATAGCTTTTGCTCATTAGAGAATCCCTAAGAGATGAGTTTTTGCATCATTATTAAAGTGGTTTATGTGATCATTTAATATAAATAAAAACATTATTTTATACTCTTAACCAAATATGAATGTTAACATTTACTTATTTTGGCAGCAATTTGATAATACTAAACTATGATCAGCCATAAAAACAACTATTCAGGAGTGTATTTGCATAGATTATATTTTAAATTTAAGTGTTTCCAAGCCATGAAACCTAATTTTACAGGAACAATAATTTTACTACACCAAATTACAAAGTTTTTGGGTTGGTCTTCATGAAAATGACATTTAAATCTCATAATAATACCTACTTTTTTCCCCCAAAAGTAGCGTATACACAGTTGTCAACAGGGATTTAATACTATTTGATACAAAAAGCTTTTCTACATAAAAAGATAAGTACATTGCTTTTTCAGCTATGACATCACCCTTTATAAACCTGTATTCACCTTTTAGAAATACAAGATGGCCTATATGGTTTTTAGACCTCTCATTACAATAGTTCTAAGATATAAAAGTATAAATCACAGCGTATTACTAGATTATTCCATTGCAATGAATAATACACCTCTAATTTAAAGTACATATTAAAGCATTCAATTAATAGTTTAATATTAAAACTTTAAAAATTATTAGTTAAAAATTATATATGCATGGGTCTGCTGGGATTCTGCAAATTTGTATATAAAGTGAGGCTTAAAATCATGAACAATAATATCAATGCCACTGTGCATTGGTGAAATTTAAGCCTTACGAGTAAACATATTAGGAAATAAGAATTAATTCCAAAGTGAAGACTGTCGAATTCTGGCCAAATTGAAACACATCAAAGGTTCATAAGCACATACATTGTGAGTGCAAAAGTTATTAGTGATTGAGGTGACATTTTAATAATATGAGGATAATTTCTTAAGACTAAACTATTTCTGTATTTATTCTACAAAGACAAAAAAAGTAAAGGCTTTATTTATACTGGCATTCATTTAATTAACATTAACAAAACATTTATTGTGATGTTAAAATATATAGAAAAGTAAATATTAGAAATGGAAATTGTGCTTAATAATTAATGTATGTTTTTTATTCTAGATGTAGTTCTGTTATTCTATCTATTCTTATCTGAAGGATAGAAATCAAGCTGACTAATGAAATAAGTCTTTTGTGATATAATGAATGATGACCTTTGATGAAATAAGCACTCTAAACAAAAAGTATTATTCCTGTAATTTTGTAATCATCTTCCAATTACAGCTTTTTGCAAATATTTATCTTACTTTGAATAGAATCTCTGACTTAACAGAATCCCCAGCAGATAATAGCAGTCTTTGGAGGCGTCTGTTGATACACACTGATACGCAATATGTATATGTATGTGCCTATAACCACCCACTCAGACAAGAAGAATGAATATTTGAGAGAGAAAATCATTCTTATCTTTGCTTTCACAATCCAGACTTCCAAACTCAAACATATTTAGAGAAACAGAGCAACTTTCCAGAGCATTCAAAGGGAAGATATGAATACACGTGGTACTAGAGTCGCATAAAAAAGAAACTGTTAATAACATCTATTTATAAATAATCTACACAAAACTCCATTATACTACCTAATGATAATTAGAGGGAAAGGGAATCAAAGAATTCAGGACTGCCAAGTAAATAAAATATTCCCTCTCAAATTAAGCAACAAATTCATAGATAACAAGGTTTATGCCATGAATTTGAAGGATGTCTCCTTTGTAGCGCAAGACAAAGGAAGCATAGAGGAATAAATATTGATTGAACTAATCATCTGATGAATAGAAATGAGATTTACCAGTGCACCAATATAATAGGCTATGTTAACTAGTTCTTTCATAGCGCATATGCTGCCCTTTCAACCCCTGACCCCATCCATTCAATTCTTAATGAGGGAAACCACAGGTGTTATAACGGCATTTATAGTGAATCAAGCTACATATAATAACCATGTGGTTAACTAATGGCACTGGGGGTAGATTCTTATGAAAGGAAATATTGTGATCATAATGTGACAAAATTATTGTATATTTCAAACCACTTAGAATTTTGGCTTGCTCAGGTAACCTCTAAAATATATCTATGTGGCCATTAATACCTCAAGTCCCAGATTTGGTGGCTCTGTAATAAGTGCAAATTTATTAGTGCATATCTGAGGAGCAAGAATTATTCAATATATATTCTACCCACCATTGTTGTATATCTTGCATAATAAGCATTTAAAACATTAAAAAATAACACTTAGAAGGTACAGTATTTTATACTCAATATGTCATGCATGCTGCTTGGTTAGTAGTTATTTTATAAATATTGTAAATAGATTACAACTTTATAGTAATAATTAAATGATACATTTTGTGTTAAATTTACATTAGAACATTCTTGAAATAGGCATGTTTTTACAAAAGCCAAAACGAATATCTTGCCTTCGCCAAAATATAAGGCTAAAATCTTACTCAAAAATATGCTCTTATAAAAGAACAAAAGTAATTTGCTTTGACTTAAGCATGTTCACCTCTGGGTAGTAAATATTTTATTAACTGGCTGGGTATGCTGACATTAAAATTACTAAAATGGGTATTTACTAATGTCATTTTTGTGTGATTAGTTATGATATCATGTGGTCCTGGCTAATTTAAAGGAATCACGGACATCAGTAAAGAAAGATCAAATTAATCTGGTTGTTTACTAAATTATGCTTTTCTTACTACCCTACGTATTACTTTGTGCTCATATAAACCAAATATCTTGGCACTGTGGAGTATATGAAAAACTGGGGATGCTTAAAGAAAACTGTTACATAGTTTACCTTATAGTAAAGCTTTTTTCAATAAATAATTGCAATAAATTAATTTTAAATGTGTATTTAAAAAATTCTCACTCAACTGCCCAATATAGAATTCTTCTTTTAAAGACTGCTACACCATTAACTAAATTTCACTAGATTATGTTGTAATCATGTGACAACCAGAGATATACAATATTTTAGGACTGAATTAGATGTACAAATGGTATTCTGAATTTAAGCACAAAATTATCCTTAAAAAAGAAACAGCAAGAGCTTTTTAAAAAGGCCTTGGCATTTATAACCAGAACTTGGCATGAAATAAATGAGTATTATTAGCTGCAAAAAATGCAGATTTATTTAATTTTAATTTTCTGACCAGCTTTATTTTGTTTTGTTTTGTTTTAATATTTTCAAATACAAATGTCTCTCCTTATCTGAAACCAGCTAAGCTTGATTCTCATCTGTTCTGAAAACTTTGTCAAACTCATTGATCAACTCATTTTTAGGAGCCCAAATTAAGATATACTCTCAAGTACAAGAATGATACCATCTTCCCCAAAATATTTCAGTTTTAATTTTAAAAAGAATAAGCTCAAAGATGATGTCATCTTTTACAGCCATATATATAAAAAGAAATGTACATGACTCACATATTTGTTTATTAAAGATTTATTGAATACATCCACCCAAAGTAAGGTACAGGGCTGAACCCCAGGGATGCTCAGGTTGATAAAGCACAGTCAGTAGTCGAAGCTAGGATCAAAGAGAAAGCAGAATGGAACATGGCAAGGGCGCTACCAGAAAGTCGGACTAGCTCTCAAAGGGGAAGTGATGTTTGAGATGGGCCTGTAAAGATAAGTAGAACTCCCTCTTTGGGTTAATTTGTTCATCATAAATGAGGTCCATTAAATTACTGTTACTTGTACTCCTCAGTTGCCTTATATAGTTGGTGTTATGTGAAATTGAGTTTATAGTAGAACTATTCCGAAAAGAACATAACCTGATGTAGCACAAATAATAGTATTGCTCTCAAAACTTTTAGTAGTAAAGTTGTTCTCAAGTGACAACTGAAAACAAAATCCTTTAAGGCAATTTTTAAAATTACAAAAAGAAAGTATATTGAAGGTGAGACGAGTAAGACGAGTATCAGTGTAAGGAAGAGGGTACAGCTTGTTTTAAAAAAAAAGTATCACCAAGAAAAAGAAAACGTAAAAATACTTTATAATATCCATATACATTTGTTTTTATAAGGAAAATTCTTATTTATTTTTTAAAAAAGGAAATGACTGATGTATACTGAGTTTCATTTTCTTTAATACTATTATCTGAAAGTAGCGATATCTGCTCTAGAGAGTACCTTAGATTACTAGATATCAAGTAGAACAAAACCCATTGAAGTAATAGAGTATGTAGGCCGTATCTGAGGGCCACAATGATGTTCTTCAAATTCTTCCATTCCACATACTTGGATATAATACTGTACTCTGAAGATTAAGTTATAAAATCAACACTTGCTGACTTTTGAGCTATTCTCTTTCTTCAGCATATTTAAAGAAGGAAAATTCTGGAGACTCTTAGTAATAAAAACCTGAGTGTGAGAGGCAAATATTAGCTGGTTCCATCCCAGCACTGTGAGTGAGTTGCTGATCAGGCTGAAAAAAGTGTCCAGTACAGTCCTCAGTTAAAGCTCAGTCATTTTGAAAGGATAGTTTGTCATTCTGGTCTTACACATTAGCTCTTGTGAACTTAGTTAACATGGGTCCTCATACTAATGTCTGATCTACTCTTAAACACTGGTAAGATCAAATTTCTCAGACCACAAAGCTGAAAAACAGACTCTGAGCTGGGATAAACTCACATAAGCAAATGCTTCCATTTGAAACTTGCAGGCAGCCAAACTGTCACTCTTGGCCATAACCCTCTGCATTAGCATGAATCTCATCTTCAAATTTCCACATAGTGGGCAGGACCACAGAGTCATACCTTTTAAGTCCTGAAACACAAATAATTGTTTTAAATGCTGAATATTAACTACAATATATTAGACTAAGGAATTGTGCCCTTCGGTTGTAACAATATCCAGATAACATAGTGGCTATGGTAATTCCAGATTTTTTCTTGGAAATAGAAGAATTCGAGAAGTGCATGAATGATTTCATTTCTTGAGGTTTTTCCTAAAAGATGAAGGCTTGGAAGGCTCCTGTAACTTTTACTAGCCTTGATTAAACAGCTATTTAATAAGACAACCAGTTTTCTGGACACTCATTCACCCACACCTTATTGCGATTTGTCTCTGGTGTTCCTAGGTTATGTGACAATGGACACATACAACCACTTCATGTTATGCCTGGGCCAGTGTACTATTCTGGTTGGTGAATGGAGGCTAAACCATTGGAGAACAGTCGTTTTACTTGAAGTGTTAACATATAACTTGAGTCTAGTGTTTTTACTCTAGCTTTTATGTAAATACGCGTCATACTTAGTAAACAGTAAACCGCTATTTTGGTTTTTCCATTAAAAAGCAATTTAAAGACAATCTTATTAAATAGGATCAAAATGTGTTGTTGCCGGTAATTTGCTCTGAGAACATGAAATGCAGACATACTATTGTTATTTGCCTACTGTAATGAAAATAAGTGAAACCAGTTGTATTTGACAGGCTACATTTAAAAAGTTTCATTTCACCTCTCCAAGGAAAGGATCACATAGTGCTTCATATGAGTTTGTAATTCTGCATTAGTATGAAAACTCATATTCTAAGTTTCCAAAGTAAAAATTTTATCATATAGCTTGAACCAGAATAAACACTCAAATCATATTTAACCATCCAGCAGCTGTTGACTTCCAGAATCCAGAACTAAACAAGAACACACAAGTTTCAAGAACTTAGACATACTGAGTTTCTAATGAATAACTGGCTTTCATTATCATTGCCAGGACAAATAATAAAATTATTACACAAAACATTTCCTGTTAACTTGTATATAAATTGTGCCTGGCATATGTAAAGGAATTAAAGACTTTTAAAGAAAGGAGAAGAAACCTTGTTCCAAATTTCCACAGTTGTTGAGTATGAGCAAATGCCACACAGTCTGGTAGAATAGAGGAACATTTGTTCAGGAAAAACACATCATATCGTTAAGGTACATGCTTCTTGGCAATACTTTATTTTTTACAAAAATAAAATATTTTAAATAAATTATTTAGAATTTTTTCAGATCTCAACTTATTAACCTGTTTGCTCTAAAATTAAATTTAAAACAAACAGTTCAATATGCTGAGTTTTTTCCCCCACTTAAATGCTGACTACTTTTAATAAGCTTAATTCTAAGCACTTTTATCCTTGCATATATACTTTCATTCTTGTGATTTCAAAAAAAAGTTAAGTGCCAAAGGAAAAGAGCTTTTGGAGTAAATTATCCCGAGGACAATCAGAAATATCAATAATGAGAATCCTAGTCAGACAGCATTAATACCCTTCCAGTTGTGTTTTTGCTTTGCTTACTAATATAACCAAAGATAAGTTCTGGCTGCCACTTATGTCAGAATAAATTAAAATTTACGTGATTGGTTTTAGAAAGTGTTCTTTTGCAATAAAATAAACTGATTTGGAATTTTTTGCACCAAAATTATACTGTATCCTTATGTTCATTAATGATTTTTGAAAGGTTGTCTAACATGGTTGATTTGTGTATTGATTAAGAGTAAAAGCCATACTTTTTGAAACTAAAATAATGCTTTAAAAGTAAAGGGAACTATCTGACAGAGTTGTAGGTGACACCTTCTATAGTGAAGAAGGTGTAAATGTAACTCAGCGAATCTTAAATATTGAGCACTTATGATGTCTAAGAAGCAATACCCTCCAAGATAACAGTCTCAAGCACAGCAAAACTACATTTCTTATAAAAGTCTTAAGGAATTCCTTAGATAATATTTGTTCCATTTGAATTTCTCAAATGTCCAATATTGATTATGTCTCATTTTCTTAAATGAGAAAAATCGATGACTTGGTCATAATTATTTGTTAAAAGAGACTAATATCAACATTTGACTGGAAACAAGGGTTCCTGCCTGAATCCAGTTCTATTTTTATTAATCTATGCTCTCTCTCTCTCCCTCTGGCCATACTATTTTTTGCCACCCCTGTATTCGTAGTAGATATCCCTAATCAACTATGGCATTAATACTTGCTAAGTCTGAATGCAACCTCCGCTACCGTTTGGCCAGCATTGGCCCTTAAGATAAAACTTGTTACCACAACTCTCACCAGTGTTTTGACCACATGAAGAATAGAGAATAATACAGTAAAACTATTATTTAATCACAGGATCCCCTTGGGTAAACCATAGCTCTCCACAGCTTTCACTCCCAAAATAATGATAATGGCATTTACCAATCTCAGGAAAAACTAAAATAAAATAAGTATTATGGAAAAATCTATAGATTATGAACTAGATCTGTCTAGTCAAAATAATAATAAATTCAAAGTATAAGTAGTAAATTTTTTATCTTTCCATAATTATTCCCTGGACAGTTCCAAATATTTAATTTTATAAACAAATAGATCTCCTTTTATATATATTTCAAAATTTTGAAAAAATTGCATATTTATAGATTTTTTTCCTCACTAAGAATCTGTATCCACTTTAAGGCAGCAATTTTATCAGAAATAGCTATGAAGACAATAAAAAATTTCTCTTCATTCAATAGCCAACATGCATTTTTAGTTTGTGATGTGAATGCACTCATTTGACCCTCAGCTTGTCAATTCTTTCCTCTAGTTTTTATGCCTGTTAAGAGGCGGGTTCTCTATCTTCAGCTATAAGCATTTCAATGAAAAAACTGTGTTAATAGCCGAGCATACCACCATTTATCCATCTGAGTTTAATTAATTTTGTCTGATTGACTGAGACTGGAACTCTCATCAACACACTATTTAAATCAAAGGCCTATTATCATCCTTCTATGTTGTGTACAAGCATAAGATGTTTTCTTAAGGAAAGAACCTTGACAACATTAAGAAGGTGCCATGTCTAATCATGCCGAGCATTATAAAGAAAAAAAAATTACATTTGACATTAATTCTAAAGAAATGCAGAGTTCTGCTCCTCCTTAACAATATTGCAATTTAATTTGTTTTGCATTTTGGCTGAAACATAATATTCCTTACATCAAGCTATCATTTATGCAGTTGATTTTTATGCTTTCAAATGAAGTTAATTTGCAATTCTTTAAAAGCACAGTTATTAGTCTACTGTTAGTGATTTTTCAGGCCTCTTTAATGTAAACTGTACTATAAAAAACATAGCTTGAAATACCAACCCTACTCTGTCATTTATTCTGCAGGACTTCAATTGATCGTATTATAGAATGGTCCTGACACCCACAACTTGACTAAATTTGACCACAGATGCTATTAGAAAGAAAATGAGCCACAATGGGTTTCTTCCTCTTATATTTAGTATCTACTGTGTTTAACAATATCAGGTTGGAAAAGATTGTACATTTATCTCAGGTGATCCTCTTTGTTTTACAGCATGTAAAATATCTTCTTTGCTTGCTCCATTTTAGATATAGTGGTATGTTTCTTCATATTCACTAATCCTGTCAGTCTGTTCTGCAGCTGCTCTTAAGGAAAATTCTGAAAATATTTAAGAGAGGAACTATGTAAACCTGAGAGGAGCTGACAGATGCAGTTTCATCTCTACAAAATGTAATAGCAGTTAAAATTTATAATAATCTCTTGCCTGTGTTTCGTACTCTATAGCTCTCAATAAGCTTATGTAGCCACTGTCTCAATGACACACCCAACAATCTTGTGAGCTACGCAGGACAGGTATGAATAGGAATGTGTCCAGAGTACCCAGATCAAAGAAAACTCTAAAATATAAAAGAGTGCTTTTTAAAGTTTTAAAATGCAGTTTCCACACTTCGAAAAATTGTACCAAATCAAAAATATAAATATTTGATTTATAAAAGGAGGAAATATAAGTGGTTAATAAACATTTGAAAAAAAGAGCTCAACTTCACTTATTAAAGAATGCAAACAGAATGAGTAGCATCTTCACCTGTCAAATAATAGCAGTTGTGATGACACCCTCATATTCTGTAGCAGGAATTTATAGTGATACAGTCTTTTAACTTAAACCCTTAAAAATATCATACTCTTTAGCCCAGTAATTCACCTTCTGGGATCTTTCCAAAGAACTAAGCTAAAGTACAAAAAAGACTTTATACCTAAAGACCTGTGCCTAAAAACGTATTGCAGCCTCACAGTGATGTTTAGGGAAACCTTAGTTGTAATGCTCTTTACCACATACTTTCATGTAATATGTATTCACTGTGTATACTATTATATACTCATGATGTATTCAATATACTTCACTGGCATTAAATCTCTACATGTACTTAATCATTTATTTTAGGTACTGGGGATAAAATGGTGAGCAAAAAAGACATCATCCTGACCTCACTAAACATAAAGACTAACAAAAAATAAGTAAAATGCAAAATTGTATGTATTATATGATTTAAATTAAATAAAAATCCATAAAAGAGCAATTGAAGAAAACATAAAACTGTTAGAAATCACCCCTTGATATTAACATCTTAGAAACTATTTTCTTCTTCTTTTTTTTTCTCTCCTTTCAACTTTTCCCACACAGTCTCTGTAGATTAGTTGTAAGTGTCAAAGTGTGGGAGGCGCAGTGACCCAGGCCTGTGGTCCTGGCACATAAGGTGGCTAGGGCAGGAGTTCAAGACCAGCCTGGGCAACATAGCAAGCCCTCATCTATATAGCAAAAGAAAAGGAAAAAAAAAAGTGTCAAGGTGAATGAATGTTCAATTACTCTGGCATAGTAATAAGGCTGTGCTTTATCTTTCACTCATTGTGTTTTAGCTCATCCATTTGCCTGAGGTCATCTAGTATGATAATAAGGTTAAAGTTGAAAGTTTAATGGCTCTTTTATAAAATTAACTGATTTGATATTGCACAACTACTCTTTCCTTCATCATCCAACATTTATCAATGATCTATTATGCACCAGACACTATCTTAAGGTTGGAAGATACACAGGTGAATAGGATTCCATCCCATACTCTCAAGACCTTAGAGTCTGGTCTTTTTGAGAATTGTGTATTACAGTTCACAATAGGTACTAGAAATAGTAATAATAAAAGTGATAACAGTAATAAGAAGAAAAAGGAATTTAAAAAAACTTTTTCCATCATTGAGGAAAGAAGAATTCTGCCTTAGTAAATTCTTTAACAGTGGATTAATACTGTGCTTTTTGTCTCTAAAGGCTCCTAATTGGGGAAATTTATTTTAAATGTTAGAGGAAAAATCAGTATACTCATATAGAAAAATTAGTCAGCTAGTCTTCAATTTGTCTCCATTAAACTAGCTTGTATCTATCCCCTGACAAAGCTGCAAGACTGCAATTCCTAAGGATGTTAAAGAATATCGACACAGACATACCAGTTCTCAAAATATAAGATGAATGATGAATTGATTCCCATTGGTGGAGTTGTGGGAATGCTTTAAATATTCCTACACTCTGTGGTAAATGAAGAATCTCAATTTGCTCATGAGACTGTTATAAACTCATTGGTATTTAATAGGGAAGAATTCATTATGATGTTCACTGCTAAAGTAGTCTTCATATATTAGTACTAACATCCCTAATACAGTGATTCAAAACAGGCAGTGATTTTGCCCTGCAGGAGATAAATGACAATATCTAGAAAAATGTGGAGTTGTCACAACTGAGAAGATGCTACAAACATCCCATAGGTAGAGGTCAGGAATGCTGTTAAACATCCTGCAATATACAGGACAGCCCACAAGGCAAAGAACTATCCTGTCCAAAATGCCCATAATGCTGAGATTGAGAAATGTTGCCCTAGGACTATATGAAGGTTTTCCTAATAGAATCACTTTAGGATCCTCAGTTTTTTTGTGCATTCTCTGAGAAAGCTACTTCCTCTTTTCTGCCTCCCCCTTTACAATAATCTCACTTCCACTCCACAAAGAAAGATTGAACTCTCTCACTCATTTCAAATATTATTATGTGCATGGTTCCCAACACGGAAAACTTCCATTGCAGTAAAAAACAGACAATTTGAAATATTGATTTTGATGCTGAGAAAATGATCGATTTTAATGAATGATCAAAATCGTCTTTTGCAAGTCAGGTAGTTTCCTTTACTTTCAATGAAATTGAAGGAAGATGTATTCAAATTATCAGTTATTGGTCATTAAAATAGTTTTTGATAATAGAATGCTATGTGATTTGAGGCATATATCTCAGAATGAGTTTAAAGAAGTGAGTTCAATTGCTATGGCAAAATTAGTTCCACTTTCCTCTGCATATTTTTGTGAATAAGTTTTTCAACACTTGTATTCCTAAAAACAAAAATATAAATAGAATCGATGTGAAACCCCATTACATCCTAGTAGTAAATAATAGTCAAGCAAAAGTACCAGAATTAAGTGAAAGAAAAAAACCTCGCTCTGGTCCATTAACAGATAATTTTTCTTTTAATATTTATTCTTATATTTAGTATTAGGTTGATGGAAAAGTTATTGCAGTTTTTGCCATTACGTCAGCAAAAACCGCAATAACTTTTGCACCAACCTAATAAATATAACATTTGTAACATATTTGTGTGATTTTTATCAATTGTGTTCTAGTGATAATGATAATAATTCAATCTAGAAGGAATTTTAACTCAGAACCTGTGTTCACAGAGAAAAAAAAGGTTAAGTCTAAAATGTATACTTTTATTTTTGGAGAGTGGTATAACCTAGTAACTAATAAAAGACTTTCAAACATGAGAATTTAGACATTAGAATAAAATCATGTGCAGGAAGTGAAAGTATGAATTCAAGGAGAAAAGTAGATATTGTAAAATTTCTGTAAAAGAGTTTATACATTTTCTTTTCAAATGTATGATATGCTATTAAAACATTTTGAGATTTAGATTCCATTGGTATATTTAAATAGAAACTCATTAGTTCTATTTTAATATATAAAATCTAAAATGCTTCAAAAATTACATCCTTTGCAGTGTTATTGTATGTACTATGTAATCTACTTTTACAATAGTTCTGAAATGAAAAAGAATGCCGTAGGGTCCACAATTTCTATTCCACAGTGTTCAGCCATGGTTTTTCAGGTCCGTATTAACATGGTATCCTTATTGCTTAGAAACTGCATTAGTCAAGTACTTGGGCAACAACTATTGCAAACTCTTTGAAGAACCCAGAATGATAATTCATTCTTCGTTAACTTTTCTTAGATGACCAGGCACAATCATATCTGAGAAGCTTTGGACAACAGCTACTGCTTATTTCACTCAAGTTTTTGAAAGTGCTAGTTTTCTGCAGAAATTGTGAATAACTACCAACCTCAGAATCAGCAACCCTGAAATCCAAACAGTATCCTCCTCAAAGAGACACTTCAGTACATTCCACTAGACCACATATCTGCAAACTTTTATGTAAAGCCCCAAATAGTAAATATTTTAGACTTTGTGGCCCATGTGGTTTCTGTTGCTCTGACATTGTAGCATAAAATGTCAGAGTAGCACAAATATAGCCACAGTCAATGTGTAAATGAACAATCATGGCAATGTTCCAATAAAACTTTATTTACAAAAACAGGTGGCAGGCTAAACTGGAGTGGGCAGTAGTTTGCTGACAGCAACACTTGACCGTCAAGTCCGTAAAGACAGGATATATGTCTTCTTGAACTTAGTATTCCCATCACCTAGCACAAAACCTGAAACTCAATAAATGTTGAATAAATGAGTAGAAGTATTTAAGCCTTAAGAGGATAACAATACACTTAAAATATGCTAAATGATATTTATATAATATATATTTAATAATATATATAATTATATATATGTAAAATGAATGATAGAGGAGAATAAGACAATTGTAAACCTCATCGAACGTAGATATTGGCCAAGGAGCCCTATTTCTAGAAGTACTAGGCAGCTTGACCACAGTTACTAGAATGAAGCTATAGTATTGAATTATTTCAATATAATTTTGTATATAATTCAATACAGTTATTTCAATATACCATTGACTAATAATTATGCAACATAATATTGAATAATTAATTAACCCTCAAGTATAACTTCTGAACCCCTTGAGGTCAGACAGCTTTGAATCCTCAACTTCAACTCTATATCTTCTCCATAGTAGGTCATTGAAAATTCAAATTAATTATGAATGAGGAAAGGTAAATCAAAACCTGGCCAATTAATAAATCAACAAATATCTGGTGTATCTAGTGTGCTGTAAGCATTACATAGTTGTTGAAAAAGATCCAATGAAGAAAGTGTATTTATTCAATAAACTAACACCATTATAGCACTTACGTGTCATGTTTGCATCTAATTTCTAACAAATATTAACTCAGTTACTCCTCAGAGCAAATTTCTGATTAAGCAGTGTTTATTATTAGGTCCATTTGATAGATGAAGAGGCTAAGGTACAGGAAGGTTAAGTAACTTGTCCAAAGTCACACATCTAGTAAATGGCAAAACTGGAATTCAGACCCAGGCACTCTATCTCCTGAGTCTGTGCGATGTTTCCTCACATACCATCTCACTGAATATTATTATACCCATTGTGTTTTTTACATAGCTGTGGAAGGTTGATTTGTTCTTTCAGGGGAGTGTTTTATGAAGGAGCTCACCCCTTTTTCAATGGGAGCTAATTAATATTTTATTTTCTCATACTTTACACATAACTTTTGAAGATTCTTCCAAGAATCTAAAGTAGCTGAGTCTTTCCTTTCCCTCCCAAGAAAAAATATGCTTTCTATTAGAAAAACTCAAAATTCTCAAAACCCACCATTCCAAAATGCTGTCACTTTTCTTGCAAAGTGAACCTATAATGTTTCAAAATGACAGATGCAAATTGTTAAGTAAGAGTACAACACACTATGGCATTCCCAAATGACACCTGTAACCAGTAAAAGCTGGATGAGTTAAAAAGATCAATATCCCAGTGATTAGGAAGAACTCTGTGAGAAGTCACTTGAGCCAAGCTTTCAAATTGTGTAGAATTTTATTGCCGAAGAATCACAGAGAAACTTTTCAGGTGAAAGGGCAGAGGGAACAAAATCTTGGCAGCAAAAATCATGTGTGTGCACCACCCCAAATGAAAGAAACAAAGCATAAAAGAGAGAACTAACATTGACTCTACTCTATGTGTCAGATGCTGTGTTTGGTCCTTGACCTCCTAGGGAGGCTAGTTACAATCCCAGGCATGGAAGTAAAGCAGTCCAGGTACCAGTGCCACCTCTACTGCTTACGGTGCTACTTAATTTCTCTAAGCCTCAATTTTTTTGTAAAGTGAAGATAGATAATACCGTCATCGTAGGCTCATTGTAAGAGTTAAATCAAATTAGATAACATCATAACATGCTTAGCATTGCACCTGATATTTAGCCCTCATTAAGTGGCTTAATATTGTTCTTGAATTTTTATTGTCACACACAAAAAAGTGAAGTATTGTTATCTCTACATTGCAAATGAGAAAGCTGAGGCTCAGACAGTCTTAGACTAACATCTATAATATATGTATAATTACCCCAGTACAATAGGCCTCCAAGAGAGTTCTCTCTGGGAAGCAGAGATTTGGTTATTAGAAGAAAGAATTGAGAGATGCTGAAATGTCAAAATAGGAGTTTTGTTGTACTGAGATAAATTGAAAATGTTGGGGGCCTAGCGTTTGAACTTTTGAAAAAAAGGAAATCTGTGACTGTTCCTGTGTTTAAAACTTGCCTCTTAATGATTTAGGGGTCACTGAATAAAAAGAGGAGTCAAGCATGAAGCAGAGAAGCAGTCTGGGGACTTGGTTTGGCATTCAGTGACAGCAATGTCAGCTTAACTGACATATCAGTTACCTCCCTAAAACCTGTCTCATAGTAAGTGTCCTCCCTCCCACCTAACAGTTCCCAACATACCTGGTTCACTTGATTTGAGTCTGCTGTTTTTTCCTTATATTTATTTATATTTGTTTAGCACAATCTGGTTGAAAAAATTTATAGACACAACATTTACCAAATATAAATTGCAATGTTTCCTCACATACCATCTCACTGAATATTATTATACCCATTGTGTTTTTTACATAGCTGTGGAAGGTTGATTTGTTCTTTCAGGGGAGTGTTTTATGAAGGAGCTCACCCCTTTTTCAATGGGAGCTAATTAATATTTTATTTTCTCATACTTTACACATAACTTTTCAAGATTCTTCCAAGAATCTAAAATAGCTGAGTCTTTCCTCTCCCTCCCACTAAAAAATATGCTTTCTATTAGAAAAACTCAAAATTTCATCTGAGTCTACTTTCAAATACACACCTGCAAAATGCATGTGTCATCTTTTAAAAAAAGTGAAATTCTCTCATCATTTTTTTCTTAAAATGAATCAATGTTTTTCTTCATAATTTCATTTTTAAGATTCCCTTTATTCCCATGATTCCGATGTTGTTTTCTGCTGTAACGAAAGGTACTGACATCAGGAGATCTAAATTGTGAAACTTATGTAACTTGCATTATACTCGGTCCAACATCTTGTGGTCTAATTAAATACAAGCCAAGTCAGTTGGCAGAAAGGTACGGCGTGGTGGTGTGGATATTAGCACCTTGTTAGCAGTCAAAAACCTGCTTTCTCAGGCAGAACCTATTTCTGAATACAAAGTTTTATATAGATTAATGCTGTAATGTTTGAAAGGCATTTGATAAACAAACTTATATTTGAATCTGGAAATAGAAATATTTTCTTACCAGACATTTTAATCTAATTTTATTTTTTTAAAAAGGCTAGCCCCATACTCTAGTGGGCATTACCTGAAAACCATTGTTTTACCTTTTAGTGTTTAATTTCTAGAAAAAGAAAAAATTATACTTAAAATGTCACTATGAGAGAAATGATCTTGGAAAAAATATTATAAATGTGTAATATAAATAAAAATAAGTTATAAGGTTCACATTCCCTGGCATTAGTCTAAATCTTCTTCATCACAGGTAATTCTTGTTGAACACTCACTATGTGAAAGGCACTGTGCTAAATACTTCATGTGAATTACCTCAGTTAATCATCAGAATAAACCCTTGAGATTAGCAGTATTTTTATCCCCATGTCACAGGTGAAGAAAATGAAGCACAGAGAGGTTAAGTCATTTGTCCAAAGTTACCCAGATAGTATTTGAAGGAACTGGGATTTTAATTCAGATTTTTAACAGCTCTGCCCTCCCCATTACAGACCTATGGCTACAAGATGCTTCAAGCTGACCTCCTCCTCTGGGTCTGTCTCATTTGTCTCAGAGGTCTTTTCTGGGGTACACCTCCCTTACTCTAGTCAAGCCAACGCTAAGTGAGTGGTCTAGGGAAATGCACTAATTTATCTTCTTCTTTAAGTCATGCATAAGATGAAAGCTTCCCTCCGTGGCACCGTTAATTGAACATGTGAAATGAGAGGAAGATCGTTCAAAAACATTGCAAAGCATGTCTTTCTACCAAATGGGCATTTAAAAAATTGCCACCAATGACCACACACTGCAACTGACCCTAAGAAAACCTGAATTAATTTGAGAACATGTGGTTCACACCTAAGTGCAAGGAGTATCCAACATAGTGGTGCTTTGCTATCTCACAAAAGACAGACTGTCTTCTGGGGGTTCAGTGGAAAGACTTCTAGAATTTAAATCAAGAGGTGTGTTGTTACCCTTAACTATGTAGCCTGCGCAAGTCACCTCTTTGCCCCCGCAAGATCCTCATTTCTGAATGAGAATGTGGGCTGTGGTTGTCTCCAGAGTACTTTCCAGCTTTCAAAGTCCATAAGTTCATGCCCTCCAGTATAAAACTTTTCTTACATTGTTACAAGGATTGGTTTTCGGTTATTTTAGTTTTTGAGGGAACAGGAGTTTTATAGACTAGGTAACCTGTCCAAAATCAAACAGATATAAGATGTGCCGCTGGGATGCTACCTTAGAACCATGTAATTCCAAAATCCTGAACTACAGTGTCCTTTGTGATTTTAAAGTCTAGTAGACCTGTCCCCTAAAATATGCTTTTTCTCCAACTTGTTAGAATTACAGTTAATTTTTACATAGTCTCATAATCTTACAATACACCAAGAATACAATATTCATTAGAACTATAGTAAGGTAAGGGTCGTGTATATCAGAAGAAGAGTATGGCTGTTCTTGAATGCTATGATAAAGTATATTTCACGAGAAATTCATCCTAGATTTTATTTATACCCCAGTAAATGAGTTTACCGAATCCTTTCCTAAGAACCTATTTTCATAGGAATATGAGGAAAAAGCTCAAAGGCCTGAAAACTTGAAAGACAGTTCCATCCCCTCTTGATAAAGTCGAGATGGAGCCAGAAATGTTGTGCTGATTTCAGATAAATATCCTACCTACTGCACAATTTTGCTGAGGGCTAGTTGGAGTGTGCACACGCATGGACGCGGGAAGTATTTAGAGAAGTCAGGGTGGGTAGGTTGTGTGGGAGACAGGGGAATTCAATGAAGGGAGATTCTTTAGCCTTTCCTTCAAGTACATCTTTCTCCTGAGTACATTTACTTCCATCACAATGGACTAGAAGAGATCCTTGCTTAGTGGTGCAGAACCCTTGAGACCTAATTTAGCTTTTATAGGAAATTCAAAAAGAGAAAGACGGCACAAGAGCAAGAGAACAGAACGAAGATATGAGTTTGTACAGAGAATATTGATACTTGTGGACTGCTTCTGTAACTCTTTTAAAAGAAATTTTCTAAGTAAATGCTGACGTAGACTTTTCTGTTAGTGGAAGGCCGAGCTCCTCCCGCCAAACAATGCGCTGCCCAAATCATCTTTACAATTCCCGACAGTCTGTCGTCTCCGAAGCTCGGGTTCATTGGTTTTTATTCTGTGAAGGTCAGGAAGCGTTTTGGAAAAATAAATTTTCCTTTTTAATTTCTTAAATTAAATGTGTCTTCCCAAGGATGCCCAGAAATAGGAAAGTTACATAAATGCTAATTAAAAACATGCCTGACAAGCTGTGCCCACTAGTCCTGTTGATCATTCTTTAATTCACATTTCACAGCAATTTCTAAGAACATCACCACGTCCTTCATTAACTACATATCAATTAAAATACCTCTGAGAGGCAGGTACAATAATGCACTATATATTATCCTTGAAAACTGAAAGGCCCACTTTGCTAACTGCTACATACAGCACATAGAGACTTAGAGAGAGAAGGAAAAAAAATAAAGCCTGCCCTTAAGGATTTCGCAGACGATGAAGAAAGACATTTTTTCCAATGCTGTACAAAAAGAAAAGAAAGAAAAAAAAAATCAGCGGCTTAACCAGACAATCAGTGGGAGGGATAGGACCAGACCTAGACATTCTTATTCTTTCTCATGTAATGCAGCCACAAAATCTAAATAGTCATTCGCTAGCAATTTTGCCACACAAATATAAAGTTGTTAATGTAAAGAGCCCATATTATATTTATGGATGGCTGTAGCAGTGTAGTAGTAAAAGGCAGACTGACTGAAAGAAAAAAACAACTTTGAAAACCTTGAATTCTGAAAATAAGTGTCTTTCTGCCCTACTTATGTTCTGCATCGGCTAGGATCGTTTACCTACTCCTCTTCATCTGTTTCCTCACCTGTCCAATATGATACCAATGACAGCTACATCATTGAATAGGTGTAAGAATTAAATAAGGCAATAAATATCAAATCTACTAGGTTCTTTTTTAATTTTTTTTGTTTATTAAATTCAGATGATAGTGAGATAAATTACCAGGTTCTTAACTGGTTGTATCATTATTTGGTACATAGCAATAATATACAATATTTCAACTTTTAAAAGTTGGCTTCAAACAGCTACCTAGAATTTAATATGCCTTTTATATTTCTGGGCCTGGCTTTTTTTTCTGCACATTGTGAACCTGCCTGTGGTTCTGTTGACCTTGCATCTTGCCTGATAATGAGCTAACCATTATCACTAACCTTAGAGTCTTACATATTCTATAGTCTATTTCCTATCTATTGCTCCACACTATTGCAGGCCTGTTAGACATGAAAATAAATGGTAAAATTCTGTGATTTGACAGATTAATTAACCAGATCGAGGTGTTAAATTGAGGCAATCATCTTCATGTGGCTAACCCTGTATTTAGTTTATTAGGCAACCAGATGCCAATTGGCATTCCCTACCAGCTAGAAAAATACATAAACATAGCATCTTCCTGGTCTCTAAATCCTGCTGTTAACTAAAACTTCATTGTACCACTGCATTAATCACCAAGCTTGAGCTGAAACTTTTGTTTTTATTCTGGAAAGATAATTTATTCCAAATAATGTTTCACTTAAGGGTCTAATCGTTAAGTCCAAGATGATTCAGATGGTGAAGTCCAGCTGTAACAACAACAGTATCATCCAGAAAAATAACCACATGTATATTGAATCCCTTGAAAGTTTTCCATAACAGATCTGGGGGTGATAAATCATGCAAACTCATTCTATAATTAACTAAAGTGTTTCTTTTCCTTCACCATAATCCAAAAGGATTAGCCCATGACCTTTAGCTGGATAAATCAGGGGGCCGTAATTTACTCCGCTGTACAAAATTAAATTCAGATTTTAAAATCTAACAACAAAAAAATCAAACACACCCCAAAGTGAGCCTTTTCTGAAACTTTAAAATAAGTCTTCACAGTTAATAAAAGTTTGAACAATGAACAATATCTCTATGATAAATAGCACAGCTTTCAATAATATATTTCAGAACTTTTCCATAGGACTCTCCTGAAATGTCATGATTATATCATCTGGAAAAGTTATTGAGCAAGTGGCATGGATAAACTAAGACAGCCAGGCTTCTACAGTTTACTCCTGATCTCGGATTGTCACAGGTTAATTTTTCATCGTTTTATCCCTATCGCTGAATACAGTACCTGTCACGAGTGTCTGTTAAATGAAAGCACCAAGAAAATTGAACCATACCTTGTTTCCTAATCTGTAATAGTATGAAAGTATGGTTAGCCTCTTTAGATGGTTTACTATAAAATTATAAGGACTAGTGAAGCAACATTGCTGCAGTTCTTTGACATTTTATAAATATGCTCCTTGTGTATTTTATCCTATACTAATTCCTGCTCTTGTCTGCAACAGGCCTTGGTTCTGTTCTTATTTGGCTTTTGTTTTCTGTTGTCACACCACTGATACATTCAATGAAAATGTATTGAGCAGTCACTTAAGACCTTTCTGCAACAAAGCAGAAGATGGATGGATTGATAGAAAGATAACTTTCTCTAGAAAACATTTATAATTACTGAATTTTAGCAGTAAACTTAGTAAAATTACTGTATTTTAGCATGCCTTCAATTTGTTTTACATTTTCAGCCCTCTAAAAAATTGGCTGTCTTTGGAGAATTGCATTGTGTTGAACTTATTGATTTCCACTGAGCATGCTGAAAATGCCCATTATTTGATACATCATTAATATAATAATAGAGATCAAGCATTTTTAGATTCAAAATAACTGACATCAAAATCTTACAAGCATTAGAAAAATAGAAGGTAGAATTCACCTTCTCTCCAGGAACAACTAACCAAAATTATTCTATACAGTGATTTTTATTACATTATTGTCTGAGTTGCCTGTATGTAGGTCAAATAAAGGCTGAGAAATTGAGTTCACATTATTAACCCAATAACTGATCACAAACTGGTAATACAGCAGTGGATGGGTGTTTGCCTCAATAAGGGTAAAGCCCAATTCTTTGATTTTGCTAAAATAAATTATTTACAATGTAGTGCATTGTCTGTCACTTGCTTCCTTAGAGGATGGTGTTGATATTCAGTTTTTAAAAAATGGTTACCAAAAAGAGGACAACATAAATCAGAATCTGTGTAGGTTATTCTTCACAAGGAACAACCTGTAAGCCAAAGTCATTGTTTGGTGCTCCACTGTACCCAGATAATCAACCAAAGAATGGAAAGAAGTGTTTTGATGAATAGGGGCATCACTGCAAATCACTACTGGTCTAAAAAAAGAAGCAGAATGTAAAATGCATGTGAGCACCTCTTTTCTTACTTCTAGTTCTACCTAATTCTTATTAACCTAGCACATCACACTGATTTATAGGATAGAGATGGTGCCACTTGAGTTTAGGTGCGTAACAAGCAGTAAACATTTGGTAGATATTTCTTGAGGTTTGACTCTGGTTGTTATCTGTTGATTCTCTCAAATTCCTCCTCTTTTAATTTAAAAATTAAAATTTAAATGTAGTCTTTTAATTTGCTATAGTCTTATGTTTTTCCCTTATATTTTCTTACAAGTCTGTTTGTTTTCTGTCATTTCTCAGTTTTTCCATTATCTCATAGTTCTCTCCCTTAAGATTGATGCATTTTCTGTCTTCTTTTGTTATCCTTTCATCTTTTCTTCTTGTTTCCCTCTTTTTCATTGATTTTATCTCAGTAGTCTTCTAATTTTTTTTCCATTTATTTTCAAAGCATTTGCTTGGCCTGCATCTTCCTCTTCCTCTCTTCAATCTGCCCATTTTCATGCTTTCCTTTAAATAGCTCCACCTTTAGCAACACTTTATCACAACTGCCATTGGATTGAGAAAAAAAGATTGCAAAATCTTATTCTTGTACCTTCATTAACTGGGAGAGATGCAAAGTATAAATCTGTATTTACAGGCCATGGATCTGATTTAAAAGTATGATTGTCCCATATCTGTGTTATTGTACATATATAAACAATTCACAACTAAAGGACTCAAGCCAGAGCTTTCAAAATAAACTTGTTGGCCTGATTGCTAGTGCCCTATAATCAGAACATTAAAAGGAAAAAAATCACCTGTGATGCTTTTTCCAAACTAGCTTTAACTAAACTCTTTGTCTAGAAGATGGTTAATCCAAACACTTTTTAAACTTGATTCTTTTAATAAGGATAAGTAATCTTTTGTTTCCTGTTGAATCTTCCTTCTTGAATTAATATTAAGTATGGCCTGACTTTTGATGAACTGATATATGCACCTAAGGCTGTTTGGGTTCATAGTCAGTCTTTAATTCCTGAGCTGTGAAATGCTCTTGAGAATGAGTCAATGGCACACCACTCCAGAGTTTGAAATTTGCAACAAGAAAATTATTGCCATGACTTTATTCACTGAATCAACGACACCTTTTTTTTTTTTTTTTTTTTTTTACCAAATAGTATATACCAAAACCTGTGCTAATTTGGAGGGAGTAAAGAGGAATAAGGTAAATATCTCATCATCTACAGAAAGCTGGAGACATGACCAACCAGTAATTCCAGTATAGTGGGATATGCCAGGGTGGGGTTTTACGTGAGGTGCTAGGAGGTCACAGGAGAGGAGACTTAGTTTGTCCTGGATGGCAAGTGAAGAGAAGACTGTGGAAAGGCTTGAAGAAAAGTGGGGTTCCAGAGGAAGGAACAGTTAAGGTCAGTCAAAAAGCAAGAGCAATATCCAAAAAGTGATTCACTTTTTACTAGATGCTATGGATAATGAAATTGGGTAAAAACTTGCCTTGAGTGATTGATACTACAGCAGAGTCATTATAATCTCTTACATACTAAATCTTAAGAGATCTTGAAGGAAGTCCAAAGGTCTTGACTTCTGCTGAAAAGCTAATTACCTTTATTTTTTGCTGACCTTTTCATTTCCTTTCTAGAAGATGAGCTGTTGATTTAAATGCATGCATAAAAGATTCTACTAATTTATAGAAGAATGTAATGTTTAAATACCTATCCTATTGTTTGTTCAAAATATGCCTGTGGTATCTTCTCTATTTGCATAATGTAAATACTGTTTTTTAACCACTATTGATTCTTTCCTTGTCTGGTAATCAAAGCTTAGATCAACCATTATAATTCAAATATGAAAAGCCACATTCAAAAAATTATAATATTTGTCTTTTTTTATGTTCAACAATGAAAAAGAAAAATAAAAGTATTATATAGCCTGCAAAGATCACATCTGGAAGCCTGATTTTTCTTTAAATTTGTTAAAAATTTTTTGAAAAATATGTCTTTGATTCTAATTTCCTAATACCTAATATTTCAATATTCTAATAATCTAATAAGGAAAATCTTTAGAAAGGGAAATTATTATTTTCACCTGGAAGCTGCCATAACACAAAGCTAAGGATATAAAAAGTACCCAATAATTACTCATCAAATTATATTTAATTTTACTTAAAACTAAGTCTACTTAGTGATTTACATTCCTAATGCTGGTAAATAAACACAAAAGATTAACCCAAAGCTATATAATCTTTAGATCAAGAATGACAATATTAGACTCTTGATTTTCAAAAAGCGAGCAATCCTTCATTTTATCAACTGAATGGAGAAAGAAGTGTGTTTTATGTGCCATAATCACTACTGTGGCTTATTAATTCCTTTGTAAGAAAAATATAGAGGTTATAAAGAGTTGGAGGGTATATTGATTTTTCATTACTAGCTAAAGGTTTGCATGCCATATAAAATGCATTCTAAAATCAAGGTGGGAGAAGTCATGTTCCCAAGATCCTTTTTTAGAAACCAGTGGGAAACCAAAAAGTTATATAGTCTAGTTCATAAAGTTAGGCAGTAGGGTGGTAAAACTGTATTGTTACTCTTTCATAGAGAAAGCTAGAGGTTTATCTTTATACATAACTGATCAAATAATCTTCTATTTCCCATCTTACATTTCACATTTTATTAAATCAGCCAGATTTTCTTCCTGGTCCCTCTTAAAAGGACAAGAGGATGTCATGCCCACACAGAATTTTCACTCTATGAACAGCAAGTAGGCAGGTATGTGGGAAACCGGATTTAAGTTCAGATGTTCCCATAGGAAAATGAATAAATTAAAGAGCATACATTTTCAGTTTTTGTAATAAGTATAGAATTCTACTGTTTTTTGCTTTCTATCCCCATTCTAACAGAACCTCGATGAAATTCAGGAACCCTTTGCGTCCCGAAATTCCCAACTAAATAAGATTCAGGTGATTTTCACGTAGAGCCAACACTGAGAGACATTGAGAAAGCAAATGCAAATTTACTAGAGTTAATTACTAAATTTTTTAAAGTACAGGGGAAAAAATTGCAAAATGACTAGTTAGAAAATACAAGGATGGGATACAGTCACTTTAAGAAAAAATTGGTTGTGCCGATGAATCTAATTTACAGCTTCTTCACACACGGTCTCTTTCACAATAAGAAACCAAAATGGGCTATCAAAAACTCTTCTAATTTGGAATCACTCAAGTTGTAGTAGGCACTCCTGGCTTGCATCAGAATCACAAGAGAATTTATTTGAAATGCAGATTACTGAATCAAAATCTGTAACAGAGGGACCCAATAATTTAACAAACATTCACTTTCACTTTCACAAAAACCCCCAAAATGATTCTTACTCTAAAGCTTGAGATTCATTACTCCAGTTAACTCACACACTTTCCCCTTAGAAAATAAAAGGTTTACTTTTAACTATGTGGCTTGAGCAACCAACGAGAAAACCCTAAAAGACTTATTCAGACCCAACTGGGCAGTCAGCAGTAGTGATCCCAGCATGGAGCTCGCCTTCCTTCCCCTGCTCAGTGCCTCCTCCATCACACTTTCTCCTTTCTCATCTTTGAAGCTGCTCTGCCACAATAGAATGGGTCTATTTTCATCAAATGCCTACTTCTCAGAATTTTCCATTACTTCTTCCAGCTAATGAGGATGCATCTGTAAGACATCCAACACAAACTTCCTGTCAGCTACCAAAAACTCACATTTGTGCCAGAAACTTGAGGAAGGTGTATTTTCTTAGATGCCCAGTGTACTGTGGTTTGTGATATTGCTGCAGTGGTATCTGGTTTTTAAAATTGTGTAGTTATAACCAATTTCAGAATGCACCACATCTGCAATAATATAAAAGAGAAACTTAGGGCAAACATGGGAGATGCTCATGGCTGATCAGAAGAAAAAAAGGGGGCTAATATACCTTTTAGAAATTGATGCTTTAAGAAACAAAAAGCAAGCAACAAAGAGAGTTGCATCAGGCTCTGTCACTGGACTTATGATTAGAGAGAGCTTGGAAGGGTTGCCTTTCAGGGAGGTTTTCAAACATAAGCCTTCCTGAATGGAACGTTGGGATTAAAGAGCTAAATTCCATCAAGTGCTAATATTATATGTTGACAGATTTACAGCTACTCTCAAAAGACAACTTGTGAAAGACATCCTTATTAATTAAAGCTAGCCAAAAGACTCATGAGAATTTAGAAACCGTAAGCATGAGTAATCAACCATTATCTGTTACTATAATAGTAATACATTTTTCAGTGTGAAAGGACTTTGTTATTCAGATTTCACATTAGAAATTTAGTCTTAAGCATTTTTTAGATAGGATGTGAGGAGTAGGTTTAGTTACTGTACTATGGAAAACAAGATGCTAAATTATGGACAGTTATGAATCATTCATTCTTAAGTATTTACTGAACACCTATTATGTGCCAGTCGCTGTTCCAAAATCTGGGAATCAAGCAGTGAGAAAAGAGACCAAAACCCCCTACCCTAATGAAACCTACATTCCAGAAGGGAAGGACAGACAGTAATTTAAAAACAAGTAAAATTGAAAGTATTTGTGACGATGGTAAGTTCTACAAAGAATAATAAAGCAAGGAAGAGGTTTAGAAACTGTCAAAAGGATGCATTGCAGGGAATTTTTTTATATGACAAAATTTAAACAACATCTGTTATTACCAAAAATGATTTTAGATTTTACAGACTCAGTATCATTTAGCTCAACCCCCTGGTTTTACAGAAGAGAGAACACAACCGTCCGCAATTCATGTTTTGTCAAAGATTTCCAAGTCTGATCACATGAAGGCCAGTGCTCTTTGCACCGTGTCCTGTGCCTGTCTTGGGAGTTTAGGAGTTGTCCCTTCAAATCTGTTTTGTCACTACAAACGAGCCCAGGCTTTGACTAAGAATGTTTTCACTCTTCCAAAATATTTCTCTCTGTGTATCTCACCAGCAGCGTGTTTATAGGGTAGCAGGTTGACTTCATGCACTTGAAGATAGATGGCTGCTAACACCATGCTGTGAGTGGTGACGTAATTTCACATGATTCCAAATGGGGTTTCGGAGCTACTCTTCCAAGACAGAGATCTATATAGACGATCAACAGATGACCATAAATATAGTTTGCTATAATTTATTTTTAAACTATCTATGTGTTTTTAAAAGAAACTCCAAATCTGTCACTTTCTTTTCCCTAAACCTCAGTGGCATAAAACCAGAGATCATTTTTTCACTAGGGCAAGGATCAGAGAGACCTTGAAGGAAGAGGAGCAAGAAATTACCCAACTTGAGTGAAACTGTAATCTACATAAAGGGACTGAGGGGTTCTTAGAGTCCAAGTGTTGAAACACTTTTAAAGTGCAGTTATTACTAGAAGTAACTGTGAAAATACTACTCTCCTAGCGCAGCTGCTCCCTGCATATTTGCTTTACTGAAAAAAGAAAAATGTTTATTCTGGTTAGTACTGCAAGCCTCAGGCATCAACGTCTCAAGTGTCTCCTAATCTCTCCTCGCACAGCCGTCCGTCTGGCAGTGGGAAAAGCAGCAGCTCTGGATGTTTGAATCCAGGATTTAGTGTGCCAGGCCAAAGTCTTGTTACCCTTTCCACTTGTAAGCTGTGAACAAATGAGAGAAAGACAGAGACAGACTGTGGATATACCTAAACTAGTTTTTACACTCTAACTGTGAGCCTAATTGGGTTTTCAATACCGTTTAGGCACAACCTGAAAATTATTTCTTCTGAATGTAACATCTTCTTTTGTAATATTACTGAAATTATTTTCTTCTTCTTTTGTAATGTTGCACTAGCATTTATTGAAGAGCTACTAGGTGCTATTCTATGTCCTATAATTTAGATTTTGTTGCACAGACAAGACTGACCAACATTTGTTGTGTGCCTACTCTATCCCAGGCACTGGATAGGCAATCCCGTGAAGTGGATATTGCTATTAATGCCATGTTTTCCATGAGGAAATGAGACTAAGGTAGGTTAAATAACATTCCTAAGCTTGTGTACTCACTCAGTGAGTGTTGGAGCTAAGATTTCAGACCAGCAGGATTCAAATTCTTGAAACTTCTTTCAAAAAATGGTTGATTGAACTCTCTTTATTTGACAACCATTTTAAGGAGAAGTGCCCTATTCATTATCTATGAAGATGGTTAAAGAGTAGAGGAAATATTATTACAAGGACCAAATATTTCATAATTAAGAAAAATTTCTCCTGTTATTACAGAATTTCCAAGCATGGACTTTTAGATGATAATATCTAATTTTCTTGATACAGGGGAGAGATATTAAAACCCAAGGACTTCTAAAGGTTGATTTGTTATAGAAAAATTAAGGAAGAAAGGAAAGAAGGATAGTCTGTCATGGAAACAAGACTGAACAGAAGAATGAAGAAGATAAATAAGAAATTTATAATCTAAGAATAGTTAATGCAAAGCTAGAAAAAAAAAGTAACACTGAGATCAGATTTAATAATTTAGTTCTTAACCATAAAAAAACTCTCCATAGTTTCTGCTCCTTGTAGGATCACTGCATATTTCTCCAATATTTCAGTCTTTGAAAATTGAGGCTTTCTTTGCCTCAACTTGTCATCTTTAAAATGGGCATAATAATAGTACTTGGCTCAATGACTTTTGAGAATTAAAATAGTAAAATTTGCTATTAATAAATAGTAAATTTGTGCTTATTTTAAAATATAAATAGTATGTTTGAAAGAGCTAATATAAAGTACCTTAAAGGTGCTTTAAACAGTGACTAACTAGTACATAACAAGCACACAATGAATGTTGGATATTGTCATTTTTATTATTACATATCTTTGTATAAAAGCATGATACCTAGGGAAATGAAAACTAGCTCCCTGGTTTCTGTCCTAAATTATAGATTTTTTAAATTAAATTGGTATATTAGGGTGATGGGTGCACCAAAATCTCAGAAATCACCGCTGAAGGACTTACTCATGTAACCAAACACCACATGTTCCCTAAAAAACCTATTAACATAAATACATTGAAAATAATAAATTTGCATATTAATTTAGCAACACTCCACAACTATGTCAAAAAAAAGTGCATCAGACTGATGGTGTGCCCACTCAAGATTCTGTAGTATAAATACCTGTCTCTCATCCCAAATGTATAAGCACTTCATGTTTCTTCTGAAAATTGATCCTCCGTTTCTGTTTCTACAAATCTGTGAGATAAATCTAAATTCCACTCCAAGTGGGATGAAAGGTCACATAAGCAAAATATTTTCCAAGTAGAAGTAAAATTGTATTCCCTCTTAGATTTTGGTGGTTGAGGAAGAAAACATGATTCTATTCATTTCTTTTGGTCGTTGACTGAAAATTCTCCACCTTTAGGTTTAGCAAAGTCAAATCTATCATAGTTGGTGTACCCTGAATTTGAAGCCAAATACAGCCCCAAGATTAAAGTGAAGCCAGTATCTGTAAAGCTGACACTGGTCATGTTATGGATGCTGCTGTGAAAACTTCGCATTGCTTTCTGCAAGTAGAATTGGCCATATGGCCACCGGGAGAGAAAATTTGGTCTTTCTTGTCAGGTAGATCCAGAGACGAGGGACCAAGTAGAGGAAAAATTGTCACGCTGACATTTATGCTGATAACCAAAAGGAACCGATCTGCAAATCAGACAAACACCTACGGCTTGTGGTTTGTAATTATTCATTTTCCTTCATATCATTCCTCCTGGTAGGTATGAATTAAGAACATTGATCCTTCCACGCTGTCCTCAAGGTGGCGTTGTTTCTAATGTAGGCTAATTGTTTATTTCCCAATGACTAATTGAGATTTATTATTATTATTATTATATTATACTTTAAGTTCTAGGGTACATGTGCACAACGTGCAGGTTTGTTACATATGTACACATGTGCCACGTTGGTGTGCTGCACCCATTAACTCGTCATTTACATTAGGTGTATCTCCTAATGCTATCCTTCCCCCTACCCTCCACCCCACGACAGGCCCCGATGTGTGATGCTCCTCATCCTGTGTCCAAGAGTTCTTAATTTTTTTTTCCTTTTTATGATTTTCATTTGTTAAACGTTATTCTTATCCCAGAAATGATTTATAACTCTTCCTTTTTCCTTGTTTCATAAGGCACTAGATTATTATATTGTTAATGATACTATCCTGCAATATAGTACTCCCCCAATGATGCTATTTATGTCATGAAAAAGCCTTCAATACCTGAGAACATTTTGCTAAGGAGTCAGTTTACTTTGAAATAGTTATCAGTCAGCATGAGTGAGCTCACATCTTTGTAAACATGTAAACTGATGGCCTAAACACTGGGATTTCACTGATTATTGTATCAAAGCGACAATGATTGATGAAAGTCAAGTTTTCTGCTTTTTAAAACGCAGCCATTAACCCAAAGCTGCCTACCAACAATGGGTGCAAGATGCCACCTTCAGACTAGGTCCATGTGCACAGCCAAATCAAAAGTGGCCCCAAAGTTTTCAGTTTTCTATGTATTATGCCCAAGATAAACTGAAGATCTGGAAATACTGAGAAGCTGAATTTCCCCTCCTGAATGAATGGCATTCCCATTTCAGAAATACCAAGCTTGGGGTTTTATGCCATTTTGTCCCTCTGTGAAATGCAGTTCTATTACGAGATCCGTTTAGAGAACTCAGACATCTTAGGTTCAGACATCTGAGCTTAGGATATGTATAACCACTGCATAATTACCTTCTTTAAATAGAATTACAATCAAGTTTTATTGTTATTTGGCTCCCTTAATATACAAGAGAAAAAAATAAGCCCTACATTTTTTAATGATATCTTCTTTTGAAAGAAAAATAAGTACAAATGAACTCAGAATAGCTTTTCTCTTTCCACACTCCCCTAGTAAATTTTGAGTGTAAACATACTAAACTTTACATGAGACTTTTTTTATAAAGACTGCTGTCTTCTTGCAGATGGGGTGCAGTTTATCTGGAGGGGTGATGAATTCCTAGTCTTGAAATGCACAGTGTCAAAATCATTGCCATTTAAAGTCACATCTTGAAAATTTTTCATCAGAATTAATGCTACGTGATGTCTCAAGCCCTTGAAAAACCTTCAGTGTTTCTTTTTATCTAAGCTGACACACTGTCACTGTGAATAAAAATAAAAGAACATATAATGCTGTGGAATCATTTGCAATCAGAAATTTTGTTTCAAGCTTACCTATCCTTGATCAGCTATGATCTGTAGAGTCAATATTAATTTCTAAAAATTAAATGAATAGTATTTATATAATTATTTCCTATGCTATTCAATACATAAGGGAAGTGACTAACAATTCTATTTCAACAGTCACATCACATAAATGTGTATATCTTTGAAGATCATTCAAATCTAACACATTCTCCAGCTCTCACCACTTTTTCTCAGTGATCAGTTCTGATATCCAGCTCCAAAGCACCACTCTAAGTTTCCCTTCCCACTCTCCTTCACTCCTCCTGATCTTTATTCCTCAAAAGCCTATTTTAGTCTTATTACTACTACTAATCAGAGTGAAGAATCCAGTGCTGTACTCTACATTGCTGCTTTCCTTATTGGTTCAGCTATACATCATACTCTTTAGGAGTAAAATTCTTGTCTTCAACATATCCAACAAATCCTTCAGAGCATTAATATTGAGCTTTATGTTCAGGAGACCCTTAGTAAGTGTGGACAGTGTGGTAGCATATTCCATGAGCTAAAAATGGCAGCTGGTGTGATGAATTCCATATATGTGTGTATGCATATACAAAATATATGTATTATATATAACTTATACATATATGTTTATACATATATGTGTGTTACATATGTTTATATACATATACATTTTTTCCATATACACACGTGTATGTGTGTGTGTATATATATACATATATATGTATATATATACATATATATGTATATATATACATATATGTGTGTATATATATATACATATATATGTGTGTGTGTATATATATATGTTAGTTTTTGTTGGGCTCATTTTGAAAAAGTGACCTTCATTTTAAAATCAGGAAACTTTGCAAAAATTCAGATTTTCAGTTTCTCTTTTAAAAAGTTAGGAGATTTGGGCTCCCACTCCCATAAGGCAGCACATCTGGAGCTGAGAAGTGGCTTCCATCTTGAGATAGGCATCATTTTCTCTGTATTTCCATTTCCCACTGAACTTGCTTTACTCATTACACCACCTGCTTGGACTCTCTAGGCATTTGTGTTTGCTACCTCTGCTCCACACAAACATTGTTCAAAGACTTCTAATTTGTTTTATAGAATTATCTCACAAATGTAACTTCCCCATGAGGAAAATGATAGATGTTTCCCCTGAGAGGATCCAGTCAGTGTCAAAATGTTTTTCCTGGGGCTTTCCTCATATTTATGCAAAATTTTGCAGGACTTTATAGTTCCACAGGAGCCTCATTCAGCTGCTCCCATTCTGGGAATATGATGAAATCTACATTTTTGAAATGTTCTGTAAAATGTCCTGAAAAATTACTCACAGTGGCAGTGACAGCAACATCCCCAACCTGGAGAAGTACTAATGATGATAAAATAGAAGCAGAGTCCCTTTGACATGTATGCTTTTCATCACAATGTGGTTCTCCAAGAGTTAACCAGGTCTAATGTATATTATTTTGTTGTCTTTTAAAAATCTACTCCCCAACACACACTTTTTTGAAAAATTAGTTTAATCTGGTTGGGCCTGGTCAAGCTTATTTAAATTGATTGCAGGGCTGAGCATCAGTCCAGAGAGACAATGCTGTCAGTTCTCACATGTTTGGCTTTGCCATTATATCCATCAGCTACAGTAGTTATGATTCCTTAATTAGGAGGAACCTAGATAAATGTCTAATTCCTTTTTACTAAATATATTTGTGCTGAAATTTCAGACTTTTAAGAATATTGAACTTGTTCTCTTACTGAAAAGTTAAAAAGTTAATAACATTCTTGAAAAAAACTTGTGCATTAGGGGTTGGTAAAGGGGACATTAAAGAAGGACGCTGTACTGTTGACTCGTTTCTTTAATCTTGAATTGGGGAGAAAATCTCTCCAAATAGTGGATGGCCACTGTGGTATCAGGATAGCTGTTCTGTGACGAAATTATTTATATCTCTACTAGGTGTTCTTCAGGACTGAGACCACATTTAACTTTTCTGAAGCTGTTCCTTCTTCTATTTCATAATTATCTTTTCCCTATGTTTGCTATTTTCTTCCTATGGTTAAAATGGCGAGGTTCATATACGGATAAAAATAGACTAAATGCCTTTTAGCACTCCCTTAAGGAGCTAAGAGGGTTCTGAGAAAGAAGTTTCTCTCAGATACGGAATGGTGAATGGAGGTTGGTAGTTAAAGGGCACTAGTTAAATATGATTGATAATGGCCTGATATTATTTCTTTGATCTTATTTCCTTTCCCCTTTTTAATCCACATGAATAGTAATGAACACAGCTGAGTGAATGAACACAAAAGCAGATAAGCCACTGTGTGCATTTTATACCCTCCAATCTAATGAGTGCATTGTCTTTAGCATCATTAATGAGTTTTGCAAAATCTGTAATATTTTCATAGAACATCATTGCAGCTTGTTTAAGGGTCATTTGACCATATTTTGTCCCTGGCACCAGAGTGATGGCTTCATTTTTAATGACAGATGCTAATTCTAATTAGCAGTCTGGAAAAAGTCAGACTGAGTTCTGGGTGAGCCTGCCTGTCCACCCATACACCCTAGATGCTAACTTGAACCCCAGTGCCACCATATATAAATTCTCTCTGCAATGCCTAAGAAAAGATGCTGACGTTGCTGCTGCACCCCCTATGGTGGATACAGAGGAAGGGAATATTTTGACATAATGATCACAATAATATTTTCATTCTGCAGCTACTGTACCCCAAAGTGGCTATGTCAGGACATTACTTCGTCTTTTTCTGTTTTCTCAACCACAAAATCAGACTCACAATTGGATTTGGCAGCTGCCAAGCTACCCTAATATAGCAGCAGACGAATCCAGGCAAAGAACAGATCTATCACTGTATCTGACTGATCTTTCTGCTTATGCACAGTGACAAATTCTCACCTCTCCATATAGATCAGCGGGCTCTGTAACCAGTCAGTCACGCATAAGTTGTGACAGCGCATCACAAGATTGGCAATTTGGAGCCCTGGAGAACAAGGTGAAACATGCAGTTATTTTACATGAAAACTGCAGTCTTTCCCAGAGCACCATAGGGGTGTGTGTGTGTTGCGTGTGTGTATGTGTGTGTCTGTGTGTACAACATTTTACAAAAAGAAACAGATTGTTCTATTCACTATATTAAAATACACAGAAAAAGGAGATGAAAAAACAAATCTTTGCATTGCAGGAGAGGGATTTACATTGCCCATTGAATAAAGACTAAGCAGATCTTTTTTCCCACCTTCTTCTAGGTTACTCAGAATGGCTAAATCAAGGGAACGCCTGGCTAATGAGAATATGTGTATGTGTCTCTGGGATTCCAGGGCTGTGCCTAGGATGGCAGAATGGAAAAAATCTTGGAATAAATTTTCCAATCTTCCTCTCCCTAGTTCTAGTAAAACGCAATCACGGGAGGCTTCTGTTTACCCTAGTAAAATCAACACCCCCCCCCCACACACACACACACACACTTTTATGTCTCAATTTAAGAACTTTGAGAAATGGTTTTGATATTTGATGTTTGCAAGGATTTTAGAGAAACTCCCTTTGTCATTTTATGGTAAGCATATTAACAAAAAAAGATGTCTGGCTGCTTCAGAAATGTTTCAGGGTATGAGGTGACAATAATTCCCATGAGCTATCCAAATTCAGAAAAAAATTGGGGACTTGCTAAAAAAAATCTAGTAATAATGCATGCATGTTGGAATTTATAGGTTAGTAGTATACAAATTAAATATATTTTAACATTACTCATTTATAAGAAGCCAAATGTAAGTACAAATGACTGGAAAATAAAATGACATAGGATTTTAGGGTTGTTGTTGTTGTTGATTATCTATAAATTATGGATATAAGGGACGGTAGGTCCTGGTCTTAGGACAATCTTAGGTCATTGATTCAACAGATATCCCCAAATGGAAACAATAGAGTCATATCTAAAAAGTAAATTTATTACAAAGTCTCATAAAATATAACGTATTTCTCTGCTTACATGAAGTATTCTTCTGTTCAGTTACTTCCATCAAGAAAAGACAAGACTTTATTCAGTTTATGGTTTATTATGATTTAGATAATTAATATAACATCTTGTTTTTAAAAGGTTTAAAAAAGAGAGGAGTCAGTTGCTATACTCACTGTGCTAAAAAAGGGCGGGGGCTAAAATACTGCATTAAAACTGAGTAGGATTCTGATGATGCTGAAGAAGAGGAGGAGGGGAGGGAAGAGGAGAAGGAGAATGAGGAAGAAAAGAGGTAGTAGAAGAGGAAGAGGAGATTAGAAAAATTATACTAACTCTGATGTATTTCTGTAGGATAATAGACAGAGAGGATCCTTTCTATGTTAACTAGTTCTTCGAGTTCATGTAAGTCCTTGGAAATACATTAACTGAAATCCTTCACCTCTTTTGGGGAAATGACAGAGACATTAGTTCAAATAGTTGGTAAATTAATTATAAACAACTGTAAACCTCCCTGCTCTCACTTTCTGGAGCAAACTCAATTGACTACATTATTCCAAACCAGTTGTTCACTCTGACTGTCCCGTAGCAATAAGACCAAGTCAGTAACTTCAAGGTTCCAGAAATGGACTGTGTATCTGGAGTCATTTGTTAAATTGTTTCCATAGCAAGAAAAAAAATTCTGAAAATGTAAGAAATACAAAAAGAAAACATCAGCTAACTAGCCCACAGTCACCTGGTGAGACAGCAATAAAGACAGTAGTTTGATAACTGCCATTCAAAAAGCTTTTAACTTGCAGAGAGAGAGAGAGAGAGAAAGAAAGAGACTTTTTAAACTTTTCTATAGTGTGTTAACTATCCCCATGACCCACACAAGGGAGAATTCTCTCTTATATTAATATCGCACTTTTATTCTTTGCTCATACAGTTTACTTATTTGAATTTGAATTGACTCCTACAACCACTTGGTAATATATATACAAGGCGGTTATAAGATCCATTTTACAAATAAGGAAACTGAGCCCAAGAGGTTAAGTGACTTATTTCAAGTTATAGAGCCAGTTAAGAGCCAAGCTGAAAACAGAATGCAGCTCTTTATTTTCTGAATTTAATGTAGTTTTCTAGAATGTCATGGTGCCTCCTTCATCATTCATCATTGCCTCTTCCCCATGGTTCCTGGCATGAAAATCTGTTTTTGCTTGGGAACTTGAAGAATAAAGACTGTGTATCCTCTTATGTAGTAAACAGAGATGAATGAAGTAATAATGTATTAAGCATCTGAAAGCAAAGACTTTTTCTGCATATGGCTTTCTAGTTCTTAAATTTTTTATTTTTTTCTCTTACTCACTTTTGTTTATTCAAAAGAAAGTCCCCACAGCATCTCCTGAAACTTGAAAAGGCTAATTTGTCTCCCCCACATGAAACCCTCAACTCTTGTTTTTTTAACAAGAGTTGAAAAAAAATCATCAAACAGGTGTTTGTTTTCTTAAAAACATGAATAACATTTAATTTTATTCATTCTGCTTCAAAAATAAGCATTTTATTCATTAGTCCAGAATTAAACATTTTCAAAGAGCTTTGTTGCTGACTAGTTGCATGCCATTTGAAGTTTTAAATGTCATTTGATGAGTTTTAGCAGTACAGACATAGAAATAATAAAAAGATGTATGTTAACTAATGAAATACATAATACAGTCATGTGCCACATAGCAACATTTTGGTCTGATGAGGGTACCATAAATTTTTAATGGACCTGAAAAATACCTATCTTCTAGTTATGTCATAGCAGTTGTAACATTGCAGCACAATTACTTTTTTTAAAAATATAGCATAGCCTAAGTGTAAAGTGTTTAGGAAGTCTACGGTAGTATACAGTAATGTCCTAGGCCTTCATTCACTCAGCTCTCACTCACTGACTCATCCAGAGCAACTTCCAGTCCTTCAAGCTCCACTAATGGTAAGTTTCCTATATAGGTGTACCACTTTTATCTTTTATACTCTATTTTTACTATACCTTTTCTGTATTTAGATATGTTTAGATGCACAAATATTTACGGTTACATTACAATTGCCTACAGTATTTAGTTCAGTCACATGCTATAAATGTTTGCAGCCTAGGAGCAATAGTTAAACCATATAGCCTAGCTATATAGTAGGCTATACCATTTAAACTTGTGTAAGTACACTCTGTGGTGTTTACACAACAATGAAATCACCTAACATGCATGTCTCTGAACTTATCCCCCAAATTAAGTGATGCATGATTGTATTCTTGTTCTCAAGAAGCCCTCTTGGACGATTTTTAAAATGGTAAAAGAAATGTTAACAATAAAGAAATTTATTTGGTTTTGTCCACTGTTCACCACCTCAGTTAAAAAATTAAAGATGAATGAAAGAAATAAAACTTTAGGATTTGAAAAGCAGGGAAAAAATTTCAAGAGATTATTTGTTTTGCATAATTTATTGTCACAGTGCTTCCTCTGTTAGTATTTTGCTTCAGCAATACTATTATAAATACTGTGCACCTCCATTGTTATTATTTATTAGCAATTATTAATTAATCAATTAATGCACAAATAAAATCAGAAAACTTTGGGAAACATTTATTTATATATGTGCATTTATGTACAGATTATACCTGATCTACTTCATAAAGTAATTTTTAGTAGCTTACAGCAAAAGACAAAGATGCAAAAAAAAAACAGAATTAAAAGGAAGGGTTAAATAGTAAAAGGGAAATATTCCAGTCATAATTAAGAGCATCGTCTTTAGAGTCAGATAAAACTGGCAGCTTGGCATTTCTAATCCAAGATTGTCTGGCTGTGTGACCTTGGACAATTCACTCAACTTCCCTGATCCCCAGCTCCTTACTTAATCAAACACAGATAATAATGCCCACCTTGAAGAAGATAGTGGCGGCTATTATTTTCATTCCTGAAATGCTTTTGCTAATGAATTCTACACTAATTAAATACAAAAACAAAAATCTGACCTACACTCCCTGCCCCACTTATGATTATATAGAAATATATATTTAAAAAACTAAACTCAAGTTCATTTTCTGTGAAGGTTAGAAATACCAAGTTAAATTTTAAAACAAACCCTGTAGAATGGTATTCATGAATATACCTCACATGTTGAGCAATATCTTATGGAAGTAAGCAATCAATTAAGAACCACAGCAGAAAATTGTAAGCAAACATCAGAGATAATGACATATATTTAGTTTTAAATTTATAGGCATGTTTTGCATTAAGATTTCATTTAGATGTTGCTGGTTTCTCTTTATAACACCCCTTGAAATGCAGTATCTTTAGAGAAACTACTTCTATCATGCTGTAAAAATGAGCGCACAGCTTTCCAAGATTGGCTGTTGTTCGGATGAGAACAAATAAAAGAAACAAAATGTCATGTACAAAATTGCTCATTTTGAATATAAACTGGAACTTTCTATTCATAACTTTCATACATATTTATGGAAAGCAGGCCACATTCGAGACACTGTTTTAAAGTACTGGGCTACAGCGTTAAGAAGCCAGAAAACGTTCTTGCCCTCATAGAGCGTTTTGTTCATTTGTAGTGAAGAAGATCATGAACACGACAACAAAAAAATGATACAAATGGCATTTATAGATAAATGCTATGAAGACAAATAAAGCTGGATAAGGGAATAAAGAATGGCAGGGAAGCCAGGGGACAGTGAGATGGGGCCAGCTTTTACTATGAATTCCATGTGAAGGTAGAAGGAAAATATTATTTCAAGCACAATTCCAGAAAACCTTAAATTTCGTTGTTAAATTGCCAAATCACTTACCCACCTTAACCTCTCAAAAAAAAAAAAAAAATTCCAAAGAAACAGAGTAATTTTGCTCCTTGCCTCAGCCCTAAGTCATCTCCCAGACAAAAAAGCAATCATCATTTTCAAATTTAAAAGGGAAAAGGAAAGACTTTTATTTGAATGAAAAGATTTTTTTCAGTGTGATAGAGAGGGAAGACTGAAATAAACAGAATTTACAACCTTCGCACCTTTGCACCTTCGTCTTCTAGCAATATGGCAAACTAAATAACTTGCACTGAAAATGACTTAAAAGGCTGTATACTTTTTTAAAAAATATATTTTGTTTATGTCATTGATCTGCACAGTTTGAATACAAAAATATATATAACAGAGAGTATATTGAGGGCTTTTGCTGCCACCCCTGCCCCCTCTGCTCACTCTGTGCCCCAACCTGCCTCCTCTAGCTTATCATTTGTGTTACTTTCTTTTGCATCCTTCCATGTCATAGCTGTGTAACCTCAGTCACATTATTTAACCCCTCCATGCTTCAATTTCTGCATCTGCAAAAATAAATAAAACAGTATCCACATCGAAGGGTCTTAATGAGTATTAATTGGTTTAATATTCAGAAAACACATCGAAGAATTCCTGACAAAAGAAATGTGCAAGCTATCTGTTAAGTAAATCAATGCATACAGCAAATAAGAAAATATATTCGTAACTTCCTCCTCAATTGTACAAAAGATAGAATATAATACCCTCTAGTTTGTGATTTGGCATTTTTTTACTTAAAATATCTCATTATTGGTACAGGGATCTTTCTCATTCTTTTTTTTTTAAGCTGCATAGTATTACATTAAATAGATGTACCATATTTAATTTAAATGCTTCTCTGTTGATCATTTGGGATGCTTCCAGTCTTCTGCTTTTAGAAACAATGCTTCATTGGAAAACCACATAAATATATCACCTTGTAGGTATGCAGGTAAATCTATCGGACAAATTTTCAAAAGTGAGATTGCAGAATTGAAGAGTTAAATACATCAATTATTTTATATACATTTCCAAACTGCTCTCTGTAGTTTCCAAATTGCTCCCTGTAGTGTTTGTATCGTGTTGTACCCCACCAGCATCTATGAAGGTGCCTGAGAAAACATCTTTTAAAAATACATTGTTGAGCCGGGCACCATGGTGCACGCCTATAATTCCAGCACTTTAGGAGGCCAAGGCGGGTAGATCACCTGAGGTCAGGAGTTCAAGACCAGCCTGGCCAACATGGTGAAACCCTGTCTCTACTAAAAATATAAAAGTAGCCGGGTGTGGTGGTACATGCCTGTAATCTCAGCTACTCAGGAGGCTGAGGCACGAAAATCACTTGAACCTTGGAGGTGGAGGTTGCAGTGAGCCAAGATCGCGCCACTGCTCTCCAGCCTGGGCAACAGAAAGAGACTCCATCTCAAAAAAAAAAAAAAAAAAAAGAAAAAAAGTAAAGGCTTTTGAGAACCAACCAACCAATCAAACAAACAAAAAACACATATGACAAAGCTAGAATCAAGAGAAGTGGGCTCTATATTAAACAATTATATTTTAAAAGATTTAAATGATAAAATAATTCTTGTCATAAAAACTTAGAGTGATGTGCATAGTACAAAAGAACAGCCCTCCCCTGTAAACAGCCGTCTTATCCTCCAGCCTCCCTTCACTTTCTTAAACTGACTCTATTTAACCTGTGATTAATTATTTTCCTAAACTATGTTTTGAAGTTTTAGATATGATGTCGTTCTGGGAACAGGGCTATTTATAATGTTGATGTGTGTTTAAACTGTGAGAGATTTGCAAAGTTTAAATACAAAGGTTTGGGTAGAAAAATAAGCTTCCCTTTAATAAACTTACAAGCATACCTAATCCGGAAAGGAGAAGGAGGGCATTTAAGCTTTTATTTCTGAGCTATCTGCCAACCCTCATGAGCTTTCATTTCAATAGGTGTGGGGAGTACAGGAGACAGGATAGTAATCTTAGGACCTTCTCCTAATGGAGATTCTAATAGGAGACCTCCATGACATTAGATAATTTTTGAGATTTAATAGCTACAAAAAATTCCTGAGAATTAATACTACAAAGTTGTTCTCTTGTGGATTTTCAGCCCAAATTTATACTACTTATGTGGGCGAGAGGGAGCCTAATCCAATACAAAAATTTATCTTAAATAAATGGTAGTACCCTTAGATACCTATCTTGAAGCAAATGCAATCCTCTTAAAAAAAAAGAACTTCAATCCAGACTTCAAAGAATTCACACAAAGTTCTACAAAATATAAATTAACTGTCAAAAATGACAAAAACACTAAAGTAAACAAAATACCCTAACTGAAACACAGAAAATCTGGATTCCTTAAGACTTCAGATACTAGAATTACAGGATCCAAATATGAAATTAGTATGCTTCCTGTGATTCAAGAAATAAAAAGTGATACATATTATGTAAGTAATAAGCAGGAGACAATGAATAACACCAAACATATTTGCAAAAAAGCAAAAACATTTGCAGAAATGAAAAATGTATTGATTGAAATCCAATTTCAGTGGACATTAAATTGCAAAGTAGACACAACTGAAGAGAGACTTAGTGAAGACATTATCCTCAATGCAGCACAGAAAGGCAAGGAGCTAGAAAATGTAAAAAAACAAAGGAAGAGAAATAGACGATGAAGGCCTACCATAAAATTAACTAGAATCACAGAAAGATAGGGAGAGAAAATGAGAGGCAATATTTAAGAAGATACTCTGCAGTTTTTCACAACTGATAAAAGATGTTACTTCTCTGACTTAGCAAAATCATCCCTTTCCTGCTTATCCAATATCTTTTTCCAAAAATTGTGGCTAACTCTACTCAAGGTGCTCATAATTCCACTATTAATTATCTAAGAATTCTTCCAAGGATCTCCCAAGAACACATTTCTCAATCTTGTTTCTCAGGGCCTACTTAAAAGGTAGTGGGGTATTGTGGAAAGCCTCTGGGAGTATAAGAATCTGGATCAAGGTCTGGTCTTTTCATAGCCTAGCTTTGTAGTGCCAGGCAACGTACTTAAGCCTTCTGAGCTTCAGCATTCTCATGCTTAAAATGGGAATAATGGAACCCACCTTAAAAGACAGGTTATGAAAATTAAATACTGTAGCATATATAAAATGCCCAGCATACTGCCTGGCATATTTTAGGTACTTAGCACATGTTCATTCCATTTGCACATCATTAATTCTCACAGTCCCTGATCATGAGAGCCTTCAGACAGACGGGCCCATCAAAGCCCTTCTGTCAGGTACACTCACACCACTCAATCATTCACTGGTTTTGGTATTAATCACACCAATGAGCTTGGTAGGAGCCAGCATGCTTCTTTCCACCACATATGGCAACCCACCCTCAAGTGAGAATACTTGTTTTCACCCCAGTAGTATCTACAGGCTTCAGGTACAGGCAGATATATGAGCAAAAGGACGGTGTGGAACACCACTTTGAGGAAGAGCTGCATCACCACATGCCACACGTCCAACTCATGTATTGTGGGAAAACAACAGAGGCCCATTTGCTGTTTTAATTTCAAAGAACCCTCTTTGTTCATTCTTTATTATTTCATTCAACAAAGATTTGTTGAGCCCATTTTTTGTGTGTGCCAGACACTATTCTAGCCCTGACTTCAGGACCACATCAGTCCCAGAAATCATGAGGCTGTTTTCAAAAGACCGCTCTAGGTGAATCCAGAAGTTCAAGGAATTTGAGTTTAATTTTTTTTTTAATCTTCAATTGATGGAGGAGGAACCAAAGGAGTTGGAACTGTTTTGAAATAATGCACATATGTCCAAATGAAAACAAATTGAGTCAGTAAATAATATCTCCCTAATCACTTCTATCAAAAACTAATATAATCCTCTTATCAATGATCTTTAAAAGAGAGTTGGGAGATATTTTTCTTTGTAGTAATGCAAAGGAAATTAATATCACTTCATCAGAGCCTAGGAGGAAATTACTGTGAAACACAGTCTCAGCTAAATGCATATAATATGAAACCTAGTTTCATATATAGGTGTAAACTAGGCTGTGATGTGGATTTGCAAGTAAATAGAACACCTTGAAGCTAGACTCAAGCTGCTAGAGGGTTTTGTTTCCAATCCCTTGATCTAGGGTTTAAATTGGATGAAATCTTTCAGGATATTGTACCAGCGGCTCTCTTTGGTGGAGGAGAGCCAGTGAAATGTACTGTCAGCAGACACAATACCTTTTTACTTTCTTATTTTGTCTTCATTACTCAGCCTCTGTTGCCGCCTCCTCCAAACACTCTCAGGCTTGCCGCTTGCCTTGGTGCCTCTGTTTGCTCCATTCTCTATCATTATCTTTCTGATTTGAGGACACAGCTATTGATGTTGATTGCTATCTGGTCACATGACAGAGGCTGAAAAGGCCCACACCGGTAAAGCAAGCCCTCTTTTCCTCACTCACACACACGCAAAGACTGTTCTTCAGTTTCCAGGGACCACAGGATGTCTACGCACAATTCAATACTGTAAATGGTTAAAGCCAAAGGTAGGGGGAAGGGATGTGCCCCAGTGATTGCTTTATAATTTTCTCATTTGCATACAGTGGGGCTAAGTTAATAAATAAATGTGCTCTGAGGCTGCAGGCCTGATACAGAGGTCTAGTTCTGTGCTAAATTGACATTCGTCTTCAGAGCCTGAATGTCTTCACCTGACTCCCTTCTTGCCTATTCTTCTCCCTCCAAACGCAGCCTTACTGGGCTGTCATGCAATGCCGTAGCTCCTGGAAGTCCCTGACTAGGAAACCTCATCACGACCAGCCCTCCTCTGTGTTTTTACCACGCTTGTCCTGGCAGAAACAAATGCACAGGGATCCTGAGGGGAAAAACCTTCCTCTATCCAGCCAGCTCGATCAGCTGAGGCAACCCCCACCTGCAGAAGGATAACAGATGTCACAGTCAGGTCCCCATCACATCTAGAGGAATAAACATAGACTTTGAAAGCAGATCTTTAGAATTTGCATTCAGCATGGCCACTGACTGGTCGGGCGCAAATGGGGAGGCCGTTTAACTCTAGGAGGCTCATTCACCTCATCCTAAAATGGCGATTAGCAAGATGGGATATTGCAGCGCTTGAATATGGGAATGTATTGAAAGTTCTACGGAAATTGCTATGTACTACAGAACTGCAAATTTGCTCTTCCCTTCTATTTTCACTGCGAGCAGGTGTTTTTTTTTTTTTTTTTTTTTTTTTTTTTGCGGCGCTTATTGGGGTTGAGGGGTCTTCCTTCTGTTTTGCCAAGTGATAGCTATCTAGTTAACTAGTGTTAAGTTGCATGGAGTTCATGGCTTAATTTACTCACAGGCCCTCCCTTCCAATTTTGTGCCTCAAAAGAGATCTTCTGGTACAGTGTTTAACCCAGGGTTATTTCAGTCATGGGGATTTGGAGCACGTTGGTAGTTCTAGTTGGAGTAAGATTGCGGTGCCTTTTTGTATCCATCAAATCACTCCATTATTTTACACAAACAACTGGCCCACAGGATTTTCTTGAGATAGCCCAAGTCATTTATAGTAAATATATCTAACATTATCATAGCTAACTCATTCTCTGTTTCAGAAACGAATGAATCCAATTTCCCAGTGTAGGTGATCAGAAGTGTTTGTGAAATAGGTAATGTCTGAGAAAAGTCTTTGAAAATCAGAAAAAGAAGCAGAGTACCCTCAAGAAGAAAAACAAGCAAAGGTGAAGACAGAAAGATGAGAAGGTTGGAGAGAGGTTGTAGAAAACTAATCTGATTAGGCTGGGGAAATTTCTCAGGAGAGAAAGAAGTTCCCAGGTCAATTACATTTAGAAACACTTCAGACAGTCTTTTTGGAGACTTGCAGTGCTCCTTAGAATATTAACCTGCAACGTGGAAATCACAATTGAGTAACTCTTATTTTACCTGACAGTTTTTTTTTTCAGGGGACATATATCTATTATCATTGGCATAAGCCAATAATTGATGGACCCTTCGTAGAGCCTTTAAATCAGGGCAATGGCACAGTCAATATTTTGTTTCAAACATAGCCATCTAACAAAATGCAAAGGCGTAAAAATAAAAGGAATCTAACTGGCAATAGAGAAATATGTACAGATTGTTGTGTTAGTCCAGGAGAGTGATACTAATGATAATTTTTATAGTTCTAGATAAAAGGATGAATATAAAGACATGGCAGAAGGAAAATATGTGAGCTTTGGCATCTGATCAGTGGGGATGATCTAGATAAAGCAATCTAAAAATGACGAAGATTTCAAACTGCCATCATGGGAAGCAAAAAATGATTTGATTTTAGATAGAGAAGCTCAGAGGTTCCCATGGGAAAATGGTAGAAATCTGGGTTTACCACTTGAAAGGAGAGATATGCCAGGGTTTAGGGAATCATCTTCAGAGAAGTCATCATTGAAATTGCTGAAGCAGCTGATATCTCTGATAAATGATATAGTAAGAAAAGATATCAGGGTTGACATGAGACCTTGGAGGACTGTGTGGCTTTAGGGGGCAGAAAGAGGAAGAGGTGCTAACGAAGAATGCAGCAAAAAAAGAGAAGAGCTAGTGTAGAACACTGTCACAGAAGCAAGTGAAACAGGTTTTAGAAGAAGGGCATAATCAATGGCATCATAAACTGATGAGAGTTTCAGGAAGAAGAAAGCTAAGAAAAAGCCATTGGCTTTGATGCTTAGAAGTTTAATCACGGACAGCTCAGAGGGAAATGTTCTCAGAGAGAAGTGGCAGATAGACCGCTAGGAACTGAGACTGTGGTGCTAGGTAGGTCTAGACCCCGTTGTGCATTTGAATCAGCTGTGGATTTGATTGCTGTTGTTGTTTAATGCATGTAATCAAAACCCACCTAGAGATTCTGATGCAGTAGGTTTATGACAGAGCCTAATTATCTCTTGTGAGTGAGTTTAGAGGTGATACAAATAAAGGACTATGTTTTGAGAATACTGACAATGAGAGTGAAGACAGAAGAATATCAGGATCAAAATTTGGGAGTTTGAGACCAACCTGGCCAACATGATGAGACCCTGTCTCTACTAAAAATACAAAAAATTAGCCAGGCATGGTGGCGCGTGCCTGTAGTCCCAGCTACTCAGGAGGCTGAGGCAGGAGAATCTCTTGAACTCAGGAGGCAGAGGCTGCAGTGAGCCAAGGTCACGCCACCACACTCCATCCTGGGTGACAGAGAGAGACTCCATCTCAAAAAAATAAATTGTTGGATTGTTTTGGTTTTTTTTTTTTTTGTTATCAGAGGAGAGACCCAAGTATGTGTGTAGGTTGGTGGAGAGAATTAAAACTGTAAGAAAATATGTATGAGAGAGATCATTGATGAAGCATGGCACACAGCAAAAATGGAAGAGATGGGATCTGAGGTATCAGGAACCTGATTTTAAATAAGGTGGTGGTTTGAACTTGGAGGGAAGAAGGATGAAAGGAAAAAGGATGGGTAAAACCTACTAAGATTTAGAGCTAGAGGGGAGGGAAAATAGGTGATGATTAAAAATCTGTCAGTTAAGCAAGGACCAAAGAACTTCTACCAATATTGAAGGAGATAGAGTTAGGATTGGGGAACCAAAATTGGAGGTTTATCACAGCCAATTTGGGAAATTCTAATAGTAAACCCAAGAGGCTTGCAATTTTAAATAGAGTTGTCAGGGAGGCCTCACTAAAATGATGATATTTGTACCCAGATCTGAAGTTGGTAAGGGAGTGAGGGATGTGGATATCTGCTCAACAGCACCCCAAGCAAAAGGAATAGCCTGTGCAAAGGCCCTGAGGTAGGAGAGCACCCAATATGTTAAAAGAACAGCAGTGTGTGAGAAGATGAGGTCACAGAATTAATAAGGGGAGGAGAGATAGTGACTCCTGTGACCCATGATTACATAAGACGTTGTACAACATTGTAAAGAATTTATTTTTATGTTAAGTAAAATAGGAATTCATTCAAGGGTAGAATGGAGAGTGATATTATCTGACATGTTTTTTAAAAATCCTCCTGGCTGCAGAAAATAGGCTGAAAGGAGGCAAGTAAGAAACCAGGAAGACCAACTACCAGGCTACTGTAATAATCCAGGCTAGAAATTAGAGTGACTTAGACCAGAAATGTAGCTCTGAAAATGGTTTAATTTTTTTTTAATGTTGAGTTTTCAATATAGTTTTTAAAGAAAGAACAAATAGGTTGCTGATGGATTAAATATGGAGTGTGAGAAAGCACTCAAAAAATGACTCCCCATGTTTTTTAGCAAGATCAGCCAGGTCATAACGTTACCCATAACGGCATGACCGTGTGGGGAGAGGGTGAGGGTGGGGCAGATCAGGAGCTAATGAGTGTGAGTTAGCTGTTAGTATTGTAGCTTCTCTTATGATCACCTTCTCTTATCCTAGAAATTATCTTTTTTTTCATTGAGTGGCATTGGCTTTATTGAGATTATAAATTAGGTATTTTTTGTATTTGGAAAGATCTTCACAACTTCAGCTTCTCTGAAGCAGCAGTTTCTGCTGGTTGAGAAGTATGAGAAAACTATAATTTCAAAATAATGCAGGGACAAACCCTACACTGGAAATGAGCTTTCTGATTAGAAAATATTTTCTTTATCCCATGGAATTCACTACTTCTTGTCCAGATTAATTCTTTTTAGTGTTTCTTATTTTGCAATTTACTTTTTCAGAATAAGTGGATTTACAGCATAATCTAGGTTTGCTGCACAAACAGCACACTGCACAACTTTGTTTATGCTGTGGCTTCTTGCTCCCTAGAGTGGCTCGGTGCAGCTACCCTGAGAGCAGTGTGAACTTCGAAAGTAATAACTGGTCATTGCAGAGAATGTGGAAAATGCAGAAACATAAAGAAAAAATAAACATGTTAAAATATGTCAGTGAATTCTCTTCCAGCCTTATTTTCTATACATAATACCGTAAACAAATTTAGTATTCTACTCTTTTCACTGAAAATATTCTAAGGATTTTTTTATGGTTTCAGTTATTTTTCATGAACTTTCATGGTGATCCGTAATATGGATAATACCTCTTATGTGTTTAATAATTGCATCATTATTGGATATTTATGTTCTTTTAAATAAAATATATTAAAAATAATGCTATTTTAATCTTTTATTTAAATTTTCAATCCTTTATTTAAATCTTTGACCACATGAAAATGCGATATTGCATCAAATGGTATCTGTGTTTAAAAACTTTTGAAATACGCGTACTGCTCAGTTGCTTTCTGTGAAAGTTGTACCTGTTTATATTCTCAGCCACATTGTTTAAGACTGTTTGTCGGCCGGCTGCGGTGGCTCACGCCTGTAATCCCAGCACTTTGGGAGGCTGAGGCGGGCGGATCACCTGAGGTCAGGAGTTTGAGACCAGCCTGGCTAACACGGTGAAACCGTCTCTACTAAAAATACAAAAATTAGCTGGGCATGGGAGCAGGCGCCTGTAATCCCAGCTACTCAGGAGGCTGAGGCAGGGGAATCGCTTGAACCCAGGAGGCGGAGGTTGCAGTGAGCCGAGGTCGCGTCACTGCACTCCAGCCTGGGCAACAGAGCAAAATTCGGTCAAAAAAAAAAAAAAGGAAGAAAGAAAGAGAGAGAGAGAGAGGCAGGGAGGGAGAGAGAGAGAGAAAGAAAGAAAGGGAAAGAAGGGAGGGAGGGAGGGAGGGAGGGAAGGAAAGAAAGAAAGAAAGAAAGAAAGAAAGAAAGAGAAAGACAGAAGAGACTGCTTGTAGGATTATCTGTATTTTTTGACTCCTTGTAGGATTATGTGTGTGTGTTTGAGACGGAATTTTGCTCTGTCACCCAGGCTGGAGTGCAGTGGCGCGATCTGGGCTCACTGCGACCCTCCGCCTCCCGGGTTCAAGGGATTCTCCTGCCTCAGCCTCCCGAGTAGTTGGGATTACAGGTGTGTGCCACTACGCCCGGCTAATCTTTTGCATTTTTAGTAGAGACGGGGTTTCACCATGTTGGCCAGGCTGGTCGCGAACTCCTGACCTCAGGTGATCTGCCTGCCTCAGCCTCCCAAAGTAGGATTACAGGCATGAGCCCCTGCGCCCGGCCGATTATGTGTATTTCTAATTCCCTTTCTTCTGGCCGCACTAAGCAATTGCATCAATTTAGAAACGTGAATTCAAAATGTTCTTATCAATATTTTCTTAAGTATTGTAAAATATTTTATGTTGTACCACTGTTAATTAATTTGGTATTTTTAAAGTGGAATATGTTCTTAATCTCTGGCATTTTTTCACTTAAAGAAGAAAAAGATCTATGTTTGAAAATATAGATTGTTTAAAGTCACTTGCAAATACCAATCTAGATGACAATAGAGAGCAAAACTCACTCTTTTGGGAAAGACACACTTTTTCAGCCCTAAATGACTGTAATAAGTGGCTCTTAACTTTGACCACAGATCAGGATAACCTGAACTCTATCTCCAGAAATTCTCATTTAGCAGACCAGGGTGGGGCTTGGGTAACTGTAAGCTTTGAAAGCTCTACAAGTGGTCTTATCGCCTAGCTAGGGTTGAGAATACTTTTCCATTAGTTTCCAATGTTAGAGAAGTAGTTTTTATTTCTAGCTCTCTGCAAGTTTCTCTTAATTGGCCAATACCAACTTTGGTCCCTTCCACCTTTCAATTACCACTTGACAGTACATTTGACAGAAAAGGATGTCACTTAAAACCATTTTCTCTTTTCTTATACAGCTACTCTGGAAGAAAGCAGTTGTCAGGTTGATCCTATATGCTGGTAATCATAAACAGCAAAATCTAAAGGGCAGTCCAAAGAATAAACATCTGCTGGGCCTTATCTCTTCTATGAGCATTTAGAGCTGCATTGTCCAATATGGCACCACTAGCTGTTGAGCAGTTGAAATATGGCCAGTCCAAATTGACATGTTCTATAAGTATAAAATGTGCAATTGATTCTGAAGACTACCAAAAACCATTAACTATTTTATTTATTTATTTATTTATTTTTATTATACTTTAAGTTTTAGGGTACATGTGCACAATGTGCAGGTTAGTTACACATGTATACATGTGCCATTCTGGTGCGCTGCACCCACTAACTCGTCATCTAGCATCAGGTATATCTCCCAATGCTATCCCTCCCCCCTCCCCCCACCCCACAACAGTCCCCAGAGTGTGATATTCCCCTTCCTGTGTCCATGTGATCTCATTGTTCAATTCCCACCTATGAGTGAGAATATGCGGTGTTTGGTTTTTTGTTCTTGCGATAGTTTACTGAGAATGATGGTTTCCAATTTCATCCATGTCCCTACAAAGGACATGAACTCATCATTTTTTATGGCTGCATAGTATTCCATGGTGTATATGTGCCACATTTTCTCAATCCAGTCTATCATTGTTGGACATTTGGGTTGGTTCCAAGTCTTTGCTATTGTGAATAACTATTTTATTAATAATTTCTATATTGCTTGCACATAAAAATAATATTTTAGATATATTGGATTAACTAAAATACATTTTAAATTTTTATCTATTTCTTTTTACTTTTTTTAAGGCAGCTACTAAAAAGTTTTAAATTACATGTAACATTTGCATTCTATTCCATGGAACAGTGCCGATCTAGAGATAATGTATGCGCACTGACACAAATTAAATTTGTTGTTTTCACATTATGGTATTCCTCATTTGTCTGAGGGGGGATATATTCCAAGACCATCAGTGGATTCCTGAAACTTTGGATAGTAGTAAACCCTATATACAGTATGATTTTTCCTTATTGTAAGTCAAAACTTTTACCCTTTTCACTTAAAGCACTTTATGGCTTCTTTTGGCATATGTAAATCGCCAGCAAATGCACTGGGGCCATTTTTAAATAAAAGAAGGGTGACTTGAACACAAGCACTGTGATATCACAATAGTTGATATGATCACCAGGTCAGCTACTAAGTGACTAAGGGGAGGGCATCAACAGCACGGATACAGCGGACAAAGAGATGATTCATGTCCCAGATGAGACAGAGCGAGATGACGAGAGATTTCAACACACTACTTAAACCTTATGAATTATTCATTTATGGAATTTTTTATTTAATGTTTTTGGACCAAGGTTGATGACCGGTAACTGAAACCACAGAAGGCACAGATTGGGGCAGACTACTATACTGGAAATTAATTTAGGGATCCCAACTTATACAATATAATTAGAGACTTAACAGTAGATAGTTTAGTTTAACTTAATCTTAGGTTTTTTCATAGTGTACATGGAAATATCTCAGAGTATCTCTCAGGAATGCAAAAGTTTGTCCTGGGAAAAATATTATAGTGGTTGCCATTCGTTTGATTTTCAAAAGTTTATTATGGAGTACTTTTTCACCCTTTTTTGTTGACTGGATCATACCAAAAATATAGTATCCAGTGCTGGGACCAAATTTTTAGAGGATATAGACTAGATGGAGCATATTCAGGGAAGAGCAGCCAGTATGGTAACAGAGCTGAGGTATCGCTACACAAGAGGCTATTGAAAGGACAAAGGACGGTCAGTGGAGAAGGAAAGATTCAAGGAGGCAATGCTGAGTAGCTTGCAAATGCTGGGGGGCCGTCAGGTGGAAGAGAGGTTACAGTTCTTCTATAGGTCTCAAGGAGTGAAGCTTCGACTAAAGGGTGGAAGTAGCTGGGAGAAATTTGGGGTCAGAAAAGGGAGAATTTCTTATCAGAGCTTTCACTGTAAGAAATGGGCTGATTCTAAGGTAATGAGAATCTCATCAGCGGAAGTGATCAAGTGTTATTGGGTAATCATTTGGCAAGGATATGTTTTGTGGGGAGGATTTTCAGAATTCCATCTTATCATCTATAACATAATGATTAAGAACACAGGCTCTGAAAACAGACAACCTGAGTTTGAATCCTGGCCATGTACTTCCTGGCTTTCTGACTTTGAGCAAGTCAATAACTTCTCTCCACTTCCATTTCCTCCTTTGTGAAATGTGGAATATGATGATGGGACTACATCTTAAGAGTGTTATGAGAGTTAAATATTAATATATTAATAAATAGAGCACTTTAAAAATGGCTAGCACGTAATACGCACAACATAAGTGTTTAGCTATCAATAGTTCAACGTAGGGTCATGTTTCCATACTGAGCAAAAGGGCTTCTTTTGCTCAGTATAGAAAATGATATCATGTTTATAATGTCATTTATTTATTCACTCATTCATTCCATAAACTAATATATTGAGCACATATCATGCATGGTGCACCCTTCTAGGCTCTCAGTATAAGGCGGTCAATGCAGAGAAGATTTCTGCCCTCACAGAGAGACAGGCAATAAAGATATAAAGACACAAAATAATAATAATATTAAGTGCTATGCCGTTAAAATAGGGCAATATAATGGAGAAAGACTGGCAGTCATGGAAGAACTGTCTGAAGATCTGAATCAAAGCGGGGACCTAAGTGAGAGAGCATTTCAGACAGGTGTTTTTGGTGGAAAGACCATGAGGAAGAAATAAACTTGGAATGTTCAAGTATCAGAAAGAAGGTCACTGTGGAGTTTAGGAAGCCATGGGAAGCTGACTTAGGGTGGATGCATTCGGAGAGGGGAAGGAGCCTTGATACAGAGTTTGGATTTTATTCTGAGAGCAGGGAGAAGCTGTTGGAGGATCTTACACAGAGGGGCACGGAGCAGAAGTGGAAGCAGGAAGACCAATTTTCGGTAGTCCTGGCGGGAGCAGATGGGTATTAACAATTATTTTTCTTCCTGAATCTGGAGCCACCAGATGAGACTTACATAGTTTGCCTCTTTTTTCATTTACATTTTGGTTCTGTTTCAGGAACCAAACATTTCATCTACTTACATATTTGAAAATTCAGAATCATAAATAAGTATTAAGAATTCCGTGTAAGAATGCTCTTTTTACCAATAAGAATTTTGAGACCCGGAGTAGTAAAATTACTTCTCAAAGGCCATATTTTATCAGTAACAGAACTATAACCAGAATTGGCATCACATAACTTACCAGTGACTAACAGATTACCACTTATGTATCAAGCACTAAGGGTAGTATTCAACAGTGAGGTGAAATTTATGTCAAAAATGTGATTTTTAAATGCAAGGAGTAAATGGATTCAAAGAGAAAGCACAAGTTCTATAAGCATGAACTTAAATGAATCACCCACTCTATCTTTGCAGGCCAATTTGTACAACCACTAATTGATAGACCATGTACCTGTTTGAAAAAATTATTTTGCACTTTCAATTATTTTACACCCTCTGTTAAGTATCAAGCAAATGACTTCAAAGAAAATTGGGATCTTATGATTTCCTACAAAAACCAGAGTAGGCTGAGCTATGGAGCCAGTTTTAGTTTTCTTGACCCAGGCGTAAACAATATGCAACCATCTAGAACTGACATGAAATGATCTGTAGCACTTTAGAACTTGAAGATCTCTTGGAAATCATCTAATCCAACAGTTCTCAATGAGTGACTCCCTGACCCACAGCGTCAGCTTCACCTGGGAAATTGTTAATTTCCAATTAACAGTTGGAGATCGCGAATTCTCAGGCCCCACCTGCTGAATCAGACCTTAGACATGGAGTCCAACAATTGGTGCTTTAACAAGCCCTTTTGTTAGGAGATCTCAATCCACACTTAAGTCTGACAACCACTGATTTACTCCAAACTCTTGATTGCACAGGTGAGATAAATGAGAACGAGAAAAGTAAAGTGATTTGCTTGGGGTGATCCAGCTTAGCATCAAAATCAGGACCAGAACCTGGGCCTCCTGACTCCTAGTGCCATGTATTTGCATCTTCAACTGGACTTCCTTCCTTTCTCTGCAATTGCAACCTGAGAAGCCCAGGTTAGGTCCAATCATCATTGCTTTTTGTCTGTGCCCTCCTATCCTACATCAGGGAAAGGTATGCTTCACCGAAGCACCTGGGCTCTTTCATTTCATTTTGGACAGTTGCAGGAGTTTGTTATTTAAAAGCTGCATAAATAATGAGCAGACACAGTCAGCCCTGTTTAGCCATGGCTAAACCTTAGAAGGGAGTGTAGAACAACCCAGAGTCCAGCCTCTTCCAGATGCAATTTGAATAACTTAAAAAAAAAAAGAATAGAAGGTCACTATCTATCTTCACAAACATTTATCTGATCATAGCTTCAATACAAGCTTTCTGTTTGTTTGTTTGTTGAGGACTGAATTAATACAAAGGTCTCAGTTAAAGTAGAAAGATAGTTGAAATACTAGCCTGAACATTCAGATGACCAATGAATATTTGGTAGCGCCAGGCCACAGCAGTGTGCCCCCTGCTTTCTCTGCTAGTAAGATGGCATTAAGAATTCAGTCCCCACTGAAAAGATATCTTGTCATCCTAGAACATGACCCAGCATCTCCTTTCTATAGTTGTAAATATAGCCAAATACGATACAGTTACCCCAGTGGTTGGGTGGTGTTTCTCTCAATCAGAATGTGTCTGTGTACAGAAGAGGAGAGCAAAAAAAAAGACCTAGAGAGAAACGTGGGCGCAGAAGCAAAATCAACACTGGGAATTGGCTATCTGAGGAGATCAGTCATTAAAACTAGGCACATGCTAATTGCATGGCCTGGCCCCCATTTTTCTCCCTCACAGCCCCCTCTCAATTCAGTTTATTCTCCTAAGCACTGAGGCTACAGCCTGGCTGGCCTCTTATGTAAGTCTGAAATCAGATCTGGCATGCGGTTTGTTTTAGCCTGTCACAGACGCAGGGCACTGTGTTGCCCTCGACAAGGCTGTTCAGCATAGCATATGACTGTAAATCTTCTTTTTCATGTACCACAGTGGGGACCTTTGTCCTAGCAGTGATTTAGCAGCTTTTATTAGCCTGAGAAGCAGCCAGTAATCAGGAGACATTTAAAGTGGAAGCTTGCTCATTTCGATGGAGAAGAATCCAGAAACCAACGGCTCTTTGAAAATTACTTTTGATGGGAGAGAAATAAAACCTTAATACATATAGGTATATGGTATGTTTCCATTTTAAGTTTATTATTGCTCAAACAAATCTATACATAATTCAGCAAAGACTCAAAGTCACATATCTTTAAAACTCTGCATTCATCAAGTCATGAAGCTCAAGGGTTTATTTAACTCTGAGTTTTCAGAAGTATGCATTTTGAAAGAACGTAGGTCTTGGATGGCAGCTCCCTGTGTGTTATTCAGATCCTGGAGTGTCCACTGCTTTTAAATTCACTGTAATTCCAATTAGAGCTTGGGCTCAGGGGTTGGCAGCAGCTGCAAATAAGAACTAATAATGTTTCATTCCACTGCTTATGTATTCTGCAAATGCGTTCTTGACATGGTAGTTTGCATATGATGTCAGTGTGGGAAAATAAGAAGGTATTAGCATCTGTAAGCCCAGCAGAAATTTCTCAGAGAAGTCACTTCTCAAGTTCATACAGCTGATTCCACAATTTAGGCAGTGTTCACATTTTTAAAATATATTTTGGTGATTTTTTAAAATTAATTGAGTCATAAAATATCGATGGTTCTTTATTTGCATGTATTTGCAAAGTTTAAATTCACTTTTTCTGAGATCAAGTTTCTATTGCAAATTGTTGACGTCATTACTTTCTGCCTTTGTAATTTTGATGCTGATATAACATAATTATTGTTAGAAATTTAAACATTTATGTATAGCCATCAATGTGAAGGCTAGTGGTTGAAATAACTTCTGTAAGTCCTTGGAACTATTTGTGGGAAGACGGAAGCATTATATGAATCCAGTTCATTTATATATTATACTTACTACTGAGATATGTTATTGTAGAAACACAAGGGCCTCTGCTGTAGGTCGTAGGACCCTCTGGGATGGTGAAAGAGTGTCATATGACACTAAAAGAGTAAAATGAGCCTTTCAAAAGGAACTCTTGCTTTTAAAATGTGGCATAAATGATCTTATCTCTACAGCAAGGAGTTTGATCCTGATTCACAAAGAGCTGGAGTTATGCAGCCAAAGAAAAGTGGAGCCCTGTCCATTTATCTGAGGATTTGGGGACCATCCACAGCGACCAGGCAGATTGTTCAGGAAACAAAGCCCACCCTTCCCTGCATTATCTGATGGCATAGATGGTCTTATATTTCCCAGATAATTGCACCACACACTGTTTTACTTTGCTGGGTCATAGCAATTGGCTGATCTGCCATGAGATAAATGGCAACAACAACAAAAAAAATTCACCAGGAAAGTCATTCCTTTAAAAGTATTTACCTATATGCTGTAGTGGGTGCTTTGTGTGCTGGGGAGCAGGCAGCCAGGATGGGGGCGGTAGGAAATGAGTAATGATCTGATAATGGAGCTGAATGGGGCCATAGAAATATTTTCACACCATCCTGCTATTGCTGCAATAGCTGAAACCCAGAAATTTTGTGGCTTTCTTCACAGTCAAATGATGTGTTAATGTCGATAGATTCTGGATGTCTTGACTCATTTCTTGATAATTTTTTTTTTCTGCTCTGACTATACTATCGTATGGTAGATATGTTCTTGCCTATTTCGTATTCATTTCCCCCTTTTTTCTACCCACTAGTGCCTCCCCTCCCAGCTGTTCTTCCAGGGGCAAACTCCTTCCCCATGTAGCTCATAAGACACGGGTGAAGTTGATCCTATTCTCATCCCCATTATCAGATTGAATCAGTCTAAATGAATCAAGGTAACCTCTTCCCCTTTGCCTGGGATTGCTCTGGGAAACAGGCTTAAGCCAGTCATCACATGGCATTCTCTAACATCGTTGTTGGCTCAAATAAATAGACGAGAAAACTACTATTCTATACTTGAGACAGAGCTACTCCTGCCCCTCCACAGACATGAATGAGGAGGCAGGTAACCCCAGTTGCTGCTGGCAAACATCTGGAACCATGCAGAAAGCCAGCATGAGGAGCAAGCCTTACACACAGAGGAGAATAGTGCCAAGAGAACAATCTGAAACTTAATGGTATTGAACCTTGAGCTTTTCCTATCTCTGGATATTTTAAGGGAATTAATAAATTCTTTAATTGTTTCAGCCAATTTGAGTCAGGAGTTCTGTGACTTGTGGTTGGAACATCCGACCTCATGCACACTAATATAATCAGGTATGCAAATATACCAATACTTATGATTTGGACTAAGGAAATGATTTTGCTTTTACAGAAGATCCCACTATCATTGTTAACATGGCTTTCTGCAACTTGGCCTTAATTATGTAATGGTCGAGGACTGTTTATAATATCCCTCACAACTCAAGTAACCAGGACAAACTTATTAGGGTCTCAGCACACAAATTGCAACAAGCAGAAGCATAGAGACTAAAGTTCTGTCTTGTTCCTTTTTTTTGGTTTTGCTTTTGATTTCCTAACAAGGAGGAAACATTATGTTTGATTTCTTTCTGATTGCTCTTATGAGGCACATTTATTGGTTCATGTTGTATTTTTCTCTAAGTTTTAAGTTTATACAACTTATGACAACCAATTACTGTATGAAATTTAGAAAATATTTAAACAACAAGAAAATAAGAATGGCCTGTCATAGTCCTACCCTCCAGAGCAAACAATTATTAGCAGATACTTACATATGCTTCATTATGTATATATTTTCATTAATATTTACTTCATGTAAATATTGCTATTTTTAAAACTACTGTATTTTTCCCATACTGTGAACATCTTGATTAATGTTATATTCCATTTGAATTCTCACAGCCCTCAGAGCTACCCTTCCTTTTGCAGCTGCTCCTCAAATAGCTGCATCCAGCCTGTGTGCCTACGGTTTGAAAGGATATTCAGTTGAGCTCGAGCAGGATGGGTGACTGTCAGAGCTGGAGACTGTTATTATTAATCATTCAGAATCTGTCGTCCTTGTGTGGGCACTTCTTTGAGATAAGCCTATTACTTCTGCCAGTTTTCCCTCTTTCACTACCTTTTTAACTTAGTTCTCCTTCCCATTTTAAGCCTATATTAAACAGACACATATGTTGACTTTAGAACTTAAATGAATGGAAGATTCACTTGTTATCATAAACTGCATCCATTCATTTGACCGTGCATCTAACTCATATTTATTGAACACCCTTGCATGGGTTGAGTGGATCACAGTACCTGACTTTCAGAATTTCCAGTGTATTTAGAGAGACAGAACTTTAAAAATATCACAGCAATGCAATGTAAGAAGAATAAGGACAAAGTGCTGAGAAGAGATAGAGGGAGAAACAATGAGAATCTGCAAGCCCCGCTTGTGTTCAGGAGCTTTGCAATCTGTATAATGTCATTTTACATAAGCCTTAAGACTGGTTATTTGCCAGTTATCCTGGGACTTTAGCTGTAGAAAGGATCTGAGTACTTGAGTGCTATATTAAATATCCCCCTTGAAGAGAGTCTATTAAAAGCAGACACACGTAAATGGTCATTGCTAGCAACAATTATGAAAAGAAAATTCTAGGGAGAGTGTAACTGACCCATTTAATTAAGACTTTAGTCTCTTGGATTGGAGCATGGTTGTCCACTTTAAAATGTTGTATTTGGTGGCCATATTTTCCAAACTCCGTGCATACAATTTGATAACCACCATGGGCCCAGGGCAAGAGGCAAAATATATGAAATTACTACTGTTTCGAAAAATCCAAGGCACCAGATCTCTGTAAACAATATTTCCCAATATTTCCTTGTAGATTTGTGTCTTTTTAACAAATCATCTTATTTACCATATATACCAGAATGCCAGGCTTCTAAAACCCTGGAAGAGGTAGAGTGAATCGTTATACCTTGCCTCCCAAGCTTCAAGGTACAGAAATTAATGGAAGGCAGACACGTTAGACCTAGCTGCTCCTGCCAGAATATGAAAATGAGACTGGTATTGCGTGGAGTTACTGGATGACAACTCTCTCAATCCAGACCCATGAAACCCATTTCATATAACCTTAGCTACCATGATTCCTTGCATGTTTTTAAGTCTTGGTAAGCTCTTTTTCTTTTTAATATAGCTATGGTTTCACCTTTGACTTTGCACATTATTGATAGAGCTAAAAACCTGATGAAATTTAAAAACAAATCCAGATATTTCAGACTGGATTTTTATACACAAAGACAGGACCTTTGGACTTTAAAGATCACTCAGGCTAGACAGGATAATAATAGTAATATTCTGGTTTTCTATGACATTTTCCTACCAAAGAGATGAATGCACCTTGATAGGAATATTGAAATATTCATAACCTTCTCATACAGTAGATGTAATACTGTTATCCTCCCTTGTTTATGAAAAAAACAAGGCCTGCTTCTTTTGAAGGCATTGTTCAAGGTCATATAGAAGGTAGTTGAGTTAGGACTCTCAGAATCTTTCAAGCAAGGACAGTAAGGAAAGATCTAAGAATTCCACATAAATGTCATATGACCACATTGCAAACCATTTGCAAAATGTCATTTGAATGTATTAATATTGAATAGTCATATGGAATGAATCCTGCTTGAAATTCATGTCTCAAAAAACTAAAGCAAAGCTATTCAGAAAATGCCAAGAGAATTGGAGCATTTGTTTCCTCTACGGTTTACCCATTTCTATTCACTATTCTTCAGTGACATGCGAGAACCTTAAGGTTCTCATACAATATGTCGTTTAGGAGTAAGAATCCATCTCTAGAAGCATCCTTTGGGTGTTTACCTTACAGCTTAGTCTACAGAGTTCATGTTGCAAGTCACGACTTGAAGTGCAAAATGTTTTTAATTTATTGTGTGCTTGTCAGTGTGGCTTAACGAAAGTACTCAGAATTCGAAGTAGGGTGGCGGAAGGCTCAATATGCCACATCCCTTAAATTCTCTAGCAATGTAAGAACACATCCACATAAAGTATGTTAAAGAGCACTGTATCTCCATCTACGAACAATCATCTCCAACTCTAAACCAGGTTATTGAACTGAAAACATCAGGGAAAATGGCATGAGCAGGGTTGCTTTTTCATAGATCTAAGAAAATACATACATTCTCAGAAGTTTTTAGATTTGGTAGAAACATTTGATATCTTTCCAAAGAGAGACCAGAAGTGGTTGGGTTAAATTTTAAGGCAGATTCCAAAGATCTTAGTCATTCTTTTGAAATTTTTCTGATAAATTTGTCTAATAATAATTTATATAATAAAATAAGTTTATATAATAATAAACCTAAACCTATTTCAGTATTGATAAATGGTATGTGATTATCACAGTTTATTTGTAGTTTCATAATTACTTGCCCTCACTAAAAATCAAAAGTAAAACACATAAATGGTTCTTTCCTACAACGACGTGGGTTTCTGTTTCTCTTACATAGTCCAGTTAGAGCCTGGGAATGTACACTGTTTGCCTTCATTCTATCTGAAAATACATTGGTTATCAGGATTAAGCCTTGAAATCCAGTATGAGACTGTAGTCTTAGCTTTCATTCTATAGTGTGGGTAAGAAGCAGTTATTCCTCCCAGCTCCTGAGTCAAATGAAAGATGAAGTTGCTGCCAATAGATTCAACTTCCCTTCCATTCTTCTTTAAGAGAGTAAGCCACACTCTTCTACATACTCCCAGTGAATTGAATGAGAAGAAGAAATACTAGAATCAAATTATAGGAGTGGAAATCTCCAACTTCCTGAGAGGCCTTCATTGAGTCTCTCCCCGAGATGTGAGGAATAGACTATTTCAGCTCATTAAATAGTCATCGCTGCATTCTATGTTTCTCTGGTTCTTGTTCTAAATGTCAGTCAAAAAGAGGAGTGAAATATCAGGAGAAATAGTTAATAAAGAAATACATTCCCCTGAAAGGTACTAAAGTAAATATCTTATTTTTTTATAAATAACATAAGCCTATACAATCATGTTTTGACATCTGTCTCTAAGTACCAACTAAATGAAGATGAGTTTAAGATTTCAAATCTTTTATTTCTAGTATAAAATAACATTTTAGGACTTAATGTGCCATGTTCATCCACAAAATTGGAAACATTCAAACTAGAATTGTGATAGTTTTATTGGGATGAATGAGTCCTCAGTAATATTTTATTTTTTATTTTGAAATACCATAATTTTTGACTTATAGGAAGGTGCAAAAATAGTACAGAGAGTTCACACACAGCCTTTACCCAACTTTCCCTAATGTTAAAAATTTACATAACCAGAATACTGTGATCAAAACCAGGAAATTAACATTGGTACAATACTACTAATTAAATTAAAAACATTTTTCAAATTTCACCAGTTTTTGCTCTAATGTCATTTTTCTCTTCCAGGATCCAATCCAGAATTCCATGTGCATTTAGTTGATGATGTGTTTCTCTAATCTATGAGAATCTCTCAGTCTTTCTTGTCTCTCATGACCTTAGCACTTTTGATGAGTACTGGCCAGGTATTATGTAGAATGTCACTCCACTCAATTTGGGTTTGTCTGATATCTTCATGAGTAGATTGTTTATCTGCATTTTTGGCCAGAATATCATAAAAACATTGTATCCCTTTCAGTGTGCTATATCAGAGGATGGTGCCTGTTGTCAGTACGTCATATTGCTGATGGTGTTTAATTAGATCATTTGCTTAAGGTGGGGTCTTGCAAATCACTAGTATCTTGACTTTGCTACCCTTGAACCCTTGAAAACTTCTATACTCAAATGCTCTATATATTTCAGTCTACTTTCTTGTTGTACACTCAATTATATGTCAGATGTAACTCTGTATCTAACCTATAAGGATATGCTCAAATATTATTCTTGGTATCTCAAAGTTAGATCCAATGCAGTAGGAATTCAAGTAAAATACTTTATAATGTACTGTGATTCCTGCAATCTTCTCTGTGTGTATGTATGAATAAATTGTTGTATCTGTAATATGTATTACTGCAATGCATTTCATACCAAGGATATCAAGAAATTTATACATTTTCATTTGTTTGGGAATCTCATCTGAGACCAGAGGTGGAGCTCTGAATGCTTTGGGAGGCACTCCAATCACTGTCTTGCTAGTTTGCCTCTTCTTAGACCTGAGGTACTAGGAAGCTGACATTTTTTTCTCCCTACTCCTTCACCATGACCCAGTGTTGGCTCATGTATCTCTGAAGCAATAAAGGAGTTGAATGGTGGGATCATCATTTCTTAACAAACATCGGTCAACATGGACATTGGAATCCATGTCAGTGAGGAACTTAGCAAGAATGAGAGAGCACACAAGTAGGATTTTTGAAAACTCTTTTTAAATGTTTCTTATTTTGAAATGCTGTCAAACTTACAGAAAAGTTGCAAGAACAGCAAAAATACTCCCATGTATACCTCACCCAGATTTCCCAATTATTAACACTTTATCACTGTTTCTGTTTCATTCTTGTTCCCTTTCTCCCTCTCCCTCATCTAAAAATCATTTTAAGTGGAAACATGTTCTTTTACTTCTCTAAATACTTCAATGTGCATTTCTTAAAATAAAAACATTATCTCATATAATCACAGTACACTCATCAAAATCAAGAAATTAACAATGATATGTTGCCACTACCTAATGAACAGACGTTATTTATATTTCACCTACTTTCCCAATAATGTTGTTTTTAGCAACAACTAAAAATCTTAACTGGAGCCCGATCCAGGATCATGCACGCCTTCAGTTGTCATGTCTCTTCAGTCTTTTTTTTTTTTTTTGATGGAGTCTCGCTCTGTTGCCCAGGCTGGAGTGCAGTAGCACAATCTCGGCTCACTGCAACTTCCAACTCCCAGATTCAAGCGATTCTTCTGCCTCAGCCTCCCAAGTAGCTGGGACTACAGGCACCTGCCACCACGCCTGACTAATTTTTGTATTTTTAGAAGAGACGGGGTTTCACCATATTGGCCAGGCTAGTCTCAAACTCCTGACCTTGTGATCCACCTGCCTTGGCCTCCCAAAGTCCTAGGATTACAGGCGTGAGCCATCATGCCCGGCCCTCAGTATCCTTTAATGAGAACTATTTCCTCAGTTCATTTTCTTCCTTTATGATATTAACATTTTAAAATGTAAAAGCCAGTTATTTAACTGATGTTTCCTCCATATGGATTTGTCCAACATTCCTTTGTGATTAGATTGAAGTTGTACATTTTTGACAGTGATGTGTCTCGAAGAGACTTGTAATGAAGGGACTATCTACACAGGTATGGGCAGGGTTAAGGGATGCTGAGGCACGCAGAACTAACAACAAAGGAAGTGGCTACAACTCTAGGGGAGCCTATTTCCAGCTAGAATCTTGGAGTGAGTGGGTTAGGGACTGAGGAAAGCAAGTCTTAGAGGGATGCAGACACTGCCAGAGCTGTGCCAAAGGCAGGAGTGGAAATAGATGCCTTCCAATGGTGACTATAACAAGAGCCAGAAAGCAGGAAAGACCAGTGATGTGCTTCGTAAGTGCCAGCCTTCTGAGGCCCAAAACAAGACAAACAATGGCAAGAGAATGCAGCTGTAGGCAAATGGAGAATAGCCACTGCAAAATTTAATATGCCTGTTTCTCATTTCTCTTCTTCGACACATATCATCAAGCTGTCATGTGCAATGTCGTACACAAGAACATATATAAAGAATTCTAATCTATGAATTAGAAAACCTGGTCTCAGTTGCTGGTATCACCTGCTTTGGGCCATGTTACCTTAGAGGAGACACTTAGACCCTCTGAGTCTCTGTAAAGATGGTGTTCTGACATTTGTCCATCTCCCCCATGATGTGTCTGCAAAGATCATTATCATTGCTATATAAAAGGCATAGAACTATGAAGTTAATCACAATTCATTAACTTACAGAAAAAGCAAATGAAGCATAAGCATTTGTGTTTATGCCTCATGTTCAAAGTAACAATGCCTATGCCTCTGTATTTGAATTGTTTTCCAAGAAAACCATTTTCTAGTGTAGTTTTCCCTTCTTGCATCTACTTCCTTGTGAGTTATGTAACCTGCAAATTACTGTAACTCGCGAGCCCACCATTTTCTCCCATTTGGGTAGATTGCTGAAAAGAATTGTACTTGTTTTGGCTGCTGTATCTCTTGGTTGCTCTGTTTTTCTTCCCCATTTGCATTTCTGCAGTCATTACTTTGTATAGCCGACTATGGTTCTTTGAATAGTCAGTAAATATGCAGCTGGTGAAAGGTAGGTAGAGTTAATGTAAACGTGGTTTTTATTTAAGTCTCCTTTTTAAAAAATATAGCATTCACTAGGATTCAAAAAAACTTAGAAATGAAAAAGAAGATTTTTAAAAAGAAAGACTAGGAGAAAGCACTGACAGGTTGAGATTTAATGGGATCTCAATTTCTCAGTTCTGGTATTTTTTTAAAAGGTGTAAAGAGGCCAGAAGCTTAGGCTTGGGTTGGTGACATTGAGAAAGTGTGGCTTTCTGATTGGCAGCAAACATTCAGAACATCTTTCTGCTTACAACTTCTCAGCATGAGTTGAGTAAATATTGGTTCACTGGCATTTTTGAGCAGTGGCAACTATCACAAAGAAGATCTCTTTACTGTAATGGGCACTTGTCAGACACAGAAAAAGAAAACAAGCATCTCTTTAAATTTCCTATTGTGTTGTTACATCTCTGTCAGTGGTGGTTCCTATTATGTGTTACTTGAATCTGGTATTCAGTAACTAATGACATGAATACCAGATATCAGAATAACTCTGAGCTAAAAACACCCAATCTTTGCAAAGACACACCACTCAGCAGAAAGGGTCCTGTGCAAAAATCCACTTATTCACAAATTTATACAAATAAAATTACTGTTTGAGAATTGCTAGAGAGAACCAACAGGTGGATTTCTAACTGTTTCTTCTTTGGTTTAACATCTCATAACTTTGAGTAGGAGAACAATGAATCTTTGAGACATATTCACATCAAAATCAATATGTTGAGTAACATCACATAAATGATGAGTTTCGTCACTGTTCCTTGCCAGCTCTCATTTTTTCTGGCAAATATCAGCATCAAAATTTTCATAAGCATTCTGTACCTTAGAGATCAAAGTGGTTTTGTTGACTTTTAATTTGATAAGTAGACGCGTGACCCCTAAGTAGTTAAATTTATCAATTGTGAAGTTAAGATGAAAATTATTTATCTTTACATTTATTCAAAAAGTGAAATGTAAAAACTTGTCTTAATATCTTAGACCATGCCTTTCCCTAAAAAGCATCTTCTTTTTCATACATTTTTATTTAAGCTTTTCTGCTTGTGTGTTGGCAAAATAAATCTTTTTCAGGTTATATGTGATTATCCTACGGATATGCTGTTGAGTGAGATCTCCTAGTTTCATCATCTATACTTAGACTTAAGTCAGAGTCCCCTTCATGTCTCTTACATGAATATCAGAATTGCCTAATTCGAATTAAAACTTCCCTGATTAATGACAAGTGCTCTTTGAACAAGATGTTCTGATGATCTCCAATCCTAAAATTCCTCATTCAACGGGTTGTGTAAAAATACTTCATACATTTCAGTGTTGCTCTCAGGCACTGATGAAGTATTAATATGGGTGAAAAAGACCATAGTCATCAATGTATGTGCTACTTATTGAGGGTAATGGTAAATCTGCTTCCTTCCTCTGCTGTCCTTTACCAACCCCTGTCACCTCAAACGATGAAAGGAAGAGTGAGGAAATGATAAAATCCAAGACCAGGGAAATCCATTAGCCCAAATATGCTCTCCATTAATGCCTTTCATCAAAAGCTTTTACAGCAATTCATTTTTTTTCGGCTCTATGAAATCTAAACTTTTTAAGTTAGAATCTCAAAGTCATTCTGCTTCATAGAGTTGTTGGGAAGATACTAGATAATGCGTATACATTTCTTCTCATGTTTTGAGAACATATTATTTATGTTATTTTCTATTATTTTGTCAGTTGTATTAGTTGTATTATTCTGTCTCTACTACTATCAACAGTTTTGTGTTTCCACAGTGGTTCTTTATATCTTCTTCTCCAAATCTTCATCTTTTATAAAATAAGCCCTTCCGGCGGGGCACAGTGGCTCACACCTGTAATCCCAAGACTTTGGGAAGCCGAGGAGGGTGGATCACCTGTGGTCAGGAGTTCGAGACTAGCCTGGCCAACATGGTGAAACCCCGTCTCTACTAAAAACACAAAAATTAGCTGGGCGTGGTGGCACGCACCTGTAGTCCCAGGTACTCGCAAGAGTGAGGCAAGAGAATCTCTTGAATCCAGGAGGTGGAGGTTGCAGTGAGCTGAGATGGTGCCACTGTGCTCCAACCTGGAGACAGGGCGAGATTCCGTCTCAAAAAAATAAATAAATAAAATAAAGAAGTGGGGTAAGATATAAGGCTGATAGCCCCAAATAAATCAGAGATGTCATTAGTATTTCAGTTATTCAGCCATACTGACGTTGTCATTTGTTTATGTGACTGTTCTTTCTATGTAGGAACCTAAAATAACCCAGAAGTTTCTGTGGGTTTTGGTTTTCCAAAAGCTGTTGCTTGCCTACCTCATTTGGGGCAACAAATGCCCACCCCACCTTTTTTTTTTCTGAGACAGAGGCTCGCTCTGTTGCCCAGGCTGGAGTGCAACGGCGTGATCTCGGCTCACTACAACCTCTGCCTCCCGGGTTCAAGGGATTCCCGTCTCAACCTCCCGACTACCTGGAAATACACGCACACACCACCACACCCGGCTAATTTTTTGTATTTTTAGTAGAGACGAGGTTTCACCATGTTGCCCAGGCTAGTCTTGAACTCCTGTTCTCAAGTGATCCACCCGCCTTGGCCTCCCAAAGTGCTGGAATTATGGGTGTGAGCCACCGCGTCTGGTCAGAATGCCCTCTACTTGAGAGGATCCTCTGTAGTCCCAGGAAAGCTGGATAGATTCCAAAGGGAGGAAACAGAGATTGACACAAGACAACATTGAAATGAACCTTCACATTTTCTTCTTGGTTACTGAGCTCACATAACCAAGATAGGGAAAGGGATAGGAATTCAGAGTAGGTAATGGCAAGGACAGAAAAGTCAAGTTCCCCAATGTCACAGCTCTCAGGAACAGGAACATGATAAATGTGGGGGGAAATGAGGGTCTCCACTGAAACCATAGTTGTAATAGATCCTATGGTTTAATAGAAACCATAGTTTTAACAGGATCTATTAAATTGAATTTAATTCAGCACCACAGTCTCCCCTCATTCCAAGACTTTGTTCCCACTCGTAAGGAAAATGGTACCACTTATGAAAGATAAAGACTCAGCAGTCCCATTTTCAAAACTCTGAAGTATTCCTCTCTCTGAGCGAGTGGTTCCTTTCATTCGAAGGCATTGCATGTATGTGTGCTTTCTTTGGAATGGAAGTGCCATGAAGGAAAACACATTTTGATGAATTCCAGAGAAAGCATCAAGAACTGCCAGGTGACTTGTCATAGAGCTTTCAAGCCTAGTGTCATTTTATTTTTACAACCCAGGGTTTTAGCAGCTCAAGAGGCTTTATATGTGTTCATTAACCGCAAATCTGTAATTTAAATGGAAAAATTATCCTGGTTAATAATCTAACACATCATTCCCAATTCTTCCTGCTGTCAATATTCGAAACAGAGTTCAATATTCCAAATTTTTGTAACACCTTTCACATGTTAAGTGGGTACAGTTTTGACACACAAAACAAAATAAAATAAAATTCGGTACTGGACAACACTCCCAAAAGCTGCTTGATTCAGGCGAAAAGTATTTTGCTTCCATATTGGCCTAGAGCATCTATTTATGTATTTTTTTTTTAAATAGAAACTCAACAAAATTATTGTGATTTTTTTAGGTCATTATATAAGGGATAGAGAGAGGATACCTAAAATGATGAAAATTAGCACAATAAATATGACTGTGAGAGCAGCAATCAATTCTTTTCTTAAGAAAATTAAACCGGAGCCGGGCACGGTGGCTCACGCCTGTAATCCCAGCATTTTGGGAGGCCGAGGTGGGTGGATAATGAGGTCAGGAGTTCAAGACCAGCCTGGCCAAGATGGTGAAACCCCGTCTCTACTAAAAATACAAAAATTAGCCAGGTGTGGTGGTGGGCGCCTATAATCCCAGCTACTCGGGAGGCTGAGGCAGGAGAATCACTTGAACCCGGGAAGCAGAGGTTGAAGTGAGCCAAGGTCGTGCCATTGCACTCCAGCCTGGGTGACAAAGAAAGACTCCATCTCAAAAAAAAAAAAAAGAAAAAAAGAAAATTAACTGGAAGTTTGTCTTTAAAAATATTACAATAGTTTGAACTAGCATTATCACCTAGAGTGAAATGAACATTTAAAATCTAAACCTAAAATCATATTTATAAGTATAAATGTATATTAAAATATTTGCAGTTTCCTCAAGATATTTATAGTGTCACAGTTCTAAAGTTATGAAAATCTTTCATCTTTTATCAAATATTAAAAATCATACATTCAAAAAAGCCCTTATTAGAAGAACTCTTCTTCTAAGAAAACATAATGTGTTTAGCTAGAAACGTTAGTGTGAATGTACCAATGTTAAGGTTTTTGTTAGCTGAACAGGTTGTTGCTAGGATAAATATAAACCATTGATATATTATAGTGTAAATAACCATATATGAATCTACTTCAGTCACCAGACACAAATGGAAAAAATTCTTAATAGATCATTATAAAATGGAATTGTTATTATTGTTATGCAAGTCCAAATTGGGAGGTCATTAATTAATACAAGGGTATATCTGTCATTATTTCAAGCTTTATCTTATAAAGCTTGTGTTTATTTTTCTTAGTTTTTATGAATACATGAGATGCTTTTTTTAACTCTGCTGTTAAGAAGACTGTACTCAAAGACATTGGGAATGTAAATATATATTAAAGTATATAGTGTATAGTGTAGCCATAAGCAGGTTTATTTATAAATGTCAATGCTATTTTGTTGTGAAAGTTCATTATGATGACAGTTTTAAAAGTAGGGCCAATTCAAGAGTGTTTATTACATACCAAAAAAAGGAAAAAATATTTACCTTGTATTTTTTGATGTCTGGGGATAAGATTAATTTATAAATCGATGTGTTGCATTGAAATAGCAAATGTAAAAACCAATCACAAATACTAGCCTTAAAGGTAGAATGTGTGCTGTTTTTATAAGGCCCTGCTCATCATTGAAACCAGGTGACTTTAAAAATAATCTACAAAATTAAAAAATTTGAAATTTGGTTTAAAATTTTAAAATACCTCAGAAAAACAATAAAAAGAAAATTATATACTGTATTTGTCACAAACCTGACAACTCTAATACAAATATACATTTCTCTTTCTTTGACTGTATATAAATAAGGCCAAATATCTAGCTTGTTAAATTAAAGATTCACCTGTATGTTTTCTCCACCAAATATTTGGAAACTCTTGAAATTTTTATTCGATTTTTTTAGATCTCATTAAGGTTTTTGATTAAGATCTTTTTTATTTTCTCCTCCCCTCCTATGTTCCTTTAAAAATAACAGCATATCCATTTTAACAATATAAAACTTCAGTTGATATTTTTTAGAGCTAGTAAAATTGTCAATCTTATAATACTAAAATTCTTCCTTCTTCAGAAATCTTCTTTGGAGTGAATAGAGAATAATCCACAAAATAAATTTAATTCCTTAGAAGTTTGTTATTTTTAATGGAAGGATGTTTTCCATAAGCATTCTTCAAATAGCTTTGCTCCATACCTTCTCACTTTTTAATATTTGTATCATTACGTGTATCAATTTATTTATAAATTAATTGAATTCTGCATACAGGCATATATGTGATGAATGTGTAAATGAATATGTATTTGTCATCTTTAATGTATTTGAATTTGGCTGATGCACCCATAAAAAAAGCCTCCAGCATATTTGCATAATTAAGCATAATATTATGATAAACCATTTCAAGGGAAAAAGTTGGTCTTACAATCACAATATGTTTATTTTTTTAACCTTGTAAATTCAGAATACATTTGTGGGAAGAATTGGAGATAGAAAAGATCGGCTTTACCTTCATGAAAAGAGGTCAAATGTTACTTTAATTAATCTTGTGTTATGCCAAAAAGAGTATTTATATAACACATAAATATTAAGCATGGCTGGTACAATTTTAGGGGAGCAAGAGTATTCTATTCTTTCTAGCTTTCACATAAGAAAAGAATTCTAGAAGAATTTTTGATTAAGACTCAAGTGTGCTACAGCTTATGAATTTGTGTGTGCACACACGTGTGTGTGTATGAATGTGTCTCACCACAGAGCCTGAAAAATAGTGTTCAATACATGCCGTTTGATTAATTCTTACTATACCTCCGAGTTATATCATCAGAACATATGTGAAGGTGACTATGCAAATGGATCTTTTAAAAGGATATTACTTTTACATTTTATTATTAATATTTTTAAAAGTAAACCTCAAAAATTGTAAATTCTGGGAATCACACTATTGTTGTAAACTAATAATAAATAATATAATTAATTATATTATAATTAAATGATTGTTAGTTTTATAAATAGAAAATTCATGAACAAAATAGAAAATAATTTAAACTATGGAGAAATGTGTGCATTAAAATTTCGTCCCAAGGCTAAGTCAGTACTGTAGTTATTGGTGACATCATGTGGTTGATGCTGGTATCGACAGCAGAGTCAGAGCATTTCCTAAAAAATGGTTAAATTACTATAAGCAAAATTAAAGTCTTAAAATGCATATTGTCTCGATTAAATTTGAAACAAAGAATTTCACCTAAACCATGACTAAATCATTCATCCCTCAAATTCTAGACCTCTTTTAGAATATTGTGGTATGCAGACACATGAAAATTGATGCATTACAATAGTACACAGCAGAGAGTACTCCGGAGCAGTATTTTTCACTACAGCACTTGCTACTTTCCTTTAAAAAAAAAAAAAAAAAACACAGTTTTAATTACTAGAGTTGGGGAACAGTTGTTCTCTCCAAAAACAGGGTAGAATTCTCTATTCACCATCTCACATTTTTACTTGAAAAAGTTATCGTTGTTAAAAGAATTTTAAAAACTAAATTTGCATCCTATTTTTATTTAAATTACCTCTGATATTTTAACCAAATATTATCACTGCTGGAGAGCACCTAATATTACTCAATATTATTTTTTTCATAATAGTAAAACGTGAACTAATTTTGTTTTAAACTTTGAGGTTAATTTTTTAAATGAGAGTTCTGGTTTTTAATATGGTAACTTTGACCTCCACAATGTCATGCTCCTATAGTTTGACAAAATAGGAGGTTGCAGACGTTAAATATAGCCCTGTTCTCGTAGAGGAAAGGCAAGGTTGCAAGGCAGGATTTCCAGCACAGATTGTAGTAAATGCTTTCTGAGCCATCTTCCTCACACAAAGAAGCGGTGATAATTCCTTCCGTGGACATTCCCAGTCGGTGCACATCTCTGCACCTCCCCCGCCCTCCTGAGGCTCTTACCTGGTTTCTGCATAACATCATATTGCATAGTGCAGAGACCTCTGGGGAACTTTCTTTCTCTACCTGGGGAAGGCCTTCTAAACTCTAACATAGCACCACCTGAGATATTAATTTGCGACTCTTGCTAGGGTTTAGTGAAAGCTAATTCCCTAGAGTAACTATTATTGTACCATGCGATACTGAATGAAAAGCTCCATCGTTCTGTCTCTTTTTAAAATTCAGACTGCTAAATTCAACGAGATAGGGAAGCATAGATAACATTTATTAATACAGGCAATTTTCACTGGTTTTAAAGGAAGATGGTTATGATGGGTACTGATATGAAAAAAAATATTATGGTCAGTTATGTCTCAAGACCAAAGTCACAGGAAATATAATCCTTATTTGACTATGAACATGTCCCAAAGAAAGCACAGGTGTGAAGTCTTTTTCCTGAGCTTAGATGACTGAGGAAATCTGGGGTTACCTGGCACTGCATGCAAGCTATTTTTGGAGAGAGCCAAGATCTGCCTCTCATCAAGAAAGATGCCCCACCATGATAGCTGGTTATTGAACTGGTAGCATTGACAATTGATGAGGTGATGTTATCACCTTTGAAGTGCAGGTCACAGGAGGGAAAAAGGGTGCTCTTGAGGGTAATGAGATACAAAACCAGCAGAATCACACTGCCATTGCCCAGAGCTAAATTAAAACCGGTAAGGAAAACCCCTTGGAATATTTTTTTCTTTCTACACTTGGGGCCAGTCTTGGGATTAATTAGCTAAATTCAGCTGAAATCCCTGTTTTCCTCAGTAGGTTTCACTTAATTACTTTATATGTTTCCTCATCCAGGTGTAACATGACAATATAAGTTAAAACAATTCCCAGTAGTGCCACCTTGTGAAAGATATTCCCAATTTTCCCTTCGTGTGTGGCACAAAGGGTAAGAATGTGAGGAAATTGCATATCAAACAACTGTTCCAAAATTAGCAAATTGTAGCTGAATTTGAGACGGTAATTTTCACTCTTCAGAATCTTTTAATTGTAGATCACAAAAATCTTATCTTCTTTGTATTAAACTATTTTGGTAATTCGGTCAGGTGCCCATTTTCCCAATCTACTAAGTATATAACTTGAGGTAAAAGTAACAAAAGTTTCACACATACTTCAATTACTGAAGACTAGAGAGTTTTCAAATGTGTTTTTTTCCACATCTTAACTCCATGGACCTCACTTTTTTGAACAAAGTATGTGGTGCCATTTTGGACATTTAATTAACTGGCACATCTTGTAAAGAATTCACACATGATCTGTAGCTGTTTTGAGGGGGTTGCACATCAGATATCAATGAGGGGCCAATCAGCCACTTGTGCATGTCATTTGTACAAGTGTGTTTTCCCATTCAATTTTGGCTCCACTCTAAATGACAACGTCAGTGCTTGAATTTTTTCCACGGAAGGCCAGGAAGCACTGCATTCCCTAAGCTTGATGTGACAACCTTCAACCAAAGGCTGAGCTTTTGTTATTAAAAAAAAAAAAAAAAAAAAAAAAAGCTGGGCCTAATGATTGCAGCAAACAGCGTTGGGATTTTATTGATGTACTCTATGTGACTGTGACAGTGTTGACATGAAATCAAATTCAATTAGCAGGGGCTTGCTAATGACTTACACTGCTTCAAAAACTCACAAGGACAAAGCACTTGGCCAGAAATCTCCCGGTTACTGTCTGGTTTCCAACTCCTTTTGGTTGCTTTTCAGAGCAATAACCAACTGCCAGATTGTCTCCATAGATTAATGTTAAAGAACTTCACTAATGAAACTCTTGACAACATCTGTGTGTGATGAGAGGGAAAGAGTAGGGAAGGGAGACGGAATTTCTGTCCTCAGGTGCTCTTGAAGCAATTTCTAAAACCACTGTGGAGCACATCGAATGAAACAGCAACTGTGTCTCTGGAGGATAACTTGGCTGGACAGGGTATCAAAGCTGCAAGGGGAAATAAGGTCTGTGGTCAGGATAGGGTTTCAGTAAGGCTAGAGGCACCCTCTCGGAATGCGTGGGAGGCCAGGCCATTATCTGAGCAGTATTTTAAAGGAACAGAGGCGCCATTATGATGCCTGCATCAACCCAGCAAGATGAAGATGATGTCCATTCTAGATTTCCACAGCTTTTATTGACGGCCTCCTCATTGTGTCTTTCCTGATCGTCTGGCAGTCTCATTATCATACCCACTCCTTCCCCTGAAAAGGAGCAGGAACAGCTTTGATTCACGCATACAACTCCCACTACCTGATTAGCAAACAGATCCAGCCCTGAGTCAGTTTCAGGGGTCCTCCGTAAATACAATATCAAGTAAATAAAGTATGATCTTAATTGACAGAAAGTTTACGAGGGGAAATAAGCCAGTATTCTGCTGTGTTGTTATATCACTTTAACACTTCAAGATGGTTTACTTCAATGTTTATCCTCAAATTATCTTCTCCATTTTACCCCATAGATATTTTCCCTTAATATTTCTTTCTTTATTAATTTAAATATGCTGTTAACAACAATTGCATAAATAGTAGCATTAAGGAGCTCTAAAAAATAAATAAAGCATGGAATCTGGTAAAAACATGGCTATTTGTGTGTCTTTAGGCCTTCACCGCCATCCACATTATAGTGCAACCAGATTATTGTAAAACAACAAAACCTCAGAGTCAGAATTGGGCACAGACTCCAACCTTTTGGGATCTCCCGTAACTTGTAGGTAAATTTACCATGTAAACCCGCAACTTGAAAACATCATTAAAAAGCCATAAACTAGTCATACGATTGAGAATCCAAGCCACTAGTGATATGATTTTCACAAGCAAGAAGAAATCTTAAAATTCTAGTGACTTCTGAGATTATAAAGAAAGAGGAAAAGACAGAAAACAACACCTCAGGAAGGAGTTTTAACACGAAGGAGAGCCTCTTCCTATCGTCAGTCCCAATCACACTGCTCAGTGCTAAGCTAAGCTTATATGGGACTGAAACTTAGCACTGATGGGGGCCAAAAGAGTATTGCATACCAGGAATATAGAAGTAACTAACTATAAGAAATTGAAGTGACATAAAGTGTGTCCTAAACCCTTGAAAAACTGCTTGAGCCATGTTAAAAATGAGTACGGACACCTTAAATACCTGGACTGATACAAAAAAGGTAGACTGTGCCTCTCTCAGTAACAACTGCAAGACTATCGTTTTATGCCCAGACGTGTAACAAATCACATTGTTTACTCTTTAAAATTACCCGGTATTACTCTTCTCATTTTACAAACAAGGAAACTGAGTCTCAACCTCCTTGATGGCTCCAGAATTGCTCAGGAAAATGTCCACTCCGTTGGAGACAGTCCCAGGACAAAGGGAAGATGGAGGACCTGCAGGGCTTTGCATTTGCTTAGCAGTCACCCTCTTTTCACCCAAGTCGATTGTTTATTTGACATGACTTAACACTGCCATTCTCTTCACCTGAGCACTTCAGAAACTTTTCTGAAGCCCCCTGAGCAGTACAGGAAGTGGTAGAGCGAGAATGATTTGTATTCACCTGCCTAACAGGAAAGCCTGTGTTTTTATGGATCACCTGCAAAACTTTCTAACTTTCATTTACTATTATTATCTTCCAGGACAAATGGATATGCCTGGACACTCACCAAGGAATATGCTAATTATTTCAAAAGGCCCAATTGTTAAAAAAAATCTGACTACTAGAGCTCACAAGGCAGCTGACACAGAAAAATGCTGTTCAGTTTCCTGTATAAGTTAGAGATCTGCCTCCTAAAATCTTGCATAGGTTAAAAGTCAGAAGAGGGAGGGATAAAAAGCAGTCTCCTTATACAGTGGTACAGGGAATATTAGACTCCACAGAGTAGGAAGGACAAATCAGACACAATATTATGAAGATCAAATGAGATAATGCATGTAAAAGCACTTTGTAAATGAAAAAGCCCTGTGAAATGTGAGCTGGTGTTATTATTATCACGCAGGATTTCTTTGCCTCCTTCTTAATAAAATAATGGTCTTCTTCAAGGTCCCTCGAAGCCAAACCAAAGGAGTGTGTTTCCAGAGAAATGAAATATAAAGGTAATTGTGGATGTTCAATAAATATTAAACAGCCTCGCTGTTTGTGGGAAGCTTCAAGTACGTGATTAAGTTGCAGGTGATAGTAAAGGAAACCAGCATGATCTTTAATTATAAAATACTTGTTAGGTTTGATTCCAGTAAAATGCAATTACCTTGAGACTTCTGGTAATATCTCACAAGAGGCTATGTTCTCAAGATGAAAGCTTTTGTGGATGCATGTTAGACTCCATTGTTTGGGACCATGTACACCCATCCTGGCTCCTGTCTGTAACAGCTAATCACCATTAACTGGACGAGCCTTGCAGGAATTCCCAGTTGTATGCCAGCCATTCTGTGGCCTGCCTTGAAGTATGGAAACATCACAGAAGTGGGGATAAGGGCAACAGTGGCAGACCACAGCATTAGCTAGGCTTAGGGAGAAAGAGATTTGAAGGGAATTCAAGATTTCATAGGGGACAAAAGAGGGCTCAGTAGGAGGGAGAAAATGGAATTGTCCTTGTACATGTCACAATGATTATAATGCAAACAATTTTTTTAAGACTAGCAGGGAAACCTCTGGATTTCATTTTGGAAAAGTATCCATCAATCTGTATAGCTTCATTTTAAAATGAAATTTTTAATCAGTGTATATTTTTTGAACCTGCCTGGGAAAGCAATTGGTGGGCTTAGAAAATGTTATTTTGAAAGCCTTTTTTAGTTTCGTGCTGGTACGCTTCCAAAAGCCTTTTTTAAAGAACATTCTTATATAATAATAATAGCTAACACTTAACTAGTGGGTACTACATGCCATGTACCGGCAAGTACTTTATGTATGTTAACTCTGTCAATACTTATAATAAACCCATGGGGAAACCGTGGCAGTAATGCTCATTCGTTTGTCTACAGTCACACAGCCTGTAAGAGGAGAATCCAGTTTTCACGTCCAGGCAGTCTGGATGCAGAAATAATGCTCCACCCCGTCAACATTGCCTCCAAGGCCAGTGCTCTAGAGGTTTCAAGTGTATGTAGGTTACAAGAAAGACTGCATGTGTGTGTCTATGTATTCTGCTGAAGGGAGATGCTTAAGATGAAAATGTTTACCCATTAAAAACTATGTTGCGCCGGGCGCGGTGGCTCACGCCTGTAATCCCAGCACTTTGGGAGGCCGAGACGGGTGGATCACGAGGTCAGGAGATCGAGACCATCCTGGCTAACACGGTGAAACCCCGTCTCTACTAAAAATACAAAAAATTAGCCGGGCATGGTGGCGCGCGCCTGTAGTCCCAGCTACGCGGGAGGCTGAGGCAGGAGAATGGCGTGAACCCGGGAGGCAGAGCTTGCAGTGAGTCGAGATCGCACCACTGCACTCCAGCCTGGGCGACAGAGCGAAACTCCATCTCAAAAAAAAAAAAAAAAAAAAAAAAAAACTATGTTGCTTATCTTCTTACACACTGAAGCAATTGAATTTTTCTGGGTTTCTTTTTTTTTCTCCCTATGTTCATCAGTTTCTTCTTGTACAATCAGTTCTATGAATTGGACTTAGTTTCTTCACTAATGTCAAAATCGTTCTGTAAAAGAGTCCTATCCTCCTTTTAAGAATGATCTTGGTGTCTTTCCTTTGTCTTCCAAATTATTACTACCTTAAATTATAGTCAAGGGCTTTAATGCAGGGTTACCATGAGTCTACTTTTAGGAATCTACTTAGTTTCCTTTGCTCTTCCTCACCCTAAATTTGCTCTAGGGAGCACTGTCAGGCGTCACAGTACTTGACTCTTCAAATGGAAAGTACCTGACAGTAGGCAAAATAGTGTGTATATTTCTATTTGGAAGAAACTGTGAGCTATGGGCATGCAATTGCAAGGTGAATGATAGATGGCTCCAAAACCAAGAGCAAAACACTTCCTGAGAGAAAGTTAGCAGAAGGTGACACCCATTATGAATGCAAAGTGAAATGGGGCAGAGACACCAAAACCAAATAAGCGGGTTTGCCCCAGCTCTTTTACTTTCCAGTTATTTAGCCTCACTGATCCTCAGATTCCCACCCTATAAAATGGAGGCAAAAACATTGGCTCTGTAGGTTTATTATGAGAACTAAATGAAAACCTGTATAAAATGCCTGACACACTGACAGATGAGTTATGGTGCCAAGTTGTAATTGCTTTTGTTCAATTTGGTTTCTTAACTAAAAGGAACCTTGTGACCCTCCTTGAGACTGTCTCCACAGCTCTCGGGCCCCAACTCAAAGAATCCTAAGTATTAGCAGAACTGAAAGAAATCTCAAAATATTATGTAGCCTAACTGGATAAAGTATTAATCCCTACCCACCCTCCCATTTTACAGATCAGGAAACTGAGGACCTGAGAAGGTAAGTGGCTTGCTCAAGGTCATACAGGAGCAAATGAGGAAGATAAACTTGGGACTAAACACTGCCTCCTTGTTGGGCATTTTTCACTATGCTTGCTGTTTTTCTTTGTACTAAAAGTCTTAGGACAGTAGGGGTCATCCAAGAGCAATCCTCTCTAAATTTTTAGTGTTTCCAATCACCAAGATCATATGATAAAAACAGGGGTCTAGAAAGGGGACAAGATACTGATTATATTAGGTCATTAATGGCTCATGTGAGAAAGAAAGCAGTAAATGTTTATTGAGAGCATTATGAAGATCCAAACTGAACATCTTTCTAGAGATGGTCCTATTGCCACATTATTTGGTTGAGTAAAGTATGTTTAGGTTTAGGGAATGAAGGACTTTGGGAAGTCAAAGACAATCATGTAAAAACACCAATGACATGCAATTTACCCATGTAACAAACCTGCACATGTACCTTCTGAACCTAAAATAAAAAATGGAAGACAAAAAATTAATAAAATTTAAAAAGACGACCAAGTGATACAGTTGCCTTATCAAATGAATTCTTTAAATTGTGACATGAAATGCTGTAAAAGATATTTTATTTTGAATTGTAAAGGTTTATTTGGAGTAGAAGATTCTTTTATTAATACCATATACCACAAGTGTAGTTAAAATGGTACAAGCCTTTAGTCTTCGGCACTGTTTCTATATGAAGTATATTCTGGTTAAATCACTACTGGGGTTCTATCTTTCCTCCCAAGGCCACCCAAGTCATTTGCACAAGTTCTGATTGCCAGTCAGGTACTCTGCTGGTTGGTACGTTTCAGCATGTCCTCATCCTTTGTCCTCTGCCTGTCCTGCTGTACTCCAGCTCACCAATCAGCAATTATCTGCAAGTGAAAAGAGAGCACTCACTGACCTTGATTTTATATATATGAGTAGATGAATGTCTCTTCCCAATGAACCAGTGTTTATACTGTATTAATCCTATGTATGAAGATTTTTAGTTGATCATTAAATTATATTTTTGAGATTTTCTAATGTTTATTCCATTGTTTCCTCATCTAGACTAATAAGCAACAATTTATATTTAGTAAATAATATTTAGTCTTATAAGAAGCATCCCATTTCATAGGACTTTCAGCAAGTCAAGCAAATGAACATAGAATTTTAAACTAAATAGATATTAAGTGCTGGACAGTAGCAAAACTACTGTTTTATTACTTATTAAACACAATTAATTAATTAAACACATTAATTAATGATTTACACATTGCAAAGTGTACTTTCACAGTTTTATATTTCTTCCTTTTTTTTCGATTTGTCTGTTTTAAGTTGCTGGCAGCATCTTTGAGCATTTTAAACAGGCTGAATTCCCAAAGGCTTTCCTCCTGGACAACATAATTAAATGAATTCTGAGGGGTGGGTCACTTTTTTTTTCTCCTGGTTTTGTTAAAAGCTACAATGTTGCAATACACAAAAGTTGGGTTGACACAAGATTAAAATATTGATGGTTAACAAAGCTTGTGGATAACGAGCTTATTTGCCTAAGAATGTAAATTGCAAACCTGAACTTGAGAAACCCTTTCATTGACTTTTCCTATCATATCACACTCACCACAATAGAAGGGAGTAACATATAAAGCCCCAGCAATACGAAATGAAAAATACCAGATTTTTATTTCAATTTGTACCACTCAGCCTTGGCTCTCATCTGTCAGTGGACAGAGTTTTTTTCTGGGAAGACTTATCTGACCACAGAACACTGTGAGAGCAAGAGTGGTGTTTCAGAGCTTAAAGGGTTTTACAGTAGTTCCCTCTTATCCACGGTTTTGCCTTCAGCAATTTCAATTATATGCAGTTAACTATAGTCTGAAAATATTAAGATATTTTGAGAGAGAGATAAACCACATTCATATAACTTTTTACAGTATGTTGTTATATTGTTCTGTTTTATTATTGTTGTTTATCTCTTATTGTGCCTAATTTATAAATTAAGCTATCATAGGTATGTATGTATAGGAAAAAACATGGCATTTAGAAGGTTTGGTGCTATCTGTGGTTTCAGGCATCCACTAGGGGTTTAAGAACATATCCCGTTTGAATAAGTGGTGACGACCGTATTTAGCACGAGTAAAATTTGGAAGTGGCACAGACATAATATACCTCAACAAGAGTGTAAGTGGAGGGATGAAGAAGTCATCAGCCAGTGTAAAATAAACTTCCCTGTGACACAAAGAATCTCCAAAATATGTATAAAATACAGTTGAATGTTTTTCTATGGTAATTTGCTAACCCAATGTTACCTTTTGCCAAGATTTGCATGGATACTCAAGAAAGTGAAATTATTCTAATAGATCTTGTTCCTTGATTGGGATCCAGAATCATCTTTCCACGAGATACTGCCTAGCAAACCGTGTAAGACCAAGAGTAAAGTCTCGTTGGTACACTAATTGATGGTGGCGAATGGGAAGATTAGAGAGACTACCACTTCTCATTTGTCACTGCAGTGCCCCAAAAATAATTCTATAATGATTTTTTTAGGAATATACTTTTTTTCTGAAAGGAATTAAGGCCATCAAAATATGTTCATCAGGGATAGTAAATCAGTTAGTTGCATTTTCCTTAAACTGCTGATCCCAACCAATTCACAGAAATCAGCCCAAACAGGTGACGAGAAAACTCACTAGCCAATGTTTTATGGTGATGTCATCTTACCTTGGGGTAGCCACTGAAATAAACTGTACCCCAGTTACTTTGACTGTATAATGGGAATGTTTACAACAGCAAAAGTAGTAAGACAAAAATTTCTCTAGAAAGTCCACAAATAAATAAGGGGAAGTCATAGCTCTTTCAGAATCAAATACTCCGTTGAATCTCCAGATGTGAATGAAGTTTTGCCCCATCCAGCTGTGGGGAGGAGCCAGAATTTCAGATGGGGATGCAGTCCAATTTCTTCCCTCTACATTAAGGGCTTATTCCTGAGTAGTCTCTGAACTTGGTAGCACAGAATCACAGACATCTTACATAATTTCTCTGTGTCCCTAAGTTGAAATAAGAATGTATTTACTAGCTTCTTCCCTCATGAAAATTCACCAGGCCCTTAAGAACCTCAACCCTTTAAACCTTCTTAAAGGTCCTAAGCCCCAGAGAAAAGGCTCCGTGCAATCTCAGAGACCAAAAAAATGCACCTATGACATATAAAACAGATAGTGGTAAAAGGTTAGGAAAAGATCTACTCTTTCTTGAGCTGTAAACAAACATTCTCCATGTGCTCTACTGCTACATCAGCTGACTAATAAACTAAGACCAGTTTCAGGGGGAAAATGAGGAAGAGATCATTTACTAAGGAAACCAGGTTTGTTTTGTTTTTCATCTCTTATCCCAGGAACTTAAGACCAAAGGAAGTCTTCTATTAACAAGTGAGGTTTGCCAGAAATGAATTGATTGCCTTCACAACCTTACCACACTTTTGGAAGGTGTCTCCACCTGCTTGAGCAGGAAAAGTTTGCAGACCTCAAACCAAAATACAAAGGAGCAAGAGACATTAGCCATAAAATGTGAGCCTAAATCTTCCTCTTTAAATCTTCTACTCTCCCTACAAAAGTCGGGAGATCTGCATCAATCTATTCAGAGGTTCTGGTCTGCAATGAAATTCTCTCTTAATAAACTGATTCCCCCCTGAGAACCAAGCATCATTTGATATTGAATTCATGAGTGCAAGTTGGCATGAGAGCACAGGGCATTCCTCTGATGGATTATTACATTATATATTTTATGCCACAATTTCTATAGGGCTTCAGAAACTCAAAGGTGCCTGCTATGTACTTTATACATGTGTAGATGATTATTTTACGTTCTAAAAAATAGCATTGCTATTTTAGCTCTTAAAGTCTATACTCATGAAGTGAAATGAAGAATTTTCATCTGTATCAATCAGTTCAAAGAAAAATCAGATTCCTTGGGTTTGTGGTGACAGTATAAATATTCTATCATCTATTCAATGTCTATTTATATCTCTTCTTGAAGTTAGCAGCATGGATGAAATAGTGCATTCTGTCAGGAGAAGTAACACTCAAAATGGCATTGTGCTTTAAGTGGAGTGGGAAAATTATAAGACTACACAAGTTTATAACCATACTTAGTTGTTTAGGCCATGATATTAATAAGACCAAGATTTAGGATTGAAATTATGAGCCAGTAAACCATTCTAGGGTAACTGACTTCCTACCTTTCTCGATTATGAATTTCCAGCTGGCTTTTCCTATGTGTACAATAAAGAACTAGTCAAGAGGGCAAATGGGCCAGTGGAAGATTTCTCCCATATTAGAAAAATTGCTCAGAGCCCATGCCCTAGGAATGGCAGATAAGGAATGTCATTGTTACTCAAAAATGTGAGCAAATTATTAAATTGAAGAGAACCTTACAGAGGTTACAAACTGGCAGACTGCATGCCAAATACCCTTCACAGTATTGTTTTGTTTGGCCCTTACAGTATCCTTAAAACACTAGGATTAGTTACCAACATTACAAGATTGGAAGATGTCACACAAAAATCTGGGTGGCCCTCTGAGTCTGCATTCTTGCTTAGCAACAATCAGCTGGATCTGAGCAGCCACTGCTCCTCTGGACAGAGCAGGTACTTACTAGTTCACCACAGCCCCCTCACCCCGCCGTCTTGTGCCCATCTCCCTTCAACTGTGTCTATTACCTACCCAAACCTCAGAAGGCATTTTAGCTTGCAACTTCCTAAAGATCCTGTATGCATGAGATAAACAGTAGTAGGATCTGAGTAGTGTATCTTGCAAAAAAGAAAAAAGATTCACTTTTTGGTAGGTGTCAAAATTTTCTTTGTAGGAGGGATAGAAAAGTGAGAGCTGCTAAATGTTCAAGAGATGACCCAAGAGCTTGAACCTTCTCAGGTGTCTATATGGGATCATATGTCCTACAGGCCCTACTCATGAATAAGGCAACAATGTGGCACATGGACTGGGCCCCCATGTACACAAGTGGAAGGTTGGGGAATGCATATGTTGCTCCCTCTACCCACCCTCTTTCCCCAAAAGTCTGCAAGGCATACCACTTCAAGGACTGACACAAACCTACTTTTTAATCTAGGGCTCATGTAAGTGTTTCTTTTTACCAACTTACTATTGCCTCAGTAGATGGTTATAAAGCAGCAGCTAGACTAAAGAGGAACTGCCACGTACCCAGGCAGACAATTCCCAAAGCTGCACATGCCCCCAAGCACCTTCTCCGAACACCCAAACATTTCCCACAGAAACAATGGATCCATTTTCTGTACACAGTCATGGTAATTCTGCAAAACAGATACTGCTTTACATCTCTTTTAAGGATGGTTTATATTTCCAAATATTTATTATATCCTGAATTTGGGTTACTAATTCTACAGGTAACCCAAATTAGGTTACTAATTCTACAGGTATTTGTTTGCCAAATGATTGTTTTGTCCAGGGAGCATTTTCAATCAAACAGATTTCCAAAAGTTACCCCCAGGTTGATGTTCTGTCAGTTGTAGAAGATGAACAGTTCAGACCACAAACCAGCTCTATCCATCCTTAGAACTCAGGCTGTAGTGAGGATATTGGCATATGGCTGAAGTATAGCATCTAAGGAGTAAATATTATTTAGCACTAACCCTCTCAACTTTTTAAGATTCTCAAAGCTGAATCCAAATATGCTCAGTGTTAGTTCTGGTGGGCCGTCTACTAGTAAAAGATGTCTCTTCCCTCTATAAAGCAGAATTCAGCATTTGCCAGCCAGAAAATAAGCTCACTAGCAGACAGACTGAGCACTTTGATGGTGTTGCTCAAGCTTATGCAAATGTTGTCTTTGTGTAGAACTGGTACAAAAATGCAACTTTTTCTGTGAGATAACATTTCAGAGGACTTAGCCTGTGCTATCTCTCTGTGTGCCAGTCTTGACAGCCATAAACACTTTCTCTAACCTTGAGACTTTGGCTGGAGAAGCTGAGAATTAAAAAATATTAATATCATGAAATAGGCTATTACTGGTAGGCTCAGTGCAGCAAATCATGCAGAATTTTATTGCTATTCCCTGTGCGGTCTTACCAATTATGTGGGTTTTGTTGTAGCTTTTTTCAATACTGCTGTGTCATTACTGCAGCATGTATAGATAGTATGATGGAGTGGTAGAGAGTTCCTTGGGAGCCAGTCTGTCTGGAGTTGTACTGGCTGCATAACCTTGGGCAAAATATTTATCCTCTCTATGCCTCTCAGTTTTCCTATGCAAAATGGGTATTATGATAACATAATTACTTATAGGGTTGTTGTGAAGATTAAATGAGATAATAGATAAAACAGGACTTACTACAATGTTCAACTTATAGTCAGTACTCATTTAAATGTTAGTTTCTTATTATTTCTGCAGGAAGTGTGGTATGCTTGGTTCTAAAGAGCAGTCTGGGACTTTCACCATGCCGTTCATTGCATCAGAAAGGTTATCTGTTGGTTCTCAGAGCCCAGAGTCTACTGTTCTTCATTTCAGCCCAGTATCACAGAGGACAGAAAGCCATTAATGGAACACACCCAGCAAGACTTTAGTTTATTCTATTTGAAGTCATTATTTGTTGTTATTGGAAATACATCACTGGTAATGGAGACAGTGGCTACTGTCATAGACCCTCAGACTCATGGAGCTATAGGAAAAAGGGAGGCAGGAGCCACAGAATGAGTCTGGGAGCTGCCTTTAGAGTGGATAGCCAGTTACGCTAACGAAAACTTCTGGCACTAGGACTGGCTTTCGATGGATGGGAAGTTATGTTGTTGGATACAAAACAAAGATGCAAAAACAAATGCTATGGAATGTGTTGAAAGTGATGATACACCCAGGGCTCAGGTGGACTGGGTCCCCATCCCCCGTCCAATCTCAGCCCTAATGCAGTGGTCCAGCCAGAGATCTTCAGGGTAACGGCAGAGCCACCCAACCTATACCCGCACTAAGTATTGCCTTCAGACTAAATAACTATTATCTCAAATAGATAAATGCATTCATTTTTCAAATGTAGATGTTTTACTGAGTGCATCGATAGCATTTTATAATTGTGAATCCTCCCCATCAACAGCTTCCAAAAGTACGACTCAGGATGGGTCTGAAAACTTACCTATTCCAAAGCAGGCCTTTTTATTCCAAATTTTGGAAACTACTCTCCCTAGCCTAATCTCAAAATATATCAAGGACTGAAACAGTAAAAATATATGAAAAGACAAAAGCAAATGGAGTTCTCCAAAGGTTGAGTAACATATTCTATATGAAACTCCACACTTTTATTTTCTTTTAATGTAAGCAGGTGTCTGCTATCAGATTTTTCAACCAGGTCACAAATTATTCCGAAGTTGTCAAACTGAAAATGTAGTGCCTTTTGGTAATCTTGGTAAAGTCCTCTCCTCTTTCTGAATTCTGTGTTAGACAGAAGGCGGCTGATAGCTATAGTCTACCTTTTGCCTTGTCCTGACCATTAGATTATGAAGAACAGCCTCATTGGTACTATACCGTCAACTAGTCCCTTTTTTCTCCGCTATAAAAAGCTATTCACATGGTTTGTGCATATTACCACTCAATTCTAACCCTATGTAAGGTCATGAGCATTTAGATATTTTTTAAAAATCTACACAGCACTCTTTTCACAGGGGATATTTATTTATTTATTTATTTATTTATTTATTTATTTATTTATTTATTTTGAGACGGAGTGTCGCTCTGTCGCCCAGACTGGAGTGCAGTGGCGCGATCTCGGCTCACTGCAAGCTCCGCTTCCCGGGTTCAGGTCATTCTCCTGCCTCAGCCTCCCGAGTAGCTGGGACTACAGGCGCGTGCCACCATGCCTGGCTAATTTTTTGTATTTTTAGTAGAGACAGGGTTTCACCGTGTTAGCCAGGATGGTCTCAATCTCCTGACCTCGTGATCCGCCCGCCTCGACCTCCCAAAGTGCTGGGATTACAGGCATGAGCCACCGCGCCCAGCCTCACAGGACATATTTAAAGAGCATAAGATACTTATAAATTTACCAAAGTGTTAATGACCTACAGATGTTAATGGCATATAAAATCTAGAGTTAACAGACATATTGTAGAGAAGTGTATTTTGGGCCAGGTGCAATTGCTCATGCCTGTAAACCCAGCACTTTGGGAGGCCAAAGCAGGTGGATCACTTGAGTCCAGGAGTTCAAGACCAGCCTGGGCAACATGGCAAAACCCTATCTCTACAAAATATACAAAAATTAGCCAGGCATGGTGGCACATCCCTGTAGTCCCAACAATTTGGGAGGCTGAGGCAGGAGAATCATTTGAGCCTGGGACATGGAGGTTGCAGTAAGCCTAGATGGTACCACTGCACTCCAGCCTGGGTGACAGAATGAGACCCTGTCTGAAAAGAAAAGAAAAAAGAGAGAAATATGTTTTATTTATTTGTATTCGTACGGTTGTTTTGAAAAAAATAAAATTGTTTAAAAATGAGTATATATGTAATGTCCGTGTGTGTGTGCATGTGTGTATGTGTGTGTATTTTCAGAATATTTTATTCTGGGAATCATTGTTCCTACTTCTTATGCTACTCCACATGGACAAAGTTGGAATATTTTCTCTAAATGTGGCACATGTTTTTATTTGTGTTTTGCTCTGTATTTGAATGTAGAGTAGAACAGGGATTACCAGAGCATGTGCCAGTATCACTCAGGAGGTCAATGAGATTGAACAAAGTTTTTAACTTTAGTTTAATCATACAATTAACAATGTAGCCTTCTCCTGTCCATGTCAATGTAGATGCATTGTTCAGTTTTTTTAACCTCATGCTCCATACTAAATGTCATACCTGATACCCAGTGAGCTCCTAACCAATCTGTCCACTCCCTTGGTACTGCCTTACAGATCAGATTGTTTAACTTTGGATTTTAACTTTCTCCATCAACAAATTAAACAACTTCATCTAAACTGAGAGTAATACTATGAATGATATAAATACTTATGAATTAATAATGATCAAATAATTAAGGAGGTCCAGCCTAGTCAATCCACGGTGGTCTGAATCAACGGTTTCAGGATTTGAGCTTCCATTGGTCAGAGCTTTATTGCTCCCATCAGATAAGATTCATATTTTGTCTTTCCCTAACCGTCTCCCAGTGGAATATGTGAAAATTTTTATCAGAAGTTACTGTTATATGCAAACTTCTATCACCTCTAAAGATAAGAGGCATTGGATGGTTTTTATTTTTGGAACTATTTAAGAATTGCCAGACTCCACAGATTAACCTGGAATTGCCCTCTTGCCTATTTTATATATTGTTCTCTATGTTTTTCAGTCATAGCCTTACTGTCTCTCAAACTACCCCAAAACTTAGGAACCTGTAAAAACAAACATGTATTATTAATTGTGAGTCTGTGGGTCAACTGGGTGGTTCTTCTTGTCTGAGTCAGTTTAGCTGATCTCTGAGGTCAGCTGAGGACTCAGCTAGGGACGGATGATCCAGGATGGCCTTACCCACATGTTTGGGGTTGGGAGGATGGTTGGTCAAGGGAAGGGGGCCTCAGCTGGCATGACTTATCCTCCAGTAGGCTAGCCTGGGCTTTTTCACATGTGATCTTAGCATTCCGAAGAGCAACAAGTGATGGCAAGGCACAATGTGTGCACACATGTCAATCTCTGCTACTCTCAGGATTGCTATTGTCCCATTAGCCAAAGTAAATCACATGGCCAATTTTAAAGGCAGAGTGGGAGGCACTACCGGAAAGTGTGGACATAGAGAAATGTGCAACATAGGGAGCCATTACTGCAATAATCTACCAGACTAAACTGGCATGAGTTTAGTCTGAAAAATCGTTCCAATATAAATGTGCATAATTTGTCACTAGATTTTGGTTATTGTTCCCCTTTCACACATGGCTCTTAGGTTATAGAATTCTATATTGCTCATAGGAGTTTTTTAAACAGTAAGTTTTCTCTGCATTTAGAAGACAATTTTCAAAATATTTAATAAGGCAGGGAAATGGTGGCAAGAAGAGTAGACTAAATTTAAACAAGCATGCTTTTCCACCAGCCTGATAGTGGGGCAAGCGTAATAATTAAGGCAAGTCTCTCACTCTCAGTGAGACTCAATTTCCTCGCCTGGAAATTGAAGGATTTGGGCTAAGCCTCCTTCTGACTCTAATATTCTTTAACTATAAGACATCTGGAATATGTAGAACAGTACAAAAAGTGATTTTGTGTTCAGTAAACATATGGATATACTGTCTTATGAGGAAAATATTGACTTTGACAAAGTCAGGTCAATGAATTTTGATGTTTGCCTTAAAAGAAGTCAATACCTATGTTTTTAATCTACGCATAAAAGAATGATTTTAAGAGCCAAAGCTATTGATAGAAATAAGTCTACCTCTCATCCTAATAAATGCCAATATATATGGTGAAATATTATTGTAGATCATCATTCATTATGGTTGAGAATTCTTTGATTTAGAACAAGGTATTATACTCTTAATTCATCATCCAGTTAACTTTTCTTCTGAAAGTAAGATAAAAACATTTCTCATTCTTTTCGGGCCATTAGTACGTGAAATAGTATATTCATTACATAAGAACTGGAGCTTTTAAGCTATCAATGGAATCTTGTTTAGTCAGCTAAAGCACATGTATTACCTTGTTGTATGGGTACAAAGTGATTCAAAGCAAGATATCTTTTAATCCTCTGAGGAAAACAGTTGTATATTTTTCTCTGGCTTGCTTTCCATGTTAACATTTCTTATTTCTTTTTGTTTTCCTGTGGACTTGGCCCTGACCATTAAGTGATGACTTAAAAAAAAAAATAAGAGACCCAAAAAGAAGTGAAGGCTTCATGTTCATGCTTAGGAAAATAATTATTGTAACCATAATTTTCCTTTAAAATGAAACATGATGTTAACATTCACAGCATAGTACAGGGAGGACTTATTGGATGTCCAATTACAGAGCACCTCAGAAACATCACTTGAAAATAATTGTCCATGTTTTAGGTCAGAATATTCCTTGGAATCATTTGTCCACAGTTAGAGTCAGTCTAAGGATTTAGTAATTTTGCAAATAGACAGGAAAGACAGAAAGTGGAATTAAGGAAGTAGAGAGTTTCAATGTTTAAATGAAAGAATTTGTGGCCCTAAAAGAACAAAAAACTTTAAGTGTGTTCCTGTGTCTTTCTATTTCTTCCATTCCCGAAATATGACTACACAGGTTCCCACCTCTCTCCCCCAACACACAAACCATGGACCCAAATTTTCTGCTCTAACAGGGTCCCCATGAGTCAGTGATAAGAGCCCAGACCAGAACTGGATACAAATCCTGGCTTCAACCTATGAGACAGTGGGCAAGTCACTTTGTAAACCTCATTCTTAAAATGATACCAAGACTTATCTCATAGGACATTTATGAGAATTTAAAATAATTTATTGTGCAGATGCGGCTAGCAAAGTGCCTAAGACTCAATAAATATTAGTTTTCTTTTTCACACTTAGATGCTTCATTTCCACATTCATGTAAACAAAATTTAAAAAGAAAAGAAAAAAGCACAGGATGAGTGTCACTGGGGGTTCCTCATGTGCCCTCGCATGAACCCCACGCTCGCCTCCCCCAGGGACTTTCTGGCCTCGCTTGTTCTGTACTCCACCCAAACCACAAGCATCAGGTCTTCCTCAGGGAAGTCCTTTCTAACCACAGACACCAGGTTGGGTCTCCAGTTATACATGCCCTACTCTTTGCCACAATTTGCACACTGCTGTTAATTAATTTATTATAGTTAGTGGCTTTCTGTGGTGGATAAGAACATAGACTTTGGTGTCAGACTACTTAAAATCAAATTCCACCTCCTCCATTCACTACCTGTGTGACCTTGGGTAAGTTACTTAATATTTACCTGCACTTCAGTTTTCTCATCTGTAACATGCGGATAACAGTATCACCTACCTCAATGAGGCAATGTATAGAAAGTATTTAAAATCCTGCTGGGCACATAGTAAGCTCTCAGTAGTAACAGTAGTAGTAATAGTAGTAGTAGCAGCAGCAGTGCTGGGAGTACTAAGACCTCTAGGAGTAGCAGTAATGTCTACTGGACTGAAATGCAGTCTTTTATTTACCACTCTATTCTCAGTGCCTAGGTTTGTGCCTGGTGCACAGTAAGCTCTCAGATACATTTGGTGACAGACTGATTGCTTTCAGATCAATTATGAGTCTTTGTAAAGTGTAATAGAAATACTTTATTACTTATATAATAATCTGGGTTATAATCTAAGAGTTGTAGTGGTTAAAATGCTGTACCACGGTCTCAGTGTAAGTCCTGTTTCTGCCATGTACATATTGTGTGGCTTGAAGAAATTTACTAAGCCTCTCTAATCTTCTGTTTCCTCACCTGTACATGAAATCATCATGCGGATTGAATAAGATAATCCATATAAAATGCCAAGCAGGTTGAGTTGCACACAGCGAGCTCTTTCCACGATGTGCTGTCATGTCAAGTGAGACCTCTGGTCCAGCCAGCTAGGGGTTCTGTCTGGACCTCACAAGGCCCCAAGGGGGATTTTAGATTTTGCAGACATACATCGTTGCCCTTTAGGAGATATTTGTATTTTCACTTCAAAAATCTTCCCAATCTGTTTTTTTGTTTTGTTTTGTTTTGTTTTGTTTTGTTTTGTTTTTGAGACAGAGTCTCATTCTGTCACCTTGGCTGGAGTGCAATGCAGTGGTGCAATCTTGGCTCACTGCAACCTCTGCCTCCGGATTCAAGCAATTCCTCTCCCTCAGCCTCCCATGTAGCTGGGACTACAGGCGCATGCCACCAGGCCCGGCTAACTTTTTGTATTTTTAGTACAGGCGGGGTTTCACCATGTTAACCAGGATAGTCCCGATCTCCTGACCTCATGATCCACCCACATCAGCCTCCCAAAGTGCTGGGATTACAGGCGTGAGCCACCGTGTCCAGCCAATTTGGTTATTTTAAAAGAAGTTTCAGAGCCAGCTGAATAGAATGAAAAGAGGTAACGATGAAGATCCCTTCTTCCAAGCATTAGAAAGCACTGAAATTTCTAGTTAAGTTGAGTTTTTGTAAAAAGGACCTTAGTGTAGACTGAACTTCTAAAATTCAACTAGCTTTACATCACCTTTTAAAAATGGCCCCAATCTAGAACTGGGACCATGATATCCTATGCATGTGAATGAACTGCTTTCCACTGTGTGAATCAGTGTCTATTCAGCAGGCAAAACATCATGGTCTCCTCATTAACTCCCCTTTTAAGATGCAGTCCCTTAGCTTTAAAAACATTTTAGGAGAACACAAAAGTTACACACACTGTAGTTACAAAGAAAAGAAAACTCCAGATTTATGGCAAGTAATCTAAATTAAACAAAGCCATAAACACTCTAATTTAATGTGGATAGCTGATACTACGTGGACATAGATCATAAAATCCTGGAGACTAGTCTGATTATTTATTTTACTGCCCTAGTGTGATATGATTGAGATAATAAGTAGATGCTTTCATGGAATTTGAAATTGTTTTTCCCATAAAACATGATTTTCTTAAAGCTGGATTTACCTAAATTCACTGACAGCTGGAAGCCAAATGTATTCACACTAAATTGCTTATATCACAGGGATTCCAGTAGATAGATTATATATGTTTTATTTATTAATGTACAACAAGTAGAAGAGACCTTGGCTTTCATATTTTACCAAACATTTTTCACATTATTTCTAAAGTTTAGAATGCTACTGAAATGTTATATGGGGAGTGTGTGTGTGTGCATGTTCATGTGTGAGAGTGAGAGAGAGAGAGACAGAGAGAGAGAGAGAGGATGATTGCTTGTTTTGACGATGTGCCATTTTTATGGACTGCTTTTTTTGGTTTCGCAAAATAGGAAGTAGATGACTGTTTACAATGGCCCAAATTTTGATAGTGCAGAAACTGACCATAGCCATCCATACTCACTTGGATCTTCTTGGAACCCTCAATCCCCTGCTTCAGGATTCTCACATCCCTAGAAAATAAACAATGGGAATGCAGAACTTCAGGAATGATAAGACAAGAGTTTACTTTCTTGCTAGAGAAAGTGTGGTACCTAGAGTGGAATGATTTATTAAAAATTCAAATTATCAGGCCCCATCTCATACCTACTGAACCAGAATCTTATAAAAATCACTTATAAAAGTGATTTTTACATACATTAAGTGGGGAAGCACTGCCCTGGGAGATTTCTCACATGGTTGACCACCAAGTACTTTGGAATATCACCATGGCATTGCTATAGAACTGGATAATAAGAAAGAGCCAAGGGCATAGAGAAACTCTTCTTTTACCACCCATTGCCTCGAAATAGATGACTTACATGCTGATGGGGAGAAGAGTACTTCAGAGAGAAAAACAAGTACTACCTGTACATGATCTGAAGAGCCAGACCCAAATGGCTAGTAATGGTCAGCAACATGTCTCAAAACCTGCAGTGGGTGATGAGGAGGCACTGGGACTCTATCAAGAACATTCCAAAAGCTGATGAGAATCACAGGTACTATCAAAATTTGGGCCATGGTAAACAGTCATCTTCTTCCTATTTTGCAAAACCAAAAAGAAAAAACAGTCCATAAAAATGGCACATTGTCAAAACAAGCAATTATCCTCTCTTTCAATCTCTCTCTCTCACTCTCACACACACACATGAACATGCACACACATGCACATGCACACGCACACACACGCACTATTCAGGGGTGAGGAGAGCTAGGGGAAGCTGTCAGAAGGCCTGCAAGGAGCTTTCTGAACCTTAGAAAAGTCTTCCTTGTATCCATAGACCATTTCTTGGGCTGATGAGAATCACAGCAGCTTTCTACTCAAGGTATCTTCAGGTACAGCCCTTTGTCCATCCATTACTGAAACATCTAGTGATGTCTTGCCCAGATACATACCATAAGTTTTGCTTAATTCAACTCAACAAATTGTTACTGATTGCAAGTCAGGCACCATAACCATGACTTGATTAAAACAGAAGAGGAAGAGGCCGGGCGCGGTGGCACACACCTATAATCCCAGCACTTTGGGAGGCCAAGGCGGGTGGATCACTTGAAGTCAGGAGTTCGAGACCATCCTGACCAACATGGTGAATCCCTGTCTCTACTAAAAACACAAAATTAGCCAGGCACAGTGGTGCACGCCTATAATCCCAGCTACTTGGGAGGCTGAGGAATGAGAATCTCTTGAACCTGGGAGGTGGAGGTTTCAGTAAGCCAAGATCACACTGTTGCACTCCAGCCTGGGCAACAAGAGCTCAAACTCCATCTAAAAAAAAAAAAAACAAACAAAAGAGGAAGAAGAACTTCTAAATAACCAAAATAGGTAGCAAAGTTCATTCCTAAAGCTTATCACTCTTCCATGATGTAAAATCAGGCTGGGCCTATGCTGAGTCTATTTTTATTTTTCCATTTTATTCTACATTACACATAATTCCAGCAAGCTTGGTTATCTGCTTTCCAAGTCCTCCATAAGAAGGGGTGAATTGGAGTCAATGGAAAAGAAGGGACAGGACAGTGAACAATGTTGCTGCAGGAAAATGCCAGAAGAGCAATAGATTCTCAGCAAACAGAGGAACAGAGACCTACAAATAGAAGACACAAGAGCTTATAAAGCATGGCCATCTGGTGCCATTTTTGTGTAAACACCAACATTTCTACATACCTCAAAAGACCTAGGTCTTGATATAGTACATCAGTGCAATGGGTTCTGAAAAGGGAGCTGAGTCTTCACAAAAAGTTAACTCATGTTCAGAATACTATAATCAGAAAAAATAAAAATTATGTAATATATTTTAGAAAGCGCTCCATGCAAAGAGCCTCCAGTAGAAAAATAATGGTGCTTGAAATAGCAACCACAGTATTTTTGGGGAATTTGCAAAGGCTCCATCTATAAAATTCTGGATGGCTGAGACTTCAGTATGTTTTTATAAGAATAAAACTTACTTAGCATAATGTCAATTGACTGAAATAAGGAACATTTACCCTGATGAGCCCTGAGTTATCCATATGCCTTTTGTACGAGTGAGACCTCTGCATTATCTGCATCAGCTGTGCAGGTATGAACACTGCATAGCACTGCCCATGATGCATCCAAGGACTCACAGCTGTCAGCACACCCCTCTCATACTTCAACCCAAATTTCCAGGTCCTCGATGGTTATTTCAATCAAACCTCATGGAAGCTCCAAACAAAAGACCCACAATCCTTATTTGCCTACTCCTTAAGACATATTCAAAACTGGGGCTATCTGCATACAAAATATCATGAAAATCATATATAAAATCTATATGTAGTATATATGTTGATGTAGTATACTTAATACAATTTTTTATATCATCACATTCATATATATGAGACAGAGAGAGAAAAAAGTAGAAAGTTGGGAATATGCATAGGGAAAGTTCATAAAAATATATTCTAAACTCTTAACAGTGATTGTTTTCTGGGAAATAGTATTACTTGCAGTTTTACTTTCTTCTTTACATCCCTGGCTGCAGTCTATAAAGTTTTTGTAAAGAGCACACACATGCACACAAACACACACATATAAAATTCCACTATTTTCATTTGAGAGGAAAAGAAGAAAGAAAAAGAGAAAAAGGAAGGAAAGAGGGAGGGAGGGAAGCTGCTTCATTGATATCCCAATTTTCATCTATCCTGTAAGTTCCCATTCATCTTTCTCTACACCAGGATATCCTCCCCTTTTTATGTGTATGTGACTTCCTTGTCCGTGCCATTGATTATTCTACACATCCAGTCCCTGAGGGTGTCCCTTTTTAGTGGATGATAAAACCCAGGCCCTAAGGATAAAAACCATCCTGAAGCCATAAATCCAGCCCTGGACACAGCCAAAAACTGAGGACCCTTCACCAGTTGAGTCACTGTCCCAGAAACATAAGGTATGCTGTGACCCTCTGCTTCAGTTCCATAATGCAGTCAGGTTATCTTCCTATTCAGAAACATGTCTACAAACCGAGACCAATCCTTGGCTCAGAATGATGATCATCCTGTCAATGGTTAGCACACATTAGGACAGGCAGTAGAAAGTGACAACTTTGGAGATAGGCTTGCTGTCATTCAAGAAGCCTTCCCTGAAGCTCATGGCTCACCAAAAGTAAGCAGAGCTTAAGTAACCTAACAAAGCAGTCTTACTTTATTCACTCCTGACCATGCCCTTTCTTTGTATGCTGTTTAAGACTAAACAGTATAAAACAAGATTGACATTATGTAATTACTTGCCTTTTACACTGTGCTAACTTAATTTGCTTTTCATTCTCAAGTATTTAAGAAACCATTACTTTCCCATCAGACTTTACTGTCTGCCAATTAAAGCATTAGATCGATGAGGTGGAGAGAGCACAGTGTTTGGCAAGATTTCAGGTGGAGCAATTGAAAACAACAGCTTTGTATCCCTTTCCTTTTGTCAAAGACAGAATTGTTTTGCCGGTTTACCACTTTCTGTGTCACCCTCTGTTCATCCTATGTTGTTTTTTGGTTCCACTTGCAAGTAAGGATGGTCTAACCATCGTCTAAGATTTACAACTAAATACAAACTAAATTTCCTCACTATGGGAAGAGTAGGTGGGTGAGGATCAGGTTGAGGAGCTGGAGTTTTTGGGGTCATGTTTACTCTATTGGGGGCACCTAAATTACCAAGCATGTTGCGTTGGGCTCCTCAGACGTCCCACAGAACTGTGCAGTCCCTCTGTCTTAGCTAGTAAATTTCCGCAGGAGCTACATCCCAGCTCTATAGAGCCCACTTCAATCTCATGATCAAATATGATTTGTGTCCAGGGAAACTCAGAGTTTGAGTTGGTTTAAGTAAGGCATGATGACCTGAACAAAAAATGCAAGTCACTTTTCTTCTAATTCACTCTTATTTTGAGTAATAAGAGCTGTAGCACTGAGGGCTTTCTATCTCGTCCTCATCCCTTGAAATCCAGTCATTTTCTTTTTCTCTATGTCATTATGGAAAACACCTGTACTTTAGAAGTACAGGAAATCATGGTAATTGCCCCCAAGAACAGCAGAGGGAAGAAGAGTCCAGGGCAAAGGTAGAGACATTCGTCAGCTCCAGAAAGCATTTTTTAGAAAAGAGAATTAACGAATAAAAAGGGTCACCATCAGCACAGTCAGATAGCCTGTGTCATTAAAAAATTAATAGACTTCCAGTTCTGATAACTCAGGGACCAGAGGATGAGAACACCTTGTGCAATCTCTAAATACAAAATATGATTATTGTGTGTCGTGGCCTCCTTGTGAGACTTCATGGTTCTACTGCTGACCTAGAAAAAGTAACTCCATGGGTCTTGATCAAACAATGGGCTACAGGTTGTTTTGGTTACCCTAATCCTGCATTTAGAACACACACTGATTCAGTGAGTCCATTTTTTTCTCCATTCTAAGAGAGTATCCCTGGAGAAGACAGCTGTTGCCTCACAGATTCTGCCTCAGACTTAACCCTGAGCTCACTCCAAGTTTGGATTGATGATTCCTCACTACAATTACTGAACCCATGCTTCCCCTGCTTATTGGTAAAAGAGGTTAATTAGATAGCCATTAACCACATGCAGCTCTCTAAATTTATATTTAAGCTAATTAAAATGAAAGAGAATTTACTACTTAGTTCCTCATTTGCACTAGCCACATTTCAAATGGTCAATGGTCATGTGGCTAGTGGCTACCATATTAGAGAGTGCAGATATAAAACATTTCCACTATCACAGAAAATTCTATCAGACAGCACTGCAGAATGAGAAGCTCTTGCTCTCTCGGCATCCCTTCATTCCCAGGGAAAGCCCTAGGGAAAATAAGACTTTTTTAGACCTACAGCAGTAGTTCTCAAAGATCACTGGGACCTACCCCAAGAGTTTCTAGCTCAGTCGGTCTGAAATTAGGTCCCAAGGATTTGCATTTCCTACAAGCTCCCAGGTGATGCAGCTGCTTCCATAGGAGACTACGTTTTGAGAATCACTGCTCTATAGGAAGTAGGAGAAATACCAGATCATTGGTAACTGGTACATCTGAAAAATGAATTAGAATACCCAAGTTTTAGTCTCAATTCAGTCAAAACTCATCTGTTGAGTTTCTCCTTTAAGCCAAGCACCAGGCTGCAAATATCAAGTCTTGGCTCTATAACTGAAAAGGAACATTATGTAAAGAGGCACTGGCCAATACAGCAGCCACAGGGCCTCATGGGGCAAGTGAGCACTTGAAACATGCACAGAATAAATGAAATTTTTAACATTATTAAATTTAAATATCAAAGTGATTTAAAATATTTTCCATTAAGTATAATTATATCATTTTGGCAGAACTATGTTTCACTTGAATCTTTGAAAATTTAATGTTAAAAGAAATTGAGAAAATTCAAATGAAAACAAATTGAGATGTGGTCCAAATGTAAAACACATATTGGAAATATAGCATAAAAAAAGAAGGTAAAATATCTCAATAATTTTATATTGGTGGCTGGGCATGGTGGCTCATGCCTGTAATCCCAGCACTTTGGGAGGCCGAGGCGGGTGGATCACCTGAGATCGGGAGTTTGAGACCAGCCTGACCAACATGGAGAAACCCCGTCTCTACTAAAAATACAAAATTAGCTGGGCATGGGGGCAGGTGCCTGTAATCCCAGCTACCTGGGAGGCTGAGGCAGGAGAATCGCTTGAACCCGGGAGGCAGAGGTTGCGGTGAGCCGAGGTTGCGCCATTGCACTCCAGCCTGGGTGACAACAGTGAAACTCTGTCTCAAAAAAAAAAAAAATTATATTGGTTACATGCTGAAATGATAATATTTGATATACATTAGGTTAAATAAAATATATTAAAGAAATTATTTTCAGCTGTTTTTGCTGCATTTTTAATGTGGCTACTAGAAAAATTTGAATTCCATATATATTTTGCATTATATTTGTATTGGACTGTGCTGATCTGCAACTCGAACTCACTCTCTTGGCGTGTCAATTGCCCATCAACCGATCGGGGCCTGGGGTGTTGGAGGTGAAGAGCAGTAGATTAATGACCTCTAAGGCCACTTACATCTCTGAAAGTCTGTGATTCCTAGACAATCTACTAGGAGATCATCTTTTTTAGGTTCTGTTTTTCCTCCAAACACTGGGCAAAATCTACTATTTATTCCCCTCTGAAGATCCTAACAGCCCACTCTCGATCTGCAGTTCAGAGAAAAACAGCAATCATAATTGAATCTCCTTCAGCTACAGAGCAGGTCAGCATGTTGGACCCACACACGCTTTTCCAACTGAGCTGTACCTTTTTTTATTTTTTATTTTAATTATATATTGACAAAGTATAGTTTATATTTGTATATATTTGTGGGTACAAAGTTGTGTTATGATTTCTAAATACAATGTGGAATATGATACTAATTCATAGTTTTGTGTTGAAAACACTAGAAATTTCCTCTTAGCAATATTGAAGTATACAGTACTCATTTATTAACCGTATTCAGCATGCTGTGCAATTGGTATAATAATAATCAGACTCATTCCTCCTATCAAATTGACTGTCCTGTTTAGTGTCACTACAACAGAATACCTGAGGCTGGGTGATTTATAAAGAAAAGAGGTTTATTTATTTCATGCCTCTGCAGGCTAGGAAATTCAAAGGTATGACCCTGGCTTCTGGTGAGAGTTTAATGAGGTATCATAACAGCAGAGAAGGTCAAAGGAGGAGCAGACACATGCAAAGAGAGGACCAAACCAGAAGAGGAACCTCACTTTACAACAATCCTTTCCCTCATGAATACTCTATTCCCTGAATAACTTGTGAAATCTCTCTCACGACCATGAGAACAGCACCAAGACATGCACGAGGGAGCCACCTGCATAACCCAAACACCTCCCGCTAGACCACACCTCCTGACACTGCCACAGTGGAGATAAAATTTCAGCAAGAATTTTGGTGGGGACAAACTCAAACCATAGCACAGAGGCTTTGTATCCTTTGACTAATATTTCCCCATTTTCCTCACACTTCACCCTTTGAACCGTACTTCTTAAACACATACCTATGAAATTAAGTAAAAATGGGCTTGTTTTTCTTGTGTATAGCAGGACATTAGACTCCCAACTCCAGTCTTTCCACCAGAAAAAAAAAAATGCCACGAATTGAAATGCTAACTATTATTCAATGGCCTCTAAGGTCAAAAATATGGAAGCTACTTCAATCAGAATGAGTAATATAGACACATTTAAAGAAATTAAAACAAGCCTACAGATTTTCTGACATTATGGGTGCTATCTACTATCTCCTTTCCTCTGCTGTCCCGGAAGAGCACTCAATCCCAGAGAATCCTAACTAATAGTAGTAATACTAACAATAACATTCATTCTAGAGTTGAGTTGTATTTAGCATGGTCTTTTAAAAGGCTTTGTGAATGCTAAAATGTTTACAAAACTTTTAAAAATATAATATTTCAATATTCCAACCACATTGTAACCATGTAGCAATACATAATTAGCTACATTGAGGAGTAAGGTTCAATGATGTGCCCAAGGTCATAAGGCTGAGTCGTGGCAGGGCCAGAACTCTGACTCCATGCCCTGGCTGTTTTATTTGCCCCATACCTGGCCTTCTTCTGGGGTGCTAATGGCTGCCCCAGAATCGTGATTGAGCCAGACCATGGGACGAAATTTAAACATTCCAGAAATTCCAGTTATTTTAGAAACTACTAGCTGTGGAGCCACTAAGAACCAGGTAAGAAACTTGAGGACTAGCACTAGACAAATTATGAAGTTGAGATTTTTCTCTAGTGAATTTCTACCTTTCCTTCTTATGCTGCCATCTCCTGCCCAGACTTATATCTACCTCTCAGATAATGAACACTTTACCAGACTTATAAGGACTAGTTTCCAATAATGACACTTAGGGCAGCTCTGGACATGTCCCTCTCCCCAGCTACGTTAAAACTTACCCATCCTGTGTCTTCTTCACTTAGAGCTTAGCAATAAGCTCCAGACTTGTAAAAGACTAATTCACATTCAAGATTGCAGTATTTCTCCTAGAGGTGGTTTTATTCTTGAAAGTAATTCCTGGGTGAAGGCAATGTCTTAAAGGAATAAATGATAAAAAAATCTTGGACACTAGACAGACCAAAAATATTTTCAGACTTGATGGTGTCTTTAATCACATTATGAAAACATTTATTTATAGGTGAAGGTCATATTCAAAGTGAATTAAATTAAACCTCTCCGTTCATCACTGAGGTGCTTTGGCCATCTTGCTGAAAGTTAATGAAGATGTAGAAAACTTCATGAAGTCCTTCTGAGGCAATTGGTGTTTCTGGGATAACTGATGGGCTGCACAGTCCATCACCCACAATTGTCATTTCAGATCTTCCTCTGAGCCACAGCTGGTCCCAACTTAAACTACTGAACTGAGTTTAGGGTCTCATGCTAGATTTGGTATAGTTTTCTTACTGAGATAGACTCAGATATCAAGATATTAAAATATTTCAAAGGCTTTAGAGTTAACAACATTAATATATTGAAATTTTTTCTTGAAGTATAAGTCCTATTTTATCAGTACATCTTCTACATTGATAATTAACTCTATCTTTTACCCAGTGAGTATCTAAAATAATGCATAGTTTACCAACATTATGGGAAATCTACAGACTACTTCTATCTAGGGTTAAGCAGATTTCCCTTTAAAATTATAATTCTGTTAGACTAATGCTTGATACAAAACACATAAGAGCCAAAAATTCATGTTAAGTGGCAGGTAAAAGGCAATCTGAGGTAAAATATGTTATTGTATTATAATATGAAGTTCTCAAGAGGCCATTGTTCACCTATTACATTAGCAATTACTATTTTTTAAAAATAATAACACTCAATGTCAGTAAGAGGCATGAGATAGGTATGCTCATGCAATGTTCAATGTTTCAAAGAACTTTTGAAATAATTATACTCTTTTTCTTAGCTATTCCTCTTCTAGGAATAAGAGAAGTAAACAGACATGTGCAATTTATAGTAGGAAAAAAGAAGCTTAGAAACAACTTAAACATTCACTTATGAAAAAATTTGAATACATTAAGGCACATCACATCAAGAAATATTACATATCCACTAAAAGTAATCTTTTAACAATTGTGGTTTTTATTTTAAATTTTAATTTAATTTAATTTTGCATAGAGAATATTTGAATTATATATATATTATATATATATAATATTTTAGTTGCAGAGAAGGTTTTCAATGATATGTTCCCCTCACATGCCTAACCATCTCCCCAAGGCAATCAGTTTTACCAGTTTCTTGTTTATCATGTCAGAGATATTTTATGCATAAACAACTTCTAACATGTGTGAATAAAAGTTTGTCTTCCCTCAAGGACGTCACATTAAATTTGGAAGTTTAAAAAAGATTGCTACTCAATTCTCTACGATTTCTCACTACAAAGCTTCCTGTGAGATTTCCAAAATTTTCAATATGGAAGGACTTCCTACCATGGGACATTGCTAGAAATCCTATTTGCCCACCTGTCTATAGAGACCTTCTGATTAAGGGCAAAAGAAATAAGGAGTTGTAGTCATGTGGGCACTTTCCCTCCAAATTCCTAATCACTGGTTGTATTTTAGGGGGTGAATGGAAGTGAATGAGTTTTCCTTTTTCTCAGCCTAGATGATATTCACTCACCCACTAGAAGAGATGAGTTGAACAAGCAAAGCAACTTCTTAATTTTGACACTGGCTACAGTGACAAGGAAACACCTTAAAAGCAAAAGTAGACCTTGAACTTAGCTTCTCACACGGTCAGCAGAACGGTGTGCTGGCCAGTGCCACACCGACACTTCCTGCCCTCCATCATGCTGAGCCAGGGGCCCCACTATGTCATCATGGCACATTTAACTTCCATCCAGGTCCCCATCAACATCATTGCCCTCATTGTGCTTAGAGGAAACATCACAAACCTTAGAAGGCAATCCTCACGCACTGTCTCCCCAAGCCAAATAAAATGTCTTCCACGATGACCTTTTTGCTGGGACTTTGTGCTTTTTTCCTCAGATAAAAATCGCAAGACGTAAAATTTGTTATAGAAACTGTTTAATGAGTTTCTGGACCTGAAGCATCATAAGCACTAATAATTTTCCAAGCAATGACTAAATGAATGAATCCTATATTGTTGTTTTAAAGAATAAATGTTAAAGATGCATGCATGATACCTTTTGGCACTGTGTTTGGTACTAAATGAAAACAGCAGACGTGGACATTTTGATAGTGAGGAAAGGACTTCTGGATTTGTATTTGAGTAATGTTTAATGCAGTGTTTGATTCCGAAGCCCTAATGATAACAGGATACACATGATGACAAGTGACGATCCGTCCTTGGCAGCTGACCTTACTAACAGACTGTTATGTCCCTAAGCTATTTTGTTGGAACTGAGCCATACCCACAGAGGGGGAGACAGTTAACAATTCTTGAGTTACGTAGCACCTTTCTCCCCCGAAAGAAATCCCACACTTAGTTGGCAAGTCCTTTCCCTGTATCTGGCTATTTAATGCCTTTTCCTCTGCTCTGTAGAGAAATTTTTCACTGTATAAATTGGTTTCATTTATAAATGGTGAAAATTTTTAAATTAAAAATGTACAGTGCCATTTAAATATAAAGTATTATTATTTATGGTAACTATTATTGCTGTTACAATTACCATAAGAATGATAATGTTTATAATGCTCTCCCAAAATAACAAGCAACTTGTTAGCTGGATAACTAGCTCGTGTAACTAGCTAGTATAAACGAGTATAAGCCCAGGCATTTAGTATGCATTTGGTAAGAATTTATTGCTGAATTAATCAGTAGGTGTAATTTTCCTTGTCTTGGAATTGTAGGGAATAAGAACTAGCTCCTAGGGGAAGGAATGCATGATCTGTAGGAGCAGCTCTATTTGATATATGATCTGCCAAGTCAGAAGAGTTTCAGGTACTCAACCCCAAAACATGCATATGCCCAGTAGTGGCTCTCAGAGAGGATGCCCAACCTTCAGTGATGAAGAAAACACAGGCACTCATCATGTCTGGGCTTTTGCAGCTCTTTTTGATGCAATGGCAGTGAGCTCAGCTACAGGACGGGCAGTTTTCATGCTCAGTAGTGACCACCATCTTCTGACCACTTTCTATTTGCCAAGCACAAGGAAGGAATCATGGCACCAGTTTGATAAATGGGGAAAGTTGGACACAGAGAGGTTGATTCTGTTGACTAAGGATGCATCTCTTAAGTGGACTAGTCATAATATGAGCACAAGTCCAAAGCCCATGCCACAAACTGGTGTTTCCCAAAGATTCAGTCTCAGTCCACTGGGAGGATCATGAATTCCTCCAGGCAAGACTCTAATTAACTATCACAAGTCCTTATCTCAGGTCTTATAATACACAAATAATTACTCCACTGAGTTTCATTTTTATGTAAGAATAAGGACCAATTCACCAGTAACTTACTTAGTCGATTACTAGGAGTTATTAAAATGTTGGTATTCACAAACTAAAATGAACATGTTATTAGATAGTTTATAGATGGCTCTAATACATCACTCTACCAAGGGTTCAGGCTGACATAACACATTGTAAAGTTGCTATTTTGCCTGTGTGACACACAGAGAGCTGGAAATCCACTAGAAAGTGATAATGGGTGGGGTAAGCAGACTGTGAGGTCTTTGCCTTGCTTAAGTGTGCTGTAATAATATATTAAAAGGTTGAGTGCCATCGTCCTAACTATTATGCTAAAAGGAAAGAGGAGAGAGTTTATTCCTTTTCATGTGAATGGATCAGTGCAAGCTGGTACTATGTTGTATATGGAAAGGTAGCTTAAGCACTAAATATTATTTTATTTTTCTCACATCCCTATAATTTACATAGAACACAATTCTTTTAAAAATGTCCTATTATTTTCTAAACTAATGATCTAGAATCTCAAATAAGGCAGGACATATCCAATGCTGATGAGGTCTTAATTCACAGGTTGATTCATTTTTTGAATAAATATTATTTGAATCCTTGCCTGTTTTGAGGGATGCTAACGAGCCTGCCTTTTTCATACCCTAAGCAATATAAACTCCTTGGCAAGGCCATTTAATCTCTCTTCAGAAAATCAGAATAAGCACTTTTCTAAAACATACCTAAGGCAGCTGTGCATTCAACACATCACCCATCAACTGCCTTTAGCAAACAGAAGATCATTTTTAGATTCCCAGTATTAACTATTCTTGGACTCATTAGTTGCAAGGGCATGGGCAAATTGGGTTATCCATTCTATGAGTGTTTTTATCACAGAGTTGACAATATATATTGTTCTTTAGTATAATGTTCCTACTCATCTGAAAAATTCTTTAGCCGTTGGAATACAGCTCTTAATTTTCAACCATAAGATAATAATTCAACATTTATTTATCTAGATCACCCAATTATTATTTGTTAGTAAGTGTAGTGGTGTTAAATAGCAATTATTTCTACTTGGCAATTTTTATCTCAGCCCAGGAAAAAATAAATTGTTTAAATAAGGTAGAAGAAGAAGTCTTTTAAGTCTTTCATATGATATTTATCACTGAAGATTCCCCAGGCTTTGTTGACCCCCAAAGCAGCTATATTTTAATAATGCTTTTCAAGCAGTTTGAAAACAATTTTCATTTACCACTTAATAGTACTTAGGACAGCAACTTGAACAACTAGTAAGTGTTAAGGTTAAGAAACAAAAAGTAAATAAAATGGAAATGCAAATGCTACTACATTCGCTAAATTGTATTCACATTCAGTACTTTTTCATTTGTTCTGATAAAGTATGGTAAGCCCCCAAGCTTTATGTAGTAACCCTTCATCCTAGAAAGAAAAGGAGAGAGATCACTGTGCACATGTATTTCTCTTTGTACTTTTTTCTTTCTTTAGGGAAATGAGAGTTTAATATGTTTTCATTGAGTCCCGAAATAACATTCAACATTAAGTATAGCATACGTATTAATGATGATAAGTAAAAATGGTAATGATGAAAATGTCGACCCAGGCTAATGTCTATGATTAAAAGGTAGAAAGAAAAAACAAGTGACAATTCTCATTCGGAAACACAGATTTACGGCAGGTAGTCAAATTTCACGAGGGTTAGGAGGATTGTAGATAGCCTTTCAAACCAAAAACTCATGGTATTGTTGGTCAGTAACCTCCTATGGACCAGCAGTATCCCAACAGAGGCCTTTTGGGGAATTTAAACTTCAACAACAGTGACATACTGTATTTTCCACAGTATAGGCGGTGTGTCCACCATGGTAGCCACCAAATTGCTCCTAGCAAGGAGGTGACCCGGTGTCTGTCTGCTCCTTAAGATTAAAGAGGAAAAGGCTTCTGTAATATGTAGTTTGTCTTTGTTGGCAAAGATCACCTAGCCCTACTGAAAGTATGGGGGTTGGAAGCACAATTCTTCAAGACTTCTTCAAATAGAAGAAATATCAATATTTAGTACTTAAACATTAAAAAGTATGTCTTTCTTGAAATGCTCTAAATATCACTCACCTTTGTAAACAAGTCTATATATTGTGTACGTGATTTAGAGAATGGGCTTAAATGCTCAAACAGACATGGATCCACATTATTAATTATGTAATATAAGCTGTTGTTCACAGATGTTAGCAAGCATTAGAATCAGGCTGGAGAGCGTTTTCAGACACAGATTGCTATCATGTTCATTCCTAGGGTTCCTGGACCACATCTCAGTAGACTTGAGGTGGGTCAGGGAATTTGTATCTCTAACAAGTACACAGGAGCAGGAGGTGGTACTGATGCTACTCATTGGAGGAACACATGTAGAGAATCGCCAATCTAAAGTTCCATTCCTAGCCCTGCTGTGCCTCAGTTTCTTCACCAGTTACTTGAGAGTACTAACACCTACCACCCAGAGTTGTTGTGATTAAATAAATGAGATAATGCATTTAAATCTCTTAACACAATGCCTGGCACCTACTGTAATATGCTCTCAATCCATGCTAGCTATTACTACTGTTTAATTCTATGGACCCTGGAGAGATCAGAAAATGAAGACAATGAATGGCATGATATATTTGCCTTTAGTTGCCTCTCTGAATTTTCTGCTTTTACCTTTAAGTAGACTAAACTCCTGTTTTCACTTCTGAGTTAGAAAGATGTAGTTCTTCAATGACGCTAAGCCCACATTTAGTTTGGCAATGTGAATTGTTCATGTGGTTTTATATTCCTCATTTGTTTCTCATTCTGTTCAGTAAAATATTCATGATTTTGGTTGGCTGTAAGATGTCCCAGGATGAGCGAGGGAAAAGAACCGTGCACAGTTCTACCTTGTAAGATACTTCAGGGACAAATTTCCTTCTACAAACGCAAACTTGGGCTGCACACAGAGATAATGCTACCATTCTTGGACTTTTCTACATTTTTAAGTAAATTTACTGTAGTTGGTTGTTAAGCTGTCTCCTGGTGAGTATGTTCCTTAGAAGACATAAGATGAGAAACTCAACTCTTTCACTGGTTTTGGAACAGAGCTAAGTTGGTTTAACACTAATGACTGTACCTGTATTCTTTCTGACAGGATTGTTGGGTTCTTATGTAAATGAGTATATGTTGTTGGTGCCTTTGTACAGAAAGAAAAGAAACAGAATGAGATCTAAAAAATAGCAATAAATGAACCAAACCTACACATCTAGGGTTAAAAAGCACTAATGTTTATAAAGAAGCAGGTATTCTATTTGTTGTTGTTCTTGTTGTTGTGATAACCACAATGGAAGACCAGACTCATGAGAGATAGGAATGCTTTTGGTAGAAAATTCTGAGCTAGCATGGATGAAACCCATGCACTAATATATAATAATATAGGTCCCAGGTGCAGCAGCTTATAGCCACGTCTCCTGGATTAAAACAATCAAAGCTCATCCTGCGATGTTGCATATTCAGCAACATGCAAAATTGCTACCATCACCCATGACACCAAATAATAGAAGTCTTCATCATATATGGGCTTCTGAAGGGACTTATCTGAAGTCAACTTCCAAGTTAAGATCCCTTGGGAAAGATTCTTATGTTATCAATTTCTTTGTCTATTTTTTTGAATGGTGTCTCCTCCACTCAGGGAAATGACTTCAGACTGCAAGGAGGTAGAACAAACAACATTAAGGCAGGATTGAAGTTCACCACTGAGTTGAGGGTTGTAACGGTGAGGCTTGCCACTTTACATAAGCGTAAGTGTCCAGATGAAAGCTATATTGGGGGACTACAGATGTGTTTCTTCTTTGATGGCAATCTTTGTGATTCCTGGGTAAATGAAAACGTTTCAGAAGTTAGAAATAAGTGAAATGTCCTACATTCAAAAGCAGACAGGGAAAGACACATTTCATATAGACATATGTTTATACTGTATATATATTTATTTATATATACACACACACATGTCTATTCATAAGTACATAAGTATATCTATATACATATATACATGTATTCATATAGACACACATGCACTGCAGACACTATAGACACTCTACACCATGGCTGTAGGACAAATTACTGACTAGAGCCTTACGACTTGGGAAGTAAAGTGGTATCATTGGTAGTCATCTTGGGCATACCAGAAATTAAGTAATGACAAACTAATCTCATAGCATTTCTGATACTATACTGATAAGATCAGTGAAGCAACACAGAATTGTGTTTTTATTTTAGCAAGGTTTCTAGGCATACTACAGACAAATGGGCTGGAGGGAATCATAATTGGTTGCAGAAGAATGCGACAGGGGTACTTGTTTTGCAACATGCTGAACTCCCCATTGTTGAATAGATGCTGAATGAGAACCAGGAAAGTCTATTTCTCTTCCTGCACAATGAGCTTATGGGCTGAAAGTTCCATGAAGTAAGGTTCTTAACTCAGGTACTAGAGTATCCACTCAACAAAGAGGTATTTGATAAATGAACAAATGTCAAAATTTAAGAAGTGATTGTTACAGCCATTTTCTAACATCCACATCTCTATTCTTAAATAGCTTCGATTTCTACTGAGTTAGGACGTGTTTGCTTAAGAAACACGTCCTAACAATAAGAAAATTGCTAGTTTCTGGGCCGCGAGCGGTGGCTCACGCCTGTAATCCCAGCACTTTGGAAGGCCGAGGCGGGCGGATCATGAGGTCAGAAGATCGAGACCATCCTGGCTAACACGCTGAAACCCCGTCTCTACTAAAAAGAAAAAAATTAGCCGGGCGTGGTGGCGGGCACCTGTAGTCCCAGCTACTCGGGAGGCTGAGGCAGGAGAATGGCGTGAACCTGGGAGGCGGAGCTTGCAGTGAGCCGAGATCGTGCCACTGTACTCCAGCCTGGGCAACAGAGTGAGACTCCGTCTCAAAAAAAAAAAAAATTGCTAGTTCCTTTGTTTTCTATTCTGTTATCTGTGTTATCTGTATAACTTTCCCTCTGATGAAAAATAAATAGAAGTACTGTTGGGAAAATACTTAAAACTCTGAATGGTTTTTTATAACATGGATTTGAATCAAAGTTAAGATATTTGCAAACCCAGTCACCAGAATAATTTTACTACTAATTAAAGCAATAATCCCTATTCTACGTTGCACAAAAATTAAACTGCACAAGTTTCTTCTTGCATTTGCCAAACTGTAAATAGATTAACCCATTCTTTTAGCCTTCTAAAGAATTGACTAAATTAAAATAATATTGAATTTTAGTAAGTACCCTTCAGATACCTCGTTTTGCCAATACAGATTTGACAGAACAAAATGCTGTCATGATTGAAGAAATATTTTTCACTGCTTATTCATCAATTCAGATAAAATGATGTCATACAAAGTCAAAGTTCAGAAAGACACAGATATACCCACATTATTCCCATACTGTTTCCTTCTATGCGCTCATTTATAATTTTAACGGAATTAAATGTTTAATTGTGCCTACTACATACCAGGATATTGGCTTAAGTGCATTCACATATATTATCTGATTCAATTCTCGTAACAAATACACAAAATAGTAATTATTTTTCCTAATTTGCAAATGAGGAAACAAAGGTTCTGAGGGGCTGTAACTTCCCAACATTGCATAGCTAGAGAAGTGTAGAAACAGAACCCTCTTCTAATTCTGACACATCCTTTCACCATTGCTTTTTTCTCCATCATCTACCAACTGTTGACCCTAGGAGGTAATGAGTAGTTGGTCATTCTGATTCTCAACTCAAAAGATAAATTAATGAATGGACACACAATTTCTTTTTTTTCTTTTTAATATGACTCATACTGCCTCCAGAAGGATACATGAGTTCAATGTAAAGACTTCAGGAGAATTTTTTCAGTGATTTGGAATCAAAATAAGACTATCAATAAACATACAATTGATAGCTGATATTTACTGAATATTTACCATGTTTCAGACACCATCACCTGTGCTTCATATGCATTTTCTCTTTTATTTCTCAAACAGCAAAACTGAACTTTATCAGCTGGGTATAATTTTCATCTCTACTTCACAGAAGAAATTGAGGCACAGAGGGATTAAGTAACTTGCACTAATCATACTGTTACATAGTAAAGCCTGGATTTGTGTCCAGGCACTGTAACTCTAGAACAGTGGTTGTCAACTGGGCCTATTTTGTCCCCAGGGGGTATTTGGCAATATTTGGAAACCTGTTTGGTTGTCATAAGTGAGGGGCAACACTGGCATCTAGTGGATAGAGGCCAAGGATGTTTAAAATACACAGAACAGCTCCAGAGAAAAAAAGAATTATCCAGCCCAAAATATCAATGACAAGCATAAGAAACCCCGCTCTAGAACCTGCCTTTTGGCATTTCTCTGTACTTCTGTACTACTGAATTTGGGCAAAATCATGGAAATAATGTATACAACATCTCACATTACTGATGATTAATTCTCAGCTGCTTTTAATCTCACGACACTTTCTCATGACAATATTGATTATAATACATTGCAACAGCAGATTTTACTGTACCTCATAAAGATCTTGGTATCTTCTGTAAAATAAAAATGCCTGGTTTCACTTCCCAAAATTTCTTGCTAAATTAGTCTGATGTAAATCTCTTGGGAATCAGATATTTTTTAAAAAGCTCCCCAAGTGATTTTAACGTGCAGCCAAGTTTTGAGAAACGTGTAGAGAAAAATAACAGAGATTTTTGTAGAGAAAAATAACAGAGATTTTTAAAGTATGGAACACTTTCTATTCTCCACTAAAATAGTATCCTAGTAATGGTTCAAAGTTATTGAATGTTTATTATGTGCCCAGGGCTGGACTGAATGCTTTGCAGGAATTATCTCACTTTAAATTCTTCAAATATTCTCTATGCAAAATTAAATTAAATTAATACCTAAATTCCTAATACCATCATCTTGAGGGTAAGAATTTGAACATATTAATTTGGGGGAGACACACACATTCAGACCATAGCATCACCATTGTACAGATGATGAAACTGAAACATCTGAAAATTAACTTACCCAGACTACACAGTTAGTGAGTAACAGAGCTGTTTATTAAATCTAGCTCTTTCTGACTAGAAAACCCATGGTGTAAACCAGCAGTTCTGAAACATGAGCATGCCTCAGAACCATCCAGAAAGCTAGTGAACACATAGAGTGTTGAGCTCAGCCCCAGAGTCTCTGATTCAGTAGGGCTGGAATGGTATCTAAGAATCTACATGTTTAACAAGTTCCCAGTGATGCCGCTGACTTTGCTGGTCTGGGGACTACACTTTTCAAGAACCTCCGTGGGATGATTTCTATAAAATCAAGCTATTTTTTATGACATTTCTTCTATTTAAGGGGATTTATCCCTCATTTCCCCCTGAATCTTGGCAGCTGTGGGTGGTTGGAGAACTCTTCTGTCCCCCTGGCATAATGTCTTCTGATACTAGGGACGGTTGTAAGCACTACGTTAGGGTGAAAAGTGCGTAATAGCTGCTGCCTACTGTGAGATGGGGTCAAGGGAGAGCTACCCAGGGGAGAAATCAACTTCCCCTTGCCTCTAAAGCTAAGCTCCCCTAACCAGAGGAAATGAAATCTACCAACAGGACAGAAACAGACCTAAACCATTGGGACAACAATTCAAAGTGACAATTAAATGCCAGATCAAGGGGATGAAGGGACAGGTTGTATATTAAGGGAAAACAGGAAATGAAGAGAAGATTTTTGTTTCAACTTCCTTGTTCCTACACTTAGAACCAACTATGATTAAATAAAGAACAAAAAGAGGCAAGTGTTTTTCTTTTTAAACTATCTCTCATCCCCACTAAACATCAGCAAGCAAGGAAGCAAACATATCCCAAAGATGAGCCATCGATGTAAAACACAAGTTAGGGGAAATCATGAGAGTAGGCGGTGAGACTCCTATATGGTCCCCCAGTGTTGAGTCAAGCAATTAATGTGTGTTCACCCATTGATCAACTCCATTCTTGGTTTGTTTGTTTGTTTGTTTGTTTGTTTGTTTGTTTGTTTGTTTTTGAGATGGAGTTTTGCTATTGTTGCCCAGGCTGAAGTGCAATGGCAATCTTGGCTCACCGCAACCTCCACCTCCCAGGCTCAAGCGATTCTCCTGCCTGAGCCTCCTGAGGAGCTGAGATTATAGGCACCCACCACCATGCCTGGCTAACTTTTTTGTATTTTTAGTAGAGACAATGTTTCACCATATTGGCCAGGCTGGTCTTGAACTCCTGACCTCAGGTGATCCGCCCACCTCGGCCTCCCATAGTGCTGGGATTACAGGCATGAGCCACCATGCCCAGCCAACTCCATTCATTTTACTGAATCCTTATGTTAGACACTGGGAGACACACAAAGAGAGGGTTTTATGCCTAAGGAGCTTATAGTCAAGGTGAAAGAGAAGCGTATAAACAGGATTATTGAAGAGTACCAGGACCAAATGAGTGGTGGGGACATAGGATCCCAGGGTAAGCAGAAATTACTGTGGGTAAATGGTCAGGGGACACTTTGCAAACGTGGTGGGAGTTGAGCTGGGTCTTCAAAATTAGGTTAGGTGTGGGTAATTGGAGCAGAGTGGAGAGAGGCTGTCAGGAAGTTCTTGGAGCAGAGTGGAGAGAGGCTGTCAGGAAGTTCAAGGAGGAGATAGAGGTGGCATGAAAAGGCAGAGAAGTGAGGCATTTGGGATGGCTCAGGTGAATGGATGGCTTTGACCTAGGATCACAGGTGAGTGCCTGAAGACAGAGCTGGCCCGGGTTGTAGAAAAGTAGGCCAAGGAGGAGCTTGGGTTTGTTTTGTGGAACCTAGAGGGCTGAAAAGTTTTTGATAAGGGAGGTGACGTGATAAAACTGAAACTTTATAGACATACTAGCCATCCTCCTTCTTTCCTGAACACACACTAGATCCACCCCTCCTATCTGAGCTCCTATCTCCAACTCTGCCCTTTGTTTCTAGGCGACAAGCATACTCTGTGCTATTAGTTCTCTTTTGATTCTCCTTTGTACCCATTTCCTGGTTGCGAGAGCGGGAGCTGGATTTTTATCAAGGCTCAGTAGACATAAAGATGTATAAGTTTCTACCCCTAATACTTGGCTTTTAGCACCCTATGAATGGTGCCTATTAATTTCATTTACTCAAGTTAATATTTAATAACCTTGAAGTAGTTCACAGGGAACAATTCTGTCTACAATTTGAACTATAACACATCAGATATTTGGTATCCCCCAGATCGATTTGCTTTCTGACAAAAAAAAAGAAGTTCTTAAATGGTTTTCTTACTTATCCTCATTACCTACAGATTTTCTAAGTTAGAATTTTATTTCTTGTAAAATACAGAAAAATAACAATTACAATGAAAACAATCAAATAAGATTAAATCCACAGGATTTAAATACACACTGGACTGTAAGCTTCATCACATTTATTTCCAAGTACAAATGGTAGTAATTACTTATGAATTAATTAATAAATATTGAACAAATGAATGTTAACCAGAGTCAACAGCCAAAATGCATATCTCCATGATGAGCAAAGGCATGAAGATTCATATTGAACTATGTTTACTGAATTCCCAGTGTGTTTCAGACACAATATTAAGCACTTTCACATTTACTCCTTTTATGACTTAATGAGTGTTACAATCTGATTTCAGACATGAGTAGCCTGAGGTACAAATAGTTAAGTAATTTACCCAAGAAGTCACAACCAGATGTGTTAACTCAAAGCCCAAGGTTCTTTGCTAAAGTTTTTACCAAATGTATCTAATCGTAACAAATACCTAAGTGCTTATGACTATAGGTTCCCAGACCCCTCCTCAGATTCTGACTCAGTAGTTGCTGGGGTTAGGAATCTACACCATATGTCTCCGGTGATTCTGAGGACCATTCCAAGGGTCTTCAGTCCCTGCTGCCCATTAGAATTACTTTAGAAGTGTTTAAAATTCCAGATGCCTTGGCCCCCCACCAAACAAATCAATGAAAGTAAGAAGGAAATCCCTGGACATCAATATTTTTAAGCTCTCTGGGTTATTCCAATGGGCATCCACAGCTGAGAACTACTAAGTTCAGCTCTACCATGCCGAAAATAATCTTGAATGGATTTCCCAGCCTCCTCTCCACCCCTTGCCTTTCTCCCCATCAAAAAGTAGTTCTACTACAATGTAAGCCAGGGAAAAGTGGAGATGTTTAAGAGAAGACGGGAATAAAAGGAGGATTAACAAACCATTTGCTTTCTGTTCCTGTGTTAATTCACTTCAGATAATGGCATCCAGCTGCATCTACGTTGCTTTAAAGGCCATGATTTTATTATTTTTATGGCTGTGTAGTATTTCGTGGTGTATGTGTACCATATTTTATTTATTCAAGCCACCATTGATGGGCATCTGGGCTGATTGCATGTTTTTGCTATTGTGAATAAAGCTGTGATGAACACATGGGTGCATGTGTCTTTGGTAGAATGATTTGTTTTCCTTTGGGTATATACCCAATAATGGGATTGCTGGGTTGAATGACAGTACTGTTTGAAGTTGAGAAATATCCACCTGCTTTCCACAGTGGCTGAACTAATTTACACTCCACCAACTTATATGGTTGTGTGTGCATAGACTTGTTCTGAAAAAAAAGCAAGGAAATATCAGTGAGTAACTCAGTGGGGTAGTATGGAGGGCTGAGGGTTGGGCTAACACAAAGAGATTAAAATTTCCCCTTTATACCTTTGTGTATGTTATGATTTGTTTAATATTCAAATATCACTTTTTTAAATTAAAAGACAACCTCTTTTTTTAAAAAAAAAAAGCCATTTGTCATAATAGTGTATTGTATTTTCTACTAAATGAGTAGATTATAGTTGCTCTTGGCACAAGGGGGAATGGGTAATTATGTGAGATGATGGATATGTTAATTTATTCCACTATAGTAACCATTTTACTATGTACAATACATGTGTCCTAGAACATCATGTTGTATATTTTAAATATACATAATAAAATTTATTTTTTAAAAAATAAGAAAAGGTTTGTGATAAGTGATTAGTGGAAAGAAATCAAGAGCTGTCAAAGGTGGTAGGGGATGAGAAGAGCAAAGAGAAAGATCTGAGATTTATCATGCAAGCAACTGAGCAACTCTAAGTAAAGTTAAATAAAGCTAATACATATGTAGGCATTTTGCTTTCATATAAAGAACATATTTTGTTCCCATGGAAGTTAACGCAATTTTTACCTATTCATATATTTATCCTTCCTAGCGAGGATCAGAAATTTCTGTCTTTGTTTCTTCATCTTTCTTACAAGTGGGAGCACCAGCGTACACTGGGGAAATGAAGTCACTTTAGACTTCAGGTGTGGGGCCTGGTGAGGTCACCTGGTGTTAAGTCTCTACACTGGTGCTCAGGCTCTCTTACTGCTGCTGCTCCTGTTAGGTGTGCATATTTTCTTAGACTATAAACTGCTCCTCTGCTGTATTAACTACTTCATAGACAACTGTAATCCAATATTTGACAGAATAGGAACATGGTAATACCCTGATGCGATCCTTCATCCAAAATACTTTGAGACAAACTAATTCTGAAGAAAATTTATGTTGTACTTTTATAGTCACAGGGATAACTTTTGTTACATGCCATATGCATATCGAATCTGTTTCCAACAGGATGAAAACAAAGGGGAATTTAAGTGCAGAAATTATATGTATCTGTATAATTTGGGGGGTGGGAACATCTTGAAGTTGCTGATTGCTATTAAGCAAATGCTGCATTCTTTAGCGAATAAGTAGCATCAAAAAGAAAAACCAATATTCTCCCTCCCACTTTCTGCGCCTGAGCCAGCCTTTCACCCTTACTTAATGAAATGGAGCCGTTGATGCCTTTAACTCCTCTTTCATTTAATCTCATTAATGCAGCCTGTTGGGATTGAAGTTGTGGGTTAACGCAGGGGCAGTCTTCAGACCTCCCCAGTGAAAAGTGTCATATTTTTCAGTTAGACTTTTAATTGCTACGTCAAAATGTGTGAGAACCAGCTCAAAACTAAAGCTGACGCCACTGGTGAGTTTTACATTTTCTTCTCTCTTCTGACATTTAGCTGTATGGACCATCCTCCAGGCAAGGAAGTAAGCATTTATAAGCTCTCAGCAAAATAAATTGATAGCTAGGTGTGGGGATAACAAAATATTTTCTGACTCAGGAATGTATATAATAAAACAAGTCACTCAGGCTTAATTTTACACTGGAGAAGATATTTATATGTAAATACTGTCATATCCTGGAGTGAACTACCAAATGCATAAGTTTCAAGATTAAATTCAAGTCGTTATCCACCACATTATACTAACATTAGGTTAATCATATGAACATCCTTCTCACAGTTTTGTAGCTTTGATTTTGGTCATCAGCATTGCTATCATGTTAATTTTATTTTTCTAAGTTTAAAAAAAATCTATTTGATTTATATATGTGATACCAGATGCTTTATCATATGTAAGAAATATATTTTCAAACATAATAGCTATTTGGTTGAATGGTTATTAACTATGAGGTGAATTACATTTGAGTTTTTCTCCTAAATTTTTTACAAGTTAGTGCATAATTCTCTAGACACACATTATCTCATAGTATAGGCAAATTTGGAGCACTTGTTTTAAGAATATTTCAGGGTAAAATGATTTATTGTAATTTCCTTGCTAGTACTAGATAGCAATGCACAACATTTGGAAATATTAAAATGAAAATTGATATAATTGTTTCAAATAATATAAACACTGCATTGTTCAAAAAAGTTACTTATCAAACTAAACTCCTTTAAATATATAAACTCAGAATCACATCTTTCCACAATGCTTATAGCTTCCTGGTGCTTGTATTTGTAGGAAAAAAAGTAGATACTGTTTCTGTGCAATTACCAATTTCAAAATATATGCATTTAAAGATTTTATTGGTGAAATAAGCTATTACCAGCAGACTGCATTTCTGACATCAATGGAGTCTTTAAGTAACTATTTATCCTTGCTACTGACAGATTTACTCAGGATATTGTTGCTGCTGTTGTTCAGAAATTAATAACACTAGACATACTAACGTCTATGTACTTAATCCTCTTTGGGTCTGAATCACAATAAGCAGGGGCTCACAGGTGAACAGAAATGTTTCTTTCTCCTCTGATTTTGTGTTTAAAAAACATGAAGTTACCTTCTACTGTAAAATTACATAAAACATAGTGGCCGATTTTAGGGGTTTATGTGCACATACACACACACACACACACACAATTCACTTTTTAAATGAACTATATGAACAAATGTGTTTTTACATTTTGCAAAGAGAACCAGATATTTCTCTTTCTCCACTTAAATTTTAGTGGAATTAAAATGAATATCCCAAATTAAAGCCGTAGCTTTAAAAAAAAAAAAAAAAGTTCCTACGGTAGAATACCTGGTGCTAGGCTTAGTAATTCCTAGTTTTCAGTAATGTCTTTCTCGTCTAATATTCCCACCCCCCCCCCCGCAAAAAACTCTGCCTCTTTAGAAGTAACTCAAATGTCTAAAAAATGGAAAAGAAATTTTTTGTACCAATTCTATTTACATGGTAGCATCAAAATGCCTTTCCTACAAATTAACGTATAAGAAACACAGCTAACAAATGGAACAAACGTATCTCCATTCAAATATTAGTATAGATCTCCAAAAGATCTTTAGATTGTTCTACTTGTTAAAAAAGCAATTTGAAAGATGGAAATTTGTTAAAGTGAAATTTGAAAATTATAATGTTATTTCTCACTACTTTTTGTGGCAATTATACAGAGTGATGTTGTCTCTGGGAATAAGGGACAGTCGACATGTTCATACAACAACTTCACCAGCTTACATAAACACCGAATAAAGCTGTTAGGGATTAGGTGCAGCATGCTGGATCTGATGCGCTCAAATATAAGATATCTCGGGTCCCATAATATTTAGGATTATGCTGGTAATCTCTTTAGAGAAAGTGTGCAGTATCAGCAGAACAGGCGCTTCAGTCTTTGAGGGAGCTATTCACTAATTCTACATTTGTTGGGTGACTAAGCCTCCACCTCAGTCCCACACTGACACCGGGCCTTTGTGACATTTCGCGTGGGGTGAAATTATAAGAGGGAGCTTCTAGAGTGACATTCTAAATTATCATTTTGCTCCTGAAGCAATTTCTGGTGTGGTGTGCAAATGAGAATACTTTCCTTTAAATTCTGTATGTCTCCTTTTCAAAAAGGCCACTTGGGTAAAGACAAACTAAACTCAAACATGCCTTTCTCTAACCTCTAAAGTCATTCTTATCTCTAGAGATGAAATAAGAACTAAAATTATCTCTTTAATTCTATAATTTCCTTTTATTTCAAGATTCAATTCTGAAGCAATGGAGGCTAAATTGCAAATTTGCTGGAACATAAATTATATAACAACGTAATTTTCAGTGCAGAAATTGACAATATATTTAGTCATTGTAGCATCATCTATGTTCAAAAAAATCAAAGCTCTTGTAGATAATCCAAACAATCACACACACACGCACACACACACGCACACACACGCACACACACGCACATGCCTATAAATACCTCACCTATATTCTATAGTTTGTGTATGTAAGTATTTGGGGCATCAGTGGCTAAAGGCACATTAAAAATCAAAAGTGTCTGCAAACGTGAAAAAGGGACAAATAACAATACAGGCAAATTGTTAAGATGTTATGAACCAGTTAAATAAAGTTACTATTAGATTAGGAAGAGAAATGCTAGTAGAATACTAACATTCTAATCTTACATGGACATTGTCTCAGTGTGGGGTGATAGTCCACTCACATACCTCATGAGAAGACATGATGTCACTTTTATTTTACCAGGTTTCTTTTTTCTAAAACAAAGACATTGAAATTGGTTCTGATCACTATATTTTAGAACATAGCCTCCTTCTTTTCTCTGCCGTCCTGGCTCGTCTCTTTTTTTAACACACTCAAGAGATTTAGTCTTTCTTTGCCACCAACCAGAAAAAGACATGTTTTACTTATTTTCAAACTCTCTGAACAAGTGCTGAGAACTTCAGGAATGGTCTCTACTGCGTCTATCAATGAACACAATGAGAAACAGCGTGTAGGCTTTCTACACCAAACTTTAGTTACTTGACTTTTGCTCGTGTGAGTATGTATATGTGTGTGTGTATATTGTGGGGGGTGGAAGGCCAAAGGTTATTGTCCCAACCTTTGAATTGTCTGACTCCAAGTAGATAATTTAATGGCTTTATATTTATATTTAACAAGCATGCATTGAATCCTTGGTCTTTTCAAGTATTCTGGAAAATAATGCAATATAGGAATTGCATCTCAGAATACAGTGAATAATACTTGGTTGAACTATATGAAATTGGCAATATTAACATTTTTTGCACAAAAAGGTGGCAATTTCATATGATTCAACTTGATATATGGTTAGTGACTACAGATTAAGGCATGTTTAATAATTCTGGAAGCATTCTGCTACTAGTTACTTTTCATTTAACCCCATTAACTAAGTCTCCAAAATAAACAAGTAATCTGGAATTTTGTTCTTGTTATTAGATTTTCCTTTTTCACTCTTCAACCACCAACTTTAAGATTGCCCTTTCCCATTGCTATTTACTACTTGAAACTTGCTCACTTTCCAAGACCTGGCTCAAAAGCCACCTCAGCACCAAACCTTCCCAGCTTCCCCCAGTTCATATTAACTTCGTCTTCTTCCAGGTTTATTTAGCAGTCACCTGTCTGCCCTGCATTCAGGTGATGTAAACATGTGTGGCTGTAGAACTATAGTATACATTGTGAAGACAGAAACTTGGTTTTGCACATAACTGTGACCTAAAATAAGTAGATGTTGGCTGAGATGTTTTTCTTATTTTTTGAGTTGGAGTCTTACTCTGTCGCCCAGGCTGGAGTGCAGTGGCGCGATCTTGGCTCACTGCAACCTCCGCCTCCCAGGTTCAAGCGATTCTCCTGCCTCAACCTCCTGAGTAGCTGGGATTACGGGTGTGCACCACCATGCCCGGCTAATTTTTGTATTTTTAGTAGAGACAGGGTTTCACCATGTTGGTCAGGCTGGTTTCAAACTCCTGACCTCATGATCCGCCCACCTCAGCCTCCCAAAGTGCTGGAATTACAGGAGTTGGTTGTTCTTAGCATGAAGGGCTGTGAATTTTGTCAAAGACCTTTTCTGCATCTATTGAGATAATCATGTGGTTTTTGTCTTTGGTTCTGTTTATATGAAGGATTACATTTATTGATTTGTGTATGCTGAACCAGCCTTGCATCCCAGGGATGCAGCCAACTTGATCGTGGTGGATAAGCTTTTTGATGTGCTGCTGGATTCGGTTTGCCAGTATTTTATTGAGGATTTTTGTATCGATGTTCGTCAGAGATATTGGTCTAAAATTATCTTTTTTTTTTTGCTGTGTCTCTGCCAGGCTTTGGTATCAGGATGATGCTGGCCTCATAAAATGAGTTAGGGAGGATTTCCTCTTTTTCTATTGATTGGAGTAGTTTCAGAAGGAATGGTACCAGCTCCTTTTTGTACCTCTGGTAGAATTCAGCTGTGAATCCGTCTGGTCCTGGACTTTTTTGGTTGGGAGGCTATTAATTACGGCCTCAATTTCAGAGCCTGTTATTGGTCTATTCAGGGATTCAACTTCTTCCTGGTTTAGTCTTGGGAGGGTGTATGTGTCGAGGAATTTATCCGTTTCTTCCAGATGTTCTAGTTTATATGCATAGAGGTGTTTATAGTATTCTCTGATGGTAGTTTGCATTTCTGTGGGATCGGTGGTGATATCCATTTTATCATTTTTTATTGCGTCTATTTGATTCTTCTCTCTTTTCTTCTTTATTAGTCTTGCTAGCAGTCTATCGATTTTGTTGATCTTTTCAAAAAACCAGCTCCTGGATTCACTGATTTTTTTGAAGGGTTTTTTTGTATCTCTATTTCCTTCAGTTCTGCTCTGATTTTAGTTATTTCTTGCCTTCTGCTAGCTTTTGAATGTGTTTGCTCTTGCTTCTCTAGTTCTTTTAATTGTGATGTTAGGATGTCAATTTTAGATCTTTCCTGCTTTCTCTTGTGGGCATTTAGTGCTATAAATTTCCCTCTACACACTGCTTTAAATGTGTCCCAGAGATTCTGGTATGTTGTGTCTTTGTTCTCATTGGTTTCAAAGAACATCTTTATTTCTGCCTTCATTTCGTTATGTACCCAGTAGTCATTCAGGAGCAGGTTGTTCAGTTTCCATGTAGTTGAGCAGTGGGAGTTGGTTATTCTTAAAGTACTCCTTACTTGTCTTTGCTGGACCCTCTCAGATGCTCCTCACTACCTCCAGCAAAAGAAGCACCTCTGTGCAATTCACTTTTTTGAAAAATTAATAAACATTTTTAGCACCACTTTAGATTTACAAAATAATTGAGCAGATAGTACATAGAGTTCTGTGCACTCACCAACCCCCCAGACACAATTTCCTCTATTGTTATTTTGCATAAGTATGGTATACTTGTTACAATTATAAACCAATACTGATACATTATTATTAACCATTTATTCTTTGTGTTGTACTATTCTACAGGTTTTGACAAATCTGTAATGATGTGTATCTGTCATTACAGTATTGTACAGAATAGTTTCACGTCCCTAACAATTCCCTGCCCCTCACCCCTTCATCCTCTTCCTCCACTCCAAACCCATGGCAACTAGTGATTTTTTTAATTATCTTTGTAGTTTTGCCCTTTGAAAAATATTATGTAGCTGGAATCAAACTGTCTTGTTTCACTCAGTAATATCCATTTAAGTTTCCAACATATATTTTTGTGGCTTAATAGCTCTTTTTATATAGCCAAATAATATTTCAAAGCACAAATGTACCACAGTTGGTTTGTCTGTTCACCTGTTGAAGGACATCTTAGTTGTTTCCAGTTTGGGGTAATTATGAATGAAGTTGCCGTAAGTATTTGTGTGCAGGTTGTCATGTGGACATAAGTTTTCAGTTCAGTGGTAAATACCTAGGTACACAATTGTTAGGTGGTTTGGTAAGACTATGAGGTAGCTTTGTAAGAAACTGTCAAACTGCCTTCCAAAGTGGGTGTACCATTTTGCATTCCTAGCAGCAATAAGCAAACATTCCATTTGTTCTGTATCCTCTCCAGCATTTGGTATTAACAGTTTTTTAAGTAGGTTTATAGTGGCACCTCATTGCTTTTAATTTGCAATTCCTTAATGACATATGATATTCAGCATCTTTTCATATGCTTATTTTCCATTCATAAATCTTCTTTGGTTAAGTGTCTATTCAGATATTTTGCCACTTTTTGAATTTTAAGAGCACTTTGTATATTTTGGATTCAAGTACTTTATTACATACATGTTTCACAATATTTTCTCTCAGTCCTGACATCTCTCCATTCTCTTAATGCAATTTGATTTTTAACATAGAAAAGTTGTATTTTTTTTTTCATTTTCTGAAACGATATTTTTTGCTCTTTTTGAATTATTCTCCAAGGAATAAACTCTGCCTGGTCATTCTAAATTATCTCTGAGACCTGGTTTTGTGGTGTGCCCCATCCCTATCCTTCAGTGAAGGTGATGCTGTGTAATCACGAGCTTCCTGTTGAAGGTTTTAACTAAATGTAGGCTAGAGAAAGGGGTTTAGAAAAAAAATAAGGAACTAAAGAGAGACGAGTTTTATTTACTGAAGCAAATAATTCTGTTTCTTCTTTTCATAACTGGATAAAATGAGCTATCAAGTAGAGTACATGTCTTCATATAGAGAGCGAGAAATAAATAAAGTTCTCTTCACAGAGAGGAGAGGTTTGGGAATGGAGATCCTGAGGGGTAAATTATGGAATGTATTGCTTTCCTCTTTTTTAGAACCTCTGAAATGTTATCGTGTATATGAATCACAGAGATGCTGTTACAACCCAGATTCTTTTTTTTTTTTTTTTTTTTTTTTGAGACAGAGTCTCAGTCTGTCGCCCAGGCCGGAGTGCAGTGATGCGATCTCAGCTCACTGCAACCTCCACCTCCTGGGTTCAAGCGATTCTCCTGCCCTAGCCTGCCGAGTAGCTGGGACTACAGGTGCGCACCACCACACCCAGCTAATTTTTGTATTTTTAGTAGAGACAGGGTTTCACCATGTTGGCCAGGATGGTCTCGATCTCTTAACCTGGTAATCCACCCGCCTCAGCCTCCCAACATGCTGGGATTACAGGCATGAGCCACCGTGCCCAGCCACAACCCAGATTCTTATAGGCCCAGGGTAGGAGCAAAATGCTGCATGTCTATCAGGCACCCAGGGAAGGCCAATGCTACTGGTCAGGGACCACACTTTGAGTCAGCAAGTCTCAGGACAGCACACGACAGATGAGAGGAATGCCATAAATATCCATCATGACCATTGAACTCCGTGTTAACTAATCTGCCTCAATGAGACAGGACAGCTTTTCACATGTTGGCTTTCCAGAACTACCGTGAATAGCCAAAATGAGTTCATTGCTTGGTTTCAAAAAACTGCTTGATCTCCCTTACCTTTATCAAAAGAAGTACCATTCAATTTTTAAAATAGAAAAACTGTATGGTTTTTAACCATCTCAAGAGAGCCTTTGTCAGTACTGAGTATCCAAGGAGCAAGCTAGTAGCCACAACCGCAAGAGTGAGTGTACAGAAGAGGGAGATGCCATTACCAAACATTGCTAGAATATGGAGAAAATGTGGGTGCAGGTAACAATCATTAAATCTGCAAAGGAAGCCTGGTACACTGAATGTTAATTACAGTAACGCAAGATATTTCTGGAATATGCTGTGTTCTCTTTTTTCTGCCTTGTCAATTAGTGGCCAGAGTTTTCTCTTTTTTTTTTTTTTTATTTTCTTCTAATCTTTCAATTATCCTACTGCCTTTATAATCCAAAGGAAATGCCTAAAAGGCAAAAGCAGAGACCACTTTTCCAGAATCCAGGGAAATTTAAAATTCCATCAGTTCTTACAGTTGCTAAAACTGTGGCTACCTGGACATCACAGAACAGTGCTTCTCAAACTCGAATGCTAGCCTCGGGATCTCATTCTAAAGCAAATTCTGATTCAGCTGGTCTTGAGTGAGTCGTGGTAGTCTGCAGTTTTACCCTGATCCCCGGAGATGCCAATGCCACTGTTCTGTGGACCACACCTTGAGTGGTCAAAAAGACATTCACTCAACCTGAATAACGTCAGGTCCCATGCACAAGTTATCCCATTATAATTAAAATGTTGACAGGAAAAGATGAATTTAATGGGAATTAATTCCTAAAGTATGAGTTCAAAGCCGCTACAACTTATAAAGTGATTTACTTTGTTTACAAGGGGAATATTTAACTTATCAGTATTTTCTCTTAATGATTATACTAATTGCTGTCGTTATTTGTTGGTCTCATGTTCTGTTGTTTCAGTCCTCTGGGGAGTGAGCAAACACTTCAGGGGTAAATGTTCATATGTAAAAGATAAATCAGCCTCTATTGTGATAATCCTACACATGATGCCTTTGAAAATGATCTTCTTTTGTCATTATCATATGGTAGTAATTTTTTTCTTAATCTAGCTTTCGATGATAAATGGTATAGGGAATTAAAATAATATAAAGCCAAATGTATCTTTAAGTTATTTAGGAGCTATCAGCCATTGGAACAGAAAACTCACACAGCCCACCACCCAGAGTATTACAGAGAAGACCTCAGATGCTGATAGACGTGAGAGTGTTATAGTAGAAATTAGAGTGCACTGAATTTCATGCACCATATTGTATATTTAGACAGGAAGCTGATGTTGAGATGCACTCTGCACTGATGAGATACACATGGGCACAATCCAATAACAGGAATCTTTTAGAATCACCACCTTCTAGCATGGTATAGCGGCCGAAGTTCAAGACTTTTATATTTGTCCTCTGAGGATCTTATTTTTCCAAGATTCTATCCAATCCCAACCTTGGGGCTACTGTCTGATGAATCACAGTTACAGTGGAACTGGTTCCCAGGGATACCTGCTGCATCACAGACCTTTGGCTTTGTTATTAGGTGACATCAGAATATTTTGTACCTAATAGAGATAGATACTTATCAGTCTGCCAGTGAGAGAGGGAAAGAGTACAAACAGAGATTTTTAACTTGGATTTGTCGCAGATGGTAGATGAGATACAATTTGGGTAGATGAGATACAACTTGGGCTACTGAGACCATCTGCAAAAGGATTTTTAACCAAAATAGTCATCTTTATTGGAAATTTCTACATGTGTAAATTGTGCTTTACTCAGACATTAAGAGATTTAATTGCACTGCCCACTTTTAGCATGACTGTAAAATTATGGGAAACAGAAGCTAACAGGTGAATCCAATGTCCTGGAATGTAGTCTGTGTCTAGGAATACAGTGTCCGGTGTCCAGGAATCATAGCCGGGTCAGATGTCCTTAAGGCAAAAAAAAAAAAAAAAAAAAAAAAACAAAGAGAGCAGAAAACAAAGATGCTACAAGTATAGCCCCAAACCAAAAGTGAGAAAACATAGAGAGAATTCCTGGTGACTCTTTAAAATGTTCAGATCTGGCCTGTCCCTGGGTTTTTCCACCTTCGCAGGTGATTTATGTGGTAGAGAAAATTCCTAGCTAATAACTTAACTCATTTAATTCCCAATGGGTGCCTCATCATATACAAGAATCACTTGGGGGCCTTTTCCAAAATATATATCCCCCACAATCTCTGGTTCATTCTCTTTATCCCAAATATGAAAAATCAGACCCAGCATGGTGGCTCATGCCTGTAATTCCAGCCCTTTGGGAGGGCAAGGCAAGCGGATCACTTGGGGCCAGAAGTTAGAGACCAGCCTGGACAACATAGCAAGAGTCTGTCCCTACAAAAAATGTAAAAATTAGCCAGGCATGGTGGTGCACACCCACAGTCCCAGATACTCAGGAGGCTGAGATGGGAGGATCCCCTGAGTCTGGGGGTTTGAGGCTGCAGTGAGCTACAATAACACTGCACTCCTGCCTAGATGACAAAGTGAGACCCTGTCTCAAAAAAAATTAATATTGCTTATTGCCTCTTTTATAAGAAGGAGTATATCAAATCTCGTGGTTGTACTGAAATAAATAAAACACTTAGAACCACTACTTTAAGGAGTTATAAAAATTCTCCTTTAGACACCATAGAAAACAAAGTATGATCTTGTCCCTCTCTTCAATGGATTTAAAATGCCCAGAATATAGGAATGGCCAAGTTGAATTGTAGGAGTTGGAATGGTGAGAATTGAGAGCCATAAGAACAAACACAGTAAAAATGTTACCTCCAACCAGAAAGTACGTGAAAAGTCTATTATTACCATTCTTAATGGATACTTTTAAGAGTTAAGGTATTTTGTTGAATCAATGTGATGCATTTTCTAGTTAACTCATTAGCTGGATTAGTTTATATAATCTTAACACCTGCTGTTACTAGCGGAGGTTCTGAGGGGGCAGAACTAAAAATGTGTGTGTTTTGACATGCAGGAAGAAGTGAAAACATGGTAGTTTTGTGCAAAGTTGTGGCAGGGAACTCTAAACAAAGAAGGGGTTTTCAGGGGGAGCTCGGGGGAGAGAATTGCCATCTTCAAAGAGGGAGAGAAATTTTGTTTATTCCATAATTGTTGAATAGGATCTGCCTGCCAGATCACTAGATAGTAAACTAATTGTACTTCATCAGTTGTTCTAATATAAAGTAAAGCAGCAAATTATTTTAAATCTTTCATGACTCTCTTTGACACTGTCAGAATATTGGTTCAAAAAAGATAAAATTATATAGCATTGATTTTATAAACAAAAATATTAATTAGTACATAACATTTTAACTATAGTCTCCACAAAGGATTACCAATAGAAAAATATAAGTGAAATGAATATCTAAGAAATTGCAAAAATGAAAAACGAATAAACCTCACTCAAGCCATCTCTCAGGGCATTTCAGTTCCTCTAAGTTTGTCTCTTGGGGAATACTATTGTTGAATAAATCCATGAGTCAAGCAAAAGTACAAAGGTCAAACTCTTTCCTCAGTTTCCTTCTATAACCTTCATTGTAACAGCTGGTGAGGTCCAAACAACCAAATCCTCCCAAGATGTTCAGTTGGAAACCATAGTCAACAGCATGTCACTAGATCTGTATTCACTGCAAGACAATTCCACAAGAGCCTATGCCTGCTATAGTGGCAAGATACTGAGAAATGGCAGGCATTGGAGAAATAATGGGATTTGTTGTTCTAATCAGTTTGTGAAATGCTGTCTGGAAGATGGGCTTTATAAAACACATAGTATAGACCGGGCATGGTGGCTCACACCTGTAATCCCAGCACTTTGGGAGGCCAAGGCAGGCGGATCACAAAGTCAGGAGATCCAGACCATCCTGGCCAACATGGTGAAACCCCATCTCTACTAAAAATACAAAAATTAGCTGGGTATGGTGGCACACACCTGTAGTCCCAGCTACTGGGGAGGCTGAGGCAGGAGAATCACTTGAACCGGGGAGGCGGAGGTTGCAGTGAGCTGAGATCACGCCACTCCACTCCAGCCTGGCGACAGAGCAAGACTCCATCTCAAAAAAAAAAAAAAAAAAAAGTATAAACTATAAAGCTGCAGCTCAGAAGCAGTTTATTTCCTTACATGAGAGAAAATGAAAAGAATTAGTATTTTAAATGACTTAAATTTACCTTTACCTATCATAAACCTCAGATGATTTATTATATTGCAATAAGTTAAACTGGTCACAGATTTCCAAACTGATAACCCCTTTCCACACACAGCTATACACATATACCATTTTAAGTGACTTATTTCTCTTTAAAAATGTTGTTAAGATGTTTATAGTTCTTCAGGATTACATGTTGAGCCTGGATTATAAATATGTATAAATATGCAGATGCTCTATCAAATGTTCCTTATCTCATTTGTATTTCCAAAGTTGTGTAAGATAACCTCTGTGGCTTTCAAAAACATCTTGTCACACCCCAGGGGGCAAATTATCTCTATTTTCATTTCCTTTAAAGTTAGATCATTTTATAATTAAGAACTTATAGAAGCAGATTCTCCCCACGTGTAAGCTACTCCCTGGGGAGTAATTTATGCAAAGAGAACCTTTGACTTAATATTATATAAGCTAAAAACTATACAATGGATAACTGAGATTTTTAGTCAATTTTTTAATCGTTATAAACAATCCAACATTTGAAAGGTTATTGCTAAAAAAAAAACCATAGTACAAATGACTTGCTGTGTCATTTATTAGATTATTTTTAAATGAAAAGATCTTTGATAAAGGAATAATAATGTGGCTTGTCATATTTTGTGTCCAAAAGTTTTAGAAAACCAGTTAACAATAATGATTGATGTGATGATGATGATGATGATAATGAAGACTAATATTTCCTAGCTCTTCAGCATTTTACAAGGTGCTTCTACATAAAATATCTGTTTGATCCTCACAAATCTATGAAGTTTGTCAGTTAAGCTTTATAAACTAGAAAACATAAGATCAGATATTTTATCTTGGCCGTGGCTCCAATCATTAACAGACTAAGGACTGGAGTCCAGAAGGACAGAATAGAATAACATCAAATCTCATATTTTTCTCCTATCACAAAATCTTGAAAACAAATACTAGCTCGTGTAATCTAAAAGCTAAAATAAAAAGAAATGAATAGAAATGTATACTTAGTCTCATAAGTATTTTAGAGGTGACTTTGTCTCTTCTGATTTTTTTATCATTAGCTCTTTAGCTGGAGCTACTGGAGTAATATAGGAATTTAAAACTGTAATCTTATTTTGTCTGTGTGGAAGTCAGAGAATGGTTACTGAATGAAGTATCAGGATATTTAGCTAATTTCTGGTTGTCAATTCCCAAATCAGCTCAAAAGCAGAACTTAACCTGGATCCTCGATTTTTTCACATGAGAAATAGGCACATAACACTGAGGTTTTTTTGCTTACAAAGATGATTTGAAATTTCTGTGAAATATTTACTTTTTTAAAAATTCAATGTACTGCCCTAAAGCTAAGTATTGTCTTTTTTAAAAAATGTAAAATAATAAGAAAAAGAGGGCAATGTCTTGCATTTATTTGTTTTGTATATTCAAGAGTGAGAAACTGTAGAAAAGCATCCAAGTGGCAGATTGATATACAAAGCATTTTGAAGTATATTTTGCATAATTATTTTAAATTGGAAGAGGAAATAGCAGATCTTCTAGTGTGTATAATTTTAACAACTCTTAGAATACTATCAGACATAGGAATCACTACATTCTAAATAAATTCTGTCTCATGGATCCATCCATAACCTGTGTGCTGATTATTTAAAATCATCTTACCAAGAGGTTCTATATACAGGACTTTACACCAAATTGCACACATAGAAAATAGAAATCCCATGCCCCACCATATTCCACCAAGGTAACTGCCTTACCAACAACCCCATTTCTGTCAAACTTACTACCTTATCTCAGCCTCTTGGCTAGGAAACTAGGAGTCACCTTTGACTCTTCGTTTCCATGTCAGTTCCCTTTCTTAATCATATAATCTAGCTTCTGCCTTTGAACCATCTTTCTATTTACATCTTCCTCTCCATTTATCCTACCACTTATGTAATCAGCCATGTTTTTATCTCCTAACACCCAAGTTGGAAGTAATCTTTAGTTGGTCTTCTGCTTGTTTATGGGTAGCCTGCCAAACTCACCTTTCTAAGGTGAGTTACTTTGATCGTTTCTTTACCCTGTTCACTTCGTTGATTCCTTATGGCCAGTGAGATCAGATGAAAACCTCTCTGCCTAACCCCAGGAACTCCATAATCTGGCATCAACCCTGTAGCCAATCATCTGACCTAAATTTACATTATAGCCAAGTTATTGTCTCAGTGATCACCATCCACAATCATCCCAGGCCTCCAGTCTTTTTTCATTTCCCTTCTGCCAACAGAAACGCCCTTTGCCTTTCCCTTCGGCCTAATTAAATCCTGCACGATCTTCAGAATCAACAAAAATGCCTTCGTCTCCAATGAAACTATTTCAGTTTGTATTGAATTCATATTTAGTACCCTCAAAATTTATCCTCATTTCTCCATGTATTAATTTCATTTTATTAATTAGATTATTAGTATCATTAGCATATGTTATCCTCCATCAATAGCCTTTATTATTTTAGAGAACATATACAGCATGCTCAGTAAATATTGGACTGATTTATTATTGACATTTTTGTAAGTAAACATCCAGCCACACAATGTATAAAGCTACCATGCACTGCTCCCTCCCAGAGTTTTGCTTTATTTATGTATTTATTTTAAATATCACTGAGGTAAGGCCATGTGAAAGATCTCAGTAACTTAATGTTTCAAGTGCAAAATAAGAAAAGAAAAGCCGGGGGTTCAAAGGCTTTTTGAGTCCCACTACTTTCAAGGTCAAATTCACAAAGGAGAAAACAGTGAATACAAGACTTTGGAAAACTGGTTTCTGGTTGTATTTTTTTAGTTTGAGAAAAACGAAGCAAACTGTGGCAGAGAAATGTACTTTGACTTAGAAGAAGCTTAGGACAGCCATGCAAATACTAATGGATGACTCCCACACCACAGCCCACACCCCAGTATTTTCAAATACAAACATCAAGGCAGAGATAGATGGGGAGAGAGATAGGAAGAGTGAAAGGAGAAAGAAAACTTCTGTATGCTCAAAATGTCTGTTTTCTCCTTTCAGCACAAATTGAAGTGATACCATGCAAAATTTGTGGCGATAAGTCCTCTGGGATCCACTACGGAGTCATCACATGTGAAGGCTGCAAGGTATGGGACTTTCATACAGCATGGTTCTGTATTTGCCTCAGGCATCTGTGTACCTCACAAGATGCGGTGACACCTTTTTAAGGAAGGCTTGCTAAAGGATCCTTCTGCCTGCTGCTGACATTCAGGAATTCTTGCGTGGTGGGTGGGAGGTTTGATTTTCTGTTCTTTTGCCTTTTACCTTTTTGTTATTGTCTGACTGGTCAGCAGCTCCTTAAAAATGGATGCGTATTTAAAACCTTGGATTATTCACATTTACAGAGATACAAACACTGACTCTTGCTGTTTTAGCAGTGTTGTCTCCAGTAAATTCCAAGGCACTTATTACTATATGAAAAAACTAGAGGTTAAAATAAAGATTATAAACTAGTAGGTATATATTTAACTTTCTGCTTGAGAAAGAGGAAGTCAAGGTAACAGCTACAATATGCATATGGCCATCCTTTATTGTCACGTTACAGGAAAAAAGAAAAGAAAAGAAAAGAAAACTGGAAGCATGGTATGTTAGAAGCCGACAAGATTAACTCTAAATCGACTAAAATTCACCTGCCCCCACCCACCTCTTCATTTTCTGATGAGGTCCTGAGGTATAAACAAGATTATGTCATCTGATCAACATCATTGATTCAGACAGTAAAGAACAGAGCATGGCCAAAAACACGGGGTTTTTCAGTCTCAATCCAGTGTTCCACTTCCAGACAGATTCCACTCATTCTTCCCATGGCAAACTAATTCCTGTGAGCAAGCTGCTTTCTTAAATAAAGAGCTGGAGGAATAGCAGTAAACGTAGACTTAATCTGAAATAAAAGAATGTTGAAATTTAAGAGTAAGTTTTAATAATGAACCCTTAGAAGGAAAGAAAGTGAGTGTGAGAGACATAATAGCCAGGGGAAGTCAAAACAGTTCTATAGCTAACGCTAAAGGACCATGTGTAACCAGAACAAATAAAATGCAGCCACAGTCTGGGAGGGAAAGGCAATATGCTGGTAAAGTTATTGGCAAGAGCAATTATATTTTTGATCAAAGATGCAAGCAAAGTGAATTATTCTTTTAAGGCCAGTAAACTGAAGGAAGTGTAGTACAGTCATAGAGTCTAAGATCTAATCTTAATCTTAAACAGGATTTCAAATATAAACAAGGCAAAACATACTGTAACTGTCAAATACTGGTACTGTGTGATAAATTGACAATGCCTTCCTAATGGTCTCAAAAAGGCATGAGTCTTGGAATTAAAACTGGAGTGAAGAAAAGAAAAGGAAATAAGTAAGAATAAAGTGGGAGAGGGAAGAAGAAGGAGCATGATATTAACGTACTAACCTGTCAACACACTGCTCTACTTTAAAGATGATTAGTGATAATATATTTGTGAATATCGTGAGATGTTCTTCACATTCTGTTCCTCTGCAGATCTATAATTAAGAATTACATGTTGTCCGCTTTAATGCAATTTTTCAACTCATCAAGAATAAACAAGAAAACAAAATTATGTCAGCAATTTTTTACCCTCCTTAAATAAGTTATTACTTCCTCTGGGCAGATAGACAAATAGTTTTCTTCATAAACAATAGTAGTTTAGGAGTCAGAATCCTCTCCATTGAAAGCATTTCTACCATTCTATTGGCTTGTTATGCCATCTTGAGAGCTCTGGTTTACATAATATCTACTAAAACTGATTTTAGATCAATATCAAAATGGAGATGTTTGGCATTTGATTGTATAAGCTCTATCTGAAAAATGTGTGATTTCAAAAGATGGGGATATGTTCAAGTTAAAAAGCAAAATATTTTAAACAGTAATTTCTAAAAAATTTAACTAGTGCACAAATATAACCCAGCAAGCCAATAGCCAAGAACAAGTGTCATCTTTTCTATTTAAAGGAAGAATCCACAATCAAAGAAATTATGCTGTTATTATGAACCATACTCTGAGGTTTTAGTCAAAATGGCACTGTACACCACACTATTTTTTTTTAATTCATGGAAAAAAACCCACATTTGTAAATATGCTACTTTTTTCTGCAAATACAGAACTTAAAAATTCTCTTCAGAATTTGATGTCAGTGTCAGCACATTCAGTATCAACCTCTGAGTTTTCATAATACTGTTTTCAAGTCAACATAAACAACTCATTCTAAATAACATCAATTCAGCTTGTGCACTTATTCAAATTTCTATTCATTCAATAAAATTTGGAACGCAATCTCTTTTTCATGCCAAAAACCTCATTTGCAATAATGAGCAACAGATAAGCAAGAAACGAGTCGTAATTAATGTCAAATTGGTCTTAAATTAGGGCTGTAGCTGTGACTTCAGAAAAGTCTTTTCTGTCCTGTCAACTCTTTTGCTAAGTAGCACTAGAGTATCCAAAGATAAAAACCACACAATTCTGTCTTAAAATGTAAATTTCAAGTCATCTTTAATCAAGACTGATGGGCTGAGGTTATGCTTCCTGACAGTTTTCATGGTATATAAAGTACATCATTTCAATCCCTGGGAGCTTACGTTTGATCTCTATTCTAAGATGCTCCATGAATTCAGTCAAACTGGACAGTCAGATGTCTCATTTCTGCCATCACTGGTTTATTAAATAAGGAATGCACTTGGATCTATAGGGATGAAACTAGTCCCTGTTGCATGGCTAAGCCAGTTGGGACTCTCTCTCTCTCTGAGGAGATGCTCGGCCACACCTCCGTGTCTGAGTTTCCTCACAGGTTGATCAAGCTCTCTTCACCAGTGCCACGCTGAGCCATATTGGAGCTGAAGACAAAAGGAAAATGAATAACACAGATCCTTTCTTTAAACTATTGGGTATTTTTGCATTAATGTAGATTTTTAACACATTGTGTTAAAATATTGTATTTTCTAATTACAAAAATTTTAGGTGACCTTTAAATGTTGTGGGCAAGGTGTTTGTCTCACTAGGCGTACCTAGCCCTGGCCCTGCTTGTTCATCCTGTAGATAGTTGAGGAAACACAGAAGCTGTTTGAGGGAAGTCAGGGGATCTATTCTAGGCTTCTCTGCAAGATAGGCATTGAATCTACCATTCCTGAACTTTTCTAGACTTCCTCCGTCCAAAAGATGATGCTATGGGATATCTCTTCCCAAAATTTCTCTTAGAAATCTTAATGTAGACCACCATTTTGCTCATGACACGTTGCACTTTTCCTTTTTTGCTCTAGACAATTCAAAAGCAAAGAGTAATTAGGGAAATCGATTACATGAGTCAATGAATGGACGAATGATAACTTATCTATCTCTGGAGAAAATGCTTATTTTCCCCAATAGAGTTTTCTATAAGACAACTAAGGAGAAATCTTTTAAAAATCAACTCAGCTGTGGATTTATTGACAAGCAGTGTATGGTCACTGGCAGTTCATTTTGTATCTGATGAACCCAAATGTACTTGCATGAAGACATCTTACACTGAGTAGCCTGAGGCCAAGTAGAGACCATTCATTCAGTTTTTACTTAGTACTTTTTGTTGTTAGACAGCTTATATATAATATTTTCTTTTTTCAATGGTATGGTTTATTATTAAAAACAACTTTCCAGACCCAGTCATGGTGGCACACACCTGTAGTCCCAGCTATAGACTGAGGCAGGAGGATCACTTGAGTCTAGGAGTTTGAGGCCACAGTACACTATGATCCTGCCTGCAAATAGCCACTGAACTCTAGCATGAACAGCATAGCAAGATATCTCAAAAAGTTAAAAAAAAAAAAAAAAAAAAAGACACTTTTCAGCTGCATTCGAGCCAAATTCAAAAATTTTATGGTGGGGAAAAACACATCTTAGAAACTAAGAAAACAGTAGTGCATACTCCTCAGTGTTGCTTTTTCTTACCAATACCTCAAGTTCCTCACCACCACAGCACTTGACACAAACCTGTGTGATTTTTCCCATCAAGTTCTGTCATGTTTGGTTTAGTAATCTCCTTTGCTACTCCTTCCCCACTGCTCTTTGCAGAGCAGAAACTTCTGTTTATTTCTGCATAGAACAGCACAGCTGCAAATGTCTTTAGCAAACATTGATTCAAGGAATGAATGAATGAGTGAATGGGTAAATGAATGATACCCTCATATCTCTGCAGATAGCATCTATTTTCCCCAGCAGAAATATCTGCAAGCCATACAAGAAGAGGTATCCAAAGAGCTTTAAAAATTAAACTCAGTTATGTTCACTGCAGAAAATGTAGCAAATGTATACATTAATGTTCTCTGTTTCCCTTCTTATAAACCTGTTTCCCTACCCTTCTCTTTTTTCCCTCAAGGGATTCTTTAGGAGGAGCCAGCAGAACAATGCCTCTTATTCCTGCCCAAGGCAGAGAAACTGTTTAATTGACAGAACCAACAGAAACCGTTGCCAACACTGCCGACTGCAGAAGTGTCTTGCCCTAGGAATGTCAAGAGATGGTAAGGCATTACCTTCCTGTTTCTTACTTAAGCCCTTTCAAATGGATGCTTTGCTGGAGTCTATTTAAGCTGCTGGAAGAATTCTAGATGAGGGAATTGGGAATAAGAAGAAAAGAAAATCACTGTGCTGGTAGTGCATTACAAGGAAAAGTAAGAATATACAAAAATAGAGCATTGCCTATGAAATAAGAAAGCAAAGACTTTACTGTAGCTCAGGGAGCAACTTGTGCTAACTAGGTTTAGTGCAAGCCACATAGGCCTAGGTTGAAGGTGACCATCTGTCTAGGTTTGCCTGCAAATGAGGGATTTCCTGGGACATGAGACTTTCAGAGATAATACCGGAAAGTCCTAAGCAAACCAGGACCACATCTGAGTATGTTCACTGGGCAGGTCTGACTGGGCTTGCTTACTGTGTGGAGACACTAAGGAATTGCATATGCCTCTATGGGAAGCCTGGAAGTCCTGCTGGCTGGTCATAGCTACCCAGAGGAGGAATTGGACTATCTGAGCCCATAATGAAGTTTCCAAAGGCTAGAGCGAAGTCCAAGTCTTAGAAAGGCTGTGTAGGTGATGTCTTCCTCAGAATGTGATACCATCTACACTCCACCTTGACGCCCACCCACACTGAATGGCTTGGCTTCCCAAGGGAACATCTTAGAGTAATGAAAGAGGACAAATAAACTCAAACAAGATGAACGAAGAATTTCACCTAGCTTTGTTTTCCATTTTCATTCATTCATCCAAAGTAATTCTTTCCCTGCTGACATTGGACACATCACCCCTGTATCATACAGTGAGTGGCCCTGAGTCCTGGGGCCATTTCTGTCTTGTTCCCACTAAAACATCAGGCTCTGCTTAAAAGCACACACCTAAATGTTTGTTGAATAAACTATGGAAATCCCTTCTACCTAGAGCCTAAGACATAGACAATGCCCTGACATTTTCTGTCTTTATGTCAGTCAGTGTGGATTCTGGGCCTCTGGTCGCACTCCCTCTAGTGAAATTCAAGGCTGTATAGACACACACAAAACAAGAAACTTCCAAGTTTTAAAGAAATGTGAATAATTGGCATGCATTTAGTATAAAGGGATTTCGTGAGTGATTAGATTCTTTACCTTTTCTCTAATTCCCAATCCATCTAAACTTGTCCTGCAGAAAAGTACACCTATAAAACAAATTTGACCAAAAAAAAAAAAAAAGAATCTGACCTGAAACCCTTCAGTTTATAGGTAGCTTCTGAAGCTACAGAGACGAGGTTTCCAAAATTTTTCTATTAACTGATTTTTTTTGTTTTACTTGTTTTACTTGGCTCACTAACCAGATATATTTACTCCTAAGATAAATTTATAGCAATGGGTACTTCTGTATAATCAAGGCAAATAAATTAAGAGAGAGGATTAAGTAGTTTTTGATACTTATTTGGTGTAATTATATGGGAATCTGAGTTGATGACTTTGTACTTCATTTCTACCATGTGGCAGTAGGTAGCACTTTAATTCGCAGTGTCCGAAAAGCTCCATTAATAATTGTGCAAAGAGATAAGCCATAGGGTATTTGATTTTGTTACTTCTTCCTACAATAAAAGGAAGTATCTTTCTGGAAGAGCAGGTCTGAGTCTGTGCCGGTGAACAGAATCATGGGCAAGAGATGAATGTATGATCCAAGGCAGATTCAACAGATTTAGTGACATCAGCCCACAAAATTTAGATGGTCTGAATCCTGTAACATAAAAGAAATGTGTCGGGAGGATGGGAGGGTCATTTAACAGAGCCACAATTTATTCTCAAGAAGGAAGGAATTCATTGCAGCACATAAACCTCAATGCAAATAAAAGCAATATAGTGTCTAAGGACACTGAGGATTAAGAATAATGATTCATTTCAACTTTAGGTCCAGAGACAATCCTGAGGCTGCCGGGGACATCTTCAAAAATGCCTCCTAAGCACATCTTATGTGAAATTTATCATGAGGAGAAATGGTCAGGGGGGTGTGGGTGGGGTGGGGAATCTGGAGAAGAAGGGGCTGTAGCAGAAGAGAAAACAAATGATTCTCTCTAAGAGAAAAAGCTGCCTCTTCACTATATCATACAGAGAAAGTTTGGTCTGAACCTTGATTAGAAAGGGTGCCTTATGCCAAGTAAATTATGCTAATACCAGGGAAGCTGAATAGGTTTTATCTCATATTGATAAGTATTGCCTAGTATGTAGTATTGAATGATTCAAAAGCCCTGAAATTATGGTTGATTACCTACGTCTAGTAAAGGCTCAAGAATGAAAGGCAGGGTTATTTCTGAATCAGAAGAATCCCTACCTTCTTCCGATTCAGCAAGTATTTTTAAAGTGCTCTAGAAATTGTACCAATAGCCAAAGTGAGATGCCCTCATACCTAACTGCTTTCTACAGCCCCCTACTTCCCTCAGAGATAAAGTGGCATCTTCATTTTGGTATATGCATTTGCTCTCTGTCAATTAGTCTCCAAGAATGTTTATTTCATCATACCTGGCTGCTTAATGTGGCCACTAGGAAATAGCTTAAAATAACTGTTGAAAACACTGGATTTTCATTCTCTCCTGAAATTTCACTGCTATATCAGTTTATTAGCTATCGAATATATCAGTAGCCATCAAATTTATCAATAATGAATTCGTTCAAATTTAGCTTAAACGAAGAATCAAAAACCAAATCCACTTGGAAACATATACGTGTGTCTTTATGTGTATAAAAAGGTGAAGATATGTGTGCATGTGTGTGTCTGTGTGTGTGTGAATTGGCAGCATGCATAAGCCTACTGAATCTTCTCCATCATTTTATTTTTTTTTTCTTTTACCTACACCCTTTACAAAGGAATCTTCAGGATAACTGTTTCCAATTGTGCTACTATAAATTGATACTCACTAGTATATGTCCTCCCAAGTGGCATGTCTCTACAAAAAGACAGAAGTTGCCCTAAAAGGACAGGTTTCACAGATTAAGCTTCTATCCAGAACTACATTGCCCAATCCACATGTCACTATTTAAATAATTTAAATTTAAACGAATTTAAATTAAATAAAATTTAAAATTCAGTTCTTCAGTCACACTAGCTATATTTCAAGTGTTCATTAGGCACATGCAGCTTGCAGCTACCATATTGGAAAGCAAAGAGAACATTTCAACATCACACGGAGTTCTGTCGGAGAAAAAGAGGAAGGAGAAGAGAGAGATTTTAAAATAATGAATAGGCTTGGGTAGATTGAATCAGACTTCTAATACAAAGCCTACAGCACTAAAAAAAGGGTGGCAGAAGAGCACATCTCTGAAGCTGAAAAGAGTTAAATTGAGACCAGTTTCATTGGTAAGCAGCAAAATGTAAATATAGAGAACTTTACAACCAAAGGTAGTAGATAAAATGATTTTGGAAATTTATAGAAAGTCGTAGATTGATAGTCAGTTGGGCTCTCTTTAAACCAAAAACACATGTCCATGTGCTACGTAAATAGAAATCTTTGAAGGAGCTATGACTTTACTTTTTAGTTATATCCAAAACTTCTATTCCATTTAGAATACCACAATTCAAATAAATATAAAATGATTTCCGATACTTTCACATAAAATTGTTCTTTGCTATTATGGGATCAAAATGAGGGTTAAGAGCATATCATGAGCAAATACCACATCATTGAATATTTATAAGCACTTGCAATGTATACAGAATTGTGCTGGTTTCTTTAAGAGGTAGCAGTTTAACAAGAGGCTGTCTTTATACTCAAGTGAATGTCATTAACAGAATAGGCCGGGCGCGGTGGCTCACGCCTGTAATCCCAGCACTTTGGGAGGCCGAGGTGGGCGGATCACGAGGTCAGGAGATCGAGACCACGGTGAAACCCCATCTCTACTAAAAATACAAAAAATTAGCCGGGCGCAGTGGCGGGCGCCTGTAGTCCCAGCTACTCGGGAGGCTGAGGCAGGAGAATGGCGTGAACCCGGGAGGCGGAGCTTGCAGTGAGCCGAGATTGCACCACTGCACTCCAGCCTGGGCGACAGAGCGAGACTCCGTCTCAAAAAAAAAAAAAAAAAAAAAAAAAACAGAATAATTCAAGTTTGAGAGGGGCAGACAGTTAAAATATATGCCAGTCTGATTAATATGTAGTGATAAGAAGAATGCTAATATCTGAAATATTAACATGGCCTTTGTTAAAATAGTTCTATGTATACAACAAATGTATTTACAAACAGTGAAAATGAATTATGTCAAGAAAGTCAGGTTTGTTTTTGCCATGTACTGTAATTTTTTTCCCAAATTTGTCACCACTGTTATTGCAAGAAGAGGCACAAAACTGAAACACTGGCTCATCAATGTTTCTGAAATAAATGGAAAATTAATTATAGAATAGTATTACAGTCATTGTCAGTGAAGTCTTTGATTTAGGATTACACCTGAAATAACTCTAAAATGCAGTAAGTTTTAAGTTGTTTCTTTGAAAATATTTCAGTTGCTCAGTGACCTGATAAGTCAATTTTGTAAAAAATGCAGAGCTTTTCTTTGTTGAGTTTTTAGATGTTACCCATGGCAGAGGTCTTGGCAGCATGCTCTTTTGACATTGTTAGCTTGTGATTATGATGTCTGTGGTTAACAGCAGATTTCTGTGTCCATCAGCTGCAGGTCAGTTCTATAGCTCTGCTGATTGTAGATGGCCTTGCCTGGGATGACCAAGGAGGTCTGGCTCTGCTTCACATATCCCCCAGCAAGCTTATCCTCTAGCAAGATAGCTCAGGCATGTCCTTGTCATGGTGAGGTGCACAATCACACAAGCCTTTTTCAAGTCTCTGCTGTGTCACATTTGTCAATATTCCATTGGTCCACAGTAAGTCACATGGCCCTGGGCAGGATGCCTGCAAAGAATGAAAGAGCACTGCAAACTGACATGGGGAAGGGCATGGAAAGAAATAGACAAGAGGAATCAGGGTCATTAATGCAATCAGTCCTCTACAAAGTATATTTCACCTAAATACAGAGTATACAGAAATCTAAAGCAAGGATTAAATGGAAAAGGGTTTTAAAAAAAACACAAATTTATGTTTTTGTGTTAGAAGAGTTTCTTATTCTCAATCTTTAATTCCTATAAATTTTGAACCAATAAAATGCAAAACTGTTCTACTAAAATAAGTCGGAAAGTAGATCTACCCTAGCTAAAACAAAAATCTTGATCTATAGCAATGGATACAAACCTTGTATTCACTTCCATAACTCTACAACAAAGAGCTATTCTGAACCTACGCAAATGCAAAGGGCAGAAGGGCAGCAAATAAAGAGCTCTACTTTCCTGGGGGAGAAGGGGAAGTTCTTTCTGAATCAATATTTATAGTTGTTTATTTTTTCCCTATACAAAAGGTGTTTTTCCCCTAGAGAATAATATGTAATAAATTGGTTAGAAAGATGTAATATAAAGATACAGAGGAAGCTTGCCCTACAAGTTACTGTAGAATTCGGTACATAGACAAACTGGAAATGTCACTGCAATTAGTAAGCAAATAAATTTGTCTATGAGAATCAGAATCTAATAAAGGTAGTGTCTCTACAAACAAAGTTAAAAACAACCATCTAAATAATTCAAGACCATATAAAACCAACCACTAAGATGGAAAGGGGAGTTTAGTCTGAATGAGTCAGATTGTTTGTCTTCACACAGAAAAAATTACTAGATAATTATCACTTTGTTTTCCTACTTAGGCAGCGTCAGAAAGCCAGAATGTAGGGGTTGGTTGGTTGGTTTGTTGTGGTTTTTTTTGTTTTTTGAGAGTCTCCCTCTGTCACCCAGGCTGGAGTGCAGTGGCTCAGTCTCGGCTCACTGCAATTTCTGCCTCCTGGGTTCAAGGGATTCTCCTGCCTCAGCCTCCTGAGTAGCTGGGACTACAAAGCACACACCACCACGCCCACAAGCACATGCCACCATACCCGGCTAATTCTGCGTGTGTGTGTGTGTGTGTGTGTGTGTGTGTGTGTGTATTTTTAGTAGAGACAGGGTTTCACCATGTTAGCCAGGATGATCTAGATCTCTTGACCTCATGATCTGCCTGCCTTGGCCTCCCAAAGTGCTGGGATTACAGGTGCGAGCCACCGCACCCAGCCCCAGAATGTAGGTTTTTAAGAAGGATTAAGAAGATACAGAAAGAGTTTGGCTTCTTCAGACCCAGCCCTCACATCCACGATCCAGCAGGCAAGAAGGAGGAAAAGATGCCCCAATACCCCCAAGTGAATGCGACACTTGCATTTACCTCCCCTTAATCAGAACTTAATCACCTGCACGTACCTGCCAGTGAGGGGGCTTAGGAATTACGGTCTCCATTCTGATCAGCCTATGCTCAGATAAATATGGTAGCTCTGTACCCAATGGGAAAAGAAAATGAATTTTGGAAGAATATTGGAGGAGGAGGGTGAATGGCAGCTCTTTCAGACTGTGGGAATCTCTTCTGTGTTCCCTTTGTGCTAGAGAGTTCTTAAGCACTTCACCATTTAGATATTCTCAGAAGAGCATCAACCCTCATGATTGAATCCAGGAACTGAGCCTTTTTCTAAACTCCATTTCCTTCTTTCTCCATTCTCTGAGCTCCTAACACCAAGAGGTGGTGGGAATACCGTCACAAAAGAACAGAAAACAGAAACTCAGACAGGAGCCTCCAAGTTTGTGGTAGCCCCCACTATTAACATGAGCTGAACAATGCTTGATAATTCACACAAGATAGGCCTGTGACTCAGGGTGTTCACATCCTAAAAAGGCGGTTGACAACCTGTGAGGAGAAATGTCAATATTCACAACAGTTCAGGAGGTTAAATATCTTAAGAAACAACACACTGAAATGAAAGCACCTTGATATTACTCTGTGACTACTTGCAGCACTTCTTCCTTCTTTTTCCTCAGACTGCTGAGAATATTGCCAGAAGAGATAGGAAAAATAAAACTTGGGAGTGGTAGAATGAGAAAAGATAGTTACTGTTTTGGTCACTTGCTAGGCATTGGATGCCCCAAATTACTATTTTCCAAAGAATCTTATCATTTGATCCCAAAAGCCAACTGAAGGCAAATGATGCCATCACTTAAAATTATGTTTATCACCCAGCCCCATGCCTTTGGTCTTACCCAACACACTATTTAGAAAATCGGCCTGGCCGGGTGCAGTGGCTCACATCTGTAATCCCAGCACTTTGAGAGGCCGAGACAGGAGGCTCACTTGAGGCCAGGAGTTCAAGACCAGCCTGGGCAATATAGCAAGGCCCCATCTCTACAAAAATGTAAAAAAAAAAAAATAGCTGGACCTGGCGGCATGCACCTGCAGTCCTAGCTACTCAGGAGGCCGAGGTGGGAGGATTGCTTGAGCCCAGGAGCCCAAGGTTTCAGTGAGCTATGATCATGCCACTGCACTCCAGCCTGGGCGACAGAGCAAGACCCTGTCTCTTAAAGAAAATTATTACAAAAAGTAAAAAGAAATTTAAGAAAGAAAACAGAAAATAGATTTGAAATCTATTTTCAAATCTGGCAATCTAGTAATCCTAAAGATTAAGAGAAAAGTTAGTTATGAGTGTTGGTTAACATTTTAATAGCGGGTACTATTGCTAATTTGGTATTTTGTTTTTTTGCATTTTTTTCCACAGGTAAGAAAAAAAGAGGAAAACATGCTTTCTAACTTCATGGCAATGAGAAATACATACATAAGTTTTTATATTTCTTCCTGGCTTAGATTTATTTCTCACTGTGAGCGTAAACCAGGACAGGTACCCTCTGAATATAACCTTTCCCCAGATGTGGAGTGCAAATGAATGGGTTCTTAAGTTATGGTGCTAGACATCTGTGCATTTGAAGTTGAAGGGACAACCGTCCCATGACCCGTTGTACCTGAGGTGGTTAACGCGAATGATAACCACAAGTGCTGTTTTCTGCTTTTCTCTCCAACCCAGCTGTGAAGTTTGGGAGGATGTCCAAGAAGCAAAGGGACAGCCTGTATGCTGAGGTGCAGAAGCACCAGCAGCGGCTGCAGGAACAGCGGCAGCAGCAGAGTGGGGAGGCAGAAGCCCTTGCCAGGGTGTACAGCAGCAGCATTAGCAACGGCCTGAGCAACCTGAACAACGAGACCAGCGGCACTTATGCCAACGGGCACGTCATTGACCTGCCCAAGTCTGAGGGTTATTACAACGTCGATTCCGGTCAGCCGTCCCCTGATCAGTCAGGACTTGACATGACTGGAATCAAACAGATAAAGCAAGAACCTATCTATGACCTCACATCCGTACCCAACTTGTTTACCTATAGCTCTTTCAACAATGGGCAGTTAGCACCAGGGATAACCATGACTGAAATCGGTAAGTGGAAGTCTCCTCCCAGTGGCTTTTTTTGAGATTTTGCTTTGAATTTACCTTGGTCCTATTTAGTATGGTAATTTTCTTAAGATTTAAACTGAATTACTTGGATTCACAGCTTCTACTGAGAAAACAAATTGATTTTTAAATATATTCTAATAAATGTCATTTTTCCCCACCCCATAAAAGTTTATTTCAAGCAAAGGAAGAAAGAAGAAATTATAAATAGAAAGATGCTATCTGTAAAGAACAGATGCTATCTGTTGAATTTGGGTTCTCACTGAAGGAAAAATGTTATTGGTATAAACAGGGAAATTTCGGCATGTATTCAAAGTTGATGCTATTCAAAGTGAAATTGCTGAAGGATATAGAAACAGTGTGGAATAACCAAACGAACAGGGGCCCAACTCTTCCTCTAAGATAAATGGGGACAAACTTTAAGCAAACAGTATCTCAGCTTCCTTCTTGGTGAAGTCAGGGCGATAGACCAGAAGACCGCCAAGGCTCTTGGAAATCTGAATTCAAGAATTCCATATGGGATTCTGAATTACAGCAATGAAAAGAGTGTAGTCTGGAATCTTATAGAACATGAGAGCAACAAATAAGCTAGTCATAGGCATGATTGCATCAGAAAGCTGATCCTCTTTCCTTCGATTCCTAAGGAGCGATCTTCAAGAGTGCCCTGCCTTAGGCAAGCTCTCTTCTGACCCACTGCAACTTTGTTTTACTCCATCAAACTCAGGGGTCTATTAAATGTTTAACCAGTTAATCTCATCAACTAACTGCCATAAAAATATTGAAGTAGGTTTAACACATCACTCTCCTGGGTAACAGGGTTGCATGTTAACAGTAGCCTAGAAGAGCTAAGCAAACAGTGGCGATGTGATCCCAGGCTTCACTGCAATATTTAGTGTACTGGAGAAAGCAGGCTAGAGCTCAGGAACCTTCAAGGGCTCTTTACATTTCTTCAAGGGCTCTGCCCAAAGAGGTGGCAGAGCAGAGCAATTAAGAACTGTGCTACCTGAGTTTAAATCCTGGCTCTTTGGCTTACTATTTAAGCTGGAGCAAGTTTCTCAATCCCAGTTCCTTCATCTTTACAAGGGGGAAAGCATTAGTTTGTAGCTCACAGGGACATTGTAAAGCTTAAATGAGTTAATACGTGTAAACCATAGCAAGGTTTGGCACTCAGGAAGTGCTCAATAACTCTTAGCTATTACTGTTTTATGCTACATGCTCAGTCACCTTCTCTGTCTAACCTGCAAATAGGAGCCTAAAGCCTACAAGTGTTTTAAATTAAGCTGCTGTGAACACATAATGAAATACATGGCCATATTCTTGGCTACTTGTACCATCTGGTTGAGGAAGAAGCGATGTTACACAGTTATAAACCTGAAGCGTTATTTCTCCCTTTTAGCAATGCAGCATGTGACAGTGAGTAACATTGTTGACAAAGCACCTGTAATGACTTTCACAGCTGAGAGACACACAAAAAAAGAAACATCAACTAAAATAACAAAAATAGTTAATTATTACTGTCATCCTTAACCTTGTTTTTACTATATCATGGGCCCTTCACACGTTTACTTTTCACGAACATCTTAAAAGATAAATTAATATAGTATTTCTATTATACAGATGCTGAAACCGAAGCTTAGAGATGTCTCATAACGTCCCAGAGTCCTATAATTACTAAATGACAGAGCCAGGGTTCACCTCAGACAGTCTGATTCCAGAGTCCCTCCACTCCTCTGTTAACCTGCTACCTGCCATGGGTCTCAATTCATAGACTGCACTGTCAACTAATAGGGACGGTCATTTAAAATAGTCATTCAAACTTTTCAAGAGGGAAAAGGCACCTTCCTTTGCATTTATACTACTTAATATCTAAGTTCCTGAGTCTACTATTAATTTGAGAGATATGTTTGAATCCTTATAAAACAAAAACTCACAACAGTGAAGCAATCTTCTGGCCTATATTCAAAAGAGGAGTCTTCTAAGAATTAATAAATCATAATTTGTTTATGATTTAGCAACCACATTAAATATTATGGAAAGAGAACTACAGCCAAACCATCAGGTCTGCGTTACCCTGAACAAGTCACTTTTCCTCTCTGACCCTGAGTCTATTCTGTGAACTGACAGAACTGGACTAGAGAATCTCAAAATTTATCCAGATATTCTGCACAGACATTGACATGCAAAATAAACTCGCGTATATTTTATTCAATTATTTCAAGATACCTCTAGTCTTTAGATATCTTTAAATATGTTTCAAATTTTGGAGGATTTTTTCATCAGACATTTAGGGATGCAAATGGACTGTCCTGCCAGTGCTCTCAAATTTAGCAGACCCCTGAGCCTAAATAGTGGTTTGGTTCACATTTCGTTAAAACAGCAATGCCACCTAGTGGACACAAACCCGTTCTATGACTGTTGAATCTAGGTACCAATGAAGAGCCGCAATAGTATAATATACTGTCTTTCCTGCACCGTCCAAAACATTGACACTCATTTCACTAAAATATTAAATCCTTGACAGTATCACTGGGCAGGAAGGCATCTGTGGTATAGTGTGGTGGCTAAGAACTCTGCTTCTGGAGTCAAAGTGCCTGCATTCAAAACCCAATTGTGCCTTTTCCCTTAAACAATTTACTTAACTTCTCTGAGTCTCAGTTGTTAACCCAGGCCAATAATAGTCTATCTGTGTGTGTGGATTAAGTGAGTTAATATTTATGAGTTCTTAGTACAATACCTATCATATGTAAGCACCATTATTATTAATAATATAGCTGTTATTTTAATTGACTATTAGTATCACTGGTTATTGCAGATAATATAATTACCTTTTATCGAGCACCTACACTGTGACGAGCAAGTCCTATTTAAATTCTCATAACAATCCCATTATGCCTGTTATGTATTTGTATATTTTACTGATGGAAAAATCGAGGCTTAGAAGTTATATAACTTGTAAAAAGCAAAGAACACGTATAAGCCCATATCTGAGTAACATCAAAACCCATTCTTTTAACCGTTATACTGTATTTCCTCCCACCAATGGCAGCTCCTCACAAGTTGATTGCCATTCTCACCACAACACAGGTTTGGTGTTTGCTGCCTACCTGACCTCCTTCTAGGCACTACAAACTGGAGCTTTCAGAGTATGCACGCTGTCATTTTGACTTGATTTGATTAATGGGCATCTAAACCAATCTGGTTGGTGGCAAGCTGCCATAGAAAAAAACCCTATGCATATAAAACAGAAAATCAGATTTTGCCACATCCTGACTGGGTGAATTTGAGATTATGTCACACCAAAAAAAAAAAAAATTTAACATCACCCTTGGCTACCAGAAGTCCTGATCTGCTTCCTCTCGATTCTAAGAGAATAATGAAATGTATGCAACTAGGTCATTATGCTTCTGATATTGGGTCATCTTAAAAGCAGATCACTTCTAAAAACCAGTTTTTAGACCAGTCCATATAGACTAAGATCTCATGAGTTTGAAATTTTTGATAAAAACACACATGTAAGAACCATAACACAACTATATGAGCAACTGCATGCAGATCCCAAAAAGTCAGTTTTTGAATATTAGCAGTCAGGAATACTCTCCCAAAAAAACAAACTTGTCTTGCTGAAAGTTCACCAACGAAACTACAAAATTCCTAGGTTAAGGGCTCTAATGATAATGTTTGATATGTGGAGAAAAATGTAGAAAATCATTTCATGCATTTTAGTCATTTTGAGCCTCACACCAGTTCCTTCAGGTGAGCAGTGAAGAAACCATTTCATTGTACAGATAAAGAAATTGAGAGTCTGAGACAGTGAGTGATATTCCTAGGACAGAGAGTTAGTTAAGTGATAAAGCTTAAATTCTAAGGTTAAGGTTAAGTCAGTGTCCTAGACTGCCAGGCATTTTTCTTCAAATACCTATTTTTGGAATGTGCCATACACTTGAGAAGAGCAGAACAAGGTTTCTGCCCTCACCGTCTAGGAGATACCACGAAAATAAATAGTCATGGCAATTCATCACATCCTAAGTATACGTTCTGGGCAGGATGCTACCACACTCTTCTGGAGGTGAGGGAGACGGCAAGTATTAATCAACCTGAGCCACATCTCTTATCAGGAATGTTTTATTCCCCTAGTTTTGAGGATAGAAATAAAATGTGGGTAAGCAAACAGAAAACCATGAAACATTTCAGGAGTTATATCCTTGGGTTTTTCTAAAACCATAGGAAAAAGAAGCCATGAAATGAAAGAATGGCAACAAGTAAGCCGAAAATTAATATTTAGACAGCAGTATTAACTGGGTTTAGCTGGAATTTTACTTCAAGCTGGCGTGATGGATGTGTTACATCTTTAGGGATAACATTTTGCAGTGGTTGGTGGCAGGGAGAGGAAGCTAGCTAAAAGATGCTCCGCAAACATGCAGAAAAGGAAAGTAGAACATCTTGTCTTTGCTCCACCACTAACAAGCTGAGATGAGTTGGCGAATTCTGCAGGACTAATACTCTTAATGAAAGCTCATTTAAGCTGGAAGTGATTGGCAATGTATCTACAACGTCTCAGACAACAAGACAATTCAAACAGCCAAACAACATGCTTTTTTATATTTAAAAAAATCCATCAAATTAGCTACAATGCTAAGGGTGTACATTGCCTTTTACAAACATCACCTTGGTTTGCTCTTCTATTCAGTAATTTTCTCTCCAGATAAAGACAATGAAATGTGAATTAATTGATCCCTTCTTATATTGTCTTTAACATAGACTTATTTTCATATTGCTTTCGTGTTCTATTTATAGAACCTGGAATGTTAAGCATCATAAATAAATATAAATCTCTTTTTTAAAAATTCACCTATTATAGAAACTGAGTATTAATAGTTAAAGGAGATTACAAAAAGGTATTGGCCTAAAAGCGATCTAGTCCCTGTAATGTACTACTTCATTCTATTAAGGCTACATAAAAATACAGAAGATTTTACTAGTAGTGTTTTATTTTGCAGAATTCTATTAAAAGTGGTGGTGTTTCAATTGTGGCTTATTAAGAACCCCAAGCAGATGCTTTGGTCTTAAAGCAGCACCTTTAATGGCATATGCTTTTAAGGATAAATATTTTATACTGTTTAAATCTATTATGCACATCTAACTACCCATGCAGAAATGGTGCAGAGAATAGAACTTAACTCTTGCTATATATTTCCTGTGTCCTGTGATAGAACCTGTATCAAATACAGGTAGGCATTCCATTTAGAGGTAACTGTCCAATACATCATTAAAACAGATAGAAGTAGACCAAACTTGCAAGAAAAATTACTTGAACAATATGGGAAAAGGAAAATTCAGTGTTTAGCTCTTTCTTCCTTGCCGTGAGAGGAGACATCTTGTGAACTTTCATTGTCATCTAACGCCTCTCTCACCCCCACCCCAACCACACACCCTTTGCAGGCAATTTAGGGAAAGTACATTGAGATTGGGGGTCCTAACTCTGCATACTAGCCATGTGAATGTATTCAAAATTAGTCCAGCTGTCTGAGACTCTGTCTCACCATCTGAAAAATAAGACAATTGGATCAAATGACTTTTAAAGACTATGGTTCTCTCATCTTCCAGAGAGCTTTGGTCATGTGCATTAATATTCCCCCCTTGTTATAGCCACGTCACACAGATAAGAGTAGGGTAGAAGAGAGGAGGGGACTTGGAAGCAACTAAGCAATTCCGAATGATGCTGAATAACTTGTCCATGGCAGTAGCCAGCACACTTCCCTCCTGGAAAGCAGGACGATAATCGGGGCTTTCACTGAGTGAAATGACCCAGCCAAACATGCAGTTAACAACCACTGTCAAATCAGAACCGTGCACTAGCCTCTTCTCTCCGTCCATCCTCCTGAAAACAAAACAAAACAATAAAAACAAGAAATCAGATTAAAATGAATGTCAAGGACAACCAGGAGCAGCTCAAGGAAAGGGTAGTAGCCAATCCCAAATCACTCCAAGTTCATGTACAATCCAATTAAAGGGTGAGCTGCTGTACAGATGCCGATTTAGGGCAAACGCACCTGTCCTCCCTAGTTCACTACAACCTGATCACTTCCAAGCTCCTCTTGAAGAAAAAGCAAATATGTTCATAAAATGAAGATAGGTTCTTTTTTTTTTTTTTTAGACAGAGTCTGCCTGTCACCCAGGCTGGAGTGCAGTGGTGCGATCTTGGCTCACTGCAACCTCCACCTACCAGGTTCAAGTGATTCTCCTGCCTCAGCATCTCAAGTAGCTGGGATTATAGGCCTGGCTAACTTTTGTGTTTTTAGTAGAGACAGGGTTTCACCATGTTGACTAGGCTGGTCTTGAACTCCTGACCTCAGGTAACACACCCGCCTCAGCCTCCCAAAAGTGTTGATATTACAGGTGTGAGCCACCACGCCCGGCAGAAGATATTCTTGACTACTGAGGGACCAAGCTACCTAAGTCACCTGGGTCATTGGAGAGGGACTTACTTGACTCTTCTGAAATTTTAGCACCACCTTGTTCTGTGCCAACCACAGAATATCTCCCAAAGCCTGCTTATTTCCAAAATCTTGCTTTCTATCTCAAAAAGGAATTCTCCCAGTTTGGGGCCAATTTGTCATATTCCTAGGACCTCTACCATGGTTACATCTATAGTATTAACCAGTCTATGACCATGAATTATTGTAGAGGATACCTGGAGCCACGGACTCCACAGTTAATCCTTAGGGTTATTCGAATCCATATCTTTCTAGATATCCTCTAATAACCCCGCAAAGATGGTCTACAATCACCTAGTAACATGTACAGTGCTTCCCCACAACTGCAATAAATGGTAGAATGTATACAAAGCACTTTGTAACCAGCCAGTTTCCAAACAAATATATGATTTACATCACAAACAACACACACATATATGCTCAATTCAAGTACTCATAGACATACATATCTACTTACAGTACATGTGTGCATATCAGTCACTACATGCTTGTGCCTCTGTCAATACAGTTTTCCCAATGTGCTAGCAATTCATTAGACTACATTCATCTAAAGCACCGTTTTTATTTTGAGTTGAAACTATGCAAAATTTATCTTCCTCAGTGTATTTCTCCTGGAGATACTAGTTTGGTATTACATTTTGCCTTAGAATTCAGAACCTCATAAGAAGATTCTAAAATCTACCACCACCACCAACAACAACAAAATCTTATTGAGAAGCTACTGGAAAGCCAACTCCATTTCAAAAGCCACAGTAATTATAAAATATTCTACAGTAAGCAAAAGGAAAGGAGATTTCAGGAGGTTCTGCCTGTGACTTGGAGGAGCAGGGAATGTTTCTACTTATGAAGTGACCTCAGAATCAGTCCCTAATGACAGTTTCCACATTAAATAGTATTTCAAGACATTATACTGCAGAGAAGCCATACGTTTAAGGCATTGCAAGCTTTGACATTGGCTTTTAGAGCTCTGAATTACTTTTCCACTGGCTGGGGTGAATGTATTAGCCACATTTTCAAGCACCCATTTTTGGAAGAGCTGGTAAGGGTTAAAATACCACATGTGCTATGGAACCCAGAAGCGCCAATTGATCACAAGGTTGATGTGGATTAGCATACTTTGGTGTGATTAGCGTGGTATGCAACCAATTTAACAGGTGCTCTCTGCTAACCAATACAGGATTTATTTCTGTGATGTTTGCAAATGTGGGGAAACCTGTTGGAAATTGTCCCAACTGGAAAACAATTTTTGTTTTATTTTATTTATTTTTTAAGGTAAGCTTTCTCTTGAAAACATAATCTTAATACTGAGGAGAATGAATTTGCTATTTAAATTTGAGGCATGTTTATGAGGCCTACTGGGGAACTGCTATTTGGTTGTCAGCAAGATTTGTTCTGGAACAATTTGACACAATAAGGAACCATCAAAAACCACTATTTTAAAGCTTTAGTCAATTAAATGCATTATTTAAATTACCACGTACTTTTTAAAATTTAGGGTGTTTGAAAATATAAAAATGACCTTCAAAGATTACCTCTAAATTAGTTCTTCCTAAAGGTCAGAAATGCATTGACTAAACATCCAAAAGCGTGGTGAGGTGGGGGAGAGATTGCATCTGTTTAAATTAACAATCAATCCATATGTCAACAAAATTCAAATGGTGAAAATCAAGCCTAGTGATGGCCCTGAGCAATTTTCATAATGAGATTTCATCATCTGTGACCCATTGGTTGTCCTTTGGTGGCGTGTGGAGGTGCAGTTTTTAAGAAGACTAAAGGAAGATTTTCCATGGCCTCTGGATTTTGCTGTTTTGGTTTGTCCTATCTAAGACTCTTCAAGTGTTTGTAAGCCTGTAAACTATACTCTGACCTGTTGTAACTCTGCAAGGCTGCTCCCCCATGCGTCACAACAAAGAAAATTCTCCTATCAGCCAGGCACAGTGGCTCACACCTGTAATCCCAGCACTTTGGGAGGCCAAGGCGGGTGGATCACATGAGGTCAGGAGTTCGAGGCCAGCCTAGCCAACATGGAGAACCCCTGTCACCACTAAAAATACAAAAATTATCCAGGTGTGGTGACACGTGCCTGTAATCCCAGCTTCTTGGGAGGCTGAGGCACGAGAATTGCTTAAACCTGGGAGGCAGAGGTTGCAGTGAGCCAAGATTGCACCACTGCACTTCAGCCTGGGTGACAGAGTGGGACTCTGTCTCAAAAAAAAAAAAAAGGAAAGAAAATTCTCATGTAGCCTCTCCAGACTCAAGTTGTCAAACTTCACACAGACCTTAGAAAACATCACTGATGCCAAATCCTCTTGCAGATGGAGGATCAAACCCCAAAAAACTGAGTTAAATAGGTTAAGCGACTTCCCCAAAAGCACAAACTAAAAGACTGAAAGGGACCATGTTGGCTTCCTTGGTCTTACTATATAACTCCCTTAAAACTCATCAACTGCAGGACATATAAGTAAATTAATCTTTCTGACTGTTCTGTGAAGGAGATCTTTTACTGTAAAAGTTCACTTTTACATGTAATCTTTTAACAATAGATTCCTTCTCAATTTCGTCAACTGATTTCAAGAAAGGAAACTGTAATTTCCCAAAAATTAGACACACACTGTTGTAATACAGCAAAATGCTTGTGATCCAAAACAGCTTTCTGTTGTTAAATAAAGAAAGCACCCTCTTAGATAGTTAACTTGTTTTTCCTGCTTGTAATTTTTTCCCTGCTTTGGATATACTCTGTTTAAACACAAATGCTATGTAGGTTCTTTCAGCTTTACTTCCTGCTTTCTTACCTTTTATTAGAAAATGCTATCTTACTTGAAGCCAGGCGCGGTGGCTCACTTTGGGAGGCCGAGGCAGGCAGATCATCTGAGGCCAGGAGTTTGAGACCAGACTGGCCAACATGGTGAAACTTCATCTCTACTAAAAGATACAAAAATTAGCCAAGTGTGGTGGCTCGTGCCTATAGTCCCAGCTAGTTGCACGACTGAGGAAGGAGAATCCCTTAAGCCAGGGAAGCAGAGGTTGCAGTGAGCCAAGATGGCACCACTGCACTCCAGCTGGGCGACAGATCAAGACTCCAACTCAAAAGAAAAAAAAATGCTATCTTATTTGAGCTTCCTAAAATTTGAGAAAATGTTAATCACTTTATTAATCTATTCATTCAATCTTTGCCCAGCTATTACTATTACTTGCATTAATCTGATTTTTTAATTTTTTTTCCATTTCATAGTTTATTGAATTGTGTTTTATTATATTTTTATTATTTTTTAAAGTTAGTATAGTATCTTACATTTTGTCAACATATTTTTTCTGAAGAACTCTAGGAGCAAATTGGTCTTAGAATGTTCAGGTCTGCATGAAGTAAAAATCAGTTATGCCATTCTCTGATATGTCAGTTGGCAATAGAATTTGCATGTAAAGGAGATTGAAAGCTATCCTGATTAATTGAGGGGGAAGTAATGAGTGGTTGGACCATGAACTGAGCCAACAAATAAGTTATAAATTATTGATGCCCCCAATTTCTGCTTAAAAAAACTTGAGGAAACGAAATGCTAAATCTCCTACTCTTCCTCCGAATCTACAGATCACTAATAGATTACTGTTTTAAGCTTAAATATATCAATGGTTTTATTCTGACAGCAGAATTCTATTTATGCTAAAAATAACGATCTCTAAATAGGGATTAGAAAAATCAGAAAGGTCTTTAAATGACATTGTCTTTTCTGACATTGCCATCAGTGACAAACCACTAGACTTGTTCTGTCTAATGACAGAAAACAAAACTGGCTGTCTGTTTTGAAAAAGGAAAACTGTGTGTGCATTTGGTTAAATGTTTCACCTTTCGACCAAGTGTTTTAATATGTTTTAGTTACTGCCTAAGAGCACAGATTCTAAGAAATCTTGATATTATGAAAACCTAATGTAGGCACTTAAAACATGCCTTGGGCAAGTCCATAGAGATATCCTGCCACTAATTCACAGTGAATCTCCTAAGAATTCCATTTTCGCACTAGTAGTATAAACTAAACAGAGAATTCAGTGGTGCTCTAGATCCTTAAGGCAAGTGACAAATTAAAAATTCATTAATCACTTTGAGGCTGAGATACGGTATTTTTAGGAAGAATACTTCCAACTTTAAAAAAAAAAAAAAAGTCCCTTGTGGAGAAAAATGAATAGAGGGTATAGTTCACCAAGAAGAAACCATTCTTTCTCAGGAGGAAAAAAAAGAGGGAGGAGGTGGGAGCAGAGAATTACGAAGTTCAGGAGCAACACCCTCTAGCGCTATATATAGCTCTGAGGCTCAGCTTTCTTGCCTTGGTGCAGTTGGGCCTCCGGTGCTCTTGGTAATAACACTGAAAGCAGCAGTTTTTAAAGATATACTCAACTTTCCCCACTCCCAGGATGTGGCATTCTAATGAAACTACCCGTGCAATCCGTGTCTGAGACATTGTAGCCTTTGGAGAGCGCCATTTGCTGAAATGTCTAGTGAGAGCTAAAATAAGCCGGTTTGGTGGAAAAAAAAACCCGCTGAGTGGTTGAAATCAGAGCTGCAGAAGGTCACTTGCTATTTTAGTAACTGCAAGCTGGTCCTCATTTTATAACATCACAGTTATAAACAAGACATTGTCACCTTGCTTGTCAGTTTACTTCTTTTTCACCAAAATAAGCAGATGTAGCCCTTTTTCTTTCTACATAGAATTAGGTAATTTGGATGACTTGTTTCCAAACTTTGCTTAACTGTGTGGATCAATATGTAAGAGAAGTTATTTTTCATATATTTCTTTAAACATTGCTTCAAAATATTATTCTTACACCTTTTTACATCGTCTGATATAATTGACCTTTTAAAACTCTATTTACTTGTATAAACCTTATCACGCACATCTCAATCATGCTGTAAATCCTTACACTGGACTTTCTTTCTTACTTCTTTGATTTATTAATAGATCACAATGAAGAGTATTGAGGATGGGGTAGGATATGTAGAAGTCCTTTACAGTCTCAGGGGAGAGAGAGAGAGAGAGAGAGAGAGTAAGGAAACTCAGCTAATTTCTAGGATTATTTAGATACAGTCCATTTGGAAATGGAGGAAGGAGGTTAGGTCCAGCCCCAGGGTTCTATAATTATTGCACACACTATTGAGAATTACCATCAATTTTATTCTAGTTTTCCCTTCAAAAATTTAATTTCTGTCTTCTTATTGCACACATCAAAAGTAAAGATTACCCTTAAGACTTCTAGGGAGGTTTGACAATTTTAACAATATTTTAAAATATTTTTTCATCAAAGTGATGCAGAAGTATATTTACCTATATCAATTATTTTAAAACTTTCTGAGACTTTTTTTCATTTGATTCACACACTGTCATTTCTATCCCATAAAGTTGCTCAATATATAAAGTTATAAATTCTGTTAATTGAATATAAATCTTGGATTCCAATAAGCCTTCCACAAAGAATAGTATCAGGGTCAAAGTTGAAAACAAAACAGCAATTTTTGGGGGGAAAAAGTTTTATGTGTTTATACGTGTGAGAATATAGAAGGGAAAGGAAGAGAAAGAGAGAAAGTGATAGCAAGTGATTGTTCATGAAATTAACAAATAGAAAATGAGGAATGTGGATTTAATATTAACCTGCAATACACACCCAATTTTTTCTTGCCTGCATCAATGTTCACTTTTTGCCTTATCATGATTAAAAGGAATGACTGGACAGACTGAGCATATAAAATTTTTCTCTTTCCTCTATATCATTATATTAACTATCAAAGCAGCCCACATACTCTTAGTAAATTGAACAAACCTCTGTCTCACTGAACACATGTAGGGAATCTTAACTACTGAGAAGATGTAGCTGCATTTTCATTACAAGTTTTCTTTCACACCCACTTAAGAAATCTCCAGCCTTATCCGTGGTCTCAGGAAGAGCAGAGTGTAGAGTTTGTGTGCATCACCTTTGGAGGTGGTAGAATTTCCCATCAGTTAGTTATCTGGGCAATATTCCTGCTGGACTTACTATTCCAGCACAGAGCATACTGACTTCTTCTTCGACATGTACCATCTGCAGCCCAAGCTAGTCAAAGAAGCCAACAAAAACTGAGCTGAAAACAGCTGCAATCCAAGTTAGGGTAACGGATGAAGGATGTGAGATTGCCCAGAAAGATTCCATATCCTCTGCTCTTTTACCTCAGTCCCTTTTGTCTGGACTTTCTCATGTGGTTGGTCCCTAGAGAGGACTACATTTACTATTACCTTTTCTACTTTTCCAAGCAAGGACTCTTGAAAGTTCCTTTGGCTCCTAACAGAAACTTTGCATACTGTATTCATTGTCTCTCCTTTGGCCTTTCTTTTTAAATCCTTCTCCTCTTTTCACAACTGCAGACTCTCAGTCTAAGCAAACCATCTCCTTGGACATTCAAGCATCTTTCTAATTGACAGAATGAACCCTCCAGCCTTGCTCCCATGAGACCAAGTCTAGCTGTACCGTGTCTTGTATCAAGCTGAGCTTTGAGAGGGTCAAGTCAGTTTTGCACATGGCTCACCTCTGCACTGCAGAATAGTGAGAGAAAGTGGAGGAGGAATGTGTCTGCAATTGCTGCTACTGTGCTTTTGCCTTCATTGCCATTCATAATAAGTCTTATTTATAAAAGAGATTTGACTTGTATTTCCCACCACAAGGATATGGAAAATAATTTTGCATGTTTACCATTTGACTTCAAAGCCATTCTGAGTGCTTAGGCTTTAAGATCATCAAACAAAGGATCAACCTTAACTCTTACAAATCCTTTGCGAAATAAAGCAGACAACTGAAGGAAGGAAGAATGGATAGACAGATGGACATCTTCAACATTATCTTCACTAACTCAGCGTTGGTTGAGCACCTACTATATTTAATATTTTGTCTCGGTGCCACATCTGCTGGTCCCGTGTATTCTCCTTCAAAATTGTCTTGACTGTAGCTCCTCCACTCCATCTCTGTCATTATGACCTAGTTCAGACCTTCCTCATAGCTTGCGTGAATTTTCACAACAGCCTGATTAATTTCGTGTACTCACTAATGCCATCTCATCTTTGCCATGACTAAAGTCACCTTTCTAAAACAAAAACCAAGGCTGGGCGTGGTGGCTCACACCTGTAATCCCAACACTTTGGGAGGCCAAGGTGGGCAGATCGCCTGAGGTCAAGAGTTCGAGAACAGCCTGGCCAACATGAAGAAACCCCATCTCTACTGAAAATACAAAAATTAGCCAGGCGTGGTGGTACCCACTTGTAGTCCTAGCTAGTTGGGAGGCTGAGGCAGGAGAATCACTTCAACCCGAGAAGTGGAGGTTGCACTGAGCTGCAATCATGCCACTTCACTCCAGCCTGGGCAACAGAATGAGACTCTGTCTCAAAAATAAATAAATAAGACAAAAAACAGACCATACTTTACAGCTCCTACTTTACAACTTCGGTTGGTTACCAGTTATCTCTGAATTGGTAAAATTCAGAGATAAAATCCAAAAATCCTACAAGATGAAATCCCTTGACCTGTTTACTCAGACGTCCCTACTTCAGTCACAAAATCTGTCCACCCTAGTCTTATTTCTCCTCATCTCCTCCATGCACCCTGTGTTGCAAATATACAAGACTTCAAGCCAGGAAAGATGGACTCGGTTTCAAAACATTGCTTACTAGCTCCATAGAAACTGGTCTAGACTCACTTGGTCTTTTCTTTTTTTGAGACGGAGTCACGCTCTGTCACCAGGCTGGAGTGCAGTGGCCCAATCTCGGCTCACTGCAACTTCCGACTCCCTGGTTCAAGGGATTCTCCTGTCTCAGCCTCTTGAGTAGCTGGGATTACAGGCACCCGCCACCATGCCCAGCTAATTTATTTATTTCTTTATTTATTTATTGTATTTTTAGTAGAGACGGGGTTTCACCATGTTGGCCGGGATGGTCTCGATCTCCTGACCTCGTGATCTGCCTGCCTTGGCCTCCCAAAGGGCTGGGATTACAGGCGTGAGCCACTGCACCCAGCCCTCACTTGCTCTTTCGAAACCTCACTTCTATCCTCAGTAAAGGGGAGACTGGTCGTAAAGAAGTAAAGGTTGTAAAGATATAAGATGTAATGTCAGAAATTACCTAGCCTACAGCTAGCTTTCTATCTGTGCCTTCATAACATCATTCCCTCTACCTGGGATACATCTTTCTCTTCTCCATGTGACAAACTGTGCTCATCCTTCAAGACCCAGGCAACTCCTCTATGGTTATTTTCCTGCCCCTACCCCCAGACTAAGTTAGCCACTTTCTTCTTTGGGCTCCCACAATAACTGTGGGCATTTATTGCATCATGATACGAAATTATATTATTGTAAGATACTTTAAAACACAGGCAAGGGTAGGGGATAGTGGCTCACGCCTGTAATCCCAGCACTTTGGGAGACTGAAGCAGGTGGATCACTTAAGGTCAGGAGTTTGAGACCAGCCTGGCCAAGGTGAGGAAACCTGTCTCTACTAAAAATACAAAAATTAGCCAGGTGTGGTGGTGGACACCTGTAATCACAGCTACTCGGGAGGCTGAGGCATAAGAATCACTTGAACCTGGGAGGTGGAGGTTGCAGTGAGCCAAGATCGTGCCACTGCCGGGGCCACAGAGTGAGACTCGGTCTCAAAAAAAAAAAAAAAAGAAAAGAAAAGAAAAGCCAAAATCTTTGTTTTTTAATCTGTACCTTGACCCGATATAGAGTACCTTCTCAAAAATATTTGGTGAATGAGTATATGAAGGCATTATGCTGGGATCTGCTGTCCAGTTCTTAAAGAGCTCATAATCTTAAAGGGTGTGGGACAAACAGAAGGATTCAAATAACCACAGTATGAGTCTCACTGGAACAAGGGCTCAATTGAGGCAGAATCAAAGTGTGATAGCAGCCAGCCCTTCTTCCTGAGGACATCGTTGGCAGGGAAACTTTCACCAGGCATGACCATCCGGGTTGAGTCCTGAAGCATGCATGTGGGTTTAATTTCCTATTTCCTTAACCTTCCCACGTATTTATTGTACCTACCCTTCCTCATAAACCATAGACTCCTAAATTTTGATATCAGAAGGCCAGAGAATCCTTAAGCTTTGGCCAACAGTTCCAGGCAGATATCATAAAAGAACAGATAGGGTTTTTCACAATACAATTGTGAGTGGCAATGATAGTCTTGTTCATAAACCCTGGAGCCTGTAAATTACCAACAAATCAGCATGTCTTTGAAAATGAAAACAAACTACACCAAGAAGATAATAGTTTGAAAACTATAAAGCTATAAAATCTCTTGTTAACATTATATACCTACTAGGAAGCAAATATGTTTTTTTAGATTCTAAGTAATTAGACTGCCCCGGTGAAATTGAAAAATGATGAGCCATGACATACCAATCTATTTTAATATGATGGATAGAGTAATTTTTACCCTTTTTATACCATAGGAGAATGTTCAATAAAACTTTGAATATAGGATTTTTTAAAGAAAGGATTTTGTAATATCATAAGCAGTGCAAGTCTAGAAATGCTCAATGCTGAATCCAATAGAGTAGAGCTATCATCAGAAGTTAGCATTTGGTAGCATCTTCTACATGTATTATTTTATTTTGATTGAAAAAGTCTTGAAATATCTTCCTTCTGCAGGATGGATTGCAGAATTAAGCATCTCCACTGAATTGTATCTCCATTGGAGTCATCATATTGCTCCCCTGATGACAAACTATGTAGACTGTCCTAATAAGGATAACTGGAGCTAGCATTTATTCAGTGTTTCCAATGTGCCAGGCAATGGTCTGTAGGAGATTTTTGTTTAGAAAATTTATTAGAAGCTTAAGTTTACAATTTTTGTTCTCTACATCACTAAAATTTAATTTACTTTGTACCCTATATACCAGAAGCTTAGTGAGATAGAAAGGAGACAGCCAAATGCTGTTTTGAGGGCTGTCCTGGAGAAATGGGGTTTAGAAAGAACAGAACTTACATTTGAAATGGCGCAACCCGAAATACAAGAAAATTTTATTTTCAACTAGTGTTCAACTAGCAGGTGGGATTACAAGGGACCACCTCCTAGCTCTAGCCACCTTCAGGGGACTCACAGCAGGCTTGTTTTGTTTTGTTTTGTTTTGTTTTGTTTTGTTTTGTTTTTGAGATGGAGTCTCGCTCTGTCGCCCAGACTGGAGTGCATTGGTGCGACCTCCACCTCCCAGGTTCAAGCGATTCTCCTGCCTCAGCCTCCTGAGTAGCTGGGATTACAGGCGCGTGCCACCACACCTGGCTAATTTTCTGTGTTTTTTTTTAATAGAGATGGGGTTTCACCGTGCTAGCCGGGATGGTCTTGATCTCCCACAGCAGGCTTTTTTTTAAGGAGAGCTCTTATGTCTGGTTCTATTGCTCAACTTTCATGTCTCCAAACCCAAAATGATTGGTATTTAAGATACAATGTGAAATACAACTCGATTGGGATAAACTGCCCAAAATTGTGTTTGCTACTAATTTTTGTGAATATAATCATTTAATCATTTTTAAACTTTTTAAAAGAAAAAGGTTATTATATAAAAAATTAAAAAGGAGAATATAATGGTCCCTATGACCCAATTCCAATCATTATCAACTCATAAGCCAATATTGTATTGTGTACACCACCTCTCCTATTATGTAAGAGATTTACATTGCCCCAAAGTCAAATCTACAAAAATAATATTATCAGAAAATTTAATTTCTTTCCTTGTCTCTGCATTCTGTTCCCTATTTCCTCTATACATAGCCTTTCTTTTAGTTTATTGTTTAATGCTTCCTTTAAAAAAAATAAGCAAATAAATTTATATTTTAATGCCCCCTTTCTGAGATAAACAATAGGGTTCTAGTGATTTTCAAAACATTTTAAAGTATTTGGAGTACAAGTGTTAAGACTGTTAGTTGACTTTCAAGCCAAAAAGCAAGAAATATAATAATTTTATATCTTTTTTATAAATAAATACCTTTGAATGGTTTCCAACTTGTAAAACCCCTAAGTTGTGATCAAAAGACCTGGGGGAAAGCAATAAATTTTGATTAAAATACTGAAAATTGAAAAAATGCAATAAAGAGTTTGTCAGAAAGATTTTAAGATAGATAGCAATGTTAAAGACACTTTAATACAATAGGAGTATCTCCAAAAGGCATTCTTATAGTAAACACATTAAAAGCTAATGAGCAGAGTAATTTTATTCACAAACCTTTGAATTGATATCTTTTCTCACAGACCGAATTGCACAGAACATCATTAAGTCCCATTTGGAGACATGTCAATACACCATGGAAGAGCTGCACCAGCTGGCGTGGCAGACCCACACCTACGAAGAAATTAAAGCGTATCAAAGCAAGGTACTCTGGGAAACCATGAGAAAGTTTTTCTGTGATTACCCTATTGCTGTGTTGCTCAAGCTCAGCATTATTGGCATGTTGCGCTGGGCAATTGTTTTCTGTAAGGGCATCCTGCAAATTGTTCGATACCAGCATCCCTGGCCCTACCCACTAGATGTGCCATCGCCCTCACACACACTTGTGACAACCAGAAATGTCTCCAGATACTGCCAACTGTTTCCAAGGAGGCACAACTACCCTGACTGAAAAACCACTGCCCTATTTGAGTGACTACAGAGACTGTGCCTTCATCAAATGATTTTAGGACATCTCTTGCTGACTTCTTGGGTGGAGGCAAGGAGCAGGAGCAATGTAATAATCACAGCAGTTGTAATCGTCACAAACTTACACAACAAATATATGGAACAAGGCTTTCTAAAGTTTTTTCTTGCCCTACATGTTAAAAAGAATCCAAAAAACAGGACAACTCATCCCATATTTTCATTATTACACTGTGTTATTTCTTTGGGTTTGTTGAAGAAGTTTTTAAGAGGAATTTATTGTTGTTTTTCAGTATTTACATTACATTACTTTGGGATAGGGATCCCCAATTACAAAATCCACCAGTAGATGGAACTTTAATAAAATATATAAATGTGTGTATATCTAAATAAATGTTTACAATATGCTGATTTTTCTCCACCAGAACAACTAAATCTTATTACTTTTATATAAATAGGGAAACAAAGGCATGGTGTCGCTATGGTCAATAAAAATTAGAATTAACACACATAGATTTCTGTTTCTCATTTCAAAAAATAAACTGAGGACTAAAAAATATTTGGGTGAATCTACTGAACTTAGGAGAATGATTTGATTTGATGTAATGCCTTTTTCCTCGGAATTCTTTTTTCCTTTTTTTTTTTTTTTTTTTTTTTTTTTAGACGGAGTCTCACTCTGTCACCCATGCTGGAGTGCACTGGCGCGATCTCGGCTCACTGCAAGCTCCACCTCCCAGGTTCACGCCATTCTCCTGCCTCAGCCTCCCGAGTAGCTGGGACTACAGGCGCCCCCCACCACGCCCAGCTAATTTTTTGTATTTTTAGTAGAGACAGGGTTTCACCATGTTAGCCAGGATGGTCTCGATCTCCTGACCTTGTGATCCGCCTGCCTCGGCCTCCCAAAGTGCTGGGATTACAGGCGTGAGCCACCGCGCCCGGCCTCGGAATTCTTTTTAAACCAGAAAACACTCTCCATAGGTCTGGGAAAAAGACACAACATAAAAATACTACAAATTTAGTGCCCATCAGATACCCATGAAAATGATGTCATGGAAGCCTGTGAATGAAATCACTATCCCTCAATGCAAAGCTTTGTTTTTTATATTAGTAGTATGTGAAGATAGATTTGTTATTTTCTTTACAAACTCAGACTTCGTTTAGGTGAGAAGGAGGAAAGGAGGAAAAATAGTAAAGAAAATAACAAAGCTATCCTTACGTACTATAAACAATGTTGCTATTGTTTTAGCCTCAGTACTTTGATCATTTTGGCCTATTGAGGTCCAAACAGGTCAAAATATTATCTTAGGGAAAAAAAATAAAAGTAGTGCCCTCCTCTTTTAAAGGAATCATATAAATTCCTTCCTTTGGCCCCAAGTGACAGATAAGCACCAGTAAGGCAAACCTGAGTGTTCTGTTGACTCTCCGTAAGTCGTTTGCCCTATTTACATTTACATTTACATTTACATTCTGTGTCTTCTCTCCTGAAGTCCAGGGAAGCACTGTGGCAACAATGTGCCATCCAGATCACTCACGCCATCCAATACGTGGTGGAGTTTGCAAAGCGGATAACAGGCTTCATGGAGCTCTGTCAAAATGATCAAATTCTACTTCTGAAGTCAGGTAAGCAAGAAGATTCATGGGAGGCCTGTTTCAGATAAGGATGTGGTCAGCCCTCAGCACTGTGTTGGTTCTAGAAAATCCTTCTTCCGATATGCAGCTCGTTTCTACCACCCACATTGTCAGCCAACTCCCAAAGGAAACTCTCAGTAATAAAAATGCCCTGATACTCATTCAGTTCCCCTTTGAAGTCAAATACAATTTTGCTTATTGAAAGTGGAGCTATTAATTGCGGAGGTTGAAATACCCAGCTTGACAGGCAGTGCAAGTAATTAGCGTGTCAAGGTGGCTGAATTGCTGAGCCGGCGCTAAAACGTACTCCTTGCCTTCTGTGAAAGGAAAAAAAAAAAATGCAGGCTAGCTGAGTTCTGCCTCTGTGGTCATTTCCAATCATTTTAATGAGGATAGCCTGCAGCCAGTATACACCAGGAGAAACTCCACGGTACTCTAATCTTTCCCTACCCTTCCCTAACACACTGTCTGACACACACAGTTGCTACAATCGCTGCGGAAGTAGCTCAAGAAACTCTGCATATGACTGACTTTGCAGATGTTATTACCAAACAGGAAAAAGAAATTATTTGTCTTTCTTGGGCCCCTTTGAAAATAGAAAATAAGAACCATGATGGTGTTTACGCGAATTTTCATGGTCCCAGGCCATGATAATAATAATAACATACTCATATGTAAAATAACATACATATGTGTTTATGTTTCCCTATGACATCTCAAGTAATCTTGTGAGATCCATATTATTATTTCCATCTTACAGAGGAGGAGGAAAAGATTCAGAGAAGTGAAGAGCTACGTTCAATATTACAAAACCAGTACACGGCAAAGTTGGCATTTGAACTTGGGCCAAATATAACTGTTATTCTAAGATCCCTTCTTTACCAAATGACGCAAGTTGATGAAAACCTTGACTGAAGTGTCAACTTGATGTACCAGTCATCTAAACCACTGCAAAATTTAACTAAAACAACAAGAATTATTTCTTTCGCTCTCAAAGCTACAATTTGGGCAGAGCTCAGTGGGAATGACCTTATCTCTGCTCCATGTGTTATTCACTGAGTCAGTTCAGCTGAGGGCAAAGGAATCCACTTTCAAATTGGCTCATTCACACAGCTGATGAGTTGTGCTAGTTGACAGCCTGGAACTGGGCTGGGGGCCTCAGTTCCTCTCCATGTGAGACCCTTCAAAGACTGCTTGGACTTGCTCAAGGCTCCAAAAGCTAGCACCCGAAGAGAACACTAGGGTGTTCTCTAGGTTCCAAAAGCTAGCACCCCAAGAGAACAAAGCAGAAATGCATAGATTTTTCTAACTTAGCTTCAGAAAACACATATTGTTATTTCCATTATATACCATCAGTCATGAAGGCCCACCCAGATTCAAAGATAGGAGACATGGATTCTACTACTTGATAGGGGAGTGGTAAGGTCCTAGAAAACATATGGGATGGAAGATATTTTTTCTGACCCTCTTTGAAAAGTGAAATCTGCCACACTTGATATGTGACCTTGAGCTAAACTCTCTAGATAGCCATTTCCTCATTTGTAAAATAAAGAGATGGACTAGAAACAATGAATTCCAAATTTGGAATTGCATCAACAACATCAGAGGAGATTATTGACAGTTCAGAGACATGGGCACCATGAGTCCCATGGAATCCAAATCTCCTGGAGGGGAACCCAGTTCATTGTATCTCTAACTAAGACTCAGACATAACCAATCCATGGGCTGACATTTGGGAACCACTGAACCATATAATCTTTAACATCTCTACCTGGTGTAAAAATGTTGACTCTAGTCAAAAAGGTAGGGTACTTAATATTTTCAAGCCTCATGTAACTCCTCCATAAAATAGGGCTAATAAAGTCACCTGAAATAGTTATTGTAAGGAGCAAAGATAAAAAATGAATGTAAGAGGCCAAAGAAAGTTCCTTCCATTGTGTAGATACTCAATAAATGGTACCCATCTACTGTTTGTGTCAGAAAAGCATTCCTTCAATTAATATTTGCAAATCCTCCCCATGTATAAGCCTCTATGCTAGGTGACATATCAAAGACAAGCAGAGAGAAATCAGCAAACATGTATACAGCAAAGGAAATAAAACAGAGACATAAAGATAAAGTGGTGGCATAAGACAGGTACCAAAGTTGTAGGCTAATCACCAGTATGATGCTCTCATGCAAATCTGTGGCTGCTGAGTCTGGCTGTTAACTTCAACTGCACTATGGGGCAAAAGCCCATTTCTCCAAAACATGGGAAGCTATGCAGCAGTATTTCCTCAGGATGTTAATAATGCTCAAAGGGAAAAACAATGGCAGTAAACAAATTCATTCAATAAATATTTGCTTAGCACCTACTATGTGCCAGAAACTTTTCTTGGTCCTGGAGATGCAAGAGTGAATACAATAATCATGGCTGCCTATCACTGCAGACAAAATTTCTGCCCTCATTTCCTCAATTGTGAATTCAAGAATCAAAACTAGCTTTAATATTAGTGGAAAAATAGAGAAAAATGTATTTTCAAAAAGTAATGTCCAGCTTAGCCACCTGTAAAATATATTTTCTCCTTAATTCCTCATATAAGTATCAAGAAAGCTTAATTTCTAATATATTAAGTTGGTGCAAATATATTAGGTTTTTGCCATTACTTTCAATGGCAAAAACTGCAATTATTTTTGCACCAACCTAATAGTTATTTTAGGGGAAGGAACTTAAGGGATTTCTGTATGTGTGTGCCTGTGTGTGTGTGTATGTGTCTCTCTGTGTGTTTTAAAGTTCTTGAAAGTCTCTTACCTATATGCAGTAATAATTTCTTTATTATTGGATATATATGTATATTTTTATTTTATTTTTATTTTTATTCTTTACTCATAGGTTGCTTGGAAGTGGTTTTAGTGAGAATGTGCCGTGCCTTCAACCCATTAAACAACACTGTTCTGTTTGAAGGAAAATATGGAGGAATGCAAATGTTCAAAGCCTTAGGTAAGTTTCCCTTTGATGAGGACACAATTTTATCAGCAACCATCAGTTTCTCCACTTAGATTGAAATTGGTAAATGAAATGCCTTGATTCTTTGATGTGAACCAGTATCTCATTATTCGATAAGCGATGGACCAGGTGAGCTTCTAATTCAGGCAAGCCTCTCCTGATCTTGTAACTGTGGCCTCCAATACAAAAGAAAGAGAGAACTGAGGACCCTCCTGAGAACAACCCTGTTGAGACATCGTTCATTCAGAAATAAATGGAGGCCTGGCGTGGTGGCTCATGCGTATAATCCTAGAACTTTGGGAGGCCAAGGGGCGCAGATCACTTGAGCCCCAGAGTTCAAGACCAGCATGGGCAACATGGCCAAACCCCATCTCTACAAAAAGTACAAAAATTAGCTGGGCATCGCCAGGTGCGGTGGCTCATGCCTGTAATCCCAGCACTTTGGGAGGCTGAGGCAGGTGGATCTCTTGAGGTCAGGAGTTCTAGACCAGCCTGGCCAACATGGTGAAAGCCAGTCTCTTGCAAAAATACAAAAATTAGCCACGCATGGTGGCTCACGCCTGTAATCCCAGCTACTCAGGAGGCTGAGGCAAGAGAATCGCTTGAATGTGGGAGGTGGAGGTTGCAGTGAGCTGAGATCGTTCCACTGCACTCCAGCTTGGGCAACAGAGCAAGACTCCATCTCAAATAAATAAAATAAATAAATAAAATTAGCTGGGCATGGTGACACACACCTGTAGTCCCAGCTACTTGGGAGGCTGAGGCAGGAAGATTGCTTGACCCTGGGAGACTGAGGCTACAGTGAGTCATCTTCACACCACTGCACTACAGCCTGGGTGACAAAGCGAGACCCTGTTAAAAAAAAAAGGAAAGAAATAAGAAATAACCGGAGACTGATGCTAAAAGAGTAAAAGAGCTGGGCTGAATTATAGATCATTCTTTGTGAAATCAGCTTTTTTTTTTCAACTTTATTGTATATTGTGTAGACCCCTGGTCATCCATGGGGGTGACCTCTTACGTTTCTTATGTCAATTTATCATCATGAGTTAAGATACTTAATTAAATGAGGAGCTCCTCTACTTGTTCCTCACCCACAGAAGTTAATTCACAAAGTTCTGGGAGCACAGAGTTCATGCCAACCTGTCCACAGTGATCCCAGACCATTCCTGTGGGAAGGCACTAACAGAGTCAGTCTTTGTTTGGAAGTGTTATATATCATCACATCCAGTCATCAGAGCATGGCATGGTAGGAAGAACATTAGCAAAGATGGGCTGATGCCAGGAAAGGTTTTAACGATTGATAGTGCCATTTGTTCCATATCCTGCCCATGGACACCAAAGAAGGCCACTGCCCTTTCACCTCTTGTGCTGTTAGTTGATATGGCAGCCAACAACAAGTCCATCGGGGCTGGCAATGTTTCCCTTCTACAGTTGATACACATCCATGTCATCTCCAAGGCTAGATTTTCAAGAAAGGAGGAAAAGCCTTGGCAAGCAACCTCAGTATATTTCCAGCTTCATCAAATAAACATTCACCAGGGATCAGTGTAGAGATGCAACATTATTTTGCCAAAATACGCAACAGCTAAGCAACTGACCTGTGAGTCATTCATTAGAAGGTAATAATAAATAAACTCTAGCTCCTCAGTGAAATTTCCAAGGAAATTGCGAAACTGAAGTGTATCTCATCTCTGTTCCATAAGATATTTCTAACGTCTCAGTTTAAAAGTCCAGAATACCCTACATTGCTAGCTTCAAGTGCTACGAAGACTGACAATCCTCAGCCTCTGTATGTAATGTTTTAGGTTTTCTATGAATACTATCTCTATTGTAAAGGATCCCCAAATCACTTATTTTATATTCTTTAATGTGACATCATTTCAAATTTATAAGGATGTAATCATATTATGGATTGCCAGACAGATGTGACACCGCTCACACACCAAGTCTACTTGCTTGCCATTGGTAGGTAATGTTAACTTGGATTGCCTGGCCAAGATGTTGCCCAATTTTCTCATTCTTTGATTAGTATCAAATCACTTTTTATAATTAGAAACTTAAAAAAATATCTTTTCTAGAAGTCTAGTATGCACCTCCTTGGATAGCTTATTGATTATGAGATTTTTCTTATTCTTGCCCCATTTCAAGTTCAAGTATTTTTATTCCATTTTTCTTCTTCCTTTATAGGTTCTGATGACCTAGTGAATGAAGCATTTGACTTTGCAAAGAATTTGTGTTCCTTGCAGCTGACCGAGGAGGAGATCGCTTTGTTCTCATCTGCTGTTCTGATATCTCCAGGTAGGGCAGTCTCAGTTCTCTTACCTTTTTTAAAAACTTGTTTTACTATTTTTAACACTGATGACACCTGCCTAAGCCAAAGTGTTCAGGAGAAACTTTAACAGAACTATATTTTCTTTACCAAGTTTTTGATATTTTTGGACAGTGAAAAGGGAAGTAGCCTCAAGTTTATTAAAATGACCAATTTTGGCCCAAAAGCAAGAGTAGAGCATAGGTTAGGGGTTATTCCAGATTCAGATAAGCAGAATCATTCCTTAGCAAATAAAGGAAGACAAATAGTGGCCTGGGTTACAGCCAAGTTCTATTTTGACTTTAAGAATAAAGTACATAGAAAATAAATGTCCAGTTGGATCAGACACAGTAGAAATGTACCTAAATGAAAGCTCCAGAATGGGGACCTACATAAGTAAAAGGAACACTTTCTACTCTTTAAATACCTCTTGTGTTGGCATCTTTGCCCAAATTCATGTTGAGGTGCTCACTTCAGACAAATGCTGGTGCCTATTTTCTTAGCAATACATTTGACCTTGAACAATGCAGGGGTCAGAGCATTAACTCCCTGCATGCAGTCAAAAATCTGCATGTAACTTCTGACTCCGAAAAATTTCACTACCAATAGCTTACTGTTGACCGGAAGCCTCGCTGATCACATAAACAGTCGATTGACACATACTTTGCATGTTAAATGTATTGTATACTGTATTCTTACAATAAAGTAAGCTAGAGAAAAGAAAATGGTACTAAGAAAATTATCAGCAAGAGGAAACAGATTTCCTGTTCATTAAGTGGAAGTGGATCATCATAAAGCTCTTCATCATGGTCGTCTTCATGCTGAGTAGGCTGAGGAGAAGGAGGAAGAGGAGGGTTTGGTCTCGCAGTCCCAGGGTGGCAGAAACAGAAGGAAAATCTTCATATAACTTGACCTACACAGTTCAAACCCATGTTGTAGAAGGGTCACCTGTATCAGGAGTTTTTAAAAGGAGGTGAGGACAGCAGAGGGGAAAATGACTCATACTGAAGACTGCCCGGTAGAAGAGGAAAAACTTCAGACATGGAGGTGGACATTCTGGTACCAGCTCTGTGACCAAGTATCTGTGTGATATTAAACATTTGACCTCTCAGAGCCCTAGTTTCCTCATCTATAAAATAAGAGGGATGGACTCCGTAATAACTAAGACCTCTACTAGCTCTAAAATGAACTGAAATGCCAAGTTCTTAAAGAATTCAAGGTGTGGCAATATTTATGGATCAACTAGAACTGTAGTGAGTAAAATATTTTTTAAAAGTATACTAGGCCTGGCATGGTGGCTCACGCCTGTAATCCCAACACTTCGGGAGGCCAAGGCCAGCGGATCACCTGAGGTCAGGAGTTTGAGAGCAGCCTGGCTAACATGGTGAAACCCCGTCTCTACCAAAAATACAAAAACTAGCTGGGTATGGTGGCAGATGCCTGTAATTCCAGCTCCTTGGGAAGCTGAGGCAGGAGAATCACTTGAACCCAGGAGGCAGAGGTTGCAGTGAGCCGAGATTGTGCCATTGCACTCCAGCCTGGGCAACAAGACCAAAACTCTGTCTCAAAAAAAAAAAAAAAAAGTATATGCCAACTTAAAATATAATAATAAATAATATAATCATAATAATATAACAACAATAATATAGTAATAAATACATGAGTCTCTAACCAGAATGAGAATTCAGTTACTTCCTCAGCTGTTGTTTGGTTACATTTTGGGTTAAGGGATAACAGCATCACTGACAGGTCTCTACAGAAAGAAAAGCAAATTCCTGCCTAATTTTTAAGGTCAAGAGACTCATTTCTTCTGTTACCCATTTATCTGTAGAGACCAGATCTCTCTTCTTATATATGCTCTACTATATTTTTCAATGAAACTGGAAGAAATTAATCTTACCTGTGATGTAAGGTAACATATTATAATTTTAGCATGTCATCGTAACTGTATTTTCCAATAACACCAACGTCTACAGTTTTTATCTGTTAGGCTTTATTATTCCTAATATGATTCTTGATGATCTTATCAGGATATTTTTAATTTGCTACTGTTTTTTATTTAACCACTTTATCAAAAATGGAAATTAGTTATCACATAGAGTGTTTTTACTAACAGTTTCTTTTATGGCTCTGTCTAAAATCAAGCTGTTCCTCTAGGCCTTTTTTTTTTTTTAAACCCTAGAAAGTTTCCCAGGCTTGGAAGCACAAAGATAGATGGAAGAAGTGACAAGAATACTTTTCTCTGTTAGCAGCCACATGCCAAATAATTTTCCTTCTACCATTTTCTCATTGCATTTGATTATTTCCATTGAGAATAGTTCAATAGAAAACTAAACCTAAGCTGGTGAATCTATGGATGAGGGAGATGGTTTTCCTCTAGTTCTTGCTTGCTCCAAGGAAGCGTCAGAAAGAGTCACTTTTCTCTTTGGGTATATTTGTGGCAAGTCAGTAAATTTTAAGCAGCAAATATTTAAGACATGAAATATTAAATGTATTAAATATGAATGATCTATGAAAATGATCACCCCAGAAGAAAAGCTAGCCTCTTCCTTCTGAACTAGAAATCAGCTGAGCTGTTTGGCCTTTTTCTAGAAAAAAAACATACTATCATCATTAAATTCTGAGAAGTTTGGAAGCATGCAATTTGGTTTACTCTACCTAGTGGGGACTCTTCCAGTGCTGCTAGCAGACTCACACTGAGAGGCTTCACAAACTCCAAATACCTCATTTGCCACCCTGGCTTAGTGCCATATTCAAAAAGATTTCCAGCCTATGTAGGCTCCATCTCCTGCCAGACAGCCCCCTATTCTTTCTCCAGGGTCCTGACATAAGAGCCACTGTTTATTCAGCTTCAAACAGCTTAGGGAAGGGAGAGGGAGGGGAACTTAATGTATTCTGATTGACAATTGTCACTGAAAGCTTTTGTACTCACTTACGTAAGGTTTTGCTTAACTGTTGGCTAGACTTGTCTTCATCCTGTCTAGGATTACAGAATTGAGTTTCTCACCTGACCTGAACTGTGTTCAGGAAGATCATGTTCGAGTTCTTTTCCATGAGTATTTGTTCGGCATTTGAAGATTTGGGGTGTCTCTTCCATAAAGGTCCAACCTAAGGCATTGATGCTGGGCTGAATTTTGTCACCGTGGTGTATAAATCTTCTAGGAAGGAAGGAAGGAGAGAGTGAAGGAGAGGGGATGGAGGGAAGGAAAGAAGTGTGGGAGGGAGGGAGGAAGGGAGAAAAAGAGAGAGGAAGAAAGGAGGGAAGGAAGAAAAGAAGGGAGAGAGGGTCTGAGGGAGGGAGAAACAGATGAAGAGAGGGAGGAAGGAGAGGAGGGATTATCCTATTCACCATTTAAGAATTCAATACAGGAAAATAGAACTTAGAAGTGAATTTTTGAAACTGATTTATGTTTATGCTATATAAATTCTAACATAGCTTCAGCTTTATATCTGATGAGAGAATAAGCTGAGAAAAGGAAAAGGGATCCTGAACACCAAAAATATTCCTGTGATTTTCTTCACTTCTATAATTCTTCTTCACAAATCGCTAACTTCTACTTTGAAAGAAACCTAAGCATATGTCCAAAGCAAAGAGTGAGAGATGTAAATTGTCACAGACAATAAGAAACAAAGCAGCAGATTATCTGAACCATTGTGTCCTTTCCTCCAAAGTGATTTCCTGCGTCATAATATTGCGCATTCCTGGCATCACGGTATTGCCTATGAAATACTTATGTTTTATGTAAATAATGACATGTCTTCAGAAGCAACTTAGAACTAAATAATATGAAATGGGTCTGAAGCTTGGCACTTATGTATGTGGGTGAAGCAAAACAAAGTTGATGTTCCCTCCACTTATCCACTCTTTCTTTCATCAGACCGAGCCTGGCTTATAGAACCAAGGAAAGTCCAGAAGCTTCAGGAAAAAATTTATTTTGCACTTCAACATGTGATTCAGAAGAATCACCTGGATGATGAGACCTTGGCAAAGGTAGGTCCACAGATCACAGAGCCACCACCACCAAAAGAGAGCACAGTGAGCAAAAAGGCCCGCTTATAAATCAGGGGAAATTTCTCAGCAGCAACAATTTCTGAAAGTTACCAAAGACTGCATAAATTGTGAGGTATGCAATTTAAAAGAGAGGCTAGTGAATTGTAATAGATTGCAAGAAGGGCTTTCTTATAGAGGGATGATATTGACAGATCTGAATCCAAGCTTCAGGAGGACAAATCAATGAAACCAAGGGTGTTTCTTTTTTTTTTTTTTTTTTTTCTTTTTTCAAGGTTTTTTTTTTTTTTTTTTTTTTTTTTTTTTTTTTTTAATTGATCATTCTTGGGTGTTTCTCGCAGAGGGGGATTTGGTAGGGTTACAGGACAATAGCGGAGGGAAGGTCAGCAGATAAGCAAGTGAACAAAGTTCTCTGGTTTCCCTAGGCAGAGGACCCTGCGGCCTTCCGCAGTGTTTGTGTCCCTGGGTACTTGAGATTAGGGAGTGGTGATGGCTCTTAACCAGCATGCTGCCTTCAAGCAACTGTTTAACAAAGCACATCTTGCACCGCCCTTAATCCATTCAACCCTGAGTGGATACAGCACATGTTTCAGAGAGCACAGGGTTGGGGGTAGGGTCACAGATCAACAGGATCCCAAGGCAGAAGAATTTTTTCTTAGTACAGAACAAAATGAAAAGTCTCCCATGTCTACCTCTTTCTACACAGACACGGCAACCATCCGATTTCTCAATCTTTTCCCCACCTTTCCCCCCTTTCCATTCCACAAAACCGCCATTGTCATCATGACCCGTTCTCAATGAGCTGTTGGGTACACCTCCAAGCCGGGGTGGTGGCCGGGCAGAGGGGCTCCTCACTTCCCAGTAGGGGCGGCCGGGCAGAGGTGCCCCTCACCTCCCGGACGGGGTGGCTGGCCGGGCAGGGGGCTGACCCCCCCCCACCTCCCTCCTGGTCGGGGCGGCTGGCCGGGCAGAGGGGCTCCTCACTTCCCAGTAGGGGCGGCCGGGCAGAGGCGCCCCTCACCTCCCGGATGGGGCGGCTGGCCAGGCGGGGGGCCGAACCCCCACCTCCCTCCCGGACAGGGCGGCAGGCTGGGCAGTGGGCTGACCCCCCCACCTCCCTCCCGGACGGGGCGGCTGGCCAGGCGGGGGGCTGACCCCCCACCTCCCTCCTGGACAGGGTGGCAGGCTGGGCGGTGGGCTGACCCCCCCACCTCCCTCCCGGACGGGGCGGCTGGCCGGGCTGAGGGGCTCCTCACTTCCCAGTAGGGGCGGCCGGGCAGAGGCGCCCCTCACCTCCCGGACGGGGCGGCTTGCTTGGCGGGGGGCTGACCCCCCCACCTCCCTCCCGGACGGGGCGGCTGGCCGGGCGGGGGGGGCTCCTCACTTCCCAGTAGGGGCGGCCGGGCAGAGGTGCCCCTCACCTCCCGGACGGGGCGGCTGGCCAGGCGGGGGGTTGACCCCCCCACCTCCCTTCCGGACGGGGTGGCTGGCCGGGCGGGGGGCTGACCCCCCCACCTCCCTCCCGGACAGAGCGGCTGGCCGGGCAGAGGGGCTCCTCACTTCCCAGTAGGGGCGGCCGGGCAGAGGCGCCCCTCACCTCTCGGACCGGGTGGCCAGCCAGGCGGGGGGCCGAACCCCCACCTCCCTCTTGGACAGGGCGGCAGGCTGGGCGGTGGGCTAACCCCCCCACCTCCCTTCCGGACGGGGCGGCTCGCCGGGCGGGGGGCTGGCCCCTCCACCTCCCTCCCGGACGGGGCGGCTGGCCGGGCGGGGGACTGACCCCCCCCCCACCTCCCTCCTGGACGGGTTGGCTGGCCCGGCGGGGGGCTGACCCCCCCACCTCCCTCCCGGACCGGGTGGCAGGCTGGGCGGTGGGCTGACCCCCCCACCTCCCTCCCGGACGGGGCGGCTGGCCGGGCTGAGGGGCTCCTCACTTCCCAGTAGGGGCGGCCGGGCAGAGGCGCCCCTCACCTCTCGGACCGGGTGGCCGGCCAGGCGGGGGGCCGAACCCCCACCTCCCTCCTGGACAGGGCGGCAGGCCGGGCGGTGGGCTAACCCCCCCACCTCCCTTCCGGACGGGGCGGCTCGCCGGGCGGGGGACTGGCCCCCCCACCTCCCTCCCGGACGGGGCGGCTGGCCGGGGCGGGGACTGACCCCCCCCACCTCCCTCCTGGACGGGTTGGCTGGCCGGGCGGGGGGCTGACCCCCCCACCTCCCTCCCGGACGGAGCGGCTGGCCGGGCAGAGGGGCTCCTCACTTCCCAGTAGGGGTGGCCGGGCAGAGGCGCCCCTCACCTCCCGGACAGGGTGGCTGGCCGGGCGGGGGGCTGATCCCTCCACCTCCCTCCCGGACGAGGTGGCTGCCGGGCGGAGACGCTCCTCACTTCCCAGACGGGGTGGCTGCTGGGCGGAGGGGCTCCTCACTTCTCGGGCGGGGTGGCTTCCGGGCGGAGGGGCTCCTCACTTCTCAGACGGGGCGGTTGCCAGGCAGCGGGTCTCCTCACTTCTCAGACGGGGCGGCCGGGCAGAGACGCTCCTCACATCCCGGACTGGGCGGCAGGGCAGAGGTGCTCCCCACATCTCAGACGATGGGCGGCCGGGCAGAGAGGCTCCTCACTTCCCAGATGTGATGGCGGCTGGGAAGAGGCGCTCCTTGTTTCCTAGATGGGATGGCGGCCGGGCAGAGACGCTCCTCACTTTCCAGACTGGGCAGCCAGGCAGAGGGGCTCCTCACATCCCGGACGATGGGCGGCCAGGCGGAGACGCTCCTCACTTCCCAGACGGGGCGGCAGCCGGGCAGAGGCTGCAATCTCGGCACTTTGGGAGGCCAAGGCAGGCGGCTGGGAGGTGGTTGTAGTGGGCCAAGATCACGCCACTGCACTCCAGCCTGGGCACCATTGAGCACTGAGTTAACCAGACTCTGTCTGCAATCCCGGCACCTCGGGAGGCCGAGGCTGGCTGATCACTCGCGGTTAGGAGCTGGAGACCAGCCCGGCCAACACAGCGAAACCCCGTCTCCACCAAAAAAATACGAAAACCAGTCAGGCGGGGCGGTGCGCGCCTGCAATCGCAGGCACTCGGCAGGCTGAGGCAGGAGAATCAGGCAGGGAGGTTGCAGTGAGCTGAGATGGCAGCAGTACCGTCCAGCTTCGGCTCGGCATCAGAGGGAGACCGTGGAAAGAGGGGAGAGGGAGAGGGAGAGGGAGAGGGAGAGGGAGAGGGAGAGGGAGAGGGAGAGGGAGAGGGAGAGGGAGAGGGAGAGGGAGAGGGAGAGGGAGAGGGAGAGGGAGAGGGAGAGGGAGAGGGAGAGGGAGAGGGAGAGGGAGAGGGAGAGGGAGAGGGAGAGGGAGAGGGAGAGGGAGAGGGAGAGGGAGAGGGAGAAACCAAGGGTGTTTCATCAGAAGAACAAGCACTCGAAGCAAGGAAACAGGTCTTCAAAATTCATATGTGAAGAAAGAGAGGGCTTTGTGCCAGTTCAGGAGCCAGGTCTGGGACAAAGTTAAAAGTAGGCAGATTTTTATTCAAAATAAGAAAGAACAATCAAATGATGAGAATTGTTGTACGGGGGGTGGACTACTGTGTAAAGCAGTGAGCTCTGTGTCATAGGTCATGTTCTAGTAGATACTACCTAGTCACTTCTCAGGTATGTTATAAATGACATTCCTACTCAGAGTGCAAGATTAGACTGATGACTTGTAAATTTCCCTTCAACGCTGATCTCTTCGTGCAAGACTTGCCCTGAGGTTCTTTCAAAATGGGGAAGTTTCCCTGGAGCAAAATCCATGCAACATGTCATCAATTTCTTGATTCAGCTTAATTAAGAATGATCTTTAATAAGAGTACTGAAAAAAAGTGTTTACCACAGTAAAATAATCACAAAAGGAAAAAGTAATTCTCAATGATTGATATTCAGCATTATTTTATATCTTAAAGTATCTTTGATTTCTCAAGAACTGAAATTTTTGGGCAGCCAGAATTATCGTAGATTTTAAAGTATCTTTGATTTCTTAAGAACCAGAATATTTTAGAGGGTAAGAAATTAAGAAATTGAGCTTATTCTTGGTTAAAGATCATAGGAATCCTACTCTTTATATTTTTATCATTAAAACCTTCCCACTCTGCCCTTGAAGTTCTTTGTTTTAAAAAGGGGGATGGTAAAGACTCTATTTGGAGACACCATCAGATTTTACTTTGCACATACAGAGTACTGCTATAAAAAACCTCCATGAGTTAAATATGCTGCTTCATTATGGTAACATTTTGTTAAAATTAACGCATCACTAGCAAGAACATTTCCACATTATACAGCAATAGTTCTCTTTCACGTAACTTTTCATTTATTAGATGGTCAAGGACAAATCACCTACTCTCTGCACCTGTATTCTCCTAGTCAATAGCGAACTTCAACATGCTTTCAGATTCACTGGGCAGAAAAGACAATAATGTAAATATATGCATGCGTCTCTATAGTTGCTTGGTAGCGTATATGCATAAATACATCTTGTTAATTAATGTGGAGGGATGTTGTCTGCATTTGGGATCTCCTGAAGACTTTTGTCCCAATATTTACCATCCTAAAATTAGTCTTGAAAAAACACAAAGTTGGATGAAAATTCTCGCTATTTTGCTTGCTTGGGAGGATTGTCCGCTTGTATGAAAACCATGGTCTCATCATCTGTAAAATGAAGATTACAATTTCTTCTCTTGTGCAGATGTGTTGTGAGGTTCAAATGAGATTCTAACACGTTGTGAAATGGTGATTATTACTCCCCTAGGAGGGTAAAATGTTTATGCTTGCACCACTTTCTACCTCCCACTGTCCTGGTTATGATTTGAGGTATGTGAGGTAGGAAGAAGGCAGAAATTGAAGAACGAAAGATATTTGAAGGCAAGAAAGAAAATTATGTCAACTGTAGATCAGATTAACTTCCCTTTCTCCATCTTTACTTGGAAAAGTACGTAATTCAGTTCTTTTCTTATAGACAAGTAATGTTGCAAAACTGAGAAAGCATTAGAAGAGGATTACTTCTCGGATAAAATTGGCTAGAACCAGGTGACAAAGCATTGCTTCTATAGGCCACAGGAAGATGTTGGGTTTTTGTGTGGCCCCTTTCTTGTAATAGTTATCATTTTAATAGGATGTTATCTGAACTAATGCAAACTGACCGTGAAATTGAATGAGAACTGAATTTTCATTAATCGCAGCTCTGATCTCTGTGGCTTCAGATTAAGTCGCTCCATTTGTCTAAGTCTCACATTTGTCCATTATCAAATGCTGGAGGGTTAGGAATATGGAGTGAGCCCCGTTAGCTCCTGACTGCTTTAACACTCCGGACAAATGTGCCATCACTGTCTAGGATGCCCTCTCATCAAATTCCCCAAAAGGAATATTTTATTTAAGTGTGAGAGAAACTGTTTCATCCCATCACAGATTCTTCTTATCTTTGCGGAAAGCCTCCTTATGCCATCGTAGTCATGGAGCTCTTCTGCCTTCCACAATACCTCTAAAACAGTGAGGGCCAGTCTTAATATTTGTTATTCATAGACCTCTTGGGGATTCCAGTGAATGTTGTGAAACCTGTCTCTAAAAAAATGCACATGTACCCGAAATGTTGTGTTGAAGTCCAGGGGCTCCGGTGAAATCGCCAGTAGGTAGAGGATACCTCTGCCTTCTGTGTCGTGTGCAAAAGATTATTTCTACCGCTGACCTGTTCGACTCTGAATAGGTGTTAACAGACATCAGGTTAGAGGTACAGGGCTCATACACAGTCACTGAACTTCATCCTGCAAGGGCAATCTCCAACACACTTTCTACATGCCTACTTCCTGAAATTAAAGTTCAGGTAGCAGTGCCTTCTACTTTGGGCCACACTTTAACCTTAGAAGGTTTGAAAATTTGGGGATTATGTATCCTAACATTAACTAGAAGATTTCAATCCCCATGTGTTAACCTGTGTTGTGGTTTGGGGAGAGGAAAGAGTTGGTTAGGGGAAAAAAAACCCTATTAAAACATCTAGTTTCTTCTCCTTATCAGCATAATTACGATACATAGCATATTTATAATAGACCATCAAAGCCACTTGCTAGTTGAGTGTCCCTGGACATGTGACTTTAACTCTCTGTGCCTCTGTTTCCTCATTTGTACCATGTGACTAAAGATATACCAATATATGGCTAACTAAATGAGATAAAATATAAGTAAGCTGCCCAGTCCATAATAGGTAATATGTAAGTGCTGTTGCTGTGTTGTAGCTGTTGTTGTTGACAGAAAAAAAAATTATTTCAGCAGAGACATTTTTATCTAAGAGACGGCGTATTTGAGCTAATCACTGATAGATGAAAACTATTTCAAAAGATGGAAGTTGGGAGGTTGAAGAAGTGCAGGATGGCAGTCCAAGTGATGGGGGCAATGGCATGGAGGTAGGAAAGCATAAGGTATATTCAGGCTATAAATAATAGTTAGATTTGGCTGGATCCTGGATTTGAGAAGCCAGGAAATGAGATAACACTGGTCACTTTCACTAAAGCTCATGAAAAAAAAAATACATACATATATATATATAAAATAAATATACATATATATTTTTAAGCCCCATATGACTAGAGGAGGCAGCCCATCTGTTCTCTGGGCTTCACTTTTCTTGTCTGGGAAATGAGTAGGTTGGACTGCATGGTCTTTAAGGTCTCTTCAGTATTATCTTGTTTGACTCTGTAAAGAGAAAAACAAAGGTTCCTCCTGACATCTTGTGTTGCCTTCCAACGTCCAGTCCAGTGTGATTGTTTTAAGTACTCTTTGGATATTTTACTGTTATAAAAAGCGAAGAAAAAGACTGATTTTTCCAAGTCTTATGGATCCAAATTAGTACTCATTGCACTATGGTCATTTAGTTGAGGACGATACTCCAGCTTCAAAGCTGCAAAGCATACAGTGTGTGCAAAGCCCGGGTTCAGAGGTCAGCGTGCCCGTCAGGCTTCCAGGAGGACCTCCATGACTTGTGCTTTGGATGCTGCCATGACTCACTTTAGGAGGTTTACTTCCTCAGTGAAGACAGCTGTGGGGATTAGGAACCTGTGATGCTCTTTCCCCACTCAGTTGAGAACAGCAGGACCACTGCCGAGGTTAGAGAGAGGGTGAGAGATAGGGCAGAAAATGTTTGAACTGTAAAGACTGTTGCTCTTCCATTCTAGGGCTTTCTCTATTAAAGTCACTGAGTCTGCCATTCTTGTTGCCCTGACCAGAGGTGCAGAGGGTAGAGGATAAGGAAGGCCGGTCCAGCTGGGGCCAAGCTGTGACAGTGTGCTCACGGCCAAGGCCAAAGCTTGGATCTGTAGTGTCTTGCTCACATCTTGTCCTCAGATGCGTGGGTCCAGCCCTTTCCCAAATGCAGCCTGCAGGTCAGGCCCATAGCTGGAGCCTTGCTTAATGTTGGCCTTCCCCAGTCTAGCCCCTCCTTTTGTGCCTCCTGGTTAATTAGAGTCATGAAATATTGTTAGATAGCATATTTATTTTTCCCAGCACTCCTGAAAATAGATACAACACTCCTGGAGGTGTGTTCTTGCCCAAAGCTGTATTGAGAAGTTTGAAAATAGCTAACTCTATAACAACACATATATCCAACAGGAAGCCATAGAGAACTGCTGATATCCCTCAGAGGCAAAGCCCACTCAGCTCACCATATGCAGGCTTAGAGAGAATGTTGCTTTTTATTTTCTCACAACTAACACTCAGCGAGTACCATGCCTTCAATTCACTTCTGAAAACATGTTCAAGTGCTTGTGCCTCACCATGTGCTTTACATGCAAGCTTTCCAGGAATCATGGGCCACACCACACCTCTGGGTGGTTTTAGGCCCATAGCTCTATGCTGATAAATCCTTTCTAATTCTCCTAGGATGTAGAGGAGTCTATAGTTACTTTGCTGAAGTTCACAATCTCCCTCTCTCTTTCTTCCTATTTCTGGCTGGCCAGAAAGTTATATCCTGTCCCCCGCGGGGCTCTCTCTTTTCCCATTATTCTTCCTAAGCTCCTGCTAACCATGTAGATGTCCTAACCACACACCTGCATCCACAAGGAATTAGTGTAGTCTAAGGTTATGTCACGTTAATGAAAATGCAATGGGAATCTAAGGGTAGCCATGGAAAGAGAATATCCTGACTTAGAAGAATGACTGAAGCCTGTGCTGACTTTGAACTTTGAAGTTCATCTCCTCAGATCGTTTGGTTGATTCACTGTCATTGCCACGTGGGCCACAGAGGAGACAGATCCTCTCTCACACAGCTGAGTCCCAGAGTAAACAGTAGGCATTTCTCCGGATCCCCCACAGACCGCTAAGAAGCCAGACTTCTCAAAAAGACATAATCCATACAGGCTACGACATAGAGAGAGTAGATTGATCTAACTCCGGATGATCAAGTGTAAAAAGTCCAGCTTTCCCCATCACACACCCATCCCATTCCAATAAGGCTCAGGAAGATGAGAAAGGGAGGTGTTCCTTTCATTTCCTGACTTCTGACCTACTATACGGTGGCCAGCACTACTTTGGGCATCTACGGTACAAGATTCTCCTTCTTAAGCCTTTAGACTTATATATACTTATTTCAAAGAGTTAGGATTTAAAACAGAATGGAAAATATCTCATTAATTCTTTTTATGATTATATGTTGAAATAATAATATTTTAGGTACTTTGAGTTATATAAAATAGATTATAAAATTAATTGCACCTGTTCTTTCTTTTAACTTTGTGTAATGTGGCTGCTACAAAGTTTTAGGTTACATCTGTAGTCCACATTATATTTTTATTGGACAAGGCTGATCTAGAATCTCTGAGGTTCAGACGAGAGGGAGATTCACCTCCCCTGCCTACTCCAGACACATTCTCTTGCTTCCGTCATTCTGTCTGAGCAAAATCTTCTTATCCAGGTGAGGAAACTGAGCATTACCTTCAGCTTTCAGGTGAGACACTATCTAGAGTATGCAGCCTTCACTTTGCAGGATATAATGATAATGTGCTGTATTAATACAACATCACAGCCACAGCTTTCATATTGCAAAAGAAACATTCATGTGGAAATAGGGCGAAGTAGGAAGAGTTTCTAAAATTCATTTTTATCATTTTTGTTCACTCAATAAATACTTACTACAGGTCAAATATGCAAGATAAATAAACATAGATGAGATACAAGTTCACATGCTGTGGAGGAAAAAATCAAGTGCCTCACTGACTACAATGAAAAGAAATACATGATCAGAATCACAATGACGGATAAAAAGAATGGCGAAAGTTGAAAAGGATTGAGCATTTACTATGGGCCAGGCACTGTGCTGATAGATTCTAAATAGATGGACATTTAATTCTCAAAACTATACTCTCATTAGTTGAAACTTCAAGTGATTACATATCTTGCCTAACGTTAAGCAGCTTCTAAGTGGGAGAGCCAGAATTTGAACCCAGTTAAGCCAACTCCAGCACCTGAACTCTTAATGTAAGGCAGCTACTCCTAAATGTTTGAGAGGCCCAGAAAATATCTCTTTCCAGCCCAGACCTCTGCAACTTCCCAGGGAGAATTGCAGTAAGTTGGGCCAGGAGAGGTACATGCCAACAGATTCACTAACTTCTTAATTCCCATGCTTGTTTCTAGCATAAAGATAACAAAACTGTATCATCAACATGAGAGAGAAGCATGTCTTTCTATTATAACAATAATGAATTACTAAAAAAAAATTTTAAAAGCTTAAAAGATAGAAGGCTTAAACAACCCTATTTTGCATGTTAATAATTGAAATTGTACTTGAAATAAATCATTTCTGGTCACATTGGTAGTGCATTATCATTCAGATTTAGGAAAAACAGTCATGTTGATTTGTAGATGGAGTCTATGGACCAAACACTGATTGAGAGATCAAAGGAAACTGCAAAAGGTCATTTATGGTTATTTTTATTGCTTTCTTATTGAGATCAAAATAGACTTCACGATGATTAATAATGGGATGGGCCAGGCACTATGGCTCATGCCTGTAATCCCAGCATTTGGGAGGCCGAGGTGGGTGGATTACCTAAGGTCAGTTCAAGACCGGCCTGGCCAACACGGTGAAACCCCATCTTTATCAAAAATACAAAAATTGTCCCGGCATGGTGGCAGGTGCCTGTAATCCCAGCTACTCAGGAGGCTAAGGCAGGAGAATCGCTTGAACCCAGGAAGCGGAGATGGCAGTGAGCCGAGATCACACCACTGAACTCCAGCCTGGGAGACAGAACAAGACCCCGTCTCAAATAAAAAAAAAAAAAAAAAAAAAAAAACAAACAAACAAACAAACAAAAAAAAAACTGGGTGTTATATTAGAATTCCTAGCAGGTGGGACTAGAGATTTGGGTTCACTTTCATCTTAAATAGCACAGTCTGACTAATCAGCACTTGAGGAGCCCCTACCCAGATGATGTGACTCGTGGTCTTAGTCCCCCTATTCTCATTTCTATTTGGTCAGGACTTTGTTTTATACTTTAAAATGTCTATACTTTTTAAAAGTATAACATACATAGGGAAAAGTTCCCAAGTCATAAGTATGTACTTCACTGAATTATCGCAAAGTTAGCATACCCGTGTGACCACTGCTGAGGTAAAACTGGCATCCCCAAAGCCTCCCTCAGGCTTCCTCCCAACAGTAAATATACTTTAAACTAATGCAAGAATAGGCAAAATTATAGAAAACAGTTCAACAGATCCCCCAAGTTTTTAAATTTCAAATCTAGACTGAAGAAACACAGCTCTCTCCTGGGATAGTTTTCTGCTTGAACCTGCATTTATTATGAATAGGTACTACGTGCCAGGTGCAAGGAGACAATTGTGAATAACACATGGCAGGTTTTGTTGAGGAACTCCACTGAGAAGCTAGATTATTTCAATGTATTTTAACTGTTTATGGTTTGCTGGCATATACTATAGGTAAAACATCCAGAAATTCCAAGGGTTGTCCATCAGATTAATGGTCTGTAAATGAGAAGAAAGGTTTTGATATTACTCCTCATTCATCAAATTGCAAGTTGATGTATTCATTAAGACTCTTTGGCCTGTAATCCCAGCACTTTGGGAGGCCGAGGCAGGTGGATCAGATCATGAGGTCAAGAGATCAAGACCATACTGGCCAATATGGTGAAATCCCATCTCCACTAAAATACAAAAAAATTAACTTGGCATGATGGTGCGCATCTGTAGTCCCAGCTACTCGGGAAGCTGAGGCAGGAGAATTGCTTGAACCCGGGAGGTGGAAGTTGCAGTGAGCCGAAATCACACCACTGCATTTCAGCCTGTCAACAGAGCGAGACTGTGTCTCTAAATAAATAAATAAATAAGTACTCTTTGGTTACAAGTAAGAGGAACCACCTCCAACCAGGTTAAGCAAAAGTATAAAAAATAAAAATAAAACAAATAATGAAGCAATATCTCATAGAACTCAAGGTTAAAAATGCAGCCATCAATCAGGAAAGTACTGGAACTACAAATTGGGAAGCCTTCCGAATTCTTCGTCTTACACACTTATGTCCCTGTAGGTATCTACTTCATTCTTCTCCCTCTCTGAGTACCAGTTTTCTGTGCTTCCCTGGTCCACATGATGAAATATGGCTAGCTCTTGGCTCCTTAGGTTACTGGTAGTTTCTGCTACAATTAAAAAGCAACTTGCTGACTCTCAGTCTGGTTTCCTATTCCAGCCCCAGCTGAGTCAAGTGTCCACTTCCATTTTGGTCAGCCATGCCCAGGGTAGAAAGTACAGGCACTGCCACACGGATGCTAAGGATGGTGTCAGGATGGTGGGGGCAGGGCTTATGACCCAGAAAGATGTCTCAAGTTTAATGTTATAATCCGAATCCAACTAGGTTTGACTCAACAGAAACCAAAAACGAAAAAAAAAAAAAGAAAAAAAGAAAAGGAAATCAAATGGACATGTGAAATTGATGTGTTCAGCTTCACTTTATGTGCCCTGTTTTCATTCGTGCTCCTGAAGCTTCTTCCAATTTGATCAAACCATTGCTGTCTTCCTGCTTTAGGTTGGAGGGCATCTTGATGGCCTAGAAGCCCACATGAACAAGATCACTAGTTTTACCCTCTGCATGTTCCATTTTTCTAACATCAAATGTACCAGTTATAAAATTGTGAATTTTCTCATAAAACCGCCCTCTGGAGAGAAGCATAGGATTATTATCTCTTCTCAAACAGCTGCTTTTTCTTCTTGTAGACCCCTGTAGGTATAAGCTAAAGCTCCCTTCTCATAAGAAATGCTTGTCATAAGAAAGAGATGAGTGTGAAAATGCCTTTTGATAGACCCTCTGTCTACTTCTGCTATGGGGATTATTTAAACATGAAGGAATTTCACGATGATTTAAAATTGACTACCCCCTCCATCTCCAAGTGCTTCTGGATCACTTCCCCAGCTGTTTAAAAAGTTGTTGAGCTATTAACTGCTGTGGAGGCTGCTCTGAGCTCCCTTTGAAATGGGGGTCCCCTGGCTGCAGTACATAATATTAATGAGCAGTAAGTGATTGCCTGCTGCTCTCTACACCAGGCCCTTCTGGGCTCTGAAAAGTGCTGCTGCTGCCTCCACATGGCCTCCTGGCCCACCATGCCTCCAGAGTGATGGATGCCCCTGTCGGCACTTCTGTTTCCACAGCCGATTGGGTGTCTTGCAGTCAGCCTATTCCAAGAGCATGGACGCTGGGAGAGCTCTTTGCCTTCTCTGTGCTGTTTGCTGAAGCGGTGTGAGTGCTCTTTAACAGAAAGCAATTCTCACCATCCAGCCCATTCTACAGATGAGCAACAGGAACTAGATCCAAATCGCATAAAAGAAGGCAGAACTGGGTCCTGAACCAGACTCTTAAATCCCAGTTTTTTTCCCAGGAAAAGAGGAAGAGTCCATATTAACATTCCAAAACCAGACACGTAATTAAATATTCCCAGGGCAAATGAGCAACTATAAAATGGTTTCAGTCATCCTCTTATACATTACATGTCCCACACCACCCTGTCACTAAAGGAGCAGAAAAATGCTTCAAGAATTGTTGTACGTAGGATTCTACATTGTGAGTCACAGTTAGTAAAATAAGCAACTTACTTGAATTGCTATAAGAAAATGAAAAATCAATATGATTTTGCTGTTTCATTTCAATAAATGTCAATGGCTGACTTTGCCATGCATTAACTTTTGGTTAATGACTCCACTTTTGGAGCTTGGTTGAGAGCTAAGCTGGCTTCCTGCCCTCCATGTCCTTCGACTGAAAAGCATGGCCTTGACTCTTTCTCTCCTGAAAGGAAGAGAGATATCTCAGACTGTGGGAGTGGAAGCATGACAGCTACCACATAGATCACCGCTGTGTGTCAACCACCACTGTAAAAAAATTTTTGTTGCCTCACTTAATCCTCACAACCTCCCTCTGAGGCAGGGACTGTTATAATCGTCATCTGACAGATAAGAATGCTGAGAGGTTGTTCCCCTTCCTGTGTGCATGTGTTCACCGGGGCCTGTTGTGGGGTGGGGGGAGGGGGAGGGATAGCATTTGGAGATATACCTAATGTTAAATGATGAGTTACTGGGTGCAGCACACCAACATGGCACATGTGTACATATGTAACTAACCTGCACGTTGTGCACATGTACCCTAGAACTTAAAGTATAATAAAAAAAGAAAAAGAAAAAGAAAACTGAGAGGTTAAGTGACTTGTCCGAGATCACATAGCTGTAAAGGACAGAAATAGGATTCAAACCCAAGCAGCCCGACTCCAAAGCCTATGTTCTTTATCAACAGACTAATCCTCTCTATGTAGTATTTGTGTGTCACAGGGAATTCAGGAATTTCATTACTTGACCCCCACCAAACTAATAGCTCTAAGCACATAGAATCTTTCCTCTCTAGATGTGAGAACTTCCATGTCTGCCTCCCGAAAAGCAGCTAATTCTACACTTAGTTCACGGGACTGTTTCAAATTCAATGTATAATTTATTTTTTTTAAAATTTTTTTAAGAGACAAAGTCTTGCTATGTTGGCCAGGCTGGTCTCGAACGCCTGGCTTCAAGCGATCCTCTTGCCTTAGCCTCTAGAGTAGTTGGGATTACAGATCTGAGCCACTTTTCAATTCTGAAAACCAGTTGTAAATTTATAAAATTTGAACCTCTGAAGCAGTGTTTTTCAAAGTCGATCCCATGAACCCACTGCATCAGTGTCTGCAGGGAATGTTTGTTTCAAACATGGAGTCTGAGCTTCACCCAAACTCACTGAAACTGAATCCTCCAGGAGTAAGTCCCAGTAATCTGCATTTTTAAGAAGCACCTCAGCCACTCTTATTGACAAGATTGACAATAATTATAGAGTTGCGTCTGGAAGTTTCAAGAGCTCTGCACATCATCAATTCAACTGCAGATGATTGTAGAAAGCGTTCAAAGCCACTCTGCATTCAACAGCTATTTCAGGGAGAATTACAATGTGCAAGAACTGTTCCTAAATTGTTGTAGTCTCCTTCTGTGTGAGCCAGCTGGTTAAGAGAGTTTGAATAATTTCCCAAGCGACTCCAGTTAAGTGGACACTTGAACACTCTGTACCTATGAAAATATAGAAAAGACACAGTTTTCCACCCTGGACCCAAAGTGAGTCTTTCAGAATGGGACTCTGAATCATCTTTCTTTTTTGCTTAAAACCCTCTCAGAGAACATAATGTGAACTATGAGGGCTTACATAATCTGGCCATGCACACCTCTCTGGCATTACCTCACCCACTGCTCCAGCGACCCTGAACTGCCTTCAGTTCTTCCAGAGTGCAAAGCGCTACAGCATCTTTGCACGTGATCTTAGGGTATGTTATGTACCCTCTGCCCCAGCACCTAATTAGGTCTCTCACTCTTCCATCAGAGCTCAGCTTCAATGTCACTTTCTCAGGGCAGCCATCCCAGGCCTGCCACAAGTCAGGGCATCTTCTTACCTCCCATTTTTCCTCCCGCTATTCTTCTTTGGCACTCACCACAGTTTTTCAGTCTGCTTTTGACTGTGTGGTAAACTTATTTCATCAGTCTCATCAAGTAGACTACAAACAAGAGTCATAATGTTTTGTGCATTCTGGTGTTTAGCCAAGTGCCTGCTACATACTAGGCATGCAATTCCTTGTGGTGCATCAAGAATGAAAAAAAAATTAATAATGTTGGAGGTAAAGTTTTGATTCTCAGTCTAAAATTTAGCATCCATTCTATCGACAAAGATTCCGCATTTTTCATTTCTATCTCTGTCTTTAAATAGCAGTGGAGATGGTTAAGATTGGAAAGTCTGAACTCTAAACTTCTTTACATGTTCTAGATCCCTTTACTGACTATGCCAACAGCTCTAATCCTGATGCTATTTTTAAATTGCTTGTAGTATGGTTATATAGTCATTAGTTGTTAAAAGGAAAGTTAGTGAAAGAGTGGAAGTTTCTGATTTTGAAAAACCACAAGGCAACTAATTATCTATTTCCTCTTTTATTTCAAAGGCTGAAATGGATTCTTGTTATTGAATAGGGTAGGGAACATGATGAGCCTAACTGGTGATGAGATAGGTTTTGTTTAACTGTATTTTTCATCAATTTCAAGTGTGTCTTTAGTCAGCCATATGAGCTATCATGCCTATCTTTTATAAGAGTGTTCCTCTATACAAGAACATATCTCTCACAATAATTTAATCACAGTGACTTTTGTTTAAGCTAATTTTGACACAAAAATGATGGATTCGAAGTGTTCCTAAACTATAAGTATGTTAAAAGCTGGAATTGTTCATCTCCTAAGACCCATACGGCAGTTAAATTATTATAAAACACTGTCTTCTGGGTATCTTAACTCAAAAAATTACATCTTACATGATACATATATCAAAACCTAACAATTGTAAGTGGATATCCTTCCACTCATTTTTAGAACACCTTCCTAAGGAAGCTAAGTGCCAGTGACCTCCCAAATTCTCTATGTGTTTCATATTATGCATTACAGTGGAAACGGATTAGAGAGCCACTCTACAAGTGGGTTAGTGAGCTTGATAGCCAAGCAGTCCAGATCATTATAGATTGCACCTCATACAGTTTGGTTGTATATCCCTAAATATTGTCACCTTCCAAAGCTAAAAATCTAATATTCATGTCACAAAAATCTATGGGAAATTACGGGTAATAATAATGTTCACTAACAATTACACTTCACATCTCCAGTGTTCTTAACACTTTTGTAGGGATTACCTCCCTCAGTCCAGACAACAACCCAATGAAGTAGGTACTGTTAGTAAGCCCATTTTATGAATGAGAAAACTGAGACATAGACAAAGTCACAGCTACACCATTACTAAGCTCTTTTGGAACTCAGGTAGCCCACCTACAGAGCACCCACTTGTAACTAATAAACTAGAAAACCTCTCATATATACTTATTTAAGAGCGATGAATCAGGGATCTTGGTCCTGCTTGCTTTCTTTCTCTTTATTTTTCCTTTAGGAGATGGTGCCCGGGGGGGCAGGGGTGGGTACGTTTTATTTTGTTTTGTTGTGAGAGAAAAGCTGAAAGTGCGCCTTCTTTCTTTCTGAACACCTTTTTCCAAAGCCTTTTACCTTCATCTGGGGCCAGAAAGGACACTGGTTCCACAGACAGAGCACTAACGAGTTTCCCTCTCTATCTCCCTCTCTGTCTCTCCGTTCTGCAGTTAATAGCCAAGATACCGACCATCACGGCAGTTTGCAACTTGCACGGGGAGAAGCTGCAGGTATTTAAGCAATCTCATCCAGAGATAGTGAATACACTGTTTCCTCCGTTATACAAGGAGCTCTTTAATCCTGACTGTGCCACCGGCTGCAAATGAAGGGGACAAGAGAACTGTCTCATAGTCATGGAATGCATCACCATTAAGACAAAAGCAATGTGTTCATGAAGACTTAAGAAAAACGTCACTACTGCAACATTAGGAATGTCCTGCACTTAATAGAATTATTTTTCACCGCTACAGTTTGAAGAATGTAAATATGCACCTGAGTGGGGCTCTTTTATTTGTTTGTTTGTTTTTGAAATGACCATAAATATACAAATATAGGACACTGGGTGTTATCCTTTTTTTAATTTTATTCGGGTATGTTTTGGGAGACAACTGTTTATAGAATTTTATTGTAGATATATACAAGAAAAGAGCGGTACTTTACATGATTACTTTTCCTGTTGATTGTTCAAATATAATTTAAGAAAATTCCACTTAATAGGCTTACCTATTTCTATGTTTTTAGGTAGTTGATGCATGTGTGAATTTGTAGCTGTCTTGGAAAGTACTGTGCATGTATGTAATAAGTATATAATATGTGAGAATATTATATATGACTATTACTTATACATGCACATGCACTGTGGCTTAAATACCATACCTACTAGCAATGGAGGTTCAGTCAGGCTCTCTTCTATGATTCACCTTCTGTGTTATATGTTACCTTTATGTTAGACAATCAGGATTTTGTTTTCCTAGCCAGAGTTTTCATCTATAGTCAGTGGCAGGACGGTACCAACTCAGAGTTAAGTCTACAAAGGAGTAAACATAATGTGTGGCCTCTATATACAAACTCTATTTCTGTCAGTGACATCAAAGCCTTGTCAAGATGGTTCATATTGGGAAGGAGACAGTATTTTAAGCCATTTTCCTGTTTCAAGAATTAGGCCACAGATAACATTGCAAGGTCCAAGACTTTTTTGACCAAACAGTAGGTATTTTCTATTTTTCACCAGAACACATAAAAACACTTTTTTTCTTTTGGATTTCCGGTTGTGAAAGAAGCTTGATTTCAGTGCTTATTGTGTCTTCAACTGAAAAATACAATCTGTGGATTATGACTACCAGCAATTTTTTTCTAGGAAAGTTAAAAGAATAAATCAGAACCCAGGGCAACAATGCCATTTCATGTAAACATTTTCTCTCTCACCATGTTTTGGCAAGAAAAGGTAGAAAGAGAAGACCCAGAGTAAAGAAGTAATTCTTTATATTCCTTCTCTTTAATATATTTGTTAGGAAAAGTGGCAATAAAGGGGGAGGCATATTATAAAATGCTATAATATAAAAATGTAGCAAAAACTTGACAGACTAGAAAAAAAAAGATCTGTGTTATTCTAGGGAACTAATGTACCCCAAAGCCAAAACTAATTCCTGTGAAGTTTACAATTATATCATCCATTTACCCTAGAATTATTTTTTAGCAACTTTTAGAAATAAAGAATACAAGTGTGACATTAGGATCAGAGATTTTAGACTTCCTTGTACAAATTCTCACTTCTCCACCTGCTCACCAATGAAATTAATCATAAGAAAAGCATATATTCCAAGAAATTTGTTCTGCCTGTGTCCTGGAGGCCTATACCTCTGTTATTTTCTGATACAAAATAAAACTTAAAAAAAAGAAAACAAGCTAAGAGAGAAGTTTGTGTATAAGACAATGAAAATTATGGTCTCCTGTAAGTATATCCCAGCCACCAACTCCTAAAGAACTGCCCTTTTCTCCATATTAAACACACACACACTTACACACACACACATACAAACCCCTGCTTTGTAAAGTTTCCATCAGTGGAAACTTTGATTTCTTTTTTTAATCTCTTATGCTTTCCTGAAGTTCATGGTTGAGCACCATCTCCAAGATACCACAGAACTCTTGATTGATGATCAAAACAGTAGTGTCATCTTTTCCTTTTAGAAAACGGAACATTTTCTCACCTCATGATTGATGAATTCTAAACCAATGGGGAAAAACAAAAAGGCTTTAAAATAATGAATCTGTTTCTCAACTACTGTTATATTCAATTAATTTAACTACACTGAACCAAATTACCTTTGGTTCTAAGAAGACAGCTGTAGACTGCTTATTATGCTGCTACAGGGACTCAATTCTTTTTGGTGTAAATGTCACTCCTGCTAGCTCTTTGTATAAAGAATTAATTCCCAGAGTCATATTTCCTTCTAATGGAAAGATTACTCTACTGATTGCTAGGAAAACAGGGTAATGGAAGGCACTCAATTAAACCAAGCCGTTTCCAAATGCAATGTATGTTTTATGATTGGCTTGTGATAGGCGATGCTTCATGTGTCTACTTGGTGTTTCCCTTTGAGCTTTGAACTTATGTCAAACTTTGTTTTCATTGTTCTGTTGGCCTAGTGTTTTCCATTGTCAGCCTGTAATTCCTGCTCAGTTGCAGAGGGAATTATTTATTTCCTCCAATTTACCTTAGAGGATTTAAATTGGCTCAATTGATGAAGTGGCTCAGAATTTTTTCCTCCCTTTTCCCATGGGTGATATAGGAAAAAGATTGTTCTCCACATTTACCTTGGGAGGTACTGCTTTGAATTTGTGTTGTTTCCACTAGCGTAAGCATTTCATTGGGACGACATGGACCTTTTGAAACTGGGAGGAAGGAAACAGAGCTAGCATCTGAACCAGAGCAAAACAATGGCAACCAGGACGTACTCATCCCACTTAGTTGAGAGAAGAGATTTCTAGTTTGGGTTACAGTTGCCCAACCTTCCCTTTAAAGAGAATCCAGTCATGTTTTCAATGGTAAAAAGCCTTAAAAAGCTGCCCTTCGAAGATCTCCTATGACTGCATGTCAAGGTATTTTGTACCTACAATCCCAGAACTTGGTTCCTTCCCCATGAGGACTAACAAATGTTCACAACAATCATGATCAAGTGTGCACTGGAAGAAAAAATCCACAATCTGGGCTTCTCACTTCGTGCTTCATAAATGACAATCACTGCTTGATGCAGATGTTGCACTGTATCCACTCAGGGATGTTTCATTAAAAAAAAAATACATCAAGAAGGAGGAAAAAATTAAAAACAGGAAAATGACAACAAAATGTGAATGGCATAAATTAAATATGTTGCTGAGAGCACCTCTCTGACAAGGCTGTCGGACCAACAAGCGGTAACTTCATGTCATAAACTAGATTGACTTATTTGGACTTGCTGAAAAGTTGCACCCAAGTAAGGACAACTTGGTCTCATTTTCTAAACTCTGCTAAGAGCCAAATAATCTAGCTGTCCCATTCAGAGGAATTTTTATCTCCCTGCAAATCCAAACTTTCTATACAAATCCTGAACAAGGAAAATACAGAAATCTAACTGGCATTAGATAAAATGGACAAGGGAGGTGAAACTGGGTGAATTCAAACTTCAGTGTATTTGTGGTCCATAAAAAGAAAGGGAAATTTTGGAGGGAAAATAGGACAGGAAAGGATTGCAAATCTGGTTTGACACCCGTATATACCCGTACTGTCCGTGACTCAACTAATCTCTTTGCCCGTTTTTCTGTGGCTCCTTTTTTGTTTTGAGACAGATCTTGCTCAACATGTTGCTCAGGTTGGAGTGCAGTGGCATGAGATCTTGGCTCACTGCAATCTCTGCCTCCTGGGTTCAAGCGATTCTCCTGCTTCAGCCTCCTGAGTAGCTGGGATTACAGGCACACACCACCACACCCGGCTAATTTTTGTATTTTAGGTAGAGATGGGGTTTCCCCATGTTGGCCAGGCTGGTCCTGAACTCCTGACCTCAAGTGATCCATCCGCCTTGGCCTCCCAAAGTGCAAGGATTACAGGCCTGAGCCACTGCGCCCTGCCTTCAGTGGCTCTTTTATCCCCCAAAGACTGAAAGCTGAAGGTGGAGATGTTCTCCACAAACATACCCTTTCTGAATTTCCCTTGTTTTAGCACTGTGTTCAGGGCTCTGGACTAAAGTACCTCTGAGTAGGTAAAATCAGAGAATATAATGATCTCCTGAGTGATTAGATTTCTTTGGTAGATTCCAAGAGATCTTAAATCGTAATAAACTCTGAATATTAACAAGAGGTGCCAGGGAGGTGTCAGTACATTTCCTATCATAGCTGCCTTGTTCAAAGCATAACCTCAGAGCAGTCAAGCTAAACTGTTTGTAGAAAACCATGAAGATCAACTCATGCTCACTCTCTACAATGCAATGTGTACCAGGCTTGAAGGCAAAAACAATTCTTGGGTCCCAAGGACAACCTAAAACTTACCAGCTTTTTTCAAAAACAACAATCAGATGCAAATAATGGCAGTGTTGTTCTATGTTCTTTGTTTCTGTCCATTATAGAAGCAAGGAAAAATTCTACTTCTATTGGAAATTAGAAGAAATAATTTCTTCCTGACTCTTTTTTTTCTATAAACTTTTATTTCCAAGGAAGCTGCTACAATTTGCAGTCAATTCAGGCCATGGACGTCTGTGCCCTAACAGAAGCACCGTTCAATAGAACAGCAATAACCTTAAAGTGTGCATCTGTAGTGAAACTCTGCACAAAGTCCCCTGCATAAAGAAGAGAGGAAAGCCTACCTTCTGCTTTAGACAAAGTGCTATTTGATGTTCTGTTTCCAACTGTCAGTATAAGCAGCAACTAGAGTAAAGGCCTGATGTGGGAAACTATGGGGGATCTTTCAAAAAAAAGCTGACACTCTATTCATTTTTGGGCCTCAGGACCAGAACGTACAGGGTAGAGGGTGGTTTACCATTTAAAGCAGGGGTTGAAAATTCGAAAGCCTAAAAGGGCCAGGGGGCTTAATGCAAATGGGTGAAACAGCCCAGTGACAAGCTGGCCAGGAAATGCCCTGTGGAAAAAGGGACATCCACGATTTACCTGAAACTGAATGCTGCTGGAGCTTCTGAATTTTATAAAATTTCTGAAATTATACATGACGGCAGTTGATTGAGAGCTTAGTGCAGACCAAACAAATACATCACTGGGCAGAAGAGGGCCCACAGATCGTCAGCTTGCAGCCTCTGGTTTAAAGCAAAATCGCATCTGGGGCCAGCTCAACTGCAGCAAGTCTGGCCAGATTCAACCCTGGACGATATTAGAATGATATTAGTTTTGGAAGGAGGGGATGGAGATCTTCCCCTTCTAATACTCAATTTTGTTTTGGTATTTGATTGTCACAACTAGAGGATATAACAGGAGATCAGTTTAAAAAATAGCAAACAGTCTAAAAATGAAAACAATTCAATTTAGTGATGGCTTATAAAAGACACTCCAACTTGTCTTGCCCAAACTCCCTTCTTCATAGAGCCAGGGGGCTAGATTTCTTGCCACTTTTTTTCTGAAAGGCAAATGCATGACTTTTATTCTTTTGGGTCTCAACGTGTTTCTTGAACTGTGTGACTTCAATATCTGTGACAAGTTTTTATTTTCCCTTAGTTGTATGTGAAGAATTTATTCTATAGTCGTGATCATGTAGTCCTCCATTGTTTGGAAGTGCAGACCATGGATTCCTATGCAGCAGATGGGGGTTGTCTGTTTGTGCACTTTTTTCCTAAGCTGCTGAAATTCCTCCGATGTGAATGGGCCATAGTAATCTTTGCCTCCTGCGTGACTGTAAGCCTGGCCTCCAGTGGATCAGAGAAAGCAGCTCAGTGATTGTTCTCATGGCCAAAAATAAAGCACAAGGGTTACCGGAATTGAATGAGCCCTGTTCAGGGCAGCACAGGGCATCTGCACCCCAGCTGGGCAGCATGATCCTTGTATTCAACTATACTCTTCTGGCAGTAGTTGGTGGCAAGCATTCGCGTGCCTCTGTCACAACCATACGTAGAAACACATTAGGTATGCCTGGAAAGCTACAAATCCCACATCCAAGCACAGTACCGACTGCTTCATCTGATTAACACACACACAAGAAAGAAAAATTACACCCACAGAAAACTGAGTATGTATTGTAGAAATGTAGAGGAAAAATAAAAATATTTTTTCAAATGTAATTACTTTTAATATATGCTTGTGGAAGGTCTAATACAATGTGTGCTGTCTCTGTAATTTTTGCTGTAAATAACTGGAGACGGTGAGTACACTGATTTTTCTATGTCTCTGTTTAAGCATAAGACTTTGTAACAATTTTTTTAGAGGGGGAAAATCAACAAAGAGCAAATATGTACTTGCTTCCTTTCTGCGTGTTATGTACTTCTCAGTTTTTTAATGGAAACTGGTTGTAACAGTTTAAGCATCTTGACGGGTCATTGGTGTTAAGTGTACGCTTCTTTTTGTAATATGACTGAGAAAGGGACAGGGCTGTCAATTAAATCTGCTCCAAAGAATTTGTATTGAAGATTGGCCTAAGACCTGCAAACTCCATCTATAACTAGACAATATGAAAAAGGAAAATTAAAAAAAAAAAGTTGCCTGAGTTAAGTCATCTTTCCTTGTAGCAAATGGCTTTGTCCAAATCCTTTCTGCATGGAATAGCTTAAGGAAAACAAACTCCGCTTTCTGATGAACAAGATATTTTTGTACACATTTATTTCTTATTAATAACCTGAGGTCAGACCACTCATTTGCTGAAGCCATAACTGACCTTCACCAAATAAATGTTGTAAAGAACCTAGGGGAGGGTTGGGGAGAGACTGAGAGGGAGGAAAATCCAAGGTGTCATGAGCTATAGCAACACAGGCAGGAGCAAGTTGTTGAAACTGATGCTTTTCCTGCATCCCAAATATGACTTTAAAAGGCTAGTATTTTATGATGATCGATTTATAATGATAAAAAGATATTTAGATTTAAATGAGACATTCCAATATTTTTGAAATCCCTAACAATGCTTCCTTGCTTTTAGGATTGAGAGAAATGATTTTCATATACTTCCAACATTCAGAGATTTAATGTTTTTACCTTAGCTCCAGCCTACACTTGTAAAGTGAAGAGTGATTCTAAGTCCCGTGAAACCGTGGGCTGCCTGGGGCTTGGCTGTGCCCACTAACCTACTGCGCCTGGGGGGCAGCATGGGAGGGGTACAGTTTGCATCTCATTAGCATGCACACCACTGTTGGCAATGCATAAAAGTTGCATTGCCACAAATATGTAAAATAAAAATATTCACTCTAAAAAGCATAATAATTCTACTTTTTTAAAAGAATAATATCTCTTATAGTCACCATTGATTTTTCTGGAGTTTAATTACATTATTACCATGTATTCTTATTGGCCTGTAGAGGAAAAAGGCAAACCACAAATAAACCCAGTGACATATATAGTTTTAAAATCTACAATTTTCTGATCTCTCTCTCCTTGTTTAATATATAAGCCCTAATTTCTGTGTATGTGAGTAAAACTGCAGCCTGAGTCATTTAGGAAGTAAGTATTGAGTTTTTTTAATTATAAATATACTAGAATAAAACAGCACTCCCTAACAATTAAAAAAGAGTTTTATATTACTTTAGAATGTAATAGGTTTTTGTCCTTATTTTATGTCCTGTAAATTATTAGTTCAATACTGTTAGCATTCCCGGATAATGCACACATGATTTCTGAATGTTTTCTGTAAATGACAATCAATGTTTATGAAGTTCCCTCCTTTAATGCTGAACAAAATTAAAAGAAGAAAAAGAAAAAAGGACTGCCTAATGGTTTTCTTTCCTCCCCACCCCAACCCCCACTCTCATCCCTGGGAACAGGGAATGGGTAGAAAAGATAAGATTTAGCTTTGAAAACATTAACCCATGGGTTCTTACCTACAGAGTTTTCCTTTTTCTAGTAAGTAATGGTTAATTTTTTTTTTTCAGGAAATTCTTGTGTCCTCAGGGACCTGGCCTGAGTTAGAAATATTCATTGAGAAAAGACTGAGTCCATTCTAGCCAAATAGCTTACCAAGTTACAATTAAAATGAGAGCAGCATCTCTCAAAGATAATAGCTCTCTTTTTCTCAGCACTTTAATAAAAGGAAGCCCCAGCTAACAGAGCCATAAGCAACTCGCCTGCAACCATTTTGTTGAAATAACGTGCAGCAGGTTTGAAATGGATATGACAATCCCTACATCTGATGAAAGCTTTCAGATAATTAATGATTAAGTCTCTGTGTCTGATTTTTTTTGTTTTGTATCAAGCTGCTCCACTACCAAAATCAATGCCCACCAACATATGAATGCTCTGAATCTCATTTGGAGCTGGATTAGGAAGCAATTGAGGATAATCACAGACTCACAGTGATGTTGAAAAAGGTAGTTCCAAGAGAGGCCAGCAATTTTTCAGGTGCTTGGAAGTTGCTGCAGACTGGGGTCCCTAGAGCTGAAATGCTCCAAGAAGAGTAGTTTAAAGCAAGATTTAAGAGATTTTAAAAGTAAAAGCACTGATGCAAATGACAGGATGAGCTCTAGAAACCCTTCTGTAAAGTTTCTTCCAAACTTCGCTGGTCTTTGGAACCAATGAAAACCCTTCCAGTATGTTTCAAGCCACATCTCTACTCAAGACATTCAGATCCCATGTGACTCTGCTCAGAGATTACAGAAACAGAGAACTGCACTGATGTTTCTGTGAGAGCACCATTTATGTCCCTTGGTTTATAATAAGGTCTTCAAGTGTCTAGTCAGACATGGCAAACATATTACCTCAACCTATCCCAGGCTCATGTCAATTGTCCTCAATGACTGGTCATAGAACTCTCGGCTAAAAAGTCATCTAAAGTTTTTTTCAGAAACTTAGATCTATGCAGCATTGCAATACAAGATAAAACTTACCATATTAAAATTCAGCTTGGACCATATAACATGATAATTATTAACTTTTAATAGAGTTATCAGAAATTATAAATTAAGCCCTTTTTATGCACATAGCTTTGTTCTGTTCATAGATCCTCTTCTTTACTTAAGAGCAAGTCCTGGTGACATATTCCCACAATCACAGTAGGCCAGTGTGCATGAGACATGTCAATTATCAAAGGCATAGCCCGGGTGTGGCCACATATTCCAGGTGGCAGCAGCTCCTTGATCCATTTAGAGAAGAGGCAGAAGTGAAGCAAACCCTCTAATACCATCTTGGCAGTGAGGTGTCTCAGATTACAAAGCCACCATGCTATAAGTTTTCTCTTATTGTTTTCTGAACTTGAACTTGCTAAGCTTAACTGGTTGAATCAATATTATTCCAAGAGACTGTAAAATTCTTGACAGCCTTGTCTCAGAGACCTTTAAAGCACCCAAGATCGTGAGGTAGGTCATGGCATGGTGGCACTCAATAAATGTGTCAACTACATTTATTGGAGTCTGCTGTCCTTTTCTACTTCTAACTTCCCAACTATTTGCTGTCATTTCACTGATTTTGCCTTTGAGAAAATCATCCTCCAGCAGAGTCACCAGACACAGACATGCTTTTCACCATAAGCAATGAGAAGGAAAGTGATGGCCCATTGGCAATGGACATTGAAAGAATGGTCTTTCCCTTTCTCCAAAGATTTAGCCAAAAGCAACAAGAGAAGGAGCCTGAAAGTAGCTTATCGGAGGGCACTAGATATTAGACATATCTTCTCAGATTTTCACAGAAGACTCAGCTGGGCGGGAAACAAGAAGCAGAAAGATCTGGGAGCCTAATCTGTAAAGCAAATTTGACATCAAAGCCTGGTGTTGGCATGCCCGTCTCCAACCTTCCAGTCTGGTTTGATCAAATCACAAAATCTCAGTCAAAAAGTAGAGAATCTGGATAACTGATTACTTCTTGAGGTATATCCCTGCTCAGGTAAGAAATTTTAGAAAAGGTCCCACTTTTTAAGAGATGGAAACCATTTTATCTGTGATCGTATGTTCCCGTTACAGCAGTCAAAACAGCAGATCAAATGTCATTTTAGATGTCTATCTAGTCACTAGATGCTTTGCATGTGGCTAGAAGATGAAGGAAGCAAGAAAGAACATGCAAGATTACACAGTGGATTTACATAGGCTAGGCCTACCCGCACTTCATCACCCGGAATTAATCCCATAGCACCAAAGCAGTGGAGGTGGCTGAGACACGTAGCCTGGTTAGTTGTGTGCCCACAGAGAAAAGGAAACAGGGTTTAGGAAACAGTTAGAAGTCCTGACCCAAATATGAAAGAAATTCAGGAAAGTCTCTAATTTCATCTTCCATCAGATACTGCAACAAACATTTATTCAACAAGTATTTATTGGTCCACTACAAAGCCAACAAAGTCACTGATAATACGATGGTGAAATATGACAGGTACAGACTCTGCCCTCATAGAATCTATGGTCTGGGTCCAAGAAAGGTGGATATACAGAGGAAAAATATATAATATAAATAATTATAAAGAGTAGACCTTATTACAGCTGCTATACCAGCTACACCAAAATTATAAGATGTCACTACAGATTATCTGTTATTCTCTATTTAGCTCTACTCTTGAACTCATTATCACCCATCATAGTCCACTTGGGTTTTTATTTAATAATGTTAATTATTTAATTAGTTTCTTAATAGTGAAATAAAATCTTTCTTCTCATATCTTTTCCCCAAGTTATAGCTAGTTCTGCTCATTGAGACTAAGCAGAGCAAGTGCATGTCCAAACCTATCTCTGTCTTATTAACTGACACACCGGGGCCTGTCGTGGGGTGGGGGGCTGGGGGAGGGATAGCATTAGGAGATATACCTAATGTAAATGAGGAGTTAATGGGTGCAGCACACCAACATGGCACACGTATACGTATGTAACAAACCTGCACGTTGTGCACATGTACCATAGAATTTAAAGTATCATTAAAAAACACCTTCAATAAAATTGATACATCTTTCAGTCCTTGCTCCCAGTCTAATTTTTTGCACAATAAAAATTCTCACTTATCCCTGTTATCCCTCACAATTTAATCTGTTCATAAAATCAAGTTCCGTTCATTTGAAGAACATCATCAGAACAACCAGGAACACAGATTCTTCACATGGAGACCAATCAGGGATCTTGTCTATGTCATGGATGCCAGTCATACACTTTTAGAACATGGCTTTTGCAGGCACTTGTGTTACAATGTAGGTTTTATTATTATTCAGGTATTGTGAAGCCAAGACATGAGGAGACAATTACCTTTGAGAAGATAGTTTGTTACTCACAGTTTCCAAGAGGAGGGGGCATGCCACACCACACAGGGCCACAAGGGGAAGCAACGGTGTAAGTGCCAGGAGGCAGAGGGAACAAGGGGGACATGTGGGTAAGACTCTTTTTGTTGTTGTGAAAAGGAACAGGTAAAGTAGACTAAGCAGGTTTAGGATTGACTAATTTGAATAATTTCAGTTGACTCTGTGGTGTGGTGGCTGTCTCTAGTTGTCTAGTACCTGGCTGTAGGTGATTAGGCAAGGGGACTAATGTCATCCTGTGTGAGAGCTCAATAAAGATGGTTGGGAGTATGGACTCTGGATTGGTGAATTTGTATTCAAAAAGTGGGCTCAGAGGCAAATAATTAACTGTCTCTAGGAACTGGGTAGCACTGGAAGGGGCAGTCTTTCCTGCATCAGTGAGCCCCCAGATGTCAAAGCAGCAGGATAAAAAGGCATGCTCAACACAGATTAATTTGTGCATGTTGACCCATGGTGGGAAAATACCTGATCCCAAACCTTAGGTATGAAGAATAAAGGAATATCTGTCCATCATGGAAGGGAATTTTTCTGAGAACTTCATCTGTATTGTTTCCCCCTTTATTTTCCCTCCTCTGACTCATACCTAAGCCTCTTTGTACTTCCTTTCCTCAAGGACTTTTACTGGGTAGAAAGCTGACTCCCAGGCTCTTTGCAAAGATTACTGTGTCTCACACAGGGCACCAAAGAGAAGGATTTTCGATCTGCAAGGTTTGGATCATGAAGGAATATGCAGTGATTAAGATGACTCTAGAACACAGGCACTTAATCTCAATTTCTAGATGCCATAGAGGCCTCCTATGTGAAGAGGGTATTTGTTTATTAATTCATGCAGATTTCCCAGTGATCGAATGCCCCACTGTGTATTTAAACATGAACCAAAAGAATTTACAACACCTTCTTGCAGCCAGGTAAAAATATTTAACCAGGAGGATGAAGAAGGGAATTAAGAATTCCTTTACAGCTCCAAGTGGCAGCAGAAGAGACTCACCAAATGGCAGGACAAGTTCTACCCGAGCTGTGAGCCATACTGAGCTACCACCTGGTATCATCTAGACATCTAGACTGTTAACAACTTCCTCCTCTGTACTTTCCATCCTCACCACATGTTACAAGCCTAAAGTCCTGCAGTCTTCAAACATGCTTGGCTTTAATGCCATTTGGATTTTCCCCCTTTGGAAAGATTAAACATTATTTTAAGGTGGGTTGGGTTGGAAGTAGGCGAGTGGAGAGAGAAGAGTCAGGAAAGACTTTCCCAAAATAAACTCTCACGCCCCTCAGTCACCGGAAACTTTTTCTTCTCAAACCACACATCCACATCATTGGCTAGAGAATTCTTGTTCATTACACCTCAAAATTCCCTGCACACATAGTAGACAATCTAAAAACGTGACATACACAGAAACTTGATTTTTTTTGTCTTGTGCTTAAAGCCATTAAGCCCTAAAATGTTTCTAGTCTTGAAGAAAAAAGTCATAAAAATGTTTGCTATTAAAATAATCCCTTGGCACAGATCTTAATTCTACATCTTCCAACTAAAAGAAAATCTTCACCTTTATTGATTTTTTTAATCAAACTACTTTTTTTCAGGATAACAGGGAGGGGGCTCTAAGTTTTCTCTATTTAAATTTACCTTTTGAAAATACCATTCCTCCCTGAAGTTAGGATTTTAAATTCTAAAAGTAATTTTAATCTAAACTTGTGGAGACCTTAATTCTCAGATGGTTTAATGACCATCTGAGAGTATTTTGGGGAAAATACTAATTTATTCCTTAGTAAAATTTGAATCTCTTTTTTACATAGATTCAAGGTAGCAGTTAAATTGCTCTTTCTAATTCACATTCCAGAAAAAAGAATTCCAGATGTTTATAGTTTCATCCAGCTTCCACTTTGTACCTTGCTCACACATTGCCCCCCAACCCTGGCAAGAACAAATGCCTGCCCGATTGCTCTCAATAAACTGCACAGGAAAATACTCTTCAAAAACAGACTTTTCAAAGAAAGAGCCCAGACATTTGATCAATGCAACCAGTAAGTTTTTTTCACATTAGTTTTCCACATAGATTGTATCAGCTATTTTTCTGCTTGTCCCCAAAGATTAGGAATAACAATTTTTCAAAGGCAATGTACATTACACTTGATCACAACGCCTTGCCTTGTAGCAAAAAGAATTTGAAAGGTAAAGCAGAAAACAGATCTCATGTCTCAGGTCCCAGAATCATGTCTATTTCCTTCATGCATTCAACAAATGTTGAGTGCTTACTCTGTGCTAAGTACTATACCAGATTCTAAGGATGAAAGGATGGTTAACATGGTCCCCATCTTTAAGTTTTTCACAATGTAGCAAAGCAAGCAGACCAGCAAAAAAAAAAAAAAAAAAAAAATGCCATGACACATTTAGAAAGAGGTATTTGAAGAGAGAATTCTGGGAACTGCAAAGAAGTACCAGTCTGGTCAACATGGCAAAACCCCATCTCTACTAAAAATACAAAAATTAGCCAGGCGTGGTGGTGCACATCTGTAATCCCAGCTGCTCAGGAGGCTGAGCCACGAGAATCACTTGAACCCAGGAGGCAGAGGTTGCAGTGAGCTGAGATCATGCCACTACACTCCAGCCTCAGCGACAGAGCAAGACTTTGAAAAAAAAAGAGAGAGAGAGAGAAGAAAAGAAGAAGAAGAGGAAGAAGAAGAAGAAGAGGAAGAAGAAGTGAAGTAGTGAGTAAAACTATAGGGGAGAATGACAAAACAGAGAAAAGGTGCCATTTGAACTGAGCCCTAAAGGATACCAAGATGTTTGTCACAACATATAGTGAAAGAAGCACGTTGAGACAGAGAGAAAGGTCTATAATGTAGAATAACTGGCAGCTGCATTCTAAATATTGCCCCCAGACATGTTTTGTTAGGCTTATACCTAATTAGAAAATTTTGTATCAAATCAAAATTTCTAGATTATTTTGTAAAAACCAGAAGATACAGCAACATGGTTCCCACATTCCCACATGCAAAAATTGATGAGAGCCCAGTCAAGGCTGTTCCCTTTAGACAGGACACATTTTCTCTGGTTTTGTTCTTATAAGAATTTGCTACCTGCCTGGCTCCATAGGCAGTTGAGTACATGGTGAGCAATGATGGAGGGAGAATGGAGGAGGAAGGTCAGAAGTAGGCTGGTTACAGAGGCTCAGTATGCCTAACTAGGAAGCTTATTTTTAGCCCAGTGTTTCTACCACTATGCCCTCACCAAACTGGTCATCCACAAGCTAGATAAATCGTTGATTGTTCTCCCTTATAATTTTTTTTTTAAACATTGGACTGGATGCCACTCATCTATATTGGTAAACCAGGAAAAAATATCTGTTACTTAAAATCACAACTACCTGCTCAGAAAGACAATTTCCATTAAACATAAAATGCTCCATTCTGTTGAGACTGTATGGTTTTGTACTTACAAGTTTTAGAGAATAATTCAGTTTCCAAGGCTCTCCAAGAGAGAAGAAGTGCATAAAGAAACCAGGGAGGGAGACACCAAGAAAAGACTCAATGAGATCATGCAACTTGGGCACTGATGAACCAACAGGTCAATGAGAAACTCTTGGTGGCAGAAAGGCCCAGAGAATTTTAAGAACAGGGATGGCTAATGTATGGTTTTTAAGTTGTTTGCTGCTCATTGAACAATGTCATTCCCATGCACTTTCAATTTTTTTGTAAAAACCCCAAAATTATTTCTGTGATGCTGAGGATTTAAATACCCAAAAATCTTGAGAAGAGGTTTAGCTGTCCATGGGCAAGGAATTGTGTGTTGAAGCTAGAGCTCATAAAATAAGAAAGCCTTGGCTAATATTCAGTTTATGCTAGAATTTAACCACCAATGAAATAAATTTGAAAACCAAAATATTTATTAAATTATTTTATGACTAATAGTAATATTTGATAATGAGGTATTATTTTCCTGTAAGGAGCATGTGACTCCCAGGAGCTCTGACACCTGAACACATCTGATGACCACAAAGCAGAAGAAGACATTCTGATGTTCTTTACTTGGGAAATGGCTCATGGAACTCAACCTAGGAGAAACCACAGGGAATATTTTCTAAGTCTCCACTTACCTTGTGGAAAGATATTTCCCTTGTAGGCAAAGACCCTGGCAAAGTCTATGCCAGCTTGCCTGATTGCCCTTTGTTAATGAATGCAGTTCTACCTGCTTTGGAATTGAATTGCAAAGTCTCACCAGCTGGTGAAACAGCTTTAGCCTATAATTCACCTTCTGGCTCCTGGTCCTTGTGCCTGATGGATACAAATCCCCAAGCTTCCCATTTCATTTCGAATATAAATCCCTATAGTAAACCTTGGGTCTCACAGTAAATCATCAACTCATAATCCTGCCTTCAGCTGGAATGAAATGTGTTCTTCAAATTTCCCAGCCTGGAGACTCTTGCCAAGTCAACAAAGGCCTGCCAGGTGGTTGGAGCTCAAGCATGCATCTGCTCAGCTTCGTGTTTGACCAAAATGACCACTGGGAAGCATGTATTTCACAGATGTGTTGTCAGCATCAACAGTAAAAACAAGCCCCAAAATCTGCCTTTAAAAAAAAGCTTTCTGTTGTAATTCATCTGTAAGTAAATAATTCCTACATACCTAATGCATCCCTGGGCACAGGATCACATATTCCTTTTTAAAAGGACATAGATCATTGAAAAAGGAAATATGCTGTTAAGCTGGCCAAGTTAGGTATCAAATTGAATTAACATATACTGATTGAGCACTTACTATAATAACAATGAATAACCACTGCAGAGTTCTTTATATCTTATGACATCTTTCACATATATTTTTATCTGAACACCACAACAGCCCATTATGAGAAAAACAAGTATTACAGAAGATTAGTATTTGCAAACAGTACTTCCAAAATTCAGCTATGAAGTACAATTTCCCACCATAAAAAGAAGTAAAGTACAAATGAGAAATATAAAGAAGACCTTCAGATCTTTCTATTACTAGAAATTTAAGATTAAGATCATTTATAAAGTTATTAAAATAAATTCTACCATTAAATAAATGATACATCACATTGCATTATTATTGTAGTAATATTACCCTCTTTATTGTCTGCATATGCTGAAAAGAAAGAAAAATGATTCCTAAAAGCTATAAACTAAACTTCCCACATAACAAATTTAGGTTGAAATAAATGTTATGTAAGAATTGATTAAAGAAGAAAAGCCTACAGTTTTATTAATAGCCTCCAAAAAGACATACTTAATAAAAAAAAAACTCTGACTAATATATGAATAGAAGGAAACTATGTATACCTGATAAAAAGAATTATATAATTGGAATAAGTATCAGAATAAAAGAAAAAATCATCTTTGTCTTATAAGCAATATTATTGTGTATCTACAAAACACAAAAAGACTATTTTCCAACAATCTATTCAAAGTAAAAAGATAATTTTTTTAGATAGTGGCATTGATGATACATATGCAAAAATCTACATTTTAAAGTACTATATCAGCAAGAAATGAAATGAAGAAAACTCACTGACTACAGTAATAAATACTGTAACACACAAAATCTCATATGATCACACTTACAAACTCTTATTGTAAGGCAGAAAAAAAAATTAAAATACATGGAGAAGCATACTACATTCCTGGAAAAAAGAGAAACAATAGACAGCATAATGAACAGGAAAACATACAATAAAAAGACACAAAATAAATTTATACACACTAATTTGTAACAGATGTGTTAATTTCCCTTTATAGAGTTTTATAGCAATGCAAAGAATGAAAAAAATAAACAGAAAGAATATATAGAATCACAAATCAGGTTTTTTTAAAAAATCTAAATATGTAATATTTTAAAAGAGAACCTTAAGGGAGAAGGCAGAGCAAGACAGTCTAAGAGAGCCCTCCAGTGATTGCCTCCCTGCAGGAACACCAAATTGAACAACTCTTCATGCAAAAAGCACTTTCATAGGTCCCAAAAAATAAGATGAGCAATCACAGTACCTAATTTGAATATAGTATCACGGAAAGAGTCATTGAAGAGGATAGGAAGAACAACCTTGGATTTCCTGCTCCACCCATCTCCCAACCCCAGACAGGGCAGCACAGAGAGAAAATCCATGTGCTTGGGGGAGGGAGAGTGAAGTGAGTGTGGAACTTTGCATTGAAACTTAGTGTTTCCCTATCACAGAAGAATACAGCACAGGGAAGAGTTCTGCAGGTGCTCACTGGAGAAGCATTTTAGCCTGGAGGATAATTCCCTGCCCTGGGGAGGAACTCAGTCCTAGCTGGCTTCACCACTAGCTACAGACCAGTATCTCTGGTGAACATAGATGCAGAAATCCTCAACAATATACTATCAAAACAAATTCAACAACATATTGAGAAGATCATTCATCATGATCAAGTAGAATTCATCCCAGGGATGCAAGGATGGTTCAACATATGCAAATCAAGAATTGTAATACATCATATCAACGGAATGAACAACACAAAAACCATATGATCATTACAAAAGATGCCAAAAAGGCATTCAGTAAAATTCAACTTCACTTCATGATAAAAACCCTTAAAAAACTGGGTATAGAAGGAACATACCTCAACTTGATAAAAGCTATATATGACAAGCCCACATCTGGTATCATACTGAATGGGAAAAACTGAAAGTCTTTCCTCTAAGATTTGGAACAAGACAAGGATACCCACTTTCACCACTGTTATTGAACACAGTACAATGTGTAGGCAGAGCAATTAGAACAAGAGAAAGAAATAAAGGACATCCACACTGGAAAAGCAAAAGTCAAATTATCCTTGATTGAAGATTATATGATCTATATTTTGGAAAAAAAACTAAAGACTCCACAAAAACCTATTAAAACTGATAAATTCAGTAAAGTTTCAGGATACAAAATCAACATACAAAAAATCAGTAACGTTTCTGTATGCCAACAGTGAACAATCTGAAAACTAATTCCACTAACAATAGCTACAAATAAAATAAAATACCCAAGAATTAACCAAAGCTATAAAAGATCTCTACAATGAAAACTATAAAATCCTGAAAGTATCTTTTTCATATCATGACTTCTTTTCCTCTGGGTAGATACCTAATAGGGGATTGCTGAATCAAATGGTAGTTCTACTTTTAGTTCTTTAAGGAATCACCACACTGTTTTCCATAGTGGCTGTACTAGTTTACATTCCCACCAACAGTGTAAAAGTGTTCCCTTTTCACTGCATCCATGCCAACATCTATTATTTTTTGATTTTTTGATTATGGCCATTTTTGCAGAAGTGAGATGGTAGCACATTGTGGTTTTAATTTGCATTTCCCTGATAATTAGTAATGATGTTGAGCGTTTTTCCATATACAGCGTTTGACCATCTGTATATCTTGAGATGGAGTCTCTCTCTGTCACCCAGGCTGGAGTGCAGTGGTGTGATCTAGGCTCACGGGCTCAAGCAATTCTTGTGCCTCAGCCTCCTGAGTAGGTGGGATTACAGGTGTGCACCACCACACTATGAAAAACAGACATGAAAAAGATACCTGCACATGCATGTTTATAGCAGCACAATTTGCAGTTGCAAAAATACGGAACCAGCTCCAACCCTGTCAATCAACAAGTGGATAAGGAAAATGTGGCATATATATATATGTGGCATATATATACACACAATGGAATACTACTTAGGAATAAAAAGGAACAAAATAATGGCTTTTGCAGCAACCTGGATAGAATTGGAGACTATTATTCTGAGTGAAGTAACTCAGGAATGGAAAACTAAACATCATATGTTATCACTCATATGTGGGAGTTAAGCTATGAGTATGCAAAGCCATAAGAATGATACATTGGACTTTCGGGACTTGAAGGAAAGGGTGGGGGTGGCAAGTGATAAAAGACTACACATTCAGTACAGTGTACACTGCTCAGGTGATGAATGCACCAAAATCTCAGAAATCACCACTGAAGAACTTATTCATGTAACCAAACACCACCTGTTCCCCAAAACCCTATTGAAATAAAAAAATTTAAAATTTTTAAAAATGTTTATACTATCAAAAGCAATCTGCAGATTAAGTGCAATCCCTATCAATGACACGCTTCACAGAAATAGAAAAGAAAATCCAAAAATTTATATGGAACCACAAAAGACCTAGGATAGCCAAAACAATACTGAGCAAAAAGAACAAAGCTGGAAGCTACATATTATACTACAAAGCTATAGTAGTCAAAACAGTATGGTATTGGCATAAAAACAGACACATAGACCAACAGAACAGAATAGAGAACACAGAAATAAATCCATGTATTTAAAGCCAAATCATTTTTGACAGAGGTACCAAGAACATACGTAAGAGAAAGAACAGTCTCTTCAGTGAATGGTGCTCAGAAAACTGGACATCCAAACACAGAAGAATGAAACTAGATGCCTATCTCTTGTCATATATAAAAATCAAATCAAAATGGATTAAAGACTTAAGTCTAAGACCTGAAACTAAAAACATTTCTTGAGAAGAAAACATTGCAGAAATACTTCAGGACATTGGTCTGAGTAAAGATTTCTTGAGTAAGACTTCAAAAGCACAGGCACCAGAAGCAAAAATGGATGAATGGGATCATGTCAAGCTGAAAAGCTTCTGCACAGCAAGGGAAACAATTGACAAAGTGAAGATACAACCCACAGAATGGAGGAAAACATTGCAAGCTACTTATCTGACAAGGGATTAATAAGCAAACTATATAATATATCAGTAGTTCAAACAATTCAATAGCAAAAAAAAAAAAATCTGATTTTAAAATGGGCAAAAGATTTGAATAGACATTTGTCAAAAGAAGACATACAGGCCAGGCACAGTGGCTTACACTTTAATCCCAGTACTTTGGGAGGCCAAGATAGGGGGGATCATTTGAGGTCAGGAGTTCGAGACCAGCCCGGCTAAGATGGTGAAGCCCAGGCTCTACTAAATATACAAAAATTAGCTGGGTGTGGTGGCAGGCGCCTGAAATCTCAGCTACTCAGGAGGCTGAGGCACGAGAAACACTTGAACCTGGGAGGCGGAGGTTGCAGTGAGCCAAGATCGCATCACTGCACTCCAGCTGCTTAGGCGACAGAGCAAAACTCTTGTCTCAAATAAAAAAAGAAGACATACAAACAATTAACACGTATGGAAAAAATGGTCAGTATCACTAATAATCAGGGAAATGCAAATTAAAACTACAATTAGATATAATCTTACTCCAGTTAAAATTACTTATCCGAAAGACAACAATATATCAAACAGATATCTAGGCCAGGCACAGTGGCTCAAGCCTGTAATTCCAACACTTTGGGAGTCCGAGGTGGGCGGATCACTTGAGACCAAAAGTTCGAGGCCAGTCTAGCCAACATGGTTAAACCCCGTCTCCACTAAAAATACAAAAAGTTAGCCGGGGCCGTGGTAGCGCGTCCCTGTAGTCTCAGCTGCTCAGGAAGCTGAGGCATGAGAATCACTTGAATCCAGGAGGCGGAGGTTGCAGTGAGCCAAGATTGCACCAGTGCGCTCCAGCCTGGGCAACAGAGTGAGATTCTGTCTCAAAATAAAATTAAAAAAAAAAAAGAAATATCTAGACAGCCACATCACCATATTTATAGCAGCACTATTCAAAATAACCAAGATATGGAATCAATCTAAGGGCCCATCAGTTGATAAGTGGATAAAGAAAATGTGGTACATATGCGTGATGAAATATTATTTAGTCATAAAAAAGAATGAAATCCTGTCATTTGCAACGACACAGATAGAACTGAAGGATATTATGTTAAATGAAATAAGCCAGGCACAAAAAGACAAATATTGCATGTTCTCACTAATATACAGGAGCTGGAAAAAAAATGAAGATAGAGAGTAGAATAATGGTTACTAGAAGCTAGGAAGGGTAGTGGGGATGGGGCGATAAGAAGGGATGGTTATTGGGTACAAAAATACAGTTAGGGAGAAGGAATAAGGTCTAGTGTTCAGTAGCACAATACAGCAACTATAGTTAACAATAATTTATGGTATACTTCAAAATAACTAAAGGAGTGAAATGGAATGCTCCTAATTCAAAGAAATAAATATTTGAGGTGCTGGATACCCCAATTACCCTGATTTTATCATTACACATTGTATGTTTGTGTCAAAATATTACATGCATCCATAAATATGTATAACTATTATGTATCCATAATAATAAAAAATTAAATATTGGAAAAAATATCCCATAGGTTTCCATCAATGGAAAAAACCTCTTCAAATATCTAATTGGTATTTGTGTTGACACTCATAATTGAGAGAAATTAATGGAAAATTGTCTATGACTAGACAAATGCCAGCAAAAAGATTTTTTTAGTACGTAGAAATAGTAATCAGACAAAAAAAATCAAGAAAATTATAGTTTGGATTATTTAGCATTTCAAAAAGTTAAATTCACCTACAGTCTTTTTTTTTTTTTTTTTTTTCGAGACAGGGTCTCACTCTGTTGCCCAGGCTGGAGTGCAGTGATGCAATCATGGTTCACTGAAGCCTCAACCTCCCATGCTCAGATGACCCTCCCACCTTAGCCTACTGAGTAGCTGGAACTACAGATGCACACCATCATGCCCAGCTCTTTTTTTTTTTTTTTTTTGTAGAGACGAGGTTTTGCCATGTTGACTAGACTAGTCTTGAACTCCTGGGCTCAAGTGATCCACCCACCTCAGCCTCCCAAAGTCCTGGGATTACAGGTGTTAGCCACTGTGCCTGATCATCGTCTACTTTTGATGAGTACCTAAATGTAGTTTTGAAATATATAAAGCAAAATCTATCTGAGTTCCAAGGGGAAATTGAAAAACCCACGAAGAACAAAAATCACACAGTTCTCAGATCCTAGATCAAACAGGTTTTTAAAATAAAATTTAGAAAATATTTTAATAACACAGTTAACAAGTTTGATCTACTACATAAAAATATTTAACTCTGTACCCAATAAACAAAAAAATTGACATTATTTTCTTTTTTAAGGCCCTGGGAAAAATGCATGTTATTTTCAAACACACAGAACATTCACAAAAATTTACTTTGTATTGAGTCACGAAAAGACTCAATAAATTCCAAAAACATGAAATTGCCATAATGGAAAAATTAGAAGTTAAACAAGAAAATAAAGACCCCATCACCACCACCAACAACAAAAACAAAAATCAAAGCACCTAGAAATTTAAGAATAAATTTCTAAGTAATTCTTGGATTAAAGGAGAAATCAAATTACAAATGATTTAGAAATGAAAATAATGTGAGCTCTAAATACCAATATTTATAGGATGTAATCAAGTGGAACTTAGTGGAACACATACCTACGTTTATACAGTTTAGAAAGCAATATTTAAACTGAACTCAGCTTTCAGCTCAAGAAGTTAAAATAAACACAAATAAAATTGAAAAAGAAAAATAATATAAAGAGCAGAAATTAATCCAAACTGTGTAGAATTGATCAATAAAACAAAAAGTTGACTCTTTGAAAAAGCTATAAAAGAAACTTCCAACAGATCAGATTATTGGGTGCAGTGGGGGAGAGCTACAAACAGACATCACCAATCTGTATGAGAATTTAATTACATATACATCTGTGCTATTGATTTTATCAGTTTCTTCCTCTTCGGCTTCTAAGCAGCACAGCTTTTAAAATAATTTTTTTTTAAAAACTCCCAACAACTAAGTCTGCTTGAACCCTGTTTGCTGACGCAGAGAGGAGCATCTATGGGATCAAGCACTATCTTTGACAGGTAAGCATGAACTCTTCTTGCTGCTGATCCCGTGTTTCCATCTGCCAGGATCCCTAGGCTTGAATGCCCCCCGTCTACTGAAAGTTGGGGCCCTCTGTTGCTGTCTCTCTCCTTGCCCCCAACCACAAGACTGCAGTCTACCACGTCTCAGGAGTGACCACTGATCTGACTGTCTAGCCATGGATGCACCCCTTGCAACTGCAAAAATGTCAACCCCTGATTAACAAAAGAAACCAACAAACAAAAAAAAGAGATAAACCTGAGAAGCACTTAGGGAATGCAAAGAAAAGAATGAAGGGATAAAAATGATTTGAGAAAATAATAACTGGATACAAAGAACGAGTCAGAGAGATCTAGCCAATTAAGGAAGAAAACAGAAAAAAATTGGAATAGGAGGAATAATTGAGGCTAAATCAAAAAAGATGTTTCAGATTGAGAAGGGTCATTGTGCTTCAGGACATTTACTGAAAAAAAAAAGCATGCCTAATTAAATGCAGTAAATATTTACATGGTAAAATGAGGAATCTTCAGGAATCCACTCTATCAGCAAATCCTGATTGTTCTTTCTTTAAAATATACCAGATCCACTGTAATCCAAGCTACTCGGGAGGCTGAGACCGGAGAATCGCTTAAACCTGGGAGGTGGAGGTTGTAGTGAGCCAAGATTGTGCCACTACACTCCAGCCTGGGTGACAGAAGATATTCCATCTCAAAAAAATTTTTAAAAAGTGTATATATATTCCATAAATATATTCCAGATCCAGTATCCACCCACTTCTCCCATCTTTTGTCCCATGTCAGCTCTGGGACATTATAAATTATATTTATTACTATAAATAATTGTTACTTTGACTGATTTCTATATTTTTGTTTTCTATTTTATTCTACATAGTTGTCTTTGGGTCCTATTAATCTTAAGTCATAATATGTTAGCTAGAGATTCTCTTATTTTAGCTTATGTCTTTATCCGGTGTTTTTAGATGTCTTTCATAGATATTTGATCTGAATTATAGCTAGATATTCTTTTAAATATTTTATGAGTGGTTACAGTAAACCTTTCTTTTCTTTAAGAATATGCTTAAGCCTATAGTCATGTAATCATCAATTTCAAAGTCAAAACAATTATTTTTTATTTTTTATTTTAAGCCATGTGTTTAGTATCTTTGCTTCAAAGATGAGTTACTCTACTTCCTTTGTCTTTATCATCTTTCTCTTGGGTTTTGCAGCATATCATTTGGAACAAAAATTTTTTTAGCATTCAGTTTTGTAAATAATAAGTGAGGTAATAATTTAGAATCACCAATATTAATTTCTGTGATTATGTTTAAAGTCTTATTAGAGGCAGCATAGTGTAAGGGTTAAGAGTGCCAGTTTTGAAGCCCAAAATGCTGAGGTTCAAATCCTGGCCCCACCTTTTATTGGATGGATGGGTTTGAGCAAGAAAGTGAACTTCTTTATGCCTCAGCTTCCTCACTGGAAATGGGGAATAATAATAGTAGCTACCTCTCATTGGTTTGCACAAGAATAATTAAATTAATTAATGTATGTACCCAGAAGAGTGCCTAGCACATAGCAAGCACTGTTTATTATTATTATTTCCTCCTTTCTTTGCATTTGATTCATCTTTCAGTGGTCTGACAAATGTCTTTGAAAATAGTCTTTTTTTTCATTATCTAGGAAGACCATGTAGTTACTATTCTTTTGCCATCTTGCTTATTTGGATTTTTTTTGCATTTTCACACAGTAACAAGAAATTGGTGGAGTATAGGATTCATGGATAATAAATTTTAACTTTTTCCCTGAAAGCTGGTAAATGGCATTTTATTGTCTTCTAACACTTATTGTTGCAAAAGTCAATGAAATTTTTGTCTCTGGATAGGGAAATGTTTTATCTTCTTGGATTAATTAATCAATTCAATAAATATTTATGGTGCTGATTCTTTGTATAAGACAGCCTAAGCCTGTCTATGGAGTAGGTGTATATGTGTGTTATATGTGTAAGTTTCCATGAACGTGTGTGTCTGCAATCTGTAAGTTTCTATGAACATGTGTGTCTGCAATCTGTATCAGGACTTGGCAGGTGCCTTCCACATCAGTGCTATACGACAACTTGCAAAAGAACCCTGCCTTTTAATGAGTTTACCATTAAAAACAAAAATTGGGACACTGCCTGGTTCCACAGTGTTAAATGAAAATAACATTCAGAATTGAGTTAATCTGATTGCATGGGATCTCTTTTCCCCCTTACTGCAAATCAGAGCAGTTTTCAGCTGACAAGAATGGGTGCCCTACTTGAATGGGCAGCAGGCACTGCTGCTAGTCAGAGCGGCACTTAGCATGGCATTGCCATCATTACATCCCCAGGTTCGCAGCAATGAAACTCCAGGAGTGGCAAAGTCAAATCAGTTCAATTGTCTGATTGTTCATACTCATAAAGTGGTGAAGCTGGCAGGGGTCCGGCATAAAACTTGGAGTTCTGCAGTGGAGCTCCTTTAAGGTAATTCATTGCCCTCTGCAGTAGCTTAAATCAGAGGGGCCAGCATGGTCACAGTAAATGCAGCTCCCCATACTGCTTGAGAGCAATATCGCAGATAGCCGGCTGCTATGCCAGATGTCAAAGGTGCACTAAAAGCACTTGGTTTTGATCTACCCCATTCCCGAGAAGTACAATGGATGGGCCTTTAAGCGCTGCCATAAAAAAAGATTGTGATTAATGAAGCAGCACAACTTAATAAACCAAGTTGACTCCCGCTTCCTTCTCCTAGGCATTTTCACTGTCCACAAAGCAGTTCTTTTACTTAGCAGCAGGGACATGTAAAATGTTAATCATCAATCTGTGGGCCATTAAAGAAGTTGCTTTCCCTTTCTCAAGTTGAAAACCAAGGGGGAAAGATAATAGGTTTGGTTAACAGAGCTGTTCACATAATGGAGATGTGCACAGAAAAGCTTTGATGAAGTCAGCGTGGGAGCCCTTGAGCACTAATCCATTCTGCTCTCGGGACCATGAGTTCAAATCCTAGCTGGGGCTGGGAGGCTCAGGATGGAGGCTGGGGTGAGTGTCTTGATCACAGCTGGACCAGCAGGACGTTACTGTACCTGAGTGAGGCCAAACACAAGATGAGAAGGCACAGAAGCTTTCTGTGTCAGCAGACAGGGCAAGAGCTTGCTGGTACTGCCTTAACCTTACATGGCCTTCTTCCTCCAAAAGAATGCCAAAGCATTCCTCCCAGGTAGGCAAGTGACCGCGAGCAGAGCCCTGGGCAGTTACATCCTCCCTCACCCAGAGAACAGTGCAGAGTTTCTGGCTAATTCACCAAAGGCTATTGAAATATTTTCTCTGGGGACTCAAAAGTACATCAGTCGGAGATACACAATTTTATAATCTACTCATAATTTAGGAATTGCTTTGAGCAAGGTCAGGGATCAGAGACCTGAGGAAATTCCACTTCCCTGCTTAGAACTTTTAACATTTAGTTGTCTTTCCTTACTCCAAAAAGTATATAGGGGCAAGGCCATTTTCTCTCTTTTAAAATCATGCACACCTGAAGGCCATTGTTTGTTTGTTTGTTTGTTTGTTTTTGAGACACTGTTTCCCTCTGTCAACCAGGCTGGAGTGCAGTGGTGCGATTTTGGCTCACTGCAGCCTCCGCCTCCCAAGCTTGACTGATTCTCGTGCCTCAGCCTCCTGAGTAGCATGCACTCACCTCCTGGTGATTACAGGCATGCACCACCACAACCAGCTAATTTTTGTATTTTTAGTAGAGATGGGGTTTCACCGTGTTGGCCAGGCTGGTCTTGAACTCCTTGACCTCAAGTGATCTGCCCACCTCAGCCTCTCAAAGTGCTGGGATTACAGCCGTGAGCCACCACATGTGGCCCTGCAGTCCTTTTTACGTCTTTTTTTTCTCAGCATGCTTCTCCTGAATGCCCAGGTTCAGACCCTATGGTCCAATGAAAACCTATCACTAATCCAGGCGGTTCATTAAGTCCAAGGGAAACCAAGCAAAGTCAAATACGTGACACTCAAAATCTCAGAAAAGACACAGGTCATATAAGAGTTGCCAACAACCTTAAAAAGTAGACTATGGCAGAAGAAATGTTTGGTAGTTTATACTAGGGCCATGATTTTCATTGTTTTATGAGATTTTTTGAAGCAAGAATATGAACTTATGGGAGAGCTTTGTTGAGTCAATAAGGGTGTTTCCTTTCTCCCTCTCACATCTCACTTGAATTCACTGGATGGCCATAAAGGAAGAGATGTTGGTTAAATGAGCCTGAGCACTATCTTTAAAACCTTGTATTTATTAAGATGACCACATCATTCTCCAACTCTCAGGCTCTAATCTCTCCTCCATGAAGCAAACAAAACAGTCGTTCCGAAACACTTGATGCTCCAGTCAAAGCAAACCACTCCTTTTTCCAGACATATCTTCCGCTCAAAATGTGCTTTTCCTATCTTCTTCCACAATATCTTCTCCAGGAAGCCTCCGCATGCCACTACCCCCAACCCTGGCTGCACATACTACGTGCCTACAGAATGGCTTCTGACGTACCTTGTCTCTCTCTCTGCACTTACCACCTTGTGCCAGAACAATTAATTTAGAGCTATGTATCTCTCAGTGCACACATAGTTATAGCAACTTGTCTCAGAGTACAGTAAAATCTGTCACTGTTGGCTACTCTAGGCTTCCTTTACAGGACAGGTGTGAGGAGGGGACAATCAGATTGAAAGGGTGGATGAGGGATTTTTTTCTTGCTTGTACATGAAGCACATTGTTTTCACACAGGGTTTACATTATAAATCAATAAGATAGCAGTATTTTCAAAAACGCATTTGACAAAGATTGAGGAAACTTCCGTCAGCCACATAAAAGTTAATAATGAGATTAATGGTGAAATGAAATGAATTTGGAAGAGGTTGATGATATGAGCAGTTTATCCTCTTCCCAAAAAACCTTAGAACCATCTACTGGTTGTAATCATTCACCAAACTATAAGTCCCCATGGGCAGAGTCCACATCTTATTCACTATTACACTTCTAAGGCCAAGTAGTTTGCACTCAGTGGATGATTCATAAATGTTTGCAGAAGTAATTAATTAGTAAATTGACCTAGAATTAATTATGCTTAAAACATTTGCTCATTTCTCTAACCTGCATGATAAAACTTAACTCCTTATAATTATATAAAAGGCTTTTAACACATTTACCCATTCTTTCCATCTTCATCTTTTGCTATCTTCTCTACCTTATCCCAATGTATGCCCTATGAACTAGCAACACAATTATTCACCATTGCCTAAACATCTCCCCCAAATGTTGTTTCCTCTACCAGGTAAACTGCTTGTCATTCTTTGTGAAGCCCTCCCTTCCCACTCGAAAAAGAAAGTCTCTCCTTAGCTAAACTCCAATAGCATTTTGCAAATGCCTCAACTGTAGCTCTTGGTGCAAGAAGATTATTTTATGTCTGTCTTCTCATGAACCTATGAGTGCCCACCTTACTAATTGGGGCACAGTGCCTTGCAAATACTAGGCATGAAATTGATCTTAGTTAAATCATAAGTCAATGATTGAACAAATAAAAACCAAGCAGCCACCAGGGAGTTATGAAAAGATCACATGCTCTGTTTTAGCTATGTTCTGTCATCTGTGGTTCTTGGGGATTAAAAAAAATGTAATCATAAATTTTCACAATAGTACTCTAGAAATGTCTTCAATTTTAAAATTCGATGAATTATAACATTTCATTACAAGATTTCAATTCCCCAACCATTGTCCTTCAAGAAATGATCTAAGCTTAAAAATCATTTTCAAGCTATAAATACAACCTTTAAAGTTGGAGCGCTCTTTAAAGTCCTCTACTGTGTGGAAAAGGTACATGATAATTAACTCTGTTTGGCAGGGTGTGATGGCTTACACCTGTAATCCCAGCACTTTGAGAGGACGAGGTGGGCAGATCACCTGAGGTCAGGAGTTCAAGACCAGCCTGGCCAACATAGTGAAACCCCTTCTCTACTAAAAATACAAAAATTAGCTGGGTATGGTGGTGCATACCTGTGATTCCAACTACTTGGGAGGCTGAGGCAGGAGGATCACTTGAACCCAGGAAACAGAGGTTGAAGTGAGCTGAAATGACACCACTGCACTCCAGCCTGGGCATCAGAGTGAGACTCCATCTGAAAAAAACCCCAAAAAACAAAAAGGCTCTCTTTATAAAATTTAGTCAATTCCCATCTCTTATGTATATCCAAGCTTTCCATTTCCATATTAGGTCTTGCCATGGTGAAAATTTACAGTGATCATGGCCATTCAATATAGGAAATGAATTAACATTCTCCATGGGACCCTCATTTGTATGGTATATTAATAGGATCCTCATGTAAATTTCTGCTTTTACCTCACTGCCTATTTGCCTGCTAGCTGGTTGTATGCAATTTAGAAAGGCGGACAAGAAATATTTGATTTCACATGATGTTGCTTAGAGGGATGGGGAGGCAGAGGGAACAGACAGGGGTCAAGCAGCAACAGGAGAGTTACAATGGGAATATTTTATAGCTGTCAAAAACCAACAGTGCTCAAGAAAGCCATTCTCATTACAATTAGATTTTACTTCCTGCATGCAACAGATTTGGCCATTATAAATGAATTATGAGAAAATAAAAGGGAATATGTCTGATGAGATTTTGAAGATGCCTGGTGCAAGAAGACATGGAGAGCTAGTCGAAAAGGTACCATGTTCTAAATAAGAAAAACTCTGTATTAGGTACTTCTGTATAAAGAAAAAACCCACTTGGAAAAGCCATACCAAAGAACACTCCAAATTCCAGAGCCACACACAATTAAATGAAGAATTAGACCAAGATAGATAATCCTTAATTTGACAGAGATTTCTAACTGTTCATTAAAATTACTTTTCTCTTTTTCTTGGACATACTGCTAGACTGCATTTTTTGTGGGTGGACATGGCCTTCTGATTGAGTTCTAGCCAGTGGTATGTGAACGAAAGGATGTGTACCACTTCTAGGGCTGGCCCCGAAAATTTCCCGTGTGTGTTCCTCCATGTTCTTTTCCTCTTCAGATGACTGGGCTGAGAAACCCTAGGGCTACTTTGAGATCCATCTGTTGAAGATGACAGAACCCTGTCAGCCTGGATCCCAGAAAGACTGTGTGAAGCAGAGAACCCAGTGACTTGCCACTGCCCTGGACTTTTCAGTAGGCAAGAAATAACTATTCACTGTGTTAAGTCTTCACATTTCGGTGCCTATTTATTATTGTTGCCTAGCCCACATCATAGAGAACAATTTCAATACTGACATTCTAATATCTATGTCATGAGCTATTTAGTCTTTGAAAAAAAGAAGCAGCTCCAGCTTTACCAATCTTGGATTTGAGATAGCTTTGGTGATTAAAAAAATAACTTAAATAATAATTCATAATTTGGAAATAAAATTATTCATTATGACATTTTAATAATTTCCCATCATGCCTATTTGTGTGCCAGACACTGTACCAAGTACCTTATGTACATCACCCCTAATTCTAGCAATAATCCTGCTTGTTAGACATTAGGTTACAGAGATGAATTTGCTTTATAACACTCAGTCACAAGAAATGGCACACTACCTTCTTTTTCTAAATCTAGACATATGTCCCCTCTCTAAATGGTGAGAGAGTTACTGCCAGTCAAATTTGGGTATTCTAAAATATGTGAGGACAAAGGTAGTTCACAGGAGGCCTGAAAGATATGGGAGGGCTTCTCACCTTTAAGTCATCAGGCCCACTATTCAGGGCCCTGTAGTTGATTCCCAGGCAAGTGACTCCAACTGCTCCATGATTGGCATGGACATTATTGCTTCCTATGACTTCTTAGGCTATAGCTATAGTCAGACCTCCTGATATCTATGAACTAGCCTACACTTCTCACCAAAAACATCACCATCTTCCCTATCCCCATAAATGAATCTCTCTTCTCTTTCCCACAGGAAGGCACCTTCTGCCTCAGCAACTCCAATAACAGCTCCCATCCATTTCCAGAAGTCTTGGAGGGAGGTTGTCATACTGGGACCTTGCCACCTCTGTGGTATGCCATTAACGTCCTGAGGCATGACCATCCACCTACCTTGTTGGGATAGAAAACAGCAAGAAGGAATAAGAGATCGGTATATTTACAGATTTTCCTGCCATGTTCAGATAACAGATTGAGGTTCAGAGAGGTCAAATGAGTTGCCCAAGGCCACAAACTACTCAGCAGCAGAGCTTCATTTCAAACCCAAATCCATCTGGCTCCAAGGCCTAGAGAATTTTCTATAATCCCAGTTTTTCCCAGAAAAACCCAAGGCACCATAGGCCTAAGAGGTTTTTTTAATGACAATGGAAAATAATTATAAATGATTTAAATGAGATGAAATATTTGAAATCCAAATCTTACAGGGGTTTTTCACTTGAAAAATCACCCAAATAGCTTACCTTTTATTTACACACACACACACACACACACACACATACACAGAGAGAGAGACACAGACGCACATACAAATAAGTAAAGACAATTGGTAAAAATCATTAATTTGTAATATCATTTTGCAACTAGAGTTCTGAAATCACGTATCTAATGAATTATCTTCATTAAAACACATAGACAATTAAAATCTCACTTGGCCCATCTTAATGACAGTCTTATAAAGATTTCCAAGTTTAAAATTTAACTGCATACATACCTGAATACTTTTCAGGAAAACAAAAATTTTAACACAAGAGAAAATTATTTGCTTTAACATACAAATGAGGCCATTATTAGACTAAATAAGGGTGACTTAGGAGGCCTGAGTTATAGTCTCTCTTCTAACAATAGTTATACAAATTAACTTCAGGTGAAGCACAATTTCTTTGGATTTAATCGTTCTTATTTATCCTTTTAGCTCTCACATTTTCTAATTTTACATTTCTCGGAAAATTGGTATCTCTTAAAATCAGTGATGTTTATTGATCCACATTTGTAGCCAATGTACTGTAAAAAGAGGTAACATAAAGAGGGCATCAGAGAAAGAAAAAAGGAATAAAGAAGGGAGGAGGAGAAAGAGACAAAAAAGAGAGAGAAAGAGCGAGAGAGGGGGAGAAAGGTGAGAGAGGGTAGAAGAAGAGAAAATAAATATTTTCTCATCATGGTCCATGTTTCTCAAGGCTGGTCTAAGAGTTGCTTGAAATTCTGTTGCATCCTTTGGAATCAGTCTGAAGCATTTCAAACTTTGAGTATTCCACTCCCACTGGCAGGCCCGTCCCTCCAGAGCAGATGAGATGAAACAGGATGTCTTAGCCTGACACCATTAAAAATTTGATTTATCTACCTCTCTTTGTTCTGATTCCATGCACTTCAAGCAACCTCTTGATTATAATCCAGCTTCCGTGGCCTCCAGGGACACCGTGTGATGGTCAGGCTGATAAGTTTTGTAACTTGCATAGGTTCTATTTCTCACTATAAATTGATATGCTGCAGGTCACTAAATGCTTTCAAATGGTAAGTATTGTGTGTTGACCAACAAATTGTCTAAGTAGCAAAAAAAGGAGGGGGGGGGGCAGTCATGCAAATGGAGGCACAAAAATTCACCAGCTGACAGTGCCAGACTCAAAAGAACCCACCCATTCCCTCATGACATGCCAAGAGGAGCTGGCTTTCCCGTGGACTCACGGGGTCCACAGATGGCCATTAACTGTGCAAGAAAGATTTTCCTGACATGACAGGAGCGGAGAAGACATCGGGGAACATTCTATAGACTTCATTTTGGTTTTTCTCTTCTGATGGCCTAAGTTAGGTCCCGATTTTCAAATCTATCTTTCAAACTATCATAGGGATTCATGTTCTAGTACTTTTAAGTGTGCTGGCTAGCATTGCATAGAATTCTACATCATCGATTTGATCTAGCTTCAAATCCCAGCTCTCCCTTTGGTAGCTGATTTAGTCGAGTTACTTAATTCATAAGCAGTATTTTAAAATATTTATAATGGGAATAATAGACCTAGCCCATTAAGTCATTATTCAGATTAAATGAAATTATGCACAATGCTTAAAACATAATGACTGCTCGATACATATTACCTACAATCATAACAAGTTATCATTATAATGATCATGGCTGAGCAATGCTGAATCAGCATATTGTAAACTCCTTATTTGTTTTAGAGATCCTTAAAGACAGAAATGGATCTTATTTAATAAATTTAATCTTAGTGTCAGTGCATAACATGTGGTAATGCTCTAAAAATATGTCTTAAGTAGGATATACAGTGAACAGTTGCACCAAACTAAGGACCCAACCACAAGTTTCTTTCCACTCTACCTTCTAAGACATCCCCAGAAGCCCTTTCGTGGTAGGCAAACATCCAATCCCATGAAGCCCAGCCCATATTTGTTTTCATCTGCAAGATACATGTGATCTTCCAGAACACACCACTCCCTACTTTCTCAGTAAAATAATTCACCAATCCTGCCACGATCCATGACATTCTGTAACCTCACCCATAGCAGACACACACATCTGATGATCGTTTCTCCTCCTCCTCTCCATTGTTTTTACCAGCACCTCTGCTCCCCAAGTCCTTATCAACAAAATTTCCAGGGTGACTAGGGAATTCTAAAACATGGCAACATACCAAGGGTTTCTTTTGGTTACCAAAGCATCCTGAAGTCCTGTGACCTGTTGGGGGGTGACCATTAGGATACAGAACAAAAGATTTATTCAAAGCCAAAGTGCAGTCACGTGACATCATTGGTGATTTCCCCAAATCCCTCCAACCAAAGGCAATTGTTATGTCCATATTGGGATAGCCATTAGCAAAAGAGTCTCCACCATAACATTTGGAAGAACTTTGTGACTAATTTAGCAGATGGAATTTTTTAAAGTTACAATAAAAAAATTCACCAAAAGATGAAAATCCTAAAGAAAGTCAGTTGCTAAAAGCAGATGCTGGCAAGTTATAGGCCAGAATTTTCTTATTCCTAAACAGCCCAATACTGACAAAATTTAAATCATCATTAATTAAATTTTTTTTTTTTTTTTTAGACAGAGTCTCACTCTGTCGCCCAGGCTGGAGTCCATTGGTCCAATCTTGGCTCACTGCAACCTCTGCCTCCCAAGTAGCTGGGATTACAGGCACCCACCACCACACCCAGCTAATTTTTCTATTTTTGGTGGAGACCGGGTTTCACTACATTGGCCAGGATGGTCTCAATCTCCTGACCTCGTGATCCGACCGCCTCAGCCTCCCAAAGTGGCATGTGCCACCGCAACCAGCCAAATTTTTTTAAACCTTCAAGTTTTATAAGTATCAAGGTTCTAAACCTACTTTCTTTTCATGCCTTAAAATGCCACCAATGATGGTGCCAGCTTGGCGCTTTACTTTTTCTCCTGGAACCCTTTCTTTGGGCAAAGGATGGCAAAATAAATTAGCTGAGTAAACCCAAATCCATCAAAAAGCAAAATAAATAAGACGTACTGTGAAATAGTGAGTTTTCTCATCTTGAACTACTTAATTAAGTTTTAAAACAAAAAGGCAGCAATGAGCTCTTTCCCCTTGGAAAAGGAGAAATAGCAGAAATCACTTGTGTTCATGCTGAAACAGGTCCACTGAGCATCCTCTGTAAACATTAAATAACTATCACATAATATCAAAAATGAAAACCCCTTATTATTTATTTATTCAACTGAATTCCATGCTCACAAGAAGCCTTTTAAATGAATCTCAGAGAACTTCATAAATAATCTCTCATTATCACTCACCTTCATTTGAAAAGGTATTTTCATCCCCATTTCAGCATTAGGGGTTAACAGAAAGGTTAAATGAATTATATAAAGTTATATTAAATGCCTGCGAACAATAGAGACCAAGCTTTATTATCCCTTGAGAACTAAAAGTCTTTCTTTGAAAAATTAAGCAACTTATCTAATTATTTTTAGGAGGGTGTTTCACAAAAATACGATATTTTATGTCTACATCATGATCTATAAAGAAAAGTCACAAAATAATAACCATGCTAAATAAAACATCAGTGTAGTTTCCAGAATCCTTTCTGTTCTGTGTACCCACCCATGTGGCTGGATATTCGAAATGCTATTTAAGTCTCATTTTCCTTCAGAAGCTAACCTCTGTGGAATAAAATGCTGTTAAGGGGGAAAAATCTTTTCTGTCATTTGACTTTAACTTATGATAAATTAGCTTCAACTAGTTTCTTAGAAAATTGCCCAAGAAATGACTACAGAAAATTAAATACCGAGACTTCAAAGAGGCAAACACACAGCCTTCAAATTCCGACCTTAGAGAATAATCCTCCCTTTCTCATGCTTTAGAGAGATGTGAGTAAAGAAATCATACTAGGGCATGGTAATGAACCATCTTTCGAATGACTTTTCTATCAATCTTCTTTTCAAAGGGTAATAAAGTGATGATTATTTCTACGCAGTTTCTGGGAAGTTATCATCTCATTTCAATAGTCACCAGTGAAGGACTGCACTCTGGTATTCTCACCAAGGGTGATAAGGGCAAGAACTGGGTGAGAATTCAATAGACAAGGCATAGGTTGTTAAAAGCTATTTCTTAGAAAATTAAAACAGAGAAAGATCAAAAGAATTGTGTTGGGTCTTAAGGAATTGGTAATTATTTCCTTCTAGATTAAAAGTTCAAATCTGATTTATTACCTAGCGAATGAAATCCACCATTATGTGAAGATTTATTTCTTTCAACAAATATTGTTGAAAGCATATTATGTGCCTTCCTTTGTGTCAGATGTTGGTGACTAATTGAGAAGGACAACGAGAGACAACAAGGGAATCTGTGTCATGATTTCTAGAACCAGAGCAATAGGTCCCATCTAAAACAACAGTAACAAACAACAACAACTCAAAAAAATTCTTTGAAAGCATTGACTAAATGGTTGCTGGGAATTCTTAGTCACCCGGTATTTGTTTTGCAAAACTGCAGAAAATAACAACAGGGCAAAAATATCCAAAATTGTATCTGATTCCATTCCCCAGAGCTCTAAGAAGCTTTAAGATAGCATAGGGCAGGAGTCACTCCAGGACCATATGGCCTTGAGCAAAGAAAATCCTATGCACTGGATGCCTTCAGGAGAGGTCTCTCTGGAATGCGGCTGCTTTTCTGGTTGCCAAAGTCAAATTCAGATCCTGTCTGTGATATGGTCTTTGTGCTCAGACAAGGATTATGCGGTCTGCTTTTCCTCAGTAGATCCTAAAACCAGCCCCAGCCATGGCTTCTTATTTGTCCTAATTCTCTTACCCAGTCCAATCCTACTGCCCACTGGCAGATAGGATATGAAACACATTTCTGAATTTGACATTTGGCTAGAAGTTAAATTTCTTTAGCATTAGCTAGAAATCCAAACATGGAACAAAACAAACAAACAAAAAGAAACATGAGACAAAGCTTTCTGAGGGCAAAGACATGCCATGTGCACCACTACATCCTCATCACTAACGCAGTTCAGAGAAGGCACTTAATATCTGTTGAATAAAATCAACCGACTGAATGAACACTCCACCCTTTTGTGGTCATGGATCACTCAAAGTCAAGACTGCCACACTGGTATTTGCATGCAAGTATTCCCACAACGACTTTTGCTCGGCAGTTCATCTTTTTAAAATGTTATTCTGTTGATTTCTCTTAAAACCAACAAAAGAAAAGGCACACCACAGAAATATGAAATCCAAATGTATTTGCTTTCAAGTTCCATTCCAGGTAACAAATATTTGACCAATGAACTGATGTCTTTAGTTTGGCCATTGGGCAAGCAAACTCTGCCTCTTTCCATAGTTGAGTGCAGCACTGAGGTGAGTACCAATTGTTCCTTTACTGATTTGTAGAATAGGATAAAGTTGTTAAGCCCCCAAAAAAGTATTAACATTTTATCCTCATTGCTAATCAACAAATCACCCAAATTTCCCGCTTTCCACCACCCCAAAACCCAAGTAAAAGGGGAATAAATTAGCCCTTGTGGAACTCAAACTTACAAGAATCAGAGGCAATCATTGGCAAACTAAATTCCTGGTTTTCCACCTTCCTATTCAACATTTCCCCTGTATATCTAAGAATGCAAGAGTGTAGATTTTTAAAGCAAGCTCACTAGCAAGTCAGCTAATGTCAGGATTAAAGATAAAAATAAGTTGGAATTTTTCAAACCCAGGAGGTTTGCTGCCTGTGAACTGGAGCACCTTATAATAAGAAAGGAGATGCAATAGGATGGGGAGAGGACTCCCAGCCCCCCATCTCTCCTTGTGTGAAAAGCTGGTGCTTGTTCGAGGTAGGGCAACCAGGCCCAGCATACAAGAGGGATGACTGATCCCTCAAATACACTACACAGTGTGGCTGCCAGGAGTGCTTCACCTTAGGCCTCACAAACCAATGACATGTTCTCAGCCATATTTCAAAATATATATACATTCTTTATGCCAGGGGAATAGGGAACTCTGCCCTGGAAGGAAGCAAACACCTGTGAAACATGTTTTCAGTCTGAAACCGTATCTTTCTTCATAGGACCTGACATAAAGTAATTTAACCTGCAATATAATATATACAACTTTGGGAGGAGTGGTATTTTACAGGCTGAGTTAGTCAACTCCTAACTAATAGTACCCCTGGGCTTTAAGGAAGGGAAACCCTTTCTTAATGATTTCCAGTTCTTCATATTCTTGTTCTCTTGTTTAAAAAAAAAAAAAAAGGCCAGGCGCAGTGACTCACGCCTGTAATCCCAGCACTTTGGGAAGCCAAGGCGGGTGGATCATCTGAGGTCAGGAGTTTGAGACCAGCCTGGCCAACATGGTGAAACCCCATCTCTACTAAAAATACAAAATTAGCCAGGCATAGTGGTGCACACCTGTAGTCCCAGCTACCCGGAAGACTGAGACACAAGAATCGCTCAAGCCCGGGAGGCAGAGGTTGCAGTGAGATTGCATCATTGCACTCCAGCCTGGGTAAAAAGAGTGAAACTCCATCTCAAAAAAAAAATATATATATATAAAATATATATATTCCATATGTATTTTATATATATAATATACATATTCCATATATTATATATATAATATACATATTCCATATATATTATATATAATATATATAATATACATATTCCATATATATTATATATAATATATATAATATACATATTCCATATATATTATATATAATATATATAATATACATATTCCATATATATTATATATATAATATATATAATATACATATTCCATATATATTATATATATAATATATATAATATACATATTCCATATATATTATATATATAATATATATAATATACATATTCCATATATATTATATATATAATATATATAATATACATATTCCATATATATTATATATATAATATATATAATATACATATTCCATATATATTATATATATAATATATATAATATACATATTCCATATATATTATATATATAATATATATAATATACATATTCCATATATATTATATATATAATATATATAATATACATATTCCATATATATTATATATATAATATATATAATATACATATTCCATATATATTATATATATAATATATATAATATACATATTCCATATATATTATATATATAATATACATATTCCATATATATTATATATATAATATATATAATATACATATTCCATATATATTATATATATAATATATATAATATACATATTCCATATATATTATATATATAATATATATAATATACATATTCCATATATAATATAATATACATATTCCATATATAATATAATATACATATTCCATATATAATATATATAAAATATATATATAATATACATATTCCATATATATTATATATATAAAAAATATATATAATATACATATTCCATATATATTATATATGGAAGGGTATTTGTTTTAGGTTTCCCTTTCTTTTACAGAAACCTGAAATATCCAGGCATCATATGATTCACTGACAATATCTGAAACCCATCGAGATTTCACCAGTATACTTGGTAGTTTGTGCAGGAATGCGCTCCAATCTGTGCAAACCCACCCTTGTTCCATTGTTTTTCCTATCATTGCTATTCAAAGTCCTATGTTGTGGAAAAGACAGAGGAGGAAATCACATAACTTTTTATGAACATATATATAGACATAAATACAATCTGTGGGTGAGGTGACAAATAGTAGTAGGGGGTCCAGTCTGCATACATAGTGAGAAAATAAAATAAGTATCCCCCCCAACCCCATCCTTTAATGTGCAGGATTCTGCTCCAAAGTTCCAAGTGACCAGCTAAAGCAATGAGGTACACAAGAACAATATTCCCAGCTGACTCATCCAAGCATCTTCGTGTGGAACTTGAGGATGGAGCTGCAAAGTGCCCTGGACAGAGGTCAGTGTCTAGGAGAACCCATTGATCATATACCAATGAGGCCTTTGAACAGAAGGAGATGTGAGGCTCAGAAGGCGTGTCCCAAGGAGATGCTGATGTAATCAACATCACGTTGATCAATCTATGTTATCACAGAGTTCCTGGCAGGCAGGGCAAGCACTGGGATCTTCTTGCTCCTCCCTTTTTATAGTTGCATATCATCTTCTGGGGAATTTCTACCTGTCTCCCTTGCTGGAGGCTCCTCAGCTGATTCTATTTTTATCTCAAGTCCAAAGGTGGAATTTATCCTTTCAGGGGAATAGTCATTTCTTTTTAAATCTGCAAGGAGGACAAGTAAAAAGGTTATAGTGGATCCCCAAGAACCTACTGTTCATGAAGACAACTGGGACTTTAGGCTTTGCCAAGTGTTCAGAGAGATCTCCTCTTCCTCAGACCATAGATATGTGGAACTCAAACCCTCAACCATGTCTAGATTAAGCCTCCTTTCCCACCCCAATACCCCCTCTCCCTTCCCTATGCTGTTTGGGTGCTGTTTATGGGGGCAGGGAAGAAAGACTTGGTTGCTTGCTTCAATACACAGTGCCCTATAAGGCATAATCTGGCCAGAGTTAAGTAAAACCAAATGGGAAATGGGGCATTTTACTACTGAATGACAGGCAGAGGCAGAGAGGTCAGCCAAGAAGGCTGACTCCTCATCTCAGTGGTCAGTTTTCTGTGACAAAAGCTCCACCTCAGGTTTGGTACAGCCAATAAAAGCTCCATCCAGTTATCAGATCCTATGCTTCCTAAGCCCTCCTTCCATTTGAAAAGAAAAAAGTTAAAAGAAAATATTAATAGGCATAACCTTTGTAAGACACGTATGGAGGAAAATGGAGTTAAAATGTTTGTGACCTTTTTGTGCTGTACTTATTGTATTTGCTAGCCTAGAACATGTATTTCTTATTTTTTTAATGTTAAATGAGGATTATGTGGAAATAAAACTAATACATATTATATATTAATAATAAAACAATCAACATTTATTGAACACGTAAATTGATATGGTTTGGCTGTGTCCCCACCCCAAATTTCATCTTGAATTGTAACTCCCACAATTCCCACGTGTCATGGGGGGAATCCAGTGGGAGGTGACTGAATTATGGGGGTGGATCTTTCTTGCACTGTTCTTGTGATAGTGAATGAGTCTCACAAGATCTGATAGTTTTAAAAACGAGAGTTTCCCTACACAAGCTCTCTCTTTGCCTGCTGCCATCCAGGTAAGACGTGACTTGCTCCTCCTTGCCTTCTGCCATGATTATGAGGCCTCCCCAGCCATGTGGAACTGTAAGCTCATTAAACCTCTTTTTTAAATAAATTGCCCAGTCTCAGGTATTTTCTTTATCAGCAGCATGAAAACAGACTAATACATATACTACCTAATTCAATCTTCACACAAACTTTATAAAACAGGTGCTATTATGCCTGGTTTACAGACAAGGAAACTGAAGCCCAAGGTCATATAGCTGGTAAAAAGCAGAATTAAAATGTTTGAGTTCAGCCTCTCTAGCTACAGAGCCTATGCCCTTTATACTATCCTAAACTGCCTCTCATATAAAAAAATATGAAGGGAAACGTAGTCAAACAAAAATGAAAAATCACCTCTAATCCTATTTTCCAGACAAAACTCTTTTTTTATTTAGATTACCAAATGTCTGAATAAACAAGGATATTTCTTATTTCCACTTAAATGTTGGTCAAAAACTAAGGTTTTGAAAGAAAACATGAATTCGGACTAGATGTGGTGGAATTATTGAATTACTCAAAACCTACCAGTATATCACACCTGTAATCCCAGCACTTTGGGAGACCAAGGCGGGTGGATAACCTGAGGTCAAGAGTTCGAGACCAGGCTGGCCAATGTGGTGAAACCCCATCTCTACTAAAAATACAAAAATTAGCTGGGCGTGGTGGCGGGCGCCTGTAATCCCAGCTATTAGGGAGGCTGAGGCAGGAGAATCACTTGAACCCGCGAGACGGAGGTTGCAGTGAGCCGAGATTGCCCCACTACACTCCAGCCTGGATGACAAGAGCAAAACTCTGTCTCAAAAAAACAAACAAACAAACAAAAAACACCTACCAGTGTAGTATAAAAAAATTATCTCAACCTTAATCGTACAGGACCACTAACTGAGCTCAAGGATTGGAAGTAGTGAGTTCTGTCTCAAGTCTCCCTGTGTCCTGGCTCCTTAGATGTAGTACTTGTGTCTTCAAGAATGCAGGCTGCCCTTCCAGGGTAGGAATGAATCAGACCTGGGAAAAGGACAGTATCGGAGGATGTTGAGTGAATGAGCCGGACTCCAGCCTGCCATCATGGAATGACTCTGATCGTTATCAGCTCCTGCCTTCCAGAGGGCCCTTACCTGGAGGTCCTGATGACTCTCAGTCCAGTCCCAGCCCCTTCCTGAGCTCCTTTTGACCAGAGAAGCCAGTGGGCAGCTTGGCTGTGCACTAGTCTCTTTGCTCACATCAGGTATGTGATTTGTGAGAGTGAGTCCTGGCCAGTTGTGAGAGTTATGGCCCTCCGCTCTCTGACTGCTGCATTTTGATCTCCCCACCCCTGGCTGACCACTATATTCCCAGTGGAACTGGAAGCCTGCTCCAACTCTGTCTTTCTATGCCTTCACCACAAGAGCTCCCCCTACCTCTAACTCCAACCTGTAATCCCAGCACTTTGGGGAGGCCGAGGTGGGCGCATCATGAGGTCAGGAGATCAAGACCATCCTGGCCAACATGGTGAAACCCCATCTCTACAAAAAATACAAAAAATTAGCTGGGCATGATAGTGAGCACCTGTAATCCCAGCTATTCAGGAGGCTGAGGCAGGAGAATCGCTTGAACCCGGTAGGCGGAGGTTGTAGTGAGCCGAAATTGCACCACTGTGCTCCAGCCTGGGTGACAGAGTGAGACTCCGTCTCAAAAAAAAAAAAAAGAAAAAGAAAAAAAAAGAAATCTCCTTCGTTTGTAATAAATTTACACCTGTCCCATCCCAGGTTACGATGGATAGTGCTCTTTTACTGACTTCAAATTCAGGGTATGATCATTTATTATAAGGCAAGAAGAGCTACTCAGCTTAAGATACATGAAATCCCACTGTAAGGACAAGTCCGGTGTGACCAAAAGTAGTGGGCAAGCTGAGGCACACATGATGCTTCCCTTCTGGGACAAAAGAAAGGAATGAAACAGAGCCAGGACTGCCCATTTGGAGGGCACAGGCCTCCAGCTGCTTGCTTTTATAATAGGAATTTTTAAGCATGTCATATTATCAAATCAGATTTAAAAAAATATATGTTGCAATGTGTGTTCAAAGTAGCAGATTTTTACAGTGAAAGGCACTACTTTATTTTTTTTTTTTTTTTTTTTTTTTTTTATTATACTTTAAGTTTTAGGGTACATGTGCACATTGTGCAGGTTACATATGTATACATGTGCCATGCTGGTGGTATATCTCCCAATGCTATCCCTCCCCCCTCCCCCCACCCCACAACAGTCCCCAGAGTGTGATATTCCCCTTCCTGTGTCCATGTGATCTCATTGTTCAATTCCCACCTATGAGTGAGAATATGCGGTGTTTGGTTTTTTGTTCTTGCGATAGTTTACTGAGAATGATGGTTTCCAATTTCATCCATGTCCCTACAAAGGACATGAACTCATCATTTTTTATGGCTGCATAGTATTCCATGGTGTATATGTGCCACATTTTCTTAATCCAGTCTATCATTGTTGGACATTTGGGTTGGTTCCAAGTCTTTGCTATTGTGAATAATGCCGCAATAAACATACGTGTGCATGTGTCTTTATAGCAGCATGATTTATAGTCCTTTGGGTATATACCCAGTAATGGGATGGCTGGGTCAAATGGTATTTCTAGTTCTAGATCCCTGAGGAATCGCCACACTGACTTCCACAATGGTTGAACTAGTTTACAGTCCCACCAACAGTGTAAAAGTGTTCCTATTTCTCCACATCCTCTCCAGCACCTGTTGTTTCCTGACTTTTTAATGATTGCCATTCTAACTGGTGTGAGATGATATCTCATAGTGGTTTTGATTTGCATTTCTCTGATGGCCAGTGATGATGAGCATTTTTTCATGTGTTTTTTGGCTGCATAAATGTCTTCTTTTGAGAAGTGTCTGTTCATGTCCTTCGCCCACTTTTTGATGGGGTTGTTTGGGGAAAGGATTCCCTATTTAATAAATGGTGCTGGGAAAACTGGCTAGCCATATGTAGAAAGCTGAAACTGGATCCCTTCCTTACACCTTATACAAAAATCAATTCAAGATGGATTAAAGATTTAAACCTTAGACCTAAAACCATAAAAACCCTAGAAGAAAACCTAGGCATTACCATTCAGGACATAGGCGTGGGCAAGGACTTCATGTCCAAAACATCAAAAGCAATGGCAACAAAAGCCAAAATTGACAAATGGGATCTAATTAAACTAAAGAGCTTCTGCACAGCAAAAGAAACTACCATCAGAGTGAACAGGCAACCTACAACATGGGAGAAAATTTTCGCAACCTACTCATCTGACAAAGGGCTAATATCCAGAAAGGCACTACTTTAATTGAGGGTGTCATTTCCCTCCATACCACACCCTCCCAAGTACCCAATGGCGAAATTAGAATAGAATAGAAATGCTGTGGGCAACACGCTGTGGCCATCGGCAGCTGGCAGGACCCAAATGTGGGGGGTGGGGCGGGGGCAAAGACCTGCCTCGGTCAGATTTCATCCCATTTAAGTTGGTGGAACTTTTCTTTTGGAGTGACTGTGACAAGTATTGGGCCCCAAGTTGTTTTATCACATTTTGGCAGAACCTAAAGTAAATCCCTGTCCTTTTAATCCCTTTAGAGACTTGAAAATTTTGCAGTCAGAAAGTCAGGCTCTGCGAATGACGGTGAATGAGATAAAAATGTGATTACGATTTTCTACTTTATCCCAGGTTACAAAGGATGTTGTTCTATGAGAGATTTACTTAGAGAAAAATAGAACTGTTAGTGGCATACCCGGGAGTTTGAGCTTCCGGCAGCAGGAGTTACAATGATGTTTTGCAATGAAGTTTCTAATTGCATCTTCCCCCAAATTGGCCGGTCCAAACACCATTCCTCTTGATCTAGAGGAAATATCAGAATATCAATTAGATCACAGCTAAGAAAAAGGAGCTCAACTAGGATTCTCCGAGATACCGAACAGTATCCCATAGTAACCCAGTAAACTTGAAGGAGCCAACAAAAAACAGAGCACTTTGGGGAAACAACAATGTTAGGTTTGCAAATTTAAAATTCAAATGCACTTAAATCTTTGTTCCCAACTCCAAGACCTACTGTGAAACGCATTTCAACGGCATTTCAACGCTAATCTGATAGAAGAGTGAATTTTCTATGTACCACATTAAAACAAAATACAGCGAAATCCTTTTTAATGCGTATGGGGTGAAAGAGTGACATTCATTACCAAATGTTCTACTAGAATACCCCAAAGGTAAGATATAAAGTAAAATACATTTGCTTTTGGGAAACGCCTACTAAAACGATGCATAGACATTGTTTCAAACCCATATACTTTTCTGAAAATAACCGTCCTCAAAAACAAATTCCTGACTAAACCCTAGATCCTTACTCATGGCTCTTTCAAAGCCACTTGCTCTCCTGCAAACTGCTAGAGCTGGGCTTTTTGTGGAAAGACAAGACTATGACACAATGTGTTGGTGGAAGTAAAGTACATATGCTCGATGTAGGTGACAGAGTTACAAATAGAATCAGTATATATAAGGCACCTTTTGAATACTCTATAATCATAACAAATCCCTAGCAGATTCTAAGATCAGTGTTCATCCGTTATCATATCAAAGGCGACCATCATTCTTTGGATTTTGACACTGCACACCACAGAGCAGAGCACACCAGAAACATTTCCCAAGAAACTTTATGAAAGCTAATATTTTATTTTAATGACATGCAGAGTGGAAACAGCACATTTTAAAATCTGAACTCAATTACTGCTCTTAAATACCACGTCTTAAGAAAAAAGAAAAGCAAACTATCACAAAAGGAAACAATAAACTTTGCTTCTAAGGAATGCGGTTTTTCAAAAGGGACGTGGTGTAAAAATGGACTTTTTTCCATCCAAGGATTGAAACATTTATCTCAATTTCCACTTCCTTTTGGCAGAATAACAGTAGCTGCTCTGAAGATGTGCCAAGCTCAGAATGAGGGCTGATGTCAGTTTGATCTCAGATTGCCTCTTTGCTCCGAGGCGAGTAGGTGGAGGAAATCTCTTGGGAAGACAAAGTGAACAGACACCCAGGATTAACTTTCCTGGTCACTCAATCGCTCTTACAGAGTACAGCTCTGGGGGTATTTACCCGGCTGCATAAGCTGCCTCTTGTTAACTATTCCTCTCTCTCTGTCCATCTGGTAAGGAACCACTTCAATAAGGTGAAACTGAAGGTAGCAAAAAAAGTCGAAGCACTCAGCATTTAGACCAGGATTCTACGATGCCAATAAAGTGAAACACAGTGTTATTTTAGTCGTTTAAATTGAAGAATGCCTTTTCATAGTCTCTCCAACATGACCCTGTTAGAATATTTCACTCATTTGCTTTCCATACCTGCCATTTCTTTCTCCCAGTAAAACATAAAAACCCCCAACTTAGAGATGCAACACTGAATCTCAGATAAAACCTGTAAGTTAAATGATTTCCCTCTATGAGCTTTGGGAAAGTTAAGACAAAAGAATCAAAATTAATACCAAATGCATGTAGCAGGAGTTCGACCACTCCCAGTGTAAGGGAGAATGAAGGAGAGTTGTAAGGAAATTCATTTGCATCTACCCCCTACAGCACGCCTAGAGCCTTGCAGTCTTAGATAACCAGGTTTTAAAAAAAATACAAGTAGCTGTTTTCCAGATTTTTCACAACACAGGAAAAGCAGGTGGTAGCTTGGTTCCACATGCGAGGAAACGCTAATTAGTGCCATCTATACATAGATTTACTAAAGAACATCTCATCATCGTTTCATACTTGTCAAATGCCCAAAACTATCAAAGCAGCAAGCTAAAAAACTGTAATCCCAAATGACCAATAACCAAGGCAGAAGGTTAGGGAAAGTTAAGAGACAATAAGCATTAGAAACAATATGAGAATTTATACCACAAGAATATCTTCTCTTTTGGTAGAGGGTTATCCTTTCATTGACCCCTTCTCCTCATAGGAATGTTACCATCTTCACTGAGCCTAAGTTTTCTCATTTTTGAACTGGGATTGAAAATGCTTCCTTTCATTGTTGTTGCAAAGGCTAAAATAAATAACCCGTGAAAGCACTTGCTTAAATCAGTGCTTCCCAAACTTTAATTTACACCGGATCACCTGAGGATCTTGTGGAAATTCAGATTTTGATTCAGTATTTCTGGGGAGGGTCCTGAGATTTTGCATGTCTAACCATCTTCCCGGTGATGCTCACCTTGTTGGTCCATGTCCCATGCTTCGTGTAGCAAGTGCTTCAGACATGTAAGGCATTCGAAATGTGAGCCCCATTGAACTAATCAGACGTAATTCCCCATGATCATGGGAAAATAGTGCTTCTTGTTATCTTGACCATGAAGGCCAATTGCATCCAAAATTGGGTAACCCCACAAAACCAGGAAGGCCACAATGAAGCCATCCTATCAGTTTCCAGAGTTCCTATCCTTAAGTCATAAGAAAATAAAGTCGCCCTAAGACAGAGTTTTTCAACCCTGGTTGCCCATAGAATCACATGAGAAACTTTTAAAAAATACAGATATCAGGGCCCTATCTTCAGAGATTCCAATTTGATGCCAATCCTTGGCTTTTGTTTTTAAGTTCCCTAGGTGACTTTAATAGAAATTGAGGCCCACTGGCCTACAGCATGCAATTAAATACCTACCTGTCAAGTGGGATAATATAATCTTAGAATTCTAAATGATAGAATATTCAGGTCATATTAAGTGACATATGCCAAGGTCAAAATTTAATAAATGATAGATGGGGTATACATAAACTTGGTTTATTATATATGCAAAAAATTTCCACTGCAAAATTATAAAGTACTTTTAGTACAAGATTCCTACTACTAACCCTTAGGCACACAGGACTACTGAAGAAATAATATTCTTAGCTAAAAACACTTTAGCAGAGCTAAAGTGAAAAATAATAAAGTCTTTATGTATATAAGAGTGGTAACATGGTCTCCACAGTCAAATAACTATCATAGGAATTAGATGTGTATGTTCAATATGGATCACCTTTATTTTCTCTAGTTCACCTAGTCCAATTAAATATCTAATACACTTTTAGATGGGCCTCTTTGCATAGAAGCCTACATGTTTAGATTAAATCACTCAGTAAAATAACACAGCACTAAAGCAGTGAATATTTATGAGTTCTTGGGGAGGGAAAGTAAAAATTTCAGATTTTATTGATTGCCCACTTATGTAGTTTTATATATATATATATAAAACTACCACCCAGGGGTCAAGTATAGACAATTATGACAATTAAGAAGTAAAAATGTATGCTGGCAGTTCTCAAGAGTGGTCTCTGGACCAGCAGCATCATAATTCCCTGGGAACTTGTAAGAAATGCAGATTATTTGGCCCTACCCCAAACCTACTGAAGCAGAAACTCTGGGAGTGGGGCCCAGCAATCTGTGTTTTAACAGGCTCTCCTGGTGATTGTGATGTAAGCTCTTATTTGAGAACCATTGTTGCCAGCCATATTGATCAGTGTTTAACCCTCACTATCACTTCTTTCTACCCCACCTTTTTTTTTTTTTTTTTTTGAGGCGGAGTCTCGCTCTGTCGCCCAGGCTGGAGTGCAGTGGCGCGATCTCGGCTCACTGCAAGCTCCGCCTCCTGGGTTCACGCCATTCTCCTGCCTCAGCCTCCAGAGTAGCTGGGACTACAGGCGCCCGCCACCACGCCCGGCTAATTTTTAGTATTTTTAGTAGAGACGGGGTTTCACCGTGTTAGCCAGGATGGTCTCGATCTCCTGACCTCGTGATCCACCCGCCTCGGCCTCCCAAAGTGCTGGGATTACAGGCGTGAGCCACCGCGCCCGGCCTCTACCCCACCTTTAATAGAAGAATACAACCTGAGATCCTTTACTGCCAAGTCTTCCCAAAAACCTGCTTCTGGGATAAAATATCCAAGGGAATTCAAGGGACAGGTTGATGAGTCATCTCTCTATAGAATTTAAACTTCAGCTCTTATTTAAGTCAGATAATCTGATACTTCATATTTAAGCTCCATTGTTTTGTCCTCTCATAAGATTTGCTGTTACTAAATAGCACACTTTATGCCCCTAGCTTTCATTTTATAAGCATATGATGGAAGATGCTGCCCATGATAAGATGCAATGACTCCATTGTGAAGACAAAAAAGGAAACTGTGCTTCTCCTATGACACTGCTCTCATATCAAAGCCACAGAGGCTAAACTTACACATTGGGAACTCAGTCAAATTTGCATTAGTCCTTATAATTTCCATTTATGTGTACAAATCTAACTGCAGATTTAATATCATTTTACATATTTCCATATTTTCCCCCCATTTCCTAACCTATGCTTTTTTATAATTTTATTGTTTTTGGTCTATATACATAAGCTATGTAAAAACCTTTCTAGGATCTAGGCAGGGAACATATATGTTTGTAAATTATTTTTAAAACCATTTACTATGTGTTAAATGCAATTTTCTAAATGATAACACATAAATTAACTTACTGTTTGACTTCAGGTTTTATAACAGATGGATCTGTCAAATTTTCTCCAACACCTCAAAAGAAGAAACAAAATTCGTTTAGCAAATGGAGATTTCATTTTCTTAGAAATTCAAGAAAATAATAATTAAATTCTAATTTCTTAATTTAAAACTCACAGTCACTCTGTAGTAAATTAAACGTCATGAGCCCATACTTCACCACTAAGCAATACTGGCAAGTAAAAAATCTGGCTGGGCACGGTGGCTCACGCCTGTAATCCCAGCTCTTTGGCGGGTGGAGGTGGGCAGATGACCTGAGATTAAGAGTTCGAGACCAGCCTGGCCAACACGGTGAAATCCCATCTCTACTAAAAATACAAAAATTAGCCGGGTTTGGTGGTGCATGCCTGTAATCTCAGCTACTAGGGAGGCTGAGGCAGAAGAATCGTTTGAACCTGAGAGGCAGAGGTTGCAGTGAGCCGAGATCACGCCACTGCACTCAAGCCTGGGCAACAGAGCTTAACTCTATCTCAAAGAAAAAAAAAAAGCATGTAAAAAAAATCTGTACTTGTACCCCCAAATATATGAAGATATATAAAAACTAAATATAAAAAAATTAAATATTTTAATTCTCAAAAAATCATGTAAATTAAATGCACTATAAAAATTGTTCAGAAATGTTTGAAAATTTTAGTTAATGCACTGTTTCCCACAAACCCTCTGTTATAATAAACTTCTAGGCCTCAAATGATTGTTTTAGTGGTGTGTTCACAGTTACTGATAGTGGCATCTGTCATTCATTTACCACTTGTATATAGCAGATATTCTAATTTTATTTTCTGTAATTCTCAGCAATTATAAAAGAAAAGTGTTATCCTCGTAGCCTCGTTTTACATTTTATCCTCATTTACATCAATGAGTACACTGATGTTCAAACCAATTATGTCATCTGTCAGAGTTTGCACAGTCCATACATGGTCAGAACAGGATTAATGCTGAGCCAAAGTTTGTGTTCCTACTAGCTGGACTACAGGCATGTGCCACCACGCCCGGCTAATTTTGCATTTTTAGTAGAGACCGGGTTTCTCCATGTTGGTCAGGCTGGTCTCCGTCTCCCGACCTTAGATGATCTGCCCACCTCAGCCTCCCAAAGTGCTGGGATTACAGGCGTGAGCCACCATGCCCGGCCACATACTTATACTTTTATTCTACTTATAAACAGTAGAATAGAAACCACCAAATTCTTGATCTGGGTGATGGTTACACCTGTGTATTCAGTTGTGAAAATTCTTTGAGATGTATGCTTATGGTATGTGAATTTTCTAAACGTATATAAGTCTTCAATAAAATTTACCTTTGAAAAAAAGATGACACTAAAGCCTAAAAAGGTAACATAGGTGCAATGTAAAGCTAAAATTTATCAAAACAGGAATCAGCACCTAAAGTGAATCTCTTATAAAATACAAGTGGTGAGGAGGCTGATTTCCATTGGTGGAAATGTTCCAGGCCAGCCAGTAAGATTTGGGCACAATCCAGCGATTTCTGAGATCATTCTCTAATCAACCATGCTTCTGTTTGCTTGAAAGCAACTAACCTTGTGGGAAGATTATTTTAAAATTATATAAAATTTGTAAATTTTAGTGTATTTCTACTTGTGAAAACTCATGTTTTCTAGCTGGTTATGTTTTAAAAAGATTTTTGCTATCATCTGTAGGTTTTACAATATGCTAAACCTTTCATAAGAAAATGTAATCCTTATAGACTTTCACCCTATGAAACTGACTTCCTTAGAAAAATAACCTAGAGCTTGAAATTGGGTGACCTGGATACCTCCCTTAATCTCTTTGAACCTCAGTTTTATCATCTGAAATTGTGAATAATAATGGGCCTAATCTTACAGGGTTACTGGGAGGATTAAATTAACTACTGGACACAAACTGCTTAGCAAAGTGTCTGCCCCCTAGGAAGCTGAAAAAATGTTCACTGTTACTTGTACTATTTTTCTCCTATCAAGAACTTCTTGAGAAGTGAAATTTTATTTCCTTATCACTAGTAAAATCATGTTTCTGATTGATTATCTCATTTCCCTAAAGTGCTATGTTCCCTAAGGAACAGAACTCCTAATAAGAATGAGGGTAAAGAGTATCCACAAAACTTTATACCCCTAAACCCAATCTGACAATCCAAAGATTAACTAATAAATACATATTTTGGGGCACACAAATGGCAGAAGGACCTTTCAGTGTGTGAAAATAGAGAATAGGCCAGGCACGGTGGCTCACACCTGTAATCCCAGCACTTTGGGAGGCCGAGGCAGGCGGATCTCTTGAGCCCAGGAGTTTGAGACTGGCCTGGCCAACATGGTGAAACCCCATCACTATCACTACAAACAAATACAAAAATTAGCCAGGTGTGGTGGCGTGTGCCTGTGGTCCCAGTTAACTCGGGAAGCTGAGGTAGGAGGATCGTTAGAGCCCAGGAGGTTGAGGCTGCAGTGAGCCATGACTGCCACTGCACTCCAGCCAGCCTTGGCTACACAGTGAGACCTTGTCTCAAAAAAAAAACAAAAAAGAAAGAATTGGAGAGGAGAGGAGAGCACAGAAGAGGGAAAAGAAAAGAAAAGGAGAAAAGAGCAGCCCCAAGTACCAATCTGACTTCAAGAGAGTAAATGCTCATGTCAGGTAATATGCAGCATCCCTTTATGAGGAACTCAAGATTGACATTCTGATCCCAACCACCATTGAGTACATCAATGAACTTGTACATTGGTGGAAAGAAGCTACCAATTTATGTAGCTTGGTAGAAATTTTTTTATGTAGTAGCAGAATTGATGATGATGATGATGTCGATGCCAATGCTGACATTCTGGAATCTGCTTTGTTGAATAAAAAAATTAATATCTCTAAAAATTAATATTAATATCTCCAAATTAATGTTGAAAAATACAATGAGCTAAAAAATGCTATAAACCACTGTAATTTGAAATACAATTGTTTTTAATTTCTGTTGCTGGGAACTAAAGGTTGGATTTTAATGATGATGATTCAGGCCCTCACATGTAGGATTTTTTAAGTGGAAAGAGAGCAAAAAACTTCAGCATAATTACAAGTGATTGGAAATTGGTCAGGTCTCTCCTTAGAGTACAGTTTCTGACCTGGTGTGGCAGCTTCTGGGGTTAGTTATTGGCACTCCCTTGGAAGAAAGCAAAGAGAAGAAGAAAAGAAACTGAAAGAATAAACTGCTCGAGTATTTCACACTCCTTCTTTCTCTCAAAGCAGTAGGGAACCACAGCATACTGAGCAGGGCCTTCTTCTATAGAAGCTGAAGCTGCAGTCTCTCTGCAGCTCCAACAGGACCACACAGCTGAGGGCGGACTCCCTGCAACTGCAGATTAACCTCCATATTAAAGAGTCACACAGAGATTAATGCTTACAGCAACAATTACTAACATTTACTGAAGGCAGTGTATCAGGAACTTGTCTCAATTCTTGCCCTTAACAACTCTATGGCTAAGTGCCTAATACTGTTTTCCCTATTTACAAATGAGGGAAGTGGGACTCAAGGTGGTTGCTCCTCCGTGTTATGCAGCTAATTCACAGTGGAACCAGAAGTCAGACTCCGGCATTGCAACTCCAGAGCTCCTCCTCCTAACTGCTGCTGGTGAGCCTTTGTCTCCACTTCCACCACCCAGACAATGTGCATTATCTCTCCAAAGACTAGAAATACAAATAAATTAAATACAATATAAAACTGAACTAAAAACCATTAAGAGATTTAAAAAATACATTCTATTTTCCCTTTCCAACATGGTTTGGATTAAATATAATAATGCATGTAAACCTTTAGCCAAGTGCCTGGCACAAACGTAGTAAATGTTAGCTAGTAGTAGTGGTGTAACTGTTCATAATTACTATTATAGGATTCACATTCTTCCATAAATCCAGGTCTAACCAATTGGCCAAAACTCTCTGATAAGTATCTCAAATTTCATAACATTCATTCTATGATGTCCACTCTTTCCTTCTTTGAAGGTCAGTGTTTTGACATCGTTTATTTGGAGCGGCCTATTTCTGCAATTCACATAATTGCCCATTAAAAGAATAAAGTTAATTCTCTTTTTCCCTCAAGACTGTCAACGCAGCATTTGTTCTGTTTAATGTTACTTTGGATTACTAAGAGACATAAAAATCCCCAAACATAAACATCATTAAACAAAAACCTATTCAAGTGGAATACAAAACACACTGAAGAGTCATCATTAATTCCTTAAAGTTTTTCTTTCGTTGTTTTTTTTGTGTGTGTGTTTCTGTTTTTCCTTTTTAAACAACTCCACCCAAAACTCAAAGCACAAACAGTCAAATACAGATGAAAACAATCAACCTCTCTCCAATTTGAGCTACAAAAATAGATGCCTTGGGCATCAATGCTCTGGGTTTATAGGGATCAGGTACTTGCTGGTTTAAAAGCTGAATCAACTTGGTCATTTTAACTTTGTTTATATTGTTTCCTAAAATATTGGGTTTGAATTGAATTAGAAATATAATTCAACTCTGTGAGCAGCATAAATCTGAAAGGACAGAAGCACCTATATGTCATTTAAAAAATGCACTTATATGTAGTTTAAAAATTTGTGTCACATCCTTGAGCATGTGACACAAGTTTCAATCAAAGTGACTTTGCAGTCTTACCGGACATTGCTCATGATGCCCCAGGACTGTCTGCTTATCTCTACATTCTCCAACCTCCAAGCCTGGCTTTCAGCATAGAATCCCAGAACCAGAGAGCTGGGAAAGTCAGACAGGACAAGAAAAAGGCCCAAGTTGTTTAAACAAACCATAAGATGGTTATACCCTCTACATACGAAACTCTTAAAAGAAATAAAAGAACAGTGAAAAGAAAAGCACAGGGATGTCTTAAGAACAGCTGAAGTCTGCATCCTGGCTCCCCCTTAAGTAGCTGTGCAACTCTGGGCAAGTTATTAAACTTTCTGGGCCTAAATTCCCATAATATTTACCTCAAGGTGCTGCTTCTAGGATTAAATGAGGTAACTTCTATGAACTTCCTGGACTAAACCTCTTATTTCAAACCAAAGCCCTAGTCAGTGAGCCTAAGGAATAAATGTTGACCTCAATACATATTTTGTTCTGTCCCTGCAGGGAAAGCCTGCTGGAGATACTCTGTTTTGTGCCGCAGGATTATAAGTCACATGTGAGGTGTTGATAGCCAGGAGATGTGCTGACCAAAGGCTTCCATTAAATAAGAGTGTGCTGTGTTGCCTCTCTCAGTCTGTGTATTTTCATGAACTGTTGTAACAAGGGACACAGCAAAGAGAGCAAGCTAAATTATAAATTGCTAAAGCAATGAGCTCAAAATCATGAAAAACACCCAGAATTTAAATGTTCCTATGCGTATAAATGCATGCCTAAATATTAACATAAGGCTAAGTGAAGTCATAAAACTGAAAAATTTGTTACAAAAATCATTCCCCATTTTGCTCAAAAATTTAGATGTCTTTACATTTTAAATAGATAATCATCTGCCTACATTTTTCCCCCTAAGTGGGAAATAACATAGCAGATTCCATGATTATCACTGTACAATGTCTCTGAAATAAATGTGCCCACCTCCCTTCAAAGCTAAATACAGCAACTCCATATATTACCCATCCTGGTTCTTGCAAGATCTCTTTACACTTTGCCTCATGCTTGTTGTATCAAATCCTATATCATCAATCACCTTGCAAATCTAAAACCAGCAGCTCTCCCCGAGTGTACTCATAGGTCCAGTGAGAGAAAGCCAACATCAGCTCCTCCAGGGTGTTGGTGGGGGTGATTTCATCACCATTGTTGTTGTTGTATTTCCGGAACTCCCCTGTCATATACTTCTCAATGGTCAACCACTGGTTGGCTGAATGGCAGTAGATTAAGAAAACTTCCAGGAACCTGTTAGGGAAAAAGAGGCCATTGATCCCCCACAATACAGCAAAAGTGGGACTTACCTTACTGAGCAGTCATCAGCAGGGAAGATTACCTAACTCTGGTATGATGCAGCCTCAATGCACATGCCCTTGCCCTTTCTATGGAAGGGATAGGATGCAAATATTGGGAATTTTTCTTTCCATGCTTACCCACCTCCCTTTGCTTTGAGGTAACTTTCCAACTCTTTTATGAGTACCAGACCCAACTCTTCTTGCTGTGCTCTATAAAGTTCCTTGTAAATGAAAGAATGAAGCTTTACTCTGTCCAGCACCAAATTATGATCTGTGTCTCAATAAATGAATGCAAGTGTATGAAGACACTCAAGTGAAAGTAACAAGAGTTTATTCTTACAAAATTCCTACTTTCTATAAGACATTGGGGGAAGAGACCATGCTTACAATAAGAATAATTTTTCTACCATAATGCCCCTGGACATTAATAACACCCAAGATCTGTCTGTTTCCCATAACTGAAATCTTAGTTACAGCCTCTGAACCTCTTTTTTCCACTCATGTTTAAGTCCAGTGATTAACACCAAGGTATCTCTGGGGTCTCTAATTCTCCTTTTGCCAGTCTCCGAAATTATGGAAGGAAGAATCCAAAAATAAGATCATGGGGAATTTCCCCATGGATAAGATTTCTCATGAGTAATGGGCTGAGAAGACATGATAGAAATTCCTACTTGAAACAAAGGGCCAAGGTGCCAAGATTTTCTTACCTTGGTGTGTAGGGTATCGTTTGTGGTTTCACTTGGTTGAAGGTATAGATCAATTTTTGAGCAGCTCTTTGTTGCTGAATTTCCTACAAAATAGGGAGCACTGATAAAAATACTGATTTACTGTTGTACAGCTATGATCATGAAATTACTATAGGCTACCCCAATGTGATTTTTAGCCTTATTCAACTCCCACCACTGCCTGCCCCAAAAGCAAAAGTCCTACAAAGCAATACTACCTCTAAAAAATAATAGGCTCCCCTTTGGGTTGAAGATAATGGCCTTAGATAAGGATGTAGCCAGATCTCTTTTCTTTGACTTGTCCCTCTGGGCTATGGGTCTCTGAGTTTCAGACTTACCCTGAGGCAAAGATGAAGCACAGTGCTCTCCTGGAATATTTTATGCCACGTCCGCACAACCTCAGGAAGAAAGGACTTGACAATGAAAACTTGTCCCGGCTTGAGAATGTCATCCTCAGACCAAGTGCTGACGACTCTCATAGCTTTACGGAGGCCCCCATCCATCTCCTCTCGGGACAATACCTGGATCATTGCCGCTCTCCCACGCTGAGACCAAGAGGACATGCTTTTATCAAGGTTTAAAGGGGAACTCTCCTCCAACCTGTAGACAGTTATTTCTTCTCCTGCTGCAAAGAGAAGTGAAGGCTAGGAATTCAATAAGATTGCCATGTCTGTGACACGGATAGTATCCTAAATATCAATGCAGAATCAGTTCAGTTACCCAAATGACCAGAGGAGAATGGGACTAGCAGGGAACAGAACAGAATAAGGACATGTATCAGGCTGGCCATGCTTCCATGTTATTTATTACCTAGTAGATGTGGGGAAGGGGAGAAGGGACAAGTATCAGAGGATACAAAAGAATTAAGCTGTTCTTACTGTAGACTATAACTGGGCAAAAACAAAGTGGTGAGGATATGCTTCTTTTGTTAAAGACAAATACTTCTAAAGAGACGGTTTAACCTGATGGTGTTGCTCATTATCATCCTCCTAAGGAGCCTAATTAGACATTCTTTTCTAATTGTTCTTCTCACAACCTATTAATACAGGTTGCATATCCCTTATCCAAAATGCTTAGGACCAAAAGTGTTTCAAATTTTAGATTTTTTCCGATTTTTGGAATATGTGCATATGCATAATGACATATCTTGGGGATGGGACCCAAGCGCAAACACAAAATTCATTTTTTTCATATACACCTTATACATATAGCCTCATAGTAATTGTATACAATATTTTTAATAATCTTTTGCACAAAACAAAGTTTTGACAGTGTCTTGACTCTGACCTGTCACATGAGGTCAGTTGTGGGAGTTTTCCACTTGTGGCATCACATTAGCACTCAAAAAGTTTCAGACTTTGGAGCATTTTGGATTTCAGGTGGATTTCAGCTTGAATTTAATACAAGCTCAACTCGTATTAAAAATATTCTGTATATCTGTTTATGTGTACTCTATGTAGATCTGTGCTTTATATCATAAAAAAACTTATTTTTTTCTAGGGGTGATATTACTTCATTGAAAATGCATGGTTTAACTCAGCTGGAGTCAAACAGTACCAAGGTCATATCCCAGAGCCTCTCCTTCCTTCCCTTGTGCCTTTGGACAAGTTACTTAAAGCCTCAATTTCCCCATCAGAAAAATGGGGACGAAAATACTGTTCTCATTGGGCTGTTGTAAAGGTTAAATAGGCTAACATGTCTAAAGTGAATTACAACCTCAGATACAAACTCAATCCCACTTAAAGGATTTTAGACACAAAATACTACTTAACTGCTACATAGCTTCCACTTTTAGGCTGTTGAAGAGGGAAAAATTCCTGTTGAACCTAAACGCTACCAAGTCAGTGTTTAATGTTTCTTAACAGAGCAACATAATCTATATACAACTTCTGTCCAGCCCCAGCTGGTGTTTCATTTCCCCCTTACACCTTTGCTTCTATATATATATATAGAAGCATATATATATATATATATGAACACGTACTGGTTTACCAAGAAAGGAATCCATTCTCTCCCTCTTGCATCTAATTCCTCACCAATAAACACATCTAGGTAATGCTCAGTAACAACTTTTCAAACCTTTCAAATATTTATTCTTGGTGCCCAGATAAATGCCACTGAAGATCTCTTTGGAGTTCTAAATCCCTAGGGGCTTTAGAGCAGAGCTATTGATTTGCAAAGCCAGCCATGGGGCCAAATGGAAGGGGAAGGCATCTGCATTAACAATCAGAAGCCAGGCCGGTGCGGTGATTCTGTAATCCCAGCACTTTGGGAGTCTGGGGTGGGTAGATCACCTGAGGTTAGGAGTTTGAGACCAGCCTTAGTAACATGGTGAAACCCCATCTCTACTAAAAATACAAATATTAGCTGGGCGTGGTGGTGCATGCCTGTAATCCCAGCTGCATGGGAGGCTGAGGCAGGAGAATCACTTGAACCCAGGAGGCAGAGGTTAGAGTGAGCCAAGATCCCGCAATTGCACTCCAGCCTGGACAACAAGAGTGAAACTCCATCTCAAAAAAATATAAAAATAAAAATAAATAAATAAAAACAATCAGAAGCCAACCTGGTCTGTCCCCATGTGAACAGTGTGAGAAGAATCAAGATCAAGGACACTTTGGGGACCCTTGCTATATTGTCAACTTGCTCATTCCTTATCCTGCCAGAGAAATTTTGGTAGCTTTAGCCAGGGTGAGATTGTTTTTCTTTACTACTCCAGACTTTTAAAATGACATTTGCAGTCTGAGGTAAGAGCAATTAGTGTACACAAAACAAAATAAACAAAAAACAATACACAAAGCATTTCTCTTCAGATGCCTGTTGGCTTTCACCATATTGACATTTATCGCTTTCTCCTGTGCTTATTATAAATGGTTGGTTTGTTCTTTTCTTTCCTACTTACTTCCAGCCTTGAGTCAGTGAATGCCAGGTGCAATATTATTGCTTTCTTCCCAACTGCTGCTCATTATAGGTCTTATTCCCATAGTATTAGCTTTTGTCACTGAATGCTGGCCATGACAGTTAACAAGAATTTCCATTTTAGGAAATGAATCTCACTAAACTACAACTATCAACAAAACAAAATTTTCAACTAAAATAATGCAATGTGGTTTCTCCTTTGATTCACTCAGATTTTATGCCTCTGTCCTGGCATAAACTCAAGAAGGTAGAAATGCTACTCACCAAACAGTTGGACTGGTGTAAATGGTATGGTCTGAGAAAGCCTCATTAAATTATTCCTTTCAATGGCTGCAAACAAAAACAGATTTTCTATTTTAAGTATGCATCAGTGGCTGAACTTACAGAAAGCCCCTCCACATCAATATATTCATATAATGCTATTTAATTTCAAAGACCTCTTATTTTTGCCATTATCAAAAATATAATCTATAATACAGTCTTAAAAATAAACTATGCCTTAAACAGGAAAGAAATCCCAATTTTAGAGGCATTTAATATGAGATTATGTCACATGGTCTGAGGTAGGACTATCACCTCCACTCTCCTGAATACCAAATCACATACTAATCCATACATATGTGGAACTTTCTTTTAAATGGCATTTTAATCCGCGGACTTTGGTTTTCCTTTCCGAAGCAAATCCAAAGCACAGTGGGCTGTGGGGACACCTACTGTTCACTTTGCACAGTTCATCTTCTTTTTCCAGAGAGAGCTGAAGACCGATTTTAATTAGAAGCGAGTGATCTGCATTTTCCTGTTAAGAGCTATAGCCTAACAGATCAGAGTCAATATGAGTTACAGTATTCCTCACTAGAGACTTTCTTAAGTTGACAGCTGGAGTCAAAATAATAGATTACTGCCGAGCTGAAAGACTCAGTTGTAAGAGCCTGGGTTGAGGAGTCTGGAATCCACTGCAACTCTATTCACTACAAAGGAGAATTCAGGATAAGGCAATCTATTACTAGACCCTGAACAAACAACCTCATATAATTATAACAGTAATTATCGCACCAATAAGCTCTTACTCATGTATTGAGCTTTAGATTTGTAAAAGACTTGCCCATGTATTATCTCATCCAATGCTGAGAGCAATGACTCCCAAGAAACCATCCAATGGCACAAGTCCAGTTGGTTTTTATATTGCTTTGCATTTCAAAGTGTTTTCCTCTTAATTCTCAACTAGCCCTTTGGCAGACTGTTCCTCAGGAAGGGCAAGTACAATTATTCCCACTTTGAAAGAAAGACAACTGAAGCACTGTGAAGTGATGTTGCTTAAGAGAGTCAAGACCCTTGACATCTTTGTTTAATAACATCTTTGTTGAACTCACTTTGTGGGGTTGGCCTTCATTCAGTGATCATACTCACTGAGGCCCCATTGAGGGTACAAAACCCTCCCTCAAGGAACTACTTTCAGGTCTGCCTTTTCCCCAGTCCAAAACATTGAGATCTCTGGCTTGGGGCTGCTTTGAGCGTGCAAAGAATTTTTAGATCTCAAGGTCATCTTTCTACTTTGCAATCTGGAACTTGAGAATGCAAACATTTTGCAAAAATCCAAATTCTCTTAAATTCTGAAAACTTGTTTTCCCAAGTCAATGGCAAAGTTAGAAATTGGAATGTTCTTCCCATCAAAGTGAACAATAACTTTTCAAGTTGCGAGCCATGTCAGTAACACAGAATTTGTCAATGTTTCTGTTTACAAATGCAGAAGCACAGACATTTAGCTCAGCTGACATGTCTATGTGCATATGCATCCTACCTGAATAATGATGGTGAGGCTCTTGAGGGCTTTTTAAGGAGGCTGAGATCTCTGAAATTAGAGAGGAGATTGGCATTTTAATTATGTGGCTGGAGATAAATACATGCTTATGAATATATTGCCTTCAAAGTTATTATTGAACAGGTTAATCAGAATGGCTTCTCAGTATTCGAAAAAGCTTGCCTAATATTTTTTAACCACAGTATTGCGTATGGTATCCTGACAGCTTCCAATCATCAATGTAATATCTCCAAACATATTTATATAGGGAATTGAAGAAAGGCAGGTAATATTAGCCTCAAAGATGTATTTCCTCTGAATCAATTACACCTCTGGGTTGCAGAAGGCACTCAGCTGCCCATCATACTTCACGACATCCCAGAAGCATGATTCTCTGAGTTCCCTACCAAGATGCAGTACCCGTAGAAAGACAGTATTAATACCAAGTTATTAACAGACTACTTCACTGACCTAAAATAACAACAAAATGCTGAAAACACATTAAAAGCTATACACTGGAAACAAAGAAGAGGGTGGATAATATAGCACCAAGAGATTTGTTTGGTTATACAAGGACTATGTGTTGGGAACACCTCTTCCAAGTTTAACTCATTCTCTTCTGTCTGCTCCAGTCCTAAATTACAAGGCTCTAGAGAAATCCCTTGCAACAGTTTTGCTATTTCATAAAATCAAAATTAAAGTGGAGAACTTTGGTCTCATGATGGCAACTGTTTTATACCTCGTAGAGTAAACAGCATAATGAGCCCAATTTCGCAGATCTCTCTGGGTTTTTGTTGCTGGATAAGGAAAGGAACGAGAATCACTTCCTTTAGGGAGTGTTGGCAAAAAGTAAGATCAGCAGAAAAGACTGTTTCTTTCTGAAGTCATCAATAAAAACAAAAAGTATTCCTCGCCCACTATGGATCATACTAGGCATGAGAGATATGGGTAAGGTGTGGTTCCCACCCTACCGAAAAGCAAATGTATTAGAGAGAGGTAACTATAATCACAACACAGTTAAAGTAATATACGTAATAAAGGTATATACAGAGGTTTATGGAACACATTAATTCTACCTGGAAGGTAGGGCCTTCATAAACAGTGTGAAATGCTTAAAGTGTATGGGCATCTGAGTCTGATAAAACTGAGTTTCAGTCCTGGCTTCACTGCTTAAGGAGCTGTGAGACCACATTCGTATTTATTCAATATACATTTATTGAGTACCTACTATGTGCCAGGCACTGGTCTATGCTCAAGAGGAAGAGGAGTAATCAAAACAGATAAAGTCTCTAGTTACATTCTAGTAAAAGGAAATAGAAAATAAATATATAGTGCATATAGTATAGTGTGTGTGTGTGTGTGTGTGTGTGTGTGTGTGTGTGTATGCATCAACTTAAGAGAGTTAGAAAGCAAGGGGAAAGGAAAGTTGCTGTTTTATATAGGGTGGTTAGGCAAAGCCTCTCTCATAAGGTGAAATTTGAGCACAGAGTTGAAGGAAGAGAGGGGCGGCAATATGAATAAATGAAGAGTATTCCAGTGATAAGTAACAGCAAGTGCGAATGCCCTGGGGCAGGTCCATGCTTGTCATGTTTAAGGAAAGTGTAGCCACAGTGAAATGCACTGACAGAAATGAGGTTGAGGGGTGGCTGGAAAGCAGAACAGAGTATTGTAGACTCTGTTTGGACTTTGCTTTTGCAAAGTGAGGAGGAATGCCATTTGAGCAAGAGTGACTCAGTTCAACTTTCAGTTTAAAAGGATTATTCTGGCTGTTTCTGGAAAAAGACTACTAGAGAACAATAGTTTGGAGGCCATACTATAATCCAAGGAAGAGATTATGATTGCTTAAAAATGGTGTTATGGCCAGGCGCGGTGGCCCACGCCTGTAATCCCAGCACTTTGGGAGGCCGAGGCGGGCGGATCACGAGGTCAGAAGATTGAGACCATCCTGGCTAACACAGTGAAACCCCATCTCCACTAAAGATACAAAAAATTAGCCGGGCGTGGTGGGTGCCTGTAGTCCCAGCTACTCGGGAGGCTGAGGCAGGAGAATGGCATGAACCCAGGAGGCGGAGCTTGCAGTGAGCTGAGATCGCGCCACTGCACTGCAGCCTGGGCGACAAAGTGAGACTCCATCTCAAAAAAAAAAAAATGGTGTTATGTGGAAATAGCAAAACATTATCAGAGTCTTGATATATTTTGAAAGATTTACTGATAGATGGGATGTAGGGATGTGAAAAAATGGAAGACAAGTATTGCAAGACTTTGGCCTCAGGAACTGGGAGGATAGAGTTGCCATTTCCTGAGAAGAGAGAGGACAGTGTTGGAACATTTTGTTTGAGACACCTTTTAGACCTCCACATGGAGGTGTTACTATGTGGTCAGTCATATTCTGCAAGGCAGAAATAATGAATGAAAGGGATCATGCCTATGGGCCTGGAAATTTGAATTGAGATCCAGCTTTCAAGAGCATTGAGGAAAAACTCAGGGGTTTGCAATCTACCTTTGGGTAACAGGGAGCCATTGAAGGCTTCTACCTGAGTGATGATTTAGCATTCATAAAGATAATTCTGATAGAAACATAGGAAAGTTTAAAAGGAGATAAACCAATCAGACTGCTAAGACAAACTCAAGGGCAAAGGAAAGTATACACTTCTGTTTTGGAAAATAAATAATGGTGGCTTTAAGGCAGGAGCAGTAGGGTAGACCAAACAGATCACTCTGAAGATGAGGGGGTGGGGAGTGGCGGGGGAGGGACGGAGTTAGAAGGCAAGGTTAATAGCTAAGAGCAATGGGGTGGGAAGGAGATTGTAAATGACTTAAGATTTCCAGCTTGCATGAAGGAACAAGAGGCTCTCAGAAAGACCAAAATAAGTCGACAAAGAAGTAGAACAGCCAAAGAAGAAGAGCCTCAAGGAAACATAGAAAAGAGAGGGTGCCATGAAGAAAAAATGGCCAATATCAAATGCCACGAGTTCAACAAGAACTGAGAAGAGTCATGTGAGTTAGCAGTTGTAGTGGAGTTTCAGGAAAGTGATGGGGCACACCCCATGGGCTAAAGATCAAATGTTAATTGCTCTTTCAATTAATTTGGAGGTGAAGGGTTGGAGTGGCAGCTTGAAAGCTAGGTAAATCAAGAAAAAGACTATTTGTTTCTTTTGTATAGAAACAACCTAAATTTGTTAGTAGGCTGAGGAGAAGGAATCAACTGCAAAGGAGGTGGGGGAGTACTGGAAACCCAAGAAAGTGTGATGGAACAAGAACACAGAAGATGAAGATGCCTTTACATCAAGGAGTCAAGAATATGGAAAGGAGTTTGTAAATTGTAGTTAAGTTTGAGAATAATTATAGTGGCTTTACCAAGGAGCTGTCTCACATGACCTAATCCTATTTAGCCCAGATCTTACTAAAACCCTACAGGAAAAGGCACCCATATAACAATCTTATAAATGGCTCTTAATGAGTAATGTGTGAAAAAACAAAAGGACAGTAAGAATTGGTGAGCAAAATGAGCTCAGTGGTTATACTCTCATTCACACAGAAAATGGAGAAATAACAGTCAGAAACAGTCATTCAAAAAGTTTTAAACCAGACATCAATCCCAATTTGTCTGAAGAAAGATATTCAACTTTCTACTCTTCTACTGAACTTTCTACATTGCATGATGGACAAAAATCATAAATACAATTTCAAGAATGACAAAAATATCAGCAGGACAGTGAACCTCAGCATTAAAAAGATGAAAAAATAAAAAATAAAATGTTTAAATAGAAAAACTTACTGTCAACTCCAATTGAACTTTTCAGCCTGTTTGAAAAAAAAATGAAGTTGTTTAGATAATGCTGCCTTAAATCTTACAGTTATCAAAAAAAAAGGAAACAGCACGTGGAACAGTAACAACACAAAGTATATATTTTATATACATGTGAAATACATATACAGTCATGCACTGCCTAATGATGTTTTGGTCAACGACAGACAGCATATATTACAATGGTCCCATAGATTATAACAGAGCTGAAAAATTCCCAACACCTAGTGATGTCTTAGCCATCATAATGTCACAGCGCAATGCATTACTTATGTGTTTGTAATTATGCTGGTGTAAGTAAGCCTACTGTGCTGCCAGTCATATAAAAATATAGTACATACAACTATGTACAGCACATAATACTTGATGATCATGATGGATGACTATGTTACTGGTTTATGTATTTATTATATTCTGCTCTTTTTCATTCTTTTAGCGTGTACTCCTTATATTTATGTTTTCTTTTTAAGTTAACTGTAAACAGCCTCTGGCAGGTCATTCAGGAGGTATCCAGAAGAAGGCATTGTTATCATAGGAGGTGACAGCTCCATGTGTGTTGTTGCCCCTGAAGACCTTCCAGTGGGACAAGATGAGGAGGCAGGAGACAGTGATATTGATGATCCTGATCCTGTGTAGGTCTAGGCTAATGTGTGTATTTGTGTCTTCATATTTTTAAAAAGTTTAAGAAGTGAAGATAAATAAATAATTTAAAAACAGAAAATGGCTTCTAGAATAAGGATATAAAGAAAGAACATATTTTTGTACCGCCATACAATGTATTTGTGTTTTAAGTGTTATTGTAAAAGAGTCAAAAAGATTTTTAAAAGTTTTACAGTTTATCAAGTTAAAAAGTTACGGTAAAGCTAAGGTTAATTGGTTATTTAAAAAAGAAAAAAATTATAGAAATTTAGTGTAGCCTAAGTGTACACATAAAGTCTCTGGTCGTGTAGAGTAATGTCCTGGGCCTTCACATTCTTTCAGCACTCACTCACTCTGACACCCAGAGCAAGCTTCCAGTCCTGCAAGCTCCATTCGTTGTAAGCATCCTATACAGGTGTACCATTTTTATCTTTTATACTGTATTTTTACTGTACTTTTTTTGTGTTTAGTTACACAAATACCATAGCTTACAGTAGTCAGTACAGTAACATACTGTACAGGTTTGTAGCTTAGGAACAATAAGCTAGACCATATAGCTTAGGTGTGTAGTAGGTTAGACCATCTAGGTGTGTGTAAATGCACTCTACGGTATTTGTACAACGATGAAATCACCTAATGACACATTTCTCAGAATGTATCCTGTCGTTAATTGATGCATGACTGTATATATATTTGAAAGAGAAGTATTAGTTACATCTAATCCCTATCATATCAATAAAGAAGTAACTTTTCAGCGCTGCAAGTGTTTTTATAGAAAAATGAGCACCAGATATGTATGTAAGTCATTTACTGTGTACATCCTAAGCTAATTGAAAAGCAGTTGTTGTTTGTTAATTAGCTTTGTGATCACACAATATATATAAGATGTAACTGTGTTTGTGTTCTTCTGGATCAATTAAACTAAAGGATTCCTGAACTATGCAAAGCAGATGCCTACAAATGAGTCTGTGAATGTCTCTGGACAAGCCTACAAATCAGTTTCATTAGCCCACGTGGCCGCTAAATGTTCACAGGCTGAAATTAGTTCTCTTTAAACTGTTACTTGCCCTGCTCAAATGCACAAGTGGCCACAGGCGAGTCTGAATAAATACATTCAAATAATATCTTCAGCATTTAAGGTCCTTAAGAAAGAAAGTACAATTACGATTATTGTTCAATTTCATGCTGCAATAAACCCCTACTCTGCATGAGCACAAACTACTGAACCTTTGGGAGAAGAAAGTCATGTGTCCTTTAAGTCTGGAGGCAGGCTTGCACAGGGTCCACGATGGGAGCCCTAGAGAAAGACCATCTCTAAACAGAGCTGACTGCAAACTGAAAGTCACCTTCTACCTGCTGGGTATCAACTGGCACTTCCATAGAGTAGATGGTTTTGAATTCTACCTGTATGAATAGTTAATGTGATGATGCAACTAGGAAAGTCCAGAAAATACTACAAATAAAATAGAATAATCTTTGCTTGGTTGATTTACAACTTTTATTTCTCTAGATATATATTAATAAAATTCCAGGAAGATACTCAAGTGAGTTCTCTATCTTCTTTCTCTCTCCAACCCGTCTTCCTCTCCCTCTCTGTCTCAATCTTTCTCAGAGTTATTGCTTTGATGATTAGCATGCTACTGAGAAACCAAAAACAAAAAAGATATGCCTTATAAACTAAAAGGAAAAAATAATTATTTTTAAAATTAAAGAATAAACGTAACCAGGTGTTCAGTCTAAGTCTGTTTCTTTAAGCAAGACAGACTTATTTCTACTCTTTTATGCAAATTCACAATCTTATCTATCCAAAAAGATATGATAATCATTATTCTATGTGTGTTTTGACACTGAAAAGGCAAATGTTTAATTTGTTGTAGGAGTATGTGTTTCGTTATATTCTTAAAAGGAACTCAGGTGAGATCTTGTTGCCAGAAACAGGAAAACTTGGAGAAGAAATCATTTTCATTCTGCTAACAAGAGAAAAGTATTGTCATTTGACACACACTTCTTTTTTCTCCCTTTCTGACTAAATTAAACCTTTGTTCCTAACCAAGTTAAAAAAATAGAAGCCAAAGATTCTTAAACATAAACATTTAGAAATACTCACAGGGAGTTCCTATTGAGGTTGGTGCTCCTGGAATTCCACAAAGAGTTTTTGCTGAGATCCTAAGCAGAAGGGAAAGGCCGTTACGTGTGTGCTCAACATAGTCCCACCCCAAGTTTCTAGGAATGATGTGCCAAACACGCTCCTTGGAGAATCCTTCTTTTTTCTTCATCTACCTGAATATTCTTCTTTTAAAAAACATACTAAACCCAAGCTAGAAAGATGCATAATGTTAGAGCAATGTCAGAGTTACTCAGTGTGTTGATGGACTTTAACAGAATGAAATTACCTTTAAGGAGATATCAAACAGAAAATGGAATATATGAAATTTTTTACAGACTGAACATAGAAAATCAGGACTAAACATACACAATCAGTTAATCAGGACTGAACATACACAATCAGCTAATGACATGGAGAAAAATGAAAGTACAAGTTGACAGACAACACGGATCATCACATTGTTATGTCTTATGAAAAGATTCTCATCTCAGGTCATGATGATTATTTAAAATAACATTACCTTGGATTTACCTCATTTGATTTCCTACTCAAATTCAATTATTTCCTAAGACTTAGTATACTCCAGGCATTACTCTAGGTAGGCCTTTTCATAGTTGTTATTTTTGCTGTCCATTAGCAATAATCTTATAAGGATGGCATTAGTCCCACTTTAGAGATACAGGTAATGAAGCTCGTAGGTTAACTGATGTACATAGCTTTGAAACGTAGAAAGTGGCAGAGCCAGAATTTGAACACAGGTCCCTGCTTCCAATTACCCTCAAGTAGTCTGACACTTTACTTTGAAAATCTTTCACAGATGCTATTCCTACAAGAATATCTGAGGTTGTTAGCCATAAAGGTCATGTCTCAACAGTTCTCAAGTTCAAACAGGTAATATTCAAACAAAGACTTAAAATTAGGTTTCTTGGGTTAAGCTAACTATTCACACTTCCCACGTGGCGGATGGCACAAAACAAGGCCCATATTTTTAGACAGCAAGAAAAACAGACTGCAAAACCAGAGAATCTCAGCATTGAAGAAACACTAAGGGTCTTTACCCTGCAAGGCTTGAATCCCCTCCATCATGCCTGCAAAGAGGTTTGTTCAGCCTATGCTTGACTGATCGCACTGGTGAGGGACTCACTACTTCCAGAAATAAATCATTCCATGCTTGGAAAGCTCCAATTGCTAAAAATTTCTCCTCAGATTGGGCTGAAATCTGTCTCCCAGTAGCTTCTATATGTTGATTCTAGAACTACCTCTTAAAAGTGTATAGAAAATGGCTTATTTTTCTTCCACATGACAACTTTCATATATTTGAAAACAGTTTCGAAAACTCCTGAATTCTTTCTCTCTCATGCTGAACATCCCCAGGATAAATTATTGAGTGGATAGGTAAATTGTATAAAGAAAAATGTCAAAGAAAGAATAATGTGGAGGGGATTGAAAAAATAGAACAGGAATTCAACTGAGCATAGCTTCAAAACAAAGATTAAGCAGACTGTCAATAAAAAGTAGAAGCCAATTAAGGGACATAAAGGTAAAATGGGCGTAGTCAAGAGTAGCACTGCATGCTCGAATGCTTTTTTTTTAACTCCTAAAATATTTTTACCTCTTGAGACTGCTTTAGGTAATCACTGATTTGTATAGCACATTGTCCAATTTCTTTAGTTTTCATTTTCTGATGTATGTAAGGTTCTACACCTTGTAAAGAGGAAGAGAAAGATTAGAAAATACATGAAAATGTGTTACATTCAAATCACAGTTCCCAAATAGAAAAATCTGAACACAGTACATTCATTTAAACTTGGATATAGTTTTCCCTTTCTGTTTTTAGCAAGTTTTACCAAGTTTCCTTTATCCTTTTTTTCTCAAGAGGTTGAAAACTATATATTCTATTTCTATTCTTCTATAGTTACTTTCACATTTATAACAACTTACACTTCTCTATTGAAGTCAAGAATTAAATGATCCATAAACTGTCCTCTTATAAGACAACATCTTTAGCAATTTTTTATATCTACCTTATCCTGCACACTATTGCACATGCTTTATTTAAAATATGTGAAATTTAATTCCATTCCTAGTCTAGTTAGGAATCCTTCCTTAGCAACTGCATCAAACATCATAGTAGGCTACTTAAAAAGAACAACAAAAGAATAATAGAGGCCAGGCGCCGTGGCTCACACCTGTAATCCCAACACTTTGGGAGGCCAAGGCGGGTGGATCACCCGAGGTCAGGAGTTCAAAACCAGCCTGACCAACATGGAGAAACCCTGTCTCTACTAAAAATATAAAAATGAACCAGGTGTGGTGGTGCATACCTGTAATCCCAGCTACTCAGGAGGCTGAGGCAAGAGAATCGCTTGAACCCCGAAGGCGGAGGTTGCAGTGAGCCAAGATTGTGCCACTGCACTCCAGCCTGAGTGACAGAGTGAGACTGTCTCAAAAAAAAAAAAAAAGAAAGGAATGCCATCAAATAAATAGATTTAATTTTTAGCCTTTTATTAAAAAGGATGATGAGGTTCATTACTGTTATTCTTTTTGTAGCTGGTACCTACAGAGTTACTACATATAGTAGACGCATAATAAATATTTAATGAATACTTGGTTGGATTAATTCTGAGAATAATACTTATTAGGAGTCCTGACTAAAAATAGGAGATAACGGTTGCATTTTTCCTAATGATTTTGTGCTGGAAAAAAAAAAGTATACAAGAAGTATAAAAAATACTATTTGACGGCCAAGTGGAGTAGCCGGCTCATGCCTGTAATCCTAGCACTTTAGGAGGCCAAGACAGGAGCATCACTTGAGGACAGGAGTTTGAGACCAGCCCAGGTAACATAGTGAGACCCCCCATCTCTACAAAAAATAAACAAAATTAGCCAAGCATGGTGGCACATGCTATAGCCCCAGCTACTCGGGAGGCTGAGGTGGAAGGATCGCTTGAGCCCAGGAGGTCAAGGCTGCAGTGAGCTGTGATCACGTAACTATACTCCAGCTTGGGTGATGGAGCCAGACCCTGTCTTTAAAATAAAAACAGAGAGAGAGAATGCTACCTGACAGGGCATCTGCCTATTCACAGCCTTTCATTTTTTTAATTCTTTTCCAATTAATTATTAACTCAGACACGTTTCAAAAAAAACAAGCTTCTCAACTCTGGATGTGGTTCAAGAAAGACAGTGGGCCTCATTACTCACTCAGATTAGCCGGGCACTCGGATCAACCTATTTCCCTAGCCTTACCTCCCCCTCTGATCATCTGACTTAATGAGATTCTTTCCCAGAAATCTCCTGCCACTTGTATCTCTCGATGTTTGAAATTCATTGGAAAGAACTTACATGATTTAAGAATGATATATAACATCCTAAACATAAATTATACTATTTATAAAAAATATAATACCTAATATATATAATATAAACATATGACATTTATAAATAAAATGAATCTATTTATAATTGGTCCTGGAGTCATGTCTTTAGGTGTGGGATTTAATTTATCCAAATTTATGGTCTCTAGTAAATGGTATGATTAAAGTCAAGGTAAATTAAGCTCTCATGCTATATCTATAAATTGAGGGGGTGCTGACTAATCTAATCTCTACATGTCTCTTTCGGCTTAGAGACCACTTGATTCTCAGTGATTTAACAGACAACTGAGTATTTTTAAACATAAAATCAGGGTTTCTCTACCTTAGCAATGACATTTTGGGCTGGATAATTGTCATGAGGACCTATCTATCCCGTTCATTGTAAGATGTTTAACAGCATCCCTGGCCTCTACTCACTAGGTGGCAAGAGCATTCCCCCCACTTTAGTTATGACAACAAAAATATCTCCAGATATTCCCAAGTGTCCCATGGGGAAAGTGAAGGGAACGTGTAAAATCACCCCTTGGTTGAGAACCATTTACCATATGAACAAGCAGATTTTTAGAAAAGTCTGATAGCCTAAATTTCAATACAATGTCTACTTGTACCTTAAACTTAGTATTTTAAATATTTTTAAAACCTTATGACTACTTAATCACTTAGTCCTTTCTGTTTAAAAATTGGTAAGTGTCTCTTATCTAATGCAAGAAGTCCAAAGTTCCTATCATTGCTGTTTTCTGTTCACAATCTGCCCTCATCTTACCTGTCCAGACCTATTTCACCGTCCAGGCCTAGCCCATAGTATTCATTCCTAGCTGGATGATCCATCTTCTCTCCTCTATAAACACCATTATTAAGCTTATTAAGAGATAATTGCCCACAGAATAAACACTAAATGTAGACAGTAGTAAATAACCAAATATAACTTAACCCACTGAATTCTGTGTAGCAGTCCATATCAGTGTCACGTGTACTTTAAGAATTTATAAAATTAGACAATCCCCTATCCATAAATCAGACTAAATGAATGCTGTCTGGATAAAACACTCTGAGTCAGGTTCAACAGCTTTGAATACAAGAGACTATCTAAATCTTAATTTTTCTTTTCTGGAGTCCTTTAGACAAACAAAATTTTGTCCCTTTCATAAAAATGAAAAACAGAAAAATGCTATTTTCCTTACAGAGTGTAGCCATCTTCTCTTTCCCTCATCTCCATGTGAAAGAACAGGAGGGACCGCCAATGGTCTAAAGACTGTACCCTGAGAAAACCCCACCAGGGTTTTTGGGATCCAAAATTGTAGATGTTACATACCTGTGTGACTAAATTTGGACACTGTGAACCAGTTCTTGCTGTACTCCTCTTCAGAGATGCTGTTTTCTCCTGGCTCTGGATTCAACTGGTCACTCTGAGAGCAGGCATTGACTGTTATGATCTGGAGAGAAAGACACTTGTTGGAACACAGTGACATTAATTCAAAAGCACTGTGAGTCACACTAACAGAAGCACCATGGTGAAGGGCAGTGTCTGTTAACACTGGCTGCATATGACAATTGCCTGGGAAGGGCTGACAAATCCCATCACTTAGGCTGGCAGGACACAAGCATCCATGTGATTTCTCTTTGCAGTCATGACTGAGAACCCCTGCTCCACACCTTGGTTCTTAATCTTGAGTGCACATCAGAATCACCAAGGGCTTGGGGGCTGGTTTAAGCCACAGGTCACTGGGTCCCACCTCTGGAATCTCTAATGCAGCAGGTCTGGAAGGAGGAAGAATTTGAATCTCTATTAAGTTCCCAGGTGATGCTCGTGCTGCTAATAGGAGATCATATTTTGAGAAAATATTAGAATCCAAAGAATTTGTGTTGGAATTCTAGCCCTGTCATTTAGAAGCCATGTGAATTTGGGAAAATCACTTAATGTCTCTGAGCCCCTTTTCCTTCATTACTAAAATAATAGATAGTCAGTAATATGACTGTCCTATATACTTCCGAGCTGCAGAACAAATGCGGTAAATTGGTAACTCAAAAGCAATAAATAAATAAATGCAAGCTTGAATTATTGAACTCAGTTGCAATTTCTAGTTGAACTCTGGACATTTGAACTATTCCAAAAATAAATCTACTTAAGTGCATATTTCTTGGGATTCCAGAAACTCATGGCATTTTTCCTGAAAGAACAGCCTTTCTTATCTCTCCCCTAAAAGGTTCTTTTACATAATTGTCTCAATACTAATCTCTTTGCTTCTGCTTCTCATTCTAAAAAAGGCTGAGGTATTTTTTTAATGCATCCAGATTATTATTTGGAAAAATAAGTGTAAACATTTTTTAAATAAGGCAGAGCATTAAGATCATGAAAGGTGAATTCTTACAGAATTGCTACTTGAGATCTAAAACTTCCAAACGAAATATAAAAAGACTCACTGAATGAAAATAAAAACATCACATCAAAATTTGTAGGAAAGAGCTAAAACAGTGCTTAGAGGGAATTTTATAGCACTAAATGACTACATTAGAAAAGAAGGCCAGGCACAGTGGTTCACACTTGTAATTCCAGCACTTTTGGGAGGCTGAGGCAGGTGAATAGCTTGAGCTTAGGAGTTTAAGAACCAGCCTGGACAACATGAAGAAACCCCATCTCTACAAAAAAAAAAAAAAAAAATTAGCCAGGTGTGGTGGCACACCTGTGGTCCCAGGTACTCAAGGGACTGAGGTGGGAGGATCACTTGAGACTGGGAGACAGAGGTTGCAATAAGCTGAGATGACAACTGCACTCCAGCCTGTGTGACAGAGTGAAACCCTGTCTCAAAAGAAAAAAAAAAAATTAAGAAGGAAGTCTGAAATCAATGACCAAAGTTTCTACCTTAACAAACTAGAGGCTGGGCGTGGTGGTTCACACCTGTAATCTCAGTACTTTGGGAGGCGAGGTGGGCAGATCACCTGAGGTCAGGAGTTCAAGACTAGCCTGGCCAAAACTGAAAATACAAAAGTTAGCTGGGTGTGGTAGTGTATGCCTATAGTCCCAGCTACTTGGGAGGCTGAGGCAGGAGAATCACTTGAACCCGGGAGGCGGAGGATGCAGTGAGCCAACATCGTGCCACTGCACTCCAGCCTACACGACAGAGAAAGACTTTGTCTAAAAAAACAAACTAACAAAAAAAAACCTAGAAAGAGAAGACCAGAGTTAAACCCAAAGTAAACAGAACAAAAGAAATAATAAAGATAAGAGAAAGCATGAATGAAACAGAAATCAGAGGCTGGGCATAGTGGCTCACGCCTGTAATCCCAGCACTTTGGGAGGCTGAGGCAGGCAGATCAATTGAGGCCAGCCTGGCCAACATGTCGAAAACCTGTCTCTACTAAAAATACAAAAATCAGCTGGGCGGGGTGGCACAGGCCTGTAATCCTAACTACTCAGGAGGCTGAGGCAGGAGAATCACTTGACCCTGGGAAGTAGAGTTTGCAGTGAGCTGAGATTGCACCACTGCACTCCAGCCTGGGCGACAGAGAGAGACCGTGTCAAAAAAAAAAAAAAAAAAAAAAGGGAGGGGAGGGAAGGGGAAAACCCAAATTTAAAATGTTAGGAACGGGCCAGCCAGGCATGGTGGCTCACCCTGTAATCCCAGCACTCGGGAAACCGAGGCGGGTGGGTCACCTGAGGTCAGGAGTTCGAGATCAGCCTGGTCAACATGGTCAAACTCCATCTCTATTAAAAATACAAAAATTAGCCAGGCATGGTGGTGGGCGCCTGTAATCCCAGCTACTTGGGAGGCTGAGGTGGGGGAATCGCTTGAACCTGGGAGGCAGAGGTTGCAGTCATCCAAGATCAAGCCACTGCACTCCACCCTAGGCGACAGAGCAATACTCCATCTCAAAAATAAATAAATGAATAAATAAAATAAAATGTTAGGAACAAAAGAAGTGATGTCACTAACCACAGATCTCAAAGACAATAAATGAATAATAAGAGAAGATTATGAACATTATGCCAATAAATTAAACAACTTAAACAAAATGAATAAATTCTTTGACATACGCAAAAAAAGCTCATTCAAGAAGAATTACATAACCTAAATAGCTCTGTATCTATTACAGAAATTGAATTTGTAGTTAAAAGCTTTCCCACAAAGATGGTTTCATTGGTTAATTCTACCGAATACTTCAGACTGAAATAATATCAACTCCTTACAAATTCACCCAGAAAACTGAAGAGGAGGGAATACTTCCCAACTCACTAAATAAACCAAGCATCATCCTGATACCAAAACCCGACAAAGATATTACAACAAAAGTGAACTAAAGACAACTATCCCTCAATAATTCTGATGCAAAAAAACTAATGAAAAGTTTAGCAAAATGAATACAATATGAAAAAAAATACATCATGACCAAGTGGGGTTTATCCCAGCAAGGTAATTTAATATTCTAAGAATTCTAACATTATAAAATTAATGAATGAAATTCACTGTAAAATAACAAAATCAAAAGGAGAAATATCTGATCACCTAAGTAGATACAGAAAAAGCATTTGACAAAGGCTAATATCCATGAATGATAAAAATTCTCTGAAAACTAAAAACAGAAGGAAAGTTTTCACCCTGATAAGGGGCATCTATAGAAAAACCTATAGCTAACCGCATTCTTAATGGTAAAGGATTAAATGCTTTTCCCCTAAGAACAGACACAGGAAAAGATATCTGCTTTTATCACTTCTAGTCAATATTATACCAGAGGTTCTGTTCAGTGTAATCAGGCAAGAAAAGGAAATACAACATGTCCAGATTGAAAGGAAGAAGTAAAACTATCTATGTTTGTAGATGACATGGTCATGTATATAGAAAATTCTTAAAAAGCTACACAATATCTACTCAAGTAAAGAAGTATAGCAAGGTTGCAAAATATAGGACCAGTATTAAAAAATTTCTATATACCATAAACAAATAATCAGATATTCAAATTGTTAACTAATGGCAGTTATAATAAAATTCAAAAATATGAAATAGGGATGCATTTAACAAAATATGTGCAAGATCAGTACTCTAAAAGCTATAAAACATTACTTCAAGAAGTCAAAGAAGACCTAAATGGAGAAATACATCATGTTCGTGAATCAGAAGACTCATTGTTATTAAGATGTCAACTTTCCCCACATCGACATATAGATCTATGGCAATTCTATTCATAATCCCAGTCCACTTCTCTATAAAAACTGACAAGCTGATTCTAAATTTATATGGAAATGCAAAGAACACAAAATAGCCAAACTTTTTGAAAAAGAAAATCGACCTTTAATATATGACTCAAAATTTATTATAAAGTTGTATTCAAGATAACATAATATTGGCACAGAGATAGAAATTGATCCATACATATTGTGATCTATATGGTCAATTAATTTTTGACAACGATGTCAAGGCAACAACAGAAAAAAGATATCTTCTATTATTGTTAATATGGTCAAGAACAGAGTTGAAAAAGATATCTTTTTACCAAAAAATGGTAGAAAATTTTGATATTCATATTCAAGAAAGAAAGAGAAGGGCAGAAGAAACTCAATTCTTAGCTATCTTCATATACAAAAATTACCTCAAAATGGATTATAGACCTACAAGCAAGAGCTAAAACTATAAAATTCCTAGAAGAAAACATGAGAATAAGTCTTAGTGATCTTGGCAAAAATATTTTAAATGTGATACAAAAAATCATAGACTATAAAAGAAAAGAATCAAACACTTCATCAAAAAAATTATGGTTTCAAAGGACATTTATGAAAATTAAAAGGCAAACCACTGAGACAAAATATTTGCAAAAACATCTACTCAAAAAAGGATTTATATCTAACATACATTTTAAAATGCTCACAACTTTATAATAAGACAACAACCCAATTTTTTAAATGGGCAAAGATCTGAACAAACATGTCACCAAAAATACCGTCATGCCCCGCATAACAATATTTCAGTCAATGACAGACCACTAATACAACGGTGGTCCCATAAGATTATAATGCAACTGAAAAATGCCTGTCACCTAGTGACATTACAGCTGTGATAACATCGTAGCACATTTTGTTTTTTATAAATTTAGTGTAGCCTAAGTGTACAGTGTTTATAAAGTCTACAGTAGTATACAGTAATGTCCTAGGCCTTTGCATTCACTCACTGCTCACTCACTGACACTCCTAGAACAACTTCCAAGTCCTGCAAGTAAGTGCCCTATACAGGTGTACCAATTTTTATCTTTTATACTGTACTTTTACTGACCCTTTCTATGTTTAGATATGCTTAGATACACAAATACCATTGTGTTACAATTACCTAAAGTGTTCAGTACAGTAACATGCTGTACAAGTTTATAGCCTAGGAGCAACAGGCTACATCATACAGACTAGGCATGTGGTAGGTTAGACCATCTAGGTTTGTGTAAGTACATTCCATGATGTTTGTGCCATGATGAAATCACCTAATGACACATTTCTCAGAAAGTATCCCCATCATTAAGCAATGCATGACTATACAGAGGGCAAATAAACATATGAAAAGATGCCTAGTGGCATTAGTCACTATGGAAATACAAATGAAATTGTACCATGAGATACCACTACACATTCACTAATATGGCTAAAATTTAAAAGATTGAGTATACTGAATTGGCGAGTGCTATGATTTGAACGTTTGTTCCTTCCAAAACTCATGTTAAAACTTAATTCCCAGTGTAATCATATTAAGAGATGGAGCCTTTAAGAGGTGACTGGATCATGAGGGCTCTGGCTCATGAATAGATTAATTCGTTCATGAGTTAATGGACTAATGGATTATGGAGGGGATAGGTTATTTACCATGAGAGTGGATCTGTTATGAAAGCCTGTTTGGCTCTCTCAGGAGCCTCCCTTGCCATGTGATGCCCTGTGCCACCTAGGATTTTGCAGAGTCTCTACCAGCAAGAAGTCCCTACCAGATATGTTCCCTCCACCCTGGACTTCCCAGCCTCCAGAACTGTAAGAAATAAACTTCTTTTCTTTATTAATCACCCAGTCTTAGGTTTCTATTATAGCAACACAAAACAAACTAAGACAGTGAGGATATAGAACAGCTGAAATGCTCATAAATTACTGGTGGGCATGTAAAATGTTATTACGATTACCTTGGAAAGCAGTTTGGAAGTTTCTTCAAAAATTAAAAAACACTTACCATATGACTCTGACATTCCATTCCTAAGTATTTACCAAGGAGAAATTAAAACATATGTCCACAAAAAGACTTGTACACAAATGTTCATAACAGCTTTTTTGGAATAGCCAAAAATTGAAAACAACCCAAATGTCCTTCAACATGTTAGCAGATAAGTAAATTGCAGTATATCCACTCTAATGACTCTTAAATTTATATCTGGGTGTGGCTGTGTATGCCTGTAGTCCCAGCTACTTGGGAGGCTGAGGTGGTAGGACTACATGTGCCCAGAGGTTCAAGGTCAGCCTGGACAACATAGCAAGACCCCATCTCTTAAAAAGAGGAACAAATTATATCTTCAATCCTTTCAACACAATGTTATTTCGTGTAGATGGCACTTTACAGTAAAGATAAATCAAACTAAGATAGGCCACTACCTTGACTGCTCAAAACCTAAAAGACAGAATAACAGTATACTTACTGGCACCTGGAGTCCTTGAGTATTCTTCTTTTTCTTTGACAGTCTCCTGTCTTTGGTTAGCATTTTCGCTTTGACCCATGCTCCCTGCCCTATTTCTGAAGAGCCTGAAAGATCTGCAAGGAAATGGTCTACATGAGAAAGTTGACAACAGTAAGGAGAGAACATTTTGTTTTACAGAAAAAGCTGAGAGAATGGGGAGAATGACAACGTGGTTAAGAGTCACAGATTTAAAAAACAAAACAAAACAAAACCAGTAGCAATGCAAAGGACTTAATGCTGATATTTTAAATGTTTATTCCTTACTTTTAATCTTACAGATCTTCATCAATTTCTCCTCCTTATGGAATCTAAAACTATGACTCCTAGCGAAGGGCCTGTATCTGCGGAGAGGATTGATCCAAAAGGATGTGTTTGGCTGAAGCCATGGTCCCACCTCTGAGCATTCACTACTCTGGGCCGATCTTGTTGAGTTGTCAGATAGGGAGCTGTCCTGGGCCTGCTTCTGGTGCTGTTCACTCCGAGCGGAATCACTGTCACAAGTGGAGGGCAAGCAGGTTTGCCACTTTTTCTTGATGCTAAACACACCAGTTTCATCACCTTCTGAAAATGCCCAGTTTACATATCCACCTCCAGTTTGCATGATCTTGGCTTGGGAAAGAGGGGAGCTCATTGTCATGGGTTCAGGTGTGCAACTCAAAGTGGGTAGCACTTGCTCCGCCTTGTCTTGTCCATCCAGTAAGTGAGCAATTGGCTCGTGCTTTTCCTTGGGTTCATCCACTGATGCCCAGTCAGAGACAACTGGGGTCTGCCCAGTCAGATGAACAAGAACCTCAGTCTGGATGTCCTGTTCAGTTGCCAGCACATCTGGCACAGAGGGTCTGGACAGAGGCAAGACAGTTTCTGCTGAAAAAGGAACTCGCTTTAGATTAGAAGGGACCAGAAGAAACTGGCCATACTTTGAGTGTGCTTGCCTGTTAGGAGACACCCCAGAAACCACTACACTATTTTGTGTTTCTTGCCTTTCCTGGTCATTTCTTACATTTGCAGCCTCTCTTTTACTGTTTGTAATCTCAAGAAGGGCCCCGCTCTGCACTCTTGGGGGATGCCGGCCTCCAGCCAGGCTCCTCAGCAAAGAAGAGGGCATGCTATAATACTGGTATTTCTTCTCTCCAGCGATCTCCATGCTGCCTAAAACCTCTGCACAGATGACATTGCTCCAGCTGTGGGGAAGTTTTTTGCAAGTAGAATGCTTTCTCTTGGCCAGGAGAGCCTCATCCTCTTGCAAAGTGTCAACAGCAGAAAGGACTTTTAGGGTATCCACAGTCAGGGCAGAGAGATCCTGCAGGTGTCCCACCTGGCTGTCCAAAGACAGTAAGGAGTCCTTTATAAAAGACACCTTTTCATTCATTTCTTTCAGCTGGAAGTACATCTCTGTAACCCTAGTGGTGAAGGAAGGGAGAAAACCAACAAGCACATTAAGCCAGTGGGAATTTGCTCTCTTCCTACCCTACTTCCATCCTTAAATGGCTCCTGAGCCTCAGCTGCTTCCCTAGGTTAAGTCTGTCTTTTGCCTTCTTCTTCGCCCAATACATAACTCTCAACTCAGGTGATCTCATCCACTCCTATAATGCCCACTACTACCCATAGGAGAGGAAAAACTTACATATCTACATTTCCAGCCCTTATTTCTTTTTAATATTTCAGAACCACATTTCCAGTTCCAGCTAATGATTCCTTCAATTGTGTGATCAATCATCCCATTTTTACTCATTAATATATTTATTCATTTACATGACAAACACTTGAATACTTCCTAACAGCAAGCACCGTACAATTTTAATGCATGTAGGAGATCCTGAGGAAGAAATAAGAATGACAGAAACAGAATCAATAATCAAATATGTAATTAAGAAAAAGAAAAAAAACACAGATCTTTAAAATTAAAAAAAAAAAACTCTAACTCTACTGTTCAAACAGGCTTCCCAAGTTTCAAACAAAATCCATTTTAGAAGACTTATATTCAGAAAAAGCCTAATGCAAATTTTTAAAGTTGTTTTGAATACTTTAACCCAAGATTATGATGTTCAGTCATTGATTCATGTAAAAGCAACACAACACATGTTCACCTTTCAAATGTAAATGTAAGTTGCAAGTAAATTGAATTAAATGTAATAATTAGTCCAAGTGCAATGGCTCAGGCCTGTAATCCCAGCACTGTGGGAGGCAGGTGGATCACTTGAAGTCAAGAGTTTGTGACCAACCTGGCCAACATGGTGAAACCCCATCTCTACTAAAAAATACAAAAATTAGCTGGGCATGGTGGCAGGCACCTGTAATCCCTGCTACTCAGGAGACTGAGGCGGAGGTTGCAGTGAGCCAAGATCACGCCACTGCACTCCAGCCTGGGCGACAGAGTAAGACTCCATCTCAAAAAAAAAAAAAAAAAAAAAAAAGTAAAAATTAATTTAATTTAGAGATGGTTACTATTTGTCTGTACATTTCTTTGTAATTATCTCTGTATGTGGATGAGGTTGGTTTTGTATCCCCCAAAAAGGATATGTTGAAGCCTTAACCCCAGAACCATAGAATGTGACCTGATTTGGAAATCAGATATTGATAGAGTAATCAAGTTAAAATGTGATCATCAGGCTGAATCCTAATCCAATATGACTGGTGTCCTTATAACGTGAAATCCTGACACACACACACAGAGGGAAGACGATATGAAGACACACAGGGACAAAATGGCCATTGACTAGAATGATGCATCTACAAGCCAAGGAACATCCACGGTTGCCAGCAAACACCAGAAGCTAGAAGAGGCAAGGAAGGATAGCAACATCGGAGAAAGCACGGCCCTGCCAACACCTTGATTTTGGACTTCTAGCTTCCAGAAGTCTGAGACAATAAAGTTCTGTTAGAAGACACATAGTTTTTGGTATTTTGCTGCAGCAGCCCTGGGAAACTAATGCAGCTATCTAAACTTCATGAGTGATGGAATAAATTACAACATGTATGAGTTGATTACATAAAAAGAAACTTGTATGCAAAAATAGAATACAAAGGTTTAAAACAAAAATAAATTGGAAAACTGTATTCTAATAAATTTGATGAGGCATTGATATCTCTTGATTAAGCAAAAACTTTCACAATTTATTGAGGAAAAAAAATTACAAAGACTCCCAGGGACATGAACAGATGAAAAGATACAATACAAAAGGTAAGGAAACCCAGTAAAATAGTCAACCTCATTAGGTAATCACAGATGAAAATTAAGATAATAATGAGTTCATCTATATCATAACAGCATTTGTTTTAACCTAGCAAATTAAAAAAAGAAAAAGTGAAACAACTCAGTGGTAGCAAGGATGGAACATAGGGACACAATATTATAAAGGAAACATAATCTTACTATGCTAAAGCAGACAGATATGTTATATTATGAGAGAATATTACGCATCCATTAAAAATCATACATTGTGGATAATTATTTTCTTGGGCTATTTCTGGTGGTAGAGGCAGGGCTGGGGATGTCTGTTATGTTCGGCATTATGTTTTCAAATTTGGTATAAAATTTTAAGTTCAGAAACAATAGTTAAAATATATTTACAAAGTATATGTAATTAATTGGAGAAAATATTTTTGATGTGTTAAGAGCAAAAAAAAAAACAGGATACAAAATAGTGTCATTTTAACTGGAAATATGTGGAAGACTAAATTTTAAAAAGCCAAAATTTTCACAGTGAACTCTGGCATATCACATTGTTTTTTCTTTCTTTTCTTCCCTTGTTTCGTTCTATTATTTGGGGGAGAGGAGGTATAGTTTCAGTTTCTCAATAATGAAAATCTTCAATAAACAAGATTAAAATAAAAAAACAGCATGGGAGGGAACCTAACCAATTGTGTCATGGCTGACGTGACCATTGCAGAAACGAAAAATGATTCCCGCTCTTATCTGGGGGCAGGGAGAAGTCGTGATTATGCCATGAAGAGTTTAACACTCAGCTGTAACAAGCACTTCCCAAAATAGTGTTAGACTTCCCATCTTTAGAACACATCTCAAGTCACAGGGATTGAAAGAAAGATCTTCCACTTCCTCTTTCTGGGACCTTTGTAAATAGAAATCAAAGATAAAAAGAGTGGCACCTTCCATTTTTATTATATTCTATGTGAGTAGAACCCTCTCTTTCTTGCTTCTGCTATAGAATTCAACTTCTATAACTCAACAGAGGCTTAACAAATGCTTCCTGACCTTCTGGAATCTGCAAAATTAGAACTGGCAAGGATGATGTGGGAAACAGCACAAAATATATGTATACTCCCTTCCAAATATGCTTAATTAGAGCCTCTCCATCCAGTGAACTGTTTCATCTAATTCAAAAACAGTACAGTCTGAACACCAGTAATGGAGACTCATTAAGTTCCATTAGCAGCAGTCACATCGAATGGATACAATAGAAACTAGCAACTATTCACAGCCACAGGTAACATGCTACAATAGAAACCTGTTAGACAAACAACCTGGTCACCCTCAAATCAGGTCCCTTGCTTTTATAGACTTATTTTCTAAAACTGGATGTCCCGTGAAACATATTTTAATTATATTGCTGGACCACCAACGACATTAATTTAGCCTTTCAGTCATTCTGACACATAAAATTTATAATTTTAGTTTCCTCCATGCAAGGTACGAGGATGGAAGAAAGATGAGAATGGTAATTGTTTTATTATGGGCCTTTAGGCAAGATGCCTTAAAATGAGATAACGGCAAGTATAATTACAATCATCATGAAAATCACCATATTCACTGAGTGCTCACTATGTGCCAAGCATTTTATAAAGGTTCTACCTATACTCTTTTATTTAATCCATGTAACAACCCTATAAAGTAGGCATTACTATTATCCTTTCATAGAAAAGAGCCTGGGTTGGCCGGGCACGGTGGCTCATGCCTATAATCCCAGCACTTTGGGAGGCTGAGGCAGGTGGATCATCTAAGGTCAGGAGTTCAAGACCAGCAGGGCCGATATGGTGAAACCCCATCTCTACTAAAAAAAAAAATAGCCGGGCGTGGTGGCAGGCACCTGTAATCCCAGCTACTGGGGAGGCTGAGGTAGGAGAATCACCTGAACCCAGGGAGCGGAGGTTGCAGTGAGCTGAGATCATGCCATTGCACTCCAGCCTAGGCAACAAGAGCAAAACTCCGTCTCAAAAAAAAAAGAGAGGTTAGGTCACATAGCCAGAGTCACATGGCCCATGAAAATGTCAGGCATCAAACCTAGACAGGCCGACTCCATATTCAGTGGCATTGACCACTGCCTTCTGGTACCTCTCAGCAACTCACCTAGGATCTAGGCAATTTCTTTTGGGGGTTCCTAGAGTACCATGAAGTACTAAATGAACAACAATTCTCATGCTGGGAGGTGTCACAGATGTTCCTCAGTAAGGTTTCATGGTCAAATAGTGGTGGGACCTGCTTAAGCTATAACTGTACTGATGAATTACAATGCACATTATGTTAAATATTTTTTAAAACCACAGCATTTCCGAAATATAATGTACCAAACATGCTTAATGTGGAAAAACACCTAAAAGCATCTCACTCCACAGAACAGAGAAAGGGAAAAGCTGACTTACACTACTAGAATCAAAAAAGAAGTTAGAGTCCCAAATAGGGAAAGTAAGATTTAAAACAGCCTTGCTATGTTCTCTTTTTCCACTGTCACAACTCACTTGATTCGAGAAGGATATAGCAATCTCTTCTTCAGAAGTAGGCTAACGTGCAAAATCCTCTGAATCTTTTTCCCTTCCCTCTTCAAACTATTGCTCAGTTACCTCAGGAAATATTCTCCCCTCTTTCCCATACCTCATTTATGAGGTCTCCATAAATGACCTCAACAAAGATGGCAGTATAAGAACAGTGCCACTGAGATAGCTCCATCAAGAGGGAAAATAGATTCTATTTTGAAGTTTAATTAGAGCTGCAGGCTCAGATGCGGTAACTCATGCCTGTAATCCCAGCACTTTGGGAGACTGAGGCAGAAGGGTTGCTTGAGGCCAGGAGTTCAAGACCAGCCTGGGCAACATTAGCAAGACCCTGCCTCTATAAAAATGAAAAAATTAAAAGTTAGCTCAGCATGGTAGCATGTGCCTGTAGTCCTAGCTACTTGGAAGGCTGAGGCAAGAAGATCGCTTGAGCCCAGGATTTCAAGGGTGCATGAGCTCTGATCACTCTATCTAAATAATAATAATAATAAATTAGAACTTCATAACCAAATTCTAAATCTCTTGGAAGTACCCATAATTTTCAGACGGTACATATCCATTTAATTTCTAACCCTCTACTCAAATCCCAAGAAAAGAATCCAAGAGAAAGACAATGCTTTATGATGGTTAATGTTTTTAGGATTTTATCATTGAATTGTTTATAAATGTCTGGTTCTCAATTTTCACTCTATGTTCCCTTAGTTTATGATACCGCCTTCTTCTAGTTCTCTTTGTACTCCTCTGAATGGTTATTTATGGTCTTCTCCATGAGTTTCTCTTTGCCCATTACAGGTGTTGGCACCTCCCAGGATTTAACTCTCAGCTCACTAGGTTCCCTCACTCTTGCTTCCTGGGCATAATCGCTTCCTCTGTCATACTTTTAGTTTCCTACAATAGGCAGATGACTCCTACAGTTGACTGTCCCAATAAGCAGATGAGCTCCTCCACCAGTTCAAATGCTCCCCGGGGGCTTCAGATGCACACATCCAAAGCCTCCTGAACATCCCTGGCTAAATATACTACAAGAATCTCAAGCGCAAAAAATCTAAAACTTATTACTTTTTCCTCACACCTCCTGTGCCTTCTTTATTTCGGTGGTGCCACCTTTCACCTGATTACCCCACTCTTTTCTGAAAGTCGTGCTGGACTCTGTTCTCTCCCTTAGCTCCACATCTGATCCTTAACATGCCTAATGAATTGTTCTTTCTAAATGTCATATTCACCCCTTCCTTTCAATCCCACCACCACCAACCGTGGTGAGGCTGTGGACACATCAGTGCACTGCACTATTCTCTCAAATGGTCTTCCTGGTTCTTATTCTGACCCCCTCAAATCCACACCATTACTGAAGGTAAATCTGTCCATATCTTTGTCCACCTAAAATCCTTCCTTAGTTTATAGTTTAGAGTAAACGGCTCTCCATAAACTTATCCCACTTCATAATCTTGGGGAGGCAGGGAGGCTATCCTGTCCACATCTCATCTGTTCATCCCCCTTTCCTTAAGGGTTGGAGGGGAATTTGTATTTAAAAAGAAATTATACTAACAATTTTGAGGGGCCCATTTTTACTTAATAATAGATAACTTTCATTGTACTCTTACTATGAGTCAGCACTCTGCCACACAGTTCATCTATATTATCTCATTTAATCCTCACAGCATCTCTAAGAGGTAGGGCTATTTCTGGGGTTTGTTTGTTTGAGACGCAGTCTCATTCTCTTGCCCAGGCTGGAATGCAGTGGTGCGATTTCAGCTCACTGCAACCTCCGCCTCCTGGGTTCATGTGATTCTTCTGCCTCAGCATCCTGAGTAGCTGGGACTACAGGCGTGTGCCACCACTCCCAGCTAATTTTCTTTGTATTTTTAGTAGAGACGGGGTTTTGCCATGTTAGCCAGGCTAGTGTTGAGCTCCTGATGTCAAGTGATCCACTTGCCGCAGCCTCCAAAAGTGTTGGGATTACAGGAGTGAGCCACCTTGCCCGGCCTCCATGTCTATTTTACAAATAAGAAAACAGCCTGGCATGGTGGCTCACGCCTGTAATACCAGCACTGTGGGAGGTCGAGGGGGGCGGATCATGAGGTCAGGAGATCCAGAGCATCCTGGCTAACACAGTGAAACCCCGTCTCTACTAAAAATACAAAAAATTAGCCGGGTGTGGTGGCACACACCTGTAATCCCAGCTACTCGGGAGGCTGAGGCAGGAGAATGGCTTGAACCCGGGAGGCAGAAGTTGCAGTGAGCCGAGATCACGCCGTGGCACTCCAGCCTGGTGACAGAGTGAGACTCCGTTGAAAGGAAGGAAGGAAGGAAGGAAGGAAGGAAGGAAGGAAGGAAGGAAGGAAGGAAGGAAGGGAGGAAGGAAGGAAACCAAGGAGGTTCAGTAAATTTGCCTGTGTCCATATAACTAGTAAGTGCCTGAAGCAGGACTTCATCCCAGCTCCGTAAGCTCCTAATATGAGTCTATGCTTCATACGAAACGGAGAACCAAGCTTGCCCGTCGGACTCAATGAGCATAGCTATAAAGGGGTGCAGAACGTGTAGAAGAAGGAAAGAGAAATTCATATAACTATGGACTAAAGATATTATGTAGGTGAAATCAATTTTTGTGGACTCAATCTTTGATATTCAATTTTTTCTCCATATTAAATTTGATCTGAAATTCAATCAGGCACAGAAACACAGATTTATATAAATATGGTACCAATAGAGAAGTCCAGATTTATATAAACATGACTTATGCCCATAGTGAACCATTTAGAAAGTTCTTCATGTGATTCAGTTTAAGTAAAGCCATATTTAAGGATTCACATCTCTCTATCTGATATTTGGACATCAGAAAAAAACATGCATAATTAGATATAATACATCATAGTCAATTCCATGTATGTTCAAAAATAGAGGAACACATTTAACTTCTGTCAATTTGCTTCCATTTACAAGAACAATTCTATGTTTTAAAAAAATGCATTTCATCACATATAGCCTTCCATATTTTCACACGATGCCATGCACCCACAATTAGTAATAAATCCACAGTAACTCAGATCACATTATAGCTTCCTAATATGTTCAATCTCTCCAATACGTCTCCTCCTCTTTCCTCAAACCTCTGAATGTCCCCCATACCGCCTGCCTCCCTCAAAATCCCCCACACAGGCACACCCAGCCGACCACTCTGCCTCAAGACCTGGGTCCCCACCAACCTTGTCTGCCTTCCCGTCTACTCTGGCCATATGCTGCCCCGTTCCCCTGCTTCGGGGAAAAAGCCAGACCCTCCATTTTCCCAGCTTCTTAGGGACTTCTCTTCAGCAAATGGCCTCCTCCCTCCACTCCTGAGTTTCTCCCTTGCTGGTGGATCATTTTCAGGACCATGCTGTTTTATTTATTGCCACATTAAGCAAAATCCAACAAAAAAACCTTACCGTGTCCCCATACCAAGCTTCCCTGCACCGTAATACTTCTCCCAAAAGCCACCTGTAATTGCAGTCTCTGCTTCTCCTATTCTGTCTTCACCCACTTCAGTGAAGCAGCCGCCAACTCCACTGCACAACAACCGCCCGTCAGACGCCCTGAGAACCCCACTCCCCATCCAACCAGCACCCTCCATCTACCTCCTCCTCCCCTCTGGCTGCTGCCAGACACACCGTGTGGCCTCAGGCGGCTGCGCTTGCTGTTCCTTCCGCCAGGGGCGCTATTCCACCAGACGCCCCTGCCTCGCCCACTGCCTCACTTCCTTCAGGCCTCCACTCAATGCCCTCAGAGCGACCTTCTAGGACCAGACCATCCAAACAATCCACTCAACCCCCAGCTCCGCTAGATTTCACGCCACCATCATTTCCTGTTCTCTCCAGCTACTTTATTTTTCTTCATAGCTCTTTTACTGCCTGATAATAAATTACAAATCTATTTTTGTGGTTCCTTACTTAGGTTTTGTTCTCCATCCACTTCATTTCTCTCACCACCTACACACATGCGCACACACACACACGCGCGCGCGCATGAATGTAAGTCCCATGAGGACAAGGATTCTTATGTCTTATTAACCACTTATTCCTAGTAACTAAAAGAGTGCCTGGAATATAGTAGATGCTTAATAAATATACTTTGATTACATGAATATTATATGTTATTAAATGTTTCAAATTATAAAGAACTCAAACCTCTGGGATTTGAAAGTAGATCTTTCTACTCCTTTAGATATTCTAGCAGAATCACGTTGTGTTAGTGGTTTCAAAATGGAAAAGATTTATATCTTTTACCTTTCTGATGTCACTCGGATTCGTTCCTCACAACTACAATTCACATCTTCCACCTTCTCATGGAAGTATTTTTCCACGCACTGCTCCTCAAAATCATGAAGTTTTTTCAGATCCTCCTTACTGAGGTAGAGTTCTATAGAAATAAGTATGAAACACAGAAAGAATCATTATTCACCTCAGGGCATGAGTGGCTTTTCTTCCACTTGTATTGAAAATGAGAAACTATAGCCTGTTGTGATAAAAGTTTGTCACCTTGTCAAACTATTTCTAATATTAATGCAGAAACAGCACCAATAAACAACTGGGAGCTGGGCGCAGTGGCTCACGCTTGTAATCCCAACACTTTTGGAGGCTGAGCAGGGGTGGATCGCTTGAGCTCAGGAATTAGAAACCAGCCTGGGCAACACAGGCAGACCCTCTCTCTACAAAAAAATTTCAAAATTAGCTAGGCACCTGTGGTCCCAGCTACACAGGAAACTGAGGCAGAAGGATGGCTTGAGCCTGGGAGGTCAAGGCTGCAGGAGCCGTGATCACGCCACTACACTCCAGCGTGGGCTAAAAAGCAAGACCCTGTCTCAAAAAAGGAAAAGAAAAGAAAGAACTGGAAACACCAGCCTGGGTCTCTCCTACTCATTCTTTGAAAATGACTCATATATAGAATTCTTTCTCTTCAATATTTTCACAGGTTAGAATGCTTTCACATTTAACAAAAATTCACTGCGTCTATATGAAAATGGGGAATCTGTCTTCTTTTCTCTCTGCCAACACTTTCTAAAATTAATTAAATTTTAATTGATTCATATTAGATGTACATATTTTTGGGATACATGTGATAATTTGATACATTCATATAATCACATCAGGGCAATTGGTGGCACAAGCCTGTAGTCACAGCTACTCAGGAGGCTGAGGCAGATCACCTTAAATATTTACCTGTCCTTTAAGATAGAAACATTTGAATTATTCTCTTCTAGCTATTTTGAAATGTATAATCAATTAATTTTAACTGTAGTCAACCTACTGATGGCAGGGCATGGTGGCTCACACCTGTAATCCCAGCACTTTGGGAGGCCGAGGCAGGTGGATAACTTGAGATCAGGAGTTCAAGACCAGCCTGGCCAACATGGTGAAACCCCACCTCTAGTAAAAATACAAAAATTGGGGGTTTCCTCTCTCGGCTTTGGAGCCCCCCTCCCTCTGTCTCTGTACCGGGGAGCTTCTTCCTTCTTATTTGCCTATTAAACTCTCAGCTCCTTAAAACAAACAAACAAAAAAAAATTAGCTGGGTGTGGTGGTTCATGCCTATAATCCCAGCTACTCAGGAGGCTGAGGTGGGAGAAACATTTGAACCCAGGAGGCAGAGGCTACAGTGAGCCGAGATCGCTCCACTGCACTCCAGCCTGGGCAACAGAGCGAGACTCCATCTCAAACAACAACAACAACAACAACAAAAACCCTACCGATCTATTGAACACTAGGTCTTATTTCTTCTATCAAAGTGTATATTTGTGCTCATTAATCAACCTGTCTTCCAACTCTTTTAGCTATTACAATGACAGTAAATAACCAATAGGTTAAATGCAAGATTAGAAGAAGGCAGTCTATTGAAATTAATCCAGTAAGTATAAGAAAGTTTTACTTTGTTACGCAGAGTTTGTGCATACTAAATCCTTCTACTGAAGAATGAGATGTTATTATTACCATTCAATGGCCAATCACAGCTGTATACCTTCTCTGACACAATTATAAATAACTCATTAAAAAGACACATCACTAAGTGATATTATAAGGCTAACACAATTCTTCATCAAACTCCAGCATTCACATTTGGTCTATTACCTTGGCTTTCACTCCTGCCTAATGGAATAATATACCATCTTTTAAGCAAGTTTATAATACTTAGAAAATATATAAATGAAGTGATGCTGCTAAAAGGATTAAATTGGAAAGTTCTCTTTCTTGAATGGTTTTGCTTACATTAGGAGAAAAAGAACTAACACGATTCTCCAGAATTTATTTAAAATGCAATTGTTACATTATTTTCTGTTAAAATTAATGACAAAAAATCTGAATTTTAAATTGAAAACATGACTAAAAGTATTATTCAGCTGTAAAATGTATTCACAACTCAGGTATACAGTGCTGATTTAAATGGCAGGAAAAAAATTTTCAGACACTGAAAAGATTCGGTATCTCCCATCCCCTACCCAACTCTAATGTCTTCTTTCACTAAAGAATCTCCTATGAGCAAGAAACTTTACAGGTGTCATGATGTGAACCTTATGTGGATCCCTGAGAGCAAACAATCCAGAGTAATTCCAATGACAGGTGCAGCTTGCAGTATGTGGCGCTTTCCTGTAATTGTCCGCAAGGTGGCACTGCTGCCCCTTGTGTAAATGTCTTTATCCTCAATATAAAGGATCAGAAGCAATGTTATGAAAATTCAACAATGTTCCAGAAAGCTCAGGGTGAATTCATTTTAAACTTTACTTGAGTTTTATATGAATCATCCTATAAGCACAGACCAAGGTGAACCCAGGAAACGTTCTTTCATATGGTACTAGGAAGTCTGGGCAAATCCCAGTCAATTCCAGGATTTATCAAGCGATTCACATTCTGCTATTAGGTTGCAATGGTTCTGCAGCCAAAGCCTGGGACGTCTCTCTATTAGCAGCCTGAAATTTACAGTATAATTATAAGCCTTCAAGTTAACTTCAGGTATGCTTTGGCTTTCGTACAAAGGGAGCAGGGTATGAAAAAGAAAAAAAAATCTTCAAAGTGACTTAGGAGGAGAAAAAATACTTCACAGAGTCACCTACCACCAGCAAAAGCATATCACCCTGTCAACCCCATAATATACTGCAGGGGATGACCTATCCCCCTAAGGACCTACCTAAACACATAAATAGCCCGCTGTCCCCTTAGCTGAAACTCCTGGAGTCCAGAGTATTTTAGAACTCAGAACTGTTTTTTTCTAGTTTCAGAAAATTAATATAGTGAGTATGTCATAAATGAAGTGAAATCCCTAGTTAAGATTAAAGCAATCCCTAAAATCAAACATATTGCTATTTTCTGCAGCCAACATCAATGAATATTCATACTACAAGAAATAAAGAGAATAAATGGCTTCACATCAATTCTCATCAGCCTTTTTTGGCCAAATGAGTCCTTCCCCAATTTGTGAAGAAAAAAGGCTTTCAGTTTTCAGAGGTATTTTAGATTTAGGAATTGGGAAGAGGATTGTGCATTTATGCCCCCTGCTTCCTGTATTTCTGGGAACTATCTAGAAATGGGCCTGGTACCAATTGTGGAACTGCTTGACAGGAACTACAGAATAAAACCACCAAACGCAATGTTCTCTGACAACAATTAGTACGATGGTCATATCATGCAGTGAAGATCTGGCTAAACAAGATGAATTAGGAAAACCTCAAAATATACAAGCTTATGAAAAAACACAAGTGAGAACCCCTATTTCCGCATCCTGACTCACAGTGTTGCCCAGGCCGAAGTGGCTATTCACAGGCATGATCATGGTGCACCCCAGCTTTAAACTTCTGAGCTCAAGCAATTCTTGTGCCTCAACCTCCTGAGTAGCTAGGACTACAGGCATGCACTACCGCACCCAGTTTCTGAGTTGAGGTTCTTGAAAATAAGAAACATCCATTTCAGAATCATCTCCATGCTCAGTAGATTAGAGAACCAGAGGATCGTGACTCTGGTTAAAGCCCAGCTTTGCTTATCTTTTCTCTTAGACCCCAAGGCCTTCTGTAACTCCATTCTGTCTGAATTCCATCTTCCACAACAAGGAGAACAGTACACGTCACATGACTACTCTCTAGGAGTTATTCTGATGAGTTCTCCGGTCAGCAGAGAAAACACAAGTTTTCCATGTGACATAAAGCCTTTACACAATCAAGCAGAGATTCTCTTCCTACCTATCCCTTTCTAAGTATCCGTTCATCTTGGCAAAAGGCACTGCGACCTCATAATGAGGTCAATATATTTACTTAGACCCAGAGCATCAGCTGATATTCTATTGTCAGGGAACTCCCAGAGCCCCACAGTGCCCTGAACTTAATTTATAATACTCCAGTGCATCTTTGCCTTGAATCCTACTTTTTGCTCTCTTTCTCCTGCCTCACATAGAACAACTTACTTAATCCAACGTCACCCTCTTCTTGGTCGTGAGGAGCTCGGTGACAGCACAGGCGGCGGAGGAGAAGGCCCACGTGGCTCAGCAGTATGAGAGGTGGGGGCAGCCAGGGCTTCTCGTGGTAGGTCATGATGTAGCGATAGCGGTTGTATTTCCACAGGTTATTTGAAATGGATTCCATATCTAAGTAAACGTTGCTGTAAGATGAAGTAAGAGAGGGACAATGTTTTAATATGAAGTCTTGAAAGGTAACAGAGTCTATATTTTCCAACATTTATGATTGGCTCACCTGACATTACCAGCAGTTACCCAATACAAATACTATCCACGTGTTTACAATTCTTCTTCCACCAAACAAAATATATTAGCTACCTTCTGCAATGAAACATGCTAATCAGAATAACAAGCAGAAGGCAGACATTACAATCAGAGAAAAGAAAATGCCAACATTTTCAGTGTAATGAACAGAAAATCCATTCTGGAACTCAACACTATTCTCAAGTCACCATCTCTTCTCACATAAGAAGCTCTTTTTCAGTCCATAATTCATCGTTTATGGGAAACAGCTTTAATGTTCCTCTGTATCATCTACCTAATGTCAAATGTGAGAACTGCTAGAAAAATCCCAGTTAAAATACGCAAACAGAACAGTGTTAGTGAAGAAATGGAAGAAGAATCAATTCATCTTAAAAAGCAGAGCTTCTATTAAAATCCAGACAAATTATTTACATTAACTTTACAATAAAAGTAACTCCTTATTGGTAGGTCACTTTGTAGTTGTAACATGGAGATAGGATGGTGAATGTTGATATTATAGAACTTGCCATGGGGGTAATGATTGGAGGTACAGTTATTCTGAAACAATATACCATCCTTAACTACTTAACTTTAAGTATAAAATATGATATAAGAGGAACAAAATAAGATGTCCATCTTAATATTTTGCATAGACTAACAAAATTTAGTTTCTTTTTAAAACAATTCTTCTTCTTGCAGTGTCAAAATTTTAGTTTCTTTAGATAAAGATAGCAGAGTAGAACTGGAGGAAGGCAGCCAAATTTAGCAAATAAAAACACAGATAACCCTAAACTTGAACAGTGATAAAGAAAAGGAACCAGGATTATCCTGGAGAAAGCCATCTTTGGGTAAGAATAGAAGTTTCTCAGAATCCATACAGAAGGTGATTGAAATATAGATGACTGGGTTATATCAGGAGTTCTCAAGCATGTTTTCTGAACCAGCAGCAGCAGCATCACCTGAGAACATGTCAGAAATGCACTTTTTTGGTGCCTGGTCAATGAGTGGGAAACTCTAGGGTTGCACATGCTATTAATAGCAGTTTCACTCCAACGTGACAACAGCCTTCCACCAGCAGGTGGCGACTTAACAGTGTATTTAAATTTTGGGGGTTGGTTGGTTTGTTTTTGTTTTTTTCAATTATTTTATAAAGAATTGTCTGTAACCGGCTCCTGGACAAGTAGTCAGATCTGGGGTTGGTCACTTTATATGGTCTTCAGTGTGTTCATCTCTAACGTGAGAAATTTGTCCTATGCGAGGATTTCTCAACTTCTTTTTTGACACTGGACATTTGTTGTTGTTGTTGGCCAGGAGGCTCACAAAGAGGCCTTTATTTATCTAGCTCATAGTATACACTACCACAGTCTTGTCTGCTACTCCTTCTACTAAAATAGTTCAAATCAATGTTTCTACCACACTATCAAAAAGTTATATTTCTTTTTGTCTCCCCACATCAGAGTGGTTGAATAGAAGGTAGAAACAGGCCAAGAGTCCATAGGCTCCCAGCTCTAAACAGTGCCAGGGCAGGAAGGGGTGGCTCCAGGTCTCACTGTGGCACCTTCTACAGAAAATAGACATAGCTGCCAGGCCCGGGGACAGAAACCAGACATCCCAGTACATCTCCAAAAAGCGGCACAAATACTTTCCCCCCACAGTATGAAAAATACACACCTCTAGCACTCTGCAGTCGTGCATTTAGTTTTCTTTAAGAACAAACAAATCAGTAGTTATGTATCCTGTTTCCTCAAGTTTCAAGAAAAAAAATGAAAGGTCACTCTTTTCTCTTTAAACACTGATGTGTAGCTAGCAACTTGGATAAAAAGGTGTCACCCTACAAAATGCGCTCAGCATGTTCTGATGCCAGGATGGGCTTGGCCGCCTGGGCTGGGGCTAGAAAGGAGACCTCCATCTGTCCCAGTGGAAAGTGAAGCCGAGTGTCGGTGCTGCATTTGGCTTCAAGATCGAGAATCAGAGCCTTTGAAATGGAAAGAGGGCATCTGAAAGGGCACCCCCACCAGGGGCTTTTCAGAGCTAAGGCTCCAGAAGGAAGGGGTCGCCCTGCTAGTGACAGAGCTGGGAGTCACTCTGAGCTGCAGCCCCCACAGGATCCCCCTGTGGGAGGCTCCATCTGACCCTCTCCAGCCCATGGCTCTCTGCAACTGCCACCTGTACTCAGGTATATGGCTTTGCTGCTGCTGGCTTTTAAAATCAGCTATTATGTTTGAGATGTGACTGTCACCAATAGAGTTCTGTCCTAAAAAGCCATCCCAGTGCCATGTTGGTTCAGGAGGCACCAGCTTTGTGCTGCCTCCGTAACAGGCAGGAGAGTTCTCAAAGCAATGTTCCACTGATCTCTGGACGCCACTGCAGCATTAGGAACAGGGTCAGTCCCCTGGAGGGGAAAGGTGGCTTCAAGGCTGTTTTCTGGGCCGTTTGCAGGAGATCTGCATGTACCAGGAGCCCGTACTTATCACTTCTTTCAGTGGTGGCCAAGCCAACCAGACCCAAACATGATGCACACGGGCTCCCAGACTTGGCTCCCACTCAAAATTGACCCACACCCCTTGGGCTGCTCTACAGTTCTTTGGACTCCAAGACCCAGAAGGGCCTCTGCCCAGCTGCCTACTTGGGCAAGACTCACTGAGTACCATGAGCAGCAGGTGTTCACCCAACCTCGAGTGTACACCCCTAGTGACTGGGAGTGCACCACCTCACCGGGTGACACTCCTTCCCAAAGAGTCCAAAGAGCCTCCTGGTGACACCCACAGCAGGAGCATCATGCCATCCCATCAACAGCCCCCACTTACCTTCCTGGGGCTAAGATGCGGGGTGTGAGCCTTTCCCCTGAGAGCAAACGGGCAGTGAGACACTGGACATTTTTAATAAACAAAAATCTCAGACTACCAGCCTGGGCAACATGGTGAAACCCCATCTCTACCAAAAATACAAAATTTAGCTGGACATAGTGGCATGCACCTGTGGTCCCAGCTACTGGGGAGGTTGAGGTGGGAGGATTGCTTGAACCAGGGAGGCGGAGGTTGCAGTGAACTGAGATCACACCACAGCACCACTCCAGCCTGAGTGACAGAGTGAATCCGTATCTCTCCCCATGCCCCCACAAAAAACTCAGACCCTTTTATTATTTGATCTATAAAAATAGCTATTATAACTAAACACCAGCAAATATTCCAAGTTCCTAAAATGGTTGGGCTAAGAGAGATGATGACTATCATATAACAAGCAGGAAGGTATGTCTTCCCCATGTTTAGGTAACAACACAGCAGTCACTTTTTTTTTAAAGAATTTTGATTTACTTTGCTGACTCTCAACCCGTCTTCCCTACTTTTGTTACTTATACAGCATAAATTGATTTTCCCTTTTCTTATCTTTTCCTCTTCAGTAAGATAAGCAAGGAATCAAATACCTAGCACAGTGCCTGACAGTTAAGAGGCATCTAGAAAATATGAGTTTCTTCCCATTACTTCACTTGGTTTCTTTTGTCTAGGAAACAAATATGTGTCAGGCACTCTTTTCAGTGTTTGAGGTAAATTGCTTGCTTCTGAGCAAGACGAGAAGAGGTGAGGAAGTGGCCCATACTGGTAGCTGCAGGAAGAGCATTCTAGGCAGAGGGAATAGCAAGTGCAAAGGCACCTGTATGGTCTGAAAAACTGAGGGGCCAGTGTGGTTGGAGAGGAATGGGTCAGGGGAAGACTAGTGTGATGCATGATTTAAGAAGTGACGGCTGGGCGCAGTGGCTCACACCTGTAATCCCAGCACTTTGGGAGGCCAAGGCTGGCGGATCACAAGGTCAGGAGTTCAAGACCAGCCTGGCCAATATGGTGAAACTCTGTCTCTACTAAAAATACAAAAATTAGCCGGGTGTGGTGGCATGCACCTGTAGTCCCAGCTACTTGGGAGGCTGAGGCAGAAGAATCACTTGAACCCGGGAGGCAAAGGTTGCAGTGAACCGAGATAACACCACTGCAGTCCAGCCTGAGCAAGAGAGAGACTCAAAAAAAAAAAAAAAAGTGACAGGGGCCAGGCATGGTGGCTCACATCTGTAATCCCAGCACTTTGGGAGGCCGAGGTGGGTGCAGGAATTTGAGACCAGTCTGGCCAACAGGGTGAAACCCTGTCTCTACTAGAAATACAAAAATTAGCCAGGTGTGTGGCACACACCTGCAATCCCAGCTACTCAGGAGGCTGAGGTAGGACACCTGCTTGAACCTGGGAGGCAGAGGTTGCAGTGAGCTGAGATCGTGCCATTGCACTCTAGCCTGGGTAACAAAAGTGGAACTCCGTCTCAAAAAAAAAAAAAAACAAAGTGACAGAAAAGCCAACTCACATGGGGCCATATAAGTCATTGTAGCGACTTAAACTTTTACCCAGAAATAAAATGGGAGGCACTGAAGAGTTTGGAGCAGAAGAGTAATAATATCCTCTGATGTCTGCTTTTAAAGGGTCATTTGGACTACTGTGTTGAGAAAAGAATATAGGGAGTCAAAGACAGAAGCAGAGAGATAAATCAGAGGCTCTGTGGTAGCAGGGGGGTAGTGAGATGTCACTAAATCAGTTATCTATTTGAAGGTTGAGTTAACAGAAGTTCCTGAGAGTTTAGAGGTAGAGGTTCAAGAGACATTAAGAATGACTCCATGTACAGAATCATGGTGTAGAGCAGAGAAAAAGTAAGAATGACTGCTTAGTTTTTGGTGTAAACAACTGAAAAGCTGGAACATCAACAAAAACTCGTGTTCTTCCTCACAGATTTGGGAAAGACTACATTAAATATTATAAATAAAAGTATGTTGGGAAAGAGGGGAGATGAAGAGTTTGGGTATTTTAAATTTTAGAAATCTATTAAATTTCTAACTGGTGAAGGAAGGGGCCAGCTGGATCTCCATGGCTGGAGTTTAAGAAAGAGAACTGGGCTGGGGATATAAATTGGGTGTGCTCAGGATATACAGGAAACTGAAAGAGATCACAAAAAGCATAAATAAAGGAAGAGGCAGGTCCAGGCTCAGGGACATTCCAATGTTAAAAGGTTGGGGAGAAGATGATCCAGAAAAGAAGATTGAGAAGTAGTGAGAAGTGACAGAGAAGAAAACAGAGGGCCTGGCGCAGTGGCTCACTCCTATAATCCCAGCACTTAGGGAGGCAGAGGCAGGTGGATCACTTGAGGTCAGGAATTTGAGACCAGCCTGGTCAACAAGGTGAGACCCCGTCTCTACTAAAAATACAAAAATTAGCCAGGCGTGGTGGCAGGCGCCTGTAATCCCATCTACTTGGGAGGCTGAGGCAGGAGAATTGCTTGAACCCAGGAGGCAGAGGTTGCAGTGAGCTGGGGTCACACCAACTGCACTCCAGCCTGGGTAACAGAGCAAGACTCTATCTCAAAAAAAAAAAGAAGAAGAAAAAGAAAGAAAGGAAAAGAAAAGAAAAGGAAATGAAAGGAGAGGAGAGGAGAGGAAAGGAGAGGAAGAAAGACAGAGAGAGAAAGAGAGAAAACAGAGAACAGGGGAAGCTGGGAGCAAGTGAAGAAAGCATATCAAGAACTCCTTAACCAACTTGCAATTCCATCACTTGCTATCCTTTCATAATTCGAATGTACTGCCTAATCACAACTCAAGATCTCCTTGCATTTTGATGTTGTTACATTGTACTTTCCCCCCACAGTCAGTTCTCCATATCTGCGGGTTCTACATCTGTGGATTCAAACAACCACAGATTGAAAATATTTGGGGAAAAGAAAAGGATGATTGTGTCTGTGCTGAACATGCAGAGACGTTTTATCTTTGTCATTATTCCCTCAACAATACAGTATAGCAACCATTTACATCGCATTAATACTATATTAGGTATTATAGAGAATTTAGAGATGTTTTAAAGTATACAGGAGGATGTGCCTAGGTTATATGAAATACTACACCATTTTCTATAAGAGACTGGAGCATCCATAGAGTTTGGTATCTGCAGGGGGTCCTAGAACAAGTCCTCCACAGATAACGATGGATGACTGCATTTATTATTTCACCGTTTCCCATGCTCCGTGTCCTTCTTATCAGTAGTTTTATGTGCATATTTCAAAACAATAATAATAAAACATAGAACACACAAAAATCAAAGGTTACATACTCAAAGTACATGTGAATCTACTCAACATATCTACCCACATTTCTTATTTAAATAATCATATTTAATTGAAATAACCTACTTGAAGAAAGCAATCAACAGGTTCACCATGATGATATATTGCACGAAGAGGTAGACAGCTTGCAAGAATGGAGTAAGAAAAGAACCAGGAGGGCAGGATGGCTGGCTTGAACAAACTACAAATAAAGAATTTTAAAAGAATGAAAGATAAGATGAATCACAGTCCTGCCACTCTAGACACACATTTAGCACATTAACTGCACAGAATACCATAAATTCAAACATTTTTAAGATTTAGATGATTGTTTTTCAGATTTATTTTACTCTTGTTAACTATGAAGGCACAACTTCTGCATGATGGTAAAATCCCATACACACCATCTATGTCTCCAGCATAGACTTCTCCATATATCATCCAGTATGGCTCAAATACAATATCTCGAGCTAGACTCCAAGATGGTGGCTCCTTTGGCGAAAGGATGGCCTTGCGTGCCACTCCAAAGCTCAGCAGGACTATGGCCATGATGATCACAATATAGAACATGTTTGCTGTCTGCAAAAGAGCATAGTACAACCAGAATTTTACCACAGATTTGAAGTTCAAAAGAAACCAAACACCAGCAGCCATCATAATTATACCTGCAAATAATAAGATTGTCTAGTCATTGACTAAAACACCCTTGTGCAGGAACAGCTAGACTTTCTTTGGCTAAACTCTTGTTTTCTCACACAGTATGCATTTCAAGTCAACTTGGTCTATGGAATAATATAAATGTGCTGAGAGGAGAGAATCTGTGCTTCTTTGTTTAAGCATTAATGAATTGTGAACACTTTTTGATTAGCTAATATCTAAGTTTGCCCCCAGTTGGACCATAGGTTAGGAAAATTAAAAAAAAAATAGGGTATTGTTGAATTAGTCCAATGGCTCCTTATTCCCAGAATTGTCTTCAGGAATTGATTAGAGTCTAAGAAACTGATCAAGCCAGTTTAATTCCATCTACTAAATGTACATCAACTCAGTCCATTAGTTTACTGTAACAGAGAGAGCATTCACCACAATTCCCATCATTATTTCAAGAGCTACTCTACATCTCTTAGCTTTCCTTCCATTAGGCTGGGGCTGTGAAACCTATTCAAGCCAGTGGGCTGTGGTTTGATGGTGACTTGGGCACTTCTTGTCCAGAGCAGTTAAAAGCCATTAGACTTTCTCCATCCCTCTCACTCCCTACCATAGACCTTAGGAGATAAATGTTCACATACCTATGTCACAAGACAAAGGGATCCCAGATTCCTGAGTCACTGCATAGAGGACAGCCCCCATGAGCACTCACCAAACCTTGCATTAGGGAGAAATACCCTTGTGCTAAGTCATTGAAATATATTGGTTATCTCGGCATAGCCTATCTCATAAAGACTAATGTCACCAAGACAAGAGAAAACATTTCTGGTCTAAGAGAAAAATGTCAAATAGGAAAAATCTTTAGAGTCCTGGAGGTTGTCTCTTTTCTGTCCTCTTTGTTTGTCTCAGCACTACCCTTCATTCTCCAGAACTTGCCCCTTCCCTGCCAGTAAGTATTCTAGAAGGAAAAGCCAAAGATGATCTTGAGACACTGTACTTATTAAAGCGTAGGTCTTAGGTCCTTGTGAACAGCCAGATGGAAAAAGCCGGCCGGGCTCAGCAGCTCACGCCTGTAATCCCAGCACTTTGGGAGGCCGAGGCGAGCAGATCACTTGAGGTCAAGAGTTTGAGACTAGCTTGGCCAACATGGTGAAACCCCATCTCTACTAAAAAATAAAAAATTAGCCGGGCATGGTGGCAAGCGCCTGTAGTCCCTACTATAGGCTACTTGGGAAGCTGAGACAGGAGAATCGCTTGAACGCAGGAAGTGGAGGTTGCAGTGAGCAGAGATTGCGCCACTGCACTCCAGCCTGGACAACAGAGCAAGACTCCATCTCAAAAAAAAAAAAAGAAAGAAAAAGAAAAAAAGAAAAAGCTGACACAACTGTACGGCAAGCTCAGGTGACAGACTGGAGCTAGGTGGCCCAATTTTGAATCCTGGCTCCCCATATATTCCTTTGAGGAATTTGCTTAACCTCCATTTCCTTGTATGTAAGTGTGTATAATAACACTACCTATCTCCTAAAGTTGCTACTAAGATTAAATGAGTTAATACATACTAATTAGCTAGAACAGTGTGTGGCCTATAGTAAGCACGATTTAAGAGTGTGATGGCAGGGGAGAGTCAGTGAGTGATACAAGAATAAATGGACATTTTAGCAGAAAATATCATTGGTGGTAGCCTCACATGAATCTTGTCCTTGGGAATTACTGTGCTCAGAGACAGATTTGACTCAATCCCATACCATCTGGTCCTAATCAAAAGGGTAAGCTGAGTGTCCCAACCAACTAACTATGCAATATACTATCCAAGGTCATTTGCTAATACTAGTTTGTGGTTATATGGAAGGCAGTGGTGACATGATCTTGCTCGCTGTGCTTCTATAAATAATTCCAAGATAGTGAGGCACAATGGCTCATGCCTGTAATCCCAGCATTTTGGGAGGCTGAGGCAGGAGGATCATTTGAGCTCAGGAGTTTGAGACCAGCCTGGGCAACATAGTGGGACTCTGTCTATATAAATAATAAAAAATAATTAGCTTGGCATGATGGTGTGTGCCTGTGGTCCCAGTTACTCAGGTGGTTGAGGATTTCTTGAGCCTGGGAGGGTGAGGGTGCAGTGAGCCGTGATCGCACCACTGCACTCCAGCCTAGGTGACAGAGCGAGACCCTGTCTCACATAATGATGATAATAATAATAATAATTTCGAAAGTTAAACTATTGGATATAAACCATGAAGAACCATTAAAAAGAAGCCAGGCGTGATGGTGCATGCCTATAGTCCTAGCTACTCAGGACACTGAGATAGGAGGATCCCTTGAGCCCAACAGTTCAAATCTAGCCTGCACAACATAGCATCTTTACAAAGAACACTAGAACAACAGGGTGACTATAGTTAATAATAATTAATTGTACATTTAAAAATAACTAAAAGAGTATAAGTGAGTTGTTTGTAACACAAAGGATTAATGCTCGAGGTGATGAATACCCCATTTACCCTGATATGATTATTATGCATTGTATGCCTATATCAAAATATTCCATACACCCCATAAATACATACACTTACTTATGTACCCACAAGAATTCTTTTAAAAACTTTTTTTTTTTTTGAGATGGAGTCTCACTCTGTCGCTCAGGCTGGAGTGCAGTGGCGCAATCTCGGCTCACTGCAAGCTCCGCCTCCCGGGTTCACGCTATTCTCCCGCCTCAGCCTCCTGAGTAGCTGGGACTACAGGTGCCCACCACCATGCCCGGCTAATTTTTTGTATTTTTAGTAGAGACGGGGTTTCACCCTGTTAGCCAGGATGGTCTTGATCTCCTGACCTTGTGATCCGCCCGCCTTGGCCTCCCGACGTGCTGGGATTACAGGTGTGAGCCACCACTCCCGGCTAAAAATAATTTTAAAAAAGAATACCAGGATATAAAACTAGACTGTACTCACCATTTTTGCAATCATGGTCACATATGGACCTGCATGTTGATTCACAGCAAAGAAGTCCAGGAGCCGTGAGAACCAGAATATGATGTCTATGCAGTAGATCAGTCTTCCCGCTGTGTGAAAAGGAGGGTCACCCCATCGAAGGACGAAGCCAACTGAAAACAGGCCAATGGCCACAGTTTCTGTTAAGTTCCAGTACTCACTAATCCATACCTTCACCTTTTGAGTAAACTTCCCAGGTTCTGAAATACAGATCTAAAAGAAGGAAGAAGGAAACTTTAAAAAGGAGGTACAACCAAAGAATCCCATCAATATGATCTTCTTAAATACACAAACCATTCACTGAAAGAGTAATCTAAAACCTGCCAAACCTTAAATCACTCGCGGATTTCAGAGACTTAAGTTATCATCAGTAATGAATTATTTAAACAATGCTATACAGATATAATTTAAGTCATTTGATAATGCCAGATTGTCACTTGAAACTCCAACTAGAAGTCAAAAAAAATAGAAAGCACTTTTTCTAGCTTTCAATAATCCTGAAATAGCATGAGAAAACACCAAGACATTTTAAAACTCAATACTGCAGGCTGGGCGCGGTGGCTCATGCCTGTAATCCCAGCACTTTGGGAGGCTGAAGCGGGTGGATCACAGAGGTCAGATCGAGATCATCTTGGCTAAAACGGTGAAACCCCATCTCTACTAAAAACACAAAAAATTAGCCGGGCGTGGTTGCGGGTGCCTGTAGTCCCAGCTACTCGGTAGGCTGAGGCAGGAGAATGGCATGAACCCGGGAGGCGGAGCTTGCAGTGAGCCGAAATTGCACCACCGCACTCCAGCCTGGGTGACAGAGCGAGGCTCTGTCTCAAAATAAATAAATAAATAAATAAAACTCAATACTGCAGTGGATCTGTATAGCTACGATTTCATTTCAGGAGGCACAGCAGGGTGCAAAGAACACTGGATGGAGCAAGGAATCCTGTAATCCAGTCCGACTACTGCTATTTAGCGAGTTGTTGACAAACTACTAAGTATATGATATTGGGCCGGGTGCAGTGGCTCATGTCTGTAATCCCAACACTTTGGGAGGCCGAGGCAGGTGGATCACTTGAGGTCAGGAGTTCGAGACCAGCCTGGCCAACATGATGAAACCCCGTCTCTACTAAAAATACAAAAATTAGGCTGGGTGCAGTGGCTCACGCCTGTAATCCCGACACTTTGGGAGGCCGAGGCAGGTGGATCACTTGAGGTCAGGAGTTCAAGACCAGCCTGGCCAACATGGTGAAACCCTGTCTCTGCTAAAAATACAAAAATTAGCTGGGTGTGGTGGCAAGCACCTGTAATCCCAGCTACTCCAGAGGCTAAGGCAGGAGAATTGCTTGAACCTGGGAGGCAGAGGTTGCAGTGAGCCGAGATCTCACCACTGTACTCCAGCCTGGGTGACAGAGCAAGACTCTGTCTCAAAAGAAAAAAAAAAAGAAAAAAAAAGAATGTGATATTGGAACTCACTAAGATAAGAAAATACCCCTGAAACATCGTATCAGACAAACAGAAATGTAAAATAGTACACCGATTTTCCCTGAAGCATTAAAAAAATGGTACAATTCAGATAACTATCTGTTTCTCTCCTGATTTTCTATAATCTATAAACTCCGCATAGGAATTAGCAGGCAACATAGGTATAATTACAAAGAAGTATATAATGTTGGTTATATTACCTCTAGGACAAAACAAATATAGGTAAATACACAGACACAGAGACATACATTGACATCTAAAACAGTCTAAGTCACAAATATTTATGATTACAGTTATAACTGATAGGAATGCTAGTTTTTGGTTTTGTTTTTGTTTTTGTTTGAGACAGAGTCTCGCTCTGTCACACAGGCTGGAGTGCAGTGGCGCGATCTTGGCTCAATGCAACCTCCACCTCCTGGATTCAAGTAATTCTCCTGCCTTAGCCTCCCAAGTAGCTGGGATTACAGGTGCGTGCCACCACGCCCGGCTAATTTTTTGTATTTTTAGTAGAGACGGGGTTTCACCATGTTAACCAAGATGGTCTCGGTCTCCTGACCTCGTGATTTGCCTGCCTCGGCCTCCCAAAGTGCTGGGATTACAGGCATAAGCCACCACGCCTGGCCCCTCCCTTTTTTTTTTAAAGTAACTCATTACGAACTAGAAATTTTTAAAAGTTTTGTTTTTTTGCTTCTTGGACTATTTGCCTCAGAGAGATTTCCAGCTTCAATTCTCAAAGTGTTTGGTAGGAGCTTTCAAAAGCTATAAACATATTCCTTACATATTGCACAACTTCAGCCATTTATGCCACTCATTAGATGAAATTGATAATATGAAAATAATGCTAGGCAACAAAAATCAACCCCACCAAACAAAAACAAACAAACAAAAAAACTTGGGGAAATCAAATAGTTGGAGGGTTTAATACAATTCTATGGCATCATCTATCCTTCAGGATTAGTAAACACACCAAGATATCCACTTCAAAAATAACTGCTTCCAAAGTGCACCAACCAGCAGAAAGCAGCTGACAAGGATAAAGGGCTGGAATAAAGGATTCTCCCCCAAATAACCTTTATGCAGCATGTAAGTCAAGGTCAGTGTGTCCTGTCTTCCCCCACCCTTGACATGTCCATTTTCATCACCAGAGCCAAGGAGTCTTTTAGCAGACACCTACAAAAGCTAAGGACATATGCAAAAGATAAAGGTAGATGGCATAACTCACCTCCCTGACCACCTCAATAGCATTGGTGAAGATGTAAATGCTAACAAGCCACTCCTGCACGCTGGGCTGGGGCTGCATCTCCACCAACACGGTGTAAGTGAACAGCATGAGGAATGCCAAATACGCCATCTGTGAGGGGGACACACATTCCCCAGATGTGAGTGAGAGCAAGCATGGAGCATGCCAAGGAGACGCAGATGGAGCAGAAACCCAGGCATGAACTTCAACATGATAACACGAACACAGAACTAGGACCACCTTCGGGTTATTGATGACCTACTATCAAGGAAAGTACAACAATCCATGGTGTTCTAGTCTAGGATTTAGAGGCAGGAATGAAATCACTGTTCTCAGATGCATGGAAGGACACATTGTGTCGTTCTGCTGGCTCGTGACTGGCATGTCCAGGACCCTGCACATCCAACAGGGGCACTGGCAAGCTAACAGCAAGCCCACGAGGAATCACAGGTCTTACCCTCCATCTTAAACACAGAAAGAAAACATGTGTGAAGCATGCCAGATCCACAGTGGCAATAGATGCTTATTTTCAAATACAATGAACTGTGGCATTTACCACTGCTGGGAGTTCTATTTTATGTTGACTAAAATACTCTGTTTAATAGAAAAGTTGTGTCCAACTGTGAGCCCTTTTAATTAAGGACCGTTTGTCAATATTTATATCTTCAGCACTCAGCACTCAGCACTCTGCTTGACACATGATAGACATTCAGTAAATGTTTGTCTAATTAGTGTGTATATATATGTATGCCTAGATTTCCAAAGTTTTGAAAGAATTAAGACATAGTGATCACACATATAGATACATAGTGATTAATAGCTTTGCAATCTTACCTAATATTCTTATCTTCTTAAGATATAGTCCCAGAAGCAGAATATCTGTCCATGCACATTGAAAACTGTGACAAATATTACTAAATTTTCTGACAGAAGGGCTTTACCAAATTACACTATTATCAACAATGTATGAGACTGCAGTCCTCTAAATAGCCTCAGAGACAACACCCAGTGCTCACTGATCAATACTTGCATTTAAAAACCTTGTATCGGCTGGATGCGGTGGCTCATGCCTATAATCCCAGCCCTTTGGGAGGCCAAGGCGGGTGGATCACCCGAGGTTAGGAGTTCGAGACCAGCCTGGCCAACATGGTGAAACCCCGTCTCTACTAAAAATACAAAAAATTAGCTGGGCATGGCGGTGCGCACCTGTAATCCCAGTTAGGAGGTTGAGGCAAGAGCATCTCTTGAACCCAGAAGGCCGTGCAGTGAGCCGAGATCGCACCATTGCACTCCAGCCTGGGTGACAGAGCAAGACTCCATCTCAAAAAAAAAAAAAAAAAAGAAAATCAGTTGAGAGAAAAATGTGTGTGTATGTGTGTGTGTGTGTGTATTCATTCTCACAAGTCATATTATTTTAACCTTGATTCCTATTTCTCATACATTTTTATCTACCTAAATGGATAAGTCTGCACAGATAACATAGAGAATAGCTTAAACCATTTCTAACTATGTAAGAATGGTATTATTGGCAATAGGTGGTCTTTTAGGCAGTCATAATGGATATTAGTGCCTATGATTTAAGGAAGTGTAGAAGAGAAGCATATAAGAAAGTAAAGGTAAATTTCAATAATTCTATATTTCTCTTGGTCTATATCTCAAAGTCTGAGTTTTTTTGATGACTCCTTAGGGACACACTTTAAGTTAATTTGTTCTTTCAAGCAACTTAAAAGTTTTTTGTCATTGGTTTCAGCATGATTAGACAATTTACTCCTTAACTTTTACTCTGAGGTTCAGACCTTAGCCCATTTGTCTGTATATATTTTATTATTTGTATTTTGTTATCTCCTTATACTGATTCCTTATACTGGACTCATTTATGTACATTAATGGTCTCCCCTACATAACTGTAAGCTGTTTGAGGTCAGTATTGATGTTTGGCAACGTCGTCTTCTCACCGCCCCTCTGCTGCCTAGTATACTATGTCTTAAAGACAGCAGTTAGGTCTCAATAAAATCGAATTGAATGACCTGAATCTTAGGTTACCCTCAGCCATAACTTTCTTTCTATATAGTGTGCAACTATACGAATCTGGAAGATTTATAAGCAAAAGACTACAAACATATTCGATAAGTAGATATTCAGATTGAGAAAGCAGCACAATTCCTCTACTTGAGAACAGGTTGGATTCCTAAAGGCTATGTTAAGTCCACTTACTCTTTAGCCCAAAGTGGCATCACACAAAGGCTACAAGCAACCAAAGTACTCACACCTAGGTAAAATTAAGCACTAAACACTCTGGACATTGGCAGTATTGCTTCTGACTCTTTTTGTTTCTTTCCAATTATTAAAAACACCATGGTGGGCAGATCTGGCTGGTTTTGTGCTATTGCTTAGCTTTGTTCCTGTTTCTTAAAGCTCCTGAGCTAGAAATTTCCAAGGGAAGAAATGCCTAAATACGCTTTTCCCAATGGTATGACTATGGTTAAAACTCTCCCAGCACTCCTGTCAGAGTCTTTCGTATATGTTGTTGCGCATTACAAAAATAGCAAAACCTCATTGTTTGAAAACAGATGTGATTTTTGGAAACAGATAAAAATCATACACAGCTACATACTTATTCAATAAGTATAGGAAATAAGTGTGTGGTTGGCCAGGTAAATATTTGGAAATACAACACATTTAGATAAATATCCTTTTATAGTCACACTTCAAATGTTTTAGATATACAAATTCTTGGCCATGAGCTATTTAAGTATAGATAAGCATTAGGAAAATAAATGCTATGGGAGCACATGTTCTCAGATCTCCTGAGGGCTGTGTCACGGAAAAAAATATTTAAAAAAAAAGAAAAGAAAATTCTATGAAATAAATGTGAAAAGCACCAAACACATCTAAAGCACAGCTCATGCTTTCTCTGTAGCTCTACTATCCATAATAGATTTAGTATTTGTTCACACAGTTCAGCTTCTAAAATTTTTCATTTTCTCTCTATATTTATAAACATATACTACTGAAGGCAAACAAAACAAACACTTGCATCATTTTCTACCTATATAACACATTCCTACAAACAAAAAGCTGATTCAATTGCTGATTTTCCTTTTTTGGAGATGGGGTATCGCTCTGTCGCCCAGGCTGGAGTGCAGCGGCGCGATCTCGGCTCACTGCAGGCTCCGCCCCCTGGGGTTCTCGCCATTCTCCTGCCTCAGCCTCCCGAGTAGCTGGGACTACAGGCGCCCACCATCACGCCCGGCTAATTTTTTTGTATTTTTAGTAGAGACGGGGTTTCACCATGTTAGCCAGGATGGTCTCGATCTCCTGACCTCGTGATCCGCCCGCCTCGGCCTCCCAAAGTGCTGAAATTACAGGCGTGAGCCACCTCGCCCGGCCTCAATTGCTGATTTTCTAAGAAGAATCCACCCACCTATTGCTTAATTCTACAACCACTGCTATTAATTTGGTTGTTCCACAAATCTTTGAATGCTCAGTCTCCCTTCAAATGGTGAGGTTTTACCACTTTTGTGGAATGTGCAACAACATATTTGAGGGACTCTGATAGGAGCACCGAGAGAGTTTTAACCACAGTCACACTGTTAAGAAAAGAATATTCCAGTGTTTCTTTCCGTGGAAATTTCTAGCTCAGGAGTTTTTAGAGACAAGAGCAAACCTAAGCAACAGGGCAAAGCCAGCTAGATCTTCCCACAATAACAGTGTTAACTCTTAGCACTCAAAGAGAGAAGAAAATGCTTGTTCTCAAACTCCAAAAAGTAGGTGAGCTCCACCCTAACTTCTCCCTGCCTTCCTCCAGTCCTCTTTGCTACCTACTTTGTCATGCCCTCACTTTTTTTTAACTAGGTTTCTACATTTTTATTGCAAAGTGGCAAATCAGGCATATTATCAACATCATCACTAGCTATCAATCATCATTAATCCGACATATATTGTTGTAATGAGACCAACCGTATAAAACCAAAACTTGACGATTGGAGCACTGTAGAACTCATAGACTTTCCTGGTCCACGGAAGGTGTTGGTGCCCACTTTCCAAACCAAAATGCTGATTTTCATCCAGTTTCTCATCATGGCCCCTTTCCAAATCATACTCTTTCTATAAAATAAACAATCATTTTCTTGTCAGCAGCTTAACTAAAATAGTGACAAGCATGAACATCCAAAAAATATCATAAATAATATATTAGAAATTAATTGGCTGGGGGTGGTGGCTCACACCTGTAATCCCAGCACTTTGGGAGGCCAAGGTGGGCAGATCACCTGAGGTCAGGAGTTCGAGACCAGCCTGGCCAGCATGGAGAAACCCTGCCTCTACTAAAAATATAAAAATGAGTAGAGTGTGGTGGCACATATCTGTAATCCCAACTACTTGGGAGGCTGAGGCAAAAGAATCGCTTGAACCCGGGAGGCAGAGGTTACAGTGAGCCAATATCATGCAACCGCACTCCAGCCTGGGTGACAGAGTGAGACTCTGTCTCAAAAAATAATAATAATAATAATTGGGCACCCACATGCCAAATTATAATCTTACCTTTGAAGGGTGAGAAAACTGCATGTACTGTATAAATTATTGACCAGTTAAAACACATGAAGTATTTCTGAAATGCAAGCTGACTCTGTAGTAATCAAACCCAAAGTAACAATAGTTCCAAGGATTTAAAAATTGGTCCCTGTTCCCAATATCCTTTTTTTTTGAGATGAAGTCTTGCTCTTGTCGCCCAGGCTGGAGTGCAATGGCGTGGTCTCGGCTCCCTGCAACCAACCTCCGCCTCCCAGGTTCAAGAGATTCTCATACCTCAGCCTCCCAAGTAGCTGGGCTTACAGTCACCCGCCACCACACCTGGCTAATTTTTGTATGTTTTTAAATTTTGGAACCTAAGGATACTCATAAAATCCCTGTGAAATCAGTAATGAACAATACAATTATTTCCTTAACACAGAAGAAATTGAGCATACATTGATGATGCATGGCCATTCCTTGTCATAGGAAATTCAGGCACTGCATTCGTTTTAGGATTCTGACCTTCGATAGCATCCCCACTGATTTATAGCAGAGGGTCTGTTTGCCTGCAGTTCATGTGCTCTCTGAGCTTCCAGAGTTCCTTGAACACCCTGCAACCATGTGCAAGTATTTGTGTTGTACATGCATTTTTCTGGGGAAAGAATCAGATTTTTCATCAACTACCAAAAAGGTATGTGTCAGTCCAAGAGAATTAACTCATGTAGAGAATTAGCAATGAGTATATGTAAGGCAGAGCAGGAGTTGCCTGAATGTGACTACACAAACACCCACGCAGAATGAGCTTTGAAAAGAGGAAGGAAAGGAAGAGAAAAGAAAAGAGAAAAAGGAGAAGAAAAGACAAGACAAGAAAAGAAGCACTTATAGCCTGGCTACCTTTAAGCAGCAGCAATGTAAGGGTAGCAAAAGGAAAGCAAAAGTGATATCACTCTACTGTATAGATTTCTAGGTGGTTTTAGTTTTTTAATAGGAAATACATGTAATTTTTAATTTTTTTAAAGTAATATTAAAAGAAAAGAATGTTCTCTGCTGCCTCTCAAACTAGTCCATTCTTGCAACGTAGCCACAAAAGTTATCTCTTTAATGTCAGACCTGCAAGATTAGCAAAATTTTTTAAGCCAAGGAATGAATCAAATTTTGCTTGAGTTGTCCATATAATTGCAGAAAAATGTGACTTTTAAGGCCTCGGGCATCTAGATGGGTTATCAACAGTGCCTAATTAATTATTCAGTCATTTATTTCACTTTGGGCAGTGAGATTAGGATTGACTTAGAAATGTAGGAATTGGCCCAGTTCCTAGCAGGTTTGAACCAGCCTAGAATTAAAATGGTGTAAAACCAATTAGAAAAGTCATCATTTATGAGCTTTTAATGACATCAACACCACATCAGAAAGACCCCAGAAAGCAATTTAAGTAATGACTTTATTATTAAATAACTTCTCTTATTATTTTTCTAGGAGTGTTTCATTAGCTCTTAATTGCTCTTGACAGTTTGGAGTGGATTATAAAGTGCTGATCGGGCCTGTCTCTGAGTTGAATTCAAACACACCAATTGCTATGATGAAGACAACCTGAGAACGTAAATTCAGATTTTTTTTTTACTGAGAAGAAGGTAAAGACAAAAACATATGACTTGAATAACTTTTATTATATATATATAGCTCCCCTCACCCCCCACGCCCCCTGACCACCCCACACTCTTTTTTTCTCTCTAATTGTAATCTCATACACAGATTAAAATTATGACTACAACAATAAGTCTTCCCCCCATATCTGTTTTGCAGTCATCTTTCCCACTTAATTATGCTCTGATAGAATAGATTATGTTATACAACTTTCTTAGTATTATTTCACTGTGATTTATCAACCTGTCTAAGACCAAGCTCATCTTTCCCCTTCCGAACCCACTCCTTCTCCAGTTATCCTTGTGTCCCTTCAAGACGGCCTTGTTTAAAAGACCCTCTTCCTCTCCATGTCCATTGCTACTGACTCTCGTTAAAGGACTTATTGTTTCTCACCTGGATGGCTACCCTGGCCTACCCTGCTTCCAGCCAGTCTTCTTGCTAAACCATCCTATGCCCTGGAAGCAGAATAATTTCTCTAATAGTCAGATCATCTCACTACTCTGGCATACACATTCACTGGCTGTCCGTAACCTACAGAATAAAAATCATACTCCTTCACAGGATATACAAGATTCTACATGATCTAGCCTCAATCTCCTTTCCAGCCATTCCTACAAGTACTCCCAGCTTGTCACATAACCTTCATAACCTAGATTCCAGCTGAACCATACCACTTGCGATGCTTTACATATACCTTGCCACTTCCCAACTCCATGACCCTGTTGATAGTCTCCTTCTCACTGATATGCACTTTTCCCTCACCACATCATCAAGTTGAGCTCAAACACCAACCCAATCATAAAACTGTCACTAACCCCTAATCCTTACCTACTGACTCCTAATGGGAAGAGTCTTCTTCTGCTGTTGGTTAACCCATTCTGCCATCTTACTGTAATTTAGTCCTAAGAAAACTCATGTCATCACAGGTCATGTTTTCAAGAGGTTATCAGCTAAAAAGATCTAAATTTCACATGGCAAAGTTATTCTGCCTGTAGAAATTTCAGTAAGGAGTTTTATAAAACCTCAGTGAGTAAATGCAGTATTTGATGCTATACAGCTTCAGCTCCAGAATAATGGCTTTCCTTCTCTAATTACCAGAAGTGCCTTCTTTATATTCATTATTACCCACTATTACCATAAGAAGACAACACAGTGACACTCTAAAGAGCATCTAAGTATCACCTGCCTTCAGTTTCCTGCCACAATACATAATGCAAATTATGTTCCTCAACTAATAAATTGCATTGCTTAATCAGTGTTATGAAATCTTATCTACCCCATCAAAAGTGCTGCCTCCACCCCTTACACCATGCCTAGCAAAATTCTAAAAACATAGCAGCTTATTAATAATTACTGCTTAAGTTAAATTCAAAGGCAAAAGAAATATTGTTGTTATGATTATAAGCCATTTATAGTGAACAGACTTGAAACACTTTTTCAATATCTGTTTTAATTGAACAATGGTGAGATATTGTGGATATTCTGTCTGATTATAAGCCCCACAGTTGAAAAGGCTGCATCTGCCTTAATTAATTCAGTGTCCACAGAACCTCTAGCACATGTAAAGTGGCCACTAATGAGTCATTGAATTAATAAATTGGTATATGGCTATGTCCAAACCACGTCTTTCATTTTGGCTTTGAAGTAGAAATAGAATATTTTGCTTAATTGTATACGGGGCTTAATTAGGTCTATTGTACATAGTATACCTGACCATAGCATAATATGATTAACATTAAGTGAACTAAATGCTTGATTGGTCAGAGGCATTTTAAAATAATGTATAACCCCAGGACCATATGTCATCACGGGCCTGAAATAGAGGCAACATAACTTTTGTTTAATAGATGGCTATATAAGTAAACTTTAAGGATGTGTATATTTGCGTGCAGTCAATACAATGAAAATTCAGTTCATTATGATTTTGCACTAACCACAGAAGCACTTTCTTTGGAACTGCTGGCATTCTGGTCACTGTAATACCACATAAATTGGAAGTCCTGGGACTGGGGAACATGTGACATCTCAGCTTTGCTTTTAAATTCCAGTGTCAAAATGGTGGGTGGTAAAATAATGCTTATAATAATCTGTAAAAGAAAAAAAAGCAAAACAAAGTAGCAGGGACTACAAAAGCACATACTAGACAAATAACGAAATTAAGAATTTCAGTGTATATAAAATGCCAGACCCATCCCAGTCAATTTTCATCCCATTTCTATAAATAATTTTTTGACTCAGCAACTTCAGTTCTAGTGTTTCTCTCAGAAATACTCATGAGTACAAGCATTTGCGGATAAGAATGTTCATTGCAGGACTATTTGTAAAAGCAAAACACTGGTGTCAACCTAAATGTCTATCTAGAGAGGGACTGCTGGTCTGGAATAACCTAATAGTGGAATACTGTGCAACCATTAAAAAGACCAAGGCAATGTTGAATATAATGAAAAGGCAGCCACGCTATATTGTTAAGTGAAAAGATCAAATTACAGTTACCTCTTGGTGTCCAAAGGGGATTGGTGCCAGGACACCCCTGACCCCCGACCCCAAGGATACCAAAATCTGAGGCTGCTCAAGTCCCTGTCATAAAATGGTGTTGTATTTCCATATAACCTATGCACATCCTACCCTATACTTTAAAGCATCTCTAAATTACTTATAATACCTAATACAATGTAAATGCTATATAAATAGTTGTACTGTATTGATTTTTCATTTGTATAACTTTTATTGTATTGTTATTTATTTGGGGGTGTTTTTCCAAATATTTTTTATCTGAAGTTGATTAAATCTGCAGATGTGGAACCCATGGATATGAAGAGCCAACTGTATAGAAGAACATAGAGTGATCCCATTTTTGTTAAAAAATAAAATTAAAAATCTTAGCTATTTATATGCATATAAATATGCATTTAAAAGTTTAAAAATATGTATACTACACTGTAATTATTTATCTCTAGGAGTAGCAGGACAGGGCAGTGACAAGTATTATTTTTCAATGAGCACACTGCTTTAATAATATTTTAAAGCCATTAAGTAGCTATTACCACATAAAACACATTAAAATTTGTTGATATTATAAAATCAAGAATCTAAAACTATACCATCACCTTCTGTTAGATCCATCTCCCATCCCACACGTATCTTTTCTCTACTAGTAAAACACAAGGAGGGTATAGATCCAGACATCCACAAGTTTTTTTCATTATATTGCTATTATTCATTAATTACTAACAGTCGTTTAAAAAAAATTTTTAAGTTCAACTTGTAATGGCCTTCCAAGGTAAAGAGTTTAAAAGATTTACTAAATGCTCTGATATCAACTTGATGAACACTACTTCTTTCAAGCTAAAAGTAGGCCTTAGTATTCTGGTATTCAGTGACGAAAAAGAAGATTTAAATTGACTAGTTGGCATTCATTATTAAGTATGGTAAACCGAAGTCATATCCTTGTCAACCTTCTTTTTTTTTTTCATGATGAAATTATCTTTTGTCATCCTGTTTTAAAGCTTGATCTCCTATGAAGATTCTCTGGACTTTCTCCAGTTCTAATAGGATTTTATTTGTGTGTTTGTTTTTTGTCCAGATGTACAACCCAAAATACTGCAATCTTCTAGGTCTGGAAAAATCGCAGTTACCATGCCCAGTGGTAATATTGTACTAATTAATCTCTAGACAACTTCCTGAAGAGGCCCCACATTCTGTTGCCCTTGTGCATTGCAGAACAGCTGGCTAATGAAATAGTATTTGACAACATCAGTATCCCATCTCTAAGGGATTTGATGGAGCATTACAATGAGTTTTCCCATCCACATCTCTCTACATGGTTTTCCTACAGTATTCTTCTACTTGGAATTAGCCTAGCCAGGACATCTCACAATTATTTGCAAATGTGTTTCTAAAACTCACCAACCAAGCACTGATAAAGTAGCATCTAAACACTGGAGAAGAATGTTTACTGCAGCTTAGACACTTTAAGTAGCTAACTCAGCCTTTTTTATTATTAACTCACTCTATGTTTTGGGGCAAAACATTTAGTCTTACTTCACAAGTCTCCTTTTTGGTATGAAGTATATGAAGAACAAGAATTCATTAAGTTCTCAGAAATAAGGATTTCTAGTAAACTAGAGTATATACAGGACAGAAACATGAGGAAAAGTATTTCTCAAACTACCAGCTATCTATATCTTATCTCACTCCCTGAACGTTGAACTTATGTAGCTAGAGGTGAACCCGTTCACATCTCTGATTCCTCAGTTCCAAGGGTGCAATCAAAGCAAATCATTGCAGAACTTCTGAAAACAATTATTGTTTCTGATATTTTCTTTAAAAGGATTTATGTTGAGATCCTTTTTGGTTGACATTTCTCTTGTTTCTATAATTTCATCAGTGGAAAAATAGTCATGTTTGGGACACATCATATTTTTAAGAACTCTAGGAAAAATAAAATTAAAATATAAAATACAGACTTATGTAGTTCTTAATAGTCACTCTTTATCTCCTTTTATTTATTTGGTTTCATAAGTATATGTACTCCTTAAGCTTGTCCATAACCTAAAGCCTTTAGACTTAGGTTTGATGTCAAAGATTAAATGTCTTTAGCAGTCAACTAAATTATTCTTGATAATTTAAGATAATAGATGAGGCTGAGAAATTTGAGATGGTTAGTCATATGAACAAATGTATTGGACGGCAGCCTTATGAAACAGTCACTTATTCTCTCAAAAAAAAAAACACAGACACATACACACACACACACACACACTGGGTGAGCAGAACAACAGAAGTTACTAATTCTACTTAGTTTATTATCTGTTAGTATTCTTACACTGAGAAAAAAATTCAGTAAAAAGTCTCATTTACTTTTGTTGTAATTATTGGAGGCAATAGCAACTAGTAATAATGAAATCTTGCATGTTTGTCTATGCTTTTAACGTGTAAGCACCCTCACCTTTGTGGTGGACAGGGCAGGTAAAATTATACCCATTTTTCAAAAGGAAACTGTGGCCATGGGAGATAAAAGTCATCTTCACAGATTCCTCTGGGAAGACCCCAGATCTTCTGTGAGAATCAAATATATTAACTGGGATGTGAGGGCGATCTGGCTGTGACATCTGTCACCCCATTGATCGCCAGGGTTGATTCAGCTGATCTGGCTGGCTAGGCAGGTGTCCCCTTCCTCCCTCACCACTCCATGTGCATCCCTCCCAAAGCTGCGCGCTCTGTCGCTCAGTCGCAGAAGACGACCATCCCCGATAGAGGAAGACCAATCTTCCGTCAAGGGTATACGAGTAGCTGCAGTCCCCTGCTAGAACCTCCAAATGAGCTCTCAAATATATTAACTGGTTTTCCTGAAGACACAATTCTGGAACAAAATGTAACTCGAGTACAGAATTTTATACAAGACTAACATTAAACTCCATAAGACAAGTAAAGTAAATTTACCCTTAACCAAGAGTTTTTCCTCATTTTCAGCCTCCCCATCCACATGTCCGTCAGTAGCATCTGGGTACAAGTATGTGAAACAAAGGGTCGTAATCCTCCCGACACGGCCAGTTTCAGGCAGGTCGAATTGCTCCAGTTCCTGAGTTCATACGTCAACAGCGTCATGGCCATGCGCTCATTCTGCTTGAATGCCTTCTCCAACAAGTCCAGAGCCAGCTGGCCAAACTGTCTGCCATGACGGTGGCCAATTAAGAAAACAAAGGCAGGTGAGAGAGCTGCATTATTAGAAACATTTTAGAACATTTAGAAACATTGTAAAAGATTAGATGTGAGGCTCAGAAAGTATCAATTCATAAGGCTTCCTTAAAAAAAAAAAAAAAAAAGCCAACAACACCAAACAGCAACTTAATAATCTTAGTTTCCAGAAACTATTTGAACGGAATTACAGCTCAGGAAAGGGATTTTTCTCCCTTTCCTGAAGGAACAGAACTAGGAGGTTTACATTGTAGCATACAGAATTTAATTTACACCTGAGCTATTCATAGGGAGTAGCCACTCCACACTATTGGACATAGCTTGGTTTGGGACTTATACATAGGCTTATAGATAGCTTGGTTTGTTTGGGACTCCTTGATAAGACCTAATAAAGTGTTTTTTTTTTGTTTTTTGTTTTTTTTTGACAAAAAAACTATTCAGAACCCAACTAGCAAGTAAGGAAAGCTGTGGAGTCACTTGTTTTTTTAAGATTTTATAAAATATCTACGTGACTTAAGAAAGCTATAGACCTAGACCTAGAGACACCCCCATGTGATTTTTGAGGAGAATGTTTCCTCTGAAAGGTAGACATTGTCATGCTCTGGAATTTATCTTTTTGGTAGAGACAGGGTCTTGCTGTGTTGCCCAGGCTGGTCTTGAACTCCTGGCCTCAATCAATCCTCCCACCTTGGTGTCCCAAAGTGCTGAGATTAAGGGTGTGAGCCACTGCACCCAGCCTGGGAATTTTTTTTTTTTTTTTTTTTTTTTTTGACGGAGTCTCCCTCTGTCGCCAGGCTGGAGTGCAGTGGCACGATCTCAGTTCACTGCAACCTCTGCCTCCAGCCTGGGAATTTTTACATCAAAATTATAAATTAGTTTCCATTGATTCTAGCTTTTATTCTTTCTTCATTACTATAACACTTAAAAACCAAAAGCATTTTTAACTTCTATTTTCCACCATTACTCTCTGGCTCTTTAAGACAATGCATTTATTTGTTTTCCCACCTGAGAGATACTTAATGAAAACAATGTCTTAATTTAATTTAGCATCAAAGACTTCTAGAGTTAGGTGGAGCTTTCAAAATCATTAATTGAACATTTCATAGTTAGGAAACTAAAGCCCCGAAATCTGGTCAACTGACTTGTCTAATTAGTCAATAGCTGGACTAGAACCCAAGTCCCCTGACTTGAAGGTCACCTCTCTTTTCTTTACTTCACAAAGCTCCTTAGAATACCTGAAGACCCTTTTAACAGGAGAGTCCATAAAATGCATGGCGGTAAGTCCATTTGTCCTACAAGTTTAAAGATGAGAGAGATAAAAGTGTCTAACCATTCTAAGAAGTGTTGATGTTTTAGTATGAAGTGAAGAGAGAACACTTACTTTGAGTAATTCTTCAACTCTTCTGAGGCATCATCCACCATGTGACTCTCCTTAGCTTCATGGGCCATTGCCCGGTAGAGGATACACGCAATCACGGCTTTAACCGTGGCCTCCTCTCCATGCTGCCAGAAGAACATGGCCATCTTCTGCCTTTTCATCAGCACAGCCCAAACCAGCAGGTCATTGTAAGGGTAAAGAAAGCCAGTAGACTCAGGGTCATCTGATACATTTTGTTCTTTTGACTTCTTCCTTGATTTATGAAGGACTATAGACTTTTCCTGTTGGAAAATAAAATAGGAATGAGTTTTCAAATACTCAGATATATGATGTTTTACGTAATTCAACACAGCAGGTGTCCTAGACATTTTTTTAATCGCTACTAAAAAAGAGATGGAAATAATAATAAGATTTTACAAGCCAGCAAGCAAAATTTAGACCATAAAAGGTAATCTACTTCTTGTTGCATTTAACAGATCCAGAGTCCCTGAACTGATATATCTTAAGGTCATTTAGCATAACTTAAAGCAGTGCCTCTTTAGGATATACCCAGAGTGCTTAATTGAATTTGAAAGATGGGTGGGTAGGGGGAGATATAACAATGCCTGAGAAATGGTTCCATCTTCCTCAAAGTAATAACCACAGAGCAGTACGATGAGTGCTGAAATAGAGACTACATGACAACTTTTACTTTCTCAAGGAAATGGGTTGAAATAGCATATTGGATACATGGGAGTGACGTATTTTTAAAAAGCTCTAACCTCACTTAGCAAATAGATTCATTATCTTCCCTTTGGGAAAACATCCCTAGTGTAGCCAACATGTATCCAAATAGATTGATTTGAAGTTTCTTTTCCTTTATTCTGATTATATTTATCAGCAAAGGTAACAGGTGATCATGAAATACCATTCTCCACCTGATAAATCCCCATTCATCATGCCATTCTACCTCCTCACATAATCCTGTATCATCACTTTGTGTGTCTTTATCTCTGGGCTCATCATACTGCACTACAGTTATGACTTTGAGGAAGATGAGACCATTTCTCGGACACAATTCCTCCCCTCCCCACCCACCTTCCAACTTCAACCAAGCACTCAGTATAATGCCTGGCAAATACTAAAGATTCAATAATTACTCCTTTTAATTTGAGAGGTCTTAGCAAAAAATTATAATCCATTTCCTCTATTTCTATAAATAAAAGGAATTCATGTTCATTGATGATGACCAAGAGTAATTTTATAAAATACCTCTTTCATACCAGGAGCTATGGAAAGCAAACCTCTTTCAGCTAACATAATAACCATTTGCATGGAAATTCTTGAGCGAAAGCATTTATTCTCAGAGTAAAGTGGGACTGGAGGAGTATGAGACTAGGAGGAATAACAATGTTGTACACACACACACACACTCATCATCATTGTCATACTGTAATATTAGATTCATAATAAATTCAAGAAAGCCTCAAAAAGGAAAAAATTTTAAAAAAATGCAAAAAGTCAATGCGACAGAGAAGCGAAGGAGAAGAAGGAAACAGACTTCACATCCAACTGGCCTTAGGGAACAGGACATAAGAGTATGTTGTTGGGTTAATGATCACATTTTTTAAGTACCATCCCATAGATCACCTGACTGAGTCACTGTCTAGACACAGCAGGGATAGCAGCAAGGAAGAGAGGCTAAAGTGCAAGTCCAGAGAATCACTGTGCCTTTGCTCACTGTTGTTACCGGACAGGTGTGTTATGCTTTTGACTTGCACCATCTGTTTATGGCACTTATAAATGGTCCCTCTATTTGCACCTCCCTTTCTTTGATGTAAATGAAGAAACAGTCTCGAGCTGCAAAAAACATTTTCCTTTCAAGTCGAAAAACAAGTAAATGGTACCTTGAATTTGTATGGCTGTGCAGTTCTAATGAACTGGGAGTGCAGCGTACTTTCTGCAGACTCATTTCTATTTCCTGAGGAGTGTCTCTGGTGCTGGGAAAGGTTTTGAACAAAGCTGGTCACTCTCTGGCACATGTTATTATTTTATTTTTAAAATAAAACAAAAGGAGGGGAGATTATAGTGGTAACAATATTTTATTTCTAGACAATAATGAAAACCAAATATAATGTTGTGTCCTACCAAATATCCATGCCTCTGTTTCTCATCCATGATTAGCACCCAACAAGAGCCTCTAATGATCTCATTGTGCATTTTGTTATTTCCTAACATCTTAGAGAACACACTCTTTTCTTCCCTGTTATATATCTGCATACCTTCACTAAGTGGAAATTCCATTAGAATGAATGGATGTTCTCTCCCTGGAACAAGTTCAAAATAGGCAATAAAGATTTACAGTTCTGATAAGAAAAAATTCCCATTCACAAGCAGTTCCAAGGTTAAGGTTAAGTCAGAAAGTTATGGAATTTCTCAGGTATTATATAATATCTCCACTGGAACTCCAGTGGCCAGGCCCAATAACAACACAACTCTGCCATTAGCAGGAAGTTTTCATCAACAAGATACAAAAACAAAAAGAAGCATTCTTAAAGGGACTAACATAAAATATGATAAAAACCATAAGCTTGCTTGATCTCTATTTCTACAGAGATCCTGAAGAGATTGAAAAAGAAGAGCAGGCTGCTGCTGCAAACGCGGTGACCAAGGAGGAATTTCAGGGTGAATGGACTGCTTCAGCTCCTGAGTTCACTGCTACTCAGCCTGAGGTTACAAACTGGTCTGAAGGCATGCAGGTGCCCTCTGTGACTATTCAGCAGTTCCCTACTGAAGACTGGAGCACTCAGCCTGCCATGGAAGACTGGTCTGCAGCTTCCAGTCTCAGGCCACTGAATGGGTAGAAGCAACCACTGAATGGTCTTAAGCTGCCCTTGCACGGGCTCGTAAGCAACATGGAAATAAGCTTAATGTAAAATAAACATCAGTTTCTAAAAAAAGAAAAGTCCGAAGCACAAAAAATCCCAAAATATGCACATAGCAAATGAATGATTATAAATATTTATGGAAAATAAAGTTTAAAGAGGGAGAACTTTTTAATAGAAAAATAATAAAAATTTTGTTTGAAATGTCATCTTAAACAATTAAAGACTAATTAAAATTAGTTTAATTTTACATTAGCTATAACAAAGGTTAGATGATCATTGCAACTGAGCACAACTCCTTCAACTGAGCAAAGACTGAATCAAGTAATTTTTCTAACATAATTGGATAAAATCTCCAATCCTAATTTGTGGTTAACTTTAGAGGCAAAACCATAAGCAGGATGCTTTTGGCATGAATGTTTCCATTTTTCCTAAGGCCTCTCTTAGTTTTTGATACTTAAGTCATTCTCCTAGGAAGAAATACAGATTCATTTTCACCTTGCTATTGATTTGGAAGATCATCCGCAAACCTATGCTCCCTAATGCAATTTCTTAAAAAGGAATGTCTTCACTTGTTGAGGGAGAACATTTACCGCTAGATAATCTGCCCACACTAAGAGCTCACAGGTTCAGTAAAGAGTGGCTCTGGCCGCTAATCCCAGAAATTACTCCCTCATTACTGAGGAAACTTATAAAGAAAATAGAAACAATCTTCAGACAATGCTACTCCAGAACCAAATGAGGAGGCCATAGAACTGAGATGTTGCTTAAGTAATATGTCTCAGAATGTGACAAATATGTGCTATCTGTGAATGTGAATTTTTCACATTTTCACCTGGACGAAAATTTGAAAGTTGAAGTTTAAGATCATTGGTGTCCTTAAAGCAAACTATACCTGGGTGACTGTGGCAGGGATGCCCAGGAGCCCCAGGCAGGCATTAGGGTGGTATAATGACTTGGGGATGAGGAGGAGGTGAGGAGAGCCCTAGCTGGTTTTTCTTAAGTATCGAAAAGACGACTGGAAAAAAAAAAAAAAAAAAGTGCCTGCCTACTTTGAGGTTGGAAATCTTAATACAGAAAACACAAAGAGTCAAATGCAAGCAAGCAGTAGTTAGACCAGTTCAGAAAAGCTGGAACTGCTTAAATTGAAACCCTCACAGCTGAATCAGAAAGCATTGTGAATGTTGATTGGATATTTCATTATATTAAGGAATTATTCATTGATTATATTAAGGAATGATTCATTTTTTATGTATGATAATGGCATCACAATTACATTTTCCTAAATACATTTCATTTAGAGATATTCACAAGAATTTATGAATGAAATGATATGATGTGTAAGATTTGATCTTAAATAATCTGGGGGCAGGAGGTTGGCCATTGTTGCTATTATTGAAACTGAGTGATAGGTACATGTGGATTCATTATACTATTCTCTATTTTTGTATGTTTAAAATTTTCCATTAAAAAATACAACTGAGAAAAAAAACCATAGGCTTTTTAAAAATTTATTTTATTTATTTATTTATTTATTTAGAGACTGGATCTCACCATGTTGCCCAGGCTAGTCTCGAATTCCTGGGCTCAAGCAATCCTCCTGCCTTGGCCTCCCAAAGTCTTGGGATTACAGGCATGAGCCACCATGCCCAGCCCAAACTATAGGCTTTGAACTGCTTTATTTAAGTTTCTGTTTTGTTGATAAAAATTGAACATAGAAATGATGAGGTGAAGACTTTTTAAAGGCAACACCCAAATTATTACTACTATTGTAATACAGAATTAATAGTGTCATTATAGTAATTATCATAATGACCATTATTACTAACGATGACTCTGCACCCTCTGTGTACCAGGAACATGGATTTTTCATATATTATTTAATCCTTCTGACAAATTTATAAAAGGGGCATTACTATTCCCATTTATAGATGAGAAAACATGCACAGAGAAGTTAAGCTTATCGTTCAAGATTACACAGCTACTAAAGAGCAAAATTGGAGGCAGTCCTAGCCAGATGTCTCTTGACTCCAAAATCATGTGCTTGTAACTACTATAATCTAGTTTAATATGACACACAATAAACTCTGCACTCCACTGGAAGACAATCCAAGAAATGGGTGACTTCGTACTGGCAGGCCATTTAAAGAAAGGGCACTAAAGGAACTTCCCTAGCAAGCTCCACACTGGGCTGCACCAGCACCACAGTCAGTCCTCCTACTTGTCACTGGGAACCTCACAGCAATGTCTGTTCTGTTTAAATGAAGTAGCTGATACCTCCTTAAGTGTATCCTTATGCCTTTGAAATCTTAATAAAGAACATTTTTCTGTGTCAGATTTGGCTTTCCTGTTTTGCTTTTTCATTTCTGAAAGCCAAGCTGGGCTTTCACGTCACTTGATTCTTTATAAAGGATCCCAAGTAGCTTGATATTCTAGGCTGTTTATGGAATCTTACCCCAAACTGCCTTTCCAGTCTCCTCCCTTCAAACTATATGACACTGATTCTCCAGCAACAAAAGTCTCCTTGTCACAGCAGAAACATACCTGAATATCCAAAGGCTGTGCCCTTTACTGCTCCTTCTCTTCTCTCAACAAAAATACCCAAAACTACATTTTCTAATCCTCCCCTCATCTTCTAATAAGAATGAGTCTCCTCAGGTTGCTAATCCATAATGGCAATTTCAAGAAATAGGCAATGTTTCCTCTGCTAACTACTAACCAACAGCTCTAATTTACATTCCTAGATTCTCAAAACTATCATGGAAAATAAAATATGTATCACTTATGTTTTTAAGGATATTCTACACGCATCTTTCAATATAATCACTACATGCTTATACCAAGTTTGTTATCTCCAGACTATGGACTAGGATGAGTTTACATATCTAATCTGATTAAGCTTTTGATATCAGTATTTTCGGAAGAAAAAAAGAAAAGAAAAAAAAAGAACTAGTCATCTCTCCCTCTAACCTGCCTCATCACATTACTTCTATGTCACTATAGCATGTATTATATACTGTTTTGTATTATGGCTAGTTACTCAAAAATCTGTTTAAGAGTTTCTAAACTTCTGATCCTTACGCATCCCAAGCCAACATTGCAACACTTAGTACAGTATACTTCACATACAGCAGATAACAAATGTCCATAAATAAAATGACCATTTTAGGAGCTATTTTTGTCTGAACTTCCAAGGCCATTTTTCCAAAACAACAATTCCTAATCATTCTCAATTTTACTTGGGCACTTTTCAATTACTCTACCTTGTATTTTCTGTAGAGGTTGTTGTAGAGGGCTCTGAAATGTTTTCTAGTGTAGTTGCTGCGATATGCTCTACCAATGAGGTATTCTACTACTAATCCAATGTCAATCAAGGTTATTCGGTAGCCTGAAAGAAGGGTATGCTGCAACAAAAACATGCAACGACTTTTAACTTTTAGTTATCTTCTTCCATTTCTCTTGCCATGCCATTAGAACATAATCAAATTAATTGCAAAGAGGTAGACATACCTTTTAAATATCTTTACAAACTGATTAATTTAAGTGACCAGCCATTGATACAATCTGCTAGTTCAGAAGGAAAAATATCTTAGCCTTAACATGTTTTCTCATTTCATAGACATTAAATGTGTGCTTCCATCTATGCATGCTCTCTCTCTTACTCTTGCTCTCACTCTCCTTATCATGCACACAAACATATATACACACACGTTTGAGTAAAATACATTTAAATATTTTTTATTCAATATTGAGTTCCTAATTGGAAGAGAAAAATATTAAACAAGTAGAAAAACAAACAAATAAATATGTATATAGAGAGTTTTTTAACTAGAAATAATATAGCTACTCCAACAGAAGTAAAATCTTAAAGTCTACACTGAATGTGTGTGATCCAAAATTAACATTGGGTTAGCTTTTCAGCTTCTCTCTTTGTTGAAACGGATATAACACTTTGCACTGCGTTGACTACATCATATGTAAAACAAGAATATGGGAGGAAGTAGAACAAATGAAAACAAGGAATATAGAATGACAGAGTCAAATTCGATACCAAAACATGAGGCTTATGCAGCCACGTTCTTCCTTAAATTGAACTTAATCCAGTATAGACAGTATAGTGTTTTCTATATTTCAGGGCATATTTGGGGGTCTTTGTGTCTATAATCCACTTTCCCTATGGTCCAAAATCGCACAGGATATATTACAAGGGTATTGAAGTTGTCAGCTTGCATGTCTGTCTTCCTTTACAGACTGTGTGAAAGGGTCTGTCTTTGTCTACCCAGAGTTTAGCATATGCACTTGGCCAAGCTGAGTAACTATCTGAAACTCCATACAGGCATACCTTAGAGATATTGCGGGTTCAGTTCGAGACCACCACAATAAAGAGAATATTGCAATAAAGCAAAACAAACAAACAAACAAACAAACAAAACCATGAGGCTGTGCCAAGACAAGTGTTATGATTGGTTGGCAGGAGGGCTGAGTGGTAGATTTCCAAGTATGTGGGTCTTAGTCTAAACGAAAATTATTTTGACTTCTTAAATTGCACCTTACTGCTTCTTCATAACTGTTCACTTTTGAACTGTCCATTTATAGTAAATTTTTAAAGGCACACAGAGTGTTGAACAAGGTCTCTGAAATGAAGATTGTGACTAATATTCACAAAGCTTGGAACAAGAAATAAGGTTATATATGAATGAATGTAAATAATTTAATTTTTCTTTTTCACATGCATAATTTACTTTTTTCAAGGAATGCCAAAAGTAATGCTCTTACTGCTGCTAGTTAGAACATATTTAACCTAGTTCATCACTTTTTTTCAGTTTACTATGGCACAGTTTAAAAAAAATAAAATCATTTTTATATTGCATAAATCAATACAAACTAAATTTACATGAGCACGGACACTTTTGCTTACTGCTTATTTGCCAAGGAATAGGTGGAGCACGATGGCCCATGCCTGTAATCCCAGCACTTTGGGAGACCAAGGCGGGTGGATCACCTGAGGTCAGGAGTTCGAGACCAGCCTGGCCAACATGGTGAAACCCCATCTCTACCAAAAATACAGAAAAGTAGCCGGGTGTGGTGGCAGGCATCTGTAGTCCCAGCTATTCAGGAGGCTGAGGCAGGAGAATCGCTTGAACCAAGAGGCGGAGGTTGCAGTGAGCCAAGATCGCATCATTGCACTCCAGCCTGGGCAAGAGCAAAACTCCATCTCAAAAAAAAAAAAAAAAAAACAAGGATATGCCTTCCTTTCACTCTGGCTCTCTCTCCACGTCAACATAACCTGAAAGCTCACATTCCTTCTGACAAGATATCAGACTTTGGAAAAACAAGAGAATTTTAAAAATGTGCCTTGGATTTTAACCATAGTGACAAATAAATAAAATATACTCCCAATTTTCAGGGGATGTGGATAAAAGTCACTGGTAATGGAAAGAGAAGAAACTGAAGTATAAAAGTTTGTTAAAGTTGGAAGGCTTTGGTAACTAATGGGAAATCAAATACTTTAAGTTTGACCTAACTCACAGTTCAGTGAGAACACCATGAGCAAAACATGACCAAGAGTATAGAACAGGGAGAGGAACCACCTGACGGCCTAGAACAATGCAGACTCACAAAAGCAGCAAGAGAGTGCCGGAACTATCACTGATATCAAAAACAATGGAAATCACATATTAGTCCTCCAATAAGGATAACACAACCACAAAGTTCTTTATTTCCAGCTGGTATCATCATCATAGGCACCACCACGGTATCGGGGTAAGCTGAAGTTCTGATTGGAAGCATTGCATGTCTCTGATTCATGGCTTTTTATTAGCAAATATCACCTAACTGATGGATCAAGTCTTTTAAAACATAAATTAAGGAAAAAAGTGTACGAATGTGGTTTGTTGATGAACTTGTTCAAATTAAGGTAAAGAAGATAGGTAATTAACAAAACAATCCAAATCTGCATTTTACAAAGCAAAATTCAGTGACTCCTCCAACACAAAGCTAAGGCAATACACAAAGACACGTTCACGCCTTCTTAATTAGGTTACCTGTTTCACATCTTGGACGAGATGATGCAAGAGTGTATTAGTAGGTCCTTGTTTCTGAAATAAAGAACAAAAGGAAGAATTATTCTCTTTAATTACCATGTGCTGGGGGGTAAAACCTTTACTTCAGAATGCATAAGTAACTCAGAATACTGAAAATTGTGTTCAACATTTTTAGTAACAACGCTTAAGCCAATTAATTCTAAAGAAGGTGTTTTCCAAGAGAAGATGTATTTATATGAAATATTTTTCAAAGCAAGATGCAAATACGTAGATAGTAAAGACTTTACGTGATAAGAGATAGAAATGAATCTTAGGTAATTTATTACTATACTTTATCATACAATTACAAATCCTGTCACACGAGCACATTCCAGCAACAAATATTTATTGAAAACTTACTATATTCAATCAGGGATTCAATGACAAATATAAGCACTATTTTCCTGGAGTGTTTATAATAATAGAAAAGAGTGGCTACTTACACTAAAAAATAACCAACAATATGTGTGGGCTCAAAAAGAGTTACAAATAATTGGTACTCTAGGAACAAATCACTGTGAACTAACTGTAGTAATCAACAAGACAAGACTTGAATAAATCATTGAAGAAAGAATAAGATTTAAAGGACAAGGAAGGCTATTTCAAGAAGTGTCCATGGCTTGAGCAACTGGTGTTTTCACAGTGTGTAAGTCAGGCTAGTTTCAACAAAGGGTTTACATGGGAAAGGTACAGGAACAGTATTTTAATAGTGGCCTTAGGTTGAGATACTTCCAATAACTCAATAAAAGGTAATTTGTTCTTATTTACAATTTAGTCTTTATGTTTTTACTAGGATAAAATAGAATTGGTAAGAATGTTTCTCCTTTGGTTGAAGAGTCTATCTATAAACTATATTTGTACAAGAATATTCAAGGAGATAAATAAGTCTTAAGCTGATCAATAAATAATTACCAGGCAAGGTGTCAGACCCCTGGCAATGGAAAGTGACTGACTTGCAGGTAGTAAGAAGAATTTACTGACAACAGTATAGGTTTTGAATAAGGAACGTTTTATTAGAAGGAAAGAACGCTGGAGAAGAGTGCTGAAGGGAGCTACAGCAAGAGAGAACTGAGCTCACAGCAGTGGATTTTCCTCAGGAGTATTTATGGACCTTAAAGTGGGAGCCTAAGGGTAATTTGAACCATGTTAGCCATGTAGGTCATGATAAATGATTGCATTTGTAGACATTTTGGTGCCTTCATGTGAGGAAGGGTTGCACAATGAGTTTTAACATGTATGCATTTTGAAGATGTACAGAAATTCTAGTTACTTATAAATGTTGAGGAAAGAAGCCTGGAACTAGATCCAGCTTCAGATAATAGGGAAGTCCAATTACTTCTAATTTCCTCAGATAAGGAGTTCTGCCTCTGCATGGTCTGCTTGATGATCTTTGCTCTTCTCGAATCTGGAGGGAAATGATTGATGAAATGTTCCATACTCACTGTATTGTAGAGCTCTTCCAGTCGAGGGATGGTAAGAAAGCGATGGAGGTTCACTCCATATTCTATTAAGAGCTTCACAAAATCCACCCGATCCATCACTAAAGCATCTGACATTGCTTGTTCCAGGGCATCAGGCTTCAGAAAGCACAAATAAGAAATGTAAAGACAATTAAGAAAGTAGAAATAACTAAAGAATTACATGTTTTTGAACTCAAAATTACACAAACACAATAATTTTAAAATAAAATCCTGCCATCAGTGGGTACAGAAAAAAAAAAAAGAAAAAAATTTAAATACAGTCTTACTAGGCCAGGCTCAGTGGCGCACACCTGTAATCCTAGCACCCTTGGAGGCTGAGGCAGGTGGATTGCTTGAGTTTAGGTGTTCCAAACAAGCCTTGGCAACACAGCAAAACCCTGTCTCTACCAAAAATACAAAAATTAGCCAGGCATAGTGGCATGCACCTGTGGTCCCAGCTAATTGGGAGGCTGAGGTGGGAGGACCAATTAAGCCCAAGGGGTCAAGGCTGCAGTAAGCCATGAACGCATCACTACACTCCAGCCTGGGCAACAGGGCAAGACCCTGTCTTGAATGAATGAATGAATGAATAAATAGTCTTACTAAGAAATGTGCAGGACTTAAGTGAAGACATCTTGAATAAATCAAAGAACATCCCATGTACTTGTATGGGAAAATTGATTATTGTAAAGATCTCAAAGCTTCCCAAATGAATGAATGTACAGGCTTAATGCAATTCTGATAGACATTCAAGGTTTCTTCTTCTTCTTTTGTTTTTGTTACTTGTCATGTGTCCATTTAAACTCTACCTGGCTTCTAGGTAAAAATGGCAAGTTGAACATGCTCATCTAATTTTTCTCCCACTCAAAACTTCATTAAAACTACAGTAAAGGGATTTTTGTTACGAAATAAATCTACAAGGACAAGGAGGACAAGAGTGGAGACAAGAATGCAACATTTTGGAAGCTGGAAAGCAGATGGTCAAGTCATAATTGACTGAGCAGTCACCAGAAAGCCAAATAGTGGAAGTGGAAAATGTCAAGAGACAAACAGATTTATACTACAGAATTCCAACAGCAACATAATACATGTATACATGCTGAATCCCTAATGTTGGGGTCTTTCCAGTCATCTTTCCCCTTTGAGTCCCATAACACTAGCAACAAGGCTTACACCTTCCAGTCAGGGAACTAGAGGATTCTTTTCTGGTAATGTCACCAATACAAGAGAAAAGACATGAATATGTTGGTATCTGGGGGCCCCTGAACTAATGGCAGTCAGATCACCCTACTGTGAAACTCAAACCTATAGGCAACCTCCAACTACAGGCTCGGAATTTCCAAAGAGTTTTTTATCCCCTACACTTAAACAAAAAGACCAAAACAAACAGATCAAAAAACATCAACTAGCAGGAAGCAGACAATGCAAGAAGAAGAAAACTTCAAAAGAGCTCTCATTCATATCCTCAAAAAGGTAAAAGAAGATATTGTATTCTGGGCCGGGCACAGGGGCTCACGCCCATAATCCCAGCACTTTGGGAGGCTGAGGCAGGCATATCACCTGAAGTCAGGAGTTCGAAACCAGCCTGGCCAACATGGTGAAACTCCATCTCTACTAAAAATACAAAAATTAGCCAGGTGTGGTGGCAGGAACCTGTAATCCCAGCTACTCGGGAAGCTGAGGCAGGAGAATTGCTTGAATCTGAGAGGTGGACATTGCAATAAGCCAAGATTGCACCACTGCACTCCAGCCTGGGCCACAGAGTGAGACTCCATCTCAAAGAAAAAGAAAATATTGGATTCTGGATGCTAATGAAAAACATAGGGGAGGGTGCAATCAGGGAGCAAGTTTGGTGTCACAAATTAATAGACTGCCAGGCATAGAAAGACAAATTTACATGTGCTCAATAATTCGTAGGAGCTGAAAATGAAAACAATTGAATCCATGGAGATGGAGAGCAGAAGGATGGTTACCAGAAGCTGGGAAGAGTACTGAGGGGGATTAGGGGGATAATTAATGGGTACCAAAAAATAGTTAGAAAGAATGAATAAGATCTACTATTTGATAGCACAACAGAATGACTATAGTCAATAATAATTTAATTGTACATTTTAAAATAATTAAGGATTATAATTGGATTGTTTGTAACACAAAGGATAAATGCTTGAGGGGATGGATACCTCATTTACTTTGATGTGATTATTACACATTGTATGCCTGTATCAAAATATCCCAGACACCCCATAAATATTTACACCCACTGTGAGCACACAAAAATTAAAAACTAAAAAAAGAAGAAATTAATAGATTCATAGTATGCTACCAGAAAAGAAAAGCTTCGTAGAAGGCTTGAAAATTAAAGTTGAGGCTCAGCCTATAATCCCAGCACTTTGGGAGGCTGAGGCAGGTGGATTGCTTGAGCCTAGGAGTTCGACCAGCCTAGCCAAAATGGCAAACCCCCATCTCTACTAAAAATACAAAAATTAGCCTGGCGTAGTGGCACACACTTGTGGTCCCAGCTACTCAGGAGGCTGAGGTGGGAGGATTGCTTGGTGTGGGAGGTGGAGGTTGAAGTGAGCCGAGATCATGCAACTGCACTCCAGTATAGGTGACAGAGTGAGACCCTATCTCAAAAATAAATAAATTAGTTAATTAATTATTAAAATTAAAATAAAAAATAAAGTCCAGCAAAGCTATCAAAGGAAAGATAGGGAACATGGGAGGAAAGAGATAAGAATATTAGAGGAGCAGTCCATAAGGTCCAATATTCAAATAATAGGAATTACAAAAGAGAACAAAGGTTGGGGGTGTTATGGAAGAGAACGGAATGGAATGCAATGAAAACATATGATTGCCAAGTTGAAATCATGTGCCCAACAAAATGGATACAGAGACTCACAACAACACACAGCAAAACACTGGAAAAGAAAGATTTTTTCAACTTCCAGATAGGAAAAAAAAAATGGTGACAAAGAATCTGAAAACAAAAAAGAAGTGTTTACTTCTCAATAGAAATTCTGGGTGCTGGAAACTAGGCATTCAAATTTCTGTAGGAGAAAATAGTTTAAATCATGAATTAAAATACACCCAAACATGTAAGTCCTCAAAATATGTATTTCTCATACTCCCTTTCTCAGGAACTTATTGAAACATGTATACCATCAATATAAATGAGTAAACAAAGAGGAAGACAAGGGACATAGAAGACATGCCCTCTAACATGGGAAAGAAGCAAGGGAATCCCCAAGATGATGAGGGTGCGTCCCGGGATGACAGCTGTGCACCAGGAGGAGAAGGCAACAGGTCCACATTGCAGCCGTGAGGCCCACAAGACAGAAGTGTTGAAAAATTTCTGAAACTAAATGAACCAAAATATAGCAATATGACATTATTTAGAAATATGGAGATTTATAAGTGTTAGAAAAATCAAAAACATCTTAAGTACTAGCTCTTGTGATTAGCAGGGCAGAGAACTACCATCTTTTAAAATTGCCTTTTAATATAATTTGATATTTTAAACAATGTGCATGTATTAGCTTGGCCCAAAAATAATATACCTGTAATACAGTCACAACTATAATCTTTTAAAATGAATGTTAATAGTGATTATCGTTAGCATTATGGATAATCTTTCTTCTTTTTTATGTTTTCACTAATTTCTAATGTGAGCACTTACTACATTTTAAAGCAAAAAGTAAACTTTGAGTTTTAAATAACAAGATAGAAATCTACCCAAAAATAAATTAAAAATTGTACGCCGGGCACAGTGGCTCACGCCTGTAATTCTGGCACTTTGGGAGACCAAGGTAGCAAGATCATTTGAGGCCAGGAGTTCAAGACCAGCCTGGGCAATATAACAAGTCGTTGTCTCAAATAATAAAATAAAATACAATTTCCAAAGAAATTAGTTGGGCATGGTGGCATGCGCCTGTGGTCCCAGCTACTCAGGAGGCTAATGGGGGAGGATTACCTGACCCCAGGAGTTAAAGGCTACAGTGAGCTATGATCATACCATTGCAAGACATCCTGGGCAACAGAGTGAGACCTTGTGTCTAAAAATAAAATAACATAAATATATTAAAATAAAAACCTTCCATTCTGTCTTTCACTCAACTTCCCTTTTCAGCTTCAGTTAGATTGCAGAGCCAGGAAAAACAAAAAACAAAAAAAACAGATGGTTTTCAGGAAGCCAAAGTCGATGGGAAAAGTGTCTTAGCTATCCCAGCTACAGAGATGCTACCCCACACTTCTACCAAACCAATCAATATCTCCTCTCATTTTCTCTTTTGCCCCTTCCTAACAGACCATCACACAAAATATTTTTTCCGAATAACTTCATTTTCACTATACCTTCCAGTGTTGTTCATAAATTAGGATATGTTTCTTGGCAATGTCCACCCTGTCCCAAGCCATTGCCAGATTTAATTGCTCTGACGCTGATAAATTTGTGCCTAGGGTAAAAGAAAGGAACAATCATATATTCTTTTCAAGATATCTACGCAAGAAGCACAAAGTACTGTGGAACATGAGAAGCATAAATAAGGAACAATTGCAACCCCATCCAGATACTCACCCTTCAGCAAAGCTGTTAGGATTGCTAAGTCCAGGTCTTGCTGCTCTTCAGAGTCAGCATCAAATATGGTAATCTACAACAGTGAAAAACAGAGAGCCATACATTTGGGGAACTACCAAATAAATGCTTTCAAAGAGTACCCACAGAATTCAGACTGGAGCTAATGAATTGAGGAAAACATTCTTCTTTAAAACCTTTTTTTACTTACAGGAGAGAAAACTTTTAAATAGGATAACAAAGAATTATGGGCACTTGGGGGGAAAAAAACTAAAAATTCCACATATCCAGAGGAAACATTTATGAAGGAATGGTATTACATGAATTTACTATGTACATGCTACAACAAAAAGAACCTCAATGTTAATTTCTGATGTAAATAAAATCATGTCTCCTTTCAAAGAGGCAACGAATGAAATCCATCATTCACCTAGCCTTGGAAACTAAGACTTTTGCTTTTTTTTCTCTTTTCTTAATTTTTTGTAGAGACAAGGTCTCACTATATTGCCCAGGCTGGTCTTGAATTTCCTGGGCTCAGGCGATCCTCCGGTCTCAGCCTCCCAAAGTGCTGGGATTACAGGCGAGTCACCACGCCCAGCCAGACTTGCTTTTTTATGAGAAATGAATCCTCAAGGGTTTGTCATAAAATAACTGAGGTAATTACAGTGGACCCAATGAGCAAGTACCCTGGGCAACACAGACGGTCTTTGACTCTTTTAAAGACAAGTAAGTTCATTACTTATGGTTCCAAAGGGTCACCTATGGGCCCTTGAGGCAGTTGCTCACCCGTTCCCACCCTGTGGGATGTGCTTTCATTTTCAATAAATCTCTGCTTTTGTTGCTTCAAAAAAAGGGGGGGGGAGTCACCTGTTATTAATGACTATATCTCAGTCTTTTTAAATTAAAATACATTTCATATAGTAGAAGGAGCTATTTTAATGAAAAAGCCAAGATTGGCAAGACCTAGTTCCAAGTATGCCACTAACAAGCTAGTCCTAGGTAAATATCTTGAGGCTGCTGAATCTCAGGCTCCTCATCCATAAAATGAGAGGAACCTGTTGAATAATCTCTAAGGTATCATAAAGATAAAAAACTATGCTTCTATAACTTCACACAGTTTCCTTTCACCTGACACGCCCTCTATGTGCATGAATAAAATCAGCCCTCAATTGTACAACCCAATTCCTATCACCTGCAAGCCCTTTGCTGCCTTCTCTTGACCCTCTTGGTCATTACATTGCTTATTAATTATTCTGCTTGATGGCAGGAAGAGGCAAACATAAGGGCAATCTCTTTTACCTGTCCTTTTCTTAACTTACTGATTACTGTGGCAAATAGAAAGTGTAATAGACTAAGAAGATTTCAACTCTTCTGAAACTCAAGTTTCAGATCTATCATTTCTTTTTTTTTTTTTTTTTTTTTTTTTTTTTGAGACAGGGTTTTGCTCTTGTTGCCCAGGCTGGAGTGCAATGGTGCGATATGAGCTCACTGCAACCTCTGCCTCCCGGGTTCAAGCGATTCTCCTGCCTAAGCCTCCCAAGTAGCTGGGATTATAGGCACCCGCCACCATGCCCGGCTAATTTTTGCATTTTTGGTAGAGACAGGGTTTCACCATGTTGGCCAGGCTGGTCTCGAACTCCTGATCTCAGGTGATCCACCCACTTCGGCCTCCCAAAGTGCTGGGATTATAGGCGTGAGCCAACGTGTCCGAGCATATCTGTCATTTCTTAACTGCATGACTGAAAATCCCTTAAATTCTCTAGCCTTCTGCTTCATCATTTCCAAACTGGAAATAACCACTGCCATACTGAACTCACTCACAGGGCTATTTCAAATGAAAAGAATATATTTAGAAGCACGCTGCTAATTAGAAACATGATTGCTATTATTGTTGTTATTGGGCCAGCTAAAACCCCAAAGAGTTTTTCACATAGATTTCGTCATGCTTCCTCTAGCCAGAACATTTCAGTTGGTTTTTTTTTTTTGAGGCCAGGTACTTAAATATTACCAAAATTCTTATACAATTTGGTCCAGCCTTCAGATTCTAGAAAGATCACCTTGAATCACAACATATCTGTATATTTACTGTAATTGTCAGCTTCATATCATCTGAGTCATTGATATGAATTGATAATTCGGCCAGGCACAGTGGCTTATGCCTGCAATCCCAGCACTTTGGGAGGCCGAGACAGGCAGATCACTTGAGGCCAGGAGTTCGAGACCAGCTTGGCCAACATGATGAAACCCCATCTCTACCAAAAAATACAAAAATTAGCCAGGCATGGTGGCATGCACCTGTAGTCCAAGCTACTCAGGAAGCTGAAGCATGAGAATCACCTGAGCCTAGGAGGTGGAGGTTGCAGCGAGCCAAGATCTCACCACTGCACTCCAGCCTAGGTGACAGAGTGAGGCCCTGTCTCAAAAAAAAAAAAAAAAAAAAAAAAGAATTGATAATTCATATCATCCAAGTCATTTTGTTCATAGGCTGGCCATGGTGGCTCATGCCTATAATCCCAGCACTTTAGGAGACCAAGGTAAGTGGATCACTTGAGCCCAGAAATTCAAGGCTGCAGTGAGCTATGGCTGCACCACTGCATTCCAGCCTGGGCAAAAGAGCAAGACCTTGTCTTTACCAAATAAATTAATTAAATAAATTAATCTTTTTATCACAGTACCCTAAAACACTAAAAACTTTTCCTGAGTCTACATTATGGTAATAGCCCATAGTTTGTGGGCTCCATTTTTTATCCCAGAGTTTATTCTCACTTTTCCCATTGTCCAGTACATTCCCAATGATTTCCTGCAGGATTTACTCAGGACGCTGTGAGGCAGTCATGTAACTCAGCACCATGAAGCTGTGTTCATTGAAGACATGGAGCTGTTCCTTTACCCTCTGAAAATACTTCTGTGTAATTTTCACTAAATCTGATAACTTTTCTGGAACATTGTTATACTAAGTGCTTTTTCTGTAGTAGAGTCTAGTATTTGAAGCATGGAGAGTGCGGACAGCAGTGACAGTAAGAAGTCAAGTTTACTCAACGAAGAATCAAATTCTGTAGAGCTAGATACACTCAAAATCAAAATGAAAAATCCATATTTTTTATTTTTTATTATTTTAATTTTAAACAATTTTACTTTAAGTTCTGGGATACATGTGCAGGATATGCAGGTTTGTTACACAGGTAAATGTGTGCCATGGTGGTTTGCTGCACCTATCAACCCATCACTTAGGTATTAAGATCTCCATGCATTAGCTATTTATCCTGATTTCCTCCCTCCCCCCTCCCCCCTGACAGGCCCCTGTATGTTGTTCCCCTTCCTGTGTCCACCATGTTTTTTTTTAATTGTGAAAATAAATATTACAGTGTTTATAAATTAGCAGTTCTTAAGTCAGTTGAATCATCAACTCGTCATACTCACACAATCCCTGTGAACCATACACTCCATTAGAATTTGGAAAAGGTGCTTGGACTGTTTAAGACTAAAGTTGAAAGTGTTCTGAATCATGCAGATGATCTCCTCTTTCACCTGAGGTCGCAGCATCCTGGAAGAGAAATAAATGGTCTTGACACAAGCCAGAGAGGGGAATGAGCCGGCAACATCAGTACAAGAAAACACCCCATCAGCTCCCCAGACTGAAAAGGTGTCTATGGACAGTTCTGCCAGAAGAGCAAATGAGGGGGAGCAAATGGAAGCAGGAGCTCAAGAAGAAAGCTGAATTTGAAAGTGGGAATGGAGCCAGGCATGATGGCTCACACCTGTAATCCCAGCACTTTGGGAGTCCCAGGTGGAGGATCACTTGAGGCCAGGAGTTCGAGGCCAGCCTGGGCAACATAGCAAGACCCTGCCTCTATTTTTACATTTATAAAAGAAGAAAGAAAGTGAGAATGGGTTGATCTGCCACATCCTGAAAAGAATATACTCTGAAGTGGAGTTCTGAAGCTGGTAGATTTCCAGAGGGCTGGGAATCTCCAGAAATTATAGGTATTATATTCTCTAAAGGATCTGAAACCCTAAAAGGTTTAATAACCACACATCCAGGATGATTTTAGAAAAGGGAGAGGAGTGAAAGCAGAGGAAGATGGTAGAGGGCGGAAGTGGAGGCAGGAGAAATGAACAGGGAGAGCAATCATAAGCAAAGGCACTCCAGACAGCTGTTACAGCATAAGCAGCAAATAACTGTTTACTAAATAAATTAGTGGGGTCAACATTTTAGTTCTTAGGCACTGTACTTATTTATACAGTAGAAATATCATGCTTTTGAAATTGGAAGAATCACACTGGCTAGAGGGATGGCAAGAGAAAAATTATCTTCTTATTTGAGAAGGGGAAAGAATTAAAGCCTGAAATAAGCACGACATATGCTATGAAAATGTCAGGATGTAGACCTTCCCAATTTCTGCTATTTCCATTAAGGGCAAATGAATTTGAAGGTGCTCTGGGCCCAACACTGGCCACCTCCCTTACAAGGTCCTTACGGCTGTAATGGCCAATTGCTCAAGCCACACCTCCCTCACTCCCCCTGCAAACACCTTTTCCCCAAAGTTCAAGCAAGACTCAAGCTTCCCTTTAAAGGCAGGCCATTCTTCAGCTAAGAAAATAGCAACTCTCATTGCTGAAGGGCATTTTGATGTTGAACAACAAACACAGTCACTGAGAAATGAAATCCAGTCTCAACTTCTATAATCCAAGAATATCTGGCCCACATAAATGCACAGCCAAAAGAACTAAAATGGAGGAATAAACAGCCCCTATAGTTTCAAAAAAGAAGAGCCAACAACTCACCCTTCATCTGCCAGGTGTTTGTGTGTGAAGGCCAGGAGGTCAGCCGCCCTGCCTGTGCCCTCACACACCACGACTGGGTCCTTGTCCTTGACAGTCTCCCACACTGACAGGATGACGTTGGGACCGCCTTCCACCACCAACCCCACCACCGGCACACCTTGTCTTGAGCCTATTCCAGACCACAAACAATACCACACTGTTAGAGAATCCCTAGCTCAGCCAGTCGGCCATTTTGACTTCCAGACACAAGTCTCTCAATTACCACCTATGTTCATTCCTCGCACTGGCCCCTCTCTCATTTTACCCTGGTTTGCTTAGATCAAGACCAAGCCAGAAACTTGGACTTCAAATAAAATGTGGCATAAATATGGTGACAGCATCTTCAAGCTTTTACCAGGTAAAAAGGCTTTCAATAATTTTTCAAAAAAATAAGTATTGCTTAAGAAATAAGTATTCCATTACGGGAAACTCCCAAAGTATCTAAAAGTAAACAGAACAATATAATAGATCCCAATGTGTTCATCACTCATCTCCAAAAATGAACAACCTTAACCAGTTCAACAAACATTTTAATTATTACTTACTTATTTATTTTATATAAGACAAGGTCTCACTCTGTCAGCTAGGCTGGAATGCAGTGGTGTGATCACAGCTCACTGCGGCCTCGACTTACCAGGCTCAGGCAATCCTCCTGTCTCAGCCTCCAGAGTAGATGGGACCACGGGTATGTACCACCACACCTCGCTTTTTTTTTTTTTCAGTTATGTGTAGAGATGGGGTCTCCCTATGTTGCCCAGGCTGATCTCAAGCTCCTTGTCTCAAGTGATCTTCCTGCCTCAGCCTCCCAAAGTCTTGGAATTACAGGTGTGAGCCACCACACCTAGACTCTATAAACTTTTAATGGTGGTTATTTCTAGGAACAAGGTAGGATGACAACCCTCAAAGACTTTTGCATTGCCATTTATTTCATTTTCTGTTGTTTGAATTTTTTATCATGACTATATATTACCTTTTTTTCTTGCAGACTACATGACCCAAGCCCATATATATATTACTTTCTTAAAGTAAGGGAGAAAGAACAGAAAGGAATAACTGCAGGGGTCATTCTTTTAAAAAAGATGTAAGCAAAAAAGCTTACAGAATAATATGCACAGTATTATCCTATGTGTATTTTTAAAACAATATACATATACATATATATTTTATATACATATACATATTTTATATGTATATATGCACATACCTGTATGTATAGCATGTTATATAAATGACCAGAAAATTCTGGAAGGATACACATCACACTATGAACAGTGGAAAAGAGAAGGGAAGGTTTAGGAAAATGTTGAAAAGGGACCTTGTCTATTTATTCTGTAGATTTCTTATTTGCTTTATGTTTTCACACCACACATATATTGATATACTACATTTAAATCACTGTATTTTATTTTCCAAAAGAAGAAAATTTGGCAAGCAATGCCACACTCACCCCTGAGCAAAAGAGGACTTTACTCTGAGCCCCATGTTTTCAGGGGCGCACACTGGCCTTCCTCTGGCCACACCCCTGCCCTCATGGTGAGACATCTACAGGGTCAAGGGTCAAGGGAAGCCTGTGCTCCCTCCCCAGCTTACTAGGATGCCCAAAGAACACCACGTTGCTCAGTACTTCCAAAAATCCAAGGTTTCCAAACTCAAGTCTGGCCTTCCAGCTATATGTGTCAAGATAAAAGGCTAGAACATATTTTATACAGTTATCTAGATTTAAGGCATTTAAATATCTAGACATATAGTATGTGGTCTTCCATGTGTATCCTGTGTCAGGCTCTCAAATGTTAGGGATGGGTCAGTTAGCAACCATCCAAAAACTTCACTCCATCGATTTAGTTGCTTTGACATTCTACTCCTTTTCCATACACCTCCACCTCATTATTTTCTCCATATCACTAAAAAGCATATCTATGATGTACCAACTAATAGACATAGGGTTTCTCTAAATAGTCTTATAAAAGCCAAATGAGACGGCAAAAATAGTATAAGGCACAAAAGTAATAGAAGAAAATTTCGATTAATATTTTATTGATTTTGGAATAAAAACACTTGTAAGTGAATTTTTTGTATCTTGTCCAATAAAACGTTATTCAGCCATTAAAATATACTAAATTATACTCATTGACATGGAAATAGGACCGTGTTTAGTGGGGGAGGGGAAAAACTACAAAAGAAGCATTATGAAATCACCCCAGTTTTTGCTTAAAAGATGTTGCTTGTGTGTGTGTGTGTGCGTCTGCATGTGTGTGTAGAAAATTTGTGAAAATATACATATGAAAAGGTTAGTTTTTCATACGAAAATGGTTAGTTTTGATAGTGAGATTACGGAAAACTGTCCCTTTCTTCTGTTAATATGCTTTCTTTGCATTACCTGAATGTGGAAGTATATAATACTTTTACCATCCGAAAAAGAAAAAGAAATTAATATGGGCATTTTTGTGGAAGAGGAAGAGAATTCAATTTCTGTTAGGTACACTTTTTTTTTTTTTATGGAGTCTCACTTTGTTGCCCAGGCTGGAGTGCAGTGGCACCATCTTAGCTCACTGCAACCTCTGCCTCCTGGGTTCAAGTGATTCTCCTGCCTCAGCCCCCTGAATAGCTGGGATTACAGGTGCGCGCCATCATGCCCGGCTGCTTTTTTGTATTTTTAGTAGAGACTGGGTTTCACCATGTTGGCCAGGCTGGACTTGAACTCCTGACCTCAGATGATCCATCCACCTCAGCCTCCCAGAGTGCTGGGACTACAGGGGTGAGCCACCACGCCTGGCCCACTTCTCTTGAAGTAATAACTTATTCCCACAAAATCAAATATATTTATGGCTTTTTCTGAAAAAAAAAATCTTACTGATACACTAATAAAAATTGGTTTAAAAAGAAAAAAATGTAAAATTCTTGCTGAGAAATCTCACTAGAGAGCTGCTTCTACTGTAAGGTCCCAGGGTGAGGCAGGAATACAATATTAGACCTCCAAATTAAAAGTTCCTAGAACAGACATTCCAGGAAAGAGCACTCTTCTCCCTTGAGACTTGGATTATGAAAAGATACAGAGGCATCAGAGCCTATGTTTCCTATCTTGAAATCACATCCTTAGAGTCTTACAAAACAGAAGCTGACATTGGCCACATTTCAAATGGCTGAAAGCCAGGGATTCCTACAGCAACTTTATAATGTGAGTCTTTTTTTTTTTTTTTTTTAAGTATTCTCTGCCAACAACAAGGGTTTGCCAGAGTCGCCAAGAAGACTGGCTGAAAAGCAATAAAATAAATCAACCACAGGCTGGGCACGGTGGCTCACACCTGTAATTCCAGCACTTTGGGAGGCCAAGGCAGGTGGATTACTTGAGGTCAGGAGTTCGAGACCAGCCTGGCCAACATGGTAAAATCCTGTCACTACCAAAAATAGAAAAAAATTAGCCAGGTGTGGTGGCAGGCGCTTGTAATCCCAGCTACTCAGGAGGCTGGGGCTGGAGAATTGTTTGAACCAGGGAGGCAGAGGTTGCAGTGAACTGATATCATGCCATTGCACTCCAGCCTGGGTGACAGAGCGAGACTCAGTCTCCAGAAAAAACAAAAAAGTCAAATAAATCAACCACTAGTTAAGTATTTTCATGCCATCAAAAATAAATCCCGTTTTGATCATATCAACAACAAATACAAATATGGTAGCCAACCTCCCTCATAAGTATGTTAGGTATGAAGATCAGCTTGATACATAAGAATTTTGAGTTTCTTGAGGGCATGTCTTCTCTTTCTTCCTTGTGTGTGTGTGTGTGTGTGTGTGTGTGTGTGTGTGTGTGTGTATAGGTGGCTTCTTGTTTTTGCTGTTTTTATATGGGTTCTCCTTAGAATAATAAATGTTACCAGTCCACTGGAATTGACTCCATAGTCAGCAAAAGCCTCCAGATAAATCCTAGGTTTCAAGGTCTTTGAAAGTAGAAATGTCATCTGCTACTATAAGCAAGCTCAGGGTTGTTGCATTCATACTAAAATGGGCAATCAGCAGGGAATAAGAAAGACAAAGACTCTCATACCTCCCATGGAGCATACATTATAGCGCTGCACAGAACCCCACGCAATTTAGGTGGTGGGTAAAGGTCAACAGAGGCAACAGGACATTTCAGGTAATATTTCAGGCCCCTAATGGATCCCTCTCTATACGGATTCTTCTTCAAGGTCCTTCTCTGACCTCCCTTCCCTCTGCTCTGCTGGTCTCCCTTCTCCCAGCCATTCCTACCCCGCAGAAGACCACATACCTGATCCTCTCTCCCCTTTTCCTGACCTGCATAAGCCTCAGAATCCTTATTCACACTAAGAGTTAAGTGAACGACCACAATTCCCAGAGTCCCTCCCCTCCTCCTACCCCACAACCATGAGATGATCACTGTACCAAAGGAGGGAAAAAGGAAGGAAAGAAACAGACATTTATTAAAGACATACCGTGCACCCAACACAATTCTAGACATCCCTAATATACATCTTCTCAATTAATTGTCACAACAAACGTTAAGACGTAGATAGTCCTTTCCATTTTATAATAAGAAAACAGCTGACAGATGTTAATGCCATCTGGCCAAGGTCACAGGCACAAAATCACAGCGCTTCAATCTTTCTGACCTCACTACATTCTGCTGCCTCCAGGGATCAAGGCCAAAAACTAAATGGACTTCCAGCCTTTCATTTTTTCAGCCCAACGCTCAAAGGCTGAAGAGGACTTGAGCCTCCTGAAGGCATTCCCATTCCCTGGCCCTTTGTCCCAAGGAAGTATTTTGTGGAAGATTTAATTTGGCACAAGAGGCAGGGGTCGACTTTCTGGTGCCTTGAACCAAAAGTCTACAGTTTTCCAGGCAGCACTCAGCCCTCCTGCTCTCTGTAAAGGATTCACACTTCCCTGCCCAGTGGTGCATGCTGATTCTGGCCCTCCCTTCTCCTTGCCCTCCTCCAGATAAAACTACCAAAATGGCCCTCTTGAAGCACCACTGTGAGCATGACACAAACTTGACACTTTCCAAGGTCCCTATTTCTTTTTCTTTTTCTTTTTTTGAGACAGAGTCTTGCTCTGTCACCCGGGCTGAAGTGCAGTGGTGCGATCTCAGCTCACTGTAACCTCTACCTCCCAGGTTCAAGTCATTCTCCTGCCTCAGCCTCCTGAGTAGCTGGGATTACAGGCATGCACCACCACACCTGGCTATTTTTGTATTTTTAGCAGAGACAGGGTTTCACCATGTTGGCCAGGCTGGTCTCGACTCCTGACTTCAGGTGATCCACCCGCCTCGGCCTCCCAAAGTGCTGGGATTACAGGCGTGAGCCACCACACCCAGCCCCAAGGTCCCTATTTCTAAAAATCCTGTCTGGTCTTAACCCCTTCCCTGCCTAGGGCCACCCCACCCGCACATGAAATGTCATCTTCCCTGACCATCAAAGCTCACACCCCTAGTCCCCTCAAGCTAGCCTCCTTAATGCTCTTCAGCCACCCCCCTTCCCACACGGGTATCTCCCCTCCTCTCTCCCTCCATCTATCCAACCCAAATGACTCTTTGAGGATCCACTAAAGTCTTCATCCCTCCATCATCCCCCAAACATCTCTTCCTCTCTCTCAACTGTCACCCACAAGTCTGCACGGTCTTATATCCTGCTTTCTTCTGGCTTCGGGCTCACTATGTTAACTTAATCCCTCTGGCTGCTCTAAGGCAGGGGCCAACTTGGGCCTCTACTCTGTGCAGGTGATAAGTGAGCACCTTGAACACGGTGAACCCACAGCCGGAAGAACACAGGATATCAGACGGTGCCGACTTGTGGATGATAGTTGAGAGAGAGGAAGAAATCTTTGGGGGGATCATGGAAGGATGAAGACTTTAGTGGATCCTCGAAGTGTCATTTGGATTGGGTAGATGGAGGGAGAGAGGAGGGGAGATACCCATGTGGGAAGGGGGGTGGCTGAAGAGTATTAAGGAGGCTAGCCTGAGGGGACTAGGGGTGTGAGCTTTGATGGTCAGGGAAGCCCATGAAAGACCTCAGCAGGCCTGCAACCAGACCGGGTGACTGAGCCCCTGTGATACTCACGGCAGTGTATTTTCTGCAGAGAGAGGTACTTCTCCAGGTTCCTTCTGAGCTTCATTTCATTTCCATACTTGCCCACGGTCCCGTCATCAGACAGGATGAAGTGCGAGTGCATGCTGTTGAGTGTTGTGAGCTTGCTGAGGGGGTTATCCAGAGTCTGGTACAGGCACACCACCTGAGAGACAGCAAGGACAAGGGAGGGTCAGAGCTCTAGATCCTTCCCCAGGCTCACCTGCTCCAAAGGCCTATCTTTATGTGCTAACAGAGTTCCTGTCTAGTTTAAAAAGTACTACTTGTGGCCAGGCATGGTGGCTCATGCCTGTAATCCCAGCACTTTGGGAAGCCAAGGTGGGCGGATCACAAGGTCAGGAGACAGAGACCATCCTTACTAACACGGTGAAACCCCGTCTCTACTAAAAATACACAAAAAAATTGGCCAGGCATGGTGGCGGGTGCCTGTAGTCCCAGCTACTTGGGAGGCTGAGGCAGGAGAATTGCTTGAACCCGGAGGCAGAGGTTGCAGTGAGGTGAGATCGCACCACTGCACTCCAGTGCAACAGAGCGAGACTCCGTCTCAAAAAGAAAAAAAAAGTATTACTTGCAATTTAGAGCAGTGCTTCTCGAACTATCTGTGGTATCAATTTTTTAAATTTCCCATGTTTTAATGGACCGATACGTGATCCTACTATGAATAACTAGCAGGCAGCTTGTGGTACATGAGATTCACAACACAAGTTCAACAGTATTGAAACAAACCCTGTTCAGCAAGATTAGCCTGCTTTCCACGTGCTTGAATGACACAGCATGGTCACATTTCTGGCAGTGGTTCTAAATATTTTTTTTCCTTTCTTTCTTTTTTTTTTTTTTTTGAGATGGAGTCTTGCTCTATCGCCCAGGCTGGAGTGCAGTGGCATGATCTCGGCTCACTGCAACCTTAGCCTCCCAAGTTCAAGCGATTCTCCTGCTTCAGCCTCCCGAGTAGCTGGGACTACAGGCACACATCTCCACACTTGGCTAATTTTTGTATTTTTAGTAGAGACGGGGTTTCACGCCCAGCCTTCTTTTTCATTTCTGTGCTTACCTTGTTTCAAACCATTAAAAAATAGTTCAAGGACTGGCACCAGTACATAGACCACACCACTATTCAAAAATAGTGTCTTTTTATAGATTTATTCCAGAATAATATTCTGACACTGACTTTTCTCTAGTATTTCAAACAAAATAAAGAGTAACAGCTGGCCAGGAGCGGTTACACCTGTAATACCAGCACTTTAGGAGGCCAAAGCTAGCGGATCAGTTGAGGTTAGGAGTTCGAGACCAACCTGGCCAACATGGTAAAACCCTATCTCTACCAAAAATACAAAAATTAGCCAGGCATGGTGGCATGCGCCTGTAGTCCAGCTACTCAGGAGGCTGAAGCATAAGAATCACTTGAACCTGGGAGGTGGAGGTTGCAGTGAGCCAAGATCTTGCCACTGCACTCCAGCCTGGGCGACACAGTGAGACCCCATCTCAAAAATAAATAAATAAATAAAACAGTGGAACAGCCAACCAGCCAAACAGCATTTCATTCATTATAAAACGTCAAAATCTTTATTACATTAATGGACATTTTCTTAAGCTGCTCCACTTCGTATTTGCTTTTAGAGGCAAAAGCACAATATTTAGAGTAAGAAAGCCCAAGTTTAAGTCAAGGCTCTTCTACTTACTAACCTTAACTCTGAGTAATTCTTGCTTTCTTTCTCAGGCTTATTTTCCTCAGGTATAAGTAAGGATGATGATACTGATAATTTTTATTCAGAGGGTTGTTGTGAGGCTTCAAAGAAATAATGGATGCAAAAGGCACTATGAACTTTATAAACATTAGGCTTTAAATGTTACCTTTATAATTTCGAAGCATGACACTGAGGCAAGAAACCAAAAGGAAAATAATTGAGAGATTTAATACATATTTTGTATTTATTTTAAAAAGATAAGAAATAATATAAAATAAAAACTATGAGAAATGCAGCATACTTGACAAACAAAATTGTTACTAGGCTGAATTATAGGATCTTTCAAGGCTAGGCACAGAGAGAGGCTCATTCCTATAATCCCAACACTTTGGGAGGCCAAGGCAGGAAGATCACTTGAGGCCAAGGGTTCAAGACCAGTCTGAGCAACACAGCAAGGCCCCATCTCTAAAAGAAAAAAATTTTTAAAAATTAGTTGGGTGTGGCGGTACATGCATGTAGTACCAACTACTCTGGAGGCTGACACGGGAGGATCACTTGAGCACAAGAGTTCAAGACTGCAGTGAGCTATGATGATGCCATTGTACTTCAGCCTTGGCAACAGAGCAAATTTTATCTTAAAAAAAACAAAACAAAACAAAAAAACTTGAAGGTTAAGAAGTCTAAAATCCCTGCTTGAAAATGTACAAAAACCAGATGAAGAGATGTTGAACCTCACTAGCAATCAGGGAAATGTAAATAAGAAAAATTAGGTATTATTTTATACCTTAACAGAAAGGTATAGCTTGAAAAAAAAACAGAATACTCAGAACTCAACGGGCATCCACATACCCCATTGAAAATAATATGAATTGTTTTGTTTTGGGGTTTTTTTGTTTGTTTGTTTTGTTTTTTTTCTTTTAGACAAGGTCTAATTCTGTCGCCCAGGCTGGAGTGCAGTAGTGCCCATCTGGGATCACTGCAACCTCTGCCTCCCGGGCTCAAGCGATCCTCCCACCTCAGCCTCCTGAGTAGCTAAGATCACAGGCACATGCTGCCATGCTGGCTATTTTTGTTTTTGTTGTTGTTTGGTTTGTTTGTTTGAGACAGGGTCTCACTCTGTTGCCCAGGCTGGAGTGCAGTGGTGCAATCACAGCTCACCACAACCTCAACTTCCCAGGTTCAAGCAATCCTTCCACCTCAGCCCCCCATGTAGCTGAGACTATAGGCGTGCACCACCATGCCCGGCTAATTTTTGTATTTTTTTTTTTTTTTTTTTTGTAGACACAGGGTTTCACCATGTTCCTCAGGCTAGTCTCAAACTCGTGAGCTCAAGCAATCCGCCAGCCTCGGCCTCGGCCTCCCAAAGTACTGGGGTTATAGGCATGAGCCACCATGCCCAGCCAAGAATGTGAATTGTTACCACCTTTCCAGAAGGCAATGTGTCACATTTTAAACGGTTATACAGACTGGTCCAAGCATTCCACTTTGAGAATTAATTCTAGGGAAATAAGCAAGCTAGTATCAAAGATTTACATATCTTATCACAGTATTATTATTATTATCCTCAAAAGTGAAAAACAGAACATGACCTAAATGGACAATAATAGAGGAATCATTGATTCAATACAGTACAGTATGATACTAGCTGACATGAAAAATCAAAATGTTTCCTTGGCCTCCAGATGTGCTCTGCTAATACTGTGTCCCACTGACCAGGCACAGTGGCTCCCGCCCGTAATCCCAGCACTTTGGGAGGCCGAAGTGGGTGGATCACAAGGTCATGAATTCGAGACCAGCCCAGCCAATATGGTGAAACCCCATCTTTACCAAGAATAAAAAAATTAGCTGGGCGTGGTAGTGGGCGCCTGTTATCCCAGCTACTTGGGAGGCTGAGGCAGGAGAATCGCTTGAACCCAGGAGGCGGAGGTTGCAGTGAGCCAAGATCGTGCCACCACACTCCAGCCTGGGCAACACAGCGAGACTCCATCTCTGGGAAAAAAAAAAAAGCTATGTCCCACTAAAAGCAAACAGCCTTTACTCTGGGAAACAAAAAATATACACAATAAGCCTGGAATATTTTTTCATACTAAAAAGCAAGGAAGTCATGATAGACAATGGAATTGTATGAAAAGACGAGGAGACATCTTGAAAACACTCCACCGGCCAAAATGGGATAATTTGAACATTATTAAGAATAATAACTGTATTGATTAATGGATTGAAATATGACAAAGATGTTTACATTTATGAGTTAAGAAAACTCATCATTCACCTTTCATTATTTTGAAAACTGGTAAATAAAAAGAAAAGAGTCAAGCATTTATTCAGCCCTTCCTATACAACTGTACCACAAGGTAAACCAAGTGATTGGTGAGAAAACGTTTCTCCATATGGAGTATTTAAGTATTAGAGTGTTAAGTACATAGAGCATGTAAACTAATAAACAAAGGACATTATAATTAAATGTCATCATGTTGGAACTCTGTTGAAATCATGAATCTATGCAACGACTGCTAACATTATAAAAAGAGAGACCCCCATATATTACAAGGGAAAGACATACCTCCTCCTATGGCATAAACTTACACAGAAAACCTGAACCTGATCATACCTCTCAATCAAACTACCAATTTACAGAAAAGAAGCAAAGAAACATGCTAAACACCACTACAAAAGATTAAATCTGGAAAATCCAAGCTGGAGGAAACTCTTCAGAACAAATGACCCAGTTTCCTCAACAAATAAATTACACACACATAAAAAAATGAGATGGAGGTAAAATCCATAGATTAAAAGTGACAAAAATAAAAGCAAGTCAAGAGATATATCAACCCATCACAATATATGAAACTTTTTTGGATAATGAAATCAAATCACTAAATAATGAAGACTTAAGAAATCCTGTTTTTGAAAAAAACATTATGAGGCAATGAAAAACTTGACTAGACTGGATAGTCAGTGATACTCAGAAATTCCTGGTAATTTTTTAGATATAATAACTTCATTGTGATTATATATTTTCATTGTCCATATATTTTAGAAAGAACTACTAAAATATTTATAGATGAAATTATTTGATGTCTCAAATTTGCTTCAAAATAACGGAGGGTGTCGGCTGAACGGATAAGGGAAGAGGCGAAACAAAATTGGCTATGAGCTGGTAACTGTTGAAGCTGGAGATAGGTACATAGAAAAGAGTTCATTTTTCTAATTTCTCTACTGCCTAATATGTTGGAAGTTTTCCAAAATCAAAGTTAAAACAGGCTGGGTGTGGTGGCTCACGCCTGTAATCCCAGCACTTTGGGAGGCCGAGGCAGGCAGATCATCTGAGGTCAGGAGTTTGAGACCAGCCTAGCCAACATGGTGAAACCCCGTCTCTACTAAAAATACAAAAATTTGCCGGGCCTGGTGGTGGGTGCCTGTAATCCCAGCTACTTGGGAGGCTAAGGCAAGAGAATTGCTTGAACCCAGGAGGTGGAGATTGCAGGGAGCCAAGACTGTGCCACTACACACCAGCCTGGGCAAGACAGCGAGACTCCATCTCAGGAAAAAAAAAAAAATTTAAAACAACCCATAAGCATGTCTGTATTAATCGACATGGAGAAATAACTATGGCAAATAGGTAAGCTGAAAAAAAGCACTTTTATAGCAATCAGTTCTGTTACTATTTTTAAATACACACTTTTTTTGCTGTACATATACACACATACATAGAAAAAATTCTGAAATGATCCTGACAGAAATATTAACAGTAGTCATCTTTCTTCTTTAGAACATTTTCTTATATCTAACATTTTACCAAAAAATTATATTAGTCTTACAAAGAGACTGAGACAAGTCCATTCCCTTTGAAAGAATACATAGGATCAAAGAATCAATACACAAGAAGGAACGAAGCAGAGTAATACAAGATAACAGATGAGAACTAGGAGGTCCAAATTAAGAATGTCCCTTGTTTCACTACGGGCAAACCACTTCAAGAACCTTGGCTACTACCTTAAGTGAGACAGAAGTCCTTGAAGTGTTTTACACAGAGGAATGGCATGATCTGATTTGTATATTTTTAAAGAATCATTCTGGCTACTACGTTGAGACTATGCTGTTAGGAGACAAAGGTAAGAGTAAAGATGGCTATTGCAATCATTCAGGCAACAGATAATGGTGGCTCGGATTCACTCAGTAACAGTAAGGGCAGTGAGAAGAAGAAATCAGATTTGAGATATATTTTTAAAGTGGAACTGATAGATCAAGTTTGAGTGTGAGACAAAGAGATCATCCCAGGATTAGTCCAAGGCTTTTGACTTGAGCAACTGCAAGGGTGGGACTGTCATCTTCTAAGACAGAGTGAGGGAAGCAGCAGAAAGTCAGGAGTTGGTAGTGAATATATTGCATCTGTGATGTTCATTCATTAGACATCCAGGTACAGTGTTAAGCTGGCAATTTGCACACGTGTTCATTTGCTTTTGTTATGAAAGGATTGTCTACTTACATCTTTTCCAATAAGGTCTCTCTGGTTCTCAATGACACCCCAAGGAGGGATTCCAACTGTCCAGATTTTTCTCAAGGAATGAGAGGAATGGGATTTCAAGGCATCCCCAACATGCTTGGACACTCCTATGAACAACCAGTTTAGAAGTCAAACTTTAATTCACAAATCATGCAAAACAAAGAGACTGCCAGAAACAGACAAATAAATAGGCAAGCATATGCAAAGGGCTATTCTTAGGGAGAGTTGCTGGCACAGTGGAATTAGTTTCTGATACCTTGGCTTCCTCTATTCTTTCTAGACACATCTTCCTCTTATCATTACCTCTCTCTACCTGAACAATGTTCCTCTGAGCCCTTTGGGCAATTTCTGCCTACAACTTCAGATCCGATCCTACTCTTGCCTAAGCAAAATGCTGTGCACTGTCCTTCCTCAGCAAGCCCAGCCCTAACATTATGAATGCTTATTATTATTATTATTATTATTATACTTTAAGTTCTAGGGTACATGCGCACAACGAGTGGGTTTGTTACATATGTATACATGTGCCATGTTGGTTTGCTGCACCCATTAACTCCTCCTTTAGGTATTTCTCCTAATGTTAGCCCTCCCCCAGCCCCCCACCCCCTGACAGGCCCTGGTGTGTGATGTTCCCCGCCCTATGTCCAAGTGTTCTCATTGTTCAATTCCCACCTATGAGTGAGAACATGCGGTGTCTGGTTTTCTGTCCTTGCGATAGTTTGCTCATCTATGTCCCTACAAGGGACATGAACTCATCCCTTTTATGGCTGCATAGTATTCCATGGTGTATATGTGCCACATTTTCTTAATCCAATCTATCACTGACGGACTTTTGGGTTGGTTCCAAGTCTTTGCTATTGTGAATGGTGCCGCAATAAACATACGTGTGCATGTGTCTTTATAGTAGCATGATTTATAATCCTTTGGGTATATACCCAGTAATAGGATTGCTGGGTCAAATGGTATTTCCAGTTCTAGATCCTTGAGGAATCGCCACACTGTCTTCCACAATGGTTGAACTAGTTTACACTCCCACCAACAGTGTAAAAGTGTTCCTATTTCTCCACATCCTCTCCAGCACCTGTTTCCTGACTTTTTAATAATCACCATTCTAATTGGTATGAGATGGTATCTCATTGTGGTTTTGATTTGCATTTCTCTGATGGCCAGTGCTGATGAGCATTTTTTCATGTGTCTGTTGGCTGCATAAATGTCTTCTAATGAAAGTGTCTGTTCATATCCTTTGCCCACTTTTTGATGGGGTTGTTTGATTTTTTCTTGTAAATTTGTTTAAGTTCTTTGTAGAGTTTGGATATTAGCCCTTTGACAGATGGGTAGATTGCAAAAATTTTCTCCTATTATGAATTTTTTTTTATCCCTAATCTTACCCAATGTCCCAGCACAACATCCTGCAGATATGTCCCTTGCTCATTAAGGCAAACTAATTTAATAGCTTTATATGCACAAATATTTCAAAGCTAATACATTGAGGAGTAATACGTTAATGTTCGCCCTTCTGGAATTAATACTAGTAATTAGTACAGTAGCCAACACTTACTGGCCTACAGTAAGATTTCAGTAAGTGTTGGCTAACTTTGTATGTATTTACACTTTAAGTAGGAATGTTTTTAGTCCACTTTATAGGCAAAAAATTGTGGCACTGAGAGTTTAAATAAATTGTCCCAGGTTTGTAGAGCTTTGGACAATTTATTTAGAGCTTGGATTTTGTAGAGATTGGATTCCAATTTAGGCAATTTGACCTTTTTCAAGAATAGACTTTATTTTTTAGAGTAGTTTTGGGTTCACAGCAAAATTGAATGAAAAGTACAGAAAGTTCCCATGCCATGCCCTGCTCCCACACAAACACAGCCTCCCCGACTAACAGCATCCCCCATGAGACTGGTACATCTGTTACAATTGATGACCCTACATTATAGGGTCATGACAATAGAATATCACTATTCTCCATAGTCCACAGTTTACATCAGTTTACATTAGGGTTCACTCTTGCTGCTGTACATTCTATGAGTTTTGACAAAGATACAATGATGTATATCCACCATGTTAGTATCACTGCCCTGAAAAAATTCTGTGCTCTGCCTACTCATCCCTCTCTCCCCTCAGCTCCTGGCAACTGCTGATCTTTCTACTGTCTCCATAGATTTGCCTTTTCCAGAATGTCATATACTGTAGTTGGAATCATACAGTAATTAGCCTTTGAGATTGGCTTGATCTGACCTTTAAATCACAATACTGCATTGTAAGACTTATTCTTCCTATTCTTCCTATGTGTGGTACTGACCTTATATGTGTCATTAGCACAGAAGGAAAAATAGCCTGCATATGGCATGGATCTGATGCTTAGCAGCTAAATCACTTCCTTGTTCCTGGCATCTTCCCTTCCAACTCATTTTCTGACCCTCTCCCAGAGCCATCTCTAGAACCTGGGATCTGGATCACAGGCACACATCAATATTAAGTGTGGAGCCATCCACCCCAGTAGAGATTCTGATTCCATGGTTTGGCATGGTGTGCCAACATTGTTGTTGTTTTAAGCACCTTACAAGTGATCCTAACACATATCGTTGTTTGAGACTCTCCGTAAAACCCAATTTGACCATGTTATTCCCCTATTCATCCTGCTGTTCAAATTCCTTTCGGGGCTCCTTGCTATGTAGAGAATAAGACTTCAGCATGGCACCCAATCTGGCTCCAGTCTCCTTTGCAGTCCCTGTCCCCTGCCACATGGCACACACTCCAGCCAGGAGCTTTATCACTTCTTTCTACACACACCTTCACCTCTAGCTGTGTGCCTAACCCTGAGCTGCCACTTCTTACTAATGCCACTTCCTACCTTTACCACAAGATCAATGCCAAGTGCTATATCCTTCCCAAGACTTCCAAGGTGCCGTCAGTTGAAACTAGAATTCATGTCCCTCTTCCTTGTATTCTCAAAACACTTCCTTTGAATCTCAACTATAACCCAGTCAGCATCAATTTCTCACTAGTTGCTTTTTGTCTGTCACAGCCCAACCCATCACTAAATTCAGGGTCCATGTTACTCCTCTTTTATTCCTAACACCTATCCAAATGCTTTTCACATAGTAGATTCTTAAGGCTTGTGGCATTCAGTTTAAGTAAATGTCAAAGATTCATGCCAAATTATGTTCAACTATGGTTGAGAAGCCTGTCAAGAATAGACAGGAGCTCATAAGCAGAGTTCAAATTTAAACGTGCACGGGAATCATCTGGGGATGTTGTTAAAATGCAGGTTCTGATTCTGCAGGTCTGGGGTGGGGCCTGAAATAGGCACTTTCAGCAAGCTCTCAGTTGATGCTGATGTTGCTGGTCCAGGGACTAATCCTTAAGTAGCCAGGCCATAGAGGAGCTGTGGTTGAATCAGGTTAGACTGATTGTTTTATGTTGTTGTTGTTTTCTCTTTTTTTTTGAGACGGAGTCTCGCTCGTCGTCCAGGCTGGAGTGCAGTGGCACAATCTCGGCTCGCTGCAACCTCCGCCTCCCGGGTTCACGCCATTCTCCTGCCTCAGCCTCCCAAGTAGCTGGGACTACAGGCGCCCGCCACCACACCCGGCTAATTTTTTGTATTTTTAGTAGAGACGGGGTTTCACCATGTTAGCCAGGTTGGTCTCGATCTCCTGACCTCGTGATCCACCCACCTCGGCCTCCCAAAGTGTTGGGATTACAGGCGTGAGCCACCACGCCCGGCCCTTTTTTTTTTTTTTTTTTTAAGACAGGGTCTTGCTTTGCCACCCAGGCTGGGTAGAGTGACATGATCATAGCTCACTGCAGCCTTGACCTCCCAGGCTCAAGTAAACCTCCCACCTCAGCCTCCCCAGTAGCTGGGTCTACAGGTGCACACCACCACATCCAGCTAATTTCTGCAATTTTTTAGAGATAGGGTTTTGCCACATTGCCCAGGGTGGTCTCGAACTCCTGAGCTCAGGCAATTCACCAGCCCTCAGCTTCCCAAAAGGCTGGGATTATAGGCATGAACCACTGCATCTGGCCTGACTGTTGTTTAGTGGAGATCCAAGTATTTCTCATGTCCCATTTCTTTTGTTTTTATGAAGTATTTCAATCATCTCCACACTACTCTATTTGTGTTCCTTTAGGTTAACTGGCCATAAACTCAATGATCTTTTTAAGGCATTAAGTAAAATGAAGCATGACACGCAGTTAGTTATTCAAAGAAAAAGCCTTGCCCAAGCCTGTCTTTTCAATGAATGATGTGAAACTTCCCTACCCACCCACTTAACTGGAAATCAAATAAGAACTATACAATGGACTTAGAACTCTGCCAACTTCAGTTTCTTCCAAGAATGTGAAACAATCTCTATAAAATATGTATGATAAAGTGTGCGTTACCTATTTGTGATGGGCCAAATCCCTCGGTTTTATTTTGCTTTGTTTTTTCAGTCATTCACTTCCTTCATTCCTTTTCAGTCAAAAGGAACTTTGTTATGTCAGTACAAGGTGCTAAATGCTTAGGCAGATGCTCAGGCCCTTGCCTCTAGTACACAACCAGAAGGAGAGCTAACACACTGACTCATCCTAGCCTGTAAGGCAAAATACCAACATTCTACAAGTGCTACAGGCAGTAAATGCTGTAGAAATTAAAAGACAAAAGTGAGTAGCTCTAGTTGAGATATTCAAGAGGCTGTTTGATGAGTGCGTTGGCATCTCGTGTAGATCTTAAAACATGGGCAAACTTTGATAGGAGACACTGGGCAGGGCATGCCAAATCAAAAGAGAGAAAAGTAAAGGGAAGATAGAAAACCACAGGTTAGGCCAGACACGGTGGCTCATGCCTGTAATCCCAGCACTTTGGGAGGCCAAGGTGGGCAGATCGCCTGAGGTCAGGAGTTCGAGGCCAGCCTGGCCAATATGGTGAAACCCCGTCTCTACTAAAAATACAAAAATTAGCCAGGTGTGGTGACAGGCACCTGTAATCCCAGCTACTTGGGAGGCTGAGGCAGGAGAATCGCTTGAACCTGGGAGGCGGAGGTCGCAGTGAGCCAAGATTGCACCATTGCACTCCAGCCTGGGTGACAAGAGCAAGACTTCATCTCAAAAAAAAAAAAAAAAAAGAAAGAAAGAAAAAGAAAACCACAGGTTAGTAACAAACTGGTAAGAGACAAGAGTTTATGGAATCACTAGTTCTCAATCCTGGCTGACATACTTCAGAAGCTCCGGACTAAAAGCCTCTAATTCATCTGGGGAAGAGCCTGTACATTTGTATTTTAAAAGCTCTCCAGGTTGCCCTTATGTGCAGACAGTTCACAAACACTGAAGCAAAGAAATAAGGTCAGAGCCCACCACATACAATTCTGGAATTTCAGATTTTAAGAAGTATAGAAGAGTCAGTGATTGAGACGGTGAGTGTTTTGGCAATCATGTAGTTAAAAAAAAAAGTATCTACTCATGCCCAAAACACGCAATGCAAGTTTTACCCACATCACTGATTTCCCAAATCTGAGAAACTGACAATGATTATATGAGTTTAGTGAAGGTCCAGGCCCACACACACTATGCACTTGCATGGATTCGATGTCCCTTCTAGCCTTACTGTAGTTGGGAGCTCAGGAAAGACTATTTTCTTTTCCAGAGGTTTATCTGAAGTTACATTAAAATAGTATATTCTGACAATGGTAAAAACACATTCCAGGAAAAACCTATGATTCTTCTGGGTTTATTTTCTAGTCACTAGGATTTTCATCTTTCTTCCTCACAGCACCACATATCCTAGGAGTGCTACAGAGCAGAGATTATGTGGCACACTACCTGATTCACAGTTAGAAAGAAAAAAGAAGAAAGAAAAAGAGAAGAGAGAGAGGAAGGAAGGAAGGAGGGAAGGAAGGAAGGAGGGAAGGAAGGAAGGAAGGAAGGAAGGAAGGAAGGAAGGAGGGAGGGAGGGAGGGAGGGAGAGAGGGAGGGAGGGAAAGAAAAGAAAGAGAAAGGAAAAAAGAAAAGAGGGAGAGAGGGAGGGAGAGAGGGAGGGTGGAAGAGAGGGTGGGAGAAACGGAGGGAGGGAGCTTTACCTGTATTGATGCCTTCAGTTATTATCCACGCTCCTGTTGTCTCTGCAGCTTTAACCAAACCTTGGCTGAAAATCTCTTTAAATTTAGAGGGCATAGTAAAGTTCTGGATGCCCCCATGGACTGAGATCACAAGCTTGGGCAGTTCCATTTTCCACTCTTTCAACATTAAATGTAACAGATGATCCAGTTTTGTATCATAAGAAGTTCTAATATACTGCAAGAAAAGCACATGTAGGTGAATAGAACATTGTAAAAAAGTTATGCCAGGCACAGAAACAATGAGCACACAGCAGGGCAACTGAAATGGCCAAAATCTAAAAGGAAGTATGTGGGATCTCTTTAAAGTTCATCTTCATGTAATGGAAATATTTACTTTTAAAAGATTCCACACTCCCATTAAGTTCCTTCTGGGAATTACAAGTCACTGTAGGAAAGCTTCCTCTGGTTTTCAAGGCTGGCCCACCAATGCTCTCCAGAGAACCTGGGGTGAGGCAGAAATACTTCAAACAGGCAGGGTGTGGTGGCTCACACCTGTAATTCCAGCACTTCGGGAGGCCGAGGCAGGCGGAACACCTGAGGTCAGGAGTTCAAGACCAGCCTGGCCAACATGGTGAAACCCCATCTCTACTAAAAATACAAAAAAATTAGCCAGGCATGGTGGCACACGTCTGTAATCCCAGCTACCCGGGTGACTGAGGCAGGAGAATTGCTTGAGCCCAGGAGGCAGAGGTTGCAGTGAGCTGAGATCACTCACTCCACTCACGCCACTGCACTCCAGCCTGGCTGACAGAGCAGGACTCTGTCTCAAAAAAAAAAAAAAAAAAAGAAAGAAAGAAAGAAAAAAAAGAAAAGAACAAGAAATATTTCGAACAACTGGCCAAAATCACTATGTCAGCAAACCTTTTCATCAGAAGCTATAACAAATAGGTGAAATGGGATTTTTCATAAATGCTATGGCTTTCTGTTTACTTAATCATTTCACAGATTTGCATAATTTAAATTAAGATTCTAGAGCATGGACATTTAATTTATTGTAAATTTTACCTTCTAATCATTCCATTAAAATTATAAATTTTACCTTCTAACCATTATCCCTCTGAAAACACTTTTGTTCTGAAACAAATACTTTTCACAAAACAGTCTTCTCTTTAATCGTCAATGTAAGCAAAAGAAAAGATGAGGGAAATCAAAGCCAGCAGGTAGCCCCAGAATCACTTTTTATTTTACCTAATATTGTATTGCACAGCTGGCTTGCTTTTTCCAGCAAACGCAGATCACTCAAAGGATATTGAGATGAATTTGCCTCCCTCAAACTTATGCGAACCAACAGCAAGAATAAGCCAGATTTATAGGAAGAAGTAAGGACAATAAGAAACCATGAATTATGAAACAAAACCACAGGCAAAGATCTCCATACATGCAAATAGGAATTAACACATGATCCTCCAGAACATGACAGTAATTTAAAACAATTTCCAATTCATCTTTGAACTTCTTTTTTTTTTCTTTTTGAGATGAAGTCTTATGCTGTCGCCCAGGCTAGAGTGCAGTGGTGCAATCTTGGCTCACTGCAACCTCTGCCTCCCAGGTTCAAGTGATTCTCCAGCCTCAGCCTCCCAAGTAGCTGGGATTACAGGCCTGTGCCACCACACCAGCTAAATTTTGTATTTTTTAGTAGAGACGGGGTTTCGCCATGTTGGCCAGGCTGATCTCAAACTCCTGACCTCAGGTGATCCACCTGCCTTGGCCTCCCAGAGTTCTGGGGTTACAGGTGTGAGCCAACGTGCCCAGCCTGAACTTCTTGATACATAATTCCTTTATTCCAAAATTAAAATATTAAAATTTCTGAACATCAGGAATGGTGCAGCTATTGAAAAATGTGAAGGCACAAATACTTCAAACAGGCAGAAACCTGTTAGTAGAAACCCCGTCTCTACTAAAAATACAAAATTAGCCAGGAGTGGTGGCCCATGCCTGTAGTTCCAGCTACTCAGGAGGTTGAGGCAGGAGAATCACTTGAACCCGGGAGGCAGAGGTTGCAGTGCGCCGAGATCGTGCCATTGCACTCCAGCCTGGGCAACAAGAGCAAAACCCCGTCTCAAAAAAAAAAAAAGAAAGAAACCAGCAAAACAATTTGGGTTATTAGCAAACCTTGGCATGGTGGGTGTGCTCTCCATCTTGGAAATTAATCGTGCCAAAAGTATCTGTTGGGCTTTTCGTTGTGTGCTTTTCAACAGACCATTGTTCACTTTCTTTACCCTTGGCAGCTGAGATGGTCCAGGAATAATCTATCCCAGCATGGTCTCCAATCAGTCGGCCACAGTAACACCTTAAATTCAAGACCAAAAAAAAACTCAACTTCAAAATAGAAAATAGATGCAATATGTCTACCTTTTTCTAAAGTAATGTATAGATGCCATATACTATTTCTTAAAACTTCACATTAAGGTTTATATTAAATTTCTAACACAGGACTGTCTTCTAAGTTTAGAAACACTATTAGTGGTTCTCTCTCTTGGCTGCACATTAGGATAATTTGGAGAATATTTTTTCTTTAAAGGCAGGAATACCTTGGAGACGTTGAAAGTTTGGTTCCAGTCCACTGCAATAAAGTGAATATGGCAATAAAGCTAGTCACACAAATAGTTTGGTTTCCTAGTGCATATAGTAGTTATGCTGACACTACACTGTAGTCTATTAAGTGTTCAATAGCATTACATCTAAAAAACAATGTACATAACTTAATTAAAATAATTTATTACTAAAAAACGCTACCAACCATCTGATCCTTCAGTGAGTTGTAATCTATGTGCTGGTGAAGGGTCTTCTCTCAATGTTGATGGTTGCTAACTGATCAGAATGGTGGTTGCTGAAGGTTAAGGTGGCTGGGGCTATGTCTTAAAATAAGACAACGATGAAGTTTGCCACATTGATTAACTCTTCCTTTCACAAAAGATTTCTCTGTAGCATGTGATGCTATTTGATAGCATTTTACCCACAGTAGAACTTCTTTCAAAACTGGAGTCAATCCTCTCAAACTCTGCCACTGTTTTATCAACTAGGTTTATGTCATATTCTAAATCCTTTGGTGTCATTTCTACAATGGTCTATCTTCACCAGTAGATTCCATTTCAATGAACCATTTTCTTTATTCATCCATAAGAAGCACCTCCTCATCTAATCAAGTTTTTTAATGAGATTCAGTCACACCCTTCAAGCTCCAGTTTTAATCCTAGATGTCTTGCTATTTCCAGCACCTTCTACAGTGACTTCCTCCACTGAAGTCTTGAACCCCTCAAAGTCATCCATGAAAGTTGGGATCAACGTCTCTAAAACTCTCATTAATGTTGCATTTTGACCTCCTCCCATGAATCACGAATGTTCTTAATGGCATCTAGAATGGTGAATCCTTTCCAGAAAGTTTTCAGTTTACTTTGTCCAGATCCATCAGAGGAATCACTACCTACAGCAGCTAAAGTCATACCAAATGTATTTCTTAAATAATAAGAGTTGAAGGCCAGGTGCAGTGGCTCACGCCTGCAATCCCAGCACTTTGGGAGGCCGAGGAGGGTGGATCATGAGGTCAGGAGATAGAGACCATCCTGGCTAACATGGTGAAACCCCGTCTCTACTAAAAAATACAGAAAAAAAATTAGCCGGGCATGGTGGCAGGCGCCTGTAATCCCAGCTACTTGGGAGGCTGAGGCAGGAAAATGGCATGAACCCAGGAGGTGGAGCTTGCAGTGAGCCGAGACAGCGCCACTGCACTTCAGCCTGGGCGACAGAGCGAGACTCCGTCTCAAAAAAAAAAAAAAAAAGAGTTGAAATTTAAAGTTATTTCTTGATCCATGGGCTGGGGCTGCAGAATGGATGTTGTGTTAGCAGGCATGAAAACAACATTCATCTCCTTGTAATATTTCCATAAGAGCTCTTGGGTGACCAGGTGTGTGGTCAATGAGCAAAAATATGTTTAAAGGAATCTTTCTTTTTTAAAGCAGTAGATCTCAACAGTGGGCTTAAAATATTCAGCAAACCATACTAAAGACAAATGTACTGAGATTCAGGCTTTGTTGTTCTATTTATAGAGCACAAGTAGAGTACATTTAGCATAATTATTAAGGGACCTAAAATTTTGGCATGGTAAATGAGGGCTGGCTTTAACACAAAGTCACCAGCACAGATACTGATAGACTTGCTCGATCCAAGGTTCCCAAAAACCTCCAATTGTCTCCTAACAAGAGAGTCAGCCTGTCCTTTGAAGTTTTGAAGCCAGACATTGACTTCTCTCTAGCTATGAAAGTCTCAGATGGCATCTTCTTCCAACATAAGGCTGTTGGTCTACATTGAAAATCTTTGTTTAGTGTAGGTACCTCATCAATAATCTTAGCTAGATCTTCTAAATAACTCGCTGCAGCTCCTCTGTTAGCATTTATTGCTTCACCCTGAACTTTTATATTACAGAGACTGCTTCTTTCTTTAAACCTCATGAACCAACAACTGCCAGGTTCAAACTTTTCTTTTGAAGCTTTCTCACCTCCCTCAGACTTCATAGAATTGAAAAGAGTTAGGACCTTATTCTGGATTAGTCTTTCATTTAGGGGAATGCTGTGGCTGGTTTGATCTTCTATCCAGACCACTCAAACTTTCTTCATATCAGCAATAAAGCTGTTTCTTTTCTTATCATTTGTGTGTTCACTGGAGTAGCACTTATAATTTCCATCAAGCACCTTTCCTTTGCATTCACAAGTTGGCTAACCGTTTGGCACAAGAGGCCTAGCTTTCAACCTATCTCAGCTTTCAACACGCCTTCCTCACTAAGCTTAATTATTTCTAGCTTTTGATTTAAACTGAGATATGCAAGACTCTTTATTTCATTTTGTTTCACTAAGTGGCCATTATAGGATTATTAATTGGCCAAATTTCAACACTGTGGCATCTCAAGGTAGAGGGAGGCACAAGGAGAGGGAGAGAGACAGGATCGGTCAGTGGAATAGTCAGAACATATATAACATTTATCTAATTGGTTTGCCCCATCTTATATGGGTGCAGTTCATGACACTCCAAAACAATTACAATAGTGACATCAAAGGTCGCCGATTAAAGATTGTCATAACAGATACAATGATAAAATAAAAAAGTTTGAAATATTGCGAGAATTATTAAAATGTGATGCAGAGATAAGAAATGAGCACGTGCCACTGGAAAAATGGCACTGACAGACTTGCTTAATGCAAGGTTCCCACAAACCTCCACATTATAAAAAATGCAATATCAGTAAAGCACAATAAAGTAACACACATGAGGTATGCCTGTACTAAAAATCTCTTGCATACTCATGTTCATAGCAGCATTATTCTGAATATCCACAAAGTGGAAGCAACCCAAATGTCCATCAGTGGAGAAGTGGACAAACAAAATGTGGTATATAAATACCACGGTATATGATTCAGCCTTAAAAAGGAAGAAAATTCTGACATATGCTATAACATGGAAAAACCTTGAAGACATTATGCTAATTAAAAGAAGCCAATCACAAAAAGATAAACAGGCCAAGGGTAGTGGTTCACGCCCGTAATTCCAGCATATTGGGAGGGTGAGGTGGGAGAATCACTTGAGGCCAAGAGTTCATGACCAGCCTGGGCAACACAGCAAAACCCTGTCTCTACAAAAAAATATAAAAATTAGCCCCGTGTGGTGGAGCAAGTCTGTAATCTCAGCTACTAGGGAGGCAGGAAAATCACTTGAGCCTGGGAGGCAGAGGCTGCAGTGAGCCGAAATTACATCACTGCACTCCAGCCTGGGCAACAAAGCAAAACTCTGTCTCAAAACAAAACAAAAAGTAAGAATAATTTATCATTTTATGCATTATCTACAACATGTTGAATAAAACTAACAAAAATACAAATGAAGAGGGAAAGAGTTATAATTTAGATGAGTAATAAGAGCCTCTCTGACATTTTGGGATGGATGATTTAAAAAAAAATTTACGTAAAAAATAAACAAAAAGAGCCTCTCTAGGAAATCAATTTGACATCAAGAGAGTTCTTATCTCTTCAAAATGAATATCAAGAAGCAGAGAAAATTTGTCATTTATTATAAATAATTGAGTACAGTTCCTACTGTGACTTTCACCTAACCTTGATTAATCAACAGATAAGTTGATCAGGCAAGTTGATTCTGCTTAGCTGCCTAAATATTAAATTTCTGTTTTCTTTAGATTTCTTGTCAATACAAACAAGTCAATTTATGGCCCAGTACATGAACAGACATTTAAGGCGCAAATTGTTTGCTTTTTTTTCCCTATAATTAAAGCTCATTCTCTTCTTAAAGGGAAATTCATATTTCTACATTTATGTAACTCCTTTGCAAGAAGGGCTCTATCATATTATTTTAAAGCTTTTGCTATACCTAATTCTCATTTAAAACAATTATATTGTTTTCTGGTATGAACTTCAGTGACACATTTTTAAATGAGAATTAGATAGGTATAGCAGGAACTTTAAAAACTGAAAACATTTTTCTTATCGATATTTTAGAATTTTTTTTTTTTTTGAAACAGAGTCTCTCTCTCTGTTGCCCAGGCTGGAATGCAGTGTGACACGATCTCTGCTCACTGCCACCTCCACCTCCTGGATTCAAGCAATTCTCCTGCCTCAGCCTCCCAAGTAGCTGGGATTACAGGGGTGTGTCACCACGCCTGGATAACTTGTTTGTATTTTTAGTAGAGACAGGGTTTCACCATGTTGCCCAGGCTGGCCTTGAACTGTTGACCTCAGGTGATCCACCCACTTCGGCCTTCCAACGTACTGGGATTACAGTCGTGAGCCACTGCTCCCGGCTATTTTACAATATTTTTCTAAAATGCACACTTTTAAGAAATTATCTTCATCTATTAAAATCTTCAGACTTGGGTTTGTTTACAAGTTCCAAAAAGCCTAGTCATCAGTCCTATGAATCTACAAACCACACATGGCTCCATGCACTAATCCACCATGACATTATTCCTTTCCTACCTTGAGTACACAGACGAGGTGTTCTGCAAGCCAACAATGGTCTTTTCACAATTAGGTCCTGCTATTCACACACCATCAAGTTTTAACTGAAAATGGCTGACAATGTCAAGTACTAGCAAGGACACATTTCCTTTGTAAAAAAAATTTTTTTAATTATTATAACATTCTCACTTTTTAAAATTTTCACTGTTTAGTTTGAGATAAGGTCTTACTCTGTCACCCAGGCTGGAGTGCAGTGGTGTGACCATGGCTCACTGCAGCCTCAACTTCCCATGCTCAATCAATTCTCCCACCTCAGCCTCCCATGCAGCTGGAATTACAGGCAACGACTATCACGTCTGGCTAATTTGGGGTTTTGCCATGTTGCCCAAGCTGGTCTTGAACTCCTGGGCTCCGGCAATCCTTCTCCCTCAGTCTCCCAAAGTGCTGGGATTTTTAATCATTATTTTAAGATGTTAATTTGCATTCAATATTGTCAAAGGCAGGCTGCTCTGATGGTAGTAGGTTATCAGAACTTACTAACATTAGTGTCACTAAAGTTGGTATACAACCCCCCACTGCTAAATTTGACTGGCTTTAATATATATATATAGTCATTATATATATAATCACATATATAGTCATATATAGTCATATATATAGTCATATATAGTCAAAGTCACATATATATAGTCATATATAGTCAAAGACAAAGTATACTCTAAACCATTGTCATTCTTGATTTTAAGACCCATAAGTAACTTTGTGTCTCTGATTAAAGTTATGAAGCCTACACTCAGGAATTCTGAAAAATAGATAAATAATGAAGTTATGAAGCCCGTCTCAAGAAAAAATATATATGTAGCAGTAGTTCTCCCTTACCTTCAGGGCATATGTTCCAAGACCTCCAGTGGGTGCCCAAAACCGCAGATAGTACCAAACCTAATTGCTGTCAATCAGAACAGGTTTCTGTTCATGTCTTCCACCCACAAATGCAACGACTGTTTCATTTTAACTAAGCATTTATCAAAATTATGGCCCTGTGGCCATAATTTTGCAACTGAAGGTACAGCAGTAAAACTGGCATGAATTTCTTTTTCCTTCTTCACAATTTCATGGATAGAAGATGGATTTGTACCACAGATCTTAGCAACCTCAGCTAACTTTTATTCTTAGCTTATTAAGCTGAGAACTTTCACCTTTTCACTTAAAGAAAGCACTTTATGGCCCTTTGGCATGTCCAAATTGCCTGCATCACTACTCTTGCACTTTGGAGCCATTATGAAGGGTTACTTGGATTCAAGTACTGCAATACCGAGACAGTCAATCAGATAACCCTGACAGCTACTAAGCCACTAACGGGTGGGGAGCGTCTGTAGCATGGCTAGGCTGGACAAACGAATGATTCATGTCCTAGGTTGGACAAGGCAAATGGCAAGAGATTTTATCATGCCACTCAGAATGGCACGCAATTTTAAACCCATAAATTGCTTTTTTTCTGGGATTTTCTATTTAATCTTTTTGGCCCATGAGGAACTGAAACAATGGAAGGTAAAATGGCAGAAAAGGGGGGACTACTCCTTCCAAATTTCTAAACCTTCTTTAATTAAAAATTGCATCCTGGTCCACAGTTTTCCTCAACTGCCATGCCTCCAGCTAGATAGTAATGCCTGCAATGCCCCGCCTGAAAGAGTCAATATTCTTCTTGACAGCTTTTCATTCTAAATTTGTGTCTATATTCTGATGCACAATTAATTCCATGGACTACGTAAGGTGCAGTATACATTAGTAAATGTTATATTTAACTTCTATATATCTGCTTATCTGATGACAAATACATACAGTGAGAAGAAAAAATGTAAAGAAATCTAGACAGGGCCAGAGCTCAATTTCCAAAATGTTCCAAGGAGACAATAGAGACAAATACATTTGAGTACATGGTGGAGAAATGTGGCTAGCTGTTATGGACTGAATTGTTTTCCGACAAAATTCATATGCTGAAGCTCTGACCCCTAATGTGACTGCATTAATTACCTCCTTAAAGTTTAGTTAAATTCAGCAGGGCACGGTGTCTCACGCCTTTCATCCCAACACTTTGGGAGGCCGAGGTGGGCAGATCACCTGAGGTCAGGAGTTCGAGACCAGCCTGGCCAACATGGTGAAACCTCATCTCTACTAAAAATACAAAAAATTAGCCAGGTGTGATGGCAGATGCCTGTAATCCCAGCTACTCGGGAGGCTAACACAGGAGAATCGCTTGAACCCGGGAGGCGGAGGTTGCAGTGAACTGAGATTGCACCATTGCACTCCAGCCTGGGAAATAAGAGTGAAACTTCATCTCAAAAAAAAAAAGTTAAGTTAAATTAAGTCATAAGGATGAAGGATTAATTTGATAGAAATGATGTCCTTAGAAGAAGAAGGAGAGAGCCCCAGAATGTGTGCACACAGAGAAAAACCATCTGAAGACACAATAAGAAGGTGGCCATCTGCAAGCCAAGGAGAGATCACAAGAGAAACCAACCCTGCAAACAACTTGGTCTTGGATTTCTGACCTCCAGAACTGTGAAAAGTTCATTTCTGTTGTTTAAGCCACCTAGTTTGTGGTATTTTGTTATGGCAGCTCTAGATGACTAAAATCCTGGCTATAGAACAGTGGATTGCACCTGACAAGCAGGGGAACCAAAAACAAGAGCTGAAGTGCAGGCAGCCTAGGCCATAAACAGGAAGCATCTAGGAAGCAATGTGTCCCGGAGCAAAAGCACTGGACCAGGAGATGGCCAACGCCATGCAAATCTCTACTCTCCCAAAGCCTCTATTTCTTCAACTGCAGTAATGTAAGGATTGGTTGGACAAGGTGGTCTCTAATGCCTTCCCTTTCCTTTCATTGTGTAACTGAGAACCTGTAGCAATGCTCAGTGTTGCAGGACCCTGCTCTGAAAGAGGTGATCAGTGGGCTAAGGATACTTACTGTGCATCTACTGTATTGAGCAGCATGTCAGGTAGCACATGGTGAGAAGTTACAGGGGAAACAGAAGTGTCTACAACTTACAATCTCTTCAGAGAACTAGAACAGCCCTGGGCGCGGTGGCTCACGCCTGTAATGCCAGCACTTTGGGAGGCCAAGGCGGGCGGGATCACTTGAGGTCAGGCATTCAAGACCAGCCTGGCCAACATGGTGAAACCCCGTCTCTACTAAAAATACAAAAATCAGCTGAGCGTGGTGGCACGTGCCTGTAATCTCAGTTACTCAGGAGGCTGAAGCACGAGAATCGCTTGAACCCGGGAAGCAGAAGTTATAGTGAGGCGAGATTGGGTCATTGCACTCCAGCCTGGGCGACAGAGGGAGACTCTGTCTCAAAAAAAAAGATAACCAGAACAAGCGCAGGTGATGAAAACTTCTGTGTATGTAAAAACCAACGTAAGGCCGGGCGCGGTGGCTCACGCCTGTAATCCCACCACTTTGGGAGGCTGAGGTGGGTGGATCACATGAGGTCGGGAGTTCAAGACCAGCCTGGCCAACATGGTGAAACCCTGTCTCCACTAAAAATACAAAAATTATCCAGGTGTGGTGGCACGTGCCTGTAATCCCAGCTTCTCGGGAGGCTGAGGAAGGAGAATTGCTTGAACCTAGAAGGCAGAGGTTACTGTGAGCCGAGATCACACCATTGCACTTCACCCTGGGTAACAAGAGCAAAACTTTGTCTCAAAAAAAACAAAAAAACAAACAAACAAAAAAAGGCAAAGTAAGAATATTGGGGTTCCATATGGAAAGGTTCTTAATGTAAAGGGAGGCACAGTAATCCCAAATGTACCGAATATACATAATCAGGATCTACTAGTTAGAATGGTGTCATCTGATCATCTTTTGGAACAAGGGTCACCCTTCAAAATGAAGCAGCATCTATTCAAATACAAGACAAATAATGATTCATCTGCCTGGCTTTTTCTACACAGAACATAAATTGAGGTTATCTCATCTGGAGAGATAACTCATTATGCTTTTATAAGGCAGTTCTTTAGTGCAAACCAATGTTCAGCTTAAGTATATTTCTATTCTGATTATCTATTTGATTTGAGTTGACATTTTATTCTTTTTTTTTCTAATTCATTAAATTGTAGCAAGGTCCCATAGAATAAACTATATTTAAAATTAAATTAAAATTAAAATTAAAATTGAAACTATATCCAAAATTAAAAAATATATATTCATGTTTGTCTCTTTAATTACAACTTTTGAAGTCTCAAAGAACATATCACCAACAAGTACTAAAAGCTCACTTTATATAAATGTCAATTCCAGGAGGGGGGTAAAAAAAATGCCAATTCCCTCTCAAATTGTTTTATAAATTCAGTAAAATACCCATCACTCAGAGCATTTCACAGCCATGTTAAAAACAAAGAATAAAATAAATTTAAAAAGAAAAAAAAATCTCAAAATATATTTCAGGGAACATGACAAGGTGATTCTAAAATTTATATTAAATCGGCCGGGCACGGTGGCTCACGCCTGTAATCCCAGCACTTTGGGAGGCCGAGGAGGGCGGAACATTTAAGGTCGGGAGTTCGAGATCACACTGACCAACATGGTGAAACCCCATCTCTGCTAAAAATACAAAAAATTAGCCAGGCGTGGTGGTGGGTGCCTGTAATCCCAGCTACTCGGGAGGCTGAGGCACGAGAATCGCTTGAACCTGGGAGGTGGAGGTTGTGGTGAGCCAAGATTGCGCCACTGCGCTCCAGCTTGGGTGACAGAGCTAGACTCTGTCTCAAAAAATATATATATATTATATTATATATATTATATATATATTATATATATAATATATTATATATTATATATATAATATATTATAATTTATATATATTATATTTTATATATATATATAATATATTATATATATTGTATAATTATATATTATATATTAAATATATTATATATATTATATATTATATATTAAATATATTATATATATTATATATTATATATATATTATATAACATATTTTATAAAATATATATTATATAATATATATAAAAATATATAATATATAAATATATATAAAATATATATTATATAATATATATAAAAATATATAATATATATAAAATATATATATTACAATCACTTATTGACAAGGAGATTTAGGATTATTTTTAAGTATTGCAATATAGTCCAGGTGTGGTGGCTCCCAGCACTTTGGGAGGCCGAGGCAGGAGGATCACTCAAGGCCAGGAGTTCTAGAACAGCCTGGGCAACATAGCAAGAACCCATCTCTATAAAAAATAAAAAACAAAAAAAATCAGCCAGACACAGTGGTACATGCCAGGAGGGGGGTAGCTACTCAGGAGGCTGAAGAGTGGGGATCACCTGAACCCAAGAGTTTGAGGTTGCAATGAGCTATGACTGTACCACTGCACTTCAGCCTGGGAGACAGAGCAAGACCTTGCCTTTAAAAATTAGAATTATTTTTTTAATGATAGTATTGCAGTGTAGCAGAACTACTTTTTAAAACACACTATTTTAAAGAAAATGTTTACTTTTTCTTTTTCTTTTTCTTTTTGAGACAGGATCTTGCTGCGTTGCCCAGGCTGAATGTTAACTCCTTGGCTCAAGCTATCCCCCATCCTCAATCTCCTGAGAAGCTAGGACTACAAGCATGTGCCCACCACACTTGGCTAAAATTTTCTTTCAATTAAAAAAAAAATTTTGTATAAATGCATAAAAGTGTCCCGCTCCCTCTCCCGCTCCCTCTCCCTCTCCCTCTCCGTCTCCACGGTCTCCCTCTCCCCCTCTCTCCATGGTCTCCCTGTGATGCTGAGCCGAGGCTGGACTGTGCCGCCGCCATCTCGGCTCACTGCAGCCTCCCTGCCTGATTCTCCTGCCTCAGCCTGCCAAGTGCCTGGGATTACAGGCGCGCGCCGCCACGCCTGACTGGTTTTTGTATTTTTTGGTGGAGACGGGGTTTCGCCATGTTGGCCGGACTGGTCTCCAGCTCCTGACCGCAAGTGATCTGCCCGCCTCGGCCTCCCGAGGTGCCGGGATTGCAGACGGAGTCTCGCTCACTCAGTGCTCAATGTTGCCCAGGCTGGAGTGCAGTGGCGTGATCTCGGCTGGCTACAACCTCCACCTCCCAGCCGCCTGCCTTCGCCTCCCAAAGTGCCGAGATTGCAGTCTCTGCCCAGCCGCCACCCCGTCTGGGAAGTGAGGAGTGTCTCTGCCTGGCCACCCATCGTCTGGGATGTGAGGAGATCCTCTGCCTGGCTGCCCAGTCTGGGAAATGAGGAGTGCCTCTTCCCGGCCGCCATCCCATCTAGGAAGTGAGGAGTGTCTCTGCCCGGCCGTGACCCCGTCTGGGAACTGAGGAGTGTCTCTGCCCGACCGCCACCCCGTCTGGGAGATGAGGAGAGTCTCTGCCCGGCCGCCCTGTCTGAGAAGTGAGGAGCCCCTCCGCCCAGCAGCCGCCGCATCGGGGAAGTGAGGAGCCCCTCTGCCCGGCCACCAGCCCGTCTGGGAGGTGTACCCAACATCTCATTGAGGGCAGGCCATGATGACGATGGCGGTTTTGTCAAATAGAAAAAGGGGGAAATGTGGGGAAAAGGAAGAGAAATCAGATTGTTACGGTGTCTGTGTGGAAAGAAGTAGACATAGGAGACTCCATTTTGTTCTGTACTAAGAAAAATTCTTCTGCCTTGGGATGCCGTTAATCTATAACCTTACCCCCAACCCCGTGCTCTCTGAAACATGTGCTGTGTCCACTCAGGGTTAAATGGATTAAGGGCGGTGTAAGATGTGCTTTGTTAAACAGATGCTTGAAGGCAGCATGTTCGTTAAGAGTCATCACCACTCCCTAATCTCAAGTACCCAGGGAGACAAACACTGCGGAAGGCCGCACGGTCCTCTGCCTAGGAAAACCAGAGACCCTTGTTCACATGTTTATCTGCTGAGCTTCCCTCCACTATTGTCCTATGACCCTGCCAAATCCCCCTCTCCGAGAAACACCCAAGAATGATCAATAAATACTAAAAAATAAAATAAAATAAAATAAAAGCATAAAAGTGTTTTGAAAAGTAAAAACAATTTTTAAAAGGTAAGTAAAGTATAGGAAACTTACCCTATCAGATATCAAGACATATATTACAAAACTATAATAATGAAACAGAGTGGCATTTGACAAGCACAGAAGTAGATCAAAATACTGAAAAGAAAGCTCAGAAACAAAGCCATAAATGGATGGAAATGTGGTATATAACACAGACAGCATCAGAAATGAGTGAGACTAGGAGAGACTGCTCAGTAACTCGTATTAGGACATTTGGCTCTCCCTATCAAAAAAATAAAACTAGTCTCACCTAGGTGCAAAAATGACTAGTTTTTAACCATTTTTAATTTCTGAGAGGTATAAAAGTAGATGCTTTTCCAATATTTTCATGTTAGTTGTCTCTGAAGGTTGTGGGGTTTAGATTTTGGAGGACATTGAGAAGGAGAGTTTCTAAAGAATATAGTAGAAACTAGGTAGAATATATGAGGTCTTTTCTTTTTATTATATTCTTATTTTGCTTTGCATTTTATTAGGTTTATGCAAAATTAATTGTGGTCTTCACCATTACTTTCAGTAGCAAACGCCGCAATTACGTTTGCACCAACCTAAGAGCAAAATTTTAAATAATTACTAAAAGGAAAGAAAAAAATTGAGGAAAAAGTGAGAGGTCAGCCAAGTAGAAATTCTTCCTCCAGCAACCTCCTCCTTCTTCTTGTTCCATATCTGTGGATGCTGGTTTCCTCTCCCCATGATTTGCTAAACTGAGGGTTCCAATTTTTTATTTTATTTTATTTTTTATTTGAGACAGGGTCTCACTCTGCCACCCAGGTGGGAGTGCAGTGGCGTAATCACAGCTCACTGAAGCCTTGACCTCCCAAGTTCAAGCAATCCTCTCACCTCAGCTTTCCGAGTAGCTGAGTATACAGGCACACACCAACAAGTCCCGCTACAATTTTTGGGGTTTTGTTTTTGCTTTTGTACGTCGAGACAGGGTTTTACCATGTTGTCCAAACTGGTCTCAAATCAGAGCTCAAGCAGTCCACCCGCCTTGGCCTCCCAAAATCCTGGGATAACAGGTGTGAGTGACCGTGCCTAGTCCCAAATGTTTTTTTCCCAGAATAAATTTAACTTTGGTTCAATCCATTATATAAACTTCAGGCTATGATCAGAATTAAGAAAATTTCATTTCCTTCTACTTACAAAAGAGAAAGGTAAAAACGTTCACATAGTTTAAAATGCAAATCACTGTTAAAATTTGTATTGCACTAAAGAGCTTTTTGCCCATAAGCTTAGTATGCATACAAGGCACCTGCAAGTCATACATCAATTTCAGTCCCATATGCGCATGCAGCATCTTCATTATCCAAATGTGATTATAAAACTAAAATGTAATGCTTTACAAGTGTTTCCCTTGGTAGAAATTCTTGTCGAAGGCCCTTAGCCAATTTACATGTCTCAGTAATTCAAGTAGTCTGTTACGTTGGAATACTCACTCTCCATCAAAAACATCTTTTTAAAACTTCCCTTGGAAAGGTAAATGGCATGCCCCATTGACTGAGTACATTCAAGATATGAGGAAACTGTCCCAGTGAATTTTAAATAGGGTGCCTAAAAGCTAAAAGGAATCTTGCTTATCTAAGTCTTACCTGATTAAATTCTGGCAGACTTGGCATACTGGAGTACATCTAAATTAAAGAAATAAAACCTCTGTTAGTTTGTTGGTGTATCTGAAAATACATTTAATGCTTGTACAGTAAATATCTATTATTTTCCGTGATCTAGAAATCAAGGTTTGCTGAAATTCATATATCATGTTCCAAATATTCCATTATGGCATTTACCACATATAATTACTGCAGCAACTATGATCTAATTAATACAACATTCAGTTTAGAACCAAAATACCTCAATTTAAATCTCATTGATTTAACAATTACTCTAAGCCCCAGTTTTTATATCTGAAAATAATATCTGCTTCATAAGGTTATTAAAATAATTATCAGAGATAATTGTAATATGTAATGTGTCTTATGGTACCTGGTAAAGACAGTGTGTACAATAATGGTAGCTACTATTCTTATTAAACTATGAAGATAACACAGATTTCTTGAGAATCAAGAAAATAGATATATGTAAACCACTTTAAAACCATAAAGCACTATCAAATAAGGGACATTTGGTATAATTACAAATTATCCTTTATTAATCTTTCTTTTTTATTATTCAGAAGAACCTTATAGATTTAGGGGTTAGCACTGTGGTCATCAATTATATTTTTGGGCCAGGCACAGTGGCTTATGCCTGCCATCCCAGCACTTTGTGAGGCTGAGGTGAGAGGATTGCTTGAGTTCAGGAGTCCAAGACTAGCCTGGGCAACATAATGAGACCTTGACTCTTATAAAAATTCAAAAAATTAGCCCTGTGTGCTGATATGTGCCTGTGGTCCCAGCTACTTGGGAGGCTAAGATGGGAGGGTTGTTTGAGTCCAGGAGGTCGAGGCTTCAGTAAGCCAAGATCACGCCACTGTACTGCAACATGGGGGACACAGCAAGATCCTGTCTCAAAATATGTGTGTGTATGTGTGTCTGTGTGTGTGTGTATGTGTGTCTGTGTGTGTGTGTGTGTGTGTGTGTGTGTGTGTGTGAAGAAGTATTAACAGGGAAGCCTAGTTAAAATAATGGAAGAAAAGGTAATGTCCCTAAAATAAGGGCCGTTCTAAGTTATTCAGAAACTAATATTCAGGACTTTTATCATCCTGTCCCAGCCTTTTGGGAACGCCTTTTCTCAGAAGCTTTCCTTCAACAGTAAATTGAAAATGAGAAGGAAAAAGATGTTATAATCAAGTGTATCAGATTTGTTTCTTATTGGGAGCTACAAAAAGAATAAAACAAATAAACTTTTATCGATATTTTAAAAAGTGAATTATCACCCACTTCCTGTGCACCAATAATGAAGAAAACTGCAAAAAAGCTACAATTCTGAGAATTTTACTAGGATCTAAAAAAAAGGCTGGCTAGAAGAAATAGCCATAATCATCCATTAACTTTTATCTACAATCCCACAATATAGAGACAGTTTTTTCACTTGCTAAAGTACATCATGCCTTGGAACATTCATGGAATTACAATCGTTGATATTCTTCTTGAGTCTATGGGCTAGTAAAAAGACTCAGTAATTTCATCACTTTTTTTGAGACTCAAGATTATTGTAAAAATGATTTTTTTATTCACAGACACAAAATGAGCCACCTGAATCAACTTGCATTCCATTGCAGTCACCACCACATGATGTCATAAAAAATGAAGGGGAAAAACAAGGTTATCTTGACATACTATAAACCTTTCTTAAGCAGGTAAAAAGAGAATTTCCAATCACAAGACTTACAAATCATAGGTAATTCAATAAGGGTGGGACTAGTAAATATTTAACAAAGGCAAGGAACACTATTTCAGTCATCTCCAAAGAACTAGAATTTCAAAAACCTTACCATGCTACCCTTCATAACACATAGTTATGAGTTCTAAACCTTAAAGGCATATAAGGACAAATGCCCAAAAAAATCTAAAAATAGGTTGGTTCCCTTACTTAAAATATTACTCTTCTATTTTCCTTTTAATTTATTTTTCCAAGGGCAATGTCAATCTTAATTTCACAGACCTGATTACCCAGAGGAATTTTCCATAGCCCTTTCTTCCCCTATCTTTCACTAGTTGCTTTTTTGACCTTTGTTTTACAAGTAGAGCTTCCAAAGCATTGTCAAGAACTCAGTAGTCAAACTCAAATTATTCCGTTCTGCTACCGATTATCTGCTCAATCCAAAAGCCTATGGGTGCTCACTTCGGCAGCACACATACTAAAATTGGAATGATACAGAGAAGATTAGCATGGCCCCTGCTCAAGGATGACATGCAAATTCATAAAGCATTCCATAAAAATAAAGTCTATGGAAGGAAAACGGAACTGAAATTACCTGTTCATCTAATCTGGGCACAGTGTACTGAAATATACCAGTCACTATTTTCCACAGATACTTCAGTTGGGGATAAGAAACATTCACAATATTTTGAATATTCAGTATTCAGAAAATGTAATTTATTGATTCCAACCCAGTGAAATCGATGTAACACTAGATATTTCTGTAACGTCTATCCCCCCATCAAGAGGAACAGAAGAATCAAGTAGAATGAAATCCACGACAATATTAACAGTGACGGCATTAAGAATAACTTCTTTATACTTCATTAAATTCCTTAAACAGATATTTATCACTCGGTGGCTCACGCCTGTAATCCCAGCACTTTGGGAGGCCGAGGTGGGTGGATCACGAGGTCAGGAGATTTGAGACCATCCTGGCTAACACGGTGAAACCCTGTCTCTACTAAAAATACTAAAATTAGCCGGACGTGGTGGCAGGTGCCTGTAATCCCAGCTACTCAGGAGGCTGAGGCAGGAGAATTGCTTGAACCCAGGAGGTGGAGGTTGCAGTGAGCTGAGATTGTGCCATTGCACTCCAGCCTGGAGGACAAGAGCGAGACTTCGTCTCAAAAAAACAAAAACCAAAACACAGATATTTATCAAGAGCCTACTATGTGGCAGGCACTGTCACAGACACTGGAGTAAGAGTAAGGTAAAAATTGACAAGGTCCCTGTTCTTCCCAGATTTTCTACAATAATCATGTATTATTTTTATAAAGTGAAAGAAATAAACATTGAAAAATCTAACTGTATAGATATGATCAAAACTTCTAAACAAGTCATATTTCTAAATTTCTATAAATAGTCCATCAGGTAGTGTTGCTTTTAAAAGAAGAATGTAATTGAAAATTTTACCTGTGAGAATTTTTTGAGCTGGGTATGATTGTGCTACATTCTCTCTTGTCAAATACTCCTTTAATCCAGGATTTCTGGGACTAAAAAGAAAGTGTCATTATTTTATACTCTAATTATGTGACAAAACAATGTAACCATAGTAGTTCCCGCAGGTAAGAAATACTCAAGTATCATGAATGCTAATTAAAATGCCAAGACCAACCCCATACAGGCTAAGCATTTACCAGTTTCTATTACAGATAACATAGGCACAAATAAGCCAAATGTGAACATTAAATGACACGCAAAGTGAATATGCCCATAATCTCACTTTGAGTAACAAAAGCCCTACATGAACAAACCCCTAGCAAGGAAGTAAAGATGTAACTGATATATCCTCTTAAATCTGCCAAAAGTCACTTTTATATCTTGTACCATAATCCTATGGAATAAATACCAAGCTCCCAAAACTTCAAAATTTTTACCCATCAAGTCCCACTTTGGCTAAGATTTCACAGGAAGCCGGAAAGAGTGTCAGAGAAGAGATGTGACTCAGCAAGATTCGATACACATTCTGCAAGCATAGTTTTACCATTGGGTGTGTTGTTTCAGGTTGCACAGCCTAGAACTGTCCCTAAATCCAAGTGAGATGTTGATACTCACTCTTCCTCCCAATAAACTCTCTCCCATTCTACAGAATCCATATCATAGCCAAGCTCCTCCATAAGCTATATTACAAGTCCAGTGGCAGAGGACACTGGATGGACTATACATCTCAGCTACTTGTGAGTAGTTCTAATATAAAAATATTTTGGCTGTAAATGGTATAAGAATACGTGTCCTAGCCGGGCGTGGTGGCTCATGCCTGTAATCCCAACACTTTGGGAGGCCAAGCGGGGTGGACCACTTGAAGTCAGGAGTTCGAGACTAGCCTGGCCAACATGGTGAAACCCCGTCTCCACTAAAAATACAAAAAATTAGCTGGGCATGGTGGCAGGCAACTATAATCCCAACTACTCAGGGGGCGAGGCATGAGAATCACTTGAACCTGGCAGGCAGAGATTGCAGTGAGCCGAGATTGCACCACTGCACTCTGGCCTGGGTGGCAGAGCGAGACTCTGTCTCAAAAAAAAAAAAAAAAGAATATGTGTCCATATTACTTTATACACACATAGACATTAGAACAGAGATGAAAGGAAGGCTTTCTAAAAGGGAGCTTTTTCAAACTCCACGTCAGTGCAGTCCCCACCTCACTCTTATATCTACTCTCATTCTACTGTGGAAGGAAATGCACTGGGCCAGAAAATATGCTACAAATCCAGCTGTGGTACCTCATTATCACACTATCCTCAAAAAAATTCAGTGGATCTTGTCCAATATGCACCAATCCTAAACATAAGTGTTCATCACCGAACAGAACTGTAGATAATGGAAGTCCAGACTTTTTTAAGTAAAATAGAAAGGCGAAAAACAGATTAGTTGATGGGTTCCTGTGTATTTAAATCTTATCTATAAACAAGGAAAATTTCCCAGATCAAGGCCAGAGTCATCTTAAATCATTTTACTCTCATTCTTTTTGCATGCTCAGCAGCATTTTCTATGTATTAAAAGACATTCACTAAATTGGCAAAACACTAAAAAACTTGGGAAAATCCAGTCATACAATTTAATTATTTATTTATTTATTTATTTTTATTTTTTTATTTTTTTTGAGACGGAGTCTTGCTCTGTTGCCCAGGCATTCCAGCCTGGCTCACTGCAATCTGGCGCAATCTCGGCTCACTGAAACCTCTGCCTCTAGGTTTCAAGCGATTCTCCTGCCTCAGCCTCCTGAGTAGGTGGGATGATAGGCGTGCACCAGCATGCCTGGCTAATTTTTGTATTTTTAGTAGCAACAGGGTTTCACCACGTTGGTCAGACTGGTCTCAAACTCCTGAACTCAAGTTGTCTGCTTGCCTTGGCCTCCCAAAGTGCTAGGATAACAGGCATGAGCCACCACACCCAACCCAGAATCATAGAATTTAAAAGGAACTAAATGAACAGGGAATTCAAAATCTATATTTCAATAAGAAATGACACAATCTGGCTGAGCGCAGTGGCCCACACCTGCAATCCCAGTACTTTGTGAGGCCGAGGCAGGTGGATCACTTGAGCCCAGGAGTTCCAGACCAGCCTGGGCAACATGGTGAAACCCTGTCTCTACAAAATACAGGAATAAAAACAGCCGTGCATGGTGGCACGTGCCTATAATTCCCAGCAACCCAGAAGGCTGAGGTGGGAGGATTGCTTAAGCCCAGGGAAGTCGAGGCTGCAGTGAGCCATGATTGTGCCACTGCACTCTAGCCTGGGCAACAGAGTGAGACCTTGTCACAAAAGAAAGAAAGAAAGAAAGAAATGACACAATCTTTTTGAATCAGTCAGCCCTGTCCCCTATTCAAAACGTTAACAATTTCATTTATTCATTCTCCAAACATTTATTAAATACCTAATTTTTGCAAAGCACTGACAAACATGTTACAAAAAGTCAGTATGTCCTCAAAGAATTCTTCATTCTGAAATTCAAAATACCTGAATCTATGAATTTATTCAACAAATATTTTGAATAGGCCCCCACGCTGCATGCTGGGACTTCTATTGCAAACGAGACAAAGTTCCTGCTCTCAAGGAAGTTAGAATAAAAAGGAGGAAACAGATAAGAAACTGATATCATTAAACTTTATGTGCACCAATTAACTATTTTTTTTTAATTTTTTGTATTTTTCATGCCTCTGAGACAAGTTCAAGGCCAATTAACTATTAAAAACAGATGCTAAAAGGGTATCTAATGTAGAAGCCTGTATAGACAAAATAGGCAAGCTGTGCTCAACCATTCACTTCTTTCAAAATGCTGAATGGCAGCTTTGTAGTAGGACTACCTGAACAAATTATTCAATTTCTTCATGCCTGTTTGTCTATCAAAATGGGGATAATAATAGTACCTCATAGAACTATTGAAAGGATTAGATAAAGGTTTAGAATTCTTCCTGGGACTTATTAAGTCTGAATAAAGCTCAGGTATTATTACTAGCAATATTAAAAGTAAAAACTGGCTTTGGGTTAATGGTCTGGGAACTTAACTTTGGTGTATTTTTTTTTTTCATAGAATAATGCCTCCTGACCTCCAAATTTCCCTCACAGTTCCTCTCATACTATGATTTAATGACATTTACAGGCTCACATCTTCCCTGGACTCCAGCTCCTATAGGCCCCATGCCAGTCATTTCTATTGCCCCAGGGCCTAACCCAATGATTGTTGAATGAGCAACAAACATGCTGAAAATAGAACTTCAGGAACCCATGTATACCATTTTCCCTCCAAAGGTGTAAACAGGAAGCCCGTGTCATAACAAGAATGTGGAAACTTTCCTCCTTCAACTCCGGTTACCTTATCTCAAAACTACCAGAAAAAAAAAAAAAAAAGGCAGCCTTTAGCTTGAAAATGTTTCAAATAATTCTCAATTTAGAACTTTACTTCCCACCCTGCCAACCTCATAATAGTTCCTTTGCAATATACTCTCCAGCACACTTCTGAGAGGCCTCCATGTTCAGTTCAACAGAGAACCAAATGTTTGTTGGTTCTGATAGGACAAACACCAAGTGTGCTAGCTTCTGCCACTAGAGCAGCAAATTTGTTGTGGTCGTGGTAGTTGAGAGTAAGGATTTTGACATTTCTGCAGCTATCATGGCAGTCTTCATCGACTGGATGTTTTTTGCTTTTTAATTGTTGTAATTTAGGGGAGGGAAAGGCAAAGGAGAAAGAAGGGAAATGGTGTGTTGGTCTCAATTTGTGTCATCCTAAAACATAATCAGATTTTATATCTAATCTTTGGCCTGAGGTCAGGCTGGGGAATTGCAAAGAAATGTTCACAGACTCACATAGTGAGATATCTTGGGGAGGGATCCAAGTCTGAATGTGAAATTCATTTATGTTTCATATACATCTTATATGCACAGACAAAAGGTAATTTTACACAATATTTTTTAAAAATTTATACATAAAATTGTCCGGGTGTGGTGGCTCACGCCTGTAATTCCAGCACTTTGGGAGGCCAAGGCGAGCAAGTCACTTGAGGTCAGGAGTTCGAGACCAGCCTGGACAACATGGCAAAACTCCATCTCTACTAAAGATACAAAAATTAGCTGACGTGGTGGTGGGCGCCTATAGTCCTAGTTACTCAGGAGGCTGAGGCATGAGAATCACTTGAACCCAGGAGGCAGAGGTTGCAGTGAGCCGAGATCATGCCACTGCACTCCAGCCTGGGTGACAGAACAGGACTCTGTCTCCAAATAAATAAATAAATAGTTTGATGTGTGAAACAAAGTTTTTTTGTTTTGTTTTGTTTTTTGTTTGGTTTGGTTTGGTTTTTTTGAGACGGAGTTTCTCTCATTGCCCAGACTGGAGTGCAATGGCACGATCTCGGCTCACTGCAACCTCTGCCTCCCGGGTTCAAGTGATTCTCCTGCCTCAGTCTCCCAAGTAGCTGGGATTACAGGTTCCTGCCACCACATCAACCTAATTTTTGTATTTTTAGTAGAGATGGGGTTTCACCATGTTGGCCAGGCTGGTCTCAAACTCCTGACCTCAAGTGATCCACCCACCTCGGCCTCCCAAAGTGCTAGGATTACAGGCGTGAGCCACTGTGCCTGACTGAAACAAAGTTTTAACTGCATTTCAACTGCCACCTGCCACATGAAGTCAGATGTGAAATTTCCCGCTCATGGCACTCAAAAAGTTTCAGATTTTACAGCATTTCACATTTCAGATTTTCAGATTAGGGATGTTCAAACTGTATTTCCGCTCTACGGCTTTTTAGGGTTCCCAGATAAATTATCTTGGGGTACTCTCTGAGAAGGCATAATTTCACAGATGTTCCTTAATCTTCAAAAAAGTGACTTTTTTTTTTTTTTGAGACGGAGTCTCGCTCTGTCTCCCAGGCTGGAGTGCAATGGCGCGATCTCGGCTCACTGCGAGCTCCGCCTCCCGGGTTTTACGCCATTCTCCTGCCTCAGCCTCCCGAGTAGCTGGGACTACAGGCATGCACCACCTACGCCCGGCTAATTTTTTTTGTATTTTTGGTAGAGATGGGGTTTCACCGTGTTAGCCAGGGTGGTCTCGAACTCCTGACCTTGTGATCCGCCCACCTCGGCCTCCCAAAGTGCTGGGATTACAGGCATGAGCCACCGCGCCCGGCAACCTTTTTTTTTTTTTAAAAAAAAACATCCACAAGTTTGCATGATTGGAGGTAAAGGGAGACAAAGATAACATGTCATTTGTTTTCTTTCTACAACTTTTTTGCACCTTAAAAAAAATCTATCATCTAACAACTACTTCTTCAGTGGAACTGATAACTGACTCCCATTTTGATTTCCTGCATTCTCTCTTACACACATCACAGCACTAACAATGTTTACTTGCATTCACTGGGCCATCTCTCTCTCTCTCTTAACCTTATTGTAATCCACTTCAAAAGAGGGCATTATTTTATTTATCTTGGAATTCACAACACTAGAATGGGCCAAATAGACAATATTTTCAGACTCCAGATCAACATTTGTTATTTTTTCTTCAGAGTGCCTCCCCTGAAGCAAGAACCCCTTCAAAGTGCCAGGTAGATGGACATCAGGATGTACCATCAATCAATCTGTTGGCTCAGGGAATCCATCAGTGCAAAGCCAGCCCATCCACTTTCAAGTGTCAGCTCAGGGCCTTGTATCAGGTTCTGTCCAAATTCTGCAAGATACCTACCTGACACTTGATCCAAGAGGGGCAGTCTCAGAAAAACAGCATCCAAGCTAAAAATATCTAAAAACCAAGTTCCTGTTCCACCAACACTACCAGAAAGTGTGTTGACTGATTTTCCACTAAATACTCTGTCCAGGAGGCAGAGAACACAAAGTAACCTTACACCTTCATCGCACTTTGGTGGTAAAAGGTGAGCACTATTTAGCTGGTAGTAATTTATTTTTGGTAACATCTCTAAAAATTGAATGTCAACTAAATAATTCACAATTCCCTAAAACGCCATTTCTCCTGAGTAGCTGAGAAATTTTACTAACATTTTCACACAGTGCTTTGCTAAGCAAAGGCATTTAGAACCTTGGAATGAGGCCTGGTGCAGTGGCTCATGCCTGAATCCCTGTACTTTGGGAGGCCGAGGTGGGTGGATCACCTGAGGTCAGGAGTTCGAGACCAGCCTGGCCAACATGATGAAACCCTGTCTCTACTAAAAATACAAAAAATTAGCCACGCACGGTGGTAGGCGCCTGTAATCCCAGCTACTCAGGAGGCTGAGGCAAGAGAATCGCTTGAACCCAGGAGGTGGAAGTTGCAGTGGGCTGAGATCGTGCCACTGCACTCCAGCCTGGGCAACGAGAGAGAAATTCCGTCTCAAAAAAAAAAAAAAAAATGGAAGGTCAGAATGAATTTCTAGATTATATAAACTCAAGAGTAAAGGAGTAAAACATTTATAAATCTTCCTGGAGCCAAATAGGGGATTAGAGGAACTCAACAGTAACCTTCCAAGTAAAGTGCATCAGAAAGGTGAAAAGTGAAGTGATATCATACCCCTTCCTTCCTCTTTCCAAATTGGTTGAAGCCCTCATTATTTCAGCCCCAAAACCCAATTTCAAAATAGCAGCGAAAGACATCCTTTTCCTCAGTTGTCACTCACGCTTCAGGGTTTAACCAGTCTCCTGGGGAATAAAACATGCAAATGAAACATTTGTAATTTCAGATCTTGTTAAATCATTCTGATGAAAAGGGAAGAGGAAATGGAAGTCTCCTTTATGAGTGTACTTTACAACTGTCCCTAGATAGTAAAATACAGAGATTTAACCAAATGCTGGGCCTATTTGTAGTACAACCACTCTAATCTGGTTAGATTTTCCACCTACATGCACTCAATTCTCTCCAATTTCCAAGCTCCAAAATGCTCACAAATTTGTTATCTATGTACACAGATGGTCTTCATTTATGCTCCAAATATCTTGTTAAATTATCCAAAACTTTACTAGTACTACATGCAAATGAACTACATGACCTAAAAAAAAGTCTTTTTTGGAGTGGCTCATGAAACTATGCTTTTATTTTTGTTTTAATACAGAGTCTTGCTATGTTGCCCAGGCTGAAGTGCAGTGGCTATTCACAGGCGTGATCACAGCACACTGTGGCCTCGAACTCCTAGGATCAAGTGATACTCCTGCCTCAGCCCCCTGAGAATCTGGGACTACAGATATGTACCACCATGACTGGGGAAAATATACTGTTAAATAATTGACTTTTAGGAAACTTACCAACCTCTCAGACAATAAAGCCTTTATTAGAAGTTACATGTTTGGCCAGGCATGGTGGCTCATGCCTAGAATCCCAGCACTTTGGGAGGCCATGGCTAGAGAATCATTGAGCCCAGGAGATCAAGGCCAGCCTGGGCAACATATCGAGACCCTGTGTCTACTTCCAATAATATAAAAAATAGAAACATTTTTAAAAAGAAGTTACAGGTTAAATTTTATTTATGACATTCATAGTAAGGTTTATATAGACAATGGAGATTATTTGTCTTATTAATTTTTCAGTATAGCACAGCAGAAAGAAGACACAACTGGATTTTGCTCCTTAAAATTTGGTGGACACTCATACCGCATGTGTAACTTAGACAAATTCAAAAGCTTTGCTAAAAGAATGAGAGAAGGCTAGAAGGTGAAAAATAAGACAGAGAGAAAAACAGTTTTAATAGTATGGGCAGTTTCACTGTCATTCCACTATCAGTAGGTTTGATTTTTTTGGGAGGGTTTTTTGTTTTTTTGTTTTTTTGTTTTTGAGACAGAGTTTCACTCTTGTTGCCCAGGCTAGAGTGCAATGGCATGATCTCGGCTCACTGCAACCTCCACCTCCCAGATTCAAGCGATTCTCCTGCCTCAGCCTCTTGAGTAGCTGGGATTACAGGCATGCCCCACCACACCCGGCTAATTTTGTATTTTCAGTAGAGACAGGGTTTTACCATGTTGGCCAGGCTGGTCTTGAACTCCTGACCTCAGGTGATACACCCACCTCAGTCTCCCAAAGTGCAGGGATTACAGGCGTGAGCCACCGCATCCAGCCTCAGGAGTATCTTATATCCAAAAGCAGCAGTTCTGAAACTTCTTGAGCTTAGGACCCTTTCATAATCATAAAAAACTACCAAGTACTCCAAAAAGTATTTTGTTTATTTAAATTATGTCTACCAATACTTACCACATATGAAATTAAAACTGAGACGTTTAAAAATATTTACTCATTAGTTCATTTTAACCTGTTACATGCTAACACAAAAATTTTCCAAAAAAGTTCATAAACAGAGCACTGTCTTATGTTTTTGCAAATCTCCTTCATGTCTGGCTAAAGATGGCTAGATTCTCATGTTTGCTTCTGCACTCAATCCTTTGCAATAAGTGGTTTTGCTTGAAGTATACAAAGAAAATCTGCCTCACAGAGACATGTAGTTGAAAAGGGAGAGTATTTTAATGGCCTTTTTAGATCATTGTGTATTCATCATGTACCCTTGGGAAAACTCCACTGTACACTCATGAGAGAATATGTCAAAAGGGCAAATAGCATCTTAGTACCATTATGAAAATAATTTTGACTCTGAGGACCCTCTGAAAAGGTCTTAGAGAGACCTCTAGGAGTCCTTGGACCACATACAGAGAACTACTGCACACAAGTGACTGTGTGTAGACACTAGAGTGGAATCTGTGAGAGCAAGAATATACCATTTCCCAGATGGTCTCAGTTCCCACATGCATATCTTAGTCTGCATACCTCATCTTAATGAGTAGATTCTAGTACTTCAAGATCCCCTGTTTAATCTGGTACTCAACTGAAGAAAGTTCCAACACAAGATAAAATCTTCATGTACTGTATTTTATGCTCAATGAAAGGGACTTTTCAAGGGTAGTTTGGAATGCATTCAATTTCTAAACTTACAGCCAACTTTAATGCCTACCACACCCACCCTCCGGAAGATGTCGTTAAATTCAGTGACCTTGGGAAGCTTGCGAAGTGTGGAACCAGCCCTTTACAATCCATAGGCAGGATACATCCTATCAGTTTATCCACCTCTTTTAAAACATTGAAACCTCGAAAGGAAGAAACAAATGAAAAGAAAAATTGATACCTCTAAGAATAATAGGTTTATTCATTCATTAAAAAAAAAAAATACTTCGATGGCCAGACGCAGTGGCTCACGCCTGTAATCCCAGCACTTTGGGAGGCCGATGCACAGGGTCACGTGAGGTCAGGAGTTCCAGACCAGCCTGGCCAACATGGCGAAACCCCAGCTCTATTAAAAACAAAAAAAATTAGCTGGGCATGGTGGCACAGGCCTGTAATCCCAGCTACTCAGGAGGCTGAGGCAGGAGAATCACTTGAATCCGGGAGACAGAGGTTGCAGTAGGCTGAGATTGTGCCCCTGTACTCCAGCCTGACAGAGCGAGACTCCGCAAAAAAAAAAAAACAAAAAACTTTGACACCTCATGTTATTCTAATTAAAATAAATAAAATAAAAAAGTGTCCCGCTGGGTGTGGTGGCTCACGCCTGTAATCCCAACACTTAGGGAGGCCGAGGCAGGTGGATTACCTGAGGTCAGGAGTTTGAGACCAGTCTGGCCAACATGATGAAACCTCATCTCTACTGAAAATACAAAAATTAGCTGGGCATGGTGGTGCACGCCTGTAATCCCAGCTACTCGGGAGGCTGAGGCAGGAGAATCATTTGAACCCAGGAGGTGGAGGTTGCAGTGAGCTGAGATCGTGCCACTGCACTCCAGCCTGGTCGACAGAGCGAGACTCCATCTCAAAAAATAAAATAAAATAAAATAAAATAAAAAGTGTCCCAAATGCCACCAGCAAATGAGAAGCACTTATGTTAACAAATGGATACTAAGTAAGGAAGTGGGTCATAAATGTCACAATCGTAGGCAACAGGACACTAGTGAAGGAGAAATTCCTTCTGCCTGTAGATACTTGAGAAGTTTTCATGGAAGACATGGAATTTATGAAAGTTCTTGAAAGACAACAAAGGTTTTAAAAGGTGGCGAGGGTGTCCATGGTGGTTAGAAACGCGGAGATTTCAGCCTAGAGGAAAATTTAAAAGAGGTTCACTTTAAGGTGATGACAAAAGCCATGAGGTCACTGAAGGACAGATAATAGAGACGATCAAAGGGTCAAGAACTTTCAGAAACATCTAAACAAGGATGCAGAAGAAAGAGTTTGGGGGATAGAGAATAGAGACTTACTAGCCAGGATGGTGGTTTGATACCTGAATTAGGGAAGAGAGAAAGTTTCTCACTTTAGTAAAATGTTTGCATCATTACCAAAGTAGAAAATTTCAAAGAAAAACTGATAAGACATACTTAATACTAAAAAGAAGATAAGAAGAATGGCAATTTTGTCCACTATGAACAAATCAATTTCAAGAGATTCAGGAAAAAGGTTGTAAAACAGAGGAGATAGGTAGTTAGTGTAAGATTCTCTTGGGAGAAGCAATACTAAAAACAACAGTCAGGGCCGGCCTGTAATCCCAGCACTTTGGGAGGCCGAGGCAGGCAGATCACAAGGTCAGGAGATCGAGACCATCCTGACTAACATGGTGAAACCCCATCACTACTAAAAATACAAAAAATTAGCCAGGCGTGGTGGCACACACCTGTAGTCCCAGCTACTCGGGAGGCTGAGGCAGGAGAATCGCTTGAACCCAGGAGGCAGAGGTTGTAGTGAACGAAGATCACGCCACTGCACTCCAGCCTGGGCAACAGAGCGAGATTCCATCTCAAAAAAAAAAAAAAAAACTGTCATAAATGGATGATATAAAGCAAAAGCCAACACTAAAGTAGTCTGTCGTATCTGCCAAAGGCTGGGAGGGCTAAATGTCTTAGGTGCTTTAGCTAAAGCAATATTCACAATTCTGTGGCTCATCACAGTACTATTTATTCCCTCTTCACCGAGGAGGAGCAGGTTCTAATGCTAGTGCCAGAGATCTTTTACATGATGTTTTATAGGCACAGTTTATTTTATGTTGAGAAAACAGGACTTTGTAGACTAAGGGAGAAGTCAACAAAAAGAGAGAGAGTGAAGATGCAATGAGCGAATGCAAAATGACTGTAGAGATCTCGGAGAGCGGTGGGGAGGGAAGGAAGGAAGGAAATGGTATGGACAGCTGAAGAGGAAGGCTCTGCCTTGAAGTAATCTTATATCTCTGATAGATATCAGAAAGAATGACAAATTTTCCTTCTTGGTAAATTTGCCCAAGACCTTATTATCCATGTTCTATAGAAACTGATAGCCCGTTTAGCTCTGGAGGTTGCCAACTTCAGCATTTATTTTTGCCCCTCTTGCCCAGAGAGAAAGGATGGTAGGAAACACCCATGTGCATTCACAGACACCCTTTTTATTACCCACACTTCGCAGTATAGCAGCACAGTATAGGACATTTCCCAAAGTAGGTTCTACGGATCACAAAGCATATGAAATCCTCTCTCAGCAAAGTATCTGCTAAATTTAAAATCGTTGAAAAAAATAATGAATTCAATTAAATACCTAGGATACACCTATAGTATCTCATTGGAAGCCCCATGGGGAATATAATATTCCTGAAACACAACATTGCAGGAATTTCCCTAATAAGCTAATAACCTAAAAACATGTACCTTTGAATACGTGGGTCTGCAGACATCTACACTAAGGGAATAGGAGTTTGGGATAAAGGATAAGAGTAAATGTAACTGGGGATCATGGGCATTCAATAAATCATGTCAAGCTATAATGAAAGGAAAAAAGAAAGGGAGGAAAAACAAGATAACACTGTTTTCTTCTGTAGCCTGTAGGTAATCTCTACCAGAAAACTAGAGAAATCTTGTTCTCCCTGGGTGAGTGACCCCAGGAATTGTTAATTTCCAGCTGTCCAGCTATAAAGCTTCATGAACATTCCTTTAGCTGCACTTAGAAATAGGCACTCCACGGGCTGGGCGCAGTGGCTCACGCCTGTAATCCCTGCACTTTGGGAGGCCGAGGTGGGTGGATCACCTGAGGTCAGGAGTTCAAGACAAGCCTGGCCAACATGGTGAAACCCCGTCTCTACTAAAAATACAAAAATTAGCTGGGTGTGGTGGTGTGTGCCTGTAATCCCAGCTACTCAGGAGGCTGAGGCAGGAGACTTGCTTGAATTCGGGAGGCTTGAATTTGGGAGGTTGCAGTGAGCCAAGATCGTGCCACGGCACTCCAGCCTAGGTGACAGAGAGATACTCCGTCTCAAAAAAAAAAAAAAAGAAAAAGAAAAAGAAAAGAAATAGGCATTCCACTTCTATTTTTAAAAAATAATAATAATTACAATAGCTTCAAGTAAACCCTCTATAACTGTGTGCCTAAATTGCCACATAGCAAAAAACAACCAAAACAGATAGTTACAATGTTATAACTGTGACAAAGCTGCACTTAGTTCTTATCTAAGTCCTCACTGTATCATCCATGGGATATGCTAAACCAGCTCCTGGCAATTTTTTTCTAATAGATAATATTGCAAATGGTATAAAATCTGGGAAGTACATCAGGTGATACAGGGAAAAGTTAAATTTCCCTCCCACCCCTGTTCCCCAGCCATCCAGTTTCCCTCTCAAAAGTTAACCTCTATTACAGTTTGTTGTGCATTCCTCTAAAGATAGTCAATGTGTTTACAGGTATATCCCCCAAAAAATTCTTACATAGATATAGGCAAATTATACATGCTGTTCTGCACTTTGTTTTTTTTCTGATTAATAATGATATGTAATAACCTTATATATAGAATTGCTTCATTTTATGAGGCTGACCAGTATTCCCTAACATGGAAGTCCCATAATTGACATAGCTAAGCACCTGGTCATGTATGTATACGTTATTTTTCATCTTACACAACATACATACGGCATAGCTTTCATGTTCATGTATATCTTCAGAATATACACCTGCAAGTAAAATTTCTAAGTCAACTCAGATTTCCACATTCCCCTCCATAGAGAGGTACCAATTTATAAGCACAATAGATGACTTACGAGCAACTTTTTTTTGAGAAGGGGTCTCACTATATTGCCCAGGTTGGCCTTGAACTCTTGGGCTCAAGCAGTCCTCCCACCCTCACCTCCCGAGTATCTGGCATTACAAGCATGTGCGACCATACCCAACTCAGTAGTAACTTTTTTTTTTTTTGAGACAGAGTTTCGCTCTTTTGCCCAGACTGGAGTGAAGTGGCACAATCTCAGCTCACTGCAGCCTCTGCCTCCTGGGTTCCAGCAATTCTCCTGCCTCAGCCTCGTGAGTAGCTGGGATTACTGGTGTGCGCCACCACGCCCAGCTAATTTTTGTGTTTTTAGTAGACACAGAGTTTCACTATGTTGGCCAGGCTGGTCTCAAACTCCTGACCTCAAGTGATCCACCTGCCCCGGCCTGCTAAAGTGCTAGGATTACAGGTGTCATCCACCATGCCTGGCTGCAACTTTTTAAAAATAGTGACAGGGTCTTGTTATGTTGGCCAGGGTAGCCTTGAATTCCTGGCCTCAAGCAATCATCCTGCCTTGTCCTCCCAAAGTGCTGGAATTACAGGCATGAGCCACCACACTCAGCCAACAGTAGCAGTTTTTAAGCATTAAGGAATACACTGAGATGGGATCTTGCTTTGTTGGCCAGGCTGGTCTCAAACCCCTGGCCTCAAGCAATCCTCCCACTGCAGCCTCCCAAGTAGCTGGGGTTGCAGGCATGAGCTGCCATGCCTGTGAGCTCTTTTTGAGACAGGGTTTCTCATTCCTGTGCCCAAGCTGGAGTGCAGTGGCACAATCTTGGCTTACTGCAACCTCCGCCTCGCAGTGCTCAAGCAATTCTCCTGCCTTATCCTCCCAAGTAGCTGGGACCACAGGTGCACACCACCGCGCCCGGCAAATTTTGTGTGTGTGTGTGCGCGCGCACGCACGCACGCGTGTACATGTTTTGTAGAGACAGGGTTTCCCTGTGTTGGCCAGGCTGATTTCAAACTCCTGACCTCAAGTGATCCGCCAGCCTCAGCCTCTCAAAGTGCTGGAATTACAGGCGTGAGCCACTGCGCGGAACCTGATTCTATCTCTTAAACATCTCTTGTATCTGCCTACCTCTCTGCATGTATATTGCCACTGCCCTAGTTAAAGTCACCACAAACTTTTGCCTACATTGCCTCCCAGGCCTTTCTACCTCTAATTTTCTCTTCAATCCATTCTCTATAATAAATCTTATAATCTTTTAAAATAAATAAAGTGAACAAGTCATTATCACATAAAACCTTCCAAGGGCTCGTCATTATCCTCAAGATAAAGTTGTAAAGTCCTTCACACGCTTTACAAAGCACTGCCTGCCACATCTTGGTTGCTCCAGCTCCTACCTGATCTCTTGCCCCTCCCTGCCTCCATCTCTACATTCTAAATATACTGAGCAATTCTGAATTGTCTGAATTCACCTGCAGGTGTTCTCTACACACTGTTCTCTCCACCTAGAATACTCTCCACTCCCTTCCTTTCTCCGCCAACTTAGACATCATGCCTCCTAGAAAACTTCTGGAAACTCTCAAGTCTGAATCAGGACCTCCTTCCCCATGCTCTCTCAGCCTGAGCCTTCTGTGCTTATCCCCTGCACTGTACTATCATGACCTAGTTAGACCCCCTGTACTCTATGTCTCCAAAGACAGGGAACTGTCTGAAGTACAGCCTGAAGAAGATACTGTATTTCATGGAAGAAAAACAAAATGTGCTTTCCTGGGCAGCACATATACTAAAATTGGAAAGGAAAATGTTTTGTGGCTGTATAAGCACATACGAGAATTATGATTGTCCAGAAGGGAAACACTGTCTGTTTCCCAAAATATATTTGATCAAGAACTTTCTCTGAGGATATTATAGACTTGTTTCCACAGGATGCAATTTCGGGAGACTCTTTTCTAAGAGATTTCCAACAATTATCAATTAAGAATATCCCCTCCCCTAAATCATTTACCTTAAGATTCTTATTTTAATCTTTGAGGGACTCATCTTAAATTATAAAGATTTTTTATCTTAACATTTAGAATTTTTAACTTTTTAACAGAAAAAAATCTTTTAATTTAAAAGATCTTAAAAATCTTTGAGACTTTTATTGTAACTTAAAGATTTAGGGTAGGGTATAGACAAGTTTTTTATTCAGAAAAAAAAAAAAAACCCCTCACATTCAAAATAACTGATTCCCCTAAAATTTTTAGGAGGAAAAAGATGTTTTAATAGAATTAAGGCAGTCCAGGCTTGGCATGGTGGCTCACAACTGTAATGCTAGCACGTTGGGAGGCTGAGGCAGGCGGATCACCTGAGGTCAGGAGTTCAAGACCAGCCTGGACAACATGGAGAAATCCTGCCTCTACTAAAAATACAAAAATTAGCTGGGCATGGTGGTACATGCCTGTAATTCCAGCTACTCAGAAGGCTGAGGGAGAAGAATCACTTGAACCTAGGAGGCAGAGATTGCCATTAGCCGAGATTGTGCCACTGCACTCCAGCCTGGGTGACAGAGTGAGAATCTGTCTTAAAAAAAAAAAAAAAAAAAAACAAGAATTAGAGTTGTCCAGGAAATTGAGACTCAGAAGTCTGTCAGTGGGATACCAAGAATCTTATGAGTTAACAGAGGTTGGCAGATAGGACACTATCGTTTGCTAGGCTGAAATTTCCCAACTTCTCTCTCTTGCTGGAACACATGATATTAAAAGTTCCAGCGTTGTTGTTTAGAGACTGCCTGTACTTTCAGTGCAATTCAGGAAGGAAAGGAGAGCACAGTTACCCACATAATGCCTTTCTTTAAGTCACTGAGGACCGCAACTCCAGAACAGGTTTTCATTTTCACTGGGTTTTGATGCTGAAGATGCTTCTTCAGTATTTAATTTCTTCTGATATTGTAAAGTGAGAAGAAATATATTTTATCCATAGAAAGAGACTTTGAAATGACCCAAAAAGGCAATCATAAAAGAGGGATTAAACAAAAGCAAAGCAGTTTTTCTTTTTCTTTTTTTTAAGAATGTGTCACTCAAATGCTCATAACATTTTGTAATTGTATTTTTTCTTTTTTTTTGAGACAGTGTCTCACTGTGTCACCCAGGCCAGAGTGCAGTGGTGCAATCTTAGCTCACTGCAACCGCCACCTCCCGAGTTCAAGTGATTCTCCTGCCTCAGCCTCCAGAGTAGCTGGGATTACAGGCATGCACCACCATGCCCAGCTAATTTTTTTTTTTTTTGCTGCTTTTAGTAGAGACAAGTTTCGCCATATTGGCCAGGCTGGTCTCAAACTTCGCCATATTGGCCAGGCTGGTCTCAAACTCCTGACCTCAGGTGATCTGCCCACCTCAGCCTCCCAAAATGCTGGGATTACAGGCATAAGCCACCACGCCTAGCCTGTAATTGTATTATAAGAAGGAATATTTTATCTTAGCCTCTTCCAGTTGCAAACACAGGCCACCAAATAAGTAAATAATTTTTAAAACCACCATCATCATCTGCAGGTCAGACAACAAAACTGATAAAACACTGGAATTCAGAGATGTTGGCCTGCACCTTACAGCAACTCTTCCCTTCCATTAAACTTGAAGGAGGGCTGGGTGTGGTGACTCACGCCTATAATCCCAGCAGTTTGGGAGACCGAGGTGGGTGGATCACCTCAGGTCAGGAGTTCGAGACCAGCCTGGCCAACACGGTAAAACCCTGTCTCTACTAAAAATACAAAAATTAGCCAGACGTGGTGGCGCATGCCTATAGTTACAACTACTCAGGAGGCTGAGGCAGGAGAATTGCTCAAACCTGGGAAGTGGAGGTTGCAGTGAGCCAAGATCGTGCCACTGCACTCCAGCCTGGGCGACAGAGCTTGACTCCACCTCAAAAAATTAAAAATAATAATAATAATAATAAAGATGCAGTCTATAAAGCCTTATGTCAATTCATTATTCCCTCCTAGTTTGCCTTTCTTAAGGCTGTCCTAAAAATGATAGTTAATTTTAGAAAGATTTTAAAATTTGAGGACTTTGGACCCCATTCTCTCTACTTGCTTTACCTTGGGGTGAAAGAGCAAAAACTGCCTATTTGGAAGGTTGTTTCTCTGGGCCAGATAAGGACAAAGGCTAAAATATGTTTTCTTTTGTTTTAAAATCCCTCTAAAGCAGACACTAACAGTGGTGACAAAGGTTAGAAAGGATTAACTTAAACAGGCCAAGGATCTGTAAAGTACCCGGTAAACTTAAGCTTATCTAAGAAGATAATTCTCTTTCCTGAGAAGATTACAAGATTCAATTTGCAGAAACTTCTTGGCCCTTTTAAAGATCAATAGAAGATATCTACATCCCCCAAGAAAAGAAAGATGTTTTCATATTCAAAGGTCAACCTGGTCTGTCATATAATATTAACTGCAGGGTAACTATTTATTTATTTACTTATTTTTGGAGATGGATTTTCGCTCTTGTCGCCCAGGCTGGAATGCAATGGCATGATCACAGCTCACTTCAACCTCCGCCTCTCAGGTTCAAGCAATTCTCTTGCCTCAGCTTCCCAAGTAGTTGGAATTACAGGCATGCGCCACCATGCCTGGTCAAATTTCATATTTTTAGTAGAGACGGGGTTTCATCATGCTGGTCAGGCTGGTCTCAAACTCCTGACCTCACGTGATCCACCCACCTCAGCCTCACAAGTGCTGGGAGTACAGGTGTGAGCCACCGCACCCAGCCAGGGTAACAATTTATTCAGCACTTTCTGTGTGCCCACCTGGACAATGCAAAACATTTTGTTTATTAACTCACTTAAATTGCTCAAGAGTACCTGGGTGCAGTTATTAAACCCATTTTATGAAAGAGGATACTGAATCTTAGAGAGGCTGAGTAATTTCCCTAAGGAACACAACAGCTCATAAAAGTGACACTAGGATTCATATACAGGCAGTCTGACTTGAGTTCATTCCCTTAGCAACTTCACTTTACTATCGCTTACCCACAACACTTGTGCTTATACCAATCCCTGAAGCACTATAGTGTTTTGGGGTTGGCCAGTCACTTTGCTGAATACCTGATCATCACACAAATCTGGTACATAATAATTATGGGTGAGACTAAGCATATAAAACGCCCTGAAAAACATCTGCCACACAGCATGTTCTCTGTGAGAAGCCTCAGGCCCTTACAGATACTGGGAGGGTCATGAACCCTTAGAAACTGTATACTAACTTTTGTGTGGATGTGCACATTTTCCGGAAGAAAATCTGAAGCACTGGATCAAAAATAAGTGCCACACAAAGGATCTAAATAGTTCTCCAAAGAACAAATGTCGAATAAACCCATGAAAAGATGCTCAAAATCATTAGTCATAAGGGAAATGCAAAACCATGCAGTCTTCATACCCGCTAGGATGGCTATAATCAAAAAGTCAGACAATACAAAAAATAGGGAGAAACTGGAATTATCATGGATTGTTGGTGATTATGTAAAATGATACAGTTGCTTTGAAACAAATTCTGGCAGTTCCTCAAAAGGACAAACACAAGAGTTATCATATGACCAAGAAATTCCACTCCTAGGTATCGCCCCAAAAGAAATGAAAACATATGTCTATACAAAAACTTGTATACAAATGTTCATACCAGCATTATTCATAATTGTCAAAAAGTAGAAACAACACAAATATCCATCAACTGATTAATGGACAAATAATATACAATGCAGCCACAGGAAAAAAGCACCTGGACTCCAGTGGGCCCTGAGACTAACAGGGAGCTGCCTGGAGACCATGTGATGGCATTGCTCCAGGGAGGGAGCTCACACTGAGTTTCACGCACACTATGAATTCTAAGCAGCTACAGCAAGGTGCCATTTTTAGAGCCCAGCCCCCACCAGACTGCATCCTATCCTGGGACCCAACAGCCCCACATCTCCATATCTCTGGAGTCCCATTGATATCCCCTGCCCACAGCCCACCTCCACTGTTTGCTGCTGCCTACAGGGCCAAACCATGAGCCACTGGCAGTGACCCCACCATGCTCCATATTGGGGTCACCACACATTTAAAAATGCCCTGAGGAAAGGCAGCCTCATTTAAAGCCCCCAGCTGGAGCCAAGCTAGCTTTCCCCTGCTGCCTGTTTACAGCTTCTGCCACTGAAACAACTCTGCCCTCCCCAGCAGCAGGGCCACAATGCAGCCGCTGCCACTCCAACTCAGGCATTCCACCAGGGGCCTGGGGATCACCTCACCCCTCCTACCACAGCCAGTGGCTACATGCACCATGAGGGGCCTGAGGAGAAGCCCACCCTGTCCAACTCCATCCCACCCAGTGCTGGAGCACACCATCCAAGGGCCTAGGGATCACCTGCCCCACCCACCACAGCTGGCACCTGAGCACTCCTCCCAGAAACCTGAGAATGGGCTCACCCAACCTGCCACCAACACCACAGCTGGCACCCACACGCACACCACCTGCAGGCCTGGGGACTGACCCACCTAGTCCATCACAGCCAATTTCAACACCAGCATGGATCACTTGGGAACCAGAGGATTGTCTCACCACTGCTACTGTCATCATTCACACCACACCCACTGTCCAGGGGCTCAAGGACACACCTGCCTGCCCTTCCCACCATTGCCACTGACAGCACCCAAGAAAGTCACCTGCAGGCCCAAGAATCAGCTCACCTGGCCCTACTAACACCAGTGTCAGCATATGCCACCCAAGGGCCCAAAGACTGGCACATTCAGCTCACTGCTATCACCACTAGGGCCCAAGGACTGGCCCATCTTATGTCCCCATCCCCAGCAAAACCTCACCAAAGCCTCCACTAACAATCACACCCGAAGCCACTGAGCAAATCTCAGACATTACTGACACTGTTTATAGCTGAAGAAATCATACCGAGACTATACTACTGCACACACCCAGAATCAAAGCCAAAGTGCCCTACCTAAACACCACCACATAAATGTCTTCAGAATACAATCCCCACCGTGCAAGCAAATTCAAAAGACTGGAAGAAGCAATGGTTATGCCAGATGCACAGATATCAATGTAAGGACACAAGAAACATGAAAAAGCAAGGAAATATGATAACCTCCAAAGGAACATAATAATTCTCCAGCAATAGATTTCAATGAAGAAATTCATAAAACCCAGGAAAAAGAAATCAAACTAATGACATTAAAGAAGCTCAGCCAGGTGTGGTGGCTCATTCCTATAATCTTAGTTACTTGAGAAGCTGATGCAGGAGGACCACTCAACCTCAGGAGTTCAGGAGTTCAATCTGCCATTGAGCTATGATTGTACCACTGGAATCCAGCCTTGGCAACAGAGTGAAACCTCATCTCAAAAAAAATTTCTTTTTAATTTTAAAAAAGTTTTATTTAAAAAGCTCAGTGAGATACAAGAGAACTTGAAAATACAATACAAAGAAATCAGAAAATTCAGGATACAAATGAAAAACTGACAAAAGACATAAATATCATTAAAAAAGAACCAAAAGAAATTCTAGAATTAAAGAATTCTCTGAATGAAATACAAAATATATTAGAAAGCTTCAACAATAGACTCAATCAAGCAGAAAGAATTTGAGAACTTGAAAACAAGTGTGATGAAATAACCCAGTCAATGTGGTGTAATGATTTAAATACATATATTTGTATATGATTTATATATATATGATTTACATACATATATATATATATTATATATATAAAACAAGGAACCATTTTATATATATAAAGGAACCATGGATATATATAGGGTTTTACACATGGTTCCTTGTTAATAACTCCCATATCCTTTCTTTGAGTCTTTTGTTATAATGTCGGGTGTGTTAGGCCTCAGGGGAAGTTCTGAGGAAACAGAATTTGTCTCCTGCCTTTCTTATACCTGGCCCAATGCAGGATTCTAATCTTTCTGCTCCTTTCTGATTGTGGGCCTTAAGTCCCTTCCCAGAGAGGGTCCCACCCTATACCCTGGGAGAAGAAATTCTGACATCATGAAGCTTCCATAAAAATCCAAGAGGACCAGGTTTGGTGAGTTCCTGGATAGCTGAACACATAGAGGTTCCTGAAGGGTGATATGCCCAGGGAGGCATGGAAGCTGTGCAACCCTTCCCCCATACCTAGCCCTGTGCATCTTTTCATCTATATCCTTTGTAGTATCCTTTATAATTAACCAGCAAATGTGTTTCCCTAAGCTCTGTGAGCCGCCCCAGCAAATTAATGAAATCCAAAGAGGAGGTCATGGGAACCCCAACTTGAAGCCAGTCAGTTAGAAGTTCCATCTGAAGGAGGCAGGTGTAGTCTTGGGGAATGAGTCCCCAACTTGTGTGATCTGGCACTATCTTCAGGTAGATAGTGTCAGAACTGAATTGGAAGACACCTACCTGGCATCCGCTGCTTGATGTGTTGGGAAAACTCCCACACACATATTTGTCACGGAAGTCCTCTGTGCTGATTGTTGTGGTGTAAAAGTAGAGGAGAAATGAGGATTTTTCCTGACACAGACGAAAATAAAGAAAAAATAATTTAAAAGAATAAAGTCTACGTGACATATGAGGCACCATAAAGAAGCCAAATATTCAAAATTTTGGTGCTCTGGAAGGTGAAGAGAAAACAAAAGGAACAGAAAACCTATTTAATGAAATAATAACTGAAAACTTCCCAGGTCTAGCAAGAGATGTAGACATCCGGAAACAGGAAGCTCAGAGATTGCCAGAAAGACACAATTCAAAAAGATCTTTTCCAGAGCACATTATAGTCAAACTGAAAGAATTCTAAATTCTAAAAACAGCAAAAGAAAAATGTCCAGTGATTTATACAGGAACCTCCATCAGACTAACAGCAAATTTCTCAACAGAAACTTTACAAGCCAGGAGAGAATGCAATGATATATTCAAAATACCAAAAAAAAAAAAAAGCACTGCCATCCAAGGATACTATTCCTAGCAATGTTATCCTTCATAAATAAATGAGAAGTGAAGTCTTTCCCAGATAAGCAAAAGCTGAAGAAATTCATCACCACTAAACCAGTCCTATAAGAAATGTTTACGCAAGTCCTGCACATAGAAGCAAAAAGACAGTATCTACCATCATGAAAATACACAAAAGTATAAAACCCACTAATAGGACAAACACACAAATAAGGAAGTAAAAGTGCTTAAATGTTACCACTACAGAATACCACCAAACCACAATGATAAACAATAAGAGAGAAAGAAAAGAACCAAGGACATACAAAACAACCAGACATCAATTAATAAAATGGCAAGAATAAGTGCTCCCAGATCAATAATAACCGTGAAAGTAAATGGATTAAATTTTCTACTTAAAACATATAGATTGGCTGAATGGATTGGAAAAAAACAATGACCCTGGCCGGGCGTGGTAGCTTGCACCTGTAATCCTAGCACTTTGGGAGGCCCAAATGGGAGGATCACTTGAGGCCAGGAGTTCAAGACCAGCCTGGTCAACGTAGCGACATCTCATCTCTATAAAAAAATTTTTTTAATTAAAAAAAGAGACCCAACTATATGCTACCTGTAAGAAACTCATCTCACCTATAAAGACAGATATAGACTGAAAGTAAAGAAATGGAAAAAGATATTCCATGCAAACAGAAACCAAACGCAAACATAAATAACTATACTTATATCAGATGAAACAAACTTTAAGTAAAAAAAAAGTTAAGAGACAAAAAATGTAATTATATAATTATAATTATATAAGGCAATCAATTCAGCAAGAAAGTATAACAATTCTAAACATATATGCACCTAACAAAGCATGCACCACAATATATAAAGCAAATATTATTCGATCAAACAGGACAAATAGACTCCAATACAGTAACGGTTGGGGACTTCAACACCCCACTCTCAGCATTAGACAGATTATCTAAACAGAAAATTAAAATAATATTTAAATTGTACTTTAGACCAAATGGACCTAATAAATATTGACAGAACATCTCATCCAACAGTTCCAGAATACACATTTTTATCAGCATGTGGGACATTCTCCAGAATAGACTATATGGTAAAACACAAAACACATCTCAACTAATTTTTAAAAATCAAAATCATATCATGTATCTTCTCAGACCACAAGATAAAGTAAAACTAGAAATCAATAATAAGAGGAACTTTGGAAACTGTACAAAAGTATTCTTATAGCTATAGTAACCAAGACAGCATGCTATTGGTATAAAAAGACACATAGACCATTGAACAAAATAGAGAACACAGAAGTAATTCCACATTTTTACAGCTAACTGAATTTTGACAAAGGCATCAAGAACATACATTGGTTACAGGACACCATCTTCAATAAATCATGCTGGGAAAACTGGATATTTATATGCAGCAGAATGAAACTGAACTCCTATCTCTCACCATATACAAAAATCAACTCAAGATGCATTAAAGACATAAATGCAAGACTTCAACTATAAAGATACTGGAAGAAAATATAACGGAAACACTTCAGGACATTGATCTAAGCAAAGATTTTGCAGCTAAGACCTCATAAGCACAGACAACAAAAACAAAAGTACACAACTGATTCAGTGCTTCTTGGTTGGTTAAAAAGAAAAAAGAGAAACAAAAATACACAAATGAGACCATGTTAAACTAAAAAGTTTCTGCACAGTGAAGGAAACAATCAACAAAATGAAGAGACAATCTGTTGAGTTGGAGAAAATATCTGCAAACTATTTATTTGACAGGGGACTAATATCCAGAATATTAAAAGAACTCAAACAACTCAACAGTAAACACAAAACAAATAAGCCCACTGAAGAGTGGGCAAAGGACATGAATCAACGTTTCTCAAACGAATACATACAAACAGCCAACATGCATATGAAAATATGCTCAACATCACTAATCATCAGTAAAATGCAAATCAAAACCACAATGAGATATCATCTCGCTCCAGTTAAAATGGTTATCATAAAGAAGACAAAAATTAACAAATACTGGCAAGGATGCAAAGAAAGGAGACCCTCGTACACTGTTGATAGGAATGTAATTTAGTACAGCCGTTATGGAAAACAGTAATGGAGGTTCCTCCAAAAACTAAAAATGGAATTACCATTCAATCCTGCAATCCCACTACTGGGTATTCATCCAGCTGAAAGCAGATTCAACCACCTATTCAAAGTATAAGACAAAGCCCACTACAAAGGAGTCTGTGTGAGAATCTCTTTTTCCGTTTTTGTTTTAATTGTGGTAAAATATATAATGTAAAATTTACCATCCTAACGATTTTTAAGTGTGTAGCTCAGTTTTGCTAAGTATATTCACATTGTTGTGTGGCCAATCTCCAGAACTTTTTCATCTCGAAAAACTGAAACTCTATACCCATTAAACAACTAAACATTTCCCCTCCCCTAGCCCTGCCAATCATAATTCCATTTTTTGTTTGTATGAATTTGATTTCTATAGATGCCTCATAAGTGGAATCATACAGTATTTATCTTTTTGTGACTGGTTTATTTTACTTAGCATTATGTCCTCAAGGTTCATCCATGTTGTAGCATGTGTCAGAATTTCCCTCCATTTTAGGGCTGAATAATGTTCCCTTGTGTATATATGCCATATTTTGTTTATCCATCCAGAAAATCTATTTCTATGTCGGTGGTATTGTTCTGTTGGTCTGGTGGCACAACAGGTATTTAGCTCAATTTTTAATGATTGTGATTTTATACCAAGAGAAAAAGAGATGTGATTGTATATTTGCACTCTAGGAAAGGAAAACCAAATTAAAGCTGAAACTGAGCTCAGTTTCATCGAGAAGCATCTCACTATCCCTTTCTATCTCAAAAAGAGAAGTTTTGTTCACTGTATATTCCCAGATTCTGGAACACAGTTTGGCACATAACACTCGGTCAGTATTTGTGACTGATCGTGAAGAGAAAATGCTATACCTATGATCTTGATCACTCCAGTTCATCTGAACATACTATTCAAGAAGGCACTAATGTGTATTGACACGGAAAAATCTACGGGAACTACTGTTAAGTGAAACAAGTTACAGATCAATATATACAATATGATTCAATTTATTTAAAAACACATGCAAAGCCAGGCACGGTGTCATGTGCCTGTAATCCCAGATAGTTGAGAGGTTGAGGTAAGAGGATCCTTTGAGCTCAGGAGTTCAAGACTAGCGTGGGCAACATAGTAAGATTCCATCTCAATAAAATAAAATTAAATTAAAATAAATAGATCGGGTGCAGTGGCTCATGCCTGTAATCCCAGCACTTTGGAAGGCCAAGGTGGGTGGATCACCTGAGGTCGGGTGTTCGAGACCATCCTGACCAACATGGAGAAACCCTGTCTCTACTAAAAGTACAAAATTAGCTGGGCATGGTGGCACATGCCTGTAATCCCAGCTACTTGGGAGGCTGAGGCAGGAGAATCGCTTGAACCTGGGACGCAGAGGTTGTGGTGAGCCAAGATTGTGCCATTGCACTCCAGCCTGGGCAACAAGAGCAAAACTCCATCTCAAAAAATAAAGTAAATAAATAAATAAATGCACAAATCAAAATAATAAATACAAATGTATGGCCAGGCATGGTGGCTCATGCCTATAATCCCAGCACTCTGGGAGGCTGAGGCGGGCAGATCACGAGGTCAAGAAATCAAGACCATCCTGCATAACACGGTGAAACCCCGTCTCTACTAAAAATACAAAAAATGAGCTGGGCGTGGTGGCGGGTGCCTGTAGTCCCAGCTACTCAGGAGGCTGAGGCAGGAGAATGGTGTGAACCCGGCAGGCGGAGCTTGCAGTGAGCTGAGATCGTGCCACTGCACTCCAGCCTGGGAGACAGGGTGAGACTCCATCTCAAAAATAAATACATACATACATACATACATACGTATATAAAAGCACATCTAAATAATATGCTCCAAATCAACAGTTTGATCACCTCTGGGTGAGAGGGGGAGTAGTTGAGGGGTAGAAAGGGAACTTTCTATTTGGATTTCTATTTGTAGTATTTGAATTATTTACAACAAGAAATTATTTTTATATTGTTAGTGACAAAGTTTTTAAGGGAAAAACATCTGGACAATTATTTTCTGTGATACACAATCAAGGAAAAAAACATATTCAATTCTGTTTACCTTACATGTACCTTTTCTTAGAAAGCTACTGGAGAATGTGCTCCATCAAAATGATAGAAGAAATCAAAAAAGACTAAGGTGTGGGATATGGGAAACAGGAGCCAGCATAACAGAGATGCAAAGTGAATCAGTCCCCAAATGATGGTGAAGAGAGAGCCCAAGGTAATAGCTGTGCATCAAACATCAAGAGCAACCAGTCTGGACTGGCAAAGCAGGTAAGAAAGCTGTGATAGAAATAAAATTGATTCAAATAGCTGTTGCACTGGACATCTTGAGGGAAGATTTAGACAACTAGCAAAGAACTTGTGGTTAAATTGGTGAAAACTTTGCAAACACAGAGAGACAACTCTGGAAAAAAACAAGGAAGAAAGCTTTTAATAGCATGTAGGGAGGCATAATAATGTTGACCTAACTAAATATTGACCTAAACAAAAATTATGAGATAACTATATTCAGAGGATCTATGGAAGGAATAGGTAGGATGCATGTAAGTGGTAGTGGCAGGAAAACAGAAAAGAGTTAAATCCACACATTTCTTGCAGGAAAGCCAATGCATGATGACTAAACCTCAAAAACCAAGAAGGAGCAATTATAAGGAATATCTAGAGATACAGACAAATAGTAACTAGTTAAAAGAGATGAACATGATTACTTCTCTTAAAAAGCAGGAAGTGATGGAGGATTCTACTGTTTTTAGATATTAACCCTATGGAATTAATTGATTCTGAACAATGAGAACGTAAAACTTCAATAAAACTAAGAAGTAAAGAAAAAAGGCACTAGTGACTCACATCATAATATCTTACCTAACAGTGATGGATTTTACAGAAAATAGTTGCCATGTAGACTTCTGATGTGTCACAAAGCAATAACTGAGTTATAGGTAGGATGGTCACTTTCAGTTCCAGCATGGTATGATTCTACCAGAAGTATAATGAAAATCACTCAGATTATTTGGGCTGTTTATACTGAAAACTCATGATTTAAAACACAGTGAGGCCAGGCACAGTGGCTCAGGCCTGTAATCTTGGCACTTTGGGAGGCCAAAGAGGATTGCTTGAGCCCAGGAGTTCAAGACCAGTCTGGGCAACACAGCGAGACTCTGTCTCAAAAAAATAAAATAAAATAAAAAGTGAGAAATTTGAAAAAGAAGGAAAAAGAGAGAAGCCATATTTCAGGCACAGTATTTACCAAATGCTTGATAGTTTTGGCATAGATGTCCTATCCAAAAAATTAACTATGATAGATAATTGTAAATAGGCAAGATAAGACCAAAATTTGTGACAAATTGCAACATATTGCACGATTCTTTCCCTTCACCTCTGGTATAATGATCTCAAATGCTATTCATGCCCTTGTCTACCAAGACAAGTTTAACACTACCAAAGGGTACTAGTCTCCAGTTTTGGCCCAAAAAACAAAGCTTATGCTAACTCCTACCCTAGATGGTTACCACTCCTGGTGGGAAACATAAGAAACAACCAGATTCTTAAAGTCAAGCCCAGATTCCAGTCTGGCCAAAATAGCTAACGCTTTATCAGTCCTGTAAGAACCCAAAGCAGATGACAGTGAAACATCAAAATCTGTATACAAGGGGAAAGAAATTGAATAACTCGTTTCCCACTTCAACAATTAAAGGTGATCATTTCTCCCTAGAACAAATAATCACAAATGATGTATATGACTAGAACATCTATGTTCTCAGTGTCTTTTTTTCTCTTTTTTTTTCTTTTTTATGTTCTCCGTGTCTTAAAGCACTGACCTGAGTTCAAATCTCACATCTGCTTTTCTCCTTTGGTTTCATCTTCCTCACCTGTAAACCGGTGGGGATGGGAGAGACAGGATGCTTTGACTTTATAGGATTACTGCCAGGATGAAATAGTTAAGAATCCCAAACTCTTACAACCTGCTAAATACGTCAGGCATTATTCTAAGTGCAAATGGCATGTAGCATTTCATTTCATCTTGAAACTACAAATCGTATTATCCCATTTTCCAGATAAGAAAGCCGAAGAACAGATGTTAACTCGCCCAAAATCACAGGTAGTGATGCAGCTGGGATGCTAATTCAGGCTACCTGGCTCCAGAGCATATGTTCTTATCAGAGCAGGCTGAAATGAGCTAACGTTTGCTAAGCTGCCTGGACTATTCCTGAAATACAATGTGCTCAATGATACTTATTTTTCATACACAGTGTGAGAAAGTCCAGACAAAATAGGCGAGACCAAGAAATTACCAGGATCTCCACTACTCTCCCAAGCGTCTCCAGTGCTCTCCCAACAGCCAGGAGCACCCTCCCTCTCCAAGCCCCCAGAACTTCCTGTTGCGCCACATGCCAGCGGTGGAGAGGAGCCAGCGGGGACTCCTGAGGTTGCAAGTCCGGGCGGCGCCGCGCTGGGGAAGGAAGCGGACTGCGGCGGGGCGGGCGTTTACCGTAACCGGCGCTGTCATCGCTCCGGGACTCCGGCACGGGGAACACTGGGCTCACGGGGACGCGCAGGGGCGCGGAGGGACGGCGGTCTGGGCACTTCTCCAGCCGCCTCGGGAAGCCGCGACCCCCGGCTAGTCAGCGTCCGGGTCTGAGATCCGTGCCCGTGGCAGCTCAAAATGCGCCTTCTCTCCTCCGGATTCTCAGCTCAAGCCACCTCCGAACTCCTCTCCCTCCGGCGTGGAGCGGAACCACGGAGCTGCCTCCTCTCCCGGGGTGTTTCCCACAGCCCAGGGCTGAACCCCCGACCCCCGCTAGGTTTCCGCTCTGACACCACCTCCGCTATGGCCGCATCCCAGCTCTTGAAACGGGGGCTGCGGGACCTGCCCTGTAGTAGCGTACATTACCTTAGATAGGATAATCATCTTTGGGTGGAGACCAGAGAACTTGAAAGCTGGTATTTCATAAATCCTAGCTATTCTAGATCCTCGTTAGATGTAGTGTCCCTGGCCCCACCCACTTCTATCTAAGGCCGGGGGCGCAGAACTAGCGAATCGCCTAAGGTCCTTGTTCCCCGCCAGTCGAGCAGCCTGAGCTTACCTGCAAGCGCTCCAAGACAGGTTGTTCTTTCATCTTTGATTTGCAGGCCCTGCTCCCAAAGCCGTGTCTGAGCTTTTAACTGTGGAGGCAGAAACTCTGGGCTCCACCTCCACACGCTGCCTTTTACAGCCCAGTGGATCTGTCACAATACCTTTCGGCTTCAGTTACCTAACTGCCTAGAAAAGAAGGTGACTCCCACGTTCCTTCGATAAAAGAAGAATAATGAGGATCAAATGGGATGGCCACTGTCATCACAGACATCCTTTGTAGTAATGTATTGTTACTGTTGAGTCAGTGTGGGGGGTGAGGACATCAGAGATTTAAGCTAACGCACTGCTTTTACTACCTGTGACTTATTGGGCATGTCAAGCCTCAGTTTATTTATCTATGCAATGGGAATAATAGGGACAAAAATCCAGTTCCCTCACAAGGTTACAATGAACAAAGGAAATCACTCAATGTGCTTCATGTGTAACATACAATACAAATGTTTTGTTATTTCTGGTTTTTTTCATTTTTTTGTTTGTTTTGTTTTGGTGGATTCCTCTGGATAGGCATCTTTTTTTTTCTTTCTTTCTTTCCTTCCTTCCTTCCTTCCTTCCTTCCTTCCTTCCTTCTTTCCCTCCCTCCCTCCCTCCCTCCCTCCCTCCCTCCCTCCCTCCCTCCCTCCCTCTCTCTCTCTCTCTCTCTCTCTCTCTCTCTCTCTCTCTCTCTCTTTCTTTCTTTCTTTCTTTCTTTCTTTCTTTCTTTTCTTGTTTTAGAGATGGAGTCTTGCTCTGTTGCCCAGGCTGGAGTGCAGTGGCAAGATCATGGCTTACTGCATCCTTGACCTCCCAGGCTCAAGTGATCCTTCCACTTCAGGCTCCAGAGAGTAGTTGGGACTACAGGCACACACCACAGTGCCTGGCTAATTTTATTTATTTATTTATTTATTTGTTTATTTGTTTATTTATTTATTTATTTATTTTAGAAATGGGGTCTCACTATGTTGCCCAGGCTGGTCTCAAACTCTGGACTCAAGCGATCTTCATGCCTCAGCCTTCCAGAGTGCTAGGATTACAGGCGTGAGCCACCATGCCCGGCCTAGGCAGTGTTGATTAAGGCTGTGGTCAGTGATTTGGGGTGGATCCCAGGGTGTTGGCAGAGGTGGCACAAAGCACACAGGCAAAATGATGCTCACATTATTACAAGTGTAATTAACAATGCTAGTCATTCATCCCTGACAACCGACTTAAAATTAGGGACACCTACTCATTTAGTTTATTATGAATTTTTGCCTGGTGAATTCACATTTGCAGACAGTTTACAGGTTTTTTTCCCTCATTTCTCAATGTGGTTTTAATGAGCATTTCTTTGTTTATTGGAAAATTGTAATCTCTCATGTGTATTGGCATTTTGTTGTTTTTCTTTTTGTTGTTGCTGCTGTTGTTGAGCCAGGGTCTCGCTCTGTCACCCAGGCTGGAGTGCAGTGGCACTATGTCGGCTCACTGCAACCTCCACCTCCTGGGCTCAAGCAATCCTCCAGCCTCAGCCCCCGCAAGTAGCTAGGACTACATGTGCAAGCCACTACACCTGGCTAATTTTTGTAATTTTTGTAGATACGGAGTTTCACCATGTTGCCCAGGCTGGTCTTGAACTTCTGAACTCAAGCAATCCACCCACTTCAGCCTCCCTAAGTGCTAGGCATTTGTTGTTCTTCTATAAACACATTTAATCTCCTTTCCTCTCCTTAACCCATCTCCTTTAAAGAGTTAATCTGTAAACAGTTAACAGGTTCTGAAAGCTCTTCTAAGGCAAGTAAATCCTTCTGGATCTCTGTCTTCCATACAATTTCTTTGTTAGGTCTCTTACAGTGACTGGGTCAGAGAGTTCTCAGAAATCTTCAGACCCACCAAGAAGAGTGGCCATTTGGAACCCAAGATTCGTAAGAAGTCTACCATCTTCTAGTTTACCATCTTTAATAAATCTACATGTTAGGATGATCATATATTCTTTTCAGATCAAGCTTCAAGGCATTTAGAGCCTGAAATACAAGGGCAATTTGAAGTGCTTAAAGCATTGAATGTACTAGTTTACAAGCTGCCTTTGGTTCCCAAGCTGTATCAGAAACACCTGAGGCATTTGTCAAAAGTGCAGATTCCCAGGCTCCAACCACCCTACCCAGATCTCTTGTATCAGGATTTATAGGGTGGGGCCCAGGAATCTGTATCTTTCACAAGCACTTTAATCAGTTGTCAAACTTGTATATAAAACTTCTTGTCCAGGCATGGTGGCTCATGCCTGTAATCCCAGCATTTAGGGAGGCCGAGGCAGGAGAATCACTTGAACTCATGATTTCGAGACCAGCCTGGTCAACATGGCAAAACCCCATCTGTACAAAAAAAATACAAAAATTAGCCAGGCGTGGTGGCTTACACTTGTGGTGCCAGCTACTTAGATGGCTGAGGTGAGAGGATTGCTTGAGCCCAGGAGGTCGGGGCTGCAGTGAGCTATGATGGCACCACTGCACTCCAGACTGGGCAACAGAGTAAGACCATATCTCAAAAAATAAATAAATAAAAAGAAAACTATTCTGGGCACAAGCATACCTATGCCCAGGGTAGCTGTGAAAATTAAATTTTAAAATATTCATTAGTGTGGTTTGATTCAGGCCAACAAATATTTCCTGAACATAGACTGTTTGTCAGGCATCATGCTGGGCACCAGGAAAACAAAGATGAATAAGACATTGTCCAGTCTACAAGTAGCTCAAGTTTATAAGAGGAAGATGAACAATCAAAAATGAAACTGGGAAGAGGTGGAGCAAGAAGGTGGAATAGAAGGCCCCGATCATCCCCTTTGTAGGAAAACCAAATTCAACAACTATGTACGCACAAAAAAAGCACCTTTCTAAGAACCAAAAATCAGGTGAGCACTCACAGTAACTGGTTTTAACTTCATATTACTGGAAGAGGCACTGAAGAGGTAGGAAAGATAGTCTTTTTATTTTTAACTTTTATTTTAGGTTCAGGGGTACAGTGCAGGTTTGTTTTATAGGTAAAGTCATGTCATAACAATAGCCAATAGTTATTTTTTCTGATCCTCTCCCTCATCCCACCCTCCACTCTCAAGGAGGCCCTAGGGTCTGTTCTTCCCTCTTTGTGTCCATGTGTTCTCATCATTTAGCTCACAGTGAGCTTGTAAGTGAGAACATGCCATATCTGGTTTTCTGTTCCTGCATTTGCTAAGGATAATGGCCTCCAGCTCCATCCATTTCTTGCAAAATATATGATCTTGTTCTTTTTTATGGCTGTATGGTATTCCCCGATGTATATGTACCACACTTTTTAAATCCAATCTGCCATTGATGAGATTTAGGTTGATTCTATGTCTTTGCTATTGTGAATAATGCTGGAGTGAACATACGTGTGCATGTGTCTTTATGGCACAACAATTTATGTTTCTTTGGGTATATACCCAGTAATGGGATTGCTGGGTTTAGTGATTGTTCTGTTTTTAGCTCTCTGAGGAACCACCACACTGCTTTCCACAATGGCTGAACTAATTTACACTCCTACCAACAGTCTATAAGAGGAAAGACAGTATTGAATTGTGGATGCTACCCCTTCCCCACCCATCCACAGCAGCCACTTGGCATGGAGAAATCTGTGTGATTGGGACAGGGAGAAAGCAGCGGTTGTGAGGCTTTGCATTGAACTCAGTGCTGCCTTGTCACAGCCGAAAGCAAAACCAGGCTGAACTCAGCCAACGCCTGCCCACTGAGAGAACATTTAGACCAGCTCTAGATAGAGAGGAATCATCCATCCCAGCAGTCAGAACTCAAGTTCCAGCAAGCCTCGCCACACCACAGACTGGAGTGCTCTGAGGCTCTAAATATTCTTGAAAGGCAGTTTAGGCCACGGGAACTGTAAATCCTAGTGCTGAGCTGGGCTCAGACCAAGTGGACTTGGGGGGCATGTTACCTACTGAGACACAAGCTAGGACAGCTAACGGGGTGCTTGCGCCACCCCTCCCCCATCCCCAGGCAACACAGCTCCTGCCAAAAGAGACCTCCTTCTTACACCTGAGGAGAGGAGAAGGAAGAGTAAAGAGGGCTTTGTCTTGTACCTTGGATACCAGCTCAACCACAGTAAGACAGGGCACCGGTCAGAGTCATGAGGCCCCCATTCCGGGCCCTAGGTCCCAGATGACATTTCCAGACACACCCTGGGCCAGAAAGGAACCCACTCCCTTGAAGGGAGGGACCCAATCCTGGCAGGAACCATCACCTGCTGGCTAAAAAGTGTTTGGGTCCTGAGTAGCCAGCAGTGATACCTAGGCAGTACACCGTGGACCTTGGGTGAGACTCTGAGAGGTGCTGGCTTCAGGTGAGATCCAGCACATTCCCAGCTCTGGTGGCTACAGTGAGAGACTCCATCTACTTGAGAAAAGCAGGGGGAAAAGTAAAGGGGACTTTGTCTTGCACCTTAGGCACCAGCTAGCCACAGTAGGGTAGAGCACCAGGCAGGCCCCTGGGGTCCCTAATTCCAGACCTTGGCTCTTGGACAGCATTTCTGGACCTGCCCTGGACCAGAGGAGAGCCCACTGCCCTGAAGTATGAGTCCCAGGCCTGGCAGCATTCACCACAAGCTGACTTCAGAGACCTTGGGCCTTAAGTGAACATCAGCAGTAACCTGGCAATACTCCTCATGGGCCTGTAGCGGTGGTGGCCATGGGATGAAGCTCCTCTGCCCGTGGCAAGGTGAAGGAAGAATGAGAAGGACTGTGTCTCATGGTTTGAGGCCCAGCTCAGCCACAGTAGAATAGAACACCAGGTAAACTTCTAAGGTTTTCGACTCTAGTCTCTAGCTGCCAGTCAGCATCTCTGGACCCACCCAAGGCCTGGGGGAATTCACCACCCTGAAACGAAGGACACAACCCTGGCTGGCTTCATCACCTGCTGATTGTACAGCCCTAGGATCATGAGTAAACATAAGCAGTAGCCAGGTAGTGGTTACAGTGGGACTCGGGCAAGACCCAGTGCTGTGCTGGCTTCAGGTCTGACCCAGAGCAGTCCCAGTGGTGGTGGCCACAGGGGTGCTTACATCACTCCATACCCAGCTCCAGGTAGCTCAGCACAGAGATAGAGAGACGCCATTTGTTTGGGAGAAAGTAAGAGAAGCTAACAGGAGTCTCTACCTGGTAATCCAGAGAATTCTTCCAGATCTTATCCAAGACCACCAAGGCAGTACTGTTAGGAGTCTGCAAGAACCACAGCATTACTGGGCCTTGAGTGCCCCCTAATGCAAATACAGCTTAGATTATAACACCCAAATCCTTCTGAATGCCTGGAAAGCCTTCCCAAGGACAAATACAAACAAGCCCAGACTGTGAAGACTACAATAAATACTTAACTCTTCAATGCCCAGACACTGACAAATATCATCCACAGGCATCAAGACCATCCAGGAAAACATGACCTCACCAAATTAACTAAGGCACCAACAACCAATCCTGGGAAAACAGAGATATGTGAGTTTTCAGACAGAGAATTCAAAATAGCTATTCTGGGAAACTCAAAGAAATTCAAGATAACACAGAGAAGTAATTTAGAATTATGTCAGATAAATTTAACGAAGAGATTGAAATAATTTTTAAAAAATCACTGACTGCAGTAGCTCATGCCTGTAATTCTAGCACTTTGAGAGGCCAAGATGGACATATTGCTTGAGCTCAGGAGTTCGAGACTAGCCTGGGCAACATAACAAAACCCTGTCTCTACAATAAATGCAAGAAATTAGCCAGGCATAGTGTGCATGCCTGTAGTCCCAGCTACCCAGGAGGCTGAGGTGGGAGATTGTCTGAGCCTGGGAAGTCAAGGCTGCAGTGAGCTGTGATCATACCACTGCACTCCAGCCTGAATGACAACATGACACCTTGTCTCAAAAAAAAAAAAAAGCAGAAATTGTGAAGTTGAAAATGCAACTGACATACTGAAGAATGCATGAAAATCACTTAATAGCAGAACTGATTAAGCAGAAAAATTAGTGAGCTTGAAGACAGACTACTTGAAAATACACAGTCAGAGAAGACAAAAGAAATAAGAATAAAAAACAATGAAGCATGCCTACAAGATCTAGAAAATAGCCTGGAAAGGGTAAATCTAAGAGTTATTTGACTTGAAGAGAAGGTAGAGAAAGAGATGGGGGTAAAAAGGTGATTAAAAGGAATAATATTAGAGAACTTCCCAAACCTAGAGAAAAATATCAATATCCAAGTACAAGAAGGTTATAGAGCACCAAGTAGATTTAACCCAAACAAGACTACCACAAGGCATTTAATAAGCAAACTCCCAAAAGTGAAAGATAAAGAAAGGATCCTAAAAGCAGCCAGAGAAAAGAAACAAATAACATACTATGGAGCTCCAATACATCGGGCGGTAGACTTTTCAGTGGAAACCTTAGAGATTGGGAAAGAGAGTCATGACATATTGAAAGTGCTGAAGGAAAAAAACTTTTACTCTACGATAGTATATCTAACAAAAAGGAGAAATGAAGACATTCCCAAACAATAGCAGAGGAATTTCATCAACATCAGGTTTGTCCTACAAGAAATGCTAAAAGGAGTACTTCAATCAGAAAGAAAAGGACATTAACGTGCAATAAGACATCATCTGAAGGTACAAAACTCATGGGCAATAGAAAGTATACAGAAAAACACAGAATATTATATTACTGTAATTGTGGTGTATAAACTACCCTTTCTTAAATAGAAACACTGAAAGTGAACCCATTCAAAATATTAACTACAACAACTTTTCAAGACATAGTCAGTACAATAAGATAGAAACAGAAACAACAAAAAGTGTAAAAGCAGGCCAGGCATGGTGGCGCACGCCCTGTAATCCCAGCGCTTTGGGAGGCCAAGGTGGGTGGATCACCTGAGGTCAGAAGTACGAGACCAGCCTAGCCAACATAGCGAAACCCAATCTCCAATCTCTACAAAAATACAAAAATTAGCCAGACATGGTGGCACATGCCTGTAATCCCAGCTACTTGGAAGGCTGAGCCATAAGAATTGCTTGAATCTGGGAGATGGAGGTTGCAGTAAGCCAAGATTGCACCATTGCACTCTAGCCTGGGCAACAGAGTGAGACTATGTCTCAAAAAAAAAAAAAAGTGTACATATATATGTATGTGTGTGTATATGGTACACAAAAAACAAAAAGCAAGAAATTAAATTATAGCACCAGAGAAAATCACCTTCACTAAAAGGAGGACAGGAAGGAAGGAAAAGAAGACCAGAAAATAAATAACAAAATGGAAGGAGTAAGTCCTTACATATCAACAATAACATTGGCTGTAAATGGACTAAACTCCCCAATTAAAAGACTTAGAGTGGCTGAATGGATAAAACAAAAAGACTCAAGGATTTGCTGCCTCCAAGAAGCAAACTTCACCCATAAAGACACACATAGACTGAAAATATCCCATGCCAATGGATACAAAAAAAGAGCAAGAGTAGCTATACTTATATTAGAACAAATAGACTTCAAGAAAAAAACTACAAGAAGATACAAAGAAAGTCATTATATAATAATAAAAGAGTCAACTCAGCAAGAGGATATAACAGTTGTAAATATATATGCACTCAACACTGGAGCATCCAGATACATAAAGCAAATATTATTAGAGCTAATGAAAGACTTAGACTCCAATACAATAATAGCTGGAGACTTTAACACCCCACTTTCAGCACTGGAAAGATATTCCAGACAGAAATTCATCAAGGAAACATCAGACTTAATCCGCAGTATAGACCAAATGGACCTAGTAGATATTTACAGAACATTTCATCCAACAGCTACACAATACACATTCTTTTCCTCAGCATATGGATTATTCTCAGGGATAGATCATATGTTCGGTCACAAAGCAAGTCTTCAAACATTCAAAAAACTGAAATAATATCAAGCATCTTCTCTGGCCACAGTGGAATAAAACTAGAAATCAATAAACGAGGAATTTTGGAAACTATACAAACACATGGAGATTAAACAATATGCTCCTGAATGACGAGTCAATGAAAACATTAAGAAAAACAACTGAAAAATTTCTTGAAACAAATGATCATGGAAACATAACATACCAAAACCTATGGGATACAGCAAAAGAGGTACTAAGAGGGAAGTTTATAGCTATAAGCTTCTATATCAGAAAAGAGAAACACTTCACATAAACAGCCTGATGATGCATCTAAAGAACTAGAAAAGTAAAAGCAAACCAAACCCAAAATTAGTAGAAGAAAAGAAATAATAAAGATCACAGCAGAGATAAATGAATTAGATTGAAATTTACTGACATGGAAAGGGGAAAATAGCAACCAGTAAAAGTAAATACAATCCCATTTTTAAAAATTTACATATGTAGGATGGAATATTCACAGGAAGGTTGTAGAAGAAAATATGCAGAATTGAACTGTTAACAAGGGAAGACATACTTATAATAAATACATTATTTGTTGCTTATCTGCAATTCAAATTTAATGGAGCATCTTGTCTTTTTTTTTTTTAATCCAGCCCCAAATTTCACATCCCCGTCACACAAGATTGTTATGCAAGCCTAGATTGGTAGCTTCAGACAGCTGTGGGTGCTTTGCTTTGACACCAAACCTAAGCTTCTTTTTTTTTTTTTTTTTTTTTTTTTTTTTTGAGATGGAGTCTCGCTCTGTCAGCCAGGCTGGAGTGCAGTGGCGTGATCTCAGCTCACCGCAACCTTCGCCTCCCAGGTTCAAGCAATTCTCCTGCCTCGGCCTCCCAAACTGCTGGGATTACAGGCGTGAGCCACTGTGGCCAGCCCATATTCAGCTTTGAATGATTCCTAAAGGGCAGAAAGGAGGGTCATTAAAATTAGATAACTGCCACCAACAAAGCGCTAGACAAGCTGATAGATAACCATCTTCTTCAGCTCTTTTAAATCAAAATTGACAATGTAGATTGTTTAATGGCCACAAACTTTTCCCATGCCAGTGGCACACCAATTTGCAACAGCCCTCCCATGCAAAGGCAGAGTTTCTATTCACTCACTTGAGCCTGAGCTGGATTTGTGGCCAATAAAAGTGGCAAAAGTGACACGGTTTAAGTTTCTGAGCCTAAACCTCAGGCAGCCCCTGCAGCTTCAGCCTTCCTTCCATTTCCCATTTTTGCCTTACCCAGCATTTACAAGGTCCAGCATGCAAGAAATGTTTACTTAGCCCAATTAAATTGAAGTAGTAGCCTTATTATCTTTACATTTTTCTCCCCAAATTCTAAAAACCTTGATATCTTTTCTTTAACGAACTATCATACCTGTTCAAAATTATAATCTCTTACTTTAAAAGTTACCAAAAATGGGTCGGGCATGGTGGCTCATGCCTGTAATCCCAGCAGTTTGGGAGGCCAAGGCGGGCAGATCATGAGGTCAGGAGTTCAAGACCAGCCTGGCCAATATGGTGAAACCCCATCTCTACTAAAAAATAATAATAATAATACAAAAATTAGCCAGGTGTGGTGGTGCTCGCCTGTAGTCCCAGCTACTCAGGAGGCTGAGGCAGAAGAATTACTTGAACCTGGGAGGCAGAGGTTGCAGTGAGCTGAGATCATGCCACTGCACTCCAGCCTGGGTGACAGAGCGAGACTCCATCTAAAAAAAAAATTAAAGTTAAAAAAAAAAAGTTAACAAAAATGGAGGCAAAGTGCTAAGCATTTATATTTAATAGAGCTCAGGAATTTGTTTATTTATTTATTTATTTATTTTGAAACAAGGTCTCGCTCTGTCACCAAGGCTGGAGTGCAGAGGTGTGAACACGGGTCATGGCAGCTTCAGCTTCCTGGGCTCATATGATCCCCCCACCTCAGCCTCCCAAGTAGCTGGTACTACAGGCACTCACCACCATGCCTGGCTAATTTTTCTTTAATTTTTTGTAGAGATGAGGGGTCTCTCCATGTTGCCCAGTCTGGTCTAGAACTCCTATGCTCAAATGATCCTCTCGCCTCAGCCTCCCAAAGTGCTGGGATACAGGCATGAGCCACCATGCCCTGCCAGAAATTCTTATTAAAAAAAAAAAAAAAAAAGCATGAAGAATAAGCAATCTGAAGCATTGTAGTTTTCTATGGCATTAGTACACTTAGGCCAGCATGATTGTATCTACAGGGAGAAAAAGGACATATTGCACATGCATTCGTATCAAATTTCTCTAAAGTATTTTACAAAGTTGTATAGCATGTGAAAATCAAAAACCACAAAAGGAGAAAATGATTACTGCAAATAATGCAACTCATCATCAAGATAAGCAGAGATTAGAAGACAAACACTCTTATTTGGGCTGTAAACGCTATCTAAATGACACAGAGTAAGAATTTGTAAGTATTTATAGTCTTAAAGTCCCATCTAGAACAACACAGGACCCAGGAAACCAAGTCACTGCTGTATCAAGCTCAGGACAGAAATGGAAATGGTTCTGTGACTACGATCACAGGACCAAGTTCACAGTCAGGACCACCAGGAAAGCAAATGTATTTCAGGAAGACATTATTCAGCGATATCCGGATACTTCCCTTCTTTTTCCCCTTGTTGAGAATGAGCATTTAATATCAGGTCTGGTTCAAGAAGGAGGAGAACTGGATATTTGTCATCATTCCCTTAACAGAGGGCCAAGTTTTCAGTATAACTTCTTCTGGAATAGTAATATAATCCAAGAGTTTAAAGGATTTGTGGTCCATAAGGAATTGGGTTCTTTTTTTGACTCTGGCAAGACACTGTCTGAGGGTGTCAGTGGTGACTTTGCATCCCATTGAGGGAAACAAGAAAAGGGCAGAATTGGTTCTGTCTCTACACAGATACTCCTTCTCTGTGAAGTTCCGAATGTGTGCATGTGTGTCTGCTGCACTCAGAAGGTTCTCCTATGATGCTGCTGGACCTAGCAACAACCTCACCTCTACTGTGAAGGAGCACATTGCTCCATATTCCACCTCCCCGCCTTCAACTAGTACTAGAAACTGCTTCCAAAAAGTTGCAAAGTTGCATGTGTCTCCTTCATTCCAGAAGCATTCTTATTTTTCTTTTTTTGTTTTTTATTTGTTTGTTTTTTTGTTTGTTTTGAGACAGAGTCTCACTCTGTCGCCCAGGCTGGAGTGCAGTGGCGTCATCTCAGCTCACTGCAACCTCCACCTCCTAGGAGGTTCAAGCAATTCTCCTGCCTCAGCCTCCCAGGTAGCTGGGATTACAGGGGGCTGCCACTATGCCGGGCTAATTTTTCTATGTTTAGTAGAGAAGGGGTTTCACCATGTCGGCCAGGCTGGTCTCGAACTCCTGACTTCAGGTGATCCGCCCGCCTTGGTCTCCCAAAGTGCTGGCATTACAAGCATGAGCCACCACTCCCAGCCAGCATTATTATTTTTCTGATTATAAAAGCAAAATGGACCAGCAAAAAGCAAAAAGTAACGAGAGTGAAACTCCATCTCAAAAAAAAAAAAAAAAAAAAAGCAAAATGCCCCCACGTGGTAGATCATGCCTGTAATGCCAACAGTTTACGAGGCTAAGGCAGGAGGATTGCTTGAGGCCAGGAGTTCAAGACCAGAGCAACAGTTCAGCCCGGGCAACATAGCAAGACTCCCATCTCTGCAAAAAAAAAAAAAAAAAATAGCTGGAATGGTGGTACGCACCTGTAGTCCTAGCTACTCAGGAGGATGAGGCAGGAGGATTTCAGGAGCCCAAGAGTTTGAGGCTGCAGTGAGCTATAATCATGGCACTGCACACCAGCCTGGACAACAAAGCAAGACTCTGTCTCTAAAAGAATAAATAAATAAGTACACCTTGGTTGTAGAGAACTGGGGAAATTCAAAAGGGTACACGGGAAAGGGAGAAAGAGTGGTCTCCCACCACAGAGGGAGAGAGAGAGAAAGTGAATCACTGGTAATTCTACCTCTTCCAGATAACAACTGTCATTATTCTAGTGTATTTCCTTCTAGAAGCTCTCTTTTCAGTATTTCTTTGCCCACTTCTCATCGGTTCCCTGTCTTGCACTTTTAATGTCATGTTTTTAATAGAATTGATAGTTAAATATGTAAATGCTTTAATTGGGAAAAATTTTATTTTGTGATGTTAAATGAAATGTATAGGAGGCCATTGGTTTGGACTGAGCTCCTGCACTAGACCTAACAGACCAAACCAAAATCGAGTCACTCATGCTAAAGTTCCATACCACCAAGCTGAAACTAAGTTGTTTATCCTTCCTTCCAAGAAATTAGGACAGTGAAAGATAATAGCCAAATCCCCAAACAAGCCAATTTTAGTGGGCATGATAAGGATGTTTCTTCTGCTTTAACTTTACAAGGAAAGTCACTTTATTTTTTGGGTTTTTTGTTTGTTTGTTTTTGAAACAGAGTCTCTGTCACTCAGGCTGGAGTGCAGTGGCATGGTCTTGGTTCACTACAGCCTCTGCCTCCTGGGTTCAAGCAATTCTCCTGCTTCAGCCTCCCGAGTAGCTGGGATTAAAGGCACGGGAGGTCTTGCCGAGGCTGGTGTATTTATATATATATTGCATATGTCAATAAATGTTGTTGTTGTTTTTTCCATAGGCTTTTTGGGGAACAGGTGGTATTTGGTTACACGAGTAAGTTCTTTCTTTTTCTTTTCTTTTTTTTTTTTTTTTTTTGAGACAGAGAGTTTCACTCTTGTTGCCCACGCTGGAGTGCAACGGCGCAATCTCGGCTCACCACAATCTCCACCTCCCAGGTTCAAGCGATTCTCCTCCCTCAGCCTCCCGAGGAGCTGGGATTACAGGCATGTGCCACCATGCCCGGCTAATTTTGTATTTTTAGTAGAGACGGAGTTTCTCCATATTGGTCAGGCTGGTCTCAAACTCCCAACATCAGGTGATCTGCCTGCCTCAGCCTCCCAAAGTGCTGGGATTACAGATGTGAGCCATCGCGCCCAGCTGAGTAAGTTCTTTAGTGGTGATTTGTGAGGTTTTGGTGCACCCATCACACAAGCAGTATACACTGAACCCGACTTTTATCCCTCACCCCCAGTCAATATATGTTCTACATACATTGTGACTTAAACCCACAGACATATATAATACTGTCTTGTTTTCTAACTGTGTGATATGGGTACATATGTTGAATCTCCTAAGACTGTAAGCACTAAATCTTTGTACTTCCTTCCTTTGTATCCCAGGGCACTGAGCATTGCTAACTCCTGGTAGGTACTCAGAAAATACTATTCAGGTACCTGAAAAAGTAAGAAATATTAAAGGAAATAAAGAGATAGTTAAAACACTTGGCCAAGTTGGTCTTTTAAAAAAACTCAATATAATCTGGTGCCTAGAAAATATTTACTGGCCCAAGATTACAGTTTAAAGGCTGTAGAAGCCTGTACATCTGTCTCCTTTAATCCTAATTATTATCAGAAACAGGCCATTATCAACAAAGAAGCACAAAGGTTAGTCACCAGTGTGTTGTTTTAACACTTGCCATAAAATATCTCTGAGAGTTCATCCAGGGAAATGCTGAAAAAGCAGTTTACTAACTCTACCATCCACCCTTCCCCCAGGTAATCTTGTCTGAATCAAAGTGTGAGCAGGTTTGTTTAACCTGAGAACTTGGGGAGGAAAAAGAACAGGTAAATTTTAAATTTTATGAGAAATGCGTACCTTCAAAATGAATGTGCATGCTATCTCTATATTGAGACATCTTCTGATTTAATGGAATATATTCTTAGGAAAAAGTACCCACTTATTTAATCTGTTATATGTAAGTTAAAATATATTGGTTTTAACCTAGAAATTGAGACTGAATTCTTATCCCATTTGGCCCTATTTGATACAGAATGATCTACAAAATAAAATATTCAGTAAAATAAGCAAAGAACAGAATATATGCATGGTATTGTAATTCTACCATTCATGCTTTTGAAATGAGAGAGGGAATTTTATACACACACACCTTGAATATTTTACTACATTCATGTATTATCTTCAGATATGTTGTTTTTTATTTTTTATTGTAAAACTAAAACACAGATCCAGAAAAATCCCATAACTCTAATTAACGTCTTAGTGAATTATTGCCAGGTAAACACTCTTGTAACTATCTACCAGGCTGAGAAATAAAACTGCCAGCCACCCAGAAGCCTCTCTCCATGTGCCACATCTCAATCACTGTCTTGTCCATCCCTCAAAAAGTAACCATGATCTTGACTTTTATAGAAATAATTTCCTTCCACTATTCAGACTTTTATACCTTCCTTGCATTTCTTTATGATTATATCAACCAAGTGTACACTCCTCGCTTCTGGAGTTAGTCTTGACTATTTTTTTTTTTAAATTGGGGCCAGGCGCAGTGGTTCACGCCTGTAATCCCAGCACTTTGGGAAGCCGACGCAGGTGGATCACGAGTTCAGGAGTTCAAGACCAGCCTGGCCAAGATGGTGAAACCATGTCTTTGCTAAGAACTGCAAAAATTAGCCAGGCGCAGTGGCAAGCGCCTGTAATCCGGGCTACCCGGGAGGCTGAGGCAGGAGAATTGCTTGAACCCCAGCAGCAGAGGTTGCAATGAGCCGAGATAGCGCCACTGCACTCCAGCCTGGGCAATAGAGTGAGACTCCATCTAAAAAAAAAAAAAAAAAAAAAAATTGGTCTTTTCTGTTTCTTTTAATGTCCGGGTTCCCTCCATCCTTACACTTTTTCTATTGAATAACCCAAGCCATTTGGCCTATAGAGATTCTCTCCAGTATGGATTTTGCTGATTGCACATTTGGGGAATAGTGCAATACGTTCCTCCTACCTCTCTTCCTGCAAGTTGACAACTGAATCCAGAGGCTTCATCAGACAAGTTCAGTCTGTTTGGCAGGATCTAGTGGGTGATCTGTTCTTTCATCAGATGGCACTTTATGTCTGGTTTCTGTTCCTTATCATTATCAACAACATTTGATGCTTAGTACCTAGATTCATTAATTTATAGGTGGCTTATAATAGGAAATTCTAATACTGTTATTTAATTTTCATTAGCTGAAATAATTTTTTTTTTTTTTTTTTGAGTCGGAGTCTCGCTCTGTCACCCAGGCTGGAGTGCAGTGGCGCGATCTCGGATCACTGCAAGCTCCGCCTCCCGGGTTCACACCATTCTCCTGCCTCAGTCTCCCGAGTAACTGGGACTACAGGAGCCTGCCACCACGCCCAGCTAATTTTTTTGTATTTTTAGTAGAGACAGGGGTTTCACCATGTTAGCCAGGATGGTCTCGATCTCCTGACCTTGTGATCCACCCACCTCAGCCTCCCAAAGTGCTGGGATTACAGGCGTGAGCCACCGTACCTGGCCAAACATTATTAGCCTCCCCGTTGGGGAATCAAACCCCGGTCTCCCGCGTGACAGGCAGGGATACTCACCACCATACTAACGAGGACCGCCTTCTTTTTTTTTTTTTTTTTTTTTTTTTTTTGAGATGGAATCTCACTCTGTCACCCAGGCTGGAGTGCAGTGGTGCAATCTCGGCTCACTGCAACCTCTGCCTCCCGGGTTCAAGCGATTCTCCTGCCTCAGCCTCCCGGGTAGCTGGGACTACAGGTGCATGCCACTATGCCCAGCTAATTTTTTGTTTTGTTTTGTTTTTGTATTTTTTTTTAAGTAGAGACGGGGTTTCACCGTGTTAGCCAGAATGATCTCAATCTCCTGACCTTGTGATCTGCCCACCCCGGCCTCCCAAAGTGCTGAGATTACAGGCGTGAGCCACCATGCCTGGCCCAGCTGAGATAATTTTATAAAGAGAAACGTTTACTCATCTATTAATTGGTTTTTGCTGTTGTTGTTTTGTTTTTTGTTTTTTTGAGATGAAGTCTCACTCTGTTGCCCAGGCTGGAGTGCAATGGCACAATTTTGGCTCACTGCAACCTCCGCCTCCCAGGTTCAAGCGATTCTCCTGCCTCAGCCTCCTGGGTAGCTGGGACTACAGGTGCATGCCACCATGCTCAGCTTATTTTTTGTATTTTTAGTAGAGACAGGGTTTCAGTGTGTTAGCCAGGATGGTCTCAATCTCCTGACCTCGTGATCTACCCACCTCAGCCTCCCAAAGTGCTGAGATTACAGGTGTGAGCCACCGTGCCCAGCCTAGCTGAAATAATTTTATAAAGAGAAACTTTTACTCATCCATTCTTTGGTTTTTGCTGTTGTTGTTTTTGTTGTTGTTGTTTTTGTTTTTTTGAGACGAAGTCTCACTCCGTTGCCCAGGCTGGAGTGCAATGGCACAATCTCGGCTCACTGCAACCTCCGCCTCCCGGGTTCAAGCGATTCTCTTGCCTCAGCCTCCCGAGGAGCTGGGATCACAGGTGCGCACCATCATGCCTGGCTAATTTTTAGTATCTTTACTACAGATGGGATTTCACCATGTTGGTCAGGCTGGTCTTGAACTCCTGACCTCATGATCTGCCCGCCCAAAGTGCTGAGATTACAGGCATAAGCTGCGCCCAGCCTATTTCCCCAGGTTTTTTGTTTGTTTGTTTGTTTGTTTGAGACGGAGTCTTGCTCTGTCTCCCAGGCTGGAGTGCAGTGGCACGATCTCAGCTCACTGCAAGCTCTGCCTCCCAGGTTCACGCCATTCTCCTGCCTCAGCCTCCCGAGTAGCTGGGATTACAGGCGCCCACCACCACGCCCGGCTAATATTTTTGTATTTTTAGTAGAGACGGGGTTTCACCGTGTTAGCTAGGATGGTCTCATTCTCCTGACCTCGTGATCCACCCGCCTCGGCCTCCCAAAGTGCTGGGATTACAGGCGTGAGCCACCACGCTATTTCCCCAGTTTTTAAGATAACATATGGTTCTCTGTCATCCTTAGAAGAACAACTTGTTTGTCTGTTTGTTTGTTTGTTTTTAGAGATGGAGTCTGCTATATTGCCCAGGCGGGAGTGTAATGGCTATTTACAGGCACCATCATAGCACACTACAGCCCCAAACCCCTGGGCTCAAAGAATCCTCCTTCCTCAACCTCCTGAATAGCTGGGACTATAGGCGCTGGCCACCGTGCCCAGCTGTTTGTTTTAAATATTATTGTAAACTCATAGATTAAAGCATATCTGAAGGGTTTCGGACTGTGAGAGTCAGTTTCCAAGACAGTCCCCAGTGACCCCTGTCTTATAATAGTCACAGTTATAGAGTTCCCTCCCACATTGCACAAGCATTGGTCTGTATAACCAGTAAAATATAGCAGAAATGATGGCATGTCACTTCTGAGATTAGGTGCGCACTCGCTGGACAACTCCCACTTTCTCTGTATACCCACTCTGCGGGGAACCATGTTATAAACAGCCATGTGAAGAAGCACACATCATAAGGAACCAAAGTCTCCTGCCAAAAGCTACATAAGTGAGTTTGAAAGCAGATCTTTCAGACCCAGATTCAGATTAATGTATCCCCAGCTGGCAGCCTAACTACAGTGTCATTAGAGACCTTGAGACAGAACCACCAGTTAAGCTGCTCCTAGGTTCCTGATTCTCAGAAACTGTGTAATACAATAAACGTGTTGTTGGCTTTAAGCAAAGCCCTGTGGTAATTTGTTATACAGCAATAGATAACTAATTGACAGTCTGTTGCAATTCTCATTGTTATTGAAATGTGATTTGTCCCATCTCTGGTCAGTGGGAGCCTTTTCAAATTGTCTTCTGAGGCTGGGCGAGGTGGCTGGCCCTGGAGGCCCAGTGGCACTGAGGTCTCAGGAATACAACCTGATGGTGCCTCTTGCCATCCCGAATGGCAGAGCAACTCCCCTCAAGGGAGCATGGAGAGAGTCACTGTGGCAAGGACTTCTCAGAGGTCAAAGAATATGGCGCCATGACATTGACACAGTCAAGAGCTCAGTTCTCAGCAATAAAGGACAAGCGAGGTCAACAGGTCACCAGCCTTAGGGTCTTACCAGAAGACCTGGCCTGGTTCTGGATGCCAGTGACAAAGAGGGCTACCCCAGGACCCAGAGAGGTGGAGAAGTGGGTGGGGCTGAGCACAAGGGTCTGAGCTGGGGTTGGATGCAGGCTGGGAGTGAACAGATTCCGAAATGGGGGCAAGATGGTGCCCCATGGAGAATCTGGGGAGGTGGCCCTGCCTGGACTTCCCTCCAGTTTCCTTGCAATCTATTCAAATTCTGGTAGTCTCTGTGTCACCAGGTTAGGGGAGGAGCTGTGTAAGGGAGACAAAGGGACCTGGAGAGAGGAGGGCCCCACTAGGCCAACATGGATAAGAAGAGCAGGAGGCAGCCGCTGGGCGGCAGGATACCCTGGAAGGCGGCCGGGTCAGCACTGGTAAGTGCAGGCAGTGAGGAAAGCACACCTGTTGGGTGTCTAAGCCACGGCTCAGGTAAGCTCCCATGGTCAGGTCTGGGGTCTCCTGCTGCCCAGCCCTGGCCCACCCTTACCTTGCAAAGCCAGAGCCTCCAGGCTCTCAGATTCCACTCCAGGGTGCAGGAGGAGCTGGCCACCTGTTGGCCCCTTTGAGTCTCTCCTGTTCTCAGTCCACCTGACACCCCATTGCTTCCTTCTGCTGTGTCCCAAATAGATGATAATAACATTCAGCCTGTGATAGTTGGTGATTGTAGTTTATAGGCACTTTTTGGTTGGTTGCAGGGGTTGGGGAGCAGAGAAGTAACATATGTGTGTAGACTAGCACTTCCATTCAGCAGAGGAACATGGTACCTCTTACTCATAGTAAACAAACATATGCTCTGTGATCCAGCAATGCCATTCCTGGATCTAGAGTCCAAATAAATTCTCACACTAGATCTATGAAGAGATAGTAGGAGGAAGTTCATCATAGTTTGTAGTACAGGGAATTGGAGGTAATATTAATTTCTATCACTGGAGGTGTAAATAGGTACAATGAATGAATTCACACCGTGGAGTGTATACATTATGTAGCAATTCAAAATAATAGATCTATACCACAGCAATATATATAGATCCTAAAATCCTTAATGTTTAGTGAAAAAAGTAAAAAGCAGATTAAGATCCATAACATATGAACATATTTATACAAATTGTACAATACCTGCTAAAAAAACAAAGCTACAGATTTTACAAAACCACATACACGAAGAGGATGCACATTAACCACATTAGAATGGTTGCTGTGGGATTAAGAAGGAATGACAATAGAGAATAAAGATAAAGAGGATTATATAAACAAATGAACAAAAAGATACACAAACAAGAAGATAAATTGCAAAGATCAAGAAGATAAATTGCAAAGATCAATGAACATGAAGTGCCCTAAACTCAGAAGTAGTTAACTCACTTGTCCACATCTGAGTTCCTACTTCAAATATTTTTCCTTAAAACTTAACTTTTTGGAATATCTCTAACTGCAAAGTGAAAATTATCTTCCCTGTCCTATTAGCATCTTCTCTGTTTATTTTCCATTTTCTGACTTCCTTTTTCAGCAGTGTTTTCAATCTTATAACATTTTATTCATCTGACTCATTCATTCATTTATTCAATAAGTGCTTAAGTGCTTACTCAAATATTAAGTGTACATAAAGTATTATTCTGGGGACTAAGAGGATATGAAGGAAATGTCTTATGATCCCTATTTCCGGGAACCTACAATGTAACGGTGGATGCAAAGCATTAACCCAGGAAACATTTCAAAATCGCCCGAGACAGCATTGATTCCATGTCTAAAAAAAGTGGATGGGCCAAGCTCAGTGGCTCACAACTGTAATCCCAGCACTTTGGGAGGCTGAGGCGGGTGGATCACCTGAGGTCAGGAGTTCGAGACCAGACTGCCCAACATGGTGAAACCTCGTCTCTACTAAAAATAGAAACATTAGGCAGGCATGGTGGCGGGTGCCTGTAATCCCAGCTACTCAAGAGGCTGAGACAAGAGAATCACTTGAACCTGGGAGGTGAGGTTGCAGTGAGCCGAGATTGCACCACTGCACTCCAGCTTGGGCGACAGAGTGAGACTCTGCCTCAAAAAAAAAAAAAAAAAAAAAAAAGAGAAAGAAAAAAGAAAGAAAAGGGAGGGAACATGTTGCAAAAAGTAGAGACAGGTTTTCACCATGTTGGCCAGGCTGGTCTCGAACTCCTGACCTCAGATGATCCATCTGCCTTGCAAAGTGCTGGGATTACAGGCGTGAGCCACCTCTCCTGAGGTCAGGAGTTTGAGACCAGCCTGGCCAACATGGTGAAACTCCATCTCTACTAAAAATACCAAAAAAATTAGCCGGGTGTGGTGCTGCGCACCTATAGTCCCAGCTATTCGGGAGGCTGAAGCAGGAGAATCACTTGAACCCACAAGGTGGAGTTTGCAGTGAGCCAAGATTGTGCCACTGCATTCCAGCCTGAGCAACAGAGTGAGACTCCATCTCAAATAAATAAATAAACAAATCAAGATCTGAATTTGAGAACTGACTTTAGGATTCATGCAACCTTTAGCATATTCCTAACCTTCTTGAATGTCAGTATCCAACCCTGCCAAGCAGGAACAACAATTCCCATTTCACCAAACAACACCTTCACCTCATGTGGGGCTCATGTGTTGCAGAATATTTTGTCATAAAATGTTCTATTTTTACCTTTCATTTCTGAGCCTCACATTAAAAGACGGATTATCACTTACACACTTTCTTAAAATTCCAGAGGTTTATAAGTAATATTAGCAGGATCTCTGTGTTCCCTCAGCCTTGTTTGTCTTCCCAACTATGCTCATTTCTAAAAACTTCAATGCGCTTTTGAATTGCGAGTAAGTACTCTTCTGCAGACCAAGGGTATGAAAAAAAGGGGAAGGACAAATTAATGGGTATACATAACTTGGAGGCACTAAAAAGTCATCAAAGGATTATTATTTTTTCTTTAAATGGTTGTTATGAATAGCAATTATTATACTACACCATCAGTTCTTCATAAATGCATCTCAAAGAAAAAAAAAAACTCACCCAGGACAGAGGAATGGCAGATTTATTGTATTTAGATAAATTTCTGTCTAGCCTCCTGTGAACAGGAGCTTGAGATGACATTGTAAATACATGGCTTCTTTTAGGACATACCGTGGCGTTCCATGCCACCAATAGGGTGAAGTGGATTGTGCATTTCCTGCCAAGCAACCAATGAGAGTCAAAACTGGGTCTACATTACTGTGCTGTAAAAAGAACTTAAGAGCTAGTTGTCAGTTGTGTTTATTATGCTATAAACTTTTAAACATCACTTTCCTGATCGCCCTTAGATTGCTAGTTTAGAAGTAGATTGATGATTCAGAGTTCTTATCATCCTTCCTGAGATATTCACCGTGAATTGCCAAGTTAATTTTAAGAAATCAATGTGTGGCAGGTGCGGTGGCTCACGCCTGTATTCCCAGCACTTTGGGGCACTTTGGGAGGCCAATGCAGGCAAATCACTTGAGGCCAGAAGTTCAAGACTATCCTGGCCAACATGGTGAAACCCCGTCTCAACTAAAAATACAAAAATTAGCTGGGCATAGTGGTATGTGCCTTTAATCCCAACTACTCAGGAGGCTGAGACATAAGAATCGCTTGAACCCGGAAGGCGGAGGTTGCAGTGAGCTGAGATCACGCCACTGCACTCCAGCCTGTGCAATAGAGCAAGATTCTGTCCCAAAAAAAAAAAAAAAGAAGAAGAAAAAGAAAAAAATCAATGGATCTTTCTTTCCCTACCTCAACTCCCCTCATCAAAGAAAACAAATTTTAACTATTTTAGTGTTGTGAAACTATTCTAAGTAATTCAGCTAGTTCCTCTCTCTACACCCACATACCACTTTTGTCTGTAAAATACAACAAGTGTTCTGGGTCAGTTTCCAATGTTCTATGCAGTGCCTAAAATGGTGGGCACTAGAAGGAGAAACTGAGTGATATGACTGACTAGAAGCCCCTAGCATTCATCCCTTCCACAAAGAGAGACAAAACAACAAATAAACAACTACATTTTAAGAAAAATAATCAAAGGAGCATGCTGGAATATGTCAAAACAGCAAGAGAAACCTTGGAGAGCATAGAAGCTCATGATATCCACATAGAGAATGGAAGGATGCACTGGACCCCACCACCCCATTCTCCAGCCAGGATCAGCCAGGAATCAGGAGGAACTTCTCCCTAAAGCAAAAAGGGAGGCAAAAGGGTCCCAGTAGCTCTCACCAATATCTTGGATACCTACAGTTTTCCTTGTTGGGATCCCCTACAGCCCTCACAGGCCCAGCTGAGGGAGCTGCCTAGAGGCCACATAGCGGCACTCCCCCAGAAAAGGAGCCAACACTGTGCCCCACCCCCTGTGGCCTGCACAGCTACCGCACTACGCCATCTTGAAACTAGAAATACTGCTGGAGTGTGTCTTGCTCCAGAGTTGAGTAGCCATGGCTCCTTTTCATCCTTGAGTCTAAGGAGCCACTGAATCACCTCAGCCTGGTGGCCTGACATCCCAGAGCCAAGCTGTGAGCAACTGCTATACCCTTCCTCATGGGGCCATGCAGTGACAGAACTGTTCCATTATCCCTCTGCCTACCCTCTGGACTGAGCTGAATCTGTATAGTCCCTCCTGAAGAAATGGTACTTTGGCAGAACAGCTCCATCTTCTGAATTCCAGAACCTGAGCTGCTGGGGAAGGGGACGTGCCTCAAAGACATAGATCCTGGTGCTGTTTACCTACATCCAACCCTGCACAGAACACAAACCTACCAAGATCCAGGTGACACAATAGGTTCATGAGACCCTGAGTCTAGGACCCCACAGCCACCCTAAGCACCTTGCACCTAGAACAGAGCGCCACAGCAGCTGCTTGTAAACAATGGCAGACCTAATACCAAGAGGGATCCCCTTAGCTAAATCTCCCTATTGTGGGGAAAATGAGAATAGGAGAATCCCAAAAGTCCTTGCCACCAAGGACATTAACTACCTATAGTGATGATAGTGATTACCCTACAAAAACTTCTGCAGCCTAGTCTTCAGAGGCACCCACAGTTGTTAGTGACATTGAATGCAGCTGAAAATCTGCATGGAGACTATACCACTGCACCTACCCATAAACAGAGTCACCACACCCTTCCCAACTGACACACTGAGACCCAATTGCAGGTGAAACTCTTCCTCTACAAAAGCCACTCTGGAAAGCTGGGAAGAAGTAACTCTTCCACCAGATGCACAGACATCGATTCAGGAACACAAGAAACATAAAAAAGCAAGGAAATGTGACACTACCAAGGGAACATAATAACTCTCTAGTTACAGATCCCAATGAAATGGAAATCAATAAATTGCTACAAAAGGAACTCAAAGTAATGGTCTTGAGGAAAATCAATGTAATAAAAGGAAATACAGATAGACAATTCAATGAAATCTGGAAAACAATTCATGGGTATGAACGAGAAATTCAGCAAAGAGATATCATTAAAAAAAAAACCTCAGAAATCCTGCAACTGAAGAATTCAATGAATGAAATAAAAATACAATACAGAGCTCCAATAGCAGACCTAATCAAGGAGAAGAAAGAATCTCTGAATTTGAAGATGGGTTGTTTAAAATTACTGGGCGCAGTGGTTCACACCTGTAACACCAGCACTTTGGGAGACCAAGGTGAGAGGATTGCTTGAGCCCAGGAGTTCAAGATCAGCCTGGGCAATATAATGAGACCTCATCTCTAAAAAATAAATAAATAAAATAAAATTATCCAGTTAGAGAATCAAAAAAGAAATAAGAGAAAAAGAGAGTGAAGAAAGGCTACTTATAGGACTTATAGGACACTATTATTAAGTGAACAAATATTCAAATTTTGTGTATTCCAGAGGGAGAAAATATGGGAAAAGCCATAGAAAACCAATTTAAAGAATTAATAGCTGAACACTTCCCAAGTCTAGGGAACAGTATGGATGTCTACATCCAGAAATCTAAAAAGTCTCAAATAAATTCAACTCAAAGGGTCCCCCAACTTCAGACATATTAATAGTCAGTGGTTAAAAGTCAAAGACAAGGAGGTAATTCTAAAAACAGCAATAGGAAAGTGTTAAATCACATATGAGAGAATTCCCATTCGACTAACAGCAGAATTCTCAGCAGAAACCTTCAGGCCAGGCAAAAAAGAGATATATTCAAAGTATTGAAAGAAAAAATTTGCTACTCATGAATACTATACCCAGCAAAGCTACTCTTCAGAAACTGGGGAGAAATACTCTTTCCCAGATAAGCAAGAACCGAGAGAATTCATCACCACTAGATTGGACTTACGACAAATGTTCAAGGGAGGCCTGCATCTAGAAGTGAAAAGATAATAACCATCATAAAAATGTGAAAAAGTATAAAACTCACTGGTAGAGTCGATACACAAAGGAGAAAGAGAAAAGAATCAAACCTTATCACTGTAGAAAACTACCAAACTGAAATTATAAAAATTAAGAGAGGAAGAAAGAAACAAAGAATATACAAAACAACTAGAAAACAATTAACAAAATGAAATAAGTATTTACCTCTCAATAATAACCTTGGGCCAGGTGCAGTGGCTCACGCCTGTAATCCCAGCACTTTGGGAAGCCAAGGTGGGTGAATTGCTTGAGCCTAAGAGTTTGAGACCAGCCTGGAAACATGGCAAAACACCATTTCTACTAAAAATACAAAAATTAGCCAGATGTGGTAGTGTGTGCCTGTAGTCCCAGCTACACAGGAGGCTGAAATGGGAGGATCGATTGAGCCTGAGAGGCAGAGGTTGCAGTAAGCCAAGACTGCACCACTGCACTTCAGCCTGAGTGGCAGACTGAGATCCCATCTCAAAATAATAATAATAATAAACAACTTTGAATGGAAGTGGATTAGATTCTCCATTTAAAAGATATAGCCTAAGCAAGGTACAGTATTGCATGCCTGTAGTCCCAGCTACTTGGGAGACTGAGGCAGGAGGATCTCTTGAGCCCAGGAGTTTGAGGCCAGCTTGGGCAACATAGCAAGATCCTGTCTCCAAATTAATCAATCAATTAATTAATTTAATAAAAAGATATAGACTGGCTGAATAGATTTTTTTTAAATGACCCAACTACTTGCTGTCTACAAGAAACTAATTTTTCACTTTTAAAGACATATAGACTGAAAGTGGAGGGATGGGAAAAAGAAATTCCACACAAACAGAAACCAAAAGCAAGCAGGAATAACTATATTTATATCAGATAAAACAGACTTTAAGTCAAAAATTGTAAAAAGAGACAAATAAGGCCATTATAATGATAAAGGCATAAATTCAGCAATAGGATATAACAATTGTAAACATATATGACCCAACGTTGGAGCACCCACATATAGAAAAGCCAATATTATTATATTTAAAGGGAGGTATAGACTCCAATACACCAATAGTTGGACACTTTAACACCCTACTCTCAACATTTAACAGATTATCTAGACAGAAAAATCAGCAAAAACCATTGGATTTAAACTGCACTTTAGAACAAATTGACCTAACAAACATTTATAGAACATTTCATCTGACAGCTGCAGAATACACATTCTTTTCAGTAGCACATGAGACATTCTCTGGGATAGATCATGTTAGGCCACAAAATAAGACTCACCAAATTTAATATAATTAATATCACATCAGGTATTTTTTCTGACTAGAAAGGAATTCTTATTCTTACTGGAATAATACTAGAAATAAACAACAAGAAAAAGTTTTGAAATGGTACAAACATATAAAAATTAAACATCATGTTTTTGAACAACCAATGGATCAATGAAAACATTAAGAAGGAAATTTTGGCCAGGTGTGGTGGCTCACACTTGTAATCCCAGCACTTTGGGAGGCCAAGGCAAGAAAATTGCTTGAGCTCAGACGTTCGAGAATAGCCTGGGAAACATAATGAGACCTCATCTGTACTAAAATTCAAAAAAATTTAGCCAAGTGTGGTGGTGCAAGCCTGTGGTCTCAGCTACTTGAAGGGCTGAAGTAGGAGGATCACTTGAGCCTAGGAGGTTGAGGCCATAGTGAACCCTGATCATGCCACAGCACTCCAGCATGGGCGACAGGGTGCACCTCTGACTCAAAAATAAAAATAAGACGGAGATTTAGAAATGTCTTAAACGAAAATAGAAACACAGCCTACCAAAAGTTATGGGATACAGCAAAAGCAGTATTAGAGAGAAGTTTACAGCAATAAATACCTACATGAAAAATATTCAAGTCTGGGCGTGGTGGCTTACGCCTGTAATCCCAGCACTTTCGGAGACAAAGGCGGGCAGATCTCCTGAGGTCAGGAGTTCCCAGCCTGACCAACACGAAGAAACCCTGTCTCTACTAAAAATACAAAAATTAGTCGGGCATGGTAGCACATGCCTGTAATCCCAGCTACTCGGGAGGCTGAGGCAGGAGAATCGCTTGAACCCTGGAGGCAGAGGTTGCAGTGAGCTGAGATCACACCACTGTACTCCAGCGTGGGCAACAAGAGTGAAACTCCATCTCAAAAAAAAAAAAAGATTTCAAATAAGCAACATAAAAATGCATCTCAAGGAACTAGGAAAGCAAGAACAAATCAAACCCAAAATCAGTAAAAGGAAAGAAATAATAAAGATAAGAGCAGAAAAAAACCAATGAAATGAAAAGTTAGTTTTTTGAAAAGATAATCAAAACAAACCATTAGCTGGACTAACCAAGAAAAAAATCCAAGTAAATAAAATCAGATATGAAAAACTAGACATTGCAACTGATACCACAGACATACAAAGATTCATTAGAGACTATTACGAACAACTATATGCCAACAAATTGGAAAACTTAGTGGTAATAGATAAATTCCCAGACATATACAACCTGCCAAGATTGAACCAAGAAAAAGTAGAAAACCAGAACAGACAAATAACGAGTAAAAAAATTGAATCAGTAATGAAAAGTCTCCCATAATTTTTTTTTAAAACCCAGGACCTGATGGTTTAACTGCCAAACATTTTAAAAATAACTATTAATACCAATTAGTCTCAAACTCTCCCAGGAAACTGAAGAAGAGAGGATTCTTTTTTTTGAGAGAGAGAGAGTCTTGCTCTCTCGCCCAGGCTGGAGTGCAATGGCGCGATCTCGGCTCACTGCAAGCTCCGCCTCCCGGGTTCACGCCATTCTCCTGCCTCAGCCTCCTGGGTAGCTAGGACTACAGGCGCCAGCCACCACGCCCGGCTAATTTTTTTATATTTTTAGTAGAGATGGGGTTTCACCGTGTTAGCCAGGATGGTCTCAATCTCTTGGCCTCGTGATCCGCCAGCCTCGGCCTCCCAGAGTGCTGGGATTACAGGCGTGGGCCACCGCACCCAGTGAGAATTCTTCTATACTCATTCTACAAGGCCAGCATAACCCTGATACCAAAACCAGATAAGGACATAACAAAAACAGAAATCTATAGGTCAATATTCCTGGTGAACATAGATTGAAAAAAAAAATCCACAAAAACATACTAGCAAATCAAATCCAGCAGCACATTAAAAAGATCACTCACCATGGTCAAGTGGGATTTATCTCAGAGATGCAAGAATGGTATAACATACACAAATCAAAAAATGTGATACATCACAACAACAGAATGAAGGACAAAAACTACATGATCATCTCAACAAACACAGAAAATGCATTTGATACAATTCAACATACCTTCATGACAAATGTCTTCACCAACTAGGTATAGAAGGAACATACCTCAACACAATAAAAGCCATGTAGGACAAACCCTCAGCTAGCTAGCATTATACTAAATGTGGGAAAGCTAAAAGCTTTTCCTCTAAGAACTGGAACAAGAGAAGGATGCCCACTTCCACCACTTTTATTCAACATAGTACTGGAAGTTCTAGCCAGAGCAATTAGGCAAGAGAAAGAAAAAAAGGGGCTCCAAATTGGATAGGAAGAAGTCATATTTGCATATGTCCCTATTTGCATATGGCATGCTCTTATACATAGAAAACTCTAAAAGCGCCATCAGAAAACTCTTAGAACTGATAAAGAAATTTAGTAAAGTTTCAGGGTACAAAATAAACATGCAAAAATTAGTAGCATCTGGCTGGGCACAGTGGCTTACTCATGTAACCCCAGTACTTTGGGAGGCCAAGGGAGGATGATCACTTGAGGCCAGAAGTTTGAGACCAGGCTGGGCAACATAATGAGATCACATCTCTACAAACACATTGAAAAATCAGTAGCATATTTATACATCAACAATGAACTACTGGAAAAATAAATCAAGAAAGCAATCCCATTTGTGATAGCTTAAAAAAAAATACCTAGGAATAAATTTAACCAAGGAGGTGAAAAATCTCTATGAGGAAAACTGTAAGACACTGATGAAAGAAATTGAAGAGTTCACAAAAAAATGAAGACGTTCCATGTTCATAGATTGAAAGAATTAATGTTATGAAAGTGACCATACTACCAAAAGTGATCTATGGATTCAATGTAATTCCTATCAAAATATCAGTGATATTCTTCACAAGAATATAAAAAAAAGATCCTGAAATTCAAATGGAATTATAGAAGACCCCTGAATAGCCAAAGAAATACTGAGCAAAAGAACAAATCTGGGAGCATCACACTACTTGACTTCAAAATACATGAGAAAGGCATAGTAGCCAAAACAGCATCATACTGGCATAAAAACAGACACATAGACCAGTGGAACAAGATAAAAGACACATAAATAAATTCACATATTTACAGCCAACTGATTTTCGACAAAGGTGCCAAGAACATTCAGTGGTAAGGGATAGTTTCTTCAATAAATGGTGCCAGGAAAACTGGATGCCCATATGCAGAAAAATGAAACTAGATTCCTATCTCTCACCATATACAAAAATGAAATAAAAATGGATTAAACACTTATATGTAAGACCTGAAACTGTGAAACTACTAGAAGAAAACATCAAGGAAATGCTTCAAGACTTTGATCTGGGCAAAGATTTTTGGGTAATAGCTGAAAAGCATGGCAACAAAAGCAAAAATAGACAAATGGGATTACATCAGGCTAAAAAGCTTATGCACCACAAAGGAGAGTGAAGAGACAACCTACAGAATGGGAGAAAATGTATGTAAACTATCTATCCAAAAAGGGATTAATAACCAGAAAATATAAAGAACTCAACTCATTAGGAAAACAATTCAATTTAAAAACAGGCAAAAGGTCAGTCTCACTGGCTCACACCTGTGATCCCAAGAATTTAGGAGGCCAAAGAGGGAAGACTGCTTGAGCCCAGGGGTTTGAGACCAGCCTAGGCAACATAATGAGGCTTTGTCTCTACTAAAAATTAAAATTAAAAAATTAGCCAGGCATGGTGGCAAGTGCCTGTAGTCCCAACTACTCAGGAGGCTGAGGTGGGAGGATCACTTGAGCCAATAAGTTCGAGGTTGCAGTGAGCCATGATCACACCACTGCACTCCAACCTAGGCAACAGAGCGAGACCCTGTCTTTTAAATAAATTTTTAAAATTAAAAAAATTAATAGGCAAATGATCTCAACAGACATTTCTCAAAAGACATACAAATGGCCAATAGGCCTATGAAAAAATGCTCAACATCAATAATCATCAGGGAAATGCAAATCAAAACCACAATGAGATACTATCTCACTCCAGTTAAAATAGCTATCATCAAAAAGACAAAAAGTATGCATTTCACTGCAATATCTAAATAAATAAACTAAAACCAAACAAAAATGACAAAAAATAAATACTGCAGAGAAAGGGGAACCCCCATTCACTGCTGATGGGAAGATAAATTAGTATAGCCACTATGGAAAATAGTATGGAGGTTCCCCAAAAAACTGAAAATAGGGCCGGGGGCAATGGCTTATGCCTGTAATCCCAGCACTCTGGGAGGCAGAGGCAGGAGGATCATCTGAGGTCGGGAGTTCGACACCAGCCTGGCCAACATGGTGAAACCTTGTCTCTACTAAATATAGAAGAAAAAAAAAAGTTAGCTGGGTGTGGTGGTGCATGCCTGTGATCCCAGCTACTCGGGAGGCTGAGGCAGGGGAACACTTGAACCTGGGAGGCGGAGGTTGCAGTGAGCCAAGATCGCACCACTGGACTCCAGCCTGGGCGATAGAGCAAGACTCAGTCTCGGAGGAAAAAAAAAAAAAAAAAAAACTGACAATAAATCTATCTATTACATGATCTAGCAATCCACTACTGGGTTATATCCAAAAGAACGGAAATCAGTATATTGAAGAGATATCTGCACAACCATGTTTATTGCAGCACCATTCACAATAGCCAATCAAACTAAGTGTCCATCGACAGATGAATTCAGTCATGAATTAATTCACAAAAATGAAATCCTGTCATTTGCCACAACGTGGATGGAATCAGAGGTCATTATATAGTGAAATAAGCTAGGCAAATATCACATGTTCTCACTCACATCAATTTCATTAAAAAGCTGATCTCATGGAGATAGAGAGTAGAATGGTGGTTATCAGAGGCTTGGAAAGGTAGGTGGGGAGAGGGTGAAGAGAGGCTGGTTGGCTGGAAGCAGTGGCTCACGCCTGTAATCCCAGCACTTTTTGAGACCAAGGTGGGTGGATCACTTGAGCTCAGGAGTTTGAGAACAGCCTAGACAACATGGCAAAACCCTATGTCTACAAAAAAATACAAAAATTAGCTTGGCATGGTGGTGTGTACCTGTAATCCCGGCTACTTGGCAGGCTGAGGTAAGAGAATCACTTGAGCCCAGGAGGTGGAGGTTCCAGTGAGCCAAGATGGCGCCACTGCACTCCACCCTGGGAGACAGAGAGAGACCCTGTCTCAAACAAAAAAGAAACAAAAAAAAAAAAAAAAAAAGAGAGAGAGAGAGAGGGAAGTTGGTTAATGGGTACAAAAATACGGTTAAATAGAAGAAATACATTCTGGCATTTGTTAACAGTAAGATGACGAAAGTAATTTCTTGTGTATATTAATAGAACAAGAAAAAATATTTGAAATGTTCCTAATACAAAAAAAGTAATAGATGTTTGAGGTGATGTATATCCTAATTACTCTGGTTTGAGCAATACACATCAGATGCATGTATCAAAATATCATATGGACCCCAAAATATGTACAATTATTATGTATCAATAAAAATGGGGGTACTTTATACGTGTAACTATGTTCTCATTTCTTTTTGTTGGGCTACGTCAATTAGCTTAAAAGTTTGAGAAAAGTCACACACACACACACACACACACACACACAGGAGCTTTAAGTCAACCTCATTGTTCAACGTTATAAGTGTCTGGCACATTGTAGGCACTGAATAATCAGTTTCCATTACAGTTGTCCCTCCAAATCTACAAGGGATAAGTTACAGGAACTCCCATGGATACCAAAATCCTTTTATGCTAAGGTCCCCTATATAAAATGGCATTGTGTTTGCATAAAATCCATGTACATTTGCCCATATACTTTAAATTATCTCTAGATTACTTATAATACTTAATACAATGTAAGTGCTATGTAGTAGTTGTTATACTGTGTTATCTGTACTATTTTTTGTCTTATTTTTTCTTTTTTTAACATTTTCAATCTGTGATTGGTTGAATCTATGAACAAGGATCCTGTGGATACGGAGGGCCAATTTAATTATTCAGTTATCTAAAGGTTGGTGTCTACATAAGCACACGAAAAAAAGCAAAAAAAATTTTCTGGAAAGGGAGTTTTCAATCTAGATTTTAAGGGGACCAAGGGTTCTGTGAACACCCTGAAATTGTATGTAAAATATGTGCTTGTGGCCAAGCGCGGTGGCTCACACCTGTAATCCCAACATTTTCGGAGGCCGAGGTGGGCAGATCACTTGAGGCCAGGAGTTCCAGATCAGCCTGGCCAACATGGTGAAACCCTGTCTCTACTAAAAATATAAAAATTAGCTGGATGTGGTGGTGCAAGCCTGTAGTCCCAGCTACTTGGGAGGCTGAGGCAGAAGAATGTCTGGAACCCGGGAGGTGGAGGTTACAGTGAGCTGAGATTGAGCCACTACACTCCAGCCTGGGTGACAGAGCGAGACTCCGTCTCAAGAAAAAAAAAATAAGAAAAATTTTAAAAAATTATGTAGTTCCTGGGGATAAGCTTGGGAAGTACACTCTAGACTTGGATTGCAACTTTCAGGGAAAGATTATATATTATCTCCATAATATGGCAAAGATCAATATTAACTATTTTGAGTGCAATATTACTCTCCCGCTTTTTGTTTTGTTTTGTTTTGAGATGGAGTTTCACTCTTGCTGTCCAGGCTGGAGTGCAATGGCACGATCTCGGCTCACTGCAACCTCTGCCTCCAGGATTCAAGCGATTCTCCTGCCTCAGCCTCCAGAGTAGCTGGGATTACAGGCTTGCATCACCAAGCCCGGCTAATTTTGTATTTTTAGTAGAGACAGAGATTCACCACGTTGGTCAGGCTGGTCTTGAACTCCTGACCTCAGGTGATCTGGCCGCCTCGGCCTCCCAAAGTGCTGGGATTACAGGCGTGAGCCACCGCGCATGGCCTGTTTTGTTTTGTTTTTTTTTCAGTTACAAACATTATAAGGTGACTAGTGTTACAGCATAATAAACACACATGAACAGACGATCGTGGTGCATGTTTAACTGAATCAGAGTCAATTAATGATAGCCATACTCACAGTGTTACAAGGTAATTAGACAGAGAGGATAATAAAATGTAAATGCCTGAAACCTCTGTTACTTTTACATGGTCGAATCAGATATCGCTCTCCATACTTTAATTTTTGTAATAGCTGCAGGTAACCCTAATGCCAACAGTCCTACCTAAGATGATGTTGTCCTCACCCAGACAGGGAAATTGGTGTCAGGGAGCAGAGAAGTCCCAAAGAAAAGAACTCTATATACCTGGTATTTAAAGAGAGGAAGGAATTCCTTCCGGGTCCAAAAGATTATCCAGGGAGGGCAGAACATCAGGACAGGGAATGGAGGCCTGGAGCTGGCAGACAAAACTTAAGCAGGGAATGTCTTGTGCTAGAACAAACACTGCTCCATGTACCCCCACAGTGGCTGGGTAACCACAGATCCTTGTGGAACGGGGTGTCTGGAAGAGGGTAGGGAGTGTTTCTTCTCTCATGTCCTCCCTCCCTTCCTAGAGAGACTCCATCAGGTTTATCAGCTTCCACCTACCTGCACACACCCAAAATTCCTCCAACAGAAAAGAAAGCAGGTGTGGTCCTCCCCAGCACATGCTGCAAAGGGGAGAATCTGTATGAAGAGCCTAATCACCATCATTTATTGAGCAGCTATTAAACATGGGGCACTTGCTTTACCTTCGTTTTCTTATTTAATCCTCACAACAACACTATAAGGTAGGCACTATGATTATTCCCATTTAATAGGCTGTATCTTCTCAGACTCAAAAGTAGTGCAGTTTGAAGAGAACTACACTAGAGCTCTGTAATTTTTATGAGTCAATCTTAATGACTCATCTATAAGTTCTTATTTATTCTCCTTTGGTGTAAATCTTTATTTCTTCACTTCTGAACTACTAAACTGTGCCTATCTGGTCTTCTATCCTCCATCGTGTACATCCAATTCATCCTCATCCTCCACACAGAGCCACTGAAGCATAAGATGAGCCAGCCTAGAGGCCTCACCACTGCTGCAAGGGGTTGGAGTAGCCAAAAACAAACACTTCTGTAGCTTAATACAAAAAACTGGGATTGAGAACACTCTAATACTCATGCTTCATTCATATTTTCAGTCAAATTTTCAGGTTTTTAAAAGGGAAAATGTGTTTTGGCATATTTAATCTTTAGAACACATTGAATATTGTCAACCACTTACTTAGAATAACTTAAATCTACTATGATTGTGATTATGGTTGATTGTAACACATGAGTGATTTTCCCTGCCAGGAAGACTGCTCTAGAAGCCTTCTTATGACTTGGCATCATTGAGTGACATTTGGTCCAATGAGGCCATAAACACTGTCATGTGATGGCCATTTTCTGAGGGATAGTTTGTTTCATAGCACTATCAGTACTCCACAGTAATGGAGTCATAGGCGGAGTAACACTTGATAAACAGCAAAGATGAGCTTTAAAAAAATTCTCTTACACTTAATGACCAGCAATTAAAATAATAAAACAACATCCATAGCAACATTGTGCACAGGTCAGAGAAAATGTGACAAATAAAATTCTCATAATATTTTGTGAAAAAAACAAATAGGACTATATCTGGTCTCAAGTTTGACTTTTCTCTAGAATTTTCAAATCCTAGAACCATGCATATATCAATATAATATGTTGATGGGTTAAAAACAAAAACGAATATGAATCGGTGGTTGAGACATACCTAAGAGTGAGGGTTCTGTTTCCTGATCACCTATCTCTATGAACCTCTGGCTTTCATTCTAGAAAAAAAAAAATAATAAAATAATAATCATTCCTTTTTTTCTTGGAGAAATAAGCCAATAAAAACAAATAAAGAAAAAAGAAAAAATCATTATTGAAATACAGAAAAGTCATTCTTAAAATCAATAACTTAATTTGACTTTTGCTAGGACAAATCTTTCCAATCTTTCTTGATTTCTCTTGACCTCTATGACATGTGTCCAAGTAGAAATTCTCCCCCTGCACCCCCGCACCTTGGTTTTAGAGATGCTGCCCTCTCTTCTTTCCTCTCTGACCACTCTTCTGCCTCCTACCATTTCTGTAACTTAAATGAGGTATTGGTCCTAGGTATGTGATAATAGTTTTCTTTCTCTCTTCTCCTTTAATAGCTCAAAAACTCCCCTTGCTTCAGTGGACATGTCCAGGCTAATAACTCTAAAATAAATATATTATTTCAGCCCCAAGACTTCTCCTGCCTGAGAGTCCTATGTGCTAAACATATGCAACAACCACTGAGTCCAGTTCAATAACTCTAAGCTTGCCTATGATTATTCTCACCAAATTATCTTCCCATTCTCGTGTTCCTATTTCTAGTAATGATCCAATTACCCACCATCTTACCAAAACTTGAAACTTCAATATCATATTTTATTCAACTCTCTGTGTCATGGCCCCTTCCCAATCACTAGCATATCTTTTTTTTTTTTTTTTAGACGGAGTCTCACGCTGTCGCCCAGGCTGGAGTGCAATGGCACGATCTCAGCTCACTGTAACCTCCACCTCCCAGGTTCAAGCAATTCCCCTGCCTCAGCCTCCCGAGTAGGTGGAATTACAGGCGCCCACCACCACACCTGGCTAATTTTTATGTTTTTAGTAGAGATGGGTTTTCGCCATGTTGGTCAGGCTGGTCTCGAACTCCTGACCTCAGGTGATCCGCCCGCCTCGACCTCCCAAAGTGCTGGGATTACAGGCGAGAGCCATCACACCCTTCCTAGTATATCTACTAATAATCATTGCCAAACTTCAATGGATTTTTTTTCCTGCATTAGAAAGCCTTTTCTTGCCAGGCATGGTGATTCACACCTGTAATCCCAGCACTTTGGAAGGGAGAAGCAGGAGGATCTCTTGAGCCCAGGAGTTCAAGATACAGCCTGGGCAATATAGTGAGACCTTGTCTCCACAAAAACCTTAAAAAATTAGCAGAGCATGGTGTTATGTGCCCGTGGTCCCAGCTAGTGGGGAGGCTGAGACACGAGGATCACTTAAGCCTGGGAGGCGGAGGTTACAGTGAGCCAAGATTGCACCACTGCACTCCAGCCCGAGTGACAAGAGACCCTGCCGAAGGAGAAGGAGAAGGAGAAACAAAAAGAAAAGAAAAAAAAGGCTTTTCTTGCATTCCTTCATTTTCAATTTTTTTTTCATTCCTATTCTAGTTATCCTACTTCTGCCATTCAGCCCAAAATTTCTGGGTTACCATTATTTTCTCGTAGATGGCATCCTTTGCTTTTCTCTATTTTTTTTTTTGTTTGTTGTTACCAAATACAATTTCCTTAGAGCACCACTTTGATAGTATCCTTCCTCTGATCCATAAGCTTCAACGACAGTATTATTATAAAGGTTTAGACTGGGGCTTCTCACATTTTAACATGGATACAAGTCAGCTGGGGCTCTTCCTAAAATGCAGATTGGGATTCCACTGGCCTGTGGTGAGTCCTGAGGGTCTGCATTCCCAGCTCCATGGGGGTGGGGGGTGGGGGTGATGTTGATACTGCTGGTTATGGGCCACGTGTTGAAGATTTATGACCTTGGTCATGTTCAAGTCTCGTTTTCCTCATCTATCAAGTGGGGAGAACAATAGCTGATAACAGGCCTCTTGCCCTCACCTTTGCTGTCATTCAATCTATTCTCAATATAGCAGATAGAATGATTTTGTTAATGTGTAAGTCTGGTCATGTCCCTCCTCTGATCAAAGACTCCCAGTGCCTTCATTCTCACTCAAGTAAAGCGAAGTACTTACTTTGGCCTGCAAGGCCTATACGATCTGATCTATCCTTTACCTCCCTGACTGCAACTCCTAACATCCTCCTTCTTGCTTATTCCACTCCACCCTCACTGCCTTCTTTGCTGTTTTTAAAACAACAACAAGCTTCTTCCTTTAGGGTTTCCTCTTGCCTTTTATTATGTCTAAAATGCTCTTCCTCCAGATAGTTGCATGGTATGCTCCCTCACTTTCTTTAAACTTGGACTTGAAGGTCATTTTCTCAGTCATATCTTCCTTAGCCATGCTATCTAAAACTGCAAACATCCCTCCTTCACCACCAGGTCCTCACATCCTCTTCCTTGCTTTATTTTTCTCGGTAACATTTATCCATATCTAATATAGCAAATATTTTGCTTAGAGAATGTAAGCTCCAGGAGGGCACAGATTCTTGTTTCATTTAGTTATTCATACATTTCCATTTGTTTTATTTAGCTGATCCCTCAAGAACTAGAAAAGTGCCTGGTACATAAATAAATATTTGTTAACTGAGAAATAAATGAAGAATAATACCTACCTCAAATGATTATTATGAGGATAAGAAGATAGCACACATAAAGCATTTAACACAGTACTTTAAATAAAGTACCAAAATTATTTGATTCTAATTTAGTTATTTTTCAATAATAAGATGGATGAATACATTGTGGTAAATTCATACTGTAGAATTCTATGAAGCCATGGAAATAATAAATATTTATATGAATTAATATGGATACATCTCAATAACATAATGTTGGGTAAAAGAAGCAATGCAAAATAAAATTATATATATATATATTTGTGTGTGTGTATGAGTATATGTATATATTTAACACACAAAAACTAATCTAGACCAATGGACATCAGAATATTAATTACCTTTGTAGGTGGGAGGAGAGTGAGAGAATGCACGAAGCCGGCATCTGGGGTGCTCAAATGTTCAATTACTTAATCTGGGTGGTGCGTACACAACATTTTCACTGCTTAAGAATTCATTGAATTATATACCCATGATTTGTATGCTTTTTGTGTATACGTTATATTTCAATTAAAATGTTTTCTTTAAAAATGAGAAAATGGTCTTTATGCTAGGAAACACTAAGCATAACTGAGGAGAGAGAAATTAATTGAAAGTTTATGTAATAAATGTCAAAACTACCAGTCTTCCTTTTTTTTTTTTTTTTTTTTAAATGGAGTCTCACCCTGTCACCCAGGCTGGGGTGCAGTGGTGCAATCTTGGCTCACTGCAACCTCTGCCTCCTGGGTTCAAGAGATCCTCCTGCTTCAGCCTCCCGAGTAGCTGGGACACAGGCGCGTGCCATTACGCCCAGCTAATTTTTTGTATTTTTAGGGAGACGAGGTTTCACCATGTTAGTCAGGATGGTCTTGATTTCCTGACCTCGTGATCTGCCCGCCTCAGCCTCCCAAAGTGCAGGGATTACAGGCGTGAGCCACCGCACCCGGCCCAGGCTTCCTTTTACTTGAATCCCAGAACTTAGTCAGCCAGGGCTTTCCCCTCCAGACAGGTTAGGTGATTCTTCTCTGGAGACTTTGACAAACTAGGAAAAAAGATTTGATATTACGGTCAGGCGCTGTGGCTCACACCTGTAATCCCAGCGCTTTGGGAGACCGAGGTGAGCGGATCACCCGAGGTCAGGAGTTTGAGACCAACTCAGCCAACATGGTGAAACCCCATCTCTACTAAAAATACAAACATTAGTCAGGCACGGTGGCAGGCACCTATAATCCCAGCTACTCGGGAGGCTGAGACAGGAGAATTGCTTGAACCCAGGAGGCAGAGGTTGCAGTGAGCTGAGATCGCACCATTGCACTCCAGCCTGGGCAACAAGAGCAAGACTCTGTCTCAAAAAAATAAAAGACTTGATATTAGGAGAGGAGTTCTCCAACATAAGGCTTAGCAGATCACTCTGTAATGAAGGCTCCAGCTGACAAGCCTCACACATGCACACAGCATTAATTAGCTTTTGTTTTTTGTTTTCTGTTTTTGCTTTTTTGACACAGACTCACTCTGTTGCCCAGGGTGGAGTGCTTCAGTGGGGTGATCTCAGCTTAATGCAACCTCTGTCTCCCAGGTCCAGGTGAGTCTTGTGCCTCAGCCTCCGGAGTAGCTAGGACTATAGGAATGCACCACCACGCCGGGCTAATTTTTTTTTTTTTTTTTTTTTTTTTTTGTATTTTTAGTAGAGATGGGGTTTTGCAATGTTGGGTGGTCTGGTCTCGAACTCCTGGCCTCAAGTGATCCACCCACCTTGGCCTTCCAAATAATTTGCTTTTTAATATGCAAATCTTAAATATGCTCAGATAGCCAAAGGCTACTGGATATTTTAGAAAAAATTTAATATGAAGTAAAGAAAACAAAGCAGGGAGGAAAAAATTGTCAAAAAATACATCATTCCTGTGAGACTACATCAAACAAAAAGCTTCTGCAGAGCAAAGAAAACAATCAACAAAATGAAAAGGTAACCTATTGATCAGGAGAAAATATGTGTGAACCATATATCTGATGAGTTAATATCCAAAATATATAAGGAATCCACACAACTCAATAGCAAAATAATAATAATCATAACCTAATTTAAAAATGGGCAAAGACCTGAATAGACATTTCTCCAATGAAGACGTAAAAATGTCCAACAGGTAGGAAAATGCAAATCAAAACCACAATGAGATATCACTTCACACCTGTTAAGATGGCCATTACCAAAAAGGCAAAAGATAACAAGTGTTGGTGAGGATGAGGAAGTAAGGGACCGCTTCCACACTGTTGATAAGAATGTAAACTGTAAAAATGTAAATTTTTACATTTTACATAAAAATGTAAAAATGTAAATTTTTAAGTAGTTTTGTAGAGACTCGATCTCACTATGTTGCCCAGGCTTGTTTCAAACTCCCGTCCTCAAGGGATCCTCTCACTTCTGCATCCCAAAGTGTTAGGATTGGAGGCGTGAGCCAAGTGCTCAGCCTATGTGGAATCTTAAGAGTTGAATACATAGAAACACAGAGTAGAACGGTGGTTCCCAGGGGCAGAGGAGGTAGACTGGAAATAGGGTGATGTCGATTGTTTTGAAAACACTCCCGAACCGGTTTTCCCTCTGCTCTCCCCCGACAACGATCAACACAGACAAGAGTTCTGTGACCCCAAAACATGCGGAGATTTCTCCCCACCTGCAAGCAAGCAAGCAAGCAAGCAAGCAAGCAAGCAAGCAAGCAAGCAAGCAAGCAATCATTTCAGCAGCAGACACCAGCTGGGTGTCCCCCAGTTGAGTTCTGACACGGTCTTCCTGGAGATAGCGTCAGATCCCACAGGTTGAGGGCTCTCCCCGCAAGACTGTCCGTCCCCTCCTTCCCTCCAGTTACAAGTCCGGGCCTTCGGAACTTCTGACTGACTAGCTTCAAGTTGGAGTTCCTATGAGTCCCTCTTTGGGTTAATTTGCTAAAGCGACTCACAGAACTCAGGGAAACACTTACCTTCACCAGTTTATTACAAAGTAGATTTTAAAAGATACAAATAAACAGCCAGATGACGACATACACAGGGCCAGCTCTGAAAGGGTCCTGAGTGCAAGAGCTTCTGTCCCTGTGGAGTTGGGGTGTGCCACCCTCCCAGCACACGAATGAGTTCTTCCTCACCTTCCTGTTGGCCTCCAAGTGTTCAGTTCCCCGGAAGCTCTCTGAACTCGCTCGTTTGGGCCTATTACGGAGACTTCATTGGTTGTTCATGGTTGAAGCACGAACAATCATGGCGAAATGTGATTGGATAGCCGGGCGCGGTGGCTCAGGCCTGTAATCCCAGCACTTTGGGAGGCCGAGGCGGGTGGATTGCTTGAGGTGAGTAGTTTGAAACTGGCCTAACATGGTGAAACCCTGTCTCAACTAAAAATACAAAAATTAGCTGGGCATAGTGGCTGGCGCCTGTAATCCCAGCTACTCGGGAGGCTGAGGCAGGAGAATCGCTTGAACCCGGGAAGCAGAGGTTGTAGTGAGCTGAGGCCACTCCACTGCACTCCAGCCCAGCAACAAAGCAAGATTTCGTCTAAAAAAAAAAATTAAAAAATAAAAATAATTGATTGCACAAAAAGGGTGTGATCTAAACCCAGCAAGGTCTGTCTGTTCAGTTCAGATTCTTCTTGCTTTCCGTGCAGCATTCCTTCCTCCAGAGTATGCAGCAAGACCGTATCTGGAATGAGGGTCTTACGACCCACAGATTCGAGTGCTGCCTTGGGACTCTAATGAAAAGAGGGCAGGAGAAGGTCAGAGGGAGTGATTCTGTCACTTGAGGCCTACTTCTGAGTCTTAACAAAAGACTGTAACAAGGGCTATGGGAGTTATGAGCCAGGAACTGTGGATGAAAACATATATACGTATTAGGCTGGTGCAAAAGTAATTGCAGTGTTTAAGTTCTGTGAGCTGCACAGTGGCTTGCACCTGTATTCCCAGTGCTTTGGGAGGCCAAGGTGAAAGGCTTACTTGAGGCCAGGAATTCGAGACTAGCCTGGGCAACATAGCGAGACTCCTGTCTCCACAGATAATGAAAAAATTAGCCAGACATGGTGGTTTGCACCTGTAGTCCTAGCTACTCAGCAGGCTGAGGCAGGAGGACTGCTTGAGTCCAGGAGTTCAAGGTTGCAGTGAGCTATGATTGTGCCATTGCACTTTAGCCTGGGTGATGGCATGACCCTGTCTTAAAAAAAAATCAATTAATTAATTTAATTAATTAATCTTCCAGAAAAATCTTCCAGAAAGTAGGGCAAAAGACAATAATTTGAAAAATAAATGGAAAAGCTATGAAAACTTGTAGACCAGCCCAAGAGTCCTAAGATAGAGAGAAGGGAAAAAACAGAGTCAAGGATATTATCAAGAAATTGATTCAAGAAAATTTCCCAGCATATAAGTCTAAATTCTAAATTGAGCATCCATCACAATGGATGAAAAGGAATTCAAATTATTGTGAAAGTCTACAACAGTGGGAAAAAAATAAAAGCCCCTATAAGCTTTTGTGATAAAAATGTCATACAAAACTGAAGAATCAGAAGAGTATTGGATAACTCAATGGCAACATTGGAAACTAGGAGACAATGGTCCAGTGGCATCAAAAGTTTGAGGAAAAATTATTTCCAATGTAGAGTAACACATTCAGCTAGACAATAAAATGCAAAAGTGAATAAAAATATTTTCAGGTGTTCAGAACCTGAGATTTTCCTAACATGCTCACCTCTTAAGAGCTACTAGAGGATTGGCTCCACAAAAACAATGGAATAAACTGAAAATGGAAAGTAAGGGGTTCAGGGAACAGGGGAGCCAATATGAGAAAAAGTAAAAAGAATCCACAGGGTGAGAGGGAAAGGAGGCCCCAAAACAAGGGCTGTGCAGTAGGTGCAATGAGCAACTAGACAGAATTGAGCAGGCATGGAGAATGTGGGGAGATTTTCTTCAATAAGTTGCAAATGATAAAATACCTAGAACATGTTGAAAATAATTTACTAATCGGGGTGGGGGGAGATTGAGCTTGAAATACTAGAAAATACATAGACAACTAAGCAAGTAAAAAAAAAAAAAAACTAATTCCAGGAAAGGAATAATCATGGTGATATGGGTTGGCTGTGTCCCCACCCAAATCTCATCTTGAATTGTAGTTCCCATAATCCCCACATATCGTGGGAGGGACACAGTGGGAGATAATTGAATTACAGGGGCGGTTACCTCCATGGTGTTCTTGTGAGAGTGAGTGGGTTCTCACAAGATCTGATGGTTTTATAAGGGTTTTCCCCTCTTTTGCTTGGCACTTCTTGCTGCCACCATGTGAAGAAGGATATGTTTGCTTCCCTTCCACCATGATAGTGAGTTTCCTGAGACCTCCCCAGCTCTGTGGAACTGTGAGTCAATTAAACCTCTTTCTTTTATAAATTACCCAGCCTCAGGTATGTCTGTAACAGCATGATAACAGACTAATACACATAGTATATTACAGTTTCCTATTCTGTGCAGATAAGGAATCTTAGTATACTACGTATTCTCCTGTGAGTAGCATTTTCATAATACTGAAAATCCTGAATACGGAACTAGCCAAGGTTACAATATATCTATATGGAGAAATGTATGTGTGCGTATGTGTGGTGGGGGTGGCAAAAGGAGCTAAGTTCTCAGCTTCCATGGTGAGTTATCAAAACAAAATACCTAAAGCTAACCAAGAAATAACAATAAAAACATGTTATTGAGGGATATAGAGCCATAAAATAAAATAATCAGCTGAAGGAATTGAACCTTGAACAAGCCAAGCAACACATATAAAAATGAACTTTAAAAAATAACAATGGGCCGGGTGCAGTGGCTCACGCCTGTAATCCCAGCACTTTGGGAGGCTGAGGCAGGTGGATCATGAGGTCAAGAGATCAAGACCATCCTGGCCAAAATGGTGAAACCCTGTCTCTACTGAAAACACAAAAATTAGCCGGGCGTGGTGGCAAGTGCCTGTAGTCCCAGCTACTCGGGAAGCTGAGGCAGGAGAATCACTTGAACCCGGGAGGCAAAGGTTGCAGTGAGCCGAGATTGCACCACTGCGCTCCAGCCTGGTGACAGAGTGAGACTCCATCTCAAAAAAAAAACAAACAAAAAAAACTACATAGCAATGAAATCAGCCAGCCAGGAGATGAATTTTTTAAAATTGTGGGCCGGGTGTGGTGGCTCACGCCTGTAATCCCAGCACTTTGGGAGGCCAAGGCGGGTGGATCATCTGAGATCAGGAGTTTGAGACCAGTCTGACCAACATGGAGAAATCCCATCTTTACTAAAAATACAAAATTAGTCAGGCGTGGTGGTGCATGCCTGTAATCCCAGCTACTCGGGAGGCTGAGGCAGGAGGATGATTTGAACCCAGGAGGAGGAGGTTGCAGTGAGCCAAGATCACACTGCTGCACTCCAGCCTGGGCGACAGAGTAAGACTCTGTCTCAAAAAAAAAAAGTGTTTAAAAAAGAAACATCCTAGGAACACTAGAGGGCATTGGAAAATAAGAAATAAATACAAATTTAAAAGAGAAACATCTTGAGATTTAGCAGTTTCTTCTATTTTACTTCAATTTCTTACCTTCTATTAAATTCAAGAAAAATTGCATGTAATACATTTTATTTTAAGTGGCTTATTGCATGATAAGCCAATAAGCATTTTACAAAATTCTTTCTATCTACCTTTCCTCTATGCATCTATATATTTCAATTCACCAATCCCTCTGTCCATCAAGAAGTTCTAGATGTGATGCTCATCTAGTGTTACTAAACATTACTTCTAAATTACAGTGATATCATAAAATTCTTTTTTGTATTTATCTGTGTTGCTTAAATTTTTACAAGTATGTTTCTTTTCAGTAAAGTCAAAGCCATTCTATTTTAAAATATTAAGAGATTTCAAGCTCACAAAAGGTCACAAGAGTATGTTAAAACAATACAAGAGTGTTCTAAACAACGTCATACTGAACAGGCAAAAACTGGAAGCATTCCACCTGAGAACTGGAACAAGGCAAGGATGCCCACTCTCATCACTCCTATTTCAAGTAGTACTAGAAGTGCTACCCAGAGCAATAAGGCAAGAGAAAGATAAAAGGCATTCAAATAGGAAAAGAAGTCAAACCATCTCTCTTTATGGAAAATGTGATCCTATAGCTAGAAAATCCTGAAGATTCTGCCAAAAGGCTCCTGGAACTGATAAAAACTTCAGTAAAGTTTCAGGATACAAAATCAATGTACAAAATAAATAGCATTTCTATATACCAGTCACGTTCAAGCTGAGAGCCAGAGGAAGAATGCAATCTCATTTAAAATAGCCACAGGCACAAAATAAAATACCTAGGGACACATCTAACCAAGGAGGTGAAAGATCTCTCCAAGGAGAACTAGAAAACACTGCTGAAAGATGTAAAACATGGCATAAACAAATGGAAAAACACTTCATTTCTAATGAATTGGAAGAATAGTATCATTAAAATAGCTGTATTGCCCAGAGCAATCTACAAATTCAACACTATTCCTATCAAACTACCAACATCTTTTTGCAGAACTAGAAAAAACTATTCTCAAATTCACAAGGAACCAAAAAAGTCCCCAAATAACCATAGCAATCCTACGCAAAAAGAACAAAGCTGGAAGCATCACATTACCCATCTTCAAAGTACACTATAAGGATTAGGTAAATAAAAGAGCGTGGTACTGGTACAAAAACAGACACATAGACCAATTGAACAGCATAGAAAACCTAGAAATAAAGCCACAACATTGGATCTTCGATAAAGCTGACCAAAATAAGCAATGGGGAAAGGACTTCCTATTTAATAAATGGTGCTGGGATAGTGGGCTAGCTATGTGCAGAATGAAACTGGACCCCTACCTTTTACCATAAACAAAAATTAACTCAAGATAGATTAAGATTTAAATGTAAGACCTCAAACTATAAGAATCCTAGAAAAAAACATAGGAAACACCATTCTAGACGTCAGCCTTGGGAAAGAATTTATGATGACTAAGTCTTCAAAAGCAATTGCAACAAAAACAAAAATTGACAGGTGGAACCTAATTAAACTAAAGAGCTTCTGCAGAGCAAAAGAAACTATCAACAGAGTAAACAGACAACCTACTGAATGGGACAAAATATTCACAAACTATGCATCCAACAGAGGTGTAATATCCAGAATCTATAAGGAACTTAAACAATTGAACAAACAAAAAAAAAATAAGCCCATTTAAAAATGTGCAAAAGACATGAACAGACATTTCTCAAAAGAAGACACACAAGTGGCCAACAAACCTGAAAAAATGCTCCACATCACTAATCATCAGAGAAATTCAAATCAAAACCACAATGAGATACCATCTCATGCCAGTCAGTATGGCTATTATTAAAAAGTCAAGGTCAAGTTCAGTGGCTCACACCTGTAGTCCCAGCACTTTGGGAGGCCAAGGCAGGTGGATCACGAGGTCAAGATATCGAGACCATCCTGGCCAACATGGTGAAACCCTGTCCCTACTAAAAATACAAAAATTAGCTGGGTGTGGTGGCACGCAGCTGTAGTCACAGCTACTTGGGAGGCTGAGGCAGGAGAATCACTTGAAGCTGGGAGGCACAGGTTGCAGTAAGCCGAGATCATGCCACTGTACTCCAGCCTGGTGACACAGAGACTCCGTCTCAAAAAAAAAAAAAAAAAAAAAGTCAAAAAACGACCTGGTGCAGTGGCTCACTCCTGTAATCCTAGCACTTCAGGAGGCCAAGGTGGGTGGATTGCCTGAGCTCAGGAGTTTGAGACTAGCCTGGGCAACATGGCGAAACCCTGTCTCTACTAAAAATACAAAAAATTAGGCAGGCATAGTGGCACATGCCTGTAGTCCCAGCTACTCGGGAGGCTGAGGCACAAGAACTGCTTGAACCTGGGAGGTTACAGTGAGCTGAGATCGTGCCACTGCACTCCAGCCTGGGCGACAGACAGAGCGAGACTCTGTCTCCACACACACACACACACACACACACACACACACACACACACAAAAGTCAAAAAACAACAGATGCTTGGCAAGGCTGCAAAGAAAAGGGAACACATATACATTGCTGGTGGGAATGTAAATTAGTTCAGCCAGTGTAGAAAGCAATTTGGAGATTTCTCAAAGAACTCGGAACTACCAATCAGCCAAGCAATCTCATTAGGGTATATATCCAAAAGAAAACAAATCTGTCTACCAAACAGACACATGCACTTGCATGTTCTTTGCAGGACTATTCACAATAGCAAAGACACAGAATCAACCTAGGTGCCCATCAATAGTGACTTGGATAAAGAAAATGTGGTACATATACACCATGGAATACCATGCAGCCATAAAAAAGAATTAAATCATATCCTTTTCAGCAAGATGGATGCAGCTGGAGGCCATTATTCTAAGGGAATTAATGCAGGAACAGAAAACCAAATACCACGTTTTCACCTATAAGTGGGAGCTAAACACTGGGTACTTAGGGATATAAAGATGGCACAATGGAAACTGAGGACTTCTTAGGGGGAGGGGAGGCAAGGGGCAAGGGGAAGAGTTGAATAACTGTTGGGTTATATGTTCAGTACCTGGGTGATGGACTCATTTGCACCCCAGATCTCAGCATCATGCAATATACCCAGGTAACCTGCACATGTAGCCCCTGAATCTAAAAAAAAATTAAAGAAAAAAAAAGGAGTGCTCTAAAAATCATGTGAATTTGGAAAAAAATAAATACAGGTTTAGCCATTTTCAAATATTAGTTTGATTTAACAAAAAAAGGATGAATTCAAATATATGTGTATAACTGTAGGTAAGAAGCAATAAGCCAAAATAATAACTGTGGTTGTCTCTGGGAAATGAGATTTTGATTTTTTCTATATCGTTTTGTGCCTTTGTAAATTTCCACAATGGGCACATATCATTTAAATAATCATAAAAACAGTATTCATTATATAAAAAATTAATAAATAGATTAGTTAAGTACAGATAGAGAGTTATGTACTAGGTTAACAACTTTGCCTGCTAGACTTTACAACTGCTTGTTTAACAATGGAACACAGTAATCAAAGAATACCCAGAAAGCTTAGGGTGGGAATGCTTTTAGACACTATTGAATACACCCACGCTTTTGCACTTGCAGTTTTACAAGCTCAAATGAGAAAACCTATCATGTTAATAAAAATAAAAATATTGGAGGGAGCGCCCTTCCAGGAGAGAGGTGGCTGCCGTAGTGACAGCCTGGTGCTGCGGCTCTTTCCCTGCAGTCCTGCTGAGGAAGCATGCGTCCCTGGCGCTTCCTTCTCTTCAGGCGGAGAGCTTGGGATGTGGTAATGCCAGCCATACTTCTCAGAGCCGTGGCCAGATCTCACCGTATATTATCAAAAGCACATCAGTGCAGAAGAATTGGTCATCTAATGTTAAAACCACTTAAGGAATTTGAAAATACCACATGCAGCACACTGACAATACGTCAAAACTTGGATTTGTTCCTTCCTGATAAAACAGCTGGTGGTTTGAATAAATCTCAGATCCTCGAAATGAACCAAAAAAAAAAAAAAAAAAGATCAAATACTAGCATGCTCTCTCCATTAAATGCTGCTCGTTGCCAAGATGAAAAAGCACACCTTCCAACCAGGAAATCCTTTGGTACTCACAGGAGAGTGACCCACAAACCAAATCTATTGGGTTCTAAATGGTTTATTAAAATATTAAAGAGGCATTTCTTATCTGTATCAATGGAAACATTTGTTCCAAAACAAGACTTTCCACAGATCAAGAGACCACTAAAAGCATCCAGGACCAGGCAGCCATCCAGGACCAACCTTCCCGTTCTGTCTGTGAACGAGGTAAAGTGGGGGTGGCCACGGCTCTTGTGCTTAGTGATCATTGCCCACGCTAAACCAGTGTGCGTTTGCACCCCAGCCTTACCACCAACATAAGAGAAATGGCAGTCAACTCAGACTTCTTCATCAAGATCTTTGAAGCATAATAAATATTCAAAGGGATTCAAAATCTTAATTTTTAAGAATTAATGATACATATAAAAACAAAATACAGGCAATAAAACATGAAAATATAGTTTATAAAAGATTTAGTTATTGGTCTAAGGGAACTGAAAAAGAGGACTAGTATTAAGTCCAGTCTAAGAACGGAACTGTAAAAAAACAACACAAAACCCATTAGAAAAAAAAAAACTAGAAATTCTTCATCAAATTTAAAAAAAAATTGTAACTCTGCAGACAGATAAGCCTTTATTAGCCTGTGGCAACTGTGCGTGGGGCGGTGAAATGACACACTAGGATAGACTCCAAAAGCAGCAGGGGAAGAGGGCCTTGCTTTTTTATCCTCTTAAGGTTTAAGGGGGTATTTTTTATTCATCTGCAAGGGGTTTATGGGAATTTTTCTGCTACAATTTGCATTTCTCCTTTAATAACAATTTAAGGGTCAAAATCAAGCCCCTGGTAACCTTTGTATCTTGCATAATACCTAGAACTGTGCCTTGTACTTAAATGTTTATTAAATTGGAAAAGATCGGAAAGAGGCAAGAGGATCTTTAATGTCGATAGTCATCAACATTAAAGATATTTTAAACTTGATGAAGACTTCTGAATCTATCAGAAAACAGGTTAGAATGTCTGTCTTTAAGTCTTGATTCTGAAACGTAACCCCTGAGCCTGTTTAATTTTGGCTGTGTTTTTATTATGGTGTAGCTGACACCCCTTAGAAAAGTATACATACCTTTACTCATCCTCAGATCCTGAAGCTAGGAATTAACAAATGGTTTTTGTGTTGGATTCTGGAATGGTTTCAATTCTTGTATGGTTTCTGTGAACCCAGGATGTGAAGGATGGAAGCGTTGTGCAAGTATTGTTCCCCCTTTCCTTTTGCTGGAGCTTTGGGGTAACCTGGGAAATTCAGTATTTAAGTGTCCAAGATGACATTAAGTGTAAAAACCTGAATCCATGGCAGATCCAAAAAAGAGAAAGTTCAACTCATGTTGTTCTTTTGTTACATCTAGCAGCACAGTGCCTCAGGTTTCTTAGGAAGGAGCTGATACAGCCAGAGAATTCCCTAGGCTCTGTTTCTTTGGGCCATCCCTTAGACTTGGAAGCAATTTTCCTAAATACCATTTCTTATTTTTCTTTAGGATTTTTTTTTCTACTTCCTGCCAGGAAAGGATTTGAAGTAATTTTCAACATTCAACATAGTTTCAAATGAGATAATAAATACTGTCACATATTAGTCAAAGCAAATAGTTGACATGAACAGAGAAATAAATGTTATAAAATACCTGAAATGAATAATCTAGTCGAATGTTTTGTTTTGAGAGGCCCAGTAATTAAAAGAGGAAATCGTCCTGGGATTTATTGTTTGCTGTTTATTGTTGTGGGGGAGGGCAGAGTAAAAACATAAAAATATCTTAAGAGAAATAATTTTTTCCGGCGCTGAAATTAAGGAGTCAGTTATTTCATGGGTCCTGTTATAGAAGATATTATATAACACGATAGACAATGACTTCAGTCGGAATTTGGCAAAAAGAAGCCTGTGCTGTCTTTCGGAAAGCACAGGAAAATAATAGAAAATCATATGTTTCTGGCTGGGTGGTGGCTCACGTCTGTAATCCCAACACTTTGGGAGGCCGAGGCAGATTACTTGAGGTCAGGAGTTCAAGACCAGCCTGGCCAACATGGTGAAACCCCATCTCTACAAAAATACAAAAATTAGCCAGGCGTGGTGGTGGTGTGTGTCTGTAATCCCAGCTGTTTGGGAGGCTGAGGCAGGAGAATCTCTTGAACCCAGGAGGCAGAGGTTGCAGTGAGCCAAGATCAGGCCACTGCACTCCAGCCTGGGTGACAGAGCGAGACTCTGTCAAAGAAGAAGGAGAAGGAGGAGAAGGAGAGGGACATATGTTTCTAAAGTGACCTGAGATAACTTGAAGATTTTACTTTTCATAGAGAAAGCAGTCTTGGCATGACTAGGTAATATGTCCCCAGGACCAAGACTGACTTTCATCTGCCCCAAATTGAGGGCCACTCCATTTTCATACGGCCACCATAGTGCTGGTAAACCCTTTACACAACTCTTGACTGAGACGAGGAAAAGACTCTGCTTTGTGTCAGAAAGCATGTGGACTTTGTTTTGTTCCCATAGTTGCACCAAACTCATTTTGTTTAGCCCTGTAGAACAGCATGCATCTGGAGTTGGCTGAATGAGGTTTCAGTGATGCTGTCTGTCAAAATTAAATCTTTACCTGGTCTCATTTTCAGAGATCATAAACTGAGATATTCAACCCACATCCCGTTGGCTTACAATTCCTAAAAGCAATAGTGGGTGCAGTGGCTCATGCCTATAATTTCAGTGCTTTGGGAGGCTGATGCAGGAGCACCGCTTGAGGCCAGGAGTTGAAGACCAGCCTGGCAACATAGCAAGACTCCCATTTCTAAAAGACTTTTTTAAAAAAAATTAGCTGGGTGTGGTGGTGTGCACCTATAGTCTTAGCTACTCAAGAGGCTGAGGTGGGAGGATCGCTTGAACTCAGGGGTTCCAAGCTGCAGTGAGCCATGACTGTACCTAACTCCATCCAGCCTGGGCAACAGAGTGAGACTCTATCACTAAACAAACAAATAAAAAAACAATAATAGCAGTGCTTCTTGTTAATGTCTAGTCTTTGAAGAGAACAGCAGAGGATGGGAAAGGCAGGTCTGAGTGGCGTGGAGCCTGACACCAGGGAGAGAGTTTCCAGGCTAATAGCACAGGGGGTTACAAAATCACTAGTGAATTGTTAACCATTTTTTTGAAAAATGAAATAGAATAGAAAATAACAGAATACACTGCTCATGATAAAGGTAAATATTGGTTTGTGAAGCTTTTGTGGCAATTATTGGTGTGTAAGCATATATGTGTATATGTACTGTATATAATTATTTCTTATCATAGGTTGTAGTAAAAAAAACTTACAAGGTAAAGCATAATACTGGTAACGTAAATATATAAAAAATAAAAATATTGTCTTCAATTTTTAATAAGCATTACAGAATTTTGTATTAATGCTCTCTGTAATTCTGATAGTTACCATCTTTCATTTAAAGAGCAAGCCAACGTATTTTAATCAGTTGATTAAAAATATGAACTACTAGACGGAATAAGCTATGAATTCAATTGTTAAAATAAACATAAGACTGTTCAGGTTATCATTTGTTTCTTTAATATGTCTTGGCAGTTTCCACCTTTAAAAAAATTTGTCCACTTGATCTAAGTACTCAAATACTATTTTTAAAATTCTAAATGTTAAAAGCAATACTATTTTTAAAATTCTAAGTGTTCAAAAGACTCATTAAGCCTTAGAAATATTCTAATAAAATGTCCAGGAATAATAAAATCTTGGACTAAAAACCAAAATGAGCAGGCAAACAAAAAACAGAATTAGCTTATTATAAGGACAAAATAATAATGTTTATATGTATTACACTTATTCTAGTAGTCCAGAGAGGGATACATATATTTTTATATACTGTCCTTTTCATATATTGTTAGATTTGTCAATATTTTGTAGAGGATCTGTGTGTTTATATTCATGAGGGATATTGTATTGATCTGTAGTCTTCTTCTTCTTCTCCTTCTCCTTTTTTTGAGACAGAGTCTCACTCTGTCACCCAAGCTGGAGTGCAATGGCACAATCTTGACTCAACCTCCACCTCCCAGGTTCAAGCGATTCTCCTGCCTCAGCCTCCTGAGTAGCTGGGATTACAGGCACACGCCACCACGCCCAGCTAATTTTTGTATTTTTAGTTAGAGACGGGGTTTCACCATTTTGGTTAGGCTGGTCTCAAACTTCTGATCTCATGATCCACCCGCCTCCGCCTCCCAAAGTGCTGGGATTACAGGAGTGAGCCACTGCACCCGGCCGCTTTCTTCTTCTTGTAATATGTTTGTCTGGATTTGGTATCAAAGTAATGCTGGTTTCCCAAAGTGAACTAGAAAGTAATTCCTACTATTTTTCTGAGAAATAGTACATTTCCTCCTCAAATGTTTGGTGGAATTTTCCAGTGAAATTATATGAGTCTGGAGTTTTATTGTTAGAAGATTTTAAGCTATGAATTCAATTTTTTAAATAAACATAGGACTGTTCAAGTTATCTATTTGTTTCCTTAATAAGTCTTGGCAGTTTACACCTTTAAAGAAGTTTGCCCACTCAAATTTATAGGAATAAAGTTGTTTGTGATATCTGGGACACCAATGACATGAATATTGTACATTTTGATATTGTCTTAAAGGTTGATGAGGGTCTGTTCATTTTTAAATCTTTTTTCTTCCTGTTTTTCAAATGGTTTTCAAATAATTTCTACTGGCCTATTTTCAAGTTCACCGATTTTTCCTGTCTTCCTAATTCTGCTGCTTAGCACATGTACTGCATGTACTGAATCTTTTACCTATTGTAATTTTTTCTTCTCAAATTTCCATTTGATTTTTTCTTATAGTTGATTTTTCTGAAAAATCATATCTTTTCATTAAGTTTATTTTCTTTATGGATTATAAATAGCTTTAAAATCTTTGATAATTCTAACATTTGTGTCATCTTGAGTTTGGCATCTATTGATTGTCTTTTCCCTTGAAAACTAGTCACATTCTCCTAATTCTTTGTGTGTCAAGTATTTCGGATTGTGTCCTGGACATTTTGAATATTATGTTGTGAGAATCTGGGTCTTTTTAAAATCCTCTGGAGAATATCGATTTTTAAATGAGTAATCAACCCAGTTAGGTTCAGGCTTTAAGTTCTGTCTGTTCTTCTGTGAACACGGTTCTAACGTCACTTAAGTTTTCAAAGCCTTGGCTATGCTGCCTTGGGACTGTCCCATACATGTATCACACTCTGGCGTTAGTATGGAGCTTGGGCAGAAGTTTATATTGCAGTTTAGTTCTCAAAGGCTTCGCTAGGTGGCTTTCAATCTGTCTCCTGTATCTGTACCTCAGGGATGAGGCTGGGACCACTGCCAGTTTATGCACAGAATCATGGGACCCGTAATCCAGTCCTCTCTGCTCCAGAATTCCTCCTGCTCTCTCTTGCTCAAAGTAGTTCCCCCTTTCTTGGTCTCCTGGCCAAAAAAGATAGGTTTTTATCAATTTCTGCTGTTCATACTGCCCACTGCAGTTCTGCTAGATGCTCACTCTTGCTTCAGAGCTGGGAGAGACAGGAAAAAAATGAAACCAGAAAACTGAACTCTACATGAGTTTCTTTGCCCAGTTCGACTTCCATTCCCAATCCAATAATGCTTTCATTTACTTTTCAGAGACTACAGGTGTACTCTAGCCAGAGCTTTTACTTGTTTTTGTTGTTGTTGTTGTTGTTGTTTGTTTGTTTGTTTGTATTGAGACAGAGTCTTGCTCTGTTGCCCTGGCTAGAGTGCAGTGGTGCAGTCTTGGCTCACTGCAACCACTGCCTCCTGGGTTCAAGTGATTCTCGTGCCTCAGCCTCCCAAGTAGCTGGGATTACAAGCTGCGCTACTACACCCGGCTAATTTTTGTAAGTTTAGTAGAGACAGAGTTTCACCATGTTAGCCAGGCTGGTCTTGAACTCCTGACCTCAAGTGATCCACCTACCCTGGCCTCCCAAAGTGCTGGGATTACAGGTTTGAGCCACTGTGCCCGGCCGCTTTTACTTGTAAGTGGAGAGACACATGGGGTATAGTAACTTACTTGATCAACACTGAAAGTCCTTTTTTCACACTTATTTTTAAGCATTTTTCTATACCATTAAAATTTTTAAGAATACCATCTTATCATTTCATTATATTCCACTATATGTATTTTAATTATGCATCCATTCTCTTAAACCGTTTTTGTTGTTGTTGTTTTTTGTTTGTTTTTGTTTTTTTGAGACACAGTCTCACACTGTCACCCAGGCTGGAGTGCTATGGCACAATCACAACTCACTGCATCCCTGACCTTCTAGGCCCAAGTGATCCTCCCATCTCAGCCTCCCCAGTAGCTGGGACCACAGGCATGTGCCACCATGCCCAGCTAATTTATTATTATTATTATTTTGTAGAGACGGGGTTTCCCTCTGTTGCTCAGGCTGGTTTCAAACTCTTGGGTTCAAGCAGTTGTCCCACCTCGGCCTCCCAAAGTGCTGGGATTACAGGAGGGAGCCACCATGCACAGCCCAAAAGCTATTTTTGTTTACTTCTAATATATTACTATTATATATAACACTGTGACATAAATTTGCATCTTGTTTTCTGATTATTTAACATATATTTTTAGATACAGAATTACTAGTTCAAAGATCACAAAGATGGGCTGGGTTCAGTGGTTTATGCCTGTAATCTCAGTGTTTGGGGAGGCTGAGGCAGGAGGATTACTTGAGGTCAGGAGTTTGAGACCAACCTGGGCCTGTCTACAGAAAAAAAAAAAAAAAACATAGCCGGGCACGGTGGTGCATACCTGTGGTCCTGTGGCTACTAAGGAGGCTGAGGCAGGAGGATGGCTTGAGCCCAGGAGTTCCAGGCTGCAGTGAGTTATGATGGGACCACTGCACTCGAGCTTAGGTGGCAGAGTGAAACTGTTTTTGTTTTTGAATTCCCTTGAGTTGGCCAGACTCTGTCTCTTAAGGAAAAAAAAGTCACAAAGCTGAAATTAAAGCACCAGCTAGTTTGTGTTCTTTTCTGGAGCCTCTTGAGAAGAATACACTTTCAAGTTCATTTAGTTTATTGGCTGAATCTAGATCTTTGAAATTGTAGGGCTGAAGTCCCTGTTTCTTTGCTGACTGGCCGCTAGGAATCTCTCAGCTCCTAGAAACCACTCTCAGGTTTTTGTCCCCTGGCTCCTTCCATCTTCAAAGCCAGCAGGGGAATTACTTTCACATCAAATCCCTTGCACATTGTGCCTCTCCCTGTCTTCCTGTCTCTGACCACTCCATCCTTATTGAAAGGGCTCATGTGATTAGATTAGATCCACCTGGATAATCTCCCTATCTGAAGGTCAACTGGTTTGGGACAGTAGTTAGTCCATTCTTGCACTACTATAACGAAATACCTGAGACTGGGTATTGGCTCACAGTTCCACAGGGTATACAGGAAGCATAGAAGCTTCTGCTACTAGGGAGGCCTCAGGAAACTTATAGTCACGGCGGAAGGCAAAGGGGGAGTGAGTCATTTCACATGACAGGAGCAGAAGGAAGTGGGGTGGGAGGTGCCACACACTTCTAAACAACCAGATCTCATGAGAACTCACTATCATGACAGCTCCAAGGGGGATGGTGTTAAACCATGAAACCACCCCCATGATTTAATTACCTCCCACCAGGCCCCACCTCCAGCATTGGGGATTATATTTCAACATGAGATTTGGGTGGGGACACAGATCCAAACAGTATCAGGGACTTTAATTACATCTGCAAAATTCTTCACAGTAATGCCTCAACTAGCATTTGATTAAGTAAGTGGATGTTACACCAGGGAAAGGGAATCATCCCTTAGGGACGATCTTAGGATTCTGCCACTACAGGGTCACATCAGAAAGACACAAGATACAACAATCAATACATATAAATTGCTAGAGTATTATTGTTTAGGTCTGTGGACTCAAGAGACTCCAATAGCTAAACTTCTTTAAAAGTGACCTTAATCAGAATGTTTGCCTCGGTTCACGTCAGGTTTTGCCAGACATCACTAATACTTATCTATCAATCATATATCTATCAGAGATATAGCAAATACATACATTCCAAGTACTACAGAGAAGGAAGAGGGGCCTGAAATGTTATTTAGTGTCCACTGAGTTCCCAACAGCCATCATGTCATTCCATCCCCATTCTGCTTCTAAGATGGGTATCAGTGTCCTCATTTTCTGAGAATTCCGAGGCTCAAATTGTTTAGTGAATGACAGTGTTGCACAGCCAATACTGATTTCCAGCCATGAAACATGTAAACATTAAAGTCCACTGTCAACGTTAACCAGTATTCACACAATAAATAATAAAATATATTGAAAAGTGGGGCAAGGAGGAACAAGAGGCAACTTGAAGGGCCTCCAACAGCTAAATCTGGGATCTGTGCCACAAAATGATAGCAATGGATAACTCAGAATAAATTATTGCCCATTAGTCTATATTGGTATCAATAAATACCTGAATAAAGAAATGGGTGAAAGGAAAGCTCTTCCTTTATAGCAGGGGTCCCGAACCCCTGGGCCACAGGCCACTACTAGTCCATGGCCTGTTAGAACCCGGGTTGCACAGCTGGAGGTGAGTGGTGGGCAAGTGATCAAAGCTTCATCTGTATTTATAGCCGCTCTCCATCGCTTGCATTACTGCCTGAGCTCTGCTTCCTGTCAGATTAGCAGCAGCATTACGTTCTCATAGGATTGCTAACCCTATTGTGAACTGTGCATGCAAGGGATCTAGGTTGCAGGCTCCTTATGAGTATCTAATGCCTGATTATCTGTCACTGTCTCCCATCACCCCTAGATGGGACCTTCTAGTTGCAGGAAAACAAGCTCAGGGCTCCCATTGATTCTACATTATAGTGAGTTGTATAATTTTTTCATTATATATTAAAATGTAATAATAATAAAGTGCAAAATAAATATAATGCACTTGAATCATCCCAAAACCATCCCCCACCCCCAGGTCTGTGGAAAAATTGTCTTCCATGAAACTGGTCTCTGGTGCCAGAAAGGTTGTAGACCACTGCTTTACAGAATTCCAATTAATGTAGAAGTCATAATAAAAATAAAAAATTTTTCCTGATTTCCTCCCTCCTCCCACCCTCCACCTTCCGATACACCTCTGTGCATCGTTCCCCTCTGTGTCCATGTATTCTCATCATTTAGCTCCCACTTATAAGTAAGAACACGTGGTGTTTGGTTTTCTGTTCCTGCGTTTGCTAAGGATAATAGCCTCCAGCTCCTGGATACTAGGCTTAATACCTGGGTGAAATGAAGTAATTCTGTACAACAAACCCCTATGACCCGTGTTTACCTATGTAACAAACCTGCATATCCTGCACATGTATCCCTGAAATTAAAAGTTAAAAAAAAATTTTTTTATCAGCATGCAAGAAGAATAGAGTATCTTTCCTCTTTTTTTTTTTTTTTTTGAGATGGACTGTTGCTCTGTCGCCCATGTTGAGGTGCAGTGGCACAATCTCAGCTCACTGCAACCTCTACCTCCCGGGTTCAAGCAATTCTCCTGCCTCAGCCTCCCAAGTAGCTGAGACTACAGGCACACACCACTACATCTGGCTAATTTTTGAGTTTTTAGTAGAAACGGGGTTTCACCATATTAGTCAGGCTGGTCTCAAACTCCTGACCTCAGGTGATCCACCCGCCTCAGCCTCCCAAAGTGCTGGGATTACAGGCATGAGCCACCACACCCGGCCAGAATAGAGTATCTTTCTATACTCCTATAGACAAAGATATTACAAAATTATCATCCTATGAAAAGATAATTAGAGAGTAATCAGCCAAAATAGGTAAGGAGAGAGAGCATTATAGAGATCTGTCAGGTAGTTATATAATTTTTAAGTAAGCTATTTTTCTAAATTAAAAAAAAAATAGAAAATTACCATTTGACATATACCAGAGCAGTAAGGCAGTAAGGCAAGACTCATCAATCCTAAAATTTGTGGGCAGAGTATAAGAAATGGAGTATTTACTGTCTCAAAATATTTTCCCAGAAGGTAATAATTCATTACAAAAGGGAAAACAGTAACTTTACAAAACAGAAACCTGGCAGACACCATCTTAACCAAGTAATTAATGTTATGATTACTGATCAGACAAGCTGAGATTCTTGTGCCTGTTGACATGATGCACTGATACATCAACATCACTTCCATGGAGTTCTTACCAAAAGGCATATTTTTAAGAAACATCAGACAAACCAAAATCGAGGGCTATCCTATGAAATACCTGAGCAGTGCTCTTCAAAAGGTACCTAGGTCATGAAAAGCAAAGAAATTCTGAGTTTTTAGATTAAAGACGACTAAGGAGATATTATAACTAAATATAACATGTGAACCTGAATTTGACGCTGGGCTAGAAAAAGAATAGGACAATGGCGAAAGTCGAATAGTCTATAAATTTTATAATTGTTTCAGGTTTTTGACATATATCCTCTAAGAGTTGTCTGAAGTCATTCTTTCCATGTCCTCAAAATCACACAAGAAAATTTTATGTTAATTTCCTGATTTTCATAAGTGTACTGTGGTAATTTAAGATGTTACATTAGGGAATTGGGGTGAAGGGTTATAACACATTTAAACACCCACATTTTACCTCAATTTATCCACAATGAAATTTTGCTGTTACCTCAAGTTTACTTAGTAAACAACTTTTTTAAAGGACGGAATTATTTTAACTCTTTCTGTTTTCTATATATAGACTGCCCCTGACTTGCTGGTTTGACAGGATTTTTCAGCTTTACCACAGTGTGAAAGTGATATAAATTCAGTACATTTGACTAACCATGGGGTTATGTCCTGATAAACCCATCATAAGTTGAAAATATCATAAGCTGAAAGTTTCAATTCCAATTTCTATCCTGAAACTTCTAGAGGCAGTTAAAACTTTAACTATAGGCAGCATGTTTATTCTAATGATTTTTTTTAACCTACCTTAAGGTTATTATGAGAACTAAACAAGATGATGCAAGTAAAGTACTTATAACATTGCTTGACAATACACAGTCTCTCTGAGGTAGATACTATTTATTATTTCTCATTTTACAGGTGAGAAATTTGAGGCTTGGAGATGAAAAATAACTGGCTTAAAGATACATAGGTAGGAAGTGGCAGTACAAGACTTTGAACCATGTCTGACCACAATGCTATACAGTTTGTCTTCTGTTCTAAAGCATTCTTATTAATGTCAACCCATTCTTAAATCCTTCATTACACACAAAAAATCAAGTTTTTCTCTTTCCCTCTCAATGGCATTTACCATTTGTCTTAAATTTTGGATCTAATGTCATCAACAACAAAAAATGCAAGCAAGAACCAGTTATTCAATTACAAAACCAACATTCTGGATGCAGTACAAAGTTAGTTAACTTAATCACTGATACTCACATCACAAATTGCTTACTTTATTTCTTTAACAATGAAATAGTAATAACACAATAATTCAGTTGTAACAAAGCCACCAACAGAGCAAAACAAAAACAAAGCTAATTAAGAAGCATTGCTTCAGCTCAAATTAGTTATCTCCTTTAAACAGGAAAAACGACCATTAGTCTACTGGTTCTCAACCCTGTCTGCACATGAGAGGAATGGAGGGAAACAGGACGGGTGTTTAAAAAAATAGTTATATCCAAGACCCACCTCAGAACTATTAAATGAGAATCTCTCAAGAGTGAGGCCCAGGCAAAGATTTTTAAAGTGCTGTCAGTGTTGAAAACTACAGGTCTAAAGTAATAAGGAATAAAACCATGCCTCGAAGCAATTCAAAACCAAGAAGCTGATCATTCAATAAATTTTTTCCTCTAATCCTGGGAAAACAGGGGGAAGCAGGCACCGACTCAGTTTTCATTTTTCTTTATCCATCTTCAGTTGCCCATAGTAGAGCTTAACCAACATCAAATATTGGAAGCTTTGCAAACACGCTACCCAAACTGAAATTATCACTACTTCACATTTAGAAAGCTCTTTTAAAACAATAGCTTTTACAACAATCCCGCCCATCTTAAGTTTGCATAGATGTTCAAGTCAGCTATTTGTTCAACAGAGTCAATAGAATGTATTAGAAAGTACTTTATTAACAAGTTATTATAAAACAATATTCATTTTATATACCACAAATAAACTTTTTGGTACAGATAGGAGGAATATTTGAGTTTTTCCCACCTATTTCTAAAACTGCTAGAATTTCTTTTTATAAGATCAGTACCTTCAATTCTAGAATTTAAACAAAACTTTTTGCTCTAAGAATGCATACATAAAATACTTCCCCTACAACTGTACTCTATCCTTGACAAATCCTTATTAAGAGGTTCAGTAGTAACTGTAGGTATTTAATGTCAGAACAATCTTTCTTCATTTCTCAGGTTTGGAAATATAACTTCAAGTATGGAAAATAACTTTTCCCTTAAGAATACGAGAATTCACTTAGAGACATCTCCTCAAATCAGCCAATCCCACTGCTTCGGCTCCTTACATCAGGACTCCATGTCAACCTCAGCCCCTTCATTCCTGCCCTGAAGTGTTGCTTCTGTCAGGGTGTCTTCACTTAAATCTTCAATGTCTGCCAGATCAATAGGAGGCAAAGGATTCCTCCAGTACTGGAAGGTATTATACTGCCAAAATTCTTCATTGTGCTTTAGAGAAAAAAGAGAGATCAAAGTGCATCAGTAGCTTAGAAAAAATTAAGTTTTTTTCAGAAAACAAATTTGTTTTAAAGGCAATCTCATATAAGATTTTGTAGTCTTCTATTTTGTATTTTTAACAAACATACATTTTAAATTTTGTCTCATCTAAGTACTTCATATACTCAATGAAATCTGTGCATTTTAATATTTACAATTTGTGAAAGTATTTGTTAAATTTAAAGGAATTTCCTCCAAGAGCATCTCTTTCCACAGTTTTTCTTCCATTTTTCACCTAAAGAAAATTATCTAAAAAGTCTTAAAATTTTTTATCTTTCAATAGAATAGTATTAGACCAAATAGTATTAGACCAAAAGTATTACTTTTGGTCTTGTTCTTAAGGTCTGGTACTTTAGGAGATTTACTTTACACAGGCCAAAATATTTTGAAATCTTCCAAAAAGTATTAGGTTATAAACATGATGAATAGCAAGAAAATGTTAAACTGATCATTTTATTAAAGATAAAAAAAAAATCAATGCTCAGTAGCCACATGACCTAGTGGCTACTGTGCTGGACAGCACAGGTCTGTAAGAAAGTCTCATTAGGAAGTTCACTGTCTTCTATGCTGAGCCTTAAAGAATTAAGTTTTGGGGGAATTTCTTAATATTGGGATAAACACACAATAAGTCAAAAGATATTAAGAAAAATTTCACTTTAATATTTTGGAAAATCTACTGTACAAATTATCTACTTATAAACATGGACCAAAAAAAGGTCTTTTAATTATGTTAGTAAAACATAGTGACTAAGGGCACACAAACTTTGCCACCAGACAGACCTGGGTTTGCAAGATAACTCCACCGCCCACTAACTCTGATCTTGACCTTATTGATAAAATAGAGGACTGTTGTAAAAATTCAGGCTTGGCATAGTAATTGCTCAATATTGCTAGGTATTATATCCCAATAAGCCTATGAATCATTAATCACTGTCTCCTTAGAGCATTTCTGCTTACTTTCTGTTAAGAATATCTAACAGTTGGCTGGGCATGATTACACCTGTAATCCCAGCACTTTGGGAGGCAGAAGGATCGCTTGAGCCCCAGAGTTTGAGACCAGCCCTGGCAACAAAGCAAGACTCCATCTCAAATTTATGAAAAACAAACAAACAAAAAGCTAACAGTTAACACTGACAGAGCAGTGAATCTACATAGTGATACTAACATGAAAAAAATACATGAATATTTAATGAATACCTGATTTTATTTCTGTAGTCAAAAAACATCTGAAACAGGAAATACCCTGAAGTTCCGGGACAGAAATGACGTAACATTATCCTGCCTAGATTGTATTCTCAATGTAGAAAAAAGGTATTTGAGGTAGTATTTCCTAAATGAAGTCCCAAGGGTGAGGGCTGGGACTTAAGCCCTATTCTGAGCACAAAAGAAACCAGGCATTTACTGTATTGAACTGTTTACTTCTTTTTGTTATATTCAATTTTCCCTTGGTAATCAGGTATAAAATCCTTAAAACAAAAAGCCTGTGTCTTTGGAGGCAGGAAGGAAAAACAGAAGCTGGAGAGAGCATGATTGTAAAAGAGAAGCGCCTCCAGAACAAATCTAACAAAAAGAAGGAAGAGGAGTGTTACTGGGCTTTCCTCAAAAGAGGGCCTGACAGTGGCTCACGCCTGTAATCCCAGCTATTTGGTAGGCAGAGGTGGGAGGATCACTTGAGCCCAGCCTGGGTAACATGGCAAAACTCCATCTCCACAAAAAAAAAAAAAAAAAAAAAATTAGTCCAGCGTGGTGGTGTGCACCTGCAGTCCCAACTATTCAGGAAGCTAAGGTTGCAGTGAGCTGGGATGGTGCCACTGCACTCCAGCCTGGGCATGGGAGCAAGACCCCAAGACCCTTTTTTTAAAAACAACAAAGAGAACAAGGGTAGTCTTGGTGAAGAAAGAACCCCTGGAGCCAACCTTTTTCCCTGTCATGTGCTTGCAGCGACTATAGGAAGTAGACAGCTGCCAGATCTAGTTACTGCTGTGGGGGAAAAGAGTTGAGTCTACGACTCTAAGCAAGCATCACCGTTTCAGGCTACTAGAGAACTCTTACGCTTTGCCTACTGCCATTTCCATATTTCCCTCTTACCACTGTGTGGCATACTATAGACAGTGTATTCTGGTAGGAGACAAGCCTATGCATGAGTGGAGTACTAAAATGGTCTGAAGAGCTTTCAAAAAGTTTTCAAACTACACAGTCCCTAATCTCCATATCCATTATGGATGGATGGTTTAGAAGACTATCCATCTGTTTTCAGTTGATTTTGAATATCTGAGAGCAATCTGAAGAAAAAGTTTAAATAAGGCTCATGTTTCAACCATAGGCAAAAAAAAAAAAAAAAAAAAGTCTTTCCCAACTATAAAACTCTCGTTATTTTATTGGATTTTTTCACATGAACAAGTCATGCCTAAGAAATTTCATTTATTTTTTTGGAAAGGTATTTGAAAACCCTGACATAAGATACTTGAGAAAATAGAAAAACGTTGGGAGGATGCTATCAGACAGCTGAAGAGAATTTGGTGAATTCTGAGAAACCTGTACTTGGTTCTTCATCTCCCAAGTCCCCTGTCATTCAGGATTGTGAAAAAGTAGTATGAATTCCTAAGTCTAGACCAAAGCTGTCCAATAAATATATAATGCTCCAAAAACATAATTTAAAATTTTCTAGTAGCTGTATTTAAAAAGTAAAAGAAACTTCTGGTATTAATTTTAATATATTTTCTTCAATATAGCCAAGTTATTTCATGTGTAATCAATATAAAATTGAGCTATTTTATCTTCATTTCTTATTAAATCCACGAAATTTCGTGTATATTTTAAACTCAGAGCACATTTCCATTTGGACTAGTCACGTTTCAAGTGTTCTTACCGGCTAGCGGCCGGGCAGCAGAGATCTAGGCAAACCGAGGCATGTCTAGATCTTCTCAGGATTCTTACATGCAGAGATGAGGCAGGCTCATGTCTTGAATAGAAACCCGCCAATGATTCTCATATACGCCTTAAGGCCCAAATTAATTTTCTTTTTTCTTTCTTTTCTTTTTTTTTTTGAGACAGCGTCTCACTCTGTTGCCCAGGCTGGAGTGCAGTGGCCCAATCTCAGCTCACTGCAACCTCCATCTCCCAGGTTAAAGTGATTCTTGTGCCTCAGCCTCCCGAGTAGCTGTGATTACAGGCATACACCACCACACCCAGCTAGTTTTTGTGTTTTAATAGAGACAGAGTTTCACCCTATTGGCCAGGCTAGTCTCGAACTCCCGACCTCAGGTGATCCACCCGCCGTGGCCTCCCAAAGTCCTGGGATTCCAGGCGTGAGACACCACGCCCCGCCCCCAAATTAATTTTCAACGATACTTTTGCCTAGGATCAGATTTAACACTATGAGTTAAAACAAAGCTTTGACCAAGGTACGGTGGTCCATCCTTTTCTCCAGAAGCTGTACCAGCCTGTAGGACGTTCAATTAATCAATGGCTACCACACTGGTCTCCCTCTATAAAAAGAACTCTATCCCGAATTCCAGACTAATCATCGTTAAACCCAGGAAGGCCCTCTACACCTTTATCTGTCGTTTGTCTTTGGGCTGAACCTATGCCCTGACGGTCTGCGTTCTCGCCATGCTCACAGCCCGCCACGACCCACGGTCCCGTTTCCCTTTTACGGAGCGCGGCGCTGACGCCGCAAGGCCACTTCTATCGCTCCCGACCACGGTCTGTTTCCCCCTCGCCCAGCCCAGTGCTTTCTGCCCATCGGACTCTCGGGGTGTGCTTCTGGCGGTCGGCGTCCTCTCCCGGAGCGGTGACCCCTTCTTTCACCCCCCTCAGGCGTCTTAACCTACCCAAGTCATAAGTGGGAACCGGGGCGTTTTGTGTGTGTGGGGAAAAGGCAAGCCCCTTCGCCCCTCAGCCCACCCGCCCCCAGCCCCTACCTGACGCGATGCGACCCCCCAGTCTCCCCGCGGGGGTCCTGCGCGCCCCGCCCCGTCGTCGCCACCGCCCCCCGGGGGCCGGGCGCCCGGGAGCTCCTCCCCCGGCCCCGGCAGTACGGGCGGCGGCGGCAGCGGCGGATCGCCTGTCTCCAGACCGTGGTCCTCACGCTCCTGGCCGCTCGGGGCGCTGTTGTCCCCGCTGTCACGGCGCTTGCTGGGCGAAGCCGAGGGCTCTGCCATGGTCCCTGCGTCGATTTTGCGCTTTCGGTGCTGCTCTGGGACGCCGAGGAGCTGCCCAGCATGCGCGACCCCGGGCGGCCGGATCCAGAGAGGCGGTGGCGGCGGCTGCTCAGCGAAGTCGCAAAGCAGGAGCCGCTTCCAAGGCACGTGGAACGTCACCGGCTCGGCCGCACGCCGCTTGGCCATGGGCCCAGAGGCTCGGGCGGAGCCCGCCAGGCGAGGGAGACCGAGTGCCGATAGCTGCGGGGGGCGAAGAGCGAGGACTGAGCGCGTGAGAGAGGGACAGGCCGAAGTCGGGCGAGGAGGCGACAGGACGCTGGAGGGGGTAGGGCGGGGCGGCTCGCGCAGGAGCTAGGGCTGGGGCTCCGGCTCGGAGGCAGCTCCCGCGCTCAGCCCTCGCCGCCGCCGAGATGCGGCCCGGACGTTGAGAAGCAACCGCGAAGCGGCGGAGATTCGAACCTGCGCACAACGTGCGCGCGCGCACTCTGTCTGGCCAGGCGGAGCCGCTGGTTGGTGGAGGCTCGCGGGGCGCGCTCCCGAGCGCCCTCGCGACCGGAAGTGCGCGCTCGGGGGTAGGCGGGAAGGCGGCGGCGGGATTAATTAAAGACCCGATCAAGCGGCCCGCAGAGGGGCGTGACCTTGTTTCCTCAGGAAAGTGGCGGTGGTCTTACTACTATGTTCGTTATAGCGCGGTACGTTCTAGACCCTTCTATAGGAAATTTAAAACCTTTAAAATGTGTATTTCCTTCCTCCAGTCAGTGACCACGGGGGCGTCTCCATGAGATTAAGACAAAGATTATAATAGAGTTCCAGACTATCCTGGGCAACATAGCAAGACCTCGTCTCTACAAAAAATACAAAAATAGGCCAGGCTTGTTGGCCTGCCCCTGTGGTCCCAGCTACTCGGGAGGCTGAGGAGGAAGATTCACTTGAGCCCGGGAGGTGGAGGCTGTAGTGAGCCAGAGATCGCACCACTACACTGCAGCCTGGGCAACAGAGCGAGACTCCGTCTCAAAAAAAAAAAAAAAAAAAGGAAAAGGATAATACAAGGTTTAAATAAAACTAGTGTTTAAGAAGCTTCACAGTAGGTTGTTATTCAAAACAAAAGACTGAAGGGGAGTCTGGGCTGAGGGAAGTAGCTAAAGCTAACAGAAAACACACAAATCGAAGTGTATGTTTTGCATGTTTTGCGCAGCTGCTGTGGAAGGTGAAGCAGGCACTACATCCTGGAAGATCTCTTGATTAAAAACTTAGGGAGGAAGTTACAGACAAAATGTGCAGCTCATCCAAAATAGCTGAGTAGTTGGCAAGAACCAAGCCTGAAGCGCAGCTGTCCTTTCTAACTGAAACCTAAAATTGTTGGGCTCTTAAATTAATGTTGGAAGGCTGAGTTCCCTGCTTACTATGGGCGGTGGTCAGATCAAGATTCTAAGGCCATTACAGCAAAATAGTGTTGTCCGGTGAAGTGAGGTGGAAACAATTGCAGTATATTTACTATTTTATTATTTTTATTTTTTATTTTGTTTGAGACAGGGTCTCTCTCGGCCACCTAGGCGGGAGTGCAGTGGTGCCATCACGGCTCACTGCAGCCGGGCCCCACTGAGCTCAAGCGATCCTCCTGTCTGGGCCTCCCAAAGTGCTTGGTTTATAGGTGTGAGCCACCGCATCTGGTCGTATTTACTATTTTAATAGTTTGATAAAGACAGTAACCAAGTAAGCAGAAATGGAAGGAAGAAAATAAGACTATTACCAGTGCTTTGAAGGGAAAAACTATCATCCTCTGTAGAAAAAGTGTGCAAGAAAGATAATTCTATTTTAGTGCTAGGTACTATGTCAGTACTAATTACCCTGTACCCCTGCATCTCAAGGTGGTTGTGAGAGGACAAGTTAATTATTAGTTATTAACAAGCACAGAAATGTACCAAGTTAGGGTAGTAAGCAATAGCTTTTCTGTTTGGTTTTTACTTTTCTTGTTTGAAATTGGTAACCGGCCGGGTGCGGTGGCTCACGTCTTTAATCCCAGCACTTTTGGGAAGATGAGGTGCACAGATCACCTGAGCCCAGGAGTTCCATACCAGCCTGGCCAACATGGTGAAACCCCATCTCTACAGAAAATACAAAAATTAGCCAGAGGTGGTGCCTTGCACTTGTAGTCCCAGGGAGGCTGAGGTGGGAGGATCGCTTGAACCCTGGAGGCAGAGGCCAAGATTGCACCACTGTACTTCCAGCCTGGGTGACAGTGTGAGACCCTGTCTCCAAAAAAAAAAAATAAATAAATTGAAAACCCGTCTGTCTCAAACAGGAAGAGTTTTGCCATTTTTAAATCAGCAGGAAAGATCTTAATCGTAGCCATCAAGTGCTGTTTGAAAGGTTTTGAGTGCCCCCAAAATAATGTTTGGCTAATGGTTGGTTCTTTTGTGTTCCTCTTTACAAACGCTAATTTTTTCAAAATTGTGAAATCGTATATGCAAAAGGTTGTATAAAATACACATGTAGTTAAAAGAATGATAGCAAGACATACAGCATTCTATTTCAGAAATAGAATACTACCTATACTAGAACATGACAAGCTCCCTATGCGCCCCTTCCCCACTGGCACATACCCTTCCCTTTCCCTCACTCCCGGTAATTACTGTTTTACATGTTGAGTTAATCATTCCTTTGCTTTTTAACTCTTCCATTTGTATGTCTGTATATATATTGCTAAATAACTTTTTTTTTTTTTTTTTTTTTTTTGAGACGGGGCTTGCTGTGTTGCCCCGGCTGGAGAGCAGTGATATGATTACAGCTCACTGCAGCCCTGACTTCTCAGGGGCAAGCAGTCCTCCCACCTCAGCCTCCTGAGTAGCTGAGACTACAGGTGTACATCACCACACCCAGCTAATTTTTAAAATTTTTTTGTAGAGCCAGGGTTTTGCCACGTTGCCCAGACTTGTCTCAAAGTCCTGAACTCAAGCAATCTGCCTGCCCTGGCCCCCCAAAGTGTTGGGATTACAGGCATGAGCCACCACACCCAGCTTAATATATTTTCTGAGACCAGGTCTTGCTCTGTTGCCCAGGCTGGAATGTAGTGGCGTGATCACTGCTCACTGCAGCTTCAACTTCCTGGCCTCAAGCAATCCTCCTGCCTCAGCCTCCCAAGTAGCTGGGCCCATGGCTTGTGCCACCACACCCAGCTAATTTTTTATTTTTAGTAGCGAGAAGGTCTCACTATGTTGCCCAGGCTTGTTTTGCCGGGCTTTTTTTTGTTTTTGTTTTTGTTTTGTTTTTTTAAAACAGCTTTACCTAGGTCTAAATGACATATAATAATGTGCATATAAAGTGTACAATTTGACATTCATACACCTGTGAAACCATAACCACAATCAAGATGATCAAAGTTTTGAGAGCAATCTTTGACATCTTGTTCTTTAGGAGTGTGTCAACTATACTTGGCCCTTTGTTCTTCCATAATAGCATCCTCTGTAACATTTAGTTACCCTTTTGGAATTTTGGTTATAATTACATTGAGATTATAGATCAATTTGGGAAGAATTATTATCTTTACAATACCAAGCTCATTTCCTGTTCAAGAATATAACTATTTAAGTTTTAAAAAATCTTTCAATAAAGTTTTATATTTCTCAACATAAAGAGCTTATATCTTTGTTAAGTTTATCCCTAGGCACTTTATAATTTTTGTAGACAATATTCTTTTTCTTTTTAAATAACATTTTCTGAGTTTTTGTTGCTGCTCTGGGTTCTTTTTTTTTAAGGCCCCAGAAGTAGAATTTGAAATTAGTTTACCCTAAGTTGTAAATAGTAACCAGATCCACTTGTTCAAGGAATTTGTCCATTTCATTCATCACATTTGTTGGAATATTTTCTTAGTTTCTCTTTTTCCCATTTCATTGGCTTCTACTAAATTTGGATTTACTTTGCTCTTCTTTCTCTAGCTTCTTCTAATAGAACCTAGGTCACTGATTGTAGTCTTTGTTAGTTTCTTTTTGGAGACAGAGTCACTCTGGCTGGAGTGAAGTGGCACTATCTTGGCTCACTGCAGCCTCTGCCGCCCAGGTTCAAGCAATTCTCCTGCCTCAGCCTCCCGAGTAGCTGGGACTACAGGTGCATGCCACCGCACCTGGCTAATTTTTGCATTTTTAGTAGAGATGGGGTTTCACCATGCTAGCCAGCTTGGTCTCAAACTCCTGACTTCAGGTGATCCACCCACCTCGGCCTCCCAAAGTGCTGGGATTACAGACGTGAGCCACCGCGCCCAGCCGTCTTTGTTAGTTTCTAAAATAAACACTTAAAGCTGTAACTTTCCCTGTAGCACTGCTTTGGCTACATCCTACAAATTTTGGTATGTTGTATTTTTATTATCTTTCAGTTTGAAATACTTGCAAAATTTCCTTTCTTGTTACTCTACCTCCTTCCTATCATTATGAATTTCATTTTAAGTTAACCTATTGGTATTTACTTAGCTATACCTCTTTGAATTAATAATGTGGTTGCCATAAGGACTGTTCATATACATCTTTATTTTTTCACACTCTAGTTCGAGCTAACATTGTACCACTTTATGTAAAACATAAATACCTTGCATCCCTCCCCCTGCCCTATCCAAATGCATTTTTTATTGACGTAATAGGATCTTCTACCTATTCTACATATCCCATAATTTTGTGGATAATAACTCAGAAGTCATTAGTTACAACAAAACAACAAAGAAGGGAAACTTTTTTTCTTCTTACTGAAAAAGGAATACACACAAACTTATTCTGCTTATCTTTAAACTTGTGTGTTTCAGACTAACTGAAGCCTCACAGCAGTGTAGGGTGGGGAAGTAGTTTAAAATTTTTTAATTGCCAGAACTTTTACATATCTCATTTGATCCCAAAAACTTTGGGGCAGATTATTGCCAGTTTAACAGATAAACCTCTCCTCTGAGCATCAGATCCATGTGACTTCTCATGAGTCTACCTTAACCACCTTATTTAAAATTGCAACTCACTCTACATTTCTCCTGACTCTTGATTCCCTTCTTTTCCCATAGCATGATTACTTTCTAATCTATTATATATTTCACTTACTTATTACTCTTATTGTCTCCCTTTCTAGAAAGTAAGCTCGTTGAAGGTAGGGTTCCAGTTTGTTTTTTGGGTTTTGTCCTCAGTCATATACTCAAAGTGACTAGCATGTTAGGTGCTCAGTAAATATTCGTTGCCTGAATGAGTGTCCATTATTTCCATCTGGGTGTTCTGTAGGCATCTCATTCCATCCTCCAGTGTCATCAGTCATCTATACAGGTACCCATACCAGAAATATAACTGTATTCTTTCATAATCACATTCACTCAATTTATTCTTTGAATACATATTTTAAGCATCTGCTACAGACCAGGCACTGGGTTACAACAGTAAAACAAAAATCCCTACCCCATGACTGTCCAAGGAATCTTGGGGGAGACAGACAATAAATAAGCACATCTATCAGGTGGTGCTGAGGAAAAATAAAAATAAGGCAGGATAAAAGGTCAAGATGGGCATCTCTGACAAGACTTTTGGGCCAAGACCTGAGGAAAGTGAGGGGGGGCAAATCATGTGATCCTAGTCAGATGTAATAGCAAGTATGAATGTCCAAAAGTGTAAAATAGCAAAAGCATGAGCAAAGGATGGCAAAAAAACAAAAACAAAACAAAACAAAAACCCAGTGCTGCCTTTTCCTCAATGTTTTGTTTTGGGTAGTGTCTGTTTCTTCAAGTTCACTAGTTCGTTCTCTTGTACCTTATCTGCTGTTAACCCCACACACTATTTTTTCATCCTACACGATGTACTTTTCATCTCTAGTTCCATTTGGGTCTTTTTTTCTATCTTCCAAATCTAGGTAACTTTTTGAACATATGGAATACAGTTATTCTGTTTTAATGCTCTCTGCTAATTCTGACATCTGTGTCAGGTCTGGTTTGGGTTCACCTGATCTTTCTCCTCTCTGTGGGTCGTGTTATCCAGCATACGTGGTATCGTGTTTGTCAGCATACCTGGTAGTTTCTGATCAGACACCAGATATTTTTTTACTTTGTTGGGTGCTATTTTTGTATTTCAATAAGTATTCTTGAGATTTATTCTAGGATGCTGTTAAGTACACAGACATAGTTCGACCCATTTGGATCTTGCTTACAAGATTTGTCAAGTGGGACCTGAGCTTTTTTAATCTAGGGCTAATGACTCCACATTACCAAGGCAAGACTTCTCTGTACCACACCTAGTGCCCTACACATTTTGAGGTTTTATAGTCTGGGTGTGAGAACAAACACTCTTTCTGGCCCTGTGTGGGCCCTGGCTACTGTTCTGATACTTCAGGTGCTTTTTTTCTCTGGCCATGGTTTGTTTTCTCACACATGCACTGATCAGTAGTACTCTGAAGATTACTCAAGGGGCACTGTCCTCATATCTCCAGTGTTCTATGTGCAGCTACCAATGTTTGTATCATATTGGTTATTACAATTTTAATAAGTGTGTGGATAAGGATATGCAGAAACAGATGCTCTCTTTGTTTTAAAGTGTAAGTTAGTATAACCTTTTAAGAGAGCAATCTGGGCGGGGTGTGGTGGCTTATGCCTGTAATCCCAGCACTTTGGGAGGCCAAGCTGGGTGGATCACTTGAGGTCAGGAGTTTGAGACCAGTCTGACCAATGTGGTGAAACCCCATCTCTACTAAAAAATACAAAATTAGCCCGGCGTGGGGGCATGCGGCTGTAATCACAGCTACTTGGGAGACTGAGGCAGGAGAATTGCTTGAACCCGGGAGGCGGAGGTTGCAGTAAGCCAAGATCGCACCATTGCCACTACAGCCTGGGCAGCAACAAGAGCAAAATTCCGTCTCAAAAAAAAAAAAAAAGAGCAATCTGACAATATCTGTGAAAATTAAAAAATACACACACACATTCAGAAACTAACTCTAGGAACTTATACTCCAGATATACTACTGACAATAGACATAAACAACTATGTACAGGATTATTACATTGTGGCATAATGCTACATAGCAAAAGATTTAAAACAACCAAATGTTACTTATTAGTAAAGTATGGCCTATATTATGTATTATATTAATATTAGTATAATATGTATAATATGGATTTTATGTATAATGGAATGCTTTTTTTTTTTTTTTTTTTTTTTTTTTTTGAGTCAGAGTCTTGCTCTGTCACCCAGGCTGGAGTGCAGTGGCGCGCGATCTCGGTTCACTGCAACCTCTGCCTCCTGGGTTCAAGCAATTCTCCTTCCTCAGCTTCCCAAATAGCTGGGATTACAGGCATGCACCTCCACGCCTGACTAATTTTTGTATTTTTAGTAGAGATGGGTTTCACCATGTTGGCCAGGCTGGTCTCGAACTCCTGACCTCAGGTGATCTGCCTGCCTCGGCCTCCTAAATTGTTGGGATTACACGCGTGAGCCACCATGCCCAGCCTGTGCTTTTTAACTGAAGTAAATTTGTATTTATGGGTATAGAATAATTGTCAAAATGTAACAAAAAAGGTGCACAGTAGACTGTATTGGTCACAAATATATAGGCATTTCTCAGAGATACTGCATGTTCAGTTCCAGACCAACACAATAAAGCAATTAATAAAGTGAGTCTCACAAATTTTTTGGTTTCCCAGTGCAAATAAAAGTTATGCTGGCCGGGTACAGTAGCTTATGCCTGTAATCCCAGCATAAGGGAGGCTGAGGTGGGTGGATCAGTTGAGCTGAGGAGTTTGAGACCAGCCTGGGCAACACGGTGAAATCCTGTCTCTACTAAAATACAAAAAAAAAAAAAAAATCTGGGCATGGCAGTGTGTGCCTGTAATCCCAACTACTCAGGAGGCTGAGACAGGAGAATTCCTTGAACCCAGGAGGCGGAGGTTGCAGTGAGACGAGATTGTGCCATTGCACTCCAGCCTAGGTGACAGAGCAAGACTCCATCTCAAACAAAACAAAACAAAAAAACACACAAAAATTAGCTGGGCGTGGTGGTGCACACCTGTAATTTCAGCTACTCAGGAGGCTGAGGCAGGAGGATCGCTTTAACCCAGGAGGTAGAGACTGCAGTGAGCCAAGATGGTGCCACTGCACTCCAGCCTGGGCGCTAGAGCAAAATCCTGTCTCAAAAAATAAAAAGTGATGCTTACACTATACTATAGTCTATTAAGCGTATAATAGCATATCAAAAAAAGTATATACTGTAACTTACAAGTAACTTATTGCTACAAGATGCTAACAGTTATCTGAACCTGCAGTGAGCCATAATCTTTTTGCTCATGGAAGATGTTGCCTCAATGTTGATAGCTGTTGACTCATCAGGGTGGTGGCTGCTGAAGGTTGGAGTGGTTGTGCAATTTCTTAAGACAACAATGAAGTTTGCTGCATCAATTGATTCATCCTTTCACAGAAGTATCTGATGCTGTTTGATAGCATTCTACCCATAGAAGAACTTTTTCAAAACAGGAGTCAGTCTTCAAACCCTACCACTGCTTTATTGACTACATTTAAGTATTATTCTAAATTATTTGTTGTTATGTCAGTAGTGTTCACAGCATCTTTATCAGGAATAGATTCCATCAAGAATTTCTTTGCTTAACTATAAGAAGCAACTCTTCACCTTTCAAGTTTTACCATAAGATTGTAGCAGTCCAGTCATATCTTCACTCATAAGCTTTTTTCATGTCATTCCATTGGGTGCTCAAGAAGGGTGGGGGCATACATAGCAGGAGTCTGCTGCGATGCCCCCTGTAAAGCAAAGATATATAGTATAGCTGCCCCTGAGGTGGGGATAGGCACAAAAACCCACCTGTTTCCCTGGTTCATTTTCTGCCGAAAACAGAAGCCTTAAGCCACTGATGGAGGGTTAACAGACATTTTCTGAGGGCAGAAAATGCTTTTGTGGGAGGAACAGAGGCAAAACGTCTCTGCCTCAGAAGGAAGGACAAAGGCAAAGATCTTTCATTTAAGGAGAAAAAGTAGAAGCACAAATCTTAGTTTAGAGGAGAGAGACAGAAAATAGTTTGGGGCCTAGCATCCTCCACTGATACTACTGGGAGAGGAGTAGGAAATTCCTGCTGAAGACCAGTCATAAATACAGGGATAGGAATGCTAAGAAGGACACAATTCTGAGGCCAGGTGTGCAAAGCCTGCCTAAGACTGAGGCTGAGCTAAGACAACAAAGATTCCTTATTGTCTCTACCATGAGCCTAGCACAGACTAACAAGAAAATGCAGTCTACCTCTGAGGGAGGGGCAAGAGCATGGAGAGAGAATGTCTTGGGAGCAAAGGCATACAGAGACAGCTGGAAGGTGGAGAGGGAGCTGAAACATTGAGGAAAATACCCTCTGGCATCCTGTCCTTTAAGCGCACAGGAAAAGCTTACTGCTAGAGGAATTTGAAATCTGTGATGTGCTGCAGATAACAGTAAGAAAACATAAACTCAGTTTCTTACAATACTGACTCAACCTTCCATACCAGCCTAACAGGCATGTATTTATAGCCAGACATAAATACTGTTTACCTCAGTTTCTGCTTTTTTCCACACATGATAAATGAAATTCAATATTATAAGACTCAAGGGAAAAAAAGTAAAGAAAAAAAAAAACACCTTGTCAAGAGATAAAGCAATTAATAGAACAAGACTTGGAGGTGACTCAGATAAAATTTGAATTATCAGTTAAGGACTAACATTAATATACTATATTGAAGGATATAGTGAAATAGGTGGACAACACATTGACGCAGGGTGTTTTAGCAGAGATGAAAACTATAAAAAATAAATGGAAATGCTAGAAATAAAAAGCATGATATCAGAGATGAAAATCCCTTCAACAGGTTCATTAGTAGAATGGAGATAGCTGAGGAAAGATTCAATGTATTGGAAGATACATTTAAAAAGTCATTCTGAAACACTGAGAAAAAAATTACAAGAAAAAAAAAAAAGCCCAGTGTGTTGGCTCACACCTGTAATCCCAGCACTCTGCAGGAGCAAGATGGGCAGATCACTTGAGGTCAGGAGTTGGAGACCAGCCGGGCCAACATGGCAAAACCCCATCTCTACTAAAAATACAAAAATGAGCCAGGCATGGTGGCAGGTGCTGGGAATCCCAGCTACTTGGGAGGCTGAGGCAGGAGAATTGCTTGAACCCAGGAGGCGGAGGTTGCAGTGAGCTGAGATCCCGCCATTGCGCTCCAGCCTGGGTGACAAGAGTGAAACTCCGCTTCCAAAACAAACAAAAACAAACAATAAAAACAGTGCCCAGGAGCTATGGAATAATAACAAGCAGTCTAACATACATGTAATAAAAGTCTCAGAAGGAGAAGAGAAAACAGGAAAGAATATTTTAGGAGATAATGGCAAGGAATTTTTCAGAAATAATAACAAAACATCAAACCACAGATCTAACCAGTTTAGAGAACCCCAAACAGGATAAATACCAAAACCAATTAAAGCAGCCAGAGGAAAAAAGAAACAGAAGGACAAAGATAAGAATTACAGTGGAGTACTCATCAAAACAACAGTGACATTTAAATAAATAAATCAACCTCCAATTTTGTATTCTGTGAATAAATCTTTGAAAAATAAAAGAGAAATAAAGACTTTTTAGACAAAAGCGGAGAGAATTCACTGTCAGCAGACTATGATATAAAAAGTAAGTTCTCTAGGCAGAAGTGTGATGGCAGATAGAAACTTGGATGCGTACAAAGAAATGACTAGTGCTTTATAACAAGTTATCCCCAAACTTAAGTGAGTTAAAACAACATTTTCTCAAGTCTGTGGGTTAGAAATTCACCATCAGTTTGGCTGGGTGTTACAGTGTCGCTCATGTGGTTACAATTATGTGGTTGGCTGGGTGTGTGATTATAGGAAGGCTTGCCTGGGGTGGAGGATCCACTTCCAAGCTCATTCAATTCATATGACTCTTTGGAGGAGGCCTAACTTCTTCACCAAGTGGGATTCTCCATAGGGGTATTTCAGTATCTTCACGACATGTCATCTGACTTCCCCCAGTGCCAGAGATCTGAGAGAAAATGGAAGGTGCAATGTCCTTTATGACCTAGCCTTGGAATCACACATTTCTACGACATTCTATTCATTTAGTAAATTACTACAGCCCACAATCAAGGGAACGGGAATTAGGCTGTTCCCAAGGTAGGAGTATCGAAGAATTTGTGGACATATTTTTAAAGCAGCCCACACCAGAAACTATTCAAAAATGATGATAAATATAAAAGATATTTTTGTTAAAGAATTTAGTCTAAAGCAAAAATATTACCACTGTATTCTGGGGTTTATTACACACATAAAATTAAGATGTATGACAATAGCATAAATGATGCAAGAGAAATTGGAAGTATATTGTTGTAAGGTTCTTCTAACTATACATGAAGTGGTACACCATTTGAGGTTTGTATAAGTTGAACATGCATATTTTAAAACCTGGAGAAGCCACTGAAACCTTTTTTTAAATAAAGAGCTGTAACTAATAAGCCAATAATGGAGATAAAATCAAGAAAATACTCAATCCAAAAGAAAGTGAGAAAAAAGAAAATGGGACAAGTAGAAAATAGCAAAATGGCGAGATTACATTCAACCACATCCATAATTACTGTAAACTAATTTCCAATTAAAAGACATCAGATTGAATAAAAAAACAAGACCCATCGGTCTTCAAGATGGCTGATTAGAAGCATCTGGTACTCACCTTCTCCATAAAGAACCAAAATAGTGAATAGATAATCACAGTTCGAATAGATTATCTAGGAGAGAACACTAAAATTCAACAGAGAAATAAACAGGAAACACCTAAAACAAGGAAGGAGAGGGAAGTGAGGCAGCCTGCTCAGCTGGGATTGGCTGGGAGCCTGTAGAGACTTCCCAATGAAGGGAAAGGGTAAGGGATAGACCCCCCAGCAGTCCACATTTTTATTGCAGACTCCTACAATCCTAACCACAGGAGAGCCCCCTCAATCCTTGTGGGCCCTGAGACTAACATAGGGAGCTGCTGGAAGACCATCTGATGGTATTGCTCCAGAAAGGGAGCTAAGGCTGAGTCTTGCATACCCTGAGTTCTAAGCGCTACAGCAAGGTCCCATTTTGAGAGCCAGCACCTCCATGTGCCACCAGGCAGCCTGGGGACAGGTTTGCCTAGACTGGCTCTGTACCCCCTAGTCCCCAAGCACACTGTCAGGGGCCCTGGGGATTGCCCAGCTCAGCCCACCGCCATTGACGCCTGAGCACTCCTCCCAGGATCCTGAGGTCATCGGGCCCACCCAACCTGCCACTACCATCACAGATGTCACCCACCTGTATATGCCACCCTGTGAGCCTAGGGACTGGCCCTCCCAGCCTGTCACAGCCACTGCCAATGCTAGCATGGACCACTCGGGAACCAGAGAACTGTCCCACCAGTGCTACTGCCTTGGCTTATGCCATGCTGACTATCCAGGGGCCTGACAAACTGCCTACCTGCTCAGCCCACCATTGTCACTACCCAGCACCCAAGCAAGCCAACTGGAGGGCCAAGAATCTGCCCATCTGAACCTGCTAATATACCAGTGACAGCATACCCCACCCGGGGGCCCAAGGACAGGCATGCTGAGCCCACTCCTGCCATCACCAAGAACTGAGGACTGGCCCACCTATGTCCCTGTCCGCAGCAAAACTTCACCACAGCCTCCACTAAATGGACCCTAAGCCACTGAGAAAATCACAGACACCATTGACACTATTTATACCTAAAGAAAACATACAGAGACTACACTACTGCACACACTGAGAATCAAAGCCACAGTGCCCTACCCAACCAACACCACATATACATCTTCAGGAAAAAGTCCTCCACTACGAAAGCAAATCCAAAAAAATTCGAAGAAGTTACTGTTAGAACAGATGTGCCGAGAAAAATGTAAGGACACAACAAACTTGAAAAAGCAGGGAAATATAACACCTTCAAGGGCACATAATAATTCTCCAGCAACAGATTCCAATGAAAAAGAAATTTATGAAGTACCAGAAAAAGAATTCAAAATAATGATATTAAAGAAGCTCAGTGAGATAGAAGAGCACACAACAAATACAAAAAATAACGAGAAATTTACCAAAGACGCAACGATCATGAAAAAAAAAACACCAAATTTTGGAAGTGATGAATTCACTGAATGAAATACAATATACATTTAAAAGCTTCAAAAATAGATCAAGCAGAACAAAGAATTGCAGAACTTGCAGACAGGTCTTTTGAAATAACCCAGTCAGACAAAAATAAAGAAAAAAGAATGAACAAATCCTACATAACATATGGGACACCATAAAATGACCAATATTCAAATTTTTGGTGTTCCAGAATGCAAAGAGAAAAGGGATAGAAAATCTATTTAATGAAACAGTAGCTGAAAACTTCCCTGGTCTAGTAAGAGATTTAAAGATCCAATACAGGAAGTTTAGAGATCCCCAAACAGATGCAATTCAAAGAGGTCTTCACGACACATGGTCGTCAAATTTCAAAGACAGAGAATTCCAAAAACAGCAAGAGAATAGTGTCTAGTCACATATAAGGGATCTCCCAACTGACTAAGCAGAATTCTCAATGGAAACCCTACAGGCCAGGAAAGAATGGGATGGTATAGACAATGAGCTGAGAGAAAAAACTGCCAGCCAAGGACGCTACACCCAGCAAAGGTGTCCGTCGTAAATGAATGAGAAGTAGTCTTTCCCAGACAAGCAACAGTTGAGGGAATTCATCACACTAGGTGAGCCCTACAAGAAATGTTTAAGAGAGTCCTGGAAGTAAAACAATGATACACACCACCACAAAAAAACACAAAATTACAAACCCCACTGGTAGAGCAAAGACACAAATGAGAAAGGACTCAAACATTACCACTACAGAAAACCATCAACTCACAATAATAAATAAGAGAGAAAGCGAGGAACAAGGGATATATAAAACAAGTAGCTATCAAGTAATAAAATGACAGGAATTAGCTCTTACGTATCAATAATAACCTTGAATGTAAACAGATTAAACTTTCCACTTGAAAGTTACAGGCTGGCCAAATGGATTTAAAAAAAAACACGGCCCACCCATAAGCTGCCTAAAAGAAACTCATCTCACTTGTAAGAACATATACAGACAAATTAAAGACATGGAAAAAGAGATTCCAATCAAATGGTAATCAAAAGAAAGCAGGGGTAGCTATACTAATGTTAGATAAAACAGACTTTAAGTCAAAAACTGTTAAAAGAGACAAAGAAGGTCATTATATAATGATAAGTGGATTAATAGAGCAAGAGGATATAACAATTATAAATAAATATGTACCCAACATTAGAGCACCCAGATATATAAAGCAAATATTAGATCTAAAGGGAGAGATGGACTGTAACATAGAGTTTGGGACTTCAACATACCACTTTCAGAATTAGACTAACTAGATGGAAAATTAACAAACATTTACACTGCACTTTAGACCTAATGGACCTAAACAGAACATTTCATCCTACAGCTATAGAATACACTTTCTCCTAATCAGCACATGAAGCATTTTCCAGCACAGACCATACGTTAAGCCACAAAACAAGTCTCAACAAATTTTTAAAATAGAAATCATATCAATTATCTTTGCAGACCACAGTGGGATAAAACAATAAATAAGTAGCATGGGCTGGGTGTGGTGGCTCATGCCTGTAATCTCAGCACTTTGGGAGGCCGAAGCAGGCGGATCACCTGAGGTCAGGAGTTCGAGACCAGCCTGGCCGGCATGGTGAAACCCCGTCTCTACTAAAAATACAAAAAATTAGCCGGGCATGGTGGTGCGCACCTGTAATCCCAGCCACTTGGGAGGCTGAGGCAGGAGAACTGCTTGAACCCAGGAGGCAGAGGTTGCAGTGAGCTGAGATGGTGCCACTGCACTCCAGCATAGGCGACAGAGTGAGACTCTGTCTCAGAAAAAAAAAAAGAAAAAAAAAAAAGAAGTAGCATGAGGAACTTCGGAAACTGTACAAATACACAGATATTAAATAATATGTTCCTGAATGACCACTGGGCAAGGAAGGAGTTAATGAGGAAATTAAAAAGAAAACTTTTTTTGCAACAGGATCTCGATCTGTTGCCTAGGCTGCAGAGCAGTAGTACGAACATAGCTCACCGCAGCCTCAACCTCCCAGGATCAAGTGGTCCTCCAGCATCAACCTCCTTAGTAGCTGGGACCACAGCTCTGTGTCACTATGCCCAGCTAATTTTTAATTTTTTGTAGAGATGGGGTGTTGCCATGTTGCTCAGCCTGGTCTCGACTCCTGGGCTCAAGTGATCCTCTTGCCTCAGCTTCCCAAAGTACTAGGACTATAGGCGTGAGCCACCACACATGGCCAAAAAATCTCTCGAAACAAATAAAAATTAAAACACAACATATTGGCTGGACACAGTGGCTCATGCCTGTAATCCCAGTTCTTTGGGAGGCTGAGGCAGAGGATCACTTGAGGTCAGTAGTTTAAGATCAGCCTATGCAACATAGCAAGACTACATCTCTACAAACAACATTTTTTAAATTAGCTGGGCATGGTGGTGTGCACCTGTAGTCCTAGCTACTTGGGAGGCTGAGGCGGGAGTTCAAGGTTAAAGTGAGCTACAATCACACGACTGCACTCCAGCCAGAGTGATAGAGCAAGTCCCTGTCTCTAAAACAGCAACATATAAAAACCTATGAGATACAGCAAAAGCAATGCTAAGAAGGGAGTTTATAGCAGTAAACACTTACATCAAAAAAGTAGAAAGATTTCAAACAATCTATTGATGCACTTCAAGGAACCAGGAAGGCAACAAACCAAACCCCAAATTAGTAGAAGTTAAGAAATAATAAAGGTCAGAGAACTAAACAAGCAGATAAAAGAGTAAGGCACAGTGGTGCAAGCCTGTATACCAGCTAATCTGGAGGCTGAGGAGGGAGGATTGTTTTCACTCAGGAGTTTGAGACCAGCCTGGGTAACATAGCAAGACCCCATTTTAAAAAACAAAACAAAACAAACAAACCTGGCCAGAGTAATCAGACAAGAGAAAGAAGTAAAGGGCATTGAAATTGGAAAAGAGAAAGTCAAACCGTCGACGTTCACTGATGATATGATTGTATACCTAGAAAACCCTAAAGACTCATCCAAAAAGCTCCTAGATCTGATAAACAAACTCAGTAAAGTCTCAGGATACAAAATCAATGTACACCAATCCGTAGCACTGCTATATGCCAACAATGATCAAGCTGAGAATCAAATCAAGAACTCAATCCCTTTTACAATAGCTGCAAAAAATAAAATAAAATACCTAGGAATATACTTAACCAAGGAGGTGAAAGATCTTTATAAGGAAGACTACAAAACACTGCTGAAAGAAATAATAGATGACACAAATGGAAACACATTCCATGATCATGGATGGGTAGAATCAATATTGTGAAAATGACTACACTGCCTAAAGCATTCTACAGATTCAATGCAATTCCCATAAAAATATCATCATCATTCTTCACAGAATGGGAAAAAACTCCTAAAATTTATATGGAATCCAAAATGAGCCTCTGCAGCCAAAGCAATACTAAGCAAAAAGAACAAATCTGAAGGCATCACATTACCCAACTTTGACTGTACTATAAGGCTGTAGCTACCAAAACAGCATGAGACCAGTATAAAAACAGGCACGTAGACCAATGCAACAGAATAGAGAGCACAGAAATAAAACGAAATACTTACACCTACCTGATCGTTGACGAAGCATACAAAATCATAAATTGCGGAAGGGATACCCTATTCAATAACTGGTACTGGAAAAATTGGCAAGCCACATGTAGAAGAATGAAACTGGATCCTCATCTCTCACCTTATACAAAAATCAACTTAAGATGGATCAAAGACTTAAATCTAAGACCTGAAACCATAAAAATTCTAGAACATCAGAAAAACTGTTCTGGACATTAGCTTAGGCAAACACTCATGACTAAGACCCCAAAAGCAAATGCAACAAAAATAAAAATAAATAAATGGGACCTAATTAAACTAAAAAGCTTCTGCACAGCAAAAGAAATAGCAGAGATAACACACAGTGGGAGAAAATATTTGCAAACTATACATCTGAAAAAGGACTAATATCCAGAATCTACATTTGGATATTTGAACAAATTTGAACAAATCAGCAAGAAAAAAAAAATAATCCCATCAAAAAGTGGGCAAAGGACACAAATAGACAATTTTCAAAAGAAGATACACGGCCAACAAACATATGAAAAATGCTTAACATCATTAATTATCAGAGGAATGCAAATTAAAACCACAATGATACCACGTTACTCCTGCAAAAATAGTCATAATTAAAAGGTCAAAAAACAATAGATATTGGTGTGGATTTGGTGAAAAGGGCATATTTTTACACTACTGGTGGGAATGTAAACTAGTACAACCACTACAGAAAACAGTATGGAGATTCCTAAAGGTAGAATTACCATCTGATCCAGCAATCCCACTACTTGGTATCTACCCAAAGGAAAAGAAGTTATTATATGAAAAAGACACATGCACATACATGCATGTTTATAGTAGCACAGTTCACAATTGCAAAGATAATGGAACCAACCTAAGTAACCCACCAACCAACAAGTGGATAAAGAAAATGTGGCATATATACACCATGGAATACTACTCAGCCACAGAAAGGAAAAAAATAATGTCTTTTGCAGCAAGTTGAATGGAGCCGGAGGCCATTATTCTAAGTGAGGTAATCAGGAATGGAAAACCAAATATGGCATGTTCTCACTTATAAGTGGGAGCTAAGCTATCAGGATGCAAAGGCAGAAGAATGATATAATGCACTTTGGGGATTTGGAGGGGGTGGTGAGGGATAAAAGACTACATATTGGGATAAAAGCAGTGTACATTGCTTGGGTGATGGGTATGCCAAAATCTCAGAGATCACCACTGAAGAACTTATCCATGTAACCATGGATACTTTTGGTTACTTTTCCATGTAACCCCAAACCACCTGTACCCCAAAAACGATTGAAATAAAGAAAAGTTGGCTTTTAAAAGAGGATAAACAAAATGGATACTGTTAGCTAGACTAACCAAGAAAAAAAGAGACAACCTAAATAGAATAAGAAATGAAAAAGGAGACACTACAACTGATACCACAGAAATATAAAAGATTATCAGATATTATTAACAAGTAAACACTAATAAACTGAAAAACCTAGTGGAAATGAATAAATTCCTGAAAATATACAACCTACCAAGATTGAATAAAAAAGACATAGAAAACCTGAACAGACCAGTAACAAGTAAGGAAGCTGAAACAGTAATTTTAAAAATCTTCCAACAAAGAAATGTGCAAGACTGGATGGCTTAATTGCCAAATTCTACCAAACTTTCTAAGAACTAACACCAATTCTCCTCAAACTATTCCAAAAAATTAAAGAGGGAATTCTCCATAACTCATTTTATAAGGCCAGCATTACCTTGATACTAAAACCAGATAGAGACTCAACAAAAAAGTACAGGCCAACATCTCTGAAGAACATGCACACAAAACTCCTCAATAAGGCTGGGCGGGTGGCTCACACCTGTAATCCCAGCACTTTGGGAGGCCGAGGCGAGTGGATCATGAGGTTAGGAGATCGGGACCATCTTGGCCAATATGATGAAACCACGTCTCTACTAAAAATACAAAAATTAGCACCTGTAGTCCCAGCTACTCAGGAAGCTGAGGCAGGAGAATCACTTGAAGCCGGGAGGTGGAGGTTGCAGTGAGCCAAGATTGCACCACTGCACTCCATCCTGGGTGAAAGAGAGAGACTCCATCTCAAAAAACAAACAAACAAACAAAAAACTCCTCAACAAATACTAGGAAACCCAATCCAACAGCATATCAATCCAACAGCATACCAACCATGATCAACTAAGATTTATCCCAGGGATTCAAGGATGATTCAACATATGCAAATCAATAAACGTGCTACATCACATCAACAGAATGAAGGACAAATACTGTATGACCATCTCAATAGATGCAGAAAAAGGATTTAATAAAATTCAACATCGCTTCATGATAAAAATTTTCAACAAACTGGACATAGAAGAAATGTGTGTCAACATAGTAAAGGTCATATATAACACACAGTTAACATCATACAGAATGAGGAACAGCTGAACGCTTTTCCACTAAGAATTGGAACAAGACAGGGATGACTACTTTCAGCACTCCTAGTCAACACAGTACTGGAAATCCCAGCCACAGCAATCAAGCGAATGAAAGAAATAAAACACATCCAGCCTTATTGGCAATTTATATGCCTTATTGCCTCCATTAAACTTTTTAAAAACTTTAAATAAATAAATAAAAGCAATCCACATTGAAAAAGGGGAGGTCAAATTGTACCTCTTTGCAGATGATATAATCTTGTATCTAGAAGAACCTAAAGACTCCACCAAAAAAAATGATTAAATCCGATGAATAAATTCGGTAAAGTTGTAAGATACAAAATCAGCATACAAAAATCAGTAGTGTTTTGGTTTTTTAAACTAGAGATGGGGTCTCGCTATGTTGCCTAGGCTGGTCTTGGACTCCTGGGCTCAAGTGATCCCCCCATCTTGGCCTCCCAAAGTGCTGGGATTACAGGCATGAGCCACAGTGCCCAGCCTCAAAAATCGGTAGTGTTTCTACATACCAATAATACACTAGCTGAGAAAGAAATCAAGAAGGCAATCCCACTTAAAATAGTTACAAAAAAATTTAAATACCTAGGAATAAATTTAACCAAGGAAGTGAAAGACCTCTACAAGGAAAACTGCCAAACATTGATAAAAGAAACTGAAAAGGGCACAAACAAATGGAAAGACATCCCAAGCATGTGGATCAGAAGAATTAATATTATTAAAATGACCATACTGCCCAAAGCATTCTACAGACTGAATACAACCTGTATCAAAATACCAATGCAATTTTTCACATAAATAGGAAAAAACAATCCTAAAATTCATATGGAACCAAAAAGAGCCCAAATAGCCAAAGGAATCCAGAGCAAAAAGAAAAGAGCTTGAGGCATCATACTACTTGACTTTAAAATATATTACAAGCCTATAGTAACCAAGACAGCATGGCATTAGTTTAAAAACAGAAACACAGACCAGTGGAGCGAAACAAAGAACACAGAAAGAAATCCATGTATTTACAGCTGACTGATTTTTGACAAAGGTGTGAAGAACATACATTGGGTGAAGAACACCCTCTTCAATAAATTGTGCTAGGAAAACTGGATATACATATGCATAAGAATGAAAGAAGACCCCCTACCTCTCACCACAACCAAAAACCAGTTCAAGATGGAGTAAATACTTAACGTAAGTACTGAAACTATAGAACTACTAGAAGAAAACATATGAGAAACACCAGGACATTGATCTAGGCAAAGATTTTATGGCTAGGACCTCAAAAGCACAGGCAACAAAAATAAAATTAGATGAGTGGGACCATACTAAATTAAAAAGCTTCTGCACAGCAAAGGAAACAATAAACAGACTGAAGAGATAGCCTGTTGAATGGGAGAAAATATCTGCAAACTATTTCTCTGATAAAGGACTAATAACCAGAATATATAGGAAGTCCAAGAACAGTAAAACAACAACGAATAATATTAAAAAGTGGGCAAAGAACATGAATAGACATTTCTTTTTTTTTTTTTTACATTTCTGATTTTATTTAAAATACAAACATAGCAGATAGGACACATACTACATAATGATAATTGTTTAATAACATAGAAGGTAAATTAATATAGCAAAGGCACTGAGTTGGGAAGAAAGTGTGTGCAGTTACTGGCCTCTTTATTTTCTATGTGACTCCCTTTCCTTTTTCTGTGTCTTCATATGTATGTAAATATTTCTTTTTTTATTATTATTGTACTTTAAGTTCTAGGGTAAATGTGCACAACGTGCAGGTTTCATATATAGGTATACATGTGCCATGTTGGTTTGCTGCACCGATCAACTCATCATTTACATTAGGTATTTCTCCTAATGCTATGCCTCCCCCAGCCCCCCAACCCCCGACAGGCCCTAGTGTGTTATGTTCCCCACCCTGTGTCCAAGTGATCTCATTGTTCAATTCCCACCTATGAGTAAGAACATGTGGTGTTTGGTTTTCTGTCCTTGTGATAGTTTGCTGAGAATGATGGTTTCCAGCTTCATCCATGTCCCTACAAAGGACATGAACTCGTCCTTTTTTATGGCTGCATAGTATTCCATGGTGTATATGTGCTGCATTTTCTTAATCCAGTCTATCATTGATGGACATTTGGGTTGGTTCCAAGTCTTTGCTATTGTGAATAGTGCTACAATAAACATACATGTGCATGTGCCTTTATAGTAGTATGATTTATAATCCTTTAGGTATATACCCAGTAATGGGATTGCTGGGTCAAATGGTAATTCTAGTTCTAGATCCTTGAGGAATCACCACACTGTCTTCCACAATGGTTGAACTAATTTACACTCCCACCAACAGTGTAAAAGCTCTATTTCTCCGCATCCTCTCCAGCATCTATCATTTCCTGACTTTTTAATGACTGCCATTCTAACTGGCATGAGATGGCATCTCATTGTGGTTTTGATTTGCATTTCTCTGATGACCAGTGATGATGAGCATTTTTTCATGTGCCTGTTGGCTGCATAGATGTCTTCTTTTGAGAAGTGTCTGTTCATATCCTTTGCCCACTTTTTGATGGGGCTGTTTTTTTCTTGTAGATGTGTTTGAGTTCATTGCAGATTCTGCATATTATCCCTTTGTCAGATGGGTAGATTGCAAAAATTTTCTCCCATTCTGTACGTTGCCTGTTCACTCTGATGGTAGTTTCTTTTGCTGTGCAGAAGCTCTTTAGTTTAATTAGATCCCATCTGTCTATTTTGGCTTTTGTTGCTATTGCTTTTGGTGTTTTAGTCATGAAGTCCTTGCCCATGCCTATGTCCTGCATGGTATTGCCTAGGTTTTCTTCTAGGGTTTTTATAGTTTTAGGTCTAACATTTAAATCTTTAATCCATCTTGAATTAATTTTTGTATAAGGTGTAAGGAAGGGAGCCAGTTTCAGGTTTCTACATATGGCTAGCCAGTTTTCCCAGCACCATTTATTAAATAGGGAATCCTTCCCCCATTTCTTGTTCAGGTTTATCAAAGATCAGATGGTTGTAGATTTGTGGCACTATTTCTGAGGCCTCTGTTGTTTTCCATTGTCTATATATCTGTTTTGGTACCAGTACCATGTTGTTTTGGTTACTGTCGCCTTGTAGTATAGTTTGAAGTCAGGTAGTGTGATGCCTTCAGCTTTGCTCTTTTTGCTTAGGATTGTCTTGGCAATGCAGGCTCTTTTTTGGTTCCATGTGAACTTTAGTTTTTTCCAATTCTGTGAAGAAAGTCATTGGTAGCTTGATGGGGATGGAATTGAATCTGCGAATTATCTTGGGCAGTATGGGCATTTTCACGATATTGATTCTTCCTATCCATGAGCATAGAATATTCTTCCATTTGTTTGTGTCCTCTTTTATTTCGTTGAGCAGTGGTCTGTAGTTCTCCTTGAAGAGGTCCTTCATGTTCCTTGTAAGCTGGATTCCTAGGTATTTTATTCTCTTTGTAGCAATTGTGAATAGGAGTTCACTCATGATTTGGCTGTCTGTTAATGGTGTATAGGAATGCTTGTGATTTTTGCACATTGATTTTGTATCCTGAGACATTGCTGAAGTTGCTTATCAGCTTAAGGAGATTTTGGGCTGAGACAATGGGGTTTTCTAAATATACAATCATGTCATCTGCAAACAGGGACAATTTGACTTCCTCATTTCCTAATTAAACACCCTTTATTTCTTTCTCTTGCCTGACTGCCCTGGCCAGTACTTCCAACACTATGTTGAATAGCAGTAGTGAGAGAGGGCATCCTTGTCTTGTGCCAGTTTTCAAAGGGAATGCTTCCAGTTTTTGCCCATTCAGTATGATATTGGCTGTGGGTTTGTCATAAATAGCCCTTATTATGTTGAGATATGTTCCATCAATACCTATTGAGTTTTTAGCATGAAGGGCTGAATTTTGCCAAAGGCCTTTTCTGCATCTATTGAGATAATCATGTGGTTTTCGTCACTGGTTCTGTTATGTGATGGATTATGTTTATTGATTTGTGTATGTTGAACCAGACTTGCATCCCAGGGATGAAGCCGACTTGATGTGGTGGATAAGCTTTTTGATGTGCTGCTAGATTCAGTTTGCCAGTATTTTATTGAGTATTTTTGCATGGATGTTCATCAGGGATATTGGTCTAAAATTCCCTTTTTTTGTTGTTGTCTCTGCCAGGCCTTGATATCAGGATGAAGTTTGCCTCATGAGTTAGGGAGGATTCCCTCTTTTTCTATTGATTGGAATAGTTTCAAAAGGAATGGTACCAGCTCCTCTTTGTGCCACTGGTAGAATTCGGCTGTGAATCCGTCTGTTCCTGGATTTTTTTTGGTTGGTAGGCTATTAATTATTGCCTCAATTTCAGAGCCTGTTATTGGTCTATTCAGAGATTCAAACTTCTTCCTGGTTTAGTCTTGGGAGGGTGTATGTGTCCAGAAATTTATCCATTTCTTCTAGATTTTCTAGTTTATTTGCATAGAGGTGTTTATAGTATTCTCTGATGGTAGTTTGTATTTCTGTGGGATTGGTGGTGATATCCCCTTTATCATTTTTTATTGCATCTATTTGATTCTTCTCTTTTCGTCTTTATTAGTCTTGCTAGCGGTCTATCAATTTTGTTGATCTTTTCAAAAAACTAGCTCCGAGATTCATTGATATTTTTGAAGGGTTTTTTGTGTCTCTTTCAGTTCTGCTTAGTTATTTCTTGCCTTCTGCTAGCTTTTGATTGTGTTTGCTCTTGCTTCTCTAGTTCTTTTGTGATGTTAGGGTGTCAATTTTAGATCTTTCCTGCTTTCTCTTGTGGGCATTTAGTGCTATAAATTTCCCGCTACACACTGCTTTAAATGTGTCCCAGAGATTCTGGTATGTTCTTTGTTCTCATTGGTTTCAAAGAACATCTTTATTTCTGCCTTCATTTTGTTTTACCCAGCACTCATTCAGGAGCAAGTTGTTCAGTTTCCATGTAGTTGTGCGGTTTTGAGTGAGTTTCTTAATCCTGAGTTCTAATTTGATTGCACTGTGGTCTGAGAGACAGTTTGTTGTGATTTCTGTTCTTTTACATTTGCTGAGGAGTGTTTTACTTCCAATTATGTGGTCAATTTTAGAATAAGTGTGATGTGGTGCTGAGAAGAATGTATATTCTGTTCATTTGGGGTGGAGAGTTCTGTAGATGTCTATGAATAGACATTTCTTAAAAGAAGACATACAAACAATCAACAGGAAATGTTCAACATCAGTAATCATCAGAGAAAAATTAAAATCATGAGGGGCTGGGCACGGTGGCTCAAGCCTGTAATCCCAGCACTTTGGGAGGCCAATGCGGGTGGATCACAAGGTCAGGAGTTTGAGACCAGCCTGACCAACATGGTGAACCCCCATCTCTACTAAAATTACACAAATAATTAGCTGGGTGTGGTGGCGTGGTGCCTGTAATCCCAGCTATGCAGGAGGCTGAGGCAGGAGAATCGCTTGAACCCCAGGAGGTGGAGGTTGCAGTGGGCTGAGGTCACACCACTGCACTCCGGCCTGGGCAACAAAGTGAGACTCTGTCTCAAAAAATATATTTTTTATATAATATGCAATATATTTTATATAAGCTATGTAATATAATCTATATTATATATAATCTATAATGGTTATCTTATAATTTATAAATTATAATCTATATTATATAATCTAATAATCTATATTATATAATCTATAATTATAATCTATATTATATAATCTAGTTATAATCTATATTATATATAATTATATATAATATATATAATTAATATATTATATAATATATATAAATATATATAATTATATATAATATAGATTATACTATCTAGATTACATTATTTATAATATAGATTATATAATATATATATAGTGTGTGTGGTGTGTGGGAGTGGGGAGCAGACTTGTCTTGCTGTCTTTGTCAGAAATTCTAAGTAAGGGCTGTGTCTTTGTGGATTACCTTCTTTTGTTCTTCCTGCCAGAGATCATGTGAGGAGGATGTTGGGGGTAGGATTAGCTTGAATTTTTTTTTTTCATTACACTCTTCTCCTGTCTGCTCCCTGCTTAGCCCTCCGTTTTCTCATTCCTCTGGAGTTATCTTGGAGCAGCCCCTGTTGTTAGTTGGCTGGTCTTCAAAACTCTCATGTGTAGGGTTGACAATGTTGGGGGTAGGGGATCCAGCTTATTCTTTTATTTTCAAGTGCATTCTTGGGGCTGGTGGGGAGGCAGAATGCCCCTCCCTAAGCCCTTAGTGTGTGCCGAGCTTGCTTTTTGATGTTGGCAGTGGAGGGGGAACCTCCCCTCCAGTATCCAGGGTGGTGACTGAGTTTCCTATATCAAACCCTTCAATGGGCACAAAATGGGAGTGCTTGATTTCAGGTTTTATTTTTTTCATGAATGTCCAAATCTGTGTTTCTCCCTGCCCTCCCAGACTGTGTGGTCAGTTGAAAGTGTCTGGTTTGTGTTCGTCTCTCCCTCATTTCCGGAGCAAGGCCTGAGACCCTGCCACATCTCCTATGCTCTGCATCCATGCCTCCTTTGGACATTAAAGGTTGACTGATGCAATAATAATAAATCATAATGAGGTCTCACTTTACATTAGAATACGTATTATTAAAAAGCAAAAAAAATTTACAGATGCTGGTGAGGATGTACAGAAAAGGGAACTCAAACTGTTGGTGGAAATGTAAATTAGTTCAGCCACTATGGAAAACAAGAGAGAAAAAAACTAAAAATAGAACTACCATACCACCTAGCAATTCTTCTACTGGGCATTTATCCAAAGGAAATCAGTATACCAGAAGGATACATGCACTCCCATGTTTGTGACAGCTCTACTGACAGCAAAGATAAGGAATCAACCTAAGTGTCCATCAACAGATGAAAAGACAAAGGAAATGTGGTCTACATACACAATGGAGTACTATTCAGTCATAAAAGAGAGTGAAATCATGTCATTTACGGCAACATTGATGGATCTGGAGGACATTAAGTTAAATAAGCCAGGCAGAGAAAGACAAATACTGCATGTTCTCACTCATATGTGGGAGCTAAGAAAGTTGATCTCATGGAGGTAGTGAGTAGAATGATAGCCATCAGAGGATGGGAAGGGCATATGAGTGGGAGTGGCTATGAAGAGAGGTTGGTTAACGGGTACAAACATACAGTTAGATAGAGTAAGTTCTAATGTTTGTTACAAAGTTGGGTGACTATAGTTAATAGTTAACAACAATGTATATTTCAAAATAACTAGAAAAGAGGACTTGGAATGTTCCTAATATATAGAAATAAATATTCAAGGTGATGGATACCCCAAATACCCTAAATTGATTATCACACATTCTATGCATGTAACAATATCACATGTGCCCTATATAAATATGTACCAATACTATGCATTAATTTAAAAGCAAGACCAAGGTATGTGCTGTTAATAAGAAACCCATTTTAAATATTAAGGTAGGTTAAAAGTGAAAAAATAAGGGAAAAAAACAACAGTGCATGCAAATACTGGTAAACTCCAAACAAGGTCTGTCAGTAGTTTAGTAATAGTATTGTACCAATGTCAACTTCAAGGTTTTCATAATATGGTTACTTAAAATGCTATCTTTGGGGGAAGCTGGGTGAGAGTACACAGAACTCTCTGTATTGTGTAATTTCTCATGTCTTTACTAGCATCTAGGAAACTGTAACAGACTAACTTATTAGATTGTAAGTAGGGTAAACTCAAATAGCAGATTTAGCAATTTTGTTGAGAAAGGAAGGATGCTGATAGACATAGATTTCTGGATTAGGAAGGACAAGGCTCTGCAGGCCGGTTCAAGAAAATAAGACTCCCAAGATCCAGTAATGAATACGATTGCCCAATTGGCAGGAGACCCTACTTCTTCCCGTTTATATGCTGAGCTGCTAGAAGCAGGACTGAAAGAAGTCACCCAAATAATAACTTCATTGTTGCTCACTCTCTTCCAGGTTGAAAGAAGAAATGTTATGACAACAGAGCAGCAAGTCCCATGATCCTAGCTAAAAGGCGGTACGGCTGTGACTGCTGAGATGGAGAGTCCTCAAAGGTAAATTAATGTGTCAGCAATGAAGGCTTTGCTATTTAATATAGAGCTTTGAGTGACCTGAAGACAGAAGTTAATTTGGTTGAATTGAGCATGGGTGGCCACTTAAAAGTGAGTGAAGGAAACACCTTGCCTAATAGTATAAAGGCAAACACCTGGTTCCTGTCAACAGTCCAACCTGGCTTATAATGAGGACAGGGCTCTGGGTGCCAGGGCAGCCAAGGCTGAAAGACTGCAGGGCAGAACACAGTGGCGTGAGCATGGACAGAAAGGAAGTTAGGATCATAATCCTGAAAAACAATTCTGAATGCCATGATCTCAAATATTGAAATACTGAAAGATCAAAGTCTCTGAATCTAAAAATCCAGAAAATTGCAATCCCAAAATTTCAAAATCTTGAAAATATAATGTAGGGAAAAATATCTTAAAAGTTATTTAAAAAGCATTTATTTACATTTTAAAAAGGGGATTTATTTGAGAAACATAAAAACACTAGAGAACACTGTGTAGATCACTTCACACAATGAAATAGGCAATAACATATTTTTTGCAAGCATAAACACTCAGGCATACTAATGACAATTGCGTGGATGTAACAATTATGAGCAGATAAACTGTATTCATAAAGAAATGGGTGAAAAAGCTAAATATATAAAAGCATACACCCAGCTTTATAACTGCAGTCATCTGAAATACAGTGATAGACAACCTAAGTCTCCTGACGAGATCAATCAAAAACTTCAATGGGGGGCCGGGCGTGGTGGCTCATGCCTGTAATCCCAGCACTTCGGGAGGCCAAGGCGGGCAGATCACTTCAGATCAGGAGTTCGAGACCAGCCTGACCAACATGGTGAAACCCTGTCTCTACCAAATATACAAAAATTAGTCGGGTGTGGTGGCAGGCACCTATGATCCCAGCTACTCAGGAGGCTGAGGCAGGAGAATTGCTTGAATCCAGTAGGTGATTACAGTGAGCCCAGATCACGCCACTGCACTCAAGCTGGGGCAACAGATCAAGACTCCATCTCAAAAGGAAACAACAAAAAAACAAAAAACAAGAAACAAAACTTGGCATGGTGGCTCACATCTGCAATTCCAGCACTTTGGGAGGCCAACATGGGCGGATCACCTGGGGTCAGGAGTTCAAGACCAGCCTGGCCAATATGGTGAAACCCTGTCTCTACAAAAATACAAAAATTAGCCAGGCGCGGTGGTGGGCGCCTGTAGTCCCAGCTACTTGAGAGGCTGATGCAGGAGAATCGCTTGAACCCAGGGGGCGGAGGTTGCAGTGAGCTGAGATGGTGCCACTGCACTCCAGCCTGGGCGACAGAGCAAGACTCTGTCTTGAAAAAACAAACAAAAAACCCAAAAACCTTCAGTGGGTCACCACCACATACACATTAGCCCAAAGAGCCAAGATTTTCAGAAATTTTATCTTTGACAAATGCAGACGTACAAAGAGGACATCTCTTCCTTTACTGAGGAAGTTTCTACATTTTTACATACATGCATAATGCTTACACATGGTTAATACTGTGATAATGTAGTTTGTGGTGTCAAATTTCTGATGTCCAAGGCAGCAGCAGAAAATCTGTCCCAGCTCTGAGAGGGACTAATTTGCGTTCTCTGTTCTCTATAGGCCCCTGGCTGATTGGATGGCTCCTGCCAACACTGAGGACAGATCTTTCCCACTTAGTCCACTGAGACTCACATACACGTCTCCCCTAGAAGGACTCTCACAGATACACTGAAAATAATGCCTTACTAGGTTTCTAGGTATTCCTTAATCCAGACAAGGTGACACTTAAAACTATGTCCAGAAGTCCACTTCTTGTCAATTTGGCACCTATATGAATCTCCTTAAACCATAATTTCCTAGTAGAGACAATAACAAGGTAATAGTTCTGCCTGTCATGATGCAAGTACACTGCATACAACTGAAAACACATTAATCCCTTCCCCAGAATTTGTCTCACGGGATTTCAAAGATTTTAATCCATTGAAATTTTAGATGTTAGGGACTTTAGACCTTAAGGATTTTGATATTTCAGGATTTCAACATTCAGGATTATGTATTTTGAGATTATGATCAGCACCAAAGTAAGGGGTCTTGGAAGCTGGACACTCATTGGATGCTGGAGATAGATGGGGGAAGAAGTAGCAACAGTGCTCAGGTACTGAACCTGGAGACAGTGGTCAATGGAAAAAAATGCTGAGAATCAAATTTCTTTCCCACCACCACTGAGAAACATAAAAACACAAGAGAACACTTTGCAGGCCACTTCACACATTGAAATAGGCAATAACATTTTTTTGCAAGCATAAACACTCAGGCATACTAATGACAATTGTGTGGATATAACAATTATGAGCAGATGAACTGTATTCCCCACCACCATTGCTCCTACTGTCATTGTAGACTAGCTTCCTCTGCCACCTGGAACTCCCAACTGGGGGATAACCTGATCTTTTGGAATCTGTGCTGTAGCACCTGATGCACATGTTAAACTTCTTGGTCTGTGTTCCTACAGGAAAAAAGGCACTTTAATTCAACTGACAGGGTTTGGACAGGGCTTGGAGTGGGGAAGGAAAACTGAAATTGTTAGGGGCCAGGGAGAGCTGAGCAGGCAGGTCGAACAGTCAAAGCTTTAATCACTTACTGAAATAGCAAGAGGTTAAACTAGAGAAAGTGCCAACTCTCTTCTGTCCTATCCCAGCCCCCAAGTTTTTGATGAGGAGCTGGACCCCTCAAAAATAATGTCACCACGGTTCTTTGGACATATTCAATATATGTATAATAGAATTCGTGGATTTTATGCCTGCTCTTCTTGGTCTATATCTTATTCCATCTCACTTTCAAGGAATACGGCACAGACTGACCTCCCTCCCCAGGTGGTCCAGTATAAGTAATATAGGCCTCCAAGAGGAGAAGTTTCAAAGACTTAATGGCTGCCTGAGTACTCAGAGAGGCAACAGCTCAATACTAACAATCGCAACAGCTGCCTGACCCAGCCACCACGTACATCTTTATATGTTAACAAAAGAAGGCAGCTATTAATCTGCTAAGCTTTTGTTGAAATTTAATGTGACTTAACATGGGTCTTCTGACTCTTTGGCTTGACTTCCCCATTTTGGGATGGGTCAACTTCGACTTGATGACTAACAAGGTGAAAAGTATCTAACAAGCCTCGCTAGTCAAAGAGAAATAGCATAGCTGGCCTGGCCCTAGCAGCTTTTTGGTCCTACATGAAAAAATGGCAGCTATCCTTTTGGAGGTAAACTGTACGGCCAACTCCACTGCATAAAGCAATCCCATTGGTTCAATGGGGCCCTTGACTTAGTTTCCCCTAAATTTCTGGGCCTACTTCACGAATTGTTTGGCTACAATGAAACATAATGGAGTCCAATGAGGAGCTGCTGCTGCTGTTCAGCTTCAGTGCCAGCTATGTAAATCCAAAAGCAGATGTGGTTGCTCCTCTCAATTACTAGAACTCAAGGCAGTCCTCATGGCTCTGGCCAATACTCTCTCTGATGAACCTCACTATGTTTTAATTAGGTTTGGAGCTGTTGCCAATGGCCTATCAGGTCTGCCACATGAAATCATATAGACTGTCAGATTAAAAACACTTCTCTTTGGCCATTAAACTCAGAGAAATTGCCTAACTTTCCCAATAATTAAGTAAATGAATATTCAAATTAGATAACACTTCTTATACAGGCATACCTTGGAGATACTGCAGACTCAGTTCCAGGCCATCATGATAAAGTGAGTCACACACATTTTGAGGTTTCCCAGTGCATATAAAAGTATGTTTATACTATACTGTAGCGTATTAAATGTGCAATAACATTTTGTCTAAAAGAACAATGTACATACTTAATTTAAAAATACGTGATTGCAAAAAAATGCTGACACAGAGACATGACATGAGCACATGCTGTTGGAAAATGACACCAATACAGACTTGTTTGATGCAGGGTCGCCACAAACCTTCAATTTGTAAAAAATAAAAAAATAAAAAAAAATACAGTATCTGCAAGGTGCAATAAAGCAAAGTAGAATAAAATGAGGTATGTCTGTACTGACAAAAATGAAAAGCTCAGCAATATCCAGTACTGGCCACAGAATGGATATACGTTACTTTTAAACACTGTTCCTGGCATGTAAATTGGTGCAGTCCTTCTGAAAAGCAACTTTTCACTGAAAATGCACAGACACACTGACTGAAAGATCCCACATCTAAATAGGTATCAAAGAGAAAGAATCAAACATATATAAGAGGGATGTGCTAGCAGGTTAATAAAAGTGGGAGTAACATGCCATTAAATTTTACTTATGCCCTCACCCATTACCTACTATTATACTTCATTATAATTCCCAACAAACTTTTGGAATCTGTATCTGTACCTACCATTTTTTACTGTTTTCCCCAGGATTCCACGGAAACCTTTTTCAAAGGGTCACTGTAAGATAATTAAAACTAATGTCCTGTTAACAATCCTTATTTTTTCCATCACTATATAGCAGTCAACACAGACTGAAATTACCTTTATGGTAATCATCTATCATGTGCTTTCATACACACAAAAATATATATAAAAGCTCATATGACCTAATAAACCATCTGAAATAGATGGTATTAATCCTCTCTTACAGATGAGGAAACAAGCCAAGAGTGGCTTGCCTGAGATCACAATCATTCAGGAAAATGAACCCAGAAGATCTAAGTGCTCATCCCACTGATGGCTGGTCCTAGAACTGTCTTCTACTAGTTCCTTTTATAGTTCTTTTTCCATTATTTAACAAAACTGAAAATCAAGATTATTCATTTTCCTTAATGGATTCTAACTTTATTACAGTGAACTTGAATGAAACAAAGTGAAAATAATTAGTGTAAGGCCTGGCATATTATAAGGCGAAGTATTCATGTTACTGACTTCTTAGAAGCATATAAAAATAGGCTAATCCAAGAGTTCAAAAGTATATATGCTCAACTCATTAAAATCCCCACATCTATAGTTACATTAACTTAGATGAAAACCAAGCAACTATTGTTTCATAGCAATTGGCAGACTTTAATATTCAAGAAAAATTAATTTCATCATACACATTAAAAATATAGGAAATTTCATGCAGACATGAAGCTTCCAATTCAGCTTTTGTGGCAACTTTTAGAATGAGAGTTACATATAAATACAGTACATTTTACAGTTACCAAACTTCATAATTTTATACTGTGATTTTTACAGCTTCTCCTTATATTGTACATATTCCACCTTGCTCACTTGATTAGCATACCCTATATCTGCACTGCTTCAGAATATAGAAATTAAACAAAAAAACATAAGCACAATGGACTATCTCCTCCCATTTCATAAAGTAAATGAAAATGTTTGTGTATAAAGCTAATTTAAGAAAAACATTTTAAACTTTAAGGCTTACATACTTTAGTAGCTAGGACTAAAATTAAGAAATACAAAGTTAAATAAATCCTCCAGTGATACTTCTATTATTGATTGATACCACATTTTCAAGTTTAGAATATATTAACTGCAAAAGCTGTAAGAAAAAAAGTGATGCAAATTTGTATAGAACATTTAAAAAACAATATTCATGATATGAGGGATAAATTAACAAATGAAGTAACTGATTTCAGAATTAACTAAAACATATGCTATAATTTAGAAATTTAACATTATTAAAGAAAACCTAATAGAAAAAAATTAATTAATAAAGCCAACCCACCAGTGTCAACCTGTTTTTGCCTGTGACAAAAACAAAGATCATTTGTTTTGATACAAGTTGTAAAAAAGTGAATACTAGTCAGTGAATAAAAAGCATGTCTAAGCCATTGAAAAACAGCATGCATTCCTTTCTGTTCAATTGATTTTTAAAAAATACTTATGTATTTTGCAAGTTTTCTTCTTTTAAAACAATAATTTGAGTCTTTTTTTCTTCCTTGCCACTAAATTCAAACTCATTCATGTAAGTAATAAGAATTTCCACCAAATGAACATCTGCTAAGTATTGAGGGACACAAAAAGGAGAAATCTTTAAAAAAAAAAAAAAAAAGGTTAGTCTCCCCAATTTTGACATGTCAGATTAACTACATGAAACCCTCTATTGCATAGTGAGAGTAAAGGTCACAAAAGTCCCATCGCTGTACACGGAAAAGGTCCCCCCAACTAGTAAGATGCCAAATAGGGTAGTGACTCCCCAGCCTAAGTGACAACAAAGGTCTAAAGATTTACAAGTAACTTTTCCTATTAAAACATGACATTTATGCGACCAGCACATTACTGAGATTAAATCCATCTAATTTAAATTGCCACAGAGGTCATGTAAAGCAATCACAATCATCTGTGAAAATATTCAAGAAGAGTTCTTCCTTTTCTCCAAGAAAAGGCTAAAACATTAGTCATCTCTACTTTCCAAGCTACTGGAAACAGAATATCATACATTAAAAAATATAAAGGAAAACTCCCTCCAATAAAGATCTGCTAGAGGTAGAAATTTAAAGCAGCATATACTGTTTAAGCTCCATCTATCAGGGAACAAAATTGGTATTAATCTGAAATTACATGATGGCTGCTGCTTACAATATTGAAGACACAGACCACGGGCAGTAATTTATCCCTGAATTTCATAATCAAGATTCCCCACATTAATACTATTATGACAGTTTTTCCTAGTATATAATTTTTTTAATGAAAAAAGTGCTTGCTTTCATAATCCAGATAATCTAAAGAAAAGACATTATTGTAAACATCACACTGTCAAACTCTGTATTCATTTAGAGTCTGAAAATCACATATTTCAAATGGGTAAATTTTATTCTTATTTTCTCTGTTTCCTAGCACTACTTTTAATAAAGGCTTTTTATTTCTCACTTTGAATGTTGAGATCTCGTATATTTCAAAGTGATCCATGATGAGTATGCTTTCATAAAGTGTTCTGTTTATTGTGGCCAAAAGACTTGGATATTTCTCAGTTACTTGAATATATTTTACTGGCCTGTGATGCTATTAAATTTAACATTTCATAAAAAAGAAATGTTTGATGCTTCTTTAAGTTCATCTGAGCCAGAAAATACAAATTAAATTAATCTGAATGATAAAAGAATAGACACAGGCCAGGCGCGGTGGTACATGCCTATAGTCCTAGCTACTCAGGAGGCTAAGGCAGGAAGATCGCTTGAGTCCAGGAGTTTGAGGTTACAGTGAGCTATGATCGTGCCACTGCACTCCGGCCTGGGAGACAGAGCGGGATCCTGTCTCTGAAGAAAAAAAAAAAAAAGACACATTTTACGCATAGTTTTCTTAGATTGAAAGTGAACAAAGTCCCAACTCCAGATGTTGAATATGACTGAGGATCCTTAGACTCTTCTAAAAGTTACATGTGCAATGCATACAAAACAACAAAAAAAGGAAGATTATTATGGACTTCAATACTATTAGTCATTAATTCAGCAGACCTGCAATGGACAGCATCATGAAGACACTGGAGATTAGGGTTTTTTTTTCCTACTGAAACACAATTCTGGGCTTCAAGGAAAAAGTATACTTCAAGACATTTCCTCCATTTTTACTTGTGTAGTACAAATCTGCATGGCATAGTATATTTCTGAAAAAGCAATAGACATATTAAGAAAATAGACACTATTTCTAAATTTCGTTAGGAATAAGAAGGCACCACTGATTTGAGGTTGTGTCCTGTCATCACTGATAGTTGATTTTGAGTCGTTGATTTCAGCATTTGTTCTTACTAAACTTTTTTCCAGGTGGTATCACTTGAGACCATTATTGTGGCTTACGGACCACAAACAAGACACATTCATAGTAGTATTTCATCATAGAGAGATCATTCACAGTATATGTTGACAATACAGATTCTTTTTCCACCTGCAATGCAAACAATAATCATAATACTATGACAGTCATGATGACCACACCACTAACAAATTCTGAGCACATATGTATCAGTGGCAGGCACTATTTTAAGCATATTCATTTATTACATACAACTACCCCCATAAGAGAGGTACTATTAATATTAGTAGTCTCACTTTACAAAGAACAGTCACACTAGTAAGTGGTGGAACTGAGATTCAAACTCAGGCAGTCTTGAGCTCTGAACTACCATAATATGTTGCTTCTCGTTCATTCTTAAAAACAAACCTATTGTTTCTAAAATGGAATGCTTCTAAATAAATGAACTGAAACACAATAGCCAAAATATCACAAAACTTTATAGTAATGCACATGATTAAAAAAAGATGAAGCAGTACACAAGGACATATTGTGAATATCCCTCTTATACCTGCCCTCCGACCCCCTTTTGTTTTCCCCAGAGCCTACTCTACTTTCTATCAGTGAGAGTCTGTAAGACCAGTATTATAATGATCAGCTACCATTTATTGAAAGGCTATTTCACCAGAAAGTAGTTTTCCCTTTATGTACACATTATCCCAAATCCTTATAATTCTGAAAGCTAAGTAACACAGGTCAAGCATCCCTAATCTGAAAATCTGAAACGCTCCAAAATCCAAAATGTTTTGAGCGCCTACATAACGCCACAAGTGACAAATTCCACATCTGACTTCATGTGGCAGGTGGTCAAAATTTTAAAATATTGTATCAAATTACCTTTGGGCTATGCTTATAAGGCATATATAAAACATAAATGAATTTCACATTTAGACTTCAGTCCCCTCCCAAGATATGTCATGTATATGCATATATTGCAAAATTGGAAAAAAATCCAAAATCCAAAACATTTCTGGTCCCAAGCATTTTGAATAAGGGATACTCAACCTGTATTATCTTCCCTTTATAGATAAGAAAACAGAGAATTCAAATAGTCACTAACAGCCATGATATCAACACTTCTGTTGAGTTGCTTTGGGAGTTAAACTTTGGCAATATTTTATTCCATTCTTACCTCTACCTTGAATCCATACTGCAGAACAACGTTTTTTATATCCTCATAGCTCAATTCTATGGAAAGTTCATTTGCCAGATTTTCAAAGTGGTACAGCAGAGGACCTATGGTTTAAAGATACTACGAATTACTTGAATATAAACATACACTCATAGCTGTGTTACACTGAATTCCAAGTTAAGTTAGGTACTGGATGAGACAAACATAAAAAGTCTGGGCATTTGCTGAAAATGCCCAGACCTCTGAAAATTTGGCCTAGTATGTGACACCCTCAAGAGTTGGGCCTACACTCATGAGGAGTGAGTCCCTCTGGCATACCTGCCTTGCACTGTGATTCACACCATGGGCCTTCACCTTTAACTTGCAAGTTACTGAAGGAGTAGATGAATCAGAGAATGCTAAGTCCTCAAATTCCAAATGTATTCTGCAATTATAATTCCATAAGCAAATGCAAAACTGCAGTTACCAACTGTATATCATATGAAAACAAAGGAGGAGCCTCAAGTTAACCTAGGTAGTGAAAGATGGACAGAAGTTATATGGAAGGTTTCCTGAAAGGAAGAAGTAACATTAGAGCTGGCTTTTGTTTTTTTAAGTGCACTGTTCATATCCCAGCTCTAACATCTAATAATTGTGTGTCTGTGGGCAATTCAATAACTCCACTTCATCTACAATATGACTTTTTTTTTTTTTTTTGAGACAATCTCACTCTGTTGCCCAGGATGGGTGGGGTGCAGTGGCACGATCTGGGCTTACTGCAACCTCCACCTCCCAGGTTCAAGTGATTTTCCTGCCTCAGCCTCCTGAATAGCTGAGATTACAGGAACCTGTCACCACGCCAGGCTAATTTTTATATTTTTAGTAGAGACAGGGTTTCACCATGTTGGCCAGGCTGGTCTTGAACTCCTGACCTCAAGTGATCCACCAGCCTTGGTCTCCCAAAGTGTTGCGATTACAGGCGTGAGCCACCATGTGTGCCCTGTAGTATGACTTTAATATGAGATAATATGTATTACACCTGTCATAAACAAGGCACTAAGTAAATGACAGGTATTACACTGTTTATATGACATCCTCCCTTTACTATTTGCTCATTCTATACATTCACGAAATGCACATATGATTTAAAGCATGATTTTCAAATCTTTCAATCTATCATTTTGCCCAATCCATCAACCTCATCCAGGAACCATTATCACTTAACACAGTTATATATACCTCAGGCTAATCTAGACAATCTTCTCTTTACCTTTCATTGGGTTAATTATAAATCCTGCAACCAGCTCTCTACTCCTACTCCCCATACAATGTGCTAATCATGGAAGACAGAAGTATTTAATAACAAGACAAAGGTTCTGCTACCAAGAGGCTTAACATTCTGTGGATCACAGGGTAAAAAAGTTTTTCTTTCTCCTTTCTGTATCCTACATAAACGACTAGAAAAAATGACCATGAATAAAATGTATATGTTAGTGCTACTTACAAAAGATAACAATGGTTCCTTATCAAACTACTCTATCAAGCTGAAATTTGTTATATTAGTAGTAGTAAAAATGATTGTTTTCTACCATTTCCTGAGCACTGCTGTTTCCTAGACTACCCAAAGCTTTTATAAGAATGCAGAGCCTCACAGCAGAGTCTTTCTAGCTTTTAAAGATTATGCTGTTCCTGTTCCATTATTTTAAGAGCCTCCAATAACATAGTTTTATTATCTCTACATACATACATATATTCCAATGATTTTTACATACTTAGACCATTTTTACCTCTAGTCATGGTGTGTTCCACCTAGAAAGCTCCAACCCTCTAACTCAAGCTTTAGCCGTGCTTCAAAACCTTGCTGAAATCCATCCAAGTCTTCATCCCTACTGCTCATTGTTCTTAATGTGGCATATTTTAACACTCATTTAATGCAGTGTTGCATTGCTCAGTGAAAATTTTTCAGGCAATTAGCACAGTTTTCTCACTAGATTACAAGTTATGTAAGTCAAGGAACACATCTTAAGTTGCTTTTGAACCTACCACAATGCCTAGCTTAGTGCTGAATTTATAAATTTTACCAAAGACAACAGCTGGAGTGTATATTTTTAGTCTTCTAATACAATGGTACTTTGACAAATATCCTTGTGCATATTTTAGATTATCCCTTACAAAGATGTTTCTTGAAGGCCAGAGAATAAACATTTTTACTGACCTGATTCAGACTGCCAAAAATGCTTTCCCAAAGAGTTATAAGTTTTCACTCACAATTGCAATAAGTACTTATTTCAGCATCTTATATTAAGTTGTGGGAATGCAATAGTACAGTCACTTTGGAAAACACCTTGCCAGTTTCTAAGTTATAGATACACTCACCATATGTGACCCAGCAATTCTGTTAGGTACGTATTTACGCAGAATAAATGGAAATTTGCAGCCACACAAAGATTTATACTCATATTTAATGCAACTTTATTCTTAATCATAATAATTTGGGAATAACCCAAACGTCCACCAACCAGTGAATGGATAAACAAAATGTAATATATCAAATGGAAAACTACTCAACAATAAAAAAAGACCACCACAATAGTACATGCAACAAAATGATGAATCTCAAAAGTGTTATGCTAAGAAAGCCAGAGACAAAAAGTAGCATACTGTATGATTCTATTTATATGACATTCTAGAAAAGGGAAAACTATAGTAACAGAATCCAAAGTAGTGACAGCATGGTATTAGGAGTAAGAGGAGAGAATGGAGTACAAGGGGACATTTTGGGGTGATGGAAATGGGAAGATTCCCTGTCTTGATAGTGGCCATGGTTACACAATTATCCAGTTTTCAAAATGCATCAAACTGTACATTTGTAAAAAGGGTGAATTTTATTATATGTCAATTATATCTCCAAAAAATCCAACTTACAAAAAAAACACAACAAGAATTTTTATTAAACAAAATATTTGCTAATTTGATATGGGGAAAATTATATATAATTTGAATTTGCATCTCTTTGAGGCTGAGCAGTTTTTCATATTTATGACCTAGTTGCCCATTCTTTAAACAAATGTTTACCAAGCACCTAGCTAATGTCTGGCACTGGATATATATGAAGATGAATAACAGAGACACATTCCTCAAAGGGTTCTTTATTTTCTCAACTCTCATGTCTCTTCGTTCTTTTTTTCTTTTTTAATTTTTAATTATTTAACTTTTTTTTTAGAGACACTGTCTTGTTATATTACTCAAGCTGGATTAGAATTCCTGGGCTCAAGCAATCCTCTTGCCTCAGTCTCCCAAATAGCTGGGACTACAGGCATGCAACACCACACGCAGCTTTCTTTATATTCTTTTAGTGGCCATAACAGAAGGAGCAAAGATATGTTTTTTTCCTTGATTATAAGATCAAAACTAGGAAGCTGAGATAACATGAAAAAGCATTAAAAAATTTAAAAATCACCTATAAGTCTAACATTCAAAGTAAGCACTTGAATATTTATCTCCTTGCAGTCTTTCCTCGATGTACAGTATATTCCATATACAGTTTTACATCTTATACTTCATTAGGAACATTTCTCTATTTCATTATTTCTAGAAAATAGTTTTACTGTATGAATGTCTTATGACTGTCCACTCCATTACTGTTAGAAATGTAAGTTCACTCTAAGTTCTTGCTGAGTATGTCTGTCCATTTCATCAGTCTTTAGTCCGCCCACATCTGATTATTTGCCTCTGACAGACTTCTAGAAGTATAATTAATCTAATAAATATAGGTAATAGTGAATTAATTATGTAACAGGACAGATGGCAAATAGTTGAGGCTTTGTGTCCCACTTACAGTGTCTAGCATATATTCTTATTTGTGTTTTTCCCCATTACCCTTTAAGAATGTAAGAAATACTTGTAGTGGTAGGGCCATACAAAAATAGGCTACAGGCCAAATTGGGCTGCAGTTTGCCAACCCCTGACTAAATGTATGAATATTTAAGGTTTTCCCACACACTATTTTATAACATGTTACTGTTTTTCTAGAAGAAAGTCATATCATTTTACATCCCCACTAACAGAACAAGAGCATATCCCATCTCACTGTACTTACCTAAGCTTTAAGTAAGCAAATTAAAAAACTTACTGAATATGATAGGTGAAAAATGGTAGCACATTTGTGTTTATTTACTTAACAGTGAGAATGAACATTTTTTTCTGTATATAGGTTGTTTACATTTATTCTTTTTTTCATTTTTTTACTGAGTTTTGGAGTTTTGCTCTGTCACCCAGGTTGAAGTACAATGGCATAAGCATAGTTCACTGCAGCCTTGAATTTCTGGGCTCCAGTGATCCTCCCACCTCAGCTCCCAAGTAGCTGGGACTACAGGCACAGGCCACTACACCTGGCTAATTTTTAAACTTTTTTTTTAGAGATGAAGGGTCTTGCTGTGTTGCCCAGGCTGGTCTAGAAATCCTGGCCTCAAGTGATCTGCCTGGCTTGACCTCAGGAGTTGTCAGGATTACAGGCATGAGCTACGTCATCCAGTTTTTTTATTATTAAAATAACTTGCATATTTATGTTGTACAGCCTATTTCACTGCTGGGTAGTTTTCTCTTTGTTCCCCCTTTAAAGAATTTTTTTAATCTAAAAATATAGTTTACTGCTGATATGGTTTGCCTTTGTGCCTCCACCCAAATCTCATCTCAAATTATAATCCCACGTGGAGGGAGGGACCTGGTGGGAGGTGACTGGATCATGGGGGTGGTTCCCCCCATGCTGTTCTCAGGATACTGAGTTCTTGCAAGATCTGATGCTTTAAAAGTGGCAAATGCAAATTCCTTTGGGGAAAAACACTTCAACCCAGGCCTTAAGAAATCCAAAGTGCGATTTCTCATGAACAATCCCCAATAAACACTCAAAGTCAACAGCACAGAGAAACAAGGAATCATGAACAAGAACCAAGAAAAGCAAAAGAAAGCAGAAAATGACCTGCAAAGACTTGAGATGTCAGAATTATCAGAAATAATATGCTCAGTATTTTCAAATAAAAGACTATCAGTCAGAAGAAACTATCCAGAGTGCAGCATGGCGAGAAAGACAGCAAGAGAAGTGGTTGAGATATATGAAAGCTACCATGAGAAGTTCTGAAATATATTTGATTGCATTTCCGGAAGAAACAGAGAAAAAGAATGAGGCAGAGGCAGTATGTGAAGAAATAATGGCTATTGTTACATATTTTAATGCTAAACCTATGATTGGTAAGAGGGGATCCCCCCGCAAAGCTGAGAATTTTTCACAACTGATAAGGTCAATTCATAGACTTAAGAAGCCTAACAAACTGTGCACAGTATTAAAAAGAGAACTCCACACCTAGATGTAATATTAGACCTGATAAAACTACAAGGTAAAAATCTTAAAAAAAACAGAATACCTTCAGAGGAGCAACATTTTAAAAAGCTGAATTCTCAACAGCAAAGACGGAAGCTAGAGGCCACTGGGTGTGATATATTCTAAGTGTTGAAAGCTACCTGCCACCTTAGTATTTTATACTGAGTGTTGCATTGGAACTAAAGTTATCAGTATGAACTTACGATTTTGTCTGTATGTTTGTGTGTATGTATGTATGTGTGTGTGTTTAGTTTTTCTTAAGGCCCTCCTTTGATGATTTTTACATACACGCATATACATGATTTTTACAGACGGACATATACATATATTTCCTACCCTGTTTGCCAAAAAGGCCTAGACAAAATACCACTTCGGTGGTAGGAACTAGATTTTCCATTTCTACAAACCATTCCCCATTAAAAGGAACTAGGAATCCTTGGAAATAATGGCTGGTCAGAGAAAGTACAAGATGGGCTTGGAATATCTGGTTGTTTCACAAAGGAGGTACCAAACAGTGACAGGGATATGTCAAAAGAACAGGAACTAGCTTAAAGGGGGTTGCCAAACCACTTGCCAAATCTGTGACAGGTGGATTTAAACCATTTACACCTGTAAGGCTCTAAAAGTTCTGGTTAAGAGATAAAGATTGTCTGACTGGATAGTAAAAATGTACTGTATGCTGTTTGTAAGAGACACACTAAAACATAAAGATTGCCACAAAAAGGCAGAAAAATCTAAAAAGTTAGGCATAAAGATTTGAGACAGAAAAAGATACAAGAAACAATTATTAATTTTAAAATAAGCTCATATAGCGATATTGACATGCCCACTCCAAGAAATGTGACTTGCATCTGTGCAAAACATCTGGAATTCAAACCTTGGTAAGTTTTTTGTTTTTGTTTTTGTTTTTTCCAGAGGGAGTCTGGAAAACTCTGTCGCCAGGCTGGAGTGAAGTGGCACAATCTCAGATCACTGCAACCTCTGCCTCCCAAGTTCAAGCAATTCTCCTGCCTCAGTCTCCCAAGTAGCTGTGACTACAGGTGTGCGCCACCACACTCAGCTAATTTTTGTATTTTTAGTAGAGACGGGGTTTCACCATGTTGGCCAGGATGGTCTCAATTTCTTGACCTCGTGATCCGCCTGCCTCACCTCCCAAAGTGCTGGGATTACAGGCATGAGCCACCATGCCCGGCCAAACCTTGGTACGTTTTATAGGCAGGGTAGGGGTTGGAGATGGCTTGGGCTGATGTTCACTGCTTGAGCATTTTCCAAAGTTTTTAATTAATCCCCTTCTTTTCTGCCCTACATTTCGCCCCCATTCTATATGAGGACACGCTTTCCTAAATCCTGCTCCTTTCCTATTTACTTTTTCTAGGGAATTAAACTTATGGTCTCTCACCTGAGCATGGAGTGGAAATGGGCATATAAGGTAGGCATCTTGATTATAGAGGAGTCATCTGTTCAATATATACAGATTTTCAAGTTAGGTTTTTCCATACAGCACCTCGTTTTCCAGAGTTATTCGGGTAAGGTGGCTCTCACATGTGTTTTTCTTTGCAAAACTTACCTATCTACCCCAACTTCTAAAAACTGGCACATTATTTTGTCCCCCAATAACATGCCTGCCATTCTTTGTCCATGTGTTTTATATCTTTTTATATTTTTACTACTACTATAATGAGGAAAGGCTGTATGTGTTCAGTCATCTATCTTTTAAAGGGAATCTCGTTTTAAAAAATTCTAGGCCGGGCACAGTGGCTCACGCTTGTAATCCCAGCACTTTGGGAGGCTGAGGCAGGTGGATCACCTGAGGTTGGGAGTTCAAGACCAGCCTGGCCAACATGGTGAAACCCCATCTTCACTTAAAATACAAAAAACAGCCAGGTGTGGTGGCGCACGCCTGTAACCCCAGCTACTTGAGAGGCTGAGGCACGAGAATCGCTTGAACCCAGGCAACAGAGGTTGCAGTGAGCCGAGATGGTACCACTGCACTCCAGCCTGGGTGACAGAGTGAGACTCCGTCTAAAAAAAAAAAAAAAGAAAAAAAAATTCTGTAGCTTCATAATGCTCTGAAATCTGATAAGACCTATCTTTCAGTACACTTTACAAAGATCTCCTTTGGTACTTTTACCAGATGTAGTTACATTTTAATTCTTCAGATGTAGTTAGATTCATTTTATTAATTCTTCCAGATGTAGCTAAATGCCTGCCCTCCACTACCTGACTCCCAAATTTATCAGTGGATACATACACACACACTTTCTTTTTAGAAGAAATTATAAATAAATGTGTTTAAGGAGTGCTGGTCAGGATGAATAACTGAAAAAGGGAATTCACAGGCATTCTTTTGTTCTTTGCCAAAATCATAGCCTTACCCAAAGGACATATGCATAATAGTTCCCTTAAAAGGCTTACTAGCTTTCCTTAAACTGGGTAGTGTTAAAGAGTCCATCAAATCCTCCTTAATTAAAGCATTTGTAAATTAATGATCCCCACCAAATCTGATTTCATGCAGTTTGGGCAACATTTTCATATATAATTTTACCTCCAATGTCATTTGTTCCAGAATGGCTGGCCATTACATTTCCCATTATATATGAATATATTGATGTTCTAGTCCACCTAAGCATGGTTAGGGTAAAATCATCCCTAAGAGGTTGATCTCTCAGTTTACAGAGTAAATTAAGCCTCCAGGTCTATATAATTAAAGCCAAAACCATAAGAATGTTATGAATTTATCAATATAGATGGCACTTCATCATGTCTTCGAGACATCTTAGTATGTTCCCTTTTTCAAATTTTGAAACAATACATTCATACATACATGTAACAGTCATTAATACCCACTGTTTGCCAGGCTTTGTACCAGGTGACTAGAAAGCATTAGATCTTTGCCCTTATGGAGCTTAGAGACTAGCAGTGGAAACAAAAGCATATGGGTGCTAATACCAAACTGAAGTATATGTTACAGCAGAGTCTCTTAGAACATAAGAAATACAGAATACTTAACCCAACCCGAAAGGATCACCTGAGCTAAGTGTTTAAGAACACATAAGGACTAACCAAGGGAAAACAGAAGAGAAAGAAAGGGCTAAGTCAAAGGACTGGCACTTGAGGTCAGAGAAGGGGTGGTAAAAAACAATCCTGAAGGTAAAAAACATAATCCTGAAGAGTTTAGGTTTTCCAGAAAGCTAGAATTTCATGCAGGGAGTCTTACAGGAACAGATTTGCATGTTAGGAAGGTCACTGATGATTATGTGGAGAAATGAAAAGGGCCAAAGACAACTTGAAGGCAGGGGGGTCCTTAAGGAAATTACTACAGTAATCCTAATGCTAATCCAGGCAAGAAACCATGAAATTGGAGCAATGGTTCTCAACTGGGGATGACTTTGCCAACACCCTCCACCCCTAGAGGGCAACATTTTTCAATATCTAAAGACATTTTGGTTGTCAAAACTGGGAGGTACTACTGGAGTCTTAGAGGCCAAGAAGGCTGTTAACCATCCTACACTATACAGGTCAGACCCCCACTTCCCTCACCACTCCCACTGAAGAATGATCCAGCCCAAATGTCAAAACCACAATCGAGAAACCCTGGAATAGAAGGATATTCAAGAGCGATTAAGTAGCTTTAGGAGATACAACTTTTAGACTGACTAGAGACAAACAGCGAGGAAAAAGAGAGGTCCTATTGACTGTTTGTGTCCCCCGCCTCCAAATTCACATGTTGAAGCCCTAATCCCCAGTGTGGCTGTATTTGAAGGTAGGACTTCTAAGGAAGTAATTAAGGTAAATGAGGTTGTAAGGGTGGGGTCCTCATCCAATAGGATTAGTGTCCTTATAAGAAGAGACACACCAAAGAGCTCACTCATGCTCTCATTCACTCCTTCTCCCTCTATGCACAACCAAAGAAAGGCTATGTGAATACACAGCAAGAGGGTAACCCCTGCAAATCAAAGGAAGAGCCCTCACTAGACACCAACCTGGTGAGCACCTGGAATTCCAGTCATCAGAACTGTGAGAAAATAAACTTGTTATTTAAGCCACCCAATCTGTGGTATTGTTATGGTAGCCTGAGTGACCTAATAAAAGGGGTAATGAAAGGCTCCCGGTATTTTTCTTCGGGGTAACCTGAGTAGATGATGAATAGAAAAGATATTGGGAGGCATGGAATCATTTTCTGTTTTGTTTTGGCTTTTTTTTGAGATGGGGTCTCGGGGCATGTTGCCCAGGCTGGTCTTGAGACACAAAGATTTTGAGGTATCTGTGGTACACCCAAGTTGGACATACTGGCTTGGAGCACAAGAGAGATGTTTGGACCAGAGATACAGATTGGGAATCAAAAGAGTAGGAAAAGCCATGAGATTAGGTAGGAGGAATATGGAGTCAAAAATGAGTACATGGCATAAAAAATGAAAAACACAGATTAGATGCCCAGAACACAATAACATTTAAAAGAAAGCTGATTCTGAGACTTTTTTTTACATTCCTTAACTTATACATGCAAAAGATGTATAAGTTAATACTTTATAAAGTACTAACCTTCCAAATAACTATTTTTAAGGACTGTGTTTCTCCATTATTACAATTTTCAAAATTGTTTTGAGACTCCATAATGGAATTAGCTCTCCGAATTGACTTCCTGTTAACCAACATGCTCCATTACTTCTGATGCCCATGACAGATCATAAGTCACACTATAGTACCTCTACTCTTATCAAACAGTATACTTACCAGGAGCCAACTTTATGTGCTTCAGGTAGTTACAATTATTGTATTATATAACTTAATAAAATAGTCATAAACCAATAAAACAAATGTTAAAAAAAAGCTGTTTCTATGAAAGTCACATGCTCTGGAAATACATAAAACCTTACCATAACTCAGTAATGGGGGTCAAAAAATTTAATTATGTAAACACAGGGTCATGTTAATGCTAACTTACAAATTAACTGAGGGTAATCAAGAAATTGGCTCTGGGCTTCAAGCCTGTCTTTGCCACACATAAGCTACAGGACTGTTCTGCTAGTTATTTAACCCAAGACTCTAAGTCTCTTCAACTATAACATAGTGCCATTTCAATATAGGGCTGCTTTGAGATTCCACAAGGTATTTATAAGGGACCAACACAGTACCTAACCCACAGTAAGCAAATACCCAGTAGGTAATATCTTTCCATTTTTCCTTGGGAAAAATTTCCCAAGGTAACTACTTTTAAAGAAGACTTACAGTTTGGGATATTTATTTTATTATGATTGCATTGTACAGCTGCTTTCATCTGGTCCTAAGGAATTCTTAAGAGAAGTCTGCAAAAGACTTACTACTACCTCCAGGGCTTAGTCCCAAATGGCAAAATTTCTGGTAAATTAAAATTAAAAAGAGAGTAGGTGTCAGAAATCAGTCACAAAACTAGACCCACCCGGAAGGCCAAGGGCTCAAGACCATGTATGTTATGTCCTTTTATGTAGTATAATAATCCTTATCTTGAAAACCTTTACGTTCTAGTCGTGATGTCTTTCTGAACACAGATTATATATCTCACGAAAGAATACATGTATATCTACCTGAATATTATCATTATACCCCCTTTATTTTAAAAAGGAGCAAAGTGGCAATTTCCTTTAGATTCTGGACTGGAGGGACCATGTTATATTCAACATTTAATTTCTAACATCGAGTAGTAAGTAGAATGCAGTAAAAAAACATTTTTGCATAAAAAAAAATTGTGTTTCTATTCTTTCTTAAACTCAAGGTAATCACAGAAGTTATCACACCTACACCCTTCCCACTATATGGATGTACTAGGGAGGAAGATTCCACGGAAGAGGTAAAATCTCCCCCCATGCTTCATTATAGAAAGAAAAAGAGAACACACTCTTCCTAACAGAATGGACCACTGTCTCAGCATGTGGGATGGTGATAATGAGGGAATGATTACCTACCATCAGATCAACAATTAGTATACACTGAAATTACAATGACTGTGAGACCGACCTAAGTGTGAATATACAACTTCTGAGCTTCCACTGCCTTTGGAGGGATCACCACCAGGATGCAGTCTAAAGGAAACTGTAGTGGTTTTAAAACATTTACAACATAATTCTAATGTTCATGCACATTTGAGACTGTGAAGTTAAATGTAATACAGCTGTAAGTACTCAGATTAATATACAAAATTTTAGTAAATACTAAAAAACTTACCTAGATTTATCCAAATTCCACCTGGCTTGAGTATTTTCCATATTGTGTCAATATAATCAATTACATTGTGAGCTGTGTCTATGAAGAAACAGGTAGCAATACAGTCCCAGGTATCTAATGAAGAAAAATCAAATTACTGCATCTGTTATGTTATTTTGCTTTTTTCTTTTAATTAATTATTTAAATCTGCCAGTTACCTTTTACAGGGTATTAATATTTGACAGAGATACAGAAGCTAAACTTCTGATCAACATTATAATTACAGTAACCAGACAGTCATTTATGGGAAATACTGATATCAATAATCTGATTAAGTAATCAATTTGGAAATCATCCCCAATAACACTGATATTATAATCTAATCTCTACATATTATTACCAAATGATATTTGTTAGAGTTTTGTTTATCCTCTATTCAACTTCTAGCCTTCATTTAAGATCACTTAAAACAAAATAATAGTCATTCAAATTTAAACTAGTGTTAACCACCAATTCTGGCAGGTTTCAGAAAGACTGCAGGCACCAGTTGCCAACTGAGAAATGAATGACATCCAAATACTTCAACATCTACCACAACTTCGAATAATTACCAGGGAAAAAGGGGAGCCAGGGGCAGGCAGAAGCAGTGGGTGGGAACCCAGTAGAGAACACCGTTTGCCTCTAGGAGGTATGGTGTCATACAAATGCTGGTGCAATAAAGGCACTTGATCTCATGGAGGACTACTTTCATCATCTGTTCTCTCAAACCTTGCTCCAGAAGAAGGGGACTTTTACTTGCCTAAGTGATGTTTTCCATTATTTCATTCCTTATCCACAACACCTAACATCTTCCATCTCTCCCTTTCTTCCTTCAGAGTACAGGTTGTCCCAATCTCAGAGTTCAGAGAAAAATAAACAAAAACTTTCTATGTTGTAAAATAAATAAATAAATAAAAACAATCTGTTGTTGCTATCCCTGCTTTAAGCCCTCCAATGGCTTCCTGTTTCTCTGAGTACAATTCCAAGTCCTTGCTATGGCCTGCCAACAAGTTTGCCTCATCAAACCCTCTCGAGGCTGACCTCTCACCACTGTACCCATTGCTTAGTACAGCCTAGCTCCTCCTTGAGCAGAGCAAGCACTCGCTCTACTCCCTGATCCTCTTCCCTTGCCATTCCCCATCTGCAACATTTTGCCTTCAAATATCTCAGTGGTTTGCCTCTGTACTCTTTCAAGGTTCTCTACTAGACATTTTTTTTTTTTTTTAGTTTCTACTCTTAGAAAGGCTTTCCCTGACAACTCTATATATATATATATAAAGCAGCAGCCTCTCCCCAGTCACTCTGTAACCCCTCTTCCCTGCCTTATTTTTTCTTCCTTACAATATTGTATTTGTTATTGCCTCACTTTCTCTATTGGAAGTTCTCTGTGGACAGGGATTTTGTTTTGTTCACTGTTCTCTTTTGACACCTAGAAAAATACCTAGTACTTAGTAGGTGCTCAACAAATACCTATTGACTCAATGATCTTGCTGAACCCTCGGTATTCTATTTTGCTTTCCTTTTAGTGCCAATCTCCCTCTCCTCTTTCCCTATTACCATCTCCCTTTCTCTCCTGCCTAGCTCAGATTTCTTCAACAGTTTGCCAGGCTGAAGTCAACTGTGCAGCCTGACTATACAAGTCCTCCATGATCTGGAACAAATTTACTTTTCTAGCAATAGCTCCCATTAAATCTCATTAAATCTCCCATTAAATCTTTTCTTTCCCTGCCAGTACAGCTGTGCTGCCATCCCCAATCACCTTGTTCATATCTTTGTACTTCTGTCTGCCTCAAATGCTATTCTCTCAACCTTCAAAGTCATAGCCTCACTATGAACAGCTTCCTTCTTACACTAATAACCTTTCATTTTTTTGGTATTCATTACTCATTTAAACTTGGTTTACATGGTATCTCTTAGTATTAATGGGCCCAACAGATTCTAAATTTCTTGACTGTAGATATCTTACACTTCTTATTTCCTATCACTGCCTTGTACACGACCTTGAAAACATTCTAAATTGACACTGACATATGCCTTATGTTCTACCATCAAAATGAATGATCTAAACCTTGGCTTAGGATAAAACTAGCTCATTAAATTTAGAATAAAGGACAAGACTTTTTAAACGCTTGATTTGGACTTACTGCATTCTGAATAAATCTCTTGAAAATCTCCTGCTGTCATAGAAAAGTTAGAACCAGGAGGAAGACTGTGGGGGTCAACATCAGGGAAAAAGATGGGTCGAATCTGATCAGCTGATCTCCGGTTATTGCTAAACTGATGGATCCAAGGATAAAGTTTATATTTATTAATTTCAGAACATCTGCAAAATATGAGTATAAAATCAGGTGTTAACTAAATATTTTACCAAGAAAATCCACTTTAAGTACTAAAAATATACTGTTTAATTGAAGATTTGCATATATAATTAATATTTAAAGAGTCACTATTACAGCTTCCCTAATTATCTGAAAATGTACATATACATGTAGATGAGCAACCAATCAATGGATTAAAGACAGAAAAAAAAAGTAAATTCAGAGATATAAATGTGCTGTTCATTCAGATTTTTTAAAATGTATTTCTAAACTTCAAAACCAAGTAAAACAGTCCAACGAGGTTTTTTTAAAATGGTACTGGTTTCAACTAAAACAGTTTGCTATTTTTTGTATAACCCTCTTCTTTTTTCCCTTTTTCACCAACCCCCTAAAACTCATACTGCCATCCGAGACAATGTATTATTTAAACAAGGCAGCTACTCAATGTACATCTTCTGGCTTTAAAAATAACAATTGTTTTCCACTGCCTTCCAAAAGAGGCCACAGAAGTTCTGAGAGATCTTTCCAACTCAGTCATGAGAGCATACTTGGCCATTTTATAAGAACTTGATTAAGGAGAAAAAGTTATAATTGCTAAACTAAACTCTTATTTAACTAAAGAAACAAGGAAGTAAAGAAGCTTAAGGAATAAATTTAGAAATACTCCTTCCTGGTTCATACTTAGTCCTGAAGATTTTGTACAGAAATCATTTGACGGAATGCCCAGTCACTTTCTGTAAAGTCACTTACCCATCTTGTTTCAACATTCTAATAACTAGGCAATTGGTTCAAGTGATAATTTGTGTAAGTACTTTGATTTTAACATAAGACACATTTGTGATATATATAATAATCAAATACTATGTACTTATCTTCAAATTCAAAATTGTTCAAGAAAATAGGTAAGTCAATCTGATTCTGAGAAATTACTATTTCCAGCAAAAAATAAATTAAATACCTGTTGAGTACAAAGTTGGAAGAAAAGAGCATAAAAAAACTCCATTCATTTCCTTGACAAGCATAACCTAGCATAGCTATTTCCCAGGCCAGTCTTCCTAGTCCAGCACCAGGTACCAGAATATTTACTTTAGAAGGATCCCTGAAATGAAATAAGGCAATTATGTCCAACCCCTCAAAGAAAAAAAGGAAAAGACAAAATCCACATTAACAACTAAAAACTTACTCATTTATTCAATAAGAATAAGCTAAGACTCTGACTTCTCACAATCAAGAAATACTTCTAAATATCAAAAATAAAAGGTATAAGGAATTATTATGTATGTTCCGATATCAGATGAGGGTTTTAGCCCTCAAAAATTATTTTTCAGAAAAAAGGAGTCCCCTTACATCTGTAGACTTATAAAGTCACTCATATTCCTAATAGCTGTCACCCTGAACAACTGTCTTAGAAAGACAAATTATTCCAAAGGGATCCCAATTAAATATGAAGAGTTTGAACAAAAGTACTTCATCATATGGGACAATAAATACAACATAACTTTATTTCTAAATTTTATATGTAACCCAATTGTTTACATTAGATTAAACAGATGTAGAGTTTAATGTGTCAGGTATATTTGTTGACAGAAGAATTTGGGGGAGGGGATATTTTCATGGGGAAAATGGGAAACGGCCCTCTAATTAAACATACATGATAACAAATATATTACACCAAACCAGAGGTTCACAACCAAACTGATCTCTACCTACTAGCACCACACTGCCATTACATATTTCCTTCACGTAAGATCCATCATTCCACTTTCAAACCACTAAAAGTTTTACCAAGAAAAGGCTTTTTCTCAGGAATTTTGGCAAATCAATATAATCCTGAGGAAACTAAAATTGTAGTCTTATAAGAAGCCAAAGGAAAATGTATACAATCAGCTAATATCATGTCAAGAAGTAAAAAGAAACTTCACTACTGTATTTCCTAAATTTGGTTCACAAATCAAATCCAATTTCCAAATCTACTCCTACTAATGATTTTTTTATCTTTAACTATGTGGCCTTTAAGTTTGGCATGCTCCAAGCAGCAACAGGGCACTTTACTAGTAGCCCATATAACCTTTGTATGTCCCACTTCAAAATAAGAAAGAACACTATGGGGCTTTTGAAAACTCATAGCTCTAGGACTCTGTGCTATTCCTTACATAAGGGAACTTCCATGATGGCATCCTACTGAGACCTAACGCTCTCTCATTTCTCACTCCCTACCAGACTCACCGAAACCCCTACTCTGGAGAATTACTTTTCTCAGTTCCCATCTGTCCAATCATAACATGCATTTCTACCCTTACCCCAGCAAGTGGCTGTTCTCAGTTTAGAATTTTTTTTTAATTATCTGATCAAACTCATGCAACAGAAAGCAAAAGGATTTAGAAGTAAATTCATATAGTATTTAAATCTTTATATAAAAATAACCAGCAATCAATTTCCAAATGGCTGATGACCCCAGTAAAATATTACCATGCAGGAGTTAGAAATTATGCTACCCTGAAGGGAAAGCTGTGACATAATGTTAACAACAATTATTTTGCTAACTTACAGAAAGTTAACTTAATGACTGCTTTTATCAAATTCTCCTTAACTAAACAGAACCACAGAACTCTCTACCTCAACCTAACGGCAGAAAATATATTAACAGTACCTTGTATTAAAACTGCTATTGAAAGGCTACCCATCAAGTCACAGAATGAAGAATATATCAAAGTCCTATCTTAAGAGTTAACAGACATGAATATAGATGTAAATTACCGGCATTATGACAAAGAGGAAGTGGACATGTAAGAAATGCATTAAAACAAACCCTCTAGAACTGAAAAAATGATCAGGAACTATGCAATGAATGGGTAAGATGGAGAAAATTTTTCCCTAAATCTTTGTTCTTAGCTAGACTTTCTTCATTTGGTCTTTACACAAGGGATATTAACAGCATAATGAAAAGTTCCTCTAACTGTGATGTGTATGAAACTAATGCACTGTAAGTGGGAATTTCTGCTATGAATCCATATGAAGTCTAGGGCATTTCTATGAGGTCATTTCTGTGGAGAAAAAGAAACATAAATCTAATACAGACCTTAATGGTGAGACAACCTTAAACCAGGCTGAATTTTTTTTTTAAAGCAGGAATAGAAAGGCATACAATATGTGGCTCAGTAATCAAATGGTGCCTACTTGAGATTCTTAGTGAAAACAAGCAAGCCAACAAGTTTACCTAGTTAATAAGGCCCAAATGTGGAGAAGCAGTACATTTACTACAATGTGACCTCCCTAATAACAGGAGGAAAAGTTTCAACAGTTTATTCAAGACAAACAGGAAAGGAGAAGGGATACATCTGTAAGGACATACAGCCCATGTGTCTAAAGAGGCCATAAATCACACTTCCATCACCCTTTCGGCTCCAGCTTTTTCACCAGCAGTAAACATTACTCTTGACAGAGGTTTCCTTTGTTGCACACAGAACAATCTTTGCACTGCAGTTGTAAATTTTAAAACTCCAACACAAAATGCTGTCTTGTTGGGTCATTATGACACTTGGCTGACCCCTAGTGGTAGAAGTAAATACAACTTTTAAGTACCTGCAGTGGTTCTCTTTGAATCACAGTACAGTACAGTAAAAGCCACTAACTACATGTGGCTACTGAACACTTAAAATGTGGCTATTGCAAATTGAGACGTGCTGTAAGTGTAAAATGAACACCAAATTTAAAGACAGTACAAAAATGAAAAACATCTCATTAATAATCTTTTATTACATTGAAATTTTCAAAATAAAAATAAAATTGCTTCTTTTAAAAAATATGGCTGCCCTGAGCACACTGCCTGTGGCGTAGCCCTGCTCTGCAGAGGCAGTCAAAAAAATTTTTTTTAATATGAAAAAGAGATCTAAAGCAAATATGGCAAAATGTCAAGGTTTAACAGAGCTAGTATTGAATTTCTTTTTTTTTAAATTTGAGACGGTCTTGCTCTGTTGCTCAGGCTGGAGTGCAATAGTGCCATCTCAGGTCACTGCAACCTCTGCCTCTCAGGCTCAGACGATCCTCCTGCCTCAGCCTCCCAAGTGGCTGGGACTACAGGTGTGTGCCACCATGCTCAGCTAATTTTTGTATTTTTAGAGATGGGGTTTCACCGTGTTGCCCAGGCTGGTCTTGAACTCCTGGGCTCAAGTAACCTACCCACCTTGGCCTCCCAAAGTGCTGGGATTACAGGCATGAGCCACCACACCCAGCCAAAAATTTTTTTATTCATCATAGAAAACTGACTATAAATCAGGAGTGTTTAGCATCTCCTAACTTACCTCTTCATCAACTCCCAACAAAGAACTCTTTATTTCAGCCAGACAACTTCTCACTGATCCCAGAAGACCTTCTTTAGAGCTCTTACCCACAGAAACTCAATTACCTTATTATTATAAATTATCACTTCATCTATATTTCCTAAATATCCCAGGCAAAGTTCCCTGAACTCTCTTCTCTATGCTTTCAATAATTCATTCACAGTTCTATTATAGTTTACATACCAAGGTTCTTCACTTCACGTCATTCACTTAACACAGGTACAGCAACTATGGCTTGCAGGCCAGTCACCTGTCATTGTAAATGAAGTTTTACTAAAACGCAGCCATACTCACTCATCTAAGAATTGTTTATGGCTGCATTCCTGCAACAAGGCGCTAAGCAGTCTCAACAGAGACGACATTGCCGGCAAAGCCTAAAACATTTACTGTTTGGCACTTCAAGAAAACATTTGCCAACCCCTGATCTAATACAATACCCCTGAATCTCCTTCACAGCAGTACACAGAGCTTCCTTAACTCACTGCATGACTGTAACATAATTTATCAAAATATCCTAATTAAGGACATTTATATTGTTTCCAATCTTTCACTATCATAATGTTAAAACGAATACCCTTAGCATGAATAACTTTTTATTTTGAAAAATTTTACTTCCCACACACTAATGTAGTGGCATAAATAACTTTCACATGCAGAAATATATATGTAGAATAGCTTCCCTTAAATTGAACTTCAAGAATCAAGATATGCATTTGTTTTTTGTTTTGTTTTGTTCTGTTTTGCTATGAGACGGAGTCTCGCTCTGTCGCCCAGGCTAGAGTGCGGTGGCACAATCTTGACTCACTGCAACCTCCGCCTCCAGGGTTAAAGCAATTCTCCTGCCTCAGCCTCCCAAATTGCTGGGACTACAGGCCTGTGCCACCACACCCAGCTAATTTTTGTATTTTTAGTAGAGACAGGTTTCACCATGTTAGCAAGGCTGGTCTTGAACTCCTGACCTCAGGTGATCCACCTACTTCAGCCTCCCAAAGTGTTGGGATTATAGGCGTGAGCCACGGCGCCTGGCCAAGATGTGCATTTGAATTTTGACAAATAAGCCACATTGTTCTACATAATTTTTTGCTAATTTATTCTTCCACCAGCAACATATTTATGTTTCCTCACACCTTCACTAATAGTTATCTTTTAAATCTTTGCAATAAAATAAGTAAAAAATGGCATCTTAACGTGGTTTTTACATTTGCATTTCCTTATGAGATTGAGTGTCCTGTATTTCTTTTTCTGTGATCTATTTACAGCATTTGTCTACTGGGTTATGAATGCTGAGTGGTTTTTCTACTGTGTTATTCTTCTAGATCTGTAAGCACTTGAAATCTTGACTTGAAAGAAATATGAAACACATACCTGTCTTTGGTCTAGGAGAGCTTTCAGGATGAGGGAGAAATCTATCTTTAGTCTCTGAACTACCACCTGCACTATTTGGTAGTCTACATTTTCTCCAATTTCCTCCATTTTCTTTTTAAAAATGAGTTCTCCTAGCTAAAAGAATCTTTTCATGAACTATAATTTACATTATTTATTTTATCTTAAGTGGAAAAAAAATGCTTCGTTAAAGCTCAGAGTATTTTTTTCCTAATGCCCAACTATATAAAAGAAAAAACGAATTCAACCAGTCAGTAGTGCATCAGTATCTTTTTGGAGTGTTTGTGTATATATATTAAAATGCAAAGACATAACAGATTTTCCCCCACAAATCATTTCAAAGTCTTCTAAAATTGAATGGGCTAATGAAATTAAGATCTAAAAAATATAGTCCAGCAACTTTTAGACTCAAAAAATGTGACTTTACATGTTAGCCTTCCTTCCAGATAGGATACAAACTTAAGAATCTATATTTCCTTACCTACTATAAGCTTTACAGCACTGAATTCTTATATTTAAATGATTAGACATTCACTTGGAAAACATTTTTTTTAAATCTCAATACATACTGGTCTGACCATCAATTAAGAAGAGTTATTACATTATGTTTATGTTCATACGTGAGAAAAAGGTTTAAACCCTAAGCTCATTCTTTAAATTAAAAACATATATATCATAAATTTCAATGAGCAACTGCTCACTAGAGTAGTGTTCAAATACTATTTAAAACAAAAACCAGAGGATACAAAACCAGCATTTCCTTAATTAACAAACAGACTCTATACAAAAGCAAGTCGATCTGTGGCTTCAAAGCCGCTTGTGCTTGCAAACTCAGGCATATTAAAAACTCGAAACATAGACAGATTGGAGAAACTGATATATGTGTTTCCTTAGGAAAAATATTTTAATGACCACAAATATAGTTAATTTTACACATATTTCATAAGTATATGATCTTTTTTTTTTTTTTTTTGAGACGGAGTCTCGCTGTCGCCCAGGTTGGAGTGCAGTGGCGCAATCTCGGCTCACTGCAAGCTCCGCCTCCCGGGTTCACACCATTCTCCTGCCTGAGCCTCCCGAGTTGCTGGGACTACAGGCACCTGTCACCACGCCCGGCTAATTTTTTTGTATTTTTAGTAGAGACAGGGTTTCACCGTGTTAGCCAGGATGATCTTGATCTCCTGACCTCGTGATCCACCCACCTCTGCCTCCCAAAGTGCTGGGATTACAGGCGTGAGCCACCGAGCCCGACAAGTATATGATCTTCTATAGGCAGTTCAATTAGAAAAGGCCTTCAGTGAAATTAAAACACACACACACACACACACACACACACACAATAAAAGGCTAGCTGACATAAATTTGTGTTAACTCCAGCCTGAGTATAAAGACATTAAATTCCCCATGTACTTACTGTGGCATAAACAGAGTCCTAGAAATTTACCTGAAAGACACAAAGTTGACCAGAATTTATCTAGAATCAACCTGGATTCTGAAGGGCTACAATTAATGACCCTTTTCTTCCTTTTCTTTTTTTTTTGTGATGGAGTCTCGCTCTGTTGCTCAGGCTGGAGTGCAGTGGCTCGATCTCGGCTCACTGCAACCTCCACCTCCCGGGTTCAAGCGATTCTCCTACCTTGGCCTCCCAGGTAGCTGGGATTACAAGTGCACGCCACCACGCCCAGCAAATTTTTGTATTTTTAGTAGAGACAGGGCCTCACCATGTTGGCCAGGGTGGTCTTGAACTCCTGACTGCAAGTGATCCACCCACCTCAGCCTCCCAAAGTGCTGGGATTACAGGCATGAGCCACCACAGCTGGCCTAATGCCCCTTTTCCAGGCTCTAGGGTTTAATTTATTCTGACAAAGCTATGATTTTAATATTGATGCAGCCTTTACTGTGTTTTATTAGGTTTCCTGTTTAGGTTTTTTTGATAGCTCACCTTATCTACTATAAGGAAATCAATCTACATCAAGTAAGTAAAACAAATAACATACGAAGAAATGTAACAAAAAACAGTGTAATAGATATTACATTTCAGTGTACTTCATTTAAAGTTCATATATACCTATCCACTTTTATAACAATTACTTTCAGGAAAGGAAACTGGGTAACTGAGGAACAGTTATGAGGAACAGTTATGGAAAGGAGACTATATATCCCTTGAAACCTTTTAAGTTTTAAATCCTGCAAAATGTTTTAGTTATTCAGAACGGTTTTAAATTATTTTTATTTAAAAAATAACCTATTAGTACCATTTAGAGTTAACTCATCCTTTCCTCACCAGTTTACATTTTGTCAAGTAATAATAACAATGGAAAAGGAACAGTGTGTGCTAGTTCACTAATTATCTTATAATTATCTAATAATCCCATGCCCTTTTAGTATTGCTGACACTGTTATACTAATTAATGGTATCATACATGATTCTATAATCACTAAGTATAAACAAAGTCATGTTTTAAGTGCCAGAAATGATGTTGATATAAACATTTCACATTCAGCCTCCAACATTCACTCAAACTTTGGTACATTTCTATTAAAAGCCTTATCAATTAAAACCTACAGATATTTCAGCAACAGATATTTTGAATTTTGAGGTATACCTGGACTTTATAGAAAGTATTAAACTTTTATCTATTACTTTATAAAGCAGGGCACTGAATATATTGAGAGAGAATACCAGCTAGAAACTTTAAGAATATAACATCTTTTTGGAAACAACAATGTTTATTTAAACAGTTATTTACCATGACCAAGTGGTATTTATCCCAGGAATGCAAGGGTGGTTCAACACAAGAAAATCAATTGATGAAATATATCACATTAATGGAAGAAAAAACATATACATCATCTCAACTCATGCAAAAAATATATTTGACAAAATTCAGCACTCTATCAGAAAAACCTTTAGAAAACTTTAAGAAAATTTGGCTGGGTGTGGTGGCTCACACCTGTAATCCCAGCACTTTGAGAGGCCAAGGTGGGCGGATCAATTGAGGTCAAGAGTTTGAGATCAGCCTGACCAACATGGTGAAACCCCGTCTCTACTGAAAATACAAAAATTAGCCAGGTGTGGTGGTGGGCACCTGTAATCCCAGCTACTCGGGAGGCTGAGGCAGGAGAATCACTTGAACCTCGGAGGCAGAGCGAGACCCTGTCTCAAAAAAAAAAAAAAAAAAAAAACCTAAGAAAATTCTTCAACACGATAAAGGGTATTTACGAAAGTCCCACAGCTACTCAGTGGTGAAAGACTGAAAGCTTTCTCCCTAAGAACAGAAACAAGGAAACAAAAGGCATTCAAATCGGAAAAGAAAAGGTAAAAACTCTTTTTGCATAATGTGATCCACAAAGTATCCCTAAGAAAGCTAACAGAGCTAATAAAGCAAGATTGCAGGGTACAAGATCAACACACAAAAATCAGTTGTGCTTCTACTACATTAGCAACAAAAATTCTGAAAAGTAAATTAAGAAAGCAATTCTATTTATAATAGCATCTAACACAGGGATGTCAAATCTTTTGGCTTCCCTGGGCCACACTGGAAGAATTGTCTTGGGCCACACATAAAATAACACTAAAAACAGCTGATGAGCTTAAAAAAAAAAAAACAAAAAAAACCCTCATAATGTTTTAAGAAAGTTTATGAATTTGTGCTGGGCCACATTCAAAGCTATCCTGGGCCACATGCAGCCCACTGGCCACGGGTTGGACAAGTTTGATTTAAAAGAATTAAATACATACAAATAAATCTTTATAAATTTTTTTTTCTTGAGACGGAGTCTCACTCTATTGCCCAGGCTGGAGTGCAATGGCACAATCTCAGCTCACTGCAACCTCTGCCTCCTGAGTTCAAGCAATTCTCCTGCCTCAGCCTTCCAAGTAGCTGGAATTACAGGTGCATGCCACCACGCCCAGCTACATTTTGTATTTTAGTAGAGACGGGGTTTCACCATGTTGGCCAGGCTGGTCTTGAACTCCTGATCTCGTGATCCACCTGCCTCGGCCCCCCAAAGTGCTGGGATTACAGGCATGAGCCACCACGCCTGGCCACATATGAATAAATCTAACCAAAGTGAAAGACCTATACACTGAAAACTACAAAACACTGCTGAGAGAAATTAAAGCTCTAAATAGATGGAAAGACATACTGTGATAATGTGTAAGATTTAACATTGTCAAGACCTCAGTACTACCCAAAGCAATCTATATATTCAGCACAATCCTTAATGAAAATTCCAACAAACTTTTCTGCAGAAATGAAAAAACCTGAAATTCACAAGAATTACAAGAGGCCCCCAAAATAATCTTGAAAAACAACAAAGGAGGACTCACATTTCCTGACTTTGAAATTTGTAAAACTACGGCAATTAAAATAGTATGTTATGGCGTAAGGACAAACACACAGACCAATGAAACAGAATATAGAGTCCAGAAAAAACCCACATATATGGTCCACTAATTTTCAACAAGTCTACCAAGACCATTCAATCGGGAAAGGACAGTCTTTTTTTTTTTTTTTTTTTTTTTTAACAAATGTATTGGGAAAACTGGATATCCATATGCAAAAGAGTAAAGTTGGATTATTACCTTACCCACATATAAAAATCAACTCAAAATGGATCAAAGACCTAAACTTAGGAATTAAAACTATAAAAACTTTATTTTTAAATTTTTTTTCTTTTTAACTTTAGAGCTAAGTCTTTGCAATGTTGCCCAGGCTGGGGTGCAGTGGCTATTATTAGAGGTGCAATCACAGCACACAGCACACTACACCCCTGAACTCCTGGGCTCAAGAAATCCTCCTGACTCAGGGACTACTGGTGTTTGCCACCATGCCCAACCCAAGTATTTTTTTTTTTTTTTTCAGTGTAAGTAAGTAACCCATACCAAGTATTTCTTAATGTTGCAAAGATATTCCTACTACTCTGATGCAGGAAAAATATTAAAATCATCAAACATAAAAAAAAAGGTGAGAAGCATATGAAACTTCAGAAAGCAGTAATATTCCTATATTGCCGTATTTCTAGATGCAAGGCTTATGGACAAATAAGTGATTAGTAGAAGCAGCTAATACATGCAAATATATTAGAAATTAAAATCACTTAAATGATTCAGTCAGCACCACCCTTCTCCCCACCCCCCAGCCCACTAGTGGCCTAATAAGACTAAGGAGAAATGATTTTTTTCTGGTCATTAATATTACTTTATTGTCTACTATTCCTTTACATACAATGCCTGGCATTCAATAAAAAAAATTAAGAAACATGCAAAGAAGCAAGAAAATGTGGAACTCATTGTTATAAGGAAGCCTTCAAGAAAACAGTCGCACAAACAGAATGTAAGAATCATTAGGTAGGGATTTTAAAATAACCATGAAAAGTACGTTAAAGCATGTAGTGCAAAAGGTAGATCATGTATACAAAGAGATAGGGAATTTGGGTACAGAGAGAGTATATGTGTAGGGGTGTGCATGTATATATAAGTGCAAGAAATTTTTTTAAAAATCAAAAAATGAGTATAAGAGATAAAAAACTCTTTTTTTCTCTCCTATAAAAAAAGAAAGAAATTCTTTTTTTTTTTTTTTTTTCTGAGACGGAGTTTCGCTCTTGCTGCCCAGGCTAGAATGGCATGATCTCAGCTCACTGCAACCTCTGCCTCTTGAGTTCAAGGGATTCTCCTGCCTCAGCCTCCCAAGTAGCTGGGATTATAGGTGCCCACCACCACACCCAGCTAATTTTTTGTATTTTTAGTAGAGACAGGGTTTCACCATGTTGGCCAGGCTGGTCTTGAACTCCTGACCTCAAGTGATCCACTCACCTCAGCCTCCCAAAGTGCTGGGTTTATAGGTGTGAGCTATCACCCCAGGCCAAGAACTCTTTCAAAGGACTTATCAGCATATTAGCATAGTAAATAATCAGTGAAGTTGAAGTTAGGTTAACAGAAATTATCCAAACTATACTATAAAGGGCTGGGAGGAGAAGGAGTGTGTGGAAAGAGTCATGTGAAACCTAAGAGATGACATGAAATGGTTTAATACTTAATATACATGTAACTGGAGTACCAGAAGAGAAAGAAGTAGAGGAAATGATAGAGAAATAATGTGAAGAGACATAGCAAAGAATTTCTGAATTGATGATATAGATCTACCTAAACCCCAAGACATTAGCAAACCTTAACCAAGATAAATACAAAGGAAACCACATTTAAGACACCTCACAGTCAAACTGCTAAATAATAAAGGTGGAGGCAGGGTGGGGAGAATGGTGGGGAGAATGGTGGGGAGAATGGGGAGTAACTGCTTAATGGGTATGAGGTTTTATTCTGGGTTGATGAAATGTTTTGGATCTACACAGTGGTGACAGATGTACAATACTGTGAAGTACTGAATGTCCCTGAATTATTTAAAATGATTACTTTTGTTATATGCAATTCACCTCAATAAAAAACTGAGGGCAAAAGACATAAATATATAATTCTCAAAAAAAAAAACATGTAACATGACCCTTTAACATATGAAGATGTTCAGTTTCACTCATCATAAGAGAAATGCAAATTAAGACTATGCCAACATACAATTTCCCACCCATCAGGTTGGCAAAAGGTCAAAAGCTTAAAACTACAGTATTTGTCACGGCTGTGCATAAACAGGCACTTTCATACACTGCCAGTAGACAGACAAAACAGTGCAACCCTTATAGAAGAACATAGTAATGACTGTGGCAGACAGACCCTGTAGTGGTGCTCCCACGCTCCCTACCTCCTGGTCCCTATGTCTTGTTTCTACCCAACAGAATATGGCAAAGGTGATGAGATGTCCCTCCTGTGATTGTCATTATTATTATTATTGAGACAGGGCCTTGCTCTGTTGCCCAGGCTGGAATGCAGTAATGTTATCACTGCCAACTTTGAACTCCTGGGCTCAAATGATCCCCTTGCCTGGCATCCACCTCCAGAGTAGCCAGGACTATACAAGTGCATGCCACCTCACCTAATATTCAAATTTTTAGTAGACATGAGGTCTCACTACGTTGCCCAAGTTGGTCTTGAATTCCTGGCCTCAAGTGATTCTCCCATCTTGGTCTCTCAAAGTACTGGGATTATAGACATGAGCCTTGACACCCAGCTCTGTGACTGTTCAACACTGTAAGACGGTTGACAGCTTGTTTGATCTAGACACCCTCCTTGCTGGCTTGATGAAGTGGTCCTTTTGGGAAAGACAAGGAACTGTGGGTTGCCTCTAGGAGATGAGGCAGGCTTCCAACTGACAAACAGAGAGCAGCTAAGACCCTCAGTCCTACAGCCACAGTGAAAACAATTCTGCCTCAGTACTACAACTGCAATTAAACAAAATGAAATATGAGTGACAGATTCTTCCCCAGTCAAGTCTCCAGGTGAAAACACAGCCCGGCAGACACGTGGATTGCTGCCTTGTAAGCTCCTACACAGAAGAACCAGTTAAGCCAAGCCCAGACTCCTGACCCATAGAAAGTGAAATCAATGTGTACGCAGCAATCCCACTTCTAAGAATTTAAATTAAAGATACTCTCCTGCACACATACCCGATGAAAGGAACTGAGATTTTTCTGCTAGCAAATGTGAGCTTCAAGGTCTTGATGCCAAACACTATATATCCTTGACCATTTGAGATGTGACTGAATATCACTTATATCTGAGCTCTGAATGTACATTAATATGTTGGGTCAGTTAAGAGCCCAGGTACTGAGGGTCTTCAAGTTTTTGGTTTTGTTTTTTTTTTCTTTGAGATAGCCTTGCTCTATTGGCCAGGCTGGAGTTCAGTGGCATGATCTTGACTCACTGCAACCTCTGCCTCCCGGGTTCAAACAATTCTCCTGCCTCAGACTCCTGAGTAGCTAGAATTACAGGCGTGCACCACCATGCCCAGCTAATTTTTGTATTTTTAGTAGAGACGGGGTTTCGCCATGTTAGCCAGGCTGATCTCAAACTCTTGACCTCAAGTGATCCATCCGGCTCAGCCTAAGTGCTGGGATTACAGGCATGAGCCACCACGCCTGGACAGGTCTTCAAGTTTTAAGAATTTTTTAAAAATTTGAGCTCCATTTTTCTTCAGAATGATCCATGCCCAAATACAGAACCATGTTGACAGTGGGTTACAGAGTTTGCACGGCAAAGTTCAAGTTGTTACACTGTGTTTTTAAAAAATCTTATCTATATGTACTGTTAAATCAGAGACCATGAGATCTACTTATCAGAACCAGGAAGATAAATTCTTCAGAGCTATTTCAACTGATACTTCTTTTCCTCAAAACTTGGTGGACTGTCGGGGAAAGGGCCCCACAATTTTTTGTCTTTGATATTAGCTCCAATTCTCATAAGTATATACAGGCCCTATAATTGCAGCAGAAAAAAATGCATGATGGAAAATTTCCATAACCCATGCACTGAGACCTGAAAAATCATCCTTACTGGGTATAATTTATTATGGTGCAATTAAGTGCCAACTGATATTTCTCACCATGGACTGGTCAGGAACTGCTGCAAAGAAAAATAAACAGATCCTTCTGCATTATTTATATTCTAAAATGTGGTAAGGGGAAATCAGGAGAAATTACTTCTGAAATTATATTATGGATTTTTTAAAAAGATTATCAAATAAAGTTATTTTTAAATAAAAATTAAAGTTATACCTCCAATAATATAAAAATACATATGCATAAAGTTATTAATTTTAGCATTATGTATAATTGCTAGATACTGCCAACTACCTAAATAGCCTAATGTAGGAGAAAGTTGGTTCAATAAACTATGATACATCCAAATAACAGAGTAATCTTCAGCTGGGAAAAAAAAAATGACTGAAGATCTCTGTGAAATGACAGCATAGCTATTTCCAGGATACACTAAGTGAAAAAAGCAAGGTACAGAAAACATGTATGCTATATTATCTTTTGTGGATGACCAAAGAGGGTAATTATAAAGAAAAACAAAAAGGCCAGGCACAGTGGTTTATGCCTGTAATCCCAACATTTTGGGAGGCAGAGGCAGGAGGATCACTTGAGGCCAGGAGTTCAAGACCAGCCTGTTCAACATAGCAAGACCCCTGTCTCTACAAAAAATACTAAAAAATTAGCTGGGAGGCTGAGGTGGGAGGAGTACTTGAGCCCAGGAGTTTAAGGCTACAGTGAGCTACGATAACACCACTGCACTACAGCCTGGATGACAGAGCAACACTTTGTGTCAAAAAAAAAGAGAGAGAGAAAAAAAAAAAACCACATCTACTTACTTAAAAAAAAAAACAAAAACCCTAAGAATAAAAGGATGAATAAACAAGATGCCAATGATACTGATTATCCAAATGGGGTATATAATAAAGGGAGGGAATAAAACACCAGGAGGCTGAAGATTAAAGGGAGAGCTAATTTGGGTAAACTGCAAAGAATAAATTCACTATACAACCTTAGCTAAGGGAAAAATAACTATTAGCAAATCCCGAACTCCTTTTAGTAGGTTTCTTTTTCACAGAGGTATGGATGAAGCAATTCTGAAACCATTCTGTGTGTACTGTAGACAACTGGGCGAATAAGTAAACGTATTGATGTTGTTGGAAGTGAGGTAAACAGATACAGAAAAGAGGGAAAACCAAGGACAACCCTATAGAGTTGGGACTGGAATTAAGAGTTATCAGTATGAACCACAGTAAATTATGAAACTTGAATATAGACTGTAAATTACCTAACAGTATTCAGGGTTAAATTTCCTCAATGGTTTCAGACACACACATACATAATGCAAGGGAAAGAGGGAGGGAGGGAAGAAGGAAGAGGAAACAATAAAAGCAAATGTGGCAAAATGTTAAAAACTGGTGAATTCAGGTAAAAAGTATAAGTGAATTCAGGAGGTCTCCATATAATTCATGCAATTTATCTGTAATTTTAAAGTTATTTCAAAATAGTTAAAATAGCCAGGCATAGTGGTAGGTGTCTGTAATCCCAGCTACTCAGGAGGCTGAGGAACGAGAATCACTTGAGCCCAGGAGGCGGAAGTTGCAGTAAGCAGCGCCACTGCACCCCAGCCTGGGCAATAGAGTGAAAAATAAAAATAATAAGTAAATAAATAAATAAATAATAATCAATAAAATAAAATGTCCTAACAAAAAATAGAGAGAAGAGACACATATGTATTGAAATTTCTGAAAGCAAATACTCAAACGTAAAGTTGCCAATCAATACGGAGGCAAAGGAGAGGAGGAAAAGGAGCCTCTCTAAAAGATCTTTAAATAAGACTGAATTCCATCCAATAGCTTTTGTTAAATATATACCCCTAAATCAGGGGTTCCTAACCTGGGACAGAGGTTAGGTGGATTAAATTCTATCCATCAAGAGGTCTGTGGATAGAATTCACTGAGTCTCTGAAGGGAATGGGAAAAAATTACATTTTAATTTCAGAAACTGATTTTTTTTCCTCAATTACGGATGCAGGCAACAAACAATAGTTTTAGCAATACCTATGACTTTATCACGAAGAGAAATCACACATATTTTCACTTCACATTAGCTGAAGTTCTCAAAACAGTGTATATCCCATTCAGCATTTTCATAATACAGTAATTATACTTGCAGCTAAACTGTATTTAAAGTGATATATGATTTAAAAAAACATGCATCACAAATTTACTTTTTAAATATTTTGATAACTGTATTTCAAAATCAGTTTTCTTTGTAATCATATGCACTTAAATTTATTCACTTAAAATTGTTATTCTTGGCCAGGTGAGGTAGCTCACACCTGTAATCCCAGCACTTTGGGAGGAAGACACAGGCGGATCACCTGAGGTCAGGAGTTCGAGACCAGCCTGGCCAACATGGTGAGCCCATGTCTCTACCAAAAACACAAAAATTAGCCAGGCGTGGTGGTGTAAGCCTGCAGTCCCAGCTACTTCGGAGTCTGAGGCATAAGAATCACTTGAACCCAGGAGGCAGAGGTCGCAGTGAACCAAGACCACCACTGCACTCCAGCCTGGTCAAGAGAGTGAGACTGTCTCAAAAAAAAAAGAAAAAAAAGAAAGAAAAAAAATTAAACAAAAATTATTCTGAAAAGTAGACCATGGGCTTCAGAATGAACAATGGTTCCAAGGCATAAAAAAAGTTAAGAATCTCTGCTTGCTCAGAGGTACAGATCCCTCACTTGTTTACAACTATGTCATAATGAGGGGAATTAAAAGTTTAGTTTTTTGGCTTTGCCATAAAACAAATTATAAAAAGATACACATCATTGATAATTTTCGATCTAACCTTATTATTTAATTTCTAAGTAATTTCCCCTAAGCACCAGCACAAAAATTATTCAAAATAATAACTGTAATCTCACACAGAGCATCCAATAACAAATGTAACACACATGTAAAACATACAGGCACACAGCAACTATAACAATGAAGCGAGACCGTGAAACATTTTATCAAGAAACTCAAGTGTTCATACACTTTAAAAACTTGGTTAAAAACGAGGTAGTATTTACCATCTCTCTTTTGGAAAATTTTTTAAAATTTCTTTAATGATTGGCTGGTAACAGGCATCCCTTTCTGCTTTCCCAGTTTCACTCCAGTCTCTCACAAACTGTTTCAGCGTGGATTTTAACTTATCCATGTCAAATGTAGATGCTGGCATAATCTTTCCATTCCCCTGTTTAAAAAACAGACATCAATTAGCTTCTGAGAGAGTAATCCACTTATGGTTAAATAGACATGCTACTAAGGGGCTATATAGGTTGTTTAGTGGATAAATCACTAGCCTCTCACCTCAACTGGGGTTCAAGTGCAGCTTGAGATCCTAAATGAAAAGAGTTTGGTGGTCTCACTGCTACCCTCAAAAGATTAAGGTCTATTAATCATAAAACCACCATATAATTAAGCAGTCTTTACTCAGGAGAGGACCAAACTGAGCTGCTATGGAGACCGAACATCCTCTCTAAGAGAGGGAAGAAAGTCCCTCCAGGTCATTGATGGGGCAGCATGGAGAGGCTCACACTGGAGTGGCCCAACTGTATCCATCCTGTGGATACAAAAAGAGGACTTCAGTTTCTATGTACTGCCAGTCCCTTGAGATTTATAAGTGAAAACAATTTCTTACAATAAAAGATGAACAGCAATAGATACAAGACACTGAAAAAATATGAGTTAAGCAAGGGAAATTAATTTCTAGCTAGTAAAGTTGCTTTTAAAAATTTAAGTCACTAACCCTGTATCCCAAAACAGAACATTATGTCAAAATGCATCAAAATCTCAACAGTTATATTAGTACTTAAAAAAGGAAAACAAGTGAACAGATCCAGTCTCTGGCTATTAAGCCTAATCAAATGACTGAACATTTAAGTTAAAACTTTCTGAGTAGAGCAAATAGCCTGTGCCAGATTATAAAAATGAAATCCAGAAAATAAAAGACCTCAAAATACAGAGGTTGACCCTAAAATAAACAGAAATAGAACAAACTTTCACATACATCTTCTCCATATTCTTTATTTTCAAACATATGTATGCAATCATTCACAATGGTCAGTAGTATTTCTTGATTATGATCAATGCATTTCCGGATCTTGTCCAAGTGAAGAAGAAACTGAGGAAGTAGTTTCTGTTGGTTAGCTGGAAGTGATCGAAACTGTCTTTCTGTTCGGTTCACCCGCTCATGCATACTGGTGCTAAAACATAAAAGGTGTTTTTTAAATTCACAAAAGAATTCTCACCAGAGGCCAATCTTACTTTAAGGTTGTCTTTCTGTACAATTATTTCCTTATAATGCTGGATACTGTCCCATCATTTACAATCTCTTGGCTTTAAAAAGGCATTAACTTATAAAGTTGTAAATGTTTTTACTTTATTACAAATCCTTCTCTAAGCAACCAAAATACAAATGGTTTATCACTAGTAAAAGTAAACATATGCACCAATTAGAAGAGGAAAAAGAAGATTAATGTACAATTAATTTATTTTTGTGTTTTAAACTTAAAATTTTCAGCAAAACCAGCTTTAGATTTTTCCATCTTTAAGTAGCAAAATAAATACTGCTATGAAATTATAATACACACAAAATATGTCCTGAAATTAAAAGCTAACCAGGTTGATTTTTTTAAAATATCATAGAATATCTTATATACTACAAATTACTAAGCAAATAAAAAATTAAAATTCTATAGTGTTTTACTTAACAATACCCACAATTTGCATTCCAAAAACGAACCCAAAGGTCACTTTGGGGACTACTTATTCATAAAACCAGAAAATAGAACATAATTTTTACTTATATTTACTTATTATTATTATTTTTGAGAGGGATTTTCGCTCTTGTCGCCCAGGCTGGAATGCAGTGGCACAGTCTCGGCTCACTGCAACCTCTGTCTCCCAGGTTCAAGCCATCCTCCCACCTCAGCCTCCCAAGTAACTGGGACTACAGTCATGTGCCACCACACTTGGCTAATATTTTTGTATTTTTTTGTAGAGATGGGTTTCATCATGTTGCCCAGGCTGGTCTCAAACTCCGGGGCTCAAGCAATCTGCCTGCCCTGGTCGCCCAAAGTACTGGGATTACAGACATGAGCCACCATGCCTGGCCATAAGAACATCATTTTTTAAAGTTAAATATATACTCACAGTATATCATTTTTATATTGACAAGATGGCCAAAATTTAAAATCCTGACTATATCAAATTTTGGTGATTGGTGAAAATATGGTGTAATTAGGACATTTACACACTAATGGTAAGTGCATACATCAGCGCAACCACTTTGGAAAATTAAATTTAGAGCATTACCTAGTACAACTTAGCATGGTACTTGCCTTATGACCTAGCAATTATATCCTAGAAACTCTTGCAAATAGGCCCCATGAAACATGAACAATCTTTGTCATAGCACTGTTAGAGATAAGAAACAGGTGGGCGCAGTGGCTCATCCCTGTAATCCCTTGGCACTTTGGGAGGCCAATGTGGGTGGATCACTTGAGGTCAGAAGTTCAAGACCAGCCTGGCCAACATGGTGAAACCCCATCTCTACTAAAATATAAAAATTAGCTGGGCATGGTGGCGCCTACCAGTAATCCCAGCTACTTGGAAGGCTGAGGCAGGAGAATCGCTTGAACGCGGGAGGCAGAGGCTGCAGTGAGCCGAGATTGCACCACTGCGTTCCAGCCTGGGCGACAGAGTGAGACTCCATCTCATAAAAAAAAAAAAAAGGAATAAAATATCTGGAAACAACCCAAAGGTCTACTATCAGAAATTATCATGTAGTTACTGTAGAATGAAGAAATTACAGTATAGTTATACAGTGGAATGCAGCGAAATGAGTAAATTACAGCTCATACAATAATATGTGAGGACTAAACGCTGATCTTTTTTATTTTTTCTCTCTTCTCCAAGTTCCTCACTAAGAGGCCTGGGGAGTCATGCCTTACAAATTATGAAATCTCACTGGACAGGTTTTTATTAACCCTATATAATATGACTTACTTTCCGACCTGACTCTGGTATGGCATCTTATGACAAATAGCAGACTCAGAAGGAAATCAGAATATTTTACCCCAAAATATATTTGACATTTTGAAATGGCTGCCACATGGCCAACGGATTTCAATAGCCCCACAAAGCCATGTTTCCTAGGGGAAATATGCATCTGTGAAGAATCTCCATTAATGCAACCAGGACTTCCCTTCTAGGCCTTTCCTGGATCCAGGAGAGATTAACTGAGAGCTTGACAACATTAAAGTCTAAAAAGTGACATTTAGTATCTCTTCCCTCTGAGGGCTGCTACCTAGGAGGCTTCAATTAACTTAACAAGAACCTTGGCCTTCACAAGCCCCTTAACTCAAGCATTCCTTTCTACTTACCATAGCTTACCTCTATCAACCAACTACCAACTGAAGAATCCTTAAAACCCACCTATGACTTGTAACCCCCTCTTTAAGATGTCCTACCTTTTGGGTGAGATCAATGTATACCTTGCATGTAATTCCTGTATCTAAAATGTATAAAACCAAGCTGTAACCTGACCACCTGGGGCGCACTTTGTCAGGGTTGTTTGAGATTGTGTAACCACAGGCTGCAGTCACTATCATATTGGCCCAGAACAAACCTCTAAATATATTTTGGCAGAAATTGGTTACTCCCATCACCATCTGGATAACCTCAAGAACATATACATTTGTTGAAAACAATTGCAGGAAAATACATAATGTACAACTGCATTTCATAGAAAACTAAATATTATTTAGGGACTGAGCATATGTGGAAAAACTACAAAGAAAGCAAAGAAGTAAAAATTCAGGTTAATGATTCTGAGGGTGAAAGAGACAGGATAATGTGTTTTAAAAACTAGGTGATTTATAAGTGTTCACTGTATCATTCCTTACATTTTATATCTATATATGTATGTGTGTATGTTTAAATGTTCTTTGGTATTAATTCAATATTAAATGAAAATGGAAGTATTTTTCATTTTCTATTTCCTTTTTCTTTTTCTTTTTTTTTTTTGAGATGGAGTCTTGCTCTGTTGCCCAGGCTGGAGTGTAGTAGCGCGATCTCAGCTCACTGCAACCTCCCCCTCCCAGGTTCAAGCGACTCTCCTGCCTCAGCCTCCCGAGTAGCTGGGACTACAGGTGTGCGCCACCATGCCCAGCTAATTTTTGTATTTTTAGTTGAGACGGGGTTTCACCATACTGTCCAGGATGGTCTCGATCTCTTGACCTCGTGATCTGCCTGCCTCCGCCTTCCAAAGTGCTGGGATTATAGGCGTGAGCCACCGCACCCAGCCTTCATTTTCATTTTCAATTTCACTTTCATTTTCAATATCTGTGTCATTTGGTTTCTTAAATCTTTATTCATCCAAACTATTTTCTTATTTTTACCCTCTGCCAAATTATTCCAACTGCCGAACAGTAATGAACTTCAGAAGAAGCTCCTGACAAACAAGCAAAAACCTGGCTGGTCGCGTTTTTACAAGCTTGTGTTTGGTGGCTTGGTGTGGGGGGCCCTTAGGGATAAGGTGAAGAGATCAAGTTGTCAGAAGCTCCACTGACATCCCCCTCTGGGGAGAGTATAATAATGAGCTTTGAAGTCAGAAAGATCAGGGATGAAATCCAGGTTATGACACCTATTTGCCACATGACACCAGGCAAATTACCGCCTTCCTTTGTCCAACTCTCTCATATACAGAAGCAAGATAAGAATGAACAATGATGATGATCATGGAAGCTACCATTTATTGAGATTTAATAACTACCAGGGACTAAACCAAGTCAGTTAATATGGATTATTCTGAAAGATCTTCATAATTAGGTAGGTAGCATTACCCTCCTCTGCCTAGCAGACAGGGTTTCATTGGAAAAATAACGTACTCAAAAGATTTAGCCCAACAGCTGAAAACACAGCAAGCACTCAAAATATATATACTATATATACACCTACTGTTCAATATACTATATAGAGTATATATATACTATATACATAGTATATACATAGTATATATACTACTATATACATACCATATATATTATATATATAGTATATATATACTATACATACCATATATATTATATACATAGTATATATCTACTATATACCGTATATATACTATACACATACTATATATAGTATAAATAGTATATATAATATAAATAGTATATATAGGATAAATATATATACTATATATATATATACCTACTGTTCAAAAAAGGAGTAGGTATATCTCATTTATATTACTAAAATGTTCAAAGCATGAACAACGTAGAAATTAAAAGTACTCAGGAAAGAAGGCCTAATAATTCCTCTTCTAGAGGGAACCACTTCTAACCTTTTGGCACATTTCCGTTTTGCTTAATACAAAGTTGCAGTGGCTCATGCCAGTAATCCCAGTATTTTGGGAGGCCAAGGTGGGAAGCCTGTTTGAGGCCAGGTGTTCAAAACCAGCCTGGGCAATATAGCAAGACCTTCCTCTCTACAAAAAAATAAAAAAACAAAATGAGCCAGGCGTGGTGGTGCATGCCTGTAGTCTCACCTACTTGGGAGGCTGAGGTAGGAGAATTGCTTTAGCCCAGAAAGTCAAGGGGGCAGCGAGCTATGATTGTGTCACTGCACTACAGGCTGCGTAACAGAGCAAAAACCCTGTCTCCAAAAAAGAGAAGAAAAAAAAAATCATCTAGCATCTTACTTTTTTTAAGCTGAATATTGACAAATTATAATTGTCTATATTTGTGGGGTACAAAGTGGATGTTCATCATTCCATCTTAGGTAACCAACAGTGACTTAGCTATTTCCCAACTACTGGGCATTTAGACACTCACTTGTTTTTATGATGAACATTTTGTGTTCAAAATCTGTCTATAATTTAGGAAAAAAATTAGCATAAACTCTCAAAAGCAGAATTACCAGGTGAGAAGGAATACTTTTTTTTTTTTTTTTGGAGATGGAGTCTCACTCTGTCACCTAGGCTGGAGTACAGTGGCATGATCTTAGCTCACTGCCAGCTCTGCCTCCCAGCTTCAAGCGATTCTTCTGGTTCAGTCTCCCAAGTAGCTGGGACTACAGGTGCACACCACCATGCCCGGCTAATTTTTATATTTTTAGTAGAGATGGGGTTTCACCATGTTGGTCAGGCTGATCTTGAACTCCTGACCTGAAGTGATCTGCCAACCCTGGTCTCCCAAAATATTGGGATTATAGATGTGAGCCCCTACACCTGGCCAGGAGTTAGTATTTTTCAGGCTCTTGATATAAAATGATGTGCAAAAAGACTCCATAAATTTACATTCCTAACAGCAGAGTATGACATTAAAGGAACTAAAATGGCCACATCAAGTTAGGCAAACAGCAGAGCTTCAACAGTTGAACAGCCTCACAGAGCTTTCTTCCTAGTGTTTACTCCTGGGCTCTGGATGCCCCACAACTTCCCTCTCACCATACTCAAAACTCATATCCAAAGTGAACTTAGCACATGCCCCACAAAAACCTGCCCTCCTTCCTTCATGGCTAAGATTAACAAATGCACCCAAGTTAGAAATTAAAGGAGTCATCAGCCGGGCATGGTGGCTCACGCCTGTAATCCCAGCACTTTGAGAGGCCGAGGTGGGCAGATCACTTCAGGTCAGGAGTTCGAGATCGAGACCATCCTGGGTAACACAGTGAAACCCTGTCTCTACTAAAAATACAAAAAATTAGCCAGGCATGGTGGCATGCGCCTGTAATCCCAGCTACTTGGGAGGCTGAGGCAGGAGAATCGCTTGAACCTGGGAGGCAGAGGTTGCAGTGAGTTGAGATTGTGCCACTGCACTCCAGCCTGGGTGACAGAGTGAGACTCAAAAAAAAAAAAAAAAAAAGAAATTAAGGAGTCATCCTAAATGACTCTTCTCCTAGTCCCACAATCATCAATAAACCCAGGATACTTTTCAATTCTACTTTCTAACTCCTCCCCTGCCCTTCCTGCCCCACCTCTAATCAGAAGAATTATTCTAAAACACAAGTGTCATCTTGGTCATTATTCAATATCTCCGTATTTCAGCATATGTAAAAAGCAATAAATGTTCAGTTATATTCCCACGGGTGCCACTTTTGGTTTTCCATGGAGATTACTTATCACCAAGTAATATCAAGGTTGCAAGGGTGAGTTTAGATGAGTTATAGATTGGTTAAAAGAGCTGTCAATTTTTGATACAGAAGTAACTACACAGAGCAGGATGAGATCCTTAAACCCCTGGTTACTTAATGGTGTGCAAAGCTGCCATAACATACATCCACCAGTGACTCTTAAAATAGGTGGGATCTTACTAAAGTTGAGAATATAGTCCAATCCTTATTATACCCTTATAACTGGGGCTAACTTCACTATCCTGCACATGCTTACCCTATCAGAATTGCTTTAAGGCAGGGGCCCATTGGCTACCTGGTTTTTGTACAGTCTTATTGGTACACAGCCACACTACTTGATTACACAAAGCCTAAGGCTCCTTCCATTCAAGGGCAGAGTTGATGAGTTGTAACAAGAGACCACTTAGCCTTCAGAGCTTAAAATATTTACTGCCTGGCCCTTTTAAGAAACTCTGCCAAACCTGCTTTGAAGGAGTATTTTACAAAAATCAGACTCTCCTTGGTTCTGAACTAAGTCAGCATCAGGAGGTGACATCCTCTTGCTGATAAGAGGAGAAAGTAAACTTAGTAGCCATTTTCCCCCAATGGTGGTATCTCTACCTCCAACTCTCTCTAGAAACCTGGTGTCAGCAGTGACCTCAACTCTGATTTAGTCACCTGTCATCAGGGTGAGCCCATACCAGGTCTGATCTAAAGGCCATGGTCACAGGCCCATTCCTCTGCACCTAGTTGAACTACTCTAGGAAATCCAAATAGAAAAAACATAACTTGTCAGAAACAAAGCCTGGCCTGTCTTGATTCATTTTAAATCTTTATTAAATACCTAACATTAAATTTGTCTTACTAGTATAACTCCTCATTAATGCACAGTAAAATTTTAGGTAACGATTTTGGATTTTAGGTCAGATTCTACCACAACTGGATTGTGTAACCCTGAGCAAGTTGCTTACCGCTTTGTGTCTATCCACATCCTCACCTGTAAAAATCAGTTCTAAATCTCAATATTAAAAAATCTCACCCCGTTATTACTAGAAGTAAGAAGTTTCTGAAAAGACTTTCAGCTTTTCAACTCTAGTGTTTTCTATGAGCTGAGGTGCTTCATTCATAACAAGACTGGGTTATAAAACTAACATTTTTGCTATTCAATACAAATGAGCTATATCCATTTTTACCTTAATGAGAATGTCATCTAAGCAAAATCTGTGGGAATCACAAAATTGAAACCCATTAGAAAGAGAAAATATTAATCAAAAGACATTCCTTGCTTTATGACCTTTTATCTAAATCTCCTACGTATCAACTAAAAGACATTTTACAGTAAAATTGAACCCTGCAAAATCTGGACGTACAGCTGACCCTTGAACAATACTTGGGTTGGGGCACCAACCCCCTGTGCAGTCGAAAACCCACACCTAACTTTGATTCACCAAAAACTTAACTACTAATAGCCTACTACTGACCGAAAGCCGTACCAATAACATAAACAACTGACAGATATGTTGTATGTTAATATATTACGTACTATATTCTTACAATAAAGCTAAAGAAAATATTAAGAAAGTCGTAGGAAAGGGAAAATACATTTACACTACTGCACTGCATTTATCAATACTATAAGTTTACATTATTTAATTACAAGATGAATCCTCTGTCTGAAATGGGGTTGGGGGGCAACCTCCAACTGCAGACCTCTATCTACAGTACATATCAAACAAATCAACTTTTTCTTGTAATGTCTCTTTTCTCTGCTTCTTGGGAGCACTTGCAGCATCACCAGTGGCACGTCATATGGGACCCATGGTGTTATTTAAGGTTTATGGTATTGCATTAAATTTGATGAAATCTGTTTACTGCTATATGCAATTTACTTGACAGACAAAAGCAGAGTGATTATTTTAAGAAGATATTGGTAACATTTGAGCGTACTGCAAAAGCAACAGGAAGTGGCTACAAAATTATTACAGTAGTACAGTATCTACTACAGATAATTTTATGCGACTAAGATTTAATGCTACATCTTTGCTTGTTTACATTTATCTCAATTGCAAATAGCTCCATGTAAGATCTGTGTTTGTGTAAGTTTTGATAAATTTTAACTTTTTATAATAGATTTGTGTATATTTTATGCTAGTAAATGATAAACTAGTATCTACACACATGCATTCATGGCATAATTTTTTCTTAATTTTTTCACTATTTCTAGGCTATGCAAGTTTGTTAAGTTTTTCAAATTGTTGCAAATCTCAAAACAATTTTCCAATATGTTTATTTCAAAAAATTTGTGTATAAGTGGACCCGTGCAGTTCAGATCCATATTGTTTAAGGGTCAACTGTACTTGCTAAATGTGTAGAACCGGATTGTCCACCACAACCTACTTCGATAATGGAAAAGCTTTTATTTGCACTGTCCAGTACAGCAGACTCTAGCCACATGTAGCTATTGAGCACCTGAAATATGGGTAGTGAAACTGAGCAACTAAATTTTAAAGCTTATTAAATACTAATTAATTTTAGCTTAAATTTATCCAGATATGATTAGTGGCTACAGTTTAAGTCTAGAAGATCACAAAATATTAGAATGTAACAATCCACTGTTCTCTGCTACATAAGCTTTCTGTACCCCTAGGCTTTAAGTGACATTTTAAAAAGCATATTTTTGATGTTATACTATTTTCAGCCCAAGTATTTGAAGTGTTTCAAGAGAGTATATACAAATAAAAACTATTTTTTTTTAAAAATGAAATGTCCTGAATCCAACATTACGCTGGTAAAGAAGAGAGTATAGGAAATAGTATCACAACCACTAGAATATTCACACAAGATCTCTTCTCTATATTGCCACACTTCAGTTCCTGATCAACCCCTACCCCAACAAAGTCCCATCCCATACTTACCCATAAATATCAATTTTAAATTGGTCCTAATATATTAAAAGTAAGTACAACTACGCACTTAACTAAATGGGTCCACCATATTCCCAAGACATTTCCCAATATTCTTTCTAGATTTTTCAAGAGCAAAATGTACCAGACTTTTCTGTATCTCCCACTCTTAGCTATCTGATGTTAGCTGCCTTTCCTAATTTTATGGTTCTTTCCGTCACAATTCCTGCATCAAATTCAATTCTCTGATGGTCTGCCTTGCTCCCTCTGTTACTACTAAATCCGGAGAAATAAAATATCCAAACTACTCCTTTGGGCTCCGTAAAGTAATGCTGTCCCTGGTCCCTATTTCTGGGTTTAATCAGTAAGTTATTTCATCAAGATCTTCGAAGTTCAAAAGTTCCTATCACATATACAATCAGATTCCAAATAACTTTAAGCTTTCACTAAGCAAGCTTCTAAATTCAGACTAGTAAACTAATTTAACTATCAGTTAAAAACTTGACAGACTATTTGGGAATGAGAAATGTATTTCTTTGCTACTATTTGTTTTGTTAAAAATAGAGCTTAAACAACATATGCCAAGCACTAGTGACATAAAAATAAAAAAGACTCAGCCCCTGCCCTTGAGGAGGTCACAGCAAAGCAAGAGATTTATAAAAACAACTATAATACATAAGATGAACAATATAAAAAAACTTTGCATAAAGCACAGCAGGAACCCACCTATAGGAACAGGTTTACCTGCGTAGGAGGTCATGTCTGTCTGATTCCAACTGCAGCCTCAGAACATAGTCACCGGTGGACTCATCTCTTACGTGAATAAAAGTGTTATCTTCACCTGAAAATCCAGTTGATTTAAGTCCCTTTCAGCTCTTGGAATTATAATTTTGTGATTAAGCTACTTTAACATCTATCTAGAAGAAACGTGGAAGTTAGGGAGCTGTTTTTATGAATGAGGAGCATAAAGGTCCTACCACAGTGCCTAGCACACCAGGGAGAATTAGATACAGATTTGCAGAAAAAAAGAACGTAAAGGCAGCTCTTATTGTGACTTCTCTCATTTCTCTCCTAACAATTAGCAAATTTTAGAATATCCGGACCACTTCCGCCCTTAATCACCCACCAGTTAAAGACACTGAGCAGCATCATTCAATCGCTCACACAAAAGTGCAAGTGCGTTCACAGCGCCAAAGAGGGGTGGGTGGAAATCTTAAACTGCTCTTACAAGCACTGGTAACAGTTTGGGAAAATACGTCCTACAGCATCCCACGCGTAGGTGAACTTGGGCTCTCCGTGTGTTCAGTTTGGAGGACATCGACCACACACACCAATCAGCCCAGCAGTGGACGATTCTACCACCATCGTCTTCTATCTGAAATTGTTACAGCGCTTCTCCGGTCACCCCCATCGGCCTCAAAGCCAAACCTTTACGAGGACGGAGGCAAGAGAGCTAATCTGATCCTGAGGTCAGAAGACACGAGGCTGTGCAGCAGACGGCGCGGCGGACACGCGGGTGTGCAGGGCCGGGAGGGGCTGGGGTGGTGCGAGGTGACTCGGGGCCCGGAGGTCAGCTGCAGCAGCCGGGTCCCGACGCCTCGGAGGCGTGGCGGCGGGACGGCGAGCGCCCCCGTTCCGGCGGGTCCGCCGCCACCAGTGGGCGCCCCGACGGTCTGGGCCGGGGTCCGCCACGGGCTCCTTACCCGTAGTAGCGGAAGGCATTAATGATCTTCCAGAAGTGCTCACGCTCAAGCCTCTCCTCCTCCTCCTCGGTGCTGCGCGTGGCCGCCGCCGCTGCTGCCGAAACCGCCGCGGCTGAGCCCCAACGCCCGGCGGAAAACTGCACTTCCACCTCCTCGCTGCCACCACCTCCTCCCCCGCAGCCCTCGGGCAGCCGGGAGGTGGGCGGCGGAGGGCGACGGCGTCGCTGCATCGCCGCCGCGGCCCTCGGCCTGGCTCGCTTGCGTCTCTCCGTGACCGACAGCGTGGTGGCGGCTGCTTGGCCTTCCTCTAGACGGCGCCCGCCGCGGACATGCCCCCAGCTCGCGGCGCGCTCCGCCCCCGCCACCCTCAGACTTCCATCCGCGCTGGGCTCCGCCAGGTCTTCAGGGCTCCCAGAACCAATGCGCATGCGCGTGCCTTGGTACGCGGAGGGCCCGTGCGGTCTGCGCTCATTTGCTGCCGGGCTTCGGAGACAGCGCGCTGACGTCACAACCACGCTTCCAAGGGCGGGGCCAAGGCCCCTTGGTTGGGGGCGGAGGAGGAGCTCGTAGGTGGGGTGGGATTGGCACTGCGGTTACCTGTGCGCGGCGGCGTGGGTAGGACTTAAGAGCCTGCGAGTGCCGGATTGTTGAGCTGGAGGCTGAACGCGGTCCCAGGCACTAGCAAGGAAGGGAAAGGCAAAAAGGAAAAGTTCGGCTTTGATGATTTTATTCGGAATTTTTATTTCGGAAAGTCTAGAAGGAACGTCTTGGATCCGCCCTAATTTAAGTTTTAATTCACTTCCTAAATGAATTCCTATTTTTAATTACTTAAGGGGGTCGGAAGTGGGCGCCATCATCTTTTCACTTTTTTTTTTTCCCCCACTCTGTCGCCCAGGCTGGAGTGCAGTGGTGCGATCTCGGCTCGTTGCAACCTCTGCTTCCTGGGTTCAAGCGATTCTCCTGCTTCTGTCTCCCGAGTGGCTGGGATTACAGGCGCGCGCCACCACGCCCGGCTAATTTTAGTATTTTTAGTAGAGATGGGGTTTCACCATGTTGGCCAGGCTGGTCTGGAATTCCTGGCCTCAGGTGATCCACCCTCCTCGGCCTCCCAAATTGCTGGGATTACAGGCGTGAGCCATCGCGCCCGTCCCATCTTTCCAGTCTTTAGGGGCTTGCGGCAGTCCTAATTCCTCCTTTACTGAGGATGGCAACAGATGAGGAAAATGCAAGGACCTTCTATCCAGCACCTGGTCTTGGGAAGACCATGACACCTACCAGCATCTAAGGGTGGCTCTTGGGAAATAATTTATTCTGGGGCTGGGCCCGGTGGATCACGCTTGTAATCCCAGCACTTTGGGAGGCCTAGGTGGGCGGATGACGAGGTCAGGAGATCAAGACCATCCTGGCTTACATGGTGAAACCCCGTCTCTACTAAAAACACAAAAAATTAGCCGGGCTTGGTGGCGGGCGCCTGTAGTCGCAGCTACTCTGGAGGCTGAGGCAGGAGAATGGCGTGAACCCGGGAGGCGGAGCTTGCGGTGAGCCGAGATCGTGCCACTGCACTCCAGCCTGGGAGACAGAGCGAGATAACGTCTCAAAAAAAAAAAAAAAAGAAAAGAAAAGAAAAAGAAATAACTTATTCTGTTCAATTTAATCCACCACCCAGCAAATGAGTCTTACAAAGTAATGATAAAAGGGAAAGATTGCTTTATTCGAGGGGTTAAATATGCCCAGTGACCACAAAGTCTGTTAAAAAGTTACAATCATATTGAAAGTGAAGTGGCTTCATATTTTCATAATTTAAATTAATAGTTGAAATAAAGGTAATGCTTAAAATGACTTAACATTTTTATATAAAAGTTTTCTAAAACGTGAGTCTATTAATAGTAATGCAGTAATACATGTTTCAAAATTCAAAAAGAAAGTGCAAAGGATTACAAATATGAATTGGAGACAGTCTCGCTCTGCTGCCCAGGCTGGAGTGCAGTGGCACGATCTCAGCTCACTGCAACCTCCAGGCCTTCCGGGCTCAAGCGATTCTCCTGCCTCAGCATCCCGAGTAGCTGGGATTACAGGCATGCGCCACCACACCTGGCTAATTTTTTGTATTTGAAAATACTAAAGTAGAGACTGGGTTTCACCATGTTGCCCAGGTTAGTCTCCCTGAACTCAGGCAATCCACCTGCCTGGGCCTCCCAAAGTGCTGGGATTACAGGCGTGAGCCACCACGCTCGGCCAAGTGTGAATAATTGTTTTACCTGTCCCTAGCCAGCTATGTTCCTCTCCAGACACAATATACCAATTCTTTGCCCATTCTTCCAGATTTTCTATCTAATGTCTATTTTTCGAAACACTAATTGTTCGGAAGTTATGTATACACACTCATAGTAGTAGCTGTTTCTAATACTGTTCTCATGTACACATGCACAGAAGTTTTACATGTTGTAATTCATTAAATGTATTGATAGAGGTCTGAATGACCTAATTGATAAAGGCCAGAATGTCATGGATAAAGATAATCAGCTCCATACTTTGAAATATCCTCGGAGGTAGAATAAACATTTTCAAATTAAAGTTATGTGCATAGGCTTCCTTGACTCTGTCTGCTAACTTGGTGAGTCTTAGAGTCTGTGTCATGAAGGTGCTCAGCTTTAAACTCAATTGTGATCTTACAGGTGAGGAAACCAGGGAATCAGAGATATTAAGTGATCTTCATACACCCACCCACCTCTCATACCTATATTTATCAATATTTGTTTATGACTGTGACTGTACTTTTTAAATATTATGCTAGCTAACATTTGTTTAATTAATATTTTTCAAATTGTTTTCCCAGTTTATCACCTTATTTGTCCCTTAGCTCTGTGAACTAGATGCCATTATTATCTTGCTATAAGAAATGAAGAAATAGACTCAAAGAAATTAATTTTCCTGCCCAGGGACACATAAATAGCAGAGCTGAAGTTAAGTCACTCATTCATTTATTCTTTTTTTTTTTTCAACAAACATGTTGATTGCCTTCTATATTTCTTTGCCCTGAGCTGAAGGCAGCAGAAGTTACAAGTATGGGCCTCTCACTCTCACTTCACCACCTAGTAATTCCATGACTTGTATGAAACATTATGTAAAGCTTCAATTGCAATATTTCTTATATTTCTTTTTCTTTTCTTTCTTACTTTTTTTTGGGTGGGGTGGGGTACAGAGTCTGGCTCTGTCACCCAGGCTGGAGGGCAGTGATGTGATCATGGCTTACTGAAGCCTTGACCTCCTGGCCTTACGTGATCCTTCCACCTCAGCCTCCTGAGTAGCTGGGACAACAGGCATGCGCCACCACTCCTAGCTAATGTTTTTTTAAATTTTTAATAGAGATGAGGTCTCATTATTTTGCCCAGGCTGATCTTGAACTCCTGAGCTCAAGCGATATTTCTGCCTTGGCCTCCAAAGTACTAGGATTACAGGCATGGGCCACCAAGCTCGGCAATTGTAATATTTATAAAATAGACATGTTACCCTTTTTACAGGGTCATTGGGAGGAATAAATGAGATAAAGACTGAAAAATGCCTGGTATATAGGCTCAATAAATCTTAGTTACCTTCCCTACTCTCAGTTGTCTTTAGAATAAAGTTTTAGCCTTGTTTTAAAACACTTTTCTTAGGACTTCTTTGACCTAACTTCTTTGCAGTGAGTTTCTTCGACTGATATCTTCCCAAACCATAGAGTGATTTGAGCTGAAAGATTCGGAATGTTTTTCTCAGGAGGAGACCAATTAATCTCCAGGAATTAATAAGTAAAAAGCACCATCGTGCTTTTGTTAGTTATTCTGAAGAACTGTTGGTTAAGCACTTAAACTGCTTACATACATTTGCACACTGCTGCTGGAAATGTAACATGGTGCAGCCACTCTGGAAAAGAGTGCAAAGCAGGTTTGCTGTGCACTGGTTACCAACTGAGTCTGGTGAGACAGAACACCCATGTGTACAAGTTACATGAAGTGAATTTATTATTTACAGCTAGGCAACAAGGGAAAACCGAAGCATAGGATTCATTGTGAGCCAATCTCCCGAGACTCAGGAAAGTTGCCCCGGAAGGATGGAGTCTTCTGGAGGCAACATGACATGTTGGGCTAAAATGATGAAGGACATCCTGTTTCTAGGAGGGACTGGAACAGAGCCTGGGCTGTTTCAGCCAGTCCCTCCTTATCTCAGGATATTGCATTCCTAGCACATTCTACAGTTATTCTTGAGAACTATTAATACAAGTGAGAAACTGAGGAGAAGTTGATCAGTCCAAGGCCACTGGGAACTGTCATGCAAAGAGTATAGTGATTTTTTTTTACAAAACTGAATGTACACTTACCATACAACCCAGCAATTACGTTCTTAGACATTTATCTCAGATAAATGAAAACATGTACACACAAAAACCTGTACATAAAAGTTCATAGCAACTTTATTTGTAAAAGCCAGAAATTGAAAACAACCCAAATGTCCTTCAGCAGATGAATGGTTAAACAAACTGTAGCTACTCAGCAATACAAAGTAATGAACTCTTGATATATGTAATAATTTGGAAGAATCTCAAAGGGATTATGCTGAATGGAAAAAAAGGGCAATCTCAAGGGGTTACATACTGTATGATTGTATTTTACTTTATTTTTATTTTTTTTAGAGACAGGGTCTCACTGTTTCACCCAGGCTGAAATGCAGTGGTGTGACAGTGGCCCAGTGCAGTCTTGAGCTCCTGGTTCAAGCGATGTTCCTGCCTCAGCCTCTGTGAGTAGCTGGGACTACAGATGTGCACCACCACACCTGGCTGATTTTTTTTTTCTTTTGTGAGACGGGCCCTTGCTTGGTTGCCCAGGCTTGTTTTGAACTCCTGGCTTCAAGTAATACGATTACATTTATGTAGCATTTTCAAAATGACAAAATTATAGGGATGGAGAACAGATGATTAGTCGCTTGGGGTTGGCGGTGGTGGGGAGTAAGGGCGGTGTCTGTGTTTATGAAAGGGTAGCTCAAGGGAAACTTGTAGTAGAACTGTCCTGTATCTTGACTATAGCAGTGGTCACACAAATCTACACACGAGATACAATTGCATAAAAATTAGGGCATTTCTCTCAGCCTACTTTGGCTCAGGAGACCGCCCCACAAAATATAAAATAAAATTTAAAAATTAATATACACACCAACCCACACGCAAATGAATACCACTCACAAATTCATCCATCTGGTGAATTTCAAATAAGGTCCATTAATTATATCAATGTTAACTCACTAAACTCCATGCTCTATTGTCTGAACCAGGAAGACTCAACTTGTTTTCCCAGTCATACCAACGAAGTTACTCCCTCATTATTTTCAAGGATGTTTCATAATCAATAAATGTTTGTAAATAAGGGCTTTGAAATGTGCAAGTCTTCTCATCTATTAATCCTAAGTATATATACATATTTTTAAACATTAACGTTTAGCAGCTACTAAATATATTTTTATTAGCCTCACATTTCCCAGTTAAATGCCTCATTGAAAGTTTGTAATATATATTATGTTGGTTTTAACTGACCTTTTAACTGCCTTGCCTAGTAGACTGTATGTCTGAGGGCAGAAGGCATATCTGTTTTGTTCATGCCTGTATCCCCAGCATCTAACAAAGTGAGATTTTTCTATAACCACTTTTTGAAATGAATAAATGAATTTACAAGTGCCAGACACTGCACTAAACCCTGTAATATGTCATTACATATAACTTAATACAATAGTATCATCTTTTTGGTTTTTTGTTTGTTTTTAAACAAGGACTTGCTGTGTTGCCCAGGTTGGAATAGCTGGGACCCCCCCCCGACACACACTTTTTAAAAAACCAATGAGCACACTATAATTAAGTACCTTGCTCAAAGTCATACAGCTGTTAATAAGTAAAGCCTCAATTTGAAAGCAAGCCCAGGAAATGATTAACCACTGGATCTACTGCCTCTGCTGAAGTTGGTCTTGTCTACCTTTAAATAAGTTTCATGAAGTTGTTTTACTTTTGGAAATCTTATTAATTTGTAAATAATTGTTTGCAGTGATTTAGCATTTTAGTTGGGTAAGAAAATATATATTTTGCTGACCAAAACTGAAAGACTAGATTGCTCACAGAGTATGTTTATAGAGAAAATAAACAATTTCTTATGCTTTATGTTAAAAATCTGGTTTATATATCAACAATGACTCAAACTGCTGTTGAGCTAAAACCTCAAGGAAAAAGGCAAAGGCAAGTAGGGGCTTTTTTCACTTAATACAAGGGCTCCCTTATAATTCTCATCGTCATTCTAGGATTTATTATTTTTACTCTTGGGATTCCTCTATTAATTCTGTTCTTTATGCAAAACCGTCTTTGACTTAGAACTAGCTAGTTTTGTCTTTGTATTCTTTGTTCTAGTCCCTGGATCCACATGAAGGATATTATAATTTGCTCTTAAAATAATAAGAATGCTCTCCACTATGGAGCTAGGGATATGATTCCTGTAAATGGTCACTTCGTGCCTTTTGTAAGTTTTTTTATTTAAATATTTTGTACGATAATTAAATTGTTTTTTGTCTTATTACTCCTGGTAACTCACAGAACACCTTTAGTGAATTTTTATATTCTTTCTTAATCACAGGAACCAGAACCCAGTTGCAGTGTTTGTATGCATGTAGTTTTAATGCTCTCAATGGTTATTCTCAAACTTGGCATGAAAATTCTATTATTGTTGTTAATTTTTGAGGGGGTGGTTAAAAAGTGAAGTGAAATGGATTTTGTGTAACTGATTAGTGCTAAGTTAGTTTACAGAAAAACATCACAGGGTATGTACTGCTAGGAATAAGTCTCTCTTTCTAGGGATCCTATAATGGTCCCTACAAAGATATCCTCCCATCCCATAAACTTTAAATCTTTTTGTTGTTGTTGGGGAACATTTCAAGTTAAAGGAATACACTGAACTGACGTTATTCAATGCTTTCTCATGCATGCTTAGTGTATTAGCCAAACAACTGCACCCAAATAAAACATTTTGGGAAGATATGTATGTATGTATATATGTATATATGTATTTATGTATGTATTTGAGACCAGGTCTTGCTCTGTTGCCCAGCCTGGAGTGCAGTGGCATGAATATGGCTCATTGCAGCCTTTACCTCCTGGGTTCAAGCCATCCTCCAGCCTCAGCCTCCCAAGTAGCTGGGACCGCAGGCATGCAACATGATGCCCTGCTAATTGTATTTATTTTTTGTAGAGGCAAGGTCTCACTATGTTGCCCAGGCTGGTCTCCAATTCCTGGACTCAAGTGATCCTCCTATCTTAGCCTCCCAAAATGCTGAGATTAAAAGTGTGAGCCACTGTGCTCGGCTGAATTATGTATTTATTACTTCCCCAAGAAGCATCGAAATAGTAATCATGGGGGGAAATATCAGAATTTGGTTGGACTTCCTCATATTTATCTTACAGATTATTTTTGTTATTTTAAGTTACTTTTAGTGGCAAAGATGGGAGTACCACAGGATGTTCAGAGCAAATGATTTGTGTTTTGTCTGAGACCCTCACACAAGTAAGAAAGATACTTTCTACTTCCATCTTCACTGCAAAGCCAGTCTCCAAGATCTTGGCCTGTTTTTATCATCCGGCCCTGATGTTTTCTGAAATTATTAATAAAGGGTAAGATTGGGCTATCATATTTGAATTAGCAGAATCACTCTAACGCCCTATCGTGACTCCTGTCTCTCCATTTAAAATCCTTTCAGTCTCTGGAAGGTTCCCCTCTACCCAACGCTTAATGGGTGATACCTGCAGTCCACATTTGCTGCTCAAAAGTATGGACCAGCTCATTTATATCTCCTGGGATACTGTTAGGAATGCAGTATCTCAGACCTCACCTACTGAATCTGAATCTGCATTTAAACAAGATCCCCAGGTGATTCACAGGCATGTTAAAGTTTTGAAAAGCACTGCTCCAGAAACCAAACAGAACATATACATCTCAATCCTTTTACTGGTAGATTAAACCCTCATATGGGCCAGGCGCGGTGGCTCACGACTGTAATCCCAGCACTTTGGGAGGCCGAGGTGGGCGGATAACGAGGTCAGATGGAGACCATCCTGGCTAACACAGTGAAACCCTGTCTCTACTAAAAATAGAAAAAAAAATTAGCCAGGCGTGGTGGCAGGTACCCACTACTCAGGAGGCTAAGGCAGAAGAATGGCGTGAACCCGGGAGGCGGAGCTTGCAGTGAGCCGAGATCCCGCCACTGCACTCCAGCCTGGGTGACAGACCGAGACTCCGTCTCAAAAAAAAAAAAAAAAAAAAAAAAAAAAGGGTGGGCTGGGCACAGTGTCTCACACCTGTAATCCTAGCACTTTGGAAGTCTGAGGTGGGAGGATTGCTCGGGGTCAGCAGTTTGAGACCAGCCTGGGCAACATGCAAGAAATTAAAAAATTAGCCCTAACTACTCTGGAGGCTTGAGGCAGGAGGATTACCTGAGCCCAAGAGTTCAAGGGTGCAGTGAGCTATGATTGTACTGCTGCACTCCAACGTAGGCAACAGAGAGAGACCCTGTCTTTAATAAAAAATTAAAAAATGAAAGAAGAAAGGCGAACAGTGGGGTAGAGATGGGAGAGTTTGCTTCTAAGAAGACAAGTGAAAATAACTTTATCTTCATGTTTAAACAGAAAAAAAACCCAACTAAATCTTCTTCAAGAATGCATTCTCTCTGATTTAATATATACCCACACTATAAGCATAACTAACTAAATACGTGTATTTAATTAATGTTTGGCTTCAGTTTACTTTATTGTGTTCTATGCTGTACGCCAAACGAAATGCTAGCGTGTGCTTTACTTGCTAATCAATACGCTTACATAAAAATTATTTGGGGCAGGGCTTGGCATAGTACAGTCATTGGGCCAACACTTTTTAACTAATCTGCCAGCCTCCAGACATTCCTCCAGTGCCACTATATATAGAGTGACTTCAGATTATTCTTTTTTCAATAAATAACTTTTTTTGTCCAATGTGAATTGATTATGTTACTCTTCTGATTCAAATCCCTCAATGGTGTTCCACTATTTATTGGACAGAGTCTTAACGTTCCCCCAAATAACATATAATGTCCTTCCCATGTGGGCCACGGGCCATCTTTCCCGTCAATCCCATGACTTCCCTCTCAACCCCTTACCTTACCATCCCCCAAAGAGTCACTCCTTCCTCAGTTACTAAGTTTCTCACACTGCTAAAATATCTGGTTTCCCAGTAGAATGTGAACTCATTTAAGGCATAGGTTGTCCCTGTTCATAGCACTGTCCCTTGCATAGTGAGGACAATCTGTAAACATACAATGAACATATATAGAGCAGGCATTGACAAACTTCTATAACAGGGATCCCTAACCCCCAGGCCATGGACCAATATCATTCGGTGGCCTGTTAGGAAATAGGCCACACAGGAGGTAAGTGGCAGGCAAGCAAGTGAAGCTTCATCTGAATTTACAGCCACTTCTCATCGTTCACATTGCCTCCTGAGCTCCACCTCCTCTCAGATCAGCTTTGGCATTACATTCTCATAGGAGCATGGACCCTATTGGGTACTGCGCATGTGAGGGATCTAGGTTGTGTGCTCCTTATGAGAATCTAATGCCTGATGATCTGCCACTGTCTCCCATCACCCCCAGATGGGACTGTCTAGTTGCAGGAAAACAAGCTCAGGGCTCCCATTGATTCTACATTATGGTGAGCTGAATAATTATTTCATTATATATTACAATGTAATAATAATAGAAATGAAGTGCACAATAAATGTAATGCACTTGAATCATCCCAAAACCATCCCTCTGCAACCCGGGGTCTGTGGAAAAATTGTCTTTCACGAAAAAAGTCCCTGATGCCAAAAACTTGGTAACCACTGTTCTACAGAGAATCAGTGCATAAACATTTTCAGCTTTGCAGGCCATGAGACCTCTTACAACTACTCAACTCTGCTGTTATATCTTGCAAACAATCACAGAGAACACAAAAAGGAGTGATGTGACTGCGTTTCAACAAAATTTTTTTTATTATTATTATTATTTTTTTGATAGGGTCTCACTGTGTTACCCAGGCTGGAGTACAATGGCGTGATACTGGCTTACTGGAGCCTCAACCTCCCAGGCCCAGGCAATCCTCCTACTCAGCCTCCTGAGTAGCAGGGACCACAGGCATGCACCACCATGCCCAGCTAATTTTGCGTATTTTTTATAAAGATGAGGTTTTGCCAGGTTGCCAAGGTTGGTCTTGAACTCCTAGACTCAAGTGATCTGCTTGCCTCTGCCTCCCAAAGTGCTGGAATTACAGGCATGAGCCATAGTACCCGGCCAATAAAACTTAAAAAACAAAACAAAACAGGTGACTGGTTGGATTTGGCCAATAGGACATAATTTGCTGACCCTAACATAGATGAATAAATGTTGACAGTAAACATGAATGCTACTGTAAATGACTTTCTCCTGTTTTCCCATACCACCTTGAGGCCTTTCTAGGCCTCAAACATCATGTCTAGGTCATTCATTACTAACATATCTGCCAGATGATAGTTCCCCAGTGTCTGGGCCTATTGGCCCTTCCCCTCGCTCTTTCAAAAAAAGTCTAAGTAGGAGAGTATGCAACCAAGAGCCATAGCAGGATATTTCCCACATACCAGAGAGTCTGAAAGTTCACCCTAAATTTTATAGTGTAGGAACCCACCTATGGACCCCTATGTGGGTTGAATCATTTCTCTTCTTCTGAACGTCAATTAGTTAAAACTCTGGATTTAAAATGTAAAACCTTGAAGCTGGAACCATAACTAGGAATGTGTCAGAATTTTATCTTCCGAAAATCTCTAGAAAAGTCAGTGTTTCTTGGTGTTGGTGGAGGGGGGCGGGCAGTGATATTTCTTTCTCATGTTTCAGGTTTCCACAGAAAGGGAGTTCAGTCAAGCGACAGTCCTTGGCTTCCTCTATTCTTTACTCATCCTGTTTGGGAAAGGTAGAGCAAGTCGTCTGATTGGTACATCTGGAAAGAATAAACTGGGCTTGCTTGGCTCAGCCCCTGACCTTATTTTTTCCTCCTAGGATTACATTTGCTTACATCAAGCACAATTTCTTCTCTGTTACTCATTCCATAAAATTCTTCCTAGTTTTCCTCATTTAGTACTGCCTATCATGATGTGAGTAAGCCTGACTATTTCTGGATAGAGTCAGGAGGCTCATTTTACTCTCACATTAACATATTTCTTCCAGTGTAGCTTTATTGCCTGTGATTGAGCAGACATTTTGGCCACCATCAGTTTCTTCTTCGTCTTATTGTTTAATCTCTTCTGAGCCCAGTGGGAAAGAGGGGAGTGTATCGAGATATCTTCTTATATTAGGTATTCTTGATTCCCTGGCATCTGCAGCCTCACTGGCCAGGGAGAGATTGACTCTCCCCAGACTAGCTAGTTCCTAGAGATAGTCAACAACTCCTCTGTGCCTTTCATTTGCAAATTGAACAGTCCAGAACTCACATCCCCCAACCACCTCCTTTATCGAACTCTCATACACAAACCAACTTTCCCCTGCCCTAATCAACCTAGGGTCAGGTACCACACAACTCAGGACAGTCCCTACACCCCAGAGACAGCTGAAATTAATAAAACTAGGCAATCCTACATCTTCCTTGCCTTGCCTTTTTTCTTGCCTTGATCCTTCCTTGCCTTGCCCCTCCCCTCCCCTTCCCTCCCTTCCCTTCCCTTTCCCTCCTCTTCCTTCCCTTCCCTTCCTCTTCCCTCTCTTCCCCTTCCCTTCCCTCTCCTCCCTTGCCCTCCCCTCCCCTTCTCTTTCCTGTAGAAACGATGATAAAGGCTCATGCCCATGGGTTCCTCTTGCTTCTTCTGCTTCCTGACCGACACTGGTGCTTCCCCGTGTGGCCCTGTGTGGCGTGTTGTGCCCCTTCCCTCTTGGGAACTGTGAGTCACAAGCTATCTCTTCATTGGCAGTCATCTCATCATCTGCTGGCCTCACTGTACCTAAATAATAACATCGACGTTTTAAAACAAGCAGTTGTTACTGGGCCCCTCCAAAGGCCCAACAAATATCATTTTTCCCTTCGTTCCTGATATGTTTCTTTTGAAATCAGGAAGATGGAACAGAATTACCTAAATATCTAGGTCCTGATTAGCAATAATTTGCCCAGTTTTCATTTGTTTTTGAGATTCTTATACTGATTTCTTAAAGAAAAGTAACTTATCTTAAGAATTTATCAATCTGCATCTTAAGTATGAAACATTCTTAAGCTTTGAGAACTAAGAGAAATGTAATTCATGGTCCAAGCCCTCAGTAAACTTATGGCCCATTGGGAAAGCAAAACTAGAAAATGTTAGACAGTTGAGACAATTTAGTGTTAAAACAGTATGGATTAAGGAGGGTGTAATGGGAATTAAGGAAAGGAAAGAACAGTTTGAAAGGGGCATGACAGCTAGATATCAAAGAGTGAATTTAACTCAAAGAAGCAAAGAGGTAGGAGTACTCCTTGCAAGCCAATTCAAGTAGGTTTAAGCCAAAAGGCAAAAGGATTTATTGTTTGTAGCTAAAAAGATCAGGCATAGATAGATCTAGAGGCTCAAATTATATCATCATCAGGAACTTCTCCCTTGCTATTTCTTGGCTTTCCCAAACACTATTCTTTTCTAAAAATTCTAACAGAAGCTCTAGGCAGGGCTGGATTGGACCAAGTTGCATCTTGTGCCCTTCACTCAAGTGCTGTAACCAAGGGACTGAGGTGCTCTGATTGGCCAGGTTTGGGTCACATGCTACCCTAGAGCTGGCTGTGGAGTCAGCCATATCCAAATTTATGGACTCTTAAGTAAGGGTCTGATGGTTCCCCCAAAAATTCTGAGAAATATTACCAAAAAGTAAAACTGATTCTGGACAGCAAAATACAACCATCTTTGGTGTAGTGGAAGAACAATGACATGAGCAAGGAGTAAAGGAAAGTAAAGACCTGTCTGATTATAAACCATGTTAAGAAGCAGGAGAGACCATATTCAATAATTCAGGTGGTATAAAACTATTAGGAACTTTACAAGTCAGACCAAAAGTCTGGATAAATCACTAAGCAATGGAGATTGTTTTTTAGATTCTAAAGCACTAGAGTCATATGATGAAAGTAGTAGTATAGAATGATTCATTAGACAAGAGCCAGGGGATTAACTGTCATCAAGAAGACCAGATGAGAAAATTGTTTAAAGAATCCTGAAATGGCATGATAAAAGTTTAGGCTACACAATAATAGCAAAGGGAAGAGATTAAAGCAAAAATCCAGATAATATTTTCAAAGAAAAGACAGAGTTGAATATAGGGGATGAATAAGGGGAAAAATCAAAAGAGATGCCGGAGGCTATAGCTAGAGTTACAAAGGCATTACTATTAGAAATTTATAAGGGAAGTAGGTTTCCCCTTCTTCTAATGCCTCCTGCCCCACAGGCCTGCTCTCTTATCCTCTAATTTCTATCAAATCTAGCAGACTGAATTAAGACTGCTAGGGGTTCTAGTGACTGAAAGATTATGGCCTCCCACCTCCATCACTGTATGTGATTCCAAATAAAAATACTAATTGTCAGGCCCGGCGTGGTGCCTCATGGCTATATTCCCAAACCTTTGGGAGTCTGAGGTGAGAGGATCGCTTGAACTGAGAAGTTCAAGACCAGCCTGAACAACATAGCAAGATCTCATCTCCACAAAAAGTTTAAAAAATTAGCCAGGCACTGTGACATGCATCTGTAATCCCAGCTGCTTGGGAGACTGAGGTGGCAGCATCCCTTAAGCCCAGGAGTCTGAGGTTGCAGTGAGTTCTGATGGCATCCGTGTACTCCAGCCTGGGTGACAGAGTGAGATTCTGCCTCTAAAAACAACAACAACAACAACAACAACAACTAAATGGTCAAGGAAGTCCAACAGGCCTGATTTCTCACATGATGCTACCATGATGCTTTGCTTACAGTTGCATATATGACATTTTATAATTTTTTTCTAACTAGAAATTGACTTGCTGCTGATACCCTAATTTAGGTAATCCATCACTACTTTTTTTTTTTTTTTTTTTTTTTGAGACAGAGTTTCACTCTTGTTGCCCAGGCTGAGTGCAATGGCACGATCTTGGTTCACCGCAACCTCTGCATCCTGGGTTCAAGCGATTCTCCTGCTTCGGCCTCCCAAGTAGCTGGGATTCCAGGCATGTGCCACCATGCCTGGCTAATTTTGTATTTTTAGTAGAGATGGGGTTTCTCCACGTTGGTCAGGCTGGTCTTGAACTCTCGATCTCAGGTGATCCGCCCGCCTCGGCCTCCCAAAGTGCTGGGATTACAAGCGTGAGCCACTGTGCCTGGCCATTACTTTTTTTTTTTGAGACACAGTCTCACTCTGTTGCCCAGGCTGGAGTGCAGTGGTGTGATCTTGGCTCAGTGCAACCTCCACCTCCCAGATTCAAGTGATTCTCCTGCCTCAGCCTCCCGAGTAGCTGGGACTACAGGTGGGTGCCACCATACCTGGCTAATTTTTGTATTTTTAGTAGAGACAGGTTTTCACAACGTTGGCCAGGCTGGTCTCAAACTTCTGACCTCAGGTGATCCACCTGCCTTGGCCTCCCAAAGTGATGAAATTACAGCCGTGAGCCACCGCGCCCAGCCTCATCACTACTTTTATTGTCATAATTTTTCACTCACAGGTTGGAAACATGTTTTTGGACTATAGATGTTCTCTCTCTCTGTGTGTGTGTGTGTGTGTGTGTGTGTGTGTGTGTGTGTGTGTGTGTGTGTTTTAAGGCAACTTTTAAAATGGTGCTTGAATACTACAGAATTTTTTTTTTTTTGAGACAGGGTCTCACTCCCATCACCCAGGCTGGAGTGCAGTGGTGCAGTCATGGCTCACTCCAGCCTTGACTTCCCAAGTTCAGGTGATCCTTCCACCTCAGCCTCCTGAGTAGCTTCCCAGTGTACTACAGGCACACACCACCACACCTAGCTAATTTTTAATGTTTTTAGTCTTGAACTCCTGGGCTCAAGCCATCCACCTGCCTTGGCCTCCCAAACTGCTGGGATTACAGGCATGAACCACCACATCCAGCCTATGGCTGAAATTATTTATAACTTCTGGCTGTTAAAAAAGTGTATCTAGGCTGGGCGTGGTGGCTAACACCTGTAATCCCAGAACTTTGGGAGGCTGAGGCAGGCAGATCACGAGGTCAAGAGATTGAGACCAACCTGGCCAACAGGGTGAAACCCTGTCTCTACTAAAAATACAAAAATTAGCTGGGCGTGGTGGTGCACACCTGTAGTCCCAGCTACTCAGGAGGCTGAGGCAAGAGAATCGCTTGAACCTGGGAGGCAGAGGTTGCAGTGCGCTGAGATTGTGCTACTGCACTCCAGCCTGGCAACAGAGCAAGACTCTGTCTCAAAAAAAAAAAAAAGGTGTATCTATCTAGGTCGAGTGCAGTGGCTCATGCCTGTAATCCCAGCACTTTGGGAGGCTGAGGTGAGTAGATCACTTGAGGTCAGGAGTTCGAGACCAGCTTGACCAACTTAGTGAAATCCCATCTCTACTAAAAATACAAAAATTAGCCAGGCATGGTGGTGCTCGTCTGTAATCCCAGCTACTAGGGAGGCTGAGGCAGGAGAATCGCTTGAACCTGGAAGGCAGAGGTGGCAGGGAGCCAAGATCACACCACTGTACTCCAGCCTGGATGACAGAGTGACAGCCTGCCTGCCCCCCACACACATATATCTACCTAATTTTAGTAATTAAACTATTTGATAGGGATATCAATTATATAGAGGCAGAAGGAAGAAAAGAGAGAGAAAATGAAAGATAAAAAGTGCATCAGGTAAAGATGTCTTCAGACTGGGAGAGGGCTGGCATTGGCACTCGGACAAATATATTCATCTTTCCTTCCTAGTTTCCCTTCTCTGGGCACTAGATCAGAAGGATAGATTCTTCATTTTGGGAAACTAGAGTGATTAGATGATTTGGTGGATAGAATGTAGAGAATGTAAGAGCAAGCAAAGAAGTAAAGTCTACAATGAAAAAGGAAAGCTGAGTGCCAGCTCACAATTTCAAAACTGTTCATTACTGGATTACTGGAACACACATTAGCGCAATATCCAAAGAACTATAAGCCAACAGCTGTACTTGAATGTCTTACCCTTAGCCTTCCACTGCTACAAATTGTAGACTTTTGTTTACATCTTTAAATAATAATAACTAATATGTAAAGGCCATGTGTCCTATGCCAGATTACTGTGATAAATGTAAAGCGTAGGTTAAAAAATTTAATCTTCAAAGCAACTTTATAAAGCAAGTTTGCCATTATCTCTGTTTTATAGACAAGGTGACTAAGCCTCAAGACTTAGCTTCTTGAAATCACACAGCCAGATTTGATTCTGTTCTAAATGATGGACACCAAAGTTCTGCATTTTATTATTACATTATACTCTTTTCCAAATACACAGAGAAATACTGAAATTTCTTTTCTCAGGGTGACAATGTTCTAATCTGAAAACCAGGATTTTTATTGCTGAAGAAGAAGGGGCAGATGGAAATTGGGAGGGCTTCTCTGCCACATCCAATAAATTAGCACAATCATTTTTTCCTGTAGTGCTGGAACAGACCACTGTTTCTTCAGTTGAGTGCCAGATAAAGTAACTGACTTGCAATTAGGCATCACATTCTCTCAAGAGTTAAACCACATTTAGCACAGTGTGATGTTCATACTATATGTGCATTTGGGGGAGCTGATGGTTTGTCTTGTAAATTCACATCTCATCTCATGTACCTGCTAGGCATGCGTTCATATTCTCTCCAACGCTCCCCACCCCTCTATCTGTCTCTCTTTCTCACTCTCTCTCTCTCTCTTTCCTCTAAGCCTATATAGTTGATTAGAATTTGATGCAATGGGATACACTTTTTTTTTCCTGCTTTCTTTCCCATCACCTTGTGAAATAATTTCAGACTTTAGGATTTTCTAAGAGCAGTACAGAGGGTCTTCATATCATTTTCACCCAGCTTCCTCTGTCAACATTTTGCTTGATGATATGCAATGATCAAAACTAAAACATTGGTACCATAGCACTACTACAGAATTTATTTGCACTTCACCAGTTTTCTCACTAAGGTTCATTTACTGTTCCAGAATCCAATCCAGGATCTGGCATTGCCCTTAGTTGTTGTGCCTACTTAGTCTTCTCCAGTCTATGACAGTTCTTCAGTCTTTTTCTTTCATGACCTTGACACTTTGGAAGAGTGCTGGTCATTTGTTTCATAGAATGTTTCTTAATTTGGGTTTATGTGCTGTTTTCTCATAATTAGATCAAGGGTACACATTTTCAGCAACAATACTATAAAAGAAGCGTACCCTTCCCAGTGTACACATTAGGGGGTACATGACAGAAACGGCATATTTTTAGTCAAATGAGTGGCATGATACAATTCACAATTTAAAATAAAAAGACAACTCAGGCAGCTATGTGCAGGGTAGACTGGAGAGAGGAAGATTACTGTCAAAGCCACCAGTTAAGAGGTTGTTGTAATAAACTAGACAGGGAATGAGCAAAGGTGCTCTGAGCAAAGGCTGTAGTTGCAGAGACAAATGAAAGTCTGAATATGAGATTTCTGAAGTAAAAATAATAGGATCTGGGGGCTGTTTCCATGAGTGGAGTGAAGAGGGAGAGGAAGTGAGGGTAATTACTGGGATATTAGGTAGATGGTTGACTCCATTGTCAATTGGTGGCCAAGATCTTTGTAATTTAGATTCCTTAGTAAGATTTTAAAATAATTTGCTAATGTGTGACTGCCTCCATGTTTGTGATAAAGAGAGGGGATGGGGAAGAGATGCTGAGCAATTTATTGATTCTGTTTTCAAGTTCCAGGTTTGGAAATTAAGTATCTTTGGTTTATATCTATGAGTGAGGACCAGGCACAAGTACCAGCATCTCATCATTGCCCTCATTTTCTCTGGGTAAAAGATAACTTGACATGTACTTTAAAAATATTTGTTGAGCGCCTGTAGTCCCAGCTACTCGGGAGGCTGAGGCAGGAGAATGGCATGAACCTGGGAGGCGGAGATTGCAGTGAGCCGAGATCGTGCCACTGTACTCCAGCCTGGGCAACAGAGTGAGACTCCATCTCAAAAAAAAAAAAAAAAAAAAAAATATATATATATATATATAAGTTGAATGTTGTATGAAAGAATTAGTACATCTGAGTCAGGGGCTGGCAACAGAATGTCATGGGAGCAGTTGTAAATTGTTCCACAGCCAAGGAGTCTTACACACAAATTACCTCTGGTGTTCCCCTGGAACACTGAAGCCAAGATGGATATTCAAGAGTAAAGTAATGAAAATTAATCTTTTTTGCTCATTTCTCTGTTAGAAATAGAGGGGAAATAAAACTCTTAAATTTCCCTAATTTTGGAGAAGCCTACCTGAGCTCCCATTGACCTAAAAACTGGACCTAACGCTAAAAATGTATCATGAAAGTAAGAAGGAAATTTAGCATTTGAAAGCAGTGGGTTATCATTACATGTTAAATATCTACATCCCCAAATAAAACAGGTTTTTAACATGGTGCTGCATATCAGAATCATCTGCAGAGCTTTTAAGCCATACAGGTGCCCAGGACCCATCCCAAGCAATTCTGATACAGTAGGTGTGTTATTCAGAATTTCTTTGGTTAGGAGTGGCAGAGAGCAATTCAAATCAGCCTCAGCCAACAATTGGAAGGGAGTTGTGTATTAGTTATCTAATGCTGCATGACAAGTTACCCAAAGCTTAGCAGCTTATAACACAGTCACCTTGTACTGTTTCTTTGGTCACGAGTTTGGGAGTGACTTAGCTGGTGATTCTACCTCTGAGTCTCTCACAAAGTTGAAATCAAGGTGTCAGCTGAGCTTCAGTCATCTGAAGGCTTGACTGGAGTTGGAGGACCTACTTCTGAGATGGTGCCTGTCACATGGCTGGCAAGCTGGTGCTGGCTCTTGGCAGGTGGTCCTGCTGTTTTGCCATATGGGTTTTTGCGCAGAATAGCTTGAGTATTCTCACAATGGGTTGGCTGGTTTTTCCCAGAGCAAGCAATCCAAGAGAGCAAGGCAAAGCAGCTCAATACAATTTTACAGCTGGGATTCAGGGGTCCTCGAGTAGGAGAAGGTGGGTGGTATGCATAGGTTGGATGATCTAATGCTGCAAAGGCTGAGGGCCACCCTTATATGGAGTTTTAGGTACTAAGAGAAAATATACCACATGTTCCACTGTACCCATTTGTTTTTTAATAAGGTGAAAATAATTAAATAATTAAAATGAATATCAAGGGAAGCCTTGAAGAGGAAAGAATAATACTTTTTAAAACTCCAAGGTTATGGATGACCTCCTTTAGCCACAGTGATAGACTTAGCTCTGTCTTTTAACCTTTAACATCTTTAATATTTGCAGAACCCTTTAGAGTTTCTCAGGTGATTTCATAACTTGTTATTTGAATTTAAGAACAAATCTTAGGTTTGTAGGATGGAATGAGGAGAGTTGGGATTGAAAGATGGAGCTAATAATAGTGAACACCCACCAGGTGCCAGGCACTTGGTTAGATGCTCTATATTCATGAACTCTTTAAATAAAATACCATGAAGCAGAAATGAATAATTTTAATTTTGAGGGAAGCTCAGCTTCCTTAGGCTTGGGGAGGTTAAATGACATGCTCATGACCAAGCACTGGAGTCGGGCTGAGAACCCAGCTTTCCCAGTCCCATGTGCTTTCAACTCAGCTGCTTCATTTTTCAGCATGACCAGCCATTGCTGTCACTTCCCTTATGCTCCATCCCTGACTTCCTCTTCCTCTTCTGGCAGCAAAGGACTCCCCAAAAGACAGAGGACCCTACAAATGTAGACTGTTCCATGGTGGGCACGTCTATGCAAGTTTGCTGCCAAAGTCCAAGGAAGTTGGGAGGCCAAAGGAATAGGCTGACGAATTCCGTTTCTTAGAAAAAAACCATCTAGGCCGGGCGCGGTGGCTCATGCCTGTAATCCCAACACTTTGGGAGGCTGAGGCGGGTGGATCACCTGAGGTCAGGGGTTCAAGACCAGCCTGGCCAACATGGTGAAACCTCCTTTCAACTAAAAATACAGAAAATTAGCTGGGTGTGATGGCGGGGGCCTGTAATCCCAGCTACTCAGGAGGCTGAGGCAGTAGAATCGCTTGAACCCGGAGGCAGAGGTTGCAGTGAACCGAGATTGCACCATTGCACTCCAGCCTGGGCAACATGAACAAAATTCCATCTCAAAAAAAAAAATGAAAAAAATGTATTTATTAAGGACTTAAGAACAGAAGGCATGTCTGTGTCTTGGGCAGAGGCAAAACAAGATGGTGGATCCCTGTGCAATTACCCCCCAGACCCAGAGCTCATATTCTCTAGTGAAAGAGTGGTTCAGAAGGGATGTGTAGGACAATCGAAGTATGACAACACCAAGATTGTTTGATCTAAGGGCAGGATCTATGGTATGTACCTGCTCTTACATAGGGACAGTAGATAAACTGAAAATCTTAGAGGCCTTCTTGGACCTGGGGTTAATCAGAAGCCAACATGGTGGATTAGACATTGAAGATGGAATTGCTTTGGCCTCCGCACAGGTCCAGACTTATTATGCCCTAAAACATTTTTTTCCTTTTGTTTTGGTAACTGCTTTATTGCAAGCCTATTGGAAAGAATAAAAGAGAGAGAGAGAGAGAGAGAGAGAGAGAGAAGGAAGTATATTGGATTGGAAAGGATAAGTAGTTCACAATTTATACTGAAATAAACCAAACAAGTCTGGCTCTAACACTGACTACTTGAGTGGCCTCAAATAACATCTTGGTGCCTCATTTTCCTTTGTTGTCAAGTGTAGTAACACTTCTTAGGGTTGCCCTACCTTTCATGGATATAGTAGAATAGGTGGCATGAATGGTGGAAAGTGCTTTGTGTTCCTATAGGTATTTGGGTGAAATAAATCATTTTCAGGCAGTTTATATTATCTCTATTACTAATGTCTCAAGCTTTTTAATCACTCTTTTACCTTACAAATATGCTTAAATGTGATTTGAGTCAAAGTTTCCAACAGCAAGAAGTAAACATTACTTCTTCACATCATTTGTGGCTTACTAAAAGCAATAATAGTAATAGCTGGGCATAGTGGCTCACGCCTGTAATACCAGCATTTTGGGAGGTCAAGGTGGGTGAATCACTTGAGGTTAGGAGTTTGAGACCAGCCTGGCCAACATGGTGAAACCCCATTCCTACTAAAAATACAAAATTAGCTAGGGGTGGCAGGGGGTACCTGTAGTCCCAGCTACTCGGGAGGCTGAGGCACAAGAATCTCTTGAGCCCGGGAGGTGGAGGTTGCAGTGAGCTGAGATCACACCACTGCCTTCCAGCCTGGGCAACAGAGTGAAACTCCAACTCAAAAAGAAAAAAAAAAGTAATAATAATAATACCTGAGATTATCCAATATAGATGTCAACTTTCAACTTTCCCACCAAATGAATCTGCTATTTCTAGCAGCTGTAGACCAGCTGAACAACACGTCCTAAATCCAGTATTATCAGGGTCATCATAGGAGAGAACAAGGGACCTTCTTTTCTGAGCCTTGCAACACCTCTGCAGGACAGTAAGGACCACATAAAAATAGAGGTCTTGAGGAGCTCTCATCTTACATGCTCCACCTATCTAGGACTCCCAAACACTCAGCTAGTCATATCCTCAGTGAAGTCTGTGGAGCCCTAATTAGGGAAAAGGAGTCAAGCTAGTGGGAGCAGAGGAAGGCAAAAAGAAAAAGCAGATAAGCTCTAAGTCTGCCTTTCTTCACAGTCCAGGACACATAACCCTTCTGCGCAAATAACTCACAATCTTCCTGTGCCCAGACCCTTGGCTGATAGAAAAATGCAAGTTAGCTCACTGCAGCCTTGGCATTATCAGTACTGCATGTAACTCTCTCCAGCACAAGTACTATCCTATAAAATCCCCAGCAAGCCTTTGTCTCCTTGCAGTCAGCTCCTCTCTTGCTGACTTGCCCATTACTTCCTTGCAACATATTTTCATACTTTCTCTAATAAATCTACCTTTCTTTATCTATAACTGTCTTGGTAAATTCTTCTTACCACCCACATCACCAACCCCATAGTTGGCTTTCACTCACAACAAAATCTTATTCTTCTGACACTATCATTTTACTCCTGCCAATCTGATAGACAATCACTTCCGCCAATAGAGTCCAGTGGTTAAGAGCACGGACTCTGAAGTCAAATTTGAATTTGGCTCTGCCAATACTTGTGTGGCCTTGGTCAAGTTACTTAACATCTTTGTGCCTCGTTTTCCTCATCTGAAAAGTAAAAATATCTCCTAATAGAGGTTTTTGTTTGTTTTGTTTTTGTTTGTTTGTTTTTTGTTTTGTTTTGTTTTGTTTTTGAGATGGAGTCTCACTCTGTCGCACAGGCTGGAGTGCAGTGGCACGATCCTAATAGAATTTTATGAGTATTAAATGAGATCTATGTAGGGAGCTTAGAATGGTGGCTGGTATGTGATAAGCACTCTACAAGTTATAGCTATTTGAGGTATAACTTGAGATATAGCTACTTGAAGTATAATCTGAGTTACCTCCTCAGAACTTCAAGACTTAGGTAAACGGCTGTTTAAGTAGAAAGTCTTATAAGCATTCACAGGCCGGGTGTGGTGGCTCACGCCTGTAATCCCAGAACTTTGGGACGCCGAGGTGAGTAGATCACTCGAGGCCAGGAGTTTGAGACCAGCCTGGCCAACATGGCGAAACCCCATCTCTACTAAAAATACAAAAGTTAGCCGGGTGTGGTGGCATAAACCTGTAGTCCCAGCTACTTGGGAGGCTGAGGCACAAGAATTGCTTGAACCCAGGAGGCAGAGGTTGCAGTGAGCTGAGATTGGGCCATTGCACTCCAGCCTGGGCAACAGAGCAACACTGTCTCAAAAAAAAAAAAAAAAAAAAAAGCAGCATAGATGGAGAAGACGTGAAGATCAGCATAGACCTAAACCAAATAGCAATAAGTACTGATATCATCAATCTTTGATGCCTTTGTGCTTTATTCTACCATATCCATCCACCATTTGTAAAATAGGAAGAGGGACAAAAATGTGAGTATCAGGATAAGCGAGGCTCTGCAGAGTTCCTGCTGGGTCTCTCTTTTGCCTGGAGAAAGCAGCAACTCACTCATGGAGATAAGTTCAAGGAGTGTCTTGAATTGAGTAGCTACAGATTCCAGGTACTCCTCAATCAGCCTCCTGTGATAATACAATTAAGTGAGCACAGCATGTTCCAAAGTTAAAGGGCTTCTTTGATTGGTTCTTGGATTCTGAACTGTGAAGCCTCTTCATAGAATGTAGTGTGGGTAGCCAAGATAACAGAGGTGTAATTGCAAGCTACATGCATGATAGTGGCAAGCTAGGTCATAGAGTTTTGGGGCTAGCTTCATAATACAGTATAGCATGGTGGTTAAGAACTCACTATTTGGGCCATGCAAACTTGGGTTCCAAATCTGGCTCTGAAACTTGTAAGCCATGACATTTTGGGTAGTTACTTTACTACTCAAAGCCTCATGTTTATATGGTTGTTATAATGATTAAATAATGTATGTAAAGTATTGTCCAAAAGTTGAAAATATGACTCTCATTCCAATATAAAGAGAACATGACTCAAAGATTTATTCACTTAGCCTGGCAAGATGGTAAATCTTGTTCAAAGAGAATTGGAGGCAGCAAAGTATTCGTGGTGGCTGAAAGAAGAGTGTTTGAATAAGATCACCAATTTGATATAAAACTGGTTAATGTATAGAGCACTATAACAGTAACTTTTAGGATGATCTTTTCTACCAAAAAAATCATTTGCATCTCTACTGGACAAATTTAATTTGTATCACAATCAACAGTTCTCAAGTGCGGATGATTTTGCCCTCCAGGGGACAGTTGGCAATGTTTGAAGTTATTTTTGATTGTCACAACTCTGTTGGAGGTAGGGGAGGCAGGTGCTACTAGCATCTAGTGGGTAGAGAACAAGGATGATACTAAACATCCTTTGATGCACAGGACAGCCTCCCACAAAAGAACTATCCAGCCCCAAATGCCAACAGTGCTGAGGTTGAGAAACCCAGGCTGTCAGCTTCTGAAAGTTAATATCTACCTTTATGAGATTTAAAATATGCTAATTAAGAGAAAACACCAAGTGAAAGGTACACACTCATGAAGAATTTGATAACCATTGGGCAAGTTGGTTAGACAATGCTCAGATAACCCTGAAAGGACCTCTTTTGCTTATTTCCAAGTTTTAGAAAGTTTTCTTTTTTCTTTTTTTTTTTTTTTGAGATGGAGTCTTGCTCTGTCACCCAGGCTGAAGTACAGTGGCACCATCTCAGCTCACTGCAACCTCCGCCTCGTAGGTTCAAGACGTTCTGCTGCCTCAGCCTTCTGAGTACCTGAGATTATAGGCACCCGCTACCACACCCAGCTAATTTTTTCTGTATTTTTAGTAGAGATGGGGTTTCTCCTGTTGGCCAGGCTGGTCTTGAACTCCTCACCTCAAGTGATCTGCCTGCCTTGGCCTCCCAAAGTGCTGGGATTACAGGCGTGAGCCACCACGCCAGACCCCAAGTTTTAGAAAATGTTCTTAACAGCACTTGACACAGTACCTAGTCCATGATAGGTGCTGAGTAAATGTTAGTTATTACTGTAAATTTACAGGCCACTAGGTAGAAGGCCAAATTTCCATTCAATAAAATAAGCACATTATTAGACTGGAGTCTGTGAAGAGCACTACAGTGGCCATAGCACTGTCGGAAATTATTTTTGTTAGATTATTCCATCATAGTTACTTTGAGGTTTTAAGAAAGTCCTTCAGTATAACCTTCAGACTAACAGATGGTAGATCATGTCTAAAAAGCAAGCCATATTTTAAAATTATCTTGAAATCCTGGACTCAAAAAAACCAAGCCCCTTTTTCTGCCTGAGAAACTATACCCTCAAATTGAGGGTATCTAACGTATCCTTAGGAAACCCGTTGACTGTCTGATGTAGAACAAGTATGGTAAGGTAAAATTTCAGGACTGCAGTCTGTGGCACTTGTGATTTGGCAAAATGTTTTTATTCTATGGGCAAATGGTATGTGCATTGAATCTGAGAAATAAGAGGTGGCAAAAGTTTTTTTTTTAAAAGGAAAGGACAGCCACACAGTTGCCCAAGTCCATCTTTGATAAATCAGTTGGATAGTACACCCAGTAGTTGTCTTAGTCTGGGTCCAATCAGGAGAGAAAAGTCACTCAATAATAATGTGAACAGGAGGTTTAATATAAAGAATTATATAGGCCGGGCAAGGTGGCTCACAGCTGTAATCCCAGCACTTTGGGAGGCCGAGGTGGGTGGATCACTTGAGGTCAGGAGTCTGAGACCAGCCTGGCCAACATGGCAAAACCCTGTCTCTACTCAAAATACAAAAATTAGCCATGCGTGGTGATGCACACCTGTAATCCCAGCTACCCTGGAGGCTGAGACATGAGAATCACTTGAGCCCGAGAGGCAGAGGTTGCAGTGAGCTGAGATTGTGCCACTACACTCCAGCCTGAGTGACAAGAGGGAGATTCTGCGTCAAAAAACCAAACAACAACAATAAAAATAATGATATAAATTCTTTCTATAAAATAAATATAATTATTTTTAAAACTCTAATAAATAATTGTGTTTATATAAATTTAATAATAAACAGATAATAAATTATATGTAAATGTGTAAAATATATTTTAAGTAGATTTATTTAAATCTACTTAAATAGGTAAAATACAAAGCATTCATGCTTTAAAAAGAGCTGTAGAAAAATATAAAACATAAAAATACAATATATAGATACACATAAACAATTTAATAAATATAATTAGATATTATGTAAAATATAAACAAAGGATTGGCTAGTAAGAAGTAAAAAGGGAACTCTAAGAAGAGATAAAAGAACAGCCGGCTGGGTGCAGTGGCTCACGCCTGTAATCCTAGCACTTTGGGAGGTCGAGGCGGGTGGATTACCTGAGGTCAGGAGTTTGAGACCAGCCTGGCCAACATGGTGAAACCTCATCTCTACTAAAAATACCAAAATTAGCCGGGTGTGGTGGTGCATGCCTGTAATCCCAGCTACTTGGGAGGCTGAGGCAGGAGAATCGCTTGAACCTGGGAGGCGGAGATTGCAGTGAGCCAAGATTGCGCTATTGCACTCCAGCTGGGGTGACAGAGTGATGACTCTGTCTCCAAAAAAAAGTAACAGCCACCGAAGGAAGAGCCTTGGTAGGAAGGAGAGCCAGACCTTGTTGGAGAGGGCACTAAAGAAAGTAGCTCTGGTGCCATGTTGGCATAATTTGCTGGAAATCTATTCTCTGGAATTTTGGGGAAATCTGCCCTCTGGGGCGCCATGGAAAAGCTGCTCATGGGGAGGTGTTTCTCTACAGGTGCTCTACTGCAGTGGCTGGCCCTGGGGTGCTGCTCTCTGCCCTGCACTGCAGGAACTGAAAGCTGGGGAAGTCATGCTTGCTGCAGTCACCTGGCAAGCAAGCACACAGGAACCAAAAGGCAAAACCTTTTCCTCCTGCAGTGTGTCTCCAGAGCCTTCTACTGACAATGCTCAGCATTATGCCACTTGGCAAAAGAAAAAATATTTAAAGGGCCCAGATTCATTTTCACAGATGAGGCAAAAAGGGAGAATTTGGAACTAAATGTCAGTAAAATCAATAACTGGTATAAGAGCGATTCTGCAATATTTTAGGGGCTGATAATACTGATAATTTCAGGCTTTTAGTATCCAAATAACAATTCAGTGTGGCCCCTTCAGAGCCTGGAAGCTGCTATTTGTCCACTATAGAGCCGGAATTCTGAAAGTGTGGTCCGTGGGTAATGAATATCAGCATCTAGCTAGAAACATGCTAGAAATGCAAATTTTAGGGCCCTATCCCAAAGCTACTGAATCAGAAACTCTGGCATTGGGGACTAGCAATCTATGTTTTAATAAGCTCTCCAAGTGATTCTGACACATGCTAAGGTTTGGAAACCACTGCCATATGCGGGAAGTTCCAGGAATCTGCTTGTGCAAGCTTGACAGGAAGAGTCAATAGGATTTCTTTGTATGAGTTTTAGTTTCTTTCTTTCTTTTTTTTTTTTCAGAGACAAGGTCACTGTCACCCAGGCTGGAGTGCAATGGCACAGTCGTAGCTCACTGCAGCCTCAAATTCCTGGGCTCCAGTGATCCTCCTGCCTCAGCCTCCCATGTAGCTAGGACTACAGACACAAGGCACCATGTGTAGCTAATTTTTATTTTTTTTGTAGAGACGGGGTCTCACTATATTGCCAGGCTAGTCTCAAACTCCTAGCCTCAAGTGATCGTCCTACCACCACCTCCCAAACCCTGGAATTACAGGCATGAGCCACCACCAGCAGCCTAGTCTCTATTTTTCTTTTTCTTTTTTTTCATTTTTGAGACAAGGTCTTGCTCTGTCACCCAGGCTGGAGTGCAGTGGCACAAGCACAGCTCACTGCAGCCTTGACTTCCTGGGTTCAAGCAATTCTCTCATCTCAGCTTCCTGCACACCCAGCCTTGTCTTTATTTCTAATCTTGAAGAAGACAACCTAACTTTTCTAGGATCTGGAAGTGGAGCGTATTACTTTGTCTCTACTTTTGCATTTCTAGACTCAGGAGCATGAATGCATCAGATATGCTCACTGTGGTAAGAAGTTTTGCTTTTGATGTTCTCTTATCTGCATGTCATGCTACCCTGATTAGGACCCAAAAGCTGCATTGCAATTTTCATCTATTTCTGTGTGGGCACTGGAGAGTAAAGCCTTTTTTGCCTTGTCCATATCTTTTCAGCTATATCACCTTTTATGACCTGGCCTAAGAAGTCACATAGCTCACTTCTACCATAGCTGTTTTTTTTATTTTTGAGATGGTGTCTCACTCTGTTGCCCAGGCTGGAGTGCAGTGGCACGATCTCTGCTCACTGCAACCTCTGCCTCCCAGGTTCTGAGATTCTCCTGTCTCAGCCCCCTGAGTAGCTGGGACTACAGGTACATGCTGTCAAGCCTGGATAATTTTTGTATATTTAGTAGAGATGGAGTTTCACCATATTGGGTAGGCTGGTCTTGAACTCCTGACCTCAGGTGATCCACCTACCTCAGCCTCCCAAAGTGCTGGGATTACAGGCAAGAGCCACTGCAGCCAACCTGCTTTTTCTGAACTCCCCACCATTGATGGCGTATTGAAAGAACAGCTAGAGCCACAAACCACAGGTCAACACAGCCAGATGGTGGCATGGAGCTCCAGGACCTCACCACTGTTCCTTACCCCATGGATAACCTCATGAAATGGCTTGCATCCTTGACTAGGCTCCAAAAGTGTGGAACAGAAAGCTTCATTTTGCCCTGACAGAGCTCTTGCCTTTCTAGGCTCCTTGATTTGCTCCCTTAAAATAGGGAAAGAGAGATGATGTATTCTAGCAGGCTATTTTTCTGCCATTCTTTGTGTTGGGAACAAGTCCCCTGAAATCTGGCCATAAACTGGCCCCGAAACTGGCCATAAACAAAATCTCTGCAGCACTGTGACATGTTCACGATGGCCATAAAGCGCACACTGGAAGGTTGTGGGTTTACTGGAATGAGGGCAAGGAACACCTGGCCCGCCCAGGGCAGAAAACCACTTAAAGGCATTCTTAAGCCACAAACAATAGCATGAGCGATCTGTGCCTTAAGGACATGCTCCTGCTGCAGTCAACTAGCCCAACCTATTCCTTTAATTCGGCCCATCCCTTTGTTTCCCATAGGGGATACTTTTAGTTGATTTAATATCTATGTGAACAATGCTGATGACTGGCTTGCTGTTAATAAATACGTGGGTAAATTCCTGTTCGTGGCTCTCAGCTCTGAAGACTGTAAGACCTCTGATTTCCCACTGCACACCTCTATATTTCTGTATGTGTGTCTTTAATTCCTCTAGCACCACTGGGTTAGGGTCTCCCCGACCGAGCTGGTCTCGGCACTTTGTCTAAAATGAAAAATGTATGTGTGCATGCTTGTATGATGTCAGGATTGTGGACTTGTCCTGTCACCAGGTAGTTGCATGGTGTTGGACAGCTTTAGTTTCAATTTCAATACTAAGATATAGTGTTGGACTAATACCTCAACATTTTGTGACTGTCATATATCACAAGCATATACTTAAAAGATAAACCATTTGGCTTGAATCTCATCCTTTAGTGTAATGGTCTGTGCATCTTTCAAACCTTTGAAATCGAACTCATGTTTAATTTAATACTGAACACAATGAAGCCTTCCTACAGCAAACTCATCTTAAAGGGACTGGGGTTTTTTATGCACAGAAAGTGAAGACTTCAGCAGATGTACTCATTGTCAAATATGTATTGTATCTTTCTAAATAGATAACAGTACCACCATTAACTCCTGTAATAAAGAGTAACTGTAATGTGAATCAGTGCATACAGAAATGAAGCACTGGTATTCTTATTTCAAATTCCTATTTATTTCTCACTGATACTAGTGAGCAAAAATATACTTATTTCTTCCCAAAATTACTGGAATGTTTTCCTTTTTGATGCATTTTTTTCTCACAAGATATATTTTCTCTGACCTTCATATCCTGAAATGGGGAGAAAACTGATGATTCTCAATTAGCAGGGCCATGCCTCTGCAGCGGGAAGGGGGAGAAGAGGGCATCTCAGAAATTCTTAGAAGTGAAGTTTAATAATCATATCTATACTCTATTTTTATCCTAATAAAACAAAACAAAATTCTCCTAATGTATTAATAACACAAATTGCAGCAACCCAAACTTGATAAAATCATGGCCAGGGAAGGTATGCAGAAAAAGGCTGTGGTAGGCATCTTCAGTGGCTTTCCTATTTCCTCACTAAAAGATCCTTGATGTTGATCAGTGGCAACATCCCAAGGCAGAGTCACAATTGGTCTGAAACTATCATGACATCTTCCCAGCCTCCCTTGCAGGGAGAAGTGACTATATGACCCAATTCTGATGGGAAATGAGGATAGAGAGGTACACAGAAGCCAGATCAGAGAAAGCCTTGGAGGCCACATTAAAATATATGAACTTTATCCTTATTCTACCCTACACCCATTCTAAATACTGTTGATACCCCTTATCTTAAAAAGAGAAAACCAAAACTTTAAATAGCTTGATTGAACTCACAGCTACTGAGCTACTGAGTGGATGAACTATAATTTGAGCCTGGGTTTTGTTTTTGTTTGTATTTTTTTGTAGTGTGTGGGATCCAAAGAACTGTCCGGTCATCACCAAGTGAGTGCAAGCTAGTTAGAAATAAAGAAATAATGAGAGTTGACTGAGTCTGTAGAGAATGGTTAATGTAACAATATATTTTAAAGATTGAGATAGTTGGCTGGGCGTGGTGGCTCACGCCTCTAATTCCAGCACTTTGGGAGGCCAAGGCTGGCGGATCACTAGGTCAGGAGATCAAGACTATCCTGAAACCCTGTCTCTACCAAAAATGCAAAGACTAACTGGGCATGGTAGCATGTGCCTGTAGTTCCAGCTACTCAGGAGGCTGAGGTGGGAGAATCGCTTGAACCCGGGAGGCCGAGACTGCAGTGACCGAGATCGCACCACTGCACTCCAGCCTGGCAACAGAGTGAGACTGTCTCAAAGTCGGCTACATCCCTGGGATGCAAGGCTGGTTCAACATATGCAAACCAATGAACGTAATCCATCACATAAACACAACCAATGACAAAAACCACATGATTATCTCAATAGATGCAGAAAAGGCCTTCAACAAAATTCAACAGCCCTTCCAGCTAAAAACTCTCAATAAACTAGGTATTGGTGGAACGTATCTCAACATAATAAGAGCTATTTATGACAAACCCACAGCCAATATCATACTGAATGGGCAAAAACTGGAAGCATTCCCTTAGAATACCTGCACAAGACAAGGATGCCCTCTCTCACCACTCCTATTCAACATAGTGTTGGAAGTTCTGGCCAGGGCAATCAGGCAAGAGAAAGAAATAAAGGATATTCGATTAGAAAATGAGGAAGTCAAATTGTCCCTGTTTGCAGATGACATGATTGTATATTTAGAAAACCCCATTGTCTCAGCCCAAAATCTCAAGCTGTTAAGAAACTTCAGCAAAGTCTCAGGATACAAAATCAATGTGCAAACATCACAAGCATTCCTATACACCAATAACAGACAGAGAGCCAAATCATGTGTGAACTCCCATTCACACTTGCTACAAAGAGAATAAAATACCTAGGAATCCAACTTACAAGGGATGTGAAGGACCTCTTCAAGGAGAACTACAAACCACTGCTTAACAAAATAAAAGAGGACACAAACAAATGGAAGAATATTCCATGCTCATTGATAGGAAGAATCAATATAGTGAAAATGGCCATACTGCCCAAGATAATTTATAGATTCAATGCCATCCCCATTAAGCTACCAATGACTTTCTTCACAGAATTGGAAAAAACTACTTTAAAGTTCATATGGAACCAAAAAAGAGCCCGCATTGCCAAGACAATCCTAAGCAAAAGGAAAAAAGCTGGAGGCAGCACGCCACCTGACTTCAAACTATTCTACAAAGCTACAGTAACCAAAACAGCATGGTACTGGTACCAAAACAGATATATAGACCAATGGAACAAAACAGAGGCCTCAGAAATGACACCACACATCTACAACCATCTGATCTTTGACAAACCTGACAAAAACAAGCAATGGGGAAAGGATTCCCTATTTATAAATGGTGCTGGGAAAACTGGCTAGCCATGTGTAGAATGCTGAAACTGGACCTCTTCCTTATACCTTATACAAAAATTAATTCAAGATGGATTAAAGACTTAAATGTTAGACCTAAAACCACAAAAATCCTAGAAGAAAACCTAGGCAATAGCATTCAGGACATAGGCACGGGCAAGGACTTCATGACTAAAACTTCAAAAGCAATGGCAACAAAAGCCAAAATAGACAAATGGGATCTAATTAAACTAAAGAGCTTCTGCACAGCAAAAGAAACTACCATCAGAGTGAACAGGCAACCTACAGAATGGGAGAAAATTTTTGTGATCTACTCATCTGACAAAGGGCTAACATCCAGAATCTACAAAGAACTCAAACAAATTTACAAGAGAAAAACAAACAACACCATCAAAAAGTGGGCAAAGGATATGAACAGACACTTCTCAAAAGAAGACTTCTATGCAGCCAACAGACACATGAAAAAATGCTCATTATCACTGGTCATCAGAGAAATGCAAATCAAAACCACAATGAGATACCATCTCACACCAGTTAGAATGGTGATCATTAAAAAGTCAGGAAACAATAGATGCTGGAGAGGATATGGAGAAATAGGAACACTTTTACACTGTTGGTGGGACTGTAAACTAGTTCAACCATTGTGGAAGACAGTGTGGTGATTCCTCAAGGATCTAGAACTAGAATTACCATTTGACCCAGTGATCCCATTACTGGGTATATACCAAAAGGATTATAAATCATGCTACTATAAAGACACGTGCACATTTATGCTTATTGCGGCACTATTCACAATAGCAAAGACTTGGAACCAACCCAAATGTCCATCAATGATAGACTGGATTAAGAAAATGTGGCCCATATACACAATGGAATACTATGCAGCCATAAAAAGGATGAGTTCATGTCGTTTACAGGGACATGGATGAAGCTGGAAACCATCATTCTCAGCAAACTATCACAAAGATAGAAAACCAAACATTGAATGTTCTCACTCATAGGTGGGAATTGTACAATGAGATCACTTGGATACAGGGCTGGGAACATCACACACCAGGGTCTGTCGGGGGTGGGGGGCTGGGGGAGGGATAGCATTAGGAGAAATACCTAATGTAAATGATGAGTCGATGGGTGCAGCAAACCAACATGGCACATGTATAACTATGTATCAAACCTGCACGTGGTGCACATGTACCCTAGAACTTAAAGTATATATAAAAAAAAGATTGAGATGGTTGTGTGTAATCTTTTTATTAATAAGCAAAAGATTGTTCAGTACATAATTTAAACTCCAGCATTGAAAGCAGCCTCAAGAGATCACACAATTCAGATCTCCTTCTGTGCTTTCCAAAGATAGGTCCCCTGGATTCCACATGATTGAAGTAATTGCTTATTTCTGTGATTTTAGACCGCTGGTTTGACAAAAACAAAATGAACCACGAGGGGGGAGAAAGAAACCAGAAACCCTATTTGTAATAAAGTCTCAACAATGAGATACAATGGTATTAGATACACGCCAAAACACACACACACACACACATACACACACACACTCAACAAAATACACAAATAATCCTAGATCTTGTAGCGAATTGTTGATTTATTCATTGTGGCTGCAGCTCCTAGTAATGCTATTATTTGCAGGTGGTGAGTGTTGGTATGGGATGGTATGGAGCAACATTTTCCAAATTGTGGTTGTGATCAATATGTTTTTTAAAATTAAAGATGGAAAAACATCACAGTGCATAATATATAAGGTCAATGTCTTGTGATACTTGATGTACGTATGTATCACACACACACACACACACCTACACACAAATACACAAACATACACAATGAATTCTACAGATATTGGATTGTGATGTAATCTTTCTTACTCTGATCTCCAGTTAGAAAAGTTTGACAATCATTGTTATAGAGCTATGTTCAGAAAGTAGAGACTATCTGACTCACTGTGAGCTCTGCTGTATCTATGCGCTCCCTGGAGAAGGAGCAACTTGCTAAGGTAGAGTCCTGTCCATTGGCATGGATATTTATTGTTCCACATGTTGGGAAAACCATGTGCAATAAAAATCAAACATATGAAACAATGGCTGTCATTGTACCACAGTATACATTGTATCTTGGTTAAGGTTCTTAAATTACTCCTTTGAGTTTCCTAATTCACTTCAGGAAGGATTTGCTGTGTTCCGTCTTTATGCTGTCACTTGCAAACCTTGGGAATAAACATAAAAAGAAATTAATGGAGAATTCCAATTCTCATTTTATTAAATCTTTACATCAACAACAGTAAATCTAAGGATGTTTAAATTAGAGGGATTCTGGAGCCAAAAATGCTGGTTTCCTGTAAAGAACTAAATTGAGTCCAAGTCCCATTCTTTTAATCCCTGCATTAAATTTGAAGCATACCTTAAAATATCAGATAGATATCCAACATCACTTGTAGTTCGTATAGTAATCCTTGACTTCAGAGAATGAAATAGTTTGAAGACTAGAATAAAACCACAAAGGGTAGTTGTCTGCAGTGTAATCCTTGTTTTGGAGTGTTACCCTTGATGTGGGGAAAGTATTGTTACCTTTAATCCCTTTTCTTAAACGAAGGAAGCCCAGTGGAATACTTGATTTGGCATAGAAATTCAATGATAAACCTACCACATTCTTATTACACAGCTGATGTTGCAGAGCACACATTTTTTTGGGTAGTATTTCATTTTTGAAATATGTAAAATGTAAAAATGATTACATCCTTTGACTACATAAGTGACACTTCTGGGAATTTACTCCAGGGATATAATTCAAAAAGAAGAAAACCAACAAAGAGTAGGTGTAGATATTTTTTATGGCATGTGATTTATCCATGTGAAACACTTGTAACAACAGTAAATATCCAACAATTGGGAAATGGTTAAGTGATCTTATATTAATTTGGACTACTGTACAAGATAATTATACTATAATTTTATAATGAGATTATATTTTATATTTAATGAGAAAAATACAAACATCTGATAATTAAATTTTATTTTGCAACTTCTTATTCCTTTGATTTGGAACTAGACATGTGACATCTTTCTTCTGTGCTAAAGGGTCAATGTCAAGTCTTACATTTCTCTTCAGTGTACAAAACAGAACTCAGCCTTGATTTTGTTTTTAACTGGAAGAGCTACTTAGTTTCATTTTATAATGAACTCTATAAAGCTGCATAAATATTAAATACTAATTTAGAAACAGAGATAAGCATGGCTGATTAACTACACTGTCCTTGCAGTCTTGTAAAAGAGAGATTGATGTGAACAGCAAAAAGACTGGATGTGTACTCATTAAAATGTTAACACTAATGATTGGAGGGAACACAGGTGATTACTTCCTCCCTTTTGCTTTATATTAAACATTTAAAAAGGCTGAGCATGGTGGCTGATGCCTGTAATCCCAGCACTATGGGAGGCTGAGGCAGGCGGATTACCTGAGGTCAGGAGTTTGAGACCAGCCTGATCAACATAGCGAAACCCCGTCTTGACTAAAAATACAAAAATTAGCAGGGCGTGGTAGTGCGTACCTGTAATCCCAGCTACTGGGGAGGCTGAGGTAGGAGATCACCTGAACCCAGAAGGTGGAGGTTGCAGTGAGCTGAGATCGTGCCACTGCACTCCAGCCTGGGTGACAGAGCAACTCCATATTGGCTGGGCACAGTGGTTCACACCTGTAATCCCAGCATTCTGGGAGGCCGAGGTGGGTGGAGGTCAGGAGATTGAGACCACCCTGGCTAACATGGTGAAACCCCGTCTCTACTAAAAAAATATTAAAAATTAGCCAGGTGTGATGGCTGGCACCTGTGGTCTCAGTTACTCGGGAGGCTGAGGCAGGAGAATGGTGTGAACCCAGGAGGCGGAGCTTGCAGTGAGCCGAAATTGTGCCACTGCACTCCAGCCTGGGCGACAGAGCGAAACTCCATCTCAAAAAAAGAAAGAAAGAAAGAAAGAAAGAAAAAAAGACTCCATATGAGAAAAATAAAAAATAAAAATAAATAAAAAATAAAAAAAACCTTAAAAATAATATGTTTTTATAATGAGGTGAAAATAAATGTTTTTAAAGGGAGTTTGAACGTTCCTGGTGGCTAGACTACTTTGTTTTAGTAAGAATAAGCAAATAATTAAATTTTGCCTCATACTTTGGATTTAAATAAGGATTAAATTAAATGTGTAACTCCATTCTCTTACTCTGCTGGATTATTTATTGTTTCATTAACAATTAAATTCAGTCTTTCTTGTTTCCCCTTCATTATTATTACCTTATCATAATTATGATTTTATGTACTTAAGACTGAAAAATTAGCTAAACAAGTTTATGAGATGTGAGAAAAAAAACCCTGAAGATTAGTCACTAGAAACACTGAAAGGCCTCCCCAGCTAGCTCAGTGTGTGTCATATTCAGGGTTAAACCAGGCTATGCTGAGGGTACCTTCAGGAAAGCTTTGCCAGGATACTGTGGATGGAAGAAATAGGAAAGGTGATAGGTTACTAGAAATAAAACAGTAACTTATTTATGTAACTGAGAAAAACCAGCATAAATGTTGGAGGTAAGAAAAGCTGATGTATTTCTGTTTTTATCCCTCTTTTAAGTTTTTTTTTTAAACTTTATCTAATATCTAGAAGCCTCAAATGGCATAGCTAAATACTTTCCTGCCTGCCTCTAGGATGTAGGGAAGGAAGGAGGGGGGTCACAACACAGGGAAATGCACTTTCTTGTGAGCTAGCAGCACCTGTCAAAACATGTCAGCTGTTCTTGGGCCTTGGAACAGATGGTGAAGACTGAATTTGGAATGGAGCTGGTTGCAATTTACCTGAGCTACATGACAAAGGCTACTTTCATCTTTATCAGTAGGTAGATCATAAGGCCAAACTCCAGTGTATGACTTAGTCATAAAGGAAAGCTGGACCCAAGCACTGGCCATTGCTGAGAAGACAAAGAGCTATAGGTGTCCAACAGCTGAAACACTCCTGGAAGTGCCTCATTAGGGACAGAAAGGGGAGCCAATAACTCTCAGAGAAGTGGCTCTGGCTCATGTGCTATCATTTATGAAGGCTGAGCCCCTCCCTTCACCCCACACCCTCTATATCCACTCATGTTGGTGCTCTGAGATTCATTATGGAAGGCCTGACTTTCATCAAAGTAACAGATGGCAGGAGTGGGCGGGCATATCTGGCAAGGATTCTAAATTCTACTTGCAAGAAGAAAATTTAAAATGGTCCTGAAATTCCTTCAAATTGGTTCATGCCTATATGATGGGCTGATCCTGAAATCAACAATGTTTAGGATCAATGAGCGGCCTAGTTGGGCTCAGTCTCCTAGTCAAAGAGGAATTTATTGAGGATGTAGGTAGGAAATCTAATTCTTACTGAGGAAGGACAACATTTGGACTAGGGCAATTGCTTCTCACCAAAAAAAAACATATAATATTCTTCCCTGCTGGAGTGAGTCATACTGTCTTCTCTGAGCCAGCTGATGATTGCATTTTGCTGGTGTTAGCCATGGAAGTTCTTTTAATTCAAATAGTTCAAATATAACAACAGCTACATCTACAGTTTTGTCCCTTAAGCATGTTTTTTCGACTTTCTTCTTCTGGTTTCTACCTCCTGCCCTGCTTTCTCTTTGGGAAATTTTTGATTTTTTAATTTTTAGAAATAGGGCTGTCTGTCTCCCAGGGTGGAGTGCAATGGCACATTCATGGCTCACTGCAGCCTTGACTTCCTGGGCTCAAGCCATCCTCCCACCTCAATACCCTGAGTAGCTGAGATTATAGGCACGTGCCACTATGCCCAGCTAATTTTTTGTTTTTATTTTTCTGAGACAGAGTCTCACTCTGTCACCAGACTGGAGTGCAGTGGCGTGCAATCTTAGCTCACTGCAATGTCTGCCCCCGGAGTTCAAGAGATTCCCCTGCCTCAGCCTCCCGGGTAGCTGGGACTGCAGGCGCGCGCCACCACACCTGGCTAATTTTCTGTATTTTAGTAGAGACGGGGTTTCACCACGTTGGCCAGGATGGTCTGGATCTCCCGACCTCATGATCTGCCTGCCTCGGCCTCCCAAAGTGCTGGGATTACAGATGTGAGCCACTGTGCCTGGTAGCTAATTTTTAAAAAATTTTAATTTTTGTAGAAATGGAGTCCCTCTCACTATGTTGCTCAGGCTGGTCTTGAACTCCTGGCCCCAAGCAATCCTCCCAATTTAGCCTCCCAAAGTGCTGGGATTACAAATGTGAGCCATTGCAACTGGCCAGAGAAATCTTTAAAATCAGAAGGTCTTAGGTGGGGTATTCAATTACAAGATGGGTTATGTGATGTAGGCCTGGCCAATCAGAGTATGCCATCTCCCTGGCCATAGTGGTTGGTTTGGCAAGTCATGTGATCCAGCAGGACCAATCATCTGGGCTACAACAAAACATTGCTTTTTAGAAAACTATTTAAAATAAAGAATTTCAAATTTATGCAAAAGAAGTGTGAATAAATATGAACCTCCTTGTACTCAATACTCAGCTCCAACATTTACCAACTCGTGGTCAAATCTTGAAAAAGATATCTTTTTACCCTGGGACTGATGGACCTAGGAGGATGTTGTTGTCAACAGACATCAGGTCAGTGGAGAGCCTGACTTCAAAATAAACCCTAAATAGAAAGTAGAATAGAAGCAGAGTCCTGAGGACCTCATTTGAGTTCCTTAACCCATTAATGTTGGAGGTTGCAAATTATTTTTGTGAAAAACCAGACCTTGGTGATGACCTTGAGCAGTAGGATATAAATAACTCCTACAAGCTTAGAGTTCCAACAGTGGAACACTAGGCATAAATGAGTTAATCCAGCTGAGCCTGAAGCCACCATTACCCCTGTACTGTCTTTCTGCTGTAGCCATATTTAGGCAGATCTCTGTCACTTGCAAACAGTGCCGTCCAATATGAAAACCTTAAGCAAACACTTCATAATACTTTTTAAAATCTTTTGTTTATCTTTGAGGTATTTGGAAAGTAGAAATTTTACAGAAAGTCTTTAAGGGAATAAAAGAAAAGGGGAGCTCTGGACATACTAAAAAAAATCATCAGCATTTTAATTATACTGTGCCCAAAGGATACTTCCAGTCCCATTTGGTACAGCCATCTACTAAAAATTTTAAAGTAAATCACATAAATAGCATTAAGAGATGTAACAAAGCGTACATGGTTTTACCCCTAAAAACAGACAAAATAATTGAGTCTCCAAACCCCCCAGAATTTCTGATTTTGAATTATCCTCAAAGCAAAGAATGGATGAGCACAATCACTCCTACATTAGCATTCTGGTATTCCATTCTTTCATATGTAATGAATGATTTTCCTGGTTGTTTCTCCTCTACCATCCACTTTGTTAGCACAATACTTACACTTTTGCTTTGCTAGTTCTTGTATTAGATCTTCATATACTTGCAAAAAGAGGTCCTCTTCAGATTTTGTTCCATCCAGGTACACTACGAAGGGGAAAAGAGAGCAGTTCAAATGCTAACAGGCTTATTAATATACAATGTTTACTTTGGCACCCAACATCTCTTGTAAATGTCAATAGGTTTAACCAAGGCACCCAGGACCATAACTTAAAAGGAAATTAATAGTGATTAAAGAAAGAAATAGATGCTAGCCAGGTATAATAGGTCAAAAATATTGGATTGTTACAGATAAATCCACACTGGCTTATGTGAAAATTATTTAATTAAAAGAGAAGAGAAAGAAAGAAGAAAGGAGGAAAGAAACAGAAGAAAGAAAGTGGTGTTGTGCATACGGCACTTTAGGTGCACTGAAGGTGTTCACCCAAAAGGGTCACTTAAGGAGTAATTCTTCAACATACTTATACATCAGGATCACCTGGGAAGCTTCTTAAACCATGCAGTGGTCTGGGATCTGCCACATATGTACAAACTCAGAATTCACCAGGCTCAGAAAATATGTATTTTGTGTGTGTGTATGTTTGTGTGTGTGTGTGTTTTCTGCTATCAGAGAAAAGACGTTATTTTTAATAAAACTGGCATAAGCAGCTTTGGAGAAAAAGTAGAAGTTGTCTAGGTTAAAGGAAGGAAAGGGCCTTCTGGTCAGAAAACAGCATGAGTAGGGAGAGGCAAGAGCACTGATGCACCCTTTGGAATGGCTAGAATATGGGGAAGCTCCAGGAACAGCGTGAGATGAGATTTTAGAGCAAGGGTGTACCTCAGTCATTAGACGCCTTGATGTCTGGCTGTTTGGATTGTATCTCAAAGATCTGGAGATGACTCAAGGTATTCAGCAGGGCAGGAGCCTGATTAGATTTGCATTTTAGGTAAAAGGGAGAGAAGGGAAGCAAGAGGATGTTCTTGCAACCAATGGTCCAAGTTGGACGTGGTGCAGCCAGAATCTCAGCATTGGCCCTGGGGGTACACTCCGTGTGCATTCCGCATGGCTCTGACATAGCTGCCTATCCTGGAGGCCAACAGGCTTCTCACAACACAGACAAGTCCCCTTTATTGTAAAAAGCATACATCAGTTCTTACTCCTTTGCCTTATCCAACAGCCTTCTGCCATCTTCTCTGCATTGAGTGCCCTATTCCAGTGATCTGTTCTTAGCTCAAGCCCACAGATCCGGATGCTTACCTCCAAATTGCTACATATGTCTCCCAGGCACCTCAACCTCATTATGTGCAAAACAGACATGCATTCCTCCCTTACAGGTCTGCAATGCCTTCACTTTTTTCTAACATCCGTCAGTTGCTGAGGCATCTGTCATCTTCCCGCCCCCTCCATAGCTGTTCTATCACCCAGTTCTACTGAGTGCGGGCGTCTAACATCACACCCTATAAATCTATCCTCCTCCATTCTCCACACAGCCAGAGGGGTCTTAACTAAAACAAGAATTTTTATCAATCATGCCCTTGTTTAAAACTTCTCTCTAGAGAGCTTCCTACTTCTCTGAGAACAATGATCAAAGTCCTTACCTAGATTATTGGCCTTATAAGGTCTGGACCCTGCCTGTATCACCAGCATCAATCCACTCCCCTGGTTTTCTTTACCAGAAAGCTTTCTCAACACCAGCTTTCTTTCAGGGGTTTCTCATTCCTTCCTGTCCCCTGGCCCTTTCATGTGCCACACCCACTTTCTGGGGTAATCTTCTATCTCCCCAACTCATCTCCTTTGTTCAGTTAAACTCATTGAAGTTTGGTTAAATGTGACTTCCTCAAGGAAGCCTTTCCTGACTACCGGGATCTCGGCAGTCCCCTAGAACTTGGTGTCACAGAACTTACACCAGCTGGAAAGGACAGGCTTGGGCCGCTGGTATCTCTAGCACCTGTTTCCATGACAGAATGTTACCTGCATAAGAGCAGGGGCTGGGTCTGCCTTATTCCCCTCACCATCTCCAGGGCAGCACTGGAAGGCATTCATTCAATACTGGTTGAATGAATAACCATCCAGAAGCTGACAAGAGCCACAGAGAGAAACAGAAACCAGGAGAACCAGCTATGGAAAAGGAGAAGCCCAGAGTGTTCTTGCTTAAGCATCCCTTTATACTTTTCTATCAGTCCTTTCTTTTCTATACTTTGAGGCAAATGACAAGTAAAAGGCCTTGAACAGAAGGAGAAAAGGCACTTACCAACTTCCCATGTGATGTCCTGCATTTCTTGTCTGTACTTTAGATACATGGGCCACACGTGGCCATCAAAGTATCCCGGAGAGTCTGGAGGCTGATAGACCCTTGTACTATCAAAACACGTAGGAAACTTTATGTTGACAGAAACACACAATTGATAAAGTAAAATATGAATGGTCAGGATAATGGGGAAATCACTCAGAGGCTGAATCTAAACAGGATTAGGACTACATGTACTACATGTTTTAACTCAATGGCAGTTAGAACGACAGTAACATGGATTTAGTTCTCTGATATTAAAATTAACTTTGTAATCCACTGACTATCATTCTTAATCATCCTTTTTCCTTCTAGTGCTTTATAAGAGAACTAAGAGACAAATAGTGTAAATAACAATGGAGAGACCACTATGTTGGATTAAGCTTTGAACTAATTGGTGTTCTTTGTAGCTGTGGCAGAACAGGCTCACTTACATTAAAATCATAATCACCATGGGCTTGCTTTGTTTGAGGATTTAGGAGAAATGAGCCAAAAGCTTGATATAAGGCCCTTTTCTTAGAAAGTAATTTGCATTACTCCATGCGGATGACCATTTACGGAAAAGAGTTTTGCTCCTTTTGTAAAAGAGTTAAGGCTTCCTGTCTCTGAAAAATGACCTATACACATTGCTCAATAATGTTGCTGTCCTCATTTTTCTTCTACATTTTTTGTTTTGAATTACAACTCACAAAGATGGCTTCAAAACTTACCTCCTCCTCCTTTTACATTCTTCATATGGAATAGTCAGGAAATAGCTTCTATTCCATATAGTGTCAAGGGGCCTAAAATAACAGCATACTTAGTTCACAAGGGTTTTTATCCCCCCATTCACTCAGAGACAATATTAGGGTGGAGATGCTTACTTATAATTAAAAAGAAGAAAACCTTCGATGATTAAAATGGGAATTTCCTCAGCACTTTCCTGGTCTGTTGATACCACAGAGTGTCTTGCGCTTTCCATCCAGCAGGAAATGGCTGACATCATTTTTTCCATGTTAAGTGCTTCAAGCACTTCAAACAAACACACAAAAATATGCAATCAATATAGCAAAAAATTTTGTGATGTGACTTTTTGTGATGAGTATATCCAGGATTCTGTAAATATATACACCACCATTTTATTTCCCTTCAAAACTCCTAATAACAAATAATTTAGATAACATGTTGAAACTCTAATGCTGACAAACCAGAGTGAAACATTTTTATTATGGAAAATTTCAAACATACAAAAAAGTAAAGTACAGGGAACTCTACGTCCCTATTACCAGCTCTGATAATCAGAAACCCATGGCTAACCTTGCTTTACTTATAACTTCGATTCTCTCCTGACTACACAAAAATTTAAAATTTTTAGAAGATGAAATATCTACAGATAAGTTTGAAAGATACATGACACATGCAGGGAAATATCTGTAATGTCTTTGGCAAAGAGTTAAGATATTTAATATACCAAAGAGCTCTTCTAGATAAATAACTAAAAGTCAGACTATTTGTAAAGAACACAAATATGTCATTGTCACACTCTAAAATGTACATACTTCTCGAGCTAATTGTGATTTTAGAAAAGTAGCCTATAGCTTTTAAAAGTATGGTACTTAAACCAGTAGTATTAGCATCACCTGGGAACTTGTCAGAAATGCAAATTCTCAGCTCCACTCCAGAACTACTGAATTGAGCCAACAGCACTTAAGAGTGCTTTTTAGTGGAAGGTTTTTAAATGATGGATTAATTTATTTAATAGACATAGGACTATTAAGATTTTTTTTCTTTGTTCTGGTGTTAGTTTTGGTAAGCGATGTCTTTCTAGGAAATTGTCAATTTCACCTAACTTTTCAAATTTATTTGTAGAGTAAGAGTGTTCATAATATCCTTTTATCTCTTTAATGTCTGTAGGATCTACAGTGATATTACCTTTTTTGCTTTTGGTATTTGTAATCTGTTCCTTCTCTATTTTTTTTTAATCAGACTTATTTAATCTGGGGATTGCTCAGATTCTTGAAGTTTTACGTCTTAAACCAAATTTGAGAAGTTTTTTTTTAAACCATTACTTCTTTGAATACTTTTTTAGTCCCACACTTTCTCCTCTCTGAGACTCCAATGATACGAATATTAGATCTTTCATTATTGTTCCACATTTTTATTCATTTCTTTTCAGTCTATTCTCTGTTGTTCAGATTGAGTAATTTGTATTGTTCTGTCTTTAAGTTCACTAATTATTTTCTCTGTCATAGTTACTCTGCTAATGAGCCAATCCAGTGATTTTTCAAATTTTGATTAATGTATTTTTTCCACTCTAAAATTTCCATCTGGTTCTTTTTTCAAATCTTCTATTTCTTTACTGAGGCAGTCTAGTTTTTCACTTGTTTCAAGCCTGTTTGCAATATTATGTTTACAGCCTTTTAATAATGCTGCTTTCAATTCTTTGTCAGATAATTTCAACATCTGTGTCATCATGGTATTGGTGTCCGTTGATTCATTTTTCTTAGTCAAGTTGAGACTTTTCTGGTTCTTGGTATAATAAGTGATTCTCAGTTGTGTCCAGGACATTTTAGATCCTGTGTTATGAGGCTGTAGATCCTATTTAATCTTTTGCAGGCAGTCACTCTGTTCTGGTATAGCTTGCAGGTTCAGGTGGGGGTGGATGCTCTGCTTCCTGCTAGGCCCTGCTGATGCTGTGTTGTGGGGGAAGTTGGTCCATTGTGAAAAGAGGGCGTCAAGGAGAGTGCTGGTTAAGTTTCATTGCTGCTAGTTGTGGGGAGAAGTTCAGCTTTCCACTGGGTTCTGCTGACAGGAGCTGACACCCCCTGAGTAAGGAAGGTGAAGTGCCAACCTGCTCCACTGCACACTGCCTCTTTCCACCTGAGTACTGCCAGGTGGAGGTGAAAGTGCAGCTTCCTGTTTGGTTCCACTGATCCAACCCCCATGGGTGACGTGGAGGGGTGACTCACCCTGCCTTGCTAATGCTGAATGGATCTTCTGGAAGTCTAGCTCCGCACCCAGCTAACACCATGAGGGGAGGACAGTTTTGCCTTTTGTGTCTGGCTAGAGTAGGGTGGATATTATCAAAAACTTTTTCTATTCTGGTAGGCCACCCTTTTCCTTGTCCCTTTTTTAGCCTGTGCCTATGGATGGTTCCATGTTGTACACTTCTCCTGTATATGTAGGAGGCAAAAAGAAAACCCATGGATCCCATAGCCATGTCATTCCTCCTGTCCTGGAATCTTTAGCCAGCATGCTTTCTTTTTTCCTTTCAGTCTTCCTTTGTCTGTTTGTTGCATTATGTCTAGGGTTTTTCATTGCAGGAGGGAGGACCAGTGAGCAATGGGACTAATCCATCTTGGCTGGAACCAGCAGTCTTACTACTTCTGATATATTTTTGTTATCATTCAGTTAAAAATATTTTCTAATTTTCATTGTGATTTAGCTTTTGACCCAAGGAATAGATAAGTGTTTTGCTTCAGATAAAATACAATGATGTTTGGGATTTGCTTCAAAACAATACAGGTGAATAGAGTGGGTGAGGGTATAGATGAAATATAATTGGTCAACATTTCATCATTATTAAAACTGGATGGCGAACTCATGAGAGAGTTCATTATACTTTTCTGCTGACTTCTGCATATGTTTGAAATTTTCCATTAGAAAAAGTTTTTGAAAATCAGAAAAAAGGGTAATGCTTACTTTTCAAACATTTGGTTATTGATTTTTAATTTACTTCATGGTGATTATAGAGTATCTTTATATTTCTTCAATCCATAAAATGTATTAGGACTTACTCCATGCCCTTGCATATATGGACTGTTTGGGGTAATATATTCCATGTACTCAAGAAAAAAAAATATGTATTCTGCTGTTATTAGGTGCATGTTCTGTACATGTCAGTTTTTGGTCAAGTTAGTTAATTGTATTGTTCAAATCTGTTATATCATTAGCAGTTTTTGTCTGCGAGTCTCATTAGTGGCTGTTACGAGTTGAATGCGTCCCCCTATGTTAAAGTCCTAATGCCCAGTTCTCCAGAATGTGACTTTATTTGGAAATATGGTCATTACAGATACAATCAGTTAAGATGAGGTCACACTGGAGTAGGGTGGGCACCTGATGCAATATGACTGGTTACAGAAGGAGAAAATTCAGACACACGTGGGGAGAGCACCATGTGGAGATGTAGTCAGGGACTGGGGTGATGCAGCCGAAGCCAAGGCTGCCGGAGATTTCAGCAAACACCAGAAGCCAGGAGAGGGGCACCAAAAAGAGTCTCCCTCATAGCCTCAGAGGGAACCCACCCTGCTGACACCTGGATCTCAGACTTCTGGCCTCTTGAATTGTGAGACAATAATTTTCTGTTGTTTAAGGCATTCTGTGGTACTTTGTTATGTTGCCCTAGCAAACTAATACACAAAGGAAGTTGTGTTAAAATCCACCTCATCAGCTGGGCGTCGTGGCTCACACCTGTATCCCAGTACTTTGGGAGGCTGAGGTGGGCAGATCACCTGAGGTCAGGAGTTCGAGACCAGCCTGGCCAACATGGCGAAACCCCAAATCTACTTAAAAAAAAAAAAAATTAGTCAGGCATGGTGGTGTGTGGCTGTAGTCCCAGCTACTCAGGAGGCTGAGGCATGAGAATTGTTTGAACCTGGGCAGCAGAGGTTGCAGTGAGCCAAAATCACACCACTGCACTCCAGCCTGGGTGACAGAGTGAGACTCCATCTCAATAAAAAATAAACAAACAAACAAAAAACTCCCCACACCAATTGCGGATTTGTCTTTCTCTCCTCTTAGCTCTGTCAGTGTTTATTTAATGCATTTTAATGTTACGGTATTAGGTAGATAAAAATTTTAGGTTGTTTTATCTTCCTGTCGAAGTAACTCATTTCTCTCTATCTCAGTAATACTCAGCCTTAAAGTTTACTTCGTTTGGTATTAGTATAGTTGCTAGAGTTATAACAGTTCTTTCAGTAGGTGTTTCCATCATGGATCTTTTCCTAGCCTTTTACTGCCTATATTTCTATGTCCTTATACATATCCTTTTTCTTTTTTTTCTTTTTTGAGACAGAGTCTTGCTCTGTTGCCCAGACTGGAGTGCAGTGGCACAACCCTGGCTCACTGCAACCTCAGCCTCCCAGGTTCAAGTGATTCTCCCGCTTCGGCTTCCTGAGTAGCTGGGACTATAGGCGTGAGTTACCGCACCTGGCCATTAAGTCTTTCTCTTTTAAGGAGCTTATTGTTGGCTTAAAAAAAAATACCAGTCTGACAATTTTTGGAGTATTTTAGTTCCTTTCACTTAATGTGGCTACTGGTATATTTGGGCTTAAATCTATCATCTTACTATTATTTTCTATTTTTCCACCATCTTTTGATTGATTGATTTATTTTTTTTGAGACAGTCTCACTCTGTCACCTAAGCTGGAGTGCAGTGGCATATCTCGGCTCACTATAGCCTTTGCCTCCCGGGCTCAAGTGAGCCTCTCGCCTCAGTCTCCTTGGTAGGCTGGGACCACAGGTGCGCACCACCACACCTGGCTAATTTTTGTATTTTTTGTAGAGACAGGGTTTTGCCATGTTGCTCAGGCTGGTCTTGAACCCCTTGGACTCAAGTAATCTACCCACCTTGGCCTCCCAAAGAGCTGGGCTTACAGGTGTGAGCCACCACACCCGGCCATCCTTTGATTTTTAATTTTTGTTTTGACTTCTTTCATATTAATCAACTATATTCCATTGAAAATGAATTATTTCCTCTACAAACTTGATAGTTCCACATTTTAAAACTATCCTGTTTGTGCTCAGAAAGCCTTGACTAGTACTTTGATTTACCTTAAATTTGTACATTTACCTAAAATGTTCAAGTTTTTCCTTAAGATAGATTCCTGATGTGAGATGCTTGAAGTCATGGCATGAACATGCTAAGTTTGGGACACATGCTCAACCTCCTTTCCAGAAAGACTGTACCAATTTATCTATATACTTCCATCTAAAGTATATTAGGGCCTTTGTTTTACTGAGCCCATGCTATCACTGGATAATTATCATTGCTTTAAACATCTTCGTTTACTTGGTAAGTGGGAAAAAAAGTAATTTGCAGTTCTTTAAGGTTGACTTTTATTGTACATTTATTAATCCAATAACTGACTGCTTCTATGAAGAGCTTATTCACATCCTTAGGCCCCTTTCCTACAGGGATATTAGTTTTTCTTATCAGTTTGCAAGAATTCATTAAAAATTAGAAATAGTAACTCTTTTCCAATTGTTGAAAACTGTTTTTCCTTGTTTTTCACCCTTACTTTGTAATGATTTTTCTCACTAACCTCTGGACGAGAGGAAGAGAAAAAAAAAAAAATGATCCTGGCTGCAACTCAAGATGCAAGAACAGAGAGTGAGTCAAGAATTTTGCCTCTCATAAAACTATTATGTGTCTGTAAGAACTGATCGATAATACTTTTCCTAAAAGGTTATCAGTTAAAAATAGAGAACATTATGACTTTTTAAAGAGAGCTCCCTCTGTCACTAGTTTGTGTAAGTACTCAATGATCATCTTTTTAATTATAAAAGTTAATAAGATCATCAAATATTAAACTGCCTATTAGCATGATATTCTCTACAGAAAATGTTTTATGATAGGCTGTAATCCTTTGGCTTCAAAACTGTGAGCTTGGAGTAAGGAATGAGGAGAATCCATCTAAAATATATTCACAAACCTTTCTGAACAGAGAAAAAAACAAAACCAAACCACAGTGGCCTAGTACTTTGGCCACCAAGAAGGAAAGCTGAAAGAATGAGAGAATATAGTTTGCTCCAGGCAAAATTCTCTCATGGGTGGTTGAGGGTGGCCAATGTAGCTACTTATACATCTTCAGAACGGGAATGGGCAGAGGGACAGCAAGCCTAACTTGCTTCAGAAGAAAACCCTGTGATTCCATGTGGAGAAAGGGGAACCATCATATACTATTGGAAGGAATGTAAATTAGTACAGCCTCTATGGAGAAGTACAGAGATTCCTCAAAAAATTAAAAATAGAACTACCACATGATCCAGCAATTCTATTACCAGGTATATATCCAAAATAAAAGAAATCAATATATCCAAGAAATATCTGCAATCCCATGTTTATTGCAGCACTATTCAAAAATAGCCAGAATATGAAATGAACCTAAATACCCATCGATGAATAAATGAACAAAGAAAGTATGGTGTGTATATGTAATGGAATATCATGCAGCCTTAAAAAGAATGAAGTCCTGTCATTTGCAGCAACATGGATGGAACTGGAGGCCATTATGTTAAATGAAATAAGTCAGGCACAGAAAGACAAATATCTCCTGTCCTCATGCATATGTGGGAGCTAAAACAAGTGGATTTCATGAAGATAAGAGAGTAGACTGGTGGTTAACAGAGACCTGGAAGGGGAGGCAGGTGGGGGGAATGAAGGGAGAAAAAAAGAGTATTTACTATCAATGAACTGTACACTTAAGATTGGTAAAGATAGTAAATTATATAGGCATATTTTACCTCAATTAGAAAGAAGAAAAATCTATCATTTCAGTGTTTTCAGTTTTATTATTTCATTTTAAAAAATATATATTTTTGAGACAGGGTCTCACTCTGTCACCCAGGGTGGAGTACAGTCGTGCGATCTCGGTTCACTGCAGACTCAGTCTCCTGGGCAAAGTGATCCTCCCACCTTAGCCTCCAAAGGAGCTGTGACTACAGGCATGCACCACCACACCTGGCTAATTTTTATATTTTTTTGGGTAGAGATGGAATCTCCCTATGTTGCTCAGGCTGGTTTGAAACTCCTGAGCTCAAGTGATCTGCCTGCCTCGGCCTTCCAAAAGTGCTGGCATTACAGGTGTAAGCCTCCAAGCCTGGCCCCAATGTTTTCAGTTTTAAATATAAAACTGGAAAAAGGTTTTAACTTATTTAAATAGTTCAACATAAATCAGAAACCTACAAATGCAGGCTTAAAGTACAACAATACATTTAAACACATTTTAAGACTGCCTTCACAGATATAGTGAAGTTCTTTTTTTAAATTTTTGTTCCACAGAACCATCAACTTCAACATAGTGAAGTTCTTTGGGTTTGAAAAAGAAAATGAACATAAGCATATAATATTTGACAAGTAAATCTACTTACCATCATACTGCAAAAATCCATTTTTATCTGTCTCTATCTCAGACTCTGGCTGGAAAAATAATAAAGTACCCATCAAAACAGTGTGTAGGAAAGAAATAATACAATTATAGACTAAAGAGGAGAGAAGTCTTTAATAAATGCTTTGGATGATCAAAGAAAGATCAGCACTGATAGACAGTGCCATCTAGTGGATAAGTAGCACCATTGCACTGAGCCTAATTTCAATACAAAACGTAAATCTCTAGCCAAAGACTTCTTGGATGTAATTCAATTAACTTGGTGGTTAAACATTTTTGTATTAAATAAATAATTTAAGAAGTTTTATAGATACCTTGAAGAAATCATCCTGAGATATGACACTGCAATTTGGGAGGTGTTTCTGCAAATTCTTAGCCAGTGTTGTTTTCCCACCGTTTGTCACACTGAAGCAAAGAAAAAGGAAAGTACCAAGAAGGAAAATGCATTAAAAATCATTAAACACTTTTTTTTTTTTTGAGAGACAGGGTCTCGCTGTGTCACCAAGGCTGGAGTGCAGTGGTGCAATCTTGGCTCACTGCAACCTCCGATTCATGGGTTCAAGTGATTCTCCTGCCTCAGCCTCCCGAGGAGCTGGGATTACAGGTGCTTGCCACCACGCCTGGCTAATTTTTGTATTTTTAGTAGAGATGGGGTTTCACCATGTTAGACAGGCTGGTCTGAAACTCCTGACCTCAGGTGATCCACCCGCCTTGGCCTCCCAAAGTGCTTGGGTGTGAGCCACCAGGCCTGGCCCAAAATTAAACACTTTAAAATAATTTTTTAAGAGGGTATTTAAAGCAATATTTACTATTTAAGAAAAAAATGATTTCTTTCATAGATAGTGCCTTAAACCACAGGCACTGGTAGATCTGATGTACTTAATAATAAGAAATAAGCTGGGAAAGATGAAGGAGAAAGGTAACTACCAAGTAAGTGAACTGAGTAACAGTAACACTTAAAAATACAGACACTGTGTTGGAAGCAAAATTTTTTTTGCCTATGTCAAAATATTCACATGGTTCATATGCAACACAGAGAATATGAGTAGCACATTTTAGCGCAAGTGTATAAAACTGCATACGGTCACTGTGATTTTGCCTCAAGGCACAGTGGAAAAAACAGAGGAATGGCTTATTACAAGCCCCCCTACCATGAAATCACATTTCCTCTGCGATGCCTCCTTTTCCCCATCTCTCTCCACCTGGGGGCCAGCTGGGAGGTCTGTTGTAGCTTATCACAACAGGCCAGTTATTTGTCTCTTCTGACCAGACTGTGAAGTCCAGGAGAAGGGGCACTGAGTTACTCCTCTTTAGATCTAGTTTTGCAGCATCGAGGAGATCACACGGGAGGGAGGCACTTCTCGATTCAGTCATTTATTGAAAGAGTGTTTTAACCTGGGGCTCATGTCTGTGAACATAAGTCAGGGCATTTGTGAACTTGAATGAGAAAAAAATTATACCTTTATTTTCATTGAATTCTGACAGAAATTTAGCATCTCCTTTAATTATAAATATAAGTGAAATAAGTACCTCTGACATTCACCAAGAGAAATCACAGATGTTTTCATATTATGTTGCAGTTGGGGTGGATATCTTGAAGTATCATCAATGTTCATCATTGTTTCTGATTTATGGCATTGTTTAGACCCACCTCTGGATATTGTTATTTAATATATTAACATAGAAGAGTATATATCACAATATCACACATTTGTTTTTAAAAATATTTTTATAACTATATTTCAATATAACCAATTTCTTTTGTATTCCTGCATTTTATTTTGTACACTTAAAACTATTACTCTGAGGTCAAGATATCACCATACCACCAAAATGTTCACAGCACAAAAACCTCCTGACTACATATCTATTTGTAAGAAACTTTGCTTAATCCCAGATGAGATCAATCCACAAATACTTATAATCTAGAAAAGGGAAAATGAACTAATATCCATTCATCAAAATGGCTTGTATATAACTCAATTACTACCTTATACCTCAAGGTAGAAGGAACCTGATTCACAAGATTTCTCATGTAACCTTACGATATACGATTGGGTAGGATATGGGCCATCTCTTTGAAAACGATGAAAAGTGAGTGGGTGCTACCCTATGTATCGAGAACATATTATGACTTTTCCCCTTCTTTAACAAAAATGTCTGTAAACCATACCAAATGTCCACAGTTTAGGTATTAAGTTTTGGGTTAAATGAGATAGTGAACAGGGGTGACTTTATTACAATATGAACAATCTGGCTAGAAAAATCTGTCATTTTTTAGACTTATCTCTGTTAAGATCACGCAGTCAAACCAACAGTAGTAATTAGATCCTTTCTCACTGACTTAGCTAAAGCTAATGAGAAATACACACCCCATTTTTGCACAAGCCTTGGAAGAGACAGATCGGCTAGAAGACAGTCTGAGATATGGAGAGGAGAGGGGAGAAAAAGTATTTAAACAAGCCTGCACCTAAGATCCACACTCAGACTGCAGACCTCCTGGTCAGGTGACAGCTCAGGCCACCCAAAACATGGCGGAAAGGAATAGGAACCTTCCTTGGGGAAGGGAATAGGATGGGGGAAAGGGATAGGAATGGGGGAATAGGAATGGGGGAATAGGATGGGGGAAAGGAATAGGAAGGCCACCCAAAACCTGTGGGAAAGGAATAGGAACATTTTCCTATGGCACGCCAACAACCACCACGTGTAGCACACTCACAGCCTTGCTTGTGTGTGCTATCCAACCTGAGGGGAAGCGTGCCTAGCATGTATTCTGTCCTAGGATCTGAGGAAGGAAAAAGGGTGACTACTTGGTGCCACTCCCTTCTTTGCTCACAACACCCAAATAAATGCACAACTCCTGCCCCATTTATTTTTTTATGTACCAGGTAACAAGAGGGCTCATTGTATTTGGACATAACAGTGGGCTGGGGAGAAGTTAAAAGGCTGTCTGTAATTACTCAAACATGTGGAGAATACATTCTGCAACAGGTAGATGTTAATATTCCAATTTTCCAGTTGAGGAAACTAAGGATTGAGAAGTTGTATACTAATAAAACTAGTCCATGTTAAGTAATGGAGATGGGAAGTCTAATGCCAGGATGGATTTAAACTTTTTTATGTTGTGGGACTCTGAGAGAATCCCATGAAGGTTATCATCTCTTTCCCCAGTGACTGAGTTTGGATGTTTGGCCCCTCCAGATCTCATATTGAAATGTGATCCCTGGCCGGGCACGGTGACTCACACCTGTAATCCCAGTACTTTGGGAGGCCGAGGTGGGCGGATCACCTGAGGTCAGGAGCTGAAGACCAGCCTGGTCAACATGGTGAAACCCCACCTCTATTAAAAATACAAAAATTAGCTGGGCGTGGTGGTGCATGCCTGTAGTCCCAGCAACTTGGGAGGCTGAGGCAGGAGAATCGCTTGAACCCATGAGGCGGAGGCTGCAGTGAGCCGAGATTGCACCACTGCACTCCAGCCTGGGCGAGCAAGACTCTGTCTCAAAAAAGAAATGTGATCCCCAAGCTGGAGGTGGGGCCTGCTGGCAGGTGTTTGGCTCATGAGGGCAGATCGCTCATGAAGGGTTTGGTGCCATCCCCATGGTAATGAGTGAGTTCTTGCTCTGTTGCTTCACGTGAGAGCTGGTTGTTTAAAAAGTCTGAGACCTCCCTCTCACTCTCTCTTGCTCCTTCTTCTGCCATGTGACGTGTTGGATCCCCTTCATCTTCCACCATGACTGTAAGCTTCCTGAGGCCCTCATCAGAAGCACATATCACCACCATGTTTCTTGTAGAGCCTGCAGAACAGTGAGCCAAATAAACCTCCTTTTCTTTATAAATTACTAAGTTTCAGGCATTCCTTTATAGCAAGACAAATGGACTAACACACCCAGAAAAATGACTGTCTTTACATTTGTGTTAAATTTCCAGGAGGTTCATGGATGCCCCCTGAATTCCTTCAGAACCCCTGTTATTTGCAATTGAATAATTACTAAGTTATTACTTCCCTATGAAGTAATTATTCGATTGAGGCTTATTGGACAATTGCTTCCTAGGGAAGCAAGTGGTTAAGTTCACAAGATGCAAGGCAGGAACAAAAGTCGCCTTAACTGAATCCGGCATGGGCTTCACAGGTGCAGCAGCACTAAAATGAAACTGAGGCACTTGGCCAGGAGCAGTGGCTCATCCTTGTAATCCCAGCACTTTGGGAGGCCCAGATGGGAAGATTGTTTGAGGTCAGGAGTTCAAGACCAACCTGGATAACATAGTGAGACCCTGTTTCTTAAAAGAAAAAAAGAAGAAATCATGGCACTTGCTAAATAAAAGATAGTGGAAAGAAGGCTTTCTTAGGAAGTTATGGATAGTACCTAGTACACAGGACAAGACAGGAGGTAGGTTTCTAGGTATACGGCCCTGTATTGGGACATTGAGAAGAGGGAAATCTTATTTACAGAGATGCCAGATGAAGGCTGGATTGGATCCTGTAGTGGACTTTGTAGTTGCCTCTCCAGGTTCCATGTCTGTTTTCTAGGTCCGGTTGGGACTGCTCCCACTCTCAATTCCAGAACAGAACCCACTGACCTAAACCAATCAGTGTAATCCCATCTCTTTTACCACGGTGGCTAAGTGTATGTGGACCAGGCTTGTCCAGCAAAGGGAGACCTATGACCTAGGGGAAGAGAAGCATTTCCCCTTCTGCCCAGTGACAGGCTATGAAGAAACAAGTCACAGGGCTCCTAGTAGATCTTTGTGACCAAAAGGATAAGCCAATTCTAAGATGAACCCAAATGAAAGACACATAAAAGAGAGAAAAACTGCCTTTGGTGATACCACTGAGCTCCTGTATCAAATTTTTCCTGCAGCCTGCTACCCCTGAGGCTAATACATTTCCTTTATTACTTACAGATGGCCTTCATACACCATGATATTCAGATTTAATTCTCAATAACTCGGAACCACTGAATATCATTCATCAGGCAGATAATCAAAATGTTCTGTATGAAGATTAAACTGATAGAGGTGTGTAGGAAACATTAGAAGGGAAAGATGGGGATTAGGGAATGACAGCCTGTATCAGGATGGTGGCAGTGAGTGTGAGAAGGAAGAGAAACACAAGAGAAGTACTGCAGAGAAAAACTGAACTTTTCTTCTGGTTAGATGGGAGGCAAAGCAGAGTTCTGACATTTAGTTCACTCAATTTTACTTCTGATTGATGACTTACTATGGTAATGTAATACCATAACACAGTGATTTCCCCAAAATTACAAACAAAGTAGTCTCAGATATTTTATTAATTGGGTCACAAACAATGTGAATATACTTAGAGTAAAGGTGAACATAATATGGTAGCAAAACAAATAATGTCATTTTCAGTTGATGTTGATGTTTTATTTGCATGCCTGCCTATGGCACCACAGGTAGGATGACCATATATATATTTAGAACATGTTTGAGAGAAAGAGAGGTGCATCCAGGGCCACAAGGATTAGCTTGGGCAACATGGGACATAAGGCCACCCAAAACATGGGGGAAAGGAATGGAGGTGAAGGTGTTCTGTATACCAAATGTCTGAAGCTGGGCACAGCTAGAAAGAAACTAAGTTTTCTCCTCCATCGTGATGAAGGAGAATGATATGGGAAATGATAAATCATCCTGAATGAAAGCAGTGCCTAATCAGACCTTGTCTCTGGTGTTAGCTCCACAAAATAAATGGGAAAGTGGGTAAATGTGGTTGACTGACTCTTCTGTTTCTCTGTTTATAGAAAACTCTTCCATCTCTTGTTGGCATTTATGAAGCCAGTGCTCCACTGATATTCCACAGTGGTCTGCTCTTCCCCAGGACTCTGGAATCCTCACTGCTTCTCCGTCCTCCACTCCATCCACACAGAAACACCATTTGGACATCCTCAGTATCTTAAAGAGCTGTTTGTAGCAAAATTACTCACCCACTGATTCCAATGATAAATGTTTTCATAATTAGCTTTGAAAATCTCAGCTTCCTAATATTTCCTAAAAGTAAAAAAAAAAAAAAAAAATCAAATGCATTTCATTTAGATGTCTAGGGAGATAAAAGAAAGAATCCTAAATTAGGAGCACCAGCTGAGAGGGGAGGATGACAGTGACCTTTCAGCCCAGCCCCGCATTATCCACATTCCCGCCGCACTGGCTTCCCCTGCTACCACTGAGTGCCAACCACAGGGGCGTGCTCAGGGCCTGTCAAACAGTTCAACGTCAGGTGACCTGCCGGAGCACTCCCCCTTGAACGTCTGTTTTCTGGGCGTGGAAGAATTGCTAGGCCACAGCGTGGTATATGAAGTTTCATCCTGTCCTTAGCCAGGTTGCCTTCCACCTTCACGATTCAGTCGCCTGGGTATGACTCATTATCAGTGAGGGAGGGACCCCTGTGGGCTGGCCTCTTTCTCCCCTCATGAGACAAGAAAAAAGTCACTGCTGACCAGAGGCAAAAAGAAGCTAATGCCGTTTAAAGATACTGCCCTTATGAGACAAGAAGAAAGTTACTGCTGGCCAGAGGCAAAACGAAGCTAATGCCGTTTAAAGACACTATTTCTTCACCCAAAAGCCTAGGTCTTGGGCCTGGCTAGGTACATTTTCTTTGGAAACAGGCCAGATAGTAAATATTTGACACTATGTGGGCCAAGAGGCAAAATCTAGGTTGTTATGTATGGACTTATATAACAAGAGAAAAAACATTTTCACAATTTTTTTTGATGAAATTCAACATATAATCATATTTTTTTTAACAGGTCTACTAATGACAAGAATGAAATTCCCTTTTATTGGGCTATCATTTCCCTTAATTGGATTTCTGTAGTGCTTTCTACATGAAACTGCAAATGTTCAGGCAGAGGGCCAAGTTAAGCCACCGGCCACTGTTTTGTGGACTTTTGGTTTAGGGGATGGAGGGCAGTTTCATACATGCCTCCCTAATGTTCACTAAAGTAGTCCTTGGTTATTACAATGGGCCATTTTTCTCACTAAGTGAAAAGGTGAAGCACAGCTGGAGGGAATCTTAGAATAGTGGCTCCTGAAGGTCATCCCTGACGGCCACTGTTCTTCCTTCCTATCTGCTCAGGGGGGTTGCCAGGTACCTAGGCCGTGTAGCCAGAGGCAAGCGGCTGCCTGCCAAGCTGGAGGCTCCCAGCAATGCTCCAGTTTCTATGATCTGTGTCCACACTCTCCCTGGGGAGGGGTTATGCAGAAAAAAGCCTGGTGGGGAGAGGGCTATTGTTGTCTGACTTCTTGGCTTATCTAAATATCCCACATTGAGTACAATTGCTTAAGACTGGGGTCCACTTCCATTAACAAGTCTATGTGAGACAAGAATTCAATAATGACTGTGATAAAATAGCAGCAGGGCACTGTGGCTCATGCCTATAATCCCAGCACTTTGGGAGGCCAAGGCAGGCGGATTGCTTGAGCTCAGGAGTTTGAGACCAGCCTGGGCAACATGGCAAAACGCTGTCTCTACCAAAAATACAAAAGATTATCCAGGCATGGTGGCATGCTCCTGTAGTCCCAGCTACTTCGGAGGCTGAGGTGGGAGGATTGCTTGAGCCTACAAGGTGGTGGTAGCAGTGAGTGGAGATTGAGCCGCTGCACTCCAGCCTGGGTGGCAGAGTGAGGCCCTGTCTTAAAAAATAAAATAAAATAGCAGACAAGTTGGATATTTAAGTTTCATCCAGAGTTATGTTGTTGAATACACATCTCCATCCAAATTTACAAGATGTATCGAGGGAATGACTGCATACAATGAATATTGTAAAATACATTTTTATGTTGTAATTTTTCTGCTTTTGAATTTTATTTTACCCTATTCTTATTTTTTCGGTATGTCGGTGCAATGCTGCCAATTAGCCTTTTTTTGGGAAGGGAGAGGCTGCTCTTTATCTCACTTTTGTGGTGATAAATGTTCTTTCTCTTACAAAACTATGTTGTCAGAAGATGTTAGTAGAGTGATATCCTCACTTTACCAAATAAAATAAAAATTCATAAAACTTTGTCATTCCTTGCCCCCATTATTTTTGGATAGCTCGCTGAAGCATAAATTCTCAAACTTGGAGAAGTATAGCTTTAGAGATTACTTGGTCTACCCCTTCATTTTGCATAAGTGGAAACTGGCTCAGACAATAGAGCAATTTGCCTAAGGTCACACAGACAGTAAGTGGAAAAGCCAGATATTAAACTAAACCAATCGAGCTGACTTCTTTCTATCACTCCAAGCTGCTAAATAAAGCACTTTATTACTAACAGCAAAGAAAGGGTGTTAGGTATGTGCTAGCTTAATTGTCAGGCTCTGATGTATAATTGATGTCATTCTTACTGATGTATTATTGATGGGGCATCTATTTGCTGTGCACACAGAATGGAAAGGACTACTGGTCCCCGTCCTAATTGCCACATCTGTGGTTACACGTGTGACCGTTGCATCAATTACATGGCATGTAAACAACAAGTGAGCATGGTTGTGGCATGGGAAATAGGCTTGAGGGGGGTTACTTGCATTCAGGAACCAGGAGTAAGATGGCATAAAAAACCTACTTATAAAATCTCTCAGATACAGTCAAATGTAAGTTTTTTTTTTTTTTTTTTTTTTTTTTTTTTAACCAAAACAGGAACTCCCAGTTCTACATTAGTTAGCAGTCTGGGCCTGTCCAAGCCAGTGTTTGGGTAAATGCTGGGCATACCCTATCAGCTATGAGCAAGTGACAATGTGATGGGAAGGGTGGGTAACTGGAACATGCAGAGACAAGAGAGGCAACTGGGCTAAGTGACTAGGGTGGGGTGGGGGGTAGGCCTAGCAATCCCTGAAGCCATTTATTTCAAAAACAGTGTGGATGCACAGGGCAGCTTTAGGGGAGCTCCAAGTTCAGGCCTGGCACTGTCCACCTCCACATCACGTTCTACTATTTCATTGCCTGTTGCCCCTATAAAAACTATTAAAATCACCAAGGCTGCAGTGAGCCATGACTGCGCCACTGCATTGCAGCCTTGGTGACACAGCGAGACCCTATCTTGAAAAAAAGCAAAACAAACAGGCAAAAAACAACCCAAAAACTGCCTCCCATAAAACCAAAAACAAAACAAAAAATCAAATTTAAAAAGCTAGCAATTGAGTTGCCAGGCTTCATGAAGCAAATGCAAGCTTCGTACAAACTGTAAATCATGTGATGTGTCCAAAGGGTCATCACTTCAGGGCACGTCTATCACTAGAATCCACACCACCTTCAATCTCATGGAATATCTGTGTAGTTTATTTTCCCAGTGCGTGCAAAGCTTTCCTCAACAGCGGAGAAGTTTTGCATAGCAGGATAACAAACTAGGATAGCCAAGAGCAAACCTGAAATGATTAATTTTTATTTTTTACACTTTTTTTAACCCTAAGTAAAATGTTGGGTTTTTAAAAATAATTCAGGTGTGTTTATTATGCTTAATTCATTTCACTACTAAACACTTGCCTTTTGGATTCTAAACTGCAGAATGGTCAGAAGTGGCATGTGCAGAATCAGCAGATTGTACGAACTCTCTAACGCAAATGATCTGAAAGACAGTTGACAAAGTTCCTGCTAAATGTGCGCTTCAAATGTATCTACAGGACAGTCTGATATTTTAAAAAGAGAAAAATGTTTCCAGGACTTCTTACTCTGTATTCTATTCAACAGCTATTTTGATTCTCTTCTTCCAGGAGATAGGGCAGTCTTTTCCTACTATTGTTTAAACTTTGCTCCCTTTTGGTAAACAAATCCCTGAAGGCTGGGTTTTTTTTTTTTTTTAGACAGAGTCACGCTCTGTTGCCAGGCTGGAGTGCAGTGGCGCAATCTCGGCTCACTGCAACCTCCGCCTTCTGGGTTCAAGTGATTCTCCTGCCCCAGCCTCCCGAGTAGCTGGGACTACAGGCGTCCGCCACCACGCCCAGCTAATTTTTTGTAGTTTCAGTAGAGATCGGGTTTCACCATGTTGGCCAAGATGGTCTTGATCTCTTGACCTCGTGATCCACCGGCCTTGGCCTCCCAAAGTGCTGGGATTACAGACGTGAAGGGCTGGGGTTTTTGAAAACGCAATTCATGCCCCTCCCCCATTGGTTTCATTTATGTAGGTTCTTAAGTAAACAGTTTTTTCTTTCCCCAAATATACAATTAATTTACAATATTGACTGTTATTTTGAACTTATGCCATTGGCTTCCTTGTGTACTCCAGTTCTTTCCTCCCACCGAAGATTCAATCCGCTAGATCAGGGGTAGGAAAACTTTTTCTGTAAAGTGCCAGATAGGAAATGCTTTGGGCTTTGCCAGCTGCTACTCAACCCTGCTGGGTAATGCGAAAGCGGCCACAGACAACACAGATGCAAATGAGAGTGACCGTGTTCCAGTAAAATTTTACGGACACTGAAATCGGAATTTCATGTAATTTTCACGTGTCACAAAGTATTATATTTCTTTTTATTTCTTTTCAGTCATTAAAAAAAGTAAAAAAAAAAAAAATTCTTAGCAGGCCTTACAGTAACAGGCAGCAGGCGGGCAGTAGGTCATCACCCCAACGCTAGAGGAATGAGACCATGTCGACCCGCGAGGATCAAGTCCTGATCCTGTCCCTGGCGACTTCTCCAGGCTGCGCGGTCTCTTGGAGGCAGCGTTCCTATTTTCAGGATTATTCCCGGGCGCTAGAGCACCACGCCACCATGAGTACACGTCCTCCTCGGCAGGCCACCTATCAGCTCTGTGAGGGTGGCAAGACTCCAGGCAAGGCTTTCAGGGCGCAACCAAGTCCCGGGCTCCAGCACAGAAACCCTCTGGAAACACCTCCAGGCCCCAGCAAGGCGGCGCGGCGCGGCAGGGGCGAGCACGTACGCACTCACCTGGCGCCAGTTCGAGTCCTCCCAAACACAGCGGTAGAGGCGACAGCCAAGCGCGCGCCTGTACCCAGTGCGCCGCTACCCGCAGCTCGCTCCCCGAGAGGCCCACAGCCCCTTTCCTCCTGGGTTAGAGGGATGCCAGGTAGGGGCGGTCACCAGAGGCCCCTTTTCTCTACTCTCGGCGCCGGGTTCCAGCCCCCGTTGGGGCGGGGCGGGGCGGGGCGGGGCTCCGGCTAGCTTGGCCTCTTCCGCGCGCCCCTGCCCAGCTCCGGCCCTTCCCTATCGGGAGCGCGCGCGGCCCGCGCCACTGGCGCACGCCCGCTTCGCCCTCGCTCGGCTCCGGCTGGTTCCGCCGCCGTGCGCGCCGCCCGCGCTCCTGCTGCGGCGAAGCTGCCCGCCCGGGAGCCAATTAGCGCTCGGCTAGGCGGGGTCCACTTCCTCGTCGGCCCGGCGCGCGCTCTGGACTGCTCCGGCGGCCGCGGGGCGGGGCGGGGCACTCGGCGGAGCCGCTCAGCCTGCGTCCGCTCTTCCCGCAGCCAAGGGTGGGCGCCGGTCCTAGGAGGCGCACGGTTGTAAGCCAGACAAAAAGAACTGGGGTGCCCGGAGTGCCAGGTGGCGGGCAAGCGGTGGGCTTTTCGGCGGGGTCTTTAGGATTTGCAGCTCCTGGAAGCGAGATGTCGAAGCCGCCACCCAAACCAGTCAAACCAGGTGAGGGAGGTAAGGTAGGCGCTTGCCAGGTCCTGCGACCGGGCTCCTCCTCTGCAGCTTGGCAGGGAGGACCCGGCGCGCACGCGGCCCCGAGCCTGGCTTACGAGATCGGCCCCACCGGGATGGGCGCTCTTAGTTTTGCGTTCGCTGTTACGGAGGAGGGATCGATTTTGATAGCAAGAGGATTTCGAGGATTAAAATATATATATATATTTAAAGGGGAGTCGCCCTCACTTTTGCTACGTTGTCATTCGCTGAACCTTTCAGAGGGTGTGATGGCAACGTCCCATGGAAGTTTTCCGGAAAGACAGGGCCATTGATCTCCCTTTAAAAAATGTCATGAAATGATCTTTAGCCACTTCCTCTTTTCTCAGTGTTTGTCACTGTCAAGTTAGGGTTCCTGACCGGCCAGAGCGAACGGGAAGTGCAATGCCTGCAGGGTAGGGTGGGCGAGCGAGCCTCCCTCGGGACTTAAGCGAGGAGCAGCGTTTAAAATTGACCTCGGGATCTTGGGAAGAGCGTTTAGAAAAAAACCCTATACTCGCGCTCCTGGTGGAAAGAATCTAGGATGCGGCAGTGATCTCAGCTGTTGCTATTCGGAAGTGTCATTTTATCATCTCCTTTGCCTTTGCTCTCCCAAAGACGTTGGCGTGCTAAACCTGAGAGGGCTGAGATTACTAAATTCCTCAAAGCAGTTTTCTGGGCGGATTGTCCTTGTTCATTTTTGCTCTGTTCTTAGAATATTTTCTGTGATATGCAGAAATAAGATAATTGTAAAAGAAACGGACGTATTTTAATTAAAAGTTGTAACATACTGTTCCGCTCATTCATTTGGGTAGGTAATTAGAAAGGACTGACGTATTTCAATACTTTAAAAACTCTTACGTGCATTCATTTGGGTAGGTAATTAAGGGAAATACAGGAAATGGAAGATAAATGGCTCCGATGTATTCTTGGGTTTTTTCTTCCCATAGTGTAATTTCGGTATAGCGAAATGCTGAAATTTAATCCATTTACATCAAATTTAGAAGTAACTTTCGTTGCAAGAGATAAGAGTTTCAGTGATTACTTTTTTCCTTGATTTTCCTAAACTCTATAGCTTTCATACTTATCTAGTTTTGTTTCTTTGCGTTCCTGCAGTTGGAGTATGAAGTCCCTTTATTTGATAATCATGTACCTACGTACGTGGAATAGTGCTTCACTGAGGACTGACATCTTGGTGGGCTGAGTGTGAAGGAAGTTGCTAAGACTGGCTCTGCCCTGAGCAAAGATGGGGCACAGCTAGAGTTGGGTTCTGCATTGCATTAGATGTGGAATCTGATGAGAAATTTCCATTTTAAGTGCATATGTATGAGGTAGCTTTCTAAACTCAGGTGCAAATCAGGACCTTAAGTATCTAACAGTGCAGAGTTGTTCTTTGATAGCTAAACAATAATTTATCTTATTTTTTTCTGATCACCTGCTGCCTGTTGAAATACGTTAAAGAATGCCCTTTTTAAAAATCTCTTCAGGTGTATTAAATGCTGTCTATATTGCAAATGGAGGGACATTGACAGGTGTGTGTGTGTGTGTGTGTGTACACAGTAATGTATACTTGTGGGTTCATTCACACTTGGGGGTTTAAGGGTCATACTGTTACTAATTGTGGATACATTCCCAGGAACCTCCTTTCTCCTTCACATCAGAAAGCTTATGGTTAAACATGACGGGTGTTTAGAGGGAACTTTGCATTTTATTTTATTTTAATTTGTTTTATCTGGTCCTTGATTCAGGATAAAGGGAATTTTGAATCAACATTAATTTACAAATGAGATCCAGACACAAAGTTACCATAGAAATGGGTTTGCCAGTTTAGTAATTTACAGTGAGAAACATTACTGCCAATCAGAGTTGAAACTTTGTGTGGGCTAGCTTAGTTGAAAAAAAAAAAAAAAGCGATGGCCAGGAGCAGTGGGCCATGCCTGTAATCCTAGCACTTTATGAAGCTGAGGTGGGAGGATTGCTTGAGGCTAGGAGTTTGAGACTAGCCTGGGCAACATAGCAAGACCCCGTCTCAACAGAGTACAAAAAAACAAAAACAGAAATGTCCTATCGTAGTACTGTCCCACATTTACTGTGTGTTAGGCAATGGTATAGTCACTTTACATGTGTTAACACATTTGCTGCTCTCAACAATCTTATGAGATCAGTACCATTATATTGTTCCTGTTGCACAGATGGGGAAATAAAGATGCGCAGAAATGTTATTTAACTTGTCTAAAGTCAACAGTTAGAGTGGGGGATGTAGCAGGCAGGATTAAAACCCAGGTAGTCTGGCTTTGAAGTCTGCACTCTTTTTTTTTTTTTTTTTTGAGACAGACTCTCGCTCTGTTGCCCAGGCTGGAGTGCAGTGGCACGATCTCGGCTCACTGCAACCTCCGCCTCTCGGGATCACGCAATTCTCTGCCTCAGCCTCCCGAGCAGCTGGGATTACAGGCAGCCCGCCACCATGCCCGGCTAATTTTTTTTTTTGTATTTTTAATAGAGACAGGATCCAGGCTGGTCTTGAACTCCTGACCTTGTGATCCACCCTCCTCGGCCTCCCAAAGTGTGGGATCACTGCGCCTGGCCAAAGTCTGCACTCTTAACCATTTGCTATTCTGCCTTAAGTCATAGTGCTCCATTCACACTGGCGGTCAAATGTGTATTTTAGAGCTGGTGGTCAGGAAGTCGAAAGGGAGGGGCCTCTGGTCTACAGACTCTCTTGTCGCAAATGCACATAAAGGTCAGCCCCTGGTTGACAGCAAGGAGAGTGGTGTGGAGCTTTACTTTCTTGTCCTGCAGGCAAGCTGCATGGATAAAAATCTCCAAAGACAGCATGGGATTGGGGGCTTTGGGGTTGTATTTAATTTTTTGGTTTGTTTAAACCCTGCCTCATTCCAAAAGGACTTCTAGAAATACACATGATCTGAGAGAGAGGAAAAAGTAAAGATAAAGCATGGTCATCTAGAGGAAGGGAAGAATAGTAAGATGAAACAAGAGGAAAAGCTAGCTAACAGACAGACCTGCATGTGTAGTAAGGTCACTGTAGATTTGGCTCTCAGCTGCAAGCAGAGAGAAAAATCTCAAGATTCATAGTACTCATAAAATTAAAATGTGTCACTTGCTCTGAAAAGTAGTTATTTCAATGGCATTGAGATCTGAGACAGATTTTCCTGTGGGTTCTCTTAAAGTATTGGAGTGGCCTGGATATCTCTAGCAGAAATACAAGACAGAACATCCTGGCCATGTTTCTTATAGCTTCTTTCAGAGCAAGATTTGGGCAAAACAGCATGGCACAATTCAGTAGACAATACTAAAAGGAAAGGAGCTAGGTGAGTAAGGACAAAGGACTTGCTGGAAGATATTAAAAACAAGGGACATTAAGCTATAATGCAGGCTAATAGCATCTTTCCGGCTGATCAGCACATCCCCAACAGGGGACCGGTTTGTGGAAGGAGGCTGCCCAGGGAAGTCCCGGGCAGATGCTAGTGGGAGACCCTGGCCATTTTTGTACCATCTGGAGGATGGATCAGGGTTACCTTGTTTGGGTTTTTGGCCATATCCAGAATTCATTTGCTAAACAAATGTTTCTTAATAAATGTAGCTCATATTTTAGGCCCTGTGCTAGACACTGGGATTCCAAGGAACAATAATCTAAGGTGTCATTCACGAGGGTCCTGAGTCTAATGGGGAAGACGTATGTATCTACAGATATTACCTAGAGTATCCCATATTTACAAGTGGATGGCTGATCTAATTCATTTTGTTTTTTTTAAAAAAGCTTGTAAGTAAAAATATAATTTTTTTATTTTTAGAAAATTTAGAAAAAGGTAAACAATAAATATATAACTAAAATATAGAAATCATCCCTGTCATCTACTGATAATCACTATTTACATTTGGTTGAATATTCTTTCAGGTTTCTTTCTTCTTCACATCCATTTCATTTCAAAAAAGAAAATAAAAACAATTACCCTCAGAACAGCGTCTCAGCTTCCGTTTGAAATGTCTTGCTGTTGGTTGGCATATGTTTCCAAAAGGCTATATGGTATTGCCTGCATTCTGCTTGAAAAATCAATTCTGTCGCAGTTTGACCTTTCCTTGCTTACTGATTTTGTTTTTATAGAATCACTTTTGGCCACACAAGGTCTGTCATTGAAACTTTCTCCCTTAACTGTTATCTGTGCCACCATGGTACTCTACTAAGATGTGTTGCAATTTCGTAGTCTTCAGCTCATTCTTTATGATACCCTCTTTCTCTCTCTCTCTCTTTTCTTTTCTTTTTTTTTTTTTTTTTTTTGGAGATGGGATTTTGCTATGTTGACCAGGCTGGTCTTGCTCTCCTGTGCTCAAGCAGTCTTCCTTCCTAAGCTTCCAGAGTATCTGGAATTATAGGTGCTCACCACCAAACCTGGCTGGGACCCTCCTTTCCTTTTTCTGAATGAGTACAACCTCTTAGTTTTACACGTATAGCATTTATGTTGTTTTCAGCCACTCTCAGAAGCCTTGCAGTTCAATGAGCGTGAATCTGTCTGGCTTGTTAGAGTGTAGAAGTGTAGAAAACAGAACTTTTGTTCTCGTAAAATCTTTTTAAAAATATTTCATTCTGAGAGTAAGAATGGGCCAAAGGATACTGAATGAGATTTGGGCTGTAGAATCATCTCATTCTAAGCAGGTTTGGTAACTCTCTATTGTAGTTGGAAACCTGGTGTCTGACCTTGGCCATTTTTTCCAAATGGCTTATTGATTTTGGTGGTGAAAGTAAAGCATAAATATTTCATGTGCCTTGTGAAAATAAATTCATGGAACTTTGAAGAAGCAAATGTCAGTGTTTCAGGTTTTTTTGTTATTCAGAGTAAAAACATCATAAAACTTAAAAGACATCACACGCATGCTGCTTAAATAACATTTTTGAGAAAAAAAGGTTTTTATCTAAAATGAACTTAATTTTTATGTATTTTTTTACCCCAACAAAGGAATTAATCAAAAGTGAGGTGAAATATGCACGTGAATAGTCTTCTTTTATAAACTTGATACTTTTTATACCTGTTGGCAGAATAAAGCCTGAGAAACATCTTGAAAATTTCACAATGATGATGATGATGGGAATGGTTAACATATATTTGGCCCCATATGTCAGGCACTGCACCCAGCACTGTGTATGCTCTGTCTCCTTTAATTATTCTGACTTTCCTATCAGGTGGGTGGGTCCTCATATCCCTGTTTTATGGATGAAGTAGTACTTAATGAGGTCAAGTAAACTATCTAAGATCTCAAAGCTAGTGAGTGGTTGGTGTGACCTGGAAGTGGAACAGAAGCTTTAATTGAGTCCGTGCATATGAGCAGAGAAACCTGCCAGAGATGTTATTGGGTTGGACCTGCTTTTGTTGGACAGTCATTTTATTAGCTTATGCAGTTGTATTATTGGTATTTGGTTTGTGTAACTGCCCTCTTTCAATGGATCCTTATTAGAGCATTAAACTATGCACTTTTTGAGAGTGGAACAGTCTTTTATTTCTTTGTAACTGCACAGCCACTAAATCGTTATGAATGACAGATAATGTAAAACGCTTTGATACAAAAAAAAAGGTGGTTTTTTTTTTTTTTTTTTTTTTTTCCTGAAAGAAGGTGGGGGTGGACTCAGAGCCTGTGATTGGGCTTTTCTTGTAGCTTTACTACAAAGTAGCAAAGGCTGGAGGTTATGTGCTTCTGATAAGCATTCCTCCCTTCTGGAAATACTGGGGTCCCCTCCCTTGGGGTTTCAGCATTCCCACAATTTGACTTACGTGACTAGTGCAGTGAGATTTTCTAATACACACCTTATACCTCAGGGCATAACAGAACCCATTGCCAAAGTTGTTCTCACTTGCTTAATGGACAGGGAAAGACTACATTTAAAAAAAAAAAAAGATACAGGGACACCTTTCAGTGGGCTGATATGAGTGAGGTATCAAGATTCTCTATCAAATTAAAGGAGTTTCAGAAAAATGTACAGGCCAGGCACAGTGGTTCACACCTGTAATCCTGGCACTTTGGGAGGCCCAGGCAGGCAGATTGCTTGAGCCTAGGAGTTTGAGACCAGCCTGGGCAACATGGTGAAACCTTTTCTGTACAACAAATATGAAAAAAATTAGCTGGGCTTGGTGGTGCGTGTTCGTAGTCCCTGCTACTTAGGAGACTGAGGTGGGAGGATCACTTGAGTCTGGGAAGCCAAGATCGTGCCACTGCACTCCAGCCTGGGTGACAGAGCGAGACCCTGTCTCAAATAAACAAACAAACAATACAACACAAATATTAGAACCAGGAGAACTTCCTGCTTCTTTTAAATAACTACATAGTGTTCTGCTGAGCTCATTTAACCAGACCCTAATTAACATACTTCTGGATTGTTTTCAATCGTTTGTTATAACAAATAGTCTCCCAATAGTATTGTTGTTGCTTACACATGTAAATCCACAGGATAAAGTCCTGGCAGTGGGATTTGTTGTTTCAGAGGGTAAGTGCACTGCTGTTTTCATAGAAATTTCCAAATCGCTTTTCAAAGAGGTCATACCAGTTTACTTCCCTACCAAAAATGTATGAGCATGTCTTAAACAGAAAAATCTCAGTGCTTCTGATAGGAGATGTTATCAAAGTGTGATCAGAGGGCTGGGAAGCACGGGGCAAGGAGCTTGAGGCAGCTGAGAAGATGTTACGGAAGAGGAGTGATCTAAGCAGAGTTCCCAATGCTGAGTAAGAGTTTGCTGGGCAGCAAAGGGGGAAAAGTCATTTGATTCAGGCAGAAATGAAATAATGCATCCTCCTGTCCACATTTGTCTAACTAAATAAGGGCTAAGCTTCTTTCAGAGAAGTCAAGGAAATTTGGTATGTGCACGGAGAACTGTGAACCAGATAATTTTCTCTGAATAAAGAGAAGGCCGTTTGCCCAGTGTAACAGTTTGTGAAAAATGGTATTGCTTCACACAGAAAGCAAGAATTTAAATGCACACGTCAGCCCTCTTCACAGATTGCTTATCTGTTTCTCAGGGTGTTAACAGTTGCTGTAGGTGTTTAGTTTAGGGCAATGAGTTAAAGAGATTTAGCAACTGCAAATCAATTAAACAAGTTACTGGTGTGACTGCTGTGGCCCCCTCTTTTTTTTTTTTTTTTTTTGAGATGGAGTCTCGCTCCGTCGCCCAGGCTGGAGTTCAGTGGCGCGATTTTGGCTCACTGCAACCTCCGCCTCCCGGGTTCACGCCATTCTCATGCCGCAGCCTCCTGAGTGGCTGGGACTTACAGGCGCCCGCTACCACGCCTGGCTAATTTTTGGTATTTTTAGTAGAGTCAGGGTTTCACCGTGTTAGCCAGGATGGTCTCGATCTCCTGACCTCCGTGATCCACCCGCCTCGGCCTCCTGAAGTGCTGGGATTACAGGCGTGAACCACCGTGCCCGGACATGCCCCCTCCTTTTTATTCTTCCAGTCATTTACCACTTTATGTCTGTGCATCTGTAGGATTTTTAGAAAGCCACAAGGCAAATTTCTCAGCTTACATTTGGGATTAGAGTTGGGGGTTGGTTTTATATTTGTGCATTTTGATTGGCATGGAATTTAAAAGTCTTTAGCATCCCTTATAATTTGATAAGCTATTTTGGTTTTATATTCTTGGGACCGAAGAATGCATCTAATGTGGATCTTTTCTGCTGAGTGCTCCCAATTTCCAGGGAGCCTGAGGGCAATTTGAATTCAAATTAAGGGAGACCCTCTAACCAACTCAGTTTATACTCATGCTAGAGGGACTGTCTCAGGCCCTTTACAAGGGTCTCCCTGGCATCCCTACACTCCAGGAATTTTGCTTGGTTCTGAGAAACTCATGGATTCTATTTTAGGATTCCCGGCTTCCCAGCCAGTACTTACTCCCATGAGACAAAGAAATGACTACAACCTGGAGGTCATCTTGGAATGTCTGTGTGTCTTCGAGGAACTTCCTGACCAAATCCATATTTGGGGAGAAGATGCTTCCAAACTTTAGCTCGCTGAGTGTGGGTTAGACGGGGTTGGCTGAAAGAAGCCCCTCTAGGTTTTAGACACAGTTGGCAGGTATCTCAGACTCCAGAAGATTTGGAGGATCTCGGAGTCTCATCCTTCCTTATTTGAAAACCAAACTCTTATGCTTATGTCTGAAATGTTGACTACCCAGGTTCACAAGACTTTCTGGCTAGCATGTATTATTTCATTGCTTTTTTGGGCTTATTGTTTTGATGAGTCAGTGCTCAGATTTATCTGATGCTAGCCCTGGGAGGACTTCATCTGAAGGTATTCCTGCTGGTTTTTCAGGCAAGGAAAGTGTCCATGAAACTTTGCAACAGAAACCATTCCTGCCAAAGTTAATATTCTGAATGGTGTGCCAAACTTAAAATTGTTTTCGACCACATTTTTCTTTGGGGGAATAAATCATTCTCTTTGATCTCTCTGCTTTCAGGTCATCCAACCAACTGCTCACTAGAACCTGGGCCTATCCGAAGCTGAAATGTGAGGTAGGAGTCACTGCTATGGTGACTGCCTGCTTCCGCTTTCAGGGAACCCTTCCCATCTGACAGGGCTTCTGGTCCTTGCCTAAGGCCTTTGCACTCTTGAAAACCTGTTCTGTATTTAAATATTGGGGCTCTAAAGTGTAAACCAAAAATAAAACTCTAAACTCCCCAACCAATGGAATGGACCCCTCCCCTCAGCCAGATTTAACCTGAAAAGCTAGTTCAGACCATGATAAACTGAGTTATAATCAACTTTACGTTTTCCAAACATCAAGTCTTCATTGTCTTGATGGCCATTCATGAACAACCACATTTTTTGAGGATCTCATTGGAATCTGTGCATATAAAGCCCCAGACACATTTAGGTCTCCAGAGTTGGTATTACTGTTATAATCAACTTTATGTTTTCCAAACATAAAAGTCTAATGGGGGTTGGACATGCTTCATTATGAGTGGGATGAACTTCTGGCCCTCCTGCCGTCCCGTCTTTTTTTTTTTTTTTTTTTTTAAAGCAACAGCTCCATTAGCACCAATTTTGTAGTTAACTTGCTAGGTGACCTTTATAAGTCACTAGACTACTTTATGCCTCAGTTTCTTTTTTTTTTTTTTCTCTTTGAGGCAAGGGTCTGCCTCTGTTGCCCAGGCTGAGTGTGGTGTGATGATCTTGGGCTTACTGCAACCTCTGCTTCCTGGGCTCAAGCGATCCTCCCACCTTAGCCTTCCCAGGAGTTAGGACTGCAGGTGTGCATCACCATGCCTGGCTAATTTTTGTATTTTTTGTAGAGACACAGTTTTACCTTGTTGCCCAGGCTAGTTTCTTCATCTCATGCTAAATCTGATTTGAAATCTTCTTCATGGCCTCATACTGGCCTCTCAAATAATTTCTCACATTTCTGACTAATTTCATTTTGTGCTCCTTCTCCTAGATTCCTGGGCCATTTTCAATGATCCCCTTCCCAACTCCCAGCTACTCAGTGCTCACTCAGCAGCATGTGGATAGAAACATATGGAGGAATTAAACACACCAAGCAAAGGCTTTTCATAAGTCCAGATTTCCATGAGAAACAACAAAGAGATGGGAAAGGATAGGATGAGGGTTAGGAAGGGGGCGTAATGTACTAATAATTAGGCCTGATCTGATTCACTTAGGCTCTCGCTACATAGGGCAGAATTTTTTTTTTCTTTTCTTGTAGCTGTCTAGAGAAAGAGAACACTGGGGTCTCACTGCAGGAATATGTCTGGGGCTTTATATGCACAGATTCCAAGGAGACCCTTGCAAAATGTGGTTGTTCTTGAATGGCCATCGAGATACTGAAGACTTTTATGTTTGGAAAATGTAAAGTTGGTTATAACTCAATAACATCAACTCTGTAGACCCAAGATGTGAAAATACTACATATTCTACTAGATTTTAGAAATTCTCTGTGCAAAATATCATTCAGGATCCTCTTGTCTCCTCTCTTGCTGTTTTTTCCCATCTCTTTTGGAGGTGATAATTTTAAGCCATAGATTTAAATTAAGACCTTGCTTTACAGAAATCATTGTATTTGATTCCAGAGAGGAGGGTTTTCAGTGCTTATCTCTAGAAGAGGGAGGACTAATCTGCTAAGAGAATGATTCTCTCCCTACCCATCACTCTGCCTGCTATACTGGCAGAAACCAAAAGCCTCTTTTTTTCTTTTTTATTTACTTATTTATTTTAGAGATGGAGTTTCGCTCTCGTTGCCCAAGCTGGAGTGCAATGGCACGATCTTGGCTCACTGCAACCTCCGCCTCCTGGGTTCAAGTGATTCTCCTGCCTCAGCCTCCCAAGTAGCTGGGATTGCAGGCATGCACCACCATGCCCAGCTAATTTTTTGTATTTATAGTAGAAATGGGGTTTCATCATGTTGGCCAGGCTGGTCTCGAACTCCTGATCTTAGGTAATCCATCCACCTCAGCCTCCCAAAGTGCTGGGATTACAGGGGTAAAGAAAATAACATTTATATATTTAAAGAGATTCTGATAAATGGCTTTTTTTTTTTTTTAAATTAAGAAAAGCTCTTGTTGTGTCGCCCAGGCTGGAGTGCATGGCTCACTGCAGTCTCAACCTCCTGGGCTCAAGTGACCCTCCCGCCTCAGCTTCCTGAGTAGCTGAGACTACAGGCATGTGCTGCCAAGCCCAACTATTTAAAAATTTTTTTTGTACAGATGGGGTCCCACAGTGTTGCCCAGGCTGGTCTGATGGGGTCTCCATAGTGGGACCTCCTGGGCTGAAACAGTCTTCCCACTTGGGCCTCCCAAAGTGTTGGGAATTAGGCTGGGTGTGGTGGCTCACGCCTGTAATCCCAGCACTTTGGGAGGCCAAGGCAGGTGGATCACCTTAGGTCAGGAGTTCGAGACCAGTCTGGCCAACATAGTGAAACCCCGTCTCTACTGAAAATACAAAAAATTAGCCGGGTGTGGTGATGAGCGCCTGTAAACCCAGCTACTCGGGTGGCCGAGGCAGGAGAATCACCTGAACCTGGAAGGCGGAGGTTGCAGTGAGCCGAGATAGTGCCATTGCACTCCAGCCTGGGCAGTAGTGTGAGACTCTGTTTCAGAAAAAAAAAAAAGTGTTGGGATTACCAGCATGACCCACTATATCTGGCCAAAATGGCAATTTTAAGGACATAGAATTATACTTACGGGAATAAATTGTGTTGCTATGGCTTTAGAATTCAAACAAAAATCATTCTATTCATAGTTGAAAATTATTATAGTGCTCAAGTGTTAGTTTTCCACTAAGTATCTTAAAACCAAAGGTAAAGAACTACAATTTGTTAGGACAGATAGCAAGAGATAGCAGGTTACTTCTGCATGTAGACAGTGGGTATAGAAGGATATCAAATTCCTAGTGATTATTCTGAAAGCCTACAATTTAAATGACCACTGCATATTGGTGGCAAGCCACTGCCCCAGAGAGCACTGATTTTTCCTTCTTCTGTCTCTGTGAGCAGAGGTTATTCTCACTGCCACGCCATCCACATCTTAAACAGTAAATAGTTCTGCAGGCTCAAGGGCTTGGGAGGGGACCAAGGCATTCCTAGAAGTTTAAGAAAAGATTCCATTGTCTCCATTTCCTCCCTCCTTGTCCATGTGCCCATGTTCATAAAAAGATAAAATGATCTTCTGGGCATCCATCAGTGAAAAAGAGTTTTTTTAAAAAAAAGTCTCTGAGGCCAGGCGCGGTGGCTCACGCCTGTAATCCCAACAGTTTGGGAGGCTGAAGCAGATGGATCACTTGAGGTCAGGAGTTTGAGACCAGCCTGGCCAACATGGCGAAACCCTGTCTCTACTAAAAATACAAAAATTAGCCGGGCCATGGTGGTGCATGTCTGTAATCCCAGCTACTCGGGAGGCTAAGGGAGGAGAATCTCTTGAACCTGGGAGACGGAGGTTGCAGTGAGCTGATATCAGGCCACTGTAGTCCAGCCTGGGCAACAGAGTGAGACTCGTCTCAAAAAAAAAAAAAAAAGTCTCTGAGCAGCTGCAACCTCAGGGGTAGGTCTGACCCGGGGCCTTGGCGTGGCTGAAGGTAAGAATTTGACCGTGGAAGTATTGTCACAACTCTCCCCCACCTTCCAGGAGAAAGGGGGATTTCGGCAAGAATGGTCCTGTAATTTACCGTATTTTAATTACAGCCCCAGAAACCACAGCTTTTCACTTCCTGGCCTTCCCGTTCTCTGGGGAAATCCTAAAGGACTCCATTCTCTTGTGCTTCCCTTCCTCCACCCCTAATTTGAGCTGGCTTCGAAAATACCTTGACATTTCTTAGGGTTAAAATTCTCCCCTGGCCTTTTTGGGAGTCACTTGGACTCCTTCGGTCTTTCCAGATCCTCTTGACTTCTGCCTAGCCCCTCCTTCCCGTAAACAATCTCGACTCTCGGGACCGGGCCAAGCTGGAGAAAGGGCTCACCACCTAGGCTGTCTAGGCGGAGCCCTGGAGTGGAGTCAGGGCGTCAGGTCAGACATTTCCAGGTCACCAGGCAAGCCACTTTTATGATAGGAATGTGGCTCTTAGGAACACAACACCAACCTTTTGAAGTAGCACTGCTGTGACTTGAGAGAGGATGCAATTAGGGAAACAATTTTCAGTTTAAAGGCTGTTTTCTTAGTGAGTAGATGATCTTGGAAAAAACAGATGCTTTGGACAGCTTGTTAGTTTCTCATAGATGACCTTTCTGAACTCGTTTTCCTCTTTTTGGGTCTGTTAGAATTTGAGATATGGACTTTTGTGGAGGCTCTTGTACGTGCTACATAAGAACATTTGAATCCTTCTGTTTTCTGAACATTTCAAAGATATTGATAATCCTTTGCTCTTTATTTTTTCCTCTTGTGTTTTATAATCTTTCTCCTATGTCCAAAGTTTGTATTATTTTACCAGAGTTCTAATATTAGCTAGAAATAGTAAAATACCCTCAGCTACCAACTTGGCCCCTGTGTATCTGTTGGGTCAGCTTTGATTGAGCTCTTAGCTTAAGCTCAGTTCTGTCTCTAGTGATTCCCATTTTGTCTTCTTAGATGTTGTGTATATCCTGGTCTCTATATCAGGTTTGAAAGAGGTTGCACTATAAATAAAGGGCACATTTATATCATCATGTTGTCTTGCTAGCATGTGTCTTCATAGAGAGCCAAGAGTAAGGCCATTTAAAAAATTTTTTAAATTATTATTTTCTTTAGAGATGGCTTCTTGCTCTGTCACCTAGGCTGGAAGGGCGGTGGCACAATTATAGCTCACTGCAGCCTCCTGGGCTCAAGCTGTCCTCCTGCCTCAGCTTCCCAAGTAGCGCACATTACTGTAGGCGCACATTACTGTCCCAACTAATTTTTTGTTTATTTTTGTTTTTTGTAGAGATGGGGTCTCGCTCTGTTGCCCAGGCTGATCCTGAACTCCTGGCCTCAAGTGATCCTCCCACCTTGGCCTCCCAAAGTGCTGGGATTACAAGTGTGATCTACCACACCCAGCCAGTGAGGGCATTTTTATAATTTCATCTCTAAACAGTGGATGCACACATTGATATGTGAAATGCTCTGGCCTGGTGTTTTTTCACCCTGTGAGTGGTGAATTGGTAGGTAGTAAAGTCAGTAAAATTAGTCATGACTAGCGTCTTGAAGAAAAGAAAATAGAATACAAACAAAAAATATCAGAGTGAATCACTCAGAGTAAGGATAAGAAATTTTTATAAGACCTTTTTTACGTTTTATGAGTGTGTGTGTCCTGATATGAAATATATTTCTTCCTACGGATCTCGAAAAAGTTTGAAAACCTCTAGCATCCGCTCATGCCCCAGTTTAATCTCTCGCCATCTTTTACCCCAGGCTTCAGGCATGTTGATTGACTGGACATTCTTAGACCCTGCTTCCTGAACCCCAGACCCTGCTCTTTATTCTGGGGCTGCCTGATCCTGCCCCCTTTTGCATGGGTAACTACTGTTTGTTTTTTAAAATTTTTTCTACTCCAGTGGCATCACAATGAATAACTACTTTTATCTCCAAAATTAAAGTAGATGTCACCTCCCACAATAGCTTGCGCTGATCATGAAAGCCTCCTCACTGTGTTAATTTAAGTGTCCCTATGTTCTCAGTTTTGTGGGTGTACTAGGCATGGCAATTTTTTTTCATGATGAAGTCAGGAAGAGAAAGCGGATAAGGAGGACTCATATTAGTAAATACATTGCTGATAAATCAAACACAAGTAGGCCAGATTATAAGCTCACGCTTATAATCCCAGCACTTTGGGAGGCCCTGGTGGGCTGATTGCTTGAGACCAGGTGTTTAAGACCAGCCCATGCAACATAATGATACTCTATCCCTACAAAAAATAGAAAGAAAAATTAGCTAGGTGTGGTGGTACGTGCCTGTGGTCCCAGCTGCCCAGGAGTTTGAGGCAGGAGGTTTAGGAGTTCAAGATTACAGCAAGCTATGACTGCGTCACTGTACTATAGCCTGGGCAACAGAGCAAGACCCTGTCACAAATAAATAATAAATATATAAAATAAAATACAGGTACCTTGTAAGTTATTCTTCAAAAGGGCATTAAAAGAGAACACATTTTCCTGATTGTATGTGGGATACCTATTCATTGTAGACAATTTAGAAAATAAAGAAGAAAATAAGTATGACTCATAAGTCTACCACTCAGAGATAACAGTTAGCATTTTGATGTTGTTTCTTTCCAGTTTTTCTTCTATGCAGATTTTTGTTTTACATAGCTGATTGCATATATAATATTACCACCAGCCTTTTTTACATAACAACAAAAGATAAGTATATACCCCAGAAGCTAAATTTTAAGGGACACGATAAACTCTTATTTTTAATTATGGTAATTCCCTCTGTTGCTAGAGTGCTGGAGTGCCGGAGTGCCAGGCTGGAGTGCAGTAGCACAGTCTTGACTCACTGCAGCTTCCACTGCCTGGGTTCAAGAGATTCTGTCACATCAGCCTCCCAAGTAGCTGGGACCCACAGACATACACCACCATACCCAGCTAATTTTTTAAAATTATTTGTAGACAAGGTCTTGCTGTGTTGCCCAGGCTGGTCTCAAACTCTTGGGCTCAAGCAATCCTCCCGCCTCAGCCTCCCAAAATGCTGAGATTACAGGTGTGAGCTTTGTTTGCTTAAAACAAGCATTACGGGCTGGGCGTTATGGCTCATGCCTGTAATCCCACACTTTGGGAGGCCGAGGTGGGTAGATCGCTTGAACTCAGGAGTTCAAGGGCAGCCTGTGCAACATGGTAAAATCCCGTCTCTACTAAAAATACAAAACAAAAAAAAAAGTAGCCCAGCCCCAGTGTGGTGGCACAAGCTTGTAGTCTCAGCTGCTTGGGAGACTGAGGTGGGATGATTGCCTGAGCCTGGGAAGTCAAGGCTGCAGTGAGCTGTGATTGTGGCATTGCACTCCAGCCAGGGCAACTTGAGTGAGACCCTGTCTCAAACAAAAAAAGCATTATGGCCAGGTGCAGTGGCTCACACCTGTAATCCCAGGGCTTTGGAAGGACAAGGCAAGAGGATTGCTTGAAGCTAGGAGCTCAAGACCAGCCTGGGTAACAGCAAGACCCTGTCTTTACAAAAAAATTTTTGAAAAGTTAGCCGGGCATGGTGGCTGTAATCCCAGCACTTTGGGAAGCTGAGACAGGAGGATCTCTTGAGCCCAGGAGTTTGAGATTATACAGACCTGTGATAGAGCCACTACACTCCAGCCTGGGTGACAGAGTGAGACCCTGTCTCTAAAATTAAAAAAAAACAAAAAAAGCATTAGAATATCTCTTGCTGGGATATCATGTGTGATAAATTTTCTAATATACAGGGTGAGGATTTCGATAATGCTGTCTTGCCAGTAAGGAGAAACACAAGGAGTAAGTCCCAGAATAATGTAAAAAGGTATAGTAATTAATAGTAGCTAACATTTATGGGCACATACAACACATCAGGAACTGCGCTCAGTATTTCACACATGGTATTTGTTCAGTGTCATTCAGTCCCTGGGTGCCAGAATTAAAAGAACAGTATTCAGAGCATGGGTTCTGGAGCCAGAGGGGCCTGAGTTTAAGGCTCTTTGCTGCCACTCCCTAATTGTGTGGACCTGGACTAGTTACTTACCCTCTCTAACCTCAGTTTCCCCAGCTATAAAATAGGGTTAATAAAACATTTACATCTCCAGATTGTTTTGAGGATTAAATAAATTGCTGTGAGTTAGTACTTTGCGTGGTGTCTGGCCCATGGTAAGTGTCCCATAAATGTGAGTTTAGAAGGATAATTTAGTTTTGGATTAAAGATTTTGATGTTAGGGAATTTTCTGTCTTTAATCTTGCATATATGTAATCATTTGCCCAACCAGTCATTTCATATGGGAGGAAGTCATGACCCAGATTGGTTTTGGGGTTGGGGAGAAGCAGGTTAGGAGCTGCAGATCTTCATGTTGTGGCCCAGTGCTCTGTTTGTCTGACTTGTTACTTGCAAAAAGAGGACTACAAGGTAGAGGTCTGCAAACATCATCTATAAAGGGCCAAATAGTAAATATTTTAGGCTTCGTAGGCCACATGTTGCTCTTTTGCAGCTACTCAACTCTGCCATGGTATAAAAGCAGCCACAGACAAAGAACAAATGAATGCTGTGCTCCAATAAATCTTTATTCATGGACACTGCATTTGAATTTCAGATCATTTTCATGTATCTTGAAATACTATTTTTCATTTTTCTCTCATCTGTTTAAACATGTAAAACCATTCTTAGCTTAAAGGTCATACAAAAACAAGCATTGCCTTCATGGACGAGCCTTTGGACTGATCTTGCCTTTTGCGGAGGTAGCATGATCAGGGTAACTTTTTTTTTTTTTAATTCCAAGGACAGAGATCATTTTCTTCCATTTTTCCCAAGGTCTCCTCAGACTGACATTGGAAGCAGTTTGTCCTGAGATGAAGGGTTTTTAGGAACCATTGCTTTCTTTCTCTATTTTTTACCCAGTGAAGACAGTTGGCAAAGAGCTTGTCAGTTGAAATTTCAAACCCTGCTCTCTGGGATTTTTATGTTATATGATGGAGACTAAATAAAATTAACTAGTAGGTATGGCCCATCAAGATGTAAAAGTAAACCAAGTTTGCTGAAAGGCACTGAAAAGTATAAGCAAAGAAAAAATGGATTAGAAAGGCACACTGTTAATAAACAGAACCCTCTTGTCAGAAAACACTCAGGCTACTGTTTTTAAAGAGTCCGCTATTCCTGCAGCTGAAATCAAGACATGTTTCAAATTCTTTAGGTTTTTTCTATTTCTTTTTTGGATTGGATAGGGGAAGTGGTGGGGAAGAGGTGGTGTTAGAGAGAGGAGGGATGGAAATGTCATGTTCAGAGTTGTTGCTGTTAGTTTTTTCTTTAAAGGTATATGTGCAAACAATTAATTGAACTTGATTTAATTAATCCAAGAGTATAAGTAGGCAGGAAGAAACTTACTCATTACATTGGAAACTATTGGACATTGTTATACTCACAGTATGACTTTCTTTCCAAGGATTATAGCCTCTCTTTTTATTTTCAAGAGCAGTGGGCTTTTAGGCTGGGCTCAGTGGCTCATGCCTGTAATCCCAGCACTTTGAGAGGCTGAGGCAGGCGGATCACCTGAAGTCAGGAGTTCAAGATCAGCCTGGCCAACATGGTGAAACTCCATCTCTACTAAAAATACATAAATTAGCTGGACATGGTGGTGGGGGCCTGTAATCCCAGCTACTTGGGAGGCTGAGGCAGGAGAATTGCTTGAACCTGGAAGGTGGAGGTTGCAGTGAGCTGAGGTCGTGCCATTGCACTCCAGCTTGGGCAACAAGAGTGAAATTCCATCTCGAAAAAAAAGAAAAAAAAAAAAAGCAGTGGGTACCGGGCGTGGTGGCTCACACCTGTAATCCCAGCACTTTGGGAGGCCGGGGTGGGTAGATCACAAGGTCAAGAGATCAAGACCATCCTGGCCAACATGGTGAAACCCCATCTCTACTAAAAATACAAAAATTAGCTGGGTGTGGTGTTGCGTGCCTGTAATCCCAGCTACTTGGGAGGCTGAGGTAGGAGAATCACTTGAACCTGGGAGGCGGAGGTTGCAGTGAGCCCAGATTATGCCACTGCACTCCAGCATTGCGACAGAGCAAGACTCCGTCTCGGAAAAAAAAAGAAAAAGAAAAAGAAAAAAAAGAAAAAAAAAAGCAGTGGGCTTTCGTGGAATGATGCCAATAGAGATCTGGGCCAGGAGGCCTGTTCTGAGCTAATCACCTCATTTATGGGTGTTGGAATCCACAAAGCCAGAGGTTGAGGGGGAGCCTGTGTTGGCCCAACAGAGTACAGCTGTTTTCTGTCACCCCAACAATAAAAAATGATGGCCTTAACTCCTGGATACCATCCCACGGACTCCCCCTGTTTTGTTTTTCAACAGAAAACATCCTGTTTCATCATGCATATTTAATAGAATAATTCAAATATGCCTCGTAGAAATAATTAATACTTTTTCTTACCCCGAGAGTAGCCAGAGATGATGACACTATTTTTTAGTACCCACAGGGTATAAATTAAGAAGATTAATGCTCCCTGCATGTTCTTAGACAGATGTGAGAAAGATATATGTATAAAGTATTATTTTCCATGATTCTCTCTTGATCAAATAATCCTCTTCCTCTTCTTTCATTTTGAGAGCTCTAAGATTGCTTGCAATTATCTGCTTTTGGGGGAAATGGGAGAATATTGTTTTTTATATACTTGCTGAAATCCACAAAGTAGGAAAATATTCTTTATAGAGTCCTGTAACAATTCCTAATTTTATCAGATAGTCTGGAGCAATGGCTCCCAAACATTTTTTGACCTTGAACTTCAGTAAGATACGTATTTTTCTTGATAACCCAGAACATAAAAATACATACATGACCAGAGGGGAACACAGAAGTTCGCTTTAGACTCAAATTTCTTCTAAAATCTACCATTAAGCTTTGGATAACTGGCCAAATGGTGGAATGCCAACTTTATTTGGCACACGAAGACTTCTGCTTGAGCAAGGATTATAGAGTGCATCGGTAACACTCATGCCTAATCACTTTAGCAGCATCAGTAATGCAAACAAGGCATGACATATGGATTTACTGTTACCTTAATATTCACTTTGAAGGTTGGGCCTGGTGGCTCATACCTGTAATCCCTACACTTTGGGAGGCCGAGGTGGGAGGATTGCTTGAAGCCACGAGTTTGAGATCAGCCTGGGCAACATGACTCCCGTCTCTACAAAAAATTAGCTGGGTGTGGTGGTGCATACCTGTAATCCCAGCTACTTAGGAGGCTGAGGCAGGAGGATCTCTTGAGCCTGAGAGGTTGAAGCTGCAGTGAGCTATGATTGCACCACTGTACTCCAACCTGGGTGACAGTGAGACCCCTTTCTCTCAAATAAATAAATAAATAAATAAATAAAAGAAAAAAGAAAAAGAAAAAATTTGCTTTGGAAACAAGTAAGTTCTCTAAATGTAACAGTTACAATGTGTGCTTTTAGTATTGGTCTGATTTGCCTTTTGTGGAGGTGGCATGACCAGGGTAACTTTTTTTTTTTAATTCCCAGGACTGAAATCATTTTCTTCAATTTTTCCCCAAGAAAATTTTCAATATTAATATATTGAAATTCTCTCAGTTGAATGTATAAATGATTATTCATTGTTGGAGGAGTAAATTATTTTAATAATTGATGATAATGAGTCTGAATTTTAAGTATGAAAATTATTATATAAAGAGTAAAAATTACAGGCATAGATTGAGAATTAATGTTGAGAGAGTGTGATTGCTAGTAATTTTGGGGAATCGATTGTATTCTTTGTGGGACTACTTTCAGTGACATTATATCACCATCATTAAGCAATATTCAGGCCCAGGTGATGAAGAGATTAAGTCTTGACCTCAGTTGGTTCCTATCAGGGAGGAAGGATAGCTTACTAATATGCTGGCAGCGTCACTTCCGGCAGCAGTGACTCTGGCAGAGCTAGCGCAAAAACATCTTGCTTTTTCTACAGACCTTGTTTTAGAGAGAGGATTTGTTTAGTTTTACAGAAGTCCCATCAGGCTGCAGTTAACAGTACCAAGGAGTTACCATTTCTGCCCTTTTATATCAAACTTTTAAAGTGAGTCTACCGGAATTTTAGTAATAAGAGTGTAATTTTAATTATTTTTTTGGATAAAATTTCAGGTTTATTCTTTTTTTTTTTTTTGGGTGGAGTCTCACTCTCTTGCCCAGGCTAGAGTGCAATCTTGGCTCACTGCAGCCTCCACCTGCTGTGTTCAAGAGATTCTCCTGCCTCAGCCTCCCAACTAGCTGGGATTACAGGTGCCCGCCAACACGCCCGGCTAGTTTTTGTATTTTTAGTAGAGATGAGGTTTCACCGTGTTGGCCAGCTGTTCTCCAACTCCTGATCTCAAGTGATCTGCCCGCCTCCACCTCCCAAAGTGCTGGGATTACAGGCATGAGCCGCCATGCCCGGCCAGGTTTCAGGTTTATTCTTGTATCCCAGTAGTTCATTCTCTTAAAGCCACATTTGGCTTTGGCAAATATTAATTTTAGCATTTGGTCATTTGGCATTAGGCCAAAAAATTTGTATTTGGTAAATTTATTAATTAAATATCCATCTACCTGTCCATGCCCAATAAGACAAAATTTCACAAAACCATAATTTCTTCTATTATGTATAGTGTACACTGGTTTTTCTGACCCATTTAATTTTCTTAAAGTCAACTAAATTAGTTTCTCAATCTACTAATAGGTCATGACCTTCAGTTTAAAAGTGTTGAGGTGACTCACTGTGTTCTGGGATTAGTGAAACAGTGAGGAGGGGTTATTTTTGTATGCAATATTTTCGTCCTACGGAAGATGACCGGAAGGGATTTCTAGTTATGTTCCACTCCCAAAAATGCAACTTAAGGTCTCAAGGCATGTTAAGACTAGTAACAATGAATTAATGCTACCACCAAACAATTTTCTATAGTGGCTGTACTAGTTTACGCTCCCACTAGCAGTATCTGGGAATTCTATTTGTTCTATAATGCTTAGCAATGCTGGTATTGTTTTTAAATTAATGGACTATTTTTTTAGAGCAGTTTTAGTTTCACAGCAAAATTGAGTGGAAGGTACAGAGATTTCTCATATACCCCTGCTGCCACACATGTAGCCCCTCCATTATCAACATCTCTCACCAGATACAGCATTCTTAAAAAGACATTTGTTAGAATTGATGAATCTTCATTGATGCATCAATGCATCATCATCATCCAGAATCCATAGTTTACGTTAGGGTTTGCTCTTGTTGATGTGGTTTCTATGGGTTTGGACAAATGCGTAATGGCAGTGATACTCTAATAAACCATTAGAGTATCATACAGAGTTGTTTCACTGCCCTAAACATCCACTGTACACTGCCTTTTCAACTGTACCTCCCCCAACCCTTGGCAACCACTGATCTTTTTACTGTTTCCATACTTTTGCCTTTTCCAGAATGTCATATAGTTGGAATCATATAGTACATAGCCTTTTCATGTTGACTTTTCACTTAGTAATACGCATTTTAGTTTCCTCCGTGTCTTTTCATGGCTTGATAGCTCATTTCTCTTTAGTGCTGAATAATATCCCATTGTCTGAATACACCACAGTTGATTTATCCCATTGTCAGTATTTTTCACTTTAGCCATCAGAGTGGGTATGTAGTAGTTATCATAGCCATTGTAAGTGAAGCCCATCTAAGTGTCTCACACTTCTTAACATTCTTAAAAAGACATAAGTGAAATAGTCTATCTATTACAGATGGCTAGGGGCTGATATTTTAAATAGTCATTCCTCTTGCTGTTTATCGTATATCTATGTATCTGTCTCTTATAGTGAGCAGTTTCTTTCTTTTTTTTTTTTTTTTTGAGACAAGATTTTACTCTGTCATCCAGGCTGGAGTGCAATGGTGCAGTCATGGCTCACTGCAGCCTTGACCTCCTGGGTTCAAGTAGTCCTCCCACTTCAGCCTCCTGAATAGCTGGGACTATGGGTGTGTACCAACCACCACCACACCTGGCTAATTTTTAATTTTTTTTTTGTAGAGCTGGGGTCTCATTGTGTTGCCCATGCTGGTCTTGAACTCTTGGGCTCAAGCAGTCCTCCACTTTGGCCTCCCAAAGTGCTGGGATTACAGGTGTGAGCCACCGTGCCCGGCCCCAATCCCTTTTTAATGATATCTGAGTGGCTTTTGTTAGAGGCTTCTCCAGTTTTTCACCAACAGGAAATAAAATAGATTAGAAATTCTTTGCTCAAATTTGTAAGCCCCAGGCCCTTCTGAGTGCTGTTTCAGGGCCTCAAAAATGAGCTGACACATACTCTGTTTGCATAACTTAGAGCAGAAATTTCACCTAGTTACCCTTTGCCTGTAGAATATCCTGTTGCAGAACCCTTCTCTCTGCCTTTGCCCTGCCTCTACCACTATGAACAGGGATTCATTTATGGAAGCCTAGAGTCATCCCAACTCCAGAGGAATATACAGTGTTTGGCTGATGACTAATGGACTCACCCTTCTCTTCAGGGACTGGGTGGGCTTGGACAGAACAGAGAAGGGTGGGACTGGCAAGGTGAGGAGCCAGTGAAGTTAGCCAGCAGGTGCACCACTGCTGCTGCTGTGCTGATCTTGCTTACGTGAAGAGACCAGCCCTGCGTAGATCCTTAGTGCTAATACATGCTGGTTCATGCAAGGTTCACCTAAAGCCTCAGACAAAAGATTGGCCCTCATTTTAACCTTAATTCAGTTGAATTCCAGGGTAATTTCAGGTTATTTATATAGTCTTCTGAGCTCCATTTTTCCTCTTTGTTGTATGTCACTAGACTTTGATGAGAAAATGATCAAGCTTGAGGGAGCCCGAGGAAAGCATCTAACTTAGCCTCCTTGCATACACAAGAACAAGTAAATTTGGAATTGATCAGTGCTTCCTCTTGGTGATCTATTAAGATGTTTACTGCTTTTTTTTTTTTTTTTTTTTTTTTGAGGCAGAGTTTCTCCCTGTTCCCCAGGTTGGAGTACAATGGTGTGATCTCGGCTCACTACAACCTCCGCCTCCTGGGTTTAAGCGATTCTCCTGCCTCAGCCTCCTGAGTAGCTGGGATTACAGGTGCGTGCCACCACGCCCAGCTAATTTTTTGTATCTTTAGTAGAGGCGGGGTTTCACCAAGTTAGCCAGGCTGGTCTGGAACTCCTGACCTTGTGATCTGCCCACCTCAGCCTGGCTGGGATTACAGGCATGAGCCACCGCGCTCAGCCTACTGCTTTTTTTTTCTTTTTTAAGGATGTTTGCAGGGAAGATAATATAGAAACACAGAGTACTCTAATTTCTTCCCCTTGATACTCTGTAAATGTATAGACCTATAGAACATTGCTCAAAATTGAAATAAATATGATGTAAAATGATCAATGAATTCAGTATAATTATTATTGTTTTCTTGAGAAGAATAGTATCCAGGGTTGTTAAACAGTAATCATAAAAGTCATCTGTGTTTCTTCTTTATGCATTTCTTTCATATTCTGAGGCTATTTCTATTGCCTTCTTTCATTTCCATTTGACTCAATTTTGAGGGTGGAATAAATTAATCCCAGAACTTTTATAATGTATGGATGAAAAGGGACAAGAGGCTAATGTCCCAACATTAAGCAATAAATAAGGTTGTGTATGTAAAAGTGTTTTCTACAACAGATAGAATATTCATTTGCATAATAGCCTAAGGAGTTGCCTGCTGTTCGCTGTTTAGTATAAATCAAAATGCAAATAAATCTCCCACTTTCAGTTGTGAACATTTTAAGTAAGATGATAATGAAAGATACAATTACAAAAATCAGTGGTGTAGTCACACTCCACATATTCGTTTTCAGGTTCTATAATTTTTGTTGAATTTCACCTAAACCCATTTAGTTCGCATGGGATCTTGTTTCCAAAATTAGCCATAACACATCTCATCGCTGCCTTCCCTCCAAGGAACAAGAAAGTTCTATCGTTATTGATTTTGGTCACAAGTGGACTGCTTCCTTGTATAACTTCTCTTTGGAAAGTTCGAAGTAATCAAGATAACTAATCTCTGCTCTCAGAGAGACAATCTAGTCAGCAGAAAATACTGTATTTCTCCTGGCAGCTCCTCCTTCCGCTTGGTGTTTCCTTTCTTCAGTCTATATGAGTGAAAAACAAACTCCAGACCCAAAAAAGTTTCTACTTTTGTGTGTGGCTATTAAGCCCCTCCTAGTAGAGCAGGAGAGATGTGGCCCTGGAATTCTGATGGTGAAAAGAGTGTTTTCTTGTAACAGGGATCTGAGCTGCTCTTCTATATTAAGATGTTTAGAAGAATGATTCCTCCTCCCAATCCCAAATCACACTGTTACTGTTTTCATTGATTATAAAGGTAATAAACACTTGGCGTAATGAATGTAAACAGTAAATGTCAAGTAGAATATGATGCCCCCACAATTGGTGCTCTCATTCAATGGCTGTGTGTGTTTTGTTGACATAAACAGGATGGTACTTGCCTACTGTTCTAAACCTGCTTTTTTGTGTGTAGATTATATTCTATGTCAGTGTCTGTGGTTCTGTCTGCAACATTCTTTTTTTTTTTTCTGTCTCTTTTTTTTTCATACAGAGTCTTGCTCTCTCGCCCAAGCTGGAGTGCAGTGGTGCAATCTTGGCTCACTGCAACCTCCGCCTTCTGGGTTCAAGCCATCCTCCCACCTCAGCCTCCCCAGTAACTGGTACTACAAGTGCATGTCATCATGCCTGGCTAATTTTTGTATTTCTTGTAGAGATGGGGTTTTGCTATGTTGTCCAGGCTGGGCAACCCTTTTTGTTAATGGACAAGTAAAAATTGTATACATTATGGTGTACAATATGATGTTTTGATATGCATACATTGTGGAATGACTAAATCAAGCTAATTAACATGTGTTACCTTACATTATATTTTTGTGGTGAGAACACTTCAAATCTACTCTCAGCATTTTCAAGTACATAATACATTGTTATTAACCGTAGTCACCGTGATGTACAATAGATCTCTTGAACTTGTTCCTGCTGTCTAACAGAAATTTGTGTTCTTTAACCAGCATCCCCCCAAGTCTCCCTACCCGCCAGCCTCTGGCAACCACTATATTACTGTCTGTTTCTATGAGTTCAACATTTTTAGATCCCACATATGTGAGTGAAATCATGCAGTTTTTGTCTCTCCATGCCTGGCTAATTCACAAAACATAATGTTCTTCAGGTTCATTAATGTTGTCACAAATGACAGGATTTCTTTCTGTTTTAATACTGAATAGTATTCTATTGTGTGTGTGTGTGTGTGTGTGTGTGTATCACATTTTAAAAATTCATTCTGCCGTTGATGGACACTTAGGTTGATCTCCTATGTTGGCTATGGTGAATAATGTGCAGCATTCTTTTTAAGATGACTGTGTCTTGTGGACAAATCAGAGTGTATTTACATAATCCCCTTTTAATGGACATTAAGTCAATCCATTTTCTGATGTTCTAAACCTGCAACATGAGGAAAATTAACTAAAATAATATTAAAAATCAATTTATCAGTCACATGAACCATTCTTCTCGTGCCCAGAAGCTACATGTGACTAGCACAGATACAGAACTTTTCTATTATTGTGTGAAGTTATGTCAGACAGTACTGTTGTAAACTACTGGTTTCAGACTTTTACATTTTTATTTAATATTAATTTTTTTTTTTTTTTGAGACAGGGTCTCTCTCTGTCACCCAGGCTGGAGTGCAGTGGTGCAATCTCAGCTCACTGCAACCTCCACCTCCCGGGTTCAGGCGATTCTCATGAATCCCACCTCTTGAGTAGCTGGGACTACAGGTGTGTGCCACCAAGCCTGGCTAATTTTTGTATTTTTAGTAGAGATGGGGTTTTGCCATGTTGGCCAGGCTGGGCTCGAACTCCTGGCCTCAAGCAGTCCACCTGCCTTGGCTTCCCAAAGTGCTGGGATTACAGGCATGAGCCACCATGCCTGGCCTCAGACTTTTTAAAATTCATGCTTCCATCTATTCCTTTCTTCATGCTTCATTCATTCCATAAATAATTAATTATTGAGTGCCTTGTATGTGCCAGGCACTGTGGTAGGCACTCGGGTGTCTCATTCATAAAACAACAAAAATACTTGTCTTCTTAATGCTTACAATTGATCCACAAAAGGTTTTTGAGTATTCAGTCTATATAAATGCATGTGGATTTATAAGTTGTATGTATATTATTCTATGGTGTTATATCATAAAACATGTTCAAATAGGAATAGAAAAGAATAAGAAAGATAAAAATGTAAATAATTTCTGAAGTAGTCTTCCCGTATCCCACCTTGGAGGCCACTGTTCTGCATTATTTTCTTGTCCTAGATAACCATCTTCTAGAACTAGAAGATAACATTCTTCTAGTGCTGCAACTGAGCTTTTATTTATTATTATTATATTATTTTGAGGCAGAGTCTTGCTCTGTTGCCCAGGCTGGAGTGTAGTGGCGCGATCTCAGCTCACTGCAACCTCCAGCTCCTGGGTTCAGGCTATTCTCCTGCCTCAGCCTCCTGAGTAGCAAGGACTACAGGTGCACGCCATCATGCCCGGCAAATTTTTATGTTTAGTAGAGATGGGGTCTCACTATGTTGGCCAGACTGGTCTCGAACTCCTGACCTCAATTGATCCACTTGTCTTGGCCTCCCAAAGCTTTTAAATAGCTATCAAATAGATAGTCCTTCTATTTTGATATCTGTTCTAAATCTATTTATTTTATTAAAAGAGGACCCCCCCTTTTTTTTTGTTTTTTTTGTTTTTTTTGCTATCTATAGGCTTTTTTCCTATACTGTTTGGGTTTGTTAATTTACTTATGTACAGCTGGCCTTCTGTATCCACTGGTTCCACATCTACAGATTCAACCAACTGTGAATCAAATATATTCAGGAAAAATACTAAAAAATAACAATATTGTTCAGGCATGGTGGCTCATGCCTGTAATCCCAGCACTTTGGGAGTCTCAGGCAGGCAGATCGCTTGAAGTCAGGAGTTGGAGACCAGCCTGGCCAACATGGCGAAACCCCATCTCTACTAAAAATATAAAAATTAGCTGGGTATGGTGGCAGGTGCCCGTAGTCCCAGTCACTCGGGAGGCTGAGGCAGGAGAATCTCTTGAACCTGGGAGGTGGAGGTTCCAGTGAGCCGAGATTGTGCCACTGCACTCCAGCCTGGGCGAAAGAGTGAGAATCTGTTTCAAATAATAACAATTATTATTATAATAATACAATAATACAAATAAAAATTACAATATAACAACTATTTACATAGTATGTACATTGCATTAGGTATAATAAGTAATCTAAAGATGATTTCAAGTATATGGGAGGATGTATATATGTGCAAATACTATGCCATTTTATATAAAGGTCTGGAACATCCATGGATTTTGGTATCCATCATGGTTCTAGAACCGGTGCCCTTGGATACTGAGGGATGATTATACTCATTTAGCAAACATTTATTAAGTTCTACTATGTGCCAGTTAGATGCTGGGAAATTGACCAAGTTAGAGTTCCTGCCCTCAAATGAGACAGGTAGCAAATCAGTGATTATAGTCCGGAGTGTTATGGAAATGCAGTCCACGAAGAGATAAAGGAGGAAGTATTGTTTGGCAGGAAGGAGGACAACTCTCAGGCATGTGACCTTGTTGCCTCTTTTCTGTTTTGGGACTTAATGGAATCATAGGTTTCTCCAATGGGTCCTTTTTTTTTTTTTTCTCCGTGGTATTTTCTTTTCTTTTGGAATATATAGAATTCCAACCCACTGATTTAAGAATATTAAACCAGTGTAGATTATCACATTAAGGATTTGTTTATGTTAAGATGGTCATGTTTATATTTTTAAACTTAGATCTCAGGGTTGGAAGGACTCTGTATAGGACAGAACCTAAGCACAAATAATTGTGTAGCTCCTTGCTGTTAGAAGGAAGCAAAGTCATTTTTCAGAGGTGTGTGTCTGTTCTTACATTCACTTAAGAAATATTAAAAAATATCTCCTATGTGGAAAAGGCACTCAATTCTGAAATACCATTCTCCCACAAGCTTTTTTTTTCTTGGATAGAGATATTTCAGTCAGTGTTTTTATAATGACAGTAGTTGCTGCTGCTACTTATATATTTTTCTATGTAGTCACATTGATATATAATGATATGTTTTTAAAATTTATTTTATGATTGACAGATAATTGTACATATTCATGGGCTACATAGTGATGTTTTAATACATATAATGTATAGTGATCAGATCAGGATAATTAGCATTTCATCATCTTAAACATTTATCATTTCTTTGTATTGGGAAATTTAATATCTTCCTGCTAGCTGTTTGAACTATATAATAATTGTTAGCTATGGCCTTCTTATGGTGGTATAGAACACTGGAACTTATTCCTCCTATCTAGGTGTGATTTTGTATCCTTTAGGAAATCTCTCCCTGTACTTCCTTTCTCTCTACCCTTTCCAGCCTCTAGTATCCTCTGTTCTACTTGATCACATGGGTTTTTAATTAGGGAATTCTGAAGGATATAATGGATAATGCTATTAAGATCAAATTCAGGAATGAAAATTCAGTTGTTGTTTTTTCTTCCTTTTTTAGGGCAAGTTAAAGTCTTCAGAGCCCTGTATACGTTTGAACCCAGAACTGTAAGTGTTCAGTTTTTAACTTCTAAAATTGACAGAAAAACCTAAGATGATTTTATTTAGACATTTCCTCTGGTGTGAATGGTCTGCCTTTTCTTTGATAGACCTAGGTAATTCTCAGGAATGGATGTTGGGTCCAGAGCTGTGCAAGTTAAGTCCCAGGCTGATTTGCATGTCTTCTGCATCTTGAGGTCATGTCTGTCTTGTAAAGCTTCTCCCTACATGGTGACACCACCTGCTTTCAAATTGACAAGTGACTTGCATATAAAGCACAGCGACCCTGTCTTAGTCATCTTTCTTCTGAATTTCATACTAACCTTCCTTCTTTCTCCTCTTGACCCTCTACCTCAAAATAGCTCATAATGATACCTACTGCTAACCTTCCAGAACAATTTTTTATTCCTCTGCAGTGTGCATTTTCCATTGTTGTAGTTTCCAGTATCCGTCCATTTATCTGTGGTTTATTAAGCGCCTATTATATGCCAGACACTGGTCCAGGCCTTGTGACCTGGACCTTTCTGGGACAACAGAAAGGATGGTCTCGTAGAGCTTGCATCCAGTGGAGAGAGACAGAGAGTAACAGACAAATGAATGTGACTGTCAGGGGCTAAGTACTCTGGAGAAAAATAAGGAGGGTTAGGAGCAAAGAAGTTAATGGAGAAAAGAGTGCTGTCTTCAATAGCATGTTCAGAGATGGCCTCTCTATAAAGGTGGCATCTGGGGAGAGACCTGAAGGAAGTGAGGGAGCAACAAGTGCAAGCAGCATCCTTGGTGGATGCTAGAATAGAAAAAGCAGGGAAGACAGCATGGCTTGGAAAGTTGCAAACATGGGAGAGGGTAGTGGGAGACTACTTCCGAGAGTTGGGGTGGACTGGAAGGGCAGAGCATTTAGGGCCTGTGGATCTCATTTGGATTTTGCTCTGGGTAAGGTTGGAGGTGAGTAGATGGTTTTGATACAGGAGTGACTAGACGGTGAAGCAGGGAGTCGAGACAGTTAGGAGGGAAAGGAAAGAAACCAAGAAGGTTTCTTGGGGAGAAGGGGTGTATGAGTCTGTTTTCACTCTGCTGATAAAGACATACCTGAGACTGGGTAATTTATAGAGAAAGAGGATTATCGGACTCACAGTCATGGTGGAAGGCGAAAGGCATGTCTTACATGGCAGCAGACAAGAGAGAATGAGAACCAAGTGAAAGGGGAAACCCCTTATAAAATCAACACATCTTGTGAGACTTATTCACTACCATGAGAACAATATGGGGGAAATTGCTCCCATGATTCAATTATCTCCCACCAGGTCCCTCCCACAACACATGGGGATTATGGGACCTACAATTCAAGGGGAGATTTGGGTGGGGACACAGCAAAACCATATCAAGGGGGAACCTGCTATCACTGACTTTTCTCTCATATATGCTAGGGACCAGAGCTTTCTCTCTGTGGGCAGTCAGCTTGCTGCCTGCTTCACCTGGGTTTGCCCCAGACCCTGCTGTCCCCAAAGTTAGAGGCAACTCAGAAGGTCACACAGAACAAGTGACACTGAGCATCAGGACACTGAGCATCAGTTCAGTGCCATCAGGCCAGGGCCTGCCTTCAAATCCCAAATCTGTCTTTTACTTACTGCGTGAATTTTCTTACCTCACTGCCATTGATTCCTCATGTGAAAGTGGGGATACCATTCTGCAGTGGAACCATGCTGTGAGCGTGGAGTGGGGTGAATATTGAAGGCCTACCACATGGTGAGCACCAAAAAATGGTAGCCACTAATAGACTAACATGGGGGTGTGCATATTCAGACAGTTCTCCCAAGACTTTGTCCATGAAATGTTTCTGGAACAAGAAAGGTAGGGTTTTTATTCTTCTCACCAAGAGATTCCACTGACAACTCTCCTGTGTTGGTGAGGGATTGGGAATGGGTAGAGTTAGTTTACTGAGCCTGCTATAACAAAGTTCTACAGACTGGGTGATTTAACCAAAAGAAATTTATTTTCTCACAATTCCAGGAGCTAGAAGACTGAGATCAAGGTGTCGGCAGGATTGGTTTCTTCTGAGGCCTTGCTTCTTGGCTTGTAGATGTCAGACTTCTCTCCATGTCTTCTTATGGTCTTTCCTCTGAATGTCTGTGTTTTCATTTCCTCTTCTTATAAAGATGTGAGTCGCTGGGCACGGCGGCTCACGCCTGTAATCCCAGCACTTTGGGAGGCTGAGGCGGGTGGATCACGAGGTCAGAAGATCGAGGCCATCCTGGCCAACATGGTGAAACCCATCTCTACTAAAAATACGAAAATTAGCTGGGTGTGGTGGTGTGCACCTGTAATCCCAGCTACTCGGGAGACCGAGGCAGGAGAATCACTTGAACCCAGGTGGCAGAGATTGCAGTGAGCTGAGATTGCGCCACTGCACTCCAGCCTGGCGACAGAGTGAGACTCCGTCTTAATAAAAAAAAAAAGATATGAGTCATTGGATTAGGGCTCACCCTAAAGACCTCATTTTAACTTAGTTAACTCTAAAGTCCTTATCTCCAAATACAGTCACATATGGAAGTACGGATGCTCTTCAACTTATGATGAACCCAGTAAACTCATTGTAAGACAAAAAAATCCATAAGTCAAAAATGCATTTAATACCCCCATAAGCCCATCGTAAAGTTGTCAAATTGTTAAGTTGGATCATCGTATGTCAGGGGCATCAGTACTGGGGGTTTGGACTCTAACGTAAGAATTTGAGGTAGGAAGAGGGCACAAAGAGCCCATAACAGGGAAGTGTGAGGCCCAGGGCTGTTGTCTTTAAGCCCTGCTCATGGGGAGTGCCGTCATTTTATGCCTCTGCTTGTCCTTATCAGTTGTGTCCTGATTGGTTGCATGACCCTGAGAGGGATAAAAGTGAGGGAGGTGAGGGGTGGTCAGGTGCCAGCCTGGGGCACTCAATGAATAGACCATTCTCTGCTGCCTCCTCGAATCTAGAATGGGACTTGGGTTTACTTTGTTTTGAGACTGGAGGTGACTCCTGACTCTATCTCCTCACTTTGTATGCTTCGTTGTCTTCGCCTTTGTCCTTTCTCACCGACCTCTTCCTTCCCCTTTGCTTTCTCATGACTTGGTTATGCCTTTCCTCACCTCCTACAGACTTAGCTCCTCCATTCCATCTGTCGTCTGAGCTAAATTGGCATTCCTCAAAGGTGGCTTTGCTTCCACCAACTGCTTCAACCTTTTATTTGACTAAAGATGTCGTCCTATATAGTCTAGCCCCTATTCCAGCCCCGCTGTGCTCTGCTCCTTCCTGTTCTTGAACTATCCCATCTAGATGTGACTCACAGTAGAACCTATCTCTCAACCCTTTCTAGACCCATGGCCCTGTCCCTTCCAAGCTCACATTAAATACTTCCTCTTCTGTAAAGACTTTTCTGACCACTCCAGCTGGAGGTGGACTGCCTCTCCTGCCTCTGAACTTCCACACGTGGTATTTCAGTCCTGCTCATAGGCACAGCGTCTGAGGAAGCAGGGTAGCACTGGGTTCAGAGCCCGCACTAGGGTTCAGGACCAGTTCCACTTCTTGAGCAGCTGTGTGACCTTGAGGAAATTACTGAACCTCTCTGTCACAGTGTTCTCATCTGTAAAGTGAGGATAATAATAGTCCCACCAGGTTTTAGTGAGAATTAAATGAGATTAATTGCCTAAAGCTGCTATTACTATTAAGGAGTAATTGTTACTATCGAAGGAATAGTGGTTGCTATATTAATAGACATTTAACAGATATTTTTGATGGGTTGCGTATTGATTTATTTACTTCCAATTCTACTCTAAGATGGAGTTTCTCCACTGCTTTTAAAAAAATCTTAGTTATTATTGAATATACAGGAGAATATACATTTAATTCTTTAGGCTTTAAAAATATTCTATATTTAAAATGTTGTATCTTTAATATTTTTAGTCCCAAGGATTATAGGCTACAGTCAGTAATGACCACTTCAAGCCCTGTTGCCTCTATATTTCTCCCCTGTTCAGCTCCGTTCAATTCAGGTATGAAGTGGGTAGCATCTGGTACAGCAGGTAGCCTCTAGCTCCCACAGACCTTCCTGACTGGTTAAGTGCCATGCCATACCCATTGTTAAATTTTGAATCTCATTCCAGAACTAGGTTAGTCTTATCTTCTTTTTCTGAATGAGAATTTCTGTTGGAAGCTGTTTGGTCTTTCTCTCTCCCCTCTGACCAGCAGCCATCTTCTCTGGAGGGATAGATACACCACAGCATATCCCAAGCTGACCTGGCCTCCTCGAAGTCACTGGGACCAGGCAATATTGAAAGGCTGAGGTGGGCTCTGAGGGACATTGCTGGCATGTGCAGCTCCCCAGGCAGGCCTGGGTCCAGTTTTAAGCTCCTGTTCCCCCTCAGGAGATGGGGACAGCAATGCGCAACCCCAGTCTTGGGGATCCATTGAACAGGAAGAACGCTAGGTAGCTCCTGGTTCTTCCTGCTAACCCATTTCTCATCTGTCTTGCTTAAAGGCAAGGGTGTCTTGGCACCACCCAGCCCCGTTTGGTTCTTTTTTCTCACCCAGCTCCTTTTAATAAAGTGTCAACCACAGACCTGGCTGGACTGAATTGACGAGTGTCAAGACAGACTGATGAGGAGGGAACAGAATTTCATGTGTTAGGAGGCGCATTGATTTCCAAAGGGAAACCAGCAGGACCCTGCTCTGTCATGTAAAGGTTGCTGGGCTGCACTAGGTTAATAGAGCCACGTGTAGAGGAAGGAGACTGGGAATCTAAGAGCTGAGATAGGAGCCCAGCCCTGCCACTCACTCTGATTTGTAGAGATTTTTTAACTTCTCTAAGCCTGGTTGTGAAATAGAGATTGTATCCATGACCCATCCAAGCCTAGTGAGTTGTGAGGACCAAATGAGGTCAAGTATACTTTGCAAGTAAAATATGCTGCCATTGGTTTTGTTATACTGTACTATAGGGGTAGGGCAGTTGGGAGTGGATAGAGACAGATATTTTCCAAGGCGGTCAGCTGTTAATCTGGTCATGACACCATGATGGCCAATAATGGCTGTGTGTGATGCCTTTTGTATGAGAGAAAACACAGGTGGTGGGTAAGAGCAGGGACTCCGTAATCTGACTTATAGTTCAAGTCCAGGTTCTACCATGTACCTGCTCTATGGCCTTGGAGAGGTTTCTCATCTGTAACATGATGATAAGAATAGCACCCACTTCGTAGTGTTCTTGGTGAGGAACAAATTAGTTAATATTTCTGAATGCCCAGACCAGTACGTGGCACATAATATATACTATAAAGTGTTGAATAAAAACATCTGTGGAGAACTTGTTTTCTCTTTTTATTAATTTTGGGGGCTTCAGACTGACAAATCTTAAAAATTTCAAAAGTATATCAGTTTTTCTAAACTTTTCATAAAATATATTTGCATAAACCAACAAAATTAATGCCTTGGGAATTATATGTTACCAAGAATATATGGAATGGGAATATATGTTACCAAGTGTGTACTCTTTGCTGTAACATCCCAGTGGACAACAGCCTACTTATTCTGATAACCTTGTTGTTCTTCAAGGAGAGAGGAAAGGAGGAATGTGGTTACAAAACAAAGAAAAGGCCGGGTGCAGTGGCTCACTCCTGTAATCCCAGCACTTTGGGAGGCCGAGGCGGGTGGATCACGAGGTCAGGAGATCGAGACCATCCTGGCTAACACGGTGAAACCCCGTCTCTACTAAAAATACAAAAAAATCAGCCGGGCGAGGTGGCGGGCACCTGTAGTCCCAGCTACTCTGGAGGCTGAGGCAGGAGAATGGCGTGAACCCTGGGGGGCGGAGCCTGCAGACAACCGAGATTGTGCCACTGCACTCCTCCAACCTGGGCGACAGTGAGACTCCGTCTCAAAAAAACAAAAAAACAAAAAACAAAGAAAAGCTGGCAACAGAGAAGTGCATACTTCATTATGTTATTGTTTTCCCATTTCTGTTCCCTAACTGTGATGCTGGGAATTTAAAAGTAGATGCTCATTGAACAATTTAGATCAGGTATCCTGCTAGTGGTTTCTTAATGGAAAATGTGAATATTGCAGGTGAAATCTGTTGTTAAAATAATGAAATTAGAATTTGGTACTTAGCTAGATTAGGAAAACATGTCCCTAGTTTCTTTAGAAGAAGACATTTTACGAGTAGTAGCATTCCGTGTCTGGGAGCTATGGATTAAAAGAGAATAAACTGTCGACTGTAATTTCTCGGGATGAAAAAATGAGGTCACTTTTTGCCTGACTGAAATGGACTGCCTGTTCTCATTGCCTCAGTTGAAAAACAAGTCTGACCTAATGGGTGGCTTGTGGCAGACACCACTATTGAACGGCAGCCATTAATTCAAAAACCGAAATAGCACTGAGAGGTGTCGAAGCGACTGGCACTTAGTGGTCTTTCTCAAATGATGCACTTTCCCAAACCACAGAGGACGAGAATTACTTGAAAGACATTAAGAGTTTTGACTATTTTGGGCTTTATTACTTTTTTTAAAAAATTGAGGTAAAATTCACATAACATAAAATAAACCATTTTTAAAATTTTTAATTCCTGTGAGTGCATAGTAGGTGTATATATTCATGGGGCACATGAGATGTTTGGATACAGGCATGCAATGTGGAATAATCACATCATGGGATATTGAGTATCCAGCCCCTCAAGGGTTTATCCTTTGTGTTACAAACAATCCAATTATACTCTTTTAGTTATTTAAAAATGTACGATTATTATTGACTATAGCTATCCTGTTGTGCTATCAAATAATAGGTCTTATTATTTCTTTCTAAATTTTTTTTGTACCCATTAACCATCCCCATCTCCCCCCAGGTTTGCCCATTACCCTTCCCAGCCTCTGGTAGCCATACATCTACTCTCTGTCCATGAGTTCAATTGTTTTGATTTTTAGATCTCACAAATAAGTGAGAACATGCGATGTTTGTTTTTCTGTGCCTGGCTTATTTCCAAATTAACCATTTTAAAGTGAATCATTCGGTGGTGTTTAGTACATTCACAATTCATTACCTCTGTCTAGTTCTAAAACATTTTCATCATCCCACAGATCAACCCTATACCCATTAAACAGTTACTCCCTATTCCCCCTGACTTTATTGCTTATTTTTATAAGAAAGGCTCGTTACCATGCTTGTGTGTGTTGTTTTTAAAAGCTATTTGTTTGGTACTTTTTCATAATGTGTTTTGTTTGTTTGTTTAGAGGGTGAGTGATTTTATTAAATATGGAAATTTAGGGAGATTTGACTTTTGTGATTTTAGAAGGAGGGTCAAACTGTAGAGAAAGATGACTTCTTAACTTCTTGAAAGTACCGATTGAGGAGGATTTATTGTGAGACATAATTGAGTGAGATTAACTTTGGGAGATGTACTCAGTAAGAACAGCCCAGGACGGCTCGTAGATGGGACAGACTTCTTCAAGGCATTGAACTCTTTCAAGTTCCAGGAAATGAAAAGTTCCTCCAGAAAAATGTTGCAGCCCACATATCCTATTTTCCTGACACTCTTCTTCTTACTTCATTCTCCCCTCCCAGGCCTTAGCACCATCTAAAGGTGAGAGAGTCAGATGGTGTTAAAATTGCCAGGAAAGGCCAACCTTAATGTGGGCGGGAGGTTGGGGCAGAGGTGGCTGCTGAGTCCAGCTGGGATGCTGCGTGTGGAGAGAGTCATCTTTCTGGCCTCTCTGGGAGTGATCCAGTTTGCATCAAATAAATACTAAAGGAAATAGTTTGTTTACCTAATCACTTTCTATATCTATCACATATTGGTAGTAATAGTGGTCATTGATCGATCATCAGAACATTTTCGAGGCAGGTTTGAGAGAATATTAGTGGTCATTAATTTCTTTTTTCCCAAATTCAAGCAACAAAAAAAGTAAAAACTTATTTCAAATAATACCAAAATGTATATTACAAGGTCTAGTACATATAACTAATTTTCCATAGTTTGTACTATGTGTAAGACTAGTCTGTGCAAATCAAAGTGTAAAAGCAATATATATTTCAGAAAGTTACCTTTTAAAGGACTTTAGCTATTTGGGGGCATCAATAATCATCATTTGCTAATTTTTATATTTGAATGCATAATGCATCTAAGTATTTTCATGTATTATGGTTGCTTAAAGCATGTTATTGCTGATAATAGCCTTCATTTAGATTCATGGAGAAATAGTTATAAGAATGTAGATCAGCTTTAAAACTAAATAAATTGCTAGTGCAGAATCATATTTACTGCTCTAGTCTGATACTGAGAGGAGGTAAACAAATGGAAAAATGAATGGATGAAATATTTTATTTTTAATTTTATTTTTTAAAAAAATTTTTTGAGACAGAGTCTTGCTCTGTCACTCAGGCTGGAGTGCCGTGGCGTAATCTTGGCTCACTGCAACCTCTGCCTCCCAGGTTCAAGTGATTCTCATGTCTCAGCCTCCCGAGTAGCTGGGACTATAAGTGTGCACCACCACGCCTGGCACATTTTTTGTGTGTGTTTTTAGTAGAGATGGGGTTTCACCATGTTGGCCAGGCTGGTCTCGAACGCCTGTCCTCAAGTGATCTGCCCGCCTCAGCCTCCCAAAGTGCAGGAATTGCAGGTGTGAGCTACCATGCCTGGCTGGATGAAGTAATTTGTTTCACTAGCATAATTTTGATTTATATGGAATAGTAATTATAATCAGAAATATCAAAGCCTTTCTTTTAAAAGTATTTTTCCCACCTGAAATATGAAAGCAACACATGCTCATGACAGAATTTGGAAATTTTTGTGTCTATTTAATGCATAGTTGTGTTCTTATCACATGTGAAATTTGTGTCCTACATTTTTCATCCACCATGATGATGTAAACATTTCCTAACACCTGAAATTTGCTCTCAGTAGGCATCACCCTACTTACTTAGAAAGTCATGGTAAGTGTTATCTACTGATGGTCAAAAGATGTTTAAAATGTGTATCTTTATTCAGAAAGTTTTTTTTGGTTGTTTTTGTTTGTTTTGTTTTGTTTTGTTTTTTGAGATGGAGTCTCGCTCTGTCACCCAGGCTGGAGTGCAGTGGCGTGATCTCAGCTCACCGCAACCTCTGCCTCCCGGGTTCAAGAAATTCTCTGCCTCAGCCTCCTGAGTAGCTGTGATTACAGGCATCCCCTACCATGCCCAGCTAATTTTTGTATTTTTAGTAGAGACGGGGTTTCACCATCTTGGCCAGGCTGGTCTTGAACTGCTGGCCTTGTGAACCACCTGCCTTGGCCTCCCAAAGTGCTGGGATTACAGGCATGAGCCACCACACCTGGCCTCAGAAAGTTTTTAGAACATTTGGTTGGTACAGGCCAGAGCACATGTGGTCTGTGTAATTAGCCAACTCCTTAGAGCTGCTTGGGGTTTCTGGACTGGCTGAGTTACTGCTTCCTATCTTTTAGCTCTTTAGCCTTATTAATGGTTGAATTACATATTAACTTTTCTCATACAGAAAATGTTCATTCTCCCTGAACATGAAGAGCTAGGATAATGATTTTCTCAAAATGAGCAGATAGCAGATGTTGATCTTAAAGTGTTCAAGGATTGAGGCCTTGTTTAAGAGAAAATCAAGCTTCTGGCTGTTTTTCATGACTCTAATTCTAGACATTTATATTTTTATGAAAAAATGTATACCACCTTTTAGAATTTCTACAAGGAAGAAGTTTTATTAATACTCTGTTTTGATATACAAATGTCTTGCTTTGGTTGTAGAAGAATGCAAGATGTGTGTGGAGAATCTTTATATATGTAATTCTTTGAAGTTCATCATGGGAAAAAAATCTAGCCGTCTATTCATGTGTTAATTTTTCAGTAGTGTTTTATTATATGGCTTATGTGCTGATTTAAGTGTATAAAACCACGTTGTTTATTAGAATATGATAGAATTTTGAATCTATATTATCATTATATTCTAATTCATGAAAAATCACATGGAGTCAAACTTTTTTTTTTCTTCTAGCCAGATGAATTATACTTTGAGGAAGGTGATATTATCTACATTACTGACATGGTAAGTCCAGATAACATCTTGTAATACCACATATAAAGACTGTTTTATGTAGCTATAACATTGTAAGTTATTTAAATGTATATGTACATAGAAATACATATGTACAAGTCTGTTCATTTTAGCACAATTGATAGTAGCATAAGATTGAAAATAGCCCTTATTTCCATCAATAGGAAAAGAGTTGAATAAGCTTTGGTCTATCCACAAACAGAATATTATGCAGCTGTAGAAAGAAATGGGGAATATCTCTATATGCTATTATGAAGTAATTTAAGTGAAAAAAAAGCAAAATGAGAAAATGTAGATAGTATATCCTCAGTTTTCTAGGAAAGGGTGAGAGTGTATGTGTACACACACATACATGCAGACACTTGTTTTTCTCAATTTCTGATAAAAAGTTGAAAGATGAGTTGCAAAGTAAAATTTAGTTTTATTCTATGAAGAGTAAAGATCCGTTCTCTAGGTGGAAGGAGAGAAATAGGGTATAATGAACATAGATGGAAGATAGACTTTTTAGAAAATTATACCTTGTTTTGTGGATTTGACTTTGAACTGATGTAAACCTTGACATGGTTAAAAATTGAAGTAAAAAGCAATCCCTAAAAATTAAAAGCAGAATGAATCAAATGAACTTAATTGTACCCTGGTAATTGGCCTAACCACACAGAGAGGAAATATTCCAAGTTTAAAACTCAGCAATTTGACTGAACATCCATAGTAGAATATGGATATACATGAAAGACATATATATATATATATATATATATATATATATATATGGACAAAAATAACTGGCCAAAAAAGGGTAAATTGTTTTAAATCATGCCCTTGTTAGGGAAATGTAGGTATTGCTAATTCTGAGATTGTTGCATGTGTATTGTGGTTTAGAGCAAATGAGTAACTAGGTCGGTGATGTTGCTAACGGATTTTCAGCATGGCAAAAAAGATACACGGATGTAAGATTAATGACAGTTTAAGAAAAGCTCTGTATTCCTTCATCTGAATTGTAAGGATCACATTGTATTTTATCTAAAATAAAACAAAAATATTCCCTGCTGTGTTCTTTGAAAGGGCCTAGGAAAAATGACCAACCCAATAATAATATGTTATTTTCCATTGAAACAAACAGGCTTCTTTGAGAAATGGCTGGTACCAAGTCAGGGGCAGCAGAGGTACAAGATAAACCCAGAACATCCTCTTATTAGAAAACATGGAAGCTCCTAAAGACAGTAGGGTCACACTGAAAGGACTTGGGAACGAACTTGAAGAGACTCCCACTGGCCAAAGATAGGACAATTTGAGCATCAATTAGGGCAACAACTTCCAAGAATTGAAACACATTAAATACATTTAAATTTATGAGTTTCTAATGTTACTTCTGAACAAATCTCATTGGTCAGCATGAGAGAATGCTAGGAAATCAGGTTTTTATTCTGACAACTGTTAAGGGAAAGAATCACCATTTATTCTGTGTTTTCTTTATGAATTTCTTACCTGGCAATCTGAGAGTTGATGAGGAAGTTTTTGTTTAAAGAGGTATTCAGGTTATTTCAATGAAGAAGGAATGATAGAATGTCACCATCTTGCAGCCTCTAGGAAATAGTGGATCTAGACAATGATCATCAAGGGCTACTAACATTACAAAAAGAAGCCGACTAGATAGTTTGCATTTCCTAATGGAAGAAATCAATACTGCCTAGGAAATAGCCTTGCCAAAAAAAATTGAAGCTGAATCTAATTAAACCTCTAGAACTGATGACCAATTTATAGGCAATACAGGGAACAGAGGAACACGCTTAATGATAACACAGGGATACAACAGGCAAAATCCATAGAGGTTGAAACTACAGAACAAACCAACTGGATTCTTCAACAAATACATTGTAAGAGATAAAAAAGAATGGAGAGACAACCTATAGATTAAAAGATACTTAAAGACAAATCAGTCATATTGTATATTTGAATCCCAAATTATGGGGCAGTTGGGAAATTTGAGTATCGACCTAGATATTTGATGATATTAAGGAATTATTGTTGGAAAAAACTTTTAAGCTGTGATAATGGCATTATAATTGCCTTTCGAAAAGTATGTGTCTTTCAGAGATACATACTGAAATATTTACAAATGAAATAATATGATGTCTAGAATTTATTTTAAAATAATCCAGGAGGGGAGGGACATCGTGGGGGCATATATGAAACAGTATTGGTCATTAATAAATGATTTGTGCAGTTGGGAAATGGGTATATATATGGTCATTACATTGTTCTTTCTACTTTTTTGTAAGTTTAAATTTTTCTATAATAAAAAGTTACCCCAAAATGAAGATAATATAAAGAGATCTTTAGAACTTCCTCCCCCATAAAAAAATTATCTCGAAGCTAAGAGAAACGAAACTGTGGACACAAAATCATATAGCTAGTCTAAACTAGCGTAATTTGTTTTCTTCTGTTTCATATCGTCTCTTATTTGTTTGGTTGTTGAGACTCTGTCATGAAACATATTCCATTTGTTGCAGGCAGATGCGTGTTTATTTGTAACTGAGTGGTAAGGGAGACGGACACCCACAGCTAGGGCGTGAGGAAGCTTGATAGTGTGGGTAGGGTTGATGGACATTTTGTAGAACAGGTACTCCCTAGGAGCCAGATAATTTGAAAAGTGAATGAATGCAGTCTGGATTTCATACCACTTAATTTAACTCTTCTTTTACCAGAGCGATACCAATTGGTGGAAAGGCACCTCCAAAGGCAGGACTGGACTAATTCCAAGCAACTATGGTAAGTGTTGCTGAGTGGTTTTACTTTAGCTTCGTTCACTTGGAATTTTTTGGTTCTTGAGGCTTTTCTGCTTGCTACCGTGGCTGAGAAAGCAATGGAGTCATTGTCAGTCTAGGACATTTTCCATTCCATGAGCCCTCTGTTAATAAACTGGCCATGAACACCAGATGTGCTTGAGCCTGACTCTATGGCCTAAGAGAATGCATTTTAGCATTTTTAACCCAAGGTTTCCAAGGAAACACTTAATGGTTTTACTTTCTTCAACCCTTAAAACAATTTTTTTTTAATGCTGATAAACTCAATCTTGCAGATAGTTTCTTAGATTAGCCCTTTCTTTTGTGATGGAGTAACCCAGCCTTGTTCATTCATGTTCGGGGCAGTGATGTTCATTAAATGCTTATCATGGCAGTTTGGAGACTCTGAGAGATGAGAGACACGGCTCCTGCCATGAAGCTGCTTCAAGCTGGAAGTGGGACAAACAGATAAGACACTTGTTTAGTTGTCAGCAGAATGAAGTCAAAAGAGCACAGAATTGATAAACAAGGCTCCTGAGTTTTAATCCTCTTTCTTCCATTTCCTAATAACACTTCCTACTGATTCTAGGACAGCAGCGAACACGCCTTCTTTAAGAGGCAGGTAGCTATGCTGATTGTTCTTTCTGAATACAGGAAGCAAAATACTCCCCTCATCCGATCCTACATAAATACACACAAGAGAACCAAAATTATTTTCAGGTATCTTTAAAGCAGAGTGATCTACAAAATGTAAAAATGAACATCAAATGCTTTCTTTTGCATTTTTGTGCCTTTGTTTATTAAATACTTGAGTAATATCAAGTGTGCATTTAACTCAGGTATGCAGGTTTGTTTTTGTTCATACTTCCAGTTAATTACTATGTTATTGCCTTATTGCTTGGCTTGGTTTCCCTTAACACATAATTCAGCTTCATTTAATGCAAGAACTATCCATTTGATTTTCTGTTACTTTTTATCCACATTAAGTAAAGGAAACTGTGTTGAATGCCCTGGTACTCCTGAAGCTGGGGGACTGTGGTGAATGAGTGGCTTCAGTAAATCATTTGTGTGGCAATTCAACATTGGGTTAACACTTTTTATTTTCAATCTAGTGGCTGAGCAGGCAGAATCCATTGACAATCCATTGCATGAAGCAGCAAAAAGAGGTAGGTGTGATTCTTTCTGACTGAGGTATACAGTACAGTAAAATGCACAGATTTCAATTAGTTTTGACAAATGCATACACCCACGTAACCAACACCCAGATCAAGATCTAGAACATTTCTGCCATCCTAGAAATTTCCCTTTGCACCTTCTCAGTTAAATCCCTGCCTTCCCCAGAGACAGTCTGTCCCAACATCTATTACCCTAGAGAAGTGTGATTTTAATTTTAAAATGTCAGTCAAGAAACACTGTTGTGGGGAGATGCAAGTCGAAAGACATGGTCTGTGACTTCCAAAGCACAACATCTGGCAGGGGAGAGAGAGATGTAACAGATCATTAAAATATGGTATGATAAGTACAGCAATTGAAATGTGTTTGACAGGCTGTAGAGGCCTGGGTGAGTAACTGGAGGGCAAGAGAATGGAAGGATCTGGTGGGTACAGCATTTAGGAGAGTGTTGGTGTGGTGAGCATTTGGCCAGGGAGGGCATGACTAACAGGGATGAACCTGGGGAAGATCCTTGACCAAACAACGATCAGCCTTGTCTTGGGCTTTATTCTGTAGATCAGTAGTCCTCAGCTAGGGGTGATTCCTCTTTCACAAACCCTGAGGGTATTTGGCAATATCTGGAGACATGTTGACTGTCATGACTGGAGGGATGTTACTGGCATCTTTTGGGGAGAGGCAGGAGTTGTTGCCACACATCCTACAGCACACAGGAGCACCCCCACAATAAATCCAACCCCAAATGCCAATGGGGCTGCTACTGAGAAACTCTGCTGTAGATAATGGGGAGTTTTTGTAAAGCCTCAATGAGCTCCATTTCATTCCATTTTTAGATTTTTTGGAAATCTGAATGTACACAAGGAAATTATTGGTTAGGATTGTGAAAAAGTAAAAGGACTAAACTGACATTTAAAAAATTCTTTGTGAATTAGATACTTGGGACATTAGCCTGAGGATTTTAAATTAATAGTTATAGTTTAGCATATAAGAGCAGCAGCTTTGAGTAGGTTATTTAGCCTTTCTTATAGGAACTGAAGATGCATTGTAAATATGAATATGAATAGTATCTGCTTGTTCTTAGGTTTGATTGTTTTTTCCTCAATTTCCAGAATTTCACGAAGAAAAAAATAATATATACACATACACACACACACACACACACACACACACACACACCCCTATATATTTTTTAACAGAATAGAAATACCTTAAGTATACCCATTTAGGCAACTATTCCCATTAACCTATCATTAGAAACATTGATGTTAATACTTTCCATTAATAAGCTGGAAGTCAAAATGTACCATAATAAATGCATTAATGGGGAGGTCTTAATTTAATACTTGCTGATTAATCCATTGCAAATGGAAATTTATGCAGAATGAAATTGATTTTAAAGCAAAATAAAAAGTGAAAGCTTTTTTTCTTGTGTTTTTGTAAATGTAAAATTCTTTCAGGCAACTTGAGCTGGTTGAGAGAGTGTTTGGACAACAGAGTGGGTGTTAATGGCTTAGACAAAGCTGGAAGCACTGCCTTATACTGGGCTTGCCACGGGGGCCACAAAGGTATTACATTTTGTTTGTTATATGTTTCTATGCTGCTGAAAATATGTTTCACCTACGGGAGCCAGATTTACAAAAAATGAGAAAGGAAAAGCATTGGCTATTCTTTTTGAATCCTTTAGAATACCAGCCAAAAGCCTTGTTCCTGGAAGCTCTGTAGAACAGTGGGTAGAATGTGGTCAGTCAGCCTCACTGCATGGGTCCCTCTCGCTTGAAAGACTGGACACTTCCTTTCCTCTCTCAGGCTTAGAAAGGTTACTGGAAAACAGCAGTAATATAAAAACAAAACCACTGTCTAATCTTACAGAAGGAAAGATCAGAATTTGCTCCTCTAGCTTAGCTTTTCACAAGGTCTGCTTTTATGATTTGCATTTTAAGTTTAATGCAAACTATTAGATTCAAGAGAAAGCCAACATTTGCCACAGTTAGTGATTCCATTGATACTTTTTCTGATATAATCAATAATAATGACAAATTGAATTTTTAGATGTATTTCTTCCTGGACAAAAATTTATCACCCACCGCTTTTCTACCTCTCTCTATAACAAAAGAAATAAACTCAACAACAATAAGAAATGAAGATCTCAACAAATTAAATAGCAGTGCCAAAGGAAAATTTGTAACTGTCTACTAAAAAGAAGCCTATCTTATTTCAGCTAATAAACATGTTAGTTATATGAATGAAAAGTATTATAGTGAATGTAAAAATATTCCTCTAAGTGTCATATGAAAATGCAAAAGCCAAAACTATTAGAAAAAGTATATTTCCCTAAATAATTCCACTTTTTAGATTCTTAAGTTTTTCTATTTTATAAATTTTACAAAATGTGTTAACATTTTCTTGAAGGTTCTTCTGAAGAATCTCTCTTTTATAAAATTATTGTACCTAGATTTGTCAGGCTTCTAATTTTCGTTCTTAAAAGGTATCTTTTCTCTTTGAATTTCAGATATAGTGGAAATGCTATTTACTCAACCAAATATTGAACTGAACCAGCAGGTAAGACTGCTTATTTGAAAATTATTTAACTCATACCTGCTTGTTGTCTTTAGTACAGAGCAACTCATGGGCATGTGAAGTATTGTAGTCAAAATCCCACAAGCACATAATTTAAAAACTATAATTGTACTAAAATTCAAATTATCCACAGCCCCAAGTGCCAAACCCACTCCTCCTTATATGTCACTTTCAGCTTTTAGCTCTTTCTTCGTGTACTTACCTTTGTGTTACTAAGGAATAGGCTGACGGAGCTATCTCGCCATGCATTGTCTTCATGTGTACTTTGGCCTCCTGTTGGGTATGTGAAGGGTTAAGCTTGTCAGCTGCCCCAGCTCTCATCTTTCAGCACGCCAGCACCAAGCCTGTTCTCCTCTGCTCCTCAGTGTACTTCATCACAGTTTTTGGTTATATTACTATATAATATTTACTTTATTATGGGTGTCTAAATAGTGTTCACTGCATATATAACCTTTTTTTGTTTCTTACTTTTTAAAACTCATTTTTTGTTATCTCACTGTGACTTCTCTACTGTTTTATACAGTCTTGATATATAATACTTTTCCAAAATGTGTAAAATAATCAACAGCTTTCTTTTTTCTCCCTGGATTCATACTTCCTGAAGCTCTCCATCATTCTCCAGTCTGAGCAGCTTGGTCCCTGTGGCCCTTTGCTGTCCTCCAGGGAACCCTTTCCGTTCTCTGCCATGTTGCATCTTCATTTTTCTGGATCCCTTGTCTTCCTTTTGTCAGAGAACATCTTCAAGTAGTTTCCTGAGAAAGAGAAGCTTGGGATTGATTATATGGCTGATCAGAATTCTAGGTCAAAAACAGTTTCCCTCAGAATTTTGAAGGCATGGCTCTATGGCATTCTTGTTTCCAGGGTTGCTTTTGAGAGATTTGGTGCCATTTTGATTCCCATTCTTTTATGTGTGATCTGCTTTTTCTCTTGCTAAGAGTATTTACTTTATTGTTGGTGTTTTCAAATTTTATGATGATGTGCTAGCGTTCATCTCTTCCCAATGATTATGATGAACTCTTTCAGCCTGGAAAATTATCTTGTATTATTTCTTTTAGAGTTTTTATCTGACCCGTCTTTGTTCTTTTGGTTCTGGAATGCCCATTAGTAGGATGTTGGACTTCTTGGATTGAACCTTCAGTTTTCTTAATTTTTCCCAGAGATGTTCTCACCTTTGTTTTATTTTGGTTATCTTTTTAATTCCCCAGAGTTCTGTATTAGTTTTCTATTGCTGCCTAGCAAACGACCACAGGCTTAGCAGCTTATACTTTCTGTACGTCAGAATTCTGGGCATGGCGTAGCTGCGTTCTCTGCTCAGGGTCTCTCAGGTGGAAATCAAGGTATTGGCTGGAGCTGGATTCTCATCTGGAGCTTGGGGTCTTCTTCCAAGTACATTTAGGTTGTTGGAAGAATTGATTTTCTTCTATCTGTAGTATTACTGAGGCCCTCAGCTTTTAGAGGCCACCCCTCTCTATAGACAACTCACAGTATGGCTGTTTGCTTTCTTCCTCAAGGTCAGAAGGAGATTGTCTCTCTGCTGTTTCATCGTTTTTATTTTTTAAGGGCCCACCTGGTTAGGTCAGGCCCACCTGGGATAATGTCCCTTTTGATGAATTCAACATCCACTGACTAGAAACCTAATTACGGGAGTGATAGCCTGTTATATTCACTGCTTTCACTCGCAGTCAAGAGGAGGGGGCCTGTACCAGGGCCAGGAACCTTGGGGGCCATTCTTAGAATTCTGTTATAAGCCCTTATTTTACTCTGATTGTTACTTTTACGTAGTATCTTTTTCTTGTTTCATGACACAATATGATCTTATATCTTGCTGATATAATATTTATAACTTTTCAAACTATATTTTTCGGCTCTTCACTGTACTGTGTTTTTTCCCTTTGAGATCCATTTATTTTGTTTGTTTTGGTCTTTCCTAAAATATTGTAGGCTTTCCACGAACACTTGGTGTCATTATCCATTCATTATTATTTTTTTAATTTGAGATGGAGTCTTGCTCTGTTGTCCAGGCTGGGGCATAGTGGCGCAATCTCAGCTCACTGCAACCTCTGCCTCCCGGGTTCAAGCTATTCTCCTGCCTCAGCCTCCCAAGTAGCTGGGACTACAGGCCTGTGCCACCGGCCTGGCTTAGTTTTGTGTTTTTAGTAGAGACGGGGTTTCACCACATTGGCCAGGCTGGTCTCGAACTCCTGACTTCAGGTGATCCGCCCTCCTCGGTCTCCTAAAGTGCTGAGATTACAGGTGTGAGCCACCATGCCTGGCCCTTATCCATTCATTTTTAAGTGTGATTGGAAGCTGTGTGTGCTTGGTGAGGCCTGCTGGCGGTTGGGCTTCTCCACAGGCTGATGTGGTGAGGTCCTGGCTATTTTGCTAGGTGACACCCAAATGCTAATGAAAGTGACACTCCTTCCCTTCCCTGCACATGGGGCTGCACTGCTTCACCAGAGAAGTGCCCTCCAGTCTCCTGCCTGGGGGTATGTGCACACTCGGCAGTGGGGTACGTAAAGGTACCTGAGAGAGGGGTCTTACTGTTCAGTCTGTAGGTTTTTTACCTAACCCTCAGGTTTGAGTTTCTGGCCTTTTGCTACTTCTCTTGTACCTAGTGTTCATGAACTTGGAAACTATCAGGTTAATTTATCAACAAGTAAATCTGTCATCATTATTGGGTCATCTGGCAGCAAGAGAAGGGGAAGAGGTTCTGAGATTCTACTTTTTATGAGTACTTTAAACCAATATCTCTGTTTTCCCACCCATGCCTCATGCCTGCCCTAGCACCTCCAGGAATCTCCAATTCCTAATTTTTGCCAGGCTTCTGCATGTTCAAATCTGCTTCCTTCCTCCTGGATCTCCCTCTGCAGGCATGTGCTTTTCAGCTTGTGCTCCACCAAGTCAGCTTGTACTCCTCCATCCTATTCCATCTCCCAAAAATGACTTCTCTCCCATCTCTTGAGTCTCCTTTCCTTTTCTCTTTGGAATTTTATGTGGTTCTATAACTTTGTTCCCATTTTAGGTTTAACTTTTAGGTTTAACTGGGTTAAAACTAAATTAACATGTACTTTCAATCCACCCTCTATCTTAAAAATGGTACTTTCTCTTTTTATCACTATAGAACAAGTTGGGAGATACAGCTTTGCATGCTGCTGCCTGGAAGGGTTATGCAGATATCGTCCAGTTGCTTCTGGCAAAAGGTAAAGTTTGTGCTGAGTTTATCTGGTCTTTGCTTGCCCTGAAAAATAGTCTATATCAACTTATGCCATTTGAAATGGTAGGAAGAATAGTAGTCTTATTTCAAAATAGGGTTTAACCTTCGCTCTGCCTGTGTATCATGGAGTAGTTATGATAAAATAAAATTATTGGGGGTTGGTTTGTGTTAGTTTTTAATATAAACTAAAACCATGGCAAGCTTTAACATTACATATATTACTTTTAGTAAGAACTGTATTGTACGTTTCTGCAGGATTATAGAGCCTTAGAAACAAAGAATGTATGTGTACACATGTGTTGGGGAGATCCTGTCTGAGAAAGCTGTGTAGGTAAAGTTGCTGAGGCCCTTGTTCTCACAGGGAAGTCTTGACGGATAAGCAAGAATGATGCGGCTGCAGTGTCCTGCTTTGAGCTGAGCAGGTGCTAGATGTAAAGTGAACGAGAGAGGATATCTTGATCCCCTGTTTTTATAAGTCAGAGGAAACAGTGAATTTATAAACTGACTATCCCTTTATCCTTTTGTCCCAGAAATATTAGTTTACTCTTAGAGAAGGCCAGGCAGATCACCTATACCATACTCTAGTCCAGAAGCCTATCATGTAGGATGCTTGAGTCCCCAAGACACTTGTCATGGAATTACCCTCATTAGGGATCCTCAGAGCAATATTGTGGGATATATGATAGGAAATGGTTTAGATTTTAAGTATGCTGGTGATGTAAGCTACAGGTCTAAAAGGCCAGACATTATGAGGATCACTCTAGTGCCCTGTAAAGGGTATACTGATGACTTTGATGCCTAATATGGCAGCCACTAGCCACGTGCACAACTGAGCCCTTTAAGTGGGGCTATCTGAATTGAGATGTGCTGTAAGTGTAAAATGCATACCAGATTTCAAAGACTTAGTGAAACAAAAAGTAAAACATCACAGTAATTTTCATGTTGGTTATGTGTTGAAATGATAATATTTCAGATATGCTGGGTTAAATAAAATATATAATTAAAATTAATTTCACATTTTGCAAATGTGGCTATTAGAAAATTAAAAATTATATATGTGGATCACATTATATTCCTATTAGTGCTCATCTAAAGGGACCCAGGAAATAGTTGTGTTTCTTCTTTATCATCGCTGTCTCTGAATATTTCCTGTTCTGATAGAAATCATGTCTATGAGCTCTAAAGTATAATATAGTATATGATTAGTCACAGAACTGTTAACCCTCAGGAGTTTTTGATCTGTAGCACACTGAGAGAATGAGGTTTTGTATAACCCTACTGTGAATAGAATGATCTGCTTAGGAGAAAGATTTTGACACAAGATCATTATATTACTAATTAAACATACTATTTTTTTTCTTGATGCAATATTTCTGTGCCTTTAAATTTGGGGACACTTCTTTCTTTCTTTCTTTCTTTTTTTTTTTTTGAAACTGGGTCTCTATTGCCCAGGCTGGAATGCAGTGGCATGATCTCGGCTCATTGCAACCTCCGCCTCCAGGGCTCAAGTGATTCTCCCACCTCAGCCTCCTGAATAGCTGAAATTACAAACGTGCACCACCACACATGGCTAATTTTTGTAGAGATGGAGTTTCGCCATGTTACCCAGTCTGGTCTTAAACTCCTGAACACAAGCGATCCACCTGCCTCAGCCTCCCAAAGTGCTGGGATTACAGGCGGATGAGCTACTGTGCTGGCCTATTTTTGTTTATTGAAGGGGAAGTGGTTGCAAAAAAAAAAATGATACTTTCCTACACTGTGGCAGAAAGTATGAACTGAAAAAGCCTTCTTTTTTTGTTTTTTTGGTTTTCTTTGAGACTGTCTAGCTCTATTGCCCAGGTTGGAGTGCAGTGGTGCAATCTTGGCTCATTGCAGTCTCCGCCTCCTGGATTCAAGTGATTCTCATGCCTCAGTCTCCCAAGTAGCTGGGATTACAGGCATGCGCCACCACACTTGGCTAATTTTTGTATTTTTAGTAGAGATGGGCCATGTTGGTCAGGCTGGTCTTGAACTCCTGACCTCAAATGATCTGCCCGCCTTGGCCTCCTAAAGTGCTAGGATTATAGGCGTGAGCCACCGTGCTTGGCCTAAAGCCTTCTTGGAAAGCAATCTTAAAATCAGAGATGAAAAAGGAGATATTACAACTGATACCACAGAAATTCAGAGGATCATTAGAGACAAGTATGAAAAGCAATCTGACAGTAGCTGTCAGAATTTAAAATGGACTTAGCCTGACTTTCCAATACCATTTTTAGTAAACCATTCTTCAGAAATACATGTGAACAAAGATGTTGTTCAAGGATGTTCACTGGAGTATTTGTGATAATGAAAATTAGGAGTAGCCTAAGTGCCTGTCAATACAGGAGTAATTAAATTTTGGAGCACCACAAAATGGAATACTTAAATGGTTGAGTTACAAATATGTGTATTTGCTAAGAAAACAGTACCATTAGACATTAAAGTTTTAAAAACATGAAATCACAGACCAATACGTGTAGTACGATTTTGTGTCTATATCAATATGTGTATGAATGCATTGATGCAAATAAGGGAGATAAGAACTCACACCCACTTGTTAAGAATGGTTACCTTAGGAGTAGGTAGAAGATGAAGGAATGAAATGGTACTTGTGCTTTTGTTCAGCATACATTTGTATTTTTGAATCCTTAACAATGCAAATGTATTCATGAATTCTGATGTAATTTTGAACACAATAAAGGCAAAGGAAAAGTGGGTAGAAGATGGCTTATGGGAATAATGAATTGCCTCTTGGTTTTACGTGTTGCTATTCTGTTAATTTGCATGAGAGCATACTTACAGATATAAAATATTAATCCCCTCAAGCACTATCCACTTGGTCTTTTCTAAAGACGCTCTTGAGCAAAAGAGGAAGCAAACGGCTCATTGAAGTCAAGCCCCACAGGGACCATAAACTCCTCACTGAAAAGTTCACATGCAATTCTATAGGGACTCAAAAGGTTCGGAATTAATTGTTATCACAGGTGCAGCAACAAGCTTCCTGATTAAAGATGCCAAATCATACTGCATGAGAAAGTTTATTGTTTTGAGAACGTTTACTTCTGGGCCAGAGTTGTTCACTAGTTTATTTTGCCAAAAGTTGTTAGCTGTGGGGAGAGAGGATTGGCTACTACTATATAGTCTTCAAAGACACCTAATTGACTTTTCTTGTGTTGGGAAGGTGCTAGAACAGACTTAAGAAACATTGAGAAGAAGCTGGCCTTCGACATGGCTACCAATGCTGCCTGTGCATCTCTCCTGAAAAAGAAACAGGGAACAGGTATTTGTTTTAAATTCTTCTTTCTCCTCTGGTGCCCCATAACTAAGATTTATTAACTTAGAATTGCGCAAAAGAGATAAACTCAGCCGAGTGCAGTGGCTTATACCTGTAATCCCAGCACTTTGGGAGGCCAAGGCAGGAGGTTCACTTGAGCCCAGGAGTTGGAGACCAGCCTGAGCAACAAAGTGAGACCTCCGTCTCTACAAAAAGTACCAAAAATTAGTCAGACATTGTGGTGTGGGCCTGTAGTCCCAGCTACTCAGGAGGCTGAGCTGGGGGATCACTTGAGCCCTGGGAGGTTGAGGCTGCAGTGAGCTGTGATCGCACCACTGCATTCCAGCCTGGGTGAGAGCAAGACCATATCTCAAAAAAAAAAAAAAAACCAAAAAAAAAAAAAAAAAAGATAAACTCTTCAGATGATTCTGAAGTTTGTTTCTATATCCTTGATCTTATTGAGAACCCCCAAAATAGGACCCCCTCAATTAAACAGAAATTAGACAAGAAACATAATCTTTTACCTTTATTGTGTGTTTCTTTTATTCCTTGCAATCAAGTTCTAATCACCCTGCTTTCCATTACAGTCCTTTTCAGAGAACGATCGTCTTCATTCCCTCATTTAAATATGTATTTATGAGTGATTATCACTAAATATTTTTTTAAATAACATTTAATAGCTCCATGATTATATTTTATTTCTGTTTTAAATGAGGATATCAATAAACTGTAATCAAATTTATTCTAGACTTTGCTAAATCTTCTGGACTTTATTCATAGTACTATGGGTGATTTTTTAAAATAGAGTTTAAGTGTACATTATTATTATTTTTTTAGATGTAGTCTTACTCTGTTGCTCAGCCTGGAGTGCAGGTGTGCAATCATAGCTCACTGCAGCCTCAAACTCCTAGGCTCAAGTGATCCTCCCATCTCAGCTTCCTGAGAAAATGGGACTACAGGCATGTGTCATCATGCCCAGCTAATTTTTTTTTAATGTAGAGGTAGGGGTCTTGCCATGTTGTCCAGGTTGGTCTCGAACTCATGGACTCAAGCCATCCTCCTGCCTCAGCCTCCCAAAGCACTGGGATTACAGGCGAGAGCCGCTGTGCCCAGCCTCCTTTTGTTCTTTATTCTAGATATGTCTTTGTTCCAGATTTCTTTTTTTTTTTTAACTTCAGTTTGAATATAGTGTAACTGCTAATCAGTTGGTATTCCTTAATTAATCCATGAGAGCTCACTGGGAGTGCAAGCCTTTCTTTAAAGTAATTCCTCATGGATAGATGGAGATGGGTTCTACTAAGGGAATGAGAAAGTATCAGCTGAGCTGGTGCTCCCCAGCTACATTATGATTGAGAAGCCATATTTGCAATAGTGTGAGAGACATACTTCTGCTTGAGTTCGACCTCCTACTCCTTGCTGCCTTGATTGGGTCAGGAAGTAGGACTCTGGCCTAACTTCCTTTCTCTGCCACTGACTTCCTGTTGTGTGGCTACCCTTAGCCTGTCCTGACCGAAGAGTAAGGCTTCTTATGACCTGAAGGTATCAGAGTCTAATGCATGCTATGAGCTCCATTTTGATAGACAAGGCATATACCAAACTTTCTTAGACCCCAGAGAGCTTACCCAGAAGCCTTACTCGGGAGTGGTTTTGAGTTGAGGGAAGCAGGTAATGAGCCTTTCTGCAGCCTTTGTAGAACAGGACTGGGAGGCAGGTGCTCTTTTCTCTGTGCACCCCAAGTGTGTTTAGTCTACCTTCCTGAATTTGAACTGATTAGGTAATGGATTCATTAATGAGGTAATCTTAGGGCCTGGCAGACAGAGCCAAGAAATGAGTTTTTATATTTGAATTTTCATGTTACTTTTAAAATGTTTTTTCTTGCTTCATTTCCCCAATTATACAGTTAAAAAAAAAAGCTTTAATTTGTATTATGATCCTCATTGGAATAGGTTTGGTCTATTTGGCCATAGAGTTAATTGTCAGCATGAACTCTAAGTTGGAAAAGGTATATTCTGATATTGTTGTCCACTTTTTTTTTTTTTTTTTTTTTGAGACAGAGTCTCGCTCTGTTGCCCAGGCTGGAGTGAAGTGACACAATCTCAGTTCACTGCAACCTCCGCCTCCTGAGCTCAAGTGATTCTCCTGCCTCAGCCTCCTGAGTAGCTGGGCTTACAGGCATGAGCCACCATGCCTGGCTAATCTTTGTATTTTTATCAGAGATGGGGTTTCACCTTTTTTGTCCAGCCTGGTCTTGAACTCCTGACCTTAAGCGATCTGCCTGCTTTGGCCTCCCAAAGTAGTTGTTGTCTACTTTTAGAAGCACAATGTGGATTTTTTAATAGGTACAAAAATTCGCATTTTGCAGTTACTATGGAAGATAACTAGGATGTAGGGCTGGGGGTTATACTCAAGAGTTGAGCCCTTTAAAATTTTTTTCCAACTTTTAAAAATTTGCGTATAATTTACATTAAGTAAGTACATAAATCTTAAGCATACAGCTTGATTAATTTTTTTTTACACCTGTTCACCACAACCCAGATGAAGCTAGAGAACAGTTCCCACATGCCACATGCCTCCCTCAGTGTCTTCTGCTTCTCTCACCATAGATTAGTTCTGCCCGTTCGTGAACTTTATGTAAATGGAATCAAACAGTATGTACTTTTTGTGACTGACCTCTTTCATTTACATTATGTCTGTGAGAGTCATCCATATGCCTGTGTTTATTTCTCCATCATTTATTTATTGTTTGTATGTTTGTTGGTTGGTTTTAAGTGCTGGTTCTTGATTTGAGATATGTAAAGTCAGGGTGATGGGATTGAGGTAAAATGAGCGTGAGCTAGGGAAGGATGGCAGTGCTGCAGGAAGATACATTCCTATGCGTGCTATGCCCAGAGGTGGGCTGTGAAGAGATACAGCTCATCACACAACACTTGACCATGTGGGAGGTTTCCTGAGAAAACTGCCTCAGAACAGTTCATGAAAGGAAAGAAGGAGAAGGAATTTATTTGCTGACTTGTGCCTGTCTTTTGATGACCACTCAGTCAGAGTCTGCACTGTGGCAAATCATCCTCTCTTTTTAATAGAAGTAAGAATAAAATAAAGAGCAGAAGTAACCATCCAAGGACACAGAATATGGGCAAAACTTAGGATAGCAAAGTAGAAGGGGACAGAGTTTTCCTATTTGTCTCTCAGGCTTTAGCTTAGAAAGCTACATTTTACCAAGTTGACATGAAGTCCTGAAGTTCCTGGGTGTGTGTTGGGGGAGAACAAAATATATTCCTCCCACTTCTTGTGAACTCCTCTTGAGGAGAGTGGAGAAGAATAGAGTCAACCTGGAGACTTCCAGTAGCTTGAAGGCTGGTGTGAAGTCACTGAAACATGGCCAGGTGTGGCGGCTCACACCTGTAATCCCAGCACTTTGGGAGGCAGGGAGGATTGCTTGCATCCAGGAGTTCAAGACTAGCCTGGACAACATAGTGAGATGACGCTTCTACAAAAAAAATTAAAAACTAGCTGAGTGTGGTGATGCATGCCTGCAGTCTTAGCTACTTGGGAGGCTGAGGTGGGAGGATCACTTGAGTCCAGAAAGTCGAGGCTGCAGTGAGCCATGATTGTACCACTGCACTGCAGCCTGGGTGACAGAATGAGATCCAGAAAAGAGACTTGGCCTCTGTTCTGCTTTATCTTTGCTTCTCTCTCTTGCAAGATAAATTGGCTTCCACCTCCCTTGTACTGATCATCCCTTCTTTTCTTTTTCTCAATAATGATTTTCCAAAACATGTAAACATGAAAACTTTTTTTTAAAAAAAGAGCATTAGCATACCTAAAAAATAATTCCTTAATATTCCTTAATATCATCAAATATCTTGTCCTAGTCCAAACTTCCATTTTCTCATACATCTTTGTTTTTACTTATTTATTTATTTATGGTTTATTTAAGTCAGGATTCACATAAGGTCAGTTTGTGATTGGTAGATATGTCTCTTTATTTATTTTTTAAGCAATAGTTCCTTTCCCTCTCCTCTTCCCCCTTTTTAACCTTGCAATTTATTTATTAAAGAAACTGGGTCAACTCACTTGAATTTCCCATTGTGGACATTGCTAACTGCATTCCCATGGTGTTATTTGTCATGTTCCTCTGTCCTTTATGTTTTTGTCAATTAGTGTTAGATTTAGAGGTTTGATCCAATTTAGGTTCATTCTATCAATCAATCAATCAATAATCAATCATGTATCTGCGTGCCTGCCTGTCTATCTATCTATCTATCTATCTATCTATCTATCTATCTATCTATCTATCTATCTAGAGGTTTGATCCAATTTAGGTTCTATCCATCTACTTACCTACCTACCTACTTACCTACCTACCTAGCTATGTAGCTAATCTAGCTAGCTAGCCAGAGGTTTGATCCAATTTAGGTTCAATCTATCTATCTCTTCACCTACCTACCTATCTACCTACCTACCTAATCATGTATCTTTCTTGGTAGTAGAAGGAATAATAAATCATATAGAATATTGTGTTCTTTTATCAGGGGCACATGATACCTGGTTGTCACTCTTCCTGTGATGTGACATCCATTGATGATCATTGCCTAGATCTGTTACTTCACTAAATGGCACAAAATGATGATATTCTAATTAAATCACTTCTTTTTGAGTTATTAGCTGGAACATTCTATTAGGAAAAGTTTTCCCTCATCAATTGTTTTGTTACGCAGAGGAATAGTTAATGTAGCAAGGGCAGGATAAATGCTTGATTTTTGACCTTTAAGAGGTTTTAAAATAATAAGCTGGTCTCTGTCATCCTCCAAAGGGTGACAAATGAGCTCTTTTTGGTGTGCCTTGAAATATTTGATGTGCTTTAATCCATTCCAATTAGTAGCTTTATCAATAGCCCATCTTTGGCTAGTGGAGGCCTCTTTAAGTTGAATCTCAGACCCTTTCACATGATGCTGTCTTTGATAGGATGCTTGCTTTATGACATGACTAGGGTTCTAGGTCCATCCCTTACACTTCCTGCCCCATACTTGGAACCGGTCATATGTATAATAAGCTTCAGAGATGTGATACTTAGAGATCATGAAGATCTGGGTGCTGTGACATATATTTATTGAACTTCAGCAATGTGCCTGTGTTTACATTCTGTTTTTCCCACTAAAATTATACTTGGGCTAATCTGTTGCTATAGGAATTTGACTAGACAGTTGAAGGGGTGACTGTGAAAGATCAGATGTCTTCCTTTCGAGTCCTGTTCAAGGTTGCTTGAACATTTGATGGGGTCCAGCTCTATTTTAAAACTTTTTCCCCCCATTTCAGCCTTTTGCTTTATTGTCGGTGTTTTCTACATTGAAATGGAAGCTTCTTTGTTTTCATTCTTTCTTTTCCTTTTTCCCCTTTGGTAGTTAACATCCTACCTAGTGACTTTACCTTTAGGCAAGACCTCAGGCTGTCACTGGGAGAGGAGGTTGGAAGCTCAGTTGTCAGAGTGGAGTGCTGCTGGTGGTGTGTCATGTTGGTCATGGTGCCTGTGGCTAGGCCTTTCTGTTGGAAATGGATGCATGGCACCTAGGACCAAAACTCTTCTGCATGACTATGGAACGCATCGTCAGCCTCTGTGGCAACAGAAACTTAATGGTTAGGCTGAAAAGCAAAAGCAGAGAAAGATCCCCAGGGAAAGTACAATCCCTGGGTCAGATGGAAGATTCTATTCTAATTTAAGAGCTTTGAAAATGAAAATATAAAATCTGAGCAGTTTATAATTTCCCTATTTTGCTTTTTTCCCTCCTCTTTCTTTCAGATGCAGTTCGAACATTAAGCAATGCCGAGGACTATCTCGATGATGAAGACTCAGATTAATTCCTTTCTGGAGCTTTGAGATCTAAAACTTCTGTTGCTTTTGCCATTCCAAAACTTTGTCTTTGCCAGAAAAGTGTTGGTAACTATAAAGAAAAGTATATATGAACACGGCAGTGTTGCACTGTGTTTGAGTAGAACGTGTAAATGAATTGTTCCCACCTTTGGTTTGCCAGTAAGTGACTGGATTCTTGGTTGTATAAAATACATTTGTGTTCACCAAAGTAGAACAAGAAGAGATTATTTCTATTCATCAAGCAAAAGGAATTTTAAGATTTTTTTTTCTTTAAAAACAAATTAGGATTTTTTTTTTTTTTTTTTTTTTTTTTTAGTTAAAGTGCTTTACCTCAATGGTTGAGATATTTTGAATGGATTTTTCAAGGGGGGAAAATGCTTATTATAATAATAAACCAAAATACTTAACAGAAAATTGTCAGCTATTCTGACAAAAATAAACATTTTGAGAGACTTTATTTCTTTTGTCCGTTTCTGTGGTATCACTCGTTGTCGTTAAGTAAGTAAAGCTTTTTATATTTAGGTAAGAACTGATTTTATTTTTTAAATTATATTTTATATTTATTAGCACAGAAGAATAATGAGAGGCACATTTTAGTTCAACTTCTTGTGTTAGCTTTGATCAAAGTCAGGACAATAATCATTGAGAAGGTGCATGTCTAATAAAATAGGTAAATTTAATAATTGTGAGACTTCCAGTTTTTATCTCCAAGGTTGTATTTAGAGTGGAGAAACCCAACAACTCATTACAGTTTCGCTAAGATTTGAAAGGTTAAAAAAATTTATTTCCTTATGATAGATGCCATACTTTTCCATATGGAGTAGTCAGGAACCATGAAATTTTTTGCATTCAGTTTTTTTAATAACGTTTGTTTTCTCACAGTATGGATCTAGTTCATAATGATTCAGATTCTTTTGCTGAAACACAATTAGAATTGCAGGGAGCCTTCTGTACTACTGACATGACAGTTCATTTGGCGTTCTAATTTTGTATCACTACAGTGATGATATAAAAATGACATGGCCATTGGAATTTGCCTAGAATCCCGGCCCTAGGTCCAAAAGTATATTTTGCAAGATGATTTCAATGCTAATTTCAAAAAACACGTTGATGAAGAGAAGGAAATGTCTGAAGAAGGAAGTGGGTTAGCTCAGGAAATGAATAACTGCCTCTATAAGAGTTTATTCTGTGACTGTTTGGTTTTTCTCTCTGTGGGAGCCTTGAGAAACGATACCCAGAGAAGCCCATTTGAGGTCTTTCAAACACCCTCAACTAAATTTTAGTAGGAGGGAATCTGTACCACTAGTGACAACAAAGTATGAACACAAATTCTGGCACCAACAAAAGAGGGCATTTTATTCTTAAAATAAATACGTTATTAAATTTGATTTAACCAGTTGTATTTCTTCTTAAACATAAACTTGAAGATATGAAATTCTTCCTGAAATTGTATCTATTCCCATAGATCCTTTAAGATTTTTCTTTAAAATGGGGCTTGTTTCTTAACAAAAAGCTTTTAGAGAACCCTGTAACTTTTTGTTCTTCTATACTTTGGGCTGCGGTAATTAGGATGGATTTCAACTAAAGACTCTTAATTTTTAAAACATGGGCAGAAATAATACAGCTTGTGTGGCTATAGACAATTTTTATCAAAATACCATGTACTTGCTTTAGATATATTATTTGTATATCTGAGGGAAAGAATAGTGGAGGTCTCACTATCATTGTTTTTAACATTATCAAACTTAAGAGAATTTTAGAAAGTTGGACAACTGTAGTTTTTTTTGAAGATGAAGAGAGTGCTTAGCTATGTGCATGAATTTTTGGTGAAACAGGACAACTCATTTAGTTGTGGCTGAAACTCCACTGGAAATTTTTTTGGTTTGTTTCTTGTTTATTCAGCCTGGCTAATCTGAGCTTTCTCAGAGATTGTTTAGTGCTGAACTCAGCAACAAAAATCAGTTCTAGGAATTTGCCACTGCTCTGACTGTGCAGAGGAGAGCTCTGATTATGTTTTGGAAATAACTTCAGAGGTTTTGCTGTAATCTGAGCTTGCTGACAGTCACTGTGGCCTGAACTCCTTTCTAGTGATTGCACCCTTTAAATAGGAAATGCCTTCCAGCTACTTGGACAGTGCGATACTTGTTTAGTTGTAGGCCCAGGAGCCTCATGCAAAGAAAAATTCTTATCAGAGGTTCCCATTTCAGTTTTCTTTCTGGGCTGTTCTGTTGCACATTTTGTTGTTGTTGGGCTGACATGTATTACAGCATTTCTTTATAAGCCCCCATGGCTCCTCTTTTCAGTAGATTAATTATGTTATTACTCAAAGGGAAATGTTGAACAAAGCAATGGCGACTCCATTTTATTAATCTTAAAAAAAAAAAAACTGGAAATAGGCCGGGCGCGGTGGCTCACGCCTGTAATCCCAGCACTTTGGGAGGCCGAGGCGGGAGGATCACCTGAGGTCAGGAGTTTGAGACCAGCCTGGCCAACATGGTGAAACCCTGTCTCTACTAGGAAATAATAATAATAAAAAAACTAGCTGGGCATGGTGGCAGGTGCCTGTAATCCCAACTACTTGGGAGGCTAAGGCAGGAGAATCGCTTGAACCCAGGAGGCAGAGGTTGCAGTGAACGAAGATTGCGCCATTGCACTCCAGCCTGGGCAATGGAGACAGACTCCATCTCAAAAAAAAAAAAAAAAAAGAAAGGGAAATAATGCTGAAAATGAAATTTTAGGTAATTTGCAGATAATTTTAAAGATGGAAATGTAATTTTTCCACATAAGCCTTCTTCATAAATGTTTTTTTATTGTGTAGAGTTTCTGATTTACTAATTTTCTTATTGTGAGCACTATATTTATCATCTTTGTAAATGATGATTTCTTTTCTGATAGGCTGTGGAACCTAACATTTACATCTGATTATCTGCCTTCCCTATTGACTCAGACTGTGTATTTTTTGTCTTGATTTTTATATTGTAAATATGTATATAGCAGGAAAAGATTGTATAGCCAAACTTTGAAGTGTCCAATTACTAAAAGTTGAGGTTTTAGTGGGAGAAATATGTAAAAGATTCTGGTATTCCTGTTTGCAAATATAGCTTTGGTGAACAGTTTTCTCATGTGAAGGAAAAATTGCAGACCACAAATTTGTGGCTTCTGTTTCCTTATTTCTCAATAACAAGCTTTTACATCTGCCCCTCCCTTAAAATGACATGAAATTAAATAAAACTACCATTTATGAAATGTCTACTCTGCCAGTGCCTGTGCGAGACATTTTCACAGACATGATGTCATTTGATCTTTGCAGTAACCTTAGGCGAGGAATGTTAATGCCCCAACTTTTTACAGAGACGCTGAGGTTTGAAGAAGTGAAGGAACTGGTTGAAGGTGGACACACGGGTCTGGGGAACCCACGCTCTATTGCCTGCTGCAACAGTCAGATGTCATCATTCACATTCTCTCAGAAAAATCTGCAGAAACAGGACAGCTTCTTTCCAACAGAAGCCCTTGATATAGGCATCTAACAAATTCAGCATATCTGCTAATCAATTCATAATTTATTTAAAATGACCCTAAGTGCTTCCAGAGAAATTTTCACCAAACTTTTAGTTCCCAGTAACCCTAAAGAAATATTTAATGAAGCAGGTTTTACTCCCAAGTTTCCAAAATTTCCTACTCTGTACACATTAGAGTATGAGTAAGTATAAGAGAAGGAAAGCTTAGATCAGCACCTATTCATTTTGCTTTGAGTTTACATTGCTAAGTTCAGCAGTTCTCTCAGAGAGTCTAAGAGCTCCTCACTTCTGTGTAACCATGAAAATAAATGCATCCCTTGGAAGGGTCAGGGGATGTGGTCTTACCTGAGTCTGGGAGCTCGATGTGTACATGGAGGTAAGTAACTTCACACTTCCCAGGCAGTGCTGCTGTGTCTGTTGCCAGTGGCCAGCGGCTTGGGTTTCCCAGCAGGCTCAGCCTTTCTCCAGAGCTTGCACTGTGGGCAACTGGGAGCCACAGGGAGGCCAGGTTCCTCGCGGTGGCTGGAAAAGAACACTGAGGAAATCCAAAGGTATACATTAGACAGCCTGACAGGAAGCAGGAAGGAAAGTGGAAGGAATAGACAAGGAGTGAAGAGGCTGAGCCTCAAAGGATAAATGGTTACCTTTTCTAAATGACCCATAGTTCTGACAGAAATTAGTAGAATGCTTCGAGAAGTGGTGAGGGGTATGGGCTTTGGAATCACACTGTCTGGATTCAAGCCTGATTCTGCTGAGTGACCTGCGACAGGTTACCTAAACACCCAGATTCCCCAGCTGTGCAATGGAGGAAGTGGTAGTATCTACTGCCTAGAGTTAGAAGGATTAAATAAAATCATATATGCAAATGACTTAGTTCCTGAAAAACTCTACTACTGAGCAGTTGCTCAGTTAATGTTGGGTATAACCATGAACAGGGAAGTCTGCATTAAAACCAGATATGTGTGTTATATAAAGGAGTGTGTCAACACGTTTTTCAGTTTCATCACCAATATTGAAGAGCAGAATTTCCTAAAATACTTTAAAAATGAGTGGAGGACAATGATGTTGCCTTCCAGTCATTTAGGTTTCTTCATATGTGGTAGAGTTTTTCTTTTTCTTTTTCTTTTCTTTTTTTTTTTTTTTTTTTTTGAGATGGAGTCTTGTTCTGTTGCCAGGCTGGACTGCAGTGATGCAATCTCAGCTCACTGCAACTTCCGCCTCCCGGGTTCAAGCAATTCTCCTGCCTCAGCCTCCTGAGTAGCCAGGACTACAGGCGCGCACCATCATGCCTGGCTAATTTTTGTATTTTTAGTAGAGACAGGGTTTCACGATGTTAGGCTGGTCTCGAACTCCTGACCTCAAGTTATCCACCCGCTTCGGCCTCCCAAAGTGCTGGGATTACAGGCGTGAGCCACTGTGCCCGGCCGAGTTTTTCAATATAAATGTACTTTATTTGAGTTACAGGGAAGAGATATGTAACTGGAAAAGACCTGGTTATTACTGTTATTACAGTAATTCAAAGATGAAGTAGGGAGATTGTCTCTGCCACTGTTTCAATTTTATCCTGTTGCTTTCAAGTGGTTTGATGGGCTTGATAGACCCTGGGTCTGATGTTTGATACATGATGATTTGAAATCAGAAAGGTGTTTGGTGTTACTATCCTGCTCTTACATGACTTCAAAATTCAGACAATACTATTCAAATGAATAGACTTTGCACCTTCATAGGTTCCCCTATAAAGTCTAAACTTCAAGAATTTAGTCTCACAGCGTCAATGAGAAAAAGAGAATTGAAGACACTTTAAAGTATCATACAATCATATTAACTTTGAACAAGGTGAACAAAAAAGAACTAAATTGCATATTTTGTTATTACCCATTTCAGAAGGGGAATTCCTGAGGCCACAAGAAAATGCTTCATGCCAACAGTGAGTATGAGATGTGGATGTGATGCCTGTTTGGACACAGGTTGGCTTGAAGAGTCACACAAAGCTGGTCATTGATTGAAACTAGAAATGGCTTTGGAGAGATTCATGGCCCTGAAAGCTCTCAGAGAGGGCATGCCACCCTGACAGCAGGGTTCAGGGAAAGCTGGCATGCAGTCCTCTGTCATCCTGAGCCTGTGACATTGACCAGGTCCCTTGGTCCACATGATATGCCCAAAATTAGGATCAGGTGATATCAGCTCCTCCTTGTGTAAAGCAAGTTATCATTGCTGCATCAGTTTCTTAGAGGTCTTCGACCAGGACCTGATTTTTGAGCCTCGGATCACAGCTTAACCCTCTGCGGTGGTTGTGTCAACTTTCCAGGGTGTGGTACGCCTCATCTGCATCAGAACGCGTGACAAACCCCTGTGCTTAATCTCAGATCTGGGGCTCAGGTGGTTGGTCTCAGGATGAAAGAGCACTCGAGGGCACAGCTGAGTATGTGAGTATGGTCTGGTGTGGTGGAGGTATTCACTGGATCTTTAGACCTGCTCTGGGCAATGCTGGGAGTCTTGCTCTTCTATGAGCCATTGCATTTCACAGACTGTTTATGTTTTAGCCACCATATATAGATACTGTATGAAGTTTGTGAATGCCTTTCTTCTGTTTTTGAAAATGGGAAATCATGCCTTATCAGCTCTCTCTCTCCCCATTTCTCATTTTTAGTTAGCAATAGTGTCTTGTATACTGCTATGTGAATTCATTAATTATTACCACTACCACTACTATTTATTAATGTATTTATTTTCCTCTGGTGTTGAAACTGAAACTGCTACTGCTACTTCTAACTACTAAGCAATTATTCCTTGCTAGGAAATCTCAGCAGGAAAACTGTAACTGCTCATATGAGAATTGTTCTTCCATATTGTCTTTAAACAGTCCTTAGATGTCCAGTCCAGTACCATACACCCATCCCCTTTTTAATAGCTGGAGTCTGAGGCCTGGAAGTGACTTGCTATGAGAAACGTAAGTCAATACAAGAGCTGACCAGCAAGTGAGGAATTGGAAGCAAGGGGTCTGAGATGGTTGCCATGGGTATTTCCTTCTAGATTGTGTTACTGCGTGAGACCATTTTCCCACTGTGGGCATGTTTTCCTTGAGTGAATTTTCCAGGTACTCTATATTCAGCACTCTCCTCCTTCCTTTTCTTTAATTCCATTTTAGCCACACACAGGGGAATGGAAAGGGCCTGATTAAATCAACTATTTTTTATTTTTTAACTTTTATCTTCTGAGGCCGGGCACGGTGGCTCATGCCTGTAATCCTAGGACTTTGGGAGGCCGAGGCGGGCAGATCACCTGAGGTCGGGAGTTGGAGACCAGCCTGACCAACATGGAGAAACCCCGTCTCTACTGAAAGTACAAAATTAGCCGAGCATGGTGACATATGCCTGTAATCCCAGCTACTCGGGAGGCCAAGGCAGGAGAATCGCTTGAACCCAGGAGGCGGAAGTTGCGGCGAGCCGTGATCGCGCTGTTGCACTCCAGCCTGGGCAACAAGAGCGAAACTCTGTCTCAAAAAAAAAAACAAAAGACAAAACAAACAAAAAAAAAACCTTTTATCTTCTGATTTAATGTGGCAAATATGAGAAGAAATTGAAATGCCAACCAAAATGCCATTATAGAGTTTATAATCCCATGTTTTTTGGCCGTCCCCTATTACCTCTCCTAGATAAACAGGAGTTGAATGTCTTGTGTCCTGATTTTTATGGTCTCTTAGTTACTACAATAACAAGATCACTCAATCCCATGGAGTCTGTCCTATTACAGAATATCAATGTTCACTCTGCTTTTTCTTTATTTCATCTATCAGCAGTGAATAGCACTTTCATGTTTAAGATGCTTCCTTTTAAAGTTGGAGAATAAGAATAAATGTATTGAACGGCTTTGTTTAGTAGCAGCATTGTCCTTTCGACCCACTGAGGAATCTTAAGAATGAAATCATCATAAATAGGCAAATAGGTAATGTTTCAGTAAATACTTGTGGCGACTATGTTTCCTTTTTAACCAAGAGCCCAGTAAAATTTGTAATTACTTCAACTGAATGAGAACACAAGGCCATTTCATGTCCTCAATCTTTATTGATATGCTTTGCTTATTTTAATGGCTTGCATGCATTTTTTATTGTGCTGTTGATAATGGTTTTACATAATTCATAATGATACACAATAAAAGTCTCATTGCATTCACATTCCTTTGTGGATCTCCTCTGTTGCATGTTGATTGTGGTTTAATACTAAAACTGTAACAATGTACATCCAGTACTGTTTCATTTTCCTTGTTACTACAAGCTATGTGATAAACTTACTTTATTCTGTATATGTCATTTTCATTTCTTTTTCAACATAATTTCTTTATTATGAAAGAAGCCAATACTTAAGTCTTAAGAAATTCTTATCATGTATTATTTTCTTATTCTTTATTTTATAAAACCTATGAAAATTCTTTCCTTATTTCCACCTCAATAAGGAGTTTTAAATTGTGATTTGAGGGATTGTTGATTGATTGATTGATTGACTGATTGAGACAGAGTCTCGCTCTGTTGCCCAGGCTGGAGTGCAGTGGCATGATCTCGGCTCACTGCAACCTCTGCCTCCTGGGTTCAAGCGATTCTCCTGCCTCAGCCTCCTGAGTAGCTCGGACTATGGGTGCGCTCCACCACACCCAGCTAATTTTGTATATTTTTGTTTGTTTGTTTTACAGATATGGGGTTTCACCATGTTGGCCAGGCTGGTCTCGAACTTCTGAGCTCAAGAGATCTGCCAATCTCCGCCTCCCAAAGTGCTGGGATTACCGGTGTGAGCCACCATGCCCGGTCAAGGGATTGTTTATTATTTGATATTTAAAAAATTATGTCATGCAGTTTCCCATACTTTAAAAAAATTTTAAAGCCACTTTATTGAGATATAATTTGCATACCATATATTTTATCCATTTAACATATACAATTCAGTGGTTTGCAATGTATTCACAGAGTTGTATAATCATCATTACTGTCTAATTTTTTTATATTTAATTTTTAATTCTGGAAATGAACACAATGTCAAATTTATATTAACCATTTTTTAAGAGTAAAGTTCAACTGTTAACTATTCACATTATTGTACAACTCTAGGACAATCTCTTATCTCTAAAAAAATCTAGAACAATTTCTAGAACTTAAAATACTTTTAAGTTTGAATAAAGATTCAAACCTCTTGCTGTGGAACAAAAGGCCCAGGTGTAGCCTCTGCTCTTCTCCCTCTTAGCAGATTGCTCATGAAAAAGAGTCAAACTCTGTAAAATATTTGAAGGTATTTATTCTGAGCCAAATATGAGTGACCAAGTCCTGAGACACAGTCTTAAGTCCTGAGAACATGTGCCCAGGGTGGATGGGTTATAGCTTGATTTTATATATTTTAGGGAGACAGAAGTTACAAACAGACATCAATCAAATACATGTAAGGTGTACATCGATTCTGTCGGGAAAGGCGGTACAACCTCAGGTGGGAGGGGGGCCCAAGTGTGTATCCAGCTGCCTGGAAGGCTATGCCAGGTTACATGGCCAGCACCCTAGCTCAGGCTCTTTCCACATTCCTTGTCTTCTGTTTAAGCATGCTTTCTACCTCTAGGCCCTTTTTTTTTTTTTTTTTTTTTTTTTTTTTTTTTTTTTGAGACAGAGTCTCGCTCTGTCGCCCAGGCTGGAGTGCAGTGGCGCGATCTCGGCTCACTGCAAGCTCCGCCTCCCGGGTTCACGCCATTCTCCTGCCTCAGCCTCCCGCGTAGCTGGGACTACAGGCGCCCGCCACCAAGCCCGGCTAACTTTTTGTATTTTTTAGTAGAGACGGGGTTTCACTGTGCTAGCCAGGATGGTCTCGATCTCCTGACCTCGTGATCCGCCTGCCTCGGCCTCCCAAAGTGCTGGGACTACAGGCGTGAGCCACCGCGCCCGGCCCTCTAGGCCCTTTTTGTTGCATCCCTTCTGCTATGATTTGAATGTTTGTCCCCTACAAAATTCGTGTTGAAAATTAGTCCCCAATGTGACAGTCTTGAAAGATGGGATGTTTAAGAAGTGATTGGGTTTTGAGGGCTCTGCCTTCATGAATACATTAATCCATTAATAGGTCAATGAATTATCATGGGAGTCATACTGGTGGCTTCATAAGAAGAGAAAGACCTGAGCCAGCATGCTCAGCCCTCTTACATGTGATGCCCCATGCCACCTCAGTTCTCTACAGAGAGTTCCCACCAGCCAGAAGCCTTTCTCCAAATGAGGCCCCTTGAAGCTAGACTTCTTAGGTCCATAACTATTTTACTTTATTTATTTTTGAGACGAAGTTTTGCTCTTCTTGCCCAGGCTGCAGTGCAATGGCGTGATCTCGGCTCACTGCAACCTCTGCCTCCCGGGCTCAGGCAATTCTCCTGCCTCAGCCTCCCAAGTAGCTGGGATTACAGGTGCATGCCACCACGCCCAGCTAAATTTTTGTGTTTTTAGTAGAGACAGGGTTTCTCCATGTTGGCTAGGCTAGTCTCGAACTCCTGACCTCAGGTAATCCACCCACCTTGGCCTCCCAAAGTGCTGGGATTATAGGTGAGAGCCACTGCGCCCAGCCCTATTTTATTTTTTTCAATTTATTTTATTTTTATATTTTATTATTTTATTTTATTTTTGAGATGGAGTCTCGCTCTGTCACCCAGGCTGGAGTGCAGTGGCATGATCTTGGCTCACTGCAACCTCTGCCTCTGGGTTCAAGCGATTCTCCTGTCTCAGCCTCCTGAGTACCTGGGATTACAAGCATGTGCCACCACGCCCAGCTAATTTTTGTATTTTTAGTAGAGACAGGGTTTTACCATATTGGCCAGGCTGGTCTTGAACTCCTGACCTCAAGTGATCCACCTGCCTCAGCTTCCCAAAGTGCTGGGGTTACAGACGTGAGTCACTGCGCCCGGTCAAATTCCATAACTTTAAAAAACAAATTCCTTTTCTTTGTAAATTACCCAGGTTCAGGTATTCTGTTGTAAGCAACAGAAAACAAACTGAGACACCTTTCTGCACACTATTGACAAGATAATCTTTCTAAATTTTCACATGAAATGATCATTTGCCTTTTCTGGCTCTTGAAAGTGAGATCCAATGCAACCTCTACTCTGAAGCATTTTCTGTGTAGTTAAGCTAGAAGTGATCTCTTTTTCCTTTAATTTCTTATAACATTTGCTGTTTTTATTTTTTAGTTATCAGGTAACAAATATTTTTGTGTTGTAGTTACTTTGTGTTTATATTCATGCCTTAACTCATTGCGCTCTTTGAGGATAGGGTCTGTCATTGCTCTTGCCTCAAGATAGCACAGTGCCTAGCATACAGTAAGTGCTTAAACATTAAAAAGAAATGCATAGTAGTATTGACTTCTTTTTCTTTCTATGTTTAAGTGTATAAATTTTAACATGTATATAGATTTGGGTAACCACCACCACAATCAGGATACAGAACACTCTAAATAACTTCCTGTGCTACCACTCTAGAGTCACACCCTCCTCTTCTCCCCCTCCTTGCCAATCACTGATCTATTCTTCATTACTGTAGTTCTGTTTTTTCCTAGGATGTCATATAAATTGAATCATACAGTATGTAGTCTTTTGAGGCTGGCTCCTTTTACTCAACCATAAGGACTTTGAGATTATCAAAGTTTGTTTCGTGTATCAATTGTGGCTTCCTTTTTTATTGTTGAGTAATAGTCCATTATATGGATATAACACAGTTCGTTGCTGGACATTTGGGTTGTTTCCAGCTTTTGGCAATTATAAGAGCTATAAATATTTGTGTACAGGTTTAAGCAAGTGCTTTTTGAATGAACAGGTGAATAAATGATCAGTATAATTTCAACCATGTGGTCTTATGGACTGCTATACATAAGCAAAATTTGTGATAAGCCTCGTTGGAGGCACATAGAGAAATGGACATATACATAATATTTATATATATTATATAGATACACAAAAGTTATATATAATGAATAGTTCTAAAATAGACATACAAACAATGTTTTTTTCAGATTTCAAAAATGATGGGGTTACTTCTGGCTAGTTGTGGATGTGGGTAAGGTATCATCAACGTTATTTGGATTCTGAAATCAAACAATTACTTCCCAAACTCAGAGGCTTGACACTACAAACCAAAGAAATGCATGAACCTGCCCAAAGATTTGTTTATTTTGTTATTTATATCGAATTAATTGACTATTTTTAAAATGCTTTCAAGAGGTCCAAAATGTCTGTTTATATCATTGGCAGAATTACTCCCCGTGATTCAGAAATACAAAACACTTTAAATATAGTTTTTAAAGATGTTGTCATTGTAGACATTCTCACAAATTTCAAATAGAGCAAGAAATTCTCAAAAATTTCAAATAGAGCAAGACACTCTCAGAAAATTCAAAGTAGTGCAAAGTATTTTGACTTCCCCTTCTAGAAAAATGCATCCACTTTTAGGGAGAATTGAGTTTTGGACGTGGAATTAACTACAAACTAACTAAAAAGCATCAGGCAAGTTTTTTTAACCTCTTGAACCTGTGTTTTCTCATCTCTAAAACTGAGATTACTATTGGCCGCCAAGTAGGACAGTTACAGTTTCAAGAGATCATGTGTAAAATGGTTGTCATGGCCGGGCGCAGTGGCTCTCACCTGTAATCCCAGCAGTTTGGGAAGCCGAGGCTAGCAGATTACCTAAGGTCAGGAGTTCAAGACCAGCCTAGCCAACATGGTGAAATCCCATCTCTATAAAAATATAAAAATTAGCTGGACATGATGGCAGGGGTGCCTGTAATCTCAGCTACTTGGGAGGCTGAGGCAGGAGAATGGCTTGAACCCAGGAGGCAGAGGTTGCAGTGAGCCGAGATCACGCCACTGCACTCCAGCCTGGGGGACAGAGGAGACTCCGTCTCAAAAAAAAAAAAAAAAAAAAAATAAATAAATGCTTATCACATAATATTCGTTCAATAAGCGCTCAATCCCTTCTTCTCTGAGCTTCAACTTGCTTATCTTTGAAATGCGGGAGTAAGAGTAGATGATTTCTAAAAATTTTTCTAGTTCCAGATTTATTTTATTTTCATTTTTTGTGATTGAGTGAGTTATGAACAGGTGTGTCTTCCAGGCACACAATTCTCTGAACTGGTAAGTAAAATATTGTGTCTCAATCCTCTTTTATACTCCAGTTTGATTTGCATTAGATAATTTAAAATAGAATTTTAATGTTTTTTTCTGTTTCAAATTACTTTGGAGGCAATAAATTAGGTACAGTGATCCAGGCTTTCTAATTAAGGAATATACTTGATGACAGTGAAGGAATGATGACACTAAATGTCTAACCTTGAACTCAAAGATTCTCAATGGCTCTATAGAACTTCTTTTTTTTTCCAGTCTGGTGTCCACCTTTACAATTCTTATGTATGTTCCTAAAGCACAGAGAAAATGAAAAAGTCACAGAACTCTAACCAAGGCATCAGACTGATGGTCAGGAGGAAATTTAGAACTGAGTGTTGAGCAATGAATATTGCTGGGATTAATTTCCACAAAGGGCCTCATTATCTCTCCGAAAGGCTCGTATTTGGTGGTAACAAACTTGCTTATTTTTAAAAGAAGGAAATATTTAGTTGGATTTCAGAAACTATAGGCCAATGGGCTTTACGTTAATCATTGTCAAAATTATAGAATGAATGATAAAACAAATAATCCGCTTACAGAAAAGTAGGACATTTTCCTACATAATTACAACACATTCAAGACACTCAGGGAATTTAACATTGTTATAATGTTACTTCCCTAATTGTCTTAATAATGTCCTTTTAACATTTTTCTTCTTCTTTTGAGAGGGAGTCTCACTCTGCCGCCCAGGCTGGAGTGTAGCGGCGTGATGTCGGCTCATTGCAACCTCCGCCTTCTGGGTTCAAGCAATTCTCCTGTCTCAGCCTCCCAAGTAGCCAGGATTACAGGCATCTGCCACCACGCCTGGCTAATTTTTGTATTTTTAGTAGAGATGGTGTTTCACCATTTTGGCCAGGCTGGTCTTGAACTCCTGACCTCAGGTGATCCACCTGCCTCAGCCTCCCAAAGTGCTGGGATTACAGGCGTGAGCCACCGTGCCCAGCTGCATTTTTCTTCTTTAGTACAGAATTTCTTTCTTTCATTTTTACACAAAAAGTAACACATTCAATTCTTGCTTTTTTGTTATTTGAAACAAGGTCTTCATCTGTCACCCAGGCTGGAGGGCAGTGGCACAATCTCGGCTCACTGCAAACTAGACCTCCCAGGCTGAAGCGATTCTCCCAGCCTCTTGAGCAGCTGGTACTATAGATGTGCACCCCACACCTGACTAATTTTTGTATTTTCTGTAGAGACACGATTTCCGCAGTTGCTCAGGCTGGTCTTGAATTCCTGGGCTCAAGCCATCCTACTGCCTTGGACTGCCAGAGTGCTGGGATTACAGGCTTGAGCCACCATGCCCGGTCTTTGTTTATTTTTTATTGTTATTGTTTAAAATTTTATCGTGGCAATAGCATTTTTTTAAAAAAGTTGAGATCTCTCCCTTCTTTTTAATATAAATAGTATCATATGTTACACTTTTTTGGGGGGATGGGGTGAGATTATTTTGTTTTTGTTATTGCTTAAAAATTTAGTCCTCACTCAGTGGCTCAGGCCTGTAATCCCAGCACTGTGGGAGGTTAAGGTGAGGATCACTTGAGCTCAGGAGTTAGAGACCAGCCTGGACAACATGGCAAAATCCCATCTCTACTGAAAATACAAAAAATTAGCTGGGCATGGTGGCCCATGTCTGTAGTCCCCAGCTACTCAGGTGGCTGAGGTGGGAGGATCACTTGAGCCCAGGAGTTGATGGCTGCAATTAGCCGTTATTGTGCCACTGCACTCCGGCCTGGGTAACAGAATGAGACCCTGTTTAAAAAAAAAAAAAAAAACTTGGCAGTTATTCTCTGTCTTTATATAAGAGCTTTATCATTTATTTTTAATTGTCAAATGGTATTCCAGTGTATGGCTGTACCATAATTTATTTGATTGGGCTACAACTGATGGATATTTACACTATTTTCAATAATTTAGGTTTACAAACAGTGCAGTGATAAATTACATCATATGTATTTCATTTTATACAAGAGCATGTCTATCTCTAGGACGAATTCCTGAAAAATTGCTAAGCATGCACATATATTTCCATAAATATTGTCACATTACTATGATAGGGTAATTGCCCTACATCAACACTGTATGAGAATGCCTGTTTACCCAAAGCATTACCAACGCAGGATTTATCAAGCATTCTGTGATTTTAGGGCATTATTGATAGGTCCTCTATCTTCTAAAGATTTTTCTCTCAAGCTCATGGAAATGCCTGACTCCCTTTATTTAGTCTTACCACTCTTAAATCCATTCTTTATAGAGCTGCCCTTAATGGTATTACCATCTTGCATAAAATCCTGTAATGGCATCTGTGTAGACTGGGATAAGGACTCCTCAGTGTAGCTTAGTCAGGTTTTTGCTTGTATCTTTAACCTCATCCCTCACTATCCCCTCAATAATGGCCTCTCCCTCCCCAATTCTGCTCCAACCTTGTTCAACCACTAACAGTTTCCCCCTAATGCCCGATGTTTGTCTCATTGACAGCTTTTGCCAACTTGCTGTTCTTTCTTGGAATGCTTTGACCCTTTTTCATCTTACAGCCTTACCCAATCTGTTTTAAATTAAGTGCTCCTGTTGTGTGCTGCCTAACTTCCCAGGTTTACATTTTTCCCTGGATTTATCAGGGTTGATGTTGGCTGGTCTGCCTTTTCTACTGGACTGTAAATTCTTTAAGCTCTGAAATCTTGTCTTGTGCACCAGAGCATTCACAGAGTCTGGACCACAGAGGGCCTTTAAGAAATGTTACTTAAATAAATATAGTTTTCTATTAAAAACCAAATATTCTTAAGACAGATATCTGTTCACATTCTTTTGTTAGTGTAATTTATTTTACTATGGTAAAATATATAAAACATTTAAAAAGGGGTATTAATTACATTAACAATGTTGTGCAACCATTACCACTATCTATCTGCAAAACTTTCTCATTACCCAAACAGAAACTCTGTCACCATTAAGCAATAACTTCTGATTCCCCACTTCTTCCAGCCCCATGGCAACCTCTAGTCTATTTCTGTCTCTATGAATTTTCCTATTCAAGATATTTTATCTAATTAAAATTATATAATATTTGTCCTTTTAACATCTGGCTTATTTCACTTAGCATAATATTTTCAAGGTGCATCCACGTTATAGCATGTATCAAAACTTTATTTCTCTTTATGGATGAATAATATTCTTTTTCTTTTTTTTTTTTTTTGAGATGGAGTATCACTCTGTCACCCAGGCTGGGGTGCAGTGGCACAATCTTGGCTCACTGCAACCTCCTCCGTCTCCCAGGTTCAGGTGATTCTCCTGCCTCAGCCTCCCGAGCAGCTGGGATTACAGGTGCCCACCACCACACCCGGCTAATTTTTTGTATGTTTAGTAGAGATGGAGTTTCACCATGTTGGCCAGGGTGGTCTTGAACTCCTGACCTCAGATGATCCACCCTCCTCGGCCTCCCAAAGTGCTGGGATTACAGAATGATATTTTATTATATGTGCATTCCACATTTTGTTTCCCTATTCATCTGTTGGTGGACACATGTTTCCACCTTTTGACAGCATTATTGTGGATAATGCTGCAATGAATGTTGCCCTACAAGTACCTGATCAAGTCACTGTTTTAAATTCTTTTCGGTATATACCTACGAGTGGAATTCCTGGGCCGTATGGTAATTCTCCGTTTAGCTTTTTTTTTTTTTTTTTTTTTTTTTTTTTGAGATAGAGTTTGGCTCTGTCACCCAGTCTGGAGTGCAGTGGCGCGATCTCGGCTCACTGCAAGCCCCGCCTCCCGGGTTCACGCCATTCTCCTGGCTCACCCTCCAGAGTAGCTGGGACTACAGGCGCCCGCCACCATGCCCGGCTAATTTTTTTGTATTTTTAGTAGAGACGGGGTTTCACCATGTTAGCCAGGATGGTCTCGCTCTCCTGACCTCGTGATCCGCCCGCCTCGGCCTCCCAAAGTGCTGGGATTACAGGCGTGAGCCACCGCGCCCGGCCTCTCTTTAGCTTTTTAAAGGAACCGCCAAATTGTTCCCCACAGCAGCTGCACCATTTTATATTCCTATCAGCAATGTAGGAGGGTTCCAGTTTCTCCACATTCTTGCCAACGCTTATTTTCCACTTTTAATTATAGACATCCTAGTAGATGTGAATCACTATTACACTATTACACTGTTTTAATTTGCATTTCTCTAATGACTAAAGGTAGTGAATATCTTTTTGGTACTCCTTGGCCATTTCCATATGTCTTTGGAGAAATAGCTATTCAAATATTTTGCCCATTTAAATTGGCTTGTTTTTGTTGAGTTTTAGGAGTTTTAACATTATTTTGGATATAACCTTATCAGATATATGACTTGCAAATATTTTCTCCCATTCTGTGGGTTTTCTTTTCACTTTCTTGATAATGCCCCTTATGTGCAAAAATTTTGTATTGATGAAGTCCAATATACCTGTTTTTTCTTTTGTGGCTTGTGTTTCTGGTGTCATATCTAAGACTCCATTATTAAATCCAAGGTCGAGATTTACTCCTGTGTTTTCTTCTGAAAGTTTTGTGGTTTTAGTCCTTATATCTAGGTTGTTCCATTTTAAGTTAACTTTTGTATATGGTATAATTTGGGGGTCCAACTTCATTCTTTTAGCTGTAGAAATATAGTTGTTACAGGCCATTTGTTGAAAAGCCTGTTCTTTCATTGTTGAGTGGACTTTATATCATTGTCAAAAACTAATTTGCCATACATATATGGGTTTATTTCTGAACTCTCAATACTATTCCATTGATCTGTATTCTACCCTTATGCCAGTACCATACTGTTTTAATCACTGTAGCTTTGTAGTGAGTTTTGAAATTGGAACATGCAAGTCCTTGACTTTGTTCATTTTAATATTATTTTGGCTATTTGGGGTTCATTAAAATTTCATATGAATTTGAGGATTGGCTTTTCCATTTTTCCCAAAAAGGCTGTTGAAATTTTTATAGGAATTACATTAATTTGTAGTTTGCTTAGTTGTATTGATATTTTGATAATTTTAAGCCTTTCTATTCATGAACATGAGGTGTTTTTCCATTTTTCCAAAAGGTAGTTTCTTTTCTTGTGATGGCTTTATTTGGCTTTGATATTGTTGGTAGAAGAGCTAAGGCAGGACTGGCTTGTCTGTCATAATATAAAATAGTCTTGGAAGATGTCCAGGGTCCAGGGTCTAAAACCCCTGGTGGCCTTTGGAACACCAAGCTCTGTGCCAAAGGGTGGAAGGCTACCCTGCTGCACCACAAAGTCTAAGCCCAGGGCATAAAACCCCTCGTAGCCTCTGGAAAGTGCACAGACTTGTTGGTTGCTCTCCCAGGCTCGTAAACATGTTCTCTGTTACCTGAAGCAGCAGAGCATGTTCTATATGTATCTATATGCGTCAGTGCTACCTTTCTACCCCCATGTCTGCACATCCTCACTACCTGCTTTGTTTAATCACCAATAAACAGTGTGGGCTCCCAGAGCTCAGGGCCTTCGCAGCCTCCATACCAGCATTGGCCCCCTGGAACCACCTTATGCACTCTTAACTTGTCTTTTCTCATTCCTTTGACTCTGCCAGATTTTGTAGCCCCCACGGCCTGGTGTTGGGTCTGATCACCTCAACAGATATCAGATAAGGTAATGGTGATCTCATAATAAGTTAGGTAGTATTCCTCTCTCTTTTGTTTTTTAGAAAAATGTCAGAAGGATTGGTGTTAATTCTTTCTAAAATATTTGGTAAATCATCAAGTTTGGTACTTCACCAGTGATGCAATTTGGTCCTGAAATTTTCTTTATTAGGAGGTTTTCAACTACTAATCTGATCTTTCTTGTTACAGATCTGTTAAGATTTTCTAATTCATCTTGAGTCAGTTTAGGTAATTTGTGTGGAATTTGTTCATTTCTTGCAGGCTATCCAATTACTATATAATTATTCATAATATTATCCCTTTTATTTCTGTTAAGATAGTAGTATTGTTTCCATTTGTTTTTCAGATTTTATTTAATAGTTATTTGTGTCTTCTCTCTTTTTCCTTTGTCAGGTCTAGCTAAAATTTTGTCAATTTTGCTGATCTTTTCAAAAAACCAACTTTTGATTTTGTTGATTCTCTATTACCTTCAAGTTTCTATTTTATTTTTCTCCACTCTAATCTTTATTATTTCCTTCTTTCTAGCAACTTTGGGCTTAGTTTGTTCTTCTGCTTCTAGTTCATAAAGGTATAAAATTAAGTTATTGATTCGAGCTATTTTTTTAAATGTAGTTGGTTATAGCTATAAATATTCTTCTGAGCACTGCCTTTGCTGCATCCCATAAGTTTGTGTATACTGTCTTTCATTTTCATTTGTCTCTCAGTATTTTTAAAATTCCCTTGTGATTTCTTCTTTGATCCTTTGGTTATTTAAGAATGTGTAATTTAATTTCCATATAGTTGTGAATTTTTTCCCTTTAGATCCATACTGAATATATTTGTGCATTTAAAAATGTTTTTCTTTTATTATTTATTTCTAGCTTTATCTCATCTGATCATTGCAATTGAAAAAGATACACTATATAATCTCCATCTTTTAAAATTTATAGAAGTTTGTTTTGTGGCATAACATATGCTCTATCCTGGAGTATGTTGCTTGTGCACTTGAGAAGAATGTATATTCTGCTGTTGTTGGATGAAGTGTTGTATATAAGTCTGTTATATCTTGTTTGTTTATGTTGTTGTTCAAGTTCTCTTTCTCCTTATTGATTTTCCGTCTAGATGCTCTATCCATTATTGAAAATGTATTGAAGTCTCCAACTATTATTGTTGAATTGCCTATTTCTCCCTTTAATTCTGTCAATATTTCTGTTGTCTGTTGTATATATGTTTATAACTGTTATATCTTCTTGATAAACTCCTTTTCATATAATGCCCTTCTTTGTGTCTTTTAATCAATTTTGATTTAAAGTCTATTTTGTCTAATTTTAGTATTGGTACCCCAGCTTTCTTTTGGTTACTATTTACATTGACTATTTTTTTCCATCCTTTTAATTTCAATCTTTGGATATTCTTGTAACAGGATGTAATTGGATCATGTTTTCTCATCTGTTCAGCCTATCTCTGCCTTTTGATTGGAAAGTTTAGCCTATTTATATTTAAAATAATTGCTGGTAAGAAAGGACTTACTTTTGTCAGTTTGTCTTCTGTACATCTTATGCCTTTTTTGTCTTTCATTTTTTCCATTACTACCTTCTTTTGTGATTAATTGATTTTTTTTAGCAGATTATTTTGATTCCCTTCTTAGTTCCTTTTGTATATATATTTAAGATTTTTTTGTGGTTATTACAGGAACTACATTTAACATCCTAAAATTAAAAAAACAAAACAAATAACTAAATTTATAACAATCTAATTAGATTGGATATCAACTTAACTCTAATAGCACACAACACTTGATTCCTATACAGCTCTGTCATCCCTCTCCTTATGCTTCTAGACACATAAAGATGTTATCACAAATTATAACTTGATGTGTCTAGAAGCATAGATTTATTATATTTTAATGCATTTTTCTTTTAAATTCTGTAGGAAATAAGTAGAGTTATAAACAAAAAATACAATAATAATCGCTTTAATATTTGCTCATGTATTTACCTTTACCAGAGGTCTTTATTTTTCTTGTATATGGCTTTGAGTTACTGTTTAGTGTTCTTTTGTTTCAATATGAAGGACTTCTTTAAATATTTTTGTAAGACAGGTCTAGTGGTAGCAAGCTTCCTCATCACTTGTTTATCTAAGAATGTGTTATTTTTATCCATCATTTTTGAAAAATCATTTGTTGGTTACAGAACTCTTAGTTGACAGTTATTTACTTCATCACTTCACATATGTTATCCCACTGTCTTCTAGCCCAAACAGTTTCTGATAGTTTTTGAAATCAGCTGCTAATTTTGAGTCTCCCTTTTACATGATGTGCTGCTTCTCTCTTGCTGCTTTTAAGATTATCTCTTTGTCTTTTGACTGTTTGATCATGATGTGTCTTGGTGTGGATCTCAGAGCTTATCTTACTTGGAGTTGGTTAAGCTTATTGGATTTGTAGATGCATGTGTTTCATCAAATTTGGGAAGTTTCAGCCATTATTTGAACAATAATATTGTTCAAATATTATTTTGCCCCTTTCTCTAGCTCCTCCTTTTCAAACTCTTCTGTTGTATATATTAGTCTTCTTGATGGTATCCCACAGTTCCCTTAGACTCTGTTCACTTTTTTTTTCTTTTACTCAGACTCAGTATTTTCAATTGTCCTATTTTCAAATTTGGCCATTCTTTTTTCTGCCTACTCAAATCTGCTTTTGAACCTCTCTAGTGAATTTTAAAATTTTTTGTTCTTGTACTTTTCAGTCCAAATATTCTGTTTGGTTCCTTTATATAATTTCTACCTATTCATTGATATTTTCATTTTGCCCATATATTATTATCCTGATTTTCTTTTGTTCTGTATCTGTTTTCCCTTTGCTCTGTAAGCATACTTAAGACAGTTGTTTTAAAGTTTTTGTCAAGTAAGTCTGATGTATGGGCTCCCACAGGTAGTTTCTTTCAATTTATTTTGTTCCTTTGAATGGGCTACAATTTCCTGTTTCCTGTATGCCATGTGATTTTTTTTATTGTTGAAGGTTATAGTAGTCTGTTTGTTTAGTATTTTTTCCAAACTATTATTGCAAAGACTATATTTTTTATCATGTGAGGTCATGGAAGTCTTTGTTCCTTAGCTTATATTCAGCTAGTGTTCTGACTGAGATTTCCGTGAGTGCCAGGAGCTAAAAACAAAACAAAACAAAGGGAGAGAAAGGGAAAACTACCTCTACTAATCTTTCCAGACTGCCTCTGTATATGTGCATGTGTGCCCTTCCTTCAACAGTTAGCCACCCTCACACCGAGTCTACAGATCACCTCAAGGTGAAAGTGTAGGGTCATCTTAGGTCTTTCTTCTGTATGTGTTTTGTCCTGGGTGTGTACATGGCTTTCTAAATTCCCAGTATACATGACTACTTTTGAATGTCCTGATTTCCTAAAGAAATTTTCCTCAGCCTTTGCCTTGGGCAACTTATTTTATGTTTTGACTATAATCTTTTGTCCCAGGCACCTGAAAGTTGTTAGTTGGGCTTGTAGTATTTGAGAACATTGCTTTTTTGGCCTGATTTCTGAGGTAGAAAAAGAGATATTTGCTTTCCATCGCTCCTTCAGGTAGTCCCCAGACAGGTTAGAACAGACATACATGATTTGCGGATAATATCTGCTCTGCTCCACTCCCTCTTGAATCAGAGAAAAGCGTCCTACACTAAGAATGCAGGCAGCCCCTGCTTCAAGACCAAATCTGCTGTAAAATCACCACAAACTTTCCTAACATTTTGTTGTGCTTTTTTTCATTCAGTTTTTGTTTGCTAGAGTTCTGAAAAAGTTGGTTCTGATAGTTTATTCTTGTTTTTTAGAGTTTCTGTGGGAAATGAGAACTTGCAGCTGCCAACTTCACCATTTTGCTGATGTCACTAAGTGCAAGTTTGACTTTTCAATTAGACCATCTATGCCTAAAGAGTAAGAGCTGTGGTTAATCTTCATAGTTGTGTTTTTCTCAGCATTTAGTGTAAAACTTTATATAAAATTGAATTCAATGTATATTCAACTTGAACAGTGCTGTATTCATCATCTGCTGTACATTCTAGTGTTAAGTCATATATACATTCATTCATTCAACAATATTTATTGACCTCTTGTATTCAAGGCATGCCCTAGCTGAGTTACAAGGGTGAATCATAGAGGTAAGATTTCTTTCCTAAAGGAGTGAATATCTAAAGAAGGGAAGACAACAATAAATAACATTAACAAAGCAACAGGTTGGTTTGTGTTTCCTTGGAAAGATGGCTCTTTTGGTGCTGACTTCTTAGATAACAGAAGCTTCAGACTAGGCTCTGGGGAAGGATCTGAAAGCAATCCCTCTTCCTGGACTTGGTGGTTTGTGCTTGTAGTCCCAGCTACTCAGGAGGCTGAGGCAGAAGGATCACTTGAGCCCAGTAGTTTTGAGTCCAGTCTTGGCAACATAACAGGACACTGTCTCAAAAAAAAAAAAAAAAAAAAAAAGTAACCCCTCTCCTCTTTCTGACTTCTTCCTGTACCCTTTGGGTTTGGAGAAGAAACTGTGGACATTCAAGGAAGTGCTGAAGAGGGGACAGCTCCTAGTTCTCCAACTCTTTTGTTATTTGTTTGAAAATTCTGAAATCTAACTCTTGGCTCAGCTCCCTTGTTTAGCTTTGGCTTTGAGGCGCCTGAAATTTATCCCCCAACTTCCCCTGCAACCTCTACTCTCTAAACTGAGGATTGCTTAATTCCTTATTTAATATTTCAAATGTGGATTGTTGTATCTTGAAAAATATTCTCTGGAGGCATAACATTTAATTAAGTTTCTTCAGGGTAATGGCAAGGAAATTAAATTACATATTGTTTTTGTCAGAGTAGTCAACTAGGGTGCCACTTGCATGTCAAGCCTTTTTCTCAACAAAGGATTTAAGAATATTTATATGCTTGGAGACGATTTTTGTTTTTGAGTTGATTGCCTTTCATATTCATATTATTCTACCACAGTCTACTAATAAAGGACAAAACAAAACATCAGAAAGCAAAGTTGCCTTGATGAAAAAAAAATACAGTGCTATTTTAATCTTAACCTTAAAGTGTTTACCCCTGTGGGTAATGGTATTATCTGAAGGGAATATAAGTGCCACATGCTTACACTAAGTGAGTAAAAGAGTATCTGTGAAGTTATTCAAAAGGATAGAAGAGACAAATTTTTTTTTTTTTTTTTTTTTGGCACACAAACCCCATGAAGGTCAGTTAATAGCAGATAGTTGTGTCATTAAATAATTTTGGATTTAGTACTATTTTTTAGAAAATTCCTGATTTAAATTGAGAAAAAAGAAATAGCCCAGAGCAGTCTGAGCTATGTGAGGTGTGCAACATTTATAAGGCCTAGAGATTCATGAATATGGGACATAGGTCATCCCCCAGCCCCTACCCATGCCCAGGAGCAATTGTTTAAAGGCATTGCGTTCTTTTTTTTTTTTTTTTTTCCACGTAGTTTCCTGACTAGCTGACTCACCCATTATCTTCATGTTCCTGGAATTTGTGATACAAAGAAAAATGTATAGCCAATCTAGCTTATGTTATTTTAATGTAAAAACTTGGTAAACAACCTAGGACCTGCCTCTTCATTTTTCCTTTAACAGCCCACTTGTGGCCTGGTGCGATGGCTCATGCCTGTGATCCCAGCACTTCGGGAGGCTGAGGCCAGTGGATCACAAGGTCAAGAGATCGAGACCATCCTGGCCAACACGGTGAAACCTTGTCTCTACTAAAAATACAAAAATTAGCTGGGCGTGGTGGCTCATGCCTGTAGTCCCAGCTACTCAGGAGGCTGAGGCAGGAGAATCGCTTGAACCCAGGAGGTGGAGGTTGTAGTGAGCCGAGATCATGCCACTGCACTCCAGCCTGGTGACAGAGCGAGATTCCATCTCAAAAACAAACAAACAAACAAACAAACACCCACTTGTATAACTTGTATACTTGTAGCTGCTGGTAATTAGAGCATATATTCTGGGAAACTTGAAACTATTCTCCCCAGTTGCAGTCCTCAAACTTGGTCCAATAAACTCTCTACTTGTATTAATTTTACCTCAGTTTATCCTTTAGGTCAACAAGATGAACAGTTGAATGAAGTCATAGAATAATTGCATACTTTCGTTGTTCATTTTGGCTAGGTTGCCCTTGCTCAAATGCTGAATGAAATGTATGGATAGCGTGGCTAGTAGTGTCCTCTATCAGAAAAGCTAATTTATTTATTCATTCAATTCATTCATTTATTCAATCATACAACAAATATTTATGGAGTGCCTAGTGTATGGCAGGTATTGGTGGTGAATAAAGCTGACATGTTTTTTTCTATGTTTAACTGAGGTCTAGTTTAGGAGATAAACAATAAATAGGTAAAGAATATGAATTATGGTATGTGGTATGCAGAAAGGAACCAGGGGCTGTGTTAGGGAATAACAGGATTTCTTCAGTTGAGATTGTCATTTGAGAAAAGGGAATGAAAATGAAACTTGATAAATGAAAATAAAATCCTAGGCCCCCCAAATGACTAAATGGACCCCCTCTTGGCCAACAGGATGCCAAAGTAACCTTGAAAACTGAGTTCTTGGTCATGATGGGATGGGAGATAGGACACGTCTTATTATACCCATCCCCTCACTAACCACCAACAGGCTTTCTTCCCTGAGGGCTAAACAGAAACCAGTTCTTTCAAAACATTTTACCTCTGATGTCACCCAGCTTCCTGAGGCTGCTCCCCCTTTTTGCAGTTTCAGCACAACAAGTGACCAGCATTCCTTCCTGATAAGAGACCACCAACCACGGAGTAGTTCTGACCAATCTGCAGAGGATGAGTAGTGTGGATTTTCATGTCCTCTCTTCACCTTTTGACATCAGAGGGCTGAAAACTCCACCCTTGGATCATGCTAACACTGCCATTTTTTGTGCCTGGGTTCCATAGAGAGTCACGAAGCTCTGTGCGTGTGCTTGTTTCTCCTTTCATAAATACTCATGACTCCTCCTCTAGCTTATTTTTATTTTTATTTTTGAGACAGAGTCTTGCTCTGACGCCCAGGCTGGAGCGCAGTGGAGCAATCTTGGCTCACTGCAAACTCCGTCTCCTGGGTTCAAGTGATTCTTCTGCCTCAGCCTCCCAAGTAGCTGGGATTATAGGTGCCCACCACCATGCCTGGCTAATTTTTATATTTTTAGTAGAGATGGGGTTTCACCATGTTGGCCAGGCTGGTCATCTCAAACTCCTGACCTCAGGTGATCCACCCGCCTTGGCCTCCCAAAGTGTTGGGATTACAGGCGTGAGCCACTGCATCCGGGCCTCCTCTAGCTTATTGAATATGTATATTTGGCCACCCTGTTCATCATAAATTCTTGTTCCCCTTGCCCTTCCCATGAAGTGTGTTTCTGGCTTCTGGCTGGGGGATACACTTTCCCAGACTGTTAGAAAGGCCACCCTGCAGGCTGCAAGCCTTTATATGTATAAAAAAAGCTCTCTTTTTCAAATTTATGAAACTCATGATTCTTCAGTTGACAGACTGGATGAGAAGGAACTCTCCAGGTGAGGCATATGGGATATTGAAGCTTCCAGATCCAGGGGAAGGAACATGCCTTGAAGCTAGAAAAACCTTGCTTTGTTTAAGATATAGAAAGTAGGGCTGGAACAGAGTGAAGGAGGGAAAGACTTTCTAGGACAAAGTTGGAGAGGTAAGCTGGAGCCAAATAATTCAGGTCAGTGTCAATCCTTGAACTAGCTTATGATGGGATAAATACAGAAATTGAAAATAAGCTTGTAAAGCCTTTTAAATGATTTGACATAGTGGTTTGATAGCTCTTCAATCTAATGAAAAAATTGGACTTATATTTTGATGTCTTATTTCTGGTTTCATTCTTTCTAGTAATTCATTTTTATTTTATCTTATAAAAGTATCCATCAGAGAGGAATTGAAAATCGAAAAGAAAAAAAAAAAAAAAAAGAAAAACAAGCTGGTTCTTTACCATAGATAGTTTGGGAAGCATTGCTGTGAGATCTTATAAGTTCCAGTAAAGAATTAGATTTTATTTTTAAGTTCAAAGGGAAGTCATAGAAAGTTTTAAGTTTTAAGATTCACTTGAATTGATTTATCCTTTAAAAAGACCACTATGGGGCTAGTTTGGCTAGCACACATGTCAAAAAGTGGACTCCTTTGGCAGATGAGGATATATTTCCTAGGCATTTTATTGACACACGAAAAGGAAAAGAATAATAGAAAAAAAAAGAATTAACGAGAACAGAAAGATTGCATCTTAGAAATTGTAAGAACTGATACCTCACCTGTTCCTACAGTCCAGTAAAAATTCTGTAAGCGTTTTTCTTTTTGAGCCATTTGGGGCTGGGGTGGGGAGAAATGGAAACACATGTTAGATAAACAAATTACTTTTTGAAAGAGATATGGCATTTGCTGGATGGAGAGTAGATTGAAGGTCTTCAAGGCAGGTATGGGGAGAGCTGTTAGGAAGACCATTACAAGGTCTGCTGTAGCTGGTACTAGGGTTGTGGCTATGAAAAAATGGGTAGTGGATGGATTCTAGATATATTTTGTTCATGGACTCACAGAACTTGTTAATATAGATTGGATATGGTAGAGTGAGGGAGAAGTAGAAGTCAAGGAAAATTCTTGGGTGTCTGACTAAACAACGGAGTCTATGGTGATGCACCATTTACTGGCATAGGGAAGAGTTAGAGAGTAACAGATTTGGAGGGGAGGGGGTATGAGGAATGGTGTGGGCAAAGGGCAAAATCAAACAATGTATTTTCTACATCTTGAGTTTAAGGGTGTGAAATACACAAGTAGAGATGTCAAGTAGGCAGTTAGGTATATAACCTATATATACGTTGAGCTGTTAGGTGTGGTCTGGCCTCAAGATAGACATTGGCGGGGGTGATCAGTGTATGGGTGGCATAGATGGTGTTTAATGATATGAGAAGAGAATAGTTATTATGGGGCTTGAGGACTCCCAGTCTTTACAACAGATGTCAAGAAGGGCCAGCAAAGGGAATGTGGGTGGAGTAAACTGACAAAGAGGTGGGAGCAGGAACAGTGTAGAACCACTGAAACCAAGAGAGGAAAATGTTTAAAGAAAGAAAGAGGAATGTGGCCGGGTACAGTGGCTCATACCTGTAATCCCAGCACTTTGGGAGGCTAAGGTGGGTGGATCACCTGAAGTCAGGAGTTCAAGACAAGTCTAGCCAACACAGCAAAACCCCATCTCTACTAAAAATACAAAAATTAGCCAGGCATGGTGGTGCAGGCCTATATTTCCAGCTACTTGGGAAGCTGAGGCAGGAGAATCACTTACACCTGGGAGACGGAGGTTGCAGTGAACTGAGATTGCACCACTGCACTCCAGCCTGGGCGACAGAGTGAGACTCCATCTTAAAAAAAAAAAAAAAAAAAGACGGGAATGAAAACTTCTGTGAAAAGTTGCTGAAAGAAATAGTAAGATTAGCCCAGAGGATGGTAACTGTATTTGGCAATATCAAGGTCATTGGTGAGCTCATAATTTTCTAATTATTCTTCTGGTAAAGATGAAACACTTTCCCTGTGAGAATGATCTATGTGGAGATAGTAGTCTTTAGTTTTGTGGCAGCCTCTTCCTTAGTGACTGAAGCCCTTCTCCAGCCTAATAGTACAACCATGCCCATAACTATCCCAATATTTTATCCCAATACTCCCAGTGATCTCTTACCTAATCATGGTGAATAAATGCTACTACACTCAAGGTTCCTACCAGGCTTACTTTCCTTCTGCTTTCCAACACTGTACTTTGTGCACTGACTTTCCTATGCCCCCAAACCAATAGATGCCACACCTTATTATATCCAATTCCTGTATATCTCCATTTGTATGGCATGTTGGACTTTTTGCCTTAACACAGGTGTGCAGGATCTGTAAGCCATTCTTCAGTAATTACTCTACAGCTGCACATATTACAATTGCTGATAAGAGTTATTATTAATCTCCAAAATTCTGCCGCATGGGTCTCTTGAACCTCAAAGCCATTCCCTACCTGGGAAGGAATGGTTAATATATCACATACTAAAGGATTTTACATACATAGATTGTAAAAGAAGGCATGAAAACAAGAAATGAATTTTATTTGGACTGTAAATTATATACCGTCCAAAGGACACTTGGACATCATGTAAACAACCTGTCCCTGACCGATAGTTGTGGGAATCCTTCTGTAACATCTCCACAAAATAGTTATCCAGACCCTGCTGCTACATACCCCTCCAGGGAATGGAAAAATGCTGCTTCCTGAGGCACCTCATTCCATTTTTAATCAGCTCTAAGAGAAAGAGAATGTTTAGTTTTATTGTACCAAGACTTTCATACACTCCTCCAAGATTTTTTTTGTTACTTTGGAATTAAATCTGCCTTTTCTAGATGACAGCCCTTTAGATATTTGAAGACAATTTTGAAAGTCAGCCTACATCTTCTGTCCTTCATTTCAAAAACTGTGACCAGAAGATAATCTGGTAGGTTACACCTCATCTCTCAAGGCTGGACACGCCTCCTCTCTCAGGTACTTGGATCACCAGTCATTTAACTTTATCCTATGGAAGTAGAGAGTGCTGGGTAGGGGCTGGGAAGAGAAGAAAGGGTTTAACTTAATATTTGAGAAAGCTCTTTCCCACCCTTTGCCTGATAGCTGTTGCTAGCGACAACTGGTATTGGGAATGCTTCATAACGGACTTCTTGAGCAATAGACAGACAAGTTATTATTTAAAAAATGTTTCAACAAAGCTAGAATAGCAAAACTAGAATTCATATACCTCTGAAAAGCTATCATTAGCACTTATGGTGGTTATAATTATTGAAGAAACCTGGGAAAACATTCCTTGAAGAAATATAGAGTTAATAAAGATGACAAAAGTTCTATCAGGATATCAAAATATATACCTACTTTATGCTCCTATGCTGATTTTAGGAAACGAAAGCTTTATCTTTTGTTCTATGTTCTATTCAGTAATATCTCCAATGACTGTACTAGCTCACAGAGTACGGTGGTTAGTTACTATGTAAAACACTTACATAAGTGGTGGATTTAAGATGGCCACACATTTTTTACCCCGCTACCCAATTACAGGGAGAGTTTAATTCTCCTCCCTGGCTTTTGCGACACGCATCACTAGTAGAATGCAGTGGAAGTGACACTCTGGGACTGAAGGCTTTGTTAAAAGAAGACTTCCAGCTTCTGCTGAGGTCTCTTGGAACTCAGTTGCCAGACTTCCGGGGAACTTTAGCAGCCCTGTGGGAAGGTGCACTGGAGAGGAGCCAAGGGCTCTGACTGCCAGGCCTGGGTGATCTCCCAGCTGACAGCCAGCATCAGTTGGCCGGTCATGGGAGTCAGCGTTCTTGGAAGTGGATCCCCAGCCTCAAAGGAATCAACTTAGTTGGTGCTTTATGGAGCAGAAATGAATGCTCAGCCAAACCCTTACCAGATCCCTGACCCACAAAACCATAAGCAAAATAAAATTGCTGTTTTAAGCCACTAAGTTTTAGGGCTATTTGTAATGTAGTAACAAGTAAGTAGATGACATGCATTAACTTATTTAATTCTCACAATAACCCTATTAGAAAGGCAGTATTATATATGCCATTTTACTGGTGATGAAACTGTCCAAAAGGTGTTAAGAAATTTGCCTAAAATCCTATAAGAAGATGGGAATTGAATGAAGGTCTGCCTGACTCTAGAGCCCCAATTTGAACTTTTGAGCTAAATTGTTAATGTAATTCTACTGTTTGGATGTCAGTTAAATGAGAAAGTAAATTTGTTTTAATTGAGCGTATTGAATCTTTAGTTTTTCAGATGCCAAGATGCTTCTTTCACATCTTAGGATCATGGTGGTTTGTAAACAGATAAGAAAGTTTGGAGTCGCCCAGAAAGAAAGCATAGTCATGCTTCACCAATCCAGTGCTCACTTATCCATGTCAGCTCTTTAAGTCATGTCTGAGATCCCTGAGGTAAGCACAAAGAGGTCTGAGTGGAGAGAAATAAACAGAAATCACAACTTGCAAAACTGTTCTATAACTTGCAAAACAGACAAACTGTACCAAACCAGGACATGCAGGACAAACTATCCAAGCTAAGACCCTTTTAACATCAGCTCATCCAGGGCCCTATGTTCAAAATAAGACCACAGATTTGATTTTATAGTAACTGCACAAGGACTTGTGTCTTTTAAAGATAAGACCACTGATTGTTCCAAAAACTTATCAAGTTGACAGATTCTGACTCATCACTGCTCAGACCCTCCCCATCATCTTCTGCCCTAAATCCATGCTATGACAAACCCCAGTTCCCCAAACCCTGTAAGTATCCTCCCCTAATTACCCTAGTTTGAGATGTGCCACAGTTCTCATGGTGTGTGCTCTTCTTGCTGCAGGAAGCAAGTAAACCTAACCTCTTTTTGACCCCAGGTGTGTCTTGGTGATCCTTGGTGGGTAAGCTTTTATTAGCTTTTATTAATTTTTTTTCCCTAACCACTAGACAACCAGGGATGGATAATTTTTTTTTTTTTTGAGACAGAGTCTCGCTCTGTCACCCAGGCTGGAGTGCAGTGGTGCACTGTCTGCTCACTGCAACCTCTGCTTCCTGAGTTCAAGCGTCTCTGGCTCAGCCTCCCGAGTAGCTGGGATTACAGGCGCCTGCCACTATGCCTGGCTAATTTTTGTATTTTTAGTAGAGAGAGGGTTTTCACCATGTTTGCCAGGCTGATCTTGAACTTCTGACCGCAGGTGATCTGCCCATCTCGGCTTCCCAAAGTGCTGGGATTACAGGCATGAGCCACCACGCTCAGCCGGTTAATCCTTTATAGCAGAAAAAAGAAAAGCCTACCTTAGATGACAGAAAATTAAAAATGAGACATTATGCCTTGAAGACTGTGCTCATTTGCTAGGGCTGCCATGGCAAAATATCATAGACTGGGTGGCTTAAACAACAGGAATCTATGTTCTCACAGTTCTGGAGGCTGGAAGTTCACGGTCTGTCGGGGGTTGGCTGCTCCTGAGGGCTCTCTCCTGGGCTTGCGATAGTTGCCCTCTCATGGCATCCTCATATGGTCCTTCCTCTGTGCTTGTGCATCCCTGGTGTCTTCGTGTGTGTTCCAATTTTTTTTTTCTTTTAAGACCACCAATCAGGTTGGATTAGGGCTCATGATAATGACCTCATTTTAATGTAATCATCTCCACAAGGCCTTATCTCCAAATACAGTCACATTCTGAGGTACTCGGGGTTAGGGCTTCAACTTGCGAATTTGGGGGTGGGAAGGAGGCACAATTCAGCCAGTACAAGAACACATGGGGCTAATTGGGTGGGCATATGGGCAGGCATATGGGCCTGGGTTTGAGGATACTGAAGGGGTAGACTTACTTCGTGGATCTCTACTTCACATTGGTGAAGCCTTCTGCAGCTGTAGGATTGTGAACAACATATCAGGGTCGTGATAGAGACAGATTCCCTGAGCTGCCTCTATGAATGGATCATCTTGGATGTTTTTCCCACTGTGACGCATGTACTAGCCAAGGTTCACCAGTACAACACACCACGGGCGGTTCCTGTCCCCCTCGGGCTAGCTCTAATTGTACCTTTGACTCTTATTCTTCTCAGGTTCCTTTTCCCTAGGACAGAGCATGCTTTTTCATGGATTTAGATACCACTAGATGACTCCCAAATTTATCTTTCCATCCCGGGCCATTCTGTCCTTTTGACTCCAGAGCTATGTCTCCCACTGCCTCCCAGGCTTTTCCATTTGAACGTTCCCAAGGCATTCTAAACCCAATGTGTGCAAAACCCAGCCCAGGGTCTTCCCTCATTCCCACACTCAGACTTGTTAGGAATAACATTCAGAATCCTAAGGAAATTGAACACTCGAACAAAGCAGTCTTAGCAAAGCAATTTTACTTCTGCGCAGAGGGGTGCCTCCTTGCCCAGTCGCCATGAGAGCACACCTGAACAAAGGGGCACGAGAGCCTTTATTCCTGACACAAGTCCTGCCCCTGTACCCTTTCCCAATTGGCTGGGGTTGGGTCGTACAATCTAAATGAATCCCGGTTGGCTAAACATTTGATTTTTTTAGATAAGGTGGGCATGTAAAAGAAAGCAGAGAAGAGAGGGGAAGGGTTGTCTGTAATGAGCTAGAAAGTTAGTCCTCTTTCCGAATAAGGAAAGGAACGTGAACTGGTATTGGTAATGCCTGGTACTGTGGCGTGCCTGGGTATCTAACAAAGGCAAAAAGAAAAAAAAAGAGAAAAAGGGAAAAAGGCAGGGGGGTACTATGAATTAAAGAATAAAAGATTGATCGGGTTATCTGAAGAGAAACCTCATCATATCCTACAGACTTACTCAGCATTTTCTATCTTAGTGACAGTACTGTCTGTCCTTTTATCTAGGTCAGAAATCTAGAATAATCCTTAATTTTCCCTCACCTTAACACCTCACTTTCAACCCATTATTTATTCTATTGACCACCTCACTGGAACCTGTCCACCCCTCCTTAGCAGCCTGGACCACACTAGGTCATCTCTCCCCTGCCTTCCAACTGATCACTCCACATCCCTGTATCCATTTTCTGGCCATCCAACCAGCTCTGTATGCTTGAATCTCATCCCCACGGATGAATTCTCATTTGTTTTCCAGGGTAATAACAAAACATTTTTAAAAGCCCTGCATGTTTCATCCTTCATCCTTCCCCTCCAGTCCTTTTCACATGGCTCTCCCTCTGGCTATCCCTGCCCCAGCTACCTGACCTTATTTTATCCTATTCTGCATGCTGTGCTTCCTGCTTCCAAAGGTAATTCCTACGAGTTCACTCTGCTTGGAACACTCCCTTTCTTTGCTTGTGAATGTCCACTTGTCCTTCAGATCTAAAGATTTAAGGTAAATCATCACTACCCACACATAGTCTCTCTCATACAGATTGTAAATGCACTCTCAATCTACTTTTTTCTTGCGAAGAAAGAAAAAATGATATAGTCGTAAGGGTCGTGGGCTCATTAATACAAACTTCTTGGCTTCAAGCTCCAGCGCTCCCACACTAGTTCTACCAATCTTGTGTAAAATTTTAAAACACTCTGTGCTTCAAAGTTCTCAGTGATAAAATAAGAATAGTGACGACAATAACAGTACTGACTTTATCAGACGATCAGTGTATTAGGCCGTTCTTGCACTGCTATAAAATACTCGAGGTGGGGTAATTTATAAAGAAAAAGGTTTAATTAGCTTATGGTTCTGCAGACTGCACAGGAAGCATGGAACAGCATCTGCTTGGATTCTGGGGAGGCCTCAAGGAGCTTTTACTCATGGCAGAAGGTGGAGCCATCTCACATGGCAGAGCAGAAGCAAGAGGGGGCCTGGAAAACATATCGGGAGAATAATTAAGGAAAACTTCCTCAGCCTTGTGACAGATCTAGACAGCCAAATACAAGAAGCACAAAGAACACCTGAGAAATTCATCGCAAAAAGACCATCCTTATACCTGTCTCCTTGGGCAAGTATTTTTCTAGGGTTGGGGCCTGAAAATGGAATTATTAGATAGAAAAGTATGTGTAGTCTCTACTTCACTAGGGTTTGTAGTTATAGCAATTTATACTCCTAGTAATATATGAGCTGCCCTTTCCTTACATAACCTCCAAAACTTGACATTATTAGATTTAGTCATCTTGATGGATATAAAATAATATTTATTATTGTTCTAATTTGGATTTTTTTTCTGATTATTATCAAGGTTAAATTATTTAGTTATCCTCTTTTGTTAATTGCCTATTTATCTCTTTTGCTCATTTTTCTACTGGGTTATTTGTTTTCTGCTTATTAAATTTTAGGAGTTCTTTATATACTCGGGAAGAGAATCCTTTGTTCATTATATGTGTATATTACAAATATCTTCTGTCAGTCTGTGACTTATCCTTAATTTTGTTTAGACTATTTCCTTAATACCAAATTAAAAAAAGTACTAATTTTATTTTCCTTTTGTGTTTCTGAAAATGTACATGAATTTGAAAATAATGGCCTTCTTTTTTATCCTGTCATGAATACAGTGTATCTCTCCATTTATGGAGTTTTTTTTTGTTTAGGGATTATTTCATATCCTCCATTATAGTATTTTGATTTTATTAATGTCTTGCATATCTTTTTTGTTGTTGTTAGATTTATTCCTAGGAATCTTATGGTTGCTATTGTAAATTCTTTTAATTGACATTTTCCAGTTGTTTATTGCTGTTGTATCGGAATGTTAATTTTCATTTATTGATCATATATAGAGCAATCTTGCTGATTTATTGTCATAAAATTGTTTATAGTATTCACATAATTTTTTTTTAACATGGAGTTTATGGCCGGGCGCGGTGGCTCGCGCCTGTAATCCTAGCACTTTGGGAGGCCGAGGCAGGCGGATTGCCTGAGCTCAGGAGTTTAGCCTGGGCAGCACAGTGAAACCTCATCTCTACTAAAATACAAAAAAAAAAATTAGCCACGCGTGGCAGCATGTGCCTGTAGTCCCAGCTACTCGGGAGGCTGAGGCAGGAGAATTGCTTGAACCCGGGAGGCGGAAGTTGCAGTGAGCCGAGATTGTGCCATTGCACTCTAGCCTGGGCCACAGAGTGAGACTCCCTCTCTAAAAAAAAAAAAAAAAAAAAAAAAAAGAAAAAAAAAAGCAGTTTATTCTCCTTTTGTATTCTTACCTTCTCTCTCTTTGTTGATCAATATTGTCAGAAATGTGTCTATTTTAGTAGTATTTTCAAAGATTGACTCTTTGATTTCTTTGATCCTCTCTATAATTTGTTTGTTGTTTACTCATTGACTCTGGCTCTTATTTTTACTATTTCCTTCCCAGCTCCGGAGTTTAGACTGTTGTTTTTAATTAAAATTCTGTATTAGTACATTTATTCATTAATATTTTTTCTTCTCTTTGCACGTGAACATTTTAGGTTATGTCTTTTCTTCTAAGCAAAATTGGGTTTAGCTCATTCCTTCACGTTTTGGCTTTTCATCATTATTAAGCTCTAAATATTTTTAAATTTTCATGATTTTTTTCTTTTGACCTATTAAGTATAGATTTAAAATAATTCCAAATATATTGTTTACTTATTGGACTACTGTGATAGGCAGACCCTCCCCCACTACCAAAATATGTCCACACTCTAATCCCAGGAACCTGTAAATCTGTTACTTTACATATTATTATTTTTAATTTTTTAAATTATTTTTTAAGGCTAGTCAACTGAAGCAGTGGGAGTGGAGAAGAAACAAATAAATTTATAACTGGTTGTGATCAATTAGCTGTAAACACCAGTGCACTCTGGCCAATATGTTACTCTACACGGCAAAAGTGAGTTGCAGATATGAAGATGATGGATCTTAAAATAGGGAAATTATCCTGTATTATCTGGGTGGGGAAAACCTACTTAAATGTATCCTTAAATGCAGATAATTTTCTCTGGCTGGAAACAGAGAAATGTGGCAGAAGCCAGAGAGATTGGAAGTATGAGAGGGACTCATCACTGCTGCTGGATTGCAGGAGGTGGAGCACATGGAAAGCATGAGAGGGAGTACAGGCAGCTTCTAGGAGAGCAAAGACTGGCTGGGGCTGACAGCCAGTAAGGAAGCCGGGACTTGGGTCCTATACCTGCAAGGAACTGAATTAGACCAACAATCTGAGTTTGGAAACATCCCCAGGGCCTCTGGAAAGGAACACAGCCCAGCTGAACACCTTGATTATAACCCTGTGAACCAGATGATTCATGCTGATTCATGAACCAGCTGATTCATGCTGCACCCAGATATCTGACTTACAGAACTATGAAATAATAAATGGGTGTTGTTTTAAGCCACTAAATTAGTGGCAATTTGTTATAGCAACAATAGAAACCTAATACAATCGTATTTTTGCTTATTGAATTCTACATTTTTCTATAGTAGCCAGAGAGTCTGGTATGCATGACATTAATTCTTAGTGTTTGCTGAGAATTACCTAGTATATGGTAAATTTTGGTAAACATACTGTACATGTTTGAAAACGATGTGTGCTTACTAATTGTTTGTTACAGGTTTTTCTCTATATAATTACTATATAAAGATTAATAGTTTGGCTCTGCTCAAACTGTCAATTACTCATAGACCTATGTTGATATTTCCTATTGTGACTGTGAATTTATCATATTCATTTTGTAATTCTCTGAATTTTTGCTTTATATCTTTTTAGGTGATGCTGTTAAGTATGTATAAGCTAAAAATTATTATATCATTGTGGTGAATTCGTTTTCATTATTATATAATGACCCTCTTTATCCCTAAAAGGATTTTTTTGAAATCCTAAAGTCTATTCTGTCTGCTATTAATATTAACATGGTTACATTAGCTTTCTTTTGGTTAGTATAACATTTGCCATATTTTCCTACAAATTTTCTGTGCTGTTGGGTTTCATGTGAATCTGTTAAAGAGAGCATATATGTGTATTTTATTTTTCTAAACCTTTTCTTAGAAAAATTCTTTTTTAGAATATTTTTCTCTTAATTGGTGAGTTTATTCTAATCACTTTAGGTTACTGATCTATTTGAAGTTATTTCTACCATCTCATTTTGTGCATTTTATATACTACATGTTCTTTGCATCTTTTTTCTTTTTAAAATTTGATTGGATTGATCAAATTCTTTCTCATTTTTCAACTCTAATAGTTTGGAAGTTATATATTCTATTTCACTTGTTCTTACATTCACTGTTAAATTTATGCATACTTAGTTGCTTTAATGGAATCTAAGTTTGCCTATATCTTTAACTCCCTTCCAAATAATCTTTGGATTGTTTATCTCTGTTTTCCTCCTTTATTATATGTTATTGTTATTTATTGTCTAGTATTTTAGTTCCTCTGTTTCTATATTCTCAAGTTAATCATTTTTATATACCTATTTTGAAGATAAAATGGTATTTCAAATGACTGGCCCAGGGATCTTCTTGATTGCTGAGCAGTGAGCAAGCTGAAACCAAGATGCATTAGTCCGTTTTCGCGCTGCTGATAAAGACATACCAGAGACTGGGCAATTTACAAAAGAAAGAGTTTTAATTGGACTGGCAATTTCACATGGCTGGGGAAGCCTCACAATCATGGCGGACAGCAAAGAGGATCCAGTCTCCTCTTACATGGATGGCAGCAGGCAAAGAGAATGAGGAAGACAGGATGGCAGCAGGCAAAGAGAGAATGAGGAAGATACAAAAGTGGAAATCCCTGATAAAACCATCAGATCTTGTGAGACTTATTCACTACCACGAGGACAGTATGAGGGAAACTGCCCCCTTGATTCAGTTATCTCGCACCGGGTCCCTCCCAAACCTCGTGGGAATTGTAGGAGATACAATTCAAGATGAGATTTGGGTGGGGACACAGAGCCAAACCATATCACAAGGGCTCTTCTTACCCCAGTGGGGACCCGGTGGGGAGAGGGGAGACTGTGCTTGAGATCACCAGTGCTCACTATGGACACCAAGTGTGGACAATTGGCATTTACCCATAAAGAGCTACCTCTTGTGTTCAGACTATCTGGGGCTAAGCCCAAAGTGTTTTCTCCCGCCTATCAGCACCCTAAAAAGGGAATGCAAGATGGGGGATCCCAGTCCTATAACATAGGGCTTCCCAAACCAAGCCCTCCTCTCTACTCATGCCAAGAGAAGGGAATTCTCTATTCTCTACCTTACTCAACACTCAGTATGTGTGTGTGTATGTATGTATGTATGTATTTATTTATTTTGAGACAGGGTCTCGTTCTGTTGCCCAGGCTGGAGTGCAGTGGCACAATCTCAGCTCACTGCAACCTCCGCCTCCCAGGCTCAAGCGATTCTCATGCCTCAGCCTCCCGAGTAGCTGGAATTACAGGCGCCAGCCACCACACCCATCTCATTTTTGTATTTTTAGTAGAGGTGGGGTTTCACCATGCTGGCCAGACTAGTCTCGAACTCCTGACCCAAGTGATCCATCTGCCTCGGCCTCCCAAAGTGCTGGGATTACAGGTGTGAGTCACTGGCACCAGGCCTCAGTATTTATTTTATCACATATTATCAATGTGCTTACCAATGTTTCTTACATACAATTTAACTTATGAGATTCAATTTCCTTCTTACTGAAGTTCCTCATTCAGTATTTGTATTAGTCTGTTCTTTCATTGCTATAAAGAAATACCTGAGACTGGGTAATTTATAAAAAAGCAAGTTTTAATTTGGCTCATGGTCCTGCAGGCTGTGCAGGAAGCATAGCTGCGTCTGCTTCTGGGGAGGTGTCAGGAAGCTCACAATCATGCAGAAGGCAAAGGGGGAGCAGGCATATCACACGGCAAAAGCACGACTGAGACAGAGAGCAGGGAGGTGCCACACAGTTTTAAACCACCAGTCTCATGAGAACTCACTCACTATCATGAGGACAGTACCAAGGGGATGGTATGAACTCATTCATGAGAAATCTGCCACCATGATCCAGTCACCTCCTACCAGGCCCCACCTCCAACAATGGGGATTATGATTCAACATGAGCTTTGGTGGGGACACAGATCCAAACCAGATCAGTAGTTATATCTAAAAGTTTTGTATGACATCTACAAATATCCTTATTTTGTCCTTTTATGTGAGTGATAATTTGTCTGGATATGGGATTTCAGGTTCTAAATCCTTTCCTCTTAGAACTCTGTATATATACTCTTTTGTTTCCTAGCATCTTAGGTTGTAGATGTATGATCATTATTGCCTTGTACATAAATTTTTTTTCTTTATGGAATTTTTCACTTTTTCTCTTCAGCTTTAAATCAATTCTTGATTTTTACTAGCCTTATTTTTAGCAGCAATGTCTGTAAAATAATGCAATTGATATAATAATTGTATGTATTACACCCAGACAAATATGTAATGGTTAAAATGAATACTCATCCATGTACTAAGTAAAATCATCATGCAGGAGCAGTGGAAGCAGATAGTTCAGTCGTCTGTGTCTCCAGTTGTCCACTCAGGGATGCTTCTGAACATCTTGGTTTTACTGCTCTTTCTAAAATTTCCTCATCTTTCTGCAGACTGCATTGTGCTACAGCTCATAGACTTGAAATAATAAGGATCCCTCTTGAGGGGTGCCAGTGTGATAACGAGGTATTGGGACTCCGTTTCATTCACTTTTTATGAATTGTCCTGTGCATTGTGCTACAGCTCATAGACTTGAAATAATAAGGATCCCTCTTGAGGGGTGCCAGTGTGATAACGAGGTATTGGGACTCCCTTTCATTCACTTTTTATGAATTGTCCTGTGCAACCTCTCTAAGATTATTCCACCAGGCTCTGCAGGTGAATATGTGTATTAGTTTGCTGCCATAACAAATTACCACAGAGTGGGTGGCTTAAACAACAGAAATTTATTTTCTGACAGTTCTGGAGGTTGGAAGTCCAAGATCAAGGTGTCAGCAGAGTTGTTTTACAGTGAAGCTTCTTTCCTTGACCTGCAGGTGGCGGCCTTCTTGCTGTGCGCTGTCGTGCTTGTCCCTCAGTCTGTGTGTTGCTGGCTTCCTAGTCTCCTTTTCTTATTATGAAACAGTTATATTGGATTAGGGCCTTCCCATATGACCTCAGTTTACCTTACTTATCTTTTTAAAGACCTTACCTCCAAATACAGTCATATTCTGAGGTACTGGGGGTTAGGACTTCAACACATGCATTTTTGGGGATACAACTTAGCCCATAACAATAAGAATTTATCTACTGAAGGATAGGAAAAGTTTAAAAGAGGGAATTATAGTGTAGGAGGGGAAAGACTAGATTTCTAACTGGAAGATTCTTTTATTGGGGTTTAAGAGGAAAGCATCTCAGAAGCTGGGCTCTCCACATGAACACTCCCCCAGCTTCCCTTCCTGCTATGGCCTCTTCGCCCCTAAGTACCTCCTTGTCTTATGAAGACCAATACAACTCTTGGAAAACCCTACTCAGATCAGGAATTCTCATGCCTGACATGACTCTGCTATACACTTACCCCATACATTTAGTCAAAATTGCACTTTCTTTTGGTCTGGTGATGCCAGTTTCCCATGATTCAATTCCTTACAGATTTATTCTCATGTTTATTTTGTTTATTTATTTTTATTTCCATGGGATTTGGGGAGGAAAGAGAGTAAAATGTGTGTGCTTGATTAGTGCACTCTTGAACCAATTTGCTATTCTTCAAAACATAAAAGAGATATAAGGATTAACATGAGAGATAAAGGGATTTCAAAGAGTTAAAATTTTTATATTGGCATGTACAATTTATTAAATCATCACACCAAGTGTTTCTGACCTGAGTTGTGTTGCATATTTCATTCATTTTTCATACATCATAAAGTTTCTTGGAATTATCCCTCTGGACAAAAAAAATTGCTTGCTAGAACGTCTGCATAGTTACACTAATGAACTTGAAATGGTTTTCATAGATTTTAATGAAATATTCCAATCAAATATTCCAGCATCTCTGAAATAATACAGGAAAAAGTCGAGCTTTTGAAGGATGGCATCTTAATTTTATTTGTCTAGGTGTCTTATATAGACATCTACAGTATCTGACACACATTGCTTTCTCAACATATATTTTTTAATCAGTAAGCAAGAAAAGAGATGAAAATGTTTATTTTTTACTATCAATTCCAACATTGACCACTAGAGGACACTGGATGCAATGGGAAAAACAGAATTACTAAACCATCTACAGCATTTATCTGTAGTATTAATTCTAAAATCAGATTTGATCACATTTTATGTGAAATATGATTTTTGATATTTCACCCAAAAAAGGAAGCCTTGTTTCACTATTCTGAATTTTCTTCTAAAACGGAAATGCAGTTTGCAGCCTGAACGGGGCTATAAGAGTCAAAAAGTAATGGAAAAATTTTTTCTCAAGGAATATGAGGAAAAAAAAATAAATAGTGGAAAAGAAATAGAAACACATAACAAGTGAATAAAAGGAAGAGAAAGAAGTGAACAAGAGGAGAAAATGAAAAGAGGGGGGAGGATTTGTGTGAAATTGAAGGGAGCACCTTTCCATGTGGAATTTCCTCATTCATTCTGCCTCTACCACTGCTTCTCAAACTTGAGTGTTGTAGTGGGTTGAATGGTGTCCCCCCAAAAATATGTCCCCAGAACCTATGAATGTGAGGGTAAGGGTGTCTTTGCAGGTGTAATTAAGTTAAGAATCTTAAGATGAGATCATTCTGGATTACCAAGTGGACCCTACATCCAATGACAAGTGTCTTTGTAAGGGACAGAAGAAGGGAAGACACAGACACACAGATGAGAGAGCCATGTGAAGACGGAGGCAGATATTGGAGGGATGCAGCCACAGTGAATGCCAACAGACACCAGAAACTGGAAGAGGCAAGGAACCGGGGAGCCTTGGGAGGGAGTGAGGTCGCGCCACGCCAACACCTTGACTTCAGACTTCTGGTCGCCAGAGCTCGATCTGCATTTCTGACAAGTTCCCGGGTGATGCTAGTGCTGCTGATTTGGGAACCACATTTTGAGAATCACTATTGTTGTTACCGGAGAGGGGGTTCTGATCCAGACCCCAAGAGAGGGTTCTTGGATTTTGCGCAAGAAATAATTCAGGGTGAGTCCGTAAAGTGAAAGCAAGTTTATTAAGAAAGTAGAGAAAAAAAGAATGCTTACTCCATAGACACAGCAGCCCCGAAAGCTGGTGGTTGCCCACTTTTATGGTTATTTCTTGATGATATGCTAAACAAGGGGTGGATTATTCATGCCTCCCCTTTTTGGACCACACAGGGTAACCTGTTGTTGCCATGGCATTTGTAAACTGTCATGGCGCTAGTGGGAGTGTAGTAGCGAGGACTACCAGAGGTCACTCTTGTCACCATCTTGGTTATGGTGGGTTTTATCCGGCTTCTTTACTGCAAGCTGTTTTATTAGCAAGGTCTATTATGACCTGTATCTATGCCAACCACCTGTCTTATCCTGTAACTAAGAATGCCTTAACCTCCTGGGAATGCAGCCCAGTAGATCTCAGCCTCATTTTACCCAGCCCCTATTCAAAATGGAGTTGGACAGGTTCAAACGACTCTGACATTGTGAACCTATGGTTTTCAACACTTTATATTAGAATAACCTGGAATGCTTTTAAAACATCTAGAGATTCTGATTTTTAGTTGGTCTGTGGTGGTGTCTAGGGATCAGTATTTGAAAAAACTCCTCAGGTTGTTCCAATTTATATCTGGCAAGAACTACAACTTTAGACTTGACATGTACTTAAAAAGTTCTCCAAAGTAGCTTGCAATATGAAAATGGGCGTTTCTGTGAGACACCAAAAGAAATGGTATGAAATCATTCATAAAGAGTTATGATTACTAAAAATCATTAAGAATTTTAATGATTATTAAGAATATTTATTTTTGAGAGGTCAGGAATGAGAACAACCCATTTTTAGATGATTTCCTTTTAAAATTGTAAGAGGATCTTGGTGTTATAGTTTATTCTGAGGATGCTGGTCAAAGGATGTGCTACCATTTGTGGTTAGCACATTATATGACAAATGATTTGGTATGATTCTCCTCTGCAATAGGTTCTGAGTAATATCCCTAACATGAAGTCATGTGGGATTCTATGGTGTTAGAAATGCACACCTTAGAGAGTGGGACTTAGAGCTTAAACATAAAAGACATAAAAGATGACACTGCCATTGAGGCAGAATCAGCACATAAAGGAGTCGAAGGCACAGGTTTTGCATGACAGGCTAGGACTGGAATCCTAGCACTGCCCATTTCTGAGTATGACCTGTGAAAACTTGCTGACAATTTAAAAGCAATAGTTTCATGATGTGTAAAATGGATCCTCATGGTTAAATGACATTCCTTAATGTTTTAGTTTTCAATATATTCTATTGATTTTCTGCTAGCATAGTTGAGATTTTATCTCTTATATACTCCCACATCACCAGTGCTTTCTCTGACCCCATGCAAACATCTACTACATTATACATTTTTGGTGAAATCAGTATTCACCATTTACGTTCTTTTAATTATGTACGTATTGTTCACAGCATTATCATAAAATGTAATACGATTACATTTCTTTTATAACTTTTTGTTTTTGCTGGAGTTAGTAGTTGCTAGGATCCTCCCCCTACCACCAATATATTTGGTTTTCCATGTGCCTGTCAATTCTTTCCCAAGTACTCTGACAGAATTGTACATGTCCTTTTTGTATAGCCATACTTGATCTATTAGTCCTCCCCTTTACTCTTCCCCATGGAAACAGCTCTGTTCCAGAGCCTTTTATCCTACTCATCCAGTCTGGATTGGCTGATCTCTAGGCTTTTGCATAGCTGCCATTGAGGAACCAATTCTCATCCAAATTCCCCTCATCTCTTCTGTGTTTCATTCCTTCTTTTGAAACTCATGACTTCTTGGTTTACTTCCTTCTTGTGGTGGAATTTACCTTACAATAACTTTTTGGGAAACAATGCTTGGGAGACAATTTTGGGGTAACCTGTATTCTAAAAATGTTTTTATTTTTATTTTTCCTTTTGTTTGATAATGTAGATGGGACAGAATTGTATGTTAGAAATAAGTTTTCTTCAAAATTTTGATGATACTTTCTATTCCTTTCTCCTTTATTTTTGCTCTTTAAAAGTCTGATGACTTTGGTTGGGCGTGGTGGCTCACACCTGTAATCCCAGCACTTTGGGAGGCCGAGGCGGGTGGATCACCTGAGGTCGGGAGTTTGAGACCAGCCTGACCAACATGGAGAAACCCCTGTCTCTACTAAAAATACAAAATTAGCCGGGCGTGGTAGTACATGCCTGTAATCCCAGATACTCGGGAGACTGGGGCAGGAGAATCACTTGGACCCAGGAGGTGGAGGTTGCAGTGAGCTGAGATTGTGCCATTGTACTCCAGCCTGGGCAACAAGAGCAGAAACTTCATCTCAAAAAAAAAAAAAAAAAAAAAGTCTGATGACGTTTTATTCCTGAATCTTTCTACATGGTCTCTTTTTTCTTCTATTTAAACTTTCAGGATTTTCTTTTTATCCCTGGTGTGCTGAAATTTTATGGTGACATGCCTTGGTCATTTTTGGGTACTTGGGTGGGGCTTTTCAAACTATAGATTTATTTTCTTCAGTTCTAGCAATTTTTCTTTTATTATGTCTTTTATATGTTCCTTTCATCTATTTTCCATTTTCTTTTTCTGAAGTTCTTATTTTTCAGATCTTAGTAGATCCTCTAATTTTGTCATTTTTTCTACTCCTGTGTATTTAAATTTTATGGGATTTTTTTTTACCTTGCCTTTCGAGTGTTCCTTTGAACTTTTATTTTTAATTTTAATTATCACAGTTTTTGTTTCCATTTGCTTTCTCTTGTTTTAAGATGCCTTTTTATTTAACAGTGTCTCATTCTGTTTTTATGGATGTCCTACCTTTTCTTGTTTTTTCTGTTCTTAATCATTTCTTAAAAAGTTTTTTTTGGTTACCGTTCTCTGTACTGTCAGTGTTTCCTCTGAATTCCGTAATTCTGTTTTGCTTTTCTGCTTCTGTTTTTAGTTTTAGAGATGTGCCAATTATTTATCTGCTGTCTCTAAGCTGAGCACTTACTCTTCCTTACTTGCTTCTGTACTGCTACTTCTGGGAGTCTACAAACTACATTTCCCAGGATCCTTTGCCAAGAGGCTGCCTTTTAGGTTCTGTCAGTAAGTGGCATTTATGACAGTTCAGAAGTGGGAGGAAAGGGTAAGCTTTCTGATTCTGGCTTCCGTAACAGTGGAAATTGTTGAGTTGCCAGAAATTGCTGGTGATTGTTGTGAGGATTGTGGGTTATGGCAACTACCAACTCCAGGTGTCTGTTCCAGCAGCAGTAGCACCTCTTAGGCATTTCCATGTCTCCTATGTCTGGGGAGGCTTTCACTGCCCTAGGCTGCCTCCTCATAAAAATAATGAAGGAAAATGAAATAGTCATTGATTTGCTGACATCCAGACACATCTTTTTTTTTCATGGAAACCAACACCAGAAATAGTAAATGGGAAATCAATTAACCTTACCAATTCTCTATTCTTCCTGAACAAGATGGATAAGTTATATTAATGTGCTGTATATATATATTTTTTACCTGAACTTTTGGAGAAATAAGAGAACCTGTTAGATTTGAAATAGATTGTAACATTTACAGAAAATTTGCTTGTTTATAACACAGTACTCTGGCCAGGACGTATGCTTCATCAGGAAAATGTCATAACTGAATTGGAAATAGGAATTTGAAGCCATTTATTTCTCTGTAAATGAAAACACATTCAGTCTTACTCTTTTGGTGATACCAGATAATACCATTTTAAGGCCATAGGTTCTTGCTTTAATTATATTTGTCACCATGTTAATTAATTTCTGCTTCTGTGTATAGTTGCCCAGGTAACACATGTGTGTGTCTGTGTGTGTATGTGAACTAACAACTTAATTAGTGGAGAACACTGGCCATATGGATCACCAGAGTTTTTCCATATTAATTACCTTTACAAGTCAATGAAGGAACAAAGGTAAAGGCAAAAGAATTAGAACCAGGCCATTTTTTTTTTCTAGCATAACAGTTTTCCCTTACTTGGTTAACAAGGAAGGTTGAAAACTCTTAAAGAGACTCTAGCCTAAAGCATTGAGTCTTTCAGAAGGGATTTCCAAACTAAACTATGAAGACAAATTTGGACAAGAAGTAAATTTTTTTCTTGGTTATATGCCTCTGAAAAGCATATTATTTAATAAACCATTGGTCAATTACTCTGGAGTGAGAATTGCATTCTTCTGAATCGAACGATCAACATAAACTTCTATTAGGTTGGTACAAAAGTAATTGCAGTTTTGCCATTACTTTTAATATGTGTGTGTTCATGGGAATCTTTGCTTGTTTGTTTCTGTGGTTGTGTCAATCTATGTACAGCAAATTTAGTGTGATCCCTGTCTCCTCAATTTGGCGTAGAGAGAAAAATACTAACTTGGGAATCAGAAGAATTGGGATCTAGCTTTGGATAAAAGGGCTAATACTTTAATATGAAAAGCCTCTTAGGAGACTTCACCACAAGAAGGATCATGCATAGTATTGTTTACAACAATGAAATCTGGAAAAAAATCACTAAATTTCTAATAATTGTGAATTGTTTAAATACATTTTGGTACATTTACGTGATGGAATTTATGCAGCCATTTAAAATATTGCTGTAGAATCATATTTACTGGCATAAAATGATGTTTTCACAGATAGATTTACTTCATATAATGACTGTTCATTCAACAATTTTTGGCCATATTGGCTATTTCACAGTTATACAACTTTTCAGACAATGTTTAAAAAAATTTAACTATTTTTCACCCAAGCAATACTAAGTAAATATGCTATATGAAACATTATAGTTTTAGGATAACCATGTTAACCAAACCAAATTGGTTAAACATTATGCTTTTAGGATAACCATGTTAACCAAATGATTTTAGGATAACCATGTTAACCAAACCAATTTTCTCAGCACAGTAGTTTCTAGTCAAATAATATAATGTGAAACAAGTAGGATTGGGCATCATATTAGGTGATTCTAAATACTTTGCTTTGTGTAGGTTCACCAATCCAGTGAGGTAAAGACATAGTGTCTCTGTGTGCTCTTTCCATACATTGCTAACAATTATAAAACTGATATGGTTTGGCTGTGTCCTCACCCAAATCTCATCTTGAATTTTAGTTCCCATAATCCCCACATGTCATGGAAGAGACCCAGTGGGAAGTGATTAAATCATGGGGGCGGTTTCCCCATGCTGTTCTCATGATAGTGAGTAAGTTCTCATGACATCTGATGGTTTTATAAGCGTCTGGCATTTCCCCTGCTTGCACTCATTCTCCCTCCTGCTGCCCTGTGAAGAGGTGCCTTCCACCATGATTGTAAGTTTCCTGAGGCCTCCCCAGCCCTGCTGAACTGTGAGTCAATTAAACCTCTTTCCTTTATAAATTACCGAGTCTTGAGCAGTTCTTTATAGCAGTATGAAAACAGACTAATACAAAGACTTAGCCTTTATTTTACCCTATAGATAGCTTTCAGTGATCTAACTTTATTTCTAAGTCCAATTATTTCTAATTTGAGTGCCAAATATAATCATGAATCCCTGAAAATGTGAAAAATTGGTAAAGAAAATGGTGTATAGAAAATTCATCTTCCAAAAGAATGACTTTCTCACAATTGTCCCCAACCAACATCCACTACGAAGACTATTTGTCCTCATTTTGTGAGTACAATAGATCTTTATTATATTTTAGTCAATGTACAAACCATATTCAGATACTTTGGGATACTGTTGTCTGCTGTTTGTATAAACTTGTTTTTATTGCTTAATTAGCAATGTGAAAATTGTTTGGGTAAGGTAGGTTAAGATAAAAAAGTGTCATAAATTTTTTCATTAAAAATTAAAGAAAAAATTTAAATTTACTTTTTTTATATTTAGAAAGGCTTTTCAGAATTGAGTAATGCTGTCAAGCATGAGAGAAGTGAATTATTAAATTCAATAAAGCAGATTGCAACCTACAGGTAGCAAAAGATAGACATAGTAGAAATATATAGATGGATATATAGATAATAAATTGAAAAGATATATACTAAAATTGTTCCCAGTGATTGTGTTGTTAGATGATGGGGGTAATCTAATTTTTAAATTAAATCTGATGACTTTCCTCCCTCCCTCCCTCCCTTCCTTCCTTCCTCTTTCTTTCCTTCCTCCTCCTTTCTCTCTCTCTCTTTTATTTGCTTAAGTGGCAAGATAATATTTTGAGATATAAACTAAAATTCCATCCCTATAGGTTTTGTATCTCTTCGTCAGTCTGATGTAGTATGAAATTTATCTTTATGCCATAGAGATGGGCTGACACAGAGCAGATTGCAGGTAAAAGAAAAGTAATTTTTAACTTTTGTATTTTTGAAGTTAAGACCAGGCTAACACAAAGTTTGGAAAACCACATGAACAGTTAGAGCCAGTTCTCCCACATAAATACTGGATAATGTCTGCCTGGACTTGGGAGGAGCAGAAGAGAATCAGAGGGAAAGTAAGGTTATGGGTCTTCGATGGGCCAAGTTCTGGGATTTGGAGGGAGGAGGAGAGTGATAGAATCCTCCAGTACATTTCATGATTTGAGAGCAGGGAAGAACTCCTTGCAGAGGAATTAAAACTCACAAGTAAACAGAAACGTCTCAAAATAATGTTAGGAGGATTTTGCCAAGTGTTGATTTAGGGCTTTTCTCATTTGGATGATTACAGAGGCAGAGAAAAAGTGGGAGGTAGAGGGAGACGGTGAGAATTAACACTTCAAGACTCTTACTACAGTCCAGATATTTCTATCTCAACAATAGTTCAGTAAGGCTTTGGGTCAATATGGATCATTTGGTTATAATAATGTATGGAGTATTATTTTCTCCAAATCACCGTAATGACAACCAATATTACATACACAGAGATCACTTTCCTGGAATTTGCCTGATGTCAAAATGTATTTATAGTTGCTCTCAAGCCACTTTACAAATAAACAAAAGAAACCATTTTGAAAGCTTTAAAGTTCACAAAGCTTTATTTCCATTAAAATCTAATCTGAACAAAATATACCAATCTAGTTCCACATAATGTTGAAATGTGACTTCATTTCTAACCTGCCATATAGTCTAATTTAAGAAATAGCATTACACAAATAAAGTATCTCTTTATGCCTTCTAGTAACGAATTCCATCTTCCTGTTTACATCTATCAAAAAATTATAGCTTGGCTGGGCGCGGTGGCTCACGCCTGTAATCCCAGCACTTTGGGAGGCCGAGGCAGGCGGATCATGAGGTCAGGAGATCGAGACCATCCTGGCTAACACTGTGAAACCCTGTCTCTACTAAAAATACAAAAAACTAGCCGGGTGTGTTGGTGGGCTCCTGTAGTCCCAGGTACTCGGGAGGCTGAGGCAGGAGAATGGTGTGAACCTGGGAGGTGGAGCTTGCAGTGAGCTGAGATCGCCCCACTGCACTCCAGCCTGGGTGACAGAGGGAGACTCCGTCTCAAAAAAAAAAAAAAAAAATTACAGCTCAAGAGTAAAAATATTTGCAAATATGGTTTGACCTTATTTCTGCTATTGTTTTACTTCCACTTCTCTCAGAGTTTATTTTGCTAATTCTGCCCTTTACTCTGCACCTGACTCTGCCCTTGCCACTCCACTGAAGGTCCTCTTTTCCAGGTTGCCAGCATCCCCTGCACTGCTGAACCAATGCATCCCTTCTCTGCCTTGACCTAACTTAGTTTCCCATAAACAGCCAACACTATTGTTCATGCTCTCCCTCTTGATATTTCCACACCCCCATTTATGTTTGTCCACCATCATTTTTGGATTTTCCCCCTTCCACTTTTAAACTTCCCCAAAAGCTCTTCTTTTTCCTCTCCATTCCTTAAACATTGGTGATTTTTTGATGTATGTCCTCAGTCTTTTTTTTTTCTTTTTATTCATCCTCATTCTCTTCCTGAGAAATATCTTGTTGTTTCAAGGCTTTAATTATCAGCTATATGCTTATTGTTAAATCTACATCTGTGATCTAGCTGCTTCTTCTGAGCTCCAGACTTATGTATCCAACTGCTTACTGGGCATCTCTGCCTGGATGTCCCATAGTCCCTCAAACCGTATATGCCCAGATTGGAACTCATCCTCCCCACAAGCCTGTTTCTCCTGTGCACACCTATCAGTGCCTGGTATTCCAGGTTGCATCTTAACCAAGCTAGAACCCTGGAGGTCCCATTTGACTCCTCTCTCTCTGTGAACCCCCATCTGTATTAGTCTATTTGGCTGCTATGACAAAATATCATGGGCTAGGTGACTTAAACAACAGAAATTTATTTTCTCATAGTTCTGGAAGCTGGAAAGTCTAAGATGAATGTGCTGGTAAATTTAGTTTTTGCTGAGGGCTTTTTTCCTGGTTTACAGATGGCCACCTTTTTAATGTGTCCTTACATGGCGGGCAGAGAGAGAGAGAGAGAGAGAGCAAGTTCTCTGGTTTCTCTTCTTATAAGGAAGGACACATCCTATTGGATCAGGGCCCCATACCTATGGCCTCATGTAACCTTAATTGCTTCTTTAGAGGCCCTAGCTCCAAATATAGCCACATAGAAGTTAGGGTTTCAAAATATAAATTTTATCGGGAGTTGAGAGGGACACAAAGTTTCAGTTCTTAAAACCATCCATCAGTCACCAAGGTCTTTAATTCTTTGTAATAAATAGTGTGTGAAATGCCCACTTCTCTCAACCCCGTGGTCATTAGTTAAGTTCTGACACCATCATCTTTCTTTCACCTGATTTACCACAGCAAGAATCCTTACTGTTTCCCTGCTTCCAGTCTAGCCCTCTCCCACCTAGTCCCTACACTGCAGCTAGGGTACCCTGTCTCAAATGCAAATCTGATCACATTACCCTTCTCTTAAATCTTTTCAATGACCTCCCATTACTCTCACAATAAAGCCCAGTCCTGTTCATGTGGCTTATGAAGACCTCTGTGACCTGGGCCTTGCTTGTCACCCCAGTCTTACCTCTGACAGCTCCCCACTGTCTTAGTCTGTTTTGTGTTGCTGTAAATGAATACCTGAAGCTGGGCTGTTGATAAAGAAAAAAGGATCATTTGGCTTATGATTCCAATGACTGGAAAGTTCAAGATTGGGCGTCTGCATTGGGTGAAGGCCACAGGCTGCTTCCACTTATGGTGTAAGGGGAAGGGGAGTCGGTGTGTGCAGATATCACATGCTGAGAGAGGGGACAAGCAAGAGAAGTGGGAGGTGCCAGCTCTTTTTAACAACCAATGTTTGAGGGAATTAATAGAGTGAGAACTCACTCACCCTCACCCCCCATGGAGGGCATTAATGTATTCACGCAGGATCCATCTCCATGACCCAGACATCTTCCATTAGGCCCCACCTCCCCGTATGGCCACACGGGGGATTAAATTTCAACATAAGGCTTAGAGGGGACAAACAAACATCCAAACTATAGCACCCACCTTGTACTCAGTGCTCCAGGCTTAAGAAGCATCCACTTTCCCCAAGGAACTATATTTTTTCTCTTGCAAGTCTTTAAGAACTTACTGTTTTTTTCCTGCAATTGTGTTCTGCTCCTTCTCCCTCCCTCCTCTTCTTTCTTTTTCCCTGTCTCCTCCCCAGCATCTGAAGAGCCTGGCTAATGTTTCCTCAACTCTCAGGTCCCAGCGTTGTCAACACCACTTTCTCCCAGAAGCTTTTCCTACCCTCTAAGGCTGAGCGGGTGTCCTTCCTCCAGAGGCTCCTTTGCTTAACTCATTTCTTCTTACTGTGTCCCAGAGTCTAGCACAGAGCTTGGCACAAAGCCAGCTTTCACTAATTAGAAATGGATGAATACATCTCACCCACCATTCAGGCCAGTTAATCAGGCAATAAACCCGTTCTGTTCTGGTAACAGTGTCCTCCACCTCTGAAGGAAAAAGTAAACCACATCTACATTATGTCAGTGTGCTATTTTAGGGGAGTCAGCAGGTGATGTCATAGGACAGAGCTCTGCAGGGTGGGTGGGAATGGTCTTGGGTGCAGGGAGATCAGCTCAGCCACTGTGTAGGAGGGACGTCTTCATGTCCCCTCATTTGCTGCCAGGCCGTCATGACAGCTTTCTATCTCTATGTGAATGAATGACTGCAAACCTGAGAGGTATTTAAAACATCCAACAACTGCTATGGCTGCATAGATAAATAAGTGAATAAGAAAATGACAGTGCTCGCTTTGGTGGCACACATACCAAAACTGGAATGGTACAGAGAACATTAGCACAGTCCCTGTACAAGGATGACACACAAGTTTGTGAAGTGTTAAAAAAAAAAAAAGAAAATCAGAAATGGGTTTCTTATTCTCTAACTAAACTAAACTGTATGTCACAAAACAAATGATATAACTAATTCTGGTGCATATCACTCACCAAATTATTCTAATAATTTCTAACTTGTTTATTGATTTTAGAAAAAATGTTTTTGTGGTTTTCACTGACTAAATAGTGCTCCTTTCTGAGCCGTGATTGAACACAGAACTACATCAAGGTCTTCCAAGGATTTTACTGTTAGCAACGGTGTGCATGTAGATGCCAGCACCTCCTCCACAGCAGGACTTGGAGAGCCTGTGTCCCAGCCTCACCAATAATGCCAGTGCTAAGTTGCTGCCCACCATTTACTCTGTTATTCCAACCCAGACCCACGTAGCGCAGTGGGGCCTCCGCTGCTGCCTCTGCCACCATGTTGGTTAGCTGAGTGGCCACCAGGGGCCACCCTCCCTAGGCCACCAATGCTTCCAGACCCTTTCACTGCCTTTCTGGCCTCAGCAGGTGACAAAGCCTGGAAGTGGAAATAGCTTGGATGAGGTATCCTTATTAGCCAGGGGAACTACCAGCAGCCCAAGGCAATGGATTTTGGTGGGGGAGGAGGGTTTGAGCTTCACAGCATTTCCCTGCTCAGGAATGTTCTTTCTTTCTAGTAGGAAATACTTATGTAAGGGTCCTTTGGCCTGGCATGGGGGTGCCTTGGTGCTATGTTCCAGTCTGCATTCCTGCCCCATGTCCCTTTACTTTCTATGTGTGCCTTGTGTTGCAGACAAACTGCAACATTCCTGTACACACACACACACACACGCGTGCGCGCGCTCCTGCCTCTTTCCTTGTGCTTGTGTAACCACTCAGTGTGTTCTTCTTGCCCACTGCTAAGATAGAGCCGATTTATCAAGACAGGGGAATTGTAATAAAGAAAGAGTTTAATATGTGCAGAGCCCGCTAAACGGCAGACTGGTGTTTGATTATTACTAAAATCAGCCTCCCTGAAAATTTGGAGGCTAGGATTTTTCAACCATAGTTTGGTGGGCAGGGGCTAGGGTATGGGTGCTGCTGATTGGTTGGGAATGCAATCATAGGGGTGTGGAAAACCGTCCTCCAGCACTGAGTCTGCTTCTGGGTGGGGGCCACAGAGGAGTCGCTGGGCCCCGTATGACCATCCCATCATCAGAAATGCAAAAGTCTGAAAAGACATCTCAAAAGGCCAATCTCAGATTCTACAATAGTGATGCTATTTACAGGAGTACTTGGGGAAGTTGCAAATCTTATGTCTTCCAGAATAATGGCTGGTAGTCATTTAACTATGAATTGAGGCCCCTCTCATCCTCCTAACCTGGTGACCTTTAGTTAGTTTTACAGAGGTGGTAGTTTTGGGGACGGGCTATTATCAATTAAGCTATAAACTAAATTTCTCCCTAAATTATCTTGGCCCACACTCAGGCATGACCATGGGCAGTTAGGACATTAAAGGCAAGATAGAGTTGGTTAGACCAGATCTCTCTCACTGTCATCATTCCTGCTGTTACGATTTTTGTAAAGGTGGTTTACCTTGGACTGTTGCCTCTTTCTCAATTGTTCTCCCTCCTCCTATCCTCAATTCTACCTGTTAATATTTCTTCTCTCCTTCAGAGCTTGGCTGACATGCTGCCACCTCCTATGAAGGGATTCTTGATCCCCCCAACCAGATTATAATCTTTCTGTCACATTTATTCCTTCTCTTATGACATTGACCCTACTAGACCTTATATTTTTACTTTAGTATTTGCAGAGTTAATTTTTAAAATATTCTATATTTTCCTAAACTGATGATCCCAGAGAGAAATTTGCTGTGCTTTTCCTTTTCATTCCCTGAAGATCTTAGTCTAGAGCCTTTCACATAACAGGCATATAATCCTTTTTGGGTGGGATTTGGAATTCCTATTTTTCTCTTTTTTTAGTTATTGTCTCTTATAGTCTTGTTTGATGGAATTATTTTTGTGTGATATGTAAAAGTGTTATGAAGGGAAAGTTCTAGAACCAATGTTTCTACATTTCTTTCTACAGAAAGAAATGCTTCTGGTTTCTGCATTTCTCTAAGCCTTAGATTCTTCCTCTGCTGAAATGTGGGTATTAATGGTCCATGCCATGCAAGACTGTTGTGTGGATTAAATGAGACCATATGTTACTTAGCACAAAGTCCGCCATGCAGTAAGTGATCAGGAAATAGCAGTTGTTTTTGCTGTTATTATTACTTTGCTCTAACAGAAGGAAGATTTTCCTTCTTTCACTGGTATTTGGTAATTCTTTCATTCAACTTATATTTATTCTCTAACTACTGGTACTGAAAATCCTATGCTTAGAAAAAATTCCAGACAAGTCTCCTGTTTTCATGGAGCTCAGTCTAGAGTGGAGTCGGATATTTATTCAGCAATTATGCAAGGAGAGATACATGGTTCTGCAGGACCCTAGTTTAGGGAGCCTAGACCTAGTGAGAGAGGTCAAGGAAGATGTTCCTGAAGTGTTCAAATGTGGCTGTCAACTTCCTGGAGAAAGTAGTTTAGGGCTAGTTTGACCAGTGCTGGGATTAGGGTAAGGCAAGTGAGGCACTTGCTATAGGGACAAAATTTAAGGGAGCCTCAAAAGATTCAGTGATCAAGATAAACAATATTTTAATGCGATATTAAAAAATAAAATTTAACGCAAAAAAGTTCCCAATGAACAAAACATCACAATTTTGGATAAAGACAGGATCAGTAACAATGTTGTGTTGAATCATATTGGAGCCTTAGGCAAAAGGAGAAAATCAAATACTGATCCTTAGTTTTAGCCCTGGATTTGACTAGGTAAGAATAACTTTAAAAGTCCTTTTATATCCAGAGATTCTGGAAAACTAAGTACACTTACGTGGAAACTTCTAATTTTATCCAGCAGAGGGCAGTGATGCCTAAATAAACAGTTGGAGGCTTTTGCTGTCATTTTCATCAATCATCACCATCAAATTTGGGGAGGGATTAACTTAAAGGTTAAAAGTTTTTGCAATGGAAATAGGGTATGCTGTGGAAACTTTATGTAACTCTGGTGTTAAAGGACCAGGAAACTCTTATAAACTGCCAAACAACAAGCTTTCTTTTTGGTAGATGTATTTTTACAGACATGATTTGAAATGTAGCCAATTCCAGGACTTACAAACCATGAAGCCATGTAGCGAAGAGCATTCTGTAATTTTTCAGGGGGTCAATTTTTGGAGGCAGCAATTAGTGGCTGATTTCCTTTTCATTCTGGCCTTCTTTCAACATTAAAATCAGCGACTTAGGAAGCTGGACATCATGTAGAAAGAGAGATCCTTTCATTTGCAAGCTAATACAGGGGAGGTTGGCTTATTTATTTGTTAATTCACTTGTTCATTCATTATCTCATTTATTCAAGGATTTCACAAGCATATATTGTCTACCATATGACAAATACTGTGGTGGCACAAAGGGACACAGAGACTCAGATGAATCACAGTGCTCACCTTTCATGAACAACTACTTGAGAACAGGAAAGAGTGGCAGAAGTAGATCCTTGTGATACTTAGGCTAAGTTGGTGTGCTGAGATATATGCCAAGCACTCTAGGAACTTGGTTCAAGAGCAGCTCACAGGTCTTCATCTGTTTACTGTTAAGGGTATTTTTGGAATCTAAGATAATTTTGGAGTTTTAGTAATTTGTTTTTATTTGACTCTGATTTTGGCACAAAAAAAATACCTCTAATGAAACTTCATGCATTTCTCAGGTCCTAGTTCAATGGGGACATCCATCACATGCTTCTTGATGACTGCCTGAGAAAGAGGACGGAAAGGCCAATCCCTAGAGAAATAATCTAGGCACGTAGTTTGTAAACTGTGGCTTGGGAAACTCTAGGGCCGTGCTTCTCCAGTGTGGTCTGTATCACCTACATCAAATACTTTAGAGTACTTGTTAAAAATCCAAATTTCCTTCCTGGAGACCTACAGAATCAGAGTCTGGAGGGACTGGGGGCAGGGAGGGTAGGGACCTGCACTTCCACAAGTGTTCCAGGTAGTTCTTATGGATACTAAAGAGCTCCAGGGGCTCTACTCCTTGCCTTTGCCAGCTTACATAGACCCTTCAACCAGATCACCTCTTCTTCTAAAGGGTACGTTCCATGAGGTCTGGGCTTTTTGTCCATTGTGTTCACAGCTGTATCCCCAGTACTTTGAACAATGGTGCACAATAAATATTTGTTGACTGAATAAATTAAGACAGTATATAAATTGAATTTCCACCTAAGAGTTCATTTTGACCAAGTTTTCTAATACTAAAAAAAAAAAAGTGCCTAGACCATAGTTTTGGATCATCTTCTTTCCTTAAAGAAGGGAAGCAAAGATAGCTGAAAGCCCTTAGGTTTTTGAGCCCCTCTTAGATAATTACATTGAGTATGGAACCTAGTTAGCCACATTTTCTTTTTCTTTTTTTTTTTAAATTTATTTATTTATTATGATTATACTTTAAGTTTTAGGGTACATGTGCACAATGTGCATGTTAGTTACATATGTATACATGTGCCATGCTGCTGCGCTGCACCCACTAACTGGTCATCTAGCATTAGGTATATCTCCCAATGCTATCCATCCCCCCTTCCCCCACCCCACAACAGTCCCCAGAGTGTGATGTTCCCCTTCCTGTGTCCATGTGTTCTCATTGTTCACTTCCCACCTATGAGTGAGAATATGTGGTGTCTGGTTTTTTGTTCTTGTGACAGTTTACTGAGAATGATGATTTCCAATTTCATCCATGTCCCTACAAAGGACATGAACTCATCCATTTTTATGGCTGCATAGTATTCTATGGTGTATATATGCCACATTTTCTTAATCCAGTCTATCATTGTTGGACATTTGGGTTGGTTCCAAGTCTTTGCTATTGTGAATAATGCTGCAATAAACATACGTGTGCATGTGTCTTTATAGCAGCATGATTTATAGTCCTTTGGGTATATAACCAGTAATGGGATGGCTGGGTCAAATGGTATTTCTAGTTCTAGATCCCTGAGGAATCGCCACACTGACTTCCACAATGGTTGAACTAGTTTACAGTCCCACCAACAGTGTAAAAGTGTTCCTATTTCTCCACATCCTCTCCAGCACCTGTTGTTTCCTGACTTTTTAATGATTGCCATTCTAACTGGTGTGAGATGGTATCTCATTGTGATTTTGATTTGCATTTCTCTGATGGCCAGTGATAGTGAGCATTTTCTCATGTGTTTTTTGGCTGCATAAATGTCTTCTTTTGAGAAGTGTCTGTTCATGTCCTTCACCCACTTTTTGATGGGGTTGTTTGTTTTTTTCTTGTAAATTTGTTTGAGTTCATTGTAGATTCTGGATATTAGCCCTTTGTCAGATGAGTAGGTTGCGAAAATTTTCTCCCATTTTGTAGGTTGCCTGTTCACTCTGATGGTAGTTTCTTTTGCTGTGCAGAAGCTCTTTAGTTTAATTAGATCCCATTTGTCAATTTTGTCTTTTGTTGCCATTGCTTTTGGTGTTTTAGACATGAAGTCCTTGCCCATGCCTATGTCCTGAATGGTAATGCCTAGGTTTTCTTCTAGGGTTTTTATGGTTTTAGGTCTAACGTTTAAGTCTTTAATCCATCTTGAATTGATTTTTGTATAAGGTGTAAGGAAGGGATCCAGTTTCAGCTTTCTACATATGGCTAGCCAGTTTTCCCAGCACCATTTATTAAATAGGGAATCCTTTCCCCATTGCTTGTTTTTCTCAGGTTTGTCAAAGATCAGATAGTTATAGATATGCGGTGTTATTTCTGAGGGCTCTGTTCTGTTCCATTGATCTATATCTCTGTTTTGGTACCAGTACCATGCTGTTTTGTTTACTGTAGCCTTGTAGTATAGTTTGAAGTCAGGTAGTGTGATGCCTCCAGCTTTGTTCTTTTGGCTTAGGAATGACTTGGCGATGCGGGCTCTTTTTTGGTCGCATATGAGCTTTAAAGTAGTTTTTTCCAATTCTCTGAAGAAAGTCATTGATAGCTTGATGGGGATGGCATTGAATCTAGAAATTACCTTGGGCAGTATGGCCATTTTCACGATATTGATTCTTCCTACCCATGAGCATGGAATGTTCTTCCATTTGTTTGTATCCTCTTTTATTTCCTTGAGCAGTGGTTTGTAGTTCTCCTTGAAGAGGTCCTTCACATCCCTTGTAAGTTGGATTCCTAGGTATTTTATTCTCTTTGAAGCAACTGTGAATGGGAGTTCACTCATGATTTGGCTCTCTGTTTGTCTGTTGTTGGTGTATAAGAATGCTTGTGATTTTTGTACGTTGATTTTGTATCCTGAGACTTTGCTGAAGTTGCTTATCAGCTTAAGGAGATTTTGGGCTGAGACAATGGGGTTTTCTAGATATACAATCATGTCGTCTGCAAACAGGGACAATTTGACTTCCTCTTTTCCTAATTGAATACCCTTTATTTCCTTCTCCTGCCTAATTGCCCTGGCCAGAACTTCCAACACTATATTGAATAGGAGTGGTGAGAGAGGGCATCCCTGTCTTGTGCCAGTTTTCAAAGGGAATGCTTCCAGTTTTTGCCCATTCAGTATGATATTGGCTGTGGGTTTGTCATAGATAGCTCTTATTATTTTGAAATACTTCACATCAATACCTAATTTATTGAGAGTTTTTAGCATGAAGGGTTGTTGAATTTTGTCAAAGGCCTTTTCTGCATCTATTGAGATAATCATGTGGTTTTTGTCTTTGGTTCTGTTTATATGCTGGATTACATTTATTGATCTGTGTATATTGAACCAGCCTTGCATCCCAGGGATGAAGCCCCCTTGATCATGGTGGATAAGCTTTTTGATGTGCTGCTGGATTCGGTTTGCCAGTATTTTATTGAGGATTTTTGCATCAATGTTCATCAAGGATATCGGTCTAAAATTCTCTTTTTTGGTTGTTTCTCTGCCCAGCTTTGGTATCAGGATGATGCTGGCCTCATAAAATGAGTTAGGGAGGATTCCCTCTTTTTGTATTGACTGGAATAGTTTCAGAAGGAATGGTACCATTTCCTCCTTGTACCTCTGGTAGAATTCGGCTGTGAATCCATCTGGTCCTGGACTCTTTTTGGTTGGTAAGCTATTGATTATTGCCACAATTTCAGATCCTGTTATTGGTCTATTCAGAGATTCAACTTCTTCCTGGTTTAGTCTTGGGAGAGTGTATGTGTCCAGAAATTTATCCATTTCTTCTAGATTTTCTAGTTTATTTGCGTAGAGGTGTTTGTAGTATTCTCTGATGGTAATTTGTATTTCTGTGGGATCGGTGGTGATATCTCCTTTATGATTTTTTATTGCGTCTATTTGATTCTTCTCTCTTTTTTTCTTTATTAGTCTTGCTAGCGGTCTATCAATTTTGTTGATCCTTTCAAAAAACCAGCTCCTGGATTCATTAATTTTTTGAAGGGTTTTTTGTGTCCCTATTTCCTTCAGTTCTGCTCTGATTTTAGTTATTTCTTGCCTTCTGCTAGCTTTTGAATGTGTTTGCTCTTGTTTTTCTAGTTCCTTTAATTGTGATGTTAGGGTGTCAATTTTGGATCTTTCCTGCTTTCTCTTGTGGGCATTTAGTGCTATAAATTTCCCTCTACACGCTGCTTTGAATGCGTCCCAGAGATTCTGGTATGTTGTGTCTTTGTTCTCGTTGGTTTCAAAGAATATCTTTATTTCTGCCTTCATTTCATTATGTACCCAGTAGTCGTTCAGGAGCAGGTTGTTCCATTTCCATGTAGTTGAGCGGTTTTGAGTGAGATTCTTAATCCTGAGTTCTAGTTTGATTGCACTGTGGTCTGAGAGATAGTTTGTTATAATTTCTGATCTTTTACATTTGCTGAGGAGAGCTTTACTTCCAAGTATGTGGTCAGTTTTGGAATAGGTGTGGTGTGGTGCTGAAAAAAATGTATACTCTGTTGATTTGGGGTGGAGAGTTCTGTAGATGTCTATTAGGTCTGCTTGGTGCAGAGCTGAGTTCAATTCCTGGGTATCCTTGTTAACTTTCTGTCTCGTTGATCTGTCTAATGTTGACAGTGGGGTGTTAAAGTCTCCCATTATTAATGTGTGGAAGTCTAAGTCTCTTTGTAGGTCACTCAAGACTTGCTTTATGAATCTGGGTGCTCCTGTATTGGGTGCATATATATTTGGGATAGTTAGCTCTTCTTGTTGAATTTATCCCTTTACCATTATGTAATGGCCTTCTTTGTCTCTTTTGATCTTTGTTGGTTTAAAGTCTGTTTTATCAGAGACTAGGATTGCAACCCCTGCCTTTTTTTGTTTTCCATTTGCTTGGTAGATCTTCCTCCATCCTTTTATGTTAAGCCTATGTGTGTCTCTGCACGTGAGATGGGTTTCCTGAATACAGCACACTGATGGGTCTTGACTCTTTATCCAATTTGCCAGTCTGTGTCTTTTAATTGGAGGATTTAGTCCATTTACATTTAAAATTAATATTGTTATGTGTGAATTTGATCCTGTCATTATGATGTTAGCTGGTTATTTTGCTCGTTAGTTGATGCAGTTTCTTCCTCATCTCGATGGTCTTTACATTTTGGCATGATTTTGCAGCGGCTGGTACTGGTTGTTCCTTTCCATATTTAGCACTTCCTTCAGGAGCTCTTTTAGGGCAGGCCTGGTGGTGATAAAATCTCTCAACATTTGTTTGTCTGTAAAGTATTTTATTTCTCCTTCACTTATGAAGCTTAGTTTGGCTGGATATGAAATTCTGGGTTGAAAATTCTTTTCTTTAAGAATGTTGAATATTGGGCCCCACTCTCTTCTGGCTTGTAGAGTTTCTGCCCAGAGATCTGCTGTTAGTCTGATGGGCTTCCCTTTGAGGGTAACCCGACCTTTCTCTCTGGCTGCCCTTAACATTTTTTCCTTCACTTCAACTTTGGTGAATCTGACAATCATGTGTCTTGGAGTTGCTCTTCTCGAGGAGTATCTTTGTGGCGTTCTCTGTATTTCCTGAATCTGAATGTTGGCCTGCCTTGCTAGATTGGGGAAGTTCTCCTGCATAATATCCTGCAGAGTGTTTTCCAACTTGGTTCCATTCTCCCCGTCACTTTCAGGTACACCAATCAGACGTAGATTTGGTCTTTTCACATAGTCCAACATTTCTTGGAGGCTTTGCTCGTTTCTTTTTATTCTTTTTTCTCTAAACTTCCCTTCTCGCTTCATTTCATTCATTTCATCTTCCATCACTGATACCCTTTCTTCCAGTTGATCACATCGGCTCCTGAGGCTTCTGCATTCTTCACGTAGTTCTCAAGCCTTGGTTTTCAGCTCCATCAGCTCCTTTAAGCACTTCTCTGTATTGGTTATTCTAGTTATACATTCTTCTAAATTTTTTTCGAAGTTTTCAACTTCTTTGCCTTTGGTTTGAATGTCCTCCCGTAGCTCGGAGTAATTTGATTGTCTGAAGCCTTCCTCTCTCAGCTCGTCAAAGTCATTCTCCGTCCAGCTTTGTTCCGTTGCTGGTGAGGAACTGCGTTCCTTTGGAGGAGGAGAGGCGCTCTGCGTTTTAGAGTTTCCAGTTTTTCTGCTCTGTTTTTTCCCCATCTTTGTGGTATTATCTACTTTTGGTCTTTGATGATGGTGATGTACAGATGGGTTTTTGGTGTGGATGTCCTTTCTGTTTGTTAGTTTTCCTTCTAACAGACAGGACCCTCAGCTGCAGGTCTGTTGGAATACCCTGCCGTGTGAGGTGTCAGTCTGCCCCTGCTGGGGGGTGCCTCCCAGTTAGGCTGCTCGGGCGTCAGGGCTCAGGGACCCACTTGAGGAGGCAGTCTGCCCGTTCTCACATCTCCAGCTGCGTGCTGGGAGAACCACTGCTCTCTTCAAAGCTGTCAGACAGCGACATTTAAGTCTGCAGAGGTTACTGCTGTCTTTTTGTTTGTCTGTGCCCTGCCCGCAGAGGTGGAGCCTACAGAGGCAGGCAGGCCTCCTTGAGCTGTGGTGAGCTCCACCCAGTTGGAGCTTCCTGGCTGCTTTGTTTACCTAAGCAAGCCTGGGCAATGGCGGGTGCCCCTCCCCCAGCCTCGCTGCCACCTTGCAGTTTGATCTCAGACTGCTGTGCTAGCAATCAGCCAGACTCCGTGGGGTAGGACCCTCCGAGGCATGTGCGGTGTATAATCTCCTGACGTGCTGTTTTTTAAGCCCGTCAGAAAAGCGCAGTATTCGAGTGGGAGTGGCCCGATTTTCCAGGTGCCCTCTGTCACCCCTTTCTTTGACTAGGAAAGGGAACTCCCTGACCGCTTGTGCTTCCCCAGTGAGGCAATGCCTCGCCCTGCTTCGGCTCGTGCACGGTGCATGCACCCACTGACCTGCGCCCACTGTCTGGCACTCCCTAGTGAGATGAACCCGGTACCTCAGATGGAAATGCAGAAATCACCCATCTTCTGTGTTGCTCACGCTGGGAGCTGTAGACCGGAGCTGTTCCTATTTGGCCATCTTGGCTCCTCCCCATTTAGCCACATTTTCAAGGCCAAGTTCCTATTGCCTTCAGATAATAATCTGGTAACCATAAGTATCATTCCTGCATTTACTCCAATAAAGATTGGACTTTAGAAATGTCAAGTGTCAAGTACTGGTGAGTTTGATTTCCCATCCAGCTGTTCTGACTTGCAGACCAAAGCTCTTAATGCTGGAATGTCTGACACTCTTGATTCAATTTAAGGCACAGCAGTAACGTGACTTTCTGTGGGTTTTTACTTTGACAGTGATGGAGCTGAAACTAGGCACTTCCACTTGGATCTTATGCTTGGTAAGATGGCATTTTCCATTTTTATCAGGGGGAGCCCTTGCTTCTGTGACCCCTGTGTTCAATTCTACAACCAAAAGTTATCTATTTGTTTATTTATTTTTTGAGACAGAGTTTTGCTCTTGTCACCCAGGCTGGAGTGCAATGCCTTGATCTTGGCTCACTGCAACCTTTGCCTCTCGGGTTCCAGCTATTCTCTTGCCACCGCCTCACGAGTAGCTGGTACTACAGGCATACACCACTACACCTGGCTAATTTTGTATTTTTGGTAGTAACGTGGTTTTACCATGTTGGTCAGGCTGGTCTTGAACTCCTGACCTCAGGTGATCTGCCCATCTTGGCTTCCCCAAGGTGTTGGGATTACAGGTGTGAGCCACCGTGCCTGGCCTGAATGTTATTTATTCATTTATTCATGTACCTGTTTTTCATAAATATCAATTGAGCATTTCTGTCTAGGAATGCCTTTATTCAGCTTTACAGATACAATTGGGTAGTCTTTATATATTGATGGGAAGAGTCTACTTGTTATTTTATACTGGGACTGCCAAATTTGTGTGTGTGTTTTGTGGATGCACTGCTGAAAGTGAAGTCCTTGGATAGAAAAAGGGGTAGTCCCTTATTCCTGGTTCTCTCTTTTCAGTACAAATAGAGATCAACTTTAAAAAAATAATAAATTGTAGACATAAGCTCTGTTTGTATGAATTGGAGCCTGAAATCAAGAAGTAGATAATAGGAAGGGAGGGAAGCAATGTGGAGTAAGAACAACCAGCTTGGATATTATCTTTGTTCAGGTTCCCCAAAAGCAGGATGCTGAAACAAGAATTTAGGTACAGGCTGTTTCTTTGGCAGGTGATCCTAGAAGGCACTGCAAGGGGGTAGAGAAATGAGACAGAGAAGGGATCCTCTCCTTAGAGATGGGGTGGACTGAGTCTTTGATTGTCACTCTCAAAGATGAGGAATTTTAGGTTATCCACCAAATTGCACCCCTTATTAGTTAAGGGCAGTCTGGAAGCATTCACTTCCTGGTACTTTCGGCCTGTGTCTTTCCCCCTTTGTGCGGTCAGAGGATAACCTCAAATAAAAGATGCTGCAGGAAGTCTTGGTAGTAAATGGGAACTGTGCAGGTGGCTTCTAGGTAGGTAGGGGGAAGCATGACTTTGTGATCGTATATATATATGTGATGGTAAATTTTATGAGTCAACCATTATTGTGGGTGTTTCTGTGAGGGTGTTATTGGGTGAGATTAACATTTAAATTGGTGGAGTTAAGTAAAGCACATTGCCCTCCATTTTATTGGTGGGCTTCATCCAATCAGTTGAAAGCCTGAGTAGAACAAAAAGATTGACTCTCCCATTAGTAACAGAATTCTCCAGCCGACTGCCTTCAGACTTCATCTGCAGCATCAGCTCTTCCAGCCTGATGACCTTTGAGCTGAACCTTTGCTCTCCCTGGGTCTCCTGTTCCACTGGCCCATCCTGTGATTTTGGACTTACCAGCCTCCACAATCGTGTGAGTCAATTCCTTAAAATAAATCTCTCTCTCTCTCTCGTTGGTTCTGTTTCTCTGGAGAACCCTGGCTAATACAGTATGCCTGTGCTTGATTTCTTCTGGTTAGGAAAAAAAGCAGTAACTACTTTTGGACAAAGAAGGTAATGTGTGTTGGTTTTACGTGTTTTATTTTACCTACAAAATAGATTGATATTCTGATAATTTTTCTAAAGTTTGTAAAACGCTTTAGTTAAATCTTTTTAAAAAGGTAACCAAAAGTACAAACCCAGATAACTTTAAACTCTTAACACCAAGCACCACCATTGACAGAAGCATTTTCATTTCAGGAGCATTTTATTCTGCATAAGAGGGGATACAATGATACAAATCTGCAGTTTTGTGGTTGTTGTTGGCTATAATTTTTTACAGTGGGTTTAGCTCATAATACATTCTGTCCATGAAGCACATTGCTGCTGAAGGTGTGTTTGGCTTTTACCTGTTTATTGCTACCCAGAGTATATATAATTAGAATGAATTTATTATTTCCTAGAAGGCGTTAGGTGCCCACTCTTGTTTCTCTGATTCTTTTGATTCCTAAGCCCCTGAAAACAACTCTTAAGAATAACTCTGGATGCAGGTTGGCAAAATAAATGTATTTTTGTTTGTACAGTCTGAAATTTCTCTACTGCATATACTGTAGTGTTTTGCTACTTGTCAATATTCAGTCGAAGTCCCTTGAACATCTGAAAAGCTAAGCCTGATAAGAAGCATTAAACAGTCTCTTATTTTCTACATTAAAAAACTAATTTTCAGAGCAGCAATTTGTATGAAGCAAATAATCAGATTATTTCCTTTATCTGTAAGTGTTTCCCAGATGGAACAGCATATAGAATAGTATATTATGCAGCTTGAATTGGATGTACATCAAAATCATTAGCTTATATTGAATGCTCCACTGGGAAGATTAGAACTAAAGTCGAGATAAAATTAACTCTTTGAAGATGAATTCCAATGAAGTAATGCCAAATAAGTGGAAAAAGACATCTTTTTAAAAAATATTTATTGTCTGTATTTAATATTCTTAGATTTCTGTTAGACAATGTAAAACAGAGAATTAGTGAATAAGTTATTAATTTGGAGATGATATTGGGAAGAGAATGTTTATTTTCAACTGTCCCTGTCTTACTCATGGCATTTTGCCTATTAATAGAATAAAAAAAATTGCTGCCTGTATTAATATATTGTGGGATGTAAGTGGCAGAAACTCAGCCTTCAGCATAGCCAAGCGAAGCTGGAGAGAGGGATAAGTAGAACCAGGTACTTGAACACTTTCAAGATTCTTAGTCTGGGTATCAGATTCATGCTTCTTTGACTTTCCTCTGAGTATCTTCGTGATACCCAGACCAGACTGGCTTTCTCCAAATGGCAGAAGATGACCAGCGATAGTTCCCAAATTTTACATCTTTAATTATACTCACTGGAGAAAGTTTGACTTAATATACATAGACTCACGTACTTATGAAACACACACCTCTCACCAATTTAATGTGGGAAAACTCAGCCCTGCCAAGGAAGTGGGGCTCCATCACTGAGTACCTGCCACATTCCAGGTAGACTTTACCTAGGGCTTTCCATACATGATCTCTAATCATGGAATTCTTTCCAAGTAAGCCTCACTCTTTTCCAGATTAAGCATAAAGAGGTTAAATCACCAAAGTCACACTGCTAATAAATGACGGACCTTGGATTTCAACTTTTTAAAAAAAATTTTACTTTAAGTTCTAGGATACATGTGCAGAATGTGCAGGTTTGTTACATAGGTATACATGTGCCATGGTGGTTTGCTGCACCTATCAACTTGTCATCTAGATTTTAAGCCCCACATGCATTAGGTATTTGTCCTAATGCTCTCCCTTCCCTTGCCCCCTACCTCCTGACAGGCCCCAGTGTGTGATGTTCCCCTCCCTGTGTCCATGTGTTCTCATTGTTCAACTCCCACTTATGAATGAGAACATGTGGTGTTTGGTTTTCTGTTCTTGTGTTAGTTTGCTAAGAATGATGGTTTTCAGCTTCATCCATGTCCCTGCAAAGGACATTAACTCATTCTTTTTTTATGGCTGCATAGTATTCCATGGTGTATATGTGTCACATTTTCTGTATCCAGTCTATCGTTGATGGGCACTTGGGTTAGTTCCAAGTCTTTGCTATTGTAAATAGTGCTACAATAAACATATGTGTGCATGTGTCTTTATAGTAGAATGATTTATAATCCTTTGGGTATATACCCAGTAACGGGATTGCTGGGTCAAATGGTATTTCTGGTTCTAGATCCTTGAGGAATTGCCACACTTTCTTCCACAATGGTTGAACTAATTTACCCTCCCACCAACAGTGTAAAAGTGTTCCTATTTTTCCACATCCTTTCCAGCATCTGTTGTTTCCTGACCTTTTAATGATCGTCACTCTAACTGGTGTGAGATGGTATCTTGTTGTTTTGATTTGCATTTCTCTAATGACCAGTGATGATGAGCTTTTTTTTCATATGTTTCCTGGCCACATAAATGTCTTCTTTTGAGAAGTGTGTGTTCATATCCTTTGCCCACTTTTTGATGAGGTTGTTTTTTTTCCTATGAATTTAAGTTCCTTGTAGATTCTGGATGTTAGCCCTTTGTCAGATGGGTAGATTGCAAAAATTTTCTCCCATTCTGTAGGTTGCCTATTCACTCTGATGATAGTTTCTTTTGCTGTGCAGAAGCTTTTTAGTCTAATTAGATCCCATTTGTCAATTTTGGCTTTTGTTGCAATTGCTTTTGGTGTTTTAGTCATGAAGTCTTTGCCCATGCCTATGTCCTGAATGGTATTGCATAGGTTTCTTCTAGGGTTTTTATGGTTTGGGTTTTACATGTAAGCCTTTAATCCATCTTGAGTTAATTTTTGTATAAGGTGTAAGGAAGGGGTCTAGTTTCTGTTTTCTGCATATGTGTAGCCAGGTTTCCCAGCACCATTTATTAAACAGGGAATCCTTTCCCCATTGCTTGGTTTTGTCAGGTTTGCCAAAGATCAGATGGTTGTAGATATGTGGTGTTATTTCTGAGGTCTCTGTTCTGGAGTTTCAACTTCAACTTCATCTGTGTTTCTTCCTCTGCACCATGCTGCTTCACTAAAAAGTTTGTTTTGTTTTGTTGTGTGACAACATGACATTCATAACACAGTTTCATCAGTAATATGCTCTTTTGCCTGTTAGATACCCTCAGCTTTCATCACATTTATTCTAATCCAAAGCAGTGGGAAAACAGTTTTAGATAATGTTTTTTCCAACTTCTGCAAGTGGTAAAATGCACAAGTGTTAAGCTCGGATGAGTGTTACTTAAAATGATTAGTCAACCTAGCCTCAGAAACTAGTGATATCATGAAGTTGTGCTTTTAATGTGAGAGTCTCAGGTGTCCAATTCTTTTCCTCAATAGTTCACTGTGGCAGACAGTGTTGAATTTCACCGGAGCTCTGAAAACGGTAACAGTTTTCTGTTCTGGTTAACAGCTTGTCACCAACCAACCTTCCCATGTGACTTAGATAAGACTTCTTGTCCACTCTTGACTCTTTCTCATGACAAATAAGATGCACAGATGACTCTCTTGTTTACCTGTGACAAGGCCAGATACACACCCTCCAATTTCACATGCTGTTTCTTATGAATAATTAGATGAATTTTTTGTCCTCCTGTAACTAGCTAGACAGAGATAAACATTTTCTTTTAAGCTGATTGACTGAGACTTCTCCTGATTGCAAAATCAATCTTGACTGTAAACCACCCCATTTATAACTGTCTACACCTACCTATAAAGGTATAAGACAAAGCCACCCTGCTGGGACACTCTGATCCTCGGATCTGGGGTGCTCCCCATTGCTATAGCCAGAATAAATTCAATTTCTGTGCTTGTTCAGTTCTTGTCTTTAATGAGCCATCTCAGGTCTCATAGATGAATTCCATCTCTCCTGGCCCAAGTGTGTCTGTGCATTTGTACATACATGAACACTCATGTGTGTATGTCAATATCCTAAAAGAAAGTGTATACATCAATATCCTAAAAGAAACATTGGAACTTACATTGAATATGAGTAGCAAACTTCAAATTTTATAATAGAAAACTCCCATGCTCAGTGTATATTGGTGCTACCATCATAGATTCAGAAGCATGACAAATGCTGCTTAGAGAAATCTCACCAGTGACTATTGCCATTTAAGATTCATGCTGAGGACCAGGATAGTTTTTTGTCCAGGTTCATTTAGATTTTCTTTCATTCTAGGAAGCTGTATGTAATAAATCTGTTTTTTGTGTTGCTCCCTTCACCTGTTATAGTTAGAACCTGTATATAACCAGAGCACCACGAGGCCAAATCTCTAGCAAGTGCAAATTCAAAGAAGCAGTAATCTGACAAAGTGTAATTGATTGCAAGCAAATTGTAAATGGAAGTTCTCAAAGTACATCAAGAAGCTTCTTAAAACCTATTATTTTTTTCCCCATCCATCTCTTAATCACCCCAAAACTTTTCAGTTGACTGTTTTCTCCCTCCACTTCTACATACTGAATGACACCGTGTAGAATAGTAGTGTTTGCCCTCTCTCATCCTCTGAAGACATTTCTTTCCTTACTCACTTAGTTTCTAGGCTTTTGAAATGTAGAATTAAGGTGAGTAGGAAATGACAAAAACAAAATAGGACTGAGGTTTACTCATGGAAGAAAAAAAGAGTAGTGATTAAAGGGAAATGAGTGTGTGTGTGTGTGTGTACACAATAGAAAATCACAACTTCTATGTAATTCAGTTTACTTAACACGGAATTTTGCATACAGTAAATTCTTAGGAACTGTTTGAAACACATTAATGACTTCCAACTGTTTTTTTTTTTTAAAGCAGTGGAACCATGTTTTTTAAAAAAGAAATATTAAGTAGAACTTTAATAAACAAAATAAAACTGAGGTTTGGACAAAGAGCCTGAATATCTGTGTAATCTGCTTCTCCTCTTGGAGAAGACAGTTTGAAAAATAGTTAGAAATTCCAGCTCAATAAAAGTATATGCTATTAATTTTTAAAATTAAGAAACAAATCATCATTGATTTTTTCTTATTATAAAGGCAACATGTTTATTTAGAGGAAATTAAAAATATAAATAACTACTGCATATCTCATAATTTCAGCACCCCAAGATAAACTTTATTAACAATACTGTTAATATTTTCCTGTCCAGTCACCGATTTTTAAATCTGTATCAGTGTTTCAATATATCAGTGTTTTAATATGATGATGCCATGGTTTTTTTGTTTCTGGTTCATGGAAAGAATCATATAACGTCATTAAAGGCTCAAAAATGATCTTACATACTGTCAAAAACACATTAAACTGTGGTCTCCAGGTTATTTAAAAATTGACTTTCCTTTGAGATTTTTTTCTTAGAGTTTGCTGCTATCTGCCGCATCAAAGGTAATGATCTTTCTCCTCATTTCTTACACCTGAGTAAATTTTCTGGATCCATTGGATTCGGTTCATAAATACCCAAGCAAATGAACAGTCCAAATGGTCTAATTAAACTGTGCTGCATTCCGCTTCCCCTGTCATAAAGGGCAGAACCAGGCTTCAAGTCTGCGAGCGCAGTAGCAGCTGGAAAAAAAATGGCACTATAGGACCTTGAGAGGTCTCGACAATTTTACAAGATGCTGTCACTCTGAATGAATTAAAGGATTGTTTATTTATTTATCTTAACCTACGGATTCTATTTAGTCAATTTATTAAGGAAGGCTAGGACACTAATAAAACGGGGCTGAAACGGGGGTTTGAGATTAACTGTGAAATTGATTTATCCTTGTTATGCATGACTCTCATTTGCCCAGATAACTGAGAATTACCCTCTTTTCCTAAGGAAAGAACAGTTCTGGTTTGGAGGAGATAAGAGGGTAAATGAAAGAAGGGACATGGGATTTCTAAGCAACACTCTGCCCCCACTTCTACCTCAAGCAGTTAGGGCAAAAAGAGTCCACTGTCTTTCATAGCAAAGCCAAGTTTCAATCGCTCAGTTGACTTTAAAAAGTGCAAAGCATGTTCTGCTTTATGTTTTAAACTCTTGACCCGTGATCATTATCATGTAAGAACCATATCAATTACCATAACTGTAATTGCATTGCTTTTAATAATATCTAGAAAATCATGCACATTAATAGTGGAGCTTTCTATCTCTGTTGAAGAACAATTACTCCTAAAAATTTATTATACTATGAAAGTAGATGATTTTTATTTCATTTTTTTGTGCAAAAGAAATCCCAGCATGGAAGTACCTTTTAAAAAATTGTTTTTGGGAGAAATACATTAAGTTTTTTCAACAAGATCTTTCAGTGCAGGAGTAATTTCACATTATAGAAATGCAAATTTTTTTCCTTCAGGATTAATGTGCTTATTTCTTGACTGATGATCAGCCTTTTTATCTGGCAGGGGTGTGATAAGCCCAGTTTGACTACTTATATGTTTTGTTTTACAAAGCTTTATAGTTCCTGTGCTATTTTGTTTTGCCTGTAGGCTATAACAGCTTAAAATAATTATTTTAATATCTGGAATTGATAACAGCAGTCTAAAAAATACAGCATTGTTTGCACTATATCTTCACTTAGAAGGTAATGGCTGTAATAAGATTGAACTCATCTATGAATTAATCACATTGCCTGCTTCATCCTTCCAGTGAATTCTATTTTTTGAACAACGTACAGAGAAACACTGTAAATTTGTAGGTTGTACTTGCTTTTATCTCTTTGGTGGTAATATATTTGTTGAACAGATAGCAACTATCTTTATGGAGGACCACCATGCTAAGGTAATATTTTTAGGGTTTTGGTTACTAAGTGGATTTCTGATTGTTTTATAGTTTCCAAGGTCAACTGCTGATGTACATTTCTTTTCCCATATAAAAATGGGTGCACCAAAATTTCACAAATCACCACTAAAGAACTTCCTCGTGTAACCAAATACCACCTGTACCCCAATATCTTATGGAAAATAACTCTTGATAAAAAGATTACTTTCTTAAGAAGCAAATATAATTTCTTTCTTTCCAGTTCTTTTTTCTATAGATTTTTTTTTCTTTTCAGCAACCTTTCCCCTCAACATTATTTCTTTTCTCTGAAAACAATCGCCAAGTGGATATATTCTGGGGTCTTTTCTCAGTGATATTTTGTTCCGTAAGAAATAATAACCATTAACATCACTACAGATCATCACAGTTGATCTGATTTTGTGTTTGAGTATAACCTATTATCAACTAAGTTGAAAAGAAATACCTTTATTTATTTATTTATTTATTTATTTATTTATATTTTTTTGAGACAGGGTCTTGCTCTGTTACCCAGGCTGGAGTACAGTGGTGTGATCTTGGCTAACCGCAGCCTTGATCTACTGGGCTCAATCTGTCTTCCCACTCGGCCCCCGAGTAGCTGGGACCACAGGTATGTGCCACCAGGCCTGGCTATTTTTTAAATTTTTTGTAGAGACAGGGTCTCACCATGTTGCCCAGGCTGGTGTCAAACCCCTGGGCTCAAGAGATTCTCTCTCTTTGGCCTCTCAAAGTGTTGGGATTACAGATATGAGTCAGCACACCTGGCCTGAAAATAACTATCTTAATGGTCAAGATAAAAAAAAAATTGGAGTGAAATCCACCGAACATAAAATTAACTAATTTAAAGTGAGCAATTCATTGGCATTTAATCCATTCACAATGTTGTACAATCACCACTTCTACTTAGTTCCAAAATATTTTCATCACCCCAAAGGAAAACTCCTACCTATTAAGCAGTTGCTTTTCATTTTTTCCTCCCCACTGCCTGTGGCAACCATCAAGCTGCATTGCCTCTATAGATTTACTTATTCTGGATGTTTCATATAAATGGAATCATACAATATTTGTCCTTTTGTGTCTGGCTTCTTTTGCTTACATGATGTTTTTGAGGTTCATTCATGTTGTAGCCTGTATCAGTACCTTATTCCCTTTAATGGTTGAATAATATTCCATTGTCTGTATATACCATAACTTGTCTGTCAATTCATCCATTGATACATATATGGATTGTTTCCACCTTTTGGCTATTGTGAATAATGCTACTATAAACATGCCTGTACATGCACTTGTTTGAGTAGCTCTTTTCAATTCTTCTGGGTATATATGTATAAGTGGAATTGCTGGGTTGTATAGTAATTCTATGTTTAACTTTTTGAGAAACAGAATTTCTTATTTCAAATTTTGGGCAAATATTTATATCAGTAGTTCTAGTCAGACACTCAGCCGTGCTTGATTTATCTCATGGCTCACTAGGTAAACTTAAGTGAAAAGCAAGCTTATAAAGAAAAAACAAGATTGTTCCAAACTGAGAACAGAACTATATCTTCCTAATTTTTTTTTTTAAATAAGGGGTATTTAACTACAGATTGTGAAATGAATGAGATATGTAGTAGAATGTGAACAACAGTACTTTCTTAGACCTGGTCATGCAGGACCCGTTCCTGAACCCTAGGCTTTGGAGTACTTTCATCAAAAATTCTAAGGCCCTCTTGGGTGCCGGGCACCTGTAATCCCAGCACATTGGGAGCCCGAGGTAGGTGAATTATTTGACGTCAGGAGTTCAAGACCAGCCTGGCCAACATGGTGAAACCCTGTCTCTACTAAAAACACAAAAAATTAGCCGAGCGTGGTGGTGCATGCCTGTAGTCCCTTCTACTTGGGAGGCTGAGGCAGGAGAATTGCCTTAACCTGGGAGGCAGAGGTTGCAGTGAGTCAAGATTGCATCACTGCAGTCCAGCCTGGGTGACAGAGTGAGACTCAATGTCCAAAAAAAAAAAAAAAAAAAAAAAAGAGATGGCCCCAGTGACTTCCAGAACTGTGCCTGCGGGTTGTCCTGGGGTCCTGTAGCTGGGCTGGTTCCAAGAGGGAGGCTTGCTCCACTGCGATATGTTTTGTGGGATCACATGGTATCAGACCACCAGAATAATGCTGACACACTAACCTTGGGTGACTTTCATCACATCAGACCCAGATTGAGTTCTGAGGTCTGGGCTTTGATGGTTCACCTTGGGCTTGAGCCATATGTGTGGGCTCGTGTGTCTTCTCTTGCCTCCATCATGTGTCTTGACCATGGTGCCACTTCTAGTCTACAGCACGATGTGGCAGGGGTCAAGGCGGGGAGAGGTGTCATTTACCCTCAGAACCTCCCTCCATTAGCACCCAGAATGGTCACTTCACTCTCTTTCAGTTTGCACACCAATTAGTCTTCCAGGCGTGATGTGCTTATGTCTTCCATGGACTTTGGAGACCTTTGTTCTGTGACACCAGTGGGCCCTTCCGATCCATGTCCTCTCTTGCCTCCAATCAAGGTGTTGATATAGTATTGATATAGTACTCTCTGAGGTTGGCCATAAGCTGTCCTGGACAAGGGATTAACATTCCCTTTGTGAAAGGGACTGCTCCTTTTATAGCACCCGCAGACCCCAAACTATCCTTGTTATAGGTGGCAATGTGTGGAACGCAGGTGTGTGGTTACTTACCATGAAGAGTTCACATTCTAAGAATGCAGTGATTTAGAGGGAAGACATAGTTGGAAGATGTGTTGTTTTATGTTTATTTTATTGAATTTTGAGGGATAAATTTAACATGGTTAGAAAACAAATATTTGTCCATATTTTTCTTTATAACTGTGGGTAAATTTTACATTTATGGCCTTCACCAATGAAGTGCAATAACAACCTTTAAGATAATCCTTTAGAAGCCAGCTTCATAGGCAGTGTGATGGATGATGCTGCATCATGAGCAATGATATAACCAGGTCTAAATAAATGGCATTAGGGGACAGCAAAGGCAAACACATCTATGTTATTTCAATACAAAGAGATTCTGAGTAGCTAGGGCATTGAGAAAACGTATATGGCTATTTTTTTCATGGTGAGAAATATGGCGTTGATGGGCCTGAACAGAAAGACCTGGTGCCTAGGCACTCTGAAAAGCCTTCACATGCACTGATTGGACAGTAAGTCAATCTAAATACCTTTCTTTACCCATTATTCTTGATTGGTAATTATTGTAACTCGCATGGACCCATGAATTTTGCAATGCATTTTAAAATAAAACATTGTCCAGGGCCCTGCATTCTAGGGATACCTCTGGTGGGTCATGCTGTGAGTTTCTATAACTAATGAATGCTTCCTATGACTGAACACTATAGTTGAGCACATGTTGGAGAAGGTAGCCCTCTCTAAACAGAGATTGATCTTTATATCAGGTTGTAGAAAGAATACTGTGCACATAACAAGGAATATCAATAGAGTCTAGGTCATGAAGAATCCTCTGTCATGTTTGTAATTTGGACATTATTTCATATTGAAAGTTAGTTTAGAAAGACTGTTATTGAGTAGAGAATCACTGTGAAAGAGCCAAGACTAGACAAAATGATATTATTAATGAAGCCATTGCAACAGTTCTAGAAGATATCATGAGGATAGTGATATAAGGAATAGACATAATAGATGATCTCTACAATGCTATTTACAATAATTTAAAGTGAAAGATATTCAAATTATTCATTAACATAGAACTGAAAATTATGGCACATTGATTTGATGAGATATAATTCAATTACTATAAATGATGTGGATCTATATTTGATCTGGGAAGTTATTCACATTATTATTATATTTTTTCTTCTTTTTTTTGAGACAGAGTCTAGTTCTGTTGCCCAGGCTGGAGTGCAGTGGCATGATCTCAGCTCACTGCAACCTCTGCCTCCTGGGTTCAAGAGATTCTTCTGCCTCAGCCTCCTGAATAGCTGGGATTACAGGCACATGCCACCACACCCGGCTAATTTTTGTAATTTTTGCAATTTTTGCTGAGACAGGGTTTCACCTTTTGGTCAGGCTGGTCTCGAACTCCTGACCTCGTGAACCGCCTGCCTCAGCCTCCCAAAGTGCTGGGATTACAGGCGTGAGGCACCGCACCCGGCCATATTATTATATTTCTTATTAAGGACCTATGCTGAAGTCCTGGAATTAGCTGTCTTTAAACACTTAATTTATATTTTTATAAAAAGAATGCATACATAATGCTAAAAACAATATAAAACCCCCAAATACCTCTATTTTATTTTAGACCTTTATTTTATTTCCATTCCCACTGGTTCCCCTGACCATTGCTGGTCTACTTTCCAGAGACATCCACCAATAATTGTTTAAACTATGTTTTCTGTATTTATCCCCATATTTTCAAATAATATATGTATTTATATTTTTAGTCTTCAGTTTTAGACATCTTTGACTTCCTGTAGCAGATGAGAGTTTTATCTCTTTTTCAACTTTTTAAAATCCACTGATTATTTCATGTAGTTTGGTTAAATCTAGATTCAAGTAAGCCAAGTGACTATGGTTTCTTTCTACTACAACTCTTTTTTTTTTTCTGGAGATTATAATTCTCTCTCTTCTTTCTTCTCACACTCTCTCTTCTTCCATTTGCTTATATATTTTTGAACCCATTGATAATTTCCCTCACCTCCATTACCATTGTAAAATGCCTCTTAATTCAATTTCACATAAACTTGTCAGATAAAATTTGTTTCATCTTATCATGTAGATATTTTTTCTCACCTTCCTTGTCCTTTTCTGGACTGGTTACTTGCTTGGTCTAATTCACAACTATTATCTTTGTGTTTCATTTCACCATCTTTCTGAAAATTCTCTTTGCTTTTCTTTCCTCACTTGCTTTTCTTTTTCTTGGTGATTCTCTTGTTTTACTGGAGTACATCCTTTTGTATCTCCTTAGTAAAGGTCCAAGGAAGGAATCGTTTTGAAACTTTGTGCACCTGATGCCTTTTTTCTTCTGCCTTCATACTTAATTGACAGCTTTCTTGGGCACAAAATTTTTAGTAAAACCAATTTTCTCTTCAAAATTGCTCCATGGTTTTCTAGCTTTCAGAGCTGCTGCTGAGATATAGAATGTAATGCAGATTCCTGAAACTTTGTGAACATTTTTCCCTCCCTGTGGAAATTTAGGATTTTCCCTTATTCCTGGTATTCTGAAATTTCAGAATGTATACCTTACCCTGATCTTTTCCATTTATTGGTCTGGGCATTTGGTGGACCATTTTAATCAAATTACACTGGGAAATTTTCTTGTTTTTTTTTTTTCCCCCCTTCAACTTGGATTATATGGATATGATGAATCTCCTGCATTGATGTTCTAATTTTCTTAGTTTTTTTCTATTTTCCTTCTTCCTGTTTTTACTTTATAGAGGAGTTCCTTGATTTTACTACCATTTCACTGAAATTTTTATTTTGCAATTTTATTGGTTATTGTATTTTTAATTACTAAATGTCCTTTCCTTGTCTAACTAATCCTTTATGACATAGCATCTTATTCCTTTTCATGAATCCAATATCTTTTATTTTCCCTCTGATGATAATGTAATTATTTTTAAAGGTTTTTCTCATTTTCTGCATTATTTGTTTTATCCAAATTCCCTATTTGTTTTTCTCTCTGCCATTCATGTTGGAGACATTGTTCATTTGCTTCTAATGATCTATGGCTGTCCATTCATGTTTAATAGTGATAGCTAAAAGCTTATTGAAAACCACTGTGCATTGATATTGCTGACTGACGGGCTTCTGTATTAGTCCATTCTTGCACTGCTATAAAGAAATACCTGAGACTGGGTAATTTATAAATAAAAGAGATTTAATTGGCTCATGGTTTCATGGGCTGTACAAGAAGCATGGCAGCATCTACCTCTGGGAAGACCTCAGGAAACTTACAATCATGGCAGAAGACAAAGTGGGAACAGTTGTCTTCTATGGCAGGAGAAGGACCAAGAGAGAGTTGGGAGGTGCTGTAGACTTGTAAACAACCAGATCTCATGAGAACTCACACTATTGCCATGACAGCACCAGGGAGGGATGTTGTTAAACCATGAGAATCTGCCCCCATGATCCAATCACCTCCCAGTAGACCCCACCTGCAGCATGGGGGGTTACATTTCAACATGAGATTTAGGTGAGGACACATCCAAACCATATCAATCTGCCCTTAGCCCCTCCCAAATCTGATGTTCTTCTCACATTGCAAAATACAACCATGCCTTCCCAATAGTCTCCCAAAATCTCAACTCATTCCAGAATTAACTCAAAAGTCCAAAATCTCATCTGACACAAGGCAAGTCCCTTCCACATATGAGCCTGTAAAATAAAAAACAAGTTAGTTACTTACAAGGACAATGGGGGTATAGACATTGGGTAAATACTCCTATTCCAAAAGGGAGAAATAAGCCAAGAGAAAGGAGCTACAGGCCCCATGCAAGTCCAAAACCCAGAAGGGCAGTCATTAAACTTTAAAGCTCCAAAATAATCTCCTTTGACCCCATATCTCACATCCAGAGCACACTGATGCAAGGGGTGAGCTCCCAAAGCCTTGGGAAGCTCCACCCCTGTGGTTTTTCAGTGTTCAGCCCCTGAGGCTGCTCTCACGGGCTGGAATTGAGTGCCTGCAGCTTTCCCGGTACATGGTGCAAGCTGTTGGTGAATCTACCATTCTGGGGACTACAGGATGGTGACCCTCTTCTCATAGCTCCACTAGGCAGTTCTCCAATGGGGACATGGTATGGGGGATCCAACCCCACATTTCCCCTCTGCATGCCTTAGTAGAGGCTCTTTCTGGGGGTTCTGCCTCTGCAGCAGGCTTCTGCCTAGACATCTAGGCTTTTCCATACATCCTCTGAAATCTAGACGGAGGCTCCCAAGCCTCAACTCTTTTTAATTTTTTTTTTTTTTAATTTCCATAGGTTATTGGAAAACAGGTGGTGTTTGGTTACATGAGTATGTTCTTTAGTGGTGATTTGTGAGATTTTGGTGCACTCATCACCAGAGCAGTATACACTGCACCCAATTGGTAGTCTTTTATCCCTCACCCCTTCCCATCCTTTTCCCCTGAGACCCCAAAGTCCATTGTGTCATTCTTATGCCTTTGCATCCTCATAGCTTAGCTCCCACTTATGAATGAGAACATATGATGTTTGGGTTTCCATTCCTGAGTTACTTAGCTTAGAATAATAGTCTCCAATCTCATCCAGGTTGCTGTGAATGCCATTAATTCATTCTTTTTTATGGCTGAGTAGTATTCCATTGTATCTATATACCAGTTTTTCTATCCACTCATTGATTGATGGGCATTTGGGTTGGTTCCATGATTTTGCAATTGTGAATTGTGTTGCTATAAACATGCATGTGCAAGTATCCATTTTGTATAATGACTTCTTTTCCTCTGTGTAGATACCTAGTAGTGAGATGGCTGGATCAAATGGTAGTTCTACTTTTAGTTCTTTAAGAAAACTTCACACTGTTTTCCTTAGTGGTTGTACTAGTTTACATTCCAGTCAGAAGTGTAGAGGTGTTCACTGATCACCACATCCATGCCAACATCTATTATTTTTTGATTTTTTGATTATGGCCATTCTTGCAGGAGTAAGGTGGTATCACATTGTGGTTTTGACTTGCATTTCTCTGATCATTAGTTATGTTCAGCATTTTTCATATGTTTGTTGGCCATTTGTATATCTTCTTTTGAGTATTGTCTATTCATTTCCTTAGCCCACTTTTTGATGTGATTGTTTTTTTTTCTTGCTAATTTAAGTTCATTGTAGATCCTGGATATTAGTCCTTTGTCAGATGGATAGATTGTGAAGATTTTCTCCCACTCTGTGGGTTGTCTGTTTACTCTGCTGACTGTTCATTTTGCCATGCAAAAGCTCTTTAGTTTGATTCAGTACTAGCTATTTATCCTTTTTATTGCATTGCTTTTGGGTTCTTGGTCATAAAATCCTTGCCTAAGCCATGTCTAGAAAGGTTTTTCTGATGTTATCTTCTAGAATTTTTATAGTTTCAGGTTTTACATTTAAGTCCTTGATCCATCTTGAGTTGATTTTTGCATAAGGTGAGAGATGAGGATCCAGTTTCATTCTCCTACATGTGGCTAGCCAATTATCCCAGCACCATTTGTTGAATAGGCTGTCCATTCCCTACCTTGAGTTTTTTTTTTTTGCTTTATCAAAGATAAGTTTGCTTTGTCAAAGATAAGTTGGCTATAAGTATTTGGGTTTATTTCTGGGTTCTCTATTTTTATACCAGTACCATGCTGTTTTGGTGACTATGGCCTTATAGCATAGTTTGAAATCAGGTAGTGTGATGCCTCCAGATTTGTTCTTTTTGCTTAGTCTTGGTTTGGCTATGTGGGCTCTTTTTTGGTTCCATATGAATTTTAGGATTTTTTTTTCTAGTTCTCTGAAGAATGATGGTGGGTATTTTGATGGGAATTGCATTGAATGTGTAGATTGCTTTTGGCAGTATGGTCATTTTCACAATATTGATTCTACCCATCCATGAGCATGGGATGTGTTTCCATTTGTTTGTGTCATCTATGATTTCTTTCAACAGTATTTTGTAGTTTTCCTTGTAGAGGTCTTTCACCTCCTTGGTTAGGTATATTCTTAAGTATTTTATATTTTTTTGCAGGTATTGTAAAAGCGGTTGAGTTCTTGATTTGATTCTCCACTTGGTCACTGTTGGTGTATAGGAGACCTACTGATTTGTATACATTAGTTTTGTACCTGGAAACTTTGATGAATTCTTTTATAAGTTCTAGGGGCTTTTTGGAGGAGTTTTTACAGTTTTCTAGGTATACAATCATATCATCAGCAAACAGCAACAGTTAGACTTCCTCTTTGCTGATTTGGATGCCTTTTATTTCTTTCTCTCGTCTGATTGCTCTGCCAAGCCTCAACTCTTGCACTCTGTGCACATGCAGGCTTAACACCACATGGAAACTGCCAAGGCTTAGAGTTTGCACCCTCTGAAGTAGTGGTTCAAGCTGTACGTGGGCCTCTTTGAGCCATGGCTGGAGCTAAAGTGACCAAGACACAGGGAGCAATGTCCTGAGGCTGTGCAGGATGGCAGGGCCCTGGGCCTGACCCATGAAACCATTCTTCTCTCCTAGGCCTGTGATGGAAGGAGCTGCTGGAAATCTCTCTGAAATGCCTTCAGGGCCTTCTCCTCATTGTCTTGGATATTAGTACATGGCTCCCTATGCAAATTTCTGCAACCTGCTTGAATTCCTACCCTGAAAATGGGCTTTTCTTTTCAATCACATGGCCAGCCTGCAAATTTTCCAAACTTTTATGCTCTGTTTCTCTTTTAAATATAAGTTCCAGCTTCAGGTCATTTCTTTGCTCATACTTATGAGCATAGGTTTTTAGAAGCAGCCAGGTCACATCTTGAATACTTTGCTGCTTAGAAATTGTTTCCACCAGATACCCTAAATCATCTCTCTCAAGTTCAAAGTTCCACAGCTCCCCAGGGCAGGGGCACAGTCCAACCAAGCTCTTTGCTAAAACATAGCAAGAGTGACCTTTACTCCAGTTCCTAGTAAGTTCCTCATTTTCATCTGAGACCTCCTCAGCCTGGATTTCATTGTCCATATCACTATCAATATTTTGGTCACAACTATTTAACAAGTCTCTAGAAAGTTCCAAATTTTCCCTCATCCTCCTGTCTTCTTCTGAGCCCTCTACACACTTTCAACCTCTGGCTATTACCCAGTTGCAAAGCTGCTTCCACATTTTCAGGTATCTTTATAGCAATGCTCCACTCCTCAATAAAAGTTTTTTTGTATTAGTCCATTCTTGCACTGCTATAAAGATCTACATGAGGCTGGGTAATTTATAAAGAAAAGAGGTTTAATTGGCTCAGAATTCTGCAGGCTGTACAGGAAGCATGGCAACATTTGTTTCCTGGGAGGCCTTGGGAAACTTACAATCATGGAGGCAAAGTGGGAGCAAACATCTTACATGACAGGAGCAGGACCAGGAGAGAGAATGGGGAGGTGCTATAAACTTTTAAACAACAAGATCTCATGAGAACTCATTATCACTATCACAATGACAGCACTGGGGGGATGGTGTTAAGCCATGAGAAACTGCCCCCATGATCCAATTACCTCCCACCAGGCCCACCTCCAGTATTGGGGATTATATTTCAACATGATATTTGGGTGGGGACACAGATCCAAACCATATCAGCCTCGAAGGAAAACCAAATGATTATCCTGCTTTTTGATTGGAAACCCTTATATATTAATTTCTTACTGTCTTTTATTCTGGGGTGGTTCAATTTTACCAGGAAAATGGCATCCGGTCTACTGCTTGAGGTGTAAAGACTGGACTGCTAGAGTTCTGAAACTGCTCAGGGAAAGAGGGTCTGAGGGTCTCTGTTCAGCACACAAACTTTAAAATTAGCTCCTAGTTTTAGTTCAGCATCTCATTTGTGCCTGGCATCCTCACTTCTATAGTCTGTTATTTATTTTCCCCCAGAATATGCTGCCCATCACCTTCAGGGATGGAGGCACTTTCACCTGTTAGTGTGGGGGAATGATCTTGGGTCTAATTGTTTCTTACACCACTTCTAAATAATTTCTCTTTTTTTTCTAGCCTGCTACCTCACCTGTGCCTGCTGCCTCACTAGGTGTAATTCTTAAGAATTGTTTGTATTAAGTTGGCTTGTTTCTTGGCTAGACGGGTGTTCCCATTCCATCATTTTTCCATCTTAATACGGTGTGGTTCTGGGTTTTATGTCTTCTGGATTTATAAAAATGGAGATTGTACTTCTGTTTCTTATTCACATTGGTGTTTTAGGGGTTAATTTTAGACCATAAAATGGAAATGTTTACTATTCTTAATTGATCTGAAGTATTCACCTCTCAAGTCATTATTCCTTATAATAAAAGCATGAAGAGAAACTATTAATGTATTTGCAAGTGATTTATCTTTACTGGGATGTTAGCTAGTGCTTCCCTTCAATTATGAGATGTGTATTTTCAGTTGACAATGAGAGATATGAGATGCCAAAAACCAGTCTGGCTAAAGTAGCTATGGTTATATGAACATAGAAAATTTATTCCTGAGACAGTTCTTAATATAGTGACATAACTTAAATGAACAATTCTACCAGTAACTAAAAATTAAAATGAATTAATCATTTAATGTCTATTCAATGCTAGGCTCTAAGACTGCAGAAAATAATGACTGAATTGTACACTGTTAAAAGTAAAACAAATTCTTAACCAGTCAAAGCTATTTCTTCCCTCTTCACAAAAGCAGGGGGAGTGTTCTTTTCTGCTGTTCTCATCCAGCTCTCAGGGTAGTTTGTCTGTGCCATTTTCTACTCTGCAAGTCTGCTCATTGCGACTACGCCTCATTGGTCTTGATACAGGTTATCATATTGAAGTGATAGGAATTACAGTTAACTAACTCAGAAATCCAGGAAATACTGCATTTAATTTTTTTTTTTCTGGAAATAAACTTGATTTCAGCTTGAAGCTCCCAACCTCACAGTATACTCTTGCTCAAACTTACCTCCCTGCAGGGTAAATGCACCTGAAAGCAATAACTTAAGCATAACCTTAGAATGACCCTGTATGACAGGTGCACCTGAATGTGTGTTCCAAACTAGGGAATCTGGGAGTGGCCAACCTGGAGATTATTCCTTGTCTATGAGGAATAGCTGAGCTACCAGCTGACCCATGGAATGTGGGCCAGACAGGGGATTGAGGCCCTGAATTTTGGGTTAAATGAAGGTTGCCAGGTGGAGGTTGTTAGGGTGTTAAGTAAATTTCTATATAAGCTGCATGCCTTCCGCAAGTGGTTGCGGCTTTCCTGCCCAGCCCACCATCGCTGGGCTGTGCAGTTATCATGTCTAGCCCACTGCCACTGGACTGTATGTAAGCTGGCTACCTTGCCAAGCCTGCCACTATGAGACTGTAAGGTGGTTCTCCTGCCTGGCCTGCCACCACTGAACTCTCTCCCCTGTAGGTAAGTCCACAATAAAACCCCATGTTTTGCTTGTTGGCCCTGGGTCTCTTCAGCCTCTTGAGCCTGATGCCATACGTATTGGAGTTGATAGCATGACCCTGAACCCCTTGAAACCACTTGCAAACAGCACCCTCCCTCTAACGACCTCCACCTGGCAACCCTCATTTAACCCAAAACTCAGGGCCTCATTCCCTTGTATGTCCCATGTTCCATAGGTCAGCCGTTGGATCAGGTATTCCACATAGGCAAAGAATGAATCTCTGAGTTGGCCACTCCTGAATTCCCTATCTTGGAACACACATTCAGATGCATCTGCTATAGAGGGTCATTCTACGGGCATGCTTAAGCTACTGCTATCAGGTGTGGTTACCATACAGCCAGGGAGCAGTCTATATGTCATTTGCTCTCTAGATTTACAGGCCTCTTTGTCCTCAACTTTATTTCTCAAATTCTTTCTCTTCCCATAGGGCCTTGGGTGTTTTGGAAAAAAAAAAAAAAAAAAAAAAAGCTGGCAAAGGAATTGTATGCAGGCAGCTTCTGAGTTCTGGCCTGCTGTAAGGAACATAGCTGTGTTGCAGCCAAGCAGGCATAGGGCAGCAGGCATAGGCCAAGGTAAACAACCTGGGTGACTCAGCGGGTTTGTGGCACAGGCACACAGTCCTGTGTCTTATATAGTCATAGCCACGTAGACATAACATAGAGAAGCTCACTACCTGGCTCTCAGCCTCGATTGTTTGTGTATTGTATAAAAGTAACACTGACCCTGTGAGGGAGCTGCTGAGTAAAGCCATGTCTCACCTACCTGCTGTCTCTCAAGAGTTCTTCCAGCTCCCTGCCTCATGTCCACCCACTCCCCTTAGTCCTCAGCTGGGGCTGAAATCTAACCCTGAGCATAACACCTGCCTCACACCATCTCTAAAGGATGGATGCCTTGACTTCCACCTTCCTTTTTTTTCATGCTCAGCCAGGAGGAGGAGACTTCTACCTTCTTAAATAGAAAGGAGGAAAATATATGAAAAACGTAATTAGTATCCCAAAAATATTATTCTTGCCATATTGTGAGCAGTCAAATCTACTAGTGTATTTGGAAGACCATGCATTCAGAGAAGAAAAAACTTAGAGATCACCAAATCCATGCTTCTCATTTTCTAGTGAAGAATCCCAGGGCTGAAAGGTCAATGCTCTGATGAATGGCACGTGGACTGTTTTTTTTCTGTGCATTTGGTTACTGTTCCTGTTGACTCTAAACAAATGCTGAGTCAATATCATTAAGATTTTTGGACTAAACTCCAAGGACAACTTGAAATTGCTTGAATTTGACCTTCTATCTTGTTAGATAATGTTTGGAACCAAGGCCTTGTTCTATATGGTGCCTAAAACTGTGGACTTTCAGTGACTATCAATCAAAAACAGAATATTCGTGTTTCCTGATTCTGGGGAAATAAGAAAGGCAAATGGGCATAGATCTGGTTTTGATGGTATGCTTGTCTAACCCTGTGAGTCTGCAACTTATTTGCTATTGAAAACACAGCACACTTCATTATTTATTCATCGCATCAAGTGGATAAAAGACAGCGCTGGGCTCTTGGACCACCTGACCCTGAATGAGTTGAATTCTAGCTCCACCACTTTGGGAGTAGTGTTATGGCAAATCACTCCAAATATTTCAGGTCTTGAGTACCCTCATGTTTAAAATGAGCTTAATGCTACCATTGTCCACTCATCTTCAAGCATTATTATGAAGATTAATGTGCAATAGTGTCACTAATTAATGCAGCCAACAAATATTTATTCTACAGCCATTGTGTTCCAGAGCAAGTACACTTAATACAGGGGTGAGCAGAACTGCCACTACTCTTGGCCTTGTAAATGCAGTAATCACACAAGTCTATAACTGTGTGGTAAGTGCTCTGATAGAAATGTATCATAAAAAAGCAGAATGATGGTAAAGTTCCATGAGGAAGTGACACTTAAACTGAGGTCTAAAGGGAGAGTAGGAGGTCACCAGGCACGGAATGACGAAAAGAACATTCTAGGCAAAGGGAATAGCAGGTGCCAAGGCCCCAAGGAGGGCACCAAAGAGGCTTGTGAGGCTGGAGCATAGGGAAAATGGCAGAAGATGAAGGCGGAGCTGGAGGCACGGGCCAGATCATGCCAGCCTTGCACGTGAAAGTTCTTTGCAAACTTGTTAAGAATTAGATGTTAAATAAGAGTCAGTGAGGCTCTAGTGGGGCTTAAGAAATCATAGTGAGATGTTTGTCAGGGTTTTGGGGTAGTTATTGTTAATGCTTAGTCTTTGATTGATGTACAGTATCAAATAGTCATTGGAATGTGGGATTTGGAGCCAATGGTCTGTGTTTGAATTCGGGCTCTGACAATGCTTAGCTGTGTGAGCTCAGGCAGCTGCTTAACATCTCTGTGCTTCTGTTTCCTCATCTATAAAATAGGGAAATAATGGCATCTACTCAGAGGGTTGCTTTGAATTAAATAAGTCAATATAGGTAAATTAAGGGTACCCTGGGGCATATGAAGCACTCAGCACATGATTATTGTGTCTATGTTTGGGCTATACTGTGGATGACAGTAGTCTGATTTTCAGATAAATGGTGCAAGTATTTTTTGTTTGACAATACGTCTTCCACAGCATTCTTGTAGTACAGACAGAAGACTGAGTCTGGGATCAGACTTCTTGGCTTTACATGGGATTAACCTCTAAATTTCAGTGTCCTCATCTGTAACTTGGGAGAACTCTTCCTCTCTGTCACTATTTTCATCATTTCTATCCTCCACGTCATTTTCAAATAACTTGTATTTAACATGTGGAAATGGGTCTCCTTTAGAATAAGGAGAGGATTCTGTCTTTGAAATCTGATGGTGTAGCATCACTTCAACAGCTGAATGCATTTGCTTTCCCTGGTCTGAAAAGTATCTCTGGTTTGGAAGAACTGGAGCAAAAAAGAGGCAAAGCACCACGCCTATCCTTGTTACCTTGATAACAACTTTTATTTCTCACTGGAAAATCCTGTTCTATCTCCCTGTTGCTGCCTTTGTTTCACAGAATAGTTTCACTTTTGTCAACAAACCATGTCCTTTCTGTTTTGTATTGTATTTGGATTCTGCCTAATGAAATAATTTCCCTTTCCTTTGTGAGAACACCTAACACTCATACAGAATTGAGATTGGGGATTTTTTTCGTAATTGCCTTATTGCCTTCTCCTAAGTACTGTGTTAATGGGTAGCATCTCCACATGGCCTGCATCCTTCGTGTGTGTTAGATTACAGCATCTTGATGTTTGGGATATCAAATGGGACCCATCTGTGGGAGAATTATATCACAGAAGAGAATAATGAATTTCTATGTGTTTTGAGAGAAGGGAGCCCAAGGGAAAAAAGGTAGAGAAATAATGTCTTACAAAATGCTCTCCCTTATATTGCTTCATCCAATCTACATCCTTCTGAGGAGTAGCAGATATGATCCCTATTTTAGAAATGAAAGCCTGAGAGCCTTATTAGCAGAGCTTTGCTTACCCAAAGTCATGCAGCCAGCATAAGGGAGAACTGAGGCTTGAATCCTGGTCTTCTGACAACCAAACTCACTCAACTGTAGGTTATCAAGGAGCCAGACACTTGGTTGCTAATTATTTTCTCCTTGCCTTTCATTTAGTGATGTTGCTTGTGTACTGCCATTAGAAATAAATTAGGAATGTGGGGCATTTCAAGCCTAGAGGTCCCCGCTGCAGATGTTGCCATTCTTGGTGATTCACAGCTAGTGATGCAAGTCTGTCTAGATCAACAGGGGGTTTGTGCCTGATGTATTGGGGTACTGTGAAAGAACAAACACTGACTCTATCAAACACAGCTCTTTCTACACGTGTGACAGCCAAACCATGTCAGGCCATGTTCTGACCGTGACTCTTGACCAAATTGATTAGTGACAGTTATTCTACACAGGACTATGGTTGCATTACATCTTTAATCTGATTAGAGAGGTAGAGAAGACTTGGGATGCCCTTATATCCTTCTGCTTTAGAAACAATGCCCAGGATTGTTAATCCTCGAGGCAGGCGACCACCTCTTTTCAACAGCAGAGAGCTGTAGGAGGCAACACACGTGGTAGAGTGAGCTGGCTTTGTAAAGCCATTGTAACGTTCATAGAAGATGTGCATTAGAGCCATAAGTCGTTGATAACATTTCACAGGTGGGAAAACTGAAGCTCAGATTGGTAAAATGACTTGTCCAAGGTTACATGCAAATTAGTATCAAAGCAGAGCCTGGAATCCAGGTCCTTTTCTCCTTTGCTATTCTTTCATCTGTAGGGCACTTTAAAGCACTGGTTCTCAACTTTGATTTGCACGTTGGAAATACCTTGGGAGATTTACAGATGCTGATGCCTGGGTCCTATCCCTAAAGGTTTGGATTTAATTGGCATGGAGCGTGGCCTGAGACATCAGGATTTTAACAAAGCTCCTCAGGTGATTCTAATATACAGCAAAGCTTGAGAACCTTAGACCAGTAGTTCTCAAACCTTGCATACATTAGAATCATCAGGGGAGCTTTTAAAAAGTATATATATCTGAAGCCCCACCCCAACACAATCACATCAGAATCTCTGAAAAGAAAATTAATAGAGAATGGAGGAGAAAGTATCTTCTGATGTAACCTATTCTCTTTTATTTTCTTTTGGTCAGTGGGTCTCACTTCCAAAGTTATACCTGCTTCACCACTAGAACTGTCATGGCTGTGTGTTGTGCCTCCCTCTAAAAACGAGCAAGACTACTTGATTTCAGCTGCAAGTGATCTTCTTAGATTTCACGTCAGTGATGTTATCACTTGTGTGGGGCTGTTAGAAACGAATGAGGAGGAAGGACAGAGCATCTCAAGCACAGAAGACCCTCCCAGATGCTAATGTGTTTATTTCCATTGGATCACCGTTTGCTGTGGTTTTAATGGTCGTTCCAAAACTCAGGTGTTGCCAATTGTGATGGTATCAAGAGGTGGGGCCTTTCAGAGGTGGTAAGGCCGAGAGGATGCCTCCCTCATTAATGGAATTAAGGCCCTTAGAAAAGAGGCTTCTTGCAGCAGCATTTGGCTAGTTTGCTGTCTTGTCCTTCCACCATGTCAGAATGCAGTTAAGAAGGCCCATGTCAGGTGTTGGCACCTTGATTTTGGACTTCCCAGCCTCCAGAACTGTGATAAATAAATTTATTTTTTTTATAAATTGTCCAGTTTCAGGTATTCTGTTATAGCAGCACAAACTAAGATGCTAGTCACAGTGCTTTCATTAGAATAACCTGAGAAGCTTTAAATAATAGATACCTGGGTCTTATCCCTCAACTATTTAATTAGCAAGATATGGCACCTGGGCTTCGGTATTTTTTTTAAAAGTTCCCAGATGAAATAAGGAGTTATTAAAGCATAAATCCTACTGGGTGCTAGGCACCACAGCTGCACACTCAGGGATTGAATGATCATGCCCTGGTCCATTCACCAAGCATGGAAAAAGCTGCCTTTGCTGTGCTTGAGCCTCTAGCCAGAGAACAGTTATTCAGTATTCCATCAGCATGTGGTGATATCATTTTGCTCATTGCTCCTGGGCTCTTTTAATTAAGTTTGGAAATATTGTGCTCTCTATATTTTCCCATAACCCCCCAACCCTGGGAACCTAAAGTCAGGGACAATAGCAAGCAAATTTTGTGTGAAGGAGCCCATCAGTGTTGGCAGGAGCTGTAATGGTAACTGCAGGAGTTCAACATCCACCCACACTGGGCGTTTGACCATCAAAACGTTTGAATATAAATAAAAACAATCATGTTGCATGTAAGCAAGGAGCCAAAGCCCTCTTAGTAGAGGGAATCTGGAATGAATAAAAGGTAGCAGGTCAGGAAGGATCTTGGGAGACAGGAAGCTCTAGGTCTTGGTCTTCACTGTTTGGGAACCTGACCATCATCCTTCCAGCCTTCACAGCCGGCCTTCTCAAAATGGCTTTTCTACCTTTCATAAAAGTGGCTAAAAACACCCAGGTGTTCAAGTTGTTATTGATCTTCTTGTACCTGGAAAGAAATGGAAATATAATTTATGATGCTTAAGAATCTCATCAGGAAGGTATTGTGGAAACATACTGTAAGGTTCTAACTGAGGTTTGAGGGGAGTGGGTGGACGAGCGGCAGGCAGCTGAAAGAACACTTGAAGAACTGCAGGGAGTTTTGACGTGGCTTTATTCTCTCTCTGGGCACAAGTGGGCTGTGGGTTCAAGCAAGGTATATGTACAGCATCAGCAGGGTAGTTATACCTTTTACAGACAATAGTGGCTCCAAGCCAAGCACAAGCACACATGAGTGGTTACTTAATACACCTCATGTGGCATGGTTGCGTCATGTGTGGAGCTGTGTGCCTGTACTCCAAACCTGCTAAGTCATACTGTACCAGAAGGTCACCTCTGCCTATTTCTAAAGCACAGCCATTTCCCTTACACTCTACTCCCTAGGCTAAGGTCATCCTCTGGGGCAGGGACACCTACCCGTAGGGCAGAGCCCTGAATCTATAACCCACAATACAAAGAATAACAGCTCACTACTAGGATCTCAGCTATGCTACTTATGACTATGAGGGCCCAGCATAGTCCAGAGCCCAGAGATGCCCATCATCTCTACAGGGGGTTGTCAGTAATGCTCTTAACCACCTTAATCTCCTGTGAGACCCCTTGCAGGGCTGCTGTTATGTTCTGCCAACTGTCAGGGATAAAGGTACAACATTGTTTTCCTGAAAGGGCACAGATGCCTCCTTGGGCAGCAGTTACTATGTCTAAAGCCATTCAGTTTTGCAACACTATCTTTCTGATCTGATTGTGACAGGTACCTATCCCACAGTGGTGTTGCCCCAGTGTTGCTGTATGTACTGTGGCACCTGGGCTGGGGGTACTACATATTCCCCAACTAGCCAGCCCTACCCATCATAAATGCTACAGGCCAGCCAGGGGGCAGGTGCACCATGGGTCTTGTAGCATCCTTTGTCCAAAGCTTGCTGTGTTGTATTCCAGGCTTCGGCCATGGGACCACAAGTCTCCAGCCATGTCCATTTCTCTGCAGACGCGGAATGTATGTGCCACGGCAAGCCATCTGCAGCTGCTGCTGGAAAGGTGGTACGGATCCAACAGTTGGAAACATTGGTCACCTCAGCATAGGTGTGGGCCCAGTCCACAATGCAGTTAGAGCATGTTAACCTATGGTTGAAATGACAGAGCAGGCACAGGTACTAACAGAGGTAAATCATGTCCCTTGGGCAAAATACAGGCTAACCTTTCATCCCTGGATGACAGTGCAGCTGCCAAGGGCTTTTGCCCTGAGTGATGATACCACACCTTCTCAGCTCCCCATGGTTCCTCTGGGTCCTGTATCCATGCCAAAGTCATGGATGAGGGAGCTCATAATAGGCCACACAGACAGCATATATGTCCCCCGGAGAAGGGTTCCTTCCCTGGGTATTCCTGTGAACAGTCAACCATGGGGACCATGTATTGAACACCCAAGGAATGACATGCAAGTCGTACTGTAGGCCCTCTCCACAGGGAGCTATGACAGCCAACCACCAACAGCGGGGGGCTTGGAAGGTCCATGGCCACAGCCAGGTTTTCTGTTCCCCTGCCTTCAGGGGTGTTGGGGCAGGCAACAACAGGTTACCATTTGTCTCCATACCTGGTCAGAGGAGGTCATCCTTCCTCCCATAGGTTTTGCCACATGGCTTGGCCCCACATAGGCTGGTGACCAACTGGCCACTTCTGTAACTTCTAGTGGTTAACCACAAGGTTAAGCCTCGATAGATCACCCAGCTATCAGTATAGATTACCATAGGTGTCACCTTGGTGATCACCATCAGGATTGCTCTAAATTCAGCCCATTGGCTACTTCACCTACATCCAGTTTCATACTGCATGGTATCAGTACTAGGCTGGACTGTAACAGTGGTCCAAATAGCAGCACCTTGGTTAGACTCATCTGTGTACCATGCCCCATCAGGAATGAGGGGATGCCCTTCCTTAAATGGTGAAGGCTCAGGGTCTAGGGGTGCCTCAGGCCCCATTGCCTTACCTTGCATTAGGGCTGCAGGTCCCAAGACCTCTTGCAACTCTGCTGATAAGGGACTTGTACTCAGCATACTCCACTGCTCCAAGTAGGCACCCCACTTTGCCAAAGTGTATGTCTGCACCGTTCCAGTCTGGGGGGGGGGTCTTTACCCATGAATGCACCCATCCTGCTATTGGGTAAATCAGGTGCATAATGATTGTAGCCTGTCTGGTCACACACTCCTGAGCCTGAAGGGTAGCATATGAAGTTATTAACTGCTTCTCTATCAATGAATACTGGAGCTCAGCTCCTTTCCGTAGTCGAGACCAAAAGCCAACTGGCATTCTTAAGTGCTCCATGTGCTGCTATAGGCTCCAGCCAAAACTATCTGTGGTCACATTCACATCAAGTTTAAATGGGTGCCTCTGGATAATTACCTATAGGGCTTGTGCCTGCTTGGCTGCCAGGAAAGTGGTCTCAGCTGCACCATTCCAATCCCAGGAAAGAGGAGTGTTGCCACTTCTAAATCTGCAAAAGAATCAGAGGTTAGCGTAATATCAAGATCACGACATATGGTGGGGCTCTGCACATAGCCCTGCAGCAACACTGTGAAAGTCCATTGTCACCCTCTCATGAAGGCAAACTGTTCCTGGCTCTCTGGAAAAGAATGCATTCGCCAAGTCTACCACATAGTGGTACTGTCCCAATTCCATCATCAAGCAGTCCATCAAATGGTTTGTAAGGCCAAGCCATGTAGAATATCCACCCCCAGAATGTATTTGTGTTGGGATCTACCAGCACTAACACTTGCTATACGTTGGTGGAAGATCAGAGGATTGCTAATTTCACATGTGGCCGCTGGTCGTCTGGTGTGCCCCCAAGCTGGGCACCTTGGCTAGTTCCTTAATCAAACAGAAAAGGCTCTACACCCCCACCCAGCGACAGCACTTAGTCTTTGAGCTAGAATGCCTGGGCAGGACTGGGTCGTGCGGCATTATCCTTCTCCTGAACGACTTGCACCAAGTCTGTATACAACTGCCATCTACTGACAGTTTTTGGTATTTCACTGGCATCTTACACAGTCCATATGGCTGCCTATATTCACTCAATCAGCGTATGGTCACCTTGCCCTTGTGCCAACCACCTACTCATTAGCAGTCGCTGATGGAGGGAGGGGTGAGTCATAACAGAGGCAAGCTTTTCCATCTCAGGCAGAATGGAATATACTATTTGCCCCCTTGTCCCACAGATGAAGCATCCAGGCGGGCAGAGGTTCCCCTGGATGCTGGTGGCACTGTTTAATTCCCACAGGTCTGTGTGGCACCCTGTAGGAACTGAGCATGCACTTCCCACAGCGCAGTCTCAAACACCCATCCAACTCTGCCGGCAAAGGTTGGTTCCTTCTCGGTGTTCTGTGCTTCCAGCTGTTTCAGCTCTTTCTCCACACTTGTGGGGGACTCATCTACCACTGCCCAGGTTTCCACCAGAGCCCATCCGAGCAGCACATCTGCCACCAGTTCCCACAATCCATGTTGTGGCCACATAGCCAACCTGGAATCAGCAGAGACTTAAGGCTCACTCACCTTGGGATTCTGCTCATAGTGCCAATTGTCAGGTTCTAACTGAGGTCTGAGGCGAGTAGGTGGACAAGTGGCAGGCAGCTGAAAGAACATTCGAAGAATTGCAAGGAATTTCAACATGGCTTTATTGTCTCTCTGGGTGCAAGTGGGCTGTGGGCACAAGCAAGCCATATGTACAGCATCAGCAAGGTAGTTATACCTTTTACAGACAATAGTGGCTCCAAGCCAAGCGTGAGGGCACTTGAGTGGTTACTTAATGCACCTCACATGGTGTGGTTACATAATGTGCCTCATGTGGCATGGTTACATAACATGTGGAGCTGTGCGCCTGCACTCCAAACCCTCTGAGTCATGTTGCATCAGAAGGCTGCCTCGGCCTGTTCCCGACTAAAGCACAGCCATTTTCCTTACACATGTGAAGCCACATGGAGAGGGGATAAATCCCATGGAAGCTTTCTCTGGCTTTCTGCCTGCTTAGTATACAATATGCAAGTGGATTGGGGGCTGGCATGGCTTTGCTCAGTTATCCTTTCAGTAGCTCCCATCTTCTCAGTGCAGACCACCTCTCTTTTGTGAATCCTGACTCTTCTGTTCGTCTGAATCAAGCCCTGTTCTCTTTCTTCTCTCTTTCCCAAGTGCTTTGTTGTACCATTTAGACACTGTAATACTAACAACACTTCTTTCTGCCCCACTAGACTGTTAAATCTTCTCAGGCAGTAACCTGCTCACTCATTCATTTGGCTATGTACCTAATACAGTGCTTCTATATAATTGATTCTCGCAGAAATTGAAAAAATAAATGATTGAAAAGGGGCTTCTGCTCTCTCCATCTTTTTTTTTTTCTTTTTGAGATGGAGTCTCGTTCTATCACCCAGGCTGGAGTGCAGTGGCGCGATCTCGGCTCACTGCAAGCTCCACTTCCTGGGTTCGTGCCATTCTTCTGCCTCAGCCTCCCCTGTAGCTGGGACTACAGGCGCCCGCCACCACATCTGGCTAATTTTTTGTATTTTTAGTAGAGGCGGGATTTCACCATGTTAGTCAGGATGGTCTCGATCTCCTGACCTCATGATCCACCCGTCTCGGCCTCCCAAAGTGCTGGGATTACAGGCGTGTCTCTCCATCTTCTTGACTTGGATGTTTATAGCATTTCTTCCACAGTTCTCCAAGTTAAGGTTCAGGTGAGAAGATCTTTGTGGAAGGCAGTTGCAGCAGTGGAAGAGTGGAAGCTGATGCCTTCATCTGTGTTCCACAAGTCGAGGTGGTCAGCAGAGCTGCAGAACTGTTAGGAGAACTGGGGAGTCAAGCTCTGTCATTTTCCTGATCTGAATGACTCTTGAAAGATCTAAAATGAGGGCCTCTCTGGGGTGGGGGAACTGATTGAAGCAGGGCAAAGAAATAAAAATTCTTACCATTTCATGAATAGTGACACAGAGGATCTCACCTCTCTGTGTCTGGCACTTAGCAGAAATGCAGTAAATATTTGTTGGGTGAACTTGTCTGCCATAACTTAAGAAGGCATCAGTTCACAGGGACTTCAAGTAGCTTCTAATGTGCAGCATGGCTCCATTTCTGTTGCTTTCCTAGTATGACAGAATTACTATTAAGTTGAGATGATTCATTAGTCATTTCCAGAACAGTTTTATTGGGATGACTATTACCGTGTATTTAACTTCTCAGATCTCCATAGCATTTTATTGCTGATTATTGTTCCACTAATCCATTCAACGGTGATGGAGCTGTATTCAGTCTTAGTAAGGGCCAATCTATTCAGCTAGCTGCATGTCCAATGAGCCCCCAGTTAAAATCCCCACAGAGGCCCTCCCAGATAATACAGGACCTTTAATTAAGTGGTGTTAACAAAGATCACACAGATTTTCCTTTGATGTTTTTATTAGCCAAATATTATAGTGATCGATGATTACCATTGTATAGAAAATGTACTAATGAAGATTAAATTAAAATAGGTTTCCAGGTACCAGCATGCAGGAAATCAAGTTCTTTAGAAAAGAAAGAAAAGATGATTGATAGGTATCTGGGATTTTTGTGTTTCCATGTATACCTACAGAAACCAATTTAAACAATGTTCTTTTTGTTTTGGTCTCCTTGAAAGAGTACTATAAACTCTTCTGATCTAAGATGTATTGATATATAGAGAAGGAAGGCAAATATCTATGAAATATAGTTACAAAACAAGGGTTTGGGTTGTTGAAAGTGTTATACGTGCCATTCTATGAAATTAGAATTTTTGATCTACATGATGAGTTAGTGTTATGTGTCAGATGCTTTCTAGCAGCGGCAGCAGAAATGTTTTCTTGGGAGAAGGAATGAAAGCTTATATGGAACCCTGATATCGATCTATCTATCGATATATATAAAAAATATGTATATAATATATTATAAGAATATATAATATATAAGAATATATATAATATATTATAAGAATATATATATAATTTATTATAAGAATATATATAATATATAAGAATATATAATATATAATATAAGAATATATATAATATATAAAAATATATGATATATAAGAGAACTGATTCAGTTGAAAACAGAACTTGATCCTCCCACACCCCCACTTTATAGCTCCTTTGTCTCCACATACCACCCAAGAAGAAGCATATTTCTGGAACTCTTGAGCTCTGTACAGTTTGTAAACTGTTGCCCCATTGAGTAAATTTTAGAGAGGCATTCTCTAGTGTGAAAGTGGACCCCTTTTCCTTCCTGAAAAGACAACTGAGGCAACTTCAGTCACCCTCTTGGCCCCTGAACGTTGTTTATTCAATAGCAGTGGTAATAGCTGATATATCAGCTCAATTTTAAAACATTTCATTTGTTTAATCTTTAGCTTTGATGCTGGGGGGATCCTCAGTAAATATGTTGCTTGTTCTTTTGAAAATCCCAGTAGACAACAGGTGAAAAGTGTAAATAATGAGTCTCAGAACTTGTAATTAGCCCAATAGGGAAGAGCAGCTCCACACATCCAAAATAGAAGACACACCATAGCCATCACCCTGTCCTGAAAGCATCTCTGCTAGGTTTCGTTTCTTTTTCTTTTCTCCTTTTCTTTTTCTCTTTTTTCCTTTTTCTTTTTCTCTTTTCTCTCTCTCTTTGTCTCTCTCTTTCTCTCCTGTCTCTGTCTTTCTCTTTCTCTCTTTCTATCTCTTTCTCTTTCTCTTTCTCTCTGTCTCTCTCTCTCTTTTTCTCTTTCTCTCTCTCTCTCTCAATTCCAACATCTAACAAAGTATTCCACACATAGGAGTTATTCAATAAATAGTTGAGACTTAAGAGTAATTTGTAGAATTTTTAGACTTTCGAGACAGATGCAATAAACAACTCTATTTTATATCACCATTTAGCAGAGTAGTCACATTTTGGGAATTTGTATAGAAGAAAGCACTGAAGACGTCTCATGATTCAGGCTGCAGTCTTGCCTTAGAACAAATGAGCTGGGATGACATTAAAGCCCAGAGAAGCTAAATTATTTGCCCAATTTCCTTATCTATAAAATGAGGAGGTTCAATCTGACGATCTCAGGTCCTTTCAACTAGAGCATTTCAAAAGCATCTATGATCTATGTTATTGTCAATTATACTACTGGCTGTAGTACATGTAGGTGAACTCAGCTGGAGAAACCAAACTGTGATTTGTACTTTCCTACTCCTCATTGTGATCATTAGATTTCCTTTCCAACCATACCAACCTGAATTCTGTGCTGTAAACTTTCCCTTCATGTAAAAATCTTGCCCAGTTAAAAAGTGAGGCCGGGCATGGTGGCTCAGGCCTGTAATCCCAGCACTTTGGGAGGCTAAGGAGGGTGGATCACTTGAGGTCAGGAGTTTGAGACCAGCCTGGCCAACACTGTGAAACCCCGTCTCTACTAAAAAATCCAAAAAGTAGCTGGATGTGGTGGTGGGTGCCTGTAATCCCAGCTGCTCAGGAGACTGAGGCACGAGAATCACTTGAACCCAGGAGGCGGAGGTTTCAGTGAGCCAGGATTGCACCACTGTACTCCAGCCTGGGTGAAAGTGGGAGACTCCATCTCAAAAAAAAAAAAAAGAAAAAAAATGTGAGATTTATTCTCTGGTTTCTGACCCACAGCAGATTGGAACATTTATTGTTCTGCTTTTTAGGCTTGATGATTAGCAATTGTGTTCCTGTTAAACAGCCTGTGGTTGAATTCTGCACATTGGAATGGCTTACTGACTCCTTTGCTAGTTAAGAATGTATTTTTATGGCATCATTTGTATCTTCAAAAATATGTATTATGATAATAAAATGAATTATATTTGTCACTTTTTAACACCATGATTATCTTTGTAAAGTAGTTAGTTAGAATGTAGTGTTTTCATTTATAGTATCCTATCTTAGCTATAAATCACTTTTATTTTTAAATCTTCCTGACTCAGAACCTCCTGTAGTATGTTTGCATTTCTCCCCAATATTATGTCTATTTCTTGTTTCATTTCTTTCTGCTTAAGTGTCACTTCTCTGTTCCATAACTTTGAAAAGGCACAGAAGTCCAACTGCAAACATTTGGTTGAGAGGTTGCTGTGAATGACATGAATCTAATTGTGAAGCTTCCCTTTAGGGATTGTATTCAAACTTTAGTGTCAATAAAAGTCACCACAAATATTTGTTAAAATATTAATACATATTTTAGACCTAGTCCCCAGGGTTTCTGATTGAATAGATCTGGGATGTGTCCCAGTCTCAGAAATCTGCATTTCTATCAGCAACCTCAGTTGACTCTGATGTAAGGGAAGATCACACCTCACCATAAACGTCATTTAATGGCTCTTAGGGTGAGAATGTGATGCTGTGTGGCCAGGAACCGATACTGCATATTCCTCATATGGCTCAGTTTCCTAGCTTATCCCTGGGTGTTGAATTGCACTGTTTCTCTTAAGCTAGAATTTTGTCTGGCTTTCATAGGAAAGGCATCGCTTCAGAAAAGCACTCTTCCTTTTCTTAGGTGATTTCTATGTGTGCTAAAATTTGAGAACCACTTCTGGAAGGAAATATCACAATTAGATTCAAACCTTTAAAAAAGTTTTCTAACCAAATACCTGTACTAAAAAATATGTACGTTTTATTAATTTATTTTCTCCTTCCAGCTTTTAAGTTCAGGGGATACATGTGTATGTTTGTTACACGGGTAAATTCTGTGTCACTGGGGTTTGTTGTACAAATTATTTCATAACTCAGGTAGTGAGCATAATGCTTGATAGGTAGTGTTTTAATACTTACCTTCCTCCCATCTCTACCCTCAAGTAGGCCCTGGTCTCTTGTTGTCTTCTTTGTGTCCGTGTGCACTCAATGTTTAGCTCCCACTTATATGTGACAATATGTGGTATTTAGTTTTCTGTTCCTGCATTAATTTGTTTAGGGTAACGGCCTCTGGCTGCATCCATGTTGCTTCAAAGGACATGATTTCATTTATTTTTTTTTTGGCTGTGTAGTATTTCATGGTGTATATATACTACATTTTCTTTACCCAGTCCACTGTTGATGAGCATCTAGGTTTATTCCATGTCTTTGCTGTTGTGAATAGTGCTGCAATGAACATGCAAGTGTATGTGTCTTTGTGGTAGAATGATTCATATTCCTTTGGGTATATACCCAGTAATGGAATTGCTGGGTCAAATGATAGCTCTCTTTTAAGTTCTTTGAGAAATTACCAGACTGCTTTCCACAATGGCTGAACTAATTTACATTCCCACCAACAATATATAAGCATTTTTTTTTCTCAGCAATCTCATCAGCATCTGTTATTTTTTGACTTTTTGATAATAGCCATTCTGACTGGTATGAGATGGTGTCTCATTGTGGTTTTGATTGCCATTTCTTTTTTTGTTTGTTTGTTTTTTTTGAGATGGGGTCTCGCTCTGTTGCCCAGGCTGGAGTACAATGGTGCAATTTTGGCTTACTGCAAGCTCCGCCTCCCAGGTTCACGCCATTCTTCTGCTTCAGCCTCCTGGGTAGCTGGGACCACAGGCGCCCGCCACCACAACTGGCTAACTTTTGTATTTTTAGCAGAGATGGGGTTTCACCGTGTTAGCCAGGATGGTCTCAATTTCCTGACCTCGTGATCCACCCACCTCGGCCTCCCAAAGAGCTGGGATTACAGGTGTGAGCCACCACGCCCAGCCTTGATTTGCATTTCTATAACAATTAGTGATCTTGAGCATTTTTTCATATGTTTGTTGGCTACTTGTATGTTTTCTTTTGAGAAGTGTCTGTTCATAACTTTTGCCCATTTTAAAAATAGTGTTACTTGATTTTTGCATGTTGATTTAAGTTCTTTATAGATATGGATATTAGACCTTTGTTAAACGCATGATTTGTGAATGTTTTCTCCCATTCTGGATTGTCTGTTTGATAGTTTCTTTTGCTGTGCAGATGCTCTTTAGTTCAATTAGGTCCCACTTGTCTATTTTTGTTCTTGTTGCAATTTCTTCCGGAGTCTTCATCATGAAATCTTTGCCAGGGCCTATGTTCAGAATGGTATTTCCTAGGTTTTCTTCTAGAGTTTTTATAGTTTTAGGTTTACAGTGAAATCTTTAGTCAATTTTGAGTTGATTTTGTATATGGTGAAAAGGGGCCCAGTTTCAATCTTCTGCATATGGCTAATGAGTTATCCAAGTACCATTTATTGAATAGGGAGTTCTTTCCCCATTGCTTGTTATTGTTGACTTTGTTGAAGACCAGGTGGTTGTAGGTATGTGGCTTTATTTCTGGTTCTCTAATCTGTTCCATTGGTCTATGTGTCTGTTTTTTGTACTAGTACCATGTTGCCTTAGTTACTGTAGCCTAGTAATATGGTTTGAAGTTGAGTAGTGTGATGCCTTCAGCTTTGTTCTTTTTGCTTAGGGTTGCTTTGGTAGTTTTTTTTTAATTACTGATTCAATTTTATAACTCATTATTGATCTGTTCAGGGTTTCAGTTTCCTCCTGGTTCAATCTTGGGAGGTTAATATGGTTTAAATTTTTGTCCCTGCCCAAATCTCATGTCAAATTGTAATCCCCAGTGGTGGGGGAGGAACCTGCTGGGAGGTGATTGGATCATGGGAAGGAACTTCCCCCTGGCTGTTTTCATAATAGTGAGCTCTCATGAGATCTAGTTGTTTAAAAGTGTGTAGCACCTCCTGCTCCACACATGTAGAATATGCCTGCTTCCTCTTTGCCTTCTGCTGCAAGTTTCCTGAGGCCTCCCTAGCCATGTTTCCTGTACAGTCTATGGAACTGTGAGTCAATTAAAACTTTTTTTTTTTCTAAATAAATTACCCAGTCTCAGGGAGGTCTTTATAGCAATGTAAGAATGGACTGATACAGAAAACTGGTACTGGGAATTGGGCATTGCAATAAAGACCTGAAAATATGGAAGTTACTTTGGAACTGGGTAACGGGCAGCGGTTAGAACAGTTTGGAGGGCTCAGAAGAAGACAGAAAGATGAGAGAAAATTTGGAACTTCCTAGAGACTTGTTATTAAATCATTGTGACCAAAATGCTGATAGTAATATGGACAATGAAGTCCAAGCTGAAGTGGTCTCAGATGGAGTTGAGGAGCTTATTGGGAACTAGAGTAAAGGTTATTGTTGCTATGCCTTTGTAAAGAGACTGGCAGCATTGTGACCCTGCTCTAAAGATCTGTGGAACTTTGAACTTGAGAGAGATGATTTAGGGTATCTGGTGGAAAAAATTTTTAAGCAGCCAAGTGTTCAAGATGTGGCCTGGCCACTTCTAACAGCATGTGGTCATATGCATGAGCAAGAGATAATCTGAAATCTGAACTTATATTTAAAAGGGAAGCAGAGCATAAAAGTTTGGATGATTTGCAGCCTGACCATGTGGTAGAAAAGAAAAACACATTTTTCTGGGGAGGATTTCAAGTAGGCTGCAGAAACTTGCATAAGTAAAGAGGAGCCAAATGTTAATAGCCAAGACAATGGGGAAAATGCCTTGAAGGCATTTCAGAGAACTTTGTGGCAGCCCCTCCCATGACAGGCCCAGAGGCCTAGGAGAGAATAATTGCTTCATGGGCTGGGCCCAGGACCCCGCTGTCCTGCACAACCTTGGGACACTGCTCCCTGGGTCTTAGCCACTTCAGCTCCAGCCATGGCTCAAAGGGCCCCAGATACACGTCAGGCCACTGCTCCAGAGGGTGTGGTGTTAAGTCTGCAGGTATGTGGAGGGCAAGAGTTGAGGCTTGGGAGCCTCGGACTAAATTTTGGAGGATGTATGGATATGCCTGGATATCTAGGCAGAAGTGTGCTGCAAGGGCAGAACCCTCATGGAGAACCCTTACTAGGGCAGTGCAGAGGGGAAATGCAGAGTTGGAGCCCCGACACAGAGTCCCCACTGGGTCACTGTCTAGTGGAGCTGTGAGGAGAGGGCCACTGTCCTCCAGACCCCAGAATGGTAGATCCACCAACAACTTGTACCATGTGCCTGGAAAACCTTCAGGCACTCAATGCCAGCTTGCGAAAGCAGCCAAGGGGGCTGTACCTGGCAGAGCCACAGGGGTGGAACTTGCCAAGGCTTTGGGAGCCCACCCTTTGCATCAGTGTGGCCTGGATGTGAGATATGAAATCAGAGGAGATTATTTTAGAGCTTTAAGATTTACTGACTGCCCTGCTAGATTTCAGACTTGCATGAGGCCTGTAACCTTTTTGTTTTGGCTGATTTCTTCCTTTTGGAATAGGTATATTTACTCAATACCTATATTCTCATTCTATCTTGGAAGTAATGAACTTGTTTTTGATTTTACAGGCTTATAGGTAGACGGGACTTGCCTTGTCTCAGTTGAGACCTTGGACTGTGGACTTTTGAATTAATGCTGAAATGAGTTAAGACTTGGAGTGTTGAGAAGGGTTGATTGTATCTCGCAATCTAAGAAGTACATGAGATTTGAGAGGGGCCGGGGTGGAATGATATGGTTTGGCTCTGTGTCCCTGCCCACATCTCATGTTGAATTGTAATCTCCAGTGTTGGAGGGAGGGGCCTGGTGGGAGGTAATTGGATCATGGGGTGAACTTTTCCCTTGCTGTTCTTGTGATAGTGAGTTCTCATGAGATCTGGTTGTTTAAGCGTGGCACCTCCCTACCATTCTTCTCTTCCTCCTGCTTTGGACATGTAGAACGTTCATGCTTCCCCTTCACCTTCTGCCACAGTTGTAAGTTTCCTGAGGCCTACCCAGCCATGCTTCCTGTACAGCCTGCAGAACTATGAGTTAATTAAACCTGTTGTCTTTATAAATTATCCAGTCTTAGGTAGTTCTTTATAGAAAGGTGAAAATGGATAGAATACAGAAGTTGTATGTTTCCAGGAGTTTATCCATTTCTAGATTTTCTAATTTTTGTGCATAGAGGTGTTCATAACAGTCTCTGAGGAATTTTGGGTTTCTCTGGGATTGGTGGTAATGTCCCGTTTGTCATTTCTGATTGTGTTTATTTGGATCTTCTCTCTTTGTTATAGTCTAGCCAGAACTCTCAAACTTACTTATTCTTACAAGGAACAAATGTTTGGTTCTGTTAATCTTTGGTATGATTTTTGACATCTCAATTTCATTTAGTTTAGCTATGATTTTGTTTATTTCTTCTTCTAGCTTTGGGATCAGTTCGCTATTGTTTTTATAGATCCTCTAGGTGTGAGATTAGGTTATTAATTTGAGATCTTTCTTTTTCATGTCAACATTTAGTGCTATAAACCTTCTTCTTCTTCTTCTTTTTTCTTCTTCAGACAGAGTTTCACTCTTGTTGCCCAGGATGGAGTGTAATGGCATGATCTTGGCTCACTGCAACCTCTGCCTCCTGGGTTCAAGTGATTCTCCTACCTCAGCCTCCTGAGTAGCTGGGATTACAGGTGTCCACCATCATGCCTGACTAATTTTTGTACTTTTAGTAGAGATGGGGTTTTGCCATGTTGGCCAGGCTGGTCTCAAACTCCTGACATCAGGTGATCCACCTGCCTCGGCCTCCCAAAGTGCTGGGATTACAGGCATAAGCCACCGCATCTGGCCCAAACTTTTTTCTTAGAACTGCTTTAGTTGTGTCCCGGAGATTCTGGTATGTTGTATCTGTTTTCATTAGATTCAAAAAATTTATTGATTTCTGCCTTTATTTCATTGTTTACCCAAAAGTAATTCAGAAGCATATCATTTGATTTCCATGTAGTTGTATGGTTTTAAGAGGTCTTTTTGGTATTGATTTCTATTATTGTGCTGTGGTCCAAGTATATGGTTGGTATGATTTCAATTTTTCTTGAATTTATTGAGAATTGCTTTATGGCCAAACATGTGGTTGATTTTAGAGTAAATGCCATATGCAGATGAGCAGAATGTATATTCTGTTGTTGGGTGGGGTGTTCTATAGATATGTTAGGTCCATTTGGTCATGTGTTGAGTTTAAGTCCTGAATGTCTTCGTTTAGTTGTCTGTCTCGATTGGTGTAATAATGTCCATGGGGTGTTGAAGTCTCCTACTATTATTGTGTCATTATTTACATCTCTTTGTAAGTTTCTAAGAACTTGTTTTATGAATCTGGGTGCTCAATATTGGATGGATATATATGCAGGAGCATTAAAATTTTCCTGTTTAATTGAACCCTTTATTACTATGTAATGCTCTTCTTTGTCTTTTTTGATCATTGTTGATTGTAAAGTCTCTTTTGTCTGAAATAAGAACAGCAATTCAAGCTCTTTTTGTTTGTTTGTTTGTTTGCTTGATCTTTCTCCATTCCTTTACCTTGGGTGTATGTGTGTCATTGCATGTGAGGTGGGTCACTTGAAGGCAGCATATAGTTGGGTCTTGCTCCTTTATCCAACTTGGCACTCTGTCCCTTTCAAGTGGAGTGTTTAGCCTGTTTATGTTTAAGGTTAATATTGATATGTGGGGATTTGATCCTGTCATTGTAGTGTTAACTGGTTGTTATGTAGACTTGATTGTGTAGTTTCTTTATAGTGTCAATGGTCTATATACTTAAGTGTGTTTTTGTGGTGGCCAGTATAGTCTTTTATTTCCATGTTTAACACTCAATTAAGAACCTCTTCTAAGGCAGGTGTAATGGTAATGAATTTCCTTAGAATTTGCTTGTCTGAAAAGGATTTTATTTATCCTTTACTTAAGAAGCTTAGTTTGGCTGGATATAAAATTCTTGACTGGAATTTCTTTTTTTAAGGATGCTGAATATAACCTCCAATCTGTTCTGGCTCATAAAATTTCTATTGAAAGGTCTGTTTGTTAGCTTGATGGTGTTTCCTTTGTAGGTGATCTGCCCCTTCTCTCTAGCTGCCTTTAATATTTTTTCTTTGGCATTGACCTTATAGAATCGGACTATGTGTCTTGGGTGTGGTCATCTTTTACGGCATCTTGCCAGGGATTCTATGAATTTTCTGAATTTGAATGTTTTTAGTGAGGTTAGCAACATTTTCACAGACAGTATCTTCAAATATATTTTCCAAGTTGCTTGCTTTCTGTCCTTCCCTTTCAGGGACACTCATGTTTGTAGTTTTGGCTTCTTTATATAATCCAATATTTCTCAGAAGTTTTGTTCATGCTTTAAAAAAATCTTAAAAAAATTTTTTTTCTGAGTTCATTTAAAAAACTGATCTTCAAGTTCTGAGACTGAACTTAACTTTGCCTATTCTGCTGTTAATACTTCTAATTGTATTTTGCAATTCTTGTAGTGAGTTTTTCAGCTTTATCTGATAAGTTTGCTTCTTTGTTAAAATGGCTGTTTTCTTTTTCAGGTCTTGAATCCTTTTACTGGACTCCTTAGATTCCTCAGGTTGGTTTTCAACTTTCTCCTGAATTGCAATCATAATTGCCATCTAGATTCTGATTTCTACATCTGTCATTTCCATTATTGCTGTGTGATTAAGAACCATTCCTGGGGAGGTAGTGCCATCTTTTAGAGGTAAGAAGACACTCCGCCTCTTAGAGCTGACAGAGTTCTTGCACTGGTTCTTTATCATTTTTGTGGGCTGATATTCCTTATTCTTTGAAGTTGCTGTCCTTTGGATGGGGCTTTTTGCTTTTATATTTTTTGATGTCCTTGAGGGTTTGACTGTGGTTTAAGTTGGGTTTAATTGATTGGCTTTGTTTCTGGATGATTTCTTGGGGTCAAGGCTTAGCTCAGCTCTCCTTGGTTGCATGCTGTAACCATGAGGGGGTGAGACCAGGTGCGCAGCTTTGTTCTCTTGCCTCTTGAATTTAAGCACCTGCTGTTTGGAGGGTTCAAGGTGTTCCTGGCTTGATGGCAACTACACTCTGATGATGAAGGTTGCTAGGGAAAGCACTTCATCTGGGCAGGGCAGTAGCAGTGGGGTCTGTGTGCATACTGTCCATGGTGGGGTAGTGGCAGTAAAGTCCTTACGCATGCTGGCAAAGCAGTGGGGGAGACTGTGGGCAAGTATGTGCTAGTGGAGCCTGTCTGTAAAAGCCCTTTGATGTTAGGCAGAGTCTTCTGGTGATGGAGCTGATGGTGGTGGCCGCTGGGAATTACCCCATTTGGGCATCTGAGTCTGCTGAGCAAGTGGGTTCAGCCAGGCAATCCCTGAGAGAGGCTGGCAGAAAAGGTAGTGCTGACATCAGACTGGCCCCGTGTCATGGGCAAGATAGTCCCATTATGTCTAGGTCCGGCAGTCAACAAAGGCAAGAGCCTCCTATAGGAGTATGGCAAGCCTTGGGATATAGGCATCCCTGGCTGTACTCCCCTGCAGCCATTCCTGTGCCTAACCCCCTGGGTTTATACAGGGTGAAGTCCTGTCTATGTGAACTCTCCGAGCAGCTCTCCCAGACAGCTCAAATGTCCTTGGGGGTCATGGGGTCTCCTGCAGCTAAAATTCTGGAGGTCGGTTGTGAGAGTAGGCTACTCCTCACTGATTTAACTTACCTGTTCTCCAGGAGCTGCTCAGGGCCAGGAATGATTCGTGGTGCTCAGCAACCCTGTATGGGGTTCCCAGCTTCCTTCCCCTTTAGTCCAGAATCTGCATCCTCCTTCCATTCACTCCCAATGCCTTCCTTCAGAAAATCTGCTCAGAGTGTGCTCATCTTCTTGATGGTTATGGTTTCTTGGTGGGAGAAGCTCTTTCTGGCTGTGTCTAATCAGCCATCATGGCTCCTCTCTCCTAGATTTTAGTGTTTGGATTTGGAAAAGCAACATCATAAGCACAACAATGATACAAGAATAAGTAGATGAGATACTGTCAGGAAAGCAAATGCATATAATATTCAATAAATAATATATCCCAGTGGAAAAGCAACATCCTAAGCACAACAATCATACAAGAATAAGTAGATGAGATACTGTCAGGAAAGCAAATGCATATAATATTCAATAAATAATATATCCCAGATTTAATAAATGCTTCTAAGTGCTTCATGTATTGAATGGTTACTTCATTCCCTGAAGATTAATACTTAACCTCCCTTTGGGGCAGGTGGTCAGAATCATGCTCAGAATGCCTTCTCTGAGGAAGGCGTTTTTGAGAAGCAGCTATGATGCAGAATTCTATACTTCTACCAAACAAAACTGAAGAGCAGTGAGGAGAAAGGGGTAAGCTAAATCAGTGAGAAGTAGCCTATTCTTACCACTGACCTCCAGAATTTTAGCTGCAGGAGACCCCAAGACCCTCAAGGACATTCGAGCTGGCAAGGAGAGCTGCTTGGAGAGCTCACAGAGACAGGACTTCACCCTTCTCATTAGATTTCTTTACTCAAATGCCCCTCCTTACCTTAATGTTGTTCAAGTGAACATTCGAGAAAGTATTTGTTCTCTGTGGTTCCAGGCCATTTGTGTCAGCATCTCCTGAATGTGCGAGTTAAAAAAGAATGAATATTTCTGGGTTCCACCTCAAGCGGTAAAATACAGAGGGTAAAGCTTGAGAAATGAGTCCATATTTTCATAAAGCTCTTGAGCTGATTCTTAAGCATGCTGAAGACTGAGGAAGGCATTTTTGAGAAGCTGCTATAATGCAGAATTCTGTACTTCTACAAAACAAAACTGAGGAGTGGTGAGGAAGAAGTGTCCAAGATCTTAGAAATTTCCAGAGGCTGAGGCTTAGAAGACAGCAGCTTCTAGCCCTGCTCAACCGCTAACTGGCTGCATGAACCTGGACAAATACCTGAATATAGGGTAGGCCCAAACAGCCCGTGATTCTTAGAACTGGGAGCCAATTCTGTCCTGAAATGCTGCTCAAGTTTTAGAAACAGGACTGCTGTCTATCATAAACCGATCTTGGCAAATCTGACTGTTCAACAATATTCAAGCCCATTTGTTAAACTTAAATTCTTCTACACGTTCATTCCCTCCACAATTTTTTTTTTTTAATTATGGTTTTGAAAATTTTGTGGGTACATAGTAGGTGTATATATTTATGGGGCACATGAGATGTTTCGATATAGGCATGCAATATGAAATAAGCACATCATGGAGAATTGGGTATCCATCCCCTCAAGCATTTATCCTTGAATTACAAACAATTCAATTACATTCCTTAAGTTATTTAAAAGTATACAATTATTATTGACTATAGTCACCATCTTGTGCTAATAGTAGGTCTGTTCATTCTATTTTTTTGGTACCTATTAACCACCTCCACCTCCCCACCAGCCGCCCACTATCCTTGCAGGTATCTGGTGACCAGCCTTCCACTCTATCTCTATGAGTTCAGTTGTTTTTATTTACTTTTTATTATTATTATACTTCAAGTTCTAGGGTACATGTGCAGAATGTGCAGTTTTGTTACATAGGTATACACATGCCATGGTGGTTTGCTGCACACATCAACCTGTCACCTACATTAGGTATTTCTCCTAATGCTATCCCTCCCCTAGCACTCCACCCCCAAAGGCCCCGGTGTGTGATATTCCCCTCCCTGTGTCCATGTGTTCTCATTGTTCAGCTCCTACTTATGAGTGAGAATGTGTGGTTGTGTGGTGTTTGGTTTTCTGTTCTTGTGTTACTTTGCGGAGAACGATGGTTTCCAGCTTCATCCGTGTCCCTGCAAAGGATGTGAACTCATACTTTTTATGGCTGCATAGTATTCTATGGTGTATATGTGCCACATTTATTTTTATCCAGTCAATCACTGATGGACATTTGGGTTGGTTCCAAGTCTTTGCTATTGTGAATAGTGCCGCAAAAATAAAAAAATACATGTGCATGTGTCTTTATAGTATAATGATTTATAATCCTTTGAGTATATACCCAGTAATGGGATTGCTGGGTCAAATGGTATTTCTGTTTCTAGATCCTTGATGAATTGCCACACTGTCTTCCACAATTGTCGAACTAATTTACACTCCCGCCAACAGTGTGAAAGTGTTCCTATTTCTCCACATCCTCTCCAGCATCTGTTTTTAATGATTGCCATTGTAACTGGCATGAGATGGTATCTCATCGTTTTGATTTGCATTTCTCTAATGACCAGTGATGATGAGCTTTTTTTTTCATATGTTTGTTGGCTGCATAAATGTCATCTTTTGAGAAGTGTCTGTTCATATCTTTGCCCACTTTTTTATGGGGTTTTTTTTTTCTTGTAAATTTAAGTTCCTTGTAGATTCTGAATATTAGCCCTTTGCCAGACAGATAGACTGAAGAATTTTTCTCCCATTCTGTAGGTTGCCTGTTCACTCTGATGATAGTTTCTTTTGCTGTGCAGAAGCTCTTTAATTTAATTAGATCCCATTGGTCAAATTTGGCTTTTGTTGCCATTGCTTTTGGTATTTTAGTCATAAAATCTCTGTCCATGCCTATGTCCTGAATGGTATTGCCTAGGTTTTCTTCTAGGATTTTTATGGTTTTAGATCTTACATTTAAGTCTTTAATCCATCTTGAGTTAATTTTTGTATAAGGTATAAGGAAGGGGTCCAGTTTCAGCTTTCTGCATATGGCTAGCCAGTTTTCCCAGCACCATTTATTAAATAGGGAATCCTTTCCCCATTGCTTGTTTTTGTCAGGTTTGTTAAAGATCAGATGGTTTTAGATGTGTGGTATTATTTCTGAGGGCTCTGTTCAGTTCCATTGGTCTATATCTCTGTTTTGGTACCAGTACCATGCTGTTTTGGTTACTGTAGCCTTGTAGTATTGTTTGAAGTCAGGTGGCATGATGCCTCTAGCTCTCTAATTTTTACTTAGGATTGTCTTGGTTATGCAGGCTCTTTTCTTGATTCCATATGAACTTTAAAGTAGATTTTTCCAATTCTGTGAGAAAGTCAGTGGTAGCTGGATGGGGGTAGCATTGAATCTATAAATTACTTTGGGCAGTCTTGCCATTTTCACAATATTGATTCTTCCTATCCATGAGCATGGAATGTTATTCCATTTGTTTGTGTCCTCTGTTATTTCCTTGAGCAGTGGTTTGTAGTTCTCCTTGAAGAGGTCCTTCACATCCCTTGTAAGTTGTATTCCTAGGTATTTTATTCTCTTTGTAGCAATTGTGAACGGGAGTTCTCTCATTATTTGACTCTTTGTCTGTTATTGGTGTATAGGAATGCTTGTGATTTTTGCACATTGATTTTGTATCCTGAGACTTTGCTGAAGTTGCTTACCAGCTTAAGAACATTTTTGGGCTGAGGTAGTGGGGTTTTCTAAATATACAATCATGTCACCTGCAGACAGAGACAATTTGACTTCCTGTTTTCCTACTTGAATACCCTTTATTTCTTTGTCTTGCCTGATTGTCCTGGCCAGAACTTCCAATCCTATGTTGAATAAGCGGTGAGAGAGAGCATCCGTGTCTTGTGCTGGTTTTCAAAGGTAATGCTTCCAGCTTTTGCCCATTCAGTATGATATTGGCTGTGGGTTTGTCATAATAGATCTTACTATTTTGAGATACGTTCCATCAATACCTAGTTTACTGAGCGTTTTTAGCACAAAGGGGTGTTGAATTTTGTTGAAGGCCTTTTCTGCATCTATTGAGATAATCATGTGAGTTTTGTCACTGGTTCTGTCTATGTGATGGATTACGTTTATTGATTTGCGTATGTTGAACCTGCCTTGCATCCCAGGAATAAAGTTGAGTTGATAGTGGTGGATAAGATTTTTGATGTGCTGCTGGATTCGGTTTGCCAGTATTTTATTGAGGATTTTTGCATCGATGTTCATCAGGGATATTGGCCTGAAATTTTCTTTTTTTGTTGTGTCTCTGCCAGGTTTTGGTATCGGGATGATGCTGACCTCATAAAATGAGTTACAGAGGATTCCCTCTTTTTCTATTGATTGGAATAGTTTCAGAAGGAATGGTACCAGCTCCTCTTTGTACCTCTTATGGAATTCGGCTGTGAATCCATCAGGTCCTGGGCTTTTTTTTGGTTGGTAGGCTATTAATTACTGCCTCAATTTCAGAACTTGTTATTTGTCTATTCATGGATTTGATTTCTTCCTGGTTTAGACTTGGGAGGGTGTATGTGTCCAGGAATATATCCATTTCTTCTAGATTTTCTAGTTTATTTGTGCAGAGCTTTTCATAGTATTATCTAATGGTAGTTTGTATTTTTGTGGTATCAGTCATGATATATCCTTTATCATTTTTTATTGCATCTATTTGATTCTTTTTTCTTCTTTATTAGTCACACTAATGGCCTATCTCTTTTGTTAATCTTTTAAAAAAAAAGCTCCTGGCTTCATTGATTATTATTTTTTTTTAAAAGCTTTTTTATGTCTCTGTCTCCTTCAGTTCTGCTCTGATCTTAGTTATTTCTTGTCTTCTGTTAGCTGTTGAATTTATTTGCTCTTGCTTCTCTAGTTCTTTTAATTTTGATGTTAGGGTGTCGATTTTAGATCTTTCCTGCTTTCTCTTGGGGGCGTTTAGTGCTATAGATTTCCCTCTACACACTGCTTTAAATGTGTCCCAGAGATTCTGGTACGTTGTCTGTTTGTTCTCATTGGTTTCAAAGAACATCTTTATTTCTGCCTTAATTTCGTTATTTACCCAGTAGTCATTCAGGAGCAGGTTGTTCAGTTTCTATGTTGTGTGGTTTTTAGTGAGCTTCTTAATCCTGAGTTCTAATTTGATTGGACTGTGGTCTGAGAGACTGTTTTTTATGATTTCCTTTCTTTTGCATTTGCTGAGGAGTGTTTTACTTCCAATTATGTGATCAATTTTAGAATAAGTGAGATGCGGTGCTGAGAAGAATGTATATTCTGTTGATTTGGAGTAGAGAGTTCTGTAGATGTCTATTAGGTCCACTTGGTCCAGAGCTGAGTTCAAGTCCTAAATATCCTTGTTAATTCTGTCTTGTTGATCTGTGTTATATTGACAGTGGGGTGTTAAAGTTTCCCACTATTATTCTGTGGGAATCTAACTCTCTTTGTAGGTCTCTAAGAACTTGCCTCATGAGTCTGGGTGCTCCTGTATGGGGTGCATATGTATTTAAGATAGTTAGCTCTTCTTGTTGCATTGATCCCTTTACCGTTATGTAATGCCCTTCTTTGTCTCTTTTGATCTTTGCTGGTTTAAAATTTGTTGTGTCAGAGACTAAGATTTTAACTGCTGCCTTTTTTGCTTTCATTTGCTTATTTTTTAAATTATACTTTAAGTTCTAGGGTACATGTGCACAACTTGCAGGTTTGTTACATATATATACATGTGCCGTGTTGGTGTGCTGCACCCATTAACTCATCATTTACATTAGGTATATCTCCTAATGCTATCCCTCCCCGCTCCCCCTACCCCACAACAGGCCCTGGTGTGTGATGTTCCCCTTCCTGTGTCCGTGTGTTCTCATTGTTCAATTCCCACCTATGAGTGAGAACATGCGGTGTTTGGGTTTTTGTCCCTGTGATAGTTTGCTAAGAATGATGGTTTCCAGCTTCATCCATGTCCCTACAAAGGACATGAACTCATCCTTTTCAATGGCTGCATAGTATTCCATGGTGTGTATGTGCCATATTTTCTTAATCCAGTCTATCATTGATGGACATTTGGGTTGGTTCCAAGTCTTTGCTATTGTGAATAGTGCTGCAATAAACATATGTGTGCATGTGTCCTTATCACAGCATGACTTATAATCCTTTGGGTATATACCCAGTAATAGGATGGCTAGGTCAAATGGTATTTCTAGTTCTGGATCTTTGAGGAATAGCCACACTGTCTTCCACAATGTTTGAACTAGTTTACAGACCAACAGTGTAAAAGTGTTCCTATTTCTCCATATCCTCTCCAGCACCTGTTGTTTCCTGACTTTTTAATGATTGCCATTCTAACTGGTGTGAGATGGTATCTCATTGTGGTTTTGATTTGCATTTCTCTGATGGCCAGTGATGATGAGCATTTTTTCATGTGTCTTTTGGCTGCAAAAATCTCTTCTTTTAAGAAGTGTCTGTTCATATCCTTCACCCACTTTTTGATGGGGTTGTTTTTTTTCTTGTAAATTTGTTTGAGTTATTTGTAGATTCTGGATATTAGCCCTTTGTCAGATGAATAGATTGCAAAAATTTTCTCCCATTCTGTAGGTTGCCTGTTCACTCTGATGGTGGTTTCTTTTGCTGTGCAGAAGCTCTTTAGTTTAATTAGATCCCATTTGTCAATTTTGGCTTTTGTTACCATTGCTTTTGGTGTTTTAGACATGAAGTCCTTACCCATGCCTATGTCCTGAATAGTATTGCCTAGGTTTTCTTCTAGGATTTTTATGGTTTTTGGTCTAACATTTAAGTCTTTAATCCATCTTGAGTTAATTTTTGTATAAGGTATAAGGAAGGGGTCCAGTTTCAGCTTTCTGCACATGGCTAGCCAGTTTTCCCAGCACCATTTATTAAATAGGGAATCCTTTCCCCACTTCTTGTTTTTGTCAGGTTTGTCCAACACCAGATGGTTGTAGATGTGTGGTATTATTTCTGAGGGCTCTGTTCTGTTCCATTGGTCTATATCTCTGTTTTGGTATCAGTACCATGCTGTTTTGGTTACTGTAGCCTTGTAGTATAGTTTGAATTCAGGTAGCATGATGCCTCTAGCTCTCTAATTTTTACTTAGGATTGTCTTGGTTATGCAGGCTCTTTTTTTGGTTCCATATGAATTTTAAAGTAGATTTTTCCAATTCTGTGAGAAAGTCAGTGGTAGCTGGATGGGGGTAGCATTGAATCTATAAATTACTTTGGGCAGTCTTGCCATTTTCACAATATTGATTCTTCCTATCCATGAGCATGGAATGTTATTCCATTTGTTTGTGTACTCTGTTATTTCCTTGAGCAGCGGTTTGTAGTTCTCCCTGAAGAGGTCCTTCACATCCCCTGTAAGTTGTATTCCTAGGTATTTTATTCTCTTTGTAGCAATTGTGAATGGGAGTTCACTCATGATTTGGCTCTCTGTTTGTCTGTTATTGGTGTTTAAGAATGCTTGTGATTTTTGCACATTGATTTTGTATCCTGAGACTTTGCTGAAGTTGCTTATCAGCTTAAGGAGATTTTGGGCTGAGACATGGGGTTTTCTAGATATACAATCATGTCATCTGCAAACAGGGACAATTTGACTTCCTCTTTTCCTAATTGAATACCCTTTATTTTTTTCTCCTGCCTAATTGCCCTGGCCAGAACTTCCAACACTATGTTGAATAGGAGTGATGAGAGAGGGCATCCCTGTCTTGTGCTAGTTTTCAAAGGGAATGCTTCCAGTTTTTGCCTATTCAGTATGATAATGGCTGTGGGTTGGTCATAAATAGCTCTTATTATTTTTAGATATGTTCCATCAATACCTAATTTATTGAGAGTTTTTAGCAAGAAGGGCTGTTGAATTTTGTCAAAGGTCTTTTCTGCATCTATTGAGATAATCAAGAGGTTTTTGCCTTTGGTTTTGTTTATATGCTGGATTACATTTATTGATTTGCATATGTTGAACCACCCTTGCATCCCAGGGATGAAGCCCACTTGATCATGGTGGATAAGCTTTTTGATGTGCTGCTGGATTCGGTTTGCCAGTATTTTATTGAGGATTTTCGCATCGATGTTCATCAGGGATATTGGTCTAATTTTTTTGTTGTTGTTGTGTCTCTGCTAGGCTTTGGTATCAGGATGACGCTGGCCTCATAAAATGAGTTAGGGAGGATTCCCTTTTTTTCTGTTGATTGGAATAGTTTCAGAAGGAACGGTACCAGCTCCTCCTTGTACCTCTGGTAGAATTTGGCTGTGAATCCATCTGGTCCTGGAGTTTTTTTGGTTGGTAGGCTCTTAATTATTGCCTTAATTTCAGATCCTGTTATTGGTCTATTCAGGGATTCAACTTCTTCCTGGTTTAGTCCTGGGAGAGGGTGTGTGTGTCTAGGAATTTATCCATTTCTTCTAGATTTTCTAGTTTATTTGCATAGAGGTGTTTATAGTATTCTCTGATGGTAGTTTGTATTTCTGTGGGATCAGTGGCGATATCCCTTTTATCATTTTTTATTGTGTCTATTTGATTCTTCTCTCTTTTCTTCTTTATTAGTCTTGCTAGTGGTCTATCAATTTTGTTGATCTTTTAAAAAAACCAGCTCCTGCAGTCATTGATTTTTTTTTTGAAGGGTTTTTTGTGTCTCTATCTCCTTCAGTTCTGCTCTGATCTTAGTTATTTCTTGCCTTCTGCTAGCTTTGAATGTGTTTGCTCTTGCTTCTCTAGTTCTTTTAACTGTGATGTTAGGGTGTCAATTTTAGATCTTTCCTGCTTTCTCTTGTGGGCATTTAGTGCTATAAATTTCCCTCCACGCACTGCTTTAAATGTGTCCCAGATATTCTGGTGTGTTGTGTCTTTGTTCTCATTGGTTTCAAAGAACATCTTTATTTCTGCCTTCATTTCGTTATGTACTCAGTAGTCATTCAGGAGCAGTTTGTTCAGTTTCCATGTAGTTGAGCTGTTTTGAGTGATTTTCTTAATCCTGAGTTCTAGTTTGATTGCACTGTGGTCTGAGAGACAGCTTGTTATAATTTCTTTTCAAAAGTACATTTGCTGAGGAGTGCTTTACTTCTAACTATGTGGTCAATTTTGCAATAAATGCAATGTGGTGCTGAGAAGAATGTATATTCTGTTGATTTGGGGTGGAGAGTTCTGTAGATGTCTATTAGTCTGCTTGGTGCAGAGCTGAGTTGAATTCCTGGATATTGTTTTTAACTTTCTGTCTCGTTAATCTGTCTAATGTTGACAGCCGGGTGTTAAAGTCTCCTATTCTTATTGTGTGGGAGTCTAAGTCTCTTTGTAGGTCTGTAAGGACTTGCTTTATGAATCTGGGTGCCCTTGTATTGGGTGCATATATATTTAGGATAGTTAGCTCTTCTTGTTGAATTGATCCCTTTACCATTATGTAATGGCCTTCTTTGTCTCTTTTGATCTTTTTGGTTTAAAGTCTGTTTTATCAGAGACTAGGATTGCAACCCCTGCCTTTTTTTGTTTTCCATTTGCTTGGTAGATCTTCCTCCCTCCCTTTATTATGAGCCTATGTGTGTCTCTGCACATGAGATGGGTCTCCTGAATACAGCACAGTGATGGGTCTTCACTCTATCAAGTTGGCCCATCTGTGTCTGTTAATTGGAGCATTTAGCCGATTTACATTAAAGGTTAATATTGTTATGTGTGAATTTCATCCTGTCATTATGATGTTAGCTGGTTATTTTGCTCGTTAGTTGATGCAGTTTCTTCCTAGCCTTGATGGTCTTTACAATTTGGCATGTTTTTGCAGTGGCTGGTACCTGTTGTTCCTTTCCATGTTTAGTGCTTCCTTCAGGAGCTCTTGTAGGGCAGGCCTGGTGGTGACAAAATCTCTCAGCATTTACTTGTCTGTAAAGTATTTTATTTCTCCTTCACTTATGAAGCTTAGTTTGGCTGGATATGAAATTCTGGGTTGAAAATTCTTTTCTTTAAGAATGTTGAATATTGGGCCCCACTCTCTTCTGGCTTGTAGAGTTTCTGTGGAGGGATCAGCTGTTAGTCTGATGGGCTTCCCTTTGTGGGTAACCTGACGTTTCTCTCTGGCTGCCCTTAAATTTTTTCCTTCATTTCAACTTTGGTGAATCTGACAATTATGTGTCTTGGAGTTGCTCTTCTCGAGGAGTATCTTTGTGGCGTTCTCTGTATTTCCTGAATTTGAATGTTGGCCTGCCTTGCTAGGTTGGGGAAGTTCTCCTGGATAATATCCTGCAGAGTGTTTTCCAACTTGGTTCCATTCTCCTCATCACGTTCAGGTACACCAATCAGATGTAGATTTGGTCTTTTCACATAGTCCCATATTTCTTGGAGGCTTTGTTCATTTCTTTTTACTCTTTTTTCTCTAAACTTCTCTTCTCGCTTCATTTCATTCATTTGATCTTCAATCACTGATACCCTTTCTTCCAGTTGATCGAATCGGCTACTGAAGCTTGTGCATGTGTCACGTAGTTCTCGTGCCATGGTTTTAAGCTCCCTCAGGTCATTTAAGGACTTCTCTACACTGGTTATTCTAGTTAGCCATTTGTCTAGTCTTTTTTCAAGGTTTTTAGCTTCTTTGCGATGGGTTCGAACTTCCTCCTTTAGCTCGGAGAAGTTTGACTGTCTGAAGCCTTCTTTTCTCAACTTGTCAAAGTCATTCTCTGTCCAGCTTTGTTCTGTTGCTGGCGAGGGGCTGCATTCCTTTAGAGGTGGAGAGGCGCTCTGATTTTCAGAATTTTCAGCTTTTCTGCTCTGTTTTTTCCCCATCTTTGTGGTTTTATCTACCTTTGGTCTTTGATGATGGTGACGTACAGATGGGGTTTTGGTGTGGGTGTCCTTTCTGTTTGTTAGTTTTCCTTCTAACAGTCAGGACCCCTTCGCTGCAGTTCTGTTGGAGTTTGCTGGAGGTCCGCTCCAGACCCTGTTTGCCTGGGTATCAGCAGCAGAGGCTGCAGAACAGGGAATATTGCTGAACCTGCCTGATCGTTCCTCTGGAAGCTTCATCTCGGAGGGGTACCCGGCTGTGTGAGGTGTCAGTCTGCCCCTACTAGGGGGTGCCTCCCAGTTAGGCTACTTGGGGTTCAGGGACCCACTTGAGGAGGCAGTCTGTCTGTTCTCAGATCTCAAACTCTGTGCTGAGAGAACCGTTACTCTCTTCAAAGCTGTCAGACAGTGACATTTAAGTGTACAGAGGTTTCTGCTGCTTTTTGTTCAGCTATGCCCTGCCCCCAGAGGTGGAGTCTACAGAGGCAGGCAGGCCTCCTTGAGCTTTGGTGACCTCCACCCAGTTTAATCTTCCTGGCTGCTTTGTTTACCTACTCAAGCCTCAGCAATGGTGGGCACCCCTCCCCCAGCCTCGCTGCCACCTTATAGTTCGATATCAGACTGCTGTGCTAGCAATGAGCGAGGCTCTGTGGGTGTGGGACCCTCTGAGCCAGACACGGGATATAATCTCCTGGTGTGCCGTTTGCTAAGATCATTGGAAAAGCACAGTATTAGGGTGGGAGTGACCCGATTTTCCAGGTGCTGTCTGTCACAGCTTCCCTTGGCTAGGAAAGGGAATTCCGTGACCCCTTGTACTTCCTGGGTTAGGCAATGCCTTGCCCAGCTTCAGCTCACGCTCGGTGGGCTGCATTGACTGTCCTGCACCCACTGTCTGACAAGCCCCAGTGAGATGAACCCAGTACCTCAGTTGGAAATGTAGAAGTCACCCATCTTCTGCATCGCTCACACTGGGAGCTGTAGACTGGAGTTGTTCCTATTCAGCCATCTTCTCCATTTGCTTATTAAATATTTCTCCTTCCGTTTATTTTGACCTATTGTGTCTTTGCATGTGAGCTGCATCTCCTGGATACAGCCCACCGATGGGTCTTGACTCTTTATCCAATTTGCCAGTCTGTGCCTTCTAATTGGCTCATTAAGCTCATTTACATTTAAAGTTAATATTGTGATGTGTGAATTTAATGCTGTCATCATGATGCTAGCTGGTTATTTTGTACATTAGTTGATGCAGTTTCTTCTTAGTGCCATTGGTCTTTATATTTTGGTGTGTTTTTGCAGTGGCTGGTTTTTCCTTTCCATATTTAGTGCTTCCTTTAGGAGCTCTTGTAAGGCAGGCCTGGTGGTGGCATAATCTCTCGGTATTTTCTTCTCTGTAATGATTTTATTTCTCCTTCACTTATGAAGCTTAGTTCCACTGGATATGAAATTCTGTGTTGAAAATTCTTTTCTTTAAGAATGTTGAATATTGGCCTTCACTCTCTTCTGACTTGTAGGGTTTCTGCAGAGAGACCCACTGTTAGTCTGATGGGCTTCCCTTTGTGGGTAACCTGACCTTTCTCTCTGGCTGCCCTTAACATTTTTTCCTTCATTTCAACCTTGGTGAATCTTGGGGTTCCTCTTCTCGAGGAGTGTCTTTGTGGTGTTTTCTGTATTTCCTGAATTTGAATGTTGGCCTATCTTGCTAGGTTGGGGAAGTTCTCCTGGATAATATCCTGATGAGTGTTTTCGAACTTGGTTTCATTCTCCCCATCACTCTCAGGTATACCAATGAAATGCAGATTTGGTCTTTTCACATAGTCCCATATTTCTTGGAGGCCTTGTTCATTCCCTTTCATTCTTGTTTCTCTACTCTTGTCTTCTCACTTTATATCATTAAGTTGATCTTCAATCTCTGATATCCTTTTTTCTGCTTGACCGATTTGGCTATTGATACTTGTGTATGCTTCAAGAAGTTCTTGTGCTGTGTTTTTCAGCTCCATCAGGTCATTTATATTCTTTTCTAAACTGGTTATTCTAGTTAGCATTTCCTGTAACCTTTTTTCCAGGTTCTTAGCTTCCTTGCATTGGGTTAGAGCATGCTCCTTTAGCTAGGAGGAGTTTATTATTACCCACCTTCTGAAGCCTACTTCTGTCAATTCATCAAACTCATTCTCTGTCCAGTTTTTTGCCATTGCTGGAGTGGAGTTGTGATCATTTGGAGAAGAGGCGTTCTGGTTTTTGGAATTTTCAGCATTTTCCTGCTGGTTTTCCCTCATCTTTGCGGATTTATCTACCTTTGATCTTTGATGCTTATGGCCTTTGGATGGGGTTTTTGTGTGGCTGTCTTTTTTGTTGATGTTGATGTTATTGATTTCTGTTTGTTTGTTTTCCTTCTAACAGTCAGGCCCGTCTTCTGCAGGTCTCCTGGAGTTTGAGTGGAAGTCCACTCCAGACCCTGTTTGCCTGGGTATCACCAGTGGAGGCTGCAGAACAGCAAAGATTGCTGCCTGCTCTTTCCCATGAAAGCTTGGTCTCAGAGGGGTACCTGCCTGATGCTAGCCAGAGCTCTACTGTATGAGGTGTCTGTCAACCTTTTCTGGGAGGTGTCTCCCACTCAGGAGGCACAGGGGTCAGGGACTCACTTGAGGAGGCAGAGCGTCCCTTAGCTAAGCTCGAGCGCTGTGCTGGGAGATCTGCTGCTCTCTTCAGAGCCAGCCGGCAGGAATGTTTAAGTTTGCTAAAGCTACACCCACAGTTTTGTCTTCCTCCAGGTGCTCTGGGAGATGTGAGTTTTATCTGTAAGCCCCTGACTGGGGCTGCTGCCTTTCAGGGATGCCCTTCCCAGTGAGGAGGAATCTAGAGAGGCAGTCTGGCCACGGCCACTTTGTTGCACTGCAGTGAGTTCTGCCAGTCAAAACTTTCCAACAGCTTCCTTAACACTGTGAGGGGAAAACCACCTACTTAAACCTCAGTAATGGTGGACACCCCTCCCCCACACCAAGCTCTGTTGTTCCAGGTCGACTTCAGACTGCTGTGCTGGCAGCAAGAGTTTCAAGCCAGCGGTTCTTCACTTGCTGGGCTCTTTGGGAGTGGGACCCACTAAGCAAGACCACTTGGCCCCCTGGCCTCAGCCCCCTTTCCAGGGAAGTGAATGGTTCTGTCTCACTGGGGTTCCAGGTGGCACTGGGATATAAAAAAAACTCCTGCGCTAGCTCAGTGTCTGCCCAAACAGCCACCTTGTTTTGTACTTGAAACCCAGGGCCTGGGTAGTGTCAGCACATGAGGGAATCTCCTGGTCTGCAGATTGCAAAAACTGTGGGAAAATCATAGTATCTGGGCTGGATGGCACAGTCCCTCATGACTTCCCTTGGCTAGGGGAGAGAGTTTCCCGGCCTGTTAAACACTTCCTGGGTGAGATGATGCCCCATCCTGCTTCTGCTCACCTTCCATGTGCTGTACCCATGGTCTAACCAGTCCCAATGAGATGAACCGGGTACCTCAGTTGGAAATGCAGAAATCACCAGCCTTCTGTGTTGGTCTCACTGGGATCTGCAGACCGGAGCTGTTCCTATTCAGCTAGCCATCTTCCCAGATTCAGTCAGATTTGCTCTTTTGTGGCTATTTTCTAGTTTCTGTAGGTTGCTTTATTATTTTCTATTCTTTTTTCTTTTGTCTTCTCTGACTGTATTTTCAAACAGCCTGTCTTAAGCTCATTAATTCTTTCTTCTGTTTGATCAATTCTGCTATTAAAAGACTGTTGCATTCTTCACTATGTCCATTGTGTTTTTCAGCTCCAGAATTTGTTTGATTCTTTTAAATTATTTCAATCTCTTTGTTAAATTTATCAGGTAGAATTCTGAACTCCTTCCTTGTGTTATTTTGAATTTCTTTGAGTTTCCTTAATACAGCTATTTTAAATTCCCTGCCTAGGTCACATATCTGTTTCTCCTGGATTGGTCCCTGGTGCCTTATTTAGTTCATTTGGTGAGGTCATGTTTTCTTGGATAGCGTTGATGCTAGTAGATGTTCTTCAGTGTCTGGGCATTGAAAGGTTAGGTGTTTAGTGTAGCCTTCGCTGTCTGAGCTTATTTGTAGCTGTCCTCCCTGGGAAGGCTTTCTAGATATTTGACAGGACTTGGGTGCTGTGATTTAAGATGTATCTGCTTTAGGCGGCATCCCAAGCCAAATAATGCTGTGATTCTTGCAGACTTAGACTTACAGAGGTACTGCCTTGATGGTCTTGGACAAGATCTGGGGGAGTTCTCTGGATTACCAGTCAGAGACCCTTGTTCTTTTCCCTTACTTTCTCCTAAAAGTATAGTCTCTTTCTTTGTTATCAGTCACCTAAAGCTGAGTGACACAAGCACCCCTGTGGCCACCACCACTATGACTGCACTGGGTCAGACCTGAAGCCAGCACAGCACTGTGTCTCAGAAAGGCCTGCTGTAACCAGTCCCTGACCCAAGGCCTGCTGTAACCAGTCCCCGGCTACTGCCTATGTTCGCTGAAGGGCCTAGGGTTCTATAATTAGCAGGTGGCAAAGCCATCCAGGCCTATGTCCTTCCCTTTAGAGAGAGGTCCCCCAAGCCCTAGGTGGGCCCAGAAGTTCTGTTTGGGAGTGGGGTACTAGAGTCAAAAGCCTTCATCTACTTGATATTCTATTGCAGTGTGGCTAAGCTGTCACTTAAGCCACAAGATGGAGGCAGAGGAGCCTCACCCTGTAGCTACTACCAACCGAGGCCATGGTGAGTACTGCCAGACTAACACTCATCTTCCCTTAAGGCCCACAGTCTCTAAAGTCAGGTTGTCATGAAGGCTACCTGGCCTGGGACTCACCCTTCAGGGCAGTGGGTTCCCCTCTGGCCCAGGGTAGGTCCAGAAATGCCATCCAAGAGTCACATCCTGGAATCAGGGATCCCAAGAACCCTCTTGGTGCTCTAGTCCCCTGTGGTGATGGTGGTACCTGTGGTGCAATACAAAGTCCCTTTTACTTTTCCTTCTGCTTTTCTCAAGCAGAGGTTTTGTCCCATAGCCACAGCAGCTGGCTATGTACTGAGTCTCACCTGAAGCCAACAAGTCTCAGAGGCTCACCCAAGGCCTTCTACGTAGCACCTGTGTATTACTACTGGTTATTTAAGGTCCAAGGGCTCTTTGGTTAGCAGGTAATGAATGCTGGCAGGACTGGGTCCTTTCCTTCGAGGCAGTGGGTTCCCTTCTGGCCCAGGGTGTGTCTAGAAATGTCATCTGTGAGCTAGGCCCTCGAATGGGGGCCTCATGACTCTGACTGGTATCCTATCTTGCTGTGGCTGAGCTGGTATCATAGATGTAAGACAACATCCTTCCTACTCTTCCCACTCCTCTCCTTAAGTGGAAGGAAGGGGTCTCTTTTGGAGTTGCGAGTTGTAGCCTGGGGTTAGAGGAGGTATGATGCGAGCACTCCCTTGGCTGCCACAGCTGGTGTCCACTATCTCTGGGCTTAGTTCAGCCCTAGTACTCGCCTAAGAGTTGTAGTCCTTATGGCCTAGATTGCCTTTCAAGTTTACTTGGAGACAGAGTGCTATAGCCCTCGGAGGCAAGGTTTGGAGGCACTCAAGCTCAGACCTCTGGGATTGGTGATTCCCCTCTGGCTAAGCCTGGCTTAAATGTTCCCTCTGTGGGTGGGTGTCAGCTGAGTTTGGTCTGGTTTTCCTTTCTGCTCTAACAGGACAGCAGTGAGTTCAGTGCATCACAATTGCTGTATTCTCCCTCCCCCAGCACCCAGAGAATCCCTCCATACCATGCCACCAAGGCAGGGAGTGGGGAAGGGGTCACAACGGTGATTCAGGACTGTTTTTAGTCTCTTCAGTGCTTCTTTCAGTGATATAAAGTTAAAAGGAGGTACTATGAGTGCTTACTTGATTTTTGGTTCTTATGAATAGGTGTTTTTTCTGTATAGATAATTGTTAACTTGGTGTCCTTGTGAAGGGCATGATTGGTAGATCTTTCTATTCTGCCATTTTGCTCTGCCCTCTCTCAACAACTTTCTTACCAGGTGGCATTTTGTATTGAAGATAGCCTTAAACCAAATTCTACCAAACCTTCCCATTTTTAATGAGTAAGGATACATTAAAATAGTTATACTACCTACCTATTCTTGTAAGCCCAGAAAGTGCCTTATTCTCTGACTTTTGGCATTTCTCTAAGCATCTTGAATGAGAGGCTCCCTGTGAGCCAATGCAACACCATTCTGGTGAGTAGATGTGAACTTCTTATTTGGGTAAGTTGATAGTCTTCTGCAGAGTGAAAGGGACATAGGACCAAATACAGCCCTGGATTGTCCCAAGATATTAAGACACTGGGATTGCTGATTTTATTCTCCTGTTTTAAGAAAGGTTAGTGCAGCCCCAAGTATCTTTCTAACCCATGATATATCCTGAATTTTACTTATTTCCATTTATTTCACCAGAGAAAAATGATTCCTAGTATTCTTTATGCTAAGAAACCCTCTGGTGTTTTTGGTAAGCATCTTTGAAGTTCTTACTAAAATACTTTGGAGGCTGGAATTCCTGATAAGTGAATTTCAGCTGCTAACCAGATGCCTTTTGATTTTATGCAGTCTGCGCTGAGCAATTTTGAGATAAATGACCACATAGCAAGTATTAGTACATGAACATTTCCTTTCTATCTAGTAGTCATTGGCATCAAAGTTTAGAAGTACCTAATCAATCTGTATAAAGTCTCTAATTAAAGGTGGGGTAGTAGTAGATTGTCCAACTGAGGATGTGTTTTTAGATACATTTAAAATCTGAAAGAATAATATTGGGGAAATCGTAATTGCATTACGCAGCTCTAGCATTCTCTCTTCTACCACTAGGGGGCAGCATTAGCCCCAATTGAAGCCCAATGTTGACAGCTATAATCTTAGAGTCTCTCCTAGTCATTGGTGTTGCTAAAAAGGATTAAAAAAAGCCATCACATTAAACTGAGCACCTAAATGGGTAGGTGCAGAGTTGGGCTTGAAGCTATTTGGCAGCAGGGGCAGCAAAGAGCTGGTCTGTTCTCTGAGTAGAAAGACCTGGGAATTGGGAGTGGGTGGGGTCTGAGGAGTGATTTGAGGCAGGTAGGGAACAGCCATCAGCCACATAAGACAGCGAAGTCACCTGAGGTGACAAAATAAGTGAGAAATCTCTGGCCTCAGGATAACAAAGGACTTGAAAAACAGGGATGTCTAATAGGGATTTTCTGTTTGTGTGATGCAGAATAGAATGCTTTCTTGCTGAGGGTCTTATGTGTTTCGATGCTTTGGAATTGTTGAAGTTAAAATTCAGCAGAGTCATGAAATTGGGGCCAGAGGTGACTTTGGGAATGTGAATCTCCTAGGAATTTATACAAATATTAGTAAAGGCAGTGGCCCTTCTATAGTATGGGGCCTGGTGATTTGAGAAAATCTTGTTTACATTTTAAGTTGCACAGTGACCCCACTCTCAGGCTAAAATCAGTGATTTATTCCAATAAATGTTTCTGGAGGAACTAATATTTGCTTAGCTAGGTGCTGTAGGGAGACAACACATTTATAATTTAAATGTTTGTGCCAATGACTGTTATAATTGAAGCAACTGCACTGTCCAATTCAGAATATCCCAAGAGGGATGGACCTAGTGCCATAGTTGTCAGCTTTGTCTACGTGTTAGAATAACTTGGAGTTATTTAAAGCTTTTAAAGACACACAAACACACATATTCGTAACCCAACATTATTTGTGTTCTCCATATTTTTTTTTCCAATTCCAGATGGGAATCAAAGAAACCTAAGTTTCTTTTATAAAAATTATTATTATTTTTTAGATGGAGCTTTGCTCTTGTTGCTCAGGCTCAGTGCAATGGTGTGGTCTCTGCTCACAGCAACCTCTGCCTCCCGGGTTCAAATGATTCTCCTGCCTCAGCCTCGCAAGTAGCTGGGATTACAGGTGCCTGCCACCACGCCCAGCTACTTTTTGTATTTTTAGTAGAGACAGGGTTTCACCACGTTGGCCAGGCTGGTCTCAAACTCCTGACCTCAGGTGATTCACCTGCCACAACCTCCCAAAGTGCTAGGATTACAGGTGTGAACCACTGCGCCCAGCCTAAATTTCTTCTTAATACTCCTGTTCTTCAGTGATGCACAATTTCTAAAATGTCCCATTCTCTTTCTTAGCTTCCACAGTGGTGTAACAAGGCAATGGGAATTCACTCTACAAATCCCAGTACCACAAGAAGTTATCTGTAAGGTCTCCAGGGATGAGATAATCTACATACTTCCTCATGTCTGTTATAATGGCATTCTAGCCCAACATAATCATGTCCGTCTCTTGGAATGCATTGTGTAGACTTTAACTTATATGGTTCTGCTCTACTAATGAAGTCAGTCTCTTTAAAAAATGTTCAGAGAAACTAATAAAGGATTATAAGCAACAAAAGGATACGGCGTAAGCCAAGTCAAGCCATTCTTGCTATCAATTCTGGAACAAATATATTAATGATATTCATGTCTCTCTAATTTTATATAACAAGCAGACAATCATTCTTCCATCATTTCTATTTCCTTTTTTTTTTTTTTTTTTTTTGAGATGAAGTCTTGTTCTGTTGCCCAGGCTGGAGTGCAGTGGCATGATCTCGGCTCACTGCCACCTCCACTTCCTGATTTCAAGTGATTCTTCTGCCTCAGCCTCCCGAGTAGCTGGGACTAGTGCCGCCATGCCTGGCTAATTTTTTATTTTATTTTTTTGTATTTTTAGTAGAGATAGGGTTTCACCATGTTAGCCAGGATGGTCTTGATCTCCTGACCTCGTGATCCACCTGCCTTGGCCTCCCAAAGTGCTGGGATTACAGGTGTGAGCCACCGCACGTGGCCTCTTCCATCATTTCTTTGACCATGCCTAGGGACCATCAGTAACCCTAATGAAAAATGATCTTTGTTCTTTTCTGCTTTTGCTTAGTGCTGGTTTTTGGCTCTTCTAATCAAATGAGTCATTCCTGGAATGTTCAGTTTGTTTTATGGTTGTGGCACTCCAGGAAAGCAGGGCAGTTCACCTGCCCCATTCCACAGCTGACTGTAGCTGAGAAAGCTCCCAACATCTGTGTCTATAATAAAAAGCCTGCAAAAGGAAAATAAATCATGTTTCCACCTCCATTTTTTCCTGCACATTAAAGGCTGATCACTGAAAGTCATGATCTTGGCTCTGAATTGGGTTGCAGCATTTGATCTGATGGCACACAAAGCGAGATCAATATCTGCCACCATAAAAAGTCAATGAAACATAAACTAGGAAGAGAAAATTTTCTAACTCTGGCCCCAAGCAGTGACTAGTTGGGTGCAAGCCATACTTTTGGGCAATGAAAAAAGAAAGCAGCTTTACTTAACAGCAGGGTAGACTATACTAGGATTATATGTTGTGCTATTCCTACTTCTCTTTATTGATCTGCAAATAATGAATTGAAGCATGATGATTCTCTCTCCAAAGTTACTCAAGAGTTTACTAAAATGTTATCAGAAAGTTTCTAACTGTGGCTATAAAAGTATGTGAAACCAATCCAGGCACTGGTGACTGCTGACTATAAGCATTTTGATAATATAAGATGATATTGGTCAGCCCAAGACAAGGTCTTATGTGACATCTGTAAGAATGTTTTAAAGTTGTAATTCAGTTGGCTGTTGAGAAACAAATGTGTCTCCTCTCTGTCCTTGATTTTGGACATCATGCCTTTTCCTGATGTGGCCCGAGCTTTTTAAGTTTCCAAAAATGAACATATACTTTTCTTTTTGATAATAAAATTAATGCAGATTTTTTTGAGGAAAATAATTCAAGAAACCCAGAAGAGTAAAAGAGGAAAATAAGCCTTACTTATTCCACCATCACCCAGCAATTGTTACTGATTATATGTTAGCATGTCTATTTCCAGTCCTTTACTTTTTTTCTTGTGTTGTCACATGCACACATTTCAAAAGTGGGAAAGTAGTACAGGTGGCCTTGACTTATGATGGTTCAACTTATGATTTTTCAACTTTACCATGGTGTGAAAGTGATATACATATAGTAGAAATCATACCTTGAGTTTTGATCTTTTCCTGGGCAAGTGATATGCCCTGCAATACACTCTCATGATGCCGGGCAGTGGCAGTGAACTGCAGCTCCCAGTCAGCCACAGACACACCATCATGAGGGTAACCAACCGATACTCTGTAGTGTACTGTGTTGCCAGGTGATTTTGCTCAACTATAGGCCAATGCAAGTGTTCTTTCTGAGTGCATTTAAGGAAGGGTAGGCTAAGCAACAATGTTCAGAAGATTAGGTGTATTAAATGCATTTTGAATTTACAATGGGCTTAACAGGATGTAACCCCATTGTAAGTTGAGGAGCATCTATACAGGTAGTATGTGATCTTTATGGAAATAACATAAATAGTACCCCCTTCTGCAGCATTCATTGAGAATTAACTACAGAGATTTAATGCAGATTGAGGTCAAAGTGTCACATGAATTACTAATAAAATCTAGATTGCAGGGTGGTTTTACAGCTGTAGGCAGGAGGACTTCCTAATGCTGAGGCTTATAACTGGATCGACTTCCCTATCTAGCTACACACGTATTTCAAAAGTATATTGCTGGATTACAGGAGTCTCTTCATGTGAGTCCGTCTCCTTTTAAATTAACAGCATTGGAAGTCAGAAAAGAACCTGGACTTTCATAGCTCACTCCCTGGACATCTGAAGGGGGAAAGTGCTGGGCTATGCGTATCTATTTTATTTTCAAACCCAGTCACTTCTCCTTTTTGTGAAAGGATTGTGGGTAGAGGGTGGAATGTACTGCTAATGGTGTTTTCTTTACCTAGAAGGGGGGAAAATAAGCTCTCTGTTCTTATAATCTACTTTATTCAGTTAATACAATATCATCTTCATATATTCTTCTACTGTGTGTCCCTTGGATTGAATGTAATAAAAAGTTTAAAAACCAGTATAAACTTAGCAGCAGCAGAGAGGACAGTTCTATTAAAGAAGTAGAAGAGTCTACAGGAATCTAGGAGCACCCCAACTATTTTAGCTCTCAAAGGTAGGAACTAAGGCAACTCCAGAGATTGTTCATGCTCTGAGATCTGATAATGATAGATGAGGGTATAGCTCACTCACCTCACCCAGTACACCATTGTCTCCAGAGTTTTGATGGTTAAATCACTATTTTTAGTTTCTCTATTAGTTATCTCTACAATTTTAATATTATAATCAAACGACTCTCTTTGCCTTTATTAACTTTCAACTATGTCCCCAAACTCCAACTCCCTCTCATCTTACAGATGAGTTGTTAATATCTCCTTCCCTGTCTTCAACCTCCCTCCAATTCTGGGGTTGTGAACTGAAGATCTGTATTCTCCCCAGATTCATATGCTGAAACTTCACCTCCAATACAATGCTGTTAGGAGGTGGGAACTTTGGGATATGATTTAGTCATGAAAATAGAGCCCAAGTGAATGAGATTAATGCCCTTATAAGGGAGTTAAGAGTCCAGATTTGTCTCTTTCCACCATGCAAGGACACAGGGAGAAGATGCCTTCTGTGAACCAGGGAGTGGGCCCTCACCAGACACTGAATCTGTTGGCACCTTGAGGAACTTCCCACCCTCCAGAACTGTGAGAATTAAGTGTTTGTTATAAGCTACTCAGTTTATGGTATTTTGCTATGGTACCCCTAACGGACTAAGACATCTGATCAGCTGTGCCATGGTTTAACGTCATTAAGGGAGATGACTTTCATGTGTTTTTTGTAACCATAATTAAGTTCTTTCAACAAGCTGATTCTAAAAACAGAATACTAATACACAGTAATGCTTACATTAATATGATATGTAAAATTAAGTGTCAAACAAAAGTGCTCTGATAACAATTCTTTTCTATATTTCAATATTATAAATCCCCTTCCACTTAAGGCAAAGAAGAGTCTCCTTTCCTACATTTCACCAGTGACTTGAAATCATTCCTCATTTTAGTTACTTCACATATAATTCATTGCATGCTTATATGTATTTTTTCTCTTTTTAAAAACAGCTTTATTGAGATATTACTTACATACCATAACATTAATCCTTTGTAAATATATAATTTAATGCCTTTTAAGCCAGTTTATAGAGTAGTGTGACCATCACCATATCCAGATTTAGAATATTTCCATTGCCCCAAAAAGTTCCCTTTTGTTTCTTTGCAGACAATTCCTGCTGTCACCCTTAACTCCAGGCAAGTACTACTCTGCTTTTTGTCTCTGTACACTTAGTACATGTCATAAAAAGAGAATCATAGAATATGTGGTCTTTTGTGTCTGGCTTCTTTCACTTAGCGTGTTTTTGAGGTTCATTTATGTTATAGCATGTATCAGTACTTTGACTTAAAACAGTTACTGAGTGGGCCAGGCATGGTGGCTCATGCTTGTAATCCCAGCACTTTGGGAGGCCGAGGTGGGCAGATCATTTGAGATCAGGAGTTCAGGACCAGCCTGACCAACATGGTGAAACCCCATCTCTACTGAAAATACAAAAAAAATTAGCCAGGCATGGTGGTGTGCGCCTGTAGTCCTAGCTACTCAAGAGGCAGAGGCAGGAGAATTACTTGAACCAGTAGGCAGAGGTTGCAATGAGCCGAGATTGTGCCACTGCCCTCCAGCCCAGATACAGAGCGAGACTCCATCTCAAAAAAAAAAAAAAAAAAAAAACCACAAACAAAAAAACCCCAAAAACAAACACTGAGTGGTGTCCCAATGTATAGATATACTACATTTTGTTTATTCACCAGTTGATAGGCATTTAAATTGTTTCCAGTTTTTGGCTATTAGGAGTAATACTGTTTTAACATTTGCATTGTGTGGACATACTTTTTCATTTCTCTTTGGTAGATATTTAAGAGTAGAATCATTAGGTTATAAAGTATGTGTGTATATATGTATGTGTGTGTGTGTGTGTGTATAAATAAAAATATAAGTAATGTTTAACTGTTAAAAAACAAACCTACCAACCAGTTTCCCAAGGTGACTATAACATTTTACATTCTCTCTAGCAATGTATGAAAGTTACATTTTCTCCATATTCTCACCAACACTTGGTATTGCCATTTTTCTGGATTAAAGTCATTCTAGTGATTATACAGTGGTATCTCATTGTGGCTTAAAATAGCATATTCTGAGTCACTAATGATATTGAGAATGGGGAGTTATTGTTTAATAGGTGCAGTGTTTCTGTTTTCCAGGGTGAACAGAGTTCTGGAGATTATGGTGATTGGTTTCACAACATTATGAATGTATTTAATACCACTGCGGTATGTACTTGAAAATGGTCCATACGATAAACTTCTTGTCTTTTATCACAACAAAAATATAAAAAAAGAAAAACTCAATTGTTCACCATTAACTGTCTTTTAAAAATGTGTGTGTGTGTGTGTGTGTGTGTGTGTGTGTGTGTGTGTAATTTATTTCAATAGCTTTTGGGGTATAAATGGTTTTTGGTTATGTGAATGAATTGTATTGGGGTGAAATCTGAGATTTTAGTGCACCTGTTACCTGGGTACTGTACATTGTACCCAATGTTTAGTTTTTTTAATCTCTCACCCTCCTCCCACCTTCCCCCTTCTGAGTTTCTAATGTCCATTATACCACTCTGTATGCCTTTGCATACCCATAACTTAGCTCCCACTTATAGAGAACATATGGTATGTGTGTTCCATTCCTGAGTTACTTAGAATAATGGCCTCTGGCTCAATCCAAGTAGCTGCAAAAGACATTATTTCATTTTTTTTTAATGGCTGAGTAGTATTCCATGGTGTATTTTCTTTATCCACTCATCAGCTAATGGACACTTAGGTTGGTTCCATATCTTTGCAATTGTGCATTGTGCTGTGATAAACATATTCATACAGGTATCTTTTTAATATAATGACTTCTTTTCCTCTGGGCAGATACCTATCAGGGGAAATTCACCCCCGATATTTCACGTAGGTTCTTTTCTAATTTTCCTAAGTGTTGGCCAGTCTGAGAAATAAAGGGACAGAGTACAAAAGAGAGAAATTTTAAAGCTGAGTGTCTGGGGGAGACATCACATGTCGACAGGTTCCATGATGCCCCTCAAACTGCAAAACCAGCAAGTTTTTATTAGTGAGTTTCAAAAGGGGAGGGAGTGTATGAATAGGGTGTGGGTCATAGAGATCACATGCTTCGCAAGGTAATAAAATATCACAAGGCAAATGGAGGCAGGGCGAGATCACAGGACCACAGGACTGGGGTGAAATTAAAATTGCTAATGAAGTTTCGGGCACGCATTGTCATTGATAACATCTTATCAGGAGACAGGGTTTGAGAGCAGATAACCAGTCTGACCAAAATTTATTAGGTGGGAACTTCCTCGTCCTAATAGGCCTGAGAGTGCTACGTGAGACCAGGGCTTATTTCTTCCCTTATCTTCAACCGTAAAAGACAGACGTCCCCAGAGCGGCCATTTTGGAGACCTCCCCTTAGGGACGCATTCTCTTTCTCAGGGATGTTCCTTGCTGAGAAAAAGAATTCAGCAACATTTCTCCTATTTGCTTTTGAAAGAAGAGAAATATGGCTCTGTTCCACCTGGCCCACAGGCAGCCAGAGTTTAAGGTTATGTCCCTTGTTCTCTGAACATCGCTGTTATCCTGTTCTTTTTTCCAAGGTGCCCAGATTTCATATTGTTTAAACAATTTTTGCAGTTAATGCAATTATCACAGGGTCCTGAGGCGACATTCATCCTCAGCTTATGATTGTGATGGGATTAAGAGATTAAAGTAAAGACAGGCATAGGAAATCACAAGGGTATTGATTGGGGAAGAGATAAGTGTCCATGAAATCTTCACAATTTATGTTCAGAGATTGCAGTAAAGACAGGCATAAGAAATTATAAAAGTATTAATTTGGGGAACTAATACATGTCCATGAAATCTTCACGATTTATGTTCTTCTGCCATGGCTTCAGTCAGTCCCTCCGTTCGGGGTCCCTGACTTCCCGCAACAGATGCCCAGTAGTGGGATTACTGGACTGAATGGTAGATTTACTTTTAATTCTTTGAGAAATCTCCATACTGTTTTCCATAGAGGTTGTAGTAATTTACATTCCCATCAGCACTATATAACTGTCCCCTTTTCACCACATCTATGCCAATGTTTATTGTTTTTTTGCTTTTTAATAATGGTCATTCTGGCTGGGGTTAAGTTGTATTTCATTGTGGTTTTAATTTGCCTTTCTCTGATTAGTGATGTTGAACATTTTTCCATGTATTTTCTGGCCATTTGCATACCTTTTTAAAGTGTCTATTCATGTCATTTGCCCACTTTTTGATGGGATTATTTTTTCTTATTTGAGTTCCTTGCAGATTCTGGATATTAGTCCTTTGTCAGATGCATAGTTTGAAAATATCTTCTCCCATTCTGTAGGTTGTCTGTTTACTGTTTCTTTTGTTGTGCAGAAGCTTTTTAGCTTAGTTAGGTCCCATTTATTTATTTATTTTTATTTTCATTGCATTTTCTTTTGGGGCCCTCATTATAAATTATTTGCCTAGGCCAATGTCCAGAAGAGTTTTTCTTAGGTTCTCTTCTAGAATATTTCTGGTTTTAGGTCTCAGATTTAAGTATTTAATCTATCTTGAATTGGTTTTTGTATATGGTGAGAGATAGGAATCCAATTTCATTTTTCTACATGTGTCTATTCAGTTTTCCCAGCCCCATTTATTGAATAGGGTATCCTTTTACCAATTTATGCTTTGTATGCTTTTTTGAATATCAGTTGGTTGTAAGTATTTGGCTTTAGTTCTGGGTTCTCAATTCTGTTCCATTTGCCTATGTATCTACTTTTATTATAGTACCATGCTGTTTGGTTACTATAGCCTTGTGGTATAATTTAAAGTCAAATAATGTGGTGCCTCCAGATTTGTTCTTTTTGCTAAGGATTGCTTTGGCTATTATGGCTCTTTTTTGATTCCAAATGAATTTTACAATTGTTTTTCCTAATTCTGTGAAAATTTTAGCATTAACAATCTGATTTGAATGGCCCCAGGTTTCAGGTATATAAACATACTCAATCAGGCAGGATATTCTAAGTACTCACAGAGATCTCAGGAGTTTTTCAAAGGCCAGTTGTAAAGACCTTTGGAATATGCAGGGTTTGAGCAACCCAAGCCTCTTGAATTAATGTTTTACTGCCCAGATACTAATTGTACCAGCACAAATTGCTAAAAATAGATGATCTTTTCACCACAGAATTGCATTGATAGCTTTGTAGAAAGCCCATTGACCACAAAAATGAAGGTTTATTTCTAAAGTTTCTATTCTGTTCAATTGATCTACATGTTTATTCTTTTGCCAATACCACATTTTCTTGATTTCTATAGCTTTGTAGTAAGTTTTGAAATTGAGTACTATAATTCCTCCAGTACTGTTGTTTTTTAAAACTGGTTTTGGCTTTTGAGTTTCTATATAATTTTCAGGATAAGCCTATCATATTTTTTTTTTTTTTTGAGATGGAGTCTCGCTCTGTCCCAGGCTGGAGTGCAGTGGCATGATCTCGGCTCACTGCAACCTCTGACTTCCTGGTTCGAGGGATTCTCCTGCCTCAGCCTCCCGAGTAGCTGGGATTACAGGCATGTGCCACCACGCCCGGCTAATTTTTGTATTTTTAGTAGAGATGGGGTTTCACCATATTTGCCAGGATGGAAGCCTGTCAATTTTGGCAAAGAAGTCTGCTATGATTTTGGTAGAGATTTCCTTAACTATAAACAAATTTGGAAAGAATTGCTATCTTAACAATATTGAGTCTTATAATCCATGAATGTGGAATATCTTTCCATTTATATATTGATCTTTAATTTTTAGTAATGTTTGATAGTGTTCAATATATACATATTATACTTTAAAGTATTTTTTATACATTTTTGATGCTATTGTGAAATAAATTGCTTTCTAATTTAATTTTTGGATTCTTCCCCTGCTAGGGAGAAAAGTCTTGCTGTCCTACCATCTTCCTTTCTCTCCTATCTTTTACTAACTTACTTAATACTTAAAATTATCCTTTTTTTTATATAGACTTTACTTTTTGGAGCAGTTATGTTCACAGGAAAATTGAGTGGAAGGTACAGAGATTTCCCATATAACCCCTGCCACCATACATCCTTCACCAGAGTGATAACGTTTGCTACAATAGATGAACCTACACTGATACATTATCATCACCTGAAGTCATTAGTTTCATTAAGCTTCACTCTTGGTGTTGTACATTCTATGGGTTTTGACAAATGTGTAATGACACATATTCACCATTACTGTATAATACAGAGTGTTTCACTGACCTGAAAGTCCTCTATGTACCTCCTATTTATCCCTCCCTCTGCCCTAATTCATGGCAACTATAATCTTTTTACTGTTTTCCATAGTTTTGCCTTTTTCAGAATGTCAAATAGATGGAATCATACAGTATGTAGCCTTTCCAGATTGACTTCTTTCATTTAGTAAGGTGCATTTAAATTTCTTCCATGCTTTTTCATGACTTCTTTTTTTTTTTTTGAGACAGGGTCTTGCTCTGTCACTGAGGCTGGAGTGTGGTAGTGTGATGCCAGCTCACTGCAGCCTGAACCTCCTGGGCTCAAGTGATCTTCCAGACTCAGCCTCCCCAGTAGCAAGAGCACAAGTGCTCGCCACCACACCTGGCTAATGTTTTTGATTTTTAGTAGAGACTAGGTCTTGCTATGTTGCCCAGGCTGGTCTCAAACTCTTGGGCTCAAGTGATCCTCCCACCTTGGGCTCCCAAAGTGTTGGGATTACAGGCAGCAGCTACCATGCCTGGACTTCATAGCTCATTTCTTTATAGGGCGGAATAATATTCAATTGCCTTGATGTACCACAGTTTATTTATCTATTCACGTATATACCTATGGAGGGATATCTTGGTTGCTTCCAAGTTTTGGCAATTGTAAATAAAGCTGCTATAAACATCCATTTGCAGGTTTTTGTATGGAAATAAATTTTCAACTCCTTTGGGCTACCAAGGAGCACAAGAGTTGGATGTTTTGTTTAGTTTTATAAGAAACTGCCAAACTGTCTTCCAAAGTAGACATATCATTTTGCATTCCCACCAGCAATGAATAACAGTGGCTGTTGTTCCACATCCTCGCAGGCATTTAGTGTTGTCAATGTTTTGTATTTTGGCTATTCTGGTAAGTGTGTAGTTGTATCTCAGTGTTTTAATTTGTATTTTCTTGATGACATGGAACATCTTTTCATATGCTTATTTATCATATGCGTATCTTCTTTGGAAAAGCATCTGTAAGGCCTTTGACCCATTTTTTATTTCTATTTTTTTTTAAGAGTCTTGCTCTGTTACCCAGGCTGGAGTGCAGAGGCACAATCATAGCTCACTGCAGTTTCGACCTCCTGAGTCCAAGCAATACTTCTGCCTCAGCATCCTGAGTAGCTGGGACTAAAGGTATTCACCACCATGCCCAGCTAACTTTTTAATTTTTGTTTTTTAATAGAAATGGGGTCTTGGTGTGTTGCCTAGGCTGGTCTTGAACTCTTGGCCTTATGTGATCCTCCCACTTTGATCTCCCAAAGTGCTGGGATTACAGGCATAAGTCACTGTGCCTTACCTGTTTGACCCATTTAAAAATCAAATTGTTTTCTCATTGTTGAGTTTTAAGCATTCTTTACTTGGATAGTAATCCTTTACTAGATATGTCTTTTGCAGATTGTTTTTTGCAGTCTGTGGCTTGTCTTTTCATTCTCTGGACAGTGCCTTTTACAGAACAGAAAACTAATTTTAATGAAGTGCAGCTTATCAATTTTTTCTCTCATAGACTGTGCCTTTGGTATCATATATAAAAAGTCATGACCAAACTCAAGGTCATCTAGATTTTCTTCTATGTAATCTTCTAGAGGCCTTATAGTTTTGCATTTTACATTTAGATCCATGATCCATTTTGAATTAACTTTTGTGAAGGTTGGACAGTCTGTGTTTAGCATAGCTTAATTTTTTTGCATGTGCCTGTCCAGTTATTCCACACCATTTATTGAAAATACTGTCTTTTCTCAATACTATTGTATTGCCTTTGCTCTTTTGTCAAAAACAGTTGACTAAATTGCTGTAGGTCTATTTCTGGTCTCTTGGTTCTGTTACATTGATCTATTTGCCTATTTTTTGTTAATTGCACACTGTCTTGAAACTTCAGCCTTAGAGTAGGTCTCGAAGTTGGGTAGTGTTAGTCTTCCTTTCTTCTTTTAACACTGTTACCTAGATGAAGTTTTGGGTTTGGTTTTTCGTCATTGTTGTTGTTGTGTGTGTGTACCTGTATGTGTGTGCACCTGTATGTGTGTGCATTTATCCCACATGGTGTTCTCTGAGCTTCCTGGATCTATGGTTTGGTGTCTAGCATTAATTTGTGAAATTCTCAGTCATTAACATTTCAAATGTATTCAAAATTTCAAATATTTATTCTGTTTTATTCTCTCCTTCTGGAATTAAAAGCAATACATAGGTCTAATCTAGATTCATGTGCTACATTTAGCTGATATTATTCAGTCTCTTTTTCTTGTAGAACATCCCACATTCTGGCTTTGTCTGATTGTGTCTTTATGGTGTCATTTAACTTGCTTCCCTATTCTCTGCATTTCCTCTAAATTGTACCCAAAGAATTGATTACAGATGGTCTCTGACTTAGGATGTTTCAACTTACAATTTTTCAAATTTATGATGGTGCAAAAGGAGTACACATTTAGAAGCCCTACTTTGAGTACCCATACAACCACTGTTTTTTATTTTCAAAGAAAAATTCAATAAATTACATGAGATATCCAACACTTCATTATAAAAATAAGCTTTGTGTTGGATGATTCTGCGCAACTGTGGACTAATGTAAGTGTTCTGAACATGTTTCAAATAGGCTAGGGTAAGCTATGATGTTTGGTAGGTTAGATGTATTAAATGCATTTTTGACTTACAATATTTTCAACTTATGATGGATTTATCAAGACATAACCCCATATGAAGTCCAGGAGCATTCATATATTCAGGTAAAATATTTTTTCATAAAATCTTTGTAGGTTAAGTTGTATACTTCATATTGTATCACACAAGAGTGCACGTTATATCAGGTCCTCCCAGTAACAGCAATACTAAATCCTATTATTTCATTAAGATGATGATCTCTAGATCTCCCCATTGGAATGGTAGCAGGGTTTCCTCCTTTGCAATTAGTAAGTAATCTCTGGGGTGATTTTATTTTCCTCAAACTTTTTACCAGATGGTTTTTAGCATCAGTTGATGGCCTTTACCTAAGTTAATTATTACATTTGAAATTGCAAAATGGTGATTTTCTTATTCTGTAATATTTGTACATTTAATAAAAGGCATCCTTTTACTGAGAAGAGTTTTAACCTTTTTTCCTCTGATTTTGAGTTTCACTGTGTACTCATACAACCTTTTTTTTTTTTTAAGATTTTTAAATTTTTTAAATTTTTATTTTTTTTGAGATGGAGTCTTGCTCTGTTGCCCAGGCTGAAGTGCAGTGGTGTGATCTTGGCTCACTGCAACCTCTGCCTCCTGGATTAAAGTGATTCTCCTGCCTCAGCCTCCTGAGTAACTGAGATTACGGGTTCATGCCACCAGGTCTGGCTAATTTTTGTATTTTTAGTAGAGATGGGGTTTCACCATGTTGGCCAGGCTGGTTTCCTGACCTCAAGTGATCTGTCTGCCTCGGCCTCCCAAAGTGCTAGGATTATAGGCATAAGCCACCGTGCCCGGACTATAAAATTTTTATTATTTAAAATGTAATCAATTGTAATTACTATTCTTTTTGATGGCCAAGTCGTTCCAAGTTTGGACACTGGAAGTTAATTCAATAAGATCCCTGTGTCCTTTTGTTGTGATTCAGTTGGTCTCTGGGTATGTCTATTACTTTTTGACACAAGATGTCCCAGGTTGCCTTGTACTTTTCTCTGCCTTAGATGTGGAATCAGCCATTTCTCCAAAGATACCTAGTTTCTTTTAGTGGGAAGTAGTATTTGGAAACCAAGATTTGGGTGGTACGTTTGTTCATTGCTACCAGTTGTGATGACTGCTGAGTTCTCCCTGTAAACAGAGGTAGGCAAAAATCTCTTAAATTTCCAGTTTATCTGTTACTATTTCCCGTTTAAAATCTCTTATTTTGAAATTTTCAAAATCTCTTACTATTTCCAGTTCAAAATTAATATTAAAGAGTTTTTAAAAACTTGTATTGGCATATTTTTCTTAAACCCAGAAAATCTTTGTTTCTAATAAAATTAATGTACAAGTTAGCTTTCTCCTGTAATATGTATAAAATAATTTCTAAAATACAATACTGTTACCAACAACAAACATACTGAGTGAAGTTTCACATCTCCATAGTTCTTTTTGTTCTTGGAATATCACAATAAGAATAAACAGTCGGTTTACTGTGCTTGAAATAATTCTTTTCTCTGTGTGGTTATCAATTTCATAGTTAGGTTCATTTGTTACTGCCTGTTTTTCAGATGTATGGTTTGCTTTCTTCTTTTTCAATTTAATTTTTTGAATAAGTAAAACCTTTACATGGTATGCCAGCTATTAAATTACTGTATTTCAGCCTTCTGCACTCTGTCTGCTTTGTGTTGCTGGGGCTGGGGCTCTGCAAACCATGTATCTGTTTTTCCAGCCGGTTCCTTGCTATGATCGCCTAAATGGGGTATTAGAGGAAGACTGCAATGTTGGAGGATGAAGAAGAAACTTGCTACTTCCTGTTTTTTTTCTCCCCCCATGGGGCCTTTTGTCTATTTCTTGTTCCTGTGTGTATCACCTTAGCAATCAATACTTTTTTGTATGCCAGCAGTATAAATTCCTTTCCATAGAAACAGTTGAATTCGGTTTGCAGTTTTTTAAATACTTGCAGAACCAGCCTCATCCTGCCTCACTCTTCCATTGGCCCTTCCTTTGAGCTCTGAGACCCCACCAGCATCTGAGCAGTGACTTCTCAAAGTTCTGAGTTTCAGTTCAGTAGGGATCCTCTAAATTTTAATAATCTCTAAAGTTTAATAATCCCATCATCTTCTCGTTATTCTCCCTTCCCTAAAGATGGTAGTTGATTCCTGAAATTTCTACCATTCTGATGCCCTCGTGCTCTTTTTTACCTTTTCAGTTATCTAGTTAACAACTGTAAAACTAGTTAATTCTTTTTTTTTCTTTTTTTTTTTTTTTTGAGACGGAGTCTTGCTCTGTCACCCAGGCTGGAGTGCAGTGGCACAGCCTCGGCTCACTGCAAGCTCCGCCTCCCGGGTTCACGCCATTCTCCTGCCTCAGCCTCTCGAGTAGCTGGGACTACAGGCGCCCGCCACCTCACCCGGCTAATTTTTTGGTATTTATTTAGTGGAGACGGGGTTTCACCCTGTTAGCCAGGGTAGTCTCGATCTCCTGACCTCGTGATCCGCCCACCTCGGCCTCCCAAAATGCTGGGATTACAGGCGTGAGCCACCGTTCCCGGCCAACAATTCTTTATATTCAATTATTTCTATTCAAATACCTGATGTGTTTTTATAAGTTAAGGTATAACTAAACCTTAACTTAAACATGGTTCATGCTTAAAAGTTATAAGAAGGCTTATTCAGAGGAATCTTTCTTCAATCTCAAACCTTTCTATCCCAATCCCATCTATTCTCTAGAAGTAATCATTGCATTAGTCATTGTATTCTTTCTGTATTTGTTTTGGCTAAACAAGTTAAACACACACACACATTTTCTCTCTCGTGGTCTCTCTCCCTCTCTCACACACATGCATTTTCTCTTTTTATTACAAAAGATAGAATAATATAGATACTTTTTTGTGCCTTTTTTCCCCCTAAATAATATATCTTGAAAATAAGGATATGCACTTAATTCTTAGAGAATGAATATCATACCAATTCTTAGAGATTTTCTCCATTGGTAGATATACCATGGTTTATTCCACTAATCTCTGATTTATGGGCGTTTGGGTATGTTGCTGTGTCAATGGGTAAATGCATACATAATTTTATTACTATTCATCAAGTATTCTTCTATAGAGCTGTATCATTTCCCGTTATTTGTAATCTATGAAAGGTTTGTTTCTCTGTAGTTTTGCCAACTGAGTGTGCTGTCAATTTTTTGATTTTCTGCCAATTTGATAGGTGAGAAATGGCAGCTTCGTGTTAATTTGCATTTCTTTTACAGTAGTAAAATTGAAGCTCTTTTCATATGTGTCAGGGTTGTGTTACTTTCTTTTTCTATGAGCTGTCTATCTAGATTTCCTATTGTATTTTTGGTCTTTTTCTTCTTGATTGTTGAGTAGATTAGATACCAGGGAGATTATCTCTTATTTGTGATATATGTTGCAAATAATTTTTTCAGTTTGCAATTTCTCTTGATTTTTGCTTATAGTGCAAATATTTTTAAATTTTCTTATAGTCAAATTTTTAATCATTTCTTTGACTGTTTTCATCTTCTGAACTAAAGTCAGAAAGTGCTCTAGTACAACCATCGTTTTGATATTGAAGAATTCTTTCATGTTCTATATGGGTTTTTTTCATAGTACTGTAGTATCATTTTATGAAATTAGTAACTTCTTATATCTCTCAGAGGATGTCAACTGGGAACTTCAAAAGTTCTCTTTTTCTGGAAATATCTGTTAAACTGGAATCAATTTTTCTGTTTATTTTTCTTTGTCATTCTTTTTCATGATGCATATTTTTCTTGAAAATCTAGTTAGCTCTGCAGCTCTCTCTTAAATATAAAACTATCTGAGGGGTTGTCAATATAAGGACTTCTCTTTGGGTTGTGTGTTCAGGGACCTGGCTGTTCACCGTAAGAGGAGTTCCAAGTGTCTGAATGAAGAGGCCATTCTCTAGGTTGTTAACAAACTCATCTCTAATAGCTATTCTGAGTAGGAGAAGAAATCATCACTTATAGGTATATGCTGTAGTATTTGTGTTAAGATTATAATTTGTGAGTGGAGAGGCTTCTGTAAGAGTATATAGATCTAAATTACCTCCCTTGTTTTAAGTCTCACTTTTTCTCTTTTTTTTTTTTTTAAAAAAACATTTATTTTAAGTTCAGGGATAGATGTGCAGGTTTGTTATATTGGTAAACTTGTCATAGGAGTTTATTGTACAGATTATTTTATTACCCAGGTATTAAGCCTAGTACCCATTTTTTTTTCTGACCCTCTCCCTCCTCTCACCATGCACCCTGCCCCAGTGTGTGTTGTTCCCCTCTATGTGTCCATATGTTCTCATCATTTAGCTCCCACTTTCAAGTGAGAACATGTGGTATTTGGTGTTCTGTTTCTGTGTTAGTTTGCTGAGGATAATGGCCTCCAGCTCCATCCATGTTCCTGCAAAGTACATGATATCATTCTTTTTTTATGGCTGCGTAGTGTTCCATAGTGTATATGTTCCACATTTTATTTATCCAGCCTATCACTGATGGGCATTTAGGTTAATTCCATGTCTTTGCTATTGTGAATAGTGCTGCAATGAACATACATGTACATTTATCTTTACAATAGCACAATTTATATTTTTGGGGATATCCCCAATAATGGGATTGCTGGGTTGAATGACATTTCTGTTGTTAGGTCTTTGAGGAATTGTCACACTGTTTTCCATAATGGTTGAACTAATTTATACTCCCATCAACAGTGTATAAGCATTCCTTTTTCTCTGCAACCCTGCCAGCATCTGCTATTTTTTGACTTTTTAGTAATAGCCATTCTGACTGGTGTGAGGTGGTATCTCATTGTGGCTTTGATTTGCATTTCCCTAATGATCAGTGATGTTGAGCTTTTTTTCACATGCTGTTGGTTGCATGTATGTCTTCTTTTGAAAAGGGTCCGTTCATTTCCTTTGCCTACTTTTTTTTTCTTGTAAATTTAAGTTTCTTATAGATGCTGGATATTAAGCCTTTGTTGGATGTGTAGTTTGCACAAATTTTCTTCCATTCTGTAGGTTGTCTGCTCACTCTGTTGATAGTTTCCTTTGTTGTGCAGAAGCACTTTAGTTTAACTAGATCCCATTTGTCAATTTTTGCTTTTGTTGCAATTGCTTTTGGTGTTTTTGCCATGAAATCTTTGCCTGTCCCTATACCCTTAATGGTATTACCTAGGTTTTCTTCCAGGCTTTTTATAGTTTTGGGTTTTGCATTTAGGTCTTTAATACATCTTGAGTTAATTTTTGTATACAGTGTAAGCAAGGGGTCCAATTTCAATGTTCTGTATATGGCTAGCCAGTTATTTCAGCACCATTTATTGAATAGGATATCCCTTCCCCATTGCTTGTTTTTTGTCAGGTTTGTCAAAGATCAGATAGTTGTATATGTGTGGCCCTATTTCTGGGTTCTCTATTCTGAGCCATGGGTCTATGTGTCTGTTTTTGTATTAGTACCATGCTGTTTTGGTTACTATAGCTCTGTAATATAGTTTGAAGTTGGGTAGTGTGATGCCTCTAGCTTTGTTCTTTTGCTTAAGATTGCTTTGGCTCTTTGGGCTCTTTTTTGGTTCCATATGAATTTAAATTTGTTTTTCTAGTTCTGTGAAGAATCTCAATGGTAGTTTATATAGGTCTATTAAATCCTATAGTTTAATAGGAATAGCATTGAATCTACAAGTTGCTTTGGGTAGTATGGCCATTCTTACAGTATTGATTCTTCCTATCCATGAGCATGGAATTTTTTTCCATTTGTTGTGTCATTTCTGATTTCTTTGAGCAGTGGTTTGTATTATCCTTATAGAGATCTTTCATATCCCTTGTTAGCTAAATTCCTAGGTATTTATTCTTTTGTGGCAGTTGTGAATAGGATGCATTCCCAATTTAGCTCTTGGGTTGACTGTTGTTTGTACATAGGAATGTTAGTGATTTTTGCTCATTGATTTTTATATCCTGATACTTTGTTGAAGTTGTTTATCAGCTTAAGAAGCTTTTGGGCTAGACTACGGGGTTTTCTAGATACAGAATCATGTTGTCTGCAAACAGGAATAGTTTGACTTCCTCTCCTCCTATTTGGATGCCCTTTGTTTCTTTCTCTTGCCTAATTTCCTTGGCCAGGACTTCGGAACTACGTTGAATAGGAGTGGTGAGAGAAGGCATTCTTGTCTTTGCTGGTTTTCAAAGGGAATGCTTCCAGCTTTTGCCCATTCAGTATGATGATGGCTGTGGGTTTGTCATAGATAGCTCTTATTATTTTGAGGTATGTTCCTTCAATACCCAGTTTGAGAGTTTTTAACATGAAGGGGTGTTGAATTTTATCAAAAGCCTTTTCTATGTCTATTGAGATACTCATGTGGGTGTTATCTTTAGTTCTGTTTATGTGATAAATAACATGTATTGATTTATGTAAATTGAACCAACCTTGCATCCCAGGGATAAAGCCTACTCGATTGTGGTGGATTAGCTTTTTAATGTACTGCCGGATTTGATGTTCCAGTATTTTGTTGAGAATTTTGGCATTGATATTCATCAAGGGTATTGGTCTGAAGTTTTCTTTTCTCTTATTTTTTTAAATCTCTGCCAGGTTTTGATATCAGGGTGATGCTAGCCTTATAGGATGAGTTGAGGAGGAGTCCCTCCTCTGTATTTTTTTTTGGAATAGGTTTAGCATGAATGGTACCAGCTCCTCTTTGTACATCTGGTAGAATTCAGCTTTGAATGTATCTGGTCCTGGGCCTTTTTTGGTTGGTAGGCTATTTATTACTGACTCAATTGCAGAGCTTGTTACTGATCTGTTCAGAGAATCAATTTCTTCCTGGTTCAGTCTTGGCAGGGTACATGTATCTAGGCATTTACCCATTTCTTCTAGATTTTCTAGTTTGTGTGCATAGAGGTGTTCATAATATTCTCTGCTGGTGTTTTGTATTTTGGTGGTGTCATGGTAATATCCACCTTGTTATTTCTGATTGGGTTTATTTGAATCTTCTCTTTTTTGTGTGTGTCTAGCTAGTGGTCTGTTTAATTTTTTTTTTTTAAAGCTCCTGGATTTGTTGATCTTTTGAATGGTTTTTCATGTCTCAATATACTTCACTTCATCTCTGATTTTGGTTATTTCTTGTCTTCTGCTAGCTTTCAAATTTGTTTGCTCATGGTTCTCTAGTTCTTTTAGTTGTGATGTTAGGTTGTTGAGATCTTTCTAACTTTTTGATGTGGGCATGTAGTGCTATATATTTCCCTCTTAACACTGCTTTAGCGGTGTCCCAGAGATTCTGGTATGTTGTGTCTTTGTTCTCATTGATTTCAAAGAGCTTATTTATTTCTGCCTTAATTTCATTATTTACCTAGTAGTCTCTCAGGAGCAAATTATTCAGTTTCCATGTAATTGCATAGTTTTGAGTGAATTTTTCATCTTGATTTCTAATTAGATTGCACTGTGGTTCAAGAGAAGCATAGTGTAGTTCTTTTGCATTTGTTGAGGAGTGTTTCACTTTGAATTATGTGTTTGATTTTAGAGTATGTGCCACATGGCAATGAGAAGAATATATATTCTGTTGTTTTCAGTGGCAAGTTCTATACATATCTATCAGGTTCATTTGATTCAATGCTGAGTTCAGATCTTAAATATCTTTGTCAATTTTCTGTCTTGACGACCTGTCTAATGTTGTCAGTGGGGTGTTAGAGTCTCCCACTATTATTGTGTGGCAGTCTAAATGTATTTGAATGTCTCTAAGAACTTGATTTATGAATCTGGGTGCTCTTGTGTTAGGTGCAGATATATTTAGATTAGTTAAATCTTTTTGTTGAGTTGAATCATTTACCATTAAGTAATACCCTTCTTTGCCTTTTCAAAAAAACTTTGTTGGTTTAAAGTCTCTTTTGTCAGAAACTAGGATTGCAACCCTTGTTTTTTTGTTTCCCATTTTCTTGGCAGATTTTTCTCCATCCCTTTATTTTCAGCCTATGTGTGCCATTACATGTGAGGTAGGTCTCTTAAAGACAGCATACCAATGAGTCCTGGTTCTTTATCCAGCTTGCCACTCTGTGTCTTTTAATTGGGGCATTTAGCACATTTACATTTAAGGTTGTTATTGATATGTGTGGATCTGATCCTGTCATCATGATGTTAGCTGGTTATTTTTCAGACTTGTTTATGTGGTTACTTCAGTGTTACTGGTCTGTCTCCTCCAGTGTGTTTTTGTAGTGGCAGGTAACAGTCTTTCCTTTCCATATTTAGTTCTTCCTTATAAGGCAAGTCTGGTGGTAATAAATTTCCTCAGCATTTTCTTGTCTGAAAAGAATCTTATTTCTCCTTTACTTAGGAAGCTTAGTTTGGCTGGATATGAAATTTTGGGTTGGAATTTCTTTTCTTTAAGAATATTGAATATTGGCCCCCAATCTCTTCTGGCTTGTAGGGTTTCTGCTGAGAGGTCTGCAGTTAGTCTGTTGCCTTCCCTTTGTAGGTGACATGACCTTTTCATATTTAGTTCTTCCTTCAGGAGCTCTCCTGTAAGGCAAGTCTGGTGGTAACAGATTTCCTCAGCATTTTCTTATCTGAAAAGAATCTTATTTCTCCTTTACTTAGGAAGCTTAGTTTGGCTGGATATGAAATTTTGGGTTGGAATTTCTTTTCTTTAAGAATATTGAATATTGGCCCCCAATCTCTTCTGGCTTGTAGGGTTTCTGCTGAGAGGTCTGCAGTTAGTCTCATGGTCTTCCCTTTGTAGGTGACCTGACCTTTCTCTCTAGCTGCCTTTAGCATTTTTTCTTTCTTTTTGGCCTTGGAGAATCTAATGATTACGTGTCCTGGGGATGATCTTTTTGTAAAATATCCTACTAGGGTTCTCTGCATTTCCTATATGTGAATGTTGGCCTCTCTAGATTGGAGAAGTTTTCCTGGATGATATCCTGAAGTATGTTTTCCAAGTTGGTTCCCTTTCAGGGACACCAATGAGTCTGAATTGTCTCTTTACATAATCCCATATTTCTCAGAGGATTTGTTTATTCATTTTCATTATTTTTTTTCTCTATTTTTGTCTGTCTTATTTCAGAAAGCCAGTCTTCAAGCTCTGGGATTCTTTCCTCCACTTGGTCTATTCTGCTATTAACACTTGTGATTGCATTATGAAATTCTTGTATTGTGTTTTTCATTTCTATCAGGTGGGTTATGTTCTTTTCTATATTGGCTATTTTGTATTTCAGCTCCTGCATTGTTCTATCATAATTTTTAGTTTCCTTGCATTGGGTTTCTACATAATCCTGTAGCTCAATGGTCTTTCTTCCTATCCATATTCCGAATTTGATTTCTGTCATTTCAGCCATCTCAGCCTGGTCCAGAATCCTTGCTGGAGTGGTGATGTGGTCATTTGGAGGAAAGAAGGCATTCTGGCTTTTTGAGTTCTCAGGGTTCTTAAGTTGTTTCTTTCTCATCTTTGTGGGCTTATCTACATTTAGTTTTTGAGATCACTGACCTTTGGATTTTTTTTAACCTATTTGATGATTTTGAGGGTTTGATTGTGGCCTCATTGTGGGAGGGAACTGTACAATGGTATGAATACAGGAGACAAAAACCACTGGGGATCTTCTTAGAGGCTGCTTACCACAAATGGATAGGCAATATCCAGGCAGACAGTGGATGCAGGAAGCAATAGACAATACTGAAGATCTCCTGAGCATGGTGGGTTTGAGTGTAGACACAGATGGATTCATACTCATATAAAACTGAATTATTATCTCTATTTTGAAGCATTAAGAAAACAAAGTGTGGTTAGAATTCTTTTGGAAATAAATGTAAATGTTTGTCCAAGTGGTTGTCTTTCAACATTTATTCAACAAATTTTCATAGTGTAACTTTTTGCACTAGACAAGGAACTAGACTAATTTATTATACTTGGTCCCCCCAAAATTTGCATTTTTATTTAATATTGCATTATTATTGATATATTTTACAGATGAAGAAACAGAATGTAAGTGACAGGCCCAAGGCTGCTTAACTCAAGTGACAGAGTTGAGTTTCATCTCTGGGTCTTCTCTTCTGTTATGTGTTGTCTCCAACAAAGACTTCAGTCTTCACAAACTGAAGTTCTAGGATAGTTCTACCATTTGGGTTGCTAAAAGGCAGAGCTGAGTCTTATACCTGATAACATAATGAGAACAGATACTTTGGAGCTGATCTCCACCCTTTGAACCATCCTATTGAGAAAACCAATGGGGCCCTCTGAGGATACAGGAAGAAACTGTGTTAGAACCACTGAGCAACAAAGTCTGTTTTTAAGTAAGAAGAAATTTCATTGCTTTCAGCATCCCTTGACCCACTGTAGTATAAGATTGATTTTTATTCCAACCTCCAGAAGAAGAAGAACATATTTCCCTACTTTCTCTTTCCCTATATAAATATACTTATCTACATACTTATTCAGCAAATCAGCTACAAGTTTTTTAAAGGTAAAAATAATTCTCAATAACCTGGTAGTGTTTCATCTGGCTTGAGAAAGATGAAGTCTATATTTTTTCAGGCAACAATAATTACTAAACTTCTGTGTAGCCGTGCAGACCACCAAAATATTGATTTAATTTAATGAGCATAGTGATGAGTATTAAACTACCAAATAGCACATCAGTGCCTCAGGATGTCAGGTTCACCTGGGTCTAAGTAATTCACTTGGGATCAACTTTGAGACTTCTTACAGAGTAGATCCTGGGTTTTAAAACATTCAGAGTTGTGGCTATACCCTTTACCTAGGATTAACAAAGATGGTTGTGACCTGCTCAAAAGATTTTTAAAGAGAAATAATGTTGGAGGGCTGTAGGAAACTGCTTTTGCTGGATAGAAATATCTCTACTGGAGCTTTATCCAGTAATATCGCCATCTAGTATCCCTTTTCTCTGCGTCAGTATTACTACTGTCATCTTTGGTTGAGGCTGTTTTTCCTTCCCACTGGCCTTAGATAGTATCATGACTTCTGATTATAACACCGAGGGAGTCTGGGTCTCTATAAAGTTTCACTTACCTAGCGAGAGAGGATCTGTATTAGTTTTCTTTTGAAACAAGAAAACTAGTCTTTTCTTAATCTGTTACAGTCTCCTTATTTTGGAACCCATCTTTTTTGACTTTCCTGAGTTTGTTTCTATGTCAATTACTCTTTATTATAACACCCTGTTTCTTTCCTTTAAATTGCTTATCCTAGTCTGTAATGACCTTATTTGCTGATGTATGTGTTTATTATCTGCTTTTTTCCACTAGGATATAGGCTATATTTATGTGAATACCATGTCTGCTTTTGCTCACCACTCTTCCCCAGCACCCAGCCCAGTGCCTGAACCATACACAGAGGTCATGTAGTCATTTGTTGAATGAATGAATGAATGAAAGACTATTTATTAAATACTCAAAGTGAGACTAGCAGATAACATTGATGCTGTGCCCATATTTCCTCCCTGTTGCTGCTTCAGGGCACACTAGCTCTCTTCAACAGCACTCAATTATCTGAGGCCTTTCTTTTCTTTTTTTGGGGCCACCGAATTCTGCTTTCCACCCCCAAAACGGTGGGAAGTACCTGGAAACTAATAGACACCTGGGAGTAGCCCTTAACCTGAACTGATTGGAGTAGAGATACAGATATCCCAGCTCCCTTGTCCTTGGGTGGCATAACTGAGGCATTTTTACACTGGTTTGCAGAGTTGGCCCAGCAGAATTAAGCGCCAATCTCAGTGTGCCAGCTGCCTCGACACTGCACCCTTTATTAGGTCCTTTCCATTTCTTTCTCACCTCCCTTCTCAACTCCCCTGTGTGTCCCCATGACTTCCCAAATAAATCACTTGCACTGGAAATTTCATCTCAGAGACTTTTCTGGAGAACCCAAGCCAAGATGGATAGGAAACAAAAGTTCACGAAAGCTTTACAGGCATTCTGTTTCTAAATGAAGGAGGATGCATCTGTTCTGAAATGAAAGTAAGTCGGAAAAAAGGTCAGTTTCTTTTCTAAAACATAGGCCTTATTATCTTTTGACAAGTCTTTTGAATCTTTTGATTAGTTTACATATTAAAAGCATGGCATCTTTAACAGATTATTCTTTCAACTTTGGTTTTTAATATATATTTCTGGATCACCATCTGGGCAATTGGAAACATGCATTTTGTGAGTCACCATGAAGAAATATGGTCAATAATTAAGCAGTCATGTATAGCACACTTACTTTATGAAAAGAAATGAAACCATGTTAGAGGATCCACATTTCTTTTTTTTTAAATTTATTTTTAGTTTTTGTGGGTGCATAGGTGTATATGTTTATGGGGTACATGAGATATTTTGATACATGCATGAAATGTATAATAATTACATCATGGAATATGAAGTATCCATCCCCTCAAGCATTTATCCTTTATGTTACAATCTAATTATACTCTTTTTGTTACTTTTAAATGTACAGTTATTATTGACTATAGTCACCCTGTTGTGCTATCAACTACTAGGTCTTATTCATTGTCTCTATTTTGTTGTAGTCATTAATCATCCCCACCTCTCCTCCCACCCTCCTGCTACCCTTCCTAGCCTCTGGTAACTATCTTTCTATACTCTGTGTCCATGAGTTCAATTGCTTTGATTATTAGATCCCACAACATTTGTCTTTCTGTGCCTGGCTTATTTCTCTTAGCATAATGACTTCCAGTTCCATGCATGATTGGATGATTGGATCTTATTCTTTTTATGGCTGAATAGTACTTCATTGTGTGTAAATACTGTGTTTTCTTCATCCACTCATCTGTTGATAAACATTTCGGTTGCTTCCAAATCTTGGCTATTGTGAACAGTACTGCAACAAACATGGGAATGAAGATATTGCTTCTGTATTAGTCTGTTTTCATGCTGCTGATAAAGACATACCTGAGACTGGGAAATTTACAAAAGGAAGAGGTTTAATTGGACTTAGTTTCACATGCTGGGGAAGCCTCACAATCATAGCGGAAGGCAAGGAGGAGCAAGTCATGTCATACATGGATGGCAGCAGGCAGAGAGAGAGAGAGCTTGTGCAGGAAAATTCCACTGTATAAGGCCATCAGATCTCATGAGACTTATTCACTATCATGAGCACAGCATGGAAAAAACCTGACGCCATGATTCAATTACCTCCCACTGGGTCCCTCCCATGATATGTGGGAATTCAAGATGAGATTTGGGTGGTAACACAGCCAAACCATATCATTCAACCTCTGGCCCCTCCCAAATCTCATGTCCTCATATTTCAAAACCAATTATGCCTCCCCAACAGTCCCCCAAAGTCTTAACTCATTTCAGCACTAACTCAGAAGTCCACAGAGTCTCATCTGAGACAAGGCAAGTCCCTTCTGCTTATGAGCCTGTAAAATCAAAAGCAAGTTAGTTACATCCTAGAAACAATGGGGACACAGGCATTAGGTAAATACAGCCATTCCAAATGGGAGACATTGGCCAACACAAAGGGGCGACAGGCACCATGCAAGTCTGAAATCCAGCAGGGCAGTCAAATCTTAAAGCTCCAAAATAATCTCCTTTGACTCCATGTCTCACATCCAGGTCACACTGATGCAAGAGGTGGGTTCCCATGGTCTTGGGCAGCTCTTCCCCTGTGGCTTTGCAGGGTATAGCCCCCCTCCCAGCTGCTTTCATGGGCTGGCGTTGAGTGTCTGCAGCTTTTCCAGGTGCATGGTGCAAGCTGTCAGTGGATCTAGCATTCTGGGGTCTGGAGGACTGTGGCCCTCTTCTCACAGCTCCACTAGGCAGTGCCCCAGTCAGGACTCTGTATGGGGGCTCCTACTCCACATTTTCCCTCTGCACTGCCCAAGCAGAGGTTCTCCGTGAGAGCCCTGCCCCTGCAGGAAACTTCTGCCTGGGCATCCAGGCATTTCCATATATCCTCTGAAATTTAGGTGGAGGTTCCCAAACCTCAATTCTTGACTTCTGTGCATCTGTGGGCTCAACATCACAGGGAAGCTGCCAAGGCTTAAGGCTTGCACCCTCTGAAGCCATGGCCCAAGCTCCATGTTGGCCCCATTCAGCCAGTGCTGGAGCAGCCGGGATGCAGGGCACCAAGTCCCTAGGCTCCGCACAGCACGGGGTCCCTGGGCCCGGCCTATGAAACTACTTTTTCCTCCTAGGCCTCCTGGTCTATGATGGGAGGGGCTGCTGTGAAGACCTCTGACATGACCTGGAGACATTTTCCTATTGTCTTGGAGGTTAGCATTTGGCTTCTTGTCACTTACGCAAATTTCTGCAGCTGGCTTGGATTTCTCCTCAGAAAATGGGATTTTCTTTTCTATCTCCTCGTCAGGCTGTAAATTTTCCAAACTTTTGTGCTCTGTTTCCCTTTTAAAACTGAATGCCTTTAATAGCACTCAAGTCATCTCTTGAATGCTTTGCTGTTTAGAAATTTTTCCTGCCAGATACCCTAAATCATCTCTCAAGTTCCAAGTTTCATAAATCTCTAGGGGAGGGGCAAAATGCCACCAATCTCTTTGCTAAAACATAGCAAGAGTCACCTTCGCTCTAGTTCCCAACAAATTCCTCGTCTCCATCTGAGACCACCTCAGCCTGGATTTTATTCTCCATATCATTATCAGCATTTTGGTCAAGGCCATTCAACAAGTCTCTAGGGAGTTCCAAACTTTCCCACATTTTTCTGTCTTCTAAGCCCTCCAAACTGTTCCAGGCTTTACCTGTTATCCAGTTCTGAAGTCACTTCCACATTTTCAGTTATCTTTTCAGCAGTGCTCCACTCCCAGTACCAATATACTGTATTGGTCTGTTTTCATGCTGCTGATAAAGACATACCTGAGAGTGGGTAATTTACAAAAGAAAGAGGTTTAATTGGACTTACAGTTCCACATGACTGGGGAAGCCTCACAATCATGGTGGAAGGCAAGGTGGACCAAGTCACATCTTACATGAATGGCAGCAGGCAAAGAGAGCTTGTGCAGGGAAATTCCACCATATAAAACCATCAGATCTCATGAGACTTATTCACTATCATGTGAATAGCATGGGAAAGACCTGCCCCCATGATTCAATTACCTCCCACCATGTCCCTCCCATGACATGTGGGAATTCAAGATGAGATTTGGGTGGGGACACAGCTAAACCATATGCTGATTTCGTTTTTGGGGGGTATATACCCAGCAGTAAGATTGCTAGATCATATGGTAGCTCAATCTTTAGTTTTTTGAGGACCTTCCAAACTGCCCTCTGTAGTGGTTGTGCTAATTTACATTTCCACCAACGGTGTACAAGGAGTCCCTCTTCTTCACATCCTTGTCAGCATTTGTTATTGCCTATCTTTTGGATAGAAGCCACTTTAACCAAAATGAGATGATATTGAATTGTAGCTTTGATTGCATATATCTTCTTGAAAAATATCTACTCAGACCTTTTGCCCATTTTTTGATCAGATTGTATTTTTTTCTATAGATTTGTTTGAGCTCCTTATATATTCTGGTTATTAATCTCTTGTCACATGGGTAGTTTGCAGATATTTACTCCCATTTTGTGGGTTGTCTCTTCACTTTGTTGATTGTATCCTTTGCTGTGCAGAAGCTTTTTTAACTTGATGTGATCTCATTTGTCCATTTTTGCTTTGGTTGCCTGTGCTTGTGGGATATTATTGCTCAAGAAATCTATGCCTAGACCAATGTTCTGGAGATTTTCCCCAGTGTTTAATTGTAGTAGTTTCATAGTTTGAGGTCTTAGATTTAAGTTTAAGTCTTTTTTTTTTTTTTGTATATGGCAAGAGATGGGGTCTAGTCTCATTCTTCTACATATGGACATCCAGTTTTCCCAGCACGTTTATTGAAGATACTGTCTTTTTTCCAGTGTATTTTCTTGGCAACTTTGTGAAAAGTTCACTGTAGGTGTGTGGATTTGTTTCTGGGTTCTCTATTCTGTTCTATGGGTCTGTGTGCCAGGACTATGCTGTTTTGGGTACTATAGCTCTGTAGTATAGTTTGAAGTCAGGTGATATTATTTTTACAGTTTCATTTTGTTTTGTTTTTCCTTAGGATAGCTGTGGCTATTCTGCGTCTTCTGTAGTTCTATATAAATTTTAGGATTGGTTTTTATATTCTGTGAAGAATGTCATTGGTATTTTGATAATGATTGCATTTGAATCTGTAGATTGCTTTGGGTAGTATAGACATTTTAATAATACTGATTCTTCCAATTCATGAACATGGAATATCTTTTCTTTTTTTTGGTGTCCTCTTCAATTTCTTTCATCTGTGTTTTATAGTTTTTCATTGTAGAGATATTTTCACTTATTTGGTTAATTCCTAGGTACCTAATTTTATTTGTGGCTTTTGTAAAGGGAATTACTTTTTTGGTTTCTTTTTCAGATTGTTCACTATTGGCATATAAAAATGCTACTGATTTTTGTATGTTAATTTTTGTATCCTGCAACTTTACTGAATTTGTTGATCAGTTCCAATAGTTTCTTTGGTGGAGTCTTTGGGTTTTTCAAAATATAAGATTTTATCATCTGCAAACAAGGGTAATTTAACTTCTCCCTTTCCTTTTTGGAAGCCCTTTATGTCTTTCTTTTGTCTGATTGCTCTGGCTAGTACTTCCAGTACTATGTTGAATAATAGCGGAGAAAGTGGGCATCCTTGTCATGTTCCAGAGCTTAGAGGAAAGGCTTTTCACTTTTTCCCCATTCATTGTGATAGTAGCTGAGTGTCTGTCATATATGGCTTTGCCCTCCTCTCAGCTGTGACAGGGCAACACAGTTCAATGCAAGTTCCCCATTTGCAGTGCTGTGTCTCTAAGTGCACAGACTTTCTGAGCTGTGGGGCCACTGCTGGGGGATGGGAGAGGGGTGGTGTCAGTGATTCAAGACTGTCTCTCTCACCCTCTTTAATGTCTGTTTCAGCAATATGAAGTTAAAACCAGGTATCGTGATTGCTCACCTGATTTTTGGTTCTTGTTATTGTACATTTTTGTATACAGATAATTGTAACAATTTGTCATTCCTGCAGGAGGGATAAACGGTGTAGGCTTCTATTCCCCATCTTTCTCTGCCTCCCTCTCAGGATCCAAATTTGAACAGGACATTAGGCCCTACCCCTCAAATGCTCACAGCCCAGTAGTGGATAGAAGCACATATACATTCCTGTAATCCCAGCATTTTGGGAGGCTGAGGTGGGCAGATCACGAGGTCCAGAGATCGAGACCATCCTGGCTAACACGGTGAAACCCTGTCTGTACAAAATACAAAATAAATTAGCCTGGTGTGGTGGCGTGCACCTGTAGTCCCAGCTACTCCGGAGGCTAAGGCAGGAGAATGGCGTGAACCTGGGAGGCGGAGCTTGCACTGAGCCGAGATTAGGCCACTGCACTCCAGCCTGGGTGACAGAGCAAGACTCCGTCTCAAAAACAAACAAACAAACAAACAAACAGAAAGCACATATACATTAAAATGGGGTTAGCACTCTGGAAGCTAAACAGAATGTGCTATAGGATTTCAGAGTAGAGTTGAAAAGAACACTGAGGAACTGTTCAGGGTTTCCTGGATAGGGGGCCTGAAGGATGAGGAATTCTTCAGGGGAAACTTTCTGCATAGAATAGTAAGGTTGGAAAGCACAAAGTAGGATGATAAGGACTCATGGTCTCAGCACAGAACTCTGGGGCCGTATCAACAAATGAGGCTAGAATTGAACAATCCAGGGACAAAGTAGTGAGAGCCAATTTAGCCATATATTGACAGCATAATGAGAATATTATGGGTTAGAACTGGGGGTTGCATTAATTTTCTAGTGATGGCATAATAATCACAGACTGGGTGTCTTAAGAGAAATTTATTTTCTCATAGTTGTAGAGGTTGGAAGTCCAAGGTCAATTCATTGGTAGGGTTGGTTTCTTCTGCAGCTTCTCTCCTTGGCTTATAGGTGGCCATCATTTTCCAGTGTCTTCACATGGTCTCCCCTCTGTGTGTGTCTGGTCCTAATATTCATCCCTTATAAGGACACCAATCACTGAATTAGATCCCATTCTAATGACCTCATTTTAAATTAATTACTTCTTTAAAGAGCCTATCTCCAAATAGTCATGTGCTGCATAATGACTTTGGTCAATGACCAACTACATATACCATGGTGGTGCTGTAAGATAATAATGGAGGTGAAAATTCCTATTATCTAGAAATGTCATAGACATCATAGTCCTCAAAACGTAGCACAATATGTTATTTGCTTGTTTGTGGTGGTGCTCGTTTAAACAATCCTACTGTGCCATCAGTCATATAAAAGTCTAGCACATACAGTTATGTAGAGTATATAAGGCTTGATAATGATCATAAACAACTATGTTACTAGTTTATGAATTTACTATATTTTCACTGTCATTTTACAGTGTATGCCTTCTATTTATAAAAAAAAGAAGTTAAATGTAAAGCAGCCTCAGGCAGGTCCTTCAGAGCGTATTCCAGAAGAAGGAATTGTTATCACAGGGGTTGACAGCTCCATGAGTGCTATTGTCCCTAAAGACCTTCCAGTGGGACAAGATGTGGAGGTGAAAGACAATGATATTGATGATCCTGACTCAGTGTGGGCCTAGGCTAATGTGTGTGTTTTTGTCTTGATTTTTAACAAAAAATCTTATAGAATAAGGACATAAGGAAAGAATACTTTTGTATAGCTGTAAAATGTGTTTGTTTTAAGCTAAATATTATTACAAAAGAGTCAAAGTTAAAATTTAAAAATTTATAAAGTAAAAAATTTACAGCAAACTATGGTTAATTTATTACTGAAAGAATTTTTAAAAATTATGTAGGCTAAGTGTACAGTGCTTATGAAGTCTACAGCCATATACAGTAATGTCCTGGGCCCTCCCATTCACTCGGTATTCACTCACTGACACACCCAGAGCAGCTTCCAATCCTGCAAGCTCCATTCATGGTAAGTGACCTATACAGGTGTGCTATTTAAAAAAAAAGTTATACTGCAATTTTACTATACATTTTCTATGTTTAAATACACAAGTATGCACTGTTGTGTTACAATTGCCTGCAGTATTCAGTAAAGCATATGCTGTTCAGATTTATAGTCTAGGAACAATAGGCTATATTCCATACAGCCTGGGTATATAGTAGGGTATACCATCTAGGTTTCTATAAGTACACTCTGTGATGTTTGCACAATGGTGAAATTGCCTAATGGCACATTTCTCAAAACATGTCACTGACAGCACAGTCATGTTCTGAGATATTGGGGTTAGAACTTCAACATATAAATTTGGGTACAGGGATACAATTTAGCCCATAATAGGGAGATAAAGTGTGATAAGGTATGTATGAATATATATGGGTTTACATGCATTTGAGGTGAAGTCAAGTCCACCTGATCTCAATGATGCGAACAAGGAATAGATCCATTGAACAAAAGAACGGGAAAAGAAAGGACCAAAGTAAGCTGGGCAGAAAGAAAAAAATAGAAAAGAGCTTAGAAGCAGCTATAGAAAGAAAAGGAGGTTGCAGAGATTAGGAGAAAGAGTAGAACAAGGGTCCAGAAAAATAGAAAACACTGTACCTTAATATGATGAATGGATAACAATGATCAGTAGAGGAGGGAGGTGATCGTGGCAAGTGAAGTTTAGCATGGCTAAATAGTAGAAAAACAGTGGCCAAATGGGCTTGAAGAAGAGAGACCAACTATTAATAAGTATTTTCCCCCAAGAAAAACACCAAACGCGCTCTAAGAAAGTTACATGCTAAATTTAGTCAGAGGCAAGCTAGTATGTTTTTTAAATGTGGGAGAAACAGGCTCATGGTGACAAAAAAGTGTTATGGCATATATTATGTTTTTACCTGTGTTCCACATTTACATAATGGCAGCTGCTTTCGTATGAACACTACAGGATTCGTTATCAAATAATAGTGAAATGAGATTTTTACTGTGAGTCTGACAGTGTTTAGTACCAGGCTTCACACTGAGACCAAAGAGATAAGATAGGGCCTCTCTACAGAAGAAATTTACATGTTGCTGTTCAATGTATATCTTTACATATTTATGTTATTTTAACATCAAGGAAAGCCTTTTATTTCTCCATGCTTCATCTGTGTGGACACTCATTCCTGTCTGGAAACCTCAGCAGTTGGCATGAAAGAGGCATTTTGTTATAGGAGTTGAGTTGCAAAATGAAGACTTATCTTACTGGTATGTAAAATATTCAGGCCTGGAAGTTTACTGGATAGCTTGAAAATTTAAACTATAGGTTCAGAGTTTGCACTGAAAACATGAACAACCTTGAAAACTTGCTGTTCTACCTAATACTACCAGTTTTTTGTTGGAAGTCCATGATGTAGAATGCACCATGGAGGATCAAAAGAACTGTACAATGTGCATGTTTGGGGAGTTGATGACTTAGTAGTACGCTAGCTGGTACACTCTCCTGGACTGAAAGTCAGAAGAACTTATGCTAATGCCAACCATTGCATTGTAGCTTCAAAAGTCATTACTTCTTACAACTGATTCCCTCTCCACTGTCCTAACTTTTTATTTTGAAAAATTTAGAAGAATAAAGCAAACACTCGTATAACCTATATTCACCAATAGATAACGTTTTATTATATTTGTTCCATTTCTCTATATATCATTATCTATATATGTATTTGTTTACCATTTTTTCTGAATCATTTCAAAAAAGTTGCAGATATGATAGGACATGCTTAAATATGCTGACGTGTATCACCTAGAAACAAGACCAGTCTCCTATATAACCACATAACTACATACTTACATTGATATAGAAATATTATTTATAGTCCAATCTTCCAAATTGCCCCAACTGCATCTGTGTTGCTACAAAGGGCATGATTTCATTCTTTTTTTTTTTTTATGGCTGTGAAGTATTTTACAGTGTATAGGTACCACATTTTCTTCATCCAGTCTACTACCATTGATCTGCACCTGGGTTGATTCTATATTTTTTTTTTGTATTGTGAATAGCATAGTGATTAACATATGAGCGCATGTGTCTTCTTGATTTATTTTCCTTTGGGTGTACACCCAGTAATAGAATTGCTGTGTTGAATGATAGCTTTAAGTTTTTCTTTTTTTTTTTTTTTTTGACACAGAGTTTTGCTCTTGTTGCCCAGGCTGGAGTGCAATGGCACGATCTCAGCTCACCGCAACCTCCACCACCTGGGTTCAAGCGATTCTCCTGTCTCAGCCTCCCAAGTAGCTGAGTTACAGGCATGTGCCACCACACCTGGCTAATTTTGTATTTTTAGTAGAGATGGGGTTTCTTCTTTTTGGTCAGGCTGGTCTTGAACTCCTGACCTCAGGTGATCCACCCGCGTTGGCCTCCCAAAGTGCTGGGATTACAGGCATGAGCCACCATGCCCGGCCTGTTTTAAGTTCTTTGGGAAATCTCCAGAATGCGTTCCACAGTAGCTGGACTAATGTACATTCCTATCAACAGTATATAAGTGTTCCCTTTTCTCTGAAGCCTCACTAACATCTGTTGTGTTTTGACTTTTTCATAATAGCTATTCTGACTGCTGTGAGATCGTATCGCACTGTGGTTTTGATTTGCATTTCCAGAGTGATTAGTGATGCTGAGCACGTTTTTGTTTGTTGGCTGCTTGTATGTCATCTTTTGATAAGTGTCTGTTCATATACTTTGCCCATTTTTAAAAGAGGTTATTTTTTATTTAAGTTTCCTATATATTCTAGGTATTAGGTCTTTGACAGATACATAGTTTGTGAATATTTTCTCCCATTCTGTAGGTTGTCTGTTTACTCTGTTGAATAGTTTCTTTTGTTATGCAGATGCTCTTCAGTTTAACTAGATCCCACTTACCTATTTTTATTTTTGTTGCAATTGCTTTTGGGGACTTAGCCAAAAATTCTTTTCCAAGGCTGATGTCAAAAAGAGTATGTCCTAGGTTGTCTTCTGGGATTTTTGTAGTTGGAGGCCTTAGATCTAAATCTTTGATCCATTTTGAGTTAATTTTTTGTATATGGTGAAAGGTAGAGGTCCAGCTTCAATCTCCTACATATGGCTTATCAGTTGTCCTAGCACCATTTATTAAATAGGGAGTACTTTCCCCATGGCTTGTTTTTGTCAGCATTGTTTGATGGTTTTAGGTGTTCAGCTTTATTTCTGAGTTTCCTATTCTGTTCTATTAATCTATATGTCTGTTTTTGTACCAGTATCATGCCCTTTTGGTTACTGTAGCTTTATAGTATAGTTTGAAGTCAAGTAGTGTGATACTCCTGGTTTTTTTCCTTAGGATTCCTTGACTATTTGAGCTCTTTTTTGGTTCCATATGAATTTCAGAATAGGTATTTTTCCCCAATTCTGTGAAGGATGATGCTGGCAGTTTCATAGGAATAGCTCTATATCTGTAGATTGCTTTGGGCAGTATGGCCATTTTTATGACATTGATTGTTCCAATCCAACATCGTGGAATGTTTTTCTATTTGTGTCATCTCTGATTTCTTTCAGCAGTGTTTTATAGTTTCTGTGGGAATCTTTCACCATGTTAGTTAGCTGTATCATTGGATATTTGATTTTCTTTGTGGCTATTGTAAGTGGGATTGTGTTCTTGATTTCACTCTCAACCTGGATGTTGTTGATGTAAGGGAATGCTATTGATTTTTGTATCCTGAAACTTTACTACAGTTATTTATCAATTCTAGGAGCCTTTTGGCAGAGTCTTTAGGATTTTCTAAGTGTAGGATCATGTGGTAAGTGAAGAGAGATAATTTGACTTCCTCTCTTCCTATATAGATGCCTTTTCTTTCTTTCTCTTGCTTGATTCTTCTGGCTAGGACTTCCAATACTATATTGAATAGGAGTGGTGAGAGTCAGCATCTTTGTTTTGTTCCAGTTCTCAAGGGAAATAGTTCAAGCTTTTACCCATTCGTATAATGTTGACTGTGGATTTTCATAGATAGCGTTTATTAGCTTGAGGTATGTTCCTTCAATGCCTAGTCTGCTGAGAGTTTTTATGAAGGGATGTTGGATTTTATCAAAAGCTTTTTCTTTGTGTATTAGATGATCATATGGTTTTTGCTTTCAATTCTGTTCATGATGAATCACATTTATTGATCTGCACATGTTGAACTAGCCTTCCATTCCTGGAATAAAGCCTACATGATCATGATGTATTAACTCTTTGATGTGCTTCTGGATTCAGTTTGCTAATATTTTGTAGAGAATTTTTGCATCTGTGTTCATCAGGAATATTAGCCTGAAGTTTTCTTTTTTGGTTGTGTCTCTGCCAGATTTTGGCATCAGACTGATAGTGGCTTTATAAAATGACTTAGGGAGGAACCCCTCCTCCTTGATTCTTTTGGGAATAGTTTCAGTAGGATTAGTATCAGTTATTAATTTTTTTTTGAGATGGAGTCTCACTCTGTCACCCAAGTTGGAGTGCAGTGGTGTGATCTTGGCTCATTGCAGCCTTCACCTCCTGGATTCAAGTAATTCTCCTGCCTCTGTCTCTTGAGTAGCTGGGAATGCAGGCACCCGGCATCACATCTGGATAATATTTTTGGGTATTTTTAGTAGAGACGGGGTTTTGCCGTGTTGGCCAGGCTGGTCTTGAACATCTGACCTCAAGCGATCTACCCCCCTTGGCCTCCCAAAGTGCTAGGATTACAGGCACAAGCCACTGTGCCTGGCCGGTATCAGTTATTTGTATGCCTGGTAGAATTCAGCTGTGAATTCATCTGGTCCAGGGCTTTGTTTTGGTTGGTAGGTTCTTTATTACTGATTCAATTTTAAAAGTTGATGCCTGTTCAGGATTTCAATCTCTTCCTGATTCAATCATGGGATATTGTGTGCATGCAGAAATTAATCCATTTCCTCTAGATTTCCTTTTTTTTTTTCTTCAACTTTTATTTTAAGTTCTGGGGTACAGGTGCAGGATGAGCAAGCATGTTACATAGGTAAATGTGTGCCATGTTGGTTTGCTGCACAGATCAACTCATCACCTAGGTATTAAGCCTAGCATCCATTAGCTATTCTTCCTGATGCTGTCCCTCCCCACTGCCCCTGACAGGTCCTAGTGTGTTTTTCCCCCACCATGTGTCCATGTGTTCTCATTGTTCAGCTCCTACTTAAAAGTGAGAACACGTGGTGCTTGGTGTTCTGTTCGTGTTACTTTGCTGTGGATAATAGCTTCCAGCTCCATCCATGTACCTGCAAAGGACATGATCTCATTCCTGTTTATGGCTGCATAGTATTCCATGGTGTATATGTGCCATATTTTCTTTATCCAGCCTATCATTGATGGGCATTTGGGTTAATTTTATGTCTTTGCTATTGTGAATAGTGCTACAGAGAACATATGCATGCATGTATCTTTGTAATATCACGATTTACATTCCTTTGGGTATATACCCCGTAATGGGATTGCTAGGTCAAATGCTATTTTTGCTTCTAGATCTTTGAGGCATTTCCACACTGTCTTCTACAATGGTTGAACTAATTTACACTCCCATGAACAGTGTAAAAGAGTTCCTTTTCCTCGACAACCTTGCCAGCATCTATTTCTTGACTTTTTAATAATTGCCATTCTGACCGTTGTGAGATGGTATCTCATTATGGTTTTGATTTGCATTTCTCTAATGATCAGTGATACTGAGCTTTTTTACATATGCTTTTTGGCTGCATAAATGTCTTCTTTTAATAAGTGTCGGTTCCTGTCCTTTGCTTATTTTAATGTTTTTTTTTTACTTGTAAATTTGTTTAAGTTTCTTGTAGACTCTGGATATTAGACCTTTGTAAGATGGATAGATTGCAAAAATTTTCTCCCATTCTGTAGGTTGTCTGATCACTCTGATTAGAGTTTCTTTTGATGTGCAGAAGCTCTTTAGTTCAATTAGATCCCATTTGTCAATTTTTGCTTTTGTTGCAATTGCTTTTGGCATTTTCATCATGAAACATTTCATTTGCCCATGCCTATGCTCTGAATGGTATTGCCTAGATTTTCTTCTAGGGTTTTTATGGTTTTGGGTTTTACATTTAAATCTTAATCAATCTTGGGTTAATTTTTGTATATGGTGTAAGGAAGGGTTCCAGTTTCAGTGTTCTGTATATGGCTAGCCACTTCTCCCAGCACCATTTATTAAATAGGGAATCCTTTCCCCATTGCTTATTTTTTCTCAGGTTTGTTGAAGATTAGATGGTTGTAGGTGTGCAGTCTCATTTCTGAGTTCTCTATTCTGTTCCATTGGTCTGTGTGTCTGTTTTTGTACCAATACCATGCTATTCTGGTTACTGTAGCCTTGTAGTATAGTTTGAAGTTGGGTAGCATGCTACCTCCTGCTTTGTTGTTTTTGCTTAGGATTGTCTTGACTCTTCAGGCTCTTTTTTGTTCCATATGAATTTTAAGATCTTTCCAATTCTGTGAAGAATGTCAATGGAAGTTTAATGGGAATAGCATTGAATCTATAAATTACTTTGGGCAGTATGGCTATTTTCACCATATTGATTCTTCCTCTCCATGAGCATGGGATTTTTTCCATTTGTTTGTGTCATCTCTGATTTTTTTTGAGCAGTGGTTTGTAGTTCTCCTTGAAGAGGCTCTTTACTTCCCTTTTTAGCTGTATTCCTAGGTATTTTGTTTTCTTTGTAAGACTTGTGAATGGGAGTTCATTCATGATTTGGCACAAGGCTTAACTGTTGTTGTTGTATAGAAATGCTAGCAATTTTTGCACACTGATTTTTTTATCCTGAGACTTTGCTGAAGTTGCTTATCAGCTTAAGAAGTTTTTGGGCGGAGACGATGGGATTTTCTAGAGATAGAATTATGTCATCTGCAAACAAAGATAATTTGACTTCCTCTCTTCCTGTTTGAATATGCTTTCTTTCTTTCTCTTGCCTGATTGCCCTGGCCAGAACTTCCAATACTATGTTAAATGGAGTAGTGAGAGGGCATACTTGTCTTTTGCTGGTTTTCAGGGGAAATGCTTCCAGTTTTTGCCCATTCAGTATATTGGCTGTGGGTCTGACATATATGACTTTTATTATTTCAAGGTATGTTCGTTCAATACCTAGTTTATTGAGAGTTTTTAACATGAGAGATGTTGAATTTTATCAAAGGCCTTTTCTGCATCTATTGAGATAATTATGTGGGTTTTGTCTTTTGTTCTGTTATGTGATGAATTACATTTATTGATTTACATATGTTGAATCAACCTTGCATCCTGGGGATGAAGCCACCTTGATTTTGGTGGATAAGCTGTTTTATGTGCTGCTGAATTTGGTTTGCCAGTATTTTATTGAGGATTATTGCATTACTATTCATTAGGGATATTGATCTGAAGTTTTTGTTTCTTGTTGTATCTCTGCCAGGTTTTGGTATCAGGATGATGCTGGCTGCATAGAATAAATTAGGGAGGAGTCCCTCCTTTTCCATTGTTTGGAATAGTTTCAGTAAAAATAGTACCAGCACTTTGTACCTCTAGTAGAATTCAGCTATAAATCTGTGTGGTCCTGGGCTTTTTTTGGTTGGTAGGCTATTTATTACTGCCTCAATTTCAGAGCTTGTTACTGGTCTATTCAGGGATTTAATTTCTTCCTGGTTCAGTCTTGGTGGGGTGTATGTGTCCAGACTATATCCATTTCTTCTAGATTTTCTAGTTTATTTGCCTAGTTATTTATAGTATTCTCTGATGGTCGTTTGTATTTCTGTGGGGTCAGTGGTAACATCCCCCTTATCATTTCTGATTGTGTCTATTTTATTCTTCTCTCTTTTCTTCTTTATTAGCCTACCTAGTGATCTACCTGTTTTATTAATTTTTTTCAAAGAAGCAGCCCCTAGATTCATCAATTTTAATTTTATTTATTCTTGAAGGTTTTTTGTGACTTTCAGTTCTGCTCTGATCTTGGTTATTTCTTGTCTTCTGCTAGCTTTAGGGTTTGTTTGCTCTTGGTTCTCTAGTTCTTTTAGTTGTGATGTTAGGTTGTTGATTTGAGATATTTCTATCTTTTTGATGTAGGCATAAATTTCCCTCTTAATACTGCTTTAGCTATGTCCCAGGGGTTCTGGTTTGTTGTCTTTTTGTTCTAATTAGCTTCAAAGAACTTGATTCTGACTTAATTTACTCAGGAGTCATTCAGGAGCAGGTTGTTCAATTTTCATGTAGTTGTGTGGTTTTGAGTGAGTTTATTATTCTTGAGCTCTAATTTGATTGTGCTGTGGTGTGAGAGACTGTTTCAGGGTTTTTTTTTGTTTTTTTTTTTATGCATTTGCTGAATAACGTTTTATTTCTGATTATGTGCCTTGTAAGGATGAGAAGAATGTATATTCTGTTTTTGGGTAGAGAGTTCTGTAGATAGCCATCAGGTCCACTTGCCCCAGAGATAAGTTCCGATCCTGAATATCTGTTAAATTTTTGTCTTGATGATCTGTCGAATATTGTCAGTGGGATGTTGAAGTCTCCCATTATTATTCTGTGGGAGTCTAAGTCTCTTTGTAGGTCTCTAAAAATTGGTTTTATGAATTTGGGTGCTCCTGTATTGGGTGTATATATATTTAGGATAGTTAGCTCTTGTTGAATTGAACTCTTTACCATTATGTAATGCCCTTCTTTATCTTTTTTTTGATCTTTGTTGGTTTAAGGTGTTTTGTCAGAAACTAGGATTGCAACTCCTGCTTTATTTTCTGTTTTCTATTTGCTTGTTAAATATTCCTCCATCCTTTTATTTTGAGCCTTTCTGTGTCTTTGCACATGAGATGGGTCTGTTGAAGACAGCATACTGATAGATCTTGATTCTTCATCCAGCTTGCCCTTCTGTGTCTTTTAATTGGACATTTAGCTCATTATATTAAAGTTAATATTGCTATGTGTGAATTTGATACTGTCACCATGATGATAGTTGGTTATTTTGCAGACTTGTTCATGTGGTTGCTTCAAAGTGTCACTGGTCTGTCAGTGTGTTTTTTTAGTGGCTGGTAATGGTTTTTCCTTTCCATGCTTAGTGCTTCCTTCAGGAGCTCTTGCAAGGCAGGCCAGATGGTGATAAATTCCCTTAGAACTTGCTTGTCTTCAAACAATATTATTTCTCCTTTTCTTATGAAGCTTAGTTTAACCTGATATGAAATTCTGGGTTGAAAATTTTCTTTAAGAATGTGAAATATTGGCCTCCAATTTCTTCTGGCTTGTAGGGTTTCTCCTGAGAGGTCCACTGTTAGTCTGATGGGTTTCCCTTTGTAGGTGACCTGGCATTTCTCTCTGGCTGCCCTAAACATTTTTATCTTTCATTTAGACCTTGGAGAATCTGACTATGTGTCTTGGGGTTGATCTTCTCATTGAGTATCTTACTGGGGCTCTCTGGATTTCCTGAATTTGAATGTTGGCCTGTCTTGATAGGTTGGGGAAGTTCTCTTGGATGATATTCTGAAGTGTGTTTTTCAACTTGCTTCCATTTTCCCTATCTCTTTCAGTTACCCCAATCAGTTGTAGGTTCAGTCTATTTACATAATCCTATATTTCTCTGAAGTTTTGTTCATTCCTTTTAGTTCTTTTTTCTCTATTCTTGTCTGCCTGTCTTATTTCAGAAAGATAGTCTTCAAGCCCTGAGATGGTTTCCTCCACTTGGTCTATTCTGCTATTGATACTCATGATTGCATTGTGAAGTTCTCATGTTGTGTTTTTCAGCTCCATCAGATCAGTTATGCTCCTCTCTGAATTGGCTATTTTGGTTACCAGCTCCTGTATTGTTTTATCATGATTCTTAGCTTCTTTGCATTGGGCTAGAACATGCTCCTTTAGCTCAGTGAAGTTTGTTATTACTCACCTTCTGAAGTCTACTTCTGTCAGTTCAGCCATCTGAGCCTCAGCCCAGTTCTGTGTCCTTGCTGAAGAGGTGTTGTGGACATTTAGAGAAGAGGCACTCTGGCTTTTTGAGTTTTCAGCATTTTTGCATTCATTCTTCCTCATCTTTGTGGGCTTATCTACCATTGACCTTTGAGGTTGCTAACCTTTGAGGTTGCTAACCTTTGAATGTGGTTTTTGTGGGGTCTGTTTTGTTGATGATGTTGTTGCTTTCTGTTTGTTTCACTTTTAACAGTTAGGCCACTCTTCTGTAGAGCTGCTGTGGTTTGCTGGGGGTCTGCTCCACACCCTATACACCTTGGTCCCTCCTGTACCTGGAGATATTATCAGTGAAGGCTGAGAAACAGCAAAAATGGCAGCCTGCTCCTTCTTCTGGAAGCTCTGTCCTAGGGAGGCACTGACCTGATGCCAGCCCAAATGCTCCTGTAGATGGTGTCTGGAGCCCCCTGTTGGGAGGTCTCACCCAGTCAGGAGGAATGGGATCAGGATCAGGGACCCTCTTAAAGAAGCAGTGTGGCTGCCCCTTGGCAAAGCAGGTACACTGTGCTGGAGGAAACCCCCGCCCCACCCCCCGCCCCATCCACACTGCCTGGCCTCTCCAGAGCCAGCAGGCTGAAAAGGCTAAGTTGGCTGAACCACAGAAAGGGTGGCTGCCCCTCCCTCCAGGGTCTCCATCCCAGGGAGAAGTCAGAGTTCTGTCCATATAACCCTGGCTGGAGTTGCTGAAATTCCTGCAGGGAGGCCCTGCCCAGTGGGGAGGGATGGAACAGGGTCCTATTTAAAGAAGCAGTCTGGCTACAAACTATCATAGCAGCTATGCACTGTGTTGAGAGGAACTCCTCCTGGTCTGGACCACCCAGACTCCCTGGAGGCAGCAGGCTAGAATGGCCAACTCAAACCATAGAGGTGGCAGCTACCACTACCCGCGGGAACTCAGTCTATCTCAGGCAGTCTCTAGCCTGCTGCCGCTGGCTGGCTGGAATTCCAAGCCAGTGGGTCTTAACTTGTTAGGTGCTGTAGCCGTTGGGCCCACAGAATGTTGCTACTTAGCTCCCTGGATTCAGAGAATGTGTCTGAGCTCAGATTTATCTGAGCATTCCCCTTCCTGGGGGAATGCTTGGATGGATCTCCCACCTTGCCAGAATTCCTAGAGCTTGGGTATACAAAACTCCTGGGTTTCTGTGTGTGCCTGAGTGTCCACTTTGCTGAGACTGCACAACTTTGTGCTTCAGACCCAAGGCCCTGGTGGCATGGGCTCACAAGGGGATCTCCTGATTCATGGGTTGCAAAGATCCATGGAAAAAGTGTGGTTTCCAGGTCACACAATTGCTCACCACCTCCCTTGACTGGCGGTGGGGCTCCCTTGGCTTTGTGCTGCTGCTGGGTGGGCCATTTGCCCCATCCTGCTTTTCTTTGCTCTCTCTGGGTTGAGCCATCCCCCTAGTCATTCCCAATGTAAGAACCTGGATACCTCAGTTGAAGATGCAGAATTCACTTGCCATTTTCATTCCTCTTCATGAGCACCATGGACTGCAGCTGCTTCTAATTGGTCATCTTAACCCACACCTTTCCTCTAGATTTGTGTGCAAAGAGTTATTGATAGTAGCCTGAGGATCTTTTGTATTTCTGTGCAAATAATTGCAGTATCACCTTGGTCATTTCTGATTGTGGAACTTCTTTCTTTTTTTTGTTAATCTATCTAAAGATCTATCAGTTTTACTTATTCTTTCGAATAACCAACTCTTGTTTCATTGATCTTTTTATGGATTTTTTTTCATCTCAATTTTGTTCAGATCTTCTATAATTGTAATTATTTCTTATGCTAGCTTTGGGATTGGTTTGCTCTTTTCTTCTTTTCTTTTTTTCTAGTTCCTTTAGGTGTAATTCAGTTTGTTAATTTGAGGTCTAACTTTTTGATGAAGACACTTAGTGCTGTAAACTTTCCTTTTTTTATTTCTTAAACTTTTAAGTTCTGGGGTACATGTACAGGACGTGCAGTTGTGTTAAACAGGTAAACGTGTGCCATTGTGGTTTGCTGCACAGATCAACCCATCACCTATGTATTAAGCCGTGCATCCATTATCTATTCTTCCTGATGCTCTACCTCCCTCCACCCCCACTGGAAGGCCTGAGTGTGCATTGTTCCCCCCAGTATGTGTTCATGTGTTATCATCATTCGGCTCCCACTTATAAGTGAGAACATGTGGTTAAACTTTCCTCTTAACACTGCTTTAGCTGTATCTCAGAGATTTTGGTAAGTGGTGTCCCTATTTTCAATAATTTCAAAGAATATTTAGACCTCTGATTTATTTTTGTTGTTTACCCAAGAGTTTTAATAAGTTTTAATTAATAAGTTTTAATAATAAGTTTTAATTAATTTCCATGTGTTTGTGTAGTTTTAAGAGATCTTCTTGGTATTGATTTCTCTTTTTATTGCACTGTTGTCCAAGATCGTGCTTGCTATTTTTTTTTTTGACACTTGCTTTATGATGTAGCATGTGATTGATCTTGGAATATGTTCCATGTGCAGATGAGAAAAATGTATATTCTGTGGTTGCCCCTCCCTCCAGAGGCTCCATCCCAGGAAGAGATCAGAGTTCTGTCCATATAACCCTGGCTGGAATTGCTGAAATTCCTGCAGGGAGGCCCTGTCCAGTAAGGAGGGATGGATCAGGGTCCCACTTAAAGAAGCAGTCTGGCTACAAACTATCATAGCAGCTATGCTGTATTGTGAGGAACTCCTCCTGGTAGATGTGTTCTGGTAGATGTCTTTTAGGTCCAATTGATTAGTGTTGAGTCCAGAGTTTCTTTGTTAGTTTTCTGCCTCAATGATCTATCTAATGCTGTCACTGAGGTGTTTCTGCCTCAGTGATCTGTCTAATGCTGTCAGTGGGGTGTTAAAGTTTCCCACTATTGTGTGGCCATCTAAGTCTTTTTGTAGGTCAAGAAGAACTTGTTTTATGAATCTGGATGCTCTAATGTTGGGTACATATATATTTATAATAGTTTAGTCTTCTTGGTGAGTTGTGTCATTTATCATTATGTAATGCCCTTCTTTGTCCTTCTTAATTATTAAAAGCTTAAAGTCTCTTTTGTCTGATATGAGTAGTGATCCTGATCTTTTTTGTTTTTTTGTTTGCACAGTGGGTCTTTCTCTAATCCTTTACTTTGATAATGTGGGTGTCGTTATGTGTGAGATGGGTCTTGTGAAGACCACAGACAGTTGGGTCTTGTCTTTTTATCCAGCTTACCACTCTGTCTTTTAAGTTGAGTGTTTAACCCGTTTATATTCAGGTTTAGTACTGATATGTGAGATTTTGATCCCATCTTCCTTTCATTAGCTGGTCGTTGTGTAGACATGGTTGTGTAGTTGCTTTATAGTGTCTTTGGGCTATGTGCTTAAGTGAGTATTTGTGATATCACATAATGTTCTTTTTTTTTTGGTATTCTATTTTTTTATTATACTTTAAATTCTAGGGTACATGTGCACAACGTGCAGGTTTGTTACATATGTATACATGTGCCATGTCAGTGTGCTGCACCCATTAACTCGTCATTTACATTAGGTATATCTCCTAATGCTATCCTTCCCCCCTGCCCCCACTCCATGACAGGCCCCGGTGTGTGATGTTCCCCTTCCTGTGTCCAAGTGTTCTCATTCTTCTATTCCCACCTATACATAATGTTCTTTTGATTCCATGTTTAGTACTCCCTTAAGGACCTCTTGTAGGGCTGGTCTAGTTGAAATGAATTTGCTTAGCATTTGCTTGTCTGAGAAGGATTTTATTTTTCCTTCACTTATGAAGTTTAGTTTGGTGGAATATGAAATTCTTGGTTGGAATTTATTATCTTTAAGGTTGGTGAATATAGGGCCCCCAAACACTTCTGACTCATAAGGTTTCTGCTGCTAGGTCCACTGCCAGCCTGATGGGGGTCCCTATGTGTGTGACCTGACCTTTTTCTCTAGCTGCCTTTAAGATGTTTTCTTTTGTGTTCATCTCAATGAACCTCATAACTAAGTGTCTTGGGGATGGTCATCTTGTATTGTATCTAGGCAGGATTCTCAGTATTTCCTGAATTTGCATGTTAACATCTCTAGCAAGATTAGGGAAATTTTTGTAGACTATATACTCAAATACATTTTCCAAGTTGCTTATTCTGTCTGCTCTGTAAGGGATGCCAATGAGACATAGATTTGGTCTCCTTATATAATCCCATATTTCTCAGAGGTTTTGTTCATTTTAAAAAATTCTTTTTCTTTTTGTCTGACTGAGTTGATTCAAAGAGCTGATCTTTGAGCTCTGTAATTCTTTCCTCAGTTTGGTCTATTACATTGTTAATACTTCTGATTGTATTATGAAATTCTTGCATTCTGTTTTTCAAATCAAGGAGTTCAGTTCAGGGCTTTAAAAATGTCTGTTTTGTCTTTTCGCTCTTGAATTGTTTTACTGGATTGCTTGGCTTCCTTGGATTGGGTTTTCACTTTCTCCTGGATCTTGATGAGCTTCTTTGCCATCCAGATCTGAATTCCATGTCTGTCATTTAAGTCATTTCAGATTGGTTAGGAATGATTGCTGTGGAGCTAGTGGGCTCATTTGGAGGTAAGAAGACATTCTGGCTTTTTGAATTGCTGTAATTCTTGTACTGGTTCTCTCTCATCTGAGAGTGTTGGTGTGCCTTTAACTGGGGTGTAAATTGAGTATAGTCAGTTGGCTTTATTTCTGGAAGTTTTTAGAGGGCTAAGGCTCTGTACAGGGTCTTTTGTTGAATTCTTGCCTTTTGTTTCATAGAAAGGAGAATTAGTGAAGTTTTTTTTTTTTTTTTTTGGTATTATAGTTAAAGCTGTGATCTAGTAGATGGTGCCTGAGAGCAATGGGTGGTAGAAAGGCTCTTACTCAGCCACACTGCTCCTTTGGGTCCCTATCGGGGGAATCCACCCCTGATAATTTAACATGGGTTCCTTTCTATTTCCCTAAGTGTCAGCCGGTCTGAGAAATAAAGGGAAAGAGTACAAAGAGAGAAATTTTTAAAGCTGGGTGTCCAGGGGAGACATCACATGTCAGCAGGTTCTGTGATGCCCCCCAAGCCACAAAACCAGCAAGTTTTTACTGGTGATTTTCAAAAGGGGAGGGAGTGTATGAATAGGGTGTGGGTCACAGAACACATGCTTCACAAGGTAATAAAATATTACAAGGCAAATGGAAGCAGGGTGAGATCACAGGACCACAGGACCACAGGACCGGGGCAAAATTAAAATTGCTAATGAAGTTTCAGGCACACATTATCATTGATAACATCTTATCGGGAGACAGGGTTTGAGAGCACACAACCGGTCTGACCAAAATTTATTAGGCAGCAATTTCCTTGTCCTAATAGGCCTGGGAGCGCTACAGGAGACCGGGGCTTATTTCATCCCTTATCTTCAACCATAAAAGACAGACGTCCCCAGAGAGGCCATTTTAGATACCGCTCCCTAGGAATGCATTCTCTTTCTCACGGATGTTCCTTGCTGAGAAAAAGAATTCAGCAATATTTCTCCTATTTACTTTTGAAAGAAGAGAAATATGGCTCTGTTCCACCCGGCTCTCGGGCAGCCAGACCTAATGGTTATCTCCCTTGTTCCCTGAACATTGCTGTATCCTGTTCTTTTTTCAAGGTGCCCAGATTTCATATCATTCAAACAATTTGTGCGGTTAACGCAATCATCGCAGGGTCCTGAGGCAACATACATCCTCAGCTTCCGAAGACGATGGGATTAAGAGATTAAAGACAGGCATAGGAAATCACAAGAATATTGATTGGGGAAATGATAAGTGTCCATGAAATCTTCACAATTTATGTTCAAAAAATTGCAGTAAAGACAGGTGTAAGAAATTATAAAAGTTTTAATTTGGGGAACTAATAAATGTCCATGAAATCTTCACAATTTATGTTCTTCTGCCATGGCTTCAGCCAGTCCCTCCGTTCAGGATCTCTGACTTCCTGCAACAGGTATCCTCATGTTTGCAGCTGTGCTCTGCAGTGCAAGTGGGAGAGAAATTTTTACCCCCTTACCAAGTCTGCACCTGGGTCTTGGGAGAGCCACCTTTGATCACTGGCACTGTGTCCACAATTTTTTTTTTTTTTGAAATGGGGTTTTGCTCTTATTGCCCAAGTTGGAGTGCAATGGCATGATCTCAGCTCATCGCAACCTCTGTCTGCCTCTGGGTTCAAGCAATTCTCCTGCCTCAGCCTCCCAAGTAGCTGGGATTACAGGCATGTGCCACCATGCCCAGCTAATTTTGTATTTTTAGTAGAGACGGGGTTTCTCCATGTTGGTCAGGCTGGTCTCGAACTCCCGACCTCAGTTGATCCACCCACCTTGGCCTCCCAAAGTGCTGGGATTACAGGCATGAACCACTGTGCCCAGCCACAATTTTTTAAATTTGTTGTTAGATGTTTCTTGCCATGGGGCTCCCTTGGACAGAGATCCAGCAGGGAAGTAGGCCCTACCCTTACTGGGCCAGCCCTGTGGAAGGAGACACACTTAGGTCTCACAGCAGCCAACAAACCCGTGTGACCCATCCATCTGTTTCCTGGGTGTAGACTCTTCCCCTGCTTGAGTTAGGTACAGATCCTGGCTCAGCACCCTGTTTATATTAATTTTTAAAAAATGTAATAGTGGTAATAAATACATAAAATTTACAATTTTAGCTATATCTAAATATACAGTTTAGGAGTGTTAAGTACATTCGTATTGTTGTGTGACCAACCTCCAGAATTTTTGCAAAACTGGGACTCTACACTTATTAAACAGTAACCCCTTATTCTCTCCTCCACCCATCCCCTGGAAACCACTGTGTTACCTTCTGTTTCAATGAAGTTGACTACTCTAGATACCTCAAATAAAAGGATCATGCAATATTTATCTTTTTGTGACTGGCTTATTTCACTTAGCATAATGACCTCAAGATTCATCCATGTTATAGCATGTGTCAGATTTTCTTTCCCTTGTAAGAATGAATAATTTTCCATTGTATGTATATGTGTGTGTGTGTGTACATATATACGTGTGTGTGTATGTATATACATATATATACACATATATACATATATACATATATACACATATATACACATATATACATATATACACATATATACATATATACATATATACACATATACATACACACGCACACACACACATACATAGAGAAAGCACATTTTGTTTACCAATTTGTTGTTGGGCACTTGGATTACTTCCACATCATGGCCATTGTGAACAGTGTTGCTATGAATAGGGTTGTGTAAATATCTCTTGGAGATCCTGTTTTCAACTTTTGGGGGGTATATATCCAATGGTGAAATTGCTGGGTCATATGAAATTCTATTTTTATTTTTAAAAGTAACTTACATACTGTTTTCCTTAGAGGTTGCATAATTTTACATTCCCACCAACAGGTCATAAAGGCTCCAATTTCTTCACACTCTCACTAACACTTGTTCTTTTCTTTTCTTTTCCTTTCTTTTCCTTTCCTTTCTTTTCTTTTCCCTTCCCTCCCTTCCTTCCTTTCTTTCTATAGTAGCTATCCTAATTGGTGTGAGGCGGTATCTCATTGTGGTTTTGATTTGTACTTTCCTTACTTAACATTACTATAATAAGTATCATTTCATATGCTTTTTGGCCACTTGTGTATCATATCTGCAGAAATGTCTATTCATGTTCTTTAGTTATTTTTGAACTAGAATTTTTTTTTGAGTTGTAGGTGTTCTTTGTATATTCTAGATATTAACCTTTTGCCAGATATGATTTGCAAATATTTTCAAGCTCTTGAATTCTGTTGATTGTGTCCCTTGATGCACAGACATTTTACATATTGATGTAGTCTATTTATTTTTATTTCCTGCAATTTTAGTGTAATGGCTAGGAAATCACTGCCAAGTCCAATATCAGGAAGCTTTCCCTTATGTTTTCTTCAGAAAGTTTTATAGTTTTAGGTCTTACATTTAGGTCTTGAATCCATTTTGAGTTAATTTTTATATATGGTTTAAAGTAAGGGTCCTATTTAATTACTTTTTATGTAGATATCCAGTTTTTTCAGCACTATTTGTTAAAAAGGCTGTCCTTTCCCCATTCTTTGGTCTTCACACCCTTGTTGAAGATCATTTGATCATGTATGTGAGGGTTTATTTCTAGACTCTCTTTTCTATCCCATTGGTCTATTCCATATACCTGTCTTTTGTCATTACTACACTGTTTTGATTATGGTGGCTTTGTAGTAAGTTTTGAAATTAGGAAGTGTGAGACCTCCAACTTTTTCTTTTTCAAGATTGTGTTGGCTGTTCGGGCTCTGAGACTTCATGTGAGTTTCAGGATGGATTTTTCTATTTCTGCAAAAAATGCCATTGGGATTTTTATAGGTATTGCAATAAAAATTAAATCTGTTCATCATTTTGTGAAGTGTTGACCTCTTAATAATGTTAAGTCTTCTAATTCATAAGCATGTCATGTCTTTATTTTTATCTTCTTTAATTTCTTTAAACAATGCCTTGTGGTTTTTAATGTATAAGTCTTTAATCTCTTTGGTTAAATTTATTCCTACATATTCATTCTTTTTTATGTTATTGTAAATGGAATTGTTTTCTTGATGTCCTTTTTGGATTGTTCCTTTTTTTTTTTTTTTTTCTGAGACAGAATCTCACATTGTCACCCAGGCTGGAGTGCAGTGATGCAATCTCAGCTCACTGCAAGCTCTGCCTCCTGGGTTTGAGCCATTCTTCTGCCTCAGCCTCCCAAGTAGCTGGGACTACAGGCACCCACCACCATGCCCGGCTAATTTTTTGTATTTTTAGTAAAGATGGGGTTTCACCATGTTAGCCAGGATGGTCTCGATCTCCTGACCTCGTGATCCACCCGCCTCAGTCTTCCAGGATTGTTCATTATTAATATAAAAACACAATTTGTGTATGTGTATATTAATTTTGTATTCTGCAACTTTGGTGAATTCATTTATTCTAATGGATTTTTTTGGTAGAATTGTTAGGGCTTTCTACGTATAAGACCATGTTGTCTGTGAACAGAGCTAAGTTTACTTCTTCCATTCAGATTTAGATGCCTCTTATTTTTCCTGAATAGTTGCTCTAGCTAGAACTTTCAGTACAGTATTGAATAGAAGTGGCAAAACATGTCTTTTTTTTCTTGTTCTCATTCTTAGAAAGCTTTCAGTCTTTCACCATCAAGTATGATATTATCTGTGGGCCTTTCTTATAAGGCCTCTATTATGTTGAGATGGATTTTTTTTTGTTTCTGGTATATTTAATGATTTTATTATGATGCTCTGTTCATTCTTCTTTGTTTTCTGGATTTTATTAAGTCTACTGACATAATGTCAGATTTACTGATTCTTTCTTCTGCCAGTCAAAGCTACTGTTGAGTCCCTTTAGTAAATTGTTCATTTCAGTTATTGTATTTTTTAATGCCAGAATTTCCATTTGGTTTGCCTTAAAAAATAATTTCTATCTATTCTTTATTTAAAGAGACATTCTATCATAGCTTCCTTTCCTCATTCAAGTAAAATTAGTTCTTAGAAGATATTTATAAAGATAATGTTGACATCTTTCTTAAATTTGATATCTGAGCTCTCTCATAGACTGTCTTTTTGCACCCCTTTTTTTCCCCTACGTATGGGTCACTCTTTCCTGTTCTTTGCATATCTTTTGTTGTTGTTGTTAAAAAGTGGACATTCTAGGTAATATATTGCATAATTCCATCAACCAATTCTGTGCCCCCTGTGGACCTTGTTTTTGTTGTTGTTGCTTGTTTATTTAGTTACTTGGCTAGACTTTTTAAGTGAGTTGTTTATCCTCCCAAGTGTGAAGCCTTTGGTTTTGCTCTGCACAGGGAGCAGCCTTGGATGTGTGCACAGTTATCCTGGCCCTGGGACCGTCTGTTTTTCTCATCCATTAGAACTTCATTTGTTATTACAGCCACAGAGTTTTGGCCCCACTCCTTGCCAGGTGACCTCTCTATTCTTCTAGACAATTCCCTGGGGGCACAAATTGTTCCACACTATGATCCAATTAAGCTTGATGGGGATAGCTTGTCTTTGAGGTGTATTCTGACCCCAGGAGGGATCTTACATTTCTCTCACTCTGTCTGGTGAACTAGCTGGCCTATGGTTTGTTGTTCTTAATTAAGAGAGCCTATTGTTTTTGAGAGCATTCTGAAGCTTGAACTTCTCTACCCTCTGTTTCAAAAAAAAAGTCAGCTTATTTGGGGAGAGTTTTAGAGCTCTGTTCTTATGAACTGCCTCTCCCCTTGGGTAAATTCTTTAAGTCACTCTTCTGGAAGCTGGATGGGGAAGTCTTTCTACTCGGAGTTGGAGGGTGTGAGAAATGCTCTGACCTACGCTGTGGGTAAGAAACTGTATCCCTTGACTGGAGGCTGAGGGGAGAGGGAGCCCTGCAATGGTAGCCATGTCCACCCAGAGTGGAGCTTCTGTCAAGCTGAGTTGAGATTAGGAGAAAGGGAAGGAATGGGTTGTACCTCAAAAGCTACCTTGCAGTGTTTTTATTTGTTTTTTGTTTTTTTTTTAAGCAAGTTTTAGTAGATCTTTTTTGAATAAATTTTTTTGTTTCACTGTGTGCCCTTGGGACAATTTTCACAGACTATTGTCTTTCAAACAGTTTTCACTGGTCATTTTTATTTCACTGGACAGTTAGTTTATAAGGTTTCTCCTATGACTATCTTAGAAGATCCTCATCAATTTTTGATCAATTCTTTTCTGGCACAATTATATTCTAGGCTTTCCTGTCTTTCACTGCCCCAATCTGTAATGTAGCCAACTTCTCAAGATCTTCAGTTCCATTCAGTGGTGAATGGCATTTACAAATTAGATTTGTGTGCCAGCTGTGTTACTTGCTATTCTGAGGTGTCATTGCTTTTAGTCCTTTTCAAGTTGACACAGCTAGCAGGAAAATATACATACATATATATCCATTCTGATTCCTTTAATTTCAGTCCAATGCTACAGGGTCCTTCCTCTTGTTCCTGTGTTCTTATTCCACAGTGAGAAACCTGTGAGTAATATCAATATATTTATTTATTTGTTCTATCTTACAATAAATATATTAAAAATCAACACCAATACAGTTACCAATAATAAACCTTAAGTAAAATTTAAGATTCCTTTGCAGTTGATACTGTTCTTATACTATGCCATAGAGGACAATATCAGCATACTGGGTTCAAGATATATTTGAATTAATTTTAAAAAACAATGTAGATATTATTAATTTGATACACAACTTAAGGTCAATTTCAGAATTCTATCCTTTTTGAGTTAATTTTAGGTTTTGAAGATGTAAAAATCTTAACATGATTTAAAGTAAAAATTATACAGTCCCTGTTGCCACCCATCTTATATAGGTAATACTTTTATTAGTTTCTGGTTGCTCCTATATTTGTTTCTTTTTGCAAATTTAAAATTATTATAATATTAAATATAGGCCAGGCATGGTAGCTCATGCCTGTAATCCTAGCATTTTGGGAGGCTGAGGTGGAAGGATTGCTTGAGCTCAGGAGTTTGAAACCAGCCTGGGCAATATAGTGAGACTTCGTCTCTATGAAAAAAAAGTATAATATATATATTCATTGTCTTATTTCTCCTTTTTTCTGGCACAAAAGTTTGCATACTATAAATGCTCTCTTGAAACTTCATTTTATCTCTTAATAATATGATGTGGAAATAGTAACATATTTTACAGAGCTTTACTTTTTTAAAGCGCTGAATTGTTTAAATTGTTCCATGTATAAATATACCATAATTTAATCAACCAAGTTTCTTTTTTTAAAAAAAACAGCATATCTATTTGTAACAGAGATAGTGTCTCACTGTGTTGCTTAGGCTGATTTTGAACTCCTGGTCTCAAACAGTCCTCCCACCTCAGCTTCCCAAAGTGCTAGGGTTCCAGGCCTGAGCCACTGTGCTTGGGCATTCAAAGCATTTTCTAACGAATGGACATTTGGCTTATTTTTCATACTTGGTACAAATAACACTATTTTAACAACCTTATATCTATTTTTTTCTTTTTTTGAGATGTATTCAGGTTAAATTCCTGAATGTGGGATTTCTGAATCAAAGCTTAAATGTATATCTAGTTTTGTGAGATATTGCCAAATTCCGTATCATAGGAGAGTTTATTAGTTCCCTAGGGCTATAATAACAAATTATCACAAACTGGGTGGCTTAAAACAACAGAAATTTTTTCCCTCACTGGAAGCTAGAAGTATGAAATTAAGGTGTTGGCAGGACTATGCTCTCTAAAGACTCTAAGGGAGGATCCTTTCTTAACTCTTTCTAGCTCCTAGTGGTTGCTGATGATCTTGGAGTTCCTTGTCTTGTAACCCCTGCCTCAGTCTTCACATGGTGTTTGTCTCTCTGTGTGTGTGTGTCTGTGCACAAACTGTATATTTCTGTATTCAGTAAGGATACCAGATACTGGATTAGGGCCCACCCTAATCCAGCATGACCTCATCCTAACTTGATTACATCTGTAAAGACCCTATTTCTAACTAAGGTCACATTCATAGATGCTAGGGGTTAGGATTGAACCCATCTTTTTGTAGGACACAATTCAACCCACTATAATGTGCTACCCTTTTCACTGCCATTTGCTACAAAAGAGTATGTGCTTCCTCATTGTCTTCACAAAAGACAGTGTTGCCAAATTGTTGAAATATTTTCTAACTATATAGGTCCTACATGATATCTCAGCATTTCTATTTCTCTTATTATGAAAGATGTTGACTATCTCTTATATTTTCATGCACCATTTTGTCTCTTCTTTTTATGCTATAATTAAAAGTGTTATGAAAATTTCAAACATTCAGAAAGGTAGAGTTCTATATGTTAAATATAGAACTTAAAAAAAGACAGCAACATAATAGCAGTACCATCATTATACCTAATAAAATGACAAATTATTCCTTAATTTTATCGAATTACCAGTCTGTGCTCAAGTTGTCTCAAAATTTTTTTTTTTTTTAGTATATCTCTTTAATGTATTAACTGAAAGGATAGGACAAGATTGTGCCTACTGTCCTCTTTCATTTTAAAATTTGGAGATTTACCCTGTAATTCTGCATAATAAATGAAGAGAAATCTTGCTGTTGTTAGCCTTGAACTACTGCTGGGTAATGATCTCATTACTTACTGGTGAATGCCACGGAGCACTGTTTCCATGTTCTCTTCTTCAGTCTGTAATAGTCTTATCTATTGTGCTACCATTAGATTGTTATCTATTACTTCCTTGGAAATAGAGTGACTAGGTTCTGTAATGGGACTTTGCTCTGAAAGCATTTTTCACATGTGACAATAGACTATAGTGTCACCTTAATCTTGCTGTGGGCTTAATAGGAAGTGAAAAATGTCATTGGTGATGGTATGATTATAGGGCCATCATTTTTTCTCATTTGCTGTATCCTATTAATTCTTCCACAATCCTGACTTTACCTTTTCACTGTTCCCCACACATTTGCATTACTGCCACAAGCTATGTGTTATCCCTCCCAGTCAGACTTCTGGGATTCAAATCTCACTTCTGCCATTCACCAACTATGGTTGTGGGCACTGTTTCCTTAGCTGTGAAAGAGAAAAATAATAAATTTAGCAGCTTCAGAGGGTTGTTGTAAATTTAATCCACATTAAACACTTAGAAACGATGTCCAGCATGAGGAGTGCCAAGTGAATGATGGCTGTTACAGACCTATTTCCCATTGTAAATGCCTCTGTATTAATTCTGCTTACTATTGTTGGAATAACCCCAAAGCTCTACTTGGAGAACTATACTGTCCATATGGTTACCACTAGCCATATGTGGCTTTTGAAATTTAAATTAATTAAAATGAAAGGAAATTAAATGTTTAGTTTTTCAGTCAATTTAGCCACTTAGCAGGTATTCAGTAGCCACATGTGCTTAGTGGCTACCATATTGGGCAGCATAGACATAAGCATTTATCTCCATCATTGCAAAAAGTTCTATTGCATGTGCTGCTCTAGATTTTTTCTACCAGTGGTGGCTCCAAGACCAGAAGGGAACTCTTTTTAAAATTTTATTTTTACTTTAAGTTATAGGATACATGTGCAGAATGTGCAGGTTTGTTACACAGGTATACATGTACCATGGTGGTTTGCTGCACCTATCAACCCATCATCTAGGTTTTAAGCCTCGCATGCATTAGGTATTTGTCCTAATACTCTCCCTCCCTTTGCCCCCCAACCCTCTGACAGGCTCTGGTGTGTGATGTTTCTCTCCCTGTGTCCATGCATTCTCACTGTTCAATCCCATTCATGAGTGAGAACATGCGGTGTTTGGTTTTCTGTTCCTGTGTGAGTTTGCTGAGAATGATGGTTTCCAGCTTCATCCATGTCACTGCAAATGACATGAACTCATTCTTCTTTATGGCTGCATAGTATTCCATGGTGTATATGTGCCATATTTTCTTTATCCAGTCTGTCACTGGCTTGTAGGGTTTCTTCAAAGAGATCTTCTGTTAGTCTGATGGGCTTAAACTTTGTAGGTAACCTGACCTTTCTCTCTGGCTGCCCTTAACATTTTTTCCTTTGTTTCAACCTTGGAGAGTCTGACAATTACATGTCTTGGGGTTGCTCTTCTTGAGGAGTATCTTAGTGGTGTTCTCTGTATTTCCTGAATTTGAATGTTGGCCTGTCTTGCTAGGTTGGGGAAATTCTCCCAGACAATATCCTGAAGTGTGTTTTCCAACTTGGTTCCATTCTCCTAGTCACTTTCAGGCACCCCAATCAATTGTAGGTTTTGTTTTTCACACAATCCCATATTTCTTGGATGCCTTGTTCATTCCTTTTCATTCTTTTTTTCTCTAATCTTGTCTTCATGCTTTTTTTCAGTAAGTTAATCATCAATCTCTGATATCCTTTCTTCCACTTGATCAATTCAGCTGTTGATATTTGTGTATGCTTCAGGAAGTTCTTGTCCTGTGTTTTTCAGTTCTATCAGGTCATTTATGTTCTTCTCTAAACTGGTTATTCTAGTTAGCAATTCCTGTGATCTCTCCCAGTCAAGAGGCATGGGGGTCAGGGACCCACTTGAGGAGGCAGTCTGTTTCTTAGCAGAGCTCAAGCTGTGCTGGGAGAATCCTCCTTGTCAGGATCAGCTGCTCTCTTCAGAACCGGCAGTCAGGAACGTTTAAGTCCACTGAAGCTGTGCCCACAGCTGCTTCTTCCACTGGGTGCTCTGTCCCAGGGAGATGGGAGTTTTATCTATAAGCCCCTGAATGGGACTGCTGCCTTTGTCTCAGAGATGCCCTGCCCAGTGAGGAGGAGTCTAGAGAAGACAGTCTGGCCACAGCTGTTTTGCCATGCTGTGGTGAGTTCTGCCCAGTCTGAACTTCCAGGCTTCCTTAGCACTGTCCAGGGAAAGCTGCCTACTTAAGCCTCAGTAATGGCAGATTCCCATCCCCCAACCAAGCTTGAGATCGTCCTAGGTCTACTTCAGATTGCTGTGCTGGCAGTGAGAATTTCACGCCAGTGGTTCTTAGCTTGCTGGGCTCCATGGGAATGGGACCCACTGAGCAAGATCACTTGGCTCCCTGGCTTCAGCTCCCTTTCCAGGGGAGTGAACAGTTCTGTCTCATTGGGGGTTCCAGGTACCACTGGGTTACAAAAAAATAAAATAAAAAAAAACTCCTGCAGCTAGCTCAGTATCTGCCTAAACAGCCACCCAGTTTTGTGCTTGAAACCCAGGGCCCTGGTGGTATAGGCACACAAAGGAATCTCCTGGTCTGCAGATTATAAAAACCATGGGAAAAGTGTAGTATCTGGGCAGGATTGCGTAGTCCCTCACAGCTTCCCTTGGCTGGAGGAGGGAAGGCCCTGGTTTGTTGCACTTCCCAGGTAAGGCGACACCCCACCCTGCTTCTGCTCACCCTCCTTGGGCTGTACCCACTGCCTAACCAGTCCCAATGAGATGAAATGCAGAATTCACTCACCTTCTGCATTGGTCTCCCTGGGAGCTGCAGACTGGAGCTGTTCCTATTCAGCCATATTGCCAGATCCCAGAAGGGAACTCTTATTACCCCTTCTCCTCTTTAAATGAAGAGTTTTCCTTTACATTCTGGGAGATAGTAGTTTTAGAAGACAATTTACTTAGTCCTCTTTATGGAAGAATAACTTAATTGGATGAAGAACCAGAAAGATCCACTGGACCAAGTTTCTGTGGGAGAGGAAAATATTTTAAAATATATTAAGATTCTTTCCTCATGTGTGGCACTTCCTCTGGTTTCTTGCTTTTTTTTTTTTTAGACATATCTGTCTGCAAATGATGTTTCTTATCTCTTCTTCTGCCCCTCATGTGGTGAATACACTAGGGCACATATTTTTGGCTGTGTATCCTCTATCCCCTACTCCTCAAATGATTCTCTGGTGTCCCTACTTATGACTGGGTAGGTAAGAGAAGGGCTGATATAAATATTTTTGGACAGAGATCTGAGCTGCATTAGCCATTGCAGTTTGCCAGGGATCTTGGTACTCAAGGACATAAATATAATATCTTTTAAAAATCACCAGATATTTCTCTAATTAGATCATCTGGAGGAGTTGGGATCAGTTGGTATCCTAGAAAACTCTCACTCCTACAATAGCTCCCAAATACCTAGCACATCAAGCCTAATTTCTGCTGCCTGTTTTTCAGAGCGCTCTGCAGTCTAGAAAAGGGAAAACTTACATATTAAGGAAATCCCATCAGACTAATAGCAGACTTCTCAGCAATACTTTACAAGCCAGAAAAGACTGGGGCCTATTTTTAGCATTCTTAAAGAAAAATAAAAGTTGAACAAGAATTTCATATCCTGCCAAACTAAGCTTCATAAATAAGGAGAAAGTCTTTCCCAGACAAGCACATGCTAAGAGAATTCATCACCACCAGACTGGTCCTATGAGGAACACTCAAGGGTAGTAAGCATGGAAATGGAAAAATACTTGCCATCATAAAATCACATTTAATTACAAAGGCCACAGACCCTATAAAGCAAACACACAATTGAGACTACAAAGCAACTACCTAATAACACTATGACAGGAATAAAACCTCACATATCAGTATTAACCTTGAAAGCAAATGGTCTAAATGCTTACCTTAGAAGACAGAGTGGTAAATTGGATTAAAAAACAAGACCGAACCTTCTGCTGCCTTCAGGAGGCCCATCTCACTTGTTTTGACACTCATAAACTCAAAGGAATGGAGAAAGATCTATCATGCAAACGGAAAAAAAAAAAGAATAGGGGTTGCTGTTCTTGTATCATAAAGTGGACTTTAAACCAATACAAAAAAAAGACAAAAAGGGAATTATGTAATTGTAAAGGATTTAATTCAATAAGATATTTAAATATCCTAAGTATATATGCACGCAGCATCAGAGCACCCAGATTTATACAACATATACTACTAGACCTAAGAAAAGATAGTCATACAATAATACTGGTGGTGTATTTCAACATCCCACTGGCATTAGATAAATAATTGAGGCAGAAAACTAACAAACTCTGGGCTTAGACACTTGACCAAATGTACTTTGTAGACATCTGCAGATTACTCCACCCAACAATCAGATGATGTATTATTTTCATCTATGCATGGAATTTTCTTTAAGATTGACCACATGCTTGGTCATAAAGCAAGTCTTAATGACTTTTTTAAAAATAGAAATTATATCAAGCATCTCTGACAATAGCGGAATACAATTAGAAATTAATACCAAAAGGAACTCTCAAAACCACACAAACATATGAAAATTAATCAACTTACCCCTAAATGAATTTTGGGTAAACAACAGAATTAAGGCATAAAGCAAAACATTATTTGAATTACATGAAAACAGATACAACATACCAAAACCTTTGGGATATGGTGAAAGCAGTGTTAATAGGAAAGTTTATAGTGATAAATGCATAGTGCAAGAAGATAGAACTCAACTTAACAACTTAATGTTGCACCTAAAGGAACTAGAAAAAGGAATTAAACCCAAAAGTAGCAGAAGCAAAGATCAGAGCTGAACTAAATGAAATTGAGACCAGAAAACCATACAAGAATAAACAAAATGAAAAATTGGTTCCTGGAGAGGAAAAACGAGATTGCTAGACCAGTAGCTAGCTTAATCAAGTAAAAGAAAGAACATCTAAATAAGCTTGATCAGAAATGACAAAGGTGACATTGCAACTAATATTACAGAAATACAAAAGATCCACAAAGACTACTATGAACTTCTCTACGTGCTAAACTAGAAAACTTAGAGGAAATAGATAAATTCCTAGATACATACAATCTGCCAAGATTGAACCAGGAAGAAATAGAAATCCTGAATAGACCAATAACAAGTTCCAAAGTTGAATCAGTAATAAAAAGAAAAATCTACCAACCAAAATAAGCCCTGGACCAGATGGATTCACAGCCAAATTCTACCAGACATACAAAGAAGAACTGGTACCAATGTTTCTGAAACTATTCCAATAAATCAAGGAGGGAAGGATTCTTCCCTAACTCATTTTAGGAAACTGCCATCATTTTAATATCAAACTCTGACAGGGACACAACTAAAAATACTAGACCAATATCCCTGATGAAGATAGATGCAAAAATTCTCAACAAAATACTAACAAACTAAATCCAGTAGCACATCAAAAAGATTTTATCATGATCAAGTGGGCTTTATTCTTGGGACACAAAGATGGTTCAACATACATAAATCAATAAATGTAACTCACCACATAAATAGAATAAAAAACCATATAATCTCAGTAGATGCAAAAAAACACTTGTGACAAAATCCAACATCACTTCATGATAAAAATTCTGAAGGAATTTACTGGAGGCATCAAAGGAATGTGCCTCAAAATAATGAGCCATCTATGCCAAACCAACAACTGTCATTACACTGAGTGGGCAAAAGTTGGAAACATTCCCCTCAGAACTGGAATAAGACAAAGATGCCCATTCTCACCACTTCTATTCAACATAGTATTGGAAGTCCTAGCAAGAGCAATCAGGTAAGAGAAAGAAATAAAAGGCATCCAAAAAGGAAAAGAGATAGCCAAATCATCTGTTTGCTGATGATGTGATTCTACACCTAGAAAACCCTCACCATTCCTCCAAAAGACTCCTAGACCTGATAAATGACTTCACTAAAGTTTCAGAATACAAAATTAATGCACAAAAATAGGTAGCACTTCTATACAACATAATATTCCATCTGAGAACCAAATCAAGAGTGCACTCCAATTTATAATAGACACACACAAAAGAAAATACTTAAGCTTACATTTAACGAAGGTGATGAGAAATCTCTACAAGGAGAATTACAAAACACTGTTGAAAGAAACCCTAGATGACACAAAGAAATGCAAAAACATTCCATGCTCATGGATTGAAAGAATCAGTATTGTTAAAAAGACTATACTGTGCAAAACAATCTGTGGATTCAATGTAATTTCTATCAAATTACCAACGTCATTTTTCACAGAACTAGAAAAAACAATTCTAAAATTTGTATGGAGCCAAACAAGAGCCTGAACAGACAAATCAATTCTAAGCAAAAAGAACAAGCCAAGACATAACATTATTCAACTTCAAACTATACTACAAGGCTATAGTAACCAAAACAGCCTGGTACTGGTACAAAATAAACATAGATCAATAAAACAGAATAGAGAACTGAGAGATAAAACTGCACACCTACAACAATCTAATCTTTGACAAAGTTGACAAAAACAAGAAATGAGGATAGGATCCCTATTCAATAAAGGATGCTGGGAGAACTTGCTAGTTACATGCAGAAGGTTGAAGCTACTTGTCTTTGTTTTTATTGCATTTGCTTTTGGGTTCTTGGTCATGAAATCCTTGCCTAAGGCAATGTTTAAAGGGTTTTTCCAGTCTTAAGTTCCTGTTTTTCAGCAATCTATATTCTCAAATCCTTCTAGATAAGACTTCGTGATTGATTGGGTATGTGGGTGGTACGGTATGGTGAGGAATATGGCAGAGTTAAGATGATATTTAGTCTTCTTACCTGGGATGCTCCATGGATGGGGCTTGGGATAGGGATATATATATAGGGAGAAGAAAAGAAAACATTGAATTCAGCTTTGGATATGTCAAATTGGAGGTACTTGTGGCATAAACAAAAACAAAATAAGTTTTTTTTCAAATAAAATTTTGTGGGATATCTCAAAATAGGAATAAGAATGAAGCAAGTATCAGAGTTCCCGATTCCTACCTTTTCCAACATAACCTAATCATGTTCTGACTTTTTGGAGTCGTCTTTGAGTTCTTATAGTTCTATATAACATACTCCAAAAACCCGGATTTAGTCTACTACTCACCTTTTGTAAGTGAATAAATTAAGATGAAAAGTAGCTTGTTAAAGGAGACATCTCAAGTAATTAATGACTGGGTCATGAGCAGAACTCAGGTCTCCTGGCTCACCTGTCCATTACTCTGTTTAGAGTGTCTTGTCTACAGTTGGACACATAGTAGGTTGAAGGATGTAATACTTCCAAGTGTTTATGTGTTGATTGAATATCATGCCTAATGCCTACCACTTTTCTTTTTTAGCTTGATAGTTTAAAATTGGAATATTAAAAGTTCTGGAGATTTAATTCTGGTTACATTATGACAAGTCAAGTCATTTTATAAATATATTACAATAAAAGCATTCTATATATACTTTGAACTAGCAGTAATATTCCCAAGCCTCAGGACACTATGTATTTACCATATAGATATTTGTTGCATTGAGCCACCATTATGACAAAAAATCCTTAGGGTTCATTATAATGGGATATAAATTATGTCTGGTATGATCGATGACAATAATAAAGTTATAATATATTAATAAATACTGTTTACAAAACTTTTCCACATATATTATCATATTTTCATTCCTTAACAATCCTCGGGGAGAAGCTGTATTTCTCAGTTTTACAAACACATAAACTAAGACTTAGATGACTTTATTTCAAAGATTAGGATTCTAGTAGAATTCATTAGGTCTGCCAAGTGATAAGATTATATAGATTCAAAGCACCATATTCTAGAGATCAGCACCTGAATAGAAGGGTGTATAGGTGCAATAAATCTAAAAGTAGACATTTATCCATTTGTTAATTCATTAAGCATTTATTGAGCACCTTCTGTGTACCCAGCCAAAAATCTGAGAGAAAAAACAGTTGCCATTTTCAAGAATTTGACAGTGCTAATACGGCTAGATTTAAGCAGCAGGAATGATTCAGCTGGAGACTAGGCATACTGTTTGTAATCAGACAAGAGCAGACAAAATAAATAAATAGAAAAAAACCCAAGAATTTTTACAGCCCGTGATATAATGCTGGCAACAAGGACAGAAGACTGGTTCCTCTGGAAAGTTCTAACAATTATAATGTATGAGTTCCTAGCATATGCCAGTATATGATAATATTATGCAATGTTGAGAATAAGCTATGTTAACAAACTAGACACATTTAGAGTCTCACTATTTAAAAAAGATGAAAGATCTGATTCTTCTCATTGGTCCCAGATTAGATGTCGCTTTAGCAAGAAGTAGGAACTTTGTAGAGGATGCTTAGTAACAATTTTCCCTTTTACATACGAGCAGGAAATAACAGTGACATTGAGGTAAGAATTTTCTGTCTGTCATCTTTCTCTTTTCCTATCCCTGTTCTCTGTCCCCAGCCCAGTCCTTGAATAAAGTCTTATACTTTGGGAAGAAAGTAGTGGACTTGTAGAATTACATGTATGGTCTATTTTTATGTTTCAAATGACGTAAAATATTAACTTTTTAATACTAGGTGCTAAATGTGCATAAGATTAAAATGTTAATGAAGAGAAGTACAATGATTACATATAAACCAATACATTGTAAAATTGAAACTAGCATTCTTTAAAAAAAAATTTCTGTAAGTTCTTGGGGTACAGGTGGTATTTGGTTACATGAGTAAGTTCTTCAGTGGTGATTTGTGAGATTTTGGTGCACCCATCACCCCAGCACTATAGGCTGCACCATATTTGCAGTCTTTTATCCTTCACCCCCCTCCCGCTCTTCCTCCCAAGTCCCCAAACCATTGTATTCTTACGTCTTTGCGTCCTCATAGCTTAGCTCCCACATATCAGTGAGAACATGTGATGTTTGGTTTTCCATTCCTAAGTTACTTCACTTAGAATAATAGCCTCCTATCTCGTCCAGGTCCCTGCAAATGCTGTTAATTCATTCCTTTTTATGGCTGAGTAGTATTCCATCATATGTACATATATCTCATCATATATATCATATATATATCATCATATATATCATATATATCATATATATCATCATATATAGCATATCATATATCATCATCATATATATCATATATATCATCATATATATGATATATATCTCATATATATCATCATATATATATACACACACACACAAACACACATACACACACACCACAGTTTCTTTATCCACTCATTGATTGATGGGCATTTGGGTTGGTTCCATGATTTGGCAATTGTGAATTGTGCTGCTATAAACATGCGGGTACAAATATCTTTTTGGAATAATTACTTCTTTTCCTCTGGGTAGATACCCAGTAGTGGGATTGCTGGATCCAATGGTAGTTCTACTTTTACTTCTTTTAGAAATCTCTACAGTTTTCCACAGTGGCTGTACTAGTTTACATTCCCACCAGCAGCGGGAAGGGGTTCCCTGGTCACCACATCAATGCCAACACTGACTGTTTTTTGATTTTTTTATTATGGCCATTCTTTCAGGAGTAAGTTGGTATCACTTCGTGGTTTTGATTTCCCTGATCATTAGTGATGTTGAGCATTTTTTCATATGTTTGTTGGCCATTTGTATAACTTCTTTTGGGAATTGTGTATTCATGTCCTTAGCCCACTTTTTGATGGGATTGTTCGTTTTTTTCTAACTGATTCATTTGAGTTTATTGTAGATTCTGGATATTAGTCCTTTGTCAGGTGTATAGATTGTGAAGACTTTCTCCCACTCTGTGGGTTTTTTCTTTACTCTGCTGACTGTTCCTTTTGCTGTGAAAAGGCTCTTTAATTAGGTTCCAGCTACTTGTCTTTGTTTTTATTGCATTTGCTTTTGGGTTCTTGGTCATGAAATCCTTGCCTAAGGCAATGTTTAAAGGGTTTTTCCAGTGTTATCTTCTGGAATTTTTAATTTTCAGGTCTGAGGTTTAAGTCCTTAATCCATCTTGAGTTGATTTTTATATAAGGTGAGAGACAAGGATCCAGTTTCTTTCTCCTACATGTGGCTAGCCAATTATCCCAGCACCATTTGTTGAAAAAGGTGTCCTTTCCCCATTTTGTTTTTGTTTGCTTTGCTGAAGATCAGTTGGCTGTAAGTATTTAGGTTCATTTCCGGGTTCTCTATTCTGTTCCACTGGTGTATGTGCCTATTTTTATACCAGTACTACACTGTTTTGGTGACTATGGGTTTATAGTATAGTTTGAAATCAGGTAGAGTGTTGCCTCCAGATTTGTTCTTTTTGCTTAGTCTTGCTTTGGCTGTGTGCGCTCTTTTTTGGTTCCATACGAATGTTAGAATTGTTTTTCCTAATTCTGTAAAGAATGATGGTGGTATTTTGATGAGGATTGCATTTAATTTGTAGATTGCTTTTGGCGGTATGATCATTTTCATATTATTGATTCTACCCATCTGTGAGCCTGGGATGTGTTTCCATTTGTGTCATCTATGATTTCTTTCAGCAGTGTTTTATAATTTTCCTCATAGAGGTTTTTTTACTCCTTGGTTAGATATATTCCTAAGTATTTTATTTTCTTTGCAGCTGTTGTAAAAGAGGTTGAGTTCTTGATTTGATTCTCCACTTGATTGCTCTTGGTGTATAGAAGAGCTACTGACTCGTGTACATTAATCATGTATCTGGAAAACATTGCTAAATTCTTTCATCAGTTCTAGGAGCTTTTTGGAGGAATCTTTAGGGTTTTCAAGGTAAACAGTCATATTGTCAGCAAACAGTTACAGCTTGACTTCCTCTTTACTGATTTGGATGCCCTTTCTTTCTTTCTCTTGTCGGATTGTTCTCACTAGGACTTCCAGTACTATGTTGAAGAGGAGTGGTGAGAGTGGGCATCCTTGCCTTGTTTCAGTTCTCAGAGGGAATGCTTTCAAATTTTCCGCATTCAGTATTATGTTGGCTGTGGGTTTGTCATAGATGGCTTTTGTTACATTAAGGAATGTTCCCTGTATGCCAATTTTGCTGAGAGTTTTAATCGTAAAGGGATACTGGATTTTGTCAAATGCTTTTTCTGCATCTATTGAGATGATCATGTGATTTTTTGTTTTTAATTCTGTTTATGTGGTATATCACATTTATTGACTTGAATATGTTAAACCGTCCTTGCATCCCTCATATGAAATCCACTTGATCATGGTGGATTATCTTTTTTTTTTGGTTTTTGTTTTTTTGTTTTTTTTCCTATGCTTTTCTCATTTATAATTAAAGTCTACTAGATAACATTTTTTATTTTAAATTATATTCTTAACATTGTGTTGGACTCATTTTTCTGCATTAAAAAATTCCACCAATATATGTTTTTCAAACGCCTGTATATAACCTTTTAATGATTAAAAAAAAAACAATACTGAACACACTAGAAACAGGAGGGAGTATCTTCACATGATTAAGGGCATTTGTGAAATACCCACAGCTGACATCATACTTAATGGTAGAAGACTGAAAACCCCTCGCTAAGATCAGGAGCATGGTAAGGATGTCCATTCTCCCAACTTTTAGCTGGAGGTTCTAGCTAAGGCAATTAGGCTTGGAAAAGAATTAAAAGGCATTCAGTTTGACAAGAAAAATGTAAAACTATCTCTATTTTTAGATGACACAATTGTGTAGTTGTATACAATTATGTTTTATTTTATATTGCTATATTTTTATGGAAAACTGATGATAAACCTAAAAACATTTTAAAATTTAATTTAATTTAATTTTTAAAAAATATTTCCTGAATATTTTAATAATGTATTTTTTCAATTGTGTATAGGTTTAAAACTTTTAGTTAAATTTTATTGTTATTATACTTTGAGTTTTAGGGTACATGTGCACAATGTGCAGGTTTGTTACATATGTATACATGTGCCATGTTGGTGTGCCGCACCCATTAACTCATCATTTAGCATTAGGTGTATCTCCTAATGCTATCCCTCCCCCCTCCCCCCACCCCACAACAGTCCCTGGAGTGTGATGTTCCCCCTCTTGTGTCCATGTGTTCTCATTGTTCAATTCCCACCTATGAGTGAGAACATGCGGTGTTTGTTTTTTTGTCCTTGGATAGTTTGCTGAGAATGATGGTTTCCAGTTTCATCCATGTCCCTACAAAGGACATGAATTCATCATTTTTTATGGCTGCATAGTATTCCATGGTGTATATGTGTCACATTTTCTTAATCCAGTCTATCATTGTTGGACATTTGGGTTGGTTCCAAGACTTTGCTATTGTGAATAGTGCCACAATAAACATACGTGTGCATGTGTCTTTATAGTAGAATGATTTATAATCCTTTGGGTATATATGCAGCAATGAGATTGCTGGGTCAAAAGGTGTTTCTGGTTCTAGACCTTGAGGAATTGCCACAACTCTCTTCCACAATGGTTGAAATCATTTACCCTCCAACCAACAGTGTAGAGGCATTCCTCTTTCTCCACATCCTTTCCGGCATCTGTTGTTTCCTGACTTTTTAATAATCACCATTCTAACTGGCATGAAATGGTATCTTATTGTTGTTTTGATTTTCATTTTTCTAATGACCAGTGATGATGAGCTTTTTTTCATAGGCTTGTTGGCCTTATAAATGTCATCTTTTGAGAAGTGTCTGTTTATATCCTTTGCTCACTTTTTGATGGGGTTGTTGTTTTCTTGTAAATTTAAGTTCTTTGCAGATTCTGGATATTAGACCCTTGTCAGATGGATAGATTGCAAAAATTTTCTCCCATTCTGTAGGTTGCCTGTTTCTGATGATAGTTTCTTTTGCTGTGCAGAGCTCTTTAGTTTAATTAGATCCTATTTGCTAATTTTGGCTTTTGTTGCCATTGCTTTTGGTGTTTTAGTCATGAAGCCTTTGCCCATACCTATGTCCTGAATGGTATTGCCTAGGTTTTCTTCTAGGGTTTTTAGGTTTTAGGTTTTACATTTAAGTCTTTAATCCATCTTGAGTTTTTTTTTTTTGAATAAGGTGTAAGGAAGGGGTCCAACTTCAGTTTTCTGCATATGGCTAGCCAGTTTTCCCAGCACCATTTTTTAAATAGAGAATCCTTTCCCCATTGCTTGTTTTCATCAGGTTTGTCAAAGATCAAATGGTTGTAGATGTGTGGTGGTATTTCTGAGGCCTCTGTTCTGTTCCGTTGGTCTATATATCTGTTTTGGTACCAGTACCATGCTGTTTGGGTTACTGTAGCCTCGTAGTGTAGTTTGAAGTCAGGTAGTGTAATGTCTCCAGCTTTGTTCTTTTTGCTTAGGATTGTTCTGGCTATACAAGCTCTTTTTTGGTTCCATATGAACTTTAAAGTAGTTTTTTCCAATTCTGTGAAGAAAGTCATTGGTAGCTTGATGGGGATGGCATTGAATCTAGAAATTACCTTGGGCAGTATGGCCATTTTCACGATATTGATTCTTCCTACCCATGAGCATGGAATGTTCTTCCATTTGTTTGTTATCCTCTTTTATTTCATTGAGCAGTGGTTTGTAGTTCTCCTTGAAGAGGTCCTTCACATCCCTTGTAAGTTAGATTCCTAGGTATTTTATTCTCTTTGAAGCAATTGTGAATGGGAGTTCACTCACAATTTGGCTCTCTGTCTGTTATTGGTGTATAAGAATGCTTATGATTTTTGTACGTTGATTTTGTATCCTGAGACTTTGCTGAAGTTGCTTATGAGCTTAAGGAGATTTCGGGCTGAGACAATGGGGTTTTCTAGATGTACAATCATGTCATCTGCAAACAGGGACAATTTGACTTCCTCTTTTCCTAACTGAATACCCTTTATTTCTTTCTCCTGCCTAATTGCCCTGGCCAGAACTTCCTACACTATGTTGAATAGGAGTGGTGAGAGAGGGCATCCCTGTCTTGTGCCAGTTTTCAAAGGGAATGCTTCCAGTTTTTGCCCATTCAGTATGATATTGGCTGTGGGTTTGTCATAGATAGCTCTTATTATTTTGAGATACGTCTCATCAATACCTAATTTATTGAGAGTTTTTAGCATGAAGGGTTGTTGAATTTTGTCAAAGGCCTTTTCTGCATCTATTGAGATAATCATGTGGTTTTTGTCTTTGGTTCTGTTTATATGCTGGATTACATTTATTGATTTGTGTATGTTGAACCAGCCTTGCATCCCAGGGATGAAGCCCACTTGATCATGGTGGATAAGCTTTTTGATGTGCTGCTGGATTCATTTTGCCGATATTTTATTGAGGATTTTTGCATCAATGTTCATCAAGGATATTGGTCTAAAATTCTCTTTTTTGGTTGTGTCTCTGCCAGGCCTTGGTATCAGGATGATTCTGGCCTCATAAAATGAGTTAGGGAGGATTCCCTCTTTTTCTATTGATTGGAATAGTTTCAGAAGGAATGGTACCAGCTCCTCTTTGTACCTCTGGTAGAATTTGGCTGTGAATCCATCTGGTCCTGGACTTTTTTTGGTTGGTAAGCTATTGATTGTTGCCACAATTTCAGAGCCTGTTATTGGTCTATTCAGAGAGTCAACTTCTTCCTGGTTTAGTCTTGGGAGGGTGTATGTGTCAAGGAATTTATCCATTTCTTCTAGATTTTCTAGTTTATTTGTGTAGAGGTGTTTATAGTATTCTCTGATGGTAGTTTGTATTTCTGTGGGATCAGTGGTGATATCCCCTTTATCATTTTTTATTGCATCTATTTGATTCTTCTCTCTTTTCTTCTTTATTATTCTTGCTAGCAGTCTATTGATTTTGTTGATCTCTACAAAAAACCAGCTCCTGGATTCATTAATTTTTTGAAGGGTTTTTTGTGTTTTATTTCTTTCAGTTCTGCTCTGATTTTAGTTATTTCTTGCCTTCTGCTAGCTTTTGAATGTGTTTGCTCTTGCTTTTCTAGTTCTTTTAATTGTGATGTTAAGGTGTCAATTTTGGATCTTTCCTGCTTTCTCTTGTGGGCATTTAGTGCTATAAATTTCCCTCTACACACTGCTTTGAATGTGTCCCAGAGATTCTGGTATGTTGTGTCTTTGTTCTCGTTGGTTTCAAAGAACATCTTTATTTCTGCCTTCATTTCGTTATGTACCCCGTAGTCATTCAGGAGCTGGTTGTTCAGTTTCCATATAGTTGAGCGGTTTTGAGTGAGTTTCTTAATCCTGAGTTCTGGTTTGATTGCACTGTGGTCTGAGAGACAGTTTGTTATAATTTCTGATGTTTTACATTTGCTGAGGAGAGCTTTACTTCCAAGTATGTGGTCAATTTTGGAATAGGTGTGGTGTGGTGCTGAAAAAAATGTATATTCTGTTGATCTGGGGTGGAGAGTTCTGTAGATGTCTATTAGGTCCACTTGGTGCAGAGCTGAGTTCAATTCCTGGGTATCCTTTTTAAGTTTCTGTCTCGTTGATCTGTCTAATGTTGACAGTGGGGTGTTAAAGCCTCCCATTATTATTGTGTGGGAGTCTAAGTCTCTTTGTAGGTCACTCAGGACTTGCTTTATGAATCTGGGTGCTCCTGTATTGGGTGCATATATATTTGGGATAGTTAGCTCTTCTTGTTGAATTGATCCCTTTACCATTATGTAATGGCCTTCTTTGTCTCTTTTGATGTTTGTTGGTTTAAAGTCTGTTTTATCAGAGACTAGGATTGCAACCCCTGCCTTTTTTTGTTTTCCATTGGCTTGGTAGATCTTCCTCCATCCTTTTATTTTGAGCCTATGTGTGTCTCTGCACATGAGATGGGTTTCCAGAATACAGCACACTGATGGGTCTTGACTCTTTATCCAATTTGCCAGTCTGTGTCTTTTAATTGGAGCATTTAGCCCGTTTACATTTAAAGTTAATATTGTTATGTGTGAATTTGATCCTGTCATTATGATGTTATCTGGTTATTTTGCTCGTTAGTTGATGCAGTTTCTTCCTAGCCTTGATGGTCTTTAGAATTTGGCATGTTTTTGCAGTGGCTGGTACTGGTTGTTCCTTTCCATGTTTAGTGCTTCCTTCAGGAGCTCTTGTAGGGCAGGCCTGGTGGTGACAAAATCTCTCAGCATTTGCTTGTCTGTAAAGTATTTTATTTCTCCTTCACTTATGAAGCTTAGTTTGGCTGGATATGAAATTCTGAGTTGAAAATTCTTTTCTTTAAGAATGTTGAATATTGGCCCCCACTCTCTTCTGGCTTGTAGAGTTTCTGCTGAGAGATCCACTGTTAGTCTGATGGGCTTCCCTTTGTGGGTAACCTGCCCTTTCTCTCTGGCTGCCCTTAACATTTTTTCCTTCATTTCAACTTTGGTGAATCTGACAATTATGTGTCTTGGAGTTGCTCTTCTTGAGGAGTATCTTTGTGGCATTCTCTGTATTTCCTGAATCTGAATGTTGGCCTGCCTTGCTAGATTAGGGAAATTCTCTTGTATGATATCCTGCAGTGTTTTCCAACTTGGTTCCATTCTCTCCGTCACTTTCAGGTACACCAATCAGACATAGATTTGGTGTTTTCACATAGTACTATATTTCTTGGAGGCTTTGTTCATTTCTTTTTATTCTTTTTTCTCTAAACTTCCCTTCTCGCTTCATTTCATTCATTTCATCTTTCATCACTGATACCCTTTCTTCCAGTTGATCACATCAGATCCTGAGGCTTCCGCATTCTTCACGTAGTTCTTGAGCCTTGGCTTTCAGCTCCACCTGCTCCTTTAAGGACTTCTCTGCATTGGTTATTCTAGTTATCCATTTGTCTAATTTTTTTCACAGTTTTTAACTTCTTTTCCATTGGTTTGAATTTCCTCCTGTAGCTCAGAGTAGTTTGATTATCTGAAGCCTTCTTCTCTGAACTTGTCAAAGTCATTCTCCATCCAGCTTTGTTCCATTGCTGTTGAGGAGCTGCATTCTTTTGGAGGGGGAGAGGTACTCTGCTTTTTAGAGTTTCCAGTTTTTCTGCTCTGTTCTTTCCCCATCTTTGTGGTTTTATCTGCTTTTGGTCTTTGATGATGGTGATGTACAGAAGGGTTTTTGTGTGGATGTCCTTTCTGTTTGTTAGTTTTCCTTCTAACAGACAGGACCCTCAGCTGCAGGTCTGTTGGAGTTTGCTAGAGGTCCACTCCAGACCCTGTTTGCCTGAGTATCAGCAGCGGTGGCTGCATAATAGCAGTGGCTGTAGGACAGCGGATCTTGGTGAACTGCAAATGCTGCTGCCTGATCGTTCCTCTGGAAGTTTTGTCTTAGAGGAGTACCCGGCCATGTGTGGTGTCAGTCTGCCCCTACTGGGGGGTGCCTCCCAGTTAGGCTGCTCAGGGGTCAGGGACCCACTTGAGGAGGCAGTCTGCCCGTTCTCAGATCTCCAGCTTCATGCTGAGAGAACCACTACTCTCTTCAAAGCTGTCAGACGGGGACATTTAAGTCTGCAGAGTTTACTGCTGTCTTTTATTTTGTCTGTGCCCTGCCTCCAGAGGTGGAGCCTACAGAGGCAGGCAGGCCTCCTTGAGCTGTGGTGGGCTCCACCCAGTTCGAGCTTCCCGGCTGCTTTGTTTACCTAATCAAGCCTGGGCAATGGCAGATGCCTCTCCCCCAGCCTCGCTACTGCCTTGCAGTTTGATCTCAGACTGCTGTGCTAGCAATCAGTGAGACTCCATGGGTGTAGCACCCTCTGAGCCAGGTGTGGGATATAATTTCCTGGTGTGCCATTTTTTAAGCCTGTTGGAAAAGTGCGGTATTAGGGTGGGAGTTACCCGATTTTCCAGGTGCCATCTGTCACCCCTTTCTTTGACTAGGAAAGGGAACTCCCTGACCCCTTGTGCTTCCCAAGTGAGGCAATGCCTCACCCCGCTTTGGGTCATGCACGGTGCACTGCACCATGTCCTGCACCCACTGTCTGGCACTCCCTAGTGAGATGAACCCGGTACCTCAGATGGAAATGCAGAAATCACCCATGTTCTGCGTCGCTCACGCTGGGAGCTGTATACTGGAGCTGTTCCTATTCGGCCATCTTGGCTCCGCCACTGGATTATCTTTTTGATATGTTGTTGGATTTGGTTAGCTAGTATCTTGTTAAGGATTTTAACATCTATATTAATCAAGGATGTTAGTCTGTAGTTTTGTTTTTTGGTTATGTCCTTTCCTGGTCTTGGTATTTAGGTGATGCTGGATTCGTAGAATGAATTAGGGAGGATTCCTTCTTTAGCTTGTGCAATAGTGTCAAAAGGATTGGTACCAATTCTTTTTTGCATGTCTGGTAGAATTCTGCTGTTAATATGTCTGGTTCCTGCCTTTTTTTTGTTGGTAATTTTTAAATTACCATTTCAATCTTGCTGCTTGTTATTGGTCTGTTCAGGTATTTAATTCTTCCTGATTTAAGCTAGGAGGGTTGTATTTTTTGAGGAATTAGTCCTTCTCTTCTAGGTTTTCTAGTTTATGTGTGTAAAGGTGTTCATAGTACTCTTGAATGATCTTTTGTATTTCAGTCGTGTCAGTTGTAATGTATCCTGTTTTATTTATTAGTTTATTTGGATTTTCTCTCCTCTTTTCTTAGTTAATCTTGCTAATGGTCTGTCAATTTTATTTATCTTTTCAAAGAACCAGCCTTTTGTTTCATTTATCTTTTGTATTTTGTTCCAATTTCTTTTAGCTCTGCTCTGATCTTGGCTATTTTCTTCTGCTGGGTTTGGGTTTGGTTCATTCTTATTTCTCTAGTTCCTTGAGGTGTGACCTTAGAATGTCAGTTTGTACTCTTTTCATCTTTTTGCTGTAGGCATTTAAGTCTATGAACTTTCTTTTTAGTACTGCCTTTGCTGTATCCCAGAGGTTTGGGTAGGTTGTGTCATTATTTTTGGTCAGTTTGAAGAATTTTTAAATTTCCATTTTGATTTCGTTTTTGACCCAGTGCTTATTTAGGAGCAGGTGATTTAATTTCCATGTTCTTTCATGGTTTGAAGTTTCCTTTTGGAGTTGATTTTCAGTTTTATTCCACTGTGGTCTGAGAAAGTGCTTGATATAATTTCAATTTTCTTAAATTTATTGAGGCTCATTTGATGACCCATAATATGGTCCATCTTGGAGAACATTCCATGTGCTGTTGAATAGAATGTGTATTCTGCAGTTGTTGGATGAAATGTTCTGTATATATCTGTTAAGTCCATTTGTTTCAGGGTGTAGTTTAAATTCGTTGTTTCTTTGTTCACTTTCTGTCTTGATGACCTGCCTAGTGCTGTCAATGGAGGATTGAAGTCCCCCACTATTATTGTGTTGCTGTCTATCTCATTTCTTAGGTCTATTAGTAATTGTTTTATAAATTTGGGATCTCCAGTGTTTGTTAGGTGCATATATGTTTAAGATTGTGTTATTTTCCTGTTAGACAAGGGCTTTTACCATTATATACGGTCCCTCTTTGTCTCTTTTGACTGCTGTGGCTTTAAAGTTTGTTTTGTCTCATATAAGAATACCCCTGCTAGCTTTTGGTGTCCATTTGCATGAAATCCCTTTTTCCACCCTCTTTAAGTTTATATGAGTCCTCATGTGTTAGGTGAGTCTCTTGAAGGTAGCAGATAGTTGGTTGTTGAGTTCTTATCCATTATGGAATTGTGTCTTTTAATTGGAGCATTTAGGCCATTTGCATTCAATGTTAGTATTGAAATGTGAGGTACCATTGCTTTCATCATGCTCTTTGTTGCCTGTGTACTTTGGTTTTGTTTTTTGTTTTTTATTTTTGCTTTTTAACTTGTATTTTTGTTTTATAGGTCCTGTATGATTTATGCTTTAAAGATGTTCTGCTTTGAGGTGTTTCTAGAATTTGTTTCAAGATTTAGAGCTCCTTTTAGTGGCTCTTGTAGTGATGTTTTGGTAATGGCGAATTCTCTCAGTATTTGTCTGAAAAAGACTATATCTTTCCTTTAAATATGATGCTTGTTTTCACTGGATACAACATTCTTGGCTGATAATAGTTTTGTTTGAGCAGCCTGAAGATAGGGCTCAGATCCTTTCTGGCTTTGCAGGGTTTCTGCTGAGAATTCTGCCATTAATCTGATAGGCTTTCCTTTACAGATTACCTGGCTTTTCTGTCTCACAGCACTTAAGATTCTTTTCTTCATCTTAACTTTGGATAACGTGACGACAATGTGCCTGGGTGATGATCTTTTTGAAATGAATTTTCCAGGTGTTCTTTGTGCTTCTTATATTTGGCTTCTAGGTCTCTAGCAAGACTGGGGAAGTTTTCCTCGATTATTCCCCCAAATATGTTTTCCAAGTCTTTAGAATTCTCTTATTCAGGAACACCAATTATTATTCTTAGGTTTGGTCATTTAACATAATCCCAGTCTTCTTGGAGGCTTTGTTCATGTTTTCTTATTTTTTTTTCTTTGTCTTTGTTGGATTGGGTTAATTCGAAGACCTTATCTTCAAGCTCTGAATTTCTTTCTTCTACTTGTTCAATTCTATTGCTGAGACTTTCCAGAGTGTTTTGCATTTCTAAAAGTGTATCCAAAGTTTTCTGAATTTTTGATTGTTTTTTCTTTAAGCTATCTATTTTCTTGACTATTTCTCCCTTTATGTCTTGTATCATTTTTTGGATTTCCTTGCATTGGGCTTCACTTTTCTCTGTTGCCTCTTTGATTAGCTTCATATTTTTATTAAGCTGATTATTTTTCAGGTAAATCAGGGATTTATTCTTGGTTTGGATCCATTGCTGGTGAACTAGTATGATTTTTTTGAGGGTGTTAAAGAGACTTGTTGGTTTTCTGAGCTTTTCAGAGTTGGTTTTCTGGTTCCTTCTCATTTGGGTAGGGTCTGTCAAAGGGAAAGTCTAGGGCTGAAGGCTGTTGTTCAGATTCTTTTGTCTCATGGGGTGTTCCCTTGATGTAGTACTCTCCCCCTTTACTGTGGATGTGGCTTCCTGTGAGCTGAACTGCAGTGATTGTTGTCTCTCTTCTGGGCCTAGCCACCCAGCAAGTCTACCCAGCTCCAGGCTGGTACTGCCTGTTGTCTGCACAGAGTCCTGTGATGTGAACTGTCTATGGGACTCTCAGCCATGGATACCAGCACCTGTTCCAGTGGAGGTGGTGAGGGGTGGGCAATGGACTCCATAAGGGTCCTTAGCTTTGGTGGTTTAATGCTGTATTTTCATGTTGGTTGGCCTCTTGCTTGGAGGCGGCACTTTCCACAGAGCCTCAACTGTAGTAGTATGGAGAGGGACTGGTGGTGGGCAGGGCCCTAGAGCTCCCAAGATTATATGCCCTTTGTCTTTCCCTACCAGGGTGGATAGGGAAGGACCATCAGGTTGGGGCAGGACTAAGTGTGTTTGAGCTCAGACTCTCCTTGGGTGGGTCTTGCTGCAGCTGCTGTGGGGGATGGGGATGAGATTCCCAGGTCACTGGAGCTGTGTACCTAGGAGGATTATGATTATCTCTGCTGAGCCATGCAGGTTGTCAGGTAAGTGGGGAAAAGCCAGCAGTCACCAGCCTTACCTAACTCCCATGCAAACTGAAGGGCCGGTCTCACTCTCTCCATATTCCCAGGTGGAGGGTGAGATAGGCTCCAAAACTTGCTCCAGGCTACCTGCCTCCCGGCTGCAAAAGAAAAGAACTTGGTTCTCCCCTGAGTCTGCACACCAGATTTGCACCCTCCCCCAAGTTCTGGCCAGGAGGCTTCTCACCCTGTTTAAATTGTTACAAAGTTCAGCTAGAGATTTCATTCTTCCTGTGGAGTTTTATCCCCTGCACCTCTGGCCATCCTCCCGATGGATCCCTGTGGTGCCAGGCAGGAATGGGCTGCCTGGGGACCCAGCGAGCTCCCAGAGCCTTTCTGCTGCTTCCTCTACCCCTGTATTTAACTCAGGTCTCTAAATTGACTCAGCTCCAGGTAAAGTCGGAAACTTCTGCCCCAAACAGGCCTTCAGATTCTCCATTTGTGGTGTGTGTTTGGAAGAGGAGGATCTGCCTTAGGATCTGCCTTTTCCACTTCCTCAGTTGGGACACTCACAGTATTTGGGGTGTCTCCTGGGTCCTGCAGGAGCAGTCTGCTTCCTTCAGAGAGTACATGGGTCCTCTCAGGATTTCTGGTTTGTTCTTGCAGTTGATCTGGAGCTAAAATTTACAATGTGAGCTTCTGCATGCTGCTCTGTCTGGAGCTGCAATCTAGTCCTGTCTCCCATCCGCCATGATGATCCTGATCCCTCAAAACTAGCATTCTTGATGAATACTCTTCAAAAATCTTGCACGTTAAAGAAAAATCCTAGATTTGTAAAATATATATATATACACACCATGTATTTTAAAAACACACACACATTTTATAATTTAAAAGTACATAATTTTTTCTATAAACAACTTTTTTGCCTTTCTAAACTGACACAGAACTTATCTATGGAGTACAGTGTGATATTATACATGTTTATAGTGTGTAATAATCAAATCAGAGTATTTAGTTTCACTCGCCTCCATGTGAAGAGACCACCAAACAGGCTTTGTGTGAGCAACAAGGCTGTTTATTTCACCTGGGGGCAGGTGGGCTGAGTCCGAAAAGAGAGTCAGTGAAGGGAGATAAGGGTGGGGCCATTTTATAAGATTTGGGTAGGTAAAGGAAAATTACAGTTAAAGGGGGGTTGTTCTCTGGTGGGCAGGAGTGGGGGTCACAAGGTGCTCAGTAGGGGAGCTTTTGAGCCAGGATAAGCCAGGAGAAGGAATTTCACAAGATAATGTCATCAGTTAAGGCAGGAACAGGCCATTTTCACTTTTTTTGTGGTGGAATGTCATCAGTTTAGGCAGGAACTGGCCATCTGGATGTGTACATGCAGGTCACAGGGGATATGATGGCTTAGCTTGGGCTCAGAGGCCTGACAATCCTGTCTTCTTATATTAACAAGAAAAATAAAATGAAATAGTGGTAAAGTGTTGGGACAGCAAAAATTTTTGGGGGTGGTATGGAGAGATAATGGGTGATGTTTCTCAGGGCTGCTTCACGCGAGATTAGGGGCGGCATGGGAACTTAGAGTGGGAGAGATTAAGCTGAAGGAAGGTTTTGTGGTAAGGGGTGATACTGTGGGGTTGTTAAATGAAACATTTGTCATGTAGAATTATTGGTGATGGCCTGGATACGGTTTTGTATGAATTGAAGAACAACAGAATAAGAGAAGGAGAAAAACAGGTATTAAAGGACTAAGAATTGGGAGGACCTAGGACATCTAATTAGAGAATGTCCAAGGGGGTTCAGTGTAATTACTTACTTGGTTGGCAAGTTTCTGGGCTCTATCCTTGAGTTTTTTATGTTGTCATACACCAGGCCGGATTGATTTAGGTAAAAACAACTCTCTTCATTTAAGAATATACAGAGTCTTCCTTTTTCAGCAGTGAGTAAGTCAAGGCCTCGCCGGTTTTGGAGGACAACTGCAGCTAAAGAGTCAACTTGGGCCTGGAGGACTGATAAAGTTTGTGATATGTCTGTGATGCTAGCAGAGAAGTCATTAGAGAGGCTACAGAAGGTTGTGACAGAGGTTGAAATGCCTGCTATTTCAGTACTGAGAGCAATAGTGGGGGCAGAAAGTCTTAAATTGACAAGCAAGGGAATTAGTGGAATAACTCTTTTTTTGTCATGTTGGTGTCATGAGGGGAACAGGAAGCTCTTCAGTCCTATTTGCAAATTGAATTTTGGGAGTAAGGAAAACTAGTGTGCATGTGCCTGTCCAATTAGCAGGTAGACACATGTAGGTAGAGGATACACAGAAGAAGAAGAGACCTTGTGCGAGGCAAAACTGGAAATGCAAAGTAAAAAGATGGGAAAGAGTGCTGAAAGGGGTGTCTTGTACCTAGAGTCCTAGGGATGCAGCTAGGGTGGCAGTCATCAGAGGTTGTAATGGGGACTGATAAGGTAACTGCATAGAGGGGGAGGTTCGATTTTCATGTTGTGTGAGAAAATGTCGAGAATCTACGAGCAACCTTTCATGTTACTTTTGGGGCTGGGTATAAGTAAACAAGAAGAGGGCTTTGGAGATGAAGAGTAAAGGGACATTGAGAAGGTGAAAGGTTACCTAGGGGAATTCCAGTGGGTCTTTGCCGAGAGATACATAAAGGAGCAGCCAAAGGAATAGTAGTTTATGTTGTGAGAGGTCTGAATATGGGGGGAGTAGAGTTGATATAAGGAGAAAGGTTTTTTAAGTAAGTGCGGAGGAGGGCGGCAGCTTGCTGATGTGATATGTTTGGGGAGGTCTTGCTGGGCCTGTCTAGAAAGTAAATGAGTTCTTCAGGAGGGTAAAGCTGAGGGCTGTTGAAGGAAGTTTGGAGGTGTAGGAGACAGGAGATGTTGCCTAGTCTGCATGTAAGGCGGGGACAGCTGTGTAGGCACTGGAAGAAAGGGAAATGCAAAGCCAGTGGTTGTTCGCTAAGGAGGGATTATAAATGGCTAGGATAGAATGAGTAAGGTTGATAGTGTGGTGGAGATAGCTGGAGAGAGGTAGAGGGTGGCATAAGAATGGGAATGAGAATAAGAGTGAGTATAAAAGTAAAGAATAGAACTTCATCAGGGTAAAAGTATTGGAGGGTTCCCTGCCAGCAAAGATCATCTATCCACTCTAAGAGGGAGTTAAGAGTTGCCAGTCCTGGGTGGGGGCAAATCCTCGAGCTTGATGTGTAGGGACTGGAGGGGGCCTGAATAATCCCTGAGGAGTAGTAGAATAGCAGATGGAACACTGAGAAGTTATTTCCTTGAGGATAGATTTCCACCATGGAAAGGAAATGAGAGGTTCTAAGAGGTGGGCTGGTGGCTTGTACTATAGCATAGTCTTCCTTTGCTGGTGTGTGGTGATTAGGCCTGGTGGAACTACCATCAATAAACCAAGTGTATTCAGAGTGAGGAACAGGAAAGAAGGAAATATGGCGAAATAGGGTGAATGTCACGTGGATCAGAGAGATACAGTCATAGGGGTCAGGTGTGGTATCTGGAATACTGTGGGAGGCCGGATTGAAGTCTGGGCCAGGAACAATGGTAATTGTGGGAGACTCAACAAACAGTGAGTTTAGCTGAAGGAGCCAGGGAGCAGAAAGTCAGGTGGGAGAAAGAAAATAGATTTTGGAAGTTAAGAGAACTGTAGAGAGTGAGTTGAGCATAGTTTGTGATTTTTTGGGCTTCTAAAAGTACTAAAGCAGTGGCAGCCACTGCATACAGACATGAAGGCTAGGCTAAAACAGTAAGGTCAAGTTGTTTGGACAGAAAGGCTACAGGGTGCAGCCCCAGCTCTTGTGTAAGAATTCTGACTGCACTAACCATGCCTAGGAAGGAACGGAGTTGTTGTTTTGTAGAAGGGATTGGGATTTGGGAGATTAGCCGGACACGATCAGCAGGGAGAGCACGTGTGTTTTTATGAGAATTATGCCGAGATAGGTAACAGATGAGGAAGAAATATGGGCTTGACTGAAGTAAGGGGGGCTGTCAGTGAAGCCTGGAGGCAGGACAGCCCAGGTAATTTGCTGAGCCTGATGGGTGTCAGGGTCAGTCCAAGTGAAAGTGAAGAGAGGCTGGGATGAAGGGTGCAAAGGAATAGTAAAGAAAGCATGTTTGAGATCCAGAACAGAATAATGGATTGTGGAGAGAGGTATTGAGGATAGGAGAGTATATGAGTTTGGCACCATGGAGTGGATAGGCAAAACAATTTGGTTGATAAGGTGCAGATCCTGAACTAACGTATAAGCCTTGTCTGGTTTTAGGAGAGGTAAAATGCGGGAATTGTAAGGGGAGTTTATAGGCTTTAAAAGGCCATGCTGTAGCAGGCAAGTGATAACAGACTTTAATCCTTTTAAAGCATGCTGTAGGATGGGATATTGACATTGAGCAGGGTAAGGGTGATTAGGTTTTAATGGGATAGTAAGGGGTGCATGATTGGTCACTAAGGAGGGAGTAGAGGTGTCCTATACTTGTAGGTTAAGGTGGGGAGACACAAGGCAAGGATGTGAAGGAGGCTTTGAACTGGGGGAAAAGGCAGCAATGAGGTGTGGCTGTAGCCCAGGAATAGTCAGGGAAGCAGATAATTTAGTTAAAGTGTCTCAGCCTAGTAAGGGAACTGGGCAGGTGGGGCTAACTAAAAAGGAGTGCTTAAAAGAGTATTGTCTAAGTTGGCACCAGAGTTGGGGAGTTTTAAGAGGTTTAGAAATCTAGCTGTCAGTACCCACAACAGTTGTGGAGGCACGGGAAGCAGGCCCTTGAAAAGAAGGTAATGTGGCGTGGGTAGCCTCCGTATTGATTAAAAAAGGGACGGACTTACCCTCCACTGTGAGAGTTACCCAGAGCATCTGTGATGGTCCTGTAGGCTTCCAAGGTGATTGGGCAGTGTCAGTCTTCAGCTGCTAAGCCGAGAAGATCTGGGAAGGAGTCAGTCAGAGAGCCTTGGGCCAGAGTTCCAGGGGGTTCTGGGAGTGGCTGCTGGGAGAGTTGGACCATCCGATTTCCAATGGGGTCCTGCACAGATGGGACATGGCTTAGGAGGAATCCTGGGCTGTGGGCATTCCTTGGTCTGGTGGCCAGATTTCTGGCACTTGTGGCAAGCTCCTGGGGGTGATGGGCCTGGAGGAACACCTGGCCACTGCAGTTTAGGCATTTGGAAGTTCTTGTGTGCTGGAGATGCGGCTGGGGTTTCTCTCACAGTGGAGGCAAGGAATTGCAACTCAGAAATATGTTGCTACTTGGCTGCCTCTACTTTATTATTGTACACCTTGAAGGCAAGGTTAATTAAGTCCTGTTGTGGGGTTTGAGGGCTGGAATGTAATTTTTGGAGTTTTATTTAATGTCGGGAGTGGATTGGGTAATAAAATGTATATTGAGAATGAGATGGCCTTTTGACCTTTTAGGGTCTAGGGCTGTAAAGCATCTCAGGGTTGCTGCCAAAAGAGCCATGAACTGAGCTGGGTTTTTATATTTGATAAAAAAGAGCTTAAATGCTACCTGATTTGGGATAAAGAAAAAGGAGCATTAACCTTGACTATGCCTTTAGCTCCAGCCACCTTTTTAAGAGGAAATTGCTGGGCAGATGGGGGAGGGCTAGTCATGGAAGGAAACTGTAAGCTGGACCCAGTGTGAGGAGGGGAGGTGATAAAAGGATTATAGGGTGGAGGAGTGGAGGCTGAGGAAGAATTGGGACCTAGCTCAGCCTGGCGAGGAGGGGAGAGGTCAGATGGGTCTGTAGAAAAGGAAGATTGGAAAGACTCAGTGACGCTTGGGGTTGGGACTGAGGGGACAGGCGGGAGGAAAAGAAGGAAGATTTGGGATGAGTTGCATTGGGAACAGAGACTAGGGAGGGACCGGTGTGTAAAAGAATACCTGGACGTCAGGCACCTCAGACCGTTTGCCCATTTTATGACAAGAATTATTTAGATCTTGTAGGATGGAAAAATTGAAAGTGCCATTTTCTGGCTATTTGGAACCACTGTCGAGTTTGTATTGGGGTCAAGTGGCATTGCAGAAGAAAATAAGGCATTTATGTTTAGGTCAGATGTGAGTTGAAGAGGTTTTAGGTTTTTAAGAACACAGGCTAAGGGAGAAGAAGGGGGAATGGAGGGCGGAAGCTTGCCCATAGTGAAGGAGGCAAGCCCAGAGAAAAGAGAGAGTAGAGACACGGAGAGAAGGCATTGGGGGGTTCTTGCCCTCCAGAAAAGTGGAGAAGGGGTGGAGACACAGAGAGAAGGAGTTGGGGGGTTCTTGCCCTCCAGAAAAGCAGAAAAGGGGTAGTGACATGGAGAAAAGGGGTTGGGGGGTTCTTGTCCCCTAGAAAAGCAGTACTTGCCACTAAGAGTGAAGGAGAAGGGATTGGGGGGTTCTTTCCCCCCAGAAAAGTGGAGAAGGGGTAGAGACATGGAGAGAAGGGGTTGGGGGGTCCTTACCCCCAGAAAAGTGGAGAAGGGGTAGAGACATGGAGAGAAGGGGTTGGGGGGTCCTTACCCCCCAGAAAAGCAGAGAAGGGGTAGAGACACGGAGAGAAGGGTTTGGGGGGTTCTTGTCCTCCAGAAAAGTGGTACTTGTCACTAAGAGTGAAGGACCAAGGCAGGCGTCCCCGTGTGGTCAGACACCTCTGAAACATGGGTGAATAATCAGGCAGGTGTCCCTGTGTGATTAAACACCAAGGGAAGACTGTCTTCCTGAGTCCATGACCGGTGCTGGGGTTTTGGGTCCATGGATAAAACGTGTCTCCTGTCTCTACCAGAAAAGGAAAGGAACTGAAATTAAGAGAAGGGAGAGATTGAAGTGTGGTGCCAAGACTGAAAGGAGAAAGAGGTTGAGGGATAGTGAGAGAGGTTGGAGAAGAAAGTAAAAAGAGGCCGCTTACCGGATTTGAAATTGGTGAGATGTTCCTTGGGCTGGTCGGTCTGAGGACCAGAGGTCATAGGCGGATCTTTCTCACGGAGCAAAGAACAGGGGTACAGGGGATTGATCTCCCAAGGGAGGTCCCCTGATCTGAGTCACGGCACCAAATTTCATGTGCGTCCATGTGAAGAGACCACCAAACAGGCTTTGTGTGAGCAACAAGGCTGTTTATTTCACTTGGGTGCAGGCAGGCTGAGTCTGAAAAGAGAATCAGTGAAGGGAGATAGGGGTGGGGCTGTTTTATAAGATTTGGGTAGGTAAAGGAAAATTACAGTCAAAGGGGGGTTGTTCTCTGGCAGGCAGGAGTGGGGGTCACAAGGTGCTCAGTAGGGGAGCTTTTGAGCCAGGGTGAGCCAGGAGAAGGAATTTCACAAGATAATGTCATCAGTTAAGGCAGGAACAGGCCATTTTCACTTCTTTTGTGGTGGAATGTCATCAGTTAAGGCAGGAACCAGCCATCTGGATGTGTACATGCAGGTCACAGGGGATATGATGGCTTAGCTTGGGCTCAGAGATCTGACATTTAGCATGTTTATCACTTCAAATGTGTATTGGGAACATTCAAAATTCACTATAGGGTGACTATAATTAACGACAATATAGTCACCCTGTAGTGCTATGGAACACTAGAACTTATTCTCTTTATTTAGCTATACTTTTGTGTTCATTAACCAATCTTTGGCTATCCTCTGCTTCCCCCTACCCTTCCCTCAACCCAATCTCTCAGCTGGCTCCATCCCTCTGGGGGACAGGGGACAGGGATAGGAAAAGAGAAAGATGAGAGACAGAAAATCCTGACCTCAACATCACTGTTATTTCTTGGTCACATGTAAAAGGGAAACTTGTTAGTAAGCATCTTCTACTATGTTCCTACTTATTGCTACAGCAGCATGTGAAATAGGACCAATGGATAGAATTACTACACCATTTTATATCAGACATGAGCATCCATGAATTTTGGCATCTGTAGGAGGATGCCTGGGACCAGTCCCCCAAAAATACTGAGGGATAGCTGTATACAAATGTTGGTTACATTACTTTCTGGACTTTCCTCTACATTTAAAATAATGCATAATAAAAGTACCAATAGTAAAAGAAGTCAGTAGCCCTAAAAAGCAGATTCTTTCATATAATATTTATAATATTTTCCAGTGTTTAAGATAATATTTGAATATGTTTTTAATGATGAAAAGGTAAAAGTTTGTTTAAAAAAAAATTTCCAAACAGCTTTTCCCTCCATATCCTCTAGCACGAAATGATGAACTTAGTCAATAGTCTAAAGTCATAATTTCTTCCAACAGAGACATTTGATTGTAGTGTGCCTATTTTTTTTTTTTTTTTTTTTTTTACCTTGCTTAGTTAGAAGAATTAGATCTTGGAGCAAAATACTGCAAAATGTCAACTTAATATTCACAGGTTTTATTCCAGAAAGGAGAAGGCTATAAGGCAACACATCCTTATTGGGCTATAAACCCCTCCTTTGGGGGCAGGGGAGAGCTTGATGACACTGTGAATGTGTGAGACTAATTAAGCCTTCCTAAAAAGACTCCAGGGAAGAGTTTGCTCAGAGCCCTCAAGTCATGGAAAGAGTCCAGAAAGGTTGGGGGAAAGCAGAGAAAATAACTAAAGGTGGAAACATGTGTGGCTAATTGATGCTAGACATCTGTTTGTGGAAATGCCTTTTGTAGATAATCTGAACCAAAATATTTTTCAGGGGGTTCCTAGTTTCAACACAACTTGCACTAACACAAGCCTATCAGCTAACAGTGTGATATGTGATATTTAGTGGGAAGATAGTTGCCATCCTGTGCTTCTCAAACTTTACAGTGCATCAGAATCACCTAGAGGAGGGGAATTACATTGTAGATTCCACTGCCAGTGTTCCTGATGCAGTAGATTTGGGATGGGGACCAGGAATTTGCATTTCTAACAAGTGCCCAGGAAACTACTCACTGGGATGCTGTAGCAAATATGCATTCCTCCTCTTGCTGTTTCAGGTGCTGCAGTTAACAGCACATTCCTGCTAAGCTCTCCAGAAAATTACCCTTGGCTGACAAGACTGCCTTGGAAGAGATGCCTGGGAGGTTACCAACCTCTCCAGCACCTCTTGTCAGAGATTGGCTGATAGTGTTACTGGAAAGGGATCCCGATCCAGATCCCAAGAGAAGGTTCTTGGACCTCACGCAAGAAAGAATTTGGAGCAAGTCTATAAAGTGAAGCAGGTTTATTAGAGATGCAAAGAAACAAAAGCATGGCTACTCCACAGGCAGAGCAGAACAGCATGGAGGGCTGATGGTTGGCTATTTTTATGGTTATTTCTTGATTTTATGCTAAACAAGGGGTGGATTATTCATGAGAAATAGGGTGATTATTCATGAGAAAGGAGTGGGGATTTTCTGGAACTGAGGATTCCTTCTCCTTTTTAGCCCATATAGAGAAACTTCCTGATATTTCCATGGCATTTGTAAACTCCTGGCACTGATGGGAGTGTCTTTCAGCATGCTAATGCATTATAATTAATGTATAATGAGCAGTGAGAATGATCAGAGGTCACTTTCATTGCCATCTTGGTTTTGGCTGGCTTCTTCCCCACATCCTGTTTTATCAGCAGGGTCTTTGTGACCTGTATCTTGTGCTGACCTCCTATCTCATCCTGTGACTAAGAGTGCCTAACCTCCTGGGAATGCAGCCCAGTAGGTCTCAGCCTTATTTTACCCAGCCCCTATTCAAGGTAGAGTCACTCTGGTTTGAACGCCTCTGGCAACAGGAGCATACCAAAGCCTGGCCCAGGACCTACAGAAAGGATGGCTCAGAGGTATTACAGGCCAGAGGAGTCCCCACTCCCTGACTAGCCCCTTTCCTCCCACCTTTGAATGAGGCCAAGCCTGCTTTCTCTTCTCTCTTCTGTTTTCCTCACTCTTCTATGAGTATTTAGTGAAGAATATATCCTCAATAAACCTCTGGGCCCTAATCTCTGTGTCTGGTTCGCTTCTAGGGAAACTTGACCTAAGACAACAGTTAAATGTAAACTTTGATTTTAGGGGTTATGTTAAAATTGGCAAACATCTGCTTTGGAGCCTTGAAGGTTTATGTAAAAGCTGTCCCCTAAGAACTGTACTCTGGTTAGTTGTCGCTCTCTGAAGGAAATTAAAATATTATACCCCAAAATATATTTCTTTGATATATATTTTTAAATGGCTGCCACTTGGCCAGCAGGCAGAAGTGGCCTTGCAAAGCTGTCTTAAGTTGGGAAAATTTGCATCTGTAGAGAATCTGCATTAATGCATCATGCTCCCTCCTCTTTCTATTCCTTTCCCCAGATCCAAGAGAGGTTGAGAGTCTGACAACTTTAAAAGAAACATTTACCATCTGTTCTCTCTGAGGGAGGCTTTATCTACATAACAAGGCCACCTTTGCTAGCCAAGCCTCTTCTACCCTCTCCCATAACCTGTTCTACCAGAATCTTATCCCTCATTCTTTTTGTAACCTCAAGATGGTATATAAGTTTCTGTATCTCACGTTTACACATTAAATAAATTTGTATACCTTTTCTTCTATTAATCAATATGGCTTATGTCAGTCATTGTTTTTTTTTTTTTTTTTTTTTTTTTTTGAGATGGACTCTCACTCTGTCGCCCAGGCTGGAGAGCAGTGGCATGTATCTCCACTCACGGCAAGTTCCGCCTCCCAGGTTCACACGATTTTCCTGCCTCAGCCTCCTGAGTAGCTGGGACTACAGGGACCGCCAACATGCCCTGCTAATTTTTTGTATTTTTAGTACAGACAGGGTTTCACTGTGTTAGCCAGGATGGTCTCGATCTCCTGACCTTGTGATCCACCTGTCTCAGCCTCCCAAACAGCTGAGATTACAGGTGTGAGCCACCGTGCCTGGCCATGTCAGTCATTTTTAGTGAATCTTTAGGGGACCAAGAGCCTATGGCCCCTGCATCTCTCTGTCATTAAACATTTAATACTTGAAGCCCAGGCATGGTGGCTCACACCTGTAATCCCAGCACTTTGGGAGGCTGAGGCAGGCAGATTACCTGAGGTCAGGAGTTCAAGATCAGCCTGGCCAACGTGGTGAAACCCCATCTCTACTAAAAAATACAAAAATTAGCTGGGCTTGGTGGCATGCACCTGTAGTCCCAGCTATTCAGGAGTTTGAGGCAGGAGAACTGCTTGAACCTGGAGGCAGAGGTTGCAGTGGGCTGAGATTGCACCACTGCACTCCAGCCTGGGCAACAGAGACTCTGTTTCAAAACAGCAAAACAAAACAAACAAACAAAAAGACCCCAAAAAACCCAAAAACACTTAATACTTGAAAAATAAAATCTGTGAATTTGACATGCAGGACTATTTTATTTAAAACACATTTTGAAGAATCAAAGCTGCTTTTTCCAACTTCTAACACTTTTAGTTCTACATGATTGAAAACAGTAATAAAACATGAAGTCGATCAGGCCAAATTTTGGCCATGGAAAAAAGTTAATAAGGTCAACTTTACAAATCTTGAAAGTCAGGAGGGAAGAGATGTGTGCTTGTAATGGAAATGACAAGGTGGACTGAATTTATGAAAAGAGGAAGGGATACTCAGTTTGAAATGCATTTCTAGTTAGCTCATATTATGTGAGGAGTCCAAACTCTCATTAGCCCTAATGTGCCATTTTGTTATGGCATTGATATGCCTTCCCCTAAGGGCCGTAGGTCTCTAGCCATAGGTAGGGCGATGCTAAAAGGACTTTCTTGGCTTCAAGTTGAAAAGGGATCTTAGGGCCTTTGCCTTCCCACTCAAATCTAGTACTGTTTCTCCACAGTTTTGGACTGTCGACAGCTCAACTTTGTGTCTGTAAATTGTGTGGTGAATGAGTGTTGACATGATGATTGATCAGACAAAGGTTTCAATTTTGGTTTTGCCCTGTAGCTGATCAAGGGCAAGTTGTATCAACCTTGACAGCCTTAGTTTCTCCTTCTGTTAAATGTGGGTGAGTGAGCTAATGTTTATAAAATCTGAAACATTGTTTCTGGGCACATGTATTGGGGGAACCCACCCCCAATATTTCAACGTAGGTTCTTTCTATTTTCCATAAGTGTTGGCCAGCTGAGAAATAAAGAGAGACATTACAAAGAGAGGAATTTTACAGCTGGGCCACCGGGAGTGACATCACTTATCAGTAGGACCATGATGTCCACCTGAGTCTCAGACCAGCAAGTTTTTATTAAGGGTTTCAAAGGGGGAGGGGGGTGTAAGAACAGGGAGTAGGTACAAAGATCACATGCTTCAAAGGGCAAAAAGCAGAACCACAAATAAGGGTCTAACAAAGATCGTAGGCTTCTGAGGGAACGGGACAAAGGCAAAAACAGAACCACTGATAAGTGTCCAACAAAGATCACAGGACAAAGGGCAAAAGCAGAACCACTGATAAGGGTCTATGTTCAGCAGTGCATGTATTGTCTTGATAAACATCTTAAACAACAGAAAACAGGGTTCGAGAGCAGAGAACTGGTCTGACCACAAATTTACAAGGGCAGAGTTTTTCCCCACCCTGGTAAGCCTGAGGGTTCTGCAGGAGACCAGGGCGTATCTCAGTCCTTATCTCAACTGCATAAGACAGACATTCCCAGAGTGGCCGTTTATAGACCTCCCCCCAGGAACGCATTCCTTTCCCAGGGTATTAATATTAATATTCCTTGCTAGGAAAAGAATTTAGTGACTTGTTTCCTACTTGCATGTCTGTTTATAGGCTCTCTGCAAAAAGAAAAATATGGCTCTTTTTGCCCGGCCCTGCAGGCAGTTGCACCTTATGGTTGTCTTCCCTTGTTCCATAAAAATCACTGTTATTCTGTTCTTTTTCAAGACGCACTGATTTCATATTGTTCAAACACACATTTTACAATCAATTTGTGTAGTTAACACAATTATCACAGTGGTCCTGAGGTGACGTACATCCCCAGCTTACAAAGATAATAGGATTAAGAGATTAAAGTAAAGACAGGCATAAGAAATTATAAAAGTATTATTTGGGAACTGATAAATGTCCATATTAAGGTGAAATCTTCACAATTTATGTTAATCTGCCGTGGCTCCAGCTGGTTCCTCCGTTCAGGTCCCCGACTTCCCACAACACACATGTGAAGGGCCCATTTTCCTTGCTAGCTGAGATATTTGATATTATCCTGTTTCCTCCTTGCTTGTGAAGTAAGCACACTATCAGGGACCCTTCCCAGTAGGATTGTTTTGATTGTGGATTCTAGCACTCTGTATGAAACCACCTTTGCAAAAATTACAACAGTGAGAAAGTTATGATAGTGAAAGAGATCTGATCTAGCCAACCCTCATCCTGCCTTTAACCTCCAAACTGCTTTTGGTCATTCCTGAGCTTGGCCCAAGCTAACTTTGGGAGAAATTTATTTTATAGTTTAAATGATAATAGCCCTTCCCCAAAACTAAACTGCCTTTTTAAAACTAATGAAAGGTCACCAGTTTAGGATGAGAAGGGCCTGAATTCTGCTAAGACTTAGGTGTAGTTAAATGATTAGCAGCCACTATTCGGGAGGTCACAAGATTTTTTTTTTTTAACTAAAAATTTTTTTATTACCCTTTAAGTTCTGGGATACATGTGCAGAACATGCAGGTTTGTTACATAGGTATACACATGCCATGGTGGTTTGCTGCACCCATCAACTCGTCACCTACATTAGATATCTCTCCTAATGCTATCCCTTCCCTAGCCCCCCACCCCTTACAAGCCCCAGTGTGTGATGTTCCCCTCCCTGTGTTCATGTGTTCTCATTGTTCAGCTCCCACTTACAAGTGAGAACATGCAGTGTTTGGTTTTCTGATCTTGTGATGGTTTGCTGAGACTGAGAGTTTCCAGCTTCATCCATGTCCCTGCAAAGGACATGAACTCGTCCTTTTTTATTGCTGCATAGTATTCCATGGTGTATATGTGGCATGTTTTCTTAATCCAGTCTATTGTTGATGGACATAAGATTTTCAACTTCCCAATTCACTACTGTAGAACCTAAAATTGGCCTCTTGAGATGTCACTTTTCAGACTTTTGTATTTCTGACCTACCTGGACCAGTGACTTCTCTGTGGTCCCCACCCAGAAGTGGACTTAGTGCACGAAGACCTTTTTCCCCATCCCTATGATTACATCTCCAACCAATCAGCAGCACCCATTTTCTTGCCCTGTGCCCACCAAACTATCCTTGGAAAAACCCTAGTCTGAATTTTCAGACAGATTGATTTGAGTAATAACTTCATCTCCCAGGTGGCATGGCCAGCCTCATGTCAATCAAAATTTCTTTTTTGTGATACCATGCTCTCAGTGAATTGGTTTTGTCTGTCCAGTGAGCAGGTAGAACCCATCAAGCGATTACACATATTTCTTTATGTCTTTGATTTTTAACAGGTGGCTTGCACATTTTGTGCAACACTGGGGAAAAATCTGGTCACACAGGCTATCAGTGGCTCTGCAATTTTCTGATCAAAGGTGAGGGGGATAAGTGAGTGAACAAAATGATGTAGCTGAATTTTTTAAAAAAGAAACCAACCAAAGAAAAAACTAACACCGTTTCTCAAGAACTTGTAAATCGGAACAGCAGTAGTTTGCAATTGCAGAGGAAATGTAAATCAGTTATTGCATTCCACATCCAGTCATTTAATTTCATTCCTAATCTGTACATTTTAGCACCAAAATTATTTTAAAGAACCGACATTCTTTTGATCTTCTGGGACAACAATACTTTTGTCATGTTTTCCTGGCAAACGATGATACAGCCATACCCGACAGTTTGATTACTTTAGTAAATCAAAGGCTAACAGAAGTTAGGGAGTGGTTCCATCATATACTATAGCTCACATGGTAGAAAACCATGGAATCAACTCTCTCAAATGCCAGTTTTGAGGTAAAATCAGTGGGAATACACTTGTGGACTTCACTCATTGCCAGACATGTTTTACCCTTAGATACTTAGTCTGAAATACAAAATAAACCAAAAATCCAATCCTCATCTCAGATTTCCAGCAGGAACATGGAGGGGTCCCAATAGCAGAACAGTAGCAAAGCCTTCTGAATCTCTATTAATCTGTGTATTGAATTGTAAGACGCTCTAACTTCAGGGGTGTAAAATAAATCAGAACAAATTAATTAGCACATTCTACCACAATTAGATTTAAGTTCAGTGTTCTGGGTAAGGAAATTCAATACAACAGTATGTGTTCAATTAGGCATGTAGAAGAATACTGAAATGAATTAGATCATTTGCTTGGTCTTAATTTAGTGAAAGAGATAGATACACTTACTTATGTCCATAGGAATGTGTGGCATTTCACTTTACTTTTCCCATTGAGTCAACTACCAGTTCATTAGTCCATGACCAGATGGACCACTAAGAGTCCCTCCTTTCTGTCCCTCTCTTTGCTACCTTTATGGTTCTGTCCATATTTTTATCCATCTTTTCTCCCCTTTTTTTTTCTGGTAGCCAGGGAATCAGAACAAAATTGGTTCAAATTCCAGCTATTTTCTGCCTCAGGAGCTACAGCTCTAGTTCCTGAGCTCTGTCCCAGGGTGCTCTGGGGCACAGCAGCAAATTCACAGAGGCACCATTTCAATGAAAGTTTTAAATTTTTGAGGAAAACAGGACAACTTCTGTTGGACATCATGTGAACGACTGTTTGAATATCAGAGAGTGCTATGTTGTTTTCAGTGAAGTGGTATCTTAGCAAAGTTGGGCATTTGAGAGTTCTATGATAAAAAAAAGTTAGCACCCTCAAAAATCAGTGTGCAATAGAAATGAGGGTGGCTATGCCCAATCTAATTCCAAGGGTGAGAACTTGCACAGTGCCCGATAGGCACACATATCCCATTAGCTAAGCAATCATGGTAAGTTTACTCTTAAGAGTAAATTTAAACTATTTTTTCTTTCAATTTGTACATAGTATTTTTCCAAATGATTCTAAGTTGTTAGGCCTAAAATACTTATTAAGTGTTTGGACTTAAACAGAACTGCTAGGTGTTTCTTTTGGCCTTGGGTGAAATTAAAGTTTCCTTGAGTTGAGAACCCTGAGCTGGAGGGAAGGTAATAATTCCTTAGGCTTCAGGTGAAGGATGGAAAAACTTTACATGATTTCCCATTTATAAGAAAAATGATATCTTCTGACTGTAATATTAACCAGCGATTTGGCCATAACTTTTATGTTTTCATAATCAGATGCTCTCTTGCTTTCCTCAAAGATCCCCTTTGAGGGAAAGAGTATGAATGTCAGGGGGTGGTAGAGGAAGTGGGGAAAGAAAAGGGGGTCAAAGGAGAGGAAAATCCCTATCCTGTCACACATACAGGTGACTCTTATGTGAATGAGGTTCAAGGAAATTGTAATGGTAAGTCAGGGGAGCAAACGTATGAAAATAAATGGTCAAATCTGTTCTTTCCCCTCTCCCTTTTGTAGGTGAACTGGCTGGAGTTTAGAGCACATATGCTCAGCTATAGTATTTGGGGATTGGAAGTGCTCTCAGGAATGTTCTAATATTAATTATTAAAATTGTCTCATTTTAGAGAGGAGGGAGCAGACCTACAGAGGGAAAGTAATTTGTGGAAGGTCCCAACAACAGTGTTCGGTCTAAGCCTAGAGCCCCCACCTTCCTATCTGCTTCTCAAGCATATCTTTATATGCCACTGGGGACATGGCAGCTGGTGAGGGCAGCAGACTTTTGCTCTGCCTGCCTGGTACGGCATCATAGGTAGCTGAACTCTCATATCAAACATCCAGGGGGAAAATGTCCACAATGCCCAAATCTTACTACCAGATTAGGTATATATTCATCCCTGAGAAAGGTTTCTCTCCTTGGTTTCCTCCTTTTCTATCCAGTTTGCTGCATTGAGTTCAGTGCTGTCGCTTACCATGCTGCACACCTCTCAAGAGGTACTAATTATTAGTATGGCCAGATGTTATTCTAGAAGGTCATAACCTGAGAGTAAGGGCATTGTTATCAATTGCAGGTTATATATTAGCCTCTATTGTTGTTGTCCAGGGCCTTAAAAGGAAAAAGCCTATCAAAATTTTAGAAAACCAAAAAGTATTCAGGCATCATAGGTGATGGTGTTTTCCTTGAATTATATGTATATATATAAATAAAATATTATTTGATTAGTTCACTGTTAATCAGATATTCTGTTACTTATAGCCAAAATGCTGCTCTTTCAATTCCATACTTGAAAGTATCTGTTAGAATAACTTGTAGCAGTAAGTACAACAATCTCTCTGATCTTGGTTATCTCATCTTTAAAAAGGGAGATGAAAACCCTGAATATATGTTCATCGAGCTTTTTCTCCTATAAAAGGAGACAATGACTATATGAGATTCGCTATTTGAAATTGTCCTCTTTGCACACCAAATTCGTCTAATTATATACTATGAGCATTCTGCTTCATCTGCTTCAGCCACATGAAACAGAAAGGCTAGTAGGAATTGTGCCAACATTAATTCTACAAACCTGCTGGAAATGTGAATTCTCAGGGATATCTGGAAAGTACTTTACTGGAATGTAAAAAAGCATATCTATTCCAGAGATTTGATATGTCCATAACTTCTAAAATAGATACTACAAGCTGGTGAGAAATTGTTTAGAATAAAAGAAAGGGCTAATGAAATACAGAAGATAAAGAGAACATTTTAATAGAAGAGTTGGGGAAGACCAAATGCAGGAGGATCTTGTAGAAAGATGTGCAGTTATTTCATAAAATAAAAGACATCTTCAAGCTATTGTTTGCTAGCTATGGGAATATACAGCATCTTGTACTGGAAGGACAGGGCTTAGAACAACACAGTTCTGGGTATTTATGCCCAGGTTCTACTGGCTCATAAATACATGTCCAAGAGGAACCCCAGAGCCTTATAAACTTAGGGCAAGTCATGGGTGACATGGTGCACTGCTATAAACTTTTGCTGTTTTTAACTATGAACACAAATTCATAGAATTAACATTTATTATCAGTGTGGATGGATGGCAAATCTCATCTGTGCATCATTGAAGACAGAGCTCATCTATCATGTCAACAGCTTCATTTGTTTCTTTAAAGAGGCTTTCTTTGAGAAAAAGAGGATCTTATTTGTTTACTTTAGCCGGTCTTCACTGAGTATATGTAGCTTACGCATGAGTCTAAATGGGTCACCTCATGGTGGCTGTATTTCCAAATGATTCTGTACTCACTTTTGACTTTCACGGTTGCCCTTCTGGATGAAATTAGACTCTGGGACAAGTGGTGAATGTTTCTCCAGGAACTTTTAGGTTTTGACAATTTTAGGCCATTTATTCTGTCACCTTCAGTCTAAGTGATTTAGACCTGCAGCCATCCTGTGCCCATGATAAGAATCACAGAGAAGTGGACCCAAGCATCCGGCTGAACAAATCCTTAAATTACTTAATTCCAGACTTCTTGTTATTTAAAAAATATAAAATATTATTGGATTAGTTCACTGTCAACCAGATATTCTGTTACTTGTAGCTAAAATGCTACTCTTTCAATTCCATACTTGAAAGTATCTGTTAGAATAACTTGTAGCAGTAAGTACCACAATCTCTCTGATCTTGGTTATCTCATCTTTAAAAAGGGAGAGGAAAACACCTGCTCTGGAAAGTTGTTGAGATAATATATGTGAAACAAACCTGATATGCTGCCTATAACATAGTAGATGCTCAATAATATTTCCTTTTACTGGCTTGGTTCTGCTAGAGGTAATACTTGTTCAAATTGTTTAACCATCTATTCATCAACTTGTAACTCTCTTGAATGAGGATAATATTAATATCTTCCATCTTTTTTTTGACTTTCCACATATAATCTATTATGCTAATGGAACATATGTTAAAAACAGTTTTATTACTTTTCCCTATGCTTGTAGACTTAGGACATAGATTAGTAACTAAGTGCTCCATTAATTCTTCCAGGCCCTTAGAACACAATAAAATAAAGTATTTACTATAAAGCAATATAGAGCTAAATACAAGTGTTGTCAAAACATTTTTATAGAATGATGTGGGACCACAGGATCATATTATTCTAGAACATTTAGGGCCAGAAGGGCACTTAGAAGCACTTAGCCTAATTTCCGTATATAGATGAGAAAACAAATATGGGGTAGGAGGAAGTAACTTTACCCAAAGTCAAATAGATAATAGGACCAGATTATTCTGCAAAAGAAGATTTTTTCTGGGTGAAAAACAAGAACATTCAGGCAATAAAATCTTATAAAACTCTAAAAGAGACTATGGGCTATTTGCTCCTAGAATTTGTATTTTAAAATAATCTATTCTATTTGAATAATGATTAAAGAAAACACAAGATGGTGTTTTGTCATTTCAATTCAATTAATGAATTTAGATACAATTCAATGGGGCAAATACATAAAAAGATCACAGGCATATTTTTGTAAAAAATTTAGCCTTCTGCTTTTCTGTTTAAAAACGTTTTCATTCTGGGAATATTTTCTCTACAGAAACACAGAGCAAATTTTGCACCAGGAGCAAAATTTTTAATGCTATGTGATGAAATCAACATTGTTAATAAAATAGAATTGCATAAAATAGGCTTTGGTTTAAGGCAAATATTTTCTTGATGGGAAGGCTGAGTCAAAGATTCAGACTAGATTGGAATATGGATCTTTCAGCTAACTCTGTGTCTGAACTCTGTAGTGCTACCATACACCATGCCTTATTTAGAATATAAACTCTGAAGTTGCTGGTGATGTTCCACATCGGCAACTCTATGTGTTGCTTTTACCTTTGCCTGGGATTGTGTAAGTGAATATGAAATAAGGATTTCAAGAAAGTTCAGGTGCACATGTCAAGCATGGGCAGGCACATAAGAGCCACATGTTCTTGGAAAGCCCCTGGATTTATAGTAAACTGTGAGCCTGTGTACAATGCCCATGCTTAAATGCGGGTTCTCCAGTCAAGTCAGCCAGTCTAAGCACTTTCACAAATAGACCTTCAGTGTGATCTGGATTACAAGACCTTTCTCTATATAACATACAAACCTCTCTCCAAAAATAAAATTTGTTTGAAAATATTGTCCTTTCCAATAAGCTCATTACTATCTCCAGAGGACCATGGAATAGCCTCCAAGCCTCACATGTGGAATGCCCCAGCAGCTTGTTCAAGTTTCATGAGCTCATCTGTTGTCTTTTGCTAACAACTCCTCACACCTCCTCCCCTGCACCCTCTACATACACACAGGTCTTCCAGTATTTAAAGAATTTTTAGAGAAGGGAGGTGATTGCAAGCTCGAGCCAAGCCAAATTCCACAGCTGGCCCACACACGTTGCTTCACGTGTCCAGCGATCGGCTCAGGGAGGTCATGGCCACATGTTTGCGAAGTATATTTAGACCCCTTATCAAAGATGTAGACTCTCATCATGGGCCATAAGTTCTTCTTCATGCATGTTAAATGCTGTTCATGGAAAAGTGAAGCCCCTGGATTTTCAGACTCAGAGGTTTTATGTTTGTTTTAGGGAAAAAAAGCTCAATGATCTCCTCTCTCAACGCATCAAAATAATAGAAAATTAAAGAAAACCACTCTGTGTCACTGCAGTGTTTTCTGTTGGTGGGAACCTTTTTGGAATGACTAGTGTATTGAGTAACTTTTGAATGTGGTGCTTTTATTTCTGGGAATAAAGAAGCAAGAATGGTCAATGTCACCATAACCTCTTAAGCTGTTTGTCCCATCTTGCTAGGGATGAACAAAGCAAGATATTTTACCCAATTAAAAGTGGCCAAGATTGACTTTCTGTCTCTGTCTTATCTGAGTGAAGAATATCACAGTTTCAGAATCACATTTACATGCATTTCCTCATTTTATTCTCACACCTCCAGGTATTACTGTTTTCCCATCATACAGATGGCAAAACCAAGGCTTGGAGAGGAGTATGCTTTCTTGCTCATGGTTTCACATTAAAGAGCAAAAGCTAGGATTTTATCTTGGACAAAGAACCAGGCTTTATTCTGGAAAATAGTTTACCCATGGCGCTGTTTCTCAGAGCAATTTCAAAGGATTTCCAATAATAATTTGAGCAATTATTTCATTTTATAATCATGATGTTCCCTGAGGTGATTCTCCTAAAGGAGCCATCATTCACTTTGACACTGAAGTCCAGGATATTTACTGCTGAGAGCTCCATCCCTTTTCTGGGACTGATATTTAGATTCCCTAGTTCTGTGTCCAATGCTCTTCCCCTGTACCTCAGTGCCTCAGTGATTTCTGTCTTTGTTCTTGTGGAAAGAATGCTGTTAGATGACCCTTTCTGGTAGAAGCATCCTACAATGAGGTGACAAAGAAGCTCCAAACATGTCTTCCCAAAAGAAAGGGAAGAAAAAAATTGACCCCAAGGCTGCCCGAGCCAAGCAAAATTCCTAAGCTTTCTCTGCTTAAGTAAGTGACTCTAATATGGATGGGACAGATCCATCCATCTACTGGAAAGGGAAGGGTATGGTAGAAGATTACATGGCTATACAGTTCTACAATTATTACAGGACATGGTCTAGCAATTAGTGTCCAAGTTAGAGCATAAAACTTTCAGCCTGTCAATCAATGAATTGAGGGCAGGTGGTTTACACAGTGAGAAGAACATGGGCTTTGGATTCAGATTTTTGTCTTTGAAGTTCTAGGCCACAGCAAGCTACAGGATGTCAATTAAGTAGATCTCTTCTAAGTTCACGTCCTCTTCTGTAAAACTGGAATGAGGGCATCTATCTTATAAATTATTGGGAATTTTAAATAAAACTTTGAATGTAAAAAACTTAGCCAAGTACTTGATATATAGTAACAGTAATATTCTTACTAGCAATAATAAGAACTTGAAAGGCTGTGTGGTGTACTGGAAAGATAGTCAGGGGGAGTCAAAGACTTGAACTTGTGTGATAATTCAGCTTTTAGCCAAGGGATTTATGGTCATGGACTCTTGTAATAAACTGGGAGTAGAATAGGACTTATCTGAGATTCCTTTCAGTTCTAAGCCTTCAATTATTCTCATGCTTGAATTTGCCTGTGATACTGTGCATAGGATAAATGGAAATCCCAGGTACCCACCTTCCCGCCAAGTCAGTCCTGGTGCCATCTAACATGTATCTTATTTAGACTCCATAAAGTCTAATGTGCATTTGATTTAGACTCCATGAAGCCACTGAATTTACCCCTGTGTCTTCTTACAAGAATTTAGAAATTCCTTCTACCTCTATTTTTTTGTTTATGGATTTAGCAGCAATGTGGGAACATGTGGTTTCTAGGGAAGGATGATTGACAGTTGATGACAGTGACAGTGCCCAGGATATGGGCATTTACATAGGTTACTCCTTGTTCCCTTGTCAATTTGTATGACTGGTGGGGGAATTAGAAGCAATAGTAGTCTCTCAATGCTAAATCTAGCAATCCTTTTACGGTGCTTATCTTTCTTAGTAAATCAAAAACATTAAATCCTACCATAACCATAGTGGTGGCATCCCTATTATGTGTGTCTTAGTTGGAGTTCACCAGAAACAAAACTGGAGACGAGAATTCAGATGCCTATAATTTGAGGAAGTACATTTAAGAAAAATCAACCAGTCAATGGGGAGGCAGGAACAAGCCAGGTAGCGGTGCCATCTCAAGTGATGTCTCAGCTTCAATGTGATCCCTGAGGGGATCTCTGCCAGAGTCTGTCTCCACGCAGAACAAGGGATTGAGCTTTCACATATCCACACCAGACAGACAGTCATTGGCTGTGTGTCACTCTGGGGAGTTGGGAGTCATAAACCTCCTAGGCCCTTCCAGCTCTTTTAACATGGGAAAAGCAGCTCCAATAATCTTGGATCAGTCCTCTGAAGAGAGTCAAAGGTGCAGGCTGTTTGTAATTAAGAACTGAGGACATCTGGGAAGGGCACCAACAGTGTCCAGTGATCTTTTATATCTCTTTTGAACACATTCCTTTGTCCATTTTCTACATTCCCCTGATTATAACATAATAAAGCTGGAGATTTTGGAATCTTTATCTGTAAATTTGAGCTCTTACTAAAACTTGTAACTCCCTTTATATCAAAATTTGATGCAATATCAACATTTTCCCCCTGGCTAAGGATCGCCTTAGTAGGGGGCAGTGGGGAGCATTTCCTGTGGCTGACTCTGAGTCATCTTCTTGACCACTGCTGCTGCAATGGCCAGCGCCCCCTGCTCTCCACTGGGCTATGAGCCACTCCTCACTGTGGGGAAGGCTGTGGTAGTAGCTCAGTCTATGGATGCAGACTGGGCCATGCTGTGGGCAGACCTGGTGTCTTGTTATGACATCTCCAATTTGCCTCTATATACCACACAAAGTTTGAAGACTTTATAGAAAGGTTGTGAAAAAAATAGGGTTTTGTAATACATGACTTTAAAATTGCATATTTAATACGATTTTTTCCATAGCTAAGAAGTTAACCATTCATAAGAGCTGTCTTCACAGAACCAGTTCCTTAACTTGCTCTTTGGTGCCCAGATTCTTGTCTGTCTTCACGGAAATTCAGTAAACTTCCGAGGTACAAATCTCCAGTCTCTTTTTGGAAAACCCTACCTTCTATCCATTGGGGCTTTGTCGCATCTTCACTAGGTTCCATTATCTTACATCACTGGGCTCTTTGTGGGATACAGTGCTTCCCAATGGTGCATTTCCTAAGTCTGGGTTTTCATGTCTGGAACAACATTCACTGTAAGAGTGAAAATCAGCATTGTGGAAAAATGCATGAGCAGGGTGGTCTACCACTGACACACATACACACACACACATGCGTGCACACACACACACATGCGTGCACACACACACATGCGTGCACACACACACACACACACACACACACATGCTCTTTCCCAACCCAAGTTTTAAGAAAAAAGATTGTTAGATACTATATGGTCTATATAAAGAAGAGGAAATTCATTTTGTCAAATGCTCCATACTCTGTTAGGCCACTTCTTTCCACAATGGCAATAGTAATTTGTGTTTCTATAGAGACAGCTGTGGTTCTTTTTGTTTATCCTTAGCCCCTACACCTTACCTTTGAAACTGCGACCTAGTAGTAGAGGCCAACTATCTGTTTAACAAAGTTATTTCCTTATCTTCTTGGCCTCATAGTTATTTCCATATTTCTGAGCCTCTCTTACAGTTAAGTTATAGCAACGTGACTGAATTCTGGCCAAAGAAATGTGGGCAAAAGTGATCTATACCATTTTTAGGCTTGGTCCCTAGAGCTCTTCTATAAAATTTTTCATTCTCTCTCTTGTTCCCTGCTAATTGGGCAATACTACTAGGATGGCCTTGGAAGCCAAGATGAAAGAATTTTCATAATCCTAGGTCCCTGAATGGCTGCATGGAGTGCACCCTTCTCCTGCCAGTGGCAACTGAATGCAAATGAGTGAAAAAATAAATTCTATAATGCTAGGCCACTGAAATTTGATAGACTTTCTATTCATAGGAGCTACTATTGCCCTAACACATGCCTTTCCTTGAAATAAGTAATGGCCCCATTTTTGGCCACATACTTCTTAATGGCTTGTTTTATTCATTACACAAATACCTAGCTACTTACAAAGCCTAACTAAGTTCTTAGTCAAATCACTATGCCTTCTGGATGTGGCATGTAGGGGTAAGGATGCAGCAAGGAGGATAGGCCATACAGCTACATGTTTTCATGACAAATATCTCTGAACGCTGGACACAGTGAAATCTGAACTCATCATCTACAAGCATGCTCTTCTGGTTTATTTTTAATTTCAATAATTAGCATTACCCTTATAGTTCCTCAGACCAGTTTCCTTCTTTCCCTACATTTTCTAATATAATTAGTCAGAGTCCTTTTGATTCTATATTTTCAATATTCCTCACATCTATCTCTTACTTTCTTCCCATTTTTACTCTCACTATTGTAGATCTGACCCTGATTATTTCTTATCTGTATTATTACCCTGGCCTTGTAACTCCTCAGTTTCTTCCAAAGTATTCTACATCTTACTGCCAGATTAATCTTTTCAAAGCTTGATTCTGATTATATCATTTCTCTAGTAAAAAACCTTCAACAATTCTCCGTTAGCAGACACAAGTGTTCATATTACTTTGTGAGAAATTCAGGGTACTCCATGACCTGACTCCAAGCCAAATTTCCAGCCTATCACCCACTACTCTTCTTTATATGACTTGTATTCCATCCAGCCACACTGGATGGGTCACTGTCCCTTAAGCATGCATTAGTTCCTAACTGTTTACCTTAGCTCTCTTTAAATGATTTCTCTCACTATGCAATTTCCTCTGTGCCCATTGCTGCCTGTCAAAATGCTGCCTTCCTTCAAGGCTCGGATCAAATACCTCCATGAAATCTTTTCTGATCTCCTCAGCAAGAAGGAATGCCAATAACATTCTGCATATCCCTTCGTTTTGGCACTTGTGACATTTTACTTTGAGGTGTAGAGGCAACAAATTCTAGTGCATTTGGTGTCAGCTAACTTTGCCCATTTATTTAAGATTTCTTTTTATACTTCCATTATTAAATCCTAATGGTACAAATTCACACTATTTACACTTATGTAGTATTTCTCTCAGTGTTTCTAGTCTAGTCTAGCCAAAACTTTTATAAATTGTATCTTGAGTCTTTTGTTGAACAAAATTATTTGCTTACTTGTTTCAGAATGGAAATGTTCTGGAAATCTCCACATATAATTTTGTAGTACTATCAATTTGGGAATTTAGATCTCATCATTTTTTTTAACCTCAAATAAAGCCAACACACACACACACACACACACACACACACACACACACACACACACACAGAAGAGAAAGGTGTTTTGCAAATCAGATTTCTTACAAAGTGATTCTTCTTCCTTTTGCTCTAAAAGCTCATCTAAGTGTGAGAAACCAGATGGTAAAGATCTAAGATGTATATGTGGTATACATATGGTTTATACTTTTTCATACAGCCTGACTTGCCTTTTGGTCAATTAAGATGATTGCCTAAGAGGACTGTTACTCTTCATTTCTCTCTTCTGTTCCTTTTAATGCCATTGGTCCAGTGCCCTGCCTCAGAACTATCTAGCAGTTAGGAAAGAAAACCACAGGGGAAGGGAATGACGAAAGATATGGAAATATTAAATAGACAACAGTTTAAAGCATGTGGACCACAATGAGAAGGTGTCACTCAGTATGAAGTGTTCATCTAGAAAAAAATCACTATTATCTGTTTTTGTAATTATATCAATACAGAATAAAGTTAAGAGATTCAAGATCTTATGCCTGGCCTGTAGAAAGAACTGAAGGTGTACCCCTTCAGTGGGAAGAAAACTTGTTTAGGTTATTTCAGAGGCATCATAGGATTGAGGAGTGACATAATCCCTTTCTTGGAAGAGTCTGGCTGGATTTTGTGCCATTTTCGGAAAGTGTGGGTGATGCACCAAGAATGACAGACTGCTTGGAAAAGGAACTATGTGGAAACCTCCTACCCCCTTGAGTTTTATCTGAGGAATATCAAGAGGGCAAAAAACCTCTAGGCATTAATGTGCAAGTTCCTGTTAATCCTGATATTATAAAGTTGTGTGCCCGGAAAACTGAACAGCAAATTTGTCTGATCCCATGGGGACTGTGTACATTTAGATGGAATATTAAATAGTCGCAAAGATTCCTATGTAGCATGTTCCATCTTGTCTCAAGTTGCAGGAGGGTATTTCATGGGAGGAAAAGGAATGATGCAAATGAAAGGATTTTAAGAAGCTGTGTTGAATCAAGGAGGCTATAGGGAGTTGTTCAGATAGAAATGAAGCATAATTTATTTTTGAAACTCTTTAATATTGTCATTGCCTCTGAGCACTCTAAGCTTGTGTAATTTGTGGCTGGAGGATGGGATCTGGTTTATAATTCCGTGTTCTCTGAGGTTTTGATGCTGATGGAGAAGGCAATGGCAGATTGAGTAATCTGGCAGATTGAGATTGTACCTTTATATTGAATTACTCAATCTCTCTCTCTCTGTCTCATTCATATTCTCTCTCTCTGTCATTCTCTCTCTCTCTCATTTCTGACTTTCTGGGAGAGAACATTCTGCTCCTTTTTAATAATCTTTCCCAATTCTGCTGGGCTGTCTTTCTTACTCTCCATATACCTTCTCTTCTTTCACTGCTATTGCTGGCAGCCAAGTTCATCTAAATAAAAGTAAACATGTTTTTGGCAAATTGACAAGTAGTAAATAAGATCAGCCTCTTCTCTTCAAAAGGCCAAACAAAGGTAAGTTGATTAGCTTAATTCAAGATAGAAGTTGAATTCTAGAAGAAAAACAAAAACAAAAACAAAAAAAGTAAAAACCAGACCTTTCAAAGAAACCCACTCTGTCCTACTGACCTGACCGAGGCTGCATGCCTAAAGCCCTTGTCTCCTGCAGGGCGGGGTTATGTTATATAATTCTACTTTCTCACTTTCTCACAGCTTCTTGCTGGTGACTTTTGAATGAACACACTAGAAATATTGGTCATCAAAGGAGCTGATAGAGAATGTTGATGATAGCATCCTTGCTGAAAAAATATCTCAATGTGACACCTTCTGGACTTGTAGGCAGAAATGTATTTTGAATTCTAAGCAGTTCAAAATAATGACCTGGAGAAGGGGGTGGAATGAGGGCAAGAATGCTAATTTTAACTACTTTTAGGCTTTTGACTAAAACCTCTTTGTGATCAGTTTACTTCTTTAATCCTTTAAGGAGTCCTGGACCCCAGTGTCTGGTCTGGGGAGGCAGGGCTAAATGCAAACTCCTCTTAGCCCAGCGACACCTACATGGTTAACTAGAAGCACACATGGGTCCAGTTATTCTAATTAAAAACAGACCTTAATGAAAAGATATCTGCATCATGTCCCAATACCTCCATGTCCAACAAGTTATCAGCGGGCTGTGTGGAATGAAAAGGTCTTCCAGCAGCCTGGGCTCATCACTGCCTGGTGATTTAATTCAAGAGCCCAGATCATAAATTGGACTTGACGTCAAACAGCAGCCAAGGCTGAGAATCCGCCTGGGTGTGCTGGGCTTGCTGTGGGCTGACTAACCAGCAGGCATGCTGTCACGTCTGGGTCATCTGCTGTCAGTGGACGGTTCCCTGTGGGAGGTCCAGGTTGCGAGCATTGCTGTAGTCTAGACAGGAGGTGACAAACATGTTGACCTTTGGGACAAGATTGATCTCTGTGTTTTTTGACAGGAGACCTTTCCAGAATGGAATCTCAGGAGGAAGAGTCTAGAAGTTTCATCATCTGTGAATGGAATCAAACCTATGTGTCTGCTCCACCCAGACTGGAATGCCAGTTTCTTGAGTTTAGAGTTAAGGAGTGATGTTTATTTACTTTATCAGTTTTCCTGAAATATTTGGACTCCAGGATGGGGGAGGGTGGCAGGAGGGGGGAGGGAGGAAGGAAAAGGGGGAAAATAACTTACTTTAATGGTGTGTCAACTCTGAAACCAACTCTAGGAAAGTTGCTTTTCCACATACTACTTCATTTAAACCTCATACAATGTTAGGAGGTTTCCATCATCACCCTCATGTTAAAGAGGCAAATTAAGAGGCTTAGAGCTGATCAGACCTTCCCCAAGGCCACACAGCAAATAGTAGCTAAAGTCCAGATCTGAGCCTTGGTTGATTTCAATATTATGCCACAATGCCTTCCCAGGGTGTGTTATTTCTGATACAGTGACAATGATTTCAGCTCCTCCTGCCACTTGGGGGGTTATACAAATGTCAAAGTAATTTTTAAAATAGACCTTTGCTTCCCCTCAAATCATGTAACTTTAAGTAAAATGAAACTAGTCTCCTCGCTTTGTAGCTATGGTAGTAGTCATCTGGTTACCCCAAAAGAAAATGGAGATTGTTTCGTGAAGGAGGTGAAGTAGGAATTGATGTAGACCAATGTGTCCTAAAGTATATTCCATGGGACGTTAGCCCATGGAACGGCTAAGGGTTGGGAAACTTGGCATAAAATACCCATTTTGTGGACAGTCACGTGATTGGATTTGCATTTTGCTGAAATCCAAAAATCCAAGTTTCTCAAACTTATGAATCATGCAATCTTTCCTCCCTGGAAAACTGATCAACATCACATGGGTCTAAAATTTTGTGGATTATATTTTGTAAACACTCGTTTAAGGTTTTTTTTTGTTTTTTGTTTTTTTGTTTTCTTTTCTTTTCTTTTCTTTTCTTTTTGTGAGACAGTCTCACTCCGTTGTCTGGGCTGGAGTACAGTGGTGCCATCTCAGCTCACTGCAACCTGTCCCTCCCGGGTTCAAGCAATTCTCCTGCCTCAGCCTTCCAAGTAGCTGGGATTACAGGCATGCATCACTACAGTGGCCAATTTTTGTATTTCAGTAGAAATGGGTTTCACCATGTTGCCAGGCTGGTCTTGAACTCCTGACCTCAAGTGATCCACCCACTTTGGCCTCCCAAAGGGCTGGGATTGGAGGCATGAGCCACTGTGCTCTACCTTGTTTCAGTTTTAATGGTAGTAATGTTTCCCTGGATCTAGACTCAGAAGCTTTATTAACTTCATCCGGTCAACAAGAACAGGATCTATTATCCAGGTTTTTAGCTACTTGCTGTGACCCAGGCTCTGACCTATTTAGAAATACAAGGATGATCTCAAACAGCTTGAGAATGACTTGAATCCTGTTTTGAAGATGGTGAAGATATTTTAAATCTGAAAGAAATATACAAAGCTGGATATATAGTTTTCTAAATTGTATGGCATGTGTTTCCTTATGCCCATAAATCTAAAACTTTTTCATAGACCATCTTTCAGTAATGTAAGATTATCAAGCACAAATGTTCTAAATCTAGAGGCCGTGGAACTTCTGCAGATAAGAAAAACAACAAAACAACATAAACCTAAACTAAAATGCTCTTGAGCCATCAGGCAAAGGCAAAATGGGACTTTTCTCTTTTTGTCTTTCTTTTCCTTATCCCCCTTGGCTTTCCATTCTTCCTCCACCTTCTTTCTCCCTTCTACACCTTGTCTTCACATCTGACCTCATCTATATCTGTCTTCATCTGAACACTTTGTCACTATGGGAATAGATGTGATAATCATGCATACATAGACAATTCCATATCCAAAAGTCATCAACTATCTTCAAGCTGACTTCATGTACCTATAACTGACTGATCATTTTGAAAAGAGATTTCCATTGAGATCAACCAGGGTTTGGGGATTGCTAAAAACCATCCCAGCTGGAAATAAATGTCAGCCACTATCTCATTGTATGGGCTAGCAAATAAGATTAGGCCATTATTCCAGTTATTTGTTTTGGACTTCTTCCTGTTTCTAATAGTGCACTAGAGATGCCTTTTATTTGATTTTTTAAAATAATTATATTTAGCTGGGCGTGGTGGCTCACACCTGTAACTCCAGCACTTTGGGAGGCCAAGGCGGGTGGATCATGAGGTCAGGAGGTCAAGACCAGCCTGACCAACATGGTGAAACCGCGTCTGTACTAAAAATACAAAAATTACCTGGGCGTGGTGGCACACACCTGTAATCCCAGCTACTCAGGAGGCTGAGGCAGGAGAATCACTTGAACTGGGGAGGTGGTTGCAGTGAGTGGAGATTGCACCACTGCACTCCAGCCTGGGCAATACAGCAAGACTCTGTCTCAAAAAAAATTATATATATAAATATAAATATATAAATAAATATATATATAAATATAAATAAATATATAAAAATATAAATATATATAAAGATTTCAAAGCCCAGGGAAATATATAAGCATATATGCTACTTCAGTTGCCTCAGGTTATTTATTGATTTATTTTACAATAATAAAACATTTCACATGCACTGCCTGTTTAAAGGGGGATAATATGTGGTCCAAGGATTTTCTTTATATTTATTAGGAGGCTAAAATTTTATTTGCCCTGATAAACAGAAAATCGAATATCCCAGATCTTCAATTCAGTACTTAAAAGAGTAAGTCCCTCCAAAAGGACTATGAGACAGCAGGATTCCTCCAGTGGGGAAGCTTTATGTATATGTAACCCAGGCATAACTTGGCATTTCAATAAGCTTGGCTGAAGACTCCAATTTGAAAATGTTCTACAGCCACAGCCAGTAACATACTCTCTAAAATAAAAAAGGAAACAAATTACCTACCTCTTGACTCCTTTACCACTTAGAAAATAACTTGTCTACCAAGGAGGGGAAAAAGAAGTCTTGAAATAAGATTTAGAAGCCTGAAGAGTATAGACCCTTCATCTACAAGGATTTTTGTTTTCAGACCACTTTTAAGTTGGTTGCTTGGTTTGCATTGTCAAAGCAGAACCTTACAGTCAAGAAACAAAAGCTAGGTTCTGCTTTCCCCCCAATTTTTTCGTTTACAGCAGGTTTTCTTTCTTGTGTCATAAGGAGTTTGTTTACACAGGAATTCAAATTACTATTAAAGGAGGTAATCAGCACAGTGACAAATAAAAGTTAAAAAGATGTTTGTCTTCTATGATAAAGCTCAAATAATCCCAGACTTCAAACAATCAAGGTAACATATTACATTACATTAAAAAGTAGAAAAAAATGATGTCCCCCAGAATAGCTTAATGGATTTTCTAAAAAGTTCTTTCTTCAGAGTGAAGCAAATTCAGCTCAAATTGTTTTTCAAACTGGGGTAGGTGGACGAAATGCTGGAGCCGAAGCAAAATGAAAATACCGTAAAGATAGTTCTTAAGTGCAGACTGCCTGGGTCCAAATCTGAGCCTTGCCATCTACTAGCTATATAACTTAGACCAAGTCGCTTAACTTCTTCCAGCTCAGTTTTCTCCTTTGTGAAATAGACTAATAAAAACACCCATCTCATACAGTTTAGTGGAGCTTAGAGAATGTGTATGTAGCCCATCAGAGAATGGGCTCTTATTATTTCTCTTATTATTTTTATTATGAAATGTCTCTGATACCTACCAATACCTAGGCCCATGGTCTCTCTGGTATGTACCATGCATTTTTGTGCTCCTAGATGGATAAACAAGGAGTGGGAATTTCTGACATGTTAACTGACTTATTGAGTCAGTTATTCAGCCATATTTAATGCATGGCTGCTACGAGCCTGGTACTGTGCTGGGACTCAAAACCACAATGAGATACCATCTTGCACCAGTCAGAATGGCTTTTGTTAAAAAGTTAAAAAAAATAACAGACGTTGGCAAACTTGGAGAGAAAAGGAAACACTTGTATGCTGTTGGTGCGGATACAAATTAGTTCAGCCCCTGTGGAAAGCAGTTTAAAGATTTCTCAAAGAACTAAAAATAGAACTACCATTCAACCCAGCAATCCCATTACTGGATATATACCCAAAGGAAAATACATTGTTCTACTGAAAAGGAAATAAGATCCATGTCCTCATGAAGCCTATGGGGAAGATAGTAAATAAACACATAACAAAACAAGTAATTTCACTGATCCTAAAAGCTTTGAGGAAAATAAAACAGAAAAGTGATTGGAGCAGTCTATTATAGATTAGCTGGTCAGAAAAGGTCTCTTTGAAGAAATGTTATTCAAGCCAATGCCTAAATTAGGAGACAATGCCATTATAAATACCTGGGGAAGAGCAAGGGGGAACATCAAAAACAAAGCCTTTGAGATGAGGAGGTGTTTGGAGAAATAGAGTGATAGAAAGCAAGGGTGGTTGAGATGAAGTGAGCAAGGAGGAGATTGGTTAGCAAAGTCAGAAAGCCAGATCACAGTCTAAAAAGCCAGGGTAAAATTTTGAAAGATTTTATTCTATTGTGGAACTCATAAAACTATTGTAGGCTTTCACATATACAAATGCAATGGAGCTTCCCTGGAAAAGCTGAATGCTTCTCGTTGTTTTCTGAGCAGCAGAAGTAGTTTTACATTGTTCTTCCATTCTGTCTACACATTTTGGATGCAGTCAGCCAAATAGAGAGACTAATAAATAAAATGCTTAATTTTCTCAATAAATAAAGTGAAACTTCAAGAACATTCCACCTATGATCTTGGCCGTATCAGAACTAGGCCTCAGCCTGATGTTTTCAACCTATGCCTAGTTTTGATAAATACTCATAACATCTCCTATTGAAAATCCTAATATGCCCTTGGGTGAGGAGACTGGAAGTTGATTTGATTCTTTTTTTTTCTTACCCTTGTTAAGAAAAAAAATAAATAAAAGAATCTCCATAATTCTACCAGCCAAGAGGATTTGGTTTAGTTGTTTTTCTCCATAGTCTGTAATGTAGAAAAGGGTTTATACAATTTCCAAATATTACATTGTGTTATAATTTTTTCATATCATATCCAACTTCTGCCAATCTGAGCATCATGATCTAACCCTGGGAACTAACTGACTGAGGATCATTTAAATACTGCACTGGGTTTGAAGGACACTGTCAATGTAGTATTTAAACCTGCAGTACTAAACCTGGGGTAGAGACATTATTATCTAGTGTCCTTCCTGCATTACTATGCTACCAGAGTCAGTCCTATGGAAATAGAACTTTGCAGAAAGATCAAAGGGGGTTACAGTCTGTAGTTAGGTGTCAGGAGACCCCCACTGTAGACTCAGCTCTTTCTCTGCCCTGTTAAATAACCCGAGCATGTCATTTGGTCTCTTGGCCCTGCCCCCTACATAACTGTTCACCTGCAGAATGTGAAAACTTTATCAGCTCATCAATAAGGTTTTGTTAAGGAGCAAGCATCTATTGACCAAACTGGCTTATAACCCAAAAGATGCAGGGTCAATTCTTGGCAAAACTATGAGGAAGGAAAAAAAATTGGCACTGTTTCCTGACTTCCGTATTTCTAAATCACCATTTTGAAGGCAAAAAGCTCAAAATTTGGTACTTCTGATATTATTCAGTGAATGGAAAAATATTCTAGAGGGTAGTGAGCTTCCCATGTGCTTAAGCACATATGGTGCAGGTGATAACCTACTCCATCTCTGTAAAGAAGCTTGTCTGGAAGCTTTTGTGCTTTGAAAGAACTTCCGTATTTATGTTTGTGTCAAAGTTAAAAATGCTCCCTACTTTTAAGCTATGTTTTACAAAATTAAATTTCTTTTCCTTCCTTTCCACTTCACATTTCCACCCCTTTCCCTCATTTATCTGTTCTTACCTTAGCAGAGAGCTAATAACTATTGTGACCAAGGATCAATTCACTGAGTACCCAGACATATTGGTAGATGAACAGAATGTACTGTTTGAGGTGAAAGCTGAGGCTAAGGATGTAGGAAGACTGTGTTGAGACCCACATCAACTAGTCTATATTTCAGTCCATAGAATAAAAATGGATTTGGCAGAAACATATTCTGTGTGCCACAAGTAAACCATTTTCTCTTCTGCCAGTCCATACAGTCTGGAGGAGGTGTCTGCTTCCTCAAATGCACAGACATGTAAAATGCAAGGCTACAAGGATCATGAACAATCAGGAAAATATGACACCACCAAAGAGTACACAATGAATGTCCAGTAGCTGATCTCAAAGAAATGGAGACCTACAAATTACATGACAAAGAATTAAAAAATAATTGTTTTAAAGAAGCCTAATGAGCTATAAGAGAAAACAGATAAAGAATCTAACAAAAATCAGGAAAACAAGAACAAAAGAAGTTTAAAGAAGAGAAAACATTAAAAAAATAAATTCTGGAGCTAGAAAATGCAATGGCTGAATTAAAATATGCTATAGAGAACTTTAACAGCAGACCATCAAGCCAAAGAATTGGTGAACTCAAATACAGCTCATTTGAAATTATCCATTTGAAGGTTAAAAAAGAAAAGGAGTGAAGAAAGCCTATAGGATTTATGAAACACCATCAAGTGAATGCATATATGTATTATAAAAGAAGGGGAAAAGTTATTTTCCCCTTTCTTTGAGTTATTTAAAGAAATAACTCAAAACTTTACAAATCTGGCGAGAGAGACAAATATCCAGGCTCAAAAAACCCACAGGACCCCCATGTAGGTTAAACATAAAGAGCCCTACATCAAGATACAGTATAATTCAATTGTCAAAAATCAAAGACAAAAAGTTTTGAAAGTAGCAAGAGAAAAGCTAATAGTCACATACATAGGAACACACATACGACTCTTGGCAGATTTCTCAACAGGGACCTTGCAGACTAGGAGAGAGTGGGATTATATATTCAAAGTACTGGAAACAAAAATACTGTATCTTTATAAAGGTATTCTTTTAAAATGATAGTCTTTTTTGCTTGACAAAAATACTAAATATTTTGTAAGATATAGTATATTTTGCCAAACAAAAGTACTATATCTTTGTAAAGATATTCTTTTAAAATGAAGGAGAGATAGTCTTTCCCAAACAAACAACAGCTGGGGAAGTTTGTCAGCACTGGACTTGCCTTACAATAAATGCTTAAGGAAATTCTTCAAATGGAATGGAAACACTAAATAGCAATGTAAAAGCATTTGAAAGTATACTGTCACAAGCAGAGGCAAATATATAGCCAAATACAGAATAATGTAGCACTGTAATCGTGCTGTACAAATAACCCATAACCTTAATATGAAAGTTAAAAAATGAAAGTATTAAGAATAGCTAAAACCACAAAAATTTGGTAACAGATTTATAATAGAGAAAGAAGTAAAATCTGACTTCAAGAACAAGAACGGGGGAGGGGAAAGTTAAATTCAGTTTTTATATGCAATTGAACTTAAGTTGTTAACAAGTTAAAATAGTTGGTTATAACTACAAGAAGATTTATACAAGCCTCATGTTAACTACATATTGAAAACCTATAGCAAGTACACAAAAGACAGGGAGAAATGAGTCAAACCAAACCACTGCAAAAAATAATCAAAGAACAAAAGAGAAAACAAAAGGGGAAGAGAGGAATAAAAGAACTGCACCACAGTGAAAAAACTGCGAACAAAATGACAATAGTAAGTCCTTACCTGTCAATAATCACTTTAATGTAAATGGACTAAGTCCTCAATCAAAAGACATATAGTGGCTGAATGGATTAAGAAAAGGAAATAAACAAGATGCATTCATATTCTGTCACAGAGACTCACTTTAGCTGTAAGGACACAAATAGACTGAAAGTGAAGGGATGGGAAAAGATATTCCATGCAAATGGTAATCAAACCTGCAAATAATAACCAAGGAGAGCAGGGGTAGCTATAATTATATCACACAAAATAGACTTTAAGTAAAAACCTGTGACAGGAGACAAAGGAGGTCATTATATAACAATAAAAGGTTCGATTCAACGTAAAGATAGAACAATCACAAATTTATATGTACCCAACATCAGAACACCTGATATAAAATAAATATTGACAGGTCTGAAGAAAGAAATTGACAATGAAACAATAAGAGTAGGAGACATCAATACCCCACTTTCAATAATGGACGGAGCATCCAGGCAGAAAATCAGTAAGGAAAGAGCTGACTTGAACAACACTACAGACCAAATGGACCTAACTGATATCTACCCAATTGTAGCAGAATACACATTTTTTTCAAGTGCACAGGAAACATTCTCCAGTATAGATCACATGTTAGGTATCCACTGGATGTCTTGAAACATATTCCTCATGAATAAGGGGGACTACTGTGCCACATGATTTCAGCAATCCTACTTTTAGGTATATATCCAAAGTAATTGAAAGCAGCATCATGAGATCTATGCTCCCATGTTCTGCACTTTTATGTACGTTGCAGCATTAGTCACAATAGCCAAGATACAAAAACAACCTAAGTGTCTGTCAACAGATGAATGGATGAAGAAAATGTGGCATAGACATAACGAATGAATAGAATACAACAGAATGTTATTCAGCCTTAGAAGGGAATCCTGCCATTTGCAGTAACATGGATGGAGCTAGAGGAAATGCTAAGCAAAATAAGCAAGGCAGAAAAAGAAATACTGCATGATCTCACTTTTTGTGGAATCTAAAATAGTCAAGTGCATAGATGCAGAGAGTAGGATGGTGGTTGCCAGAGGCTGGGGAGAGGGGATGATGTCAGTTTAAGGGTACAAAAATGGTAACTATGTAGAAGTGATAGGTATGTTAATTAGCTCAAATGTGATCATTTCACAATGTATATCAAAATATCAAGTTGTATATTTTAATTATATATACTTTTTATACACCAAAAATAGTTACAAAGTAAAGAATTTGAAAACACACACACATACAGAAAGCAAAAAGCAAAAACTAAACAATAAAATAAAGAATAGGGCTGTTGGTCCAACCAGTCTTTCTTTGTGGGAGGACCACGAGTTACTGAAAGAAAGACTAATTTAATAGAAAATTGTCCCTTTGACACGTGCTGAAGACAGTAACCACCTGTCAGCCTGTGGTGTGCAGAAAGGGTGACCGTCTGTGCAGCAAGGGATCCAGGAGGGCTGTTAGGCTTCTGCAGACCTGTATGCTGCTGCCTCTGGTTACTTCATTTTCTTTGCATGATGGTGAAATGACATCTCTGTAAATTTATTAAAAAGGTAACACTCAGGAAAAGAGCAAGATCATCAGTCTTCTTTTAAACATTTTCTAATTTATTATCACAAATTTAACTTTTCAGAAAATCTCATACACTTTAATTTATTGAAGGGTAGAGTGGCATCATGGAGAGAAACTTAGACCTTCAAATGGCTCTTCCATTGTGGTGGATCTATAACTGTTAGCCTAATCTGTTTCCGTCCAAGGTTGAAGATTCTGTCTCCCCACAACATTCATGTTGGTCTTGCTTTGGCTAATGCAGTATGAGTGGAATGACACATGACATTTCTGGGCAGAAGTTTTAAAAGCAATTTGTGATTCACCCATTCTTTTTTCCCTCAGGTATAACTCTAGGCAGTGGTCCAGCATGGGGGCCTTATCCACCTGAGTCATAGAGTAGAGGTGATGATGATGAGAAAACACACTTTATAATAAGCCTCTGAGATTTTGGAGAGTGTTTGTTATTGTGGCATGACAGCATTTTGATGGCTACAGAAACACTAGCTTTGCCATAGCTGAGAGACAGGGCAAGTCTTCTAATACTTACAATCATAATAATCGTAATAATAGCATTAATCAGCTCTTTCTTTGTGGCAGGCATTGTGTTCAGTGCTTTATATACATGACCTCCTTTCTTCCTCATCACCATTTAATGGAATATTAATATCTATTCTATAAATGAGAAAACTGAGGCAGGGAGTTTAAGCAACCTGCTGAGTGTCACATGGCTATAGGGTGACGGAGCTAGAATTTGATCTTGGTCATGAGTGAGTCCAGAATCCAGGCTCTTGGGCAGTGTGCTGTGTTGTCTTTCCTTATCATCGCTCTGATTCTTAAACTTCTCATCTATAAAATGAGGCTAGAAATACCACCTCCACATCACTTTTTCTCCTCTTGATGCTGTTTTGAGGGAAGACCTAGATGGAGAAAAGGCTTTCTGTTTTTTCCACTGCTTCCCAGAATAATGGAGGCAGAATCTAAAAGCAGATCCCAGAAGGCGGGTGTCTGTGGGACACTTAAACCAATAGCGGGTTATCCTTGTTTGACCTTTTTTGGGCATACATCAAAGCAAGGAATCAGTAGGATCTGATGGAACACCTGGCAGGATGCGATCAGCCCCAGTGACTCCAGAATGGCTGCTGTAAGATGAAAGGCCAGGACAGAAGCTGTCCTCATAGCTCATTTATGACAAGTCCTTGAGGAAGGTGGCATGGTGTCAGTGTGGCTGGGGATGCCTGTGCCCAGAGAGACCCAAGAAACTTGTCTCCCATTATGGTCTGAATGAAAGCAGGAGGCATATGCGGAAGGCACTCCAGAAAATCCAGCAAGCAGCCTGGTCCTGTTGGTTCATGAAACAGTAAGTGGACTGGAGACCGTCATAACAAACCACAAACAGCCACAGAAATAATTTGGCACAGATTTTACTTAGATTGTTTAGATATCAGTTATTCTTTCCAAAACACTGGGAAATAGACCACACTTGGAATTTTCACATCCCTAGGGAGAGAATTGAGAGGTCACTATTTTTTCCCTTAGCAACTGTTTGTTTCTTCTAGTCTAATAGCATTTCTTCTCACAAAATTAGCCATTCCCCTGGTTTCCTAGTATAAAATTACCGTGGATATATGCAGTTGGATCCACCCATAGTGTAACTGAATCAGTCCCTTGTAGAAGGATTGTATAATCATTTTGTGATTAATCCCACTTACCTTGGACTTTTTAGAAGGTGGTATTATTAGATTGGGTCTAAAGTTAGCAAAATTATCCACCTGTCTAAACAATATCAAACGTGAGTGCATTTGTGTGTAGTGGTTGAGGGGAGGGAGATGGAGGTGGAGGTGAGAAGACATAAATATATTATAATTTTCATTGATCTTTTATGGTGACTTGTAGTCTTCCAAGTTAATATTCATTCCAGTTCCTTTGCAGAAGTATCAGAGTCACAAGCCAATGAAAATAGAGAAGAGGGGGCTCAGGATGAAGGAAGCAGTGTGGCAAGGATCTTCAACTTTCTCCAAATAGTAATATAAGTGGTGATGGTTGTTGTTTCTCCTTCTTTTTCTCCTCTTCTTCACCTTCTTATTTTTAAAAAGTTACATGTACCTAATTTACATGGTAAAATTCTGACCTCAGGGGTTTAATGGTTGGATACACAGTACCCATGCTATGAAGCAGAAAGTGGACTGACTTATGAGAGAGTTGGAAATAAGCTAAGTTCACTTTGGGGTCTTATAGTACCATGGGAGTTTCAGGGTTTCTAATGTCCTGTGTGCAAATCACAGGCCAAAGACTGCATAAGAGAAGGTGACAAAATGGGATTGATGGATGACAGAGCCAAAGTCTTTGTTCAGATAACATTGTGTAAAAGAGGCTGGTTATGGGGATTTACCTCTTCCAGACTCTATGATTGCAACCACAGCTATCAGTTAGGCGTGTCCTGTTCAGGTTCCATCAAGTACTACACATAGGGGCTATTTAAATTCCAGATTTCATAAATTGACAAGAAAAAATATTTGTTGAGAAAGTTCCTATATATAATACACTAAACAATTAACTTAAGCACTGGCCCATATACAGCTATAACTCCAAAGTAGGTTACTCCTTATTAAGAGTAACCAAGGAGGATGTCTCTACACTGCTCTCTCTGCATCCTCCTCTCCATGGAAGTCCTGGCTTCCAATGGTGTCTTGATTTGTTTTTTTGGTTTTATGCTAGTTCAAATTGGTCCATGTGATACTAGTCACTTCCTTGGTTCGGAACAGCAATACTCATTCACTACAGATAATTCTGTCTCTACTTTGATATTTTGATGAGATTTAAAAAGTAAACGTTTTATCACATCACATTAACCTTTTATATTTCATCCATAACTCATCACTTTCTCAAATTCTAAATTTCTTACACCCTAAATTTCAGCTCCATAAAAGCAGGACTTGTTATCTTGTATCCCCACTACCCAGCACCTGGCACATTGTGGGCACTCAGTAAATATGTGTTGACTAGATAAGTGTATTTGTGTGGATTTAGCTATTTTTGTTCCGGTTTGATATTGCACAAATCTGTGCAAATTAGGATTTCTGAGTGTGCAGCATTCTTCTAATTTTGTACGTTCAAATATCTTCTGAAAATGTGTTCTTCTCTGTGCCTTTCTGTGGGAGAGTTTTTATATTTCTCTGGTTTTTGGTAGGAGGAGGATAACTTCTGAGTTGAGCACTCATAAAGAGGCTTCCCGCTGTTTAGATGTTGTATAATTCCTCTCCTAGTACTTCCTGTGCTACGTCATTAAATGTTTAGCCTTGGCTACACAGTTGGATTCTTTCAGTGACTCTTTGAAGTTATGTGGTTTAGTCCGTTAATTCCTTCTAGACAGAGTAGATTACAGAGCCAGGCTGCCTACTCTGCCACTAACCAACATCTAGGTAAGCTGAGCAAGTTATCAAACTTCGTTGTGCCTTGTTTTTCTCATATGTAAACTGGGGATAGTAATAGTAACAATAATTGAAATTGGTTGGGCCCGGCCCTTTTATAAGCATTTTGCATGTAATAGACTTTAATGTTTGTCTTAGTGTGTTTTGTGTTGCTGTAATAGAATACCATAGACTAGTAATTTATAATGAGCAGAAATTTATTGGCTTACAGTTCTGGAGACTGGGAAGTCCAATATGAAAGTGCTGTGATCTTATGAGGGGCTTCTTATGCATCATAGTATAGTGGAAAGTACCAGTTGGAGGAAGGGCCAACATAGAGAGAGAGCGCGCACGCTTGAGAGACAGAGCGAGAGTGAAAGAGTGCCTGCACAAGAGGAGGTGAACTCACTCCTTCAATCATGGCATTAGTTTGTTCTGAGGGTGGAGCCCTCATGGCCTAATTGCATCTTAAAGCTTTGTCTCATCTCTGAACACTTACAATGGGAATTAAATTTCAGCGTGAATTTTGGAGTGGACAAATATTCAAGTATAGCAATGTACTAGAACAATCCCATGAAGTAGGTGCTATTATTGTCCTCATTTTATAGATAAGGAAATTGAAGTACAGAAAGGTTAGCTTCAGCCAAGTTCTCATAGATAGTAAGTGATAGAATTCTAATCTATGGAGCTAGACTCCAAGCTAGTGATTTTAGGCACTACTATCCTAATCGAGGGATTATAAAGAGTACAAGAGATAATAAATATAAAGTGCATGGCAGAGTGCCTGTACCAGTCAGCATCTATAGATGTCAGTTAGCTTTTGCTAATAACTAATTTCCCTTTCTTACAAATTCAAAGAAGTTCTGCAGATCACAACCACATTTTGAAGACTGCAAAGGAACACAGTGAAAGAGGACAAAATGGAATAAGGTTATTTTAATTGGAAGGTGAATCCTTAGTAAGAAGTAGAAAAAGATCTAAACAAATCCAGTTGTTACAAATTAAGAAGCAAGAAGCTTAAGACCTTTGATTAAGGTTAACTTTGAGAAGAGTCTATAGAGCAGGGCTGTTCAATCTTTTGGCTTCCATGGACCACATACAAAATATACTAACCCTAATGACAGCTGATGAGCTTAAAAATATTGCCCAAAAAACCTCAAGTTTTAAGAAAGTTTATGAATTTGTGTTGGGTCACATTCAAAGCTGTCCTGGGCTGCATGTGGCCTTCAGGCAGTGGTTTGGACAAGCTTGCTATAGAGGCACTGGCAGTTCTGCACATAATACCAATGAAGGAAGGAGGAGAGTACGTGAAAATATGGGAGTGATACCAGTCACTGATTCAAATATACCAGCTATGGGAAGAGGAGATCTCCATAACAGACGTACCACATGGATGGGAGTAGTGTCAGGAAGGGGAGTTGGTTCCAATCTCTGAACAGAAAATCTCTATGGTTTGTTATCCTCTATGTGTTTATTGCATCCTGCAGGGAAGTAAGGTCTTTGAAATTCCAGCAGGAAGGTAATGGAGGTGACTTCCTTAGGAGAGAGTTAAGCTCCTGGCATTTGGCCCTTTTGCCAAACTCAAATACATTTAAAGAGTAATAGGGCCCTTCCCTTTTATTAGGAAAATAGTATCTTTCGGTCACATTATAGCACATTGCTGAGAAGATTGAGAGATCTGGGAAATATCACACACACACACACACACCCCATACAAAATAATTTCAAGACTTGATTTAAGAACATAGAAATGAAGATATCACACCTGGTATAAGACACTGGAGAGCTAGAACATTTTTAGGAAAGGTGAGAAAGTTAACAACGTCTAAACACCCAAAAGAAAAACTACCTAAGAAATATGAAGTAAAAGAGAAGTGGTGTTTAGGTTTGGGAGATGGGATGGGAAGGCATCAAAATGCTTTTCTTTGCAATTTCACGTCATCACACCACTCCTCAGGAGACTAGAATCTTCCCTGGCAAACATTTCATCCAAGCTTGTCTAGTTCTTAGAGGAATGTGTGCTATGATAAAAAACACGTGGTCAGGGTGGCCATGACAAAGCTAGGGGTGAGGTACAACCCCCTATCTTTTATTGAGACCCAGCAGGCAGATGAGATAAAGGCTTCTCCAACTTTGATGTGCATGTGAATCACATGAGGATCTTGTTAAAATGTAGATTCCGATTTATTCCATATGTGTGATGGGGATGGAGGGTGATCTCCGGAGGGACCTGAAATTCTACATTTCTAATAAGCAGCCAGGTGATGCAGGAGATGCTGGTCCATGGACTATACTTTGAGTAGCAAGGGTAGACCATATGATAGCAATGGTGATAACTGAGAAAATATGTGCAAATTTGGAGAGATCTAAGGAGACGTAGGAATGTGTGTACATGAGAGAGAGAGAGACATAGTTGGTGAACTTCTTTCAGGGCAGCTTTGGGATTTTAATGAGACAAAACAAATAGGAAGGGGGGGACAGGAAGAGTGGGAACATGGTAGCAATCAGAGAGTGAGACCAGTGCTCCAAGATTTAGAGTCTCTATGTTCCCTCCTTACTGGACACCCTTCCAGCATTCTCTGTTCTTTCTCATTTCATGGATGTGTACAGCTCCTTCCATTTCCTTAAAATTTTCTTACCTTCACCATTCAGGAAAGACTTCTCTTACCAGCTAATATCTTCATCAAATGTTCATATAGCATATTTCTAGCATATTTCCTTTTTCTTTTATTAATCTTTTTTTTTTTTTTTTTTTTTTTTTGAGATGGAGTCTCGCTCTGTCGCCCAGGCTGGAGTGCAGTGGTGCAATCTCGGCTCATTGCAAGCTCTGCCTCCTGGGTTCAGGCCATTCTCCTGCCTCAGCCTCCTGAGTAGCTGGGACTACAGGCGACCCCCACCATGCCTGGCTAATTTTTTTTGTATTTTTAGTAGAGACTGGGTTTCACTGTGTTAGCCAGGATGGTCTCAATCTCCTGACCTCGTTCGTAGTCCACCTGCCTTGGCCTCCCTTATTAATCTTTTTACACTTATAAATGTTATCATTTTTCAAGTGCAGGAGTTGGGTCTATTTTATTCTTTCCAGTCTCTTTAGCACCTAACTCAACACAGAGCCTGGCTAGTCTAGTAGGTGATCGATGAACATTTTAAATGAACAGATGAAATAGTGTGAATGATCGCATGCCTTGGGCGTTTCAAACCATATGTATCGCCAGTTGTTTTGAAAAATCCAGCCCCACAGCCATCAGAAAAAAGTGCTAACAGGATGAGTTGAGGGGAAGAGGAAAAGGAAGCAATAAGTTGATACAATTAGTCAAATGTAAGCAATTTAAAATAGGATAGAAACAGGCATTCATCCAAAATATATAAGACAAAACCAACAGATAATATGAATAATATCATTTTCTTAAGCACCCGGTATATGATCATAATATATGTGATCTTATCTTACTGAATCCTCATAAAAATACTGTATTAGGTGGTTTAAAATGTGCATTTAAAATTCAAGAATGGGTATTAGGTGGTGGAAACCATGGCCTGTAGTGGGTAATAATTTGCCCAGGTCACTTAGCAAGGAAGTTGTAAAGACGAACCAGATTCAGAAGCTGAGTATAGATGCCTTGGAAACTTGGTCTTGTGATCTGCCATCAATGTGGCACCCAATGTCCAAAGCTGGCCTTCCCCAGCAGCCTGGGAGCCCCATGGGGCGGGGTTCCTGCTCCATTCTTGGCTGTGTCCCCAACACTCAGCGTATTTTTTTCACATAATATGTCCTCAAAAGTAATTGTTGAATAAACTATTGGTCAGGCCAACTGGCAATTAGTTCCCCTTTCTATTTATTGCATTGTATAGCCTGTAGAATATTAACAAGAAGTTTTGCCAGAAGACTTGTGTCTCCTTGCTGGGCCTTGAGATATGTTTCTGAAAGCTCCTGTTTGAGGTTAGAACAATGTTTCTCAACCTTTTTTCATTATCCCTTCTACCACCCAAAGAGTGTTTTGAAATTTATTTTTCTTAAAAGCCTCTCCCATGAAATTTTAATGCCACAGTTATACTGTAAATCTCCTATGTATTGTATATATTTCTGTGTCTAATACATGTAAGATTTTTTTTGCCTCCTCCCAAGAACCAATTTTACCCCCTTGGGAGTGATGTTGCCCTGTTAAGAATGCATGGGTTAGAAGGATGCACATCATAAGTAAAACTGTGAAAGCAGTTAAAATGTTCTGTGTTCACTTAATAGAGATCCAGTGATGCAGGAGAGATTGCCAATTTTCTCCCAATATACATTCTCTTCTTCTTAAGTAACCGGTTGCAGATAGTTATCTAAGCACATCAGCATCAAAAAAAGGGGCTATATTTCCTAGCCTCCCTGGCCATCTTTCTTTCAGCTGGCTGATCACAATGACACTGAGCTGAATAATTACATCTCTTAGCCTCCCTGATAGACTCCCTTTGGCCACCTGACCAAATTATAGCCAATGAGTTATAAGCAGTGAAAGAGCAATAAATGTCTGTATTAAGCTACTATATTTTGAAAGTCTGTTACACACAGCTGAACCTAATACCAACTGATACAAATCTTATTTTCATTATATCTTAAATTAATTTCTAATTGTATGCAATAAATACACATTAATTTAACCTAAATTATTAATTATATAATAATACAATGATTAATTGTATTAATTGTATGTAATTATTTTACATTTATCAGACCTCACACTCTATAGATTCTTTAGGATTTCTTCCTATGCCCTACTTTTCTATCAACCACCATAATTGTAATGAGTTGCATTAAATGCTTGTATAGATGTGGAGACCAAAAAGTAATGACACATTGTATGTATAATACTTCCTACAAAACATGGTGACTATAACAAAAGTCCACTAATTTTGAACTTGGCATAAGTTATGACTTGAGTTCATAAGTTTAAAATTAAGTCTGTGTGTAATTGAATTTTGAGTAAGGGGGCTTCTCGATTAGGGAATGATGATTGAATACTGGAATAATCAGGAGAGAGTTGGAAGAAAGAAATCAGAGAAAAAAATGATAAAATTCAATAAAATCAGAAATGATGCAAATTATTCTTTAGATTCATTTAGAGAAGAACGAAGAAGAGACAAAGCAAGGAAATATTTGAGAATTCACTCTGGGTTGCTATTGATTAGCAGGGAAAATAAAGGCCTAAAGGTTAAAGTAACTGTCAGAAGAAAAGTCCAAGAACATAAGCCCTTAAGGAGAGTATGGATTCTAGCCACAGTCGGGCTGTTGCTGATTGGGATTAGGCATTTTTCCACTGCCACAGGAAAGCCTCTGGAAGACTTGTCATCTGCAAGCTTGGTACAAAAGCCATCAATTATTTAGCTTAAGAGTGAAGGGTAAGAGGTGACATCTGGAATTGACTTTAAGTGTATGTGTGCGTGTGTGTGTGTGTGTGTGTGTGTGTGTGTGCTGGGAATTTGATTGCAAAGCTTTTTTTTTTTTTTTTTTTTTTTTTTTTTTTTTTTTGAGACGGAGTCTCGCTGTCGCCCAGGTTGGAGTGCAGTGGCGCGATCTCGGCTCACTGCAGGCTCCGCCCCCCGGGGTTCACGCCATTCTCCTGCCTCAGCCTCCCGAGTAGCTGGGACTACAGGCGCCCGCCACCTCGCCCGGCTAATTTTTTGTATTTTTAGTAGAGACGGGGTTTCACCGTGTTAGCCAGGATGGTCTCGATCTCCTGACCTCGTGATCCACCCGCCTCGGCCTCCCAAAGTGCTGGGATTACAGGCGTGAGCCACCGCGGATTGCAAAGCTTTTTAAAGTGGTAACCAGTGGAATGATTCACAGTGAAATACAAAATTGGGCAATAAAATTGTAGACCCCTTAGAGATTTGAAAATACATTATAAAACACAGAAAGACAAAGGCAGAGTTCGGTTGTTTTGTGAAGCTGGATCAAGAGAAAACATTTGACAGGATGGAGAGTTTTGCTTAATTTAAAATTATATAAACACACAGATTCTCCTCCCAAGTCATGAGTCATGCAAAAAAAAATTTAATGCATGTTATATGGAATGTCTGCATGGCAGACATGGTTTGTGTCTAACCAATAGCCATTTTTCTATACTTTCTTGTTACCAAACCCACATTTTGGTCAGAGAGGCAAAGTGCCCTTACCCCAAAGATTGAATCAGCCTTGGTCTAAGTCAGTCATGGAGTTTCCTTTCTTTTGTACCAGATTTTCACTTTCCCAGCCACCCTTGCAGTTGGGTGGTCATGTGACTCAGTTCTGACCAATGACCTATCATTAGAAGTCTGCTAGGCAGTACCTGGGAAAGATTTTCCTGCTTTGATAAAAGTGCAATTATCTGCAAGGAAAAAATTTGTTTCCCTTGCCCATTTTGCCCTATTTGAGATGCTGACTAGATCTGTATAGCTCAGTTTGTGACCTTGACATGACACATAAGATAAAAAGCTTATAGATGGAGGTAGATGAAGCATAATTATGGAAAAAGCCTCAGTTTTTTTTTTTTGGTTGTTTTTTAGACTGAATTTTTGAAGATATTATTCAGTTGCTAAATTGCCCTCATGGTGATCATGGACAAGATGTTATAGGCTTGATGATGCATGAGGAATAGAACACAGAAATAACTAGTGAGTTAAGAATCTCTTTATATGATAGTAGAACAGGCCATTTTGTGCTGGCATTGCCCTCTCTGTCAGCTAAGTGGTATCAAAGGCAGTGAGCATGCAGTTCTGAACTTCCCTGACTTAGTGAATTCCTTGTGTTGCTACTATCATTTGACATCAAATTTGGGCACATTCTTGAGAAATAGGGAGGGCATCAGAGAATCACTAAATTGTATTGCTAAGGTCTAATACATTATTTTTTGCCAGTTGGTAGTAAGTGAAGCGGGTAGTAAAATAAAAGTACTTTAATTCTGAATTGTTCTCATCAATGTTTGAACCTATATTGTCTTTGGAATCTTGCCTAATTCAAACATCCTCATGGTTTAAGCCTCTGACAGCTGGGTTGTCTGTTACTTGTAGCCAAAAGCATTCCTACTGAATGCCAACACAAATCCAAAAAATATTGGGTGAATTGTAAAGGAGAAAAGGGGCCATTGGAGGGGGATGGTCAGTGTCTGGGCAGTGTCATCTTTTATACTGATGACATTCAAATGAAACATTACACAAATGAACAAGAGTTCTGAATGATGTATAGATAGAGGAGAAGATACTGTATAGACTCTGAACCCAGTGCCAGCCAAGTCCAGACAGTAGAACTGGTAGAAGTTCAATATAGCAGCACAAGAGAGTTGGAAGACCTGAGTTTAAAAGTTATCTCCAGTACCTACTAGCTGAGTAGATATATCACCTCACTTAGCTCAAGGCTAATTGTTTGTAAAAGTAAAGAATAACAACTTCACAGGATCATTGTGAGATAATTTGAGATGGCTTATAATAAGTTTATGTTGCCCAGTATGCATTAGATTCTGAGTGATAAAATGTGGATAATAAGTTGTTTTCAGACTGTGATGAGTACAGAAAACTCTTGTAGCTTTTAAAAAAGTCACTTAAACATCTTTGGAACTATGTTTTATAGGAAAGAATTGGACTAGATATTTTCTTTTTGTTCTAGATTTACATGTCTATTTCTACATATGTAGGAATAAATTAAGTAGAGAAGGGAATTAGAAAAATATGAAGAGAGTGAAAGCCTATGGAAGACTGGGCCTTTAAATAGGAAGAAGGTTGTAGGCAAATCCCATCTTTGTATCCTCCTTTGAGCCCCACAGAGCAAGGCTGTGCTCCCATCTCCCAATTTTTTTCAAAGAAGAAGAATCACAGAGGAGATTCCTAAGGTAACTGGAAGGAAGGTGTATTAGTCTATTCTTGCACTGCTATAAAAACATACCCAAGACTGGGTAATTTATAAAGAATACAATTTAATCGACCCACAGTTCCATAGGCTGTACAGTACGCATGGCTAGAGAGGCCTCAGGAAACTTACAATCATGGCGAAAGATGAAGAGAAAGGAGGCACATCCTGCATAGCTGGAGCAGGAGGAAGATTGGGAGCAAAGGAGAGGAAGCGCTACAAACTTTCAAAAGACCACATCTCGTGAGAACTCTATCACAAAACAGCACTAGGGGGATGGTGCTAAACCATTAGAACCCACCCCCATGATTCAGTCACCTCCCACCAGGCCCCTCCTCCAACACTGGGGATTACAATTCGAAATGAGATTTAGGTGGGGACACAGAGCCAAACCATATCATTCCACCCCAGCCCCTCCAAAATCTCAGGTCCTTCTCACATTTCAAAATACAATCATGCCTTCCCAACAGTCCCCCAAAGTCTTAAGTCATTCCAGCATTAACTCAAAAGTCTAAGCCTCACCTGAGACAAGGCCCTTCCACAGATGAGCCTATAAAATAAAAAACAAGTTTATTATGTCTAAAAGATACAATGGAGGTGTAGGCGTTGGGTAAATACAGCAGAGGCACACCGCTGCCAGTCTCTTTGCAAAAGCATAGCAAGAATGATCTTTACTCTAGTTCCCAGTAAGCTCCTTGTCTCCATTGATACCTTCTCAGCCTGGACTTCACTGTCCATATCACTATCAATATTTTGGTCACAGCCATTCAACAAGTCTCTGGGAAGTTCTAAACTTTCCCTCATCTTCCTGTCCTGTCTTCTTCTGAGCTCTCCAGACTCTTCCAACCTCTGCCCTTTACCCAGTTCCAAAGTCACTTCCACATTTTCATGTATCTTTAGAGCAATGCTCCACTCTCAGTACCAATTTTCTGTATTAGTTTATTCTTGCACTGCTATAAAAAACTACTTGATACTGGGTAATTTATAAAGAAAAGAGGCTTAATTATGCTCACACTTCTGCAGGCTGTACAGGCTTCTGCTTCTGGGGAGGCCTCAGGAAACCTACAATCATGGCAGACAGCAAAGCAGAAGCAGACATATATTCACATACCTGGCAGGAGAGAGAGAGAGTGAAGGGGGAGGTGCTATACACTTTCAAACAACCAGATCTCATGAGAACTCTATCACAAAACAGCACTAGGGGGATGGTGCTAAACCATTAGAAACCACCCCCACAATTCAATCACTGTCCACCAAGCCTCTCCTCCAACACTGGCCATTACAATTCGACATGAGATTTGGGTGGGGACACAGAGCCAAACTATATTCGAAGTGTTGGGGCCGTGGCTCATACTCTAAGTCTCCTTCATATCTAGTTGGTGCATTAATTTATATACACAGCTGTCTCACCACCAGGCAAAGAGGAATTGAGATGCAATTTTAAATCTCTTCTGGGCCATGATGCTATCAATTGTTGTGACCCTGTATGTGGCTATTTTGATACCTGTAATTTAGATACCACCAGGTATAGTGGGAACTAGTAGAAACTTTAGGGAAATGAGGTGAGCAAGGTAAATTGGGACATAAAATCACATCTAGGCAAATTTTGGATGAGGATGTGATTAGAAGTGTAAGTGAGGAATGAAAAGAACAGAGCAATATTATAGCCTTAGACTGGGGGGCTATGGGAGACAATGAGAAGTGGGGTTAGGGGGAATTTTATGAATCTTTATGGATGAGTGGCTAGTATAAATAATGTGCATGGATAATTTCACTCCAAATTATGAAAACATACATTTTCTTCTCTTTTAAGAATAAAATGTCTATTAAAATAAACTTTGTATAAAAGTATTACAGATCAAAAACTGTATTTATATGTATTGATTTGAGGTCCAATTATGCATCAAACCCTGAATGGGCCCAGCAAGTAAACTGGACACACAAACACTTAGATTCCACCTCTACTAAACAATTTGATTAACGCAAAATGGGAGGGGCGTAGCAACACAGGAAATCTGCCCAGAAACTAATTTGGCAGAGATGTCAAGTTAAACTGTTGAAAGTTACAAATCTCCAAAAAGGCAGTTCTTTCTCATGATAAAAGTGCTTAAAACCTAAACAAGAACCCTGTGCCTAGCTTATTTCTTCAACAAATGCAAAGAGCTATAGACTATTAATATCAAGTTTCCACACAAAATGGCCCAAGAATTTATTTGAAATACCTTACTTATGAACTGAAATAAACTTGGCAAACTACAATTATGTTAAAGTATTATACCAAAAATTCAAATCAGCCTACTCCTGAAGTTTCACCATTGCAATTTCCAGAGATGTCTTTTCTATCCTAATGTTACATATAACATTGCCCGTAAACCTTTGGATCATGATTGTGTAAGCTGGATGCACCATTTAACCTTAGGGCAGAAGAAATTAGCAGCAACTAAATCTCAACTGTGACAACTTGTATAACAAGCACAATACCTGGAATATTCTCATGAGAGTCATCTTAAGTAATATACTACACTCTGCGGCAATTACCTAATTTTTACACATGATCTTAAGACTTTTGTGCCTTGATTCTGTTAAAAATGTCAACTAGCATGAACACTAAATCATACCCATTGTTTTTGAGTAAACAAGTTCTCTGAAATTTAATAGATCTAGTTAATATTGCTACAGTATTTCTAAAAGCTTAGGTTTTATGAGTGGATTCCAGGGCTATTTCAACACCAATAGAATCAAATACACTTTCATAAAATTGTCATTTAAAAATAATTCAGAAACTAAGCAGTGGGAGAGCACCACTAGGGGCATGGTATGATGTGGGGGTTGGTGGGAAACAGAGAAGAAACTGCAGAGAGCAAAGTATAACTAGCAATATACTTTCTATGATATTCCAGAAACGTGTGTCTAGTGAGATTAACTTGATTGGAGTTTCTTATACAATAGACTGATCACTGAGATTCTTAACTCAGGTTTCAATCAATGACAAAATCGAAAATGTTAACAAGAGATTTTAGAAATGGATGGCAGGCTGTGAATTTTGCAGATATTATGCTTGCATTTCAAATTCCTCTTTCAGACTTTTCAAGTAAGCGTGCACATTCCCAGGGCCAGGATATTTGGCGAAATACACCAGGATATCAGTTGCACACCGTCCGTCTTGCTGCCGGCAGAAACTGCAGTTGTAGATTTCTCAACAAGGTGGGCAATGCCACTAGAGCATCCCTGACCTCTTCAGCATAAGAGTTTGGAAGGCAGGAGCCGCAGACTTAGCCTTGAATGCCCTAGCAGTCTGGGTTTCTGCAGTTTGTTTTGGTAGCAATAGTTTTCTGACACCATTGATAACAAGTAGAGCCCAGGGAATCGTTATATATCTTCTTTGGAGAGTTGCTGCAGTTGGCCTCCAACCCTTCCTCTGTGATTTCTTGCCCTGGGTGAATTATATGCAGAAGGGTCATGGATGAGCTGGAGCGGTGAATTCTGGGCGTGTCATCTTCCTTCATGCAGCCATCCACTGTCTTGCTCCTTCTCACCAACGTGTCCTTATCCTCTTCTTCTTCCTCTTCTTACTCCTCCTCCACGAGTAGAGCGCCAAGGGACCAGGGGACTTGGTGAGAAGAGGAGCTCTCTGTTCAGGGTTTCTCCTGGAAGCAACATCCGGGAATGTACGCCTTGGGGATGTCCTTGATTGTGAGTTGGAGCCTGGGAGGGAACGTCTTCTAAGGAACAAGCCAGGGAAGCTTTCTCACTCTGACATGCATTTTCCAGGCATTGCTTTGTTTTGCTTTATACTGAAAGCCTTTTTCTCCAAAAAAATTCATGCCACCTTTATCTTCCGAATCGGAACTGGAATTGGTTCCAGAATTCTCTGAGGGTTCGGGGAGGGGGCTCTGCTTTTTTGTTGGCTGCTCCCTTGGTATTTCGCGCTGGAAGCGTCATCACCACCCTGAGACGTTGAGTGTCTGCACTGGGTGCGGGTCCTACAGCCTTCTCAGACTCACTGGGAAGCCTTATGTTTGCAAAATTATCGGCAGCGACGCCATCACAACTGTCATCAGAGCGTGACTAGGTTTCCATGGAAATCAATTTCACATATATGAATTTCTCTAAGTTCTTTAATCAGATCCTTTTGCAGCACGCCACGAGTGTTCATACTGGCAGCGGGCGCCTAGGCCGGCTTGGAGCAGGGAGCCATTTTCTTTTTCTTTTTCTTTTTTTTGGGGGCGGGGGGGACGGAGTCTCGCTCTGTCGCCCAGGCTGGAGTGCAGTGGCCGATCTCGGCTCACTGCAAGCTCCGCTTCCCGGGTTCACGCCATTCTCCTGCCTCAGCCTCCCTAGTAGCTGGGACTACAGGCGCCCGCCACCACACCCAGCTAATTTTTGTATTTTTTAGTAGAGACGAGGTTTCACCATGTTAGCCAGGATGGTCTCGATCTCCTGACTTTGTGATCCGCCTGCCTCGGCCTCCCAAAGTGCTGGGATTACAGGCATGAGCCACCGCACCCGGTCCAGGGTGCCATTTTCTTATGCTTGACATTTATTTCTCCAAAATAGCTGATGAACCCAGTTATCTTCTCAGCATTGTGGGTTCGCCTTTAACTCTTTATTCTACTTCAGCCCCAGACTTGCTCAGTTACCAAGTCCACACCCCTCTTTGGATGCACTGGCTGGAATTCCTTACCTAGATTCAACCACCACCCTCTGCCCTGTGATTTAGGCCAGAAGTCATCGAACTAATCTCTGTGAGCCAGATCCCCACACCCTTAATATCTGGTTTCATAAGACTGTTAATAAGTGCAAGTGTTGCCCTGAATATACCACAATATTAATGTACTTAATCCTCCAAATATTTAATAGCTTGGTGAGGTGAGAACTACTATTATTCCCATTTTGAAGGTGAGGACACAGGTTAAGTGACTCACCCAGGGTCACGGACCGAGAAAATGGTGGAGCCAGGATTCCGAGAGAGCCTGCTTGGCTCCAAAGCTCGTACCCTTAACCACCATGCTACGATGGAACTCCTTTTCTGAAATACTGTTTTCATGATGTTTCTTTCCTGCTTCAAAGCCTATAATGGCTTGTTTACTTTTAGGAGGAATTGCAGGCTCTGGGGTCTGATAGGAAGCTGTCCATTAAGTGATCCCACCTATCCAGCTTTGCCTTTCATGCTCCTCACCAGGGCCCCTCTCCTATCACCCAACTTGCCTCCTCCCGGAGATCTTCCTCAATGCTGGAAGCTGTGCCTTCTATCACCATTCCCTATTTCTCTTTGCCGGGCTCAGCCAGGGCCATCTTACAGTAATTTTTTTTCTCTGAATTCCTGTAAAATTTGAAGTCTGTGTTCGCTAATGTAATAATGGATTAAAATGTGCTTTGGGGTTTTTTTTTTTTTGAGCTGTTTCAAGGACTATGTCTTATATCGTTAACTGGCTCTAAAAGTTCTTTAAGGCAAGAGCCAGATATTCTAAGTAAATCTAAATTTTTCTTATCTCTAACATGATAAAGAATTCCTAAACTCTTGTCTCGTTCTATAGTTTTGTCATGTTTCTGGCTGTGTTAGAACATGCAGCAAAGTTCTGGGAAGAAATATGTGCTTAATAAATATCAGTAGGTTTGACTCGTCCTGAAATCCTGTGAAATAAACCAAAGATGAGAATTTCTGCCATTTGATTAGGGATTTTGGAAGCGTAGAGTCATTGTAGGTTTTAAGCTCCTATTTCCCATCATGGAGAAATGAAAGATGAAAATCACTGTGTTGAATGAACTTATCAGTCACTCAGCATCCCTATGTAGTTTCAACAGCTTTGTCAACAGCTCAGGGGAGCAGGACTGGTTATTCTTTGAGCAGGGAAGTCCTTTATTACATCAGGAAGGTGCGTCAGACTTAAGGCAGCCCAATCTCAGGAGGTGAACTGGAAAAATGGATAGGATTCAGTAGGTAGGCTGGCCATGAGGTGAGCCTATTTGATTGGCTGCCTCCAGAATTAGACTGTAGGGTGAGTAGGAGAGTGGCCAATGGGAAACAAATAAGGAATGCAAGAGAGATGCCATTTTGAGGTAGACCCAGAGGTAGAGGTAGAGAGAGAAAGAAAGATTGAGAACAGGGAGGATAGCCATGCTGAGAGCTACATTCACTGTAGCTTTTTATTCCAGTTCTGGTCCTTGTATTTTCTTTGGATATACATCCTTCTTATCATTAAATTCATGTAATTAGCCATATGATATTTGGATTACACAAATCTGCCAGCACAAATAGCACTTTGCCTTAAAAACAAAATAAAATTATCTTTTCCTTAGAGATATCTCTTCAGCATCTTGTATCTTCAATTAATTGTAGTTCAAGAGAAAAAATTTTATTAGATGTTTTCTTTTTCTTTTAAACTCAAGTGTTTTAGGATAAGACTTCAAAGGATCTTACAGGGGGAAAAGTACCACAACTCATACATTATAAAGAAAAAAGGATTTTGTTTTTAAAACAATATCTTATGTAGTTGGGAGCCAAGTGAACTTAATTACCATGTGAATAATTCAGAGAGGCAAATTAACCACAATAAAAATAATTTCAGTCCATGATGGACCTTTATATTCATGCAACTCAAATGACATGACCCTGTAAGAGTGAACTTAAGGTTCTGAAATCTGATTGTTGCATCAGCAAATATTTGTTGACCACCTTCTGTGTGTCCCTACTCTAAATTACCCTAAAGGATTTTGGAAATGTAGTGTTCTTATTGCCTTGGTTCTGTTCACCCATTTCCACTGGGGCAGGCCTACAAGCCTTCCTTTCAACCTGTACTTTTCCTCAATCCCACTCATCTTCCCTGCAACCCTTCTGTTCTCCACACCAGAGGACAGAAGAAAGAAGCATCAAGATGGCAGGAATGTGACTTGTCACTTTCAGGCAGGGTTGAAGCTGCATGGCAGCACTCCAGTGAATTGAATTCAGTAGTATCTGTGGTGGGGGTGTCCTTGTAATAGGCCTCATGCCAGACTCTTCAAGGAATTCAAAGAAACTAGAACACTACCGTGTTTTCAAATAATAATATCTTATCAAATGGTCTTCCCTTCATTGGACAACAGGTCGGCTTACAAATCACTGGAATTCAAAACACAGGACATGTGCTTTATTAATGGGCCAAAGATCAGCAAGAGGAAGATGAGGAGCAGACATGGAAAAGGATCCCTGAAGGTAAAGAATTTCAGGTTGATCTCTGAATCAAAAGGACAGACTCTTCATAGTTCAGGGTGAAGTCAGGTAGGAGGATGTACACAAAGTAAAACAGGGAAAGTGTCTGGAGGTAGAGAAGTACAGGCACAAATAAGCAAGTGTGTGTTTTGTAAAATTTGAAGATCTTCGGATGAGCAGACACAGCACACTGACACATGACGAGAGGCAGAATTCTTTGTTACTTACAGCTCCAAATTAGAGGAGGCTGCCGCACAGGCCCATGCACAGGATTGTACTAGGGGACAGGCTAACAGCAAGCAGGAGCTACAAAAGGCAGCTTATGTACAGCAAACAGGGTAGGGGTAGTTAGGTTTTTGGGACTTTCTAGGGATTGGCTAATTTGAATAATTAATTACACAGCTCTAGAGCATAGAGGCTGTTCCTAGTTGTTTAGTGTCTGGTACAGGAGTGTGAAAGCTCCCTAAACAGGGGCCTCTGTGAGATTATTCTTAATGGCACCAGACAGTAGGAACCTGATAAGAGAAGCATTTTTTTTTTTTTTTTTTTTCGTCCTCAGAGGGGAATTGAGAGTTTTTAGCCATGACTTCAAAACTGGGTCAAGACAGCCCTTGTGAAAGATTACATTTTGGAGAATGTAAATGCACTGCACTTAGCTTGGGGGTGGATATGTGGGAAAGCATGAGTTAGGGCATTAGTTTATAAAATTAGATTGAGACCAGATCTTGGGGAGCCCTGGATCTCCTGTTAATAAATGCTGTACCCACAGTGGTAGAGAAATGCGATCTTTTGAGGAAATAAAGATATCATGGGAGAATATAAATAAGGAGATGTGCTATATTTACCAATATTTTCTCATGACATTTACGTTAATAATGGGTATATTAGGGATACAAATATTATGTGGGATTCTCTAACCCCAGAGGATTTATTTGATCAATGAAGACAGAAAATGTTAAAGCAAAAGTGTAACAAATTGAAGATTTTATGACTACTATATACTTGTGTTGAGATATAGTTATAAGGAGAGAATTCTCATCTGAGAGTCTCACAACTAATTTCTGAATATGAAAATCATATATACCAAGTGGAAAAACTGTTCATTTAATTTTGGTGGTCCTATTTGAAAATTAGCATGTTAAAGTCCATTGAGCATCCATATTTCTAGATAAAGTTGTGAAATAATAATTCTCATAAAGGCAAAGGGAAGTTCTGGAAAATATGGAAGGTATTGATTAATGCTAATATTTATTCTAAGGAGATGAAATGCAAATTTTAGTGCAACTAAAGCATATGTCATAGGTATAATGATGTACCATCAAATATCTCCATTCTGGACCAACATATGTTCATTCCCTCAACTACTGCAGATGACTCATAAGTGAGCCTCTCTCAAGGACTTGTCCTTGGCCTAAGAGAGCTGCCTCAACCAATGTTAGATCCCTGTCCAGGGGCAACTTCCATCCAATGACTGGTTGATGTAGGACTACAAAGGCCTGTCCCCTCTGCCTCATTTGGGGGAATAATGACCAATATTATGGATCAAGTTGACTGGGCCACAGGGTGATGAGATATTGGATTAGGCATTTTTTTCTGGGTGTGTCAGGGAGGGTGTTTCAGGGTGAGATTAGCATTTAAATGTGTGGACCCAGTCTTCTCCTGCCCTCAGATGAGAACTTACACCATTGGCTCTCCAGGTTTTCAAGCCTTCAGACTAGGACTGTGAAACTGCCTTTGAAAAATTACAACAGTGAGAAAATTGCGAAAGAGATCTGATCTAACCAACCCCAATCTTGCTTTTTACCTCCAAACTGCCCTTAATCATTCTTGGGCTTAGGCCAAGCTAACTTTGGGAGACATTTAGTTTATAGTTTAAATGGTAACAGCCCTTCCCTAAAACTAAACTGCCTTTGTAAAGCTAATGAAAGACCACCAAGTTAGGAGGATGTGAGAAGCCTGAATTCTGCTAAGGTGTAGACATAAATAAATGATGATTAACCATTATTCCAGAAGTTGCATGATACACAACTTCCCCAAGTACTCCTGCAGATAACATCACTATTGTAGAATCTAAAATTGGCCTTTTGAGATGTCTCTTCCGGTTTTTGCATTTTTGACAATGATGGCTCCACTCAGACCAGCCAACAAGTCTTGTGGCCCCATCTAGAAGAGGACCAATTTCCACTCCCTCATTCCCTTGCCCACCAAACTATCCTTGAAAAACCCTAGACTCTGAATTTTGGGGAAGATTGGTTTGAGTAATAACTCAATGTCTACCACGTGGCAAGGCTAGCCCCATGTCAATTAAGCTCTTTCTTTATTGTAGTCCTATGATCTCAGTGAATTGGTTTCCTCTGTGCAGTGGGCAGGAAGAACCTATCAGCAATTACAACTGGATATTATAGCATTGGCTCTTTTGAATTTTCAGCTTGCAGGTGGTAGATTGCAGGACTTCTCAGCCTCCACAGTCACATGAGACAATTCCTATAATAAAACACACACGTGCACGCACACTCTCTGTGTGCGTGCACGTGTGTGTGTGTGTGTATTTTTTTCCTAGTTCTAGTGCTCCTGGTGAAATGGGCTAACACTTCTGTTGATTTCATCCTACCAGCTGCCTCTTTCTGCTTTTTTTTCCTGTGCTCAATCCTGCCTCCTTCATTCTTCTTGGGTCAAAAGTCCTTAAAGCACTCCCCAGTAAACTCTGCACCCTAATCTCTATATTACAGTCTATTTCACAAGGAATTCAACCTGTAACACTATGTATCAATAGAATGATTAAATAACTTCAGAAAGAATGAATGCCTTCTATAGGACTAAATCTCCTTTTATTCCAAATTGAAAGATGAGTCATGAAAAAATGAACATGTATAAGTTTTTCAAAATTTTATCTATCCTTTAAAATAAAAAAGTTCCAATGATATTTGAATTACTGCAGACCATAGAAAAGGAACAAAATCTTCCTGACTCTATAATGCTAGCATAGCTTTAATACAAAGAAAAGACAAAAATAGTTTTCTATATAAATATAGTTACAAAAATTCTGTATAGTATATAGCTACTAATTCCAGCTGTATAGTAAAAGAACAGTGTAGCATGACCTAGTAGAGTTTATTCTAAGACCATAAGGATGGTTCAATATTAGGAATCTATCAGTGTAATATATTATATCAACACATTAAATTTAAAAAGCTGATGATTATATCAATAGATGCCTAAAAGGTATCATAAAATTCAAAAGTTATTTCTAATAAAAATTCCAAGTAATTCAGAAATAAACTATTTAGAAATGATAGATTTTTTTTTTGGCCAAAATTCAACAGTAAACATGATAAAAAAACAACAACCATGAAATGCAGGAGCTATTTCCATTAAAATGACAGCTGATTTCTCACTAAACATAATGTGTAGTGAAGTTGATCACACCTTTCAACCCCCACTGGTTAGGATATTCCCCCGGTGTGGCAATTGCAAGAATGTATTTAAACATCATTGTCCCATTTGATTGTGACTTCCTAGAGGCAGGTATATGCCTTACAAATTTTTATATCCTTAGTTTCTGACACAATTTCTGGCACAACAATTTCTTAAAGACATGAACAATTTAATATATAGAGAGTACAAAAGAAAGTACAGTAGAATTTTGTACTTTATAAGAGGCCATTTTTCCTTTCTTATGAGAGGATTGTGTCACTTTGATTTACATATGGGATGCTGAGCATAATTTGCAAAAACTGTTTCCAAAAAGTGCAACAAAGAATTATATCTGAATTGAGGTTCAAAGACTGATGAGCCCAAATATTTTCATTTTTAAAATTATGTTGTGTCTTCTTCAGATTTTAAAATCTCAGTTTCATCATGATCATTTTTAAACTCCTTTCATGATTTTTCTAGGTTTATCCATTATATTTAGATGTTGAGCTGTGAACTGCTTAGAAATAAAGTAGTGTAAGTTTATAAAGTAGCTTAAGATTATATACCTTAGAAACCACAAGATTAAAAACCAACAAACAGGCTGGGCATGGTGGCTCATGCCTGTAATCCCAGCACTTTGGGAGGCCGAGGTAGGTGGATCACATGAGGCCAGGAGTTTGAGACCAGACTGGCCAACATGGTGAAACCCCGTCTATACTAAAAATACAAAAATTAGCTGGGCATGGTGTCACGCACCTGTAATCCCAGCTACTCAGGAGGCTGAGGCAGGAGAATCACTTGAATTCAGGAGGTGGAGATTGCAGTGAGCTGAGATCGTGCCACTGCACTCCAGCCTGGGTGACAGAGAGAGACTCTGTCTTAAAAAACAAAACAAAACAAAAACCAACAAACAAATGGCAACTCAAAAATGACTTGAGAAATACTTCTCTAAAAGAAATTTTAGCTTCATGTCCTTCCTACCTTCTAAAACTAAAATTTCTTCAAATATGTTTTTCTTTCAAAATTGCTGTATGAATCTGAGGATATCCATACATTTAACTTCTCCGGAATCCTGAGTTATTTCACTTGGTACTCGTAGGTCCGGTCTCTGCCTGCACCTGGATGCTGCATCATCAGAAGTATTGTCCTGCTGCTTTGCCTTTCTCTCAAGAGACTATAATAGATTTACTACCCTGAGATGGAACACAGAGGTTGGATATTCTGGATTCTACCCAGGAAGAGTTGCCCACCCCTGAGGAAACCCACTCACTTATGTAACAGGTGCTTCTAAAGCTCGTAGCTGGGGTGAATACAGAGTGAAAGGGCATAGATCCCACTTGGGAATGTATAGTCTGGCACTGTTCTTCCTGTTCCCTCTCTCTGTTCTTTCCCTGCTGATGCTGTGTGTTTCTCAAGGACGTCCTTTGGAGGCAACAAGGAAACAAAAAGCCATGTTCTTATATACAACCAATCTAATTAAGGGGTGACTTAAAGAAGTAAACATTTTCTTTCATTTCTCCCTCTCTTATCTACTTACCTACCTACCTACCTATGTATCACATCTATTATCACATCTATTGTATGTGTGTATGTATGTATCTATTATCATTTACCTATCTACCTACCTGCCTACTACTTACCTATCATATCTATTGCATCTATCTATCTATCTATCTATCTATCTGTCATCTACCTACCTACTTACTACCTATTATATCTTTTGCCTGTCTATCCATTTTTGATCTGGCTAACCTTTAACCTCACCCTATTGCTTTTGAATAACAGCACCCTGTTTTTCCTTGAGGAATCCACCTGCCAGCCCATGTGGTTGAGTGAGGCCGAATGTCCACTTCAACTTCAGGAGAGGGCATGGGATCCAGGTCTGGTCAGTGAGAGGAATTCCTGGAATTTCGACTGGAGTGACCGGGAACAGGCACTCTCATCTAGGCTTGCTAAATTGGAAGAGTTTAATCTTGGGGCTGCTGGTGGCCATCTTGTCATCACAAATGGAGAAATTATGTGAACGTGAACCTAAACATAGAGGAAAAGGAATTGAGTGATAAAAGGAGATTTTTGACGAGACCGCTTGAGGACTTAAATTCAACCGGGCTCGAAACTAGGCTGACAGGCATGAACCAATAAATTCTCTTTAAATAAAAATCAGTTTGAGAGGGGGCTTCTTTCACCTGCAACTAACACCATCTAACAGGGACACCTAATGCAGTCCAGGGGAGTGAGAGAAGGCTCCTGAGAAAGTGACATCTAAATTATCTCCCGAAGGAAGTGAGGCGAAGGAGTTGGAGAGTGCTTCTGGTGGAGAGTGCTTTCTGGGGTTGAAAGAGAGCACAACTTGAAGAACTGAAAGCTGTTCTGTCTGGTTGGTACACAGTGCGAGAAGAAAAGGAGGAAAAAGCATGCCAAGGGGGCAGGAGAGAGACCTGCAGGAGTTAGAATCTAGAGGCTTTTGAAATTGACCGAGTGGTGGAAAGGAAGGAGGAGTCAAGGAAGACACAGATTTCTGGCTTGGGCACCTTTGGGCAAGGGCCGAAGGTGGTGCTGAGCAGAAATCACAAGGGGAGGAAATTTTCAAAAGAAGATGAATTCAGTATTGGAGAATTTGTGTTTGAGACATTTGGCATATTTGAGGGAAAATATGGAATAGGCTGTGGATATTCTGGTCTTAAGTCAGGAAAATGAGAGTTGTGCTAGAGATATAAATTTGAAAGATGTGGTATAAATAAAGCTATGATTGTATATAAGATATTTTGGAGTCAATGTGCTAGGTAAGAAAAAAAGGCTTGATTATAACCCTGAGAAACGCCAATAATTAAGAGATGGATGGAGGAGAAATATTTATGAAGGGAATGAGGAGAAGAGAAATCACCTTAAAAGGACCCTAAAAAGAATTAACCAGAAGGACAGAAGAGGCCAGGCATAGTGGCTTATGTCTGTAATCCCAGCACTTTGGGAGTCTGAGGTAGGAGGATTGATTGAGGCCAGGAGCTTGAGGCTGTAGCGAGCCATGATCATGCCACTGCACTCTAGCCTGAGGGACGGAGGGAGACCCTATCTCTAAAAAAAAAAAAAAAGAAAGAAAGAAAGAAAAAGAAGGGCAGAAGAAAAATTGGGGGAGTATGACATCTCAGACACCAAAACTAAGTATGTGAAGAAGAGGGTGTCGGAGAGGGTGTCGGAGAGTCTGAATTACTACTTAGGGTCCAAGAACTGTTGTCAGTTACTGTTGCTGCTTGTCTTCAACAGGTAATACCAGCAGCCAGCACACTTATTATGAAGAGATATGAGCTTGTTGAAAAAAATCTTGATAAACACCTGATAATAAAACTATCCATGTCAGGGTTTCAAAGGAAGAAAAAGTTGATCTTTCAAGGCAGGAGAATTTGGAGGCCTTGGGGATAATTCTGGAAGGGAAGGGTGAGGAAGGGAGATGGAAGGAAATGAAAACCAGGGAGAGAGCAGAGACCCCCAGATCTCTGTGATGTGTGCCACTTTTATGGAACCTCACAAAGTAACTCTGGAAAACATAATTAACTTGTGCTTGATTCAAGTGGTGGTTATTATTTTTTCATTATGAATGAGGGTCTGACTTGCATGCTGGAGAACGTGTGGTGAGGGACAGAGAGCAGGTGAGAAAACGAAACTGGGGCTACAGAGGAGGCCTGGAGATCAGGGTGGGCAGAGTCAGGCAGGGGTGGGGCTGGGCTGTTTAGGTTTAAGTCTAGATCCCCCATCCATCAGCCATGAAGCCACCCCAAGCCACAGTCACTTTATCTGCACAAATAAGGACAGTAAGGTTTCTACTTCATAGGACTGTTGTCTGTATGTTCCCAGCATGCAGTAGCTCTTAACAGATATTTCACCAACTTTTACAAAGCCATTTGGAAGGGCTTTGGGCTTTTACAGGCCATTGAATTGGGGGAGGGGGTGTGTGGACTGTGACAATTTCCCTTATGGCTTGAGGGCAGGGGAGGTTCCTAAATGATGCCTGCATTATAGAAAAGAAGGATTGACGAAACAAGTGTCTGCCGATTATCACTGGACTTTCTATCCCAGACCATTTGGACTGCACAGAGCAGCTGCCATGAGTGTCTGGCCACATGGAGCTGCTTTCTGGGGAACAATAAGGTTCAGACCAGTATTTAGGGGACTGAGAAAGCGCAGGCTTCATGAGTGTGATGAAATCTCACCAAAAGTGTCCAGAAATCGGCTAAGATAAGGCTCAAAACAGGAGATTCCTCTCCTTTTACTGTGTCTTGTATTAAGTACAGGCTTTAATAATTTCTTTAATTGTTTTGTAGAGGAAAATCTATAGATTATTTATAAGAGAAACATAATCGGGATTACAACCTTTAGTATTTATTTGGTTTTGCACATTAAGAGGCCCATAAGTTTACCAGCTATTTACAACCTTTATTTCATCACAATCTATGGCTTGCAAAAAAACAAAAAAAAAAAAAGAAAAAAAACTTTTGTAATTTTGTGTGTTTATTCACCTTCTCGCCTAATATCTCATAAAGATTCCATGGTAGGTCTTGTCACCTTGGCGGTGCATAACAGGTTGTGTTTGAACCTAGTAGGGGAGTAAATGGGCTTTATTACTCTGGTTTAATTTGAAGTGTTTTAATTGTGAAGTCAAAAACTTGGATCAACTAAAATGGAGAGCAAAAGAGAGAATGAAAAGAATTGATTTTGGACCTCAGACCTTGCTGTGGCTAAATCTTTACCCTCTAATGGCTGATGGGATAATGTTGGAAAGAAAGGTCCTGAATCCTTTGGCCACATTTTGCCCTGCTTCTCTCAGGGTTGAGAGTTCTGGAAGAACATTAAGAATGAGATAGCAATTGAAAATTGTCATTTTGAATCGTATTGATTTTTCAAAAATTCAGGCTGATTTGTCTTTTATCAGAGGTAGGATTCTGTTTTATGGTATAAAGTCTACTTTATCCTTCCTTTTAATAGTTCCTTTTGACCTGTGAAATTTCTTCACTACATTTAATACTTGTCCTATTTCCCCGTCCCCCATATCAATTTTCCTTTTGTCTCTGGGGCCGAGTAAATAAACATGTTCTGTCACACACACACACACCCAAAAAAACAAAAACAAAAACCAGAAAAGAAGGATTGAGAATTGAGAATTGTTTGTGAGATTTAGCCACAGGGATGGTGCTACTAATTCTGGAGAAAGCAGTCTAAGAAAGTGATATGGGCAGAGAAAAAAGGCCGTGTGTCCATTCAGAAGCGAGTGGATGGGTTTAATGACAGTTTTTAAGGACGTTTGGCTGGGAAAGGCAGGAGAGATAGGAAAAGAGAGACAGAGAATAGCTAAGGCAGGGAGGCTGGAATGGGGGGGGGGGGGATTGTTTTATGATGAGAGAAATTTGAGCAAGTTTCAATGTTGGTGAGATAGAACCTTATCTCAGAGGCTGCCCATTCTTCCAGGGTAGTGTAATTATTGTCTCTTCAAATAAAGGCAATACCTTCTTATCACCAAATTTGCCTTCCCTGTTCTTTACTCTATGTTCCTGTTGTCACTTAGATTTAAAGAATATAGTCAAGACATAAAAAGCGTAGCCTGTTGAGAAGTTTAAATTTAAATCTGTGCTTTAAAGAGGCATATTAAATTGCTGTGTTTATGAACTGAAACCTAATCTGTGCTATATAGTCCCTCATATTTTCTTCTTGAATGGAGAGAAACATCTCACTGGCATATCATCACTCTTCGATAGCTAGAGGTGTCATCAAAAATGGAGATAATTACCCTTAACAGGAATAAATGAATTTTGAGTGCATAGGCTCCCACCCCTTAAGCAGAGCAAAAGAGGTTAACAAGGCAGGGTGACTCCTGGCTGGAGGAGCACACATAAGTCATTCTTAATTGGAGGTTTCACCTTTGTTCCCCATAGTAGCTGCCAAAGAACTTTCTACATGTGACTTGAGATAAATGAGCAAGTCAGGGAAATGTTTGCATCTCTAAGATGAACTGCTGGGCTATTCCTTTGAAATCCTAAAAGGGATGGTGGTGATTAAATATACATTTTTTACAACCTAGTGAAAAAGAGTTAAGACATCCTGAAGGAAGAGGCAAGACTCAAGGAAGCTGACACCTGTGGTTCTGGGAAGCTGTCTTTGCTTTGCTTATCTTATCAATGCTGGAGGGAGGCTGATTTGGAAGACACATCATAAGGAGAAGTGTAGAGTATGAATCAGAGCATCAGTTCTGTTCTGGAAAGAACAAAGAAAGGGACGTCTGGAAAGTCATGTGAATACACTCACTCTTCCAGAACAATCTCTTCCTCTACTCGACGGAAGAGACCAAAGTCCATCCTTTTTTTGAGACTCTGGTCTCAGTAGCTGCATGTTGAGCGTGATCCTATGACACCATAGAAACAGCTCTCAGTGGAGAGTCCGGGTCTGAAGTTGTAGGTCTAGCCTATTCACATTTTTGTCACTCATTTGTTGACTCTGGGCAAGCCTTGACTGCTCAGAACCTCCTTTTCCTCTGTGTCTAAAATGGTAAAAATCACATGACCACTGGGATTTTTGTACATTCTAGGGTTCTGAGCATCTAGAAAGAGGAACAAAGGAATGTGTTTACACATACAGAAGAAGACATCTTATTGTGTATTTTGCTTTGGGAATTATATGTGCCATTTGATTATATGAGAAAAGGAAGAATGGGTGTGACACCCAGACATCATGGGTTGGCATATTTGGGTAATAATATTCTGATATAAAAATTTGGATAAACACTTATTATACACTTGTTTTCACCCCAAATATTTGGTTTTCAATTTCTTAATCTTCTGGAATGCTAGAAATTACTTTTGTCATTTTCATCATTCCTGGGATACAACTTTATGCTATTTGAAACGAAAATGGTTTCAGCCTCAAAATAACACAGTTCCTGCTAATCAACTCAAAATCTTCCAAGTCACACAGACTATCAGAAGCCAGAACCCATTTTTCTGGACAGAGATTGTATTTGCTCAGTCCGTGAGATTGAGATCAAACTTGGATATTACTATACAGGTCCCAGTCTTTGGAAAACACACAAAGAATGCCCTGATGGCATGAGATGTTTTCTGAATAGCAAACTCTGCCAACATTTTCTTAAGAAGCACATTTTGTTCTGTGAATAAATTAGGTAGGTCATAGGTATATTTCCATAAACTTATTTTTATCTTCGAATTCCTCATGCTTAGCGTGGAGCAAGGTACATATTTAGCATTTAAAAATGTTTGTCGAATACATGAATGAATGCATATGTAGATGGCATTTAAAAGAGACAGTGAGATCTTTCATTAGAAATTTTCCTAATTAAAATTTAATTACTGCTACCAATTTTGATCTATTATGTACATAAAAGGATTGACAGTTAATGAATTTCTGAGTAGATTCTCCTGAATTCATCTTGAGATACAGCCTTATTAACTTTGAAAGGCTTTTAATGGCATCTGGCTTGCTTAAAAAAAATCGAGAAGTAAGAGAACCAGCCTGGCTGGTTTTCCAGACTTCTATGGTTCCATCAGGGAATAGCTTCCCAAGTGAGGTAGAATGTATCTGAGGGGCATCTCTCCATCAAAATCTTCTTGAGTCCATGATGATTCTATTTGAGTTGTGGGCACACTTAGATTTGAAGAGAGATCTGGAATAGAAAAGGGTTAATTAAAGAAAGGTATGATCGCTTTTGACACTAAAATAGGACCCTCACTGAGATGAGTAGGAATGTGCTAACTATTCATTTATTATTCTGGTCCAGGATTAAAACTGTGAGTGGAAATATTCCTATCTCTCTCCTGTGGGCTGCAACTTGACAATATCTAATTTTGATCAACTATTTTCCTTTTTGGTTAAGATAATTTTTCCTTGAGGTGTTGCCTAGGGGAAACAAGATCCACCTTTCAGGGCTAATGTCAAGGCTTCCTCTTACCATTATGTCTGCTCATGATTCTACTAATGTGTGTACTACAAAAGACTACAAAGCTGGACCAAATGCCCAAAAAGGCTCTTTACATCTTGCCAGTTGACATTTGTAGGCTGAAATATCATTCCATGTCTGTTTGATCCACATATTTATTAGAGGAACAAGGTGCTATTTTTTTTTCAAGCAAATAATTGTAGAACACCAGGGCTGAGCAACCAATCCAACATCTTTATTTTATGATGAGAAACTGAGGCCTGGAGAGGTGATGTTACTTGGCCAAGGACACTATGAGGGTAGAACTAGAATTCAGGTCTCCTTGAAGCTTTTGAACTTGGAAAAGTTCTATACATTTATTGGGGCTTCACTCGAGGTAGAAAATGGTATTTTGAAGAGCTCCCAGTGCATGACTATTCCTACTCTAAGATGTTTTTCCTAATCAGTCATAAGCTCATAGAGCTCAGGACACCTTCTTTCTTAGAATCTGACCCTAGGTCTTAAATGCAACAACTAATCTGTACATCACTAAAAGGACAGAAGAGAATCTCCCCGTCTCCACCAGATTCTGAAGCATATAGACTTACACGTCTGCAAATAAACTTCAGAGCATCAAACTGGTTTGCACAGTATTTAATTCTCAACCAGCTGATCATCGTCTTGGAGAAAGGTGACAAGCGTTGACTGCAGATACTGGGCCCTCCCATACTGGGTCTCAAACTCTAGGGCTGCAGGACTATGGGCTATTAGTGTGAATACTGGTACTAGGACTGGACCACTGTGGGCTGTTAGCATGATCACCAGCACTAGGACTGGAGGACTGTGGGCTGTTAGCATGAACATCAGCACTAAGACTGGACGGCTGTGGCTATTAGCATGATCACTGGTACTAGGACTGGATGACTGTGGGCTGTTAACGTGATCACCTGCACTAGGACTGGATGACTGTGGGCTTTTAGTGTGAACACACACACTAGGACTGGATGACTGTGGGCTTTTAGTGTGAACACCCACACTAGGACTGGATGACTGTGGGCTGTTAGTGTGAACACCCACACTAGGACTGGCCGACTGTGGGCTGTTAGCGTGAACACCCACACTAGGTCTGGATGACTGTGGGCTGTTACACCAACACTAGGATTGGAAGACTGTGGGCTGATAGTGTGAACACCAGCACTAAGACTGGACAACTGTGGGCTGTTAGCGTGATCACCAGCACCAGGACTGGAGGACTGTGGGCTGTTAGCATGATCACCAGCACTAGGACTGGATGACTGTGGGCTGTTAGCATGATCACCAGCACTAGGACTGGATGACTGTGGGCTGTTAGCATGATCACCAGCACTAGGACTGGAGGACTGTGGGCTGTTAGCATGATCACCAACACTAGGACTGGAGGACTGTGGGCTGTTAGCATGATCACCAGCACTAGGACTGGAGGACTGTGGGCTGTTAGCATGATCACCAGCACTAGGACTGGAGGACTGTGGGCTGTTAGCATGATCAGCAGCACTAGCCACGCCCAGTCTCAGCATTTCCTGTGGGGGCTGGCTTTTGCTTTCCAGCCATACTCTCCCAGCATGGTAGGGAGGCACATATTAAAGTGGTGAAGCTACCCAGAGCCTTTGAAGCCATCTTGGGCCCCTTGTCAATTATTTCATCTTTTTATACTTCAGTTTCTTCATCTGTATATAGCGATAATGTTTGTGTCTTAAGAGTAAGGATATGTCAAATGAGAAACAGGATTGTCAAAAATAGCCTTGAGTGATGATCTGAGATAGACTAGTGCAAGCTAGCTGAAACTGAGAGCCATTGCCTTCACCCCAGCTGGATAAGGTAGCATTTCCAACCCCCAAGTCTCATGAGATTGGTGACTTCCTCCTCTCAGCAGTTGGGGCTACAGCATCCTACAGGCCACTGAAGTCTTTAGGCACTGAGTAGCTGCCTTTTCCAGCAGTTGATGTCAATGTTCAGCCTTAGCAAACAATGCTTCTGGTGTTTACTCATACCCTTAGATTATTAGGTTGCTGTGAAGACTAAATGCACTGCTACATAAAAACAACTAAGGATAGTGCTTGACGTTCTTAGCTCTCAAATGAGCATAATCACCCAATTTAAAAGACCCTAATGAGACAACAGACATAAAAGCCCTGTGTCAACATAAAAGCTATATATATGCCAACTCTAAAGCATGTACATATATTAGCTACTAGGATTATTAGCTATATTTACCTTTTGTTCCATAATGTCATCTTCATCCAACCTGAGGTATAAAAAGAAATAGGGGTCGTGTCAGTATTTATTAAAGAATGAAAAGAAATGAATTGTATATAGCAGTGACCAGTGAGGCAGAAAAACTTCCATTTTAACTGTTTTTTCCTCCAAGTATTAACATCTTTATTTATTTTTGATAGGATCTACAAGGATGGGAAGAAACTTGTGTGAAAGGCACTTGTCTTCCATGTCTTAAGGATGAGGGATGCCTTTTTATTCCCATGCAGTAACTACCAAAAATCACATCCGGGCTGGGCGCAGTGGCTCATGCCTGTAATCCCAGCACTTTGGGAGGCCAAGATGGGTGGATCATGAGGTCAGGAGATGGAGACCATCCTGGCTAATATGGTGAAACCTCATCTCTACTAAAAATACAAAAAATTAGCTGGGCGTGTTAGTGGGTGCCTGTAGTCCCAGTTACTTGGCAGGCTGAGGCAGGAGAATGGCATGAACCCGGGAGGTGGAGCTTGCAGTGAGCCGAGATGGCGCCACTGCACTCCAGCCTGGGAGACAGAACGAGACTCCATCTCAAAAAAAAAAAAAAAAAAAAGAAAATCACATCTGTGCCTTTCCACCGAAAGTTGCTAAAACCCCAGTTCTTTTTTCCTCACATTTTCAGGTGCATAAGTACATCTTTATGTGCTCCAACACAATCATCTCAATATGATATGAGAAGGATACATTTCTGTTAAAAATGCCACCAGATTCCTACTCCCTAGAATAAGAAATCATATGTCAATAAGTCTAGAACATGAATCTGATTAGCAGCTTACATGTACAGGAGGGCTTTACCATGAATGTGACAGCAAGGAAAATATTCAACTGGCTGTAACTACTCCATAAATGACACCTCCAGAAACCTGAGAGGCAGCCTCCGTTCCCAATCACTCTCCCCCTTCACATAAAGGCTTTTCATTTCCACTTTCAGTATATCTTAAAGACATTCACTTCTATTACCTTCACTGCTGTCTTAGCCTAAGTGCCATCATCTCTCACATGAACTACTACAAGAGCCTTCTGTCGTCTTTCTACTTTGGCCCCACTCCAATCAATTCTCTACAAAGAAGTTAGAGTGATCTTTTAAAATATAAATTGGATCATGTCTATTCCCAGCTTCAGTAGCCTTTCATTGTACTTGGAGTAAAACCCAAACTTATCATCATGGCTATAACAGCCAGGAAGAACTCACAGAATTCTCCCCCTTTGTGTGGGAAGATGAAGCTACACTGGATTTCTAGTTCTTTCTTTAGTTCCTGAGAAGGGTCAGCTGTTCCAGAACGTTTGCACAGGCTGATGTTTTTTCACAGTACTGCTTCCCCCAACCCCTTTCACCCTCACTCCCTTTCACTCCCCACTCCTCTCACCCCAGTGCTTTTTCTGACATGTGCACACACACACACCTCCATCTAAATAGACACACACTTCCATCTGAATACACACCTGCATTTCCATCTAAATACGCACACACACCCCTCTGTCTAAATACACATACTTCCATCTTAATATATACACACTTCTATCTAAACATACATATACACACATACTCTCCGAAATACACACACACCACTCCTATCTAAACACACACACACCAGTCTAAATACACACTTCCATCTAAATACATGCACACACACACACACACCCCTATCTAAATATACATAGACACACATACATACTCCCATCTAAATACACACACACATACACACATATTCCCATCTAATGAGGTCCCTTCCTTTATTCTCGCTTAGAGCACTCTGGGCTTTTCACTCATTCGACTTATATCAGAATATATTAATACATCCATATTTGTTAGTATATGTCGTAGTCTGTTTGGCTGCTATAACAAAACACCATAAAATGGGTGGCTTATAAACAACAACAGTTGTTTGTTTATTGATTTTGGGAATCTGGGAATCCCAGGATCAAGGCCCTGGCAAATTCTATGTCTGGTGAAGGCCCATTTCCTGGTTCACAAATAGTGTTTTCTTGCTGTGTCCTCACATGTTAGAAGGAACAAAGCTGCCCTCCGGGGTCTCTTTTACAGCTGTTTTATGGCTCAAATCTCATTCATGAGATCTCCATCCCCATAACCTAATCACTCCCCAAAGACCTCACCTCCTAATACTATCAACTTGGGGTTGAGGATTTTAACATGAATTTTGGGAGGAAGTAAACCCTCATTGTATTTATTTAATAGTTTTCTTCTTAGTGGATGGTAAGTCCCAGGAGGACAGGGACCATGTCTCTTTTGCTCACTAATGATCACTTAGTATCTAGCACAGTACCTAGCACATAGTAGGCACTCAAGAAATTTTGAGAAGTGAGTGAATACCTGCATTGCTACAAGTTGTAATAGTATGCTCTAAAAGCTAAGAAAACTCAAGTATCTTTCATTGAGCTGACAGCCTACTGTGTACAGAGGGAATCATATGGAACCCATGGGAAACCTTAGATGTGAGATCTGCCAGACCTTAAGCAAGTTGCTAAACTTCTCTGAACACATTTTTATCTTTGAGGAAAATAAAGAATCATAATACGTGTTCCTTTTGCCCACAGAAGGATTTTGAGGATCAAATGAGAGAATCATTATACTAGTGCTTTGGGAGCTTAAAATACTTATTCAAATGTACATTGTTGTTGTTATTAAATAAAAAAATCGTGTCCGAAAGCAGAGTGGGAAAAGAAGAGAAGGCAGTCAGGATAAGAAGGGACAAATGGCTGGTAGCCAAGAGGTCATTAGTAAATGAACACAGTGTCCTGAAGTTTGTTTTCTATCCTTTTAAACTCTAGTATTTGAGAAGAAAAAACAATCAAAACAATCATAAAACATTGATAATACATATATTTTTGGGCTGCTTACATCTTTGGGAAATTTCCTAGCAAATGAATCTCACTTGATTGAGAGCAGATGTTATCTATATTTTAAAATTTCTTAGATCTTCATGATTTTGAATATTGCTTCAACGTTCAGTACTTACTTTTGTCATACATCATTTTCTATCTTCTCCAATTTTTCTTTCCCTTTGTAAATTGTATGCTAATTTCCAAACCTGTATAAATTCCTTTCTGATGTTAATGATTCCTTTTCTCAGGCCCATTTAATTCTGAAATTCTCAATTCATCAGGCAATTTAAGCAAAACTTATAAAACGACCATTATAATCTGTCTCATTGCACTTACGAAGAATGATTGTAGTTCAGAGGGTATTAATTAAGCCTTAGCTACAAGGTTTATTAGTGACATCATTTGACTCCTGATTTCACAGTGGATTTTATGTAATGACCACCATTCTTATTTCTGATCAAGTATGATGAAGAAACCTCATCTCTGGCTTCCAAGTGAAAAAGAAGTCACAGTGAATATAACACTCTAGCTGTCATTTTCATAATGGATCAAGGAAGTGTCTTCTTTCATTCAATCTGCATTTAAACTCTTTAAAGAAATTGTGTATTTGGCACATAGAGGTGCTCCAGTGTGCTTACAAATTCACCCATCCATTTATTCAATAAACTACTATTTTAGGTGCTAGGCATTTTATAAAAGACTCTGTGTTTTTACTTTCCAATGTGTTTCCTTCTTGACTTAGATTTTAGTTATGTAAAACTCATACAACTCAGGCTTGGTAGGAAGATTTTTGATAATTTAGAGGCTTACTAGGCCATTAAAAATGCTTGATGGCTGATATCCAATGCGAGTTTTGCAAAACCTGGGTTGTCACTAGTCACACAGACACACACATGCACACATCTCTTAACCACTCATTTAAATTCATTTTTATTTTCTAAAAATAAGGATGCCACAAAGCACCTTGTTGATAAGCTGTGTCAGTCGGGATACTGGTTTGACTGCTTTGACAGAAAGCATGATAACAGTGGCTTAAACCAGATAGGAGTTTATTTCTTTCAGATGTAAAAGTCCAGGTTGGCAGGGAGTTCAGAGGAAGGTAGCTTTGGTTGACAAGGTTATGCAGGCACCCAGGGCTCTTTCTGTTTTGTGACTCTGGCATCTCCTAGAGTGTTGCCTTTATCAGTGTGGGCAGTGCTGTCTCACTGCCACCTACCTGTGGCCCAGCCAGGAGGAAGGGGAAAGAGAAAGTGGAGGACACAACTTCCTTTCAAGAACGTAACCTAGAAGATGCACAGGTTACCTCTTTGCACAGCCCACGGTATAGAACTATGTGATTTGACTACACCAAGCCACATGAGGGGCTGGGAAAGTTAGTCTTTAGCTGAGTAGCACATGTCCAAAAAAAACTCAGGAAGAAGAGTAGAATGGATACTGGGGGTAAACTCCTGACCCTTAGGAGATATCCCGACCCCCTCCCCTGCCCCACATATACTCTGAATTTTCTAAGGTTTTGATTATGTTCTGTAAAAAATAAACATATATGAAAAGAGACATAGAGTTTTAGAATGCCCATGGATCCAACATCCAGAATCTAAGATTTTATTCTACTTCTTGACAGAGTCTCAAGGGATGAGAATTCAAACTATCCAACTCTTTGTTTTAGTCTTAAAAACTAGTAGCGTAAATTTTTTTTCCCTCATTAGACAGAGAGAAGCCTATAGGGAGTGAATGGGCTAAGCAGAAGCAGTCTATTAGTGACAAAATTATACAGTTTTACTCATTGTAAGGTAACCTCCCAATCGTAGCATATCTGGAGTTGGGGCTGAATTTAACCATCTCACTACCTTAACTATCCTTGCAGTCATTCATTATTTCTCTCTGAAATCAACCCTGTCTTCTGGGGACTCTAAAGTGTTCATTTATTCATTCACTCAGTCAATATTTATCGAATAGCTGCTATGAGAAAGGCACTGTGCTGGCTGTTAAAGGCATGGGGTTAAAAGAGTGGAAAAGTGTACAATCCTTGCCCTTAAGGTATTTATGACCAAGGAGAAGAAGAGGTGAGGGATTTACACATGTAATTAATTGTGTAGTGTGTGATGGATGTTGAAGCTATGGGGTGGGTGGCAATTCAGAAGCAGACTCAATCTTACCTGGTGAGGAGATCTGCTTTGGGTGGGAAATGGCTGGTTAGGATGTGCAGGGGTTTAAAAAGGTAATAGCATTGGCCGGGTGTGGTGGCTCACACCTGTAATCCCAGCACTTTGGGAGGCCGAGGAGGGCAGATCACCTGTCAGGCGTTCAAGACCAGCCTGACAAACATGGAGAAACCGTCTCTACTAAAAATACAAAATTAGCTGGGCGTGGTGGCACATGCCTCTAATCTCAGCTACTCAGGAGGCTGAGGCAGGAGAATCACTTGAACCCGGGAGGCAGAGGTTGCGTTGAGCCAAGATTGTGCCATTGCACTCCAGTCTGGGCAACAAGAGAAAAACTCCGTCTCAAAAAAAAAGCAATAGAAGAGTTTCTAAGCTGTTGGAACAGCATAAGGAAAGCAGCAGAGATGAGGAAATCTAGGAATGATATCACGCAGACCATTTCCTAGAAAGTGCAAGAAAGGTGGGAAGCACAGTGGCATGGGAGACACAGACGCTAGCTTCCTAAGGCAGCTCTTGGGGGTATTACGTATCTCCAAACCTGTGCTACCTGTTTATTCCATAGGCTCCACAGCAGCAGCGCCAGCACATGGGCACATAAGGACAACTCCTACGTCCTCATGGGCCCTCTTAATGTCCCTGCAGCCTCCCTTCCTTTCAGAATAATTGGGCTTATTAATTCCTTATATAAATGAAAAGCATTCCAGTACCTGGCTCTCCAAGTTAACTTCCACACATCAACATGCTCCAATATACTTCTTAACATATAGAAGGGTCAGTGTGTTGCATTAATGTTCTTTTTGATGTTGTTTAACTTGCAAATAGCAAATGATCCTCTACTGTAGAGGATAGGGGAAATTGTCCTTCCACCACTATTTGGGCAAGTACTGGGAAATCAACAGACAGGTGTGATTTAGGAAGGTAGATTATCCAGAGTCACCTAAAAATCATTGATCAAAGAAGACTGTTTTTGCAACTTTTTAGGACTCTCAAAAGTGAGACTCCCATGAGTTAATTTCTCAGGTAAAGGAGAAACACCAAATCCTTAGGGCATCCAAAAATCTTAAAAGTTAAATATTGAAAGTTAAATAAAAACATTTGAATTTTTGGTGCTGAGCATAGAGGATAATACATGTGACTCTTGCCTGGAACTGGAGCTGAAACAGAACACAGGCAAAAATCTAAAAATGATATTAAAATGTTAATTTCTCTTCAATATTTCCACTTATAACAGTTTCTGAACTCACTGAGTTGAAAAGAATGGTTTCAACTTTGTCACAATAGGACAATTTCTGACTGAACTGTGATCATTTCAAATCTGGAAGTGTTTTGATTTTGATTTAAATTTAAATGAGACACTTTGCAGGTGGGAGACTTACAAAAATCTTCTTCTTCTATCCTGGTAGGAATAGGAATCTAAAACAAAGAGAAGGGATTGGGGGACCTGCCAAGTAGCTGATTATATTGGTCCTATGTTCTAGTCTCAACAGAGATTAATACTAGTGTAGGTGAAATGTTTGGCCTCCCAGGAAGAAAGGGAGTACAACAACCTCGGTGGCATGCATATCGTTGCCATTATTTATAAAGTTTAAAACTGGGTGAAGAAGCTTGGAGAAATTTTGATGCGGTTCTCTTCTTTCATTGGGAAATACACATTCAACTAGTGAGTGAGAACTGCTAAGTGCTTTTTGATTCTACGGCCCAAAGCCCTGTTTACTTATCACTTATTGGCTCTCTTCTAAGTATCTGAGACTGAATATGTAGATTGCGCATAGGGCAGTTTGGTGAGTAATAGGCCAATGAATAATAAATCAGCATTAATGTCCAACCTAGACTCTTCTAACCTTTTCTACTCTTATTTTCACGAAAACTTTTCTGTCTCCCAGCATATTACTGTGCATTGGAGGAAGAATCCTTCTTTCTTCCTTTCTCTCTCTCTTCCCTCCTTCCTTCTCTCCCTCCCTCCCTCCTTTCTTCCTTCCTACCTCCCTCGCTTCTTCCTTTCTTTCCTTCCTCTCTCCCTCCCTCACTTCCTTCCTCCCTCACTTCCTTCTTCCCTCACTTCCTTCTTCCCTCCCTCCCTTCTCCCTTCCCTTCCCTTCCCTTCGCCAAAATGACATTTGGTAGACTATTAAAATAGACTTGCTTTGTTAATTACATTGACATTCTTTAACCCAACTGAATATCTGCAACTAGGCAGAAAGGAAGGAAGGTGAATCTTAAAACTCACCTTGTTCTGAGTTGACTCCAGATACTCATGGGGTGGGTTCAAGGCAAATATCTTGGTATGCTAGGATGGGTTTTAGAGCCAGGGAGAATGTTGTATGCTGTTTGCTGCTAGGTCAATTGTGAAACACCTGTTGGCTACATTTAACAAAGAGAAAAGCAGCAGTACCTAGGATACTTAATATGAACTGGAGTAGTCAGGAGATGCTGCGTTTGGATATAATGGCCCATCCTTTTCTTGATTTCTAATTTCCAAACCCTGTGTCTGTGGGAAACCTGCAACACAATTGGCTACCATAATTCACTTTCATCCTAACTAGATACAACCTTCTTTAACTTCTGAGACTGAGGTGTTCAGGTCGATGGGCCCCTAAAGTAGGCAGCTCTTGCTTGTGTCCATTGGGAAATGCCTTTCATGAAGCCAGCAGAAGCAGCTTCTGGGAAATTGTTGTGCTTGCTTTTCATGATTGGCCTCACACTATCACTTTGGCTGACAGTGCATAGAAACAATACTGTGGGATAAAGGGGACAAATAATAAATGGCTGGACCAAATAATAAAGGTCTTTTTTAGGGACGTAGCCTGAGGAAATCCCATTCAAATTCTGTTAGATAACCTGGAATCAATGAGCACATCAACTTGCTAACAGTGAAAGTGGCTAGAAAAGATCCTAACCCTCCTGAGTGAGCCATTCACTCATTTTCTGAGTAGGAGATGGCTGTTTGTATGATTATTCTGGCATTTTTCCATTGACTAAAGGGCAGTATGATCTACTTGCACTTTGTTTAGGAGAGAGGAAGCATTACTTGGCTAATGCTGCAGAAGACAGTGCCACAGCCCAGCGTCTGGACAGTTTGGCCAGCCAACTTTGTGGAGATTGTCTCAACGTCCATATCATCTCTATAGCCTCATAACTCTGCAGCTCCTCAACCTCTCTGAGCACTTGCAGCTTCCAGAATGTTGACACCACATTCAGGACCTGCCCATCTCTGTCCCCTCTTAATCTTCGGTGAACTCTTATTTTTCCCTCTGTATCTTTCCCCTCAAAAGCTCCTTCTCATGCCTACCATTACTCCTCCTCAGGGCATTATCTCTTGAGAAAGTTTAGGCATTTTTAGCAAATGAGAAAAACCTTTGAACTGAGGAAGAAGCATATACTTTCCACACTGAAAAAAAATTCCCAAGGCAATAAGATATGAAAGGTTGGCAACCTGCTTAAAATAGAGGGGCATGGGAAATACAAAGAAAACAAACACAAATAAAACATCTCAAAAATGTGTTCTGTCATATCAGTCCATCATTATTTCAACACAACTCAACAACAATATATTTCACACTCTGTATACTAGCCGGACAAAGAGACTAGCATGAGTAAAGGTATATGGGCTTGAATGTGCAGACCATGTTTAAGAACAAAAGATTGTCCAAGGTGGTAAACAGATAAGGCACAGCAAATGTTGGTGGGGCAAGGTCTGTGGGAAGAAGGATAAGTAGGGAGTATCCAGAGTTCAGCTATGATGGTACAAGCCAGCGGTCCCCAACTCCTGGGCCATGAACTGGTAACAGCCCTTAGCCTGTTAGGAACTGGGCTGTAAAGCAGGAGGTGAGCGACAGGTCAGCAAGCATTACCACCTGAACTCTGCCTCCTGTCAGATTAGCGGCAGCATTAGATTTTCATAGGAGCACACACCCTCCTATGAACCATGCATGCAAGGGATCTAGGTTGCATGCTCCTTATGAGAATCTAATGCCTGACAATCTGAGGTGGAACAGTTTCATCCCAAAACCATCTCCACACCCCCTCCCAGTCTGTGGAAAAATTGTAGTCCACAAAACCAGTCCCTGGTGCCAAAAAGGTTGGGGACTGCTGGTGTAAGCAACAGAAGCTGTGGATTATTTTTAATCAGAGACTTCTTGATATGGTTGTGTCTGTTTTTAAAGGATGATGGTGGTCACAGTGTAGAAGATGAATTGAGCAGAAGAAAAAGGCAATGAGTCTACTAGGAGGCTTTGCTTTTTAGGTAGTGATAAAGGCAGCCTTCCCACAACAGTCATTTCATTTGCAGGGCCAGGGGCAAAAGTACAAACGCAGACCATCTCCCCACCCCCAAGCTCCCATCCTACCAAGGCTTACCATCTTTTAGTCCCATCTGCTGTTCAGGGCGCTTACACCTCTGCATCCACATGAGCAAGCTCCATCTGTCTGCCCCTTCCCCATCCCACAGAAAGCTACCTCTTTGTCACAGTTCAGACCTGGATTGCGCTGTCTGCTCTCAGGAGGCTGCTCCCTTGCAGGAAGCTCTGCAGGCTCCGAAGTACATTCCAGGATTAGTAATCCCAGGGTCCCAGGTACTGAGAGCTTGGTCTAGAATTTGGGGCATGGGTTCCAGGTGGGCAAATATCCTTAGTCCTGTGGACTTCTTGCTCCTGCCCTGTAGGAAGTCCAGAGTGGGGCCTTCTGAAGCACAGAACTCATGGCAGGGGTCCCAGTTGCCTGGATATAGGGGAGGTACTGTAGAAAAGATCCAGTTTCTTCTTAGGAAACATTCTCATTTTACCAATGTGTAGAAAAGCCACAGAGAAAAACCACACCGTTCCTGAGTATCAAGTAGACACAAAAAATGATGTCTGCGAGCAAGGTCTGGATGCCATCACACTGTTCTCTTATTATAAAGACAATACAAGAGAGATAATAACAAAGACTCTATGCTCTTCTCATAGACTAATTTGAGAAAGTTTCCTGTTACCTTTTCCTCATTAAAAAATTGGTCTAGGTGTTAGCAGGCCATATTTCCCCTTTTCTGTCCCTTGGCCTAAATTTTTTTTTTTTTTTAAAAGAACCAGTGTTCTTCCGGAATGCAAACAGACCTCAGGGAACCAATCCATTCCATCATGAATGTTCACCATATTCTTGATGCAAGACATTCCCTGCCTTGATCCATATCCAGCAGCTCTTACTTTTCTTCATGGAACCATTATCTAACAAAATGTGCATAATTGTGTGTGCATGTGTTTGTGTGATGCCTGGAGGAACAGAGCAAGGGTGAGAGGGTAAAACAAAACAATGCTTTGAAGAAGGTAGTATCCTCTTTATTCTCTCCTATCTTCATTTGTCCAACAGAAATACAGAGCTGAGTCTTAGGGGAGCTGAGTTCTGCTAAAATCTATTAATTCCCAGTAACATGGACCAGTCACTCAGCTTCAATGTATTTTCATTTCCCCTTTTGCAAGGTCGGGGTAGCACGTGGAATCAAATGAGATGTGAGGCCGAATTTGAAAAGCAAAGGAAGCCAGTACTCTGCACAATGCCTTTAGGACTTTCTACTATTGCCCTCTATTTTTCTATAATTCCAGCAGCTGACTTGGGATGCTGAGATAGGAAAAGGCAGAGGGGGAAAAATAGAATCCTAGAGAGTGGAGCATTGTTTATTTTACAGGAGAGACACTCCCTCTGGTACCAGGACAGCCTTCTGTTTCTAGCTCACACAACCATATCATCAAGCTCTCTGCAGTGAGAGTATTCTTACAAGGGCTTTGAATTCTTCTAATCTTATCTTCCCCTCAATAAATCAATTCTTTGTCCAGGTGTTTCTCCATCCCCTGGTGGTGTTTCATACTACTTGCTTCTGTGATTATCAACCAAAGTTGGGTTTGCTAATGCAATGTCCTTTGTCCTACACAAGCTGCTCTCTAGCCAGCCTCAGACTTTCAGTATCATACTCTAGTAAAGCAGACAGGCCCTGTGTTTTCTCTAGGGATTCTGGAGGGGTCACAAAAACACGCATAAATCAAATTATTCCAAAGCAGTCTTAAGAAAAACAATGATTATTTGTTTTTTTTTTCTTCTAGCTCAGTATGGACCTCCTATTTTTGGAAGCTAGGAAACTAAGCTACTTCTTGTCTTCTCCTTTGTAAGAAATATCAGAATAGGAAGTGGAAAAGCAGCTGAGAACTCAAATTCTGGCTTCATAATTTACCGACTGCTGTTCAGTTTTTAACCTCTTTGAACCTTAGTTGTGTCATATATAATAAATTTAATAATACATATCTTATAAGGTTGTTTTGAAGCTTTAAACAAGTGGCATAGATGTATACAAAAGGACAAGAAGTAATCTACTGGATACCTAACACATTTCTTTTTTTATCTTCAATTTTTATTTTAAATTCTGTGGTACATGTGCAGGGTGTACAGGTTTGTTGCATAGGTAAACGTGTGCCATGGTGGTTTGCTGCAGAGATCAACCCACCACCTTGGTATTAACCCCAGTATCCATTAGCTATTTATCCTGATGCTCTCCCTCCCCCAATCCCTCTCCCCAACAGGCCCCAGGGTATGCTGTTCCTCTCCCTGTGTCCATGTGTTCTCATCATTCAGCTCCTACTTATAAGTGAGAACACGTGGTGTTTGGTTTTCTGTTCCTGCCTTCGTTTGCTGAGGATAACAGCTTCCAGCTCCATCCATGACCCTGCAAAGAACAAAATCTTATTCCTTTTCATGGATGCATAGTATTCCATTGTGTATATGTACCACGTTTTCTTTATCCATTCTATCATTGACGGACATTTGGGTTGATTCCATGTCTTTGATATTGTGGATAGTGCTGCAACGAACATATGCTTGCATGCCTACCCAGTAATGGGATTTCTGGGTCAAATGGTATTTCTGTCTCTTACCTAGCACATTTCAATATGCAAGTTAAGTTTTAAATTCTGTCTTTCCTACTGATTTACACAAAACACTCAATTTCCACAAAATTCATAAAGCAAGTAGTAGTAATGCACATTGGAGAGAGTAACTATTTGCAGGGTCACACAATATTTGCAAATATCATTCTAAGTGATTGCTTGTTTATGTGTGTGGAGGTGTTCTAGCTCTTAGTCTAACTAATTTAGAGCAGAATGTTCCACTTTTGATTGAACTTGGATTTTCAAATTTTCTACTTTAGCAAAATAAGTGACAAAGATTCATCTTGCTCATTCAAAGGAGATTAAATCATCTTTGGCATGCTTATGTTGGCTCTTCTCTGAAGAAGGAGGGAGTGAGTTTCCTTCCCACTTCCCAACACAAATCATCAGGGTATACCCCAAGGAGGTGGCTGGCAAAAATGTAAAATCAGACTGCTTGTGTTTTGAAGCTCATGGATCCTCTAGAGGCAGTTAGGTAGCACTCCTAGATGGTGGAGGGGTAGCCCTCTTGAGCACCAAAAGTGTGTAGTAAGGTTCATTTTGTTTCAGGGATTAATGAGGAAAGCTTCCAGATATTAGGGAAAAAAGAAGTCGTGGATCCCAGGGAAGGAACAATCAGTGGCTCTGTGTCCACCATGGGCTGAAACTCGACCTGCTATGATGGGGCTGGGAAGTGCGTGTTATTTTTGAAGGGATGGCTGCACAGGAAAAAGCTAAGCATTCAGGGCTATGATTCTGGGAACCAAAGAATTGTGGATCAAAGGTACTCTTGAGGGAGTAAGATCACTTTTCCATGGAGATCTGGAGTGGACTCTGTTGGGACTTGGATGGGCCACAAGCCTGGGTGATGATGGAGGACCACCACCATGTGGCAGGGAGAGCAGGGGTAGCTGTAGGCAGATCAGACACCAGGGTCTGTCTTTTCCAGATGTGGATGTCAGAATCAGCCCAACTCTCTCTTTTTTTTTTTTTGGAGCTCTAAACTCCTAGGCCTTTTAAATATTTTCAAAACGGTAACAAGGGGGAGGGTACCAGCCATTCTACTAATTTGGCAAGGGGGACTCAAGACAGATTTATTTAGGGAAAATGAAAGACATGTGATGTTAATTTTATCTTGAAAGTAGGGAGCAGACCCATTTACATGGGTCTGCATTAGCATTTGCTTGATTTTTCCTTTTGCCCAATAGTTCAAGTTATTATTTTTTGATCTGTTTCTTTTTATTTTCCATAAGAAATACAACAAATTATAGAATGGCTGATTATCTGGCAGACAGATTGGATTGGGGAAGCAGGACATGTTCTTATTGCCAGTTATGGCTTGTCTTTCACCATTCCTGGTCATGGGTTGTGACCTGTGCCCTCAGCTTTTGCTGGGAAATTGTTCTTGTCAACCACACGAGTAGCTGTGTCTTGCTGCTCTCCCTCGCATGTCTCAGTGCCAGTATGTTCAGAGGAAATTCTTTTGTTCTTCATACAGAAACCATATTGTATTGTTAACATACATTTTTCTATTAGGTTGCAAATTGCCCTGTCTTATTGGGCATATTTGTGGTGCTATCATTAAATATATTGAGTCTCCTAGGAAAGAAATATCTGAAAGACAAATAAGTGGGGTTATTTTGTGAATAATTTATTAGGCTACAAATAACATTGGCTGGCAATGGGAGAAAGAATGCCTCCTCACAAATAAAATATCAATTGCAAGTGTGGCAAGGCAGGGATGGTCTTTGCTGCTGAGGGGCATAATGAATGATTCTATTTTGCAGTTGTTTCTAAAATGTAAGCATTTTCAAATCAGTGTTGCAGTGTTTGGTCTCAGGAGAGCAGTGAGAATTTCTAAAGATGGTCTCATTTTCCAAGTACAAATTGTTCAGAGAGGAACATTGTGTTCTGCATGTTGGCCAGACTAGTTTTGTCATTTGAGAAGAGCATAGACTTGTTGACTCAAAAAGGTCAGTGATGCTACTCTCACTTGTTATATGACCTTGGTCAAGTCACAGAACTTCTCTGTTTCTTTTTGTTTTATTTTGTTTTACTCTGTTTAATTTGGACTTTGGGTAGCCCAAGGTCCTTTTCAGAACTCTACAAAATCTGTTCCATTGACAGAGACAGAAAACATTCTTTTAGGACTTTTGCACTTATCACTTACTTAGGCTTCTGAATCATAAAAGTTTGGATCCTCTCATCTTCCTCCCCTTTCCAAATGCTTGGGGCTAATTGTAAGGAGCAGTAGACTTACAGGTTCATATTCTGAGCTTCCTAGAACCTGTTGGCAAGGTGAGGAGACAATGTTTGTCCTCCTTAACTCTAGGAGGTGAGACTGAGTAGCTCTGGGGTGGACATCCAGGGAGCACTCTGTGAAGCCAGGGCAGGGGCTTCAGGATGCATGACAGCCCCACAAGGACTTGAGAGGGCCATTTTACCTTCTGAACCTCAAGGAGGACATGGGACAGTGATGCTTGAACAAAACAAGATATTAAAATTTCAACACTCTTAGAAGAGAGAAATACAAAATAACCAATTGCCTTTATCGTTTTGTCTTTTTAAGCATCTGATTTTCTTCCTCCTTCCCATGTCATAGCTGGGGGAGATGAAAGGAGTCTGGGGGAAGGAAGTCTTTAGTATTTACTAATCTCCGTGTTCTGGGTACTAGACCAGACATTTAACCACAAGGTTTGATTTAATTCTTGCAATATCTCTTTGAAGTAGCTCCAGTTATAATCCCCACATCACAGATGAGAAAACTGTGGCTTAGAGCATTAATGCCACTTGCCCAAATCACACAATTAGTAGGAGGCAGCAGAAGATTGAAATCTTATCTGTGTCAATCCTTGATTTTGCATTTTACTCCAGTATTTTCCCTTTTCATTATGTTTTTCTCCACGTATTTGATAACCCTCTTTTCCCCAGTGACTCTTGTCCCTTACTTACTCTGATCCTCATTTTGTTTTCCCAAAGATCAACATTCCTAAATCTCTCCTTGGCTCTTCCCTTCCCTCCTTACCAGGCTGGCTGGCCAATCCAATAAACTCATTTCCATAAAAGGGCTTAGTAACACACAAAGCCACAGCATTTTACTCTTCTGGCATAAATTCTTTTGTAATTCTCAGGTTCCTTGGGAGACAAGAGCTGGTGGATGATGCTGGCAACCATAATATTAGTCCAGCTCATTGAGCCCACAAAAAGAGTGTGGGTATTTTCAGTGATACCTTGGGGGAGGTCCCCTTTAGTCAAGAATGGTGTGTCTTCCTGCACAGGAGACTATGAGAGGATGTGAAATAAAGGTTTCCTTCTCTCTTTGGTGTGAGCACACATATAAAAGGCCCTGTGAGCAAGGTCAAGGGATTTGACCAATAATAGCATTTCTTCATTGATTTCACTATTGTTCTAGATAAGAATCCATACACTTACATTAGGGTAGAACATCTCCATCTCTGGTCTATATGAGGCATAGATTCTAAATGCACCAGTCCCCCATATTCACCCCAAGATTAGTCTGTTTCTTGTGTGATGTGGTTTAGATATGAAAATAGTGCAGATTTCAATTGCTTTTCCTTAGCTAAATGGTGTGAATGCAGTCTTCTGAATTCTACACCTCCTCCATTTAAAAAAAAAAAAGTAAAGAAAGAGAAAAGGTCTCTAACTATTCTGTCTAAAAGACAGCTTTTGGGTGACAGAAAGAGAACATCTTTATCGTTGAATTTCCTTTGAAGGACATTCTAAATTCAAGGGAGCATTTCCTGAATAGGGCAACTCCATCTAGCCCTACAACATAGGAACAACATCAGGAAGAGCACCATCCCTGCACTGTAGCCTCCTAACTGGTTTCTTGTGATCCAATCTCATCCTCCTGTAATGCAGTGGTCCTGAAACATGAGTGTGCATCAGAATATCCTGGAGAGCCTGTGAAAACAGATTGCTGAACTCTACCCCCGGAGTTTCTGAGTCAGGATATTGAGGGTGGGGCCTAAGAATGTGCATTTCTAACAGGTTTCTAGGTGATGCTGCTGGTCTGGGAACCTCCTTTGAGGACCACTGCTGGAATCCATTTTGCATGCAGCATCCACAGTAATCTTTAAACACGTAAATCAGATCATGCCATTTTGTTACTTAAAACCCTCGGGTATCTTTCCGTTGCACTTAAGATGAACTCAAATATTTTATGGTACCTGCAGGGCCTGGGATGGTTCCTCTGTTTACTTCTTCAAGTTTATCTTTTTCTGCTCCCTCCTCTTGCTCACAAGGCGGGATCTCTCAGCTTCTTTCAGATTGTCCTTGAAAATGCACAGCTCAGTGTTTCTCTTCAAGGACTTAAGCTCTGGGTTCCTCCACTATAGCTCGCTGGCAACCTTCAGATCACAGGTCCACTGGCCCCGTCTGGAAACTCTTACTGACAATGCCATCTGATGCTGTCCCTCAGTCACTTTCAAGTATCACCTTTTTTCCTCTGTAGCAGTTATCACCATTTGGAATAATTTTTGTTTATTTGCTCATTGTCTCCATCCTCCCACTAAAATATAAGCTCTGTGATGACAAGGTCCTGTCTCTCTTGCTCACAGCTATGTGCTCAGTGTCCCCAAGAGGTGTTTGCCACGTGGTAGGTGCTGGGTTAGTTTGTGTTGTATGAAGCAGTGAGCTTAAACAAAGGGTTTGAATTACCTTCCCTAAGTAGGGCTGTCCTTGGTGCTTGGTCTACAATGTCATTGGAGATAACCCGTCAGCGAGAATAAAAGAATACTTCCTAGTGTTAGAGCAGCCTCAGAGCAGAACCAGCCCAGATATGTGAGGCTGGACATGGGATCTTTGAACCCGTGGCAATGCTGGCGCTGAGTTTCCACCCCATAAGAAAATCTACCAACCCAAGGCGGGAAGGCTGGGAGCAACAGGATGATATTCTTTACTATTTTCCTAGGGTTGATTCTATGGCCATGACACATCTTTGAGTCCATATGACTTTTAGGAGGGGTGTGCTGAAAGGTTAGTGAGAGCACTCAGCCTTCTTTGATGACCCTGAATGGAAGATCCCATCCTATTGGCCTGACTATCTTGCTCCCGGGCAAAGAGAGGGTCCATGTTTGTGTTCATGTCTGTCACCAAATGGGACCCAGGCTGGAGCTTCAGCACCTCACTCCAGGTGAGGGAATTGTAAAAATTCAAATGTATTTAGGGTTCTTTGATTTTTCTTTAACTTTCAACAGATTTTGGTGTACCTGCTCGATTCATTATTTGGCAGCACTTTGAAAAAGAAGGTTTTTCAGTGTTCTTGGGTTCCCCCAAAACAACATGAAACAAAAGAGTGATACTGCCACCCAGGGGCCCTCAGAGGTCAGCAGGGTTTCTGCTCCTACTCCTTCTCTTCCAGCGGCACTATTTGATACAACAGAGTCTGTGGTCTGGGGCAGATAAAGTCACTCTAAAATAGTTGTGTTAGCTGGGCGCAGTGGCTCGCGCCTGTAATCCTAGCACTTTAGGAGGCTGAGGCGGGTGGATTAGTGGAGGTCAGCAGTTTGAGACCAGCCTGGCCAACATGGTGAAACCTTGCTTCTACTAAAAATACAAAAATTAGCTGGGTGTGGTGACATATGCCAGTAGTCCCAGCTATGTGAGAGGCTGAGGCAGGAGAATAGTTTGAACCTGGGAGGTCAAGGTTGTACTGAGCCAAGATCTTGCCACTGCACTTCAGACTGGGCAACAGGGTAAGACTCCTTTTCAAAAACAACCAACCAACCAACCAAAAAAAAAAAAAAAAACGGTTGTGTTAATACCAGAGTCTTACACCAGAGAAACTGCTGAAAACAATCCTATTTCTCAGCATGGACACATTTTGGATGAGGGTAGCCCTCTCCAGGCTTGACCCAGGGAAAACACAGATCTGAACATGGTCTGGGATTCTCCAGACTGGAAATAGGGTAGCACCAAAAATGAGAGATTGGCTTTGGCACCATCTAGATATAGGCCTGTTTCTGGAAGAAAATCCCTTTTTTTTTTTTTTTTAGGTGATAGTGCTTTAGGGAAGACATTCTAGTTGTATTTGTGAAGTCTAGTTGTTATCTATGAAAGTAACAGCTATGCTTACACAACTCCAGGGGATTGTAATCTATCAAATAACCCCTCCAGGAAGAATGTGATGATCAGGTGACCAGACTTCCAGGTTTGCCTGTAATCCCAGCATAATTATTCACTGTGCCCCTTTTACTCTCTGTATTTCAGGATAATTATCATTAAGTATTAACTAATTATTAAAATTATTGAATCATGATTAATACCCCGTTTCTCTCTCAAAACTATTTCTGTTTGATCAATAAATTCTATTGTCATGCTATTGCTAATACACAGTCTGCTGTCTCTCAAGAGCTGCTAACTAGATCTTCCTCTGGAAATCTCTAGAGCAGTGCTCTTTGATAGAACTTTCTACAGTGATGGGAATGCTTTATATCTGTGCTATCTAATATGGTAGCTTCCGGTTACATGTGGCTATTGAGTACTTTGAAATATGATTAGTATCTGCTATTAAAATAATAAATACTTAAAAACAAATATGGTTAGTGTGACTGAGGAACAGAATTTAAAATTTAATTTTAATTAATTTCACATTAAATATATATAGCCACATGTGACTACCACATGGGTCAGTACAGCTCCAGGGTCTCCCTATGTAAGCCTCCAGGGTTATTTCCATGTCTCAGGACTTCCTGACTTTATTTCTCTTTAAATCCACTAGCACCACTTCTCTCTCTGTAACATTGGTAGCTCAGTGGATCATCTTAGCAGTTCCCAAAGACAAGCATACAGACCCTTTCATCTTAAGGGTTTTAATGGTGATCACCATGGGTAAAACAGAGGGCATAGCACAAACGGCAACCTTGGAGGAGTTACCATGATGGGAGGGGGCCGCAAGGGGGGTAGGGGAGATAGGGAGGAGCAGAGACTGAGCAGCCCATGCAAGATTCTGGCACTAGAAGGAAAAACGAAAAAGCGTCTTGTTGCTTATGATCCAGTAGGAATGATGCAACACACTTTTGAGGCCATGTTATGATTTAATTAGAAAGGAGAGGCAGGTTTAGTCCACCCTTAAAATATAAATAACAACCCCATCACCATTTTACTAATTAAGGAACTGGAAATCCAGTTATAAAATAGTTCGGGCTCACACATCTGAATGAGAGGCATGTGTGGCTGCTGCTAACACACAGAAATCTGAGAGATGGAGGCAGAATGGAATGCTGTCCTTTTGAGGTTTTAAACTTCCCTCCCAGCTAAGCAAATCATTTCTGTGTCTATTTCAGGATTTAAATATTCTAAAAAATCAAACTAGCAGTCTGCGTATTTATTTTCTTTTTCTTCTGTGGAATATGAAAGCAATCATGAATGATAACATAGGCCTTATTAGAAGAAAATCCAAAGAAATTCTGGCCAGACAGGCAACGAAGAATGCAGCTCCAAGAAGAATCTGTTGCTGGGTGCCTGCACTTCATGACCTCCACATCTCCTCTCCTCTCCTCTCGTTTGGTAAATTTCCTCTGGGAGAATCAATATTGCTCCCCAAGTCCCCCTGTGCTCTCAGAAGGTCAGGTAGACATGACAAGAGTTCAGGGCAAGAGTGTAAGGAGAGCGAGGTATGGGAGACTCCTCTGGTGGGTGAGAAAGGGGAAGTGAGGGTTTTATTATTTCTGTTATTTGGGTTAGTCTGGGTTGAGCTGAGAAAGAAGTGCTGGCTGAAGTTTGAGAAGCCACATTACCACCGTGATAATACTACATGTGAGAGGTTGGGATGAGGGGGCACAAAGAAGGTCTATTTTCTCCATGGTTTTGGTTCCTCTGAGCAAACCAGATTTTCTAAATTGTGGGGGTAGCTGGGTGGGGGTAGTGCAATTTGTTACCTTGAATTGGTTTTTTTTTTTTTTAATAGTTTGGGTAAAACTACTAAGAGAAGTAATGGATGAATGGATAAACAATATGTGGTATATCTGTACAATGGAATATTGTTCAGCCTTAAAAACAAGGAAATTCTGACACATGCTACAACATGCATGAATGCTGAGGACACTATGCAAAGTGAAGTAAGCCATAACAAAAGGACCAATTCCATTTGACGCCATTCATGCAACGAACCTACAGTAGTCAAATTTATAGAGACAGAATGTAGAATGTGGGTTACAGGGACTGGGGGAGGGGGAAATGGAGAGTTATTGTTTAATGGGTACAGAGTTTCAGTTTGGGAAGATGAAAAGTTCTGGAGGTTAATTGCACAATGTGAATATGCCTGACTACTGAATAGTACGCCTAGAAATGGTTAAGATAGTAAATTTTATGTTGTGCAGTTTTTTATCACAGTAAGAAAAGAGATATGGGATTTCTGATTTTTTGGATTCTTCTTAAATTTTGGTGTATGTATGTATGTATGTATGTATGTATTTTTTTTTTTTAATGAGTAGCAGAAATTTCCAGTGAGCTGGGTACCATAAGCCTTTTTTTTCCCTCTCCTAAAGATCTTGCTATGGAGAAGAGAGTTTTTTTTTTTTTTTGTTCTTATTTTTGTGTTTCCTACTCATAAGCCAATCCAACTTTGGGGGAAGAAAGAAAACATTTAATGAGCACTTTCTCTGTACCTGCCCCTTTTACATATGTTACCTTGTTTAATATTCATAATAACTGTTTAAGTCAACATATAAGTAAAACTGAAGGTCAAGAGAGGTTCAATTATTTACTTAAATCATACATGTGGTAATACTAACACGTGGTGATACATGTGGAGCAACATCCTTAAGACTACTTGGCATTTATTAAACACTTACTGTGTGCCAGACACTTACTATGTGCAAGGGTTTTACTCATTTAAGCACTAGACCTGCATTAGAATCTAACTGCTTGATCTTCTGACTGCATTCCCCCATTTGTAGGCCATGTGACTGAGGCTCAGAGAGGATCAATGACATGCCCAAAGTCACACAGCTACTTAACACCAGAGCTAGGATCAGCGGTCATATCAATGCTGTTTCCAATTCATATTCTTTGCTATCTTCTGATTTAGACAAAAGAAGTATAAACCCTATTTAACTGGGAAACACATTTTTTAAAAAATTAAAAAATTATAATTAAAAAATAATTATTAAAATAAAAAAATAATTTAAAAATGGAGATATCTCTTTTAAAGGGAACATTTAGCAAACTCTAGACTGGTTTTATGGGTTGTGTTTCACTTTGGCATATCTGCTAGAGTCACTGAAATCACGAATAAAGGGACAATAAGATCACTTTTCTAGATATAATTTCAACTCTCAAATGGTGTACTCCATGTAACTTTATGAATAAATAAATACAGTGTTCTGAATTTTCTGGGGTGTGGGTGAATCAAAGATTATTCTTACTTGTATTACACAGTATTTTTTATGGCTACAATGGACATGTCTAACTAATGGGAAGCCACCACATCACAAGAAAATAATAAAGCTGAGGCATGAAGTCCTTGTTTAGGATGAGCTGGAAAGTTTTCTGGGTTCCACATTCTGTCTTGTGATGAATTCTTTTTGGTTTTGAATAAATGCCATCGACTCTCAGACCAAGGCTGTGCATCAGCTTGAGCTATGTTGCTTGTTCTCTCTTTGCCTTTCCTTGTCTCTTTCTTGCTCCTCTTAGGTTCAGCATGGTAACAATATGCTTTAATTTTATGCTTCTTTCCTGGTATCAGAACTGAGCCTCGAAGCCACACAAACCTCAATTTTTTTTCTTTCAATTTTCTGCTGGATTCCAGAAGAATTCAGATTTAGAATCAATACATGACATGTCAAAAAAGAATGAAACAGAGTTGGTAACGTGAAGATAAAATGTTTCTTTCCTCCCTCGGGTTCAACTTTGTCTAAAGTAATAATAAAAGGGAGAGCTTACCATGAGTAAGCAATTTGCTCTGCTTCTGTCTAACCTGACAGCGAACTGATTTTATGACACAGGTTGTAAGATGAATTAAACCAATATTATTTATTTGCTTTTCAGCATGAAAAAAATAGATCTATCTGTTTCTAAGGTTATTATATCCACCATTGAAGGAAATGCCACCCAGAGATATGATCTTTCCTGTACTTTGAAGCCTATCATTATCTTTCTTTCAGAGAAAGCAAACATATGTGTACACATGTACACAAACACACAAACACATACTATATTTTATTAGTTAGCCCCCTTTTTTCTCCTAGCACGCTGAAGGGAAATAGAGACAGTAAAATGCTGCCCACACAATTCAGCAGCCTTCACTGTGGTCTTCTATCAATATTTACTACTGAGGGGCCCTAGGGCTTCTTGCAAGACTATTTTGGCCTCTAGTGAAAAACCTCTGCGTTCTGACTCTGATTTCAACACTGTTCAATTTCCTGACCGTGGAAAAGGATTTCCACTAAATTTCCCCTCCATAAACCTGGTATTGTAATAAATAAATGCTTTCTTCTCACCACCTCTTACCCCTAGGACCTCCTTGTATCTGTGAGGATTCAGTAATATTTGTAAGAGACTTTATACCTAGGATTATCTCTTGTAAGTGTGAAGTTCAGGTCATTTGGTTTTTCTGCTCTATTTAAGGATTTATTCCCTTGGATCAAACCTGGATTTGACCTCTCAGAGGTTTAAGTTTCTATCGTGCGACATTGTGCTTGAATCAGAAACACTCTACTTCTGTGTTTTGTCAAAGGCCAATCCTATGACCTTTTTCATAATCAGTTTTGATACTGTCCATCCTACTTTCCATTTCGGTTTCTGTCACCTCTACAATCGGGGTGATATCTGAAATAAGACTAGAAATTTGCTGTTCTAATTCTTGGTTGAGTGCTGGCTCCTGGGCCTATATTGATGGTGAAGGCCGGGGATTGACAAAAAGGCAAATGACTGATCTCTAAAGTTGTCTTGTGGCAGAAGAACAAATTGTTGAAAATAAAAATTCCTTCAAAACATAACATTTGATTGCCTTGACCTTTTTTTCTGAGTTGGCTTTTTCTTTTGAGTGAGGATAAGCCACAGTGATGTTTCAGCTCCATAAACTCCAAAGAGTTGTAGGAGAAGGCATACAGTCAGGATGAGAAGAACCAGATCAGGCTCGAAGACTCACATGGGAGCAGGCTAAACGCTAGGGCTACCCAGAGGGTCAAAATCAGCATTCTCATAGTTTGTGACAATATTCTCTCACTGGTCTCCTTGCTTCAGTCTTTCCCTTGACCTATGAACAATATAAATGGCATCACAGTCATTCTGCTGCTTAAAATTCTGTAGTGGCTTCCACAACCTTAGACTAGAACACCAAATTTTTTTATTTTTATTTATTTATTAATTAAACTTTTATTTTAGGTTCAGGGGTACATGTGCAGGTTTGTTATATAGGTAAACTTGTGTCATGGGGGTTTGTGGTACAGACTGTTTTGTCACTAGATATTAAGCCTAGTACCCATTAGTTATTTTTCCTAATCCTCTCCCTCCTCCCACCCTCTGCCTTCCAATAGGCCCTGGTGTGTGTTGCTCCCCTGTATGTGTTTATGTGTTTTCATCATTTAGCTCCCACTTATAAGTAAGAATATGTGGTATTTAGTTTTCTGTTCCTGAATTAGTTTACTAAGTATAATGGCTTCCAGCTCCATCCACATTGCTGCAAAGGACATCATCTTGTTCTTTTTTATGGCTGCCTAGTGTTCCATGGTGTATATGTATTATATTTTCTTTACCCAATATGCCACTGATGGGCATTTAGATTGATTCCATGTCTCTGCTATTGTGAATAGTGCTGCAATGAATATATAGATCAGATCACACATGGGCTTGGAGAATGAGTGCAAGGTTTTATTAGTAGAAGTAGCTCTCAGCAGATGGGGGAGCCAGAAAGGAGATGGTTTTCCCCTAGAGTCAGGCCACTGGGCAATGTGTTTTCCCCTCTATGTGTTTATGTATTTTCATCATTTAGTTCCCACGAATAAGTGAGAACATGTGGTATTTAGTTTTCTGTTCCTGCATTAGTTTGCTAAGTATAATGGCCTCCAGCTCCATCCATGTTGCTGCAAAGGACATCATCTGCATAGTATTCCATGATGTATATGTATTACTTTTTTTTTTTTTTTTTTTTTTTACCAAATATGCCATTGATGGGCATTTAGGTTGATTCCATGTCTTTGCTATTGTGAATAGTGCAATGATTGAACTTCATTCGCGGACTCTTCTCCGATTGCTTCCACCGCACCAGCCAAACTCCTTGTAGTTCTGCTTCTTTCTGTCAGTGGATGGCCTGCTCTTCTGCCGGCATGCTCTCGATGACCAGCCGCTTGTGTCTTCTTCACCGATGTGTTCCTCTTGATGTCCTCTTGCTTGTGTCCCTCCCCCTGATGTGTTCCTCTCGCCATCCAGCAGCTTCTGTCTCGTCTTGCTAGGGTCTCGGGTTTTTATAGGCCCAGGATAGGGCATGGCAGGCCAGAGTGGTATTGGAAAATGCAGCATTTGGGCGAGAAGGCAGAAGTGCCTGTCCTTACCTAGGTCTGTGGGGGTGGAGCCCTAGCCAGGGACCACGCCCTCCTCTACCCAGCACTTTCCTTCCCACTTTCTATATCATTTAAAGGGACCACGCTCTTCCCTTCCCAGCACTCCCGTATTATTTGCTATTGTGAATAGTGCTGTAATGAACATACGTGTGCCTGTGTCTTTATGGTAGAATGATTTATATTCCTTTGGATATATATACCCAGTAATAGGATTGTGGGTTGAGTGGTAGTTCTGTTTGTAGCTCTTTGAGGAATAACCACACTACTTTCCACAATGGTTGAACTAATTTACGCTTCCACAAACAGTGGATAAGCGTTTCCTTTTCTCCACAACCTCATTAGCATCTGTTAGTTTTTGACTTTTTAATAATAGCCATTCTGACTGGTGTGAGATGGTACCTCATTGTTGTTTGGATTTTTATTTCTCTAATCATCAGTGATATTGAGCTTTTTTTTCATATGCTCATTGGCCACAGGTATGTCTTCTTTTGAAAAGTGCCTGTTCATGTTCTTCCCACTTTTTAACAGGGTTATTTATTTTTTTCTTGTAAATTTGTTTAAGTTCCTTACAGATGCTAGATATTAGCATCCTTGCCTTGTGCTGGTTTCCAAGGGGAATGTTTCCAACTTTTGCTCATTTAGTATGGTGTTGGCTGTGGGTTTGTCATAGACAGCTCTTATTATTTTGAGGTATGTTCCTTTGATACCTAGTTTGTTTAGAATTTTTAACATGAAGGGGTGTCGAATTTTATCAAAAGCCTTTTCTGCATCAAAAGTCTTTTCTGCATCTATTGAGACAATCATGTGGTTTTTGTCTCGAGTTCTGTTTATGTGATGAGTCACATTTATTGATTTGCATATGTTGAACCAACCTTGCATCCCAGGGATAAAGCCTACTTGATAGTGGTGGATAAGCCTTTTGGTATACTGTTGGATTTGATTTTTCAGTATTTTGTTGAGGATTTTTGCATCAATGTTCATCTAAGGATACTGGCTTAAAGTTTTCTTTTTTTTGTTGTGACTCTCCCAGGTTTTAGTATCAGGATGATGCTGGCCTCACAGAATCAGTTGGGGTAGAGTCCCTCCTTGTCAACTTTTTGGAATAGTTTCAGCAGGAATGGTACCAGCTCTTCTTTTTACATTCGGTAGGATTCAGCTGTGAATCTGTCTAGTCCTGGGCTTTTTTATTGTTGGTGGGCTATTTATTACTAATTCCATTTCAGACCTTGTTATTGGTCTGTTCAGTGAACCAATTTCTTCCTGGTTCAGTCTTGGGAGGGTGTATATATCCAGGAATCTATCCACCTCTTCTATGTTTTTTAGTACGTGTGTGTAGAGGTGTCATAGTAGTCTCTGATGGTTGTTTGTATTTCTGTGGGGTCAGTGGGAACATCCCCTTTGTCATTCCTAATTGTCTTTATTTGGATCTTCTCTCTTTTCTTCTTCATTAGTCTAGATAGTGGCCTATCTTATTAATTTTTTCAAAAAACCACATCCTGGACTTCAGAACACAAAATTCTTACTAAGACCTTTTGTTGTCTTGTCCCTGCCTATTCCTGTAACCTGATTTCATTTTCCTCTTGCTCACTACTCTCCAGTCACATTAACTTGCTTTAATTTTCTTGCACTTGCCAAGCTCTTTCTTGCCAGCAGATCTTTGGCTATGTTGTTTTTCTTGCCTGAAAAGCTCTTTGTCCATTTGACTCCTACTGATTCTTCAGGTTTTAGCTTAATGTTACTTTCTTGGAAAGGCCTTTCCTGCTGGTCTATTTCAAAGTACTCTGTTCTTTTCATGGTACATAGCATAATTTGTTAATTTGTATTTATATATTTATTGGGGCATAAGAGAAATATCTGTCTTAATCACTGGATAGTAAGATTTGTAAAGGTAGGACAGAGATTTGTTTTATGTACTATCGAGCTTCCAATAATTGGCAAGTAGATAAATAATGTGTGTGTGTGTGTGTGTGCGTATGCATGTGTGCATACGTGTATATCTTGGGGTCAAGAGCAAGATGAACAGCTCATACTCAGATCACACACAGCACCAAGCCAAGTAATGAGATAAAACTAGGCAAGCTGTTGAATATCAGGAGACCCAGTTCCTCAGAAGCAAGGTTGTATATCAAAGACCTGGCAAATAGCACAGGATGAGGAAATGTGTGTGCTCTAAACATACAGGAGGGATCCAAATAAAACACTGGGAAAGCTGATAGTGCCAGACATAGGACCTTAGCAAGGTAGTATGTAGTAGACCCACAGCACCAGCAACAAGGACACTACAACACGGCAGGTGTGTCCTGGCTCATCAAGGAAGACTCTTATAGGAGAGCATTTGGATTTCACTGAAATGATTCAACCCACGAGGTCTTACTGTGGGTCTCCTATAACAGTTACCAGGACTGACATCCCTTTTTGCCCTACAGGCTCCCTGGAATGTCTACATTTGATTTCTCACCTGTGGATACTCAGTGTGCACAATCCCTCATCCCTACCAGAGTGTGCTGTGCAAACACTGCGTGACCATTTTCAATATTCACCATATAGTTTGTAATTATCATGGCTCTCTTCTCTTCCCAAGGGCATTTAGATTGGGCGATAGAACATTCTCATCTATTTTAAATGAGTTGTATCAGATTAAAAGATCCTGGGGCTGAAAAACCCACACAAGTAACAAAAAGGAAAAAAAATCATTCAAGGCTGCTTTTACAAAATGATTTTTTGCTTTGTAAAGGCTACCCACCCTTATCAGAGAAGAGAGAGACACAAAGGAATGTTCTGGCGTCTTGCTGGGTTGATAAAACAAAGGCTGTTTGAATAGGATGTTGTCGACCATTTTCAAATAATTTTCCTTTCTTGAGTAAAGTTATGTGTTTTAAATGAATAAATTACTGCTATTATTATTGATCAATCTTTTTTTCCCCTTCAAGGTTGTTCTTCAAGTGTTTCTATAATAAAATAAGACACAAAATCTAAGACAACATCAGCGCAGTTTTCTCCTTCTAACCCATTTCTTCCACTTAAGTACGTATTTCAGTATTGTTGAGAAGGAAGGTTTTCTTTTCCTGACATAAAAGCGGCTCAGTAAAGAGCATCCCACATCCTGTGACCCTACCTTTTGCCTGTGTGGACACTTTCTGGGGAAACAGTGTCCACGGTAAACGAAAATAAGCAATAAGTTGTGAATTAGGATTGACTTTCCCAGGAACGAGTTTTTAAATGGGCGATCCACCATATCAAAACCAGAGGCGGAAATTAATAGCAACTGTTAAATTTGTGCCCTAGCACTTTGGGAGGCTGAGGCAGGCGGATCACCTGAGGTTGGGAGTTCAAGACCAGCCTGACCAACATGGAGAAAGCCCGTCTCTACTAAAAATACAAAAAAATTAGCCGGGCATGTTGGCCCATGCTTGTAATCCCAGCTACTCAGGAGGCTGAGGCAGGAGAATTGCTTGAACCCAGGAGGCGGAGGTTGCAGTGAGTGGAGATCGTGCCATTGCACTTCCAGCCTGGGCAACAAGGGCAAAACTCCATCTCAAAAAAAAAAAAAAAAAAAAAAAAAAAATAATAATAATAATAATAATGTGGGCCCTAAGCAAGTTGCAAAGCCATAAGGGTTGGAGGCTGGGGAACTGCCAGGATGACCTAGCTGTATTGGATTATCCCACTGGTATCATAATAGACACCTGAGGAGCCATAGATGCTAACACTGAGGGCTTCACACTGCAGCATGGCTTTGCAACTCAGCAGGTCAGCACTGAAGGCTTAGCACCACTGGCATCCTGTGAAAGCAGGCCTGAAGTGGTAATGGAATGGCTACATAGTTCAAAAGAAAGGTAACTGTGTTTAAACAGAAGGTAAAGAAACCTGTCTGAGTTGTAGTTGTCAATGCACATGGAAGGATATGACAGATGCCCAATTTCACTGAACACTAAACCAGAAAGGAAGGAAGAGACACAGTGATTACTTCTGGAAATGTACATGTTATTTATTTACCACGGATTCATCATGATAGTGCATTGTGTGGCTATAGAATGCTTCTTAATGAAAATCCTCATGAGTAGATGGATGCCCTCTTTTATAATTTAATACATGGCTCTTCTGTGAATACAGATTTAGTAAATGATGTCAGGAACAGAACAAGAAGATTTTATTTATAGCTATACGTCCATATCCAGGTACTTGTAATATGATTTTTCTTTTTCTTTCCTCTCCCTCCTTCCCATCCTCCCTCCTTCTCTTCTCTGCTGCTACTGAAAACAGCCCAGCATTAGATAACTCCCTTGATTCCTTTTTAGGGATGAAGCAGTCATTTTCAGTCAACAATTCAGCTTATCAGGAGAAAATGACACAGAGTGGGGAGTAAACAAGAAAATAACCAGGGGCCTACTTTGAAGTTCCTTATTGAAAAGCAGGCAAGTCTTCCTCCTTCCTCTTACAAAGAGAACTCCCTCACAGGCATCTTCCGTCTCTGCCTGAGAGATATCCCTTCCCTACTACTTGTCTGCATGCTCCAAAAAGAATTTTGACTGTCTTCTCACTCAAGCACACTTTTTTATTAAAAAAAAAAAAAATCCCCCAGCTATAAAATGACAACTGAGCGCACACATGCAGAGCTACCAGGAAATTACAGTTCTTGCCAGCTTGGATGGCCCAGCCTAGACTATTTGCACTGAAGCTGAGGGTGTATAAACCACCGCTTTGTTGGACTCTCAGGGTGAGAGGAAATTTCTTAACCAAGAGCTCCGCATGGAAAACATTGTTTCTGTAACAGCCTGAGGTCAAACTCTGGGGATAGCTAGCAAGAATTCCATTGGCAGTGTTCAGTTGTCTTGAGGTTATGAAGGGAGAAAGGAATCCCCTTCCCTCTCACCACCTCCAAGATTCAGCGGGGCCTGGATTCTGAAGAACTCTGTCTGCCTCAGCCATTTTTGAAGTGTTCTTAAAAGCAGAGGTATGAATTGCAGCTGAGGTTGTCTTTGTGGGGAAAAAACTCTTAGGCTTGAGGAAGCACTGCCTTTTTATCAGAAATACCCACCAGGTAGGAAAAGATAGAGATTAGAGGCACTGAGGAGTTGCAGACCTCCAAGATCTTGCTTATGTGCTCAGAAAATGATACAGCATTATCATGTGTTATGTTTTGCAAAGGCTGTTATTTTCAAGGAACTGGTCCCACTAGGATATTCTTAGAACAGTTTGAAGTAACATCCTTAGGAGATCGTAGTCATAGGCACTATTCAATTACAAAGGAGACTTTTAAGCCAACTGTTTTCAAATCTTATTTTAAAAAGTTTAAAGAAACAACTTTCAATAAGTTTGGAGATGAGAAAATCCAAATGCAAGGAACTGGGGTGGTGGGAGCCGGGGAGAGGGGAGGATGGAGCAATCACTTGGGAGTGAAGGTCAATAGCCACCTGAAAAATCTCTGACTCAGCAAACTTCTTAATTGTTTTCCCTCTAAACTTTCTACCTTCTAACATCCATTTCTAGGAGATGAATAGATGGAGGAGGAAAAAGGCCTACCGGAGGTGTCTGGGACTTCTGCACGTGTTATCTCTGTGGCTGGTTTTTGTACCTGCCTCAAAAGCAGATGGATGATCAGGGACTGTGGCTTGCATCTGTAATCCTAGCACTTGGGGAGGCTGAGGCCAGAGGATAGCTTGAGGTCAGGAGTTTGAGACCAGCTTGGGCAACATAGCAAGACCTGTCTCTACAAAAAATAAAAAAGATTAGCTGGGTGTGGTGGCGTGTGCTTGTGGCTCCAGCTACTCAGAAGGCTGAGGCAGGAAGATCACTTGAGCTCAGGATTTTAAAGCTGCAGTGAGTGATGATTTCAGTACTGTACTCCAGTGGGTGGCAGAGTGAGACCCTGTCTCTGAAATTAAATAAAAATGAAAATAAATTTTAAAAAGCAGATCAATATGAGATGATCAAGGTCCTCTGAATGGCAGAAGGCAGGGCCATGCTTACCTTGGAGCTCCTAGGATATTGACTGGTGCAAGGTGGGTGCTCAAATAATACCTGATAAATATGAGAAGAGTGGAGGGGAAAGAGGGAGGGAAGCAGAGAGAGAGAGAGAGAGAGAGAGAGAGAGAGAGAGAGACAGTACAAGACAGAAGGGGGAGGGAGGTCCCTCAAGTGTGTACTCTGAAACCTACCTGACTTAATGACTTGATTTTACTGAATTATCGCCTTGAGGAATCAAAGAAATGAACAGGAACTTAAAAATATTTTTTAACCCTAATTCAGCCTCCATTTACATTTTGGACTTACCCAATACAAGGATCTTTAAAGTTCAATTTGTGAAAACACCTGGTTTTTAGTATCTACTATCTTCCTTCATTTATTCTCTGGCCTACAGCCCGTCACGCCCACCTGCAATGAGCTTCAAATTTGGAAGAAGAGGAAAGAGTGCATTCTTAGAACGAGGTAACCAGAGGTGCTGGGTTTGAGATATGCCTCGGGGACCTCTACGTAGCCGTAATCTTTCTTATTCCATCATGCTTTAGTCCTCATTTGGGGTCAAAAACCAGAGCGTAACCTATTGTAACAACTGATCACATATGTAGGGAAGTGATAGACATCTATCTGGACTTCCTCAAAAATAATCAAGCACTGTCCCAAGCTGGGGACATAAGTACCTGGGAGGGATGGGATCAAGGACACAATCAAGTGTGGGAGGATGGTTTAATCTCTTATGCTATATGGATTTTCATGTGATTAGTACCACCCGGTAGTAGTTTTCAAATGCCTTGCAGTACCTGGATTACAAAGATCAAGAAGTGACAGTTTCTACTCTTGACTTTTAGTGATTATGCTTTTGTGAATCACTCCATGTTCTTAGGTACGAAATATATATGATCTTGCAGTAGGATTTTATTGCGCCTCTTTTTTGGAAGGAGAGAGCGAGGGGACTCCTTGCATCAGGAATCAATAGTGAGTTGACACCTTTTCGGGCTTCCTGTTGTTAGACGTGGGGCTGCAGAGGGATAGAGAGTGCACAGAGGTGTGTAGCCCTCTAGGTGTGCCTGCTCCAGATGAGGCCGGTGGGCCTGCAATTTTGTGAAAAGTTTGCTGAAAACGTTCTGGGAGGCAAGAATATTCCTTTCCCAAATACCTCTCATCACAGCAGGAGGTAAAACAAGACACCGCAGAATTAACCTGAATTGAAGGGGAAAAAGATCCTTGAAAAAGCAGTATTGCAAAGCAATATGACATTAATCATGCTTCCCGACCTTTGATTTGCTACAGTCTAGATCATGTTTCTGACTTTGAAGAGTCTCCAGTTCTGATCATTTGAAGAGGATTTTAGGCTCTGGCAATGAGCCATATGAAAAAAAAAATGCCCACCAGATGTATCACTCTGGCTTCATTTTTTGTTCTCTCTTTGCTTCAGGCACACTGAACTTTTCTAGGACCTGAAGTTGCCTCACTATCCCTGCTGTATCAAGCACTTATGCCTCACTGGTGCCTCACCTCCTCGTTGGCTAATTTCAATGCATTCTGTGGTCACTGAGAAGCCTTTTCTAACCCCCAAGGCTGGGCTAAGATCCCTGCTCTGAGCCCCACATCATCCTGTGTTCCCTCAGGCCCAGGGATTAACCCGTTGCATTGGCAAGGTTTGTTTACTTGTCTGTGTCCCACTAGACAATGGGAAAGTTATATTTAAGTTTTCTGTGCCCCAATGCCCTCATCTGTAAAACGGGAGCTTTAGGTATACCAATCATGGGATATGTGAAGATTAACTGAGTTAAAGTATGTGAAGCAAGAGAGGATCTCTGGCATATACTAAATGCTGACAATTGTGAGCTATTATTTTTATACTTGAGGGCAGGACCCATATCTGTCATTTTTATGTCCCTACAGCTTGCCTCAGGGCCAGTGCAGAGTAAGCTGCCAAAACTACTTATTAAATACATTGGAGACACTCAAGAGCTCTGTAAAGACTGAGTCACAGTTTTAGGAACATTGATGTCTTTGGCAAGATTCCTGTGGCTTTGTAAATGTCCAGACTCACTCCAGCTGCCTCTCTGATATGTGGAGGCAGCAATGTCTTTGACCTCAGCACAGGTGCAACTGGGTGGCCCCGTGAGAATGACAGAGCCTCTCTTCTCTCAGTAGTCAGGATTCTGCTGAACTGCTTACAGGGCACTAAATACCTGAGGAGGCAGGAGCTTGGAGAAAGCTGAGAGGTATCCATCCCCATCTACCTACTGAGAGGATTTTAAGAAACACAGATAAATGCAAGAGACAACACGGTCATATAATGGGAAAAGAGCATGGCTTGGAGGGGGACACACTTTGTTTTGCATTCCAGCTCTGCAGTGTACCCAGATGTGGTTTAGTTATTAACCTCTCTCATCCCTGGTGTCTTCATCCATAAAATGGGAATTGTGGGCTGTGGAATTAGTAGGACTGGAGTTAGAAAGCCAGTTTTGCTATTTACTAGTTGTGTGACATTGAAGCAGTTACATAACCTCTTTAAGCCTCAGTTTTACTAATTAATAAAATGTACTTAATAATCATATCAGATAACAGGTTGTTATGAGATTAAATAAAATAACATACATAAAAAAGTTAGCTTAGGAAAAGTATGCAATAGTGAAAGCCTCAACAGTCTGCAGTGGTGCTGTAAATTATTTCTTGAAATATAGCAATTGAACGTGATAAAAAGAATTCTTATGTGTTGGGCAGAAGCTTACAAGGATGTCTTCCAAATCGCAAACAACATGCATTCCTCTCAGGAGACAATTTTATTACAAAGAATGGTAACCCAACTGGAGGCACAGACATCTAATTTGTTTTAACTCTCCATAGCATTCAGAATCATTTGTGATATTCCATTTGCCCTGGTTGCTTTTAGCAAGAAGTGTTTTATCACATAGAGAAACACATCAGTGACCATCTCCTCCTTAATAAACCATGTCTTTAGACACAGCATTGTGCAATATGATTACAAGCCATTATGGGATGTTCCTCTTACTACCAAGAGCAATGGAGCAAGTGATGTTAATATTATTGAGACTTTGCCTGGCTCAGCTGGATTCCACTAATACTTCCTTTTAGAAAGCAGTACCCAAAAATGGCTGATGAATCTGATTGCCAGCCCAGCTCGACAATCTTCAGACTACATTTTTGCATGTTTCATGCTTTGGAACCGAACACTCTTAAATTGTTCTGTTTTTAACTGCTGAATTGCATTTCATCTCGAGATCACACTAAGGGGGGAAAGTCTTAACAACTTTAGCAAAATTTTTGGTTTAGCTGTTTCACATTCCTCTGCTTTACAATGAAAGTATCTCTTTATGCTTCTTGGCATCTGGGAGTAGAATATTGTGTATTTAACAGAGTCTTGGGTGACAGTGGTGTGGTGCTGTTGAGTAATTTATTGGCAGGTCTTCTGCAGTGGATCCATCAATACAAGCATGTGGCCCAATTTCCAATTACAGTGTTTCCATTAGAAATGTCTTCAGGACTTAGTGTCTAAGACAGAGGGAAAAGAGTAAGGACACATCTGCCTTAGAGCCCTGAGGACAAAGAATGGAACGTAAAATGGGCCACACTGCACTTGTTGGTCCCCATCCTATTGTGATCTTCTTGTGTTTAACTTCTGCTGCTCCAGGCTGAGCCTTTACGAAGTTTCTAAAAAGTGTCCTGTTTCCATGTCAGTGATGGCCTAGAGGCAAAAAGGAAGTCCAGAATAAAACCACTATCTGAGAACTCTTTTGTTCAAATATTTCTTGTGCAAACACAACGTGCAAGGCCAATGCCAGGCCCCAAGTATTCAATGTCGGACTCCTGGGCTTTGAGGACCTTAGAGGGGGAGACACACACATGCAATTAGAATATGCGGTGAGGTATATCAGAGGAGCTAAAGAAGAGCTTGAGATGCACAGGATGGAGAGTAAATGTGCCGGGAAAACTGGGGAAGCTGTAATTGAGGACACAGCATTTGGGATATGCCTCAAAGGATGTCCCATGCCTCCAAGAGTGTCCAAAAGTGACCAAAAGGCTCTTCTGTCAGATAGAGACACAAACAGTAATAACAGCATACTTTTGCAAAATGCATCTTAGGTTTATGAAGTAGACAAGACAGTTGGTATTTCCTCCAATGTATAGCAGAAGTAACGATGTCTGAAGAGCAAGAATCATTTACCCAAGTTCCCATTGGTAAGCAAGGATAAAGCCGGGACAAGGAAATAGGTCAGGATCCAAATTCGGGTTTCCTTAATGGCTTCTTGGTCAGCGTGCTTTCACACTCAGCACCTGTGAGAGGAGAAGGTCCATGTGCATTAGCAGCTCTGATTGCTGTGCACCCCTCCTGAAGTGCTTCGGGTAATAGTGCATTTTGCCAGCTGCCTAGATTGGGCCAGCCCGGGCTACAGTCCTGTGCATTTGGGAACCCATGATGGGCAGGAGGAATGTCCCAACAGTTACCCAGCTCCCTGCACTTTCGAATCAGAGCCTCTAGGTGAGATTGTCATCAGGGACACCTGCCAGCAGCCAGACCCCAGAGTGGGGTGGACGTCCTTATCACCAGGGTGCTTTGTCTCTGTATGGGTTGTTTTATGAGCCTTATTACAACAGCTCTGTGATAGTGGTATGACAGATAGGATTTTCTTAGTGGAGACAAGGATACTGAAGTGCAGAGAGGTTAGATAACTTGCCTACATGACAAATAAATCAGAAAACTGGGGCTGAAATTCAGATATACTTTTAGTCCCACTGGCTCTCGGTCTGCTGAGGAATGTGGTGTCTCTTCATCATGGTTCCTAGAATTCTTTTGATAGGAAACAATGCCTTTACCCTCTAATTGATCTATGGTTTCAAATGAAGTATTAGTCTGCCTTCAATTCTTGCCAAATCATAAGTCATTTATATTAGGTCTATCCCTGATAGCAATTTTTGATGAGTGGGAAGGGCTGTGGGAGGGAATACTGAGATATTAATATTCTTCAGGGATGGAAGGAGAGAGAGGAAAATGCCGTCTTCTGCCAAAGTGGGTGTGTGAAAACAAGAACCGAATACCGAGCACCCTCACCTGTGACCCCAACTTCCCCATAGTCCCCCTGTTCTATGTACATATATTCTACATCAAACCCCTTTTCCTCAGACATGACACTGCTTCTCCACTTTGAAGCTTGGCTCATGCTGTTTCATTCAGCATTTTTGCTTGCAAACATGATACCATTTTCCTACGGTCATTTCAAGTTTTTTTTTTGATGCTCCTGCCTGGATTCATTCTCTTGTTTGATACAAAAGGTCTGAGCACTTTTGAGGTTTCTTGGCACTTGCTGTGTTGTACCTTGAGCTAGAGTTGAGTTGTGTTCTTGGCTAATTCCTCCCACTGAGTGCAGAGGGCAAGACTTAGTCATCTTAGTAGATAGTAGATATATAGAGATATCGATGTAGACATATACTTACATCAAGAGTATAGTAGGCACATGATCACAGAACAGGGATCATCTAAGTTTTTGAATATAATTTATGATTCTGCTTAGGATCAGCTCTGTTCCATGGGGGGCCCTGTTATGAGGCCATAGAGAGCACCTGGACTTTAGGAGGGGCACTAAGTTTCCTGAGTGAACTACTTGAACCATGGATAAGGGTTGGGTGAAGGAGAAACCCTCTGGAAAAAAAGATGCCCAGGTCCAAATAGTTGACCATCTGTAGCCTTTTCTCCAAATCTGTAGCATACTCCATTGTAGACAGTCCTATCCAACCGCTTAACTCTAGTGACCTGGCCAGGGCAATGTAGTCAAGGGGAGAGACAGGCCATTATGTCCCTCATTCCTGATTCTGAAGTGCAGCTGTTCAAATGCTGTTTACTTGTGAATGCATTGGCTTCTTTCCAGCCAATGTGTAGAAATCTCTGACTCACAGTAAGAACTTTGCAAAATGACCTCAGTATACTGAATGAGAAAAGGCGATTGAAGTGTAGGTGTTTCTGGGTGCAACAAGGATCCTTGGATGTTAGCAGCTCATTTAATATGCATAGCACTTGACAATTTACAAAACAGTTTTACACGTCTTTCTTCATTTGGCCTCCACAATTATTTCCAGAAATCAGTAGAAGAGTAATTTTACTTCCTCTTTACAGATGGGGCTCAGAGAAGAGCCTTGTCTGTGACCACATGGCTAATAGTGGGCAGGTGCAGGAGAGATTCTTGAATCCAGAACTTCATTTGCCAAGTCTAGAGGTATTTCTGTTATCTGTTATCCTCAAAGCATCTTAGATAACATCCACCCACCCAAATGAAAAGGATAAGAGTGTCCAGGAAGTGAAATAAATACATAAGAGAGAAGAGAACAATAAGTGAAACTATCTGAGGATATGCAAACCAGAGCCAGTGCAGGAAGGAATGTATTAGCTTTATTTTGGCAGGTAACTTTTTTTTTTTTTTTGCTTTTTAGAGAAAGAAAGAGAATGAGAAACATGAAGAAGGAGTAATTTGTTGTCTACCCCAACATTCCTTCCTTGGCACCAGTACTTATTTCCCAATAGAAAGGCTGGAAATGGCCAACACTGCTTTTCCAGGCTTCGCTGCAGAAAGGCATGCATGTGTGACTTAATCATGGCCAGTGAGACGAGAACATATGTCTTCAGAGAGCCTTCTGGAACAGATTTTCCTCCTGGTTCTGGGTATGTAGCTTGCTCAGTTCAGTGCCTGTGGGATTCACTGATAACATGAAATACACTGATCCACAGATTGTCTGAGATGAATGCATGTGCTGTGTGATCCTGAAGTTCTTTATGTCTGTTGGGTTTTCACAGTACATCTGCTGGAAAGAAGAGCCTTTTTGGACATTTGTAAGCCCTTTGTGATGGGAGGGGAGTAAGTCTGTAAGTATGTGTGAAAAGGGGCTGCTATAACGTAAAGCCAACTCACCAAACATGGGCTTTGCAGTAATAAGGATGGGAAGCTAAAGATCAGGCCTCATGGAAAAGAATTTCCCCCTTTCTTTGACTTGGCCTATAAATGTAGCTTTTCTGACACTTTTGAGGCCCTGTTCCTTGTCTTGTATTCAGCACCTAATAATGTTGTTGCAAATGTCAGGACTGCAACAAGCTCAGTTGTGTTGTAGCAGGTAGGAGACTGCTACAAAATGGGAAGAGTCACTAATAGTTTTGGCAACAAAACATGACAATGTGCATATTACCAGAGGCAATTATGTGCATCTCATGGGGATTCAATAGACTCTGGGACTGACTTTAATGACCCAAAAATCCACTTGCCCTTTTCGTTTTCTCTGTTATGTCCAAGTAATGAAAATATTGAGAAAGTTATTGTAACTATAAAATTGCAGCATAGTTCCTTTTTTAAAAAAATAAAGCCTGATCTATCCTTTGACTTGGAAAATGGTTCATTATACTTTGATTCAAAGAGAGAATAAAACTGAGATAGTAGGAAGGGACCAGCTCACTTTGTCTGAGTCACTTGGTACCAAACCATTTGGGCACCAGCCCAGGATAGATGAGTTTTTTACATTGCTACATTGGAGCAGAGAGCCAGTTCCACATTCAGTTTTCAGAAAGTCTCCAAAGACCAATGGTCAACTATAACCTGTATTTATTTATTTATTACTAATTTTTAAAATGTGTATGTATTCCTGGGGTACAATGCAATTTTGCTACATTGATATATTGCACTGTGGTGAAGTCAGGGCTTCACTGGGGCCATCCCTGGAGTAGCACGTGTTGTATCCACCAAGCAGCCTCCCATTAGCTATAATCTTATTAATGTTATTCCTGAGAGGCTTTGGAAAGATTTTCCTAAATTGGATGAGAAACTATTCATGAAATATAAAATGTAATCAACAAACACAGAAGTAGATTCCTCATTTTAGTCAAACTACTGTTACCTGTGGTCTCATTTGTGCTACTGCTCGGTTGTAGCTCTTGGAGTGAAGCTACCCCTTAGGATGCCTGTAAGTGAAACAACAACAAAAAACTCAGCAGATTAGGACTACATCTAAATATTTTAGCTTAATAATAGGTGTCTACCAAAAATAAAACCTCAGACACAATTCCTAACAGTGAGATGTTAGTGGAATGCGCTTTAAAATCAGAATAAGATAAGCCTGTCAGCTCCCACCACTTCCATTCACCACGGGAGGTCCTTACCTGTGTAAAGGTATGAAAATAAAGGATACGGATTGGATTTCTAAAACCGGAAGGAAACAGAGAGTAGCATACAAAAAGAGATATTAATGGCAACATGGTTCAAGAATATATTTAGTAAATGATGCGCAAGATCTGTATGAAGAATAGTGTGGTTTGTATATCAGTAAAACTTTATTGAAATTCACTAAGAAGATGTAAATAATACAGAAATATGCTATTTCATGTATAGAATGCCTCAATATTATAAACTTGTAACTTCTCCCTAAATTGAATTATAGATTTCTGGCAACTTTCATTAAAATCTCGACTGGTTTTTGGAGAATTTAATGAGCCAATTATAAAGTTTAAATGAAGGAGCAAAGTCTCAAGGAGAACCAGGATTCTTCTCAAGAAGAAAACATTGGAAGGGCTAGAATTACCAGATAACCAGGCATAAAGTTATTATAATCAATATAATGTGGCATTTTCACAGAGAGTTACAAATCAAACTAAATAAGGAGAATAGATGGCCCAGACACAGATCTACATATGGAACTTTATGTAGCAGAGGTGGAATTGTAAATAACTAGGAAAGGATGTAGTATTTAATAGATAGTGCTGAGAAAGTTAATTATCCATATGGAAAAAAATGAAACAAGTTCTATTTTCACCCTGTAAAGAAAAATCAATTCTAGTTGAATTAATGCATACATGTAAAAGGCAGAACTTTTCGCAGAAAGTACGGGATGATTTGCATTCTTGGGTAAAGAAATATACATTTGAATAGAATGCAGAAAGTACTAACCTAATTTTTAAAAATTAACTACGTTAAATTAGGAACTTACTTTCAAAGACAACATAAGGTAAATGAAAACACAAGGAGATGGCTTTTCCTGACATATAACAAATAGAATTTTTTCTGAAATATACAAAAACATTTCTACAAATCAATTAAAATGGAGATAACCCAATAGAAGAATGGGGGGAAAGACATTTTACTGAGGAGGCATCATGAATGGCAAATGTATATAAGAAAAGATGTTTAACTTCATTTGTAAGCAGGGAAATGCAAACTAAAACTCCTTTAATAAAGCTCAAAACCAAGCAAGAGTACATAATATATTGTTTATTTATAAATACATATGCTAAAATTAGAAAGCAAATCAATGGTGACTACTATATTCAGTGCAGTGTTCACCTCTGGAAGGAAAGCTTTAGGGTAGGGGAAGAGGAAGCCCACAGATGGATGAAATGCTAAGAGTAAAGCTCTAGTTTTATGTTTCTTGATGGGTTCATAATGTTCATTTTGTTATTTTATAATTCATATATTTGCTACATACATTCTGTAGTAGGTATCATATATTACATATCTTTTTTTTTTTAAGTCAGTGAAAAGAGGCAAGAAAGAGAAGAAAGAGACTGGATACAGCCTTTGCCCTATTTCCTTGTATCTCCAATTCTATCTTGGAGAGTGAGACCTTTGAAGCCACAAGAAACATTTTTCTGTGCCATATTTCTTTTAGGGTGCCAGATACAAAAGAGCCCCTTCTCCTGGACCCTGGTAAAATCTCTTTGTGCAGCCTCCTGACTCTCTGGCTTCTGCTCTGTAGGTGGTAGAAGTTGACTCACTGTTTCTCGAATAAAGTAAAGAAAGGTAAATGAGTTGTTGCAGCAGAGTTATAATTCAAGTGTTGACTCAGCCATCCCATTACTGGGTATATATCCAAAGGGTTATAAATCATGCTGCTATAAAGACACATGCACACGTATGTTTATTGCGGCACTATTCACAATAGCAAAGACTTGGAACCAACCCAAATGTCCACCAGTGATAGACTGGATTAAGAAAATGTGGCAAATATACCCCATGGAATACTATGCAGCCATAAAAAAGGATGAGTTCATGTCCTTTGTAGGGACATGGATGAAGCTGGAAGCCATCATTCTCAGCAAACTATCACAAGGACAGAAAACCAAACACCGCAGGTTCTCACTCATAGGTGGGAATTGAACAATGAGAACACTTGGACACAGGGTGGGGAACATGACACACTGGGGCCTGTCAGGGGGAGGGGAGATAGGGGAGGGATAGCATTAGGAGAAATACCTAATGTAAATGATGAGTTAATGGGTGCAGTACACCAACATGGCACATGTATACATATGTAACAAAACTGCTCGATGTGCACATGTACCCTAGAACTTAGAGTGTAATTTTAAAAAATTGACATTGTGCTGTATTGTACCCAATACCACATGCAGATGGGTGTTTAATAAATGCTTTTTGATGATAGCATTGATGAGAAAAAATATTCCTTTGAGAGAAGGTGTTGGTATATGCTGGCAGTCATGAAACTTATAACTGTTAACCTTTTGGGCACTTGGATAAATACTGAATAAACACATACTTACAAAGCATAGGCTATGAGCTTCCTTGAATTTTTACAGTTGAAATTGCTCTTGGAGGCTAAGAAAGGAGTGTTGTCCTAAAGACTTTGCCTCCTGGGGCTGTTCTGTTCTGGGAATAATGGGAATCCAAGTGATATCTCTGTAGTGCCAACTGCCTCATTCCTTTACCTGCAGGTCCCAGAGTCCAGCAGGGAAATCGGATGGGGTGAGGAGTTGGGGCAGTCAGCGTCGTTTTGCCTTTCTCTGGCTTTAAAGAGTTCTTAGCAGAGCAGCAAGGTGAAGGAAGGAGAGTTTTATCCTACATTCCAAAAGAAACTTGAGCCTTCTCAGAATATCTTGTGGAAGGGAAAGGACTCTCTTGAAATGTATCTCTTCGGCCAAAACCATCAGGGTGATGTGTCTGAATGGTGCTGTGATTCCTTTGCTTAGGAATGGCAAGACCATCTGCCACTTTACCTTTGGGATCACAGTTTCTGCCTAGAGGGCGGGGTGTCAGAGAATGGAAAGAAAAACCCTCTAAAAAAGAAAGTAGGTTTTGATTTGAATTCAACAAATATAAAATAGGGACTCCCAAACCATTTTAAAGCCAAAACAAAATGAAACTTAAATAATGACTTTGAAGACCATGAAGCAAACCTGAATTGTTTTCTCTAATTTGTCTCTATCTTCTGTTGCCTTTACTGTGTGGGAAGTCTGCCTCTATGTCCATCTTGCTTCTGTCAGCATTTCGTGGCCTGATTGGAATCTCACCTCTCTATGTCCCTGAATCCATCTGAGTGAGAGTGGAAGGATCTTTCCTTTTGTGACTGTTTATGGCTTTTTTTTTTGTTTTTTTGGTCTGAACACTGTATTTGGCAACAATTCTTGTTCAGCCTGTGGATTTTGATTGTTGCTGAGACCTGTTATTTTAATGCAGGGCATGATACAATAGGCAAAACACGAGCTTTTAAGCCAATCTAATTCAATTTATTTGTGTAGACTCAGCTTTCTTCCAAAAAGGCATTACAAAAACATTTTTAAAAATAGTTGCAATAAAATTAACCACATAGCAGAAATATGCCAATCATAAGGATAAATAGAGCTGAAAACCTGGCACTAAGCCACCTGTCAGCATTGTGAAAAGAGAAACATGACAAGCTAGAAAGAGCTCATTACCTAAGAAGGGGAAATACCGGCTCTGAAGAGGAGGTAAGTCCCACCCCCACCATTAAACTCTGAAAAAACATTTATAGAGTTATATCTAAATTCAAATCCCATTCTACCACTTAACTAGCCTTGAATCCCTAATTAGTTTTTTAAATGGCTCCGAGATTGAGTTTTTGTGAATCTTTAAAGTGGGTATAAATACATAACTGGGCGATTGTAAAGATTAAAATGAAATTTGTGTATTCATTAAAGTACATGGCACATAATAGCTAATTATCCACCCACTCATCTACCCATGTATCTGACATCATTTCTCCTGTTTCATAAATCATTTATTGTTATTTCATTTTCCATGGTTTTGGTACTTTTGTCCATGAGATTGTAAACTTTTTAAAGGCAGGGACTGAAATTGCTTATTCTCATTCACTCTGGTAAAGTGCTGGTCATAAAGCTGCCATTCCATAGCCTTTACTAGTTTGGTTCTTCCCATGAGTGTATCTTGGGTTCTCGTTTACTTCTCTTCTCTGTTAGGCTTCTCTTTGCTCTTGACTTCAATGATGAAGGAAATGTTCTCCTTTCCTGGACTGCATCCCTGGGCTGACTCCTCCATGATTTTCTGTGTTCTTTCTGGAGAGTGGTGAGTATTGGCTACCGTTCTGCTGTGTACCTCATTGGGTTCCACTGATGCCCAGACCAACAGAAGAAGGAAAAATGGCAAGTGGGTTTGTCTAACCCAAATTCTGGTCAGTCAGATCTGCCGCCTGAGAGTGACCTCAACAGGTGTGTGGGTATACACCCCCTGAAAGAAACTTGAAAATCATTTGAATCCACAGGAGTCCTGCACTGTTTATTGTGCATAAGGGTGGCCCTCTTTCATTAGGTAAAAAGTGAGAGCCCCTGCCCCTGCTCCCTGGAGAAGCTCTGAATTCAGAGAAGGCACAGGGAACTATGAATATTATGTCAATCCAAATGTGTTGGTATTCAGATCTTCCCACAGAACCAGCTAAGCCTTAATGAGAACCCCTAGGCTCTGATGTTCAATTTCCCTCTGAAAACATGGTATCATAGCCTCCCCCAATTCCTACACACAGAACCCAGAAGAGCTGCCACAGGAGCTGCCAGCCAACTGGAGGAAAATAGAGACCCTCCTGAATTGTCCTAAACTGTGCTTTCAAAGAAGGCTTAATCCACTCAGTTTTCTATGGTACCCTAACTCAGGCCTTCAGAGATGCCCGAACAGTTGACATCTCCTGTATCATTTAATCCTCATAATGACTCTCCAGGCAGGCATGATCACCCCAATTTTACAGAAAAGAAAACAGAGGCTGGCAAATACCGGTTTCAACACATCGTCTTTCTCACTTCAGAACCCTTGCTTTTTCCAGTGGGCTGGGATGCCTTCTTTCTAGAATATAAAAACTTGGTGTTTATTAAAAAATCATTTAACATTGCAACTCCCACACTTAATTAGCACTCTTTTTTGGGTTTGGATTTTTTTTGTTTGGGGTGCCATATGACAAGTCCAAAGATGTTTTGGAAAGCCAGAAGCTGGAAGCTTATTTAAGAAAGCAATAGTGTATTTAGAAATACAATAACTTAGCAGTGAAACTCCAAAGAAGAGTGGCAGAAGGCTTGCCCATCGATGCCAGCTGTTGGGACCTACTGATTCATGCATACTCTTTCTTCCAGATGGTCTTCTCAGATTCCTAGTAGATGAGAGTTTATTACACATAGTGCTTTTATAAATAAATCTAAGGTCTTATGTGTACGATGCACACTATATTAATAAAAGTAAAAAGAAAAAAGAGAATGAGAGCCTTTTTTAAAGTTCTAAGCATATACAGTTTTCTTTATCCTTATACTTTGTGAGTCAGGGGTGGGGATCACCATTTGAGTTCATATAGTTTCAAGCTTGGATCTCTGTCTCTTGTTTCTCTTAATTTGTCATGTCTCTTGATAAGCAGCTATATTATCGAGGGAACTTCCTCAAGTATAGATAGCATGATTCTCAAGTTCAGGTAAAGCTGAAGGAATAATATGAATTGTTGGTTGGTGTGTTCTACTCTGTGGGTGAACACAGTTCTTTCTAATGTTGCTCAGTGCAAACTACTATGGAGATGAGAAGTAACATTAAAAATAAACACAATAAGCCAGGGCAAAAGGTTAAGCACAAGACTGTACTGATGAGCATAGAGGTTGAGTTTAAATCATTTTTATTAGAAAGCAAAACATCTTAGAAATGTCATAAGTGACATCTATTTTTAATGACATTTGAAAATTTTTATTAGCAGTCATATTAGAACAGCTAAAAGTTATTTCATTGTCATTATTAGATTTTATTACAAATTACTGTATTTCAGGGTAGGACTTATTTTTCTGGTTCAAGCTGATGCAAATTAACCTTTTTCTTTGACACTCTTAGAGTGACATCTATTGAGTCGGTTCAGCTCACTGGTTTGTTAAGATAGCTCATTGAACAGGGGAGCCAGCCCTTTTAGGGTCCTGCTTCTCCTAACATAGACAGGCCTTGGAAAAATGCACCAGATGATTTTTTTTTCTAGCTCTACCTGGTCCTGTAGGTAGAACTTTTGTCTTCAGTTGAATCTGGAAGCTAGGGAGCTTAAGGCTCTATATAAAGTCATCCAAATTGGCAGCTCTGACCACATATTTTGGACTAATATTACAGTGAACAAGTATACTCAGGGCAAAATGAATCAGGCAGAATTGCTGAAATCTATAATTTTTCAGACATACTCTCACCTTCTCCTAAATTGAAAAACTATCCTTTAAAAAACCCATTATTTATAAATAATCATCTAGAGTATCAATTTATTTTTCTTATATTCTTATTTATAATTTCTAGGGCCTTTAAACACACACACACACACACACACACACACACCCATTCTCAGCCATTACTTGGATTCAACTCACTGTCAAATCTACTACCCATATATATATATATATATATATATATATATATATATATATATATATATATATATTTTTTTTTTTTTGGTTCTCTACCTCCTTGTAAAAAGAAAACACCAAAAACCACTCTCTAATCCCTTCCCTCCATGAAAGAAGTGGTCTTTAAAAAAGCAAATAAAGCAACAAGGCATGAGAAGACTTGTGTTGATTTTGGAATGAGAGTGTGACAGTGGATTTGGTGCATATTATTCAACTCTGAGGATGCACTGAAGTCGACCATGTCAATCAGACTGTTTGTGTAGCCGGACCTAATCAGGAAACAGATCCTGGTAAAACCATGTTTAGAAAGCTGCTAAATTCTGCTACTCTCTTCAGATATTGTAACTTTTTGTAAGGTCTTCATAGGAATGTTGTTCTGTGGGAGTGCTTTCAGCATATCCATCGGGTCTTTTTTATGAGGAGACAGTATGAATTCTAAATTATATGTCCAATACACACACACACGTATTTTTCCGGGAGACAGCTGCTCAGATGTTTTCAGATGCATCTAACTTCAGATCTAACTTTAGGCAATGACATCAAGCTTGAACCCAGACTCCCATTGCAGTCTATTGAGTCTGCCATTGGATTATGGTATCATTCTGATGCAGAATTGGAATCGTGGCTTGTGGAGGCCTGATGTTTCAATTTGGGATGCTGAGAGTCTGTCTCTGTGCTGCCAAAGCCAGCACACCACCGCAGACTGCATCACACCCAAATCAGGGAGGTTTGAGAGTTTCAGTTGATTTAGTACCACCATATACATGCACGTTTAGAGTAGAACTCCATGGACTACCATGGGAGAGGTGGTGCTTGGCATGCATGGAGTAGGTGGGACATGTGAACTTTTGGGCTCTCTCTCTCTGCAGGACTGATTTGTTCTTAAATTGACCGAATAATTCATTACTGCTTTGATGATCAACATTTCATTCTTCATTTTAGCCCATGGCTATATGTAGTCAAAACATACTTATTTAAGTGTTATGCCAGTTGTCACAAAACATCCAGTAAGAAATTCTGTTAAAAAAATAAAAACAAAAGTGAGAATTGCGTATAATTGACCACCTCCATTGACTGTTTTGTGGTCATATGGACCCCGGCTGGAATTGGCAGACCAGGGATCTCAAACTCAGTTTCTTAAGAGGTCAAGTATATAAGCAAATAAAGTAGGTAAAGACCAACATACCCCCTATCCGAAAGGACATTTCACTCTGGTAATTATGGCCGTATGTAGGAATTTGGGCATAGTAGGGCCAAATCCTCTAATATTCATAGGGAATACCTATGTCCTACATATAATATCTCCCCTACCCATTCATGCTGTATGAGTTCTACTTATCCTGTAAAACTTTGTTTAAATATTAATTGCTCTGGGAAACATTTCTTAACTGTTGTAGTGAGAATGAACTACTCAGTACCCACTCTCCTACTCATAGCACATTGTGCAAATCTCCAATATTGATTGTACTTCACTAATGGCATAATAACTGCATGTTTGGTGACATCTCCCCAGCTCTACAGTGCAAGGGCAGGCCTCATGTACCTCTTGCAAAGCAGAGCTGGGACCTAAGTAGGTACCACATGATGCTGAGTGGCTGAAAGATGACTATGGAAGCAGAATTGGAGTGGCAAACTCTTAGCTTCTTAGAGTTGATGTGGTGGTTTGGCAAATACTGGGAGCAATGAACAAGGAGGAAGCAGGCCCTGACAAAGTGTGTCATTATCATTCCTTACCAACTTCTTAAATGCTCTTTCTATTTGTATGTGCTACCTATTACATTCCTTTTCCCAACTGGTGCTTCAAATCAAATTCCTATCCCCTCACCAAGCTATATCCTATTAAATACTATATTAGAATGAGGGTTTTTTTTTTTTTATTATTTGAGACAGGGTCTTGCTCTGTCTCCCAGGCTGGAGTGCAGTGGCACCATCTTGGCTCACTGCAACCTCCACTTCCCGGGTTCAAGCAATTCTCCTGCCTCAGCCTCCCGTTCAAATAAAGCTGAACGAATAATTTGAATTCTTAGTAGGTGTGTTCTACTCTGTAGGTGAACACAGTTCTTTCTAATGTTGCTCAGTGCAAACTACTATGGAGATGAGAAGTAACATTAAAAATAAACACAATAAGCCAGGGCAAAAGGTTAAGCACAAGACTGTGCTGATGAACATTGAAGATGAGCTCCTGAGTAGCTGGGACTACAGGTGCATGCCACCACACCAGCTAAGTTTTGTATTTTTAGTAGAGATGGGGTTTTACCATTTTGGCCAGGATGGTCTTGATCTCCTGATCTTGTGATCCACCTGCCTTGGCCTCCCAAAGTGCTGGGATTGCAGGCATGAGCCACTGCGCCCAGCCTAGAATGAGTTTTTAAGGGCAAGCTACTGCTGTATTATCCTTTGAACCTTGAGAGTCTAGTACAGTGATTAAACACAACTCAATAAATGCTCTTACGGGTGAACGAATGAATGAATGGTTACTACATTCATCAGCTTGCTTTCTGTCTGGGGCAGCTAGCTGAAAGAAAGCCTGTAAGGGGATGTGATTCTGGGTAGGCAATTAGAAAAACAGACCACAGAATAGTTGGGGGTGTGGAAAATCCCTCTATATAAGAATTGTTCACCTCATCATTTCCTTGGAGGCTGGGCCTAAGTGGGAGCAGAACCAGACCCCAGAACCAGGACCATTGCTACCATTACTAATATTTTTGTTGGCTATTTAATTTTATAATTAGACTTTAGTTTTCTAAAATCTCATTCTTTATCATATAAGCTGAAAGTCTCTCACCAACATATTATTCACCTTGTATTGCTCTACTTCAGCTGTCTCACTTGTGAGATGGGATCAAAGATACCTTTCACTCAGCCACTTGGAAATTCATTTTGAGGTCTCTAATGTGAAAGGGAATCTCAGCACCAGTTGATGATTGTGCAGCCTATTCAGGCTCTAATTTGATGATGCGCGGCTGTGATATTTTGCTTCAGAACTAAGTTAATGCAACACAGAACATGTTTTCCCCTGAGGCAAAGCAGCTTGCTTGTGTGTAGCAGACTGTGCTCAGTCCTTAGCATGAATCATAAACAGATACTTCTCAAGCCACATCACTCCCATTATGAGAAAAATTATTGGATTTTTAGTCTTGGGTGGGGAAAGAAAAAGTAGCCTGCAGCTACATGGCATAACAAAATGTTGTTGTCAATTTCTGGTGCTCGAGTGTTGGGTTGGTATTACTCACTGCTCCTAAGAGCAACAATTACATTATAATATTGTCCTTTTTGTGTCCTAAAACAGAATCCTATGTGTAACAGAAAGGTGACTTAATGGTCTGAGATTTTCAATATGTGGGGGTTTTCATAGTTTTTAAGTACTGGCAAGATAAATTTAATTAAGGTATAGTAATAAAAGAATAATATGGCAGCAGTAATTGTAACACAAGAGATTGAGTTCAATTTTCCATTGGTTTGCTGTCCATACAAATGCATTTCCATACTTGTGGGAAATGTGTGTCAACATCTATAGATCACCACAAAGCTCTAGTTTTGTCCACCTTTGTCAGACACAATCTTGTGAACTTGAATTGACATGCTCTTTCACATAGGACAAAACTGGGGAATCAAAAATAGTCCTATGAAGAGAGTGAGTAGTCAAGGAATACTCCTACAATTGAATAGAGCTCCATGTTTGTTCATTGCTTTAAATTTTTTACATCATTTTCTTATCCACGATCTCCTTTATTTTTAATCCCAGCAGCCTTGTGTGTGGGGTAGAGAAAGGGTCAGTGTCTTCTTTTATACACAGAGGAGTTCATCCACAAATACATTAAGCAACTTGTCCCAGGTCACTCAGATAGTTACTGACATTGTCAGGAGGAGAGCCCCGGCTGGTATCCAGACTCCTGGCTGGCAATGGATGTTGCTGAAAGTTGCAAGCACAGAAGGAATAGAACCTTTTAAATAGCACGTTTGCATCTGGAGTGGTCCAGGGACATTGCTGAAAGGATGGAAACATGACCTAGATGGCCCCCTGATAAAAATCAAAGTTCTATGTTATTCCATGTGGTGATGATTGTGCAAGCATATTAGCAATTAAAAGCTGCTGAGTAACCTTAGTTTTTCCATGAGATCATTTTCCAGGGGACGAAGAATTAGTATCAGTACAAAGGGACAAAGATGGAGGGGAACAGGACTTTTACCCTAGGTCTGTCATGGTGTGAACACCTACCCAGGTCAGCTCACCTACTGAGAGCTGAGTGCTCTCATTGAGGCCACGTTATTATATGTTACAGTCCAGCTGGCTCTAACCTGATGATGCATTTTTCAAGAGAATCATTGATCATTGTTGAATAAATAAATTGCTGTTGTCCCCATGGCTTTGAGCTATTATCTGTGAGAGAAGCAGCTTAGGGCAAATTGCCACCTGCTGTACAGAGTATATGCTCTTTTAATTTTTGATTTATGGTTCATATTTGAAACTGCTTTTTGTTTTCTTGATCCATGATATCTCTCTTCTGATTGGCAATCATGTGACCTCCATTGCCCTGTTTCTCTGGATAGACTCCTGTCTCTTTAATGTGCCTCTCAGAGCCTCCTAAAGTGGATTTCATCAATAACATGTAGCCTATAGTTCAAGACAGACCATTCCAATATGAACTCTAAATTTGGTAAAAATCCACTTCATGTGAGGTAGTAAAAGAGAGATGAAAGTCTTTTTTTAAAAAATTTTATACATTTCAAGATCAACATATCTAAAAGACAATAATGGCTTCCTCCTGCAAGTTCCTGGATGAGCTTAGGTGTTTTGTTGGTTAGATTCCATCTACTTATCTGGAACCTCTTTTCTGAACTTTTAAGGTTAAGTTTTGAGCTTGCTTTTTACCCCTTGCTTAGCCTACAGCCCACTAGATCAATATTTCTCAAATTCGAGTTTCAGAAATGCTGGAGTGTCTAAGGAACATTTTTTGCAGGATTTGAGAATTCCTTACAATAATTTTTAAAATTTGGATTTATGTTTTAATAAATAGAAGAATTAATGGGTGTAGTGGATATTTATTGGTGGTTGTTTGGCACATCTTTTTCATTCTTCCTTGATAACAGTACCACCAATTTCCTTTGGAAACAACTTCTCTCTTTTCTCAGGTACATAACTTGAGTGAGGTTAATCTTATCCATGGTTTCTGGCCTTAGCTCTGATTGTGATCAGTGTATCCCCCCTTGTTGGCCTCAGGGATGAGCACGTAATCTGGTCAGAGCTGATGGGGAAGGTTTGCTCAGGATTCTTTCACTTATGACCTAGTTTAACTTAGATTTTCTTTTATTTGTAACCAAAAGAAATCCTGACAGGTACATAGATCATTTGGATGGATTTAGTGCCCATGTTTGTGTTTGTTTCCAGTATCTTTTGTGTCAAGTAATACTACTTAATTATCTTGAGCTAATAAGAAAATAATAGAGGTCAATTTAATATATAAATGATGCACATTTTATAAATGAAGGTTTTGTAGTAATCGAATAGAGAGAAGTGAGTCATCAAATAGTGTCTACCCTTTGAAGCCTGCAGAACCTGAAAGGACCCATACCATAGTTATGGGTGCCAAGTTCAGACTGCAAACAGTGATTAATTCTTAGCAACATACCACCATCCATCACATTAAATTAAGATTGCTAATTAAAAACTTATTGGCTTGAATTGTTGTTTGTATTTAATTTAAAACATTTTTAGTTGCTTAAGAACTGTAAGCATAAGGACTTTTACAGCTATAGGTTTAAGGCTGTACAGATTTGAATGACAAAATAAAATTAAGTTAACACCAGGGGATCAAGGAGAAATGTGTTTTATTTGTTACAGGGAATCTGCTCATTTCTTAAGTTTTAGAAGTGGTGCCATCAATGGTAAAAGGTATATTTATGTTAAAAAAGACAGACTATGGAATTGGATAAACATCCTCCTGTCTGGGATATTACTGAATTGTACCAAGCTATATAAAAATCTACCTCTAAAATTTCAACCCTTAAAAAGGAGCTTCTCTCTTCTAAGGACGACAAAATATTTTGCAAGCATAACTGCTCTCATTTTCAACTCACTAGTGTATGAGTTTATTCAGCAGGTGTGAATATGAGCCTGAGCTCAGCAAGTTCAGTTCCTTTGGTTGCAAGTGCAGCTCATGTTGCCCCAACCTCTTCTGTAAAATTTGCTTCTAGAGAAAAGCCAAGCACTGCCAGGGGTCAGTGAAGGTGAGGTGAGTTTGTGAAGGGTGGTGGAATATGGGGTGACTACTCCTTTTTCTGTAAGACTGCTCTCACCAACAAACCCCAGTTGGGTGCATCCCAAGATCTCAATTTGCACTACAATTTGGAAATCACAAGTTGTTCCATGAGAAAGCTGGGATTTTGTATCACTTGTACTGTGTTATACAAGGAGCAAACTTTTTCTAGAAGGAGGCTTTGGGTTTACCTATTGCAGGAACAAATTCAGGTCCATTTGGGTCAGCTCAACAAATACTTTCCAAGTTCCTACTATGTGCCCAGCATTGTGCTGTATAGTTGGGGACACGAGGAAATACTAAAATATGATCGTTTCCCTGAAAAAGTTTGTAGTATAGTGAGTAGATTTCAATGCAATGTGGTAATCCAATGACAGGGGTAATCAGAGAATACTACGGAAACCCACTTACCCACATCATCTGTGAATTCATAGGGAAAAGGAAGACAAAACTAGTTATTTTCACTGTCTTACACACACACACACACACACACACACACACAGTTGTTTGACTAATTATTTTGGCTTTAGAATGGTTGCATTGACATTACCTCAGGTAGATTCGGGTAGACTTAGATATTGATAAGTGAAAGATGGAGATTCAACTATGATACCCAATAGATGGAGACTGTTGCTGATGTTTTGGTTATCGTATTTTAAAGTTGTCAGCAATGCCTTTGGCCAGTTTATCTCTGCCGTTGGAGAAAACAAAGGCAGAGAGTTTTTATGTGGTGAGACAATTACAACTTTCGTTTTCTCACCTATGTGCAATGAAAACTACTTTCTTGCCAACAAGGCTGTAGGGCCATTTTCCTGATGATACCCTGGCAGGTTGGAGCCAGAGTTTGCTTTCAGTATTCATCAGAGTCCCGCTTTCCTTGCTCATTAATTCTGGGTAAATTTTAAGTTGTTTCTTCAAGTACTGAAACTCTCAGACTGAAGTATAACAAATAACACAGGGGAGGAGGTGGCTGTCTTTGTTGAAACCATTTGGAAGAGAGAAGGGCTGGTGTGGAAGTGTGAATTTGCGGTTGTTGATGAATGAACCAGGAGACTGCAGCCTGTGGCCATTGTAATTCCCCCCAGCCCCCAAGCATCATAAAAAGAGTGTTGTCGTTTCAGAGCTGAATTTCTCCCTGTTTGCTTGGCTTTGTAATTTGGGCCAATATGTCTGGGCTGTCAAAAACCACATCCTCTTTATTTTAAGTCTTTCCATTTTTACCTTTCATTTCCTCACCGGCCAAAGCTCTTCTTGTGCTAATTCTATTGATTACTTCTTTTTCTTATTTGGAAAATAAAGCACCTTGAAAGTCACTCCATATAATGTGGGTAGCCTGCGTCTGAGGAGGCTTTTCTGTAAAATTGAGAATTTCGAATGCATTGCTAGAGGATACTTTTCTTTAAATTTCTTTTTGGGTCTTATCTAATGGCACATTAAAATCGGCTGGGTACTAAATTTATTGAGAGGTCCAGAAAAAGTGCAATTTAATCTAATAAAGATTTAATTATGCTGGGAAATAATGAGGTCTAAAGATCCCAGTGGAGTGCTCGCTGGGTTAACTTGCTCCTGTGATAGGTTTCTTAGCATTGGCGTAAAAAATCATGGGGGACACTCTGTGTGTGTGCATTCCTCTTTGGAAGAAAATGAGACTACTTGAAGGGGGGAATGTGTTTGCATAAGTATTGCTTAAAGGTATTTATGAAAAATAGATCTATGTTTGCATAGTCTTCTGAAAGGGGCCTCAAAGATTACACTCTTCAAGAGAACAGTCATAACAGAGCAGCTAATTCTGGCTTGGCTAAATAATTCATCTACTCCTCCACCATTTATTGAATACATCGTGGGGAATTTGAAGCAGTGAAGCCTAAGGCAGTGTCTGCCTGCTTTGTTCAATGTTCTTAGCTTAGAGTTTCAAAAATATAGTTGTTAATAGATGTTACATAGGAAACAAGGGAGAGAGAGGGTGGTGTAGAGAGGACCTGTGGTTAGGTGTTAGGAAAACACTGCTAACTTATATTCCTCTAGGAAACATATAGTAATTAGTTAAAGGCTCTAAGATGTCTTTCTATAAAATAAGTGTTTACCTTTATTCAGTGTAGAGGTTTTAGTTCTTACAGGATCATGGATGTCTTCTTTCTTTCCAGTGAATATCTATACATCTCATGGAACACAGTACAAGAACAAAATAGTCATATGGGTTGTTCTCATTGTCTAAGATGGTTGGCTGATATGTTGTGATGTCGTATAGATACAACCTCACACAGGGCAATGATTCTCAAAGGGTGATATATTTGTAATAAAACAATGCCTTTCAAGACAGGGTTTCTTTATTGCTATGCTAATGGCTTGACCAAAAGGAGCCCAAGCGTCCTGCCTCAGGGTGGAATGGCAGCCTGGACCCCATGTCTGTTTGGCTAAAGTACCTCCTGCCTCCATTCCTTCCCTTTCAGGTTTAAGGACGCCCCTGTGTCACACAAACTACAGAAGCAGCTTCCTTTCTTGCTTATTTGTTCCACCTCTGCGAAGGCCATAATCAGGATATGTAACGTGTCCACTCATTTTTCTCTAAGAGCGTTCACTGTGGGATTTGGACAAACCTTCTTAATCTCTGACTTCTCTCCATTCTCAGCCTACTCTTAGAATAAGGATCACAAGACATGAGATAGGAAGCCAAAACCTGGTAGAGACAAATATATGAATTTTTCATATCAACTCTTTGAACTACTTAATATAAGGCATTCTATAGATAATAATTCCTTTGATCGTATCCAGGCAAATCCCATTTTATTGTGCTTTGTTTTATGTGTTTTGCAGATATTTCATCTTTTACCAGTTGTAGGTTTGTGGCAGCCCTGCACTGTGTAAGTCTATGGGCACCATTTTTCTGGCAGCATGTGATCACTTCGTGTCTGTGTCAGCATTTTTTAGCAAAACATATTTTAAATTGTTATGTATATTGTTTTTTACACGTAATGCTAGTACACACTTAATAGACTATAGCATAGTGTAAACATAATTTTTATATTGTGTTTTATATGCACTAGGAAGCCAACAAATTGTGCGACTTATTTTATTGGGGTAGTCTGAAACCAAACCTGCAAATTCTGAGGTGTGCGTGTATTCTTTTCTTAGTATTTTCATATACATTATCTTATTTGATCCCAACTCAATTTTTGAAAGACATCCTGATGAGAAGAATTAACACTAGATGGATTAGACAGATTTGGAAAATAATGAGCACCCAAGACTAGAAGCAACGGCTCTCCAGTTAAACGCTTTTTCTATGATGCTAGAGTTTCCCAAAGGATGTAGATTTTAGGGAGGGCACAGACATGGCAGTAAATGCCATTGAATCATAAGGTAAGAATATTAGGGATGTGCTGGTTTCTTTCTCTTTTTGTTTTTCTATTTGATACAGAGTCTGTCACCCAGGCTGTAATGCAGTGGCATGGTGAGCTGCAGCCTTGACCTCCTGGACTCAAGCAATCTTCCTGTCTCAGCCTCCTGGGTGGCTGGGCAGTTTCTTTTTTAAACACTTTCAAATACATAAAGGAGAAAGCCTCCAATTCTAGTCTTTAACCTCTCTCTAATATTGGCACATCTCCTCTTTCAATAAATACAGAGCAGGACACAGATAACGTGCATTAGTTTCATTTCACAGTTACCTTCTATTTGTGGTGACATGAAGTTTTCTTTTAATTGAATACATTATATTTATTTTGTTGACCAGACAATATATACAAATGGTACAACATTCAAAAAGTACACAAAGGTAATATACCTTTACCTGCTAGCCCCCCAAATTTTCTACAAAGGTAATTGTGGTCAGTAGTTTCTTATTGGTATTTCCACAGATATATTCATAGTAATAGGTATGTATGTGTGTATTTTTATATGGATTTTTAAAACCTAAGTGTCAGTAAATTACTCATGCTGTTCTGCACTTTGACTTTTTTTTCTATTAAATATTTATCTGGGGGTCCCAGATATGGCAAAAATTTTCAAGCAGCTTCACAGAAGACTGGTCACCTGCTTATAACTTGCTATCTCTCTCCTCTTGCCTGTAAATGGACACAAAAAAATGTCGCTGAAAGTTTTGCTCCAAAAATAAAACTTGAATGATTAAATGAGGTCTAATCATACGCTTTTTGCCTCCACATTTTTTTCTTTTGCCCTTTGTGTTGTCTTGCTCCCTATGCTCTCCTTGAATGAGGGGAAGGACCAGACTCTTACTTACCCAGCAGAGAGGAGATCTGCAAGGAAGGAATAGTGCTAGTGAACATTTTCATCCCCTAATGGTTAAGAGGAGCCTGGAGCATGAATCAAACTAACAAAAGGGGAAAAATAGTTTTTCCTAATGGCTCTCTCTCTGAAAAGCTAAGGTAGATTTAACAAGAAGACGTCGATAGTCTGATTTGCTGAGGTCTATGAAAACCAGTCCACAAATTTCAGCCATTCATGAAAACTGTTCTAAGCCATAAGCAGTCAACCTGACACAATGTTTGGACTCATCAGCTTTTGTCCCACCCTAATAGGTAAGCAGGCTTTTCTTCCTTTGCTAGGTTTTCACCAAAAATATGTTTTGGCAGACATAATCTGTTTAAAAACCAACCTGATGCCAATTTCTATGAACTTGAGCACATTCAGCCTCAAATAGGTATGTTTTCAGAGGGTCAAAAATATCTGCTTAACTGTGGTCCAGGCTGGTTGGCTCAGTTCTTTAGTGGATATGGCCAAGGATAGGAGTTAAATCTTTATGTGGGGCAGAGGAAAAGCTGCTTGCTTGCCCCAGATGATGCTATGGATCTCAGCGGATCCCCTGTAGAGCACAGGAGGTTTGCCCCAGACCAGTGACAGGTGGTCTAATACAGACTCCTTCCCACAACTGGGAGAGAGACTCCAACCAACTGAAAGTACATATGATTAAGTAATTCATTATGCATCTCCATAAAAGTTACAAAATGCTGTCCTAATTTCAACAGCCTTCTTGAGAACATGAAATAATAATGCTGGCTGTTATTATTAGCACCTCCATTTTATATAGGTCACGAAGCTAGGGCTCAGGGAGGTTGAGAAGTTTGACAACTTCCTAAGGCTAAAGGGCAAATCCTAATTCAAACCAGGGTCCTTTGACCCCAAATCCCATCATGAGTCAGTAGCCCCACCCTCATGCAGATGGGCAATCAGTGCTTCTTAAATCACCTGCCGGCTAGCCCAAACTAACCCTCTCTATCATCTGTTATGATTTAATATGATAATGCCATAGGAAAAAATTTAGGTGGGATGCAATTATATGCCAATCATAGTGTAGGTTTTATTTATTTAAAAAAATGAACCTCAAATGGTAGCATGTTAGTCCATTGTTTTGCTTACAGCCTTTGCCAATTAAACCTGTATCTGGGAATGGGGTCTAGATATGGCAAAACTGTTGCAGCCTGTGTAACAATGACTGAAGGTCATAGAAGTCATATTTGAAATTGTTCAAAAGGTGATTCTTCATTTCCTCTGTATCATAGTTATGAAGGGAAGATCAGAAGCACTATAAAAAACATTTTGTTGGGAGGCTGAGGCAGGTGGATCACGAGGTCAGGAGATCGAGACCATCCTGGCTAACACGGTGAAACCCAGTCTCTACTAAAAATACAAAAATTAGCCGGGTGTGGTGGTGGGCACCTGTAGTCCCAGCTACTCGGGAGACTGAGGCAGGAGAATGGCGTGAACCCGGAAGGCGGAGCTTGCAGTGAGCTGAGATCACGCCAGTGCACTCCAGCCTGGGCGACAGAGCGAGACTCCGTCTCAAAAAAAAAAAAAAAAAGAAACACTTTGTCACAAGGAAGTTATAGGGCTGTTGAGGGTTTTATCTCAAAATTTGCTGCTCAAATATGAACGTTGTAAAGAGGTATGCTGAGGTTTCATTTGTGTTCAAGCTCTTTGAGCTGAGTCAGCTGTTTCCAGAACAAATATTATAATGCAGCAAGTTCATGTGCTGGGGCAGAACACTGAAATGTGGTGATTATATTCCCCATAGATAATGCTTCTTAAACTGGGGGCATAAAGACATCTGTAGTGTGAACATTACTAGGGCCAGTTTTTATGTATCAGGTAACTAATTCCAGCTGTTAACTGTGTCCTCCTCTGCCAAAGACTTTCCCCAAAGGTAGCCGTTGGTTCCAGGAGTTCTACGCTGAATACTGCAAAAGACGGCCATTATGCAGCCTGTCTGATAGTTTTGTCTGCAAAAGATGGCCATTATGCAGCCTGTCTGATAGTTTTGTCTGATAGTTTATTTAGAGTCAAATGCGCTCCTCCTACAGAGTCTCTTCTACAGTGAGCACAAATTTACCTTGATGCTGCACTTTATGGATCAGAACATTTGACCCTTGATACCTAACTCCTTCCCTGACCACACTTTCCTCAAGGCATCCAAGTGCAGCAGCATATAAAGGCATTTGTCCAAAATATTTGAGGCCCACCCAAGGGTCAGATAAATGTCATCATGTTTATTTTCTGGAATCAGGGTTAAGGGATAGGGTTAAGGGAAAGATTATTCCTGTTTCAACTCAAGTTTACTGGAAATGAAGCAATCATATTTTATGCAAAATACTGTTTTTCTGTCTCTGTGTGACATCATAATCTGGCATGCTCTAATGAGTCTTTGATTGTCTTACCTTTGAATGTCATGTGCCTGTTTTATTTATATTCCAAGATGCAGTATTTCAGAAAGAGGACAAAAAACTACCCATTTGGGCAAGGTGGGCTGGCTTGACTTTCTCTGGTTGTGGGTAACTAACACTGGCAAATGTAGGCTTATTAAGTCCTGGGTAATGTATATCCATTGGTCTGAAATTCACATTCTTATAGATGTTTGGGTCACTTTAATAATTATCTGGAGATGAGAATAAACTTGGAGCAGTGAGTGATTTAAAACAAATGACCAACACACCATCAGATTGTTCACTGATGCAAACTGCACCAAATTCAGAAAGTTAAGGAGGCTCAAAAAGTAATATAAGCCATGGTATCATTGGCTCCTCACCCACCCCTGCATGAGACAAATATGTATTTCATATGAAGCCTAAAGCATATGCATGGGTGAATCAGGCAGTCCCCAGTTGGTGAATGGTATTCATTATTTCCAGAACACACAATCTTCACCCCTTTTTGGCTTTTCACAAAGTGTTCCCTCTTCTTGAAATTCTTCCCTTCTTATATCATTTATTGGAATCCTTCTTTGGAAGAATCTTAGTTATCCTCCAGTGTCCTTTACCTCATTTTCCATAGTATTAGAATGTTGAGCTGGACATGTGGCTATCCAGAAAAATGCTACCTTTCCCAGCTTCTCTTGCAGCTAGATGTGACTCTGTGACTAAGTTCTGGCCAATGACATATAAGCAGAAGCGTCAGCTGGCAGCAACTGGAAATCTCCATTGCTATTTTTTGCTCCTTCTGTCCTGCTTTGCTGATCGGCATGGAGAGACAAGGTGGCTGCAGCTGGAGGAGCTACCCCAGAGCCTGTGGGGGAATGGAGAATGGAGTTAGTTCATGGGGAAGCAATAAGATAGAAGGAGCCTGAATCCCTAATACTGTGGGAAGCCAACTCAGCGTTGGATTGCCTGCCTCTTGACTCATACTATAGAAAAAAACAAACTTGTAAATTATTTAAGTCACTGTTATATTGGGGTTCCTGTCACTCACATTGAACTTAATTGTAAGAAATCCACTGTCTCATGCTTTAAACCTCACTTTAATGCCAACATCACGTGCAAGAACATGGGCTTGAGCTGAGCAAGAGCTCTGGGCTCCAAGTTTTCATAATATATGGTGGTCTTTTTCATCCTCTCTCTTTTCTTTCCACACAGGCTTCTTGAAGCCCACTCTTCTTCCGGCTGCCTTCTAGTCAGTATACTTATTTTCATAAGTGGGCATCAACATTTTTAAGGAATTTTCTGGAAAACCATGTTTTTCCTTTGAAAGAGGCATGCAATGTGGCTGCCTGGAGGCCCCATTTCGAGCTCATTTGAATTCTCCCCTTCACATTCTAGAAACTCTGTAGGATGTTGTAAGCTAATGTTCTCTAAATCTACTGGCCATAACCTATATCCCATCTGTGATTCCAGGTTCTGTGGCCTCAGGACCCCTGACACCTCATGATGTTCCTCAGAGCTCTGTTTCCCACCCCCTGTAGTCTCCAGCCGCATGCCAGGGTCTTAGGCACAGCCGCCCACCCCGAACCCCCCAGTGTCTCTCTGGCTACCTACTATGTTCAGACACTGTCTTGGCATGGGGATCCAGCAACAACCAGTGCAAGACAGCCTCTAGACATCTTCCTGGGCCCCAGCTTTCAGCCACATTTTTACCCCAAAGGCCTTTCCAATGCAAAAATTAACACCTGGCCCCATCCGTCTTGATGCTTTCTATTCAGTCAAGTTAGCTTTATCAGAGTCTGTCACAGTCAATTTTTATTATTTTTGTTTTACTGGATTATAAAAATTATACTACTGTAGAAAATGTGGAACTATTGAAACATATAAAGAAGAAAATAACACCTTCTCCTAATCTCTCAACCTAGAGGGAAGCATATCTAATATATTTATTTCCTTGTAGCTTCTTTGTGTGTATGTTTGTGCATTCTTAATTTTATGGTGTAATATCATACAATGTATGCAGTTCTTGCATCTATCTACCTACCTACCTGTCTATTTATCTATGGCTGCAAAACACTGTATTTTGTGGATATACTAGAATTTACTCAACTAGTTTCTTACTGTTTAATATTTAAATTTCCTGGCCAGGCACAGTGGCTCATGCCTGTAATCCCAGCACTTTGGGAGGCTGAGGTGGGCAGATCATGAGGTCAGGAGTTCGAGACCATCCTGGCTAAGATGGTGAAACCCCGTCTCTACTAAAAATACAAAAAATTAGCTGGGCATGGTGACAGGCACCTGTAGTCCAAGCTACTCTGGAGGCTGAGGCAGGAGAATCACTTGAACCCAGGAGGCAGAGGTTGCAGTGAGTCAAGATTGCGCCACTGTACTCCAGCCTGGGCAACAGAGTGAGACTCTGTCTCAAAAAAAAAAAAAAAAAATTTAAATTTCCCCCCAATTTTACCTGACTATAAGTAACATTGTGATTAACATTTATGTGTACCTATGTTTTCCATTTGGATTATTTCCTTAGGTTTGAATTTTTGAAGGTCAAAGAATTTTAGATTCTTAGGAGGTTTAAGTCCTCTTGATACATATTGCAAATTGCTTAACAGAAACTTGTCTCAATTTCTTATTCTCCTATTAATGTCTCATTACTCTCTTGCATGCCCAGAATTTTTATCATTAAAAATCTTTACTAATGTGAAAGTTAAAAAAATTGTCTCATTTTAAAATTTGCATTTATTTGATTACAATGAAAGTTGAATACATTTTTGATCGTTCATTTACATTTCTTCTTTATGTCTCTTTAAGTCCTTGGCCTATTTATCTGGGATCATGTTTTCTTAAAAATTTGAGAAAACTCTATAAAAAAATTTTAACCCTTTGCCTGTCATATTTAGTGAACATATTTTTCTCCCAGTTTTCAATTTGCCTTTTAATTTGTGTCACATTTGTGATTAACAACCATGCAAATAATTATGGAAGCAAGTATAATTTTTGTGACATTTTTCATAAATTTTAACTTCAGACAATCTCTATCTCCTCCTCAAAGTCTAACCAAGTAAGAGGGTCTCAGTTTCCCCGACCTGTTTACAGTGATATTCTCATTAAATTCTATGTATTACATTCTCTATCTCCTAAGGATCACTTTTGGGCTTTTGTTCTGTTTCACTGATTTATTTTTTTTGTACCAATATTACTGCCTTCATTCTTATAGCTTTACAATGAATAATTTCTATTTAATAATTATTGAACATCTACCACATTCAGAAACTGTCTTGGCTTAGGGATACACCAATAAAACAGACGGACATATTCCTGCCTTCACATTTGTGGTTTTTAGTGCAGGAAACAGGAGAATAATTGATATGTACAACCAGTGAAACATGAGTGGTGAGAAGAGAGGCACAAGCTCCTGGGGAATGTATGATAAGGGTCCACCCTGGGCTCAGGGTGAATGAAGTTTCCTAGACAAGTGACATCTAAGTTTAGTCCTGAGGTTCAGGATAGGCAAACAGAGGAGGGAGAACAATATTGAAGATAGATAGAACTGCATGCAGAAAATCCAAGCATCAATAGCAAGTCTGATGCATTTGAGAAATTGAAAATAATTTTGTGTTGCTGGAGCAGAATGTGATTGGTTCTAAACAGGGACCAGAGTAAGAGTCACTCAAACCGTGTGAAGGAGCATGTAGTTTACCCTGGGGACCATGGAAAATTTTGAAAGGGTTTAAGTAAGAAAGTTACTTAACTTGATTCATAGTCAAGAAAGATCTGTCTGGCTGCAATATGGAGGGTTGGTTGGAATGGGGGCAAAAATTATGGCAGGGAAATAGCTTGTTCTAATAAACCAGAAAGGAAAATGATGGTGGCCTGCGCTAGGGTAGTGGCACCAGAAATAGAGGGATATGGATGGATTTGACAAATGTGGTCTATTTGGAAGATATTTAGGATGTAAACTTGACAGAAATTGGTGATTGATTAGATACGCTGAATTAGTGAGGGAGGAATCAGGGATGACACCACAGGACAATTGGGTACATGTTGGTTTCATTCACTGAAAAGGAATGCAGGAAAGGTGAGCTTGAGGTGGGAAGATGCTACAGTTTGAGATGTGTGTGGTACAACCTAAAGCTGCACGTCCAATAGACAATTGGCTGTGCTGGCCTAGAGGCTGGAGGAGAGTGAGATGAACTAGGGATATAAATTCATGTGTCTTCAGTATTTAAAGGGTGAGTAAAGCTGTAAGATTGAATGTAACCCAACCTCTCACACAGAGTCTGCAGAATGAACATAGCAGAGGATCTAAGGAACAACAATATTTAAGGTACAAACAGAGGATGGGAAGCTACAAAATTAGACACAGGAAGCAGCCAGAGGGAGGGCAGAAATACGGGAGAGTGTGGTATCTTTGAAGTGGAAGAAAGATGGATGTTTGGAAAATGGGACTGGCATGACACTGATGCTCTGAGACATCAGGCAAGATAATGACTGCAAGGTTGTCACTGGTATTAAGAAGTATGTTAATGACCTTGAAGAGAACAGTTTTAGTGGCCTAGAGAGGGCATAGGACAGACTGCAGTCAACTGGAAAATAAGAAGTAAGCAAACAGAAATGGGCAGTGTTGACAACTATAAAAGTTTTGAGTATGAAGGGAAGAGCAGAAGAGGATAATGATAGCTGAAAGGAGATGTGAGACCAAGGAAATTCAGACTTTCCATCCAGAAATATTTTATGACTCTCCTTTTATTTACTCAAATATTTTCTAGTTCTTGGAAAAGTTTGTAGCTATCCGTGTGGATATTGCAGATTTCTTGTATGGTTGTTCCTGTTTAACTGGTGCTTTCTCCCCTAATTTTAAATGTAATCTTTTTTAACCTTATTACTTTATATTTACTAACCAGCTATTGTTAGTAAATGGAAATCATGCTGATTCCCTATATTTTTATACTTATCTTGTTTCCATCCACTTTATGAAAATATATTATTATATAATTATTTTGCATAATATAATTATATGATATTATAATAGTTATAATCAATTATATTGAGTTCTCCATGTATATAAGTACTGATCTTTCATAGTGTAAATGTCATTCCTTTTCACAGTTTTTCAAGGATGGGACTGCGCCCTAAAATATAAAATTAAAGGGTCCTGGGAAATCACCTAGACTAATATTTTTATTTCTTAAAATGAAGAATTCAGGTTAAGAGCAGTTAGGCCTCTACAGTCTTATTCATGCCAGGTCCTGTTACAACACCATAAAATGGATATACATTTCATTTTCATCAGAAGACAACAGCTTCAGGATGGGGGACAGAATATTAAAGGTTTATATCACATTAATTATGGTAATAAAATACAACTAATTCAGTGAGACCTCCAGCTACATCCTCAGAAACTAATTAAATTTTGCTCTTGCTACTGGTGCCAACATGCACTGTTTGGTGACCTTAACTAGCTCATTCTGCTTCTCCCCATTTGCAGGGTAACAACTGGGTTTTATGCCATTATCCCTCTCTTGTTGATACCCACCACTGGAGAAAAGTATTCTTGCCCCCTCTGTTGGCACTTACACCTTTTTCAATGGATTTCTGAAAATAATCTGGCTCTGTAAAGTTATAATTCCCACTGCCAATAAATGTGATACAGGTTCCCGGGCAGGGAGTCCCTTTGAAAGACCGCACGTGCTTTCTGTAAAACTTTACCAATTTTATTAAACCATAATTTACATCTAATAAGACATCTAAATATATGTACTAGTCAGGGTTCTCGAGAGAGAATATATACATGTGTTCAGACAGAGAGAGAGAGAGTTATTAGAAGGTATTGGCTCATGCAGTTATGGAGGCTGAGAAGTTGCACTATCTGCCTTTGACAAGCTGGAGGCCCAGGAAAGCCAGTGATGCAGTTTGAAGGTCTGAGAGCTAATGGTATAGACTCCAGTCGAGTCAGAGAGACAGGAGTGCAAAGAGTAGGAGAAGATTGATGTCTCAGCTCTGTCAGACAAAGAGAGCAAATTCTCCCATCATCTACCACTTTGTTCTATTCAGACCCTCAGTGGATTGGATGATGCCCACCCACACTGGGGAGGGCAAACAACTTGACTCAGCCTACCAATTTACATGATAATCTCTTCCAGGAACACCCTCACAGACACACCCAGAAATAATGTCTAACCAGCAATCCTGGCAACCCATGAGCCAGTCAAGTTGTCACATAAAATTAACAATCACAGTATAGCTCAATGAATTTTGACAAATGTCTACACCTGCATAACCATCCCAATCAAACCATGGAAGATTTTTGTCTCCCTCAAAATTCCTGTGTACCCCCTTGCTATCAATGCCCCCTTCCCCTCCTCCACTGTATTTCCAGGAAACCAATGATCTGCTGTCACTGTAGATTAATTTTGTTCATGTCACAATCCCAAGTAAGGGAATCAAACTGTATGTGGTCTTTTGTGCTTGGATTTTTTACTCAGAATGAAGTTTTAGTTTATTAACATAAAGGAGTCAGTAGTTATCTCCTTTTTATAGCTCAATAGCTTTCTATTTATGAGTATACCGTGATTTGTGTATCCATTCACCTGTTGATGGATGATCATTGGCTTTTTTCCAGTTTGGGCTAATACAAATAAATATGCTGTGAGTAATCATGTACAAACCATTTCTGGTGGGTGAATACCCAAGAGTGAAATTGCTGGGTCATAAGCCAAGTTTATGCGTTTCTCAGCCCTTTCCTCTTTCAAATTACTTGTGGATTTTTTTTTCATTTCTTTATGTAATTATGTCAACTTTCAGTGTCCATGTTTCAAATCAATGTTGTTAGAAAGATACAGGTTTAGAATTGTAATAAATTCCTGGGGAGTTGTTTTTTTTGTCATTGAATAAAGCTTTCATTTTTCTAATAATATTTTTGCCTGAAACTCTATTTTACTGGATATTAATATTTTCTCTGGTTAATATTTTAGTAGTTTATTTTACCATTCCTATCATTTAAAATATTTCTTTAAGTTTTCTTAAAATAATATATGACCATAATTTTTAAAAGTCAAATTGTGCTGCAAAGTTTAATGAAAGCCTGAAGTACTCTTTCCTGCCACTCCCCAACCACAATCCTCCAGAGCCAACATTTAAAATTATTTTTAGTTTTCCGTTCCATTCATATTTTTAAGTACCACATTTATTCTTTTTCTATTTGGGGCATTATCTATTGATTTCCAGGCATGATAGATAAGACCTATTCATTCAGACCTGCTCCCTCATCCTCCTGCTATGGACAGACACAATTCTTGGTTAAATCATTATTCAGAGTTTGTATCACAGCAGTATTGAATGCTGTTTACACCTGAGACCTAACAATGTTGTATAATTGCATTTAATTTTTTGTACAATGTTGTTCTTTTCAGTATCAACAACTGCTTCATTTTGCTGTTTTCTTAAAAAAAACTATCACTGATTCTTCCTCAAACTTTTCCACATGGTCATGTATACTGGATAATCCATCTATTCTGTTTTCTTTCTTTGTGATGTACTCTGGAGTCATCCATTCCTCTGCATTTCTCAGTGATATCTTTCTTCCTTCTTCTCAACATTGTATTTAAGCTTCCTGACTCATTTTACACTACTTAACCCTCCTTTTTCTGAGAAGGATTTCTTTCTCTCTTGGATCACTACATATACCATACCAATTTATAATCATTTGTTTAAACTCAAGTTCCTGAAATAAATACAAACCTTCCTTTCCCTTTTTTTTTTTTTTTAACATTTTAAACAGCAAATGACAACAAAGGAAAGAGAGTAAAAAGGCTGCTGAAGGGTTGTACGCATGAGAGCAGTGTGTTTTAAACCATCACTGTTGGCCAGGCGTGGTGGCTCACGCCTGTAATCCTAGCACTTTGGGAGGCCGAGGTGGGCAGATCACAAAGTTCGAGACCAGCCTGACCAACACGGGGGAACCCTGTCTCTACTAAAAATACAAAAATTAGCCAGGAGTGGTGGTGTGTGCCTGTAATCTCAGCTACTTGGGAGACTGACTTAGGAGAATTGCTTGAACCCAGGAGGCAGAGGTTGCAGTGAGCTAGATCACACCACTGCACTCCAGCCTGGGCTACAAGAGCAAAACTCCACCTCCAAAAACAAAACAAAACAAAACCCATCACTTTTGCAGAGTGGAAAATGAGGGGCTAGCTGTGGGTGCAGTTATTACCACAGTTCGGTCACAAGATGATGGTGCCCACGTGGACTGAGGTGGAAGAAATGAGGATGGAGAAAACTGGACATATCCAAAAGATATTAAAGAAGTAGCATGCATAGTGCTTGGTGATTGGATGGTGATGGATAGAGAGGTAGGAGAGGTCAAGGATGATTCTCAGGATTCTGGCTGGATGGAAATGGTGCCATTTACTGAGATGGGCGAATATTGGAAGTCATGGAGGAGGAGGAAAAGGAGAAGGAGAAGGACAAAGCATTCATTTTCAGGTGATAATGATGTGACCTATTGTATATAAGGCATTTTTCACACAAACTTTCTGAATTTGCCAAACTTTTTAAAGCAGTAGATAGCTGCCAAAAGTAGATTGGTTCTGGCAGAGTAGGTGTACTATCAAGGATCAAAATTCTACTATAATTGATTACTTTGTTTAGTTGCTTCTGTTTATTTTCTGAGATACCATTTCACATTGAATTTTTTTCTCATGCTCTTTCCTTCCAAGTAGAAAAGACAGGCTTGTCTGGCAGGCAGATGAAGTTGGAAACTGATTGGAGCTAATTAAAAAATATCAAGATGGAAAACAAAATGTGAAAGGGTGCAGAGCTTGAGTTGAAAAAACCCTAGGAGAAAAATGCAATAAGCTTACTTAATGAACTAACCAATTCCAATAGAAAATTATTGGAAAAATAATTTTTTGAAGGACATGTAGCGATATGCCACCTCCACGATGCACAGTGCCAAAAATGCTGATGGAAGGAGAAAAAGTGCAGGCCTATTCAACAAGGAGAAAAGAGAGAGTTATGAAAACTAGGACTCTTAGGGCTCTGAATATCTCAGAGAGTAGAACAGAATAAATGGTTCTTAGATCTCACGTTCTTAAGTCACATAATGATACACCATTACATATATATTCTGAGTGATGGCATGAGTCTTGTACCACAGGAAACAGAGGACCAAGAGAGGTTAGTTAGCATTGACCATAGAGGTATGATTTGTGTCATAATAGAAATAGAATAATGTAACAAAATGAGCCAATTTCCCTGTTGACCTGCCATCATCAAGGAGATTGTAAGACCACATTTTATTCATTGTGAGTTCTGTGCAAACTAAATCACACATTTACTAATAAATTCAGCACTGCTTAGTGTCTCATAACTTTGTAAGAAATAAGCAATCGTGAAATATGTCTACCTCTACTAAATGTATGCTTTGCACACACATTTCTTTGCTGTTATTGTTCATTTTAGTACTATGTTGTTATTGAAACATATATTCCCTTGCCAATCCAGTACACCTTAGTGAAGATAATGGCCTTTTAAAGTATAGAGATAAAGAATAAATCACTAATTTTTTTCTTCTCCAATGTTAATGCAAAATGATATATTGGCCACAAAAGAAAACCCTAATAAAACTATTCTGATTCATTTCCATCTAACGGGCCTTCTTGGCTGCAGATTCTGTCCAGGTGATACCATCCATATTGTCTCATCCAGTAATATACATTGAAATTATTTTTTCAAAGTCAGAGCAAATCCTAAAGTTTCTTTAGGATCCTTGATTAGGGTTATCAAGGGTTGAAAGTTCTGACTACACTAAAAAAAAATCAGTGCCCGTATCATAGAGGGAAATCATACAACCATAATCAGACTGAACTTCCCTCTCACAAAGTCATTCTATGACAAAGTTAAGAATAAAAAGAATTCTATTACACCATTCAAATGCACTCCCCACATGGAATTAATAATTCTTGATGCTTGGCAAATTGTTCTCAAATATCAGACTAGTGTGATAGAGGCAAAACAATCAGGTGGTATAAAGAATTTTTGTTTTGTTTTGGTAATATTATACTAACAAGTTTACATGATGAAGGCAGAAATTTGCTGAAATTATTTATTTCTTTATGAATTGGCTTTGGTGACACTACTGTCTCAAAGAGATGCTGTGTTGGTATAACTGCAGTTTTATCTCATAAAAAAGCAGCATAGAAAAGCAGAAAAATCATGGTATAAATAGTCAAACACCTGGGTTTCAAATCAGACATTACCACTTGAAAACTCCATGATACTGACAAGTATCAATTAATCTCATCTTAAAACAACAACAATAGTAACACCTGGATGCTATTTCACATGATCACTGAGAAGATCAAAGAATCCAATGAGCATGCTTTGAAAATTATATTCAGAAATGTCCCTTTCCTTTCAAGTAGAATGTTTTATCTGAATTGAGATCACAGTGGTGAACTCTGTTATTGAGTTATCCATAAGGTTCATTTGGAAATGAATATTTTGATCTTTTACATTTAGTGTGAATTCAGCTGAGAAGGCTGCTTGAAGAGAGGGAAGCAAAACTGACTTACTGGTTCTTATAGAATGAACTAACCGTTAAAGCAAGCTATAGTTTGATACTCCATGTGTTAGTTTTACAATAACAGTTTGAAAGCTTCTCCATGAGTTGGGAAAATTTATGTTGGACACGCTTGCTGCTTCAATTTCATATTTCAAATAGGCATTCTGAAGTCCATATAAGGAGACACTGAGACTCATAAAGCAGCCCATCTGCACTTCCTGATTTATAGTCCTGTTGGTTCCCTTGTGGGGATCTTCAGAAACCCTAAGAGGCCATATTTCTGTCAACACCATGCACCACAGGACCAGGGTTTAGGACTTGATCCCTGGAAGCTGTGCAGTTAAACTTGCCTTATAACACTGGAATAGAATGTTTGGGCTTGAGGGGATCTGGATCCGATGTCTTAAAAGCCATTGTCCTGAAGAGCTGTCAGGAGCAGCCAGCTGCCTAGCCCTGGTTGCTGATGTGGTAGTAATGACACTCCTAGGATGTCTCAGGTCTCCAGGGAGGGAGGGAGGAAAAGAGCCTTTGCCAAGTCCATGGGCTAAAGCAGACAGTGTTCTCAGTTCTCTCCCAGTACTTGTGGGATATTAAGCTATGTGAGATTTTGATTTTCTTATAAATCTCTTATCATGTGGCTGGGGTGACTGATTGGGTGTGAACTGAAGTGTTGATGTGACCCAGTCAGAGGGCTATGTGCTAGGTCCCATGTCCACCTTCTCTACCCCGCTCTGGGGCCTGGGTGGCTATCTCATAAGAATGGCATCAAATTGGCTTTCTTGCCCTTTGGCCTCTGGTCAGAGGGTTCAATGGGTGGAAGGAAGAGAGTGAGGCAAAGTGTTTGTTTCCGTGGCTGTCTCCCTGCAAGGGGGCCCAGAGGAGGCAAAGCTCTGTTAGGTGTCCCATCCATGCAGCCTTCCGTGTCTCTGATTCCCATAAACACACCGTCCGCTTACCCCTTCAGGTACATGGAGGTGATGGTGCACCGTTGTCACCATCCTGGATTATAGCACTCTTCTTCACAGTTTCCCTGTTCCCTGCTCATCAATAGGAACTAGTCCCTTTATTAAATTCTCTTCACGTATCCCAGTTTGAGTGCCAGCTTTTTCCTGCCAAAACTCTGACACACCAGGCAAGCTGGATTGCCACCGGCCTGCAAATGGGGTCAAACCTAAACTCCAGGTGCCAAATAGCTGTTGGGCAGAACGCCATTCAATTACAGTGACAACAGGGGTCCTCTGCTTCTGTTACCTTCTAGTTAAGGGTTGGTTTCTCTTAGTTTTGTCTTTAAAATATTGTATCAGAAATGTCTAATTTCGTGAGGAGTCCAAGTTGCTCATTGAAAAGAGGTCATGAGTACTATTGTTTAATCTAAAAAATCATTTATTTGATATATTCATTTTGGGTGGGGTAAAAAATGAGGTACTACTTTTGCTATTATGAAAAAATAAAATCTCTTTCCCTCTCCTTTCCTTATTTGTACTTTTCTTTCCTTATTAATAATGGGATCACTTGAGGTCAGGGGTTCCAGACGAGCCTGGCCAACATGGCAAAACCCCATCTCTACTAAAAATACAAAAATTAGCTGGTTATGGTGGCAGGTGCCTGTAATCTTAGCTACTTGGGAGGCTGAGGCAGGAGAATTGCTTGAACCTGGGAAGTGGAGTTTGCAGTGGGCCCAGACTGTGCCACTGCACTACAGCCTGGGTGACAGAGCGAGACTCCATCTCAAAAAAAAAAAAAAAGAAAATTGTCTATTGTTTAAACTTAGAGTAAATGTCTTATTCAGAACACCAGATTTAGGTCAATATGCATACTCTGAAAGAATAAGAAGGAAAACAAAAATCTTATCACTCTTTAATGTTGATGTAGTTTGGCTCAGTCTCCACCTAAATCACATCTTGAATTATAGCTCCCGTAATTCCCACATGTCATGGGAATTACCTGGTGGGAGGTAATTCAATCATGGGGGCAGGATTTTCTGGTACTGTTCTTTTGATAGTGAGTAAGTCTCATGAGACTTGATGGTTTTAAAGGGAAGTTCCCCTGCACAAGCTCTCTTGTCTGCTGCCATGTAAGATGTGACTTTGCTCCTCCTTTGCCTTCTGCCATTATTGTGAGGCCTCCCCTGCCATGTGGAACTGTGAGTGAATTAAATTCCTTTCCTTTATAAATTACCCAGTGTATCTTTATTAGCAGCATGAGAACAGACTAATACAAATGTTCACCAATATGAAAACATTGAAACATTTAAAATGTTTAGAATGGATGCTAAGCATACCGTTCTAGTCAAATGATCTATTTAAGTTGGCTATTTGATTTATTTGTGAGATAATATCACATTTTAAAAGTTTCAGCACATACTGTTTTTTAAACTATTAATATTGTGTTCCTTCATATTTATGGAGCTATACTAGTCCTGAAGCTTTAATGCCACTCTACTCCTCCAAATACTGTATGTGTGCAGACATGAAAATAATTAGAGTATATTCAAATTAACTTTGTTTGGGGAACAGTGTGACACCCTATGCCCATAGTTTAGTGCACATCATGTGGTATTTTCTGTCCTGTACCCTTTCTGCCTCTAGGAACAGCGTTTTCCTCTCTTAGGAACTGCCTCTTCCCCAGATCCAACCATATGGTTACTCAGGATCCACCCTGGTCTTCTGTGATGCTGTCATACTCTGACCTCAAGTAATTTCTCTAGAAGCAGGTACATAGCCAGAGTTCAGCCAATAGGAATGCTTCCCCTGGGATTTTTGTGAAAGGAAGAGAGGAAGAGTCAGTTCTTCTCTAGAGATGGAAACTATTCGTAAAATCAGGTTCCCTTGGCAGCCATTTTTCCTCTCACTTGAAGGAAGCCTGTTTTTGGTGGCAGAAACTAAAGTGGACAGAAATGTGGGTCAGAGGTTAGCCTTGCCACAGTCAAGTCCTTGGCTCCAGCTGTTTCAGAAGCCAGGTGCATTTCTGCCTTTATCAAGTTGTGGTTGTTCAGATTTCCTTCAATTATATAAGACATACTCAGTATTGTACTGCAGGCTTACCCATTTGCCAAAGCTAGTTTGATTGTGGTCTCTATCAGTTACAATGGAAAGCATCATGACTAAAGCAAATGGCTATAACTTCAATTTAAATTTGTTCAACACTTTCTGGGTAGTTTTGAGCCAAACCCTCCAAAGGAAGCAATGCAATATGAAGCCTTGTCCCTATCCTCTGTGAGTTTATGCTAGAGTAGGAGAGAGAATAATAATGATAATAACAACATGATAACAACCACCATGATATTTTGCACACTCTCTATGGGCATCTGCTAAGTCTTTTAAATGCATGATTTTATTTAATGCTTATAATAACTCTATCGTGTAACATCATCTCTTACTTTTGAAAATGCTATAATTAAGGCTCTGTAAGCTTGAGTCATACAGCAAGTTAAGGGTAAAGGCATAACTTGAACTCAGGATTGTTGGGTTTCTAGGTCCTTGCTCTTGTTCACTATACCTTACCTCTTATATCTAAGGAAAAATATGTTTGACTTAAAAATTCACAGAAGGCAGAGATGACATTCATTTGTAGGATCTAGAGTTGTTTAATGGAGGATAAACAACTTGTTTGAGGGTAGCTATAGGATGTGATGGGGGCAGAAAACACAATCCACAGACCCCGTCCGTGCTTTGAGTGTACTCACAACTGAGACTGGTCCAGGATAAAAACAGGGGATAGCATCAATTCAAATACCTCTTAGGTTGCATCTTATACTTTTCATATTAGCTCATTTTTTCCCATTCAAGCTTGCCTTCCTAATGATTCTGCTAAGTGTAAGGAATTAACCTGCAATTCTAAAGAGTCACAGCTGGAAGGATTTCATTTTGGAGGCAGTGAGGCCAAGAAAATTTAGCAGTGTTGATTGAGCAGGCCCATAAGTTATTGAGCTTGGAGGGAACATGTGCTTCCTGGACCGATGAGGTTTACATGTCTGATAATGGCTTTATTGTGTTGTTATTGGGCAACTTGTGTGTTGAAAGCTTTGCTTTCTCTTTCCAGGCTCTTTGAAAGCAGGGGCTGATGCATCCTTCTGTCTCAGCACAGTGCCCCATCCACCTGACAGACACAAACAGCAATTTTTATGCACAGCAAGTCTGATCCCTGGAAATAACCTTAGAAGTTGTGAAACCAGGGATAATAATGATTTTTGTATACCCTGCTTCTCCCTTTCTAGGGTAGAGCAGACATGGCCATAGGTAACCCCAACTCCCTCTATGAATATTTTGGATAAAAGCAACCTGCTGAGAAATCTCAGTCACCCTCCTTCACAGTTTTGTAGCAGTACTCCTAGGCCAGTGAGTTTCAACTGCTTTATAAGGAATGAATATTTATGATTTACAATGTATCAGACACTGAGTTGGAGACCTTATAGACCACCCGCTTAACTCTTAACACTTCACAGTAACACTGCAAAACTTGAGATTCAGAGAGGTTAAGAATCTTGCTCAAGGTCACACAGCCAGCAGATGGCAGAGTTAAAATTGGAATCTGCCTATATATGGCATAAAGCCAATGATGCCTTCACTTTAAGCTGTTGGTAGGCATGGTTACCATTGTTTGGCTGGGGATAGTGAAACCTGGAAGTTAAATAATTTGAAAGGTCACCTTGCAACCCAGGAGTAGATATTATCTATATCCAGTCACAGCAGTGTGCTTTTGTCAGAGCAGACTTCTAAACAGTGTTACACGTCAGGTACTGGTCAGAAATAGAACATGCAGAAGTGAGAAAACACACTATTTGGAGAAAAAAACAAAGTCAAACTTCTAGAAAAATGCCTGAGAGTTTCCATTAAAAGCAACTTGAGGAATTATTGTTATTTACAGCTGGTTATCACCGAGATCCTTCCAAATTGGCCATTTATTTTTGAAGGTGTTAATGTCAGGCTCAAAATATGTCAACACTGGGAAACTTCAGAATAATCAGTTGGACAGATGATCTGTAGGCTTGTTGCACAGATACTCTTTGTGAAACAGACAGCTTCCTACTAGGACCTGGCAGGAAAGCAGCCTCTATTGCCATACTTTTCTGAAAACAGCCTGGGTAGTTTGAGGGGCAAGAATCATATACTGTATGTATCACCTAGAGATGATGATCTGTCCATTATGGCTTGTGGTTTTCTTTTACATTATTTGATGACCGTACTTAAAAGAACTGCATTTTTGCATGCATTGGATAAAGTGTCCAAGGCAAGCAATTAATGATACATCCATTTTAAATCTAATGTTAGAAGGAGAGGTATTCTAAAGTAACAAAGAAATAAAAAGCTCCCACTAAGAAATAACTAGGGTATATCACCTTGGGACTAAAATGCAGTTGAAGATTCACATAGGCTAAATTGTAAACATCTGGATATCATACAGTTAGCCTTGTACTTTCTTAAAAGTTTCTAACTTTAGTAACGTGGAAAAATAATCTACGTGGCTTAAGATTTTCTCTATGTCAAGAAAAGTTTCTGTCTTAGGCTCAATAACCATGAAATAAATGTCAAATCGTATCAGATAATGCTGTGTGTCTCCTGGGTTAAAGCAATGCTTATAATATTCAGAGCAACATCGATGATCCTTTTCTAAATTGGCTGCCATAGAAATTTTGTGGGGAACTTCGGTGAGCCTGGGGCTCTTCCTACACCCTTTGGGTCTAATAACTAGGTCCTGGTAAAGCTGTGTGGACTTAAAAAAAACATAAGATCCTAGACTTCTCCTTGGGGAAAATATGTAACAACAGTATGTAGCATTACTTGGGCTTCTTTTCTCTATCAGTCAGAATTGGATGAACAATGCTGCAGTAACAATCACCTAAATTTATGTGGCTTTCTACAATAAAAAACTGTTTCTTGCTTATGTCATCATCTGTGTCAGGCTGGATGGCTTCTCTAGGCAGCTTTCTTCAGGCAGTGACTCAGGTATCTGGGTTTCTTCCACTGTATGTCTGTATCACTGGGCATGTTCCAATGCCTGTTTCATGGATGGGACAAAGAAGGTGTTTACAATCACATGGATACTTTAAAGGCCAAGCCCAGAAGTGGCATATCTTATTTCTACCTATGTTCCAGAGACTAGAATTTAGTCACATTCGCAACCTAACTGCAAGAGAGCCCCAAAATTGTAAAATGTAGAACATACGAGTGGGAGAAGAAATTTTACATTTCAGCTACTTTGTTTTCTGGGGCTTGGGATAGAAGAATGGGGATAGAAGTAGACAGGAGGGAGCTTTTGGTTAGATTGGTGACAGGTCATTGTAGGAAGAAAGGACACGTTAAACCCAGTAATACTGTAGAAATCAACACTCAAATACCAAATCGTTAAACCACCACTTTGGCTGCTGAAGCCTTAGCAATGCTGATTGGCAAGCTAGATTCTAAAAAACAAGAAACAAACAAACAAAAAATCTTTCCATCTTGTCTGGTCAAATAGGTCAAGGTAAGGAATATTGTGATAGTGTAACGATTACCATTAAGTTTGTTTTGGGGGCTTTTGGTCATAGTATATCGTTATACATAAATATAATCTAATCAGTTAGAAAATCTAAGAAAACAAAACTTGGGTAGAGCAAGATTTGGTATTATAGGCAATAGTATTAACAATTGTTGTATACACCTGTTGTTTGCTATCCAGAATCCATTTCCCTTTCTTTTTTTATTGTGGTAAAACACATACACACACATAACATGAGATCTACCCTCTTAACAAATTTTGAAGTGTACAGTACAGCATTGTTAACTATATGTACAATGTGTCCAGCAGATCTCCAGAACTTTTTCATCTGTAATGACTAAAACATTATACCCATTGAACAGCAACTGCCCATTTCCCCCTCCCTCTAGCCCCTGGCAACTACCATCCTACTTTCTGTTTCTATGAGTTTTGACTCTTAAATTTCTCATGTAGGTGGTATCAAGCAGTATTTGTCCTTCTGTGACTGAATTATTTCACTTAGCATAATGTCCTGCGGCTCATCCACGTTGAAGTATATGACAAGATTTTCTTTTTTTAAGGCTTAATAATATTCCATTATATGTATATACAGCATTTTCTTAATCTATTCATCTGTCAATAGACATTTAGGTTGTTTCCAGCTCTTGAATACTGTGACTAATGCTGAAATGAACATGGAGTGTAAATATCTCTTCCACATTTTGTTTTCAATCCTTTCAGATAAATGTTCAGAAGTGAGGTTGCTGGATCATGTGGTAGTCCTACATCAAACTAAAAAGCTTCTTTCTGTGCAGCAAAGAAAACAATCAACAGGATGAAAAGGTAACCTCTGAAAAATATTTGCAATATACCCTATACATGATAAGGCACTAATACCCGAAAATATAAACTACTACAACTCAATAGCAAAATAACCAAAAAACCCAATTAAAAAATGGGCAAAGAATTTGAGTAGACATGTCTCCACAAAAGACACACAAATGGCTAATAGGTATATGAAAAGATGTTCAATATTACTAGTCATCAAAACCACAGTGAGGTACCTTACCTCATATCTATTGGGATGGTCGTTATAGACAAACCAACCAACCAACAAATCTAGAAAACAATGTGTTGGCAAGGATATGGAGAGATAAGAACCCTTGTGCATTGTTGGTGCGATTCTAAAATGGTATACTGTCTATGGAAAACAGTATGGAAATTCTTAAAACATTCCCCCTTCTTATAATGATAGTACTTTGAATATCCTTTTGAGAAATGTTTCTCTTCCTTTATTAGCAATTGTGTCTGTATTACATTTATTCCACCTTCAACTCTAGGAGTGGGCCATAGTTAGCTTAAGCCAATTGTGTACCTCATCATTTTTGCTAGAATGATTGGTTTAGAAAAGGCATAACACCTAATTGGATCAATAATAAACTCTTGGAAAGACTCATTCTTTTCTTTTCTTTTTTTTTTTTTTTGAGATGGAGTCTTGCTCTGTTGCCAGGCTGGAGTGCAGTGGCGCCATGTTGGCTCACTGCAATCTCTGCCTCCTAGGTTTAAGTGATTCCCCTGCCTCAGTCTCCTGAGTAGCTGGGATTACATGTGCACACCATCAAGCCCGGATAATTTTTTGTATTTTTTAGTAAAGACGGAGTTTCACCACATTGACCACAATGGTCTCGATCTCCTGACCTCATAATCCACCCACCTCGGCCTCCCAAAGTGCTGGAATTACAGGTGTGAGCCACCATGCCTGGCCGGAAAGACTCATTCTTAAAGTCTTTCCCCCTCATTCCTTGAAGATGTGAACATTTAGGCAGTTGGTTCACTATTCCTCTTTCTGACCTTACACCTAATTAAGTATTGGCAAATTCAGTAACTACATGGAGGATCCACCTAATTTCTTAGACTCTCAATTCCTTTATCTTCTATTCTCCACTCTAAGTGAGATGCCCAGACTTTGTCATTGCCAATCAGTATATCCTGTTCATAATTTCTTTTAACTATCCCATTCTGTGATAACTGTTGTTATCATTCCAGCTTAATCCATCCTGTAAACTCATTTCCAAAATTCACTGATCAAAACTGAATCTAAAATTGAACATACTACCTCATTATTTTCCCTTACCACCCTTGTGCACATGTCATAACTCTCCTCCTTATTCATCTTAAATGTCATGATATAACATTAAAATTACTTCTCTCATACATTCTCAATTCCCTTGCTCCTTTCTCGCTCCTTTGAACTTGCCTAGCAAAAACCGTTACATGGATTAAACCCAACTTTATCTACTTCATGGCTTCACTAAGATAGATGAACAGAGCTGGACAAAAACACAAATTGTTCATTAATATCGTTTTAAATCCATGACCATAACCTCACATTGGCCCTCAGGTATTGGGTCAGTTCACTGTGTTTGTTTCCCTATTAAGTCTTCCGTTTTCCTTGATGACTATTTCAAAGTTCCTCGTTTCCCAAATCACCCAAACCCTTTGCCCTTATCTCTCTCCAGTCCCCCATCACATCTACCACCTCACCTGTATCTCTGTTCATGTAGTCGGCTTTCCTTCTCATTGCTATGGATCAACTACCTGTGGAAGGCCAGGTCCTCCACTGGATCATAGCTCTTCCTACCTACTCAAGAGCATTGTCCCAGCAATTTTTTCTTTTCTCTCTTTGTTGTCAAATTTCTCCTCTCTCCTGAATCATTCACATGAGCATAGAAACATGCTATCAGTATGTCTAAAAAGCCAATAAACTTTCCTTGACCCATATTTCTTTCCAGGGACTGCCCCAGTTCTCTACTTCCCTTTTAACTAAACATCTGTCTCTGTTTGCAATATCCATCTGCCCTCCTTTCCATACTAGATAATCTCACATTGCCAAATCCAACGGTCAATTTGCAATCATCTTATTCGACCCAATTTAACATTCCTTATTCCTTGAAGGACTTCATTTTTCTCCTAGAAAAGCCCTCACCCCGAGTTCTTCTCATACTTCACTGTATGTCCTTTCTGAACCTCTTTGCTGGCTCATCCTCACTACCTTACCCCTACCAGAGTGTCCCTGAGTTCAGCCCCTAGGCTGCTTCTCTCTTCCACCTACACCATCTTCTTGGGTGACCTCATCCAGTTTTGTGGCTTTAAACAACATTTATTTGCTGAGGATTCTCAAATTTATTTCAGGTCCAGAATTTTTTTCTGATTTTACGTGTGATATCCTTATTTGAATATCTATAAGCTTCTCAAACATTTTCAAATTGAACCACTGGATTACATATCCACCAGCCCCTCCACCATAAATTTGCTTTTTCTGTACTCTCCTATATCTGAAAATGGAAACTCCATTATTCCAATTGCTCAGGCCAAAATCCTTGGTGTCATTCCTGATTTTTCTTTTTTTTTTACATCCTATGTTCAATCCATTACCAAATCCTGTCATTTCTACCACCAAAATATAAGTACTTATCATTTCAACCTCGACTATGCTGAGCTAAACCATCACATCTGTCACATGGAAATTCTCTTACCTGGTTTCCTTACTTCTACTTTTTACCACCCTATGATCTATTCCCCACATAGAAACTAGAATGATCTTTTTAATACCAAAGGGGTGACTATGGTATTAAAAGGATCATGGGTATTAAAAGGATCATTCTAGTTTCTGTGTGGGGAATAGATTATAGGGTGGTAAAAGCAGAAGCAAGGAAACCAGTTAAGAGAATTTCCACGTGGCAGATGTGATGGTTTAGCTCAGCATGGTCGAGGTTGATATGATAAGTACATATATATTGGTGGTAGAAATGATGGAATTTGGTCATGGATTGAACATGGGATGTAAAAGAAAAAGAAAAAATCAGGAGTTTGGGTCCAGTTGGGTATAAAATCTTATCAAAGGACATAAACAAGATGTAGTCATTTAGAAAGAAAATCTATGCTTTTGCATGAGATGATTTCATAACTCAAAAATTTCCATAAAATAAACAAATCAGACAAAATTTAATTGGAATACCTTTATATTTGTAGTTTGTTGGAATTAGATAATAAGACCTTGAAAATCATTTGAGAGATTAAGTATGTCAGAAGAGCCAAGAAAAGTATAAAAAATAATGGTGAGGTAATATTGCCTTATTAAATGTTCAAATACTTGATTAAGTATCAATTATTCAAACATACTGTATATCATGTATATTATTCCATTTTATGCTGCTGATAAAGACATACCTGAGTCTGGTTAATTTATAAAGAAAAAGAGGTTTAATTGACTCACAGTTCCCTGTGAGTGGGGAGGCCTCGCAATCACGGTAGGAGATCAAGGGACGTATTACATGGCCGCAGGCAAGAGAAAGAATGAGATTTCTTTTATATTTGAAAGAATAAATTTCTTTTATATTTCCTTAGATTTGAGATCCCAAATTATCAACATTTTATTTTATGATTTTGTGGAGAGAGAAATAAATGAAACTATATGTAGAGAATAATGATCTTCTTGGTAGGAAACTGGGCAATGTGTCTGAGGGGGAATTAATTAAATAGTAGAATTTCAGGAAATTTTTACTTTTGTTCTATTTGAGATTTTTAAAATCAGTGTATTAACATAATCTATAAAAAAGAAGAAAGAAAAGTTATTGTAATTATAGGGGAAAATAAAAAGGGATATAGATAGAGACTAATTTGCTCTTGAAGAAGAAAGTGAATCATTTTTTGCATTGAGATCAATATATCCCCTTAAACAAGGCTGTTGGTCCTAACTATAAACCAACCTCAAAAGTAGTTAAAACATGAAATAGGAGCTAACATTTAAAAAATTGGTTGTTTTACATAAGAGTCACATGGACTATTTGTGAATGACATCCTGAGTTGTGCAATGCATGGTCCGCACATCCATTTACAGGAGCCCTGGCTACAGGAATACACATTGATCAGAAGCTTCTAGATGATTTTATGGCAAAACACCTCAAATGGAAATCTGTATCTTCACATTAAAAGTAAAAGCAAGAAAAGAAAAATCTTGAACAACCTTTTATAAATAAATGGAAGGGAACAAACACATCAACATGAAATTAAATTGTAGGCTAATGAATAAACATATGAATCCCACCTTTATAGGTTTGCTTGCTAAACAGATGGTCCCAGAGCAGTTGAACAGTTCAGCCTTTGGCTAGAAGGAAGGGAAGAGTCAGATGTACACACTTCTACAAAGATATTCTCATGAAATGTGATTAATTAATTCTTGGACTGACCCACTCATTTCACAAACTTCAACTAAAAGACTGCTGGTACTAAACAATGTACTGGGCTTTGAGAGGAGAGACTAAGGATAAATATGACATGGTCTCATAGCACAGAAAATGTATATAAAGTTATAAAGAAGAATATTACAATTATAATAATTATTGAAACCTAAGTAGGCAACTGATTTTTTCATCAAGGGAAGGAATTCTAACATTCTGCTAAAAGTCTATAGGATAAATTGAACATATCTCAACATTATATACTTGACTAATAATTAAATCAGTTTTATTTTCAGAGTGGGGCTTTACTAGAGTCCATGAATTTGTCAGGTTGTATTACCTCCCAATAGGTGTTCAATGATTTAAAGAAATGAATTGACAAGCATCCGGCCATTTCTAAGAGTACCAACTGCCAAGCCTTAACACATTGCAGCAGGAGTTTCAACAAAGGAAAAAGACAGTGAGAAGGAGATTTGTCTCCACTGAAACCTTCTGTCTTTGTGACTCAGAATGAGTTTAGAAGTAGGAAGTTATCTGCTGTTTTCAATCACAGGCACAGGAGCAGGGAAAGCCTCCTGATCCCTGGCTTTCTGGTCAGTCTTCTATAAGAAGCCAAGGTCTTCAGAGCAGGGTCAAGATCCTTCTTCCGTTTTATGCGTTCTTGCTTATTGAAGCTTATTCAGTCATTTTAAAACATGCACTCTATTTTTATGTTTTTGCTTCTGCCTGTTCTTGTTCATCGTTGTTTTTTTTTTTTTTTTTTTTGCCATCTGCATAAGTCAGCTTGGGATGTCATAACAAAATGCCACAGGCTGGATGGCTTAAACAACAGAAATTTCTTTTCTCACAGTTCTAGAGACTGGAAGTCTAAGAGAAAGGTGTGTGTGCAGGGTTGGTTTCTCCTGAGGATGGTTTCTCTCCTTGACTTGCAGATGGCTGCCTTCTCTCTCTGTCCTCACACGGCCTTTGCATCTCTGGTTCTCTGGTGTCCCTTGATATAAAGACACCAGTCTTATTAGATTAGGGTTAAATTAGGATGCTTATGACCTTATTTAACCTTAATGACCTCTTAAAGGCTCTGTCTCCAAATGCAGTCACATTTGGGGAGTATAGCTCAGTTGTAGAGAATTTGGCAGCAAATACTGTCACATTCCTAGGCTCTGAGGGATAGGGCTTTGACATATAAATTTTAGGAGGATACTTTTCAATCCATTACACCATCTGTTTCTGTTCCTCTTTCTCGTTCCAGTTCCTGTCCTTTTAATTGTTGCTTCTGTTGATCTTAAACTCTTTGGAATAGATTCACAAATTTTCTCAGAGACCAAAATATGTATGTCTGTTGTCCCTAGTAGAACACTTCAGATTAATGCTAATGTTAAGAAGGAAAGTTAACAGGAACTGTGGGATAACATATCGGTCCTAGTTAGAAGGTGTTCAAAAGGAGCCTTTTTGCTTTAACTCTTCCTTTCACTGGGGGAGAGAAAATTACTTTTTTCAAAAATAACTTTTATTTTAGGTTCAGGGGTACATGTGCAGGTTTGTAACATGGTTAAATTGTGTGTTGTGGGGGTTTGGTGTACAGATTATTTCATCACCCAGGTAATAAGTGTAATACCTAATAGGTAGTTTTTTTTATCTTCACTTTCCTCTCACCCTCCACCTTCAAGTAGGCCCTGGTGTTTGCTGTTCCTTTCTTTGTGTCCATATGTACTCAATATTTAGCTCCCACTTGTAAGTGAGAACATGTAATATTTGGTTTTCTGTTCCTGTGTTAGTTTGCTTAGGATAATGGCCTCCAGCTCCATGTATTTTGCTGCAACGAATATAATCTCATTCACTTTTATGGCTGCATAATATTTCATGGTGTATATGTACCACATTTTCATTATTCAGTCTACTGTTGATGGGGAATTTAGGTTGACTCCATGTCTTTGCTATTGTGAATAGTGCTGCAGTGAACATACATGTGCATGTGTCTTTATGGTAGAATGATTTATACTCCTTTGGGTATAGCCAGTAATGGGATTCCTGGGTCAAATGGTAGTTCTGTTTTAAGTTCTTTGAGAAATCACCAAACTACTTTCCACAAAGGCTGAACTGATTTATATTCCCCACAGCAGTGTATAAGCTTTCCCCTCTCTTCACAACCTTGCCAGCATCTGTTTTTTTTCTTTGTTGTTTTTTTTTTTTTACTTTTTAATAATGGCCATTCTGACTGGTAAGAGATGGTATCTCATTGTGGTTTTGATTTGCATTTCTGTAATGATTAGTGATATTGAGCATTTTTTATATGCTTGTTTTGGCCGCATGTCTTTCTTTGAAAAGTTTTTGTTTGTGTCCTTTGCCTGCTTTTTAATGGGGTTATTTTTTACTTCTTGATTTCCTTAGGTTCCTTACAGATTCTGGATATTAGGCTTTTGTCAGATGCATAGTTTGCAAATATTTTCTCCAATTCTTTAGGTTGTCTGTTTACTCTGCTGATAGTTTCTTTTGCAGTGCAGAAGCCAGAAAATTACTTTTTTTGATTTAAAGAGCTGTTGTAGACTATGTGATTTACAAAAATTGCTAAGAAAATGCCCAACTCTTAGTTGGCTTTTAATAAATATTAATTCCTTTTGCTTTTCTTTCATTAAGAGATTGTTATTGAAAGTAGATTTCTGGGAAGAGGTACAGGTACCTTAGAAAAAATTATAATGCCTTCTAAAGCAGAAACAGGCACCATTACTGAACAATGATGAACCCAGAACACTTCTAAACATTCTCAGCTTTATCTTGAATATACTGTCCTAACCATTTCTAAGACACAGGGCAAAAGGATCTCTTAACATTACAGACAGCTAGTGTTCATTTCCACCAGGATTATATGAACCTGCGATGATTCTGTATGCATTTTTTTGCACATTTCCTCAAGACTCAAATATTTGCACTATTGTATCTTATTAGACTCATTGATATCTTTCCTTTCTTCTCCTGATCTGCAGGTGTTAGTTGTATAGCAACCAATATTACCCCATCTTTTTTCTCCTTGTTTCTCCACCATCACCAGCAGGAATTCAGAAATATAAAAAACTAGATATGTGCAACTTTGTGCCAACAACTGTTTTCCCCTAGAGCCATCCGCTTGGCTGCCCATAATTCCCTAGGAGTTTCATGGTTTTCAGTGTAAATCAGCTTGTTTATATTTTTTGTTTTGTTTTAAACATAGAAATCTGATTATAGCTAGTGGGTTTTGCTAGAGTGTAGAAATTACTCTCAGAAGAACTGGAGGGGATGTAGGAAGTTTATCTATTGGCTGAACTTTTTAAGTAGCAGTCTACGGAGGTAATTTACATTAAATAAAAAGCAGCATGGGGCTGCCTTGGGATTTGCAGGGCACTTTTGTTAGAAATAAAAATATCATACTTCTGACCAAAATGGATTGAATGGTTCAATGCCAACAGTGTTCTTTTCATCGGTAAACAGTTCCAAAAATCCAGCAAGTGAGAAATGAAACACTGATTTGGTTCAAAATTGAAACCTCCCAGATAAATTTAATACTTATGCCAAGTATCAAAGATTTTTGCATTCAAAATATAGAGCGTTGGGCTAAAGTAACAGGGCAGCACATTTTACTACAAATGTGGTTAGTTGAAATATCTGTGCTTATGAACTTTGTGATTCAGTGGAAATGGGAGAAGAATATTTGGAATGCAAGAATTTAGATAAAGAACACATGTATTAGAATATATTCATGCTTCTTCAGACAAGTCAAGTTGGGGATCACATAGAGTGAAAGCTGTGTTTCCTGGCACTTGATACCCACAAAACCCTAGGAATAGCTATGTCTTCTGAGTTCTTGAGACAAAGAGTAAGCATTAGGAAGGAACATTAACTGGAGCAGAGCGTGCAGTAGGTTGGTAATAGCTAGGAGATGTTTAAAAGCTGCTTTAAAAAAAAAAACGTCTTTTTTTGTTTGTTTGTTTGGGATAACTAGCAAGCCTTGTAACTCAGGAGTCTTTTAGACTATGATGATTTATAACAAAAGTTACTAGCAACTGCATGACTCTTAGTTGTCCTCTAATAAATGTTAATTTCCTTTCCTACCTCCCGTTCTCCTTAGACGTTTATTTAGGTTGGTGCAAAAGTAATTGCAATTATAAACTTTTGCACCAACCTCAATAAATTTCAGAGAAGCCAGCAGGGAAGTAACATACATTAACCCATAATCAACTTGAGTTTTGATTAGTAGATCTTTTCTATTTCCCATATATTTTGAATGTAAACATGAATTTATTTATTTTATACACGAACATATATGTCTGTGTTTGTTGATATGTTAATGGTGAATTTTGATAATGTGTATTCATCGAGATAGATTATGAATTTAAAATAATAAATTCTAAAGTTTCTAGGTGCAGGACCTAAAGCATAGGGTTAGCAAAAGGAATTATAGAATCTCTGAACACCATTCTGAAAGGAAACTTAGAGATTATCTACCTGATCCCTCGTCATAATTTTTCAGATGAAGAAATGAGGCCTGATAAGGTGAACTGATTTTCTTTAACTTGTCTATGCCAGTGACCTCAGTGGCAGCAAATCTTTCCTGGAAACAATAAAAAGTCATTTGGAGCTAGTTCTGATGGATCTATCATTGATCAAGTTGGATAATATTCTTCTTGAAGCAAAACATTTCATGAAGTGCATAAAAGAGTTACTAAGACAATCAGAACCCTGCCTTTTCTCCCTGCCCCAACCCCCATTTCTAGAAGAAAGTTGCAAAAACCTTTAAAATAATAACTGTACCATTGAAAGAAAGTGTCCAGATTTCTAGGTTTATTTTGAATGATGACTCTCATTTGGATGTGTGAGTTCCAAGGTGTATGTTTATTTTTTATTTTAACTAGGGACATTATTTGAGTTTTTCTTCTATAGGAGGGTGGATTTAGATCTTTGGACAAATGCCCCATCATCATTGATTTCTGTACCATCACAATTGTGCAACCAAGAACTCATAGATTCAAAACAAACAATCATAAAATTGCTCTTGTCTTGCAAATCAGAAAAGATACAAAATATTGTTCTCTGATAATTTAAAATTATTTTAATAGTCTTATTGAGGGACTCTGGTTTACAGATCTAAATAAATGTTCAAATTGCTTGGCTTATTTTTAATAATTAGCTCTGAAAGTTTTCTTAGTATGCTCTTTTCTAATTATTGGCAAATCAAAACATATTTATATGTGATTCAGAGAATGTATAATACTATACTTGAATTTTATCTGATGCATCAATAACATTTGTGTTTCTACCTATAAAAATCAATTATATGAATCTATCATCCTAAATGTATTTTGTCATTTATTCAGCTACATTTACTATTTCTAACCGAGCAGAGATAGCTAACTGCTTACCCAATACCCTTCTTCCTGGGCAGTGTGCCCAATGAGGAAAAACAACATTTCTTCACATTGACCAATGAAATATAAGCTGCAAAATGCCTTCAAAGGCTCATGCCCTTTTGCTCTTACCCTTTTTCTTTCTCTCAGTTGCCTGCCATGTAGTCCTGATAGCTGGAGTTTCAGCAGTTACCTTGAAACATGAGGAAATCTTTAGGATAGACACCAGTGCCAAGGAGGGTACAGCAGAAAGATAAACAGAACTTGGATCCCTGATGATAGCCCCTGGAGTACCTACTTTCAGATTCCTTTTATTTGAGAGAAAAGTAAACCCGTATGTTTCCAAGCCATCATTACCACATACTTTCTGTTCTACACAATGGAATGTAATCTTTTCTGATTTGCTAACCTCAAGCTCACCAGAATTTTTTTCAGCTCAAGAAAGTCTTATGGCTACCTATTGCTTATTGTAAAAATATAACCAGTTCTGCTTAATCCAGAGTGTCCTACAGAAAATATGTTACATAATTCCAAGGGGCACAATTTTCTAGAATGCAATGGGAATAGAGTCATCCGATGGAATATAATATAGTGTCTCAGTATGGGCCTCAAAAATTGTAGCCATCAGTGTCACAGTTTAAATTCACACAAAGAGCACACCCAGAGTGGTATAATATTATTTTCTGTATGGTAAAATTAAATATAAAAACATCTGTTGTGTAATTACATGCAAAGTAGGTTGTACTTTTTTAAAAAAAATGGTAAAAGAAAATGAGGTAACAAATGGTTAGATAAACATCCAGTAACAAAAGGAAAAACTCAAGGCAAAACTCAAGTGTTTAAGAGAATATGGAAACCAAAAAGAAGACCTATAGTTCAGCCACTTTGGGCTGAATCAAGAAATAGGTTCTACAAACTTAGCCAATCTACCTATACTCTGGGAATAAGGAAGTTGAAAAGTACTTTATTAAATTGAGGGGAGGAAGTAGGGCAGAACTGAAAGTGATTACAAGCTTGTGAGAAGTAGTAGAGAAATATCTAGGCAAGAGTAGGCCCAGCTCAGGTCAAGGAAGATAAGTTTCTAGAAACCAGAATTTTTAAAAATTTTAATTGTGATAAAAAACACATGACAACATGACATAAAATTTACCATCTTAACCATTTTTAAGTGTTCAGTAAGGTTAACTGTATGTACATTGTTGTACGGCAGACCTGTAAAATTATTTCATCTTGCCAGACTGAAGCTGTATATCCAGTGAAAAACAAAGCCCTATATCCCCCTTTCCCTAGGTCCTGGCCATCACCATTTTATTTTCTGGTTCTATGGATTTGACCACTTTATATAAGTGGAATCACACAATACTTGCCTTTTTGTGACTTGCTTATGTTAGCATAATGTTCTCAAGGTTCATCCTGTTTTAGTATGTGGCAAGATATCCTTCTTTTTAAAGGCTGAATGCTATTCCATTGTATGTATAGACCACAATTTATTTATTCATTTATCCCTCAATGAACATTTGGGTTGCTTCAACCTCTTGGCTAATGTGAGTAGTGCTGCTATGAACATGGGTGTGCAAATATCTGTTTCAGATCCTGCTTTCAATTCTTTTGGATGTATCCCCAGAAGTTGGATTGCTGGATCTTATGGTTAATTCTATAATTCTACTCTTAGTTTTCTAAGGAACCTCCATACTGTTAACATAGCAGCTCAGCCACACTATTTTACATTCACCCACAAGGTACAAGAATTTCCTTTTCTCCACATCCTTGCCAACAGTTATCTTTTGTCTTTTTGATAATTACCATTCTAACAAGTGTGAGATGGTATCTTTGTTGTTTTGACATGCATCTCTCTGGTGATGAGTGGTGTTGAATATCTTTCCATATGTTTTTTGGCTGTTTATATATCTTATTTGGAGAACTGACCATTCGAGTTCTTTGCCCATTTTTAAATCAGATTTGTTGTTGTTGTTGAGCTTCAAAATATATTCTGGATGTTAATCCCTTATCAGACATGTGATTTGCAAATATTTTCTCCCATTTAGTAAGTTGCCTTTTCACTTTGTTAATTGTTTCCTTTGATGGGCAGAAGTTTTTAAGTTTGATACAATCCTATTTGTCTATTTTGCTTTTGTTGCCTATACTGTGGTGTCATATCCAAGAAATCATTGTCAAATCCAATGTCATGAAGCTTTTACCCTATGTTTTCCTCTATAAGTATAATAGTTTCAGGTCTTGTGTTTAGGTTCTTAATTCATTTTGAGTCCCTTTTTGTATACAGTGTAAGGGTCCAATGTATTCTTTTGCATGTAGAAATCCAGTTTTCCCAGATTATTAAAGAGACAGTCCTTTCCCCATTGTGTCATCTTGGTACCCTTTTTAAAGATCATCTGACCATATACCTGATGGCTTGTTGCTGGGATCTCTAGTCTCTTTCATGGTCTATTTGTCTGTCTTTATGCTAGTACCATACTGTTTTGATTACAACAGCTTTGTAATAGGTTTTAAAATTAGGAAGTGTGAGGGCTCCACCTTTGTTCTTCTCTTTCAAAGATGATTTTGTCTACTCAGGGTCCCATGAGTTTTTAGGATTTTTTTTTTCTATTTCTGCAAAAAAATATCATGGAAACTTTAATAGAGATTATATTAAATCTGTAGATAATTTTGGGTAATATGGTTATTTTAACAATGTTAGTCTTCTAATCCATGAACATGGGATGCTTTTCCATTTATTTATACCTTCTTTAATGTTTTTAAACTCCGTGATTAAGTTTGCTGCTAAATATTTTATTACTTTAAATGCTATTATACATGGGATTGTTTTCTCAATTTCTTTTTCAGGTTGTTCATTGTTAGTGTATAGAAATGCAACAAATTTTTGTATGTTCCTTTTGTATCTGGCAACTTTGTTGAATTCATATATTTGTTTGAATAGTGTGTGTGTGTGTGGTCTTGAGAATTAAAAACCCAGAATATTTTTAGTAAGTCATAATCCTACAAAGGACATTAGTAGATCATTGCTTTACTTGGGATTATTCATTCAATTCCATGTTCTTTCAGCGTCTATTAATTGAATGCTTACAATTCTAAATACTGGCAATACAATGGTAACCATAAACCTGAGATTCCTGCTTATGTAGCTGACATTCTGGTGAATGAGGGAAAGAAAATAAATTAACAAGTAAACAAATACACAATTTTAGATAGTAATGAGTTTTGAAGTAAACACATCTAGGAGTGTTAGAAAGAGCTTGACTAAATGAGGATCTACTTTATATGGTGTGTTCAAAGAAAATCTCTCTGTGTTGTGATATTCAAAATAGGCTCTAAGTGATGAGTATGAAGCAGCCATTCAAAGCAGAGTAGCATTCTAGGTGGAAGGAGCAGCTAGTGCAGAGGCCCTGGGTCAGAACAAGCTGGGTGTGCTTGAAGAAAGGACAGTATGGCTAGATAATCACGAGGGCGGGAGGGGTTTTTAGGAGAAGAAATTGGGGAGGCATGCAGAGACCAGGGTTTCTAGGTCTTCAAAGGAATATCATAAGTCTGGATTTTATTTGCATAAGAAGCCACTAGTGGGTTTTATGGAAAAACATGATTTATATTTCGAAACAATTACCCTTGCTACCGTATGGGACATGGACTATAGATGGGGAAGCATGGAAACGAGATCAGTTTGGAGGTTGTTATATTAGACCAGGTGCAAGAAGATGGTGGTTTGGAGTAGTTCTGTATCAGTGGAGATGTAGATCCTATTTGAATGTATCAGTCTGGATAAAATAAAGCTGTACAAAGTTTAACCATGCTTTGTGTGGTTCTTAGGTGATGTTTACTGACACAGTGTATGCAAAATAAGAATATTGAAATAGAATTTCAGGGCTATAGCTTTCAAGGAGACGTCAAACCTAGGAACGGTGGCCATGGATGTGTCAAGGAAGACTGAGAGCCTGGCATTTAATGTTTATGGGTAAAAAATCAAGTTTTTGTGTTTTCTCAATCATGAGTTTAATCGTTGTCATGTCTTGCTTAGGGTTAAGAAGGATTCTCATTAATTTGTACAGGAACAAAAAAGAAAAACAGCACATAATTAAGCTGATTTGCACTTAAAGATGTTCTGGAAGAATAATTTGGTGTGGAGGGATTATTAGACTCACACATCTAGAATATATGATCTGTATCAACCCAGTTGTAAACGTTTGTCTTAGCTGAGCTCTTTCTCTGGTTGATTTTGCATCGCAAATCCTGTTCCACTTGTCAATTGGAAGTAGATTTGTGTTTTATCTTCTAATCTGAGTTCAAATAAACTGTGTACTTAAAGGGAATAATATTGTAAAACTCCCCCAGATTTCAGCAGGGAAAGGAAGGTTCTCTAATCCATTTAGCCACAGTCTGTTCCTGGTATTTCATAGCTTGTAAAAGGGAAGCCGAGTACTAAAGTAGATTGAGTATTCTTTTGGATTAGTCATAGGTTCTTCTAAAACAACGTTTAGTTCCATTGACCCATCAATCTATGCATTTTTTTTAGTAATCCATTTATTCAGTTAATTTATTTAAGAAACCACAAGCTTCCTTGTTATATCTCCTTCCAAAGATTTTGAAGCTGGTGGCTACCAAGTAAAAGAAGCCAATATAAGCACAGTTTATGCACCAAATCCTCAAATATTTATATTCCTTTCTTTGGGGAGAAACTAGGATATCAAGTGTTCATTCTCCTTACCTTCTGAAAGTAGAGAATTTTGGCAGTTTTTTTCCCCTCTAATATAGTCATGTTTTACAATGATTTTCAATTAATCAAATTAGACAGGAAACAAAAAACGAACATTTGTTGAATTCCTACTTTGTGCTATGTATGTTCATATACACATTTTTAAAAAATATTATTTACCTTTCCACTTTAAAATAAGGTTATTTCAAACCTAAAGAAATGTTACAAGAATAGTACAGAGAACTCCCTAAGTCCCTTTACCCAGATTCACCTAATATGCCAGATTTGCTTTATAATTTTTTCTGTCTTTCACTCAGTCTCATATCATTTTTTTTTCTGTACTATTGGAAAGTGGGGCACATGCCTAATAATCATTTAATCTTCAATAGTTCTTCAATGTGTTTTTCTTAAAAACAAGGATATTTTCTTACATCTCCACAGTGTAGTTATATTCAGGAAATTTGACATTGGTACAATATTTTTATCTAATTTACAGTCCAGATTCCCATTTTTATAAATTGTCCCTATAATGTCTTTTGTAGCATCTTTATTCTTTCAGCCCAGGATCTACTGCTACGCTCAATGGCTAAGTCTCTTTCATCTTCCTTATCAGGAACAATTCTTTAGTCTTTGTTTTGTTTTAGCTTTCATGACTTTGATATATTTTAAGAATATAGGCCACTTGTTTTGTTTTGGTAGAAAAAATATTTTGTAGAATTTTTTCCATTGGGTTTTTCCATTTGTTTGTTTGTTGGTATTTCCTCATGCTTAGATTTTAAGTCTGTATCCCTAATTAGAATATTACAATAGTTTATATGTCCTTAACAGGGCATCATGTCTGGATGTACATCATATCGATATGTACCTCATTAGAGATGCTAATTTTGATCACCAAGCTAAGATATTTCATGTTTTTCCATTGTGAAATTAACATTTCTTTCCATTCTTAAATATAGCAAGAAATTTTGAGGGAGACACTTAAGGCAATGAAAATCATCAGACTCCAACTCCAGCAGATTTGGCACCCACTGATGATTCTTGCCTAAACCGGTTCTAACTCCGATGGTTGCAAATAGTGATTTTCCAACTCATGCTCCATATACACTTACCAGTTGGAATTCTACTGGAAGAAAGAGCCCCTCCTTTGCCACTAAGAATATTTATTTATTATCAGTATGAACTCATGAATTCATACCTTATTCATTGCGTCATAACCCATTACTACTTAATTGTTCTAGATTTGACCAGTAGGAGCATCTTCAAGCTAGCTCTGTGTGTTGTTTTTTGAAGTACATTTAAAAACACTTTTAATTTTAGAATAATTTTACAGAAAAGTTGTAAAGATGACACAGAGAATTCCTGCATACCCTGCACACATTTCTCCCTATTATTGACATCTAACTATGGCCCATTTGTAATAACTAAGGAAACAACATTGGCACATTACTATTATTAACTAAACTCCACACTTTATCCAAATTTCACTAGTTTTTTCCTAATGTCCTTTTCCTGTTCCAGGATCTTATTCAAAATACCACATCATGTTTAGCTGTCATGACTCCTAGCCTCTTTTGGTCTGTGACAGTCTCTCAGGCTTTCCTTGTTTTTGATAATGACAGTTTTGAAGAGTACTCACCTGTGTCTTTTTGACATGCCCAATTACTTTTTTTTTCTTTTTTTCTTTTTTTACTACTTCCTTACTTTCTGGCACAAGAAGATGTTTCAGGCTCATTTTATTACTCCTCTACTTTAGTTCTGGAAGTTGCCATTTCTTCAAAAAGCCCTTGGTCCCTTTAATGGAAAGTGGCATTTAGAAACTAATATGTGGGCACCAAATAGGCTTATTGATACCGAGGTGCCAAGCGTCATTGATTCTAGGCATTTCAGCAAAGAAAATTAGGATATATAGATATAGATATAGATTAGATATAGATATAGATATAGATTTCTACAGATACCTACAGCATTAGCCCAACTCCGTCAAGGCTCTTTTTTTGCCTTGCTCCCTTTCACCTTGTTGTCTCCGTCTTCTGCAGTGAAACAGCACTTCCAACAGCATCAATACTTACTCAACCATTTGTTCATTTGCTTAATCCCACTATACACATAAATTGGTTTCAAAATGTTTACACCAACATCACTACAAAATAACAAACCTACACAAGAGTCCAGGATTTGTTTGCAATGTTCTTTTCTTCCTAGACAGAAGGTGTACAGTCATATTCTTCATTTCAACGGGTACTTTAATGAATTCTTTTTTGGCCCTTTCAGTGAACTTATGTTATTCATTTGAATTGCAGATAGGCTCATCTGATACTGTTTGCAATCAGTTTTAGGTTTTTTCCTCCCTAACTCTGTGGATTTCATTAATTAATTAATTACTTTTTACTTTCTAAAAGAGGAACCAACAAATTTTTTTTCTGTAGATTTCCAGATGGTAAATATTTTAGACTTTGTGGACCACGCAGTCTCTATTCTACTACTCAACTCTGCTGGTTTACCAATAAACCAGCAAAACCTTATTTACAGAAACAGGCAGCAGGCTGCATTTTGTCTGCAGGCCATTGTTTGCTGACACCTGTTCTAGAACACTAAAATGCCTCTCAAAATCAAAACTATTTATAAAAGGTATATTCATAGAAATGTAACTTCTTCTACTGTCTCCTCCACCTTACAGCTTATTGTATTTTCCAAAGATGATCACAACATCTTCCCTCCTCATGGTCTTCTGCAATGCAGCTTTGCTATTGTCTCATCAAGAGGCAGAGTCTATGTCTCTACCCTCTGGAATCTAGGTTGGCCCTATGACTGCTTTGACCAAAAAATGTGGTGGAAATGATGCTGTGTCAGTTTTGGTATTCTGTTTCCTGCCCCTTAGAATGTATATTTGGGGAGCAGACATCATCATGTAATAAGCCCTCAGCCTTATTACCTAAGCCACATGTAATAACCTTAACTTCTTTGGGACCTCCATATTGTGAGGGAGACCAAACTGATGATGTAAAGAGAAAACAATGCTGCCAGCTATTTGTGCCATCCACTTCCAGGTGCCAGACATGTGAGTGAAGAAGCCATCTTGGACACACCCACTCCAGGAGATGCCACTCGACCCAGGCACACTGCCTCAGTTGAGTTGTCCCAGCCTTCTAGCCATTCAAACCACCCCAGTTGAGGCTTCAGATACTATGCGGTGAAGAGCTGTTGCCCACTATGCCCTGCCAGAATTCATGACGCATCAAATCACATAGTTGTTGAATGACTGTACCAGTTTTGGGATGATTTGTTAAACACTAAGATAACCCAGAACACATCCTTTTCTCCCTACCATCACCACCACCATTGTATTAGTTTTCTAGGGCTGCTGTAACAAAGTACCAAAAATTAAGTGGCTTAAACAACAGAAATTTATTGTTTCACAGTTTTGGGGGCTAGACGTCCAAAATAAAGGTGTCTGTAGGTTTGGTTTCTCCTTAGGGCTGTGAGAAAAGGATGTTTTAGGCCTTTCTCCTTGGCTAGTAGATGGCCATCTTCTCCCTGCCTCTTCCAGTCACCTTCCTTCTTCATATGTCTCTGTGTTCAAGCTTCCCCTTTTCATGATGACACAAGTCATAATGAATTGGGTCCCTTTCTAATGACCTCATTTTAAAACTGATTACATCTTTAAAGACGCTATCTCCACATAAGGTCACATTTCGAGGTAGTAAGTGTTAGGACTTTAACATATGAATTTTGAAGGAACACAATTTACCTCAAAACAATCATTCCTGTAGGTAGTCAATTTCATTTATTTTTTGTTTAATCTCCCTGTGTTGCCTTCCTGCAAAAACTAAGCAGATTTATAATTTTTTCCTATTTCTCTTCTGTAATTTTTTTTCCACTTTGCTTTTTTTTAAAATTTAACAATATAGCCAAGAAAACACCCCATATCAATTTGTAGAGATTTTTCTCATTTTTTTTGTAGCTACATAGTATATCAATGTATATATAAACCATGGTTTATTCAACCCATCTTTAGGTATTTAGGTATGTTCCAATATTTTGCAATTACAAATAATGCTGTGATGAATAGCCATGTGCTTATGTATTTTCATATTGTTTGAAGTGTATCTTCAGAGTAAATTCCAAAAAGTAGAATTGCTGAGTCAAAAGATAAATGTGTATATAGTTATGTAGATATTGTCAAATTCTCTCCATAGAAATTGTGTCATTTTCTATTTCTATCAACAATTAATGTATAAAAGTTCATGTTTATCCATGGCCTCTCCAATAGAATACATTGCCAATATGTTTAATTTTTGCCAATCTCTTAGGTGAGAAATGTTATCTGAGTACAGTTTGAATTTGAATTTCTCTATTATGAGTGAAATTGAGTATCTTTTCATATGTTTAAAAGTCATTTTATATGTATATGTCTGTATATGTCTTTTGTCTATGTTTACATAATTTTAAAATCTATTTCCTCTTAATTTTTATATATTAGGGGTATTATTTCTTTATATGTTTCAATTATTTCCTCTAAATTTGTTATTTTATTTTTTATTTTGCTTGTAGTGAGTTTTTTTTGCCATAAATGAAAAAATTATGTAGTTAAATTTGTTATCTTTCATTGCATCTGCATTTAGAATCATAGAAAGTGTTTTCCTATACCAAACCCATGGAGGAATCCATTTTTGTTTTCTTCTATTACTTATATAGTTTTTTTGTTTTTTAAACATTCAGATCTTTGAACTATTTGGATTTTAATCTTGCATATGATGTGAGGAATGGATTTAACTGTATCTTTTGCAAATAGCTATCCAATTGTCCCAGCACTATATTTTTGTTTTTTTAGGGATAGGATCTCACTGTATTGTCCAGGATGGAGTGCAGGGGTATGATCATAGCTGACTGCAGCCTTGAACTCCTGGGCTCAAGAGATGCTCCTGCCTCAGCCTTCCAGGTAGCTATGACTACAGGTGCATATCACCACATGCGGCTAACTAATTTTCTTCTTTTTAATTTTTATAGAGACTGGGGTCTCACTTTGTAACCCAGGCTGGTCTCAAACTCGTGGCTTCAAGCAATCCTCCTCTTTGGCCTTCCAAAGTGCTGGGATTATAGGCATAAGCCACTGTACCGAGCCCCAACACCATTTTTAAAAAGCCCCAGTGTTATGAAATCTCACTTTCATCATACACTAGATTTCCCTAAAATGCTGATTCTACTTTTAGACTTTCTTTTTTATTCCATTGGTCTGGTTATCTCTCTGTGTATCATTACACTATTTTAATTACTGCGGCTTTGTGACATTTTAATATCTGGTAGAGCTAGGCCCCTTTCATAGCTCTTTTTCTTCCCAGCATTTTCCCAATTATATTCTTGCATATTTATTATTTGATGTGGACTTAATTATCAAGTTGTTCTGCACTAGACAAAAGCTTTTTGGTATTTTAACTTAGGGAGAATTTATATCTTGATGATGTTGAACTGTCCAAAATAAAACAACATGAGGAGGGAGTATTTCGTAGTTTATATAGATTTTGAACATGATTTGTTAAGTTTATTTCTAAGGTTTTTTTGTGGTTTATTTTTTAAGTTCATTTTGCTGCTATTGGTAAATTGTGCTTCCACTAGTCCTATTTAGATATTATTTGTGTATGTGTATACTATTGGTTTTTTGTATTAATTTTATATTTTGCTTTTATCGTTTGAATTAGTTTTACACTAATTATCTAGGGTTTTCCAGGTGTATTATCATGTCATCTGCAAATATAGATAATATATTTCGTTTCATGGCTCAAGTTATTTTTTGTCTAGTTGCATTAATTAATAACTCTAATATGATGTTAAATAACCATGCAGTTAGCATGGATCTTTGCCTTGTCCCTGACCTTGGTGGGAATGTTTCTAGTGTTTCTCTATTAAGTAATATTCTTGCTTCATGGCATATATGCATGTATGTATGTAAATGGATAGGTAGACATAGGTATGTGTATGTAGATATTTATGTGTGTGTGTGTGTGTGTGTGTGTGTGTGTGTATATATATATATATATATATGTATATATATTTGTAATTATTCTGAGCTTGATTTTAGTACTTTAGGACCTGAGTTTTCCTTCAGTTGCTTCTTAGAGCACAGCTCTCTCTCTGGCTGCACTATCCATATTTATTGCTGTAGGTTGTTGCTACAAATGGCTGCTGCTCAATGTTTAATATAAATTATCAAAGGTATAAAGGAGAAAAATGACTTAGTCTTGTGAGTGTACATCTCCAACTATTTACCCTAATGACTGCCTTGGAATTTTCTCTATTCTCTTGTCTCCATTTATTTTGGGCTAAGATTGCCCTCAAGCCTCTCCTACCTTCATGTTTTTTTTCCCTCTAAACTGATTTAAAGCACTCTAAGCTATTTTTGTTTCTTTTTATACCTGATCTTGGCTATCTTTCAGGAATTCCTTCCCCTTTTTCTTTTGTTTTCCTGAATGGTCGCAAATTTATTTTATCATTTTTCAATACCCTTTTTGCCATTTTGTGGGATTTAGGTAAGAGGAAGTGTTTACCTGCCATTTTGATTTAATGTCCTGTTTAAACTTTTCATGTAGGTGAACTAGTTCAGTCCTATTTGCCCAGGACTTTTCTGGGTATAGCACTGAAAGTCTTGTTTCCCAGAAAACCTTTCAGTCCCTGTAAAATAGAGGAGTTGGTCACCTTATTTTCTGAGACAGTGGGAAATTTAGTTTAACTTTCTACATCTAGGTGGTTGGTCCAACAGTATCTTCTCCTACATACTGATGAATGGACAACTCAAATAACTAATGTGATAAGAATGGCAAAAATGTTTTGAGTTTTGCTGGGAGAGGAGGAATAAAAATATATAAGAAGAGTATAGATATCCAAGAAAGATAATATTGGTATGAGGTTCAAAGAAGCTATAATAGAACTATTGCCATTAGGCCATTCAGGCAGAAGGGGAGCTTCAGTGTCACTTCTCATACAAATACTGAGAAAAAAATAAGATGCATTGCTGTCCCCCCATCTCCTCTCTGCCACCACACCTATCATATCTTCTATTTCAGTAATTGATTAGTTGACCCTAGGTCCACAATTTTACCATGTTATGTATCAAGGCATATATTTCTTCTACCTGTGTCAAAGCAAGGGTCTTACAACATATTTGCAGGTATGAAACCTATGGCACTTGGAAGAATCTCATATATGCACGTACTCTTATGTGCATTGTCAGCCTATTAATGCTATGGAAAAGTTTTACTTGCTCTAGGCAACAACAGTAACTCACATAATTGTGAATCAAGATAGACAAAAGCAAGAAGGTTGCCATCAATATGCAAATTAGGAATTAACTCCTTTCTATCCAGTGTTCATTTTGCCCTGCAGAATTAAGTTAGTTATATGGTCTCAGTGTATGGCCTGCAGATTTTCTAGACCAATCATGATTCAAATATTTTATTTCACTGTCTACATGACTGACATTGATCTGCCCCATATTTTGGATTTGAAAATATGGAGACTGTGACTAACTTAAATGTTAAACTACCACTGATCAGTGGTAAAATTTTGAACCACACAAAATGTGTTGGTGGCTATTCCCTACTGTCTTAGCATGTTCTCCTTCTTAACTCCAATGTCTTCCTTCTCATTTGCTTAACCCATGTCACAGTCATCCCTGTCTCCCTTCACCCTGATGTCTTGTCCATGAAGCACTGTCTTTGCTAATGTCAATGTCAGATGATAAGACTTAAAAAACCACCTAGGAGTTCTCACAGGTAATAATGATTTTGAGAAGTAAAAGAAACCAACCAAACAAAGAAACAAACCAAACAAACTTCAGGATTTCTGGGTTCCACCTGGAAGGATGGGAGTTATGTGGTTATAGCCACAGTAGACACTGCACCAAAGCCTGCTGTGGTGGTTATACAGCTTATAGGCTGTGATGTAAATTTGCCCATACAGGGATTTCTAGTGGCTGGACTTTTGTCTAAGCTGGATCAATTTGGAAAATAAACCAAGAAGGTGTTTCAGGGAAGTATTTCCGGGCAGGGGAACCCAAAATGTGGTCAAGATGAATGAGTAAATCAAATCAGAGGGTAATACCAGGAGAATTAAGAATTGGCCCAGGTAAGGTGCAAACACTGGTTGGAGGGTAGTTCCAAGTTTAGTTTATGAAGAATGTATATGAAGATGAGGTGTGCCCTGAGCCATAATGCAGTATAATGTAAAAAAAGCTTGCCTATAGCATAATTCTGTGGAGTGATGCAAATCACTCCTGCAATTAGTGAGACAAATACTTCCAGATTAGGGTCCCAGCAAAAGTTACAATTTGTCAGCTCTTATCATAACACTGGTACTAAAATTAAAGTGTTCTATTTTTCTTACCAAATGTGAAAGTGATCATTGCAATGATCAATGAAATGAAAAGTTTTGCAGTGGCTACTGTAATAGTAAGTGACAATGATAAGTGCTTAGAGTAACAGCAAGTTAACAAATTTATGCTTATAGCTCAATCTCTAAAGATATGAAAAAGTTGATTGGAAGTTAGAATACACCCAAAATGACATTTAAGATGAAAGTTTATATACCGTGAAAATATATTACTAGAAACACATAACTTTCCCTGTGCCAGCACTGTTCCAAGCACTGTATAGTAAGCACTCAGTTAATGTCATCAATAGGTTCTCAGAAACTGTGACTTTGAGGGAAATTATGTATAGGGAAATCAATTTTACCATAGGCTAATTGATATAAACAAGAGTTAAGCTCATATAGTGTATTTCTGGTCACACATGCATCATCGAATTTGTAAATAAAGACCTAAAACACTTCTAATCTTAAACATTGAAATAAATGTGAGCATACACACATTTCAGAAAGATTAATGAAAACAAGTAAGATAATTATTTATGGCCAGGCGTGGTGGCTCATGCCTGTAATCCCAGCACTTTGGGTGGCCAAGGCAGGTGGATCACAAGGTCAGGAGATTGAGACTATCCTGGCTAAAACGGTGAAACCCCATCTCTACTAAAAAAAAAAAAAAAAAAAAAATACAAAAAATTAGCCGGGCGTGGTGGCGGGCACCTGTAGTCCCAGCTACTCAGGAGGCTGAAGCAGGAGAATGGCAACCCAGGAGGCAGAGCTTGCAGTGAGCTGAGATTGCGCCACTGCACTCCAACCCGGACACAGAATGAGACTCTGTCTCAAAAAAAAAAAAAAGATAATTATTTATGCAGTAATTTTAGTTCAGGGTGTCAGGTAGCCAGAACCTATCCCTGCAGCTCAGGGCCACAGACAGGAACGACTCTGGACAGGACATGCTCACACACAAAATCACACTCACTCACGCAGGGACCATGTAGCCAATGAATCTAACTTGCACATCTTTTGGGATGTGGGAGGAAACCAGAGTACATGGACAGCACCCATGTGGACATGGGAAGAACACACAGACTCCACGCAGACATGGGAAGGACACACAGACTCCATGCGGACATGGGAAGGACACACAGACTCCACGCTGACATGGGAAGGACACACAGACTCCACGCTGACATGGGAAGGACACACAGATTCCACACAGACATGGGAAGGACACACAGACTCCACACAGACATGGGAAGGACACACAGATGCCATGCAGACATGGGAAGGACACACAGACTCCACACAGACATGGGAAGGACACACAGACTCCACGCAGACATGGGAAGGACACACAGACTCCACGCGGACATGGGGAGGACACACAGACTCCAAGTGGACATGGGAAGGACACACAGACTCCACGCGGACATAGGAAGGACACACAGACTCCATGCGGACATGGGAAGGACACACAGACTCCACGCGGACATTGGAAGGACACACAGACTCCATGCAGGCATTGGAAGGACACACAGACTCCACGCGGGCATGGGGAGGACACACAGACTCCGAGCGGACATGGGAAGGACACACAGACTCCACGCGGACATGGGAAGGACACACTGACTCCATGCGGACATGGGAAGGACACATAGACTCCACGCAGACATGGGAAGCACATGCAGACACCACACAGACAGTGGCCCTGACTGCGTGAAATTTTTTTTCTGAATTCCAAGGGAATCCATTTTTTTCCCTCATCAATGTTATAACAAAATGAAGCTAAACAAAATGACCTTATTTGAGGACTTTCTGTGCGTACATCGACAGATTTTACTCTTTTATTCAGGGAAAGCATAAAGATTCAATTCAGAGAATGAAAAATAATATAATGAAATGACTTGACAAAGTAAAGTTTTATAACTAACAAAGGAGAATCTCAGAGCACAAGTACACTTTGTGGCACCAGATGTGTCCAGGAATGTTTATGGGGGTGCCTTCTAAGTAGCGAGTGAGACAGAAAAGCTAATAATTCAATACTACATGATGAATGCTGTGTCAGGCTGGGTAAGAGGACAGAGCCTGGGGAGTGACTAACTCCGCATGGGCAGGGAGGGGAAAGCCTTAAAGAGAAAATGACATCTGAAAAGACAGTGATTAAAAATGGAGACTTCTTTAGTTCTTTTGAGCTTTGTATAAAGAAACTTCTTAAGAAAATGGAATCTTTTAAGGGTAGTCCTTTGAAATAGGACTACGTATTTGAAACCAATTTTCCCTGAGCCACATGTCCAAATCAAATGATGACTTTCATTGTCTGAGTAAGACATGATGTCCTCTTGATACTTAGTGGTCATTGCTATTCGGCTAATCTCTCGTTTTTGTTTTTTTTGAGACAGGGTCTTGCTCTATTACTAGGGCTGGTGTCCAGTGGCCCAATCATGGCTCACTGCAGCCTCCACCTCCAGGGCTCAAGTGATTCTCCTGCCTCAGCCTCCCAAGCAGCTGGGACTATGGGCAAACACCACCACACCTGGCTCTTTTTAAAATTTTTTGTAGAGACAGGGTTTTGCCATGCTGCTCAGACTGTTCTCAAATTTCTGGGCTCAAGTGATCCACCTGCCTCAGCCTCCCAAAGTGCTCTGATTACAGGCATGAGCCACCATGCCCAGCCCTATTCAACTGATCTCTACGAGCCTGCCAAAATCTATTCCTGCCACTGAAGTCACATTCTTACCAAAGTCACTTCTCTTGGTTCTTAAACTTTATTTGGCAACTGTACTTAGCAAATTATATAATTTGATTAAATATTTATATTTATGCTAATTGTACTTATGTAATTAGAAACTTAATTAAATGTTAAATAAGTCAATGAAATGTGAGTTTAAAAAGGTTATTATTCCTTTGAAAATATAATTGAAGCTTTGGAAGACTGTATAAAGTCTAGTCACAATAATAAAATTCTGTTGAATTATATGTGGACTACTATAAAAGTTGGGGAAGGGGATTATAAAACTAGAAGGATTTTGAACTCAGACTGCACTAATATTATATATAAGTGTTCACAAGCATCTTCTCTAAAGTGTCTTGCATCACTTTAAAGAAACCCGAGCTGGAAATCATAGATTATGCATCATGGATGTGATTTATGCAAGACAGATATGGAACTCCAATCAGAGTTTTGATGCACAAAGAAAAGGAAGAATGTAGCTGTATATCTAATGATTGCCAATGAATGTAGACTTATATACTTTAAGTTCAAAATAAAAAAATGTATAGTATTTATGTATTTTAATAATACACCACATGTGGCTTGCTCCTGTAGCCACAGCTACTCAGGAGGCTCAGGTGGGAAGATCACTTGAGCCCAGGAGTTGGAGGCTGCAATGAGCTACGATTGTGCCACTGCACTTTAGCCTGGGTAATAGAGCAAGAACCTAACTCTAAAAACAAAACAAAACAATAATTAAATAAAAATAATTTCCAGTTTAAAACTTTCTTTTTCTTAAGCAGCTAACAAGTGGATCTAATTGCATTTGAAAAAAAGACCATGTACGGTACCACAAAAACCACTTATTTTTCCTCTTTAATCACGGGTGGCATCATAGTAAATACAAGCAACTAGTATGAAAAGGTATGGACATGTTTTTGCTGGTAAGTGAAAACTGATGATTAAGAAATCTGTGGAAAATCAAACTTCTGTTTCTGTCAAGACATACTCTTTTCAAACATCAACTTCCTGAAAGTTGCCAGTAATGCACTAGGGTTTATGAGGGCAGAGCTGGCTTCATGGACATGTGACCTGTGCAGTTGCACAGGGCTTTGTACTCAGAAGGACCCTCGACTTGGTTTAAAGCTTTTCTATCACTATCTTGAAATTCTTATTAACCTTATCTTTGTGTTTTGTGAATGAAGTCTGGTGGGACAATGGAGCATGTACTTGAGTAGAGGAGATGCCTGTGATATGCAGTTTGATAATTCCTAGCTACCTTATTTTAACATAGTATATCCGCTATGCCTCAGGAGTGTGGAATTTGGGTGGATCCACAGTTTATGGGAGTTCAGTGAGCCTAAAAGTGAGTACCAGCTGACTGCATTAAACATACCTATGACTCAGTGAGTAGGGACAAAAGGCCACACTTTGCTTTCTGTTAGAACCAGAACTTGCTTTGAATATAATGGCATTCTAAGAAAGAAGTCCCAAAGAACCATGTGGAAGGTAGGATGATGGGATGATGACCTCCCCCTTCCAAAGATGCCTACATCCTCATAACTGGAAACTTGAATATCTTAGGTTATATGGCACAAGGGAATTAAGGTTACACCACAGATTTAAGAATGCTAATCGGCTGACTTTTTTTTTTTTTTTTTTTTTTTTTTGAGACGAAGTCTTGCTCTTTTGCCCAGGCTGCAGTGCAGTGGAGCTATCTCGGCTCACTGCAAGCTCTGCCTCCCGGGTTCAGGCCATTCTCCTGCCTCATCCTCCGGAGTAGCTGGGACTACAGGTGCCCACCAGTGCACCTGGCTAAATTTTTGTATTTTTAGTAGAGATGGGGTTTCACCGTGTTAGCCAGGCTAATCAGCTGACTTTGAGATTGGAAGGTTACCTTGGATTATCTGACCATACACGATGTAAATCACAAATGTCCTTAAGGAATGAAGGCAGAAGAGAAATAACTGAATAGGTGGCAGCCAGAGTGGAACTTGGCCTGATCGTGTTGGCTTTGAAGATGCAGGAAGGAATCACAAACCACACAATGGTGGCCTCTAAAAGCTGGAGAATGAAAGAGAATGGATTCTTCCCTGGAGCCTCTAGAAAGAATGCAGCTTGCTGACATCTTGCATTGAGCCCAGTGAAACTCATTCAGACTTCTGATCTCTAGAACTCTAAGATAATGCATTTGTGTTATTTTGAGCCAATAAGTTGGGGTAATTTGATACAGCAGCCATAGGAAACACATGTAAACCTTATAATATCTTTGCTTACTCATGCTACCTTCCTCTATTAGCCAACTACTTGTTCTGAAAATGATGACACAGAAAATTAAAGGTAGGACAACCAGCAGTTCTTTTAATTTCAGTTCTTCCTTCCTCATTAATAAGCTGAAGTTAGTGTCCACAGAATTCAATTATATCAAGAAGTAAAGTAAAAAGAGTTGCATTACTTTTGTGAAGCATTTCCACTGTTCTGGTGAGAATGGGATATATATGCATGTATGAGCTATGGAATACAGGTGGTATAATTTTGGTGATTCTGTATATGAGATAAATGCTCTTGTGTTTGCATATAAAGCTAGAATTGCAAAATATAAAGATGAGTGGCAAGATTTGTGCTAAAACTTGAAATTCAATATTTACTTAGAACATTAAATAGTGATATGGTTTGACTCTGTGTCCCACCCAAATCTCATCTTGAATTGTACTCCCATAATTCTTCCCATGTGTTGTGGGAGGGAACTGGTGGGAGATAATTTGAATCATGGGGGTGGTTTTCCCCATACTGTTCTCATGGTAGTAAATGAGTCTCATGAGATCTGATGATTTTATCAGGGATTTCCAATTTTGCATCTTTCTCATTTTCTCTTGCTGCCGCTACGTAAGAAGTGCCGTTCACCTCCCACCATGATTCTGCGGCCTCCCAAGCCATGTGGAACTGTAAGTCCAAATAAAGCTCTTTCTCTTCCCAGTCTCAGGTATGTCTTTACCAGCAGTGTGAAAACTGACTAATATAGTAAATTGGTACCAGTAGAGTGGGGCATTGCTGAAAAGATACCCGAAAATGTGGAATATTGGAACTGGGTAACAGGCAGAGTTTGGAATAGTTTGGAGGATTTCAGAAGAAGACAGGAAAATTGGGGAAGTTTGGGACCTCCTAGAGACTTACTGAATGGGTTTGACTGAAAGGCTGATAGCAATATGGACAATAAGGTTCAGGCTGAGGTAGTCTCAGATGGAGATGAGGAACTTGTTGGGAACTGGAGCAAAGATGACTCTTGTTATGCTTGTTATGTTTTAGCAAAGAGACTGGCGGCATTTTGCCCCTGCCCTAGGAATTTGTGGAACTTTGAACTTGAGAGAGATGATTCAGGGTATCTGGTGGAATAAATTTCTAAGCTGCAAAGCATTTGAGATGGAACTTGGGTGCTATTAAAGGCATTCAGTTTTATAAGGAAAGCAGAGCATAAAAGTTCAGAAAATTTGCAGCCTGACAATGTGATAGAAAAGAAAAACTCATTTTCTGAGGAGAAATTCAAGCTGGCTACAGAAATTTGTATAAGTAATGAGGGGCCAAATGTTAATCCCCAACACAATGGGGAAAATGTTTCCAGGGCATGTCAGAGGTCTTCATGGCAGTCCATCCCATCACAGGCCTGGAGGCCTAGGAGAAAATGATTTCCTGGGCCAGGCCCAGGGTCCCTGTGCTGAGTGCAGCCTAAAGACTTGGTGCCCTGTATCCCAGATTCTCTAGCCATGGCTGAAATGGTCCCACATAGAGCTCAGGCCATGGTTTCAGAGGGCGCAAGCCCCAAGCCTTGGCAGTTTCTACGTGGTGTTGAGCCTGCAAGTGCATGGAAGTAAAAAATTGGGGTTTGGGAACCTCCGCCTAGATTTTTAAACATGTATGGAAATGCCTGGATGCCCAGGGGGAAGTTTGCTACAGGGGTGGGGAGCTCATAGACAGCCTCTGCTAGGACAGTGCAGAAAGGAAGTGTGGGATTGGAGCCCCCACACGGAGCCCATACTGGGCCACTGTCTAGTGGAGCTGTGAGAGAGGGGTGCCATACTCAGACCCCAGAATGGGAGATCCACTGACAGCTTGCACTGTGCACCTGGAAAAGTCGCAGACACTCAACACCAGCCCATGAAAGCAGACGGGAGGAAGTCTATACCCTGCAAAGCCACAGGGGTGAAGCGGCCCAAGACCATGGGAACCCACCTCTTGCATCAGCGTGGCTGGGATGTGAGACCTGTAGTCAAAGGAGATCATTTTGGAGCTTTAAAATTTGACTGCCCCACTAGATTTTGGACTTGCATGGGCCCTGTAACCACTTTGTTTTGGCCAATTTCTCCCATTTGGAATGGCTGTATTTACCCAACACCTGTACCCCCATTGTATCTAGGAAGTAACTAGCTTGCTTTTGATTTTACAGTCTCATAGGCGGAAGGAACTTGCCTTGTCTTAGATGAGACTTTGGACTGTGGACTTTTGGGTTAATGCTGAAATGAGTTAAGACTTTGGGGAACTGTTGGGAAGGCATGATTGGTTTTGAAATGTGAGGACATGAGATTTGCAGGGGCCGGGGCAGAATGATATGGTTGGCTTGTGTCCTCTCCCAAATCTCACCTTGAATTGTACTCCCATAATTCCCACATGTTGTGGGAGGGACCCGGTGGGAGATCATTTGAATCATGGGGGTGGTCTCCCCCATACTGTTCTCGTGGTAGTGAATAAGTCTCATGAGATCTGATGGTTTTATCAGGGGTTTCTGCTTTTGCTTCTTCCTCATTTTCTCTTGCTGTCACCATGTAAGAAGTGCCTGTCACCTCCCGCCATGATTCTGAGGCCCCCCCCAGCCAAGTGGAACTATAAGTCCAATTAAACCTCTTTTTCTTCCCAGTCTCGGGTGTGTCTTTATCAACAGTGTGAAAACAGACTAATACAAGTAGCAAATTAAAGACACCACAAGAAGTTGAGAGATCACAGAAGAAAGAAAAAGTTTAACATGTTAGTACCATTAGTAGACCTTTTCTCTTACTTTTCGAACAAGGGTCTCCACATTCTCATTTTACATGAGGCTCTACAATTCATGTAGCTGGCTTATACCTCGACACCAGGAGAAAAGCTCCTCTCAAACTATCCCTCAGATGCTGGCTTCTCTTTGGAAATCCAAGCAGGCACTGAGCTGAAGCTGAGCAGCTTCCTTCCTTCCAAAAGCCCAAGCTCCAGGAATAACCCAAACCTCAACCCAAATCAACACACAGACGAAGACACCACTCTCCTGTTAGAAGAAACAAATGCAATGGAGATGAATGGGTCTGATTGGTTACAAAAGGCAGGTATCCCAGAGAACTCTCCTGTGAGATTTATGAGAACTGCTGAAACTGGATGGAAACACTTATTTGAGAAAAATGCTCTTCTCAGGAGGCATTGGAGGAAGTCTTTCTGGTTGACAATGAAACATACATCCCCAAAGATGGAGGTGGTGCCCTAAGGTTCCTGGTATGTCTCCCAGAATGCCAGGGTAGAGCAAGCAGCGATCCATTCACAAAGTTCACCACAGGGACTGGCCCTGATGGATCTGCCCAACCTCTCACCTCCAGGGACCTCTTGGGTATTGTCCAGGTGTTTCTGGCCTGGGTTCTCCCCTTGCCCCTTGGTAATTCACTCCCTGAGTCTTTCCTTGAGTGACTCATCCAGTCCCTTTTTGTCTCCTTCTCAGGCCCGGCCCCGAGACCCCTCATTCTGTAGCATTTGGAGCCTCTTGTGGTGTGTTTTGGGCTCTTCCCCAGGCTGTGCCTGAGACCCTTCCCATGTCCTTCCTCAGCTGAGACTTTGCTGGGCTCCTCATGTAGAAACTTCCTGGTGACTCCACTCAACCTCTCCCAGGTCCTCACCGCTGTGGCCCCTAAACTAAGAGGGCTTGACAGTGATGTCTGTCTTGGGCTGAGACGTCCCTGGTAATTTGCCTTGATGCTACGCCAAGGCCAGAGACTCTTGGATCCTGCAGGCCAGACCCCTACAGTGTTAGATGTGTGTCTTTTCAAGGTGGTGCTTGGGTTGCATCCTGAGCTCACTGCTGGGAGCAAAATGTCCAGGAAGAAGGAGACTGGAAAGTGGCCTAGGAGGCAGGGCTGGGGAGGGTTGGGAGCAGGAAGACTCAAGGAATCCTGATATTTTTGGACCACAGGGAGTAAACTCCACAAACTTTGCAGCTTCTTTTGCAACAAGAATCACTTAAGGAGCTCAATTTCAGTCAGAGTGATAGACTGCACTTCACCTACTGCCCTACAGAAGGGTATTCCAAGGCCCTAATCTATGATGGAGAAAGGAGGATGAGTGTTGAAGTGGGGCATGGGTCTGTAGTACCAGGGCCGGATATGGGGGTGGTAACTGGCAGGGCTCCAGCCCAGAGCTGTGGCATGGCTGTGGGGTGGGAAAGTCTCTGTGAAGGGGAGTGAGTGAGCAGAGACCACTTACCTTCTTTAGCACAGAGGGGGCATGAGCTATCCCCACCTGGTTAAGCCAGAGAGGACCCTAGTGGAGAAGAGCTACCAGAGATGGGGACAATCACCCCGAGTCTCACTGTGCAGGCAGAGGACACCCTGAAGAGCTGGTTCCACACCTGCAGTGCAGGGTGTTCCATGGTTGTGGGATGTGGAGGCAGCCAAAGCCTGCGCTGCTGCTCTCGTTGCCTTTGTTGCTCCCGCAGGTTTGGATACCTGTGGTGTCTGCTTGTCAACAAGTGACTCTCAGGTATTCTCTGTCTTCATTTGGTAGCCTGACCTCAGGATTTTGGAAATGAGCCCGACTTTATGCATTTTCCTCCAAAATCCAGACGTCTCCTCTCTGGATAACTTTTCTGCAGGTGCTCCTGGACATCACAAAGTGGGAGTCTAGCAGCTTCTAGATGGCTGCTTGCAGGGCCTCCCAGAGAGAGGCCTCTAGTGAATGGCTAGAAATGAAGTCTTGCAGGAGAATGGAGGGGGAAGAAGGGGGTGGAACATGTCTGTGCCAGACACTGACTCCAGGGGAGTGTGCAAGGGGCAGGTCCATGCCTGAGACTGTAGGGAAGAAGGGACCACCCAGCTGGGCTCTCTGGAGAGGGACCACTCAGGACAGGACACAGTAGGATTGCAGTTGAGTCCCAGGAGTCAGAGTAAAGTCTGTCCAAGAAGAAGCAGAGAGGGTGGTAGGTGCAGATCACAGTCCAATGAATCAGTGATATTCATGTGGTGAGTCAAAGTAGGTGGGAGATTGATATCCTAATGGAGAAAGTGTCAGGTGGGGAGCTTGGGTCAGGGACCAAGAGAGGTTTGGTTAGGTAATAAAATCCAGTGTCTGAGTGTGTTATGAAGCTTGAAAGGGAAGGTTAGTTATTTCCTGGTTTATATCATGCACTATTCACAGTGCAAGACATACAACAGACACTTAATAAGGACTTGCTGAAAAAAAGCAGGGAATGAACGAATCCTTAAACTCATAAAAATGAGCCAGGAATAGTGGCATAGATAATTTTTCTTTTCTTTTTCTTTCTTTTTTTTTTTTTTTGAGACAGAGTCTCACTTTGTTGCCCAGGCTGAAGTGCAGTGGTGCAATCTTGGCTGACTGCAACATTTACCTCACAAGAGAAAGCAATTGTCATGCCTCGTCCTCCCAAGTAGCTGGGACTACAGGTGTCCGTTACCACACCTGGCTAATTTTTGTATTTTAGTAGAGATGGGGTTTCGCCATGTTGGCCAGGCTGGTCTTGAACCCCTAGCCCCAAGTGATCCTCCCACCTTGGCCTCCCAAAGTGCTGGGATTACAGGCATGAGCCACTGCGCCCAGCCTTTTCTTTTCTTTTTTTTGAGACAGGATCTCACTCTGTTGCCCAGGCTGGAGTGCAGTAGCATGATCACAGCTTACTGCAGTCTCAACCTCCTGGCCTCAAGCGATTCTCCTACCTCCATCCTGAGTAGTTAGGACCACAGGCATGTGCCACCATGCCTGGCATTTTTAAAACATTTTATAGAGACAGGGTCTCGCCATGTTGCCCAGGCTTTTAAGATACTTTTCCTCTGACCATTACATCACTTGGAAATAAATTCTAGTTGCACACATATAGTTTGTTTTCTGAATAGTGTCATTAAAAATTCTTATAAACACGAATTCACTCTTTTTTTTGTATTTTTTTAAATTATACTTTAAGTTTTAGGGTACATGTGCACAACGTGCAGGTTAGTTACATATCTTATTCTTTTTCCCACCCCATCCTTCATCCATTTAGTTCTGCCCTAGCCTCTGCCACCCAAAGTAATAAATTTATTAGGTTCTTATGTATTTTTCAGAGTTTTTAATGTAAAAGTAAGCAAACTCAAATACTTAATTCTTTGCTCCTTTTGTATAAAGGATATCACATTATCTGTATTGTTTTACCTGCATTTCTGACTTGATAATAGATATTAGAAATATTTCTTTATTACTTAATAGAGAGTACCCTCATTCTTTTTGACCAAACTGCATAGTGTTGATGGACATTTGTTTGTTTTTCCCCATCTTTTGTACTGTAAGCGATGCCACAATGAATAACTTCATGTACACATTATTTTGCAAGTTTCCTTGTAGAATAAATCTCCATCATGACACTGCTGACTGAAAGGGCATATGCATTTGAAATTTTTATGATTATTGCCAAAATGCCCTCCATGTACCTTGTACCAATTTATATTCACACCAGAAATACATAAGTACCTACTTCCTCATAGCTTTGCCAACAGAGTGTGTCATTAAACTTTTTAGGTATTTGCCATTCTGAGAGGTAAAAAGTGGTATACAGGCATACATAATTGGTTGTACACACACACACCTTGTTCACCGAGATTTCTGTTAAGTGAAATAAGTGAAATAGCCCAAGATAATGTAGTGTCTTGCTCCAGCAAAAGAAATGAGAAGCCTGATTGTCTGAGGCCTACTCTTTGGAGACAGGGGGATGAATGACACGATGTATCCAAATCATCTATAGACCTAAGCATTGCATCCTACAAATTCAGAACAAAATAAACCACCTGTCTGGTGGTGGGAACTCCTGGAAAGCACCAGGTTGTAAATTGCTATGGAAGAACAATTTCTGGTACTCAATTCTGCAACACTGTCCATTGCTTTCACCATAAATGTCTAACATGAATCTGTGTCTATCAACACAGCCCTACATTTTCAGATGAGGTTAATCAATGTCATCACAAAAGGCCACACATGATGGTGATTTGAGGAAGGAGAGGCAGTGTAAAAAGTCAAACCAGAGCGGATTGGTGCATTTTCAGATTGTGAGCATAATTTGCATCTGTAATTTTATTCAGCAACTCCCAGATGGAGTATAGAGATATTTCCGTTTTTGTTTATCTTGTCATAGATCGTGCTTTTGGTTAAATTAGCCCTGATAAAACTTCTCTTTACTATTTTGGCCCATCAACACTATTTTGGGTTTACAAATGTTTAGGAAACTGCTGACATTTTATAAATAACTAACTCCATTTAATTACCCTCTACTTCCAACCATGTCCCACCACTCTAAATAAGGGAGCTTTTGTAATTTGAAATTAAACAGCTTTCTACAGTGACCCTAGTCCCAAGTTTCCCCCAAAATTCAAGCTCTATTGAAATTATAATAATAATTAACCTAATATTGAGCAGTTACTAAGTATCATGCTCTTAGCTTGTATAAAATTATCAGTCCTCACAGTGTTTTATGAGATAGTCATTGTTATCTCCATTTGAAGATGAGAAACTGAGGTTAAATTACTATGCCAATTATTTCTTACCTAGACATATACAGCCTGGTTTTGAATGCAGATAAGTCTTGTTCCAAAAACTGGAAAGTTAAAAAGTAAAAGAGAGAGTATATTTCTTCAGGTCAAGTAAGTGCTTGATTTCATTCAAATTTCATTTAGCTGACTCAGATCTCTTCCCCTCACCCAAAACATTTTGATAATTTTAAAGGCACTCATTTAATCCTACCACCATAAAACACTTTTTATGACTTTTCCATGTCCTCTTTCAGTCTTTGAACACACAAATATTTTATGTTGCTGTAATTATAGCATCATAGTAACATTTTATATTCTGCTTTTTCAATTAATAGTATATCATAAATGTTTTCCATGCTGTTACATAGTATTCATAATTATTTTTAATGACTTTATAATATTCTATGCAGTTAACCTACCACATTGATTTAAGTATTCTCTTATCATTGAATTCACAACTTCATTTAAATTCTGCAGTCATAAGTAATACAGCAATAAATATTTTAATGCTTATAGCTTTATGCCTCAATTTGAATTACTTCCATAGGATAAATTTCTAGAAGTGGGTATAAGAGCATCATATATGTCTGTCCCAATTTCTGCTACAATGGCAGTGAATGAGCAGGCCATTTTCCCTACAACCTCATTAGCAATAATAATGAACTACTTTGAAATGGTCGGGTTAATTTAGCAGAACATAATGCTATCTGGGTGTGAATTTATTTATTTGTATTTAGTTACTAAGCTGAAGGATAATTCATTTTAGAAATAAGAAGACATGCATAAAACAATAAACAAATGCATCTTCTAGCTTATATCACCCAGACTATTTTTCCCCCCAACCTAAACATTTAAGCTAGGGTCCTGAAAGTACTGAGTTTGATCTGGTAGAAATGTGTAGCCATTACATTTAGTGAGCTCTGCGTCAGGTTTCTGATTAGGCTCCAAATAGAAAACAGTTTTCTTAGCTTTCTGTTGCCATTAGAAAGTGATGCATTATGCTCTGACCTGGGTAACCTTGGCCCAGTGCCCCCTAAAGACTTGGACTACGTTTTCATTGCCAAGATCTCAATGTCCATTGAGCAACACCCTCTATTAAAAGGAACTGAGGAGGTAGGAAAGAATGTGGCACAAAGGTAAAACTAGAACTCATTATCTTCAACTCAATCTAATAAGAAAAGATGCAAACAACTCCAAATTGGCACCAGAGTGAAAATCTACACTTTTCTCCACGAAAAACTACCTACATTGATTTTTTTTCTTGTACCATTAAAGGTCAGAATGAAAAATTCCTTGCCCTTTAAGATTGTCCCATAAATAGGCTATTTTTTGCTTAGAGTGAGGATTTTTCCATACAGCTCTAATAACTTATTCATCTCCTCCCCTCAGCAAACACAAACAGCTTAGGCTTTATAAACAAGCCCACTACAAAAGGAATGCCACATGGGGAGACCTTCGCACTATAATTCACAAAGACAAAATGCCTTGATACCTACTCCTTAGACTATGGAAATTACTGTACAAATCGGATAGTTTTGTCATTTTGTTCAACACACATATCACATTATCCAAATTACCTTCTTTATAGGGCATAAATAAACTGCAAAAGGACAGCTCTGGACATTGCAATACCCACTCAGGGACTGCATTACGTGAAAGGAAATGAACAGATGAAACTTGTGTCAATGATCATTTTTCTTCTTCACACATCAAATAAAGACATCTCCAGAGCAGTTACTATGGTGTGAAATGTCATTTTCTTGGTAATTAATGAGTAACATCTAAGATCTAGAGAGAGAGTTCTTGGAAATCTGAACGCTTTGAAAACCCTTGTGGGCCATAAATCACTGCCTTGAATTTTCACAAGCCTTTCACATTTCAAAAGTAGTATGTATGCTAGGGTCCAGAGTTGATTTTTTCCTCCCTATATGAATTCTTGTGTTTGTAGGTTGCAGTTTTTTAGAATAGAGTTAGCCCATAATAGCTTTTACAGCAATAAAGGCGATTTTATTGAAGGCCTGCTTTATTGCTACTGAATATAACGCATTTATTATCTACTTTTATTTCTCTGGGCAAAGTCTCTGAGCAATAAGGAAATCTTTGCAAATCTGTGCATTCCAAAAGTTCATTTCAGTGCACTGAGAGTACCATGGATAGCATATTCACATCCATAAAAAATTTTGAACCCTACAACTGCCTAGTTAGGGTAGATAATATTAATTTCTTTTGTAGAAGAAGAGGGTATCCCTCAGCAATGCAACAGGGTCAGCCAGATAGTAAATAGCAGAAGGATTTAAGATTCATAGTTCCTTGCCCTTCTTGCTATAGCACCATGGCTTCACTGGGAATAATGAGCCCTCTGAAATTACAGACCAAGTTTAGGATAGAGGGTTGGGGCCGGTCCCTCTCCACATTTCACATCTCTCTGCCTTGAAGCAGGTGTGGATCCAGAGTCAATTCTTGCAAACTTCAATCTATTCCTTTGCAGACAACCCTCAGTCCTTCTAAATCATTCTAGTATGTCTTTCCACTTACATTTGGAAAGCAGGACACAGATAAAGGCTACAAACTAAGTTCGTGGGCAAGTTTTAAACACTGTTTTTGCATAGCTGAAGGCAGATGGCCCAATAGCAAACACTATAGTCAGTGAAAATAGGTCATTCCTAGGAAACGTTCTGAAGACAAAAGGGCCAGGAAAGATTTGAATTTGCTCAGGTCTATGCTGGCTTAAGTTCACAGATATGTACAAGAAAAGCACACTGTGACAGTTCATTCTGATATTCTACCCATAGAACAGAACTTGCCATAATTCAGATTCCTTTTAAATTTGAGTAAAGAGATTTATTTGCTAAGTTGCCAAATGGACTTATTATAAAAAGATTTCCTGGAAATTAGTTTTCTTTTGCCCTTCCCCACCCTCTCCAATCCTTTAATAGTATCATAAAATTTCTATGTATATGGGACAAGACATTCAGGAAGTTTATCGAAGATGTTTTTGTTCATTATTCTTTGTATAACATAGATCACAAACGTCATGGAAGAATTGAAATGACAGTAATTTATGATAAAGTATCAATGTTCAGTGTGCAATTTCTCAGTTGTTTTCAATGGGTTTCCTTCTTTTCTATACACTGTTGGGTAAGAGGAAGGACAAAGATGTGTTATTAGAGAAAATTTATCACAGCAATTAGCAGTGGTAGAAAAGAAAATGTCCACGGAGAAAGTAAGTGCCATAACATTTAACAACTAGCAGCAACTTCTGGCAATATGATACTAATTAAATCTTGAAGGGCCTGTTTCATCCTTTAGTCTTACACAGATTGTTCTGCCCAGGCAAAATGATAACTCAGGTAGTTATATGGATAATATAAAAACTTTCTCTTCTGCCCCTGCTTTCTTCCTTTAGGGAAAAAAAGGAGAGAAGGGTTGATTTTGAACTTTTGCTTTGCACAAAGATCCATATTGCTTGAGCAAAGCATACATGCATATGTGTATGTGTATGAATTCTCATATAGACAGAACATGCCTATTGTTGTCATTGTATTAGTTATAGAATTGATATTCTGTACATTTGTAACAGCCAAGCTGAACGCATCATATGCAACCTCCCTCACTTATTGCACATATTTTCTTGCTAATATCGGAAGAAGGAGTCAGTCGTCATGTCCACTGTCAGAGGTGAATCCTAGGGTTGTAGCTGAAACAATTTTAGATTTTCCTTCTTTTTTTTTTTTTTTTGAGACAGAGTCGCTCTCTGTCGCCCAGGCTGGAGTGCAGTGGTGCCATCTCTGCTCACTGCAACCTTCTCCTCCCAGGTTCAAGAGACTCTCCCACCTCAGCCTCCAGAGTAGCTGAAATTACAGGCATGTGCCACCACACCTGGCTAATTTTTGTATTTTTTACAGAGACAGGATTTTGTCATGTTGGCCAGACTGGTCTCGAACTCCTGACCTCAAGTGATCTGCTCTCCTTGGCTTCCCAAAGTGCTGGGATTACAGGCATGAGCCACCACACCCAGCCAGTTTTTTCTTTTTTTTTACCCTAGAATGTCATCCAAACAACAGCACTGCCTTCAAAGATGGTGATTCTCCTGCGGTGAGAAGTGATTGCATCACTGTACTGCAGCCTGGGTGACAGGAGTGAGACTGTCTCAAAAAAAAAAAAAAAAAAAAAAAAGATGGTGATAAGACACATAAAATTTTCAATGTGTGTTGCTTTTTAAAAAATTATTTTAACTAAGTATGTATTAACGGAGTTCACAATTCCCTCAGTACTGAAGCTTTTAGAGCCTCAACACTGTAACTGGCAGTTCTAGAATATTTTGAAAAAAAAAAAAATCCTTTGCTTTTCTTTAACAAAATAAGGAAGAGGGACCCTATCTTCATAGTATGTGAAGATACAATAATATATGTTATATAAATAAAATGTTATAATACTAATATATAATATAATATTTAGGGAAATTGGTTTCTTCATGTGAGTGAGAATATTGTTCCCATTTTCACTGATTTTTAAACTGCTGAAAAATGCATATTTAAGAACTATCAATTAATATGCTATAAATTATATTACATTATAGATGACTGATTATAATTGTTGAGTAATAATCAAAGCTGACATGTTCAGAATGCCAGACAGGAGCCTTCTGTCCTAGCCTTCTACTTCCTGGAGCTTGTATGGGCTGCAACATGCAGCTTAAATGGAGAAAAAACACCAGTAGTAGGATCAGTGAAGACGTATCAGTGGGTTAATGATATATTCAGGGATTTATAATTTGTATCTTTCATTAAAATTTCTGCATCACAGAAATTAACACAGGGTGCTTTGCCCTTGAAAAGGCATGACCTTAATCTATGGAGGATGTGGGAAAAGCCCCTTTAGTATCTCTCCATGAACACAGACCACAGGTATCTGCCATCCAACAATGTGGTTGACTTGAAACTCCAAGTTAAAGTAAATATCCATGTGATATTTCCAGTTACTTGAATTTTTAGAGGCAACTCTAAATAGTAGGTTCTAATCTTCAGCAATTTGTTTTTACTCTTAATAACTCTATGAGCATAGGTTAATCTGGTTTGACCTAGGCTGTTGTCCCTACTATTAAGTATTTGAGATGGCATTTCGTGATTAACTCCTACAATATCTCCTCTGGGGTATGTTAGACTATGTGTATGAGCCACAAGCAATGCTCAAATGGGAAACATGGGATTATTTTAATAACTATGCAAGTGTTCAATGTCCTCTCATTGCAAGGCACTTCTGGCAAGTTGTGCTGGAGCATGTGGCCTAATCCAGCAGACTCAGAGTCCACTCTGCCATCCATAGACAAAGACAGACAGTCTTTCAAAGAACAAGACCTTCATGCTTACCTTACAGAGGAAGAGAGCATACAAGCACCTTTCTTTTCTAGGAAGCAGGAATACAGGAGAGAGCAAGGGAGATATTGTCCTTTCCCTTTACACATCTTATAATTTGAGCAAGACACACAGAATGAAAGCTTCATCCACTAATGAGCAGGTTTACCCCCGAGTGTGCGAGATCTCAGGGTCATACAGTAGTGTTCCTAATTGCCTCAAGGAAACATTTCTGAGCCCAACTACGGGTCGTTGTCACACTCCTTTTTTTTCTCTGGACTCAGGTTCCTGCAAATGATCTACATCTGTGGTTCTCAGACGTCGGCTCCAGATCAGCAGCCTCACCATCACCTGGGAACTGATTAGACCTGCAAATTTTAGAGCCCAATCCACAGTTACTGAATCAGAAACATTGGAGTTACACATAGCAAGCTGTGTTTTGTTTTGTTTTGTTTTCCTCTTTCCAACTTTTATTTTTGGCTTCAGGGGTACAGGTGCAGGTGTGTTATGTGGGTAAATTGTGTGTTGTGGAGTTCTGGTGTACAGATAGTTTTGTCAGTCAGGTAATCAGCATAATTTGACAGGTAGTTTTTCAGTTCTCATACTCCACCCTCAAGTAGGCCCCAATGTCTAGTGTTCCTTTCTTTGTGTCCATGTATACTCAGTGTTTAGCTCTTACTTATAAGTGAGAACACACAATATTTGTTTTTTTGTTCCTGCTTTAATTTGCTTAGGATACTGACCTCTAGCTCCATCCATGTTGCTGCAGAGGACATGATCTCATTCTTTTTTATGGCTGTGTAGTATTCCATGGTATGTATGTACCACATTTGCTTTATCCAGTCCACCACTGATGGACAGCTAGGTGGATTCCATGTCTTGGCTATTACAAATAGTGCTGCAATGAATATACATATGCATGTGTCTTTATGGTAGAATGATTTATATTCCTTTGGATATATACCCAGTAATGAGATTACTGGGTTGAATGGTAGTTCTGTTTTAAGTTCTTTGAGAAATCCCCAGACTGCTTTCCACAGTTGCTGAACTGATTTACATTCCCACCAGCAGTTATAAGTGTTCCCTTTTCTCCACAACTTCACCAGCACTTGTTATTTTTTTTTTTTTTACTTTTTAATGATAACCATTCTGACTGGTGAGAGATCATATCTCATTGTGGTTTTGATTTGTATTTCCCTAATGATTAGTGATACTGAAAATTTTTTCATATGCTTGTTGGCCATGTGTGTGCTGTCTTTTGAGAAGTATCTGTTCATGTCTGTTCATGTCCTTTGACTATTTTTTTTAATGGGACTATTTGTTTTTCACTCATTGATTTCTTTAAGTTTCTTATAGATTCTGGATACTAAGACCTTTGTCAGAGGGATAGTTTGCAAATATTTTTTCTCATTCTGTGGATTATCTGTTTATTCTATTGATTGTTTCTTTTGCTGTGGAGAAGCTCCTTAGTTTAATTATGTCCCAATGTCTATTTTTGTTTTTGTTGCAGTTGCTTTTGGAGTCTTCATCATGGAGTCTTTGCCAGGGCCTATGTCCAGAATGGTATTGCCTAGGTTTTCTTATGGAGTTTTTATAGTTTTAGGTTTACATTTAAGTCTTTAATCCATCTAGAATTGATTTTTTGTATGGTAAAATATAGAGGTCCAGTTTCAATCTTTTGCATATAGCTAGCCAGTTTTCACAGCACCATTTACTGAATAGGGAGTCCTTTCTTCATTGCTTGTTTTTGTCTGCTTTGTCAAAGATCAGATGGTCATAGGCGTCCAGTCTTATTTCTGGGTTTTGTGTGTTTTTTTTCCATTGATCTAAGTGTCTGTTTTTGTACCAGTACCATGCTGTTTTAGTTACTGTAACCTTATAACATCATTTGAAGTCAGGTAGTGTGATTCCTCCAGTTTCAATCTTTTTGCTTAGGATTGCTTTCACTATTTGGGCTTTTTTTTTTTTTTGATTCCAAATGAGTTTTAGAATGTTTTTCCCTAATTTTGTGAAAAACGTCATTGGTAGCTTGATAGGAATAACATTGAGTCTGTAAATTGCTTTGGGTAGTATGGCTATTTTTTATAATATTGATTCTTCCTATCAATGAGCATGGAATGTTTTTCATTTGCTTGTGTTGTCTCTGGCTTTTTTGGGCACTGTTTTGTAATTATTGTAGAGATCTTTCACCTCCCTGGTTAGCTGCATTCCTAGGTATTTTATTCTTTCTGTGGTATTTTGAATGGGATTGCATTCTAGATTTGACTCTCAGCTTGGACATTATTGTTGTACAGAAATGCTGCTGATTTTTGCACATTGATTTTGTATCCTGAAACTTTGCTTAAGTTTGTTTATCAAACCTAGGAGCCTTTGGGCAGAGACTATGGGGTTTCATAGGTATAGAATCATATCATCTGCGAAGTGAGATAGTTTGACTTCCTCTTTTCCTATTTGGATGCCTTTTATGTCTTCCTCTTGCCTCATTGCTCTGGCCAGGACTTCCAATACTATGTCGAATAAGAGTGGTAAGAATGAGCTCAAGGGGAATGTTTCCAGCTTTTGCCTGTTCGGGTGTGATGTAGGCTATGGGTTTGTCATAGATGGCTCTTATTACTTTTAGGTATGTACCTTTGATGTCTAGTTTGTTAAGGGCGATCTGCGTTTTAATGGGCCTTTCATATAATTCTGAAGTGCACTAAAGTTTGAGGAATAGTGTTCTAGAGAGGTGTTTCTCAAAAGCAGGGGACATATGGAACTCCTGGAGATCTTGTTTACTTATTTTTCATTTGTTTGTTTTTCGAGGCAAGGTTTTGCTCTGCTGCCCAGGCTGGAGTGCAGTGACATGATCACGGTTCACTGCAGCATCAACCTCCCAGGCTCAGGTGTTCCTCCCACATCAATCTCTTGAGTAGCTGGGACTACAGGTGTGCACCACCATGTCAGGCTAATTTTTGTATTTTTTGCAGATATGGGGTCCCACTTTGTTGCCCAGGCTAGTCTTGAACTCCTGGGTTCAAGTAATCCACCTGCCTCGTCCTCGCAAAGTGCTGGAATTGCAGACATGAGCCAAATGGGGCTTGAAGCTCTGCATTCTAACATGCTTCCTGGTGATACAGTGCTGCTGGCCTGTGCACCACACTTAGAGTAGCAAGGCTTTGGGTGTTCTTATTGCTCTTGGTATGTGTAGTTTGGAGAGTTTCAAACTGTAGTGAATATTGCACTTGTCCTCTTCAGAAAGAAGCATTAAGTTTCTTTCCCTGGGTGCCCATTGGAATCACTTCTATTACATCGTTTGTCATATTGTACTGGAATTATCTGTTTACTCTTCTGTATTCCCCTTCTGTCTATCAACGTGTTGACTGCAGGAAGCATGTCTGTTTTGCAGCAACTTTAAGTGCCTGGCATACAAAAGCCCTTTGATAATGGATGATATAGCAAGATTCTGATCTCTATAGCTATATCCATATAGCTTGTCAACAAGCGATGTATTAAAGCTTCTTGCAAGTAACTTCTCTGTTATTTTTGGCAATCTTCTGAGAGTTGTTTCCTGCCAGTTTATGATGGACTGGTTAAATCCACGAAGCTGAAAGTCTTTAAGTACAGCCAAAGTGAGATCAACTTTAGTCTTAAATGGGTATGTGTCTAGTGGAGAGTGGGAGTGAAATAAAGCTGATTTTGGCCTGGCTCCTGTTGAACTGTGACTAAGAGTTTGTTAACAGCTTTCTTTTTTCAGTTGGCGATTGTCAGTTCCCATAAGAAACATGGTTCCAGTGTGGATAGGCCTGTGTTCTATCTTCAAAAGAGGAATCTCATTTTACCCGTGACAGAAGCTGGAATTCACTTCTTCCTCTGTTCAGAATAATATGGTTAATATGATGAATTATCTCTTTTTTAGCCTGCTTCCCCTTAGTTACTAAATAAAAGAGGATATGGATAAAAATGGATATGGATATGGATAAAAATTTGTACCTAGCCTGTGAAAACAGCCAGTATCATATCTAAAGAATGCTGGCTAGTGAGGGCCTCTCTCCATTGCACCATCTTTCTCATGTGCCCAAAGGAATTACCTCTAATAGTATGAAGATTGGCATCACTAAAGTAACGGCACAAGACTAAGGAGGTCTGGTAATATCCAATTGAAGTGATCTTATCTTCACTCAACACAAACAAACAAACAAAAAACCTACTTGAGAGATTGGATCATTTGTCTGTATAGAAAGCAAGTCCTACATTAAAAGTGGCCAGTCAGCAAGAATTTAGTGAAGAATATAAAATTAAATGAAGTGGTCTAAACTTACCCATCATGAGTTAAAGGAAAGTTAAAGGCTTGAAAATACATCTTCGCAGATGCGAATTCTATTTATTCCATTTATAGGCTCCAGTGATGCCTGGTAAAGATCTCGAAAATTAAGAGCAGTGCCCAAAGTATTATTTACCAAAGACTAAGATAAATGCGCCTTTCTTTCACACACTACAGAGAACAGCAGGCCATATTGCATTTTCATTAGATGTTTAATTATTATACTCCTTACAAAACATTTTCTCTGCAACTTCTAAATTCATTTCACTTGGGATCACAAGAGTTAGTCTATTGGAATGATTTTCAGTAAAGTCCAGATTTAAATTAAGACCGTCTGACTTTCACAGATCTAGCAGTAAGTAGGAAATCTATTGTGCTATCCAGACCACCAGGACTATAAATTGATTTGAAGCTTTGGCCCTGTAGAATGTGTTCCTCTTTGGGCAGCTGTCTAGAAACAGCAATAAAGAGGGCAATTACATTGTTTTGTAGTCATTCTCCCTCACACCAAAACATTCCATTTTCAAGTTTATATTTTACAACAAGAATCTTCCATTAATGGGGAAAAATCGTCTGATAAATCTTTATTACAGTTGTCAATGGATATTTTGCTCCTGAGAGAATTGTTAATGAAATTATGAACCTGAAAAACCTATATCTAAAATCACTATTTGCCCCCTTTTCCCTATTTAGAGTAGGCAGCCGAGAACTGAAGAGGTAATCTTCCTTCTAGAGTTTCCAAGTAGGATCTGGAAGGAGAAAGACTCTATATTCCTTAAAAAATATACAATAGTTTAATTTATGAGCCAAAGAATGAAAACTTTATCTGCTTATAAAACAAAAGGATGCTATCCACAGATACTACCTGGTCCTCATGAGGTTAAAGAACTGAGTGATTAAGTTTTATGTCTCAAAAGTGATGGATCATGAAAAAAGACTAGGAGGTATCTTATTCTACCTCTCCTAGAAAAGAGTAGAGGCCAGATTGGTAATTACTAGAGGGCCAAATAAACTGATAGCACTTAGTTCTGGAAGACACCATTCATTTATTCTACAAGTCTTGCTGAATAAACAAATGGAGGAATCTCAGACGGGTTAATCACAATCTTTAAGCATTTAGAATCCATCTTGAAGCAGCTCTTTCCATATGAGCTCACTTTTTCAGAAAACCTATCCAGTCAATATGAAAAACCAAGCGCTAACAGCTGCTTAAATTTGGGGCAGGACTTTATGATTTATTCTGATGCAACAAACAATGTAATCTAAATGAGGTATGGGAGGGAAAGAAAGTTTGGCAACTCTGCCTATCCGGAAGCCTCCTCTCAGTGTTAATGTGAGAAAAGGAAAGAGTATTTTTATTTTCATTAAAATGCAACAAGCATCAAAGTCAGAAAATAGATCATCTTTCCTCATGGTTAGAAGCAAACAGAAGCAGATGAGCATGTGCATTCTGCTGGGTGTTGCTGGGGCCTTTTCTAACACAGATCCATCACTTGGCATGTGAGTCCAAGCTTGTAGGGAGAAGGAGAGGAAACCTGCCTGAGGACTGGATTGGCCACTGTCCAAGCAGGACAGGCAAGCACTATGCTAGTTCTGGAAGATGTTTCATTCATTCATTCTGCAAGTCTGTGTTGAATGCCTTCTGTGTACCTGGGCATTTATCAGCTCTGGGGATCAAAAGGGGAGCTAGATGTGGCAGTACTGTCAGGTTGCTCACAGCCTGATGGAAGACAGAGATAAGCAGGCAACTGCGATACAATTCAAGTATCATATATAGAGACTTAAGAGTATATTCAGGAAGGGCCTGTCCTTCTGACTCAGGAGTTCAGGGAAAGCTTCCTAGAGGAGCTGACATCTAGACTGATACTTGAAGGAGGAATCAGTCAGGTGACACCACAGCAGTCTGGCGGCGGGGAAGAGAGAAGGGGTGGGGAATAGAGGGGAGGCAAGAGATGAAGGCGCAAAAGAATTCAAAGCATGTTCAGAGATCTAGAGGAGAAAAAGAACATAGCACATCAGGAACCAACACAAGTACAATGTGGCTGAAGCATATTCTGGGAGGAAGAAAAATAAGGCTGAAGATATTTTAAAAAATAAGATCCTTGTAAACCACACTAAGGAGTTTCAATTATATCAAGAGTCACAAGGCTCCATTCTAGACAGTTTTGGAATTTCCAGATAACTCGGATTCCATGGATGAGAAACCACACCACACGCAGCCCCTCTCTAAAAGGGGCTGAAGATGTTTGTTTACATGTGTGTTTTTGCCAAATTTATTATCAGTTCCTGGATGGCAAAAAACATTTTCGGGGTAAATGTCCCGAGCTCAGCTCGGAGGTGTGTAGTGGCTTGAATGGTGGTCCCCCTAAAGGACCTGTAAATGTGACCTTATTTTATTTTTTAAAAAAGGTTTTTACACATGTAATTAAGTTAAGCATCTTGAGATCATTCTGAAATTAGGGTAGATCTTAAATCTAATTACTGTGTTCTTAGAACATATAGACACAGAGAATGCCATGTGAAGACAGAGGCAGAGATTGCAGTTTTGTTGCTAAAATCCAAAGAATGCCTAAAGTCACCAGTGGAAGAGGAAACAAAGGAGTCTCCCCTCCAGCCTTCAGGAGTTACAGCTTTACCAAGACTTTCATTTCAGACTTCTGGCCTGTAAAACTGTGAAAGAATAAGTTTTTGTTTTTATAAGACACCCAATTGGTGGTAATTTTATCATGATAGCCACAGGAAACTCAGAGAGTGAAAGCTATGAGAAGTCAAGGAAGATTTCTAGAAGACAGAATGCCTGAGTGAAGCCTTGAAAACAGTTAGATTGAACCAGATGAGATGATCAGGGCATGGGGCTAGGAGGAGGATGGAAAAGAAGTAGGAACGGAAGGGCAAGTTGATATGGTGTTCAAGGAAGGGTCTTGAAAAATTAAAGGAATGATCTCGAAGATGTATTTCATACTATGAAGTAACATCAAATGTACTTATATTTAATGTCAGATACTAAAACGTACTTGTATTTAACTCATGGTTGAGATGATTTGGCCAAAAAGAAAAGTTTATACAAAAAGGTTGTCAAAAAGGAGTTTTGTATACAAATAGGTTTGGAAAATTATGTATATACTGTCAGAAAACAAAATAACAACAAACTTAATTAAGATCTAGAATTGGACAACACTTATTCTGTAAGATGGAACGAATGTTCCCATGAGCTGAGAAGACGGAACGGAATATAAAACAGACGGGTCATTTCAAAGTTAATGATTGTCTTGCCTTGTCTTGCCTGCTAAAACTGGCCTATTTGGGGATTTGCCTATTATCTCTCCCTCTCCTGATTTCTCAGAAGGTTGGATCAACAACTTAGTTTTGGCTTGGTAGCACGGAACTTTAGTGTGACTCCATTTTGGTTTGGTCTATTGGGCCTAGTGCAGGAGCTCAATCCAAACCAATAACCTCCTGTAATTTTTTTTTAAACAACACTATTTGTAGTTTAGGGATCCAAAGTTCAGATAACCATATTGACAGCCTGGGGAAATTCTGCACTCTATTTCCCCCCGAGTCTCAAACTTTTGTGTGTGTGTATGTATGTATGTGTGTGGAGAATAAGGAGAGCTGCACCTCCCGTCAATGTTTGGGAAACGTTGCCCCAGACTATGTTTGAGGGAGGTCAGGAAAGCCCTGCCCCGATATAAAACCAAATGGTTCAAGCTCCTTTTTTTTTGTATTTAAAAAATAATTTTATAATTATATAATTGGTTTTTATAATTATAAATATTAACACTTTTATAATTTTTTGTAATGACAAAACTTCTTTTGTATTTTTTCATAGCTGGGAAAAGGTTATGCTGTGCTTCTAGGAGTTCCCCCTTCAGGCTGACTCATCGCTGACACCTTAGAAAGTGTGAAAAGCTGATCCTTTCTGTAGAATGGGCTTAAATCAGGACTAGTGTGAAAGACCATGACATACTCTGAGAAGAGCCAGGGGTCAACCTAAACGTGATGATGTGGTGGACAGTGGTGAGAATGCAGGTTGCGGAACTCCTGGAGAGACTGACAGCCAATTCTGGGTTTTGCTAGGATCTGACCTGCTCTGCAAAAGCCCATGTAGGTTGCCTTGCCGGGGGCTGACTTTTGACAAGGTGCAGTTTGCCTCTAGCTGTTTCTCCTGTGCTCTTTCATTCTTCCTGTCCCTGAACTTCTTTGATTTCTGGCCAGGCAGGTAGCCCCTTGAGTGATCCGAGAGCTCCATCTCTACCATTAGGTCCTGAGAGTGTCCTGGTCACCTGGCCTGGCTCTTTCTAGGATACTGCACTTTTTTTTTCAGGAAGGGCAGAAGATGAATGACTTTCAGAGAATAACGTTTACAGACAGTTCTGTTTGACCAAAGCAAATTGCAAGCACGCAATGATTAAGCTGCAGATAATTGAAAACAATGTTTTATTTACATAGCAACAAACCACCCCCAATCCCCTCCAACAAATCAGTGCCTGAAACCTACATTATATGGTGGCGATTTAAATAAAAAATAAATGATACCTAGCACCTTGGGGCAATTCATGAGTACTTGCAGATCATGGGTCCCAATTTAGTTCACACTGGGACTCTTGCAATCTTAACCGAAAGCAATTTATAGAAAGAATTTCTTCTCTGACAAACATTCAAAGCAATTACAATCTGATCTGTTTCTCTCTCTCTCTCTCTCTCTCCCTCTCCCTCTCCCTCTCTCCCTCCCTCCCTCCCTCTCTCCCCACCTTAGCTTAGTTTTGTGCTTGTTGGTTTTATAGATTAGGCCTGATTTTAAAGTATCTGTAAATCTTTCTCTAAGTAAAGGACAGATGGCTGATCTGTATGCAAATGATATAGTTGCCTGCCTTAAAAATTTAAGATTGACTTTGAATTGACCCCATGCTTCATGCCTCAGAGGAAATCTATGAAAGGATATTTATAATACCTGTGGACATTGTGTACGATACCAGTGGGATTTTTCTTCAACGGTAGATGAATAGCAGAAACATGGGCAGACTAAAATGTGGCAGATATATGCAAAAGGCAGATTGAAACTGATTTACATAGCTGGGTATTACTTACTGTAGCTCTCTGTGGTTTCTCTATTGAATACCTAAAAATATGATCAGGTTCTGTAAAAATAAAGAACATAAAACTAAAAAAGCACACATATGATAACACACTAGTTGAGTCCCAAAAAGTTTAGAGCACAAATTTTATTTTTCTAAATATAGTTTTGAGAACAACTTAAACAATTTTTATAATGACCTTATTCTTACCTGGGGGCAAGCCACAAAAATTTTGTCTATGTTGGAAGTTCATGTGCTTCAAAATACATAACTCACTGCACATTGGTTTTCAGCATTAGCCAAGAGTCTTTTTTGGTTTTATTTTTTCGAAACTCTTCACATTGCCTTAAAAATTAGAATAGACAGAGCAGAACATTGACCTGGGATGAAATATGGAATTTTTTGCGCTTCTCTCAAACTCAAATTTTATTAAGGTTATTGAAAATAAGATCACTTCACTTATAAATGCCAGAGAAACCCAAAGGATAAAATTGCATGAGATTAGCATACCTATTCTTACCCTACAACAAACATATTTCATTCCAAACCTCAGCAATTTCTTGGGCTACACTATTTCAGAGCTACATTTTTTAGTGTTTAGTTTTTATTTCCGCAGTAGCAGGTTAGCTATCTTGTACTCTCACATGAAAGTGTTGAAATTCTCCAGGTCATCAAGAAAGTGGTTGCAGTGGAGTCTTTGTATCCTCAGGATCACCTGTGAAGTCTTACCCCTAAACATTTTGCACTCATCAGCTCACAGCGGAGCAATCCAAGTGCTAGGCCTGAGCATCCCAATAGGACCCTCACATGATTGCGGAAGTGATGAAAGACAGTGCTCTCCCATCTTTGCCCTTTGTCTCCCGCCGTGAGACCCCTTTACTTACCCCCTCTTATGTCCAGGGCTCATGCTCTTGTCTGTTCCCTTTATTTAACATGAAACTATCTGATATTGTCTCATTCACTGAGTACCTAGCTGATAATAGGCACTCAATACATGATTGTTATTGAATTAATAAATGAATGATTGAATCACATACGTTCTAGTTTAGAGAGGGCTAACTAGAAAAAAAGATCAGAGAAAGAGAACAAATCACACTTAGGTCTTCCAACCCTAGTCTTTTCTTTATAGGACAAGTAGGAAGAAATGTGGCTAAGAGGAGTCGACATTTATTTTAGAAGGAGAAGAAAAAGGACAGGTAGCAGGAGTAGAAATATCTGGTAGAAATCAAATTATTCCAGTGTCCTCCCATTTATCTGGCCGGATGTCATTATGAGGGCAAAGCACTATTCATAAGAGAAATTCGTACAGCATGATGATGTGTTCAGTAGTGGGAGGGAAGGAAGTGGAGGTGTCTAGTAGAACTAAGAGATAACTTTGTAGTGTGCACAGGTGTAGCTGTACAGGCCCCTCAGCTCTGTGGGAGAGGAACTCGGGGTTTGACAAGCCTGATGCCTTTTCTGCTAATCTGGATCCAGAATTGCCCTTTCTTTCTGTCTTTAACCTCCTGTTGGTCCCTTTGTGGTTGATGGGAGAGAACAGGGAGTCATTAAGGAGAATGAGGTTGCCTCCCATATGGGAAAGAAGAGTTGGGGATTCCTCCATGAATGCTGTGCAGAGAAAAGCAATGAAATTTCATCACATTTCCTTTTAAAGTAGTGATCAAAATACTTTGTATTGTGGGATGCTGTTTCCTTATTCAGAGAGTCGTGAGTTAAATAATATGCTACCTTTCTTATATGTGTCAGATACTATACTAGGTGGGCATACCTTGCCTTCATGGAGCTTTTAGTCTGATAGAGAAGATAAATATTAAGCAAGTGACTACATAAGTAGATACAAGGTTAAAACTGTGATTAATGGCTGTGTACGGTGGCTCACGCCTGTAATCCTAGCACTTTGGGAGGCCGAGGCGGGTGGATCACGAGGTCAGGAGATCCAGATTATCCTGGCTAACACGGTGAAACCCCGTCTCTACTAAAAATACAAAAAAATTAGCTGGGTGTGGTGGTAGGCGCCTCAGCTACTTGGGAGGCTGAGGCAGGAGAATAGTGTGAACCTGGGAGGTAGAGCTTGCAGTGAGCCGAGATCATGCCACTGCACTCCAGCCTGGGCGACAGAGTGAGACGAAAAAAAAAAGGAAAATGTTGCTATGAATTTTGTTGTTGTTGTTGTTGTGGTTGTTACAAAGTCTAACTCTGTCATCCAGGCTGGAGTGCAATGGTACAATCTTAGCCCACTGCAACCTCTGCATCCCGGGTTCAATCAAGTCTCCTGCCTCAGGCTCCCAAGTAGCTGGGATTACAGGTGCCTGCCACTGTGCCCAGCTAATTTCTGTATTTTTAGTAGAGATGGGTTTCACCATGTTGGCCAGGCTGGTCTCGAACTCCTGACCTTATGTGATCTACCCGCCTTGGCCTCCCAAAGTGCTGGGATTACAGGTGTGAGCCACCATGCCCATCTGTTGCTATGGTATTTTATAATATGGGAATCTGATCTAGTTTAAGAGTTTGGAGCAGACTTGCTGTGGAGTGATTTGAATTTTATGACATTTCTTTTATTAGAAAGCAAGAGATTTTGATCCCTATTAAAGGAATTTCTGGCATTATTATTCAAATGAAGAAAAATTACAGGCTCTTACAAGACCTTCTTATCCCTCTCCAAAGTCAGGAGAGCAGCTTTCTATGCTGCCTGTGCACGGAGTGGCTGCTGGGACCAGCAGTGCCAAGTTCAACCTGAAAGGTCTGGAGCCCTCTCAATGGGATTTACATCTTTTATCCTCTGAGAAAGCAAAAAGCAACCTTAACATTCAGGAACTATTCTAAGGCTTATGGCCAGGCCCTAGTATTGTTAGAAGCTGCCCTGGCCCTCACAGGCAGGCCATGTTGTTCTCTTGCTGGATATAAACACTCTCACAGAATACCAACATCAGAGAAGATCACTCAGCCTATGATACAATGAGAAAACTCAAGACCACTTCATAATTTTGTCCAAGCCAGTGACAAAAGATCCCTATACAACCCACGAAATACCGAACATCCCCTTTCTTGGCTAATGTGACTGATTCCTGGTTCCTAACCATTTGTAGCTTTATCTTTTCTCCAGTCTGACCATTCTAAAGAATTATTGCTGCTTTTTGACAGCCTTCTTCAATCCAGGAGAGCCCCTGCTTTCTTCATCCCTCTTCCAAGTTTGTCTGTCCTCCCTCCCTCTCTCCCTCCCTCCCTCCCTCCCTTCCTTCCTTCCTTCCCTCCCTCCCTCTCTCTTTCTCTTTCTTTTCTTCCCCTTCCTTCCTTCCTTCCTTTCTTCCTTTGTTTTCTGACAGGGTCTTGCTCTGTCAACCAGCCCAGGCTGGAGTGCAGTGGCTCAATTATAGCTTACTGCAGTCTCATACTCCTGGGCTTCAGAGTTCTGCTTCATCCTCTTGAGTAACTGGGAAAACAGGTGCACATCACCATCCCTGTCAAATTTTTAAAATTTTTGTAGAGATGAGGTCTTGCTATATTGCTCAATCTGGTCTCAAACTCCTGGCCTGAAGCCATCCTTCAACTTTCGGCCTCCCAAAGTGTTGAAATTACAGGTGTGAGCCACGTCATCTGGCCCTATAATTCCTTTCTAACACCCTTTTATTGAGATATCCACACCATGATGTGTCTTCTACTTCACCAGTAAAACCCCACCTCATTCAACCACATATGTGTTCCTAAGGGCCTTCGGTTGAAGGGAATTGACACTTCACTGCTCCTGAAGTGTGATAATCCTGCCTTCTATTAGATTCTTCAGGACATTGGTCAGTGTTTTTTTTTTTTTTTTTTTTTTTTTGCACACAGCTTGTGCACAATGTATGTATCAGATAGATGACTGATGTAGGATTTTTATATCTGCCTATCTACCTATCGATTGATTGATCAATCAATCTATCTGTTAGGACCCTGGTGTGCTGATGAAAGAATACCCAACACAAATATTCACTAAAAGGGGTGGGGGGGCATTCATTATTTTATTTAATGAAAAAGTTTAGACTGGCTTAAGAAAAGTTCGTATTGAGGACTGAAACAACATAATAGAAATTTATTTCTCTCCATGTCTCATTCTTTTTCACACCACATTGAAACAGTTTGTCTTTTGTGTTGGTTCTTTTACAAGCCAATCACAGTGGATCAGGAGAGTGCATTGCTTTGACTATCCAAGATTGGGTCATATGGTCCACCTCCCCAACCCTGTATTTCGGGATGAGCCCACCAAAACTGTATGGAGCAAGAGCTGGGGAGCTGGGAACTGCCAAGCTAAAATTCATTCTGTGTTATAAATCTTATTAGAGAGGATTTGAATGGCAGTGACTAAAAGCTGGGGCAAAGAGGGTTTGGGGAGCATGACTCTTAGAAGACATGGGTTCAAGGAGTATCATAGCCATTCTATGCTTGCTTGGATAGATTGCTAGAAAGTAGGAGCGTTTAAGAGCTGTCATGGGCTTGGAAAGGAAAATATCAGAAAAGTTCAGGGAATTTTTACTGAAGAAGACTGTGGAATCTAAAAGAAAGATTTCAATACTTAAAATATAATTATGGGAGGCCAACATTTTTCACTGAGACATGAACACACACACACACAAACAAAACAGGCTTAGTGGCAGCAGGAACAAGTAAGTTGGTTTTCCCCTGCCTGCACTGCTCTGCCTGCTACTCTTCACTGCTTCCCTCCTGGTCATCCTTGGATCCAGCTAAGCAAGGCATCCTCTGGGCAAGCATTACAGAAAAAATCCTGGGACTCTATAGAAGAATTACCCCCCAAAACTGAGAAGGAGACGAGAGACCAAAGAATGATGTGGAGAAGTCCAGCTTGATAAGTAGATGAGTTTATTAGGACACACATACAGAGCATTCCTGGGCAGCAGCAGGTCAGCTCCACAGATCTGCCCTGCCACCTGTATCTAAGGTGCTTTTGAACTAATTCTGTGGCTCTTTGCCTACGGCATGCAATTAGACTGCTTTTTCTGGTATATTCCCAGATATTTACATGTTTGGGTTCTTAGGGATACCTGCTCCTGTGCTGGGCACCATGGCCTTGGCTCACCACCTGGCCTTCTGGGTTCAAGCAGCAGACATATATCCTTAATTAATCTGGTGGAGGACCTGTCACTCCACAGCAAGTGATACGGTTTGCCTCTGTGTCCCCACCCAAGTCTCATGTTGAATTGTAATCCCCAGTGTTGGAGGTGGGGCCTGGTGGAAGGTGATTGGACCATGGGGGTGGTTTCTAAGGGTTTAGCACCATTCCCTGATGGCTGTCTCATAATATAGTTCTCACAAGATCTGGTTGTTTAAAAGTATGTGGCACCAACTCCCACTCTCTCTCTTCTTCCTGCTCCAGCCTTATAAGACATGCCTGCTTCCCCTTTACCTTCTGCCATGACTGCAAGTTTCCTGAGGCCTCCCCAGCCATGCTTCCTGTACAGCCTATAGAATCATGAGCCAATTAAGCCTCTTTTCTTTATAAATTACCCAGTCTCAGGTATTTCTTTATAGCAGTGTGGAACAAACAAATACAGCAGGTCTTCTCCAAACCCTTAAACTAGATCAGATTTCCCTGCTATAAAATTTCATAGCACCATTTCTCTTTTTTTCTTGCATACCATCAAAGTTTTAATCTCATATTTATTTATGTAGTTGTTGCTTAGTAACTATCTTCTCCTTTAGATATAAGTTCCATGAAGGCAAGGTATGCCCACCTAGATTAGTATCTGGCACATATAAGATATGCATTGGATATCATTTCAATAAAGAAATTTATAGGCATAAACTTCCTAATGGGGTGCTTTTAAACACTATTTTACATTTCTAAGAAAGATTGTGTTGTCTTCCTCTTAAATGTAGTAAAAGATGGACAGGTATTCAGCAGCATCAAAGGGAGAGCTGAAGTCTACACCATGGCCTGAGGAGAGAAAGATGCTTCCAGCCTTGTAATCTTGAGAATTGTTATAAAATGATTGTTTGGAATTTCTGTTTTTGGCAATGCCAGGATGCCACAGGAGATTGAGTCTAAAGTTTGCATGATCCATTTCAATCCATTTGAGCAAGAACCAAATGACTATCATTGAGGCAACAAAATACACAAATTGCGTCTCACATACACTAATGGCTTTTTGGATTTCTTTGTCATGTCCATTTCTAGTGATATGCTTCTTTATAACAAGGAAACTAACAAAGTCATCTTTGACAGTTATTTTACAATCCTCACTGGGGAAGTATTAGTTTTCAAATTTCTAGTCTGTGGTGGAATGCTTTTTAAAAATACCATAAAAATAAATTACTAGTAAAATTAAATAAATATATACAAAATATAAGCCCAAGTTTTCACTAGATGAAACGAATGTCAATTTACTGTGTCAGGTTGCTCAAGAAGTTTCTAACCACTGTCAGTTTTGTACTTTTCTTTTACTTGTTTTTCATGGCAACCTTACTTGAGCTGTGACTGATAATGTTACTACTTGCAATGGCAGAAGAATCCCAAGACACTAGTTCAGTTTGTACATATTTTTGTGCTTCCAGCAAATTGTTTGTCTCTCTCACCAAATGAGTCTGTAAAGACAGGAAAGTCTATACCGCAGATAAGCTTTCTGCTCACACAGTGCAATTTGAGAAGGTGTCAGGATTGCTACAATTTGGGGTTCTGCAAGACTATTTAAACATTTTTCTACCAACCGTTTAATATGAAATATTCAAAAATTCAATGGAAAACACAGACAGGCCTAAAAAGAGCGTAAAATGAGCAGTACATTTTATAGTTGATACACAGAGTATAATGTACTCCATACCTGCTTTAAAAAATAAAACATATTTCTTTTAAATCTGTGGCTTTCATTTCCATTACCCTAGAATTTAAGTAAAAAGAAATGGGTTTGACTAAAGCAGGATAACATATTGCCCTCTTCCAACAAATATCAAATCATAAGAATGGTAGATGTGATGGTATGAAAATGATTTTCTTAGCTTGTGACCACTGTCACAAGACATTTCATTTCACATCATTTGATTTTATAGATTAAATATACCACTGGGATAAAATCAGATTTCCTTTGACAATCTGTGGGAGAAGAAAGAATCTGTGGGAGAACTACATTATCATAATTGTGAGGTTAAAAAAAACACACTCACAAAACAGCATCCAAGTCATCTAGTACTGGGAGACTGTAAAACTTGATTATTGCAAAGGTGGATTGGCATATTAATTAAAAATAAGACTGACATTTGAAGCATATTTCAGATTTCATGGCAAATTTCATCATTCTAAATATAGTTTCGGATTAATTATGACACATTTGGTGCTAAGCTATTTTAGAATTCAAAACACTTCCATCTTGGAATGGTTGCAGCAAATCAGGGTGTTTGATCAAGCTGCAGAGAAAAGAGGCTGGGTTTAATGCTCCAGGTCTCCTCATATTCTGCCTCTAGCTTTTCCTTTCTGTGCAGGTTAAGCTGGTAGAGTTATACAAGGTGATGGCATTTCAGTGCAAATGAAATTTGACATTTTGAGTGTAAATAAGAATGGTTTGCCTTCTTGCAGTATAAGTCACTCTTCACCAGCAGTTAAAATAAAGTGAAAACCACAGAAATGTGGGTTATTCATTTTCTTACATACACACCAAGGAATTTTACATTCAGTTATTGCCATGAACATTACTTTATCCTTTTCTTTTTCAATTTATTGCCTCATTACAGGGATTGATAATGATATTTCTTCTGAATGACTATTATACACATACTTTTTCAACTATAGCTAGAACCTGGAGACATAACTTTTATCTTTCCTTTAGGGATATCTAAGGTAGGCACTCTTATTCTTCCTAAGATACATAAAGATTAGGAAACTTTATGATTTTTTTACTTTAATTTTTCTAATGGTTTCTTTAGAGTAAAGAACAAAGCAGATGTAACACAACTTAATTTTCTCCCTCTCTTTGAATGAGAGAGAAATGGTGAGGGGAGGAGGTAAGAGAAAACTCAGGAAGAATCATAAAAGTTCTAAGCTGTCTGTTCATATCCTCATTTATGCAGCCAAAAAACACATGAAAAAATGCTCATCATCACTGGCCATCAGAGAAATGCAAATCAAAACCACAATGAGATACCATCTCACACCAGTTAGAATGGCGATCATTAAAAAGTCAGGAAACAACAGGTGCTGGAGAGGATGTGGAGAAATAGGAACACTTTTACACTGTTGGTGGGACTGTAAACTAGTTCAACCATTGTGGAAGTCAGTGTGGCGATTCCTCAGGGATCTAGAACTAGAAATACCATTTGACCCAGCCATCCCATTACTGGGTTTATACCCAAAGGATTATAAATCATGCTGCTATAAAGACACATACACGCGTATGTTTATAGCAGCACTATTCACAATAGCAAAGACTTGGAACCAACCTAAATGTCCAACAACGATAGACTGGATTAAGAAAATGTGGCACATATACACCATGGAATACTAGGTAGCCATAAAAAATGTTGAGTTCATGTCCTTTGTAGGGACATGGATGAAACTGGAAACCATCATTCTCAGCAAACTATCACAAGGACAAAAAACCAAACACCGCATGTTCTCACGCATAGGTGGGAATTGAACAATGAGAACACATGGACACAGGAAGGGAACATCACACACCGGGGACTGTTGTGGGGTGGGGCGAGGGAGGAGGGATAGCATTAGGAGATATACCTAATGCTAAATGACAAGTTAATGGGTGCAGCACACCAGCATGGCACATGTATACATATGTAACAAACCTGCACGTTTTGCACATGTATCCTAAAACTTAAAGTATAATAATAATTAAAAAAAAAGTTATAAGCTGGAAGGAGTGCTTAAATCCAGGAATGCTTAAATCCTGCCATTGAGACCTTTCAACTCCTTCTTCAGATAAGGACAATGAAGTACAGAGAAGGTAATTTACCTAAGCTTACTGAGCTGACTAGTTACAGAGCTGAGCCTACAATATAGATCAAAACGGATGAGTTGGGTGTGTCATTTCACCATCCTGAGCTTCATTTTGTTCAACTGTAAAATCTGGCTGTTAGATTAGATCATCTCTAAAGTCCCCTTTAGCACCAATATTTCTAGAATTGGAGTTGTCAAACATTAAGGTATACATCCTGGCTCTGTCTCTGTACTGGTCAGGGGGTGGTTGCTTTAACTCCTAAGCATTAGTTTTCTCACTGTGAGATACTGATTAATTAATTCAACCCATATATATTAGTTCATTTTCACACTGCTATAAATAACTGCTCAATACTGGGTAATTTATAAAGGAAAGAGGTTTAATTGATTCAGTTCATCATGGCTGGGAGGCCTCAGGAAACTTACAATCATGGTGGAAGACAAAGGGGAAGCAAGGCATCTCCTTCACAGGGTGGCAGGAATAAGAAGTGTCAAGGGAAGAGGGAAGAGCCCCTTGTAAAACCATCAGATCTTGTGAGAACTCACTATCACAAGAACAGAATGGGGGAAACTGCCCCCATGATCCAGTAACCTCCACCTGGTCTCTCCCTTGACACAAAGGAATTGTGGGAATTATTGGGATTAAAATTCAGGGTGAGATTTGGGTAGGGACACAAAGCCTAACCATATCACCATACTGACTGAATTTCTGTCTTATGTCAGGCAGTGGAAACACAGATGGACAAGGCAGAAATGGCCTCTGTTCTCATGGAGCAGAGCATCCATTCATCCATCCATTTATTTATTTTTTCAAAAAGTATTTATTGAGTTCCTACCATTTGCTAGACAATGTGGTATGTGCTGGAGATACATCAGAAAATATTCCTGGAGTGGAGGCAGGCAGCCAAAAAGCTAAAAAGTAGGCAGCAAGCAGCAGTAAGTATTATGAATGGAACAAACACGAAAATGAGAGCATAATAAGGTAGAAGTGTTGTCCTTAATAAGGCTCTTGGAAAAGGCTTCCTTATAAAAGTGACATTTAAGCTGAATCTTAAAGGACAAAAAGAAACTAATTATGCAGAGTAGCAAAAAGAGCCAAATGCATCTGAATAAGGAAATCAGTGTGGCTGGTTGTAGTGGAATCAGATGACTTTTGGAAAAATATTCAAAAGATAGACATTAAGGGCCTTAAGGATTTGGTTATTCTGAGTTCAATCAAAAGCAACTGAAGACTTATTGGTGGTAATGGTGGGTTACAAGCGGTAACTTCATCTGATTAATGTGTGGAACATCTGTCTGCTGTTTATTGGAGCATGGATTGGAGGGGCATGAGTGGAAGTGAGAAGACCAGTCAACAGCTTATTGCAGTAGTTCCAGCAAGATTACAATTGAGGTACGGGGAGTAGGGAGATGCAACTGATTGAGGTAACATTTTGAAGTTAGTCAAAATTTACTAATGAATTGTGTCGTGACCTGAAGTGTGTCCCTAGTGTTATCAGCTGTATTGCATCCTCCCAAAATTCATATGTTGATGTCCTAACTCCCAGTACTTTAGGATGTGCCTATATTTGGAGATAGGATCTTTAAAGAGGTAATTAAGTTAAAAGGCGGTCATACGATGGGCCCTAATCCAATATAACTGGTGTCCTTATATGAAAAGGAGATTAGGACACAGACCCTCATAGAGAGAAGACCATGAGAAGACACAGGGAAAAGACAGCCATCTGCAAGCCAAGCAGAGAGGCCTCAAATCAAGACTAAGACTTTGATCTCAGACCTCTAGCCTCTAGAATTATGAGAAAATATATTTCTGTAGTTTAAGCCACTCAATGTGTTGTGCTTTGATATGACAGCCTGATATGGCTGGGCTGTGTCCCCACCCAAATCTCATCTTGAATTGTGATTCCCATAATCCCCATGAGTCATGGGAGGAATGCTGTGGTAGGTAATTGAATCATGAAGGTGGTTACCCCCATGCTGCTGTTCTCATGATAGTGAGTTCTCACAAGATCTGATGGTTTTATAAGGGGCTTTTCCCTCTTTGCTTGGCACTTCTCCTTTCTCTGCCATGTGAGGAAGGATGTGTTTGCTTCCCCTTCCACCATGATTGTAAGTTTCCTGAAGCCTCCCCAGCCATGCTGGACTGTGAGTCAATTAAACCTCTTTCCTTTTTAAATTACCTAGTCTCAGGTATGTCTTTATTAGCAGTGTGAGAACTGACTAATACACAGATAGCCCTACTAAACTAACACACATTTTATGTGAAAATATAAGAAAATGGTAAAACCAAGGATGGCCCCAGTGTTGGGGATATAGATTTGGTGAGGGGAAACAGAGTTCCATTTTGGACATGCTATATTTGAGAAGTTAGTGAAGCAAAAAGGTAGAGCTGTCAATTCCTGAGTAAGCTATGTGAGTCTAAGGCTCAGGGAAGTGGGATTGGCTAGAGAAAAGTAAATATGGGTCTTTTCAGAAAAAACAACAGGAATAGATGAGATCACCAGGTAGAGGAGAGACAATGAAATGAAATTAGGTTTAGGCCTAAGCCCTATGGAATTCCATTATTTGGAAGTCATAAGAGCAGGTTCCATAAGAAAAACTAACAAGAAGTCAAAGAGGGAGAGGGAATAATAAACATCCTGGTGTAAGAAGTTAAAGAATGAGGAAGGCCAACAGTATTGAAAGTTGCCAAAGGGCAATGGAGATGAGTGAAAAATATTCAGTGCAATAGGTAACATGGTGGTTGCTGCCAATTTTAAACAACAGAAAATTGAGTGAAGTTTTAGAGGAGAAAAGCAATCTGGAATGTATTGAGTTGTACAATGGAAATGAGGAAACGGAAATAAAGCTTCCGAAAATTTGGACTAAGAATGGAACAGAGAATTGAGAAGGGGCTCAAGGAGGGTTTATTTTCTTTTTAAACACAAAGGGTAGTATATAATGTTTATATGCTGATAGTAACGGAGGAGGGGAAGGACAGAAATTGATGTTATAGAACATGGAGGAGGGAACTAAGGGAAAGAAAAGTCCTAGGGAAGTTGAGAAAGTTTGGGGTCTGGAACACAGAATGGCTTAGCACACTGCTTAGTGCATAGAAACTGGCCAGAGAAGTAATTCAAAACATGGCACCCCAAAATCTGCCACTCTGGCATACTGACTATTTTGAATTGAAAGGACTGAAAAATAGCAGGTGCAACAAGATCACTCTGACTTTCCTTCTGCTTCTTAAAAGTAGGAGATGAAATTCCCATGTGAAAGACGTCCTTTCTACACCAGAAGAAGAGTATCATTCTTATCATCTAGGACAAGCAATTGAGGCCTAGGGAAATCTACAAACAAACCTTGTTAAACCAACTCTTATCTTCGTGGTCACTTCTCTACCCAATTAACTATCCTAGCTCAAGCCCCTTTGCCTGGTCACATTCTCATCATTCATGACTGTTGGTCCAATTTAGCATATAAGTGTTTAACTTTGTCTTTGGGTCTTTGTTTCCTTATGAAGATTGTGCACCATGTAAAACTCGTATTAAAGAAATTTATGTGCATTTCTCCTAATTGTATATATTATGTCAAGACATAAGGTCCAGCTAAAAAATCCCTAAGAGAGTAGAGGTAAAATTTTGCCTTCCCTACGTCAGTAAGTATAAGTATTGAAGATTGTAACCACTTAAGGAAGCTTTTCCTTATCTTTGTATTGGCTTAGCCCAGGAAGAGATGCACTTGAAGAGGAGAATTCTGGTAGTATAGAACAGAGATGGGGTCACCAGCTTTTTCAGGTCCAATGCCTTCCTGAATATAAAATAATAAATTTAAGAAAAAAAATATTGATATTAGAACCAGCCTGAACAGGACAAAGAGGTTTGTAGAAATATTAGACAACAGTCCTCCTGCACTGGCCCCCACTCCCCTGCACACACACTGTGCCACTCAAAATTATCTCCCCTCTGAGTGCAAAGTGGTCCAAACCCCTGGAGAAAAATTTGGCAATGTCTGACACAATTTTCATTGCATCTGCCCTTTTACAAAGTCTCTTCTCCTCTAGAAATTTTACCCAGAAGATGCACTTTGGAATACAAAAAACAAACAAACAAAGAATACATGAGATTTATCACTTTGTTATGTGAATAAACAAAATTTTGGAAACAAGATAAATGCCTACTCATATCTATTCACTAATTGAATAAACTATATTTGCATACTATGCAGTTTATTAAAAGAAAGAGAAAGATCTTCAAGAACTAATAAAGAGTGATTTCTAGAATCTACCAATAAGTGAAAAAGGCAAAGGAGAAAAGAGTGTATATAATATGCTAAATATGCCTTATTTAAAATATATATATATATTTAAATTTCCTGTTTTTTGCGAGAAGCTACATAAGTAGTATAAACTAGAAACAAATGAAAATTATAGGGGGTGGGTAGGAGAAGGAGTGATGAAGCTGGAAACAAAGTGAGATATTCTTTTCTTTTCTTTCTTTCTTTCTTTCTTTTTTTTTTTTTTAAGACAGAGTCTCACACTGTCGCCCAGGCTAGAGTGCAATGGCACGATCTCGGCTCACTGCAACCTCCGCCTCCCTGGTTCAAGCAATTCACGGGCCTCAGCCTCCTGGGTAGCTGGGATTACAGGCACCCACCACCACCTCTGGCTATTTTTTTTTTGTATTTTTAGTAGAGATGGGGTTTCACTATATTTGCCAGGCTGGTCTCAAACTCCTGACCTTGTGATCCACCGACCTTGGCCTCCCAAAGTGCTGGGAGTACAGGCATGAGCCACCGCGCCTAGGCATGAGATATTCTTTGAGACTGAATTTTTATGTAGTTTTGACTTTTATAATTATTTAAGTATTTTAAATTTTAAAAATAAATAAACAAGGATTGTAAGAACAGCAAACCCTGAAATTAAATACAGGCAGAAACAGATAAATATAGCTATATATCAAATTATAACATATTCACATCAAAATAAGAATTAGGTCAAGTTATTTATGTTTATTTTTTAGACTTTTAGGTTCATGGGTACATTTGCAGGTGGTGTTACATAGGTAAATTGCATGTTGTGGGGCTTTGGTGGACAGAATTTTTGTCACTCAGGTGATAAGCATAGTACTTGGTAGTTTTTTGATCCTCACCCTCCTCTCACCTTCCACCCTCAAGCAGGCCCTGGTGTCTGTTGTTCCCTTATTTGTGTCCATGTATACTTAATATTTAGCTCCCATTTATAAGTGAGAACATGTGGCGTTTGGTTTTCTATTCCTGTGTTAATTTGGTCAGGATAATAGCCTCCAAGTTCCATCCATGTTCCTGCAAAGGACATGACCTCATAATATTAGATGGTGCATATGTACTATATTTTCTTTATCCAGTCTATTGCTGATAGACATCTAGGTTGATTCTAGGCCTTTGTTGTTGTGAATAGTGCTGTGATAAACATACATGTGCATGTGTCTTTATGATAAAATAATTTATATTCCTTTGGTATATTCCCAATAATAGGATTGCTGGATTGAATGGTAATTCTGTTTTAAGTTCTGAGAAATCTCCAGACTGCTTTCCACAGTGGCTGAACTAGCAGCGTGTAAGCGGTCCCTTTTCTCTGCAACCTTGCCAGCATCTATTGTTATACATTTTTACTTTTTAGTAATAGCCATTCTGACTGGTGTTAGATGGTATCTCATTGTGGTTTTGATCCGTGTTTCTCTAATGATTAGTTATGTTGAGGATTTTTTTCACATGCTTGTTGGCTGTGTGTATGTCTTCTTTGGAAAAGTGTCTGTTCTTGTTCTTTGCCCTCTTTTTAATGGGACTGTTTGTTTTTTGCTTATTAATTTGTTCAGGTTCTTTATAGATTCTGGATATTAGACCTTTGCTGTATGCATAGCTTGCAAATATTTTCTCCCATTCTGTAGATTTTCTGTTTACTCTGTTGGTAGTTTCTTTTGCTGTGCAGAAGTGCTTTAATTTAATTAGGTCCTCTTTGTCAATTTTTGTTTTTGTTGCTGTTGCTTTTGGTGTCTTCGTCACAAAGCCTTTGTCAGTGCCTATGACCAGAATGGTATTTCCTAGTTTTTTTTTCTAGTGTTTTGGTAGTTTTATGTTTTACAGTTAAGTCTTTAGCCCATCTTGAGTTTTTTGTACATGGTGAAAGGAAGGAGCCCAGCTTCAGTATTCTGCATATAGCTAGCCAGTTACTCCAGCTCCAAAGAGAGCTCTTTTTCCATTGCTTTTGTCAACTTTATTAAAAATCAGATAGTTTTAGGTGTATGGCCTTATGTCTGCGTTATCTAACCTGTTCCATTGATCTGTGTTTCTGTTTTTGTACCAGAATTGTGCTGTTTTGGTTACTGTAGACTTGTAGTATAGCTTCAATTTGAGTAACGTGATGGCATCATCTTTGTTCTTTTTGCTTACGATTGCTTTGGCCATTAGGGCTCTTTTTTAGTTCCATATGAATTTTAGAATAGTTTTTCCCTAATTTTGTGGAAAAATGCTATTGGTAGTTTGATAGGAACAGCACTGAATCTGTAAATTGCTTTGGGTAGTATGGCCACTTTAACAATATTGATTCTTCCTATCCATGAGCATAGAATGTTCTTCCATTTGTTTGTGTCATCTCTTATTTCTCTGAGCAGTGTTTTGTAATTCTCATTGTAAAGATCTTTCATCTCCCTGGTTAGCTGTATTTCTAGGTATTTAATTTTTTGTGGCTATTGTGAATGGGATTTCATTCTTAATTTGGCTCTCAGCTTGGATGTTTTTGGTGTATGGAAACACTACTGATTTTTGTACATTGATTTTGTATTCTGAAACGTTGCTGAAGTTGCTTATCAGCTTTTGGATGAGACTACTGGGTTTTCTAGGTACAGGATCATATCACCTGCAAATAGGGATAGTTTGAGCTCCTTTTTTCCTATTTGGATGTCTTTTATTTCCTACTCTTCCCTGATTGCTTTGACTAAGAATGTTAGTACTACTTTGAATAGGAATAGTGAGAGTGGCATCCTTGTCTTGTTCCAGTTGTCAACGAGAATGCTTCCACCTTTTGCCCGATCAATATGATGTCAGCTGTGGGTTTGTCATAAGATGACTCTTATTATTTTGAGGTATGTTATTTGAGCCTAGTTTGTTGAGGATGTTTAACATAAGGTGATGTTGAATTTTATATAAAGCCTTTTCTGTGTCTGTTGAAATGATCATGTGGTTTTTGTTTTTAGTTCTGTTAATCTAATGAATCACATTTATTGATTTGCACATGTTGAACCAGCCTTGCATCCTAGGGATGAAGCCTATTCGATCATGGTGGATTAGCTTTTTGGTGTGCTGCTGGATTCAATTTACTAGTATTTTGTTGAAGATTTTTTACATCTATGTTCATCAAGGATTTGGGCCTGAAGTTTTCTTTGTTGTTGGTATGTCTCTGCCAGGTTTTGGTATGAGGATGATGCTTGTCTCATAGAATGTGTTGGAGAGGAGTTCCTCTTCTCCAATTTTTTGGAATGGTTTCAGTAGGAATGGTACCTACTCTTCTATATATGTCTGGTAGAATTTGGCTGTGAATCTGTCTGGGCCAGGACATTTCCTTTTTGGTAGGCTTTTAAGTACTGATTCAGTTTTGGAACTTTACTTGTTATTGATCCGTTCACAGTTTCAATTTTTTCCTGGTTCAATATAGGGAGGTTGTATGTTGTTTTTTTTTTTTTAATTTATAAGGAAAAGAGATTTATTGGGCTCACAATGCTGCACGCTGTACAGGAAGCATGGCATTGACATCTGCTTCTAGTAAAAACCTCAGGAAGCTTCCACTCGTGGTGGAAGGTGAAGGGGAAGCATATGTGTCACATGGCAAGAGAGAAAGCAACAGAGAGACAGGAGGGATACCCACACTTAAACAATCAGCTCTTGCATGAACTAATAAAGTGAGAACTTACTCATTAGTGATAAGATAACACCAAGCCATTCATGAGGGATCCACCCCTATGATCCAAACGCCTCCCACCAGGCCCCATTTCCAACATTGAAAATCAAATTTCAACATCAGATTTGGAGAGGAAAAATAGCCCAAATGTATCACCCATTAAATCCAAATGAATAAAATGCCCATTGTAAATATTGCACAGAATTTGCACAGAAGGTATGCTATGGTTTGAATGTTTTTTCCCCTCCAAAACTCATGTTGAAATTTGGTTGCCATCGTGGCGGTGATGGGAGGTGGAAATTTGGGGAGGTGATTAGGCCATAAGGGCTCCACCCTCATGGGTGGGATTGAGGCCATTTATTTTTTATTATTATACTTTCAGTTCTAGGGTACATGTGCACAATGTGCAGGTTTGTTACATATGTATACATGTGCCATGTTGGTGTGCTGCACCCATTAACTCGTCATTTACATTAGGTATATCTCCTAATGCTATCCCTCTACCCTCCCTCTACCCCAAGACAGGCCCCAGTGTGTGACATTCCCCACCCTGTGTCCAAGTGTTCTCATTGTTCGATTTCCACCTATGAGTGAGAACATGCGGTGTTTGGTTTTCTGTCCTTGCGATAGTTTGCTCAGAATGATGGTTTCTAGCTTCATCCATGTCCCTACAAAGGACATGAACTCACCCTTTTCTATGGCTGCCTAGTATTCCATGGTGTATATGTGCCACATTTTCTTAATCCAGTCTATCATTGATGGACATTTGGGTTGGTTCCAAGTCTTTGCTATTGTGAATAGTGCCTCAATAAAGATACGTGTGCATGTGTCTTTAAAGCAGCAAGATTTATAATCCTTTGGGAATATGCTCAGTAATGGGATGGCTGGGTCAAATGGTATTTCCAGTTCTAGATCCTTGAGGAATCACCATACTGTCTTCCACAATGGTTGAACTAGTTTACAGTCCCACCAACAGTGTAAAAGTGTGCCTATTTCTCCGCATCCTCTCCAGCACCTGTTGTGTCCTGACTTTTTAATGATCGCCTTCTAACTGGTGTGAGATGGTATCTCATTGTGGTTTTGATTTGCATTTCTCTGATGGCCAGTGATGATGAGCATTTTTTCATGTGTCTGTTGGCTGCACAAATGTCTTCTTTTGAGAAGTGTCTGTTCATATCGTTTGCCCACTTTTTGATGGGGTTGTTTGATTTTTTTCTTGTAAATGTGTTTAAGTTCTTTGTAGATTCTGGATATTAGCCCTTTGTCAGATGGGTAGATTGTAAAAATTTTCTCCCATTCTGCAGTTTTTCTGTTCACTCTGATGGTAGTTTCTTTTGCTGTGCAGAAGCTCTTTAGTTTAATTAGATCCCATTTGTCAATTTTGGCTTTTGTTGCCATTGCTTTTGGTGTTTTAGTCATGAAGGAGGTTGTATGTTTTTAGGAATTTATCCATTTCTTGTAGGTTTTCTAATTTATCTACATAGAGTTGTTCATAATAGTCTCTGAGGGTTTTTTAAAAATTTCTGTGGACTCCCCCTTTATTTTTGTAATGTCCCCCTTGTTATTTCTGATTGTATTTAGTTGGATCTTCTCTCTCTTTTTTTCTTTTTAGTCTAGTTAGCAGTCTATCAACCTGAATTATTCTTTCTCAAATAACCAATTCTGGTTTTGTTTTTCTTTTTATGGTTTTTCATGCCTTAATTTCATTTAGTTCAGTTCTGATTTTGTTTATTTCTTGTCCTCTGTTAGCATTGGAGTTGGTTTGCTCTTGTTTTTCTAGTTCCTTTAAGTGTAATGTTATGATGTTAATTTGAGATCTTTCTAACTTTTTGATGTGGGCATTTAATGCTATAAACTCTCATCTTAATACCACTTTAGCTGTGTCCCAGGTATCTTGTATTTTGGTTTTCATTAGTTTCAAAGAATTTCTTGATTTCTGCTTTAATTTCATCCTTTACCCAAAAGTCATTCAGGAGCAGCTTGTTTAATTTTCATGTAATTCTAGGGTTTCAAATTGTTTTCTTTGTTTTGATTTTTACTTTTATTGCATCGTGGTCCAAGAGTGTGATTGGTATGATTTTGTTTTGCTTTTGCTTTTTTAACTTGCAGAGAATTGTTTTATGACAAATCGTGTGGTTGATTTTAGAGCATGTGCCATGTGCAGATGAAAAGATTGTATATTATGTTGTTTTGGGGTAGAGAATTCTGTAGATGTCCATTAGGTCTATTTGGTCAAGTGTTGAGTTAAGGTTCTGAATATACTTAATAGTTTTCTGCCTTGTTGATTTGTTTAACATTATCAGTGGAGTGTTGAAGTCTTCTACTACTATAGTGTGGTTATCTAAGTCTTTTAATAGGTCTCTAAAAACTTATTTTATGAATCTGAGTGCTTCAGTGTTGGGTGCATACGTATTTAGGATAGTTAAGTCTTCTTATTGAATTGAACCCTTTACTATTATGTAATGCCTTTCTTTGTCTTTTTTGATCATTTTTGGCTTAAAGTCTGTTTTGTCTGAAATTAGCATTCCCACTTTTTTTGTTTGTTTGTTGTCCATTTCCTTGGTAGATTTTTTTCTCCATTGCTTTACTTTGAGCCCACATGTGTCATTGCATGTGAGCTGTGTCTGTTACAGGAACACCAAGGGTTCAATTTAGGTCCTGCAGCTCACTGCACAGAAAGCCAATCACTGAAACAATGAGCGTTGCCAGGGAAGGAAGCTTTCATCAGGTGTTGCAGCTGAGGAGATGGGAAATCAGTCTTAAATCTGACTCTCTGACCAACTAAAATTTGGTGTTTATATAGCAGAAATGCACCTGCAGGAAAACAGGAATTCAGGAATTAAAGAGGGGCAAGGCAGAGGAGTTGGTCATCAGGAAGCAGGTGGTTAGTTAGGCATTCATGGTGGATGAGGGGTCTGATGTCTTATTTTCTAGAAGTGGTAATCTAGTAAGTTTCAGTTCCTTGATGCTGTCTGGAAGGACTGATAGTTGGTTTCCTGAGAAAGGAATTCAGATAAGACAAATGTAACTTCCTCAAGTTTCAAGCCCGGGGCCAGGGGGATCAATTTATATGTTCTTTCAAAAGAAACTATAACATCAGTTCTATGGGACAATTGGGTTGGTTTCAGGTCTCTTGAAGTCTTGAAGACAGCATGCCACTGAGTCTTGCTTTTTATTGAACTAGCCACTCTGTGCCTTTTAAGTGGGCATTTAGCCCATTTATGTTCAAGATTAGTATTAATATGTGCAGATTTGATCCTGTCATCATGATGTTAGCTGCTTGTCATGCAGACTTGACTGTGTAGTTGCTTCATAGTGTCAATTATCTATGTACTTATGTATGTTTTTGTGGTGGCCAGTGATGGTCTTTCTTTTCCATATTTAGCGCTCCCTTAAGGCCCTCTTGTAAGGCAGGTCTAATGATAACAAATTCCTTTAGCATTTGCTTGTCTGAAAAGATCTTATTTCTCCTTCACTTATGAAGCTTAGTTTTTCTAGATAGGAAATCATTGACTGGAATTTATTTTCTTTAAGAATGCAAATATAGGACCTCAATCTCTTCTGGCTTGTAGAGTTTCTGCTGAAAGGTCCACTGTTAGTCTGATGGGGTTCCACTTGTAGATTACCTGCCCCTTCTCTCTAGCTGCCTTTAAAATTTTTTCTTTTGTGTTGACCTTGGAAAATGTGATGATGATGTGTCTTGAGGATAGTTGTCTTGTATAGAATCTCACAGGGGATATCTGCATGTCCTGATTTTGAATGCTGGCCTCTCTAGTGAGGTTGGGGAAATTTTCATGGGCAATAGACTCAAATGTATTTTCCAAATTGCTTGCTTTCTCTCCCTCTCTTTCAGGGACACCAATGAATTGTAGATATGGTCTCCTTAAATAATTCCATATTTCTTGGGAGTTTTATTTATTCTTTTTTATTTTTATTTTCTTTAGTTTTATCTGACTGAGTTGATTTGAAGAACTAGTGTTTGATCTCTGAGATTCTTTCCACATCTAGTCTGTCATTAATACTTGTGATTTTATTATGAGATTCTTGCAGTGAGTTTTTCAACTCCATCAGTTTAGTTTGGTTCTTTCTTAAAATGGTTATTTCATCTTTCATCTCTTGTATTGTTTTATTGGATTCCTTAGATTCCTTGGATTGGGTTTTGACTTTCTCCCAAATCTTGATGATTTTTGTTCATATTGAGATTCTGAATTCTATGCCTGTCATTTCTGAATTCTGTGCCATTTCAGCCTGGTTAAGAACCAATTCTGGGGCACTAGTGTGGTTGTTTGGAGGAAAGAAGGCACTCTGGCTTTTTGAGATGCCTGTTTTTGTGCTGGTTCTTTCTCATCTGTGTGGGCTGATGTTCCTTTGATCTTTGAAGTTGCTGTCCTTTGGATGGAGTTTTTGCTGAGTCTGTCCTGCAGACCCTGGCCGATGGATGAAATGAGTATTCAGACATGGGTATACAGTGTAAGAGCAGCTAGGTGACTGCCTGGCTCTAGTGGCCAGAGAGCAGCCATGAGAAGCTGGAGCTGCTTGCTTTTATTCAGTTCAGGCACAATGCCAAAAACCTGGAGACAACACAACCTGTAGGTAATTAACATTTATTGTTCGCCTTTCAGGGAATGTCACGTGTATGGATGATCAAAGGTCAGTTCCTGGTCAACGTAAGTAAACAAGCCTGTTGAAGATAAATTCCCCTACACTCCCTTGTACCTACTCCTTGCCCTCTGCCTCAGGGTTATAGAACAGCTGCCTTCAGCTATTCTCTCCTGGAGCTTTGCAGAGCCTTCTGACCTTTCAGAAGGCCTACTCCTTTTCCTATAGTTTCTCCCTCCACTCTGACGGATCTCCTACAGTTTTTTGCTTTTATAGTCTTTGATGCCATTGGGGATTTGTTTGTGGTATAAGGTGGGTTCAGTCAAAACGGGCTTTGTTTCTGGAAGATTTCAAGGGGCCAAGGGTCAGCTCATCACTCATGAGTTTCTTGCTCTAGACCCGCGGGCTTGCACTGAACTGCTGGCTTTATTGTTTGGCCCCTGAAGGTTAGAAACCTGCTGCACTGTGGGGACCAAGGTGTTCCCAGTCTGCTGGCAACAACACTCCAATAGGTGATGCTGGACACTGTTTGGTCTGTGCTCTTGCACTTGTGGTCAAGTGATTTTTGAATAAAATACTTTGGTTGTGTTTCTCCAGGAGGTTGTATAAGGACAAAAAAACAGATAGAAAATCTTAGGCTTTCCTTGGTGGGTTTGTCATTGGTAGTGATACAGATACTATAAATATAAAATTATCTTTATTCTGTAAAAAAAGCAAATGAGTAAATATATTGACATTGCTGAGAGACAGTGTTTTCATAGTGAGGAAAGATTGATAGAAATATGGAAAAGGAAAAAAATGAAAAGGAACCTTCTGGTATTGTATTGAAATTAATGATATCAAGCCATAGTTTAAAATACACACACACACACATACACACACACACACATTTTCTAACTCTGTTCACTTGAAGGGTCTATAATCTAGAAACAGTGATACTCTAATAGGAATAAACATCCTTCTGCTCATTAACATTTCTCCACTAAAGGAACTACAGATTCTTAGAGAAATGGCAGATTCCAGATTTGCACAAGGAAAAGTATAAGGCAAGTTTGGGACACTTTGTGCCAGAATTCAAAGGATTGCTTGTTGATTAAAACAGACATTTGAAAAGGACAGGGAAGCTAACTTAAAGGCTACCCCACTGGCAATATTTGGGACAAGTTGAATATCAAAAGGAACAAGGATAGTTATGTTTTATAACATGCTGGATTTTTTTTAAAGCCAGGAATCAATAGTATTAAAACATAAATAAGTAATTCATGTGGAAGCAAGAGAGACAGTGAAGAAAAAGAAAAAGCTCTTCTTTACAGATGAATGTCAGCTAATAAATCTGGAAGGAATGGTAGAATTAGAAAATGGCCATTTTGCAAATCCCAATGTAAACTAATTAAATCAGACAAAGATCCTCAGTGGTTCTTAAACCACTGGGGAAAAGGTTGTTGAGGATAGATATTCATGTGTTCTCAAAGTGTTACCCTAAAATTACTTATCACTTATAATGTATAATTACAGGAGTGAGATTTAGAGATTACCAACCACGTTATCAAACTTGACAACACTAAAAGTGGAACATACTATTGTCTCCCAGTGGGATACAATAGAAACTATGCAACATCACTCATGTAATATCCTTGTTAAAAGTGCAGAATCTGAGTCTAATCAAGAGTGAGCAATCAGACAACTTGATAGATATTTTCAAATTTTCCTCCAAAATGGTTACTTCCATTTAAACTTTCAAAATTTTACCTATTTTTTTACTATTGTCTTTGACCTCTATGTTATTTTTTACCTATATAGAGCTTCACAATTTTTAGTCATAGTTATCAGTCTTTTACTTTCTGGCTTCCATGAAAGAAATAATTCCAGGTTCTTTATTAATCTGAGGACAGTAACGAGGTGAGAACATTTTTACTAAATTCTGTAGCATCCAGATTAGTCTGTCATGTAACTGTGAACACCCAATGTTCTATTTGACTCTAAATTTGCACTGGTTCCATGCACATTAACCAATATTTTCTTCTTCCATTTTAATCATGCCTACTCTTTATTTCTCATGTTTATCCCATACCTACAGTAAATCTCTTCCTAATGTCTGCTTACATGAAAGATGCTGAGGAAGAAACAAACATGAAAGAGACCCAGTTTCTGCTCTCAGTTTACAGAGGAGAGGAGATGAAATGTGATTATAGGCATGGTCAATGCTGAAAGAAAGGCAAGAAAAAATGTCACAAGATTTCAGAGGAGAGATGACATCCAGCTGACAAGATTAGGAAATGCTTTGGGGAAACAGACGTATTTAATTTGGGTCCCTAATTCTAGGTAAGATTTGTATGTACGAAAAGTGGGATAGAGAAACAGCAGGCACAAAGACAGAGAAGGGGAAACAGAGTATGTAAAAGAAACAGCTAGAAGCTCAGTTGGCCTGAAGTGTAAGGCTGCACATATAAGAGCACACGCAAGGGCAGGAGCCTTGGACCCTGGTCATTTAGTCATCAAAACTTTTTAAAAGAATGTATACGACCGGGTGCAGTGGCTCATACCTGTAAAGCCAGCACTTCGGGAGGCTGAGGTGGGTGGATCACTTGAGGTCAGGTGTTCAAGACCAGCTTGGCCAACATGGTGAAACCCTGTCTCTACTAAACATATAAAAATTAGCCGAGTGAGATGGTGCCTGACTGTAATCCCAGCTACAGGGAGGCTGAGGCACAAGAATGGCTTGACCCAGGAGGCAGAGGCTGCAGTGAGCCAAGATTGCACCACCACTGCATGCCAGCCTGGGTAACACAGCAAGACCTTATCTCAGGAAAAAAAAAAAAAAAAAAAACGTGTATAGCCATAGCAAAAAAGGAAATGCTGGGTATTGTGCAGTGTGGAGTTTTTGGAGTATAATACCATTCCAATGTTTGTCAATTCTGCTTATGGGTTTTTGTTGTTGTTATTGTTCTTATAAATCCTTTCCTCTCCATTCTTACAGTGTCCTGTTTGTCCTCAATTTTCTCAATTTAAAAATACTGGATTAGGAATTCCTGCATTTTCTTGACCTAACGAGCAATTTGGCTATGTCCAAATTGCAGGCTGCCATTTATTGCCCTATTTTACTAAGAGTTAGTAGTGAAACTGTCTTAAAACACACTGTCGAGCAGCTCTCAACTATCTCTGAAGTGACACTTAGTCTCCTGGGCTTAAAGGTGAGCAATGACATGGTCCTTCTGCCTCTGGCTTTTGGGGCAGCCTGCGACCCTTGAAAAGGTTTCCAGTTATTTGGAGGCATGTGTAATTCTCTCAATCCAGAAGGCCAGATTTCCCCTTTGCCCGAGCACTGGAAACAAACAATTGGCTAATGTGACAGCCTCCTCACTCATCCTAGAAGTAATTGTATCAATTTGACTTTGTGGCCTGGAGGTGGGGGATGTGAGAGTCTAATAGGATTTAAACTCCAATTCTTTTCAGCTGCTGGCTAGGATTAGTGAATGGAGATAAATAGAACCCCTTTGCTATTTTTATAAATTCCAGCTTTGATGTAGGCTTAGATTTGAAACATCTGAAATTTCTCCAGAGATGACATATAAAAACTACAGGGAAAAGGTACAGAAAACCTACCTTGAGTTAAAGAATTTGTCTCTGTTTCTCTTCTAGACAGTGTTTGGGGAAATGATCTCTATACAGTTTTATTATTACTGATCACTCTGTACTCCTTCTTGAGCATTTGTCAACAAATTGCTCCAATAAAAGTACTTGTAATAAATTTCACGTGTTCTGTGGGTTCATTGCCTTGTAGGTACAATTCTTCTCAGATATATTGCAGTTTGGTGGTTCAATGACTTTGTAATTTAACCTGTAACTGACAGAAGGAAGGAAACTGACTTATCTTCTGAAAGTAATGACTTAAAGCTACTATATTCTGAAGACCTGAGAGCTTCATGGCTCTGTTGTTTCTGTCTTGTTTGTGTGTTCATTAGAGTGTGCTCAAACTGGAGAGGGGATAATTGAGTCTGAGAACTGTCTCAAATCAGGAACTTTTGAAGCAACTGTGCTTATTTATGTTAGAGAAGAAAAAACAGGAGACACATGCTAAAATTATTCAGATACTGCAAGTAAATATCATTAAGAGGAAATAGACTTTGATGGTATTTCCAGTAGGGCTAACCAGTAAGCACTGGAGGTAAGTTACATGGGGGCAGATTTGAATTTAATAGAAAAATGTATTTTCTATCACTATCCAACAATGGAACAAATTGGCCAATGCTAAAAATATAGGCTGGGTAACTTTTGAGGTTATAATTACTCTCCAACATCATTGTCAATTTTAAGAGTCAATTCATTCATTGACTCATTCCTGATTCATTCATTCAATTAATTACCTTAAGGATTTATTAGGAACCAGTGTGTGTAAAAACAATAATGAATGACAACAGATGTGGCCCCAGGATGTGGACTGTGACTCCCTCACAGTCTGGTAGGGAGAAAAACAATGACCGAATAATCAAGCAATGAGTGCATGATATTAAACTCGGGTAAATGTCACAAAGTGAAGGAATGTGGTCCTATGACAGCACATGCTGGCCAGGCGCGGTGGCTCACGCCTGTAATCCCAACACTTTGGGAGTCCGAGGTGGGCAGATCACCTGAGGTCAGGAGTTCGAGACCATCCTGGCCAACATGATGAAACCTCATCTCTACTAAAAATACAAAAAATTAGCCGGGTGTGGTGGTGCATGCCTGTAATCCCAGCTACTCGGGCGGCTGAGGCAAGAGAATCACTCGAACTCAGGAGGCACAGGTTGCAGTGAGCCGAGATCACACCACTGCACTCCAGCCTGGGCAACAGAGTGAGACTCTATCTCAAAAATAAAATAAAATAAAATAAAAAAGAGCACATGTCAAAGAAACCTTCCTAAACCTAGTGGTGGTGTGCTGGGTGATGTGAAGAGAGCTTTCCTGCTGATGCGATGCTGCAGTAGAAAGTTGGAAGATGAGTAAGAGTGAATCTGGTGTGGTGGGAAGGGAGAGAAGGAGAGAAAGGGAAGAAGAGGTTTCCAAGCAGCCTATGAGCAGCCTTTTGGAATCATGGTGTGAGTTTCCCAGTCTTTCCTTGAAGTAAGAATGACCTTAGGCTCTTGTTAAGTATACCAGTTTTGAGGGCCTTCCTCTGAAAGTATATCCGGTGGGCTTGGAAATGTTATCAAACAACTTGAGTGATTTGATTCTTTAATTTATCCAATAACTTGAGTGATTGTTATCAACATAAAGGTTTCAGATGGGACATTAGCGGAATTAGAGGAAGGCCATTGTGACGGAAGCACAAAGGTTGTGGGTTGTGGGGTGAGAGGCAGGCTGTGGTCAGTGCATTTGTTTTTATCCTGAGAACATAGTAGGTTTGTAGAATTGGTAAGTAAAAATTGAGGGAATTCTTTCTTACCATTTCCATTTTCCCTGTGAATGAAGAAACAAAAATGGTTATCCGTATATAGTAGGAGAGGCTGAGCAGACATCATCACAGTTTTGAGGAAAATGGAGAAATGAGAGAGCCAGTTGGCCAGGAAAAACGAGTAGGACTGATGTGCAGAGTTGAGGGCTCACTTGAGGTTAGGGATTATGGATTTATAGAGGTAACAATTTCCTCTGCAATTGTTTTTCCCCAGCAATTATCAAACTCTTAAGTTTAACTAGAGAGAAAGCCCTATTCCAGGATTGACCCAGGTTAGATGTGATAAAATACAAAGGCATAAAGAAGTTTGGGGTATGGACAAGAGTGATTTTGAAATGACGGATTATAGCTTGTAAGTTGGATAAGGAGAAAAGTAAAGAAAGGAACAGGCTGAAAGATTGCTTAACACACACGGATCCGTAGACCAGAGGCTCTGATGAGACCAAAGAGGAAACAGTTTAAAGCGATCAGTAGAGAGGCAACATTGTGGTTGATGGGTAATATGCTTGGATTTATTATTTTAAGATAGAACATTTTTACATAATATTGATGTCTACAATATTACGGTGTCCAGGTGGGTTTCCTGGGGTTGAGTGGAGGAAAAGTTATTGGAAAAGAGTCAGCTAAATAAGTTAGACAGAAAATCATCTCATCCCTACTACTGTGATTTCAGGGAATCATGACTGGAGAAGGAGATTTTGTTCCAATGCATGACCTGTTGTTTTCTTCCACCCTGATAGTCAATGTGAGGGTGGTTGCAGGTCAGGGATTTAAGTAGGATGCTGAGACTGGTGTAGGTTATCACAAAGTACATACAACTTAGGGGTCAGGACAGTAACACATCAGGCTGGGGAGACAACAGAAGCCAGGAGGGCACAATTACTAGAAAACAAAACATGGCAAGTGGCCAGAAGTTGATGGAAATGGTGAGAAGCTGGAAGAGCTATATACTGAGTGGAAAGAAAAAGAAAAACTTTTGAAAAATAAGAAAGCCAAGCAAAACTGGGAATTAAGACAAAGACAAAATAGACAGGTGGGCAGATAGAACACACCTATAGTGAAGGAGTCACCTTGCTTTGGTTCAACCTAAGCTGTGTTATTTCCTTGTGACCCTGATGAAAACTGATCTAGATCAAGCCTGGCCTGCACATAGCAGTCAGTGAAAACAGCTAATGGATAGGAAAATGTCTGGTTGAAAGGAATGCTTGAAAACATGTTGTCCTTTGTCATTGAAGATGGCCCTGTTATACTTCAGACTCTATATTGGGATTTGCAGCCAAAATGAAGAATTTCTTCCTATCTTCCCTTCCCTGATGGTAGCTTATTAGCCCATAGAATTACTGGAAAATAGAACTGTAATGCTTTGAAGTCCAGAAATAACATCTCTTCAAGGATCCGTCAGGTGAGGGCTGAAAACCAAATAAATATACGTATTCTCTCTTGCACAAAACCAGTACATCTGAAGCTAGAAAGCTACATTTAGGATCTCAAGAAAAATATGGTGAAACAGCTTAAGAAATACTGGATTTTGACCCAGGCAAGAAGGTAATGGTGCTCCAGAAGGCCTTGCTGTTGCCCTTTTCTGGCTGTGGCTCACATTATAGGCTGAAGAGTCCCTGGAGCCAACTAGGTGGGCCCAAGCAGAGGTGTATCCCTCTTCTAGACCATGCTTTGATATCTAAGACCCTGGAATTCCCTTTCTAAATGGTCTGACCCTACCTTTAGAGCCTGAGTGGGTCTGTTACCTCTATTATCGCTACTAAGGACAAGAAGGCACCACTGGTGGGTATATCCTAGGCTGAGTGGTGACCAAGAAGTGGCTCTTGGTGGAGGCCATGGCTGGAACTTGTACACGCAGCCTGGGTGTCCACATACATACAAGTATGAAAAGGAATAGTGGGTAGGAAAAGAAGAGAAGATTGTCAAAGACCTCAGGCTAGGAGCCACAAACCAGCTACCTGCACTGCCATGATCTGACTCAACTCTGAGGTGTCAAGGATTCTAAACTCAGATCTGGCCTTTCAGGCTTTATGAAATTCTATTTGTCAAAGTAGAAGGGTAGAACCTATGTATTTAGCAGTCTATTCACTTGATTTATAACTTTTAAATATTTAGACATATGGTACGTGATCCTCCATTTGTAAATTTGCCTAGGCCCCAAATATTTGGGACAGGCCTGGGCTTCTGTTCACAAGTTATTCTAAATTCATCTAGTCCTTCATTGTAGCACTGTCTTGTGCCTATTAGTTCATGTGTGTATCTTTCCTTTTAGACATTTTGCTCTTTAAAGCATGCCCTATTTATTTTTAAGTTCCCCAGTGCATAGCTGATTGCCTCTTTACGTATAATAAGCACTCAATAAATATTTGCTGAATCAGCAAAAAGACTATGCAGTCATGAAATTTCTCTGGCTGAGGCAATGCTCTGATAAGCCTTTCCCTGTTTCTAAAATCCCAAGGTCTCCTCCTCTTGCTTAGTCCCTATAAATTTTATATACATATATATATTCCCTCCACAAAGCTTACTTCCCTTTTCCATTACATGTGAATGTGAGAGGCAGAGAAAAATGAATTCCTAACAGGTGGCATCAGAATTCCTTTTAGCAAGAGAAAAAGGAATTTCAGACAAATTCTTTTGTCTAAAAAAATACCATGAAAATCCTGGTTTACTTGAGAAAATGTATGGGACCCAAGGCTGGCTGAAGTAAAGACATTACAGGGAAAGGAAGATTAATTTTGCATAAAAGATGAAGCATTTGGCATTCAGGAGGACAATCTGTTAGGAAGGAGGAAGAGAAGAGAGGAGCCAGCCAGATGGAAGACTCAAGATGACATGACCCATCTTTGTGACCACCTCCACCCATCCAAGTAAAGACTGCTAAGTTCCCAAGTCATGTTTAATGTGTTTGTTTTTCCCTGGAAACTGAAGAAGAAAGAAATGCATTCTACATTGGAATTACATGGTGTAGAACAGAGGTAGCATGTGAGAATGCAGAACCCCAGAGATTAAGAATTTCTCTGAGAAAGTATTGTCAGCTTTCTGGAAAATTTGTAGAACTCTCAAGCCAGTCTTATGTAGGTTGTACGGCAGCTAATGCCGTTGAGCTTCCCATTCTTCCCCCTTCAGTAGAAAGCCCCCCTTCCCTCACATGCCTTGTGAAAGATGGCTATAAATGCTGCTCTCCCCACCTTCCAGTGAAAATGGCTCCGAGTTTGCAAGGAGGATTCAAGTCAGATTTATTTCATCTCAGTGAACACTACTTTCTACCTAGATTTCTTTTTCATCTATGAGCGCTTTTAATTAATTAATTTTTTTTTTGAGACAGAGTTTCGCTCTTGTTGCCCAGGCTGGAGTGCAGTAGTGTGATCTCGGTTTACTGAAACCTCTGCCTCCTGAGTTCAAGCCATTCTCCTGCCTCAGCCTCTGAGTAGCTGGGATTACAGGCATCCGCCACCACGCCCGGCTAATTTTTTGTATTATTAGTAGAGACGGGGTTTCACCACGTTGGCCACGCTGGTGTTGACCTCCTGACTTCAGGTGATCCACCTGCCTTGGCCTCCCAAAGTGCTGGGATTACAGGCATGAACCACCACGCCCAGCCGAGTGCTTTTTACTTACCAAAATAATACATGTAATAAGAAAATTTTAGTATAAAAATTTATAAAGTCAGTGAATTAAAATATACATATAAGAATAAACACAATGTTAGTTACTTTATCACTGTACTTTAGGGTTCTTTGTTTGGAAGCAACAGAAATCTACTCTGGGTAACTCAGAAAAATTATTTACTTGGAAAAATGGTAAGGAATCAGATCTGCATGTAGAGGACATGAAGGAATGCCCATTGAGGCACTAATGCATATTTCTTCCCTAAGGAAGAATTGAAGCGAAGGTTGGAGAGTGAGGTAAGGATCTTTGGAGAGGACAAGAATCAGAGCACTTCTGGACTTTGCGGTAGCAGGAAACCATGGAGTATCTTTAAGGCTCTGACACAAGCGTACATCAGTTCTTCCCCTTTTCAAACTCCCAGGAAGGCGTCAGCTTTGCTTAGCTCAGGTGATGAGTCTGCCTTTTGGCCAGGGCACCTTCATTAACAAAGGGGAGACCTGGATTCTAGGCAAAACACATTTCCATTACCAGAAGCTGAAAGAATGGATTTGTGAAACAAAACTTTAGGTGTTCATTATAATTTTTCACATGTCACTATGTCATGGACAGTCATTTATGGCAGCACATACAGATCTAACCTTCTAAAAAGTGCAGTAATTTCTTGGCATGTAGGTCAAAACCTTTCTTTTATTTTTTGGTTTGAGTGTTAATGGACAAATAATAATTGTATATGTTTATGGGGTACAAAGTGATGTTTTGAAACATATATGTATCAACTGTAAAAGGATCATGTCAGGCTAATTAGCATACTCATCGCTTCTAATATTTATCATTTCTTTGCGATAAAAATATTTAAAATTATCCCTTTTAGCTAGTTTGAAACATACATTATTATTAACTATGGCTACCTTGCTGTTCAATCCAGAACTTGTTCCTCTTGTCTAACTGAAACTTTGTACCCATTGACCAATGTCTCCCTTCTCCCCCACCCCACCTCTGCTCCATCTGCCTTCTCCTTAGCCTCTGGTAGCCAACATTCTACTCCCTCCTTTTATGAGTTCAACTTTTTAAAATTCCACATATAAGTGAGATCATATGGCATTTGTCTCTCTGTGCTTGGCTTATTTCACTTAACATAATGCCCTCCAAGTTCATCCACGTTGTTGCAAATGACAGAATTTCCTGTTTTTCTAAAGGCTGAATAGTATTCCATTGGGTATACATACACCACATTTAAAAAATTAATTAATTTATTGACAGACACTTAGGCTGTTTCCCTATCTTGGCTATTGTGAATAATGCTGCAGTGAACGTGGGAATGTGCACATCAAACTATTTCAATTCCTTTGGGTTTATACCCAGTAATAGGACTGTTGGATCATATGGTAATTCTACGTTTAGTTTCTTAAGGAAAACCTTTCTGAACAGGGACCATTATCTTGGACCTTCTTCACAGGTGATCAGACTACGTGGTATTAAACTACAGGGCTTTTAGTTAGCCCTTTGTTTTCACACGCTTTGCTGACCTCAGAACCTCTATCCCAGCCCACACTGCTTAAAGAGCATCGAAAACTAATCCCGTCCTGACATTCTGATTTGGAGCCAACCTCTTGGAATAAAAATCCGTTTGCATCTGGGGGCAGGGACTGTCGATTTTAAATTCCAGGTAGAGTTACAGAGAACTCAATTAGCAAACTTGCAGCGGCTGGTCATTTCCATAATAATAGCTCTCATTTATTAAGCCCCTATCATCTGCTTGGTACATTACCTACTTTATCTCTACTCCTTATTGCAACTCTAGGAGTCAGGTGCTGCTAGCCGTTAGGGACTCAGAAATCGAGGCACAGCAAATGTTAACCACTTGGCTAAGGTCACAGAAAAGCTGCACTGGGATTTGAAATCAGGTTCATTTGACCCTAAACCCTTGGCTGTTCCCATGCTGTCATGCAGCTGCTCTTGACCTACTTCAGCAGCTCTACCCATGCCTCTTTCTCCAGCTTCCTCTTGTGTTTGTGTAGATATCTACCTCTAGCCATACACTGGAAACTCTGAAAGTACAGACTATTTTTCAATTATCATCATGTACCCCATCATTGTGCTTTACACAAAGCAGATATTCTTTTTCTCTCATGGTCTGTCATATTCTCTCTCTGTACACACTCTCACGTGTACACTCATACATGTGCACACATGCCTATCTATGGGGAGAGTGAGTTTTTTCAGATGATATAAATAGCTGTTGAGTCTTTCCATTTTCTTATAGATAATTTCTAAAGTTAAATACCCAGCAATACCCGTCGTGTAGCAACTGCCTAAATAAAAATGTCGAAAACCTGAATGGCCCCTCTCTAAAAAGCACAGGGAATAAAAACTTTAAAATCTCTAGAGCAACATCAAATGTTCCCTCAATAATTGACTCAACTTTGCTCAGGCTCAGAGGTAGACAAATGAGGCTAAATAGTCTTTAAAGATAAACATTTATGAGTACAAAGTGGATTTCAAGAAGTCAATAATAGTTGGCTTCTAGAAATAGTTTGAAATCATTGTTTTGTTTTGTGTTTTGTAAGATACAAAGTTTGCAAAGGCGATGAAAAATCAGAATTGAGGAAATTTTGGGGGCAAAAATCAGACCCCAAATTACTGATAGTAAGAATAAGGGGATCTGGATGTGAGGGGGAAAAATGGGAAAGAGGGAGTCCGAATTATCCAACTTTTCTCCACTATCCATTAGAGTTTATTGGTAAAAGTAGGCCATTGATAAATCCTATAGAAATAATTCTGTATCATTAATCCAAAGGGCAATTGGTTGAATTGCCTTTGTTTATCTAATTTTGAGTTTATATATGTACTTATAAAATATATTTCTAAAAAAACCTGCAAGTAAATGTGTGGTTTTCCTGATTTATTGGAATAAAGATACTTTCTCTTAACTTCTAAAGATAGCTCTCAAACTGTCCTATGTATAAGGATTAGCTGGATAATTTCTTCAAATTGCAGATTCCTAGGCCACCCCCACCCTGCCAAAAATCTAAGTTACTTAGATTGTGGTTTAATCCTGGACTCTGCACTTTGAAAATAATCTTAGGTGATTCAGATGCAGGATCCTAAAACTGTACTTCAATAAATATTGGTTTATGTAATAGTGTTAATAATGTGATTAATGAAATACCAGATACAAAGTACCTTTATAACAAATTAATGGCCTAAGATTCATTTTTCATCTTTATAATGTATGATCATTGGATGTACTATATTCATGAATATTTAGAAAGGAACAGAAGTCTCAGTACCATGTGGTTATAGCTATCAGGGAGGAGTGTATGGAACTTAGAACATAGTTTGAATGGGTATGAAGAACCAATCAGAGTTGGGATGGTTAGAGAGCTGTGGCCCACCTCACCTTAAAGGCGGAGAAGGGGGACTCCAATGACTGTGTGTGTGTGTGTGTGTGTGTGTTTGTGTGTATCTTTTTTAATCTCTTTCACATTTGCACTCAATGTTGACATAGTAAAATGACTCTCAGAGTGTTGCTGGAAATGTGTCTTCACTGGTAGATACTGCCTGAATCTATTTATCAATAAGTACATCTAGTTATAAGGAGGACATTTTTTGCTTTTGTGAAAGTAGTCACAAATTTCTAGGCTAAGGCTGAGAAACGATAGTATTAAATGAACAAAATAAAAGCTCAGAAATGAGATTTCAGGTTTGTAAGATAAACAGCCTGTATTAGTCAGTTCTCACACTGCTATAAAGAAATACCCAAGACTGGGTAATTTAAAAGAAAAGAGGTTTAATTGGCTAATGGCTGTACAGGAAGCATAGCAGCACCTGCTTCTGGGGAGGAGTCAGGGGGCTTTTACTCATGGCAGAAGGCAAAGTGGGAGCAGGCGTCTTACATGGCAGCAGCATGACCAAGAGCAAGATGGGGGAGGTGCTTCCCACTTTTAACAACCAGGTCTCATGATAACTCACTATCACAAGAATAGCACCGAAGAGATGGTGCTAACCCATTCATGAGAACTCCACCCCCGTGATCCAATCACTTCCCACCAGACCCCACCTCCAACACTGGGGATTACAATTTGACATGAGATTTGGTGGGGACACAGACCCAGACCATATCAGAGTCTGCACAGGAGGATCTTTCCTGCTCAGGAAGATGGTCAAACCTCATAGAGGTAGTTTCAAACCACAGGACAATTTCTGTGTCTTCACAGAGAAGAAAGCACTGTTAATTCCTGTGAGTTTTATTAAAGTTACAATGGATTGATTGACTTATGGAATCATAAGTAAAACCTCTTTATGTGTCCTTTTCAAAAGGAATCTCTAACTGGTAGGAATATTCCTTAACTTTAGCATAGTTTTAACAATAAATTCACTGTAGACATAAATCACTACAAATCTAATGTAACCTTCTAAGCTACTATTTTTTGAACGCTTCAGTTTTTTTAAAAAAACATTTAATGCTAATATACTGTGTAATTTAATGTAAATAATTTTAAGTTAGTTAAAACAGGTTCGGATTTAGTTCAAGGTATATAAAACCAATGAGCTATACAACAGAAATCAGTTGATCTGTTGATTCAGCATGGTTCAAACTGGTTTTAAGCCAAAAAATTAGTCCAACTCAAAGTGAAAAACAGATTCAAACCAGTTCCTTTTAACCTGCTTAGTTACTGTTTTACCTCCCACAGCCTTTTCATCCAGTAGCCTCACCATAAATCTCGCCATCATTAGAAGCTGCATTGTCCCTGACATTTTCATTTCAGGCAACCCATTCTTGAGCCACCATAACTTACTCTTCCAGATGCTTCCGTATTTTCTTAACTGTAACAGTTCTTGCCTCATTACCTCTGCTCCATGACTCCATGCCTTTTTCACTATCCATCCTCCTGATGTCTCTATTTTCCTCTTCATCCAACTTAGATTCCATTTACAATCCTTTATAGCCACTTCCTTGAAAATACCTCAGCTTACTTCTTCTTACTCCCTTCCTGTGCACTGTATTTGTAGAGCAAAACCAAACCGTGGTCAAACCCAGCTGTTCACTTTTTCCATGCCTATCCTGGAGAAGCAGAACATTTGGGCTGGGAGTTGTGAAGGGAGTGTGGTTGGAATCACAATATAGCCGACTAACTTCATTTGAAATCCATGACTAGAAACCCGAAAAGGCCATTGTCTGGCAATCCTGCTACAGTGCCTTCCTGAGTATGGCAGGTTTACTGAATGGGCTTCTCTCCTTAGGGAAGAAGCAGGAAATATCTTCACTTTTCTCCAGCCACTGCTTTCCCATCCAGTGACTGGGAGTTTTCTCTCTCACTTGCTGATGGCATCACAAGCATAGTCCCTGTTTTCTGACCACTTTCAGCCATAAACAGACATATCTCTGGTAAAAGGAAAAAAGTGTAGTCCAGTGTAAATTACAACTTGACTTTATCATTTCATTCAAATTTTTTCCCACTCCTTAGCTCAGGACTGACCTATGTAAGGGAGAACAGCAGTCTTTATTTTCAATACCTCTTCACCTTGTTCTTCCATTCCTCTTGTTCCTCCTCCCCTTACCCTCTTGTTGCTTCTGGCTTCTGGAGGATCAGGATCAGGAAAAAATGAACAAACTAAAAATGGAGAAAGACTTTTTACTTAGCTAAGATTAATAGAAGTTCTCTCTTGCCTGTCAACTACTCTCCATCAGGGCCAGGGCAGGTATTCTAACACTGACTCTTCTGTGGAGGTCTTTAGTAACCCCTCCTCCCCCAGCAGAAAGAACCTCTACTCATTTAGAGTTAACAAACTCATGTGACCCTCCACCTTATTTCTGCACCTCCACTCCCACGACAAGAGGTACATCAACAGTCTTTTAAGTCTGTAGTTATAGTCCCCTTAGCCTTAAAGGCAAATAATTCTTTGAGCGAATATGGTATAACAAAATTCGGATTTGATTTCCCTCTCTAGCAACCACTTGTGTCTTAAACATCTTTGGTCTCCTAAATCAATACATCTCAGGATGATTCCACTGCTTTCATGCTCTGTCATCATGAGCAGCTAGAAGCAGAAAGCAAATGCCTGCAACTCTACATTGTTTGTTGTTTGTTGTTTTTGAGAGGCTCTGTACTGGGTCTCCTGGGACTTTCTACAAAGTATACTTTCTACTGTCTATGGAAGGTAGTAAAATAAATTATACAGAACTCCATCATTTTCTCTAAGTTCTCTTTCTAACAATCCTTCTTCATGAATTCTTAGTCTTTCTTACATAAGCTATGGAATGTGATGTTTACTGGGCCATTTTTCTACCCTTTGGTAGATCCTTCACAGAAGTATCTAGTAGACTTTTCAGTTTCTCTCAGGTTTTGGCCTTTAACTGAAATTCGCATATAATAGGAAATATTCCATTCAACATCTTTTTATATCTGTAATTTATTTTCTTTCATCTTTGCGATGACTATTTTATGCCTTTTCCTCTCATTTCATACATTAATTTTCTTTCATTCCCTTTCAGCCATTGACTTTGTCTCACATTTTGTTGAAGGAATAAATACCATGATAAGGAAACTAAATAGACAAATATAGCCATGTTCTCTAGTTTCCTTTTTGTTACCAGGAAAAGTTGTCCTTTTCAACTGGTGTTTACAGTGGAAAAATTTCTAAAGTTAGAAAACTGGAGGGAAAGAGAATTTGCAAAATTTGTTTTGAAAGAAAAGAATTAGAGTCACAACACAGGAGAGGATAACTGGGTCATGAAACATGGTGCTATGGTTTCGATCTGGTTCCTTTGGCCCCACCATGTCTCATGTTGAAATCTGATTCGCAATGTTGGAGGTGCGGCCTAATGGGAGGGGTTGGGTCATGAGTGTGGATCCCTCATGAGTAGATGAATGCCGTCCCCGGGGGGCGAGTGTGGGGGTGGTGAGTGAGTTTTCACTCTTAGTTCCCAAGAGAGTTCCCTAGAGAGCTGGTTGTTAAAAAGAGCCTGGTACCTTTCCCTTCTCTCTTGCTTTCTCTCACCATGTGATCCCTGCACACACCGGCTGCTCTTCCCCACTTGCCATGAATGGAAAAAGTCTAAGGCCCTCACCAGATTCAGATGCTGGTGCCATGCTTCTTATACAGCCTGCAGAACCATAAGACAATAAACCTATTCTTTTAAAAAATAAATTACCCAGCCTCAGATGTTCCTTTGTAGCAACGCTAACAAATTATACCTGGCCACCAAAATTTAGGGGACCCAGCAATTTAGATAAAAAATTTAAAAAATACTCTTCTATTTTTATTGGATGAAATTACACATAGCCTTATCTGATTTATTTTTATAAACATTAACACAGGCATATGTTTATTGGTATCAAAAAATCCAGAAGGACTTTTATCTGTTGTTATGCTTTGAGAGCAAATAACAGAAGTTCCCAACACAACTAGTTGGTACAAAAAGGAAAATTTATTATCTCACATTCAAGACATGTTAAGTTGAGAATTTAATGTATTTAATTGCTAATTCAATGACATCATCGAAATCTCAGGTTCTTTCTTTGTTCTGCCATTCTGTGAATATTGCTCTTTTCCTCAGTCTAACTTCTTCTTTGTCACAAGAGAGTTATATCTGTCCAGATATCAAATTCAGACATATCAATTTTGAGAGAAAGAAGAGTGAAGCTGCCTCTCAATAATCCCTCCTTCACATCTCATTGGTCATCCTCTAATCCAGTCACTGGTTAGAAGTATAGGATTACCTTGATTTAATAGGCTAATCAGGATTTGCTCTTTGGTTGGAGATGGGATCACTTTCTCTCAGGAGTAGAAATCTGGATTCTGTTAGCAAGGAAAGAGGGAAAAATGGAACTGCTGCAGGCTTTTAATGAATATCAGCAACAGTGTCAGAGTCCCTCATTTCCTCCTCCATTCCTGCACATCATTCAGAAAATTTATTCTTTCAGCAAATATTTATTGAGCATATACAGTCAGCCAACCACTGTTCTAGGCATTGGGGGCACAGTAGTAAACTTCTTCCATTTTTATTTCTTTTGGGGTTATTCTCATATGTCTAAATTATATGTTTATGGTGCAGCTTCTTGAAATATCAAAATTAGACAGTGTTCATTGACTTCCTGCCATGAATCATGAGGATATGAGGATTTAGTTGTTTTATATCACTACTCATCTCCCCTACCTCTCTTTGTATTTATGTAATCCATCTATAAAACTTTAAAAAGGATTTTAAAATCTGTTTCTTCTTTAATAAACCTCAATCTGCCTGTATTAGTCAGTTCTTACACTGCTATGAAGAAATTACCCAAGACTGGGTAATTTATAAAGGAAAGAGGTTTAATTGACTCACACTTCCACATAGTTGGGGACACCTCAGGAAACTTACAATCATAGCGGAAGGCAAAGGAGAAGCAGGCACCTTCTTTACAGGGTGGCAGGATAGAGTGAGTACAAGCAGGGGAAATGCCAGATGCCTATAAAACCACCAGATCTTGTGAGAACTCACTATTATGAAAACAGCATGGGGGAAACTGCCCTCATGATCCAATTAGCTCTGCCTAGTCCCGCCCGTGAAATATGGGGATGATGGGGATTACAATTGGAGGTGGGATTTGGGTGGGGACACAGAGCCAAAGCGTATGAATACCCCTACCCTTCTTTCCTTTTTTAGCATTTTTTGAATGCCTATTAGCAGTTTGGCAGTAGGAACAAGATATCTTTGTCTTTTTTTCCTCTTAGGGAGTGCTCCAATGCCATTTTCAGCTGTTTTTAATTTCCACCCATTTGGTACCTTGGAGGCTGGTGCTTCTCCTTTTCACACTGCTTCTCCCTCAATCAAGGACATCCAAGGGTTAAAGACTTGACATTCCATCTCCTTAAGAACTCAGTAGCTGAAAGCAGATGGCAGAAATCTGCAGAAAGGCTTTCAGTTTATAGACAGCATCTCTTGGCTCCCAAACTAATAAGACAAAATCATTATTCTCCTTCCACATATCCCCATTCTCTTTTTATTGTTCAACCTCAATCAGCTATATCTTTCCTTTAATATTGTCAATATTAAGAATATTTACATTTTATACCTTTTTCCTTTGATGTACCCTTGATTCTAAAAGATGAAAAATCAATAAATCATAATATCATATTATGACTATGTAAATATTTTCTGCTGCAGAGTCAAACAGTGCATGCATATCATTTTTTTCTCCATGAATCAATATCACTCCAAAGAAATTGTTCTTGTCAGAGATTCGATTGTATTTTCTTACTCTCTTTTTAAAATAAATCACCAGTTGTCTTTGTCATATTATGAAGTTATCCAAGCTTTAATAATGCTGTGTAATTCAGAGCTTTCCAACTACTGATGGTATCAGTAGTTGACACCTCAGCCTTGGGGTCAGGCAAACCCAAGGCTCATCAGGGGTATGAAGCCTCCTTTATTTAGCTCATTGTGCTAGACAAATATTGCCATTTTAAATTCATGCCGTGATGTAAGAAAGTTTGTGAGGTGCTAGAAATCTATCCACGTTCTCCCTTTTCTTCCCACAGAGATCTCAGAACCTGAAGTTGTGCTCTGTTTCTACTGCCAAGTTGTCATCCCAGGACTTCCCCACTCGGCTCTCCTGAATTAGGCTCATTTTCCTGGATCCCACGTTTTCTTCTTTCTGGGTTTTCTCCCTCATTTTCCTAAGGTGCATCTTCAAATTATGTCCTAGAAAGTGTAGTGGGAGGTAAGAATTCTGAGTTCTCCGTTTCTCTAAGTATCTTTATTTGCCTTTCGCACAGGATTCAGAGACTGGCTGAATATAATCCTCTCAGTACTTTGACCACATTGCTTAGTTTTCTAGAATTCAGTTGTTGATGAAACATTGGAGCCACTATAATCATGATTATTGGTACATGACCTGAAAGCTTTTAGGATCCTTTGTTTATTCTTGGTCTTTTGAAATTTCATGATCATGTGTTTATGGGGCTATTTTCATCCATTTCACTGGCACTCAAGAGCCCCATTCTAGCTTCTTTAGCTATAGAAAATTATCTTCTGTTTCTTTGAAATTTTTCTGTCTATTTTCTGTATTCTGTCTTTCTAGAATTTTCATTAGACAGATGTTGGGTCTCCCACATAAAAGTTTACTGTCATTTTTTCTTTTCTTTCATTTGTTTCTGACTCTTTATCTCTTTGTTCTACATTCTTAGACGTTTCCTCAATTTACCTTCCAGACACAAGTATTAAGACCCAACAGCACAGGTCTCCTTACTGTAAAATTAGGGGTATCTAAGTATAACTGTTCATCCTAAAGCAGAACCTTCTAGTTGGCAAACCTCCTTCATGCACACATAACTTCTACTCAGCCCTTTGCCTCACTCTCAAGAGAGAACAGGTAATCAAGGATCAACAGTTTATGTGGAAAGCTTGTAGCATGTAATGTCAATAAGCTAACTAAAGTTGAGTCAAGGTAAATCATCAGGAGTGGTGACTCCAAAGGAAAGAGATAATTTCAAGACCAAAAGACAACAAAAAATTAAAACTATCTTTTGCATGGATAGAGCTGAGGGCCATTATTCTAAGCAAACTAACACAGGAACAGAAAACCAAATGCTGCATGTTCTTGCTTATATGTGGGAGCTAAACATTGAGTACATATGGGCACAAAGAAGGGAACAAGACACCAGGGCCTCCCTGAGGGTGGAGGGTGGGAGGAGGGTGAGGACTGAAAAGCTACCTATCTAGTACTATGCATGTCAGCTGGGTGGCAAAATAATGTGTACACCAAACCCCTGCGACGTGCCATTTACTCATATAACAAATGTACATACGTACTCCTGAACCCAAAATAAAAGTTTAAAAAATTAAATAAAAACTAGAAATTTTTAATTGAGTTATCTCTTAAGGAAATATCCTTTTATTTAGTTTTACCTTGATAAAAATTATGAGATATCAGTTCATCACACACATTTTCAATGTAATCCCCCTTTTTGGTGCCACTTTTCAGTCTTAAATCCACAGGCTCTTTGCTGTATGTCTGGCTCCTTCCTTTCCTGGATTGCATCAGAAACTAGCTGCCTCTATTAGTTTCTACTGGGTTTTGTTTCTTAAGAAAGTTTTGAAAACTCTTATCCACTGGTATTTCCCACATCAATTTTCTTCATTATTAGGAAAAAATACCTTTATGTATTTTTTGCCATCACTGTTAGAGATCTTTGAGCAAAGTGCAAGATCTTAAACAATAGAACAAATTCTGATTTCAACTTTTTTGCCATTTTTAAAATTTCATTTACCTGTTGGTGTTGTACATACTCCCCTAAAGAAAGTGCCTGGTTGTGAGGTGGAGGTTACAGTGAGCCGAGATCGTGCCATTGGACTCCAGCCTGGGAAACAAGGGTGAAACTCTGTCTCAAAAAAAAAAAAGTGCCTGGTTATTAGGAATTATTAATTAAAGTATCATGACACCAAATGTACCACACTGCTAATAATCCCCAGCTGTGAGCTACATCCTAAATTATGAAGTTGATGTAGACCTGATTTTATGCTGCTTGCTCTGTCAATGTTGACAGTTAATATTTCAACTCATATCAAGCATACCAACTCAGACTAACCTGGGTGATGAAAGGCTGCACTCAGCATACATTTTATTACTAGGAAAATTATAAAGGAGAAGATTCATAAAAGGATTTTTCATAAGAAATAAATATTCTTATATTGGGGTGGTCTCATAGATTCCTGACAATAGGCCGTAAGAGGATTAGATCAGTGACTATTTTTTTGTGTGTACTTTCTAAAAAATTTTGAAAACTTATTTTCAAAAAGTATCCCTTTCTATATTTTGTGTATCTAAATTTTTTGTCGTAAAGGTAAATAGCTATAAAAGATATTAATATTGATATTTACAATTAAATTGGTATGTTTTAAAATGTATTAAATATAATCTAAATGTCATATGAATTTATATCTATCATCATTCATTAAAAATACATGAGCAAGCACTTTTTAGTAGTGTATTCTTATTACATTTCCCACTCTGAATTTTATCCTAATGTAATATATATTTAGAATGGAAAGGCTTTAATTAATTGCCTTTATTGAGTAATTCATGGAAAAAATATATGAAATCAAACTGAAATTGACGTATCAATATACTTCCTGTAACTGTAAGGCTCTAAGGGTTAATTTTTTTCATTAATTTATCATTACGATGATTAGTAGCAGGTACTCAAAACAACATAAATGTATATAAATTATAAAAAGTATCAAATACAAAATGTAAAAGTTTATTGGAAATAAATCTTTCAAGGAGATAGAAGCATTTTCTGATTAATTCACATTAGTATGAGTATTTCTTGTTATTTTCAAAAGAGCTCAGCACCTTTTCTGTTGTAGTTTTTAATTTTTATAGATGTAATCTATGATGGCTTACCTGTTATGTAAATGAGAATAGTTTTATTACAATAATGCCATTTATATTTTAGAACTCCTTTTGAACTATTTGCCAAAAATCACATGATATATTTTGAAAAATTATTTTTAATGATCTAGAATCAGCACAAATTTGCTCTTTTTCCATTTTTTAAAAGTATGATTAGGAAACTACCTGATATGCACACAAATTTGTTACTCAGTCTTTAAAGTCATTCACTTTCCTGACACTCACACACCAGCATTTTAAATTCATTTTGTACCTTGTAGGTTTTTACACCCTGAAGCAGTGCACCATATTAAGATACAGTGGGACTTGAGCTATTCTTCTGTGAAGAGGAAGAGGGCAACTGTGAAAGAAATGGCTTGGCTGTAAGATGTTCTCAGTCTAACCAATTTTAGGAAAAAAAATATGTGAAGGCTGAGGATCCAAAGCGATTCCCTTCAAACCATCCTACCCCATGGGACACCCTTTGTGAACTCCCTAAGGTAACAGCAGTCCAGAACACAGATGACCTACAGGATTTCTGTTCCTTTCCAGCTTTTTATTTTACCATTGATGCTTCCTTTCTCCTATAAGAAACAACAGCTTCAAAAAACTTTGAAGAGGGTCTCAAAGTGATTGGGGGAAAAAATAAGTAAACTGCAGAATAGAAAGAGCTCTATGGTTAGGAAGTCCAATAAGCAATAAGGAGAGACAAGACAAAAGAGAACCAAACAAAATCCAATGTTACAACCTGATTAGAAATAGAAACTTGAGGATTTAATTGATGAGCGGGGTCACAAAGAATATAAGTGCAGATCGACTTTTTGTACCAAAACAGCTGGCTGACTTCTTATCTGAATCTTGAAGTCATAGTAAATTATCACTAAGTTGTTATAGTTTTTGGAAGATTTGGAGTAAAGGTAAGCTGACAGATGATGGCTCTAAGATAATGGCTTTCAATCTTTTAAAACACAACTAACAGCAAAAATAAAATTTACAGGTATATAACTGAAACAGGAGTTTCAGTTCTTGAAAAAATATAATACTTACTTTCATGCCGGACACCCTGCTGGCTTTAATAGGGATGACACCGGGTTTGAGAGGCCAAACAAGAGACCTGGAGCCAAAAAACAAAACACGGGGTTTAATTGAGGGGACTTACATACAAGGCATTCCAGTGACAGTGGGCTGAGCAGGAGAACTGTTCTCATTTGTAAGATGCATGCAGTTTATGTGGATCAGGTGCAACCACATTCTCAGATTACACTTAAGTTATTGCTATCAGGTGGGTCTACCATACACTTACCCTTACAATGTGGGGTATTCTATAATATTTTGTCTTCCCTCCTTCATTCTTCTTACGTATTAAAGACAATGCTGGTCAAGAATCACCAATTTATTTCACCATTCACCTAATAAGTAATGATTTTCAACTGAAAAACACCGCTGTAAGGTCCACTGAAAAATAACCATATATTTTTGTATTAAAATTTTATTTAAAAAAAATTCCTGAAGAAAATCACACATACATTTGACTCATCTCTGCTCAGGGGAAATCAAGCTGCTCATACCCCAAGGACATAACCAGGATCCCTTTGGTGGCAGCCCATCCCAACTGTAGGCATTGTGCCCAAGATGAAATAGCCTCTGGAATGCTACAGAATGACAATAAATAGAGAAAAAAAAGCCTAGTAGAGAGTCAAAGTGCTCGTAAGCCAGTCTCTTAATTGATGCAAACCTTCTGTTCTGTGATGATAGTGAAGAGGGGTGAAATGGGTGTGGAGGAGGCTGGCGGGCTAGGAAGAAGTGAGATTTAAGAGAATGGATGATTTAAGTGGAGAGAGAGAGTTCCTGGAGCATCTTCATACAAACAATCTTCCCAATAGAGTGCTAGATTATCTATGCATTCCACACATCTTGCAACTGATAGTTGTCCTTGTTTACTCCCTCTCTCTAAGAAGAGAAATATGTGGAATTAAACAAGGCATCAACTTCCTAAGAATGTGCTATTGCAATGGGCTCAAGCCAATGAGGGCAATGAGAGAACAAATACATCATTAGGGTGCAATCCAAGCAACACAAGTAAATGGACACAATGGAAGAGGTCTGTGAGAAGACTGCTGAAGACAAGAAATGCTTTTTTTTGAAAGAGAATATATAAACTTCCAATCTACCTACGGTTATAAAGAACTATTTTGAAAGGTCCATTTTATAGTAAGTTTTTAAAAAAGTTAAAAGCAAAACAAACAAAAATCTCTGGGATATACAGTGTCATCACTTCCAAGTCAAATTACAAAATAGAAAATTAATAAGATTTATTACTCTGAAATATTCCATGACTGAAAAAATACCCAGAGTGCCTAAAACTCTGAACACTTACAGTCCCCAGAACAATCAGTAGAGAACTTAATGGTAGAAGTAAAAATAAAATTAATTTTAAAAACCTGTAAAACCCCTGGAGAGCCAATGGAAGTGGCTATAAATGGATTCCTAAATGGAATCACCTGGAGGAGCTTTTGGACCATTGGAAACCAAAGCTGAATACAGAGCAATTAAATCAGTCTCCAGAAATGGAACCCAGATATCAGCACTATTCAAATCTAATGTGTGGCCAGTGTGGTTGAGAACCACTGCTCTAGACCCTTGCCACTCACAGTGTGGTCCATGGGCCAACTGTATCACCTGGGAGTTTATTAGAAACACATTACCTCAAGCCCTTGCCCAGACCTACTGAATCAGAATCCATATTTAACAAAATCCCCGGATGGTTCCTGTGCACATTACATTTGAGAATCACTGATTTAGAAGATGGACACTATTACATGCTGGCATCCACTCTTCCTTAATATTTAATCATTTCTTGCTTGATATTGATGTAATGTATTTGGAATGAGCCAAGTAGCAGCACCTGCTATGTTGTGCTAGCTCTGACTTCTCTAATTGCTCAGAGTTGATGTCCAAATGTTTAAGAACTGAAGGGTCAGTTTCTGTCTTCATCCTAATTATGAATAGCCTTTTCCCTTCCCCAGTGGGATCAAAATATTGCCAGGATTCTACTTAGAATCCAGTGTCCTTTGCTGCCAACCAGATTCTAGACAAAATTTGGTATGTTAATCCTGTTTATACATTTTTAGGTTGGGCATCAATGATAACCCTGACACTGCTCCTACCTTCTGCCTCTCCCAGTTTTCTCTACCGCTAATTCTAACTATATAGAATAAACTTAAAATCTAACAGAGTGGCTGTGGAGGCAGTTGACCTTCCTTGCTTATGCTAATTCTCTTTCAAAAAAGTGGCTGCAGTTCTGAATCCACATGTAGAACTGGTTGATGATGTTACCCAGTTGGTTCTGCTGCTACTGGTTTTTCCATGTATCGTAATTTCCTATGCATTTTAAATTTCATTTGTCCACCAGGCTACTGAAATGGACAGATAGCCTTTAAAATGACTTCTAGAGCAGAATTCCTCCTGCATTCCACTGCAGATGACCTTTACAGTAGAAATACATCAGTCCATGGCCTTGGAACTGGGTTTTATAAAGTCACTCCTCTAGTCTTCTTTTCTGCTACATTTCTCTGCATATAACCCATGAAAATGTCTCATGCTCAGCTGAACTCTAACATTATTATAGGGTAGATGGCCAATGTAAAGTCATCTCAGATTAATAAGACTTGTAAGGAAATCTCAGAAGGCTTCTCTGTGTAGGGACAAAAAAGCAAACAATAAAAGAAGAAATGTAAAAATAGCGTTTAGTAAACCAGAAAAATCTTTTCCACGTTTTTCTGGTGAACACCAACTTATTCCAGGACATACTATTAGATTGTCCATGTGCCGAAGTGCTCTAAGATCGTGGAGTAAATGTATCTTCAGTCACTAGAAGTGGAAGCCCTAAATGGCCTAAGTCTAGTAGAACTAGACTTACCTGTGTAAGCACAGACTGAATTTTGGAAGACCTATAACTCTGGCTCACTGAAGAGGAATCAACTTCTAAAAGGGAGATTATTAGATTTTTCCAAAAAAAGCACATAAATGTTCCTATGGCATTCAAATCATAGGACTAAGATGTGCAGTTGCTTTAGAATCAGGAGCTTTTTAACGAACAGCTGTAATGCATTTGGGCAGTTGTGCAAAACAGAAAGTTGGCCGACCAGATACTCTTTTCAGACATTAAACACAAGATGCTTGGGGCCAGATCTGGTGATTAAGAAATCAAATGTTTTCTTTTTCCTCTTCCAACCTGTTCTCAGAGTGTGGAAAATTATGTGATTTTTCTTCTCTGACCCTCTGGTTGTGTTTATCAGGCCTGTCTCCTCAGCCAGACTAGATCCAGCCACTGGAGGTCAGTTCGATTCAACTCAATCCAGTCTGATCTAGTCCAACTCAGCCTTCTCCACCTTTCTTTCGGGGAGACCTATATGAACATAAAGAACTCAAGTGTCTTGGGGGCTGATACACCAGGTTGTCTACAGCTCATCTCATAAAATGTCTTGACTCTGAGGCAAGCACTATGCCTGTTTGCTTCCACTGAGGATGTATAGATCTGATTTCTAGATACTTTACCACATCCTGGATTCTGCTTCTTCTATAATTCCCAGATTCTATACATTATTGATTTTTCTAGTCCATTTGGGCATGACTTACTTTTGTACCTGGCTCTAATTAACCTACCTGCATCCTGACTGCCTCTCAACTCTCATACTAACTCTTTCCCCTGGTCCCTGCCTCTACCTCTGTCCTTCATTTCAACCTTTCAGGTTTCATTTTCTCCTTCCACCACAACTTGGCCTGGCAGAAACTGCTTCCTCCTAAAGAGTTTTCTTTCAAGTACACATGCGGAAATATGCATGAGCATCTGGTGTGAGCTTTTTGTTCATCTTCAGCCTCTAGTGAAATACAGAGAGAGCTACTCTGAGCAAAAGAGAAAAAAAAAATCAAGATTAATGAGAATGAACATCAGAGAAATGCCTTCACATCTAGAAAACATTAAGAGCCTGCTTTAGCCACATGGAAATAGGTGTATGTCTGGATATCAGCTCTTTCCCCCCGGTCTACCTGTAGTAGACCAGACTCCCAAGAAGCCTGGCAGTGGGAAGAGGGAGACTCTAGTGAAAAGTGGTTGCTGCTTCCTGGCTCTCACAAGGAAAAGGGTGCATCTAGAGTGTCTGTTGATCAGTCAAACATCCATAATGGCCTTACTGGTTGTTAAAAATATTGAAATACTACCCTACTAATTAATAAACAGCCATAGTCCATCCCTCCCACCCACCCCTCTCTTTGCCTTGGTGCCCTGACTACCTCCATTGGTTCCTCTCATGCCTCCACCAACTAAAAATTTAACATTATGATTGGTGGGCTCAATACCTTGTTAAATATTATGGTAATCTCTCCTCAATAATCACTCCTGACTCTCACAGGAATAGCATGCTTAGAGGCACCTAGAAACCAATAAGGAAAGAAATAACCTGTTAAGGTCATCTTAGGAAGCATGATGCACTTGCCTCCTCAGTAAAATTATTCAGGGGCTGCTCAGATTCACCCTACTCCTTTTGCTTCACCCATTTTCCTCATTGACATGGTTTTTTTGACTGTCTGTCTGATGATCTAATCTTGCTATCCCTCTATCCTTATCCATGGAGTAGGCTACAGGGAGCCTGCGGTCTCCATTTGCTATAGTCTGAATGTTTGCATCTTCCCCAAATTCATATGTTGAAACGTAATTCCCAGTGTGATGGTATATGGAGTTGAGGTCTTTGGAAGGTGATTAGGTCCCAGTGGTGGAGCCTTCATGAATGGGATTAATGCCCTTATAAAAGAGACCTCAGAGAGATCCTTGCCTATCCCACCATGTGAGGACACAATGAGAAGGTGCCATCTACAACCCAGCAAGCATGCCTTCACCAGACACTGAATCTGCTGTTGCCTTGATCTTGGACTTCCCAGCCTCCAGAACTGAGAAATACATTTCTTTTGTTTATAAGCCACCTAGCCTATGATATTTTATTATAGCAGCCCAAATGGAGCAAGACACCCATTAGATAACACTTTAAACTCCTTTTCTTCATATAGTCAGCTTCCTGGACAGGAACTGGTTAGTTCCAAATCTAATGATCATACTCCTCCCAAGTGTTCACTCTACACCCCCATGCAGCCATGTGTGAGATTCCCTGTTGCAACCACCAGAGGCAACCAGGTACCAGTTAAGCCTAGCACCTTCTGCAGTTTCCCTTTCCAACTGTATCATAGCAGAACAGAGAGGGTGCTTTGGAATCAGGCAGACTTGGATTTGAAATCCAGCTTCTCTTTACTACCCAAGTTACTTGAGCAAATGACTGAACCTTTGTAGACCTATTTTTTTTTTAAGTCACAAAATGAAGGTAAATATTACTTCATAGAGATGATAACAGGATGAAACAAAATAATGCTGTTGTAGTGACCCACTTATTTTCTTTTTCTTTTTCTATTCAATGTCTCTTTAAGGAACTCTTCCTTTCCTATTCTTATTCTCCATGGTTTGGTAATGGATGTGGTCACATGACCCAGGAGGCCAGTATACTCTACGCCCTCTGGCCATAGTGTTGGTCTGATTTTTGCCTATGACCCAATCTAGCTAATCAATATCTTCTCTTGGAATTTGCTAGAACAACCTATAAAGAGGCATTCTCCTTTCATGAGTACATTTGAATAGGCAGTAGGAGAAAAAGAATTATTTTAGTTTTTATGATTTGCACCCAATGTTATGAATTTTGAGAAGAATTTTTATAATGGTATTCTGCCACTTGCAATCTGGAGTCATCATATGTATATAAATTCCCAACTCTGCATATATATAATTCATATCAATATATGAATTTAGAGCACTAAATTAATTCTTGATAAATGGTAGCCATATGTATCTGTACATATTTAAAATGGCTTAAGAAGAAGAGAAATTTGTTGATTCTTGTGGCTGGAGGGCCCAGTTGAGTGTTGAGATGAAGAACTGTCCTCAGAGGCTCCAGGAATTCTGAGCATGTCTGTCATCTCTGCTTCCCTAATGTCCATTGGGTTTATGATCTCTACTGCAGATGACTTATTAAATGAGGGACAGGGACATGACCAGAGACTAATCTCAGTTTAGTAACAGAGGAAAGAAAATATATTTTTCTCTGAGTGTCTATGAAATGTCTCTCGTGTCTCTGAAGACACATTCACAAAGGGATATATTTCCAAAGCTTAGGTTTTTCTAAAGCTGTTTTGGGCTTTAGAAAAGTATCCCTTTGAATAATTTTCTAAAAGTATTATGCAGTGATCAAATCTGACCGTTACTGAGCCAGTCTCTGAGACGTGTGTAAGTGCATGTGTGTGAGTGTGTTGTGCACTCTAACTGATGCATTCACTAAAGTCATATGGAGAAAGAAACAGTAGTTCCCAACGGAAAGGTAGCAGAATTACCAAAAGAATGTTTGGGAAGGGATGCTGGGCAGACCCAAATAGTAAGTATCTGCTACTGATATCATCATTTTCATCCTATTATTATTATTGTTATTGTTCACAACTATCTTCATAAAAGATAATGGCATTTGGACTGTTTGGCAGTAAAACTTGACCTGAAATATCTGGCAACAGGATATATAGATAGCATTTCTTTACTGAAGGGGAAAAATTTTGTCCCTAACTTATGATGAACATTGTCATCCATTAAAAAATATTAGTGTGAGTTGAGGTTGAAGCCTCATGAGAAAAAAAGTATTTCAGATATGCAGAAATTTCATGCACCAAGTGTTCCTAGAATCAGTGATCTTACCTGAAGGACACTCAGTATAGCACAGATGAGTGTACTTTGTGGCCACTTAATGAATATGAATTCAGTATAATTTTGAGCAAGGAGTGCAAAGGCAATATCTTTTAATAGTTTATTTTCAATATGTCACATCTTTGGTAATAAGGTGCCAAAAGGGATATGTTTGGTTGTGGCTGGTTAATATTACTCCATGTACATTAGAAGACTTATAAAGAATCTGTTTCTTCATTTTCTGCAGTCAAATTTGTTTGACTTTATTGTGTAATTGGCTTTTTTAAAAAAAAGACAAAATAAAGTTTCTCAGTATAGCACGTGAAAGTTGACATGACAACCAATTTTTCTAGTGTATTGTGGATTTAGAAATTTAGTAAATGCAGATATATAGTTAGGCAAATTCACAAAGTCACATCATAGAATTTCTACTTTACATAAATTAGCAAGTCATTTGGAGCTTTTACGGCTCTTGGTGATAAACTATATTAAATCACCTTTGGAAGAAATTGATTTTTATTCTCCTAAATTTTATGTATTCAGGCCTTAATCATTTTATATTAACATGTTACTAGCAGATGTCTAGTTGTTAGTAAACAAACATTCATATTTCTTACTAAAAGAAATTCTGGCCAGGTGCAGTGGCACAAGCCTGTAGCCCCAGCTACTTGGAAGGCTGAAGTGGGAGAATCACTTGAGCCCAGGAGTTCCAGGATGCAGTGAGCTATGGTCGTGCCACTGCACCCTAGCCTGGGCAACAGAGTGAGAACCCATCGCTTAAAAAAAAAAAAATTCTCATTTTTTAAAACCAGAGGGAGAACACTGCCAAATTAAGTTCTGACTTCAGAAATAGAGAAGATAATGATCATGAGGCACCCTTCTCCCCCTTGCCTATCTTTTACTCCACCCTACAGCAGAATGCCAAATTTAGCAGGTAAAAATATAGGCTGTCCAGCTAAATTTGTATTTCAGATAACAAATTTCTTAGCATAAGTGTACCCCATGCAATATTAGGCATATTTACACTAACAATTATTTGTTGTTTATCTGAAATTCAAATTTAACTGGACATTTATTTTTGTTAAATCTAGCAACTCTATTGAAACTCTAAAATGGACTCGTTATGCTCTTTTTTAATATGTTTTTCTGCTAAAATATGCACAAAGAAAAGGATCCCAAACCTATTCATCCTAAAATATAAACCTGTATGCAGCTCTTAGGGCTCATCTCAGCTTGCTGCTGTACCCAGTAGAAACAAAAATAGGTCTCAAAACCAGCCTTAAAAGGGAGGTGATCTTTCCTGGCAGTCCCTTCAAGTTCCACAGCACATCACACAAATCTTCTGAGAGGATGTCTTCTTTTCTGTGTTTTTTCCGAAGTCTTACTCTGTGAGGAATCTCTTCCCAGTCTTGCTTTCTTCTCTACACATCTCCTCCTCAAACTCCTCTTTCTGCTCCCGCTGCCATTGCATTCAGTTATCTTATCTTCTCCAGTCCTCTGCCATTTGCATCGTCACACACATCCCAGCACCACCAGCAGATTTGGGAAGGAGGAAGTAAAAGGAGGTGATGCTGTGGATGCAAGTTTATGTTGACATACACCCCCACATTCGCCATTATTACAAACAAAGTGCTTGTAATTATTTTACTGACTCAAAAGTTGAACTAAATCTAACCTTCTACTAGTTTTCCTTCCAAAATATACAATGATCTAAATTTCTTAAAATGCACTCCTCTCAGCATTGCAATTGTGCTTCAGTGTCTAACGTAATGACTTCTAACCTAAAATATAAAATAAGAAAGCTCTTTGCCTTCTTTTTAGCTTGCAGGATCATATCAGAAGCCCAGAAATTATTCCATGTAGGCAAAAGTTCATATTCTGCCCTCCCTCTGGATAAATTGAGCTTGTCTACAGTAATTTCTTTGCATTTCATACCCGTACGCTTATTACAGCTGCCATTGTCCAGCAATATTTTTCCCCATTCGTCATCATAACAGCTTATAAGTGTTTGATGGAAATAAACAGAGCCAACACAATTCTGTCATTTAGGCAGCCAAATTCATGAGTCCGGGCATCAATGTGTAGTGATACAATATCCAGAAGCCCCTGCCTGATGATTGTTATCTGTATGATCTGTAGATGGCTCAGCCTGGTCTTAAGTTGTAGGGTCAGGTAAACCCTTGGTATAACAAAACAGACTGAGTGTGATATTTATTGTTGAATTTCTTTGTTAAAATCTGCCCCTGAAGTTTATTTTTTTAAAAGCCTGTACAATCCATGCCTGATGACAGTCCAGTGCAGGCTTGACAATAGCTGTTCACGTTTTCACTTGCCCAGAATAAATAACAATTATTTCTGGGTGTGGAGAAAAAAAATTTGTTTACTTTATGTTCCTACCATTAAGACACCTACACCCCAACAACGATCAAGGAAAGGCAGGCTGGAAAAGCACTTTTTGGAATGTCTAATAATAATAACAATGGTAGTAATTTAATATTAGCAATAATATAGACTATATTTCAAATTATCAGCCTGGTATGTTTTAAAACAATTATACAGAGACAAATGTGAAAGTGTGATTTTTTTAGAAATATTGTATTGCTGAAGGGTAAACTATATCTATCTTGAGAATAAAAAGATTATTGAGTGTCACTGAAAGCAAAAAGCAAGCTATCCTGCCTCTTTGTATGCAGTTTCTCATTTTGTAAATAATGTGGCTCTAACTTTGTAAATGAATTAGGTAGCATCTACACAGCAGAAAAACATCTAGTTGAAAAATAGTTAATTTATTCAAATGATATTTAAAAACACAGTATAGTGCCAACAAATTAATGGATTCATTTTATTTCATGGACCTGTTCCACATTCCTGATCAACTATTTTCCTGATGATTTATCACATTTGTCTCTTCCTGTGGCTAAAACTTACCTTTCTGTCTGGAGTGTATCTTTGCATTATGCAAGGCTATCATTTGACTCTGATGATTTTATTTTTCTGATAAATTTTGGAAGATTAATCTGATAGAATACTAAGCCATACGTGGGCTATGTTGATGAGGCCCATGTGTGTACAAGAAAATGTTAAGCCAAAAAATTAAAAAACTGGACCCCAAAGAAAGTGCACCTATTGATTTCAACTGTGTGAATGTATTATACACATTAGCAGAGAATAAAACTTAAATCGGAGGATAATAGTCTGTGTTCATTAAGTGTGTGTATGTGTGTGTGTGTGTGTGTGTAAAGTTTATTTTATAATAATTTTAAAATAAAAAGGATCCCCAAAGAAAAAGTACTAAGACAACACTTGTTTTAAAATGAAGTTTTATACTCTAAAAACTTGCATATGTAGCCAAAACAATTTATTACTAGGGGCAGATTAGGGATTTAGTGGTATTATTTTTAAGAAAAAAAAAAGCAACAGCACAAGATGAATATTTTAAAAGTTTACTTAGAAACAAAACACTACTGGCCTCCAAGATACCATGTGCCAATTTTCCCCTCTGAACAACTTTTACAGACAACTTATAACCTCCCTAAATTATAGGTTTATGCGGAAAAATAAGGGGTTGTTATATAATAAGGAAGCTGACAAATCTTTAACTGTAACAGTACTAGTTATTGCTACTGTAATTTATGCATAGATACTGATTCTAATTAAGTAATAGCAGAGGTTGCCTTTGAATTTATGAGGCTATAATCAGCTCCCTTGTGCTCAATAAATGCCACAGCTACAGTCTGTGGTGTTAATTTCACACTACAGTGGGAACTAGTGGTTGTTGCCAAATATACTCATAAGTCACAGGCAATTTGGATTATTACTGTAGTGTGCGCTGCATTGAGAAATGAACTAGTTCATAATCACTTTTTAAAGTCATTATTGAGTGTTTGTGTATGATAACTCTTCTGACATTGATAAGGCATAGTGCAGTAGCTTGTCTTTTTCCCAAAACCCATTTCTAGATAAAATAAATATATCAAATCCTCCAGAAAAATAACAATATAAGAAGCCCCTGCTTCCTCAGCTTTCTGGCTATGTCTGATATATGAGAACTGGAAACTTAGAATTTTTTCCTATAAACTACCTCCTGTGTGATGTTCCCCAAAGGGACAGTGCCTGATATGGGGTTATTCGATATGGGGATTTTATGAATTAATGTGATGAGCTTGCTGGCAAAATGAATTCTGTCCTTTTCTAATTTCCTGAAGCTGGGTGTCAACTAAAGCACTTTCACTGTGAGGTTTAATTCTGGAATTACTTTCCTCAAAATGTCACACACAAACACACACACAAAGATGGGAAGTGAGCTAAAAACAGTATCTCTCGTTCTTTATTTTACTGTCTCTCTTCTATTTCAAAGGAGTTACTCTTGGCAGTGGGGTTTTAAGAAATTCCACGTAGGACTGCACACTATTCCACATCTTGTTCTTAAATCCACAACACTGCCATGACTCCTTATTGTTAAACAGCGAACGTGTTCAAATGCCAGCTGTTGACTATAAGGGGTCTTCTTTGTAACCGAGAGGGCTGATTGCATTAATTCCACGGACAGCATGCTCTGACTGGTTGCTGGGACCACAAATTTCTGTTTTGAGTATGTTCACATTATTTCCTGAGGAACTCACTAGGCTCCAGTGCAATCAACAACATAATAGAAGAACCGTGTTTTCTTCGTAAGGGACAAGCACAAAAGGCAGATGGCTCCCCTGACGTGATGTTTTAGGACCTGCCAAAATCAAGACACCAAGAGTGACTGAAGCTAGTCAAAGAGTCACTGCCACCTTGGATTCTTCTAAATAAAATGACACAAAATATCAGATATTTCCTGTATTGCTTTCCATTATCTACCAAAAAAGCGTTCTTCAAACATCCAAAAGATCCTGCACCCTGGAGTTCAAGCTTATCCTTTGTCTATGGTCTGTACACAGAAAGGTAGTTTCCATAAATTATAACCAATGCCCTGTGGAGGCAATAGGTAATCGTTTCAGAAAAACGTGTGTGTGGGTGGGTGGGTGTGGGTGTCTGTGTGTGGCTGTGTGCACGTGTGCATGCTTTGATCCCTTTTATTAACATTCCAGGGGCAGAAACTGTAGTCTCAGAGTGGCGTATAATCACAAATTTTCTTCACTTAATTTGCAGTAGAAAAGGAAAGGTCTTTCTTCCATTATTGTATAGACAAATAACAAAACATCAGAGCAGTAGCTGTATCAACAAAAAGGCTTTTGGAAGATTTGCAGGTGTTACACAACCTCCTTCATCAGGGGAGAAGTACAGCCTAGCTTTTTGGAGTAAAGATGGAGTCCTTTAACAATTCTTGCTTAGCAACACACAGTCTATTTGTGGTGGTCATGGGGGTGCACCAAGCAATCTCCCATCTAGAAAGACCCTGCTGAGAGGAGCATTGTTAGCTGATAGCTTCTGCGGCCACATCTCCGTATCCACCATGCATTCATGCCAAGACTGTTGTCTTTCCCAGAAGCTCTCAGCCAGTGACTGAGCATGCTGGGATCCTAGGGACAGGCCGTTCTTGCCCAACATATGACTCCTATAGTGGACAATCCCTACTCAAGGATTCCTCTTCAGGCTGACCAAGACTTTTACAGGGCAGCATTGCAGTCTGGGGCTCAGCCTTCTTCCTTCTCTCTCTCCTTCTACAAGTATTAGAGCTACATCACCATCTGAAGTTTCTTTCTTTCTATGTCTGCTCTCTTGTCCTTGTTTCATGCATGTCTTGAGATATTGCCAAATGTCTACTGGGAGGCACAAATCTCCATTCTATGAGAACCACTGGTATAAGGTAAGAAAGCTTCCCTAGGAAGAGCTAGGTGCTCGCTCCTTGGGCTCCTGTGGCACTTGATTTCACTAAAGCACTTTTTATGTTTAATTGTCATTGTTCATCTATTGGGCTCTCCCGCCAGCTTATGAGCTTTTCCATAGGAACTGTGACTTTCATATTCATTGCATTTCTCCAGTCCCATTTTGGACCTGTTTTCAGAAGGCATTCGTTTAAATGTCAAATCAAGGAAGAAAGGGGAGAAGGCAGGGAGAGAGGAATGGGGAAGGAAGGATAAAAACAAGCAGTTAGGCAGCAAAAGAAGGCGGGAGAGAGTGAATCTATGAACCATTTTTCCTTGGCTAGCCAAAGTGGCCTGGGTTATGTTTCTATATTTGAGCCTGGTCATTCTTAGCTTATTGCTTCCCCTTTAGGTGTTACTGCATGACTCTATCTATAGCGTTTGATTGTTGAAGAATCGTTCGTTTGTTATGCTCCAAGTGTTGAAATCCTCTTTGGTTTTTGGATCTTCTCATACCCTCCTCTGCCCACTTTAAGGCCATTTCCAGGCAACCACTGGCAGATCCTGGTCCCTCCCCAGTAACTGACATCAATTAACCATCAATAACGTGATCTCAGACACCAAGGCACTGCTCCAAAGGATGAGCACTTCTTGTTTTGTATCAACAACAAAAAAAAATTCTGAATAATACATGGTCCCAAACGGAAAGGTAGATAGGAATGCAATCAATTAACTTGGATGATGTCATAATCCACATGCATGGCAGAAGAGCTAGAATTCCAGACCTTTCTGTGCTCAGCTCTTCTGAGGATAATTAGCAGTGTTCCAGGGAACTTCGGACAGCCCATTGTGTTTTATATCTCTAACAATATGATAGGCCTGAGAGATTTGGAAAAGGATTCATTAGTTTACTAAAATTATTTAAAACCCAGACAGGCCGGGCGTAGTGGCTCATGCCTATAATCCCAGCACTTTGGAAGGCTGAGGCAGGCAGATCATCTGAGGTTGGGAGTTCCAGACCAGCCTGGCTAATATGGTGAAACCCTTCCTCAACTAAAAATACAAAAATTAGCCAGGCCGTGGTGGTGCACACCCGTAATCCCAGCTACTCAGGAGGCTGAGGCAGGAGAATCACTTGAACCCAGGAGGCGAAGGTTGCAGCGAGCTGAGACAGCGCCACTGCACTCCAGCCTGGGTGACAGAGCAAGACACTGTCTCAAAATAAATAAATAAATAAAAGAAAAAACAAAAAAAACTCAGACTAACAGGAATGAGAATGATGCTTGTAGGGGCAGAAAGAAAAAAAAATACTAGTAACTGTTTTTGGCTCATCTTGCTCTCCAAACCTGCATTCTTCTGAATTTCAAGAATGAGTACATGTAGCCAGAGGCAAAGGAACTCTGCCCAGGCATGGACTAGGTAACACAACCAGCCCCAGAAGTTCTCCTATCCCCCATGCTAAGTCCTTCTTCCTAATCTTCTTCTAAATCTGTTCCGTTGATAGAAGTTCCCCAACCTTAAAAAGAATTTTTTTTAACTTCTAGAGTTCTTAGGTTTCCATATATTTCATAGTCTGCATAACAGCTAAAAATATCCTTTGTCATCTATCTTTGACATCAAGTAACACTGCCACTGTCACCCAATGTGGAGTTTTATGGAATTCTAAATTTGTAAGAGATGAATACATTATTAAATTCAGTAATTCCCAAATTTTAGTGAATAAAACATCCATTGAGGGAGCTTGTTAAAAATTCAGATTCTGATAAGGCCCAGGAATTTGCCAAGTTTTGGCTGCTTTATAACTTAAATACAGCAAAATTCACTCCCTTGAGGTGTACAGCTTTGCAAATTTTGATAATTGTATGCAGCCATGAAATCTCCATCACAATCAAGATATGAAACAGTTGCATCACCCTACAAAGCTTTTCATGCCCCTTTACAATCCATCTCCTTTCCCTCCCCTGCTTATAACCCCCAGGCAATCACCTGTTTGATTTCCAGCCCTGTAATTTTGCTGTTCGGGGAATTTCATATAAATGTAATCTTGCAGTATATATACAGCCTTTTGTGTTTAACTTTTCTCCCTTAGTATGATGTTTTTGAGGTTCATCTGGAAAATTTGCAATTAAAACAGAAATTTTTGATGATTCTGCTCAGAGAGTTTCATAGCCATATTTTGAAAAGCACTCTTCTGATCCAAACTTTTTATTTCATAGATAAGAAAGCTGAGGTGTAAAGAATGTAAGTTACTTACCTGAAGTGAAATATTACTGAGAAATATTTGAAACATGTGTCCCTGGAGAGAATTCCATGAATCATTAAATTTTCCTTTACCTCTCTGTGATGAGAGATTGAATCCTTCAGCAATCATATCCTTAAAACCAATGATATGAGATCTAGTGTGTGAATATATTTTGGATTTTCTTCTGGATTACAAAATATTATTGCCAGAGCTTTGCTTAAGTTCAGAAAAATTTACTGAGAGACAGAGTATGATTTAGTAAGAAAACAGCTCTACAACCTTCTTGAAAATAGTACATTTGCTTTTGTACATGGTGAAATGTAATGAACAACACTCCTCAACTTGTACTTTCTAACTTCACTGATAGAAAAGATTTCTTTCTCACCTGCCTATCCCCATGCTTTGCAGTTGGAAACGGGTTGTGTCGTTGTTGAGGAGCCAGCATGGTGAGTGTTTTCCCCACCCTTTCTGGATCACAGGTCCCTTTGGGAATCTGATGAAGGCTCTGAAGCCTCTTAGGTGGAGGAGATGGAGGAACACAGGTAGGTCATGTGGCAGCTAAGCAGGAGGACCCAGGATCAGGGACACCATAGACAGGGGACAGTTGGGAAGGTCCATAGAGGACCAGTTATAGCTCCAGGAAGAACTCCATAAGCATGCGTCAAAGCTCTGTAAGGGCACTCCTGCTGACTGAGGCTTTTGATCTCGGGGAGCTCGGATCCACCCCATCAAAGCTAAGCCTAGGTCTAATTTACAGATGAGGAAACTGAATTTCTGGGATGACAAAGACCTGCCTGTAGCCAGTTCTTAGCTTAGTCCTGCAGCCAGTACCTAGCTCATGACTTTAACCCTTAACCCAAGCCTACTGGACTTCATCACTATCCCGTGCTGTCTTCAGTATTTGATCTAAAACTGAATGTAAGAGAATGATATTGGTAGCACATCAGCTAGTGAGCATTATAGGCAGGGAAACATCTCAAGGTCCTCAGTATTTGATCACTTATTCACAGGACCATTTTAAAGGGCTTGTACGTGTTGTAATGACAGTTTATGAGGCCATTTCCCCTTTTTGTTGCTTCTCTAAAAACTGGAAGTGCTACCAATGCCATAAAAATACAATGAGTTAATCTTCCTCCAAAAGTAGTAAAAGAAAGGGGAAATGACCAGTGTATACCATTTAAAATAAGCAGACAATTCTAAAGATAATACCCTGATTTTCATTTACAACTTTCTTATGCTCATCTTCAGTACTCTAGAGTGGACATTTGTAATTTATTGATCCCAGATTAGAGCACCCAGTCCTTGTCCTGAAGAGACCTGTTATCTCCTATCACACCCTTTGGGGTTTGAGACCAGATGGATGACCTGGAACTGACTTCTGTAATCCTTCTTCAGAGCTCCAGAGAGCGAAAACATGTGAATGCCAAGAAAACAAACAGATGGAGGGTGTGAATTACTTTTATAATTAAATTACATATTGATATGTAGATGTGTACAGTGCAACAAAAATTTTAAAATTGGACAAATTTCTAAACAGTCAACACATAATCATTATATTTTTTAAGTTGTCAAAATAATCACATTCATCAATAATTATTGGTCTCTTTCTGCTGAATCTGCTTCTCAGTGGCATTGAGTATGTCTTTCCCTCTGCTTTGAATTCCCTTTCCTTCTTTCTTCACCTGCAAAACTCTCAATTAATCTTCAAGACTCAGGTTCAGGACTCAGCTACTATGACTTCCTTAGCATGATGTACGTAACTTCATTAAAACACACAACTTATTGTAGTACAGTATTGGTTTTCCTGTTTGTCTCCCTATGGGATTATGAGGACTCTCCACTCATCCATGTTCCCACCACCTAGTGTGGTGCCCTGCATGCTGTTGATACTCAGCACTGCTAGACAATAGAATTAGTGAATGTTACCTTCTTGTCACTGGATCTACCAGCCTCAAGTTCAATTTCCTACATTCCCTGATAATTCTGGCATCATGCTTCACTTCCCTTCCTCATCTCTTACTATCATCCTGAGAAACTTCCATGTGGTTAATATCCAACATCCTTGATTTAAAGTCAGGGATTTTCATTCTGATTCTACTTTATGAATTCATCCCTATAATTCAAGAATGGCTCTTGCCAATTCACCAAAGTGAATTTTACTTCCAAAATAGTAAATTCCAATGTGCTGTTCCATAACCTAAATTTCATATCCTTTCAATCCCACTAAACCAGATTTCAAGTATGTTAGGACTTCCAGTCCATTCCTCTGACATTATTGAACTACTCTTGGACATGATTCCTTCTTCACCTTCTTCAAATTTTTATGAAGGGTCATTTCATTTCTCACTTGCAACATCATCTCCTATTACCTTCTACTAATCCTATCCAAGAAATCTCCACTCTAAACCCTACAATGTAATTACATCATTCTTATATCTGGTCTACTTGATAATGCTGGAGAAAATAACCTAGTCTTTCAAATTATTGCCAATATGAATGTATATAATCTAATGTGCATCAGTGCTGCTCGTTTTTAGAATGGGCAGTTGACTTTTGAAGTCTTCACTATTATTTTCTAGTTAACTTCTTGTTTCAGGCACCTCTTACACATCATGCCAGTACCTCTTGGCTTGCCCTCTGTCGTGGGTCCCCAGCTTTGCCCCAGTCACCACTGCAACCATCTGCTCTTAGTTTCACCCACCATCTTCTCATGGACTCAGTAGCTCACCTCCCACCCTGGGGCTTCCCTGGGAACCTGCTAGGCACTGAGGTGTTAGCAAACTAGTAGTGTGGGGGAGTGGACACTCTCTGGGACAAACCATTAACCAATGGAGATAGGAGCTGCTAGAAAAATGATTTCCTCTTCATTCTCACTCCCTTCCAGGATGGTCCTGCGATATTTCATACAGCCTTCTGCAGATGGACCTCTGATGTCACATAATCAGTTATACTTGATAGCAAACACAACTATCTCAGTAACGTGTCTTCTCATCCTTGTTCTTGGACTATTCTTGGACGTGATTCCCTGTCTTGCTTCCCTTTTTTCTCTCTTCTGCTTTCTTGGAATTGTGGGAATTCCTCCTCTCTCACCTTCAAACACACATGATAAAGCACTAATTTTCGATTACTTCATTGTGTGTGTGTGTGAGGGTGGGTGAGGAGGAATTCTTAGCAATCCAGGTTAGGACACTTCCTGTGTTCCACTAACCTCACTGCAAAGAGACAACTTGCTTTCTATTTTATAAAGAGAACAGAGGTTACTAGATGTGAAAATATTCAACTCTCTTGCTCTACAGATGTAAACTTAACTGTTTCTGTGTTTGTCCCCAGTCTCAGAGAAGAGGTATCACTTCCTAGCATTTTGGTTGGTTTTATTTTGCTTTTTTTTTTTTTTTTTTTTTTGAGATGGAGTCTTGCTCTGTCGCCCAGGGTGGAGTGCAGTGGTATGATCTTGGCTCATGGCAAACTGCCTCCTGGGTTCAAGTGATTCTCCTGCCTCAGCCTCCTGAGTAGCTGGGGTTGCAGGCGTGTGCCACCACACATGGCTAATTTTCACATTTTTAGTAGAGAAAGGGTTTCACCATATTGGCCAGGCTGGTCTTGAACACCTGACCTCAAGTGATCTGCTTGCCTCAGCCTCCCAAAGTCCTAGGATTACGGGCATGAGCCATAGTGCCCGGCCCTTTTACTATGTTTTGGAGGCTATCCTCTCTCTTCCTTCAAAACCCATTCGTTATTAGTTCCTCTTTTCTTTAATTTCATTGTCTTCTTTATTATAGATCATGTCCCATAGGTTATAAATATACACATACTTCCTACATTAAAAAAGAAAAAACTCCTCTAAAACTATATTCTTCTTCTACTCTGACCTTCTCTTTATAGCCAAGTTTCTTAAGGGCCATTAACCGTCTTTCCTCCCACCCCCCTTATCATCCTTGAACACACTCTTCACTTCATGTAATGTGGTTTCTGACCGACCTCGCTGCTTACGTTAAGCTGTTCAAGCAAAGGCTGCCAATCATTTCATCATTACCAACTCTTAATAGGCAGTTTTCATATTGATGTCCCTAAGCTTCTTGACACTTTGGAACACCATTTTCTTCCTTAAACTCTTTCCTCCTTTGATTCCAGGATTCTACTCTCTGCAGAATCCCAAACCCAATTTCTGACTGGACTTCTTCAAAAGATTCCTTTGCTGTTATATTTTCCTCTGTCCACCTTTAAAGAAGAGATTTTTGAAAGATTTCCATCACCCTACCCTCACTGTCCCTCACTCTACGTACTTTTCCTATGGGATCACATCCACTGCCATGATTCTAACTAATGCCGATATTTTGATGGTTCTCAAATCTCTCTCTAATCTAAATGTGTATCACAATACAAGGCTTACATGTCCATCAGCATAATGGGTGTCTTCATCTGGCAAATCAATGAAATATGGCAAAAGTCTCATGAATGTATTATGTTCCTTCTAACCACAATGCTCTTCTCTGCCATTTTCACCAGTCAAACTCCTTTTCTCCCTTCAAAATTCACTTTAATGTCATCTTATTTAAACCTTTTCTGATTCCTTGGGTGGAGTTGATCCCTCTGTCTTTTCAGCCCCACTCTGGTGAACTTCTTCTAACAAACTTTCAGTGGTAACTTACTTATGCCTAGCCCCAGAGAAAGAGAGATGAACTCATCCTAGAGCAGCTCACACACCAGCCAAGAAGTCACTTCAGAGGTACAAGTTCCTCTAGTAAAGGAGATATGCGAGAGATTCTGGGAAGACCATCATTTTCAAAGTTGTTTGTGGACCCTGGGGAAGTCCTTAAGACCCTCTTAAGGGGTCTGCAAACACAAAAGTACTTTCATAGTAGTATCAAAACATTATTAATCTTTTCACCATATTGAAATTTGCACTGATGATGCAAAAGCAATACTGGATAAAACTTGGCACCTTATAATCAATCAAGGCAATTATCAATCAAGCTAGTAGTAGTTGGATTTTTCATTGCCACCCACTCACTGTAAAAGAAAATGTCAGTTTCACTTTAGAGTATCCTTGGTGAAACAGTAAACATTATTAATTTTAAATCTCAAACCTTGAGTGTAAGTCTTTTTAATAGTCTGTAGCAAAATGAGAAGTACACATCAAATAATTCTGCTGCATATTGAAGTATGGTGGTTATCTTGAGGAACGGCACTTGTTTGAGTTGTAACCTAGACCAGCCACTTTTCGTGAAATGCGATTTTTACTTAAATGACTGATAAGCAAACAATGGTTATTTAGACTTAAATATTTGGCAAATATTTCTTAAGAATGAGTGAGTGAGCCTGTCACTTCAAGGAAAACAACTCACTGTGTTTGTCGCCAATGATAAAATTCAAGCTTTCAAGTGGAAATTGGCATTTTAGAAACACATCCACCTGTAAGTTTGACAGAGTCCTAATATTTAAGGCCTTCTAAAATGAAATTGATGGCGATGTTAACAATGTGATGTTTTTTTCTATTATATAATGAAATGTGCCAACATTTGGAAGATATGCATAACTCAGTGAACCAATACTTTCCAAGTGACCAATGCATGATGTTAGAAAATCATGCACGGGTAACAGATCCTTTCAGAGTGGAAGATGATCCAGTTAAAATTCATCAAAATGGTTTCAGATTTGACATTGCTACTAACCTGTAAAAAAATTACAACTTGGCAAGTTTTGATGCAGTATTAAAGAAGAATATCCACAGTTATCTGAAAAGGCTATTAAAATTCTACTCCCTTTTCCAAATACATATCTGTGAGAGGCCAGATTTTCTTCATATACTTCAACTAAAACAACATATCTACAGCAGATTGACTGTAGCAGCAGATATGAGAAACCAGCTGTCTTCTTTTATGCCAGACATTAAAAAGATTTGCAAAAGTACAAAACAACTCCACTCTTCTCATTAACTTTTTTGTTTTAGAAAATACAATTTGTTAGAAGGTAATTTTCAAAAGAAAAGTAAAATCATGACTCTCATACAGATGTAAAAATAAACATGGGCTAATGACTTTATTCAACTCATTAATCAATGAGGGAATTAGGCAGATATTACAAACAGTTCAAATAAGAAGCTAAACTCAAATTTATATGGAGTAAAGGTAGATTAAAATAAATTATAAATAGGGGCAAAGAGGGTTTTCCAATCTAGTCTTTATCAGACAAAATTTGCATGTCTAATAGCCATCTACAATTTACAGTTATAAAACAGCTCAAAGAAAAGAAAGACTAGACATTGGTAACCCAGAAGGAATGTCCTCTAAACAATGCATAGTTTCCCATCGAAACAACTATTTTCAAAAAGTTAATTTTTATTACAAAATGATAGTTATGTTAATAGGAAATGGGTTTGTTACTATTTTATAATAACACATTAAATCAATATTTTAAAACTTTTTTACTTTTAATTTCTAATATGGTAAATATAAATAGATATATTCCAGACAAACAAAAAGTCTTTGGAAGCCTCCATAATTTTTAAGACTATAAAGGGGGTTCTGTGACTAAAAAGTTTGAGAACCACTGTAGTAAGTATTCAACAGATTAATTAATCCTCACCCAGCCTGCTCACTGGATGAGAAATTCCTCCATGATCAATCGATCCTGTAGTCTGATCTAACTTCTCCCAGAGAGAACTGGGTGTGTTCCTTTCCCCTAGCCTTCTTCCAGGATACTGCTGTACTGAGTCCATTTGGATCACACAAGGCTAACCAACTCCATCATTCCTTACATCTCTACAAAGGCCACTGGCTAAAAAGTATGCTGTTCTGGCCATCTCTCTTTCAACTCAACTTCTCTCTAATTTCCTTATCCTAATTTATTCCATTGCATGCTTGATCTGTGACAAATGGCTTTTTCCACTTCCTTGACCTCATCATTAAATGTTTCTTTCATCTCCTGTCTATGCTGAAACCTGGTCCTCCCCTGAGTGCCGCTTTCCTGGAAGCTTTATTGAGAGGCAGCTGACCAATCTCCACATACTTTAGAGTCAGGGGGTAGAGTGGGCACCCTCCCGTTCCCTGGTATTGCTTTTAGACCATTACCCCACCTGCTTATGCCCCAAAACAAGTTCCTTTGAAGTTCATATCATCCATCTTCTACCCTCATTGTCATCAACCACCTACCCTTCATTTGTTCCAAGCTACTGAAGATTAGGCATCAGTCATTCTGATCTGTTATCATTCTGGATGAAAAACACTTTCCAATTTTGACCTTTTGAACTCTAATGACTTCCACTCCATTTCTGTGACCATACCCTAGAATTTGTCCTCCTGGGGAACTACTTCCCTCCATCCAAACCTCACGCTTCCTAGTCACAGTTCCATATTCGTCCCCTTCTCTCTGTTATCCTCACCACATCTGCTCTTCAGTCTCCTTGTGATCTCCACTCGCTTGTTCCTTCAAGTGTCATCTCCACATCATCTTCTTTCCCATCATGACCCTGAGGCAAATTTTTGGGGTCACTCTCTTGCTAAAGTCTTCAAGTCCTCAGTGTCTTTTTTTCCCACCTCCTCTGCCTGGTGAACTCCTAACTTTACAATTCTCCGAATGTTTGCCGTTTCTGCTCCCACTTCCATGGCTCTGAGGGCTACACATGGAGCTTGACACCATACAAAATAATGTTTTCTAATTTTATACAGTCTTTAAAGATGCCTTCAATCATACTATGCCTGTGTCAACTCTCCAATTTTTCCCATATCCTTCAACCCTCACCTCTACTATCTCCTTCTCCTGTGTATCAAGAATGCATCTGCCTCCTTTAGTGGGATGAAAGGATGCTATCATGTGAGCTCTCTCAATTTTCTGACACTCCTACCCACAACTACATCACATGTAACTTTGCTTCCTCCTGTCTGGTCACAGTGGGAGGGTCAGAAAGTGTCCTTTCTAAGGCTGATCCCTATCCCCGGAAGATGGATCAAACAGGAGCTGTGCTGTGGGCTGAAGGATGTAGCCAACCTGCAGTGACCCCACAGGGAAGGGCTCAGGGAATCAATACCTCAATCTCACTTATCTTCTGTCTTCCTTTGTCTCTTGCTGATGCTTCCCATTAACTGAGCCCAATTGGAAGCCAGAGGGCAAGGGAGCCCACTGATACAATTCATAACAGTTTCATCTCCCAGGATACAAGGCAGAGAGAAGAAGGCAGAGAGTACATCTAGAAAGCAGAAAGAAAACATCCACCACATCCTCCTTCTTTAGAGCTAGGGACTGAGAATGATCTTCTACATTTTGCAAGCTAATGAGATTTGATCCCCAAGGCACAGAGTTCTAACTAATTAATGTGTAGGGGGCAGGAGGAGTGGAGAGGAGTGGACTAGGCCTCTTCTTCTGTATTCTTCTGTACATCAGGTCCTCTAGCTGGAAAAGAACTCAGCACTCTCTCAACAGTGCCTGTAAAAGGAAAGGCAACACCCTTATACCTTCTCTCTTGCTGTCTGCCCAAATAACACCTGTTATCAGGTATTCTCTAGCTTGGTCACATGGCCTTTTTTTCCTTAATCAATTCTCAGTCTATAAAGACACTTCTACTCCCCTACATGAAGCAGTATTCTAAAGGACTTCACCTGTGATTCAGAAGGCTCAAGCAGCACTTAGGTCAATGATTAGTAGTTACCTCAGAGCCCTTTGTGAGACCACCTGCCTCCAGTCACCTATGGTGGAGAGCTGGATTGAAGGTCTGAGGAGCTCAGAGAGGTAAGATGAAGACATTTGTCATTTTTTTTTTCTATATAGCCAACTTAACTTCTCCTAGCTCTTCTTTGCTCGAGATAACATCTGGAGGCCCCATTTATTGCAGCAAGAGATTGCTTTTGATTTTAAACATGTATACTTCTGTCATAAAAATTAATTTATATCAAATCACTGTGTTTAAGAAATTAAACCAAAAGGTTTTCCAAGCCCTAAGCCTTCTTACAAATAAATATGTGCAAGCTAGGTTGACACTGTGTTTTAAAAATACTGTAATATGATAGGGAAGATGAATATCTGCTCTTCTGATTTAGATTTGAGGTTAGATCGGGTATGTTTGTACCAGAGTCAGCCAGTCTGAATTGCAAGCAAATCACCTTCGGTGAGATCAGATCATAACGGAAAATGAAGTCACCCAGCCAAAAAGAGTTGAGTCTTACAAAAGACTTCCTTGGTGCTCCTGTTTATATAGGCAAAGTACTCACTGTGATGGCTCCTAGGCCACTGCACTGGCTGAGCCTTTGCCTGCTATTTTTGAGCCAACCATTTATCACAACTAGAGCTTTATTAAAAAGTACTCTCCACTCTTCAGAGAACAAATATGAAAATGCGGTTTCTGAAGATACCAGAACCATTTATTTTTGAGGCTGGCAGCACTGGCTGTGAACACTGCTCTGGGATGGATCTCTTCTGTTGAAAGAGGAGTTATATATTTTTCAGAACAAGCTTTTCTCCTTTCATCCACATGAAACAATGAAATATTAAATATGGTATGAAAAAATTAAAGCGTTTTGAAAGGAAAAGAAAAAGAAAATCACACCCCTGATTGGAAACCACTGCGGGAAGCCTCTCTGATAATAGGGAAGAGAAAGTTGTTGGGACCAGGGCTCTCTGATCATTCCATTGGTCCCCTGGCTTCCCTGCAGAGCTCGCTGCCCTGCTCTGGGTGACAGCACTAGCTGCTTCCCCTGTAAGGGTGATGGGAGCAGATGGAGCATCTTTGGGGTGGCTGTCCAAGTCTGACCAGGACTTTCTCATAGAACGCTAGGAAAACTAGTTGAGAAGTGAGAAAATCAGCCAGTTAGCTAGTTAGCTGCTTGGGATGAGAGATGGGTTGGAATTGGAAAGACTTGAAATCGCCTCTGAAATCCATTTTCCTTCTGTTTTCTTTTCTTTTCTTTTTTTTTTTTTTTTGAGACAGGGTCTCACTCTGTCACTCAGGCTCACTGCAGCCTTGACCTCCCAGGCTCAAGTGATCCTCCCACCTCAGCCTTTTGAGTAGCTGGGACTACAGGCACATGCCACCGTGCTGCCTGGCTAATTTTTGTATTTTTTTGTAGCCCAGGCTGGTGAAACCCTTTTTCACATCAAGCAAAATAGAGTTAAAAATATCTACTATCCACCTGGAGGGACTGATTGGGATCATTAATGTAAAGCACCTGGCATAGAGCAGGTATTTGTCATAATGACAACAGCAAACACTTAAGTTGTTCTTGTTATACCAGACACTTTCCCAAGCACTTTGTCTTAACTCATTTAATCCAAAAATGACCATATGACAAAGGCATGATTTTTATCCCCACTAAAGACAAAGAAACTGAGACACAGCAAGGTTAAGTAACTGCTTTAAAACACATACCCTGCTTATAAGAAGGTAATGCAGATGTAGGATTTATACCCAGGTAGTCTGGCCCTGGATCTCAATCTCTAGTCCTGTGCTCTTCAGGATAGAATAGTTTATATGAATTAATGTTAATTATCCCCTACTCATAGTAACAGTCTGGTTTTCTTTCCACAGACATGAAAAGTGGTTCGCCATTGTTCTTTTTGCTTAAACATGACCCTGACGAAATTGAGAGTGCATCTCAGGACTCTGAATTTCTCTTTTGCAGTAAATGACCTTCCTTTTTGCTGTCTAAAAAATCCAACACCCTTCTCATTGATGATATTTAGTTTAAGTCCATCGTATTCCAGCAGAAACCAGCTGACTTCACTGCATTGATGAACAATGGAGAAACAGCTGGTTAATTAGATATTTCTGATTTTCAGTGGATTGTCAGGGATTTGTGAAGATATTTTATCTTATTTTTTTCTTTCTATAACTTTTGGGGTACAAGTGGTTTTTGGATACGTTAGTGAATTGTCAAGTGGGGAAGTCTGAGATTTTAGTGCACTCATCACCCAAGTAGCAGACATTGTACCCAATATATAGTTTTTTATCTCTCACTTTCATCCCACCCTCTTCATCCTTCTGAGTCTCCAGTGTCCATTATACCACTCTATATGCTTTTGTGTACCCATAGCTTAGCTCCCACTTATAACTGAGAACATACGGTATTTGGCTTTCCATTTTGAGTTACTTGTGAAGACATTTTAAAGCTAGAGAATCACAAACCATCAAGATGCAATCTAAGATGTCATCAATAAACCTAGGTATCAGTTGCCAAGTAGCAGCCCCTACTGATTGAGGGGCAAAAATTGAATTATTGTCACCTTTGTAGGTGGAAACAAAAAGACACCATGTTAAATCAGGATCTTGGCTTGTCCTGATTTATATATTAGTCTTGCTCTACATAAATTGATGTGTTTTTTAAACATGACTTGGCAGTCATCATCAAACATTTAGGAGTGATCGAATGAACTGAAGGCTGCATGAAAAATTAATTTTGTAAATATATTAGAATTTAAATTTCTAAAGAAATGTACTATTTTGTAAAATCACTTTGTGAAATGGGGGCTTCTTCTTTGAAGAAATATGTTCTAGTTAGCGTAACTATTCAATACATTCAAATTTGGTATGTGAGGTTTCTTAAAAAGAATTACATGTATATCAATCAGCAACAATGAAACGGCATAATCCTGAGTCTTTGAAGGGCACTGGAGTTTGAGAATGACGTTCTTATGGGTGTCACATTTCGTTTTTCCTGCTGTATCTACCTGTGAGTTGTTGGCAGTAATCCAACTGTAATCAGACACCATCTGTGATTGCTTTTCTGTTTAACATCAAAACTTCACTGAATATAAATACCTCCCTTCCTTCCATCACCACCCCTCTCTCTGCTTCCTCCTCCCTAACAGACTTTGGATTTGTTCTCTAGTCAATTTATTCTTACCCAAGAGGTCCACAGGTTACAACGTAAGAGCAAGTTGCGTTTTCCAAGTGTCTGTGTGTCAATTGTACAATCGTGTATCAGTAGATATATGAGTATGACCTAAAGCATAAAGAAGTTAAATTCTTGAACTAGGTTTATCATGAGTTCAGTCTGATAGCAATTTTATGTTTCTAGTTACAGCTGATATTGCAAACATAAGAAAAGCACTAAAACCACACAGGCACAATGGTATTTGAGGGGTTGTGTGGATGATGTCTACCCACATATGTTTCAGTGTCAGAAGATTCTGTCTTTATCTATGGTGATGATTCGATATTACATGCTCTTGTAGTGCCATATTTACATAAAGAAAGGAATGAAATGAGATGGGGTTGGGACTTTAGCAGAATGGCTCCAGAGCAGGAAAGATTGGAATTGATCTACTGGACTTGAAACTCATTTTAGCTCTAAGAATATATGCATTTTGCATTCGACCCTTAAAAAGATATGTTTAAATTATTCCCCATGACAAATATATTTCCTTTTCTTTAAATGTTTAATCAGCACAAGTTTCCTGTTTAGCTAAGGTATAGCAGCACATCTGTGTAAAGGGAAAAAATATTGCTGGTGTAGAGAGGTGATTCCTTTGCCCTTCTCCTGGCAGGAAGGCAGTCAATATGCAGGTTACTATATTTAGTCACCTCTATTTTCTGAGCACAAGCTGAGTTAAATCAGAGAGTTCACTCAAAACAGAATAAAATAGAAAGCAAGAACTGAGAGGATTAGAGGAATCCTTAACTATAAAGGAAGTATACAGTCTTTGTGGATGTGGGGAGAACCAGTAGAAAAACAGAGGGAGCTGCCATGCCAGGAAAAGGGGTTTTTGAGGGACCCAGGCAGTAGAGAAGGGGCTTGGATTAGGGCACATGAGGGAAAAAGTGTACAAAGATGTGGAAATGACCAGCAGGTACATGGGAAGATGGAAAGATAGAGGAAGTAGAGATTTGGGAATCATCTGCAATAAAGAGACAGTGCTGCATTAATGAGTTCTATTGGGTAATATCCTAAATCATATTTAGCATCTTATCAGGTTGTTCTAAATAGATTAATTTACTTTTGAAAAAAGGAATAATGTACATTTTAGTTCAAGATAGACTGAACACAATCAACTCCTTCCCTCTAGAGGATATATTAAAATGATAATAAAAGCTTTTCAAGAGTGGAAAGAGAATAAGAAGGGAAACTGCAGTAGATGAGAGACTGCAAGAGATTTCCAGAAGACGAAATGTGGTTGGAGGCATGTAGACAAACGAAACAGAGTGGAAAAGCACATGATGTGCTGTGGGGGTCTGGAATGGGGAAAGGCATCCACCTGCCTGGAGGGGCTAAGTGTGTGGAGTCACAGGAATGATAAAAGAGGACTGAGCAGAAGAGGTCAAAAGGGGAGCGTGGAATAAAGGGCTGTGCCCAGCAGCCTTGTTTGCTCCCTGACCCAGGTAGAGTTTCATGCAGCCTGGCCATTGACTCCAGGATCTTTCTCTAAAGATAATCCAGGAAAAGCCATGCCCTCTTTTGAAACTCTTTTGACCCCTCAGAAGAAGACATTCCTCTTTCTGGCATTCAACCTATAGCCCACTGTCCATAAAGCTGATCTTTCAAACTGTCTGACCCTCCTACACAGATCTTACAGGTTGACTCCCCTGCCAAGGAGGGGACTATTGAGGAAAAATAAAAATTTCCTACTGAACAGAGGAGGAAGCAGACACACTCATTACTAATATGACTCATCCAGGGAGGATCAAACACATGTGGAAAACAAATACTATGAAAGAGAAGGACCACAGTTATCAGAGAAAATAGACATAATTCAGAAAATAGAAGAGGACTTTTAAAGAAATCCTTTGGTACCCTCAACAAGATTCGAGAAGCTATTATATCCATAAAATAGAATCAAATCGCTGTGAAATAGGGACAAAGAACCAGTTGGCATGCCTAAAAATTGTATTAAGTATAATTGCTATAAATGCACAGGATCTACAAAACATAGAGAAAAATAGGAAGAGAACATAAAAATGAAATAAATATGAAGCATAGAGGCTTAATTCAAAAATATTTATCTTCTGACTAGGAAGGGTTTAAGAACAATAGGTCTTAATGAAAAGAAGTGTGGGCTAGGGCTGGCATAATAAAGTACCACAATCTGAGTGGTTTAAACAATAAAAATTTATCGTCTCACAGTTCCGGGGGTGCTGGAAGTCAGAGGTCAAGATGTCAGTAGGGTTGGCTCCTTCTGAGGGCTCTGAGGAATAATTGCTCTATGCCTCTCTCCTGGCTCTGTTGGCTTTCCAGCAGTCTTTGGTGTTCCTTGGCTTGCAGAAGTATCACCCCATCTCTGCCTTCATCTTCTTGTGGCATTCTTTGTGTTTACATGTCTGTTTTATGTCAACATTTCCTTCTTTAGTAAGAACAAAATCTTTTTGGATTAGGACCCACCTTAATAACCCATCTTAACTTGATCATCTGCAAAGACTCTATTTCCAAATAAGGTCACATTTGCAGGTACTGGGAGTTAAAACTTCAACATATTTTTTTGGAGGTGGGTACAATTCAATCCATAACAGGATGGAAATTGCTTTAAAAGCTAATAGAAAAAATATCCCAAAGATAAAGATAGGCACAAGGATTTGAAATGAAAAGAGATACTGAGGGGCAAATGAGATGAATAAAAAATATTCCTGTCTAGAGGCATCTTCATGGAATTTAAAAACAAGAAGTTTAAAGAATATTCCTCAAGCTTCTAGAAAGGATAAACTGGTTGACTTCAAAGAATGAGAATCAGACCATCACAAGACTTCTTAGCAACATCAATGGATGTTAGAAGAAAAGTTTTCAAAGTACTGAAGGAAAAGCATCTTCAAGCTAGAATCCTTTTGCTTTTTTTTTTTTTAAATGCGGTATAACACATGGGGTAAGATGCATAAATCTTAATTGTACAGCCTGATGAATATATATCTGTGTCACCACCAACCTCATCAAGATATAGACTATTTCCATCATTCCAGAAACTTCCCTAATGCTCCTTTCCAGTCAATACCCATCACTCCCCACCATTCAGGTAATCAAAGTTCCGACTTTTATCACAGTTGATTTTTTTTTCTGTTTCTGAAATTTAATTTAATCGTATAGTATATACTTCTTATGTCTTGATTTCAAAATTTACTATAATAGTTTTAATGTTTATCCAAGTTGTTAAATGGATCAGAAGTTCATTCATTTACTGAGCAGTATTCTATTGCATTATTATAGCATGATTCATTTATTCATTTTCCTATTGATGGACATTGGGTTGTTTCTACTTTGAAGCTATTATGAAATAATTAAATAGTCCTCAATAACAATGTTGCACAAGATTTTGAGAAATACTAATTATATCTTTTGATTATATACCTAGAATTGGAATTGCTGTGTCATAGGTAGGTTTGTGTTAAAATGTATGAGAAATTGCTACATGGTATTTCAGTTTCACCCTTTCATCAGCAATGTATTCTGAAGTTTCACATGATCTACATTTTCTCCGATATCTGGTATTATCGATCTTTTCTTTTAAAAATCTTTTATTTTAGCTTCAGGGGTACATATGAAGGTGTGTTATACAGATAAAATTGTGTCATGGGAGTTTGGTGTACAGACTATTTCATCATCCAGGTACTAAGCATAGTATCTAATAGTAATTTGTTTTGATTCTCTCCCTCCTCCCACCCTTTACCCTCAAATAGGGACCTCCCACCTGGGAGGGAGGCTGTACCCTGCAAAGCCACAGGGGCAGAGCTGCCCAAGACCATGGGAACCCAGCTCTTGCATCAGCATGACCTGGATGTGAGATCTGGAGTCAAAGCAGATAATTTTAGAGCTTTAAAATTTGACTGTCCCACTGGATTTCAGACTTGCATGGGCCCTGTAACCCCTTTGTTTTGGCCAATGTCTCTCATTTGGAATGGCTGTATATACACAACACCTGTACCCTGATTGTATCTAGGAAGTAGCTAGCTTGCTTTTGATTTTACAGGCTCATAGGCAGAAGGGACTTGCCTTGTCTCAGATAAGACTTTGGACTATGGACTTTTGGGTTAATTCTGAAATGAGTTAAAACTTTGGGGGACTGTTGGGAAGGCATGATTGGTTTTGAAATGTGAGGACATGAGATTTGGAGGGGCCAGGGGAGGAATGATACAGTTTGGCTATGTCCCCACCCAAATCTCAACTCAAATTGTATCTCCCAGAATTCCCATGTGTTGTGGGAGGGAACCGGGGGAGGTAATTGAATCATGGGGGTCGGTCTTTCCTGTGCTATTCTTATGATAGTGAATAAGTCTCACGTGATCTGATGGGTTTATCACGGGTTTCAGTTGCTTCCTCCTGATTTTCTCTTGTCACCGCCATGTAAGAAGTGCCTTTCACCTCCTGCCATGATTCAGAGGCCTCCTCAGCCATGTGGAACTGTAAGTCCAATTAAACCTCTTTTTCTTCCCAGTCTCAGGTATGTCTTTATCAGCAGCATGAAAACAGACTAATACACTACTGATTTTTGTATGTTGATTTTATATCCTGAAACTCTGTTGAAGTTGTTTATTAGCTCAAGGAGCTTTTGGGCAGAGACTACTGGGTTTTCTAGATATAGAATCATAGTCATCAGCAAACAGGGATATTTTGACTTCCTATCTTCCTTTTTGCATGCCTTTTATTTTTTTCTCTTGCCTCATTGCTCTGGCCAGGACTTCCAATACTATGTTGGATAGGATTGGTGAGAGAAGGCATCCTTGGCTTGTGCCAGTTTTCAAGGGGAATGCTTCCAGCTTTTGCCCATTCAGTTGATGTTGGCTGTGGATTTGTCATACCTGGCTCTTCTTATTTTGAAGTATATTCCTTCAATGCCTAGCTCACTGAGGTTTTTTTTTTTAACATAAAGTATGTTGACTTTTAGTGAAAGCATTTTCTGTATCTATTGAGATAATCATGTGTTTTTTGTCCTTAATTCTGTTTTTAAGATGAATCACATTTATTGATTTGTATATGTTGAACTAACCTTGCATCCCAGAGAAAAAGCTTTATTGATCATGGTGAATTAGCTCTTTGATGTGCTGCTGGATTTGTTTCACTAGTATTTTGTTGATGGTTTTTGCATCAATGTTCATCAAGGATATTGGCATTAAGTTTTCCTCTTTTGTTGTGTCTCTGCCAGGTTTTGATATCAGGATGATGTCAGCCTCATACAATGAGTTAGGGAGGAGCCATTCCCCCTCAATTTTTGGAAAAGTTTCAGTAGGAATGGTACCAGCTCTTCTTTGTATATGTGGTAGAATTTGGCTGTGAATCCGTCTGGTCCTAGGCTTTTATTTTTTATTGGTAGGCTATTTATTACTGATTCAATTTTGAAGCTCATTATAGGTCTACTCAGGGATTCAATTTCTTCCTGGCTCAGTCTTGGGAGATGTGTGTGCCCAGGAATTTATCCATTTCTTCTGGATTTTCCAGTTTGTATGTACAGAGGTATTCATAGTATTTTCTGATGGTTGTTTGTATTTCTGTGGGGTCAGTGGGAACATCCCCTTTGTCATTTCTAATTGTGATTATTTTCCTCTCTCTCCTTTATTAGTCTAGCCAGTGGTCTATTTTATTATTTTTTTTCAAAGAACCAATTCCTAAATTTGTTGATCTTTTGTCTAGTTTTTGGAGTCTCAGTCTCCTTCAGTTCAGCTCTGAGTTTGGTTATTTCTTGTCTTCTGCCACCTTTGGGGTTACTTTTCTTTTGCTTCTCTAATTCTTTTAGTTGTAATGTTAGGCTGTCAAATTGAGATCTTTTAAAATTTTTGATGTGGGCATTTAGTGCTATAAATTTCCCTCTTAACACTGCCTTAGGTGTGTCCCAAAGATTCTGGTATGTTATGTCTTTGTTCTTGTTAGTATCAAAGAACTTCTTGATTTCTGCCTTAATTTCATTATTTACCCAAAAGTCATTCTGAAGCAGATTATTTAATTTCCATGTAATCACATGGTTTTGAACAGTTTTTTAGTCATGATTTCTATTTTTATTGTACTGTGGTCCAAGAGTGTGTTTGGTATGACTTCAGGTTTTTTGAATTTGCTGAGGATTGTTTTATTCTGATTGTATGCTCGATTTTAGAATGTGTGCCATGTGGTGATAAGAATAATGTATATTCTGTTGCTTTGGGGTGGATAATTTTGTAGATGTCTATCAGGTCCATTTGATCCACTGCTGAGTTCAAGTCTTAAATATCTTTGTTAATTTGCTCCCTTGATGGTCTAATACTGTCAGTGGGGTGTTGAAGTCTCCCACTATTATTGTGTTGGAATCTAAGTCTCTTCATAGTCTCTAAGAACTTGTTTTATGAACCTGGGTGCTCGTGTGTTAGGTGCATATATATTTAGAATAGTTAGGTCTTCTTGTTGAATTGAACCCTTTACTATTATGTAATGCCCTTTTTTGTCTTTTTTTGATACTTGTTGGCTTAAAGTCTGTTTTATCTGAAGTTAGGACTGCAAACTCTGTTTTTTTCTCTTTTCTGTTTGCTTGGTAGATCTTTCTCCATTTCTTTATTTTGAGCCTATTGATGTCACTGCATATGAGATGGGTCGCTTGAACACAGCATGCCAATGGGTCTTGCTTCTTTATCCACTTTTCCACTCTGGGCCTTTTAATTGGAGCATTTAGCTCATTTATATTCAAGGTTAGTTTTATTATGTGTGGATTTGATCCTATCATCATGTTGTTAGCTGGTTATTATGCACACTTATTTGTGTGGTTGTTTTATAGTGTCACTGGTCTGTGTATTTAAATGTATTTCTATAGTGGGTGGTAATGGTTTTTCCTTTCCATATTTAGTGCTTCCTTCAGGAGCTCTTGTTAGGCATGTCTGATGGTAATGAATTCCCTCAGCATTTGCTTGTCTTTCTTTTTAACTTATGAAACTTAGTTTGGCTGGATATGAAATTCTTGGTTGGAGAAAGTTTTTCTTTCAGAATGTTGAATATACGCCCCCAATCTCTTCTGGCTTATAGGGTTTCTGCTGAGAGGTCTGCTGTTCATCTGTTAGGCTTCCCTTTGTAGGTGACTTGACTTTTCTCTCTAGCTGCCTTTAACATTTTTCTTTCATTTTGACCTTGGAGGGTCTGACAATTATGTGTCCTGGGGGTGGTCTTCTTGTGTAATATCTTGCAGGGGTTCTTTGCATATTCTGAATTTGAATCTTGGTCTCTCTAGGGAGGTTCAGGAACTTTTCATTAACAATATTCTGAAATACGTTTTTCAAGTTGCTTGCTTTCTCTCTTTTTCAGGGATGCTAATGAGCATAGATTTGGTCTCTTTACATAATCCCATGTTTCTTAGAGATTTGTTCATTCCTTTTCATTCTTTTTTTGTGTGTGTGTTTTTGTGGCTGTCTTGTTTCAGAGAGCCAGTCTTCAAACACTGAGAGTCTTTTCTTAGCTTGGTCTATTCTGCTGTCAATGCTTCGGATTGCATTATGAAATTCTTGTAGTGTGTTTTTCTGCCCTATCATGTCAGTTTGGTTCTTTTTTATACTGGTTATTTTGTCTATTAGCTCTTGTATCATTTTATTATGATTCTTGGATTCCTCTAAATGGATTTTGCTGTTCTCCTTCTCCTGAATCTTGATGATTTTCATTCCTATTCATATTCTGAATTTGATTTCTGTCATTTCAGCCATCTCAGCCTCGTTAAGAACCTTTGCTGGAGAATGAGTGCATTCATTTGAAGGAAAGAAGACACTCTGGCCTTTTGAGTTGCCAGAGTTTTGTGCTGGTTCTTTTTCATCTCTGTGTGTGGGTGTTCCTTTAACTGTGGTGTAAATTGAGTACGGTCAGTAGAGTCCTTTTCTGGATATTTTCAGAAGGCCAGAGGTTTGTGCAGGGTTTTTATTTGTATTTGACTTCTTGTCTTTGGTTTCACAGGCTGGTATGTTAGCAAACTATTTTTGGAGTTGAAGTTTTGGGGTGTGTTCCAGTAGGTGGCACTTAAGCATAATGGTCAGTAGATGGGCTCTGTCTCAGTTGTGTTGCTCCTCTGTATTTTCTCACAGTTGCAGCCATGCTCCCTCTCAATGCTCTGAAAGTGTGGGCTCCTCTCCCACTTGAGGGCTGGCTGCAGATCATGGCTTGGCCCTCCTGGGCTGCCCATCACAGCTCTGGAGTGACATCAGGGTTTATGTTCCCTCCCCAGTCTGGAGGCAACAGAGGAAGGGACCTTAGCAATGGTATTGCCAAGGGTCTTTCACTTGTCTCCTGGAGCTCCATCCCAGAGAGATGCAGAGCTACAATCAATCAGTGTGATTTGCCCAGGATGGGGGTGCTGCACTGTGGGCCAAAGGCAGGAGGGGGAATGAGGGAGAGGCCTGCCTGGTGATGAGCATGGGGAGTGGGTGGGAACTGTGGAAGACAAAGGGGCCTCCTCTCCTTAGGGCAACTGTGGCTTGCTGGAAGTATGGATAAGGCACCTAGAGACTTTACTCCTTCCCAGTCCAAGGGCAGCAGGGGCAGTGGTAGAGGGACTTTTGGTTGCCCCTGGGAGCTCCACCTCTGATAAACGTGGAGCCACTGCTACTGGGGGTGTTCAACCAGAAGATGGGGTAGCTGTACTGCTGGCCTGAGCTGGGTGCTCTACTTGTTGGGAAGCTGGGTGAGGGCTTACAGAGAGGAGAGGCTGGTCTCCTCACTGTATGGTGATAGTGGCATGCTGTAAGCTTGAGTGTAGCCCTTGGACTGTTTGTTTCTTCCCCAAACTGAGGGCAGCAGGGGCAGAACTGCTGCTGTGGCAGTGGCAGAGGGGATGTTGGTTGCCTCTGGGAACCTCTCCCCAGGAACACTTAGTGCCACTACCAGTGTGTATGCTCAGCCGTGGGTGGGGCAGCTATTCTGGGGTGAAGTAAGAAGATGCCCAGTGAAAAGTGGGAGCTGGGGATACCCAGGGAAGAGGAATTGGACTCCCTCTCCATATGGTGGCTGTGGTGTGCCAGATGTGCCAGTGTAGCAACTAGACCCTTTGTTCTTTGCCCAGTCCAAGGGCAGTTAGGGCGGTACCACCGTAGCTGCAATGGCAAAGGGGTTGCGGGTTGACTTTGGTATTTCCTCCTTAGAGGAATGCAGAGCTGCTTCTGATTGAAATGTTCAGGCCAGGGCAGGGTGGTTTTGCTGAGGCGGAGAGAGACGGCAGTCAGGTGGTCCGCCCAGTGAGAAAAAGTGAGGACAGGGACCTGCATGGGGAATAGTCTAGCCGCTTTTCTGTGAGGTGGCTGCACTGTGATGGGGATCCACTCCAGCTCCTATTTCCTGCAGTCTCCAGAGCCTGGAGGCAGCAAAGGCGAGGGTTGCAAGACAGCAAAGATGGCAGCCCACCCCTCCCTCTGGGAACCTCTGTTCCAGGAAGTTACAGAAGTGCCACCAGCCCAATAGCCCCGGCGGAGGGTGGCTGGAGTCCCAGATCAGGAGGTCCTGCCCAGTAAAGAGAAATGCGATCAGGCACCTGCATAAAAAACAGTCTGACCAGTTTTCCACAGGGTGGCTGACTGTGCTGTGAGTCTGCACCAGTCCCTAGTCACCTTGGACTCTCCAGAGAAATGAAGACAGCAACAGCCAAGGCTGCAAAACAACACAGATGGCAGACTTCCCCTTCTTCTGGGAGCTCCACTTCAGGGAGGTGAGGAGCTGCTGCCAGCCCAAGAAGACTCGTGGGGGCCAGCTGGATTCCCAGGCTGGCAGGTCCTTCTCAATGAGGAGAAATGGGATTGGAGAACTACATAAAAAATCGTCCAGCCGCTTTTCTGTATGGTGGCTGCACTCTGCTGTGAGTCTTTGCCAATCCCTAGTCACCTTGTACTTTCCAGAGCTACCAGCATACAAAACAGGAGGGCTGTACTGTGCAGAGGGTCCACTTTAGTGCCGCCTCACCTCATGCTCTCCAGTGCCCAAAGGCAATGAAAAAGCAAAGATGGTGGCCCGTCCCTCCCTCTGGGAGCTCTGTGTCAGGGAGGTGTGGAGCTGCTGCCAGCCTGAGAACACTGGCGTGAGCAGCTGGAGCCCCAGGCCAGTGGGTCTTAGCCCATGAGGTGCTGTGGAAGTGAGGCCTGCAGACCATGGCTGCTCAGCCCCCTGGATTCGGCCCCTTTCCTGGGGGTGTGTGAGGCAACCTAACCTCCCCTTTTTCCAGAGCTGCAGCTGCTATTGCCAGGATGCCTAGGGGTTCAAGGCTCCCACGACTCTCTGTGTGCCGGTGGCTATGCTCAGATTCCATGTTGCTCTGCCCAGATTCAACATAGCTCTGCATGTCAGCCTGAAGGCATGTTGGAGTGGGTTCACAAGGGGATCTCCTGACCCCAGGGTTGCAAAGATCTGTGGAAGAAGTGTGGGTCCTTTGGGTCTCTCACTCACTCACTCAGCATTTCCCTGCAGAGTGTGGACCTCCCCTGGCTCCATGTCACACCCAGATTGGCAGTCATCCTGTCTTACTTTTCTCCATTCTACATGGGTCAAGTTGTTCACTTGATGAATCCCAATGTGTGCACCTGGATGTTTCAGCTGAAGGTGTTGTATTTACTTGTTCCTTTTTCTTTTCTCTGTGAGAGCAGCACACGCTAGCTGCTTCTGGTCAGCCATCCTCAATCTTCAATGGCCATTTTGTTCAGTGCACAGTGACATGTCATTGTGGGTTGAATTTGCTTTTCCCTGATGAGCATTGAAATTGAGCAACTTCTTAAATACGTGTTAGTCATTTGATTATCTTCTTCGTGAAGTTCCTGTTCAAGTATTGGTCCATTTTAAAAAATTCCATTGCTCTTTTTTTTTTCTTATTGATTTTTAGAAGTTCTTTATATATTCTGGGACTGGGCCTTTTTTCCAAATATATGTATTACAAATATTTTCTCCTAGCCTGTGACTTGTGTTTTTACTTTTTAATTTAATTTATAATTCTCCACTCAGCCTACCTTTCAAGTGAGTATGAGAGCAAAAATAAAGATATTTTTAGATGTACATGTCTCAGGGCCTCCTAAGATCCCATCTTAGGAAATCCCATCTGGGATGACCTCGAAGAAAACTGGAACAGGGAAATACAGATTCAGGGAGGGATATCACTGGGTTAAAAGCAGGACTCCATGCACTGGACAATACGATTGAAAGTCAAGATAAGCTTGAGAAGAAGGTGAGGGTGCATCATTCTTCTATCAACAAGAAAAAAGAAAGCAAGTACAGACTTCAGGAAAAACAAAAGGTTATGCAAGAATTTACGGTTTGGATATTACGAAATAAAGTAAAATATGTCACAATTTTTTCATGTGGTGTCAAAGATAAACACAGCTGGACATTTGTTAAAGTAGTGAAAACATATTTTATTCAGTAACTACTAACAGGAGGGGAGCTGAGCTCCATTTTGACCTGTGCAGTGATGACTAGGCATTTAAAAGGGAGACTGAGAGGACCTCTAACAGAGTCAAGGAAGTGAAAAAATTACACAAAGCAGGAAGAGCATGGTGGTCATTAGTCCAAGTGAAACCACATGGATTTGCTAACTGGAACTTTGAGAAGTTAGGCTCCTACCATCCTACAGAGACTAGGAGACAGGTCTTTCTTCAGGTGTTGGCTAAAATAAGCAGCAAGTATTTTGGCAGCTTTGAGTTTTCTCGGGCAGGTGCTTTTAAGGGAGGATAGGGTCATCCTGGGGATGTGGCCTTGAGTTGTTAGAAACTGTGAGTTTTTTTTGCTTAAATCTTTATAGGCCAAGGTTGAGGCCCAGCTAAGAAATGGCTCAGAAGAGCATGGCTAGGGTTTGGCCACAGAGAGAATCTTTGTCAGTGCCATGATATGATTTCAAACATTTAATTCATTAGGTACAAGAACAGAGAATTTATTTTACCCTGGTGCTTGGAGTATAAATATTCTCTATTAATTGGTTCAGGGGTCATGCCATGAGACCTTTAAGAGAAGGAGGTATAATTACAGTACATTTCTTGGCTCTGCAGTTAGCAGCATTTACATAGTTATGATAATGTAAATCTGTTTACAGATTTTTGACTTTCGAATGAAACTATTTAAACAAAGCATGGAAGACCTATTTATATTTGAAAAAACAGAATATGAAAGTTAAAAATTCTGATACTGTACAAAATACAAGTACAGCTGTAAAAGTTAGAAGAGTAGGGTATCTTACATCAACAAAAAGGAGTATCTTACATCAACAGAAAGAAGTTAGTTGAGAAACTGACTTAGGTTAGAAAAAGAATAAAGAGGGCCAGGCGTGGTGGCTCATGCCTTTAATCCCAGCACTTTGGGAGGCCGAGGTGGGTGGATCATGAGGTCAGGAGTTCAAGACCAGCCTGCCCAAGATGGCGAAACCCCATCTCTACTAAAGATACAAAAATTTAGCTGGGAATGGTGGCAGGCGCCTGTAATCCCAGCTACTCGGGAGGCTGAGGCAGGAGAATCGCTTGAATCTGGGTGGCAGAGGTTGTAGTGAGCCAAGATTGCACCACTGCACTCTAGCCTGGGCAATAGAGTGAGACTCCATCTCAAAAAAAAAAAAAAAACAAAAACAAACAAACAAACAAAAAAGAATAAAGGAATAAAGAGAACACAACGTTAGAATATGAGCTCCATGAGGGCAGGGATTTTTTTGTGTGTGTGAGGGATTTCTTTGCTGCTATATCTCTGGTACCTAGAATAATGCTTAGGATACAATTTTCCTTTAATGCAAATGTATTGAGTGAAACACATATTAGAAGTTTCAAAGTGAACTGTTAGTGGAACAAAATATATGCTGCCTCATACTTATACATCTTTGTCTACTCCTTCACAAGGCCAGGTGTGGAGTTCCTGGGCTTGCTTAATAACCCTGGAAAGAATTTTTCACATGCCTCTCAGTTCCGATCTCTGCAGTCCACTGGCCCTTCTTGTCTTAGGTCCTCACACACAGCTCTGCTCGGTTCAATCACCCAGAATGCAGGCTGGTTGGTGAGGCAAATTTGGACAGAGGAAGTCAGTGTCCTACTCCAGCCTGGTGGCAGAACCCAGGAATTGGGGATGTGCCCAATGACCTGCATCTGCACCAAGAATAGGGCCCACCCCATATTCAGGATGAAACATAAATTTTGGAGGCACTAAGGCTGAAAAGGCCTACATGATCAAATGAAACAAAAATGAATTGGCACCATCTGAGAATGTTTCTTTGAATTTCTCAATTTTCTGTCAAGAAATAAGGGACTGTCTAGCAAATCTCAATCTGACCATGCTCACCTTTTTTATTTTAACTTGAGGAAAAGGAGCTTGTTGCATTAATCAGTTTGAGACTTTAGGGACTAGAATCACATGGGCAAAACCCTGGAAAGTGTAAGGCAAGAAACAGAATGGTTCAGCAGGAAATCTCTCATTGAGAATTCCCCTCATTTTATTAAAAAAGAAAAAAAAGAAAGAAAGAAAAGAAGGGCCAGAGAGCTTTGAAGACTTGTTGAGATCCAGATACAAATGAGGTTTGAATGAGTAGATCAGAGTCCACTTAAATCCTAGCCAAGTGATCTTTTTACATGGTAATGCAATTTCTCACATTCTTGCCAATGATCAGCTAGAGTTGACCAGAGGTAAGTGATTTCTGTTGGCCCACGTACAAAATCGTGATTTTTGTCATCTCCATCTAGAAACCCTTGAAAGATTACTTAAATTTTTAAATAAAGAAGGAAGTTATGAACATCAGTGAGAATATATGAGGATTGTTACGAAAATAAGAGAAAAAGTTCTGCTGATAGAAAGCATAATCTCAAGAAAAACAAGAGAAGCAGGAGAAATTCTCGCATTGAAATTTATCTGGTGTGCAACGAGAGCAAAGACACAACGTACCAGAATCTCTGGGACACATTCAAAGCAGTGTGTAGAGGGAAATTTATAGCACTAAATGCCCACAAGAGAAAGCAGGAAAGATCTAAAATTGACACCCTAACATCACAATTAAAAGAACTAGAGAAGCAAGAGCAAACATATTCAAAAGCTAGCAGAAGGCAAGAAATAACTAAGATCAGAGCAGAACTGAAGGAATTAGAGACACAAAAAACCCTTCAAAAAATCAATGAATGCAGGAGCTGGTTTTTTGAAAGATCAACAAAATTAATAGACTGCTAGCAAGACTAATAAAGAAGAAAAGAGAGAAGAATCAAATAGACACAATAAAAAATGATAAAGGGGATATCACCACCGATCCCACAGAAATACGAACTACCATCAGAGATACTATAAACACCTCTATGCAAATAAACTATAAAATCTAGAAGAAATGGATAAATTCCTCGACATATACACTCTCCCAAGACTAAACCAGGAAGAAGTTGACTCTCTGAATAGACCAATAACAGGATCTGAAATTGAGGCAATAATTAATAGCTTACCAACCAAAAAAAGTCCAGGACCAGATGGATTCACAGCCAAATTCTACCAGAGGTACAAGGAGGAGCTGGTACCATTCCTTCTCAAACTATTGCAATCAATAGAAAAAGAGGGAATCCTCCCTAACTCATTTTATGAGGCCAGCATCATCCTGATACCAAAGCCTGGCAGAGACACAACAAAAAGAGAGAATTTCAGACCAATATTCTTGAAGAACATTGATGCAAAAATCCTCAATAAAATACTGGCAAACTGAATCCAGCAACACATCAAAAAGCTTATCCATCATGATCAAGTGGGCTTCATCCCTGAGATGCAAGGCTGGTTCAACCTATGGAAATCAATAAATGTAATCCACCATATAAACAGAACCAAAGACAAAAGCCACATGATTATCTCAATAGATGCAGAAAAGGCCTTTGACAAAATTCAGCAACTCTTCATGCTAAAAACTCACAATAAATTAGGTATCGATGGGACGTATCTCAAAATAATAAGAGCTATCTATGACAAACTCGCAGCCAATATCATACTGAATGGGCAAAAACTGGAAGCATTCCCTTTGAAAACTGGCACAAGACAGGGATGTCCTCTCTCACCACTCCTATTCAACATAGTGTTGGAAGTTCTGGCCAGGGCAATCAGGCAGGAGAAGGAAATAAAAAGCATTCAATTAGGAAAAGAGGAAGTCAAATTGTCCCTGTTTGCAGATGACATGATTGTATATCTAGAAAACCCCATTGTCTCAGCCCAAAATCTCCTTAAGCTGATAAGCAACTTCAGCAAAGTCTCAGGATACAAAATCAATGTGCAAAAATCACAAGCATTCTTATACACCAATAACAGACAAACAGACAGCCAAATCATGAATGAACTCCCATTCACAATTGCTTTAAAGAGAATAAAATACCTAGGAATCCAACTTACAAGGGAGGTGAAGGACCTCTTCAAGGAGAACTACAAACCACTGCTCAATGAAATAAAAGAGGATACAAACAAATGGAAGAACATTCCATGCTCATGGGTAGGAAGAATCAATATCATGAAAATGGCCATACTGCCCAAGGTAATTTACAGATTCAATGCCATCCCCATCAAGCTATCAATGACTTTCTTCAGAGAATTGGAAAAAACTACTTTAAAGTTCATATGCGACCAAAAAAGAGCCCGCATCGCCAAGTCAATCCTAAGCCAAAAGAACAAAGCTGGAGGCATCATGCTACCTGACTTCAAACTATAGTATAAGGCTACAGTAACCAAAACAGCATGGTACTGGTACCAAAACAGAGATATAGATCAATGGAACAGAACAGAGCCCTCAGAAATAATGCCACATATCTACAACTATCTGATCTTTGACAAAACTGAGAAAAACAAGCAATGGGGAAAGAATTCCCTATTTAATAAATGGTGCTGGGAAAACTGGCTAGCCATATGTAGAAAGCTGAAACTGGATCCCTTCCTTACACCTTATACAAAAATTAATTCAAGATGGATTAAAGACTTAAACGTTAGACCTAAAACCATAAAAACCCTAGAAGAAAACCTGGGCAATACCATTCAGGACATAGGCATGGGCAAGGACATCATGTCTAAAACACCAAAAGCAATGGCAACAAAAGCCAAAATTGACAAATGGGATCTAATTAAACTAAAGAGCTTCTGCATAGCAAAAGAAACCACCATCAGAGTGAACAGGCAACCTACAGAATGGGAGAAAATTTTTGCAACCTACTCATCTGACAAAGGGCTAATATCCAGAATCTAGAATGAACTCAAACAAATTTACAAGAAAAAAACAACCCCATCAAAAAGTGGGTGAAGGATATGAACAGACACTTCTCAAAAGAAGACATTTATGCAGCCAAAAAAACACATGAAAACATGCTCATCATCACTGGCCATCAGAGAAATGCAAATCAAAACCACAATGAGATACCATCTCACACCAGTTAGAATGGCAATCATTAAAAAGTCAGAAAACAACAGGTGCTGGAGAGGATGTGGAGAAACAGGAACACTTTTACACTGTTGGTGGGACTGTAAACTAGTTCAACCATTGTGAAAGTCAGTGTGGCAATTCCTCAGGGATCTAGAACTGGAAATACCATTTGACCCAGCCATCCCATTACTGGGTATATACCTAAAGGATTATAAATCATGCTGCTATAAAGACACATGCACACATATGTTTATTGCGGCACTACTCACAATATCAAAGACTTAGAACCAACCCAAATGTCCAACAATGATAGACTGGATTAAGAAAATGTGGCACATATACACCATGGAATACTATGCAGCCATAAAAAATGATGAATTCACATCCTTTGTAGGGACATGGATGAAGCTGGAAACCATCATTCTCAGCAAACTATCGCAAGGACAAAAAACCAAACACCGCATGTTCTCATGCGTAGGAGGGAATTGAACAATGAGAACACATGGACACAGGAAGGACATCACACACCAGGGACTGTTGTGGGGTGGGGGAAGGGGGGAGGGATAGCATTAGGAGATATACCTAATGCTAAATGACGAGTTAATGGGTGCAGCACACCAACATGGCCCATGTATACATATGTAACAAACTTGCACGTTATGCACATGTATCCTAAAACTTAAAGTATAATGATAATAATAATAATAATAATAATAATAATAAAAGAAATTTATCTGGTGTGGATTTCATGAATGCATCTATACTTTTTAAAAAATAGTTTTAAGTTGGGAAGTCACATGCTAATATCTTTAAAATATCTGATTGAATCTTGTAAAATAATCCATTTCATCAGGTTGTTTTAAAAATTATCCATTTTAGCAACTTCATTACATTTGTTTATCAAACCTCTTTGAATGGAAAAAAGAAATCCCATAAAAGAAACAAACAAACAAGAAAAGGTTGTATCGGATATGCTGGTATATACCATAGAGTTCTGGAACTATCTGCAAGAAAGGTAACGCATGTTTCTTCTAAAGAGAGCAGAATCACTATCAAGAGGTATAGAGAGACTTTCATTTCAGTTATTTGCCCCTTTTGAATTTTGTACCACATACATGAATTACTAATCCAAAAATTTTAAACATAACATTTATTTTTAAAATAAAAAAATAAAGCTAGTTAAGTTGTTAAAAAGTTACATTTGAGGGACACAGTAAGCTGTCTTGCTGCTTCTGGGGTTATTATGTCCTGAAATATCTTGGAAAAAAAAATTCTAGAGTCATTTTGTAGGGCTGGTTTAGAAGGAGAGCCACGGCCCCTGCTAGTACTGAGCTGCTGTATTTTTTTTTTAATTTACTATACCTGTAACAATGTGGGATGCAGGACCCACAGAAGAGAAGACTGCACCTTAATCACTGGCAAAGCATGCCTTGAGCAGCTTTGTTCTGGGCCATGTTTTTCCAACAAAAACCGGCTTCATGCTTTGCTATCTTCCCCCCCCCCCCCCCCCCCCGCTAAATCCATACAAATGTCAAAATTGCATTCACATTTCCAACTATAAAGTTAACATGACCAGCAAAAGGGGAAACTGTCTGCTTCCCAAGACTTGCCTTTACTACGGATTTTTCAAGCATGAAGCTTTTAATAAGCCCTCTGCATGCAGTATTTCATTTCCTTTAGACGAGACGCTACCTCACGGCCTGCACACACCCTCCCCTTTGCTCACAGCAGCTGCCATGCCATGTGGAACCTGCCCAGGGTGGTGTCCAACTCTCCACAGAACCCCACATGTTTGTTTGAAGAAAAAGATACAGTAATTAAATTTCTTTAAAGTGGCATGTGTAGCTGCTTCTCTCTAAAACAACATAGTTACATGTTTATGCAATTTTAGAGCCTAGCTGGGTACCCGAGCAAAGGCCGCCAACATGACAGGGACTACAAATATTGGAGGACGCTGCTGGAGAGGATTTGGGACTTGGCACTCCTGGGATATCAAATGTTTTCTTTTCTCTTTCCTGCTTTCTTTATTTTGGACTCCCCAAACAACAAATACTATTTTGTTGCTTCTTGGATCAAATGTGGAATTTAGAGATGAACCTCCAACCCTTTCGGACACCAGTTTTTTATTAAGCATCAGGTGGAGTAGGGTGAGCAGTTTCCAGAGACAGCTGGCCAAGAAAGGTGGTAAATCAGCATTTTTACAATCTACCACGAGCGTTTGAAAAGGCAAGAACTTAAATGATACTGCTAGAAATTACAGACCTTGCTGTAATTGCACACTGGGGACATCCATATGAGAAGGAGCTTTTAATTTATTCCTCTAGTCACATCTTTCCTCTGTTTGGATCGGCAGGGACTGGGCAGGGACTGGCTGCGTTGCATCCAGGACCCTTCACTGTCACATGCATCATCCGTGTAACATGGGCAAAGGATATCATTTATCCCCTGCCAGTACTGCTTCCCTCTCTTTTGGAGGGCAACTGGAGGATGGGGGAAGAATTGGAAGGTCATGGAGCAGGTTGAGAGTGGAAGAAAGTGTAGGGATAGCAGTCCTAGTACCCCTTTATGTGTTTTGGGCCCTTGCCAAAATATCAGCATTGGCTTCCACTTAGGTGAGGTCTAATTTTGGTTCTTTAACATTAGCAGCAAGGCAGAAAGTTCAGGACACGAAGAGACACCGGAGACTCTCCAAAGGGTTTTCTACTTCCCTTTCATTGTTTAGCTGTCTGCTAATAAGTTTCTTTCCTTTGTTACTGTTATTTTCCTTTTATTTTTCATTATCTAACAATATATGAAGAAAAAGAGGATTTGACAACAACCTCATGTCTGCCTCAAAGTTAGAATGACTGACGACGGGGCCTTTTATCCCTTTTTGGTTACTTCCCTTTTGGGGCGGGGGCTGGGAAGCAGAGAGAGGCAGAAATGATTGACTGCTGAGGAAAACATTTGACTGCTTTTAATGTGGTTCCTCTGGGCCTGTCCTCTTTTCTTCAGCAGCATCATTAAACAACGACAGAGACCAGGTTTGGATAGAGAAACTTCTCCCAGGAAATTTGCAAACATCATGTGTTCTGTTTATTGCCACAGTGTGAAATTCATCTTTCTGAGAAAGGTACATGCAGATCTCAGTGTACATTTACTTCAATAAAAGAGGTAACAGTTACAATTTACTAATCCCATTTGTTTCCCAAAAGAGGAAAACTATCACTAATTTTACAGCAAGTACCCCATATTTCATGGAATATAATGTCATTGACTATAAGAAACATTAAGATTACCAAAAAAGTAAGAAAACTGCCAGTTAAATTTATATAATATCCTTCTCTCACTTAAAGTTTTTATTTTCTACTTATTGAAAGAACTATTTTAGACTTGTCTAGGCACAAATTTTTATGATATAGCACTCTTATGCATTTCTTAAAAAGAAAAACGTAAGTAAATTAAATTGGTTAAATTATTCCTAAAACTTCTTTATATTCAGATACTAACTCTCTGGAAAACTTTGACCCAAGGCAGTATATATCATGATTTTTTTTTCACATAAAACTGTCATCTACAGCATCATGAGTACTGGTGATGTTGCGTTTTTTAAGAAAATGCTCCAAACAACCTTTCCAGGAATTCCATCCAAACCACTGACACCCATCTTTCTACTCTGGATGCATGCACACACCATGGCACCCACATCCTGACTGCTATCTGACCAGCAGGGATTGAGAGATGCCTCCCCATTTCAGAGACGTAAAATATGGAACAGGGGAATCCGTGTCATAGCTGTAACATCTTGCCCTATCAATTGGGATTTAATCATGGTTTCCCATATTACTATGATTGTCTGCGATGGACAGGTACTGATCTTGTACATTATATGCCATCATACCTCTGTCCAATTGTAAAATTCACTTATTCATCCATCTATGTGCCCAGTCATATAACACAGGGGTCCCCTGTTAGAGGTCTGTGGCCTGTTAGGAACAAGGCCACACAGCAGCAAGTGAGTGGCAAGCAAGTGAGCATTACTGCCAGAGCTCTGCCTCCGGTCAGATTAATGGCAGCATTAGATTCTCATAGGAGCACAAACCCTATTGTGAACTGTGCGTATGAGGGATCTAGGTTGCCTGCTCCTTATGAGAATCTAATGAGGTGGAACAGTTTCATCCTGAAACCACCCATCCCTCCCCGAGCTATGGAAAAATTGTCTTCCATGAAACTGATCCCTGATGCCAGAACATTTGGAGACCACTGATATAACACATTTATTGAAGGCCCAATATTCAAGGCAAAATGGTAGGCACTAAGAGTACACAGATAGCTAATATAGGGTCCTGGCCTTGTGAAATTGCAACAAAATTGAAAAATATACTTAAATCCAGTAGTGATTAATACATTATGGTGTCATCAGTGAAACAATGGAGATATGTAAAAGGTACTTATTGCAAAAAAAAGAAAAGCAATCGTTAGAATATGGTGGGATCAATGAAAGAAACATGAAATAAGTACCTATTACAAAGAAAGTATCTTTGCTTGGGTGGGCTGAACAGAGGAGACCTAGACCTGCTGTTGAGGGCAAGGAGATTCCTGGTAGAGGAAAGAGCTTGCCTTCTTTAAAAGCAAGCCATACATATGTCTGAGCTATATTGTACTCAGATAGAAAGCACTGCCTAGGTAGAACCACCACTGTCCATCCCTGACTGGTGCTATTGTGCTGTTTACAATGCAGTCAGGCCCTTTACTTTTGTAGACCTCTCAAGATTGGTGAACCACAGCCTTAAACAGGTGGCATGCTCTAACTTCAACAGCAAACCAGGGGAAATCAGAGAGAAAACTGGAAACATGTGGGTCACAGCCAACAGGGCTAACCCAGGTATGCAGTGGCCCCAGAAGAAGCTAAGCCACAGTGCACATGGCATTAAACCAGGGGCATGTGATCTTGTGGCTGACACTCAAGGGGTGATGATAGCATTTCCTGGCAGACACGCTGTTATGACTAGCCACCCAGCAGCATTGTCTTTGTAGTGAAATCCAGTCAACAACTGCAAGGGGAAAACAGGTCTTTCCCTAGAGCTGTAGGAAGAGTCACACCTTAGTCATAGGGGTTCCACGGATGTTCCAACCTAGGGAAATTGGAACAGTTAAAGGAATCAGGGTAGAATCTAGTCCTGGGAAAACCCAGGAGGACTTAGAAATATTGTTCAATGTGCCCCCTTAAAATCAGTAGCTTCTCCTAGGCACATAGGCTTCATGTTGCAAGACTAGTGCACGATCCTGTCCTGTTTGTCACCTCTTCCTTTGGGAGACAGGAGACCTCTAAGAGACTCCCAGAACTGTTCAGGATTGGCCCAGAGAATTTCTCAAACTAAACTCACAGGGAGCATCCTTTTGGCCCTCAGAGCTAATGGAAAGTGATACTCATAGTTTTTAGAGGGAACGGAAATTCCTAGATGATAAATAACTACCTAAGTTTATCCAGCTAGTTAGTAGTGGGGTTTGAACCCAAGCTTTCGGATTCCAAATTCCTTAAGAGGCACACTGATATCTGATAAGAAGGGAGGCTCCTTCTCCCTTGAATTTATCAGCCTTGCCTGAAGGGAAAATCAAATTTTTCCCAAGCTTCTTTTCTTTTTCCCAGTCAGAAGAATATAAGAAGAAATATCCATGGCCCCGACTGCAACTTTCTTACTAGACTGAATAAATTTTTCTTTCTTTTTTTTTTTTCTTTTGATTGGAGCCCAGCTTTCATTGGGTTCCAGTGCACTAGTAGATGGATTCACTGCATTGCTAGCAGAGGAGCATCAGTGACTGGTGTTTTCTCCTGCTTCTGATGGCAGGCACCTTGATCACACTCACTTTCTGCATTCTTCCCTGGGGCTTTCTGCTTTCTTTCTTTCTTTTTTTTTTTTTTAATTTTTTTTTTTTTTTGAGACAGAGTCTCGCTCTGTCCCCAGGCTGGAGTGCAGTGGCACTATCTTGGCTCACTGCAACCTCCACCTCCCAGATTCAAGCGATTCTCCTGTCTCAGCCTCCCACTGAGTAGCTGGGACTACAGGCACGTGCCACCAAACCCAACTAATTTTTGTACTTTTAGTGGAGATGGGGTTTCACCATATTGGTCAGGCTGGTCTTGAACTCCTGACCTCAGGTGATCCACCTGCCTCGGCCTCGCAAAGTGCTGGGATTACAGGTGTGAGCCACCGTGCCCCACCTTCCCTGGGGCTTTCTGTTCTCAAACAGTAGGGCCACCTGGGCACGGATCTTGATCCACTTTACAGAGGCAGGCTGTACCAGGGCCTTTCCTCCCATAGAAGAAAGCCACCCCTCTCTTTGTTGCTCCATTTTATCTCACATGGCACCTTCCTATGCGTTAACAGCCCAGGCTAGTGGGGGCTGGGTAGCCTAGGGAGCTAAAGAGTAAGAATTGGCAAAAACTACATGATATTTTTAAAATTTCTTGTTTTCTTGACACTGACTCTGCTCAATGTATTTTGAATTGTCTTTCCAATGGGGTGAAGGCGAAGGGGTGGATATTGGTATAGGCTAAGACCTTATTTAATCCTCTTGGCATTAGCCATGCTACAAAGTCTGTGCTAGAGCAGTCTTCGTTAGTTAGTGTTTTCTAAGATATTTGGCCATATTTCCTTCTGTGTTTAATACTGTTAGCATACAACTTGGAGGATAGAAGAGGTAAGTAATAGAATCTGAGCTCTAAAACCCAAACTCAACCTTAAATCCCTAACAGCAGCACCATCCACAATCAATAGCAGCTACTCAGTTGATGGTAGGTACATTTCAGTAAATGCTTTACTATATAAAGGAATTCATGTCTATGTGTATCGTTACTGTGTTTCTTCATCTACAGAGCTGATTAATTTTCACATTTTCTAATCGATTAGTCCAAACACCTCTTTTACCTCCTAGAAACTAAGATTTGACATTTAGCATATGTTATGCTCATTCAGTTTCCATATGAGGCAGCGACATTTCTAAACCATACCATAGGCTATTATGAGTTATTTTCATTCACTAGAAGCCAAGATAAACAGTGTATCTCTGCCTTTTGACAGCAATTGTTTGTTTGGAAATAAATGATTTCCCTGGTAATGTGGCATGAAAATAAAATTATAACAATCAGAAAGTTTTGCACACTAAAGAGAAGCAGACAGTGCAGAGTTAAAAGCAGGCAATGAGTCACATTGCCATTTGGAAAACAATTCCTAAAACACACTTGTAAAATGCCAACTAAAGAGACATTCAGCTACAAAATAACAAGTTTCATCTGATCAGAATTTTTGGCACGATGTAAAATTATTTTCTATGATTAGCGCTTCCTACGTTAAAGAACTTTCGTTATTTTCATGAGAGCACTTTTGAAAAGAAAAAGAAACAGAAGTAGCAATGTCTTCTTAGGAGTGCCAAAATGTTTCTTTAATTTAAAACAATATCTCAAGTTGAAATTTTCAAGTTAGAAACAAAGATTTCCTCCAGTGATTTGAGGTGTCTTCACAATGCAAAGTTGTTGGAACAAATGTATGTTTCCAAAATTATTGAGAATCTTTGCCGTCTACCAAGCAATCACTTTGGCTATTTATCTAGTTGATAATAAATAACTGTTTTGATTTAACTTTGTATTTTTGACGTGTTCTTCAATGTTACAGAAATTCAAAATTATTTTGGGGAAAAGAGCCCCAGGCCTGTGAAATGTCCTCTGAATATATAATGGTTAATTTACTGTGTGGCTTTGGACAAGTCAATTAAATTTGCTAGGGCTTAGTTTTCTCATTTGTAAAATTAAGAGGTTAAACTAGATGGCCCTGTTGGAGATTCATTTTTGTTTTTAATTCTCTTTCCTTTATTGTTTATTTTACTTTGGAAAGGAAGGTTATATTTTATAATACTGCCAAGCAGGTGCAACTATTGCCTCTGTCTTTTACTCAGACAAATATTTCCATTCTCTTATTTCATTGGCTCTTATTTGCAGTAACAACGAAATGTAGACAAAATGCTTCATGTGTGTGAAATAATTTGAGCCTTATTCTCTAACATACTGTGACTTTTAGTAAGGAACCTATGCTTTAGCATTGTGTGAGGACTGGCAAAATGACATTTGCACTACATTTTGGAGTGGAAAAATAACAGCTATGTACCACTGAAAAGCCTGTTATTTTTATCAGATAATGTGCCAACAAGAAAACAATACAACACTGAGTTCTCAGACTGTTTGGCTGGGTATGCTGATCTGAATGCATATTCTTTGAAATATCATTTGCATGTTTACAGTTACTCCTGAAATGTCTTCTAAACAATATGCCATTCTAGTTTGCAAATTGTGGCAGGCAGCCTCTAAGTTTCCCCCAGTGAGGCTCACTTCCCCCGTTAAATAGGATTGACCAGTTGGAACCAATAGGAGATTGTGGAATTGCTGGTGTTTGACTTCTGAGGCTAGATACTAAAGGACATGTGGCTTCCACCTTGCACTCTCTTGAATTATTCACTTGGGTGAAAGTCAGCCACTAGGCCATAAGGACACTCTGGCAGTTTTATGCAAAGGTACATGTGGTGAGGAAGTGAGGCCTCTTGCGAGCAGCCAGTATTGACTTGGCAATGACTGAGAGAGCTGTCTTAGAATCAAATCTTCCCACCCCAGTCAATCCCTCAGATGACTGTTGTCCCAATTGTCATATTTACAGCAATCTCATGAGAGTCTTTGATTCAGAGCCACATAGCTAAACTACCCTGGTATTCCTGAGCCACAGAAATTATGTAAAATGAATATTTATAATTGTTTTAAGTTGCCACAATTTAGGAATAATTTGTTCACTGCAACAGATAACTAATACACAAGCCAAAGAAAATGTAGTGGGTATTCATTTTTTTGGCCAGTAATTCATGTGTGGGAAAGAAAATAATGTTCTTTATTAGTCTATAACTCAACTTAATCTCTGTTTGAAACCCTATTCTGTCTGATTACAGGGAAAAATACCTTCATACATTCTGGGATAATTCAGTAACTTCAGATTTTAACTCAGTTAATTTAGAACTTTTTTTCTTCGTGCTCACATTTGCCTAGGAGTGGCATCTCTTATTGGAGGCTTACCTAGTGTCATGGTATCAGGAGTATGTATAGCTGTCTTATCCCTGGCCTTTGTAATATATCCAGTTAAAAATATTAATGAAATACATAGGTGACCATAGGTGCATTACCAATAAGAAATATAAAGATGGACTTTTCAATATTCTTTCTAGGTCAATGCTTTTTAGTATTTTATCAGCTCTAATATTTCATTAAAATCCAGAGGAATTGTAGAGGACACAGAACAAGCCCATAAAGTCCAAATTAAAATTCTATGGCTTCCTGAAGAGTTAGAAGGCCAATATTAATTTAAATGTGTGAATTCTTTCAAAAATTCATTCTCTTGCTATGTGTCATGGGCTATCCATGAAGGTTTGTCAATACCCCAAAGCTATTCTAGATAGGCAGAAAGTGTAAGAAGCTACTTTAACATGAGTTGATTCTTTAAAGTGAACGCTCATTTGGGTAATTACCCTCACTGCCTCAAACTGCCTTCAATATTTTAAAACAAAAAAAAATTTTTTTTACTTGCAACTTTATTCTTTCTGGAATAGCTGTCATTGTTCTCCCCTACAGTCAGATAGAAATGAATATGTTGGATAAATGACAAATAAAAAGTATCAGTGAGAGAAATGTGGATTATTAGCATTCGAGATTGGAGTTGCCAACAGTGAATCACATACTTAGAAGGATATAGCACAAGACTCTTGAAAATTACATTAACTATGACAGTCCATCATGACAAACACTATAATGTGACACATCCCTTCATATGATATACCTCAGAAATAAAATCAACCCTTATATTACACCTCATTTGAAGGCTTTCCTTTTTGTTTCTTAGCCTTTGTTTCAGTACTGGAATTTAAATGACTTTCATCATGTTCCATGTTCAGTTATATCTCCAGGTTTAGGCCGTTTCATCAAAGTAACAGCCTAAGACACATTCCTATGCACAGCTCTCTTTCTATTTTTATCATGGCAAAGCAATTCACCTGTTAGCTTCTAAAATTCTCACATATGCTGAAGGGTCAAAATAATTCATTGAGAGAATAATAATGAGAGAAATCCTCTCCTTTTGGAAGACAGAAAATTTCATGGCCCATTTGTTCTTTTTATTTTTCTTGCTATTTCTTAATTTCTGGGTAAATGTTACTTGTAAAAATAATCTGAGTTCTCAAACCATACTAATGTGCCCTTTTGCGTTACATACATTTAGATGTGTATTTAGTTTTCTGCAATGCAGAAAATTTTAAATGATCTATTTTGAAGTTGCTTTATCGTTTCAAATGATTGATTTTGATACACTTTTTGGTATGTGAAATCAAGTCATAAAGAAATGTTATGACAAATTGCAAAATGTGATGATAGAACAATATTAAGTTCTACAATAATGATTAAATAAAAGAAAATAATGAAAAAATACTGTTATTATAGGAAGCATTATAACGACCTTAAGATGAGATTATTTCTGTTGTATTTCATATCTAAAATTAGTTAGAAAAACGTACAAATTATGATTTTTGTGTCAAGGTGAAAGGTAAGGAATATAAGGAGAACAGTGGGTATAATTATTGTGATAACAAGTGACATGCTGAATTGAGGGAACTGTCAATTATCTTGTCCCTTTTAATTTCCACTGCAACATTTGGGACTATCAGTGAAATGTATTCTTAGAGAGATACAATATTCTATTTAAAGTCAGGGAATTCTACTCTGTGAACAAGGACATTCCATTCTCAAAAATAATTTTCACTGTGCTGTTTTAGAGCCGTAGAAATACTATTCTGGTTTGGAAATGCTTTTATTCTCTATTGGCTGTGTAGACATTATTTGGAAACATGTAGACTTGCTGTAATTATTGTATCTATGATGGGCTCTGTAATCAGAGAAGACTTCCCCTTATCTTCCAAACCATAATCTTAAAGTGGTATTTTTCCAGTAGGAAAAGACACTCTGTCAACTCTATTACTTTCATTATCAATATAAAAAGTATCTGTTGAATGGCTAGTAAATATCTGTTCCCATACAAGTATTGCACTCAACTAGCAATACATACTAATTGTAAAACACAGCCTGGCAGGTTGCTCATAACCTTATTTACTTGCTTCATAAACATAGTTGGAAAAAGCCTAAACAAAATATCAAACTAAATTTAGTAGAATAAAAAGAAGCTATTATATCACACATGTAACTGAGTTCATCCCAGAAATGCCAAGAGTGGTTTAACATTAGAAAAAAAGTAAATGTAATTCATCACATTAATGAAGTAAAGAAGAAAAGTCACATACCAACTAAATAGAAGCAGAATAATCATTTGATAAAATACAACACGTATTCAGCTTAAAAGTAATTCAGCAATCTCTGAGAATAGAAGAAAATATTTTTCTCTCAACAAAGATTATCTAAAAATACTTAAAGCAAACTTCATTATTAATAGAGAAATGTTGGAAGTACTCCCTTTAAAATTAAGACCAAAATAAGGTGCTCTATCACTGTGTATATTAAACATTTACCAAAGCCCCTTGTCAATTTAGGAGGAAAAGAAGAAAAAAATTAAAGGCATAAAGATCAGGATGAAAGTAACAAAATGCTCATTATTTTTAGATTGGTGATTTACACTATTTACTAGAATAAAAAAGAGAATAGAGCAAAATGAGTATATATAAGATCAATATACAAACATCAATTGCATTTTTAAATATCAACAAAACTTTGTTATTTCTTAAAAAATGACATTTAATATAGCAATGAAAAAATATAAGATCCTTGGGAATCTAACAAATTGTGCCAAATCTGTTTGGAGAAATTGTAAAACTTTATGGAAAGACATAAAAGAAGACTTATTTTGTTAAATTTATCAGATATACAGATAGAAAGATCTAATATCATAAAGATTTAAATTCTGCCTAATCTGATCTATAGTGTCAATACAATTCCAGTAAAAAAAAAATTGAATTTTTAGACAATTGAAAAGTTATTTCTAAAAGGCATATCAAAGAACAAAAAATCCCAGAGTGGACAATGAGGGAGAGGGATTTACCCCATGCACATCAATACTTATTAGAAAGCTTTACTAATTATGGCAGTGTGGTATTGGGGCAGCCTGTGTTACAAACAGAGAAGAAAGCCCCGAAATATATGCACATTTATCAATACTTGATATATTACGGAAATACTATTTAACAACACTGCTGAGACAATTAGTTACTTATATGGGAAAAAATAAAATTGTATCCCTACCTTATACCATACACAAAATAATTTCCAGATAGATTAAAGCCTCACATGTGAATGGCGAAACTTTAAAGCATTTAGAAGGAAATACAGGAGAATACCTCTTTGATTTTGGTATAAGGAAAACATTTCTTAAATGAAGAAGTTATCTTAGTTTGTTCAGGCAGCCATAACAAAATACCATGCACTGAGTAGCTTATGAACAATAAACATTTATTTCTCAGAGTTCTGGAGACTGGGAAGTTCAAGGTTAAGGTACCAGCAGATTGTCTGGTGAGGGCCCACTTTCTGGTTCATAGACGGTCTTTTTGCAGTGTCCTCACATGATGGCAAAGCAGGATATTTCACTTGCCCTTTTGCAAGACTTGCCATAGGGGTGCCTCGTTTACCCAGCCTGCAGCTTTCAACTCCTCATGGGAGGGAGCATGCAAGTGAATGAGGCAGGAACTGGAGTGCATGAATGCTACAACCAGCCGGCTACTTTGGCACTGGCAGGAACAAACTCACTTCACTGACTGGGACCCTGTGATCCACCCCTTGCAGGAGGGAGCATGGAGGTGAGCAGGTGCAGGAGCCAGGGCAAGTGCTTTTGGGTGTCAGCAGGAGCAAAACTCCATGCAGGCCCCACAGCAGTGTCTTGGCAGGGTGCCCACAACCCCTGAAGCCCCAGAGGGTGCAATACAGTGCTTTTTTAGCTCTGCCATCCATGGACAGCTTAAGTGTTAACAGCTCAGTGGGTCCTCTGCTTTTTTGCAAAAGGTGACTGCCTTCCGCCAGCACAGGGTAAGTTTGGCAGCCTTTTGTATCTGTAATCGTGGCACCTGAGCTCTTGTCCGGTGTCCAGAAGAAATCAGATCACAAAAACAAATTGAAGGATGGTAAATGTGGGGGACTTTATTGCCAAAGAAGTGGCTCTCAGCAGGAAGGGGAGTTAAAAAGAGGATGGGGTGGGAAGGTGGTCATCTCCTGAAGTCGGACTGTCTCCAGCCAGTTTCTTCTCTGAAGTTATGCCATCAAGCTGTCCCTATGAAGTCAAGCCACTTCTCTCCAATGTCCAGCCATAGTCTTTGATATCCAGCTGCTACTCCTTTCTCTGCCAGCTGTGTCTGGGGTATTTATGGGCACAGGATCAGGGCTGGTTGGGGCCATACATGGTTTTGGGAAAGACAAAATTTGAGCAGGAAAACAGGGATAGAAGTTCTCACTTTGGGCCACAGTTTCAGGTCTTTTGGCTTGAGAATGGGGCTATTGCCAGGGACCCACCCTTTTCTGCCTAAAAATTTTCTGCCTCCTGCCCCCATCATGTCCCCTGACTGAAGAGGCACATCTAATTGCCACTAGAATACGGATGATGCCTGATTTTAGCTACTTCTTGCTAACAGGGGGTGTGGTTTTGGGGAGAACGAGCTGTCAGATTCCTCCCAGAAGTCTACCTAAGGGTCCCCAGCAAAAGGGAACCATCATCCAAGGCGCCGGTTTCCTGACTGTTTGGAGTTCGATGGCATCTAGGCAAGAAGACACAAGTTTTACAAGGTTAAGTATGCATGGATCAAATATGTGTATTATACAACAAGGGGTTAAATAAGAAATAAGAAGTGAAATACACTAATCATTCTGAAAACATTACTGTACCCCATGGTATAGAACAGAATGAAGGTAAGAACAGCAATCATAGGCAAGACCATAAAAAGACTATCCGTGGAAGGTTAATTATTAATGCTTATCTTTTGTGATCTTTAGCTTGAGGTCCCTGATCTCTTCACATTGATATTTTTGGTGCTCTTCTGAGTTGCTGGAGGTAACTCTGTCAGCTTCCCAGGACTTTACTCAGATACAATAAATTCAAGAATCTATTTCAGTGATCTATTCTAAAAGACCAAGGTGGTCACTTTCAGGAGGTTCTCTAAAGTACCATCTGGTCCCAGGGCCTGTTTCCACAGCTTCCTCCTGATATCAGGGGCTGCCTAAGTAATAAATTTATCCTTTAGAATTAGTTGTCCCCCAACTGAATCAGGAGATACAGAGGTACTGCTTTATCAAGGCCTCTCTTAGCCTTTCCAGGAAGGCATTGGGATTCTCATCAAATCCTTGGTCTATCATGGATAGCTTGGTAGAGTTGAGAAGCTTAGTTCTAGTCTTACATAAGCCCTCTATTATGCACGCCTGAAAACATCTCCTCTTCCATTCTCCCATCTTGTCACTGGGATCCCATTTAGAGTCTGCATCTCCCCCAGCTGGATAAAGTTCGGCCCCTTCCCTGACACTATATGTGATACACAGCTCATCCCCAAATCTCTCTGCTGCTTGCAAAGTGGCCTGCTTCTCAGTGTTAAGGTTTGATTCAAAAGTAATATAATGTCTTTCCAGAAGAGCTCGAATACTTGGTTTAAATTCTGGAAACAATCTATATATCTGTCAGGGTCATCTAAAAACTTGCCAAGATACCCACTTAATTTTCCTTAAGTCTTGTACAGAAAAGGAGACCTGGACCTTACTGGGACCAAATTCACCAGGCATCTGTTGGAGGGCCAAGAGGGAGACTGGGGCTTGTGTAGGGTGAGGATTTCTAGGAGGGGCAAAAGAGAGAGAGAAAAAAATACTGGACAGGGAGTATAGAATGGACCTGGAGGAGCAGGGCTAAAGGGAGTTGGTTCCCCTGTTGGAGGTACCTCTGGGGTTTGTTTCTTTTTGTTTCTTTAGTTCCCTGGGATTGCCCCTTGCAGACTCCCCTGAGATGGCAAACAGGAAGGCTGGATCAATCCTACACTGTTGGCAAAGGTCTGGGTTAGCCTGCAAGGTAAAGAAAGTCTGCATATATGGAGCCTCAGACCATTTGCCCTCACGTTTACAGAAAAGGTCCAAAGGCAGGATGATATCAAAATGAATGGTTCCTTCCTGAGGCCAAGCCAGTCCTTTCTGCAGATCATAATTTGGCCTAAGCTTTGTTCAAAGAGCTATGAGGCATTTTTCCCCCAGAGTCTGAGGATCAAAGCAGTCCCAGTGATTAAGGATACACTCCAGAGGAGTATAGATTGAGGATGGTGAAGATAGTTGGTTGCCCATTCTGAAAGAGGGAAGAAGGCGTCCTCATTTCCCTTCCCTCTTTCAGCAAAAACTCTGGGTGTGAGGGAGAAGGAAGAAGGCATCCCTCATTTGCCTTCCCTCTTTCAGCAAAAACTCTTGCTGTGAGGGAAAGAGAAAACAGGCATCCGCCTTTTCTCTTCAGACTTTTTATCCCTGAGACCCAGCAACCTTAGACGGACACCACCCATGGGTGCAATTTCAGCCTGCACTCATGAAGCAGGGAGGTCCTAGAGAATAGCAATTATCTGCACTCACCAATGCCTCTATTCCTCCTACTGTGGCAACCTTTGGGTTCCCTAGGCCTTATCTATGCCGTGGAGCATGGTCTCCTTTCGTGAAGCCGGGGCTTAATCGGAAGGAATTAGCCTGCCCATTTACTGTGCCTGTTGCCTGGCTTTGGATCCCTCAGATATGGTTTTCCTTTCTAGGACTTCAACCCAAAGTTTATAATTGAATTTGGGACCAAAAAAGTGTCTCCGGGGATACATGGATTCATTTAGCTTAAGTCCCAGACAGGCTTTGCCAAATTTGTAGTTATTAGCCAGTGGGGTCGCTCCTCTGCTGGTTCCCCATCATAAGCAGAGTACTAAGGTAGGAAAAGAACTCTGTTGCATAGACAAGAAAGGAGAAAAAAAATACAGTTTAAGGCGGGGAAGAACCTCTTGCTCTATACAACAGGGTTCCTTTAATTACTGTATCCTTTCCCAAGTTTGGACTGAGCTGAAGCCCTCAGCCAGGGAAGAAAACGCTCTGTGGGTGTGTGACGGGAGGGGACAGCGAGTGAGAAACACTGGCCAACTGGCTGCGTGGGGCCCCTGACACTGCCCTGGGGCCCTGGCAGCAGCTGCGGTTCTCTCCCACCGCATGTGGCCATTCGGTGTGGCACGTGCATGCAGTGAATATGCCCAAGTGCCCCGGATGGGAGGGGAGCAGGGGAGGAGGGGAGCTGCTGTGTGCCACACGTGCCTGCGGGTATTGAGGTGGGGGTGGAGATGGCACCTCTCAGAACAGATGGCAATCACATTGTTCTGAATTACATATCTGGGGCTGGGCCAAATGCTTATTCTACCTAATAACATTTCTGCACTTTGTAGCAATACCCTTATCATTATAAAAGAAGGGATACGAGCCATTTCAAACCATGAAAGAAAGAAAGGAAAGATACCATAGAAAAGTCTGGGGGTCTTGGTAGATGCCCTAATAGGTAGTCAGGGATGGGGGCCAGTCTAGAGGCCTTCCAGCAACAACAAGGAGTGTCCTTGACCAGATGCTTTCAATTGCCCAGGACTTTATTCTATCTAGTTCCACACGACGGCTATACCTCTGTGAAGGGAAACAGAGCCAACATTCCTTTCACCTGAAAGAAAGAGGTGGCAGGGTTGCATCCTGTCCTCTGCAAATGGCATAACTCAGTGAAGAGACAGATCCGGCAGATCCTCATTTACTCACCCTTTTGATCTATCCCAGACGGGACCCCAGATGAAGTAGGATATTTCCTTGACCCTTTCATGGGACTCGCCATAGTGGTGCCTCGTTTATCCAGCCTACAGCTTTCAGCTCCTCATGGTAGGGAGCATACAAGTGAATGAGGCGGGAACTGGAGTGCACGAACACTATAACCACCAGCCAGCCGCTTCGGTGCCAGCAGAGGTGAACTCCACTCACCCAGACCCACTGCCTTCCACCCCTCACTGAAGGGAGTGCCCAGGGGAAGGGGTACAGGAGCTGGGGTGAGTGTTTTGGGGCATCGGCAGGAGCCAAACCCTTTGCAGGCCCCACAGTAGTGTCTGACGGGGTGCCTGCAACCCCTAAAGCCCCAGAGGGAGTGTTCCAGTGCTCTTTTAGCTCTGCTGTCTGCAGACGCTTAAGTGTTAACAGCTCCTTGGGCCCTTTGCCTTTTCACTTGAGGCAGCTGCTTTCCACCAGTGAGGGCAAAGATCAAGTGTGACGGCCTTTTGTATCCACACTTATGGGCACCTTTGCTCTTGTGCAGCATCCAGCAGAAATGAGGTCACATGAATAAATCAAAGGACGGTAAATGCGGGGGATTTTATTGCCAATGAAAGTGGCTCTCAGCAGGAAGGGGAGGTGAAAAGGGGAGGGGACGGGAAGGTAGTCTTCCCCTGAAATCCGGCCATCTCCAGCCAGATTATTCTCTGAGATTACCCTGTCAAGCTGTCCGTCTGAAGTCAAGCCACTTCTCTCTGACATCCAGACACAGTCTTCAACGTCCAGCTGCTTCTCCTCTTTCTGCTGGCTGAGTATGGGGTTTTTATAGGCACAGGATGAGGCAGGGAGGGGCTCAGGTGGTTTTGGAAAAGGCAACATTTGAGCAGGAAAACGGAAGTAAGTTCTCACTTTGGGCTGCGGTATCAGGGTTTTCGGCTTAAGGGTCAAGCTTTCACCAGGGACCCACGCTTTTCTGCCTAGAATATCTCTGCCTCCTGTCCCCATCAGTGGAAGGGACAAGTAGTCCCTCTGGGTCTCTTTTATAAGTATTAATCTCATCCATGAGGGCACTACACCCATGAACTGATCACCTCCCAAGGGCCCTACTTCCTAATTCTATCACCTTTGAAATGAGAATTTCAAAATATAAATCTTGGGAGGACACAAATAGACCATAGTAGAAGCATTAAACATAAAAAGAAAAGATTGATAAATTTGCCCATATTAAAATCAAGAACTTTCTGTCCATCAAACGTTACAATAAAGAGAATGAAAAGGCTAACCAAAACAGTGAGAAAATGTCTGTAAACAACATAATTAATGTATTAAAAGATCTACATGTCTTAAAACAGGAAAACAATCATACAGAAAAATAGGTAAATCATGTGGGCAGGTATCCTGTGAGAGAGAAAACACGAATGGCTAATAAACATATAAGAAGTTTCCTAGCCTTATTAGTAACCAGAAAAATGAAAACTAAGACCATAATAAAGTGCTATTTTTCATCTGCAAAACTGGCAAAAAGTCAGAAGTCTGAAACACCAAGCATTGGCAAAAATATGGATAAGCATATACTTTATATTCTGATGGTGGGAATGTAAATTAGTAACAATGCTGCAAAACACTTTGGCATTATTATGTAGAGATAAACCTTCTCATGACATGCAATCTGGCAATTCCACTCCTAGGTAATCTTGAACTTCCCAGCCTCCAGAACTGTGAGAAATTCTTGCATGTGTGTAGCAAGATCTAAATAAAAGAGTGATCATAGAAGTATTGTTTATAGTAAAGGAAATGAAATAACTCAAGTGCCTGTCTGTTAGGAGAATGGAATTAGGTCCTATTCACACAATGGAACAAGATAGTTGAATCTTGAAAACAAAATTGTGAATGAAAAAGTTCCAGAAAACTGCACATATTATGAATCAATTTTTATAAATTGCAACACAAACAAAACTAAACAATATGTAGTTTAGAGGTATACACTTATAGATACATTTTTGTATAAGGCAAGGGAATGATCAACAAAATTCAAGATAGTGTTCATCTCTGTGATATAGAGAAAGTGCTGGGATAGCAGAGAATAATATTTTTAGAAGCAAACATCCTGGAAAAGTTCTGATCTCTAGTGAGGTGGAAAGTTTAGGGGAGTTTATTTTATTACTATGTTTCCATGTGTCAAATATGAAACAATAGCAAAAACTAAAGGTCACACATTACACCAAGAAAACATACATAGAATAAAAACATTCAAATACTTCCGATTAATGTTTTTTAACTTTAAAAATCAAGATAGTTATTCAGTGCTAAAAGAAACAAGATTACAAGCCATGAAAAGACATGGAGGAGGCTTAAGCGCATATTAGTAAGAGAAAGGAGCCAGTCTGAAAAGGCTGCTTCCTGTGTGATTCCAGCTATATGACATTATGGAAAAGGCAGAACTATGAAGAAAGTGAAAAGATCAGTGGTTACTAGGGATCGTAGGGAAGAACAGATGAATAGGTAGAGAACAGAAGATTTTCAGGGCAGAAAAACTATTCCATAAGATACCATAATGGTGGATACATGTCATTGTATGTTTGTTTGAACCCACAGAATGTCCAACACCAAGGTGAATCCTTGGAATTTGGACCTGGGAGATAATAATGGATCTGTGAATTTTGGGTAATAATAATGTGTCAGTGCAGATTCATTGATTGTAACAAATGCTTCCCTCTGGGACAGGCTGTTGATGGTAGAGGAGGCTATGCATGGGGGAAGAAGGGACACATGGGAACTCCGTACTTCCATTCAATTTTGCTGTGAACCTAAAACTTCTCTAAAAAAGAAAGTCTAGTGAAAGAGGGGAAAGTGAAGATTTCTGAAGCAACAAAAGGAAAAAAGATCAAGTTGTCCTTAGACTTCTCACAGTAGAATTTAGTATCAGAGACTGTGCAGAAATAGTCACACAGTTCTCTGGGAAAGAAAAGTTTGGCTCAGCCAGCTGCCATTCAAATTTCAACACAAAAGGCATTCTCATATATAAAAGTCTAGAAACATAGCACTCATGAACCTTTCCTGCGGAAAAAAAACCTAATTGTTGCCAAAATCCAGTCAACTGGAGATTAAGTAAAGAATTTAGATACTGGGAAGTCCTTGTTAAGAACAATGGATCCACCTTAATATAGAACTAAGAATAACAACTGAGAAGACCGTGGCTACAAAACAGAAGACAATTGTAAACTCTGACCAAAAACCAAACCAAAACAAAAAACTAAAGAAGAAAAAACAATAAAACAACAAACAAATAGTAGATGTAAAAGGGGAAGATAATAGCATTGCTATTCTCTCTATTTCATAGCAGGGCATCATATTGCCAACAACTGAATTGAACTAGCTAAATAAAAACACACAGGCACACACACACACACACACACACACACACAGAGCACAGCTTAATGGTCTTCATGGTGCAATTTCTTTTTTAAAAGGCTCTTCCACAAATTACCATCTTGAGTAGTAAATAAAAATTTTGTAAAAATTAACAATTCCTTGTGTTTTAGTTCATTTTCTTTTCTGCTGCCAAATTAAAATTTTTTTAATGACTTCTTATTAAAACACTGTAAGTAGTGTTATCCCATTTTTGTCAACTGATTTTTTTCTCCCTATCTTTCCACATGACTTCTATAATTTCTTCTATCTATGTAGACATTCATCCAGTAACACTGATAATTTCTGGTACTGATATTTGAGGTGATTATTTGCTTTTTTCATATCTTTTTCAAATTATTTGAATTGTTTATAGTACATGTTTCATTTTAAAATGTAGCAACAAAGTAATTACTTAAAAATAGTTTATTTTTTGTTAAATGGAGAAATAAAACATTTGAAGGTTTTTCATGTCAGTGGATTAATTTAGTGCTGTGGTAATGCATAAAGTTGCAATATTCTTAAAAGAAAAACTCTGCATTATGTTCACATCCCTCACAACATCATGCACAAAGCAAATGTCAAATGTTTCTTAAATAAAATTCCATAGTATTTGTCTGTTTTTCTTTTAGATTTGAGAATAGCCTAAGAAAACAACACCTCTAAGAAACCATCATTTAAGTACTCCTCTACAAAGATTCCTACTGAAGTTCATTGACTGTGTCTCCTCAAATCACAACTTCCACAGTTTGTCTCTAGGTGGACACTAAACGCTGGATAATCATCTTTTGAATCTATACTCAAACAATCATTTCATTTATTTCTCCTTTAATTTAGTCATCAAGTATTTATTGAGGACCTATTGTACGTAAGTATCTTCCCATGTATGCATACAGCACTGAATAGAAAAGTCTCTCTACTTAAAAAATTTACATTTTTATTTACAAAGGAAATCAATATATAAATTTGCAGATGGTAACAATGCTATGAAAAATGACAACGTAGAGGACATAGGGTGGTTTCAGAAGACCTATTTGATAAGGCGACACTTGAGCAGAAGACATGAGTGACCTGAAGGCATGAAATATGTGGATATCTTGAGGAAGATCCTTCCAGACAAAAGATTCAAGTGTATAGTACAAGGGTTGATCACAGGTGTTGGCCTGAGCAAAGAAATGAATGAAGGTACAATTTAGTGTGATGAAGACAGGTTTCACAGGATGGGTGGAGCAGAAGTGTATGGAAAATTAAGAGTTTAGTTTTAGATATGTTTAGTTTGAGATGCCAATTAGGCAACCAAACTGAAGGGTTGAGTAAACAATTGGATAGATGAGTCTGGAAGTCAAAGTACATGTTAAGCAAATAGTTGGATATATGAGATTGTAGGTCAAAGCACATGTATAATTAAATTTAAAATATATATAAAGCTGAGTAACGTAACACAGGTTAAAATAATAATGAACATTCTTCCCTACCAAATAGTCCACTGCTTTCAAAATAGAAAATAAATTTCAAGAACAGTTTTCTTTCTAAGAAATTTACTCTTTCAATGTATGTACAGGGAGAAAAATTTCTGGTTCAAAGCTGTGGTGGGATTGTCCTTCTGTGTGGTAATTTTAAGCAGCAAAGCAGGGGCTTATCAATAAGACTTTGCAGAACGGAGGTGAGATCCTTTGCCTTATTGAACCCTGTGCTTGCTCGCCTGGCTGTGCACAGCATTCTGTCACACCCAGTGTTTTTCAAACATAAAGGCCCTACAGGTTGAAGAGTCACTGTGTCCTTGGAACCAGTGCTTTGACAAGCCAGTTTGCTCCTGCAGTGTGTTTTCAGTGGAGCAGAATAACAAAGAGAAAATTCTGCCAATTAGTGAATGACGGTGGGCTGCAGAGCAAACTGTGCGGAAGCTCAGTGGCCATTGCACCTAAAGACAGGAACATTCCATTCCCTCTCCATCTTTGTCTCATATGGCTCAAATGCCAAGATTTCATGCTAATGTTAGTCCCAAGCAGCACCTCAGCAAGACCTCCTCTTTCTGCCCTCCCACTTCTGATTAATACTGAGGTTAGGGGATCTGTGGATTTCAGTTAGGCTCCACGTTGTGACTCGTGGCCAAAATTTGGCCCCAACAGCAACTAAAACTTGTGACCTTGTGGAAATCCAAGCTACATGACACAATTCAGAGTATGGAATATTATAACTCTTCCTATGTAGAAAATAAGCACCATTCCCATATGCCTCACAAAAAGGCAGGGATACATGTCATACAAAATGTTTATCACAAGGATGTCTAAATATAGGGATAAATGATAGACATTACCCATTTGGAAGCAAGAAGCTATGTATTATGTCCACAGTGCAGAATTTATAAGTAAAATCCAAATGTAAACTGAGGTTTCCATGACCTTTGCAGATCTCAATGTTGACTCAGACTCAACCCCCTTCTTCCCATTCCATGGCCAGAGACAATCCAAGATCTTCCTCCTGTAATTTCAATTGGTCCTAAAATCTTTAATTCTTCATGGTCCTCTCTATCCCTGGTACCTGTGTTCACTTGCACTGTCTCTCCTTTCCCCCATGTCAACTCATACTCAAAATTGAAACCTTTCATTAACTTTCACAAAACAGATTTACTCCCACAAAACATCTTGTGGGTTTAGTGGCTTTACTAGATTCAAAAGGTAGCAGACAGGTTGCGGGGGTCAGGTAGTGGGAGGGGCATTGCACATTGTTCACTACACAGCTTTGGTAATCTCACTGGCTTTATCCCTGCTCTCCTCCCCCTCCTTCACCCCCAAGGCCAAATGCATTTTTTACTGGTCTTGGGCAGAGTAGTTGCATTATCTTCTTCAAAGACTGGATGCCAACAACCGTGCCTCATAGGGACTTGCTTATCTGCAACAAATTTATCAGTGTTTTAATCCCAATAGAAAGTAACTCTCTTCTTAAGTAAAAATCTAAAATTAGCTGCCAAGAAACATCATTTTCTCCATCTTATTACATCAGACTCGAATTAATTTTCTGTTATGTAAAACTTCTACTTTTTGGTGGGAGGGAGATTTGCATGAAAGTTAGGTTAGTGTTTCTTAATTCTGCATCCAGAATTTAGAACCCGTGAGTTCTGCATTGCGCCCTTTGGCATAGGTGCCACTTGTCTATTGAACCAGTTGTTCTCAATCTTGGCTATGTTCCTTAGAATTACTTGATGTGCTTTCAAAAATCCTAATGGCCAGGATCACTCTAAGCCAATTTCTTGTGAGTGGGATCCAGATATTAGCACATTTCAAAGTTTTCCAGGTAATTTTTATGTGTGTTCAATGATGAAGTCCATTATACTAGATCTTCACAAATCTAAACAGAAGAAAGAAAAAAGGAATTACTAGGAGTTTGAGGTCAGATGAGTTTTATATGTAAGGAAGAGTCTGTGAAAGCAAGGAAGGTGAAATACCAAAAATCCTTTGAAAGAGATGTGAAATTAGTCTGCACACAAAACCATGGCTAAGAAGACAAATTGTCCAATACGTCCACCAAGGTATTTCAACTTACTCTATATTTCCTCATGAATTTGGGAGGGGACAAAAACATTCACACCATAGCAATTCCTAATAGGATTGTTATGGTTTGAATGTTTTTGTCCCCTCCCAAATTCATGATGAAACTTAATCCCAATGCAATAGTATTGAGGTGATTGGGTCATGAGAGTTCCACTGTTATGAATAGGATTAGGTGCTCTAACAAAAGGGCTTGAGAACGGAGTTCACACCCTATTTTGCCCCTTCTGTTTCTTCTGCCCTGTGAAGACACAGCACTTTTCCCTCCAGACGGTGCAGCAACAAGGCACCACCTTGGAAATGGGGAGACTAAATGGCACCAACCAGTGTCTTGATCTTGTGCTTCCCAGCCTCCAGAACCATGAAGAATAAATTTCTTTTGTTTGTAAATTACCTGGTCTGTGGTATCTTGTTATAGCAGCACAAATGGACTAAGACAGGGTCTTCCCTTGTTAAAAAATTGCCTAATATAATGTGGGGGGAAAAAGGAGATAGAATTTGCTTGACAAAATGTGCTGCATACCCAATTCAACTAGAATTTGTCCATGGCTGAGCTAATTCTCCTCGTCTGCTTTTCACTTATTTCTCTTTTTCTGCCTCCTAATTATTCAAATCTGCTTGATTAACTCCTGCCTCCTTCAGTTCCAGTTATTCCTCTTAATGCAGAAACAACACAATAAACAGAATACATTTATTTTATTAATTCACTATAATTTATTGAACACATATTGATAAACATTGTCCTAACCATTCACTTTTTTTTCTGTTTTAGAACCATCTCCTCACACCCCACCACTTATAAATGTGTATTTTTTCTTTGTATTACTTTCATGTTAAATAAAATATGACTGCTTTATTCTTTTACGAAACTGAATACAAATTTGCGAAGCATGTAATGACTACAACAATCATCATTACTTGTGTTACATATGTTGTCCCTCCCATGTAAACACTATAAATCTTTGCAATATGTTTATTTTCTACATATATTCCTTGGTGGAGAGAAAATTTCAAATGCTGACATGGCAGGTATGTCAAATGTTAACTTTTTAAATGAATTAATAAATTTATCCTCAAAAACTAATATTGATAACCCTCATGCTATTCACCCCAAGTGCTCTGCTCAGTATATATGTATTAGGTGGATAACACATTATTCTTACCTTCGCTAGACTTTATTAAAGACTGATGTGTTTTCTGCTATAAGAGTATTCTGAAGGCATTTTTAGATGATTTTGTTGGGTATCATTGCTTGTGTCCTGAGAACTACTGTCATGCTCTTTTTATAAGAATGCCTGCTCTGAAACTCTTTGTAAAATTTCTCTGCATTGTTATAATACACATGTTAGTATGAACTGATTCTGCAGTGCAACCATGCTTTAGGTAATCTTGCTGTCTTATTCATTCCCATGTTACAGAGCCCTCACGCTACAATTTATACATGAATTGGTTATAGTTGATGTGATTCATGAGCCAGATTTCCTTTTGAGGGCTGATGTACTTATTCTCCCAGCTAAGCAGAAAAGCCGGCTGCTGAAAGCTTACAGCTGAGTCCTCCTCTAAGAGTTGCCCTTCCAAAGAGAGTCACTTCACCTAAGGTTAGAACCCCAGTCCAGAGGCAGCCCACATCCAGTGACTGGTCTAGGCAAGGCCACAAAGGTCTGAGTCCTTGTTTCAATTCAGGACAGCTGGAAAGGCCCATCTCAGCACCAGGGCTTCCCATGGTTGTGGCTCAGGTCACATTTGCAACTACATTGCTTTTCAACTTCTCCTTCTGTTCAGTCCTGATTCCCTCACTGTTTACAGGGATTGTTTCTAAGAGGATTCCCAAGTAAATCTCCTATAGACAGATTACCCGTAGAGTCTTTCCTGGAAACCAACCTAAGATGGTTGGCACCATAAATGGTCCTAGGAAAGCACCTCTAAAATGAGGTTTTCAAAGTGAATCACCTGATGAGCTGGCTTGTAAAAAGGGCAACATCACAAGTTGCAGGAGGACTATTGATAGATTTTGGCATGCTGAAGCCATGCAGATGTTTCAGCTTTCTTCCATTAAAATGTTTCCTTCTTCAAACCAAGGGGAGGAAATCTCTAGTGCATGCCAGCTAGACTATATTACATTATAGTCTATAATATAATATTAGATTATATATGCCATAAATATAACACATGTATTTTTATGTTTGTGCATATACATGTGTTATATTTATGGCATATTATATACATAAGTATACATATATATCCAATAATGAGGGTGACAGCTCATCATCTTTGCCATATTCTATTGGTTAGAAGCAAGTCAGAGATCTTGGCCACACTTAAGGGGAGAGGATTATATGGGGCATAACAGAGGAGATGGATCATGGGGCCAGCTTAGAATTCTGCCTACCATAGTGTTTTTTTCTTTTGCACTTAATGTCTTTCTAAGTAAAGAAAAACTAAATTTTTAAATTATTATCAGGAATTTCACCATTTGTTATGATATTGCACAATGTCAGTTTTAAAATACAAATATGAAAGCATTTAACTCAGATGTGAAAACACCAAAATTACACAATTCCCATTTCATAGCTCTTACGTGCCTATGACTTTTACTCTTACCAAAACATTGGAAATACTGCTTAAAACTAACTCAGCTGGATGTTTGTTTTTTTTCTGCTTGTTAAGCACACATTCAACCAACATTCTCTATTGTCAGCTTACTGATGAGTAAGAAAAGACTGAAAATAAACTATAGTCGTCCTGTCTTACCCTTTCCCTCTATGCACGTTTTAAGCATTAGTGGTTGGCTAAAACAGGGAAGTAAGCTGGGTAAGAAGGGACATGATAGGGTTTCTTGGTCATTTAGCTTCTTAGAACACCATTGCCTTTCTTCTGTATTCATAGCAAGCTCTGGCTCTTTTTTTTTTTACACGGAGTCTCGCTCTGTCGCCAGGCTGGAATGCAGTGGTGCGATCTCATGTCACTGCAACCTCTGCCTCCCGGGTTCAAGCAATTCCCCTGCCTTAGCCTCTTGAGTAGCTGGGATTACAGGCTCTCACCACCATGCCCAGCTAATCTTTATGTTTTTAGTAGAGATGAGGTTTCACTGTGTTGGCCAGTCTGGTCTCGAACTCCTGACCTCAAGAGATCTGCCAGCCTCGGCCTCCCAAAGTGCTGGGATTACAAGCATGAGCCACTGCGCCTGGCCCTAGCTAGCTCTGGTTCTAACAGAAAGGGTGGCCCCTATGAATTGTCAATACCCCCACTTACTCAGTCATAAACATAATATAATTAGCCTTGTATTTGCTTTGAGTCCCTCTGAACTCCCACATGTCATGGGTCCACTGGAATTTCATATTCATGGGATATCACAATTACTATATGTAAAAGTGGCAGCAAGGAACAGCAGACACACATATTGCACGTGTGTCCTTTGTAAACACATGCTTTCTTGTCTCACTGAAATTTATTTCTGAAGTTGACATGGTTTGGATGTGTGACCCCTCCAAATCTCCTGTCGAAATGTTATCCTCAACGTTGGAGGTGGGGCCTAGTGGCAGGTGTGTAGGTCATGGGGGCAGATTCTTCATGAATGGCTTGGGACCCTCCTTGCAGTAATGAGCGAGTTCTCATTCTTGAGTTCACACGAGATCCAGTTGTTTAAAAATGCATGTCACGGCTGGGTGCCATGGCTCACGCCTGTGATCCTAGCCCTTTGGGAGGCCGAGGCGAGTGGATCACCTGAGGTCAGGAGTTCGAGACCAGCCTGCCCAACATAATGAAACCCTGTCTCTACTAAAAATATAAAAAATTAGCCAGGGGTGGTAGCAGGCGCCTGTAATCCCAGCTACTTCAGAGTATGAGGCAGGAGAATTGCTTGAACCCTGGAGGTGAAGACTGCAGTGAGCCGAGATCATCGCACCACTGCACTCCAGCCTGGGGAACAAGAGTGAAACTCTGTCTCAAAAAAAAAAAAAAAAAATGCATGTCACCTCTCCCCTCTCTCTATTGCTCCCTCTCTCACTGTATGACGCACTGGCTCCCCCTTCACCTTCTGCCATGATTGTAAACTTCCTGAGGCCTCATCAGAAGCTGAGCAGATGCTGATACCTTGCTTGTACAGCCTGCAGAACTATGAGACAAGTAAAACTCTTCTTTATAAATTACCCAGTCTCGGGTATTCCTTTATAGTAGTACAAAGTAAACTAACACAAAAACACAAGTTCAAAGATATAAAGTTATTACGAATTTCAAGATGGCAATAATAGAGTATTAAATTTCATGCAGGGCCTTTCTGAGCATGGTGCCTTAGGCGACTGCACAAGTTACATGCCCATGAAGCAGACTTTGCATCCTGTCCAAGTCAAGTCTTTAAATTTTTGCAGCCCTGACGGATGTCTAATCTAACCTTATGAAATAGCAAACCAGAAACACCTCAAGTGAGCCTCTCCCAAATATGTGACCCATAGGAACTGTAAGAAATAATAAATATTTATTATGTAAAACAGATAACTGATATATGAGTCTCAGTAAAGTGCAGACTCATAGATTATAATTCAGAGTCAGGTTGTGCCCCAAGAATATACATTTTAGCAATAATCCCAACCATCAGGAAAATGCAAACCAAACCACAGTGAGGTACCATTTCAGACCCACTAGGCTGGCTATATTGAAAAAGATAATAACAAGCATTGGTAAGGATGTGGAGGAATTAGAATCCTCACACACTGCTGGTGGGGATACCCAAAGGTACAGCCACATTAGAAACAGTCTGGATATTCCTCAAAACGTTAAACATAGAGTTACCATATGATCCAGGAATTCTATTCCTAAGTATATACTCAAGAGATTTGAAAATATGTCTCCACAAAAATCTCGCACACAAATGTTCATAGCAGCATTATGCATGATAGCCCCCAAGTTGAAAACAATCCAAATGTCTGTCAACTGATAAGTGAATAATACATGTGGTACATCCATACAATGGAATATTATTCAGTAATAAGAAGAAATGCAGTATTGATACATGCTACAACATAGATAAACCATGAGAACATTCTGCTAAGTGAAAGAACCCAGTCACAAAACACCAAATATATTATGATTGTGTTTATGTAAAATGTCCCCAATAAGTAAATTCATAGAAAAGAAAGTAGATCAGTAGTTGCCTAGACCTAAGGGGGTTGGGGGGATATAGAGAGTGACCCCTAATGGGTAGGGGGAGTTCTTTTGAGGATGGTGAAAATGTTCCAAAATTGATTGTATTGATGGTTGCATAACTGTGGAAATACTAACAACCATTGAATTGTACACTTTAAATGAGTGAAATATATGGTATGTAAATTATATCTCAGTAAGGCTATTATAAAAAATCCTCATATTCTTCTAATGTCAACAGTCTAATTGCCACACTTAACAAATGCCACTCTAGACTTTTAAAGTTGATGTTCATTTAAAATAAAAAGCATTACTGTAGTACTTCTAATAATGTCCTTATTATGTTCACCACTTACACCTTTCTACAGAGAAAATATAACACGAGACAGTGAGGTAAAACTTGGAGTAGAACAGATCTTTAACTTCAATCCAAAATGACTTTTAACTCATCCAACTTTCTTGGCAAAGAACAAAAATAATGACAATAGCAGTAAGGATTGAAATGAACCCTCAAGAAGAGAACAAGTGTGTCAGAGAGAGAAAGAACATTAGTAGTTCCTTTTCAGAGGCTGTAAAGAGGAGGCTTAATTTCTCCATGAAGTGGCTTTCTTGCTCATTCTTAAGATGCTCTGGTGAGGCCTGGACACCATGAGTGTCATTCATTTTGCTTTCTCTTTGAGATTAGTGAGAGTCTCTTCTTTTAGCTGGGACAGAATGACAAGAAACAGGATGCATCTTATAATTTCAGTGAAAGCAGTTTTTATTCTGACTCAGTTTTTGTTGATGCCTAGCATTCCATCTCTTGTCTGTAGAGCTTGCAGACACAGTAATTATTTAATTGCTTGAGCTCTATTTGTCATATGTACAGTTTAAGCTCTATTGAAGCTGAAGGTGAACTTGTAGAGAGAAAAGCAAGAGGCTTTTTGCAATGAAGAGCTTTCCTCTTGAGGTCGGCATAATCCTTCCTTTCTTGTACAAAATGGGGAAGGTCAAAAAGTCATCTCATTTCCACCTTCTATTCTTTAACCATAAAATCTGACCTCTTAAAAAAACTAGTCTTTAAAAAATGTTTTGCCTCTATACAATGTATAGAAACACTTGCCTCCCTCTCTGTCTCTGTCTGTCTGTCTTTCTAGATACAGCTATAGATACAGATGTACAGGAATATCTCATTTTATTGTGCTTCACTTTACTGCACTTCACATCATATGTTTTCAACAACTTTGAGTTTTAGGGCAACCCTGCTCCAAGCAACTCTATGAGCATCATTTTTCTAACAGTATATGCTCACTTCATTTCTCTATGCCCCATTCTGATAATACTCACGATATTTCTAACTTCATTATTATTATTATATCTGTTATGGTGATCTGTAATTAGTGACCTTTGATGTTACTACTGTAATTGTTTTGGAGCTCCATGAACCACACCCACATAAGACAGTGAACTTAATTAACAAATGTGTGTGTCCTGACTGCTCCACTGACTGGCTGTTCCCCCATCTCTCTCCTCTTCTTGGGCCTCTCTGTTCCCCTGAGAGACAACTATAGGTCAGCAAGTGAAAGAAAGGGTCACATGTCTCTCACTTTAAATCAAAGGCTAGAAGTAATTAAGCTTAGTGAGGAAGACATGTCTAAAGCTAAAATAGGTTAAAAGTTAGGCCTTTTGCACCAAACACTTAGCCAAGTTGTGAATGCAAAAAAAAAAAAAAAAAAAAAAAAGTTCTTGAAGGAAATTAAAAACGCTACTCCAGTGAACAAATGATAACAAAGCAAAACAGCCTTACTGCTGATAGGGAGAATATTTTAGTGGTCTGGATAGAAGATCAAACCAGCCACAGCATTCCCCCAAGCCAAAACCTAATCGACAGCAATTCACCAACTCTCTTCAATTCTATTATAAGAAGGTTGATAGAGGTGAGGACGCTGCAGAAGAAAAGTTGGAAGCTAGAAAAAGTTGGTTCATAAAGTTTACAGAAAGAAGCTGTCTCCTTAACATAAACATGCAAGGTAAAGCAGGAAGTGCTAATGTATTAATAGAAATTACAGAAAATTATCCACAAGATATGGCTAAGTTCACTGATGAATGTGGCTGCACTAAACAACAGATTTGCAATGTATATGAAACAGCCTTTTATTGGAAGAATATGCCATCTGGGCCTTTCACAGGTAAAAAAGAGAAGTCAATGTGTGGCCTCAAATCTTCAAAGGACAGGCTGACTCTCTTGTTAGCGGCTAATGCAGCTGATGACTTTAAGTTGAAGGCAATGCTCATTTACCATTCCCCAAATTCTAGGATCCTTAAGAATTATGCTAAAGATACTCTGCCTGTGCTCTATAAATGGAACAACAAAGGCTGGATGGCAGCACATCTGTTTATAGCATGGTTTACTGAATATTTTAAGCCCACTGTTGAGACGTACTGCCCCCCAAAAAAGACGTGTCTCAAAATATTGCTCACTGTCAATGATCTGGTTACTCAAGAACCCTGATGGAGATTTAGAAGGAGATTAATATTGTTTTCACACCTGCTAACACATCAATCTGCAGTCCATGGGTCAAGGAGTAATTCTTCCTTCCAAGTCTTATTTTTTTAAGGAACATATCTTGTGAGGCTATAGCTGCCATAGATTGTGATCCCTCCAGTGCATCTGGGCAATGTAAATTTAAAACCTTTTTGAAAGGATTCACTATTCTAAATGCCATTAAGATCATATGTGATTCATAGGAGGAGATGAAAACAGCAACATTAATAGGAGTTTGGAGGAAGCTGATTCCAACCCTCGTGAATGACTTTGGGGATTCAAGATTTTAGTGGAGAAAGTAACTAAAATTATGCTAGAAATAACAAAAGAACTAGAACTACAAGTGGAGACTGAAAATGTGCCTGAATTGCTGCAATCTCCTGAGAAAACTCTAACACATTGAGTTGCTTTTTATGGATGAACAAAGAAAGTGGTTTCTTGAGATAGAACCTATTCCTGGTAGAGATGCTGTGAACACTGCTGAAATTACAACAAAGGATTTAGAATATTACATAAACTTAGTTGATAAAACAGTGGCAGGGTTTGAGGAGTTTGATTCCAATTTTGACAGAGAATTAAAATTGGGTAAAATGCTGTCAAACAACATTACATGCTATAGAAAAATCTTTCATGAAAGGACAAATCAACTGATGCAGCAAATTTCACTGTTGTCTTATTTTAAAAAATTTCCACAGCCTCTCTAATCTTTGGCGACCACCACCCTGATCAGTCAATGACCATCAATATAGAGGCAAGACCATCTACAGCAAAAAGATTATGACTCACTGGAGGCTTAGATAATTGTTAGCACTTTTTAGCAATATTTTGAAATTAATGTGTGTACATGGTTTTTAAAAACATAACACTATTGCACACTTAATAGACTACAGCATGGTGTAAACATAACTTTTTTATGCACCAGGAAACCAAAGAAACTTGTGTGACTCACTGTATTGTGAGATTTTCACATTATTTCAGTGGTCTGGAACTGAACCCACTCTATCTAGGAAGTATGCCTGTATATATTTTTCTCATAAAACTCATAACTTAAGAATGGAATAATTTGTTGGGACTTCAGAAATTCCTTTTTAAATATCCAAGGTGATATTTAAAAAGTGATATCATTTGAAAAACTGTGAAGTGGAGTTATAAATAGGGAGAAAAGCAGATTCCCATGACTGTACTTGTTAAACAAAGTTTTATGTTATCAACTTTCTGAGTTACTTAATATATGCTATTTTATTCATTATCAAAAATTCATTTGAGAAAAAAGAGCTAGTTTTCAGCCCTGAGCACCCCCAGGGAGAGTCTGTGTTATGTATGTTGGCACTAATCCCAGACATAGCACAGTACCTGGACTATGGCTGATGTTAATAAATATTGGAGCTTACAGAATTACCTAGAGAGCTTCTCTATTTCACTTTTAGCATCTCCTTCTCTGCTTTCATCCGTCCAAAATCTTTATTCTCCAAGTCACTTCAAGTATTGCCTTGTGTGGCCTCGTCTGCGGCATAACACCTTTGATGGCAAGATGTTTTATAATGGGGATTTACGGCATTTCACTGAGGGTTGTATGCTGTGAAATGCATGGTAGCGAGATCATTTTTTAGGAATGGCTGGAATTTACAAATTTTTCAAACTGTCTCTCCAAAGAGCTCTATTAGGTCAGTTTTATTCAGTGCTAGTGTCATTATTTTGGGAAAAACGCTTGGGTCCTTCCTGGTTCTGCTCCTAGAAGCTGACTTTAGAGCTCCCCGGAGAGCACAGTGGGTGAAGGAAGGGAGTAAATAATGGAGCTACCAACAGTAGAGCCCCAACAATCAGCACAAAAATCCCAGTAAGTATCCTGTTATTCAGTTCTGCTGATTTAGCCATGGGCAATGCAGAGGGCTGTGGGATGCCCTAAAGCCCAAGGTTATGGAACCTTAATCAATCTATTAACTTTAGATGCCCATAAGCCTGAAGGACAGGCTTTCTTCTTAAAAATCTTTTATTTCCCATGAGGAGTATTCTATAAATAGGTTTTTTCTGGTTGGAAAATACGCTGAAGGTAGTGGAGAGAAGGTTACAGTGAGAGACCAAGATAGGATCTGTCAGCTGCCACCTTTTCTCTCTGCATCAGTTCATAAATGTGACCTTCATGAGCCCTCAACAAATGAGAGAGCCCTGGAGGGTGGTAAGTTTCTTAGGGGACACCTACATCTCTAGCAATGGAACAAAAGCACCATCATTTTCTTCACTGGAGAAACAAGTGGATTGCCTTAAATTTTTGAAAGTTATTTTACTTTTGTTTATTCAGGAAAACACACTACACTTTTGACACTTACTTCTAGAGAAATTCTATTTAAATGAACAGGAGGAAATCAGAGAGTTTAATAGAAAAAGATCAGCTTTGGTTTTAAAAGCGAATTGAAGCAAGCAAAAACAGCAAAGAAGCATGCTGTCATCATGAGGAGTTAGACTGCTAGAAGTAAAAAATAGTCTTGTGTTTGCACAGATCTCCATAATGTGCTTTGTACTGACTGTATGAGGCTGGCTTCAATGTGTTCTCATTTTTCTTCTCACTCATAAACCCTTGATTTCTAGTCCTTCACATAAAGACTAGAAGAATGTATCTGAGCCCGACTCAGGGAGCAATTCTTTGGAAGCAGAACTGGAGTGTTTAAGACACAAAATGCGACTTTAGAGACCAAACTGCCCTGCCTCCCTGAAGTTCAGTCTCCTCATCCATGAAATAAAGGGTCCGACAGAGTCTTTAGGTTCCCTTTCAATTCTAAACCTAATGATGACAGCACTATACCTATTAGCCTAACTTCCCCAGTTCACTTTTTAAGTGTCTTCTTTTTTATTTATTCATTGGAGCATATTGTAAAGAACATGGGCTTTGAGGTCAATAAACCTGGGTTTGAATCCCCATTTCGCTCTTTCCTAGCTCTGTGACCATTGACAAGTTACTTAACCTTTCTGAAATTCGAATTGTCTCCCCTGAAAAATGGTGATATGGTATCAGTGATGTGGTGAGGACTGGGTGAAATAAGCTATATACTTGCTACTGTGACTGTATCACTGTCCATTTTAAAATAAATAGTATGATTATTACCATTCACCAAATATTGGTTGGGTGCTCCAAGCTGGCCCCACAGGTTGTAAAGATAAACATGTCCAGTCCCTTTCTAAAGAAGCTCACAGTCTTTTGGGGAGATAAATATATTAATGATTAACACACTGTAGTGTATTTAATACTACAGTGACAGCATGTTCCTTACTGATTTTGCCATTTTCCCTTTTCCATATAAATTATGTGTTATCCTTAATTTTTTATCACTGGTCCTAGTTGGGTTTTTTCACCTGTTTCTTTTCCACTTAGTACTACATGTGCCAAGGTATTTATTATTTTTTTTTCCTAGTTGGGACTACCTAAATTCTCATTTCTTTACTTTCATTATTCAGATCTCTTATTTGTAAATTTTAGAGCCTCGCTAACTCAATTACTGATTTCTGGGAGAGTCATCTGCCCAGACAATTCCAGTTGTTCTGAATAGCATCTGAACCCTTCCGTGTGCTATCGCTAAGCAGTGGCTTTCTTGGCCCCTCAATTGCATCAGGTTTCCATGACAACATGAGTTTCCACTGATAGTTTTAACTTCCATAGCTCTGAATTCCCAGTTGTTTTTCTCCCCACTTTCTCCATTACTATACTTCAATCCCATATTTTACTGAGCGGTACTCTGTAATTTTCTCTGTATGGCTTTAAATCTAAGTGTTTTAAATATGCAGGTGAAGTTTTTTTAAAACACGAAATGAATTTTATCTAGTATGGGTCATTTAGATTCTTGAGAACTGTAGTTACAAGGACAGGAGTGCAGTGATTGAAATTATCTACCGTCAAGCTATGGCAAACCCACCTGGTCACATTCACATCCAAGGATAATTAATGGGTGTGCCACATGTTCATTAAAATTATGACTCATCTTATCACTTACCACGTAACCAGGAACAAACCTCTATTTTCACTACTTTATGACTTTTCTATAAAAGGATTCTTGTGGAATGAAAAGCCCAGAGCGTTTCTCAGCTCAAAAACATTTTTTTCTTACTCTTTTTCTAACCTGTATTATCGGTTTTTAATTCTTATTCTGGGAAGTTAGAAATCATATTAATGGTTTTCCCAGTGTGTCCTACGTGAATTCTGATGTATTTTTGCCTTTGGGGGGTTTTTCACACATGTGTACTTTGTAAAACTTGGACCTGAAGATATAGTGCAAACTCCAGAATCAAAAGATCAATTACATCACTTTGGAGGATGAGTGGAGGAAACCAACAACTGAAAGAAAAAAAAAAAGCAGTGGGCCTTGGGACATGCGCATTGTCAAAAAAAAAAAATGCAAGGGACTCAACTGAATCCTTTCGAACAACACAAAAAAAGACAAGTGAAAAGCTGGAGTAGAGGAGGCTGAAGAACTAAACCAAGACAGAAAAAAAAAGGAGAGTCAGCAGGAGGTTCTCTTAGGCACAACATCTGCTTTCTATTGCTTTCATTTCAATTAAGGAATCATGCTCTCTAGCTTTAGACTATCAGCCACATAAGACCCTTCTCTCTCATCTGTCCCTATTCCAGGTATCTACCATATTTCTCCATCTCTCTTCCTCTATAGCCATCATGCCTATTGAGCTTCTCACCCCCTTACTGCTATATTCCTCCCATTGCCCCTTAGCTTTCCGTAATGATTCAGCCATTCTCTGATCTTCCTCTGTAGCATCATTAAATCAGATAGCACTTATAGCACTTAATACAGTGCCTGGCACAGAGTAAGGTGTCAAAAAGTTTGGCTACCATTTTTCATCCCTCTAGCCTGACTTCAAAAACATTTATTTTATCATATTTCCCACATAATTATAACTCCTCATGAGTTCCTATCTCCAAACATAAATTCCTTGGCTGGATATCTGAGGCTCACTTTTAATTGGCCTCGACGTAAATTTTCAAGATCACCTCTCAGCATTGTTGTCTCCGACCCCATCAGGCTGACAAATGGCTTTTGTTTAGGTCTCATGCATCCCTGCTCTTGCATCTTTAGCTAGCACTTATATAACACTGGCTAACACTTATGCTTCATCTTTTATTTCTCATACCAATACTATACAATTTATATTATGATTTTCATTTTACAGATTAAGAAACTAAAGCTTAGGGAGGTTGAGCAATTTATTTAAAATGACAACTAGGATGTGGCTTAGCCAGAACTTGACCCGGATTTATCCAAGTCCAAAACTCTTAATGGTCACCAGGACTTCATTCTTTTCTCTAAGCACCGCCAACTGAAAAATCCTCCCTACTCGCAGTCTTACCTTTTCTCATAAGTGTCTCTTGACTAGTCTCAGAGACCTCAGTCTTTCTCTAACTGTTAATCATTTGAAGCCACAATCTTCTACTGTCTTGGCATTTTTTTCATGTAGGATGGTTTGTTGTCCCTATTGTCATCCCCTCAATCATTTATTTCACTTGTCTATGACAAAGGTTGGTGTGTCTTTATTTTAATTATCAGAGTATCTAGTTTAGCACTTTGGGTGTAGAAGTTTACAAGAGGTAAAATGAATGAATGATTAGTATTGGAAGCATTGAGCTTTCAGCTGTGTCTTTATTTTTCCTTTGAACACTTGGAAAAGATGTTTCTGCCAAACTCAGTGACTAAATATGAGGAGATAAATGTTAAGGGGCTGAACCAAATCTTCTTAAATCTTAACCTTGGGAATTCTGGCAAGAAACATCTGCCCTGGCTAAATGTGCTGCACATGACCAGTTTCTCCGAATTATAGAGCAGTATGTGACAAAAGAAACTAGAGAAAAGGTCTATGGGGTTCTGGCTTCATGTTCCCAGGACTGTTAACAAGGAATTCCTGTTGGAAGCAAAAAGGACACGTCCGGCAGGCAAAAGCATCAACAGCTTTGCAGATCTCAGTTGAGAACTGAGCAGAGGCTCCAGGAATGACTGTGAACTATGAGTTAAAAAGCAAACCGCTCAAGCATGGACTTTGTTTCCTACCTGCATGAATTGAACCTCTCTAAAGTCTTACCTCTGTGTAAATGTCACTGTATCTAGGATATGCTAAAAAATATAGCCTGTAAGATAAGAGATTCTATATGGTGTTGGAAACCGCTGCATTGTCAGCACCAGAAAGCAAATTCAAACTTGTGGCATGAAATTAATGCATTTGTTACTCTTCATTTGTATTAAAGAGAATTTAGTGATGTGCAAAATTGAAGAGCTAACTTTCACACCTGCCACCCAAGCAGGGCTTTCTAGTTTTTGGTTGGTTGAATTTGGTCCCCCAGTATTCCAGAGCAGACTGGGAGTGACTGATTGCAAGCTGCTGTTAACAAGGCTCAGTGCTGTTATTGTCCTCAAGGGACAGAAGTGATTCTCTCTGGACTTCCAACTACCAGGCCGGGAGTGACCTTTAAAGAAAGAAGAGATGAGGCCAAGAGGAAGCATTAAATCATGTTGGGTCACGCCCCTTTAAGAGTGCAGGTACTGACTTGAGATGATTAACTACACTGGCTATCAGTTTAAGTGGATTCAACCAGACAGGAAAAGAGAATTTGAATGGGACCACTTAAATGGTCAAGAATTCAAGAGCTGCTATATGAATTTTAAACAGAACTTGAATGCTTCGGATCCACAGAGTATTGCTTTGCTTTCTACTGATGCCGCCTCGGTCCTATGGAAGACAAAGTGGTAGCTTTAGTTAAACTGCACGTGTTCTAGTCCCTGAAAAGTTGAGTTTTCTCTTTGTATCACAAACTGCTGTGAACGAGAGTCAGAAAATCCATCTTGCTTTTGTAGTTACAAATCGAGAAAAAGGCTTGATTGCACCCCTCATCAGGGAAGATATTTATTATACCTACTGCCCCTAATCCTCGTGTAATGCTTCCTGTTCTCTGCTTTTTAATTTTTTTCCTTTTGTAAGCTAACATCAAATTCTTCATGTTATCAGAACGTTTCTTTGTGTATTCTATTTCTAAGGGATCCATAAGTAGTATAGAAAGGAAAATCAGAATATTAATGCTACTTGTTTTATTTTTATTCACTCATAGTATTCCTTTGGGCTGAGCCTTTGCATTTTGTTCTATTTTTCCCCCTCAAATTCTGAGCTAAATCTCTTAATCTCTTTTGTGCATAAACAGATCTCCAGTGGGAGATTTAACTGCCAACTTGAGAAGGACTAAAACATTTAAAGTTTCAGTACAGCCTCCCAGCTACGAGTAGTCCTAGTGGGTGTATCAAATACTGACCATTTTTGTAGCTTGTATATTGTTTTTTAGGACACTGATTTTAGCTGGTAAAACTGAAAACATAATCATGTTAATTCATTGGCTTAAACTATCTTATGAAGGTTCCGTTGTGACCTATTTATGATTGCAGAAGGCTGCGATAAACTACATTTGAGCTCTTAAAATTGTCATGCTCTGTTCTCACTCATAGGTGGGAATTGAACAATGAGAACACTTGGACACAGGGCGCGGAACACCACACACCGGGGCCTGTTGGGTGGTGGGGGGCTAGGAGAGGGATAGCATTAGGAGAAATACCTAATGTAAATGATGAGTTGATGGGTGCAGCACACCAACATGGCACATGTATACCTATGTAACAAACCTGCACATTGTGCACATGTACCCTAGAACTTAAAGTATAATAATAAAAAAAGATATTAACATTTTAAAACAAAAAAATTGTCATGCTCATGGCCTTTTTATCACTGTTGTCATATTTTTATGAGTATTCTCTAAAACTAGTCCTTTCATTATTTATTCTTTATCAAACACGGGAGGAAGTGAAAATATTTTCATCAAATCCATTTTTTATTCAACCGACTTTTCTAGGGGCCATTTATTTTCTTCTATGCTTTTGGTTGCTCTTCACTTTAACTTTAAACACTGCTGAACTGCAATGAAGGGTTTTCCAGGCTGAGAATCCATAACTCAGAGCCAGTTGTACACATCTCCTAGTCAGGAGACAACTCTGGGAGAGATGAATCATTCGGCAGAAGGACAATTACCACTGAACAAAGGAAAAGAGGAACTAAAGAGTTGCTATAATGGTGGCATTAGATATTTTTAACAAGCCAAGCTGTCCTAGAGATATAGATCTTCACTGGTATTTCTTGTTGATGATTTATGATATGGCTACATTGAGTGTCCTGTGGCCTCATATGCAGGCGACATTATTTTGATTTTTTTCTTTCATTTTTTGAGCTTCATTTTATTCCACAGAGCACAATCAAAGAAAGCCAGAGAGGTTCCTGATTAATATACCACATTCCATCTGAGCAGGTTCCTTTGGTTGAAGAAGAAGAGGGAAGGGGGACTGTTACGGTTCGTATGGTAGAACAATAATAAACAACACCAGCACTAAATCATTCTCATCTTTACTGAAATACTATCTTTTACTCCTCAATATAATTTCTCCTTTTCTACGTTCTTCTTCCCAACTGTTGAAATCAGCGTAAAACTTGACATTAAAATAATTTTTGATTTATCTCTTCAATTGTGCCAGATATTTTCAAATAGATCATAATTTCATTAACATCTCAACAGCCCTAGGAAATACTTAGAATCATTAAATCCATTCATAGAAACTTACACATCACATATTTGGTAACTGACAAAATCAGAATTCAAGCCAGAGCACTCAGGATTAAAACTCAAAAGTCATATACTTCCCATTACATGATGCTAAAATCTTTCTGAATTTCTCTATATAATATACGTTATTGCTAAAAAGAAGAATTTCAGTATACCAATAACTCATCCGGGGTACACTTCCTTTAAAAACTCCAAGCTAAACTAGATGATATTTTTGCACTCTGGAGCTTAGGCTCATTCTTTTTTTAAAAATTGAAGGATTATAGTTAAGCACCAGGATAAGAAAGGGCATTTTAGGACAAAAAGGAAGAGACTGTTTATGTTAACTGACGTAGAAACATTTCATGTTCAATTAGAAGCCCCTATTTAAGCCAAAGGAAAAAAATAGTTATTGTTTTGATGGCCTACTGCGATATTATAAAAGAAATCATTAAATCACATGACTCACAAAGAAAATGGCAACCCTTCACCAGATGGATGGTAGTAGCATATAATCAGGATCGTGAGATCAGGTTTCCCCCCACTTTGGAATAAATTATGGGTCTGACGTTTGTTTTTAGTTTCTTTCTTTTTAAACTTCAAAGATTGTAGTCAGTGGTTTAACATCTAGAGCTTATGAGTTTCATTTTCATTGAGTAAAAGAGAACATTCTAATTTATTTATTGACTCAGTACTAACCACTCCTGTTAGTGTTATATTTGATACTTTAGCTGGATTTTCTGATGTTTCAGGTTAGATTTTCCTAGAAACAGAGTGGAAGCAAGCATTTGAGAGTAAGTAGTTTATTTGGGAGGTGATCCTAGAAAATACCAGTAGGGAAGTGGAAAAGTGAGGCAGGGAGGAAATAAAGCCTATACTACATGTGTTTAGGAAGCTAGTTTCTACAGTAAGCAACTGTAGTGGATATTAGTTCTTACACTTTCCAATGAGATTAGAAATTAAGATTAGGCATTTATAAACATTTGTAGCAAGTTGATAGTGACATGATATAAAAATAGATTTGTATTTTATTTTGCAAATACTTTGGTTGGAAACAAACAAAAAAAAACTGGTACCTCAAAACTGGTGAATTTTTGCTTTTCTGGCCTGAGTTTTAGTGAGATATCCAAAAAAAGAAAAAAGACATTTCCAAGGCCAATGTCCAGGAGCTTTTCCCCTATGTTCTCTTCTAAGACTTTTATAGTTTTTGGTCATATGTTTAGATATTTTATCCATTTTCAGCAATTTTTCTGTATGGTGTCAGATAATGAATGGTTCTGTTCCATTCGTTTGCAAGTGAAAATCCAGTATTCCCAGCTTTATTTATTTATTTAGAGACAAGGGCTTACTCTCTCACCCATGCTGGAGTGCAGTGGTGTGATCGTAGCTCACTGCAACCACAAACTCCTGGGCTCAAGAGATCCTCCTGTTTTAGCCTCCCAAGTTGCTGAGACTACAGGAACACACCACCATGCCCAGCTAAAGTTTTTTAAATTTTTGTAGAGATGGGCTCTCACTTAATTGCCCAGCCTGGTCTCAAACTACTGGCCTCAAGCAATCTTCCTGCTTAAACCTCCCTAAGTGCTGAGATTACAGGCCTGAGCCACTGCATCCATCCCCTAACACCATTTATTGAAGAGAATATTCTTTCTCAATTGTGTCTTCTTAGTGCGCTTGTCAAAAATGAGTTGACTATATATATTTAAATTTACTTCTGGGCTCTCTATTCTGTCCCATTGGTCTATGTGTCTGTTTCTATGCCAGTAACATACTGTTTTGATTACCATAACTTTGTAATATAATTTAAAATCAAGAAATGTGATGCCTCAAACGTTTTATTTCTCAAAATTATTTTGGCTATTCTGGGTCTTTTATGGCTCCATAGCATTAAAACAAATTTTTTCTATTCCTGTGAAGAATGCCATTGGGATTTGATAGGGATTGTGTTGAATCTGAATATTGCTTTGGGCAGTATGGACATTTTAACAATATTGACTCTTCCAATCTATGAGCACAAGTTATTTTTCCATTTATTTATGTGTGTCTTTTTCAATTCATTTTACCAGTGTTCTATAGTTTTCATTGTATATTTCTTTCACCTTTTTTATTAAACTTATTCCTAGGTATTTTTTGATGCAATTATAAATGGTACTATTTCTTGACTTCTATTTTGGTTAGGTCATTATGTGCATATAAAAATGTTACTCATTTTTATGTTGATTTTGTATCTTACAACTTTACTGAATTTATTTTTTAGTTCTAACAGTTTTTCATGGGATCTTTGGGGTTTTTAATATATATAAGATTATGTCATCTGCAGTAGAGGTAATTTTACTCTTTTCTTTCTTATTCAAATACCTTTTATTTATTTTTCTTGTCTGATTGTTCTTGCTAGTACTTCCAATATTATGTTGAATAAAAGTGAGAGTGAACATCCTTGTCTTGAACCAGACTTAGTGAAAAGGCTTTCATTTTTTCCCCATTGATTATAATGTGAGCTGTAGGTTTTTTATAAATGGCCTTTATCGTGTTGAGAAACTTTTCTTCTATATCTAAATTGTTAAGAGTTTTAATCAAAAAAGAACATTAGACTTTGCTGAATGCTTTTTCCACATCAATTGAGATGATCATGTGGCTTTTATCATTCATTCTTTTAACGTGATGTAGTATATTGATTAATTTGCCAATGTTAAACTGGCCTTGCATGCCAGAGATAAGTACTACTTGGTCATGATGTAAAATCTTTTTGATGTGTTGTTGGGTTTGGTTTACTAATATTTCATTGAGGATATTTGCACCAATATTCATCAGAGAAATTGGCCTGTAGTTTTCTTATGACACCTTTGTCTGGCTTAGGTATCAAGGTGATGTTAGCCTTATAAAATGTGTTTCAAAGTATCCTCTCTAGCTCTATTTTTTAGAAAAGTTGGTAGGATTCAGCTGTGAAGTCATCGGATGCTGGGCTTTTCTTTGTTGTGTTTTTACTTGTTCAATCTCTGTTTGCTGTTGGCCAGACTTGGAATTTAAAACAACTGTAATTAATATGCTAAGGGCTCCAATGGATAAAGTAGATAGCATGCAAGAAGGGATAGGCAATGTGAGCAGAGAGATAGACATTTTAAGAAAAAATTGAAAAGAAATGCTATGGTTCAAAAGCATTGTAACAGAAGTGAAGAATGCCTTTGATGGGCTTATTTAGTAGACTGGACATGGTTGAGGACAGAATCTCTGAGCTTGCAGTTACCTTGATAGAAACTTCCAAAACTGAAAAGCAGAGAGGAAAAAAGACTTAAAACACAGAACAGCATATCCATGGAGTGTGGGACAACTGTAAAAGGTGTGACATATGTGTAATGAAAATACCAGAAGGAGAAAGAAGAGAGACAAGAATAGAAGTATTTGAAACAATAATGACTGACAATTCTTCCAAATTAATGCCAGACATCAAACCACAGATCCAGGAAGATCATAGAACTGCAAAGAAGATAAATGCAAAACAAAACAACAAACACAAAAAATCCCACACCTAGGTATATCATATTCAAACTACAGAAAATCAAAGATAAAGAAAAAATCCTGATAGAAACCAGAGGGGGGAAACCCTGCTTTATCTATAGAGGAGCAAAGATGAAAATTACATCCCACTTCTCTTCAGAAATCATGCAAGCAAGAAGAGAGTGGGGTGAAATATATTTAAAGTGTTGAGAGAAAAAAAGCAACATCTTAGAATTCTGTATTTCATAAGATTATCTTTCAAAGTGAAGAAATAAGACTTTCTTAGACAAACAAGAATTGAGGAAAGTTTTTGCTAGTAAATCTGCCTTACAAGAAATGCTAAAAAGAAGTTCTGTAGAGAGAAATAAAAGTATATATGTCAGAAGCTTGAATAGTCATGAAGACAGGAAGAGCATCAAAGAAGGAACATGTGAAGATAAAATAACTTTTTTATTCTTAATTGAGTTAACAGATAACAGTTTATTTAAAATAATAAGAGCAACAATGTATTTGATTACATGTTCTTACTTATATACGCTTATGATTATATTTGTTTATGTGTAAGTGAAATGAATGACAACAATGATACCAGGGGTGAGGGGGGTAATGAGGATGATTTCATTACTGTAGGTAAGTACATTGCCCTTAAAGTAGTGTAGTGTTATTTGAAAATATATTTGAATTAGTAGTAAATTTATATTGCAAACTCAAGGGCAGACATTAAAAAGGTGAGAAAACAGAAGTGTAACTGATATGTTAAAAAAAAGGAGAGAAGGTCAAGCATGGTGGCTCATGCCTGTAGTCCCAGCACTTTCAGAGGCCTAGGTGGGTGGATTGCTTGAGCCCAGAAGTTTGAGACCGGCTTGGGCAACCCTCGCAAACCCTGTCTCAACAAAAAAAATTAAAAATTAGCTGAGCATGATGGTGCACACTTGTAGTTCCAGTTACTCAGGAGGCTGAGGTGAGAATATTGTTTGAACCAGGAGTTCAAGGCTACAGTGAGCCAGATCATACCACTGCACTCCATCCTGGGTGACAGAGCTAGATCCCATCTCAAAAATTAAAAAAAAAACATAGAGAAAAAATAATCATATAAAATGCTTACTGAAAACCACAAAAGGCAGAAAGAGTAGAAGACAAAAATAGGAACAAAAAACAAGGATAGCAAATAGAAAACAGTAACAAATATAGTAGATATTAATCCAACTATATCAATAATCACTGGTCTAGATGCACCAATCAAAAGAGAATGCCAGAGGGGATCAAAAAACAAGAGCCAAATGTATGTTGCCCACGAGACACATAGAATAAAAGTAAAAGGTTTAATCCTTTTTGGGTTCATAAGTGTGATGACTGGGTTTTTTACACTCATGTGTGAGATGCACTTCTCTCAAACCTTTTTGCAATGTTGGCATACTATCATACCTGCTTGATGTGGAAAAAAAAGTAAAGGATTTGAGAAAGATATACCATGCTAACACTAATAAAAAGAAAGGGACAGTAGCCATATTAATTTGAGGCACAGCCAATTTTATAGCAAGTAAAATTATCAGGAATAAATGGGGTATTGCATAGTAATATAGGGGGTTAATTCTGTAAGATAATGTAACAATCCTTAATGAGTATACATCCAACAACAGAACATGAAAATACATGAGTCAAAAACTGATAGATTTCAAAGAGAAATAGATTAATTCATTACCTTTAGAGACTTCAACATGCCTCTGTTAAAAATGAATAGATCAAGCAGGTAAAGTACTACTAAGGTCGTAGCTGAATTCAACAACTGGATGTTAATCAACTGGATATAACTTACATCTATAGACTTCTTCATCCCACAACGGCCAGTTACACATTTTCCTCAAGTTTACATGAAACATTTACCAAGATAGACCATATTTTTACCCATAAAACACATTTTAACAAATTTAAAATAATAGAAATTATACAGTGTCTGCTCTCAGACCACAAGAGAAATAAACTAGAAATAAATTTCTTTTTTTTCCAGAAAGACAGCTGGAAAATCCCCCCAAATACTTGGAGATTAAATAATACATTTATAAATAATACATGAGTCAAAGAAGAAATTTTAAGATACATTTTTTAAATTTTTAAGCTGAATGAAAATTAAAACAAAACTTATTAAAAATTTCTGAGATGCAGTGAAAATAGTGCTTAGAGGGAAAGTTATAGCATCAAACATATATACTAGAAAAGAAGAACGATCTAACATCAGTACTCTATGCTTTTACCTTAGGAAACTATAAAGAAAAGAGCAAATTAAATTCAAAGTAAGCATAAAAAAGAAATGCTAAAACTTAGAACAGAAATTAATAAAATTTTAAATAGAAAATTAATAGAGAAAGCCAACAGGACCAAAACCTGGTTTATTGAAAATATCAATAAAATTAATAAGCCTCCATCCAGGCTAACTAAGAAAAAAAGAGAGAGGATACAGATTAAGAGAAAGAAAAGAGAGACTATCACTATGGATTCCATGACATTGAAAGGAAAAGAAAAGAATATTATGAACAACTGTATGCCCATAAATTTGATAACCTATTAGATGAAATGCAACAATTCCTTGATAGACAAAATCTGCCAAAACTCACACAAGAAGAAATAGATTATCTGAATAGACATATGTCTATTAAAGAAATTAAATCAATGATTAATAATCTTTCAAAACAGAGACCACTGGGTCTAGATGGGTTCACTGGTAAATTCTACCAAACCTTTAAAGGAGAAATTATACCAATCTGCAATCTCCTTCAGAAGATAGAAGAAGAAGGAATACTTTCTAATCCATTCTATGAGGCCAACATTGCCCTAATAACAACAAAAAAGAAAAAGACATCAAAAGAAAACTACACACCAATATCTCTCATGAAAATAAATGCAAAGATTCTCAACAAAATATTATCAAGTAGAATCCAAAGATGTATTTTAAAAATTATAAACCACTACCAAGTGGGATTTATTCCAGGTATGCAAGCCTGGTAAAACATTTGAAAATCAGTTAATGTAAGCCATTGTATCAATAGGCTAAAGAAGAAAAAAATATGTGATCATATCGATAGATGCAGAAAAAGCATTTATCAAAATCTAACATCTATTACTGATGATAAAAAAATTTCAGCAAACTAGGAATAACGGGGAACTTCCATAACTTGATTAAAAACACTTAGAAAACATACAGCTAACATTATACTTAATTATAAGAAACTTCAAGCTTTTTCAGTAAGACCAGCAGCAAGGCAAGGATGTCCCTTCTCACACTCCTTTTCAATATCGTACTAGAAGTTCTAGCTGATACAAGAAGACAAGAAAAGGAAATAAAATGTATGCAGTTGGGGAAGGAAGAAATAAAACTGTCTCTGTTTACAGATGACATGATTATTTATTTGGAAAATTAAAAATTAATTCAAAACTCTCTTGGAACTAATAAGTGATTATAGCAAGTTTGCAGGATATAAAGTTAATATACAAAAGTCAATCACTTTTCTACATACCAGTACTGAATAAGTGAAATTTGAAATTAAAAGCACAATAATATTTACATTAGCACCCCCAAAGTTAAATACTTAGATATAAATCTATGACAGTATGTACAAAATCTACATGAGAAACTAAAAAATTTGATGAAAAAAGTCCAAGAAGAACTAATTAAATGGAGAGATATTTCATATTCATGAATAGGAAGGCTGATATCGTCCAGATGTCAATACTTGTCAACTTGATGTATAGGTTCAATGCAATCTTAATGAAAATCCCAGCACATTAATTTGTACATGTAAACAAACTGTAAAGTTTACATGGAAAGGAAAAAAAATCCAGAATAGCCAACACAGCATTGAAGGAGAAGAGCAGAGTTGGATAACTAGTAACTAGTACTACCTGCCTTCAAGACTTATTATTATATAAAGTTACAATAATCAAGAGAGTGTGGTATTGGCAAAAGAAAAGACAAATAGGTCAATGGAACTAAATAGAGAGCCCAGAAATAGACCCATGTAAATGCATTCAACTTATCTTTGACAAAAAAGCAAAGAAAATATAACGGAGAAAAAAAATTCTTTCAGCAAATGATGCTGTAATAGATGGGCACATGAGAGAAGGAAAGGAAAGAGGTGAGGAAAGGGGAGGGGAGGGCAGGGGACAGGAGGGAACAGTCTAGGCACAGACTTTACACACTTCATAAAAATTAACTCAATGGGATCCCAGATCTAAATGTAAAACACAAAACTATAAAACCCCCAGGGGATAACATGGAAGAAAATTCAGATAACCTTGGGGTGGGCAATGGCTTTTTACATATGACACCAAAGACACTATCTATGAAAGAAATAATTGACAAGCTGAACGTGATTAAAATGAAAAATCCCTGCTCTACAAAAGACACTTTCAAGAGAATGAAAAGACAAATTATGAACTGGGAGAAAATATCTGATAAAGAACTGTTATCCAAAATATGCGAAGAACTTTTAAGACCTAACAATAAGAAAACAAACAACTCAATTAAAAAATTGACCAAGGACCTCAACAGATACCTCCCCAAAGAAGACATACAGATGTAAAATAAGCACATGAAAAGATGTTTTGCATTATGTCATCAGGGAAATGAAAATTAAAACAACAGTGAGATACTACTACACACTGATTAGAACAGCCAAAATCCAGAACACTAACACCACCAAATTGTGGTGAGGTTGTGAATAAAGAGGAACACTCATTTATTGCTGGTGGGACTGTGAAATGGCACAGCCACTTTGGAAGACAGTTTGGCAGTTTCTTACAAAACTAAACAAACTGTTGCTATATGGTGTAGCAATAATATTTCTTGTTATTTTCCTAAAGCAGCTGAAAACTTATGTCCATAAAAGCCTGTACTGAGACATTTATAGCAGTTTTATTTATAATTATTAAAACCTGAACAACTAAGTTGTCCTTCAGTATGTAAATGAATAAATAAACTGTGGTACATTTAGACAATAGAATATTATTCAGAACTAAAAAGAAATGAGCTATCAAGTCAAGAAAAATCATGAAAGAAACTTAATTGCATATTCCTAAGCGCCAATCTTAATAAGCTACATATTGTATGATTCCAAATATATGGCATTCTGGAAAAGACAAAATTATGGAAACAATAAAAAGATCAGTGGTTGCCAGGGATTAGAGTAGAGACAGAATTATCACTGCGGAAACTTAAAAAATGTTTTAATGAAGAGACTATTATAAACAACTTGGTGCCAACAAATTTGACAACTTAGAAGAAACAAGAACAAATTTCTTGAAGAATCCAATTTACAAAATTAACACAAGATGAAACAGAAAATCTGAATAACCTTCCATCAATTAACTCAATTGAATTCATTATCAGAAACCTTTTTGACCAAGAAATCTCCAGGCCCGTAGGGTTTCACTTAAGAAGTGTATAAAATATTCAAGGAAAAATAATACCAATCTTACACAAAAATCTTTTAGAAAATAGATGGATATGAAACTTTTCACAGCTTATTTTATAAGGCCAGTAGAACCCTAGCACTAAAACCTGACAAACACATTACAAAATAATAATAATAATAAAAAATAATAATAGACCAATAAACACACAAACCCTTTAAACATAAGCAAATCAATATTTATAATTTATACGTGAAGGGATAACACATCATAACTTGGTAAGATTTATCTAAGATAAGCAAAAATCAATTTAATCTACCATAGTGACAAAATAAACGGGAAAAAACATATGCTCATTTTAATAGCTTCAGAAAAAGCATTCATCAAAATGCAATATTCATTCATTATAAATATTCTCACCAAGCTAGGAATACTAGGGAATTTTCTCAGTCTGATAAATGGCATTTATGAAACTATAGCCAATTCATACTTTATGTAGAAAATCTAAATTCTTCTCTTCTAAAACTGGGAACACAGCAAGAATACTTATTGCAGTAATACCTACATAACATTGTACTGGGGTTTCTAACCATTGTAATAAAGCAATAAGGCATAAAGAGCTGAGAAGAGAAGTAAAACTATCTTTACTTGTATACAGTGTGATTGTTTACATAGAAAATCCAAATTAATGTATGAAATAATTACCAAGACTAACAAATGAGGACTAATAACCTTAGCAAGCTTACAGGATACAAAGTTAATATTTAGTACTAATATGTGAATTTAGCAAGGTTAGAAGATATAAGGTTAATATGCAGAAATCAATGTTTTTATATACTAGTAGCAAAAAATAGAAAATTAAATTTAAAAAATTATTTACAATAGCGTAGAAAAACACAAAATATTTCATAGTAAATTGAACAAGACGTGAAAGACCTCTACACTGAAAATTAAAAGGCACTGCTGAACAAAATTAAATAAACCAAAATAAATAAAAAGATATACTATGTTCATGGATTGGAAGACTTAATATTGTTAAATGTCAAATTACCCTACTTGATCTATAAATTCAACTCAATCTCAGTTAATACTTGTGATGATTGATTTTATGTGTAAGCTTGACTTGGTTAAGAGATACCCTGATAGCTGGTAAAACAGTATTCTGGGTGTGTCTATGAAAATATTTCTGAGAGAGATTTGCATTTGAATCAGTTGACTGAGTAAAGTTCTACCCTAACCAACGTGCGTGGGCATTGGCCAATCACTGAGGGCTCAGATAAAACAAAAAGGCAGAGAAATGGCAAAATTTTTTCTCTCTTTTTGAGTTATTCTTGCCTGGGACATTAGAGATCCTGGGGCCTTCAGATTCTGGAACTTACACCAGCCCCTCATCTTCTACACTCACCATCCTCTGGGTTATCAGACCTGTGGCCTTGTACTGAATTACAACACCATCTTTCCTGGTCCTCCAGCTTTCAGGCAGCATAAGACTTCCAAGCTTTCAGAATTATGTAAGCCAATTCCTGTAATAAATCTCTTCTTTATATCTATGTACATTTTATTGGTTCTGTTTCTCTAGAGAACCCTCACAAAATATCTCAATAATTTTTTGAAGATATTGACAAAGATTTCTAAAATGTATATGAAAATGCAAATGATTAGAATTGCCAAAGCCAGATTTAAAACTGAAAGAAGCTGGAAGATGTATTAGTCCATTTTCACACTGCTTTAAAGACACACCCAAGACTAAGTCATTTATAAAAGAAACAGATTTAATAGACTCACAGTTCTGCACAGCTGAGGAGGCCTCAAGAAACTTACAATCATGGTGGAAAGTGAAAGAGAAGAAAAGGCACATCTTACATGGGGGCAGGCAAGAGAGAATGTATGAGTGAAGGGAGAAGAGCCCCTTATAAAACCCTCAGATCTCCTGAGAACTCACTCACTCTCAAGAGAACAGCAGGGGGGAAACTGCCCCCATGATCCAATCACCTCCCACCAGTTCCCGCCCTTGACACAGGGGGATTATGGGAATTACAATTCAAGATGAGATTTGGGTAGGGACACAGAGCCAAACCATATCCTAAGACTTATATAAGCTGACTGTAAGATTTATTATTAAGCTACAGTAACTAAGACAGTATGGTTTTGGCAAAAAGATAAACATACACATGAGTGGAAGAGAATACAGAGTCCAGAAAGTGAAACCTGTGTTTCATGATGAATTAACTTTTAACAGAGACACCAAGACAATTTAAGAGGGGAAATGATAGTCTTTTCAACAAAAGATACTGGAATAATAAGACTATCTATATGGGGAAAATGAACACTGACTCTTGCCTTACCTCACTCTACAAACAGTAATTAAGTTGAAATGGAACACAGACCCAGAAGTAAGAAATAAAGCTATAAAACATTTGGAAGAAAACACAAAAGAAAAAACTTAAGACTTTTACATAGGCAAATATTTCTTAGCTAGAATAAAAACAACAGGAATCATAAGAGAAAAAAAATTGAGAAGTTAGACTTTAACAAAATTAAGAATTTTTGCTCTTTGGAAGACATCAAAAAGTGAAATGGCAAGTGAAAAATGTGGAGAAAATATTGCAATACTTATATTTGACCAAGGGCTTTTATCTAGACTATATAAAGAATTTTTACATTAAGAATAGGAACAGCCCAATAAAATATAAGAAAAATATTTAAACAGACACTTAATAAAAGAAGATATAAGAATGGCTGATAACCACATGAAAAGATGCCCAACATCATGAGTCATCAGGGAAATGAAAATCCAAACCGCAATGAGATATCACTACTCACCTACCCATGGAATAACTAAAATTAAAAAAAGGTTGATAATAGGAAGTATGGGTAATGATGTAAACAACTGGAATTCTCATATGCTACTGTTGGGAATGTGAAATAATAGAGCCCCTTTGGAAAAAAAGCCAGCAGTTCCTTAAAAAGTAAAACATGCACTTACCAAACAACCCAACCATTCCATTCCTTTACCTTACAGAAGACATATGCCCACAAAAAGACTTGATCACAAATGTTCATAAAAGCTTTATTTCTAATTGTCAAAACCAACTTCTGCATCTACTTAAAATGTAGAATGCTCCAAAGAACATCTCTTTTAACCTAACAATGAGAAAAGGTTAAATAAAAATCATAACACTTCTGGAGCCCATTGGAGAGCTAAGGTTGCAAGACAACCAGTGAACTGATTTTAAAGGACAAGCACTTTTGCAGAGAGATAAACACATGAACCATTTCACTTTTAGCAGAGGATGGGAGAAAGAGGTGGCTTTCATACAAGCCAACTTTATCAACAATCCGCTAGAATTTTCCCAAATACTTAAAGGTCATGTGCAGGCTAGAGTGGCAATTAAAAATAGGTAGTGGCCTTCCTTTCAGGTTTTTCAAGATAAAATGAATAAGTTCATGAGACCTATACACTCTCTCATCTGTCCACAGAGTTCAGATCTTCTGGCCCTCATCTCCTCGTCACTTTCTTTCTTTTATTTTTTTAATTTTTTATTTATTATTATACTTTAAGTTTTAGGGTACATGTGCACAATGTGCAGGTTAGTTACATATGTATACATGTGCCATGCTGGTGCGCTGCACCCACTAACTCATCATCTAGCATTAGATATATCTCCCAGTGCTATCCGTCCCCTCTCCTCTCACCTCACAACAGTCCCCAGAGTGTGATGTTCCCCTTCCTGTGTCCATGTGTTCTCATTGTTCAATTCCCACCTATGAGTGAGAATATGCGGTGTTTTGTTTTTTGTTCTTGCGATAGTTTACTGAGAATTTCCAATTTCATCCATGTCCCTACAAAGGACATGAACTCATCATTTTTTATGGCTGCATAGTATTCCATGGTGTATTTGTGCCACATTTTCTTAATCCAGTCTATCATTGTTGGAGATTTGAAACAACAGGTGCTGGAGAGGATGTGGAGAAATAGGAACACTTTTACACTGTTGGTGGGACTGTAAGCTAGTTCAACCACTGTGGAAGTCAGTGTGGCGATTCCTCAGGGATCTAGAACTAGAAATACCATTTGACCCAGCCATCCCATTACTGGGTATATACCCAAAGGACTATAAATCATGCTGCTATAAAGACACATGCACACATATGTTTATTGCGGCATTATTCACAATAGCAAAAACTTGGAACCAATCCTCGTCACTTTCTATTACTCCTTGTTGTGTTTAGAAGACTATAATAAGTTTTTTTTCCCACCCTGGAAGGTAGCTGCCTGACACAGTTGGCATGCTGCCAAGCCTCTTTTTAGGTTCTTAATAAAGAAGGCCTTCTCTGTTCTCTTGCCTCCTGGTTACCCCCAAATTTAGGCACATATTTCAGTGACAGTTTCCTCCAAGACAGATAGTTTTTACTGGAGACATTCTAGATCCCTAGCACTAAAATCCTTAACATAAATTCTTTGGTTTCACTCCTTATACCAAAATGGGTCATCTGTAGTAGAAAGACATTTTTACTCTCCAAACTTGAGATTCTCTTCCTTCAGAATACAGTAAACACACTTGATAAAAACAAAACTGTTTTTAAACAAGCTTGTACAACTTCTCTCAAATTTAGTTTCCCAATTACGTTCCAAACATTCGAAATTCAATTAAAAGTTTCTTTTCTTCACAGACCATTTCCCAAATGATTCAAAGAGCCTTTTTCCATATTTAATTCTATGAATACACCAACATGCATTAGTATTAGTGTTGTCTGCTTTAATTGATAAGCTCCCTGAAGAAAGAAAAACGTTCTGTTTAATTTACATATTCTTTATTTAGGGAAGAGATTAAAAAAAGACGAGGATGGGAGTTGGAGGAGGAAGAGGGAGAGAAAGAAGAGGAGAAGCAATAAGGAAGAAGGAAGAAATGAAAGAGAAGAAAGGAAGGACGGGAAGGAGGAAACAAGAGATAGAGGGTGAGAGGAAGGAAGGAAAGGAGGAAGGGAAGAAAGGAGAGAGGAAGGGGAGGAGGAGGAGAAGGAGTTGGGGAAAGACAAGAACAAGTTGCTTCCAGACTGGACAAGGACAGAAATGTTTCAAGTAGTCACTCTGAGCAGTGTTTACAAATGCCCTAGTAAGAAGGAATTAAAAGTCTGCATGAGAGTTATATATTATTTCAGTCTGATTTTCTAAATATTTTCTAAATATTTATGTTGACATCAAAAACTGTTCACCTGAAGATCTCCTACACTGCAATATATGTTGTAAAAATCCAATTAAAAGTTCTTTCTGTAATTTTCATGAATGAGGTTCAATGCTTATATCATGTGGTGGTGATGTTAATTTTATACAGTCAATGATTCTTTCCAATGCAGTGCTTTCTCCTTTAATAGTGATTGGTGACATGAAAACTCAAAATTGAGTGCTGGTACCTGGGACTATTCCCTGTAGTGCTGGTGATATTGGTACTCACTGCTCCCCTTCATGGCTTGGGGAATTCAGCTCAAAAGACTTCCAGAATGAGATGTGAAGGAGACATGCCTGAGCAAAGTGTAGGTGCTAGCTTCAGGATTCACAGCTGAAGGTCAAGAAAGTGATGGCTATTTAGTTTGCTGGAGTGTGGGAAATTCTAGGCTTTAAGAGATTAAGCAGATTAGCAAATAGGGGCAACTTCTGAACCTGTGCTCTAAGGTTTCCACGGAAAATTCCATAGAAATTTTAAGGAAATTTCTCCAGGACACTTCAGATATGAAGCTCTGTTAGAGCCCTTTCTCTGGATTTGTTCTGGAAAGATATGCAGTCATATCAGCATCCTGGTGTGGATTTGCGTTTTCACCCTGGTTCCATCTTTTCATCGCTCTGCCATTAAGACCACTCTGTAGGCAAGGGTGGGAAGAGCAGAGTTGTAGGAAGTCGCATGTAGCCACTATGCCTCATGAAGTTCTGGAAAGTGACCAGGCCTGGTTTAAGTGCTTTCACAATCCAGAAGGAGAAATGAGGCAGTAGACTATAGCCTGCATAATATCACATGGTCCTCCTGACATCACATGAGAAGCCGAGAGCCAACTCAGCCAGTTTCTTTGTCCCTTGCTATGGTTCTCTCTCCCTTGTGTAACATAGGAATTCCAGAACCCCTCCCTACATCCATGTGTGCCATGAGGAATTACCAGTTATTAGTTTCTGAAAATGGAGAACAATATAATAAAATGCCTGGGAAACCTGAATTATTTATTGTTTAATAATTTTGAGAGGTCCTTCAATAAGAAGATGCATTTAATTCTGTTTTATTTTAGATATTTGTCCAGGCTCTATAACATACATATTTATTAAGCATAAATTTATTGTGAAGTATCCTCTAGAGCAGAATTTATTCAAACATGGGACTCAAGGTATTACTTCTTTGTTACCACACATTTTTAGTTTTGCTTGAGGGAAGTAGAGTTGAATACATACCTAATATTTTGAGCTGATAGAGTGCTTTGGAGAATGCAGAGCTTTCCTGATTTTACATTCTGGATTTAAAGGGTTCTAAATATAAACCTTAATAACACTCCTGGACATCAGCATAAGTAAGATAAAGTGAGTCTTTATTTAGTAACTGAAGCCCCATCATTTGGGTTTGAGCAGCACTCTGCCAGTGACCTTCTGATATACTATAGTTTATTTTTAAATGTACAGTGTGACATTAGATGTAAAATTAAAACTGATTGCATTACCCTATATATTTTCATACAGTGGAAACATAAAGAGGAACTTGCTCACCATGAGAGATATCCAAAGGTGAACACTGTTACAATGTTCCAGCTGTCAGAGTTGTGAGAGAGGTGGTGGGAATTTAAACCTCAGTGACTCTGGTGGCTCATTTAAATTCTAAAATTAGATGACTGGTAATTTCAGGTTTATTTGATTCAAACATGTACATTACACTATTACACTATGAATGTTTATTTCACCACTGCCTTCACTATTTTCCACCCCAAACACCTCTGCTCTTCTCATCTGGCTGTCTTTGTCCATGGAGACTTTTGATTATGTATCTTTTCTTCTCCCCTTCATGTCTAGAGCTTTTATGTTCCTGCTCTAGTCCCCTGGTAGACAGACAAACCCAGAAATGACTAGCAGAAGCAGCAGGAAGTAAGGGACATAGGAGGTGGGCAGTAAATAAAATTTGCCTCTTTTAACTTTAAAGTTTATTGGGCTAGGAAACTGTTAGTAGGAAGGCTCTAAATGGGGTACCAGGACCTTGTAACTCTATTAGTCATTTATGAAATAGGCATAATTTCTGTCCTTCATGGAAGTAGTTTGTCTTCTGCAAGGTTTTCTTCTAAGCTTTTGTATTTTCACCTTTTCACAGGCACTTAGGGCTCTCATGCTGGTTTTTGGTGGTCCAACTTGTATTCACTGACAAAACTATGTCCCATTCCCTCAGAATTATTACCTGTAAAGCTAGCTCCCTAAAAAACTAATCCTAGCAATGAATATTCACAGTTACTGTGCTATTTTTTCTCAAAAAGAATATTATAATATTTTCTAACTCTACCACAAGGGGATTCACTGGAATTTCTAAATTTCTTTGTGTTCCCGTTAGCAGATGGGGCCTGGCTGGAGTAACCATGGAGCCAGATGATACTTGATAAGGTATAGGGTAGAGAAAATTCCAGATGCAATGTAAGGAAAAGGCACACTGCATAAACCTCAATAGATTATGAGAAGAAATTGGAAAATTGGAAGTAGGGAAACAGATTATGAGACATGTTTGCCTTTAATTCCCCACCCCTGGCCACAGTCCTGGAGCAGATAATTATTTTAGATGAATCAAGGGAAAATTCAACAGCAAAGAGGCTTTTGTTTCACTTCCACTTGTGAATGTGGAAGCAGAGAAGACAATACCACTTTGCCCTGCAGGGTCAGGGACTAGATGGAAGTTCCAGCCTTACCTCAAAGGACTTGCCATTTAAGAGCTAGGGAAAATTCCACTGAGCAAGTAGAGATGTCTGATATGAAGGAAATAAATTTTGAGGTAAATGAGCAGTAGATAGTAAGAGGATAGTCTGGGGCAGGAGCAAGGTGTAAAAAACAATTGGAGATTAGTAGTCAAGAGTTGATATGTCAGCCAGGCATGGTAGCTCACACCTGTAATCCCAGCACTTTGGGAGGCTGAGGCAGGTGGATCATGAGGTCCAGAGTTCAAGACCAGCATGACCAACATGGTGAAACCCTGTCTCTACTAAAAAATACAAAAATTAGCTGGACATGGTGGTGCACACCTGTAATCCCAGCTACTCAGGAGGCTGAGGCAGAAGAATCACTTGAATCCAGGAGGTGGAGGTTGCAGTGAGCCGAGATTGCACCATTGCACTCCAGCCTGGGCAACAGAGCAAGACTCTGTCTCAAAAAAAAAAAAAAGAGCTGATATGTCAGTCTATGATCATCAAAGACCAACATTTCTTTCATCCTGCTGCTTCACCACCCACTGCTTTCTTCTAGATAACCCAAGATGGTTGCTCCAGCTCCAGCCATTATGTCATGCATCCCAGCTAGTGGGAGGAAGAATAAGGAGGGGAAATGTGCACCCATACCTTCTTAAGGAAATAATCTTTTGGGTAACAAACAGTATACTCAAATGAGGTAAGTGAACAGAATTTAATAAAAGGACTATTGACAATAGAATGAGCAGTTAAGAGAAAAATAACAAAGGATAGCCAGATACCTGGGACCATTACAAGAAAGGGGTCCTGATCCAGACCCCAAGAGAGGGTTGTTGGATCTCGCGCAAGAAAGAATTCGAAGTGAATTCATACAGTAAAATGAAAGCAAGTTTATTAAGAAAGTAAAGGAATAAATGAATGGCTACTCCATAGGCTGAGCATCCCCCAGGGCTGCTGGTTACCCATTTTTATGGTTATTTCTTGATTCTATACTAAAGAAAGAGTGGATTATTCATGAGTTTTCTGGGAAAGGGGTGGGCAATTCCTGGAACTGAGGGGCTCTTCCCCTTTTTAGACCATATAGGGTAATTCATGGCATTGGTGGGAGTGTCTCTTAGCATGCTGATGTATTATAAATAGCATAAAATGAACTGTGAGGGCAACCACAGGTCACTGTAGTCACCATCTTGGTTTTGGTAGGTTTTGGCTGGCTTTTTCACTGCAATCTGTTTCATTAGCAAGGTCTTTATGACCTGTATCTTGTGCCAACCTCCTGTCTCATCCTGTGACTTAGAATGCCTAACTTACTGGGAATGTATCCCAGTAGGTCTCAGAATTATTTTACCCAGCACCTATTCAAGATGGAATTGCTCTGGTTCGAACATCTCTAACATGACTATCAGTTGAGAGATGCATTACCACCACTAGGCCCAAAGAGACCAAGAAAGGAAGTAGTTATTGTAATCTACAGAGAGAGCTGTATCTGTGGGAGAGGGTGATTATTCAGGAGGCTCAGCTTTTAGTAAAGGAATGTACCATACCAACTCATAGCCTGGCACATGGAGAGAAGACATTTTTCCAAGTAACTTTAAATTAAACTTTTTGAAAGTAAATCCCTAGTTAGAAATATCCTGGGAATAAAAAGAACTGCAAATAAATCATAAATGCATTCAATAATCTTATAGTCAGTAATAGTCCAAATTCTCTCCCCTCCTGTATTAGTCTGTTTTCACACTGCTGATAAAGACATACCTGAGACTGGGTAATATATAAAGAAAAAGAAGTTTAATGGACTCACAGTTCCACATGGCTGGGGAGGCCTCACAATCATGATGGAAGGCAAAAGGCATGTCTTACATGGTGATAGACAAGAGAGAACTTGTGCAGGAAAACTCCCTATTATAAAACCATCAGATCTTGTGAGACTTATTCACTATCACAAGAACAGCACAGGAAAGACCCACTCCCATGATTCAATTGTCTCCCACTGCATCCCTCCCATGACACATGGGAATTGTGGGAGCTACAATTCAAGATGAGATTTGGGTGAAGACACAGCCAAACCATATCACCTCCCATCCTTCAGAGTCTCCTCTTGGTGCCTTCCTGGCCAAGGCCAAATGGAAGTTGGAGGTCAAGGGAGCTCATTAATGTGTTCTCTAAAATTCCATGTCACAGGGTGGAAAGAATAATGGAGAAGGATGTAGAGCTGATTTGGAGAGAGCAGACCCAGGATCTTCCTTCTCATTTCCACATACCACTTAGGCTTACATGTTAAGTCACATGGCTATTTGGAAAATGTAATCTGTCTAATTGGCTCTATGATTGCTAGACATCAGAGTTCTCATTATCAAGAAAGAAGGTCAGAATGGTTCCAAATGGCAATTATCAATCTCTGCAGTGTAGGCCATTTCCTGATATAGAACTATCATGGTACATTTATCTATCTGTTGTCTTTAAATAAATCAGCATATTTTAATAGTGACTGTTTACTATTGTCCCATAGTTAAAATCATGTGTACTATTAGACATTGGTTACTAAACTGTCCTGCCCTTGAATCAATCCTTTATTTTTAAGGGAGGGGGGAAATGCATAAAAAACCATTCCCAACTGAGTGAAGGATGCTCTTTCATGTACCTAAAAGAGACCTCCCTCCATCTGTCTCCTGGTCAGCAGAGCTGCTTTTCCAATGAGCCAGTGAGTTTAATGTTCCTACTGCCATTTATCATCTTTATTCAGTCAGGGTTTGCATGTGGTTCAATGGGTATAGAACGTAGAAGTCCTCCCACATATCGCCAATTTTCTGCCCTCCATGCTGACTCACAAGTGCTCCATTTAGTGCTCCAATTCTTCTTCTTAGACCATTTAAAGGGAGTCTGGCTCACATCTTTTTCATTTTTGTACTGATATTCTCCATGCATGTTAAGGTTTGTGACCTGAAAGTCAAGTTAACTTCCTTCTAAAAGCAGGAGGATTCAGCAGGAAACTTATAGGAAGAAACTTCATGCTTTGTAGGTGGAGATTTTTATTTCTGAACTTTGCCATCTATGAGAAATAGGAACTAGGATATTCAAAGCTCTCCACTTGGGGTCATTGGTCTTAGTGCTTGTCAATTGTATATTCTGTTGCAATGGAAATCAGCTACTAAAATAGCTCTCCAATGACCTTCCTTGAGGATTTGATATAACAAGATCTTAGAAGCGTGAGGAATATATTTAGCCATTTAATAAACTATTTTTCTATGTTCTTTTAAAAGATATGATTAGTAGATAGTCCGGTTTAACAATTAATATCCTTTCAAATTAAGACCGCCAGAAACCAGATTATAAATCTTATCTCAAAAGGGTTTAGGCAGGCACATAGAAAAAAAGGAAATGAGAAATAGGTGTGGAATAGGGTAGAGTGGCATATTTAATATGCAGGCCAAAAGTTTGGATCGTTGATTAAAAGTCAGATATCTAAAAATTTTTATTCAAATCAGCTTGGTTTGCAAGAGACATAGAAAACTTTAAGGTGAGAACTCATATTTAGCTTTACAGTGTTGTTTGGGGAAGAACAAAGCAAACATCAAATACCTTGCTGGTGTATGCTGATGAGAATTGAGTTACATTTTCACACAATGGCAGATCCGCATGACTGAAATTAAACTGCTGTACCACATCAAAGTAAATCTACAAAAGTGAAAATAAATTGTTGGTTCGTTCTTATTTTCTCCTGGGAGATTCTATAATAAACCATTATTTTTCTTCCCCCCATCTGCCCAATTTTCCTCCCTTTATTTTCATAAATTAATAGGGAAAATATCATCAGCATCTAAACTAATTTGGTCTTGTGGTTGTAACTGCACAGAAGATTAAATCGTCAATTAACAAAAGAGTGACTTAAAAGCCATCTTCTTTCTGTATTCCCTGATGAATCATTTGACAAGATGTCCCAAAGCAGCTAGGTTTACAAGAACAGTATTAGTGTGGACACAAAAGCAAGAAGCTCGGTGATGATAATTAGCTATAGTATGTCTGCTTTTCGCATAGTGAACGCATCCATTTCTAATGGTTCCTAATTATCGTGACATGCTGATATGAGGTTTATAAATGGGAAAGGTGAATTTTACTAACCTCCTTCTAATGCCACACACACAACTGATTATATAGAAATGTAATCAAACAGCACTACTGTTTTTATCAAGAATAGAGAAAGAGGAATAAAAAGAATAATTGGGGGATAAGGTACAATGGACCAGCAAACAATAGAATGTCTTAAAATTGTGGGAAAAAGCAAATTGTGAATAAAGCAATGGGTCCCCCAACCATCAAAAGAGAGTAGGGAAGATGCAGAAAGGCTATTTCCAATATCAGGATCTACGGGATTAGAAAAAAGAAGTTGTTTTAAAAACAAAGAAAATCGTAAAATGACACCACCTGTTAACAAATTAAAGAGCGGTATTCTAAGTCAGGTGTGGTAGCTCACGCCTGTAATCCTATCACTTTGGGAGGCAGAAGTTGGCAGATCGCTTGAGGCCAGGAGTTGGAGACCAGCCTGAGCAACATAGTAAAACACCATCTCCCCCAAAATACAAAAATTAGCCAGGCATGGTGGCATGTGACTGCAGTCCCAGTTACTTGGAAGGCTGAGGTGGGAGGATGGCTTGAGCTCAGGAGGCAAAGGTTGCAGTGAGTTGAGATTGTGCCACTGCACTCCAGCATGGGCAACAGAGCCAGACTTTGTCTCAAAAAAAAAAAAAAAGGAAAGTATCCTGAGCCACTATTTTACGGGACATGTTAAATTTCAAAAAAGCATCTGACGATGTCAGATATGTATGGGGTGAGTAGGTGAGTATTTAATGTTTGCCAATAGACCAAGTGTTAGCATTTAAACTTGGTGGTTTAAACATCCTCAACTTTATGGTCTCATAAACTCCAATTCAATGATTTGAATATGATTAGACATAGGGATGCTGAGTCACACCAATCAAAGTCACAAGGAGCTGTTATTTATAAACATCATAACAATTTCATAATTTACAGTGAATAAAAGAGTTCTCATGAGGAGCAGATTATTCTTTTTTGCATGGAAAGCCCATTTTCTTCCTATTGAAAAGTCATACAAAAAGGCAAATAAAATTCAAATGGTTGCTTCATGAGTATGGAAGTTAACTATGGATTACAAAAGTTTAATTTCACTGGAGATGGAGAAACCAGTGTATTCATATTCACAACAGGGATTAGTTGCAAAGCGGGTTTTTTCTTGTCAGGAGATAGTGTTTTTTTTGGACTTTGCTTTTGTGGTTCTGGTTTGGTGTTTTTTTTTTTGGTTGTTGTTTTTTTTCTTTTTTTTGACTCTCTTTTTTCTGTACCTCATTGCTGCCCACTTTCTTCCTTACCTTTCTGATGTATGTATTCTTTCTTTAGATGATAACAGCATCCATCAGGTATTATTATTGTTATTGCTATTATTATTATTAGTCTTTTAGGCCATTTTCATTTCCTTAAAGTACTCTGAAGCACCTTACAACTCAAAGCGTGGTCTGGGGACCAGCAGCATGAGTGTCACCTAGAAGCTTGTTGGAAAGGCAGAATGTCAGCCCCACTCCAGGTCTACTGAATCAGCTTGCTCATTTTAATAAGGTTTTCAGGGATTTGAGTGCACATTAAAGTTTAGAATGTACTTTTCTACCTGATGCTCTCCATCCCTACCTCTCATTCCTTTTCTCTTCTACTTTTGCCTTTACAACTGGGTTAACTCCAATTCAGTAAGGAGTGTAATCTCTAGTACAATCTCTTCTCTACACTGGCCCACTATGTTTTATGTTTTAGGTCTCAAAGGATAATATTCATTTCAAATTTTTAGAGGCGACTTCACTCTTGCATCTGGGAAAACAAGCTCTCTGAGGACTGGGCCTGAAATTGAGCCCCAAAGCCTCAGAGGTATACCTGAGACAGGTAGACATACCTGAGGCATACCTGAGACATAGCACTATAAATGAATAAATAAACCTAAATTCCAGCTGAGGTCTCCTGCCTTTGGATTAGTCAGAAGTCCACCAGTTGGATATTACAGAAAAGCAGCTAAAACAGCTTTAACAAAAGGAGAATTATTGACTCTCATAACCAGCAAGTGCTGGAGTTTATGTCATTGATGACATGAGAACCCAGGGCATCATGTTGCCATGCTATCGCTCAGCACCTCTCATGCCAGCTTTACTCTCTTCTCCTGCAGAGAGTTGTTCCTTTGACAATGGTTGCCAGCACTTCGCAATTCAACTGGTAGCTTTCAGCAATTCAAATTGGTAGCTTGCACTCTGATTTTCCAGTGTCTTGCAATTTGCAAGACATTTTTTCTTACTACTTGGAAGACTAGAGTTTTGATATATCTCTGATCAAAATTAACTAACTAATTCCATTACCAGTAGAGCCAACCATGGGAAGCTGAGGAAGATAATTACTAAGTGAACTGCTAAGCAGAACAAGCAGAAGAAAGGGGTAGGCATGGTGGATGAATCTGGGCTTCATCCTTATTCTGTATTTACATCCAAGGATGAGAAGACTCACACAGGAGTCTTCTCATGATCATAGCATACGCTTATGATTAGTGGTCACTAAGATAGACTTCTCTTTCTCAATTAAGTGTTTGTACTACTTCAGCTTATAACCCATTCATCATTGAGATTTTTTTTTAAAAATTTTATTGACACATACTATTTGTACATATTCATGGGGTATATAGTGATGTTTCAATACATATAATGTATAGTGATCAGATTAGGGTAATTGGCATATCCATCATCGCAAACATTTTTATTTCTTTTTATTAGGAACATTCAATATCCTCCTTCCAGCCATTTGAAACTATATGTTATTGTTAACTCTGGTCACCCTACAGTGCTGTAGAGTTCTAGAACTTATTCCTCCTGGCTAGCCATGATTTTGTATCCTTTAACAGCAACAACCACAGAGCTGATCTCATAGAAGTGACAGTAGAACAAGAGGATACTAGAAGATATTCGTGGAAGTAGTTAGATTTTTTTAAATCCAGCAAGAGCCGAAATGCATTTAGCTCATCTGACCCCTATAAATTGTTTACAATATATTTAAGATTGAAAGCAAATAGTTTTCCATAACTTTATTCTAATCACCACATCATGGAACTTGCTGTATTGAGGTTTGCGTGTAGCTCCCAGAATATAATTTTTACATATGTATGAAAACAAGAACAAACCACTTTGGGGGAAAAGCTGGCCAAGTTTAATCTTATTTCATATTTGGAATGATGTCTCATTCAGGGAATATAAACTTACTTAACAATGCTGTTTCTCCATAAAGATAGCTTCACAAGGAATCACATAATAAAAGCCCAAACTTTATGAATAAAATTATAATCAATCATCCTTGGGAGAAATTACTTGAACTATTTACTAACAAGAACAAGAATGGAAAATGGATCTCACAGTGACTTAGTTTTTTTTTTTTTTTTAATTTTCTTCCCCCAGTCAAATGCAGCTTGCTTTTAAAAGCATTTATCTAAGGTTAGGATGGAAGTTTACACTATGGGTGTAAACTTGGTTGGGGAAAAAAAACATTGATTTGGGGGAGTTATGTTGCTTAATTTGCTGAAATGACGCTGTGCTCAGTTGACTCTGTTTGTCCTATTATAGAATACAGATTCTTCAAAGTATAACTTAGAGGTAATGCAAATATGTTTTTATCACAAAGGTCAGTGGTAGATATGGATATCATTTGATGAAGGCAGGTGCTGAAAAAGTGCATGAATTTGAATAGTGCTATTGAAAATGACTGGAACATTCAGCTGTTCAAGCAGCCCTGTTCAAATGAGGCATTTAGAGATGGTCCTGAGGGCCAGCTGTCCTACCATAATAATACTGAAGGTTACATACTGAGTACTTAAAATAAGTATATCGGTCAGACTAGCAGAAGAAAACAGATGGCACACTCCAGTTGGGTAATTAGAACAGAATTTAATAATAAATAGGAGTGTGTAGGCTGTTAGAGAACCAAGAGAAAAAATGCAGTGCTCTGAAGCTAGCAATAATGGGGCACCTTAACTACTGATAGGTGTAAAAAGATGGGGACCTGAAGAGAGAGCTATGCATGGTGAGGTGAGTGGGGTGCAAAATTTAAGGAGACAGTCCCAGGGTCCCTTCTCTGGCTCTTGCTCCCTTAGCCCACCTTGCTGAATGACCACCGCCCCCTGGAGGTGTTAATACTTGTTTCCAGTTCTATTACATCCTAAGACAAAACCTTGAAGGAGAAAGCAGGAAGACTAACAGAGGAAGCTTGTCACTTGTCCTAAAATGTCGCCATTGTAAGGTCAGTCTTTGCTCACTCATTAGAACTTCTGAAAGCAGAAGTAGGCTGAAGGGACATAGCCCCTGGCTCCATGGCCACACCCTCTCTAGGACAAGCCCCAAATGGAGAAGTGCCAGGCACACTCATCAGCATCTTACTATTTTGCTTTCTGACTCTCCCATCACCATACCAGCAAGTCCAGAAGATCTCTATCACTTCAGAGACAGATTAAACACACTACTGCATCATGCATTTGGATAGCTACTTTTTTCCAATAGCAAAAATAAAAAAAAAAAACCTTTTCTTTCAAGCTAATGTCTCTATCACAATTTATGATATTGACTTTGAAACTCAAAAGCTAAGTATCGTCTCTTCATTTCTCTCTGCTGTAACAGCTCTACCCCGAACTGGGGAATGTGGGAGAAGAAGGTTCAGAGCAGTGGGACATGTCAGCCAAGGAAGCATGGGTTAATGTTTCAAAATATAATCTGATACCCATATACGTACTGGCAGGCAAAATCATTCATTTCTGGATGTCGTCAGTCTTGCCCCAAGCCCTTGTTTAGTGAAAAGGATGATGGGTTGACCTACTCCATCTACTTCTTCACAGCCTTTTTACCTCCACCCCACCCCAATGAAGGTCCTGCAATGACAGACTGACTCTCAGGCTTTCATAATGGAGAATCTGGATGAAAAGAAGAAAAGAGGAGCCTGAGAGGCACTTAAAAGGAAGAGTTGGAGAGGTTGAAGAATTGAGTTGAGGAAAGCAACTACACCATGTGATGGTAGTGTTCAGAGCAGAGAAAAAGGGAATTTCAACAAATATTGCTAGAAATAGTGAATCTTTTTATAGTGCTCAAGAGATACAGCTAAAGAACTTGAGTTACTTCTAAATTGCTTTTGATTACCTGGATTATGTTCTTTTGACCGCAACTTCACTCTAGGACTGAACCACATGAATCACATCATGTTAGCATTCTCTGTTTCTCCTTTCTCACTCCTCGCTCTTCCTTCTGACATCTCTTTTTCTTCCTATGCTTCTCACCAGGGCACTGCTTTTGAAGGTGAGTTTTTATGGACTTACAGACTGTAAGAGCTGAGGTATTAGCATATCCACAGGTTTAGACCATGAAGATGAAAGGAAGGCATTATCTCAGATATCTGTATTTGGCCTTAAAATTTGGCTTTGGAGTATTTTGTGTCATATATTGTATGGTACATATTACAATCCTAATTAGTGTTGCCAAGTCTTTATTCCACCTCATTCTCTCTGCCAAGAACCTACACACTCTGAGGGCCACCCTTGTCCTGAACTTGCTTCCAGACCAAGCCCAATATTGGCCAGCATCATCAGCAGCCCTTCTCCTTTGATTGCATGTTTGCATTACAATTTATATTAGATTCCTAGGACTGCCTTCACAAATGATCACAAACTGGATGGCTTAAAATATTACAAATTTTCTCTTCCACAGTTCTGGAGGCTAGAAATCCAAAATCAAGGCTTCAGTAAAGCCCTGCTCCCTCTGAAGGCTTTGGAGAAGCATCCTTCCTTGGCTCTTCCTAGCTTCAGGTGATGGCCAGCAATTCATGGTGTTCCTTAGCTTGTAGCTGCAGCACTCCAATTTCTGCCTGTGTCTTGACATGGCCTTTTTTTCCCCTGTGTGTGTGTTTCCACTATATCTCTGTGTCTCATCTTATAAGCACACCAGTGATTGGATTTATAGTCATCCAGTATTACCTCATCTGCAAGTTGCATCTGCAAGTATCCTATTACCAAAAAAGGTCAAATATCAAGGTTCCAGGCAGATATAAATTTGGGGGCACACTACTCAGTACCCAATTTAATGTCATGCAATAAGCACTTCCTTTCTCCTTTACCTGTAGATTCCACACCAGCCCCAGGCTCCCAGCTCCATTGAATCTGTGGTCAAGAACAGACATGGGAGTTAGGTTTGCACACTGCCTGTCTGGACCCTGCTATTAAAATCCAGCTTCCTCTGGTACTTCAGCTTTATCTTTCCAGAGAGGCATTCACCCTACAGGCTGTGGGACTGTGTTTTGGCACAGTGTTGAAACCACTTAACTTGGCAGTAATGAGGTTAAAACCTCTCTGAGTAGCTAGATATCCAGACAGGGCACATCAACTCTGAGGCATAATCTAGTTTATCCTTTTATGAAGCACGTCAGAGAATGTGGCCAGATTTGCTTAACAATGCTTTAAATGTTTCTGTGGTACTAGTAAAGAAAGAACCAAATTTGGGGGAGTCCGTATGACTTATTGTTATCTTTCTGTGTTTGTGCTGTCTTGTATGCAGATTTATGAAACTAGATTGACCTCTGAGGCAAGGCCAGAAAGAAAAAAACTAGAAAAAAAAGCAAAGGAAATTATATCTTGCTGTATTGGCCCCTGAATGGAAAAGTGGAAATAAATAAAAGTTTTCTAAATTAATTTACAAATCAAAAATAGAAGATCAATGCCCTTAGCATTTATTTATATATATTGATCCACCTCCTATATATATGAATGTGGCTGCAAATTTCTAGCTGCTGCCTTGAGGTTCCTTTACCACTGACTATCATCATAGCATGGCGTGGGGCCTATATTGTTGATATTTTGTGTTGATGGCTGCTTTGGCAATTCATTGGGAAGACTGTGGTGCCCAAAATAATCTTGGCTGGATGGTAACTACAATCAGGCATTAGGGAGCAGTCTCATAAATTTAAGGCAGGGATTGTAAAATATAATGTCTTTTAGGGGCCAAACAGGTAACAAATAAAAGAGTTAGGGTGGGTAAGGACTATGGCCACCGGAGATCCTGCGTCTTAGCTAATTAGAAAAGCTATTTATTTTCAGTGACTGTCACCCTATCAGTGACTATCACCCTATCAGTGTCACCCCATCAGAATGTGAGTTTCAGTGCCAGTAGAGCCAGATATTAAAATTCTTTTTTTTAAATCCCAACTTTTATGTAAAATTCCTGTATTTTCAGATGTAGATGACATTGAAATTCTTTAAAAACACAGTCCAGGTAAAATAATAATAGCACTAATCCGTACTCCTGGCTTCTGCAAGCATCTACTGATTTACTGTCTCAAAATTAAAGGGAAAATAACCTTTGCTGGAGGAACAAGAACAGCTTTTTATTTTTAACCATATCATTAACAATAGGTCTGCATTTTAGACAGGAGACAGGTTGTACTCACAGCTCTGACACTAATGAATTCAAAACCCTTGAGCAAGAAGTTATTTTCATTGTTGGGACATCAGTTGCTTTATGTTAGACCAGAGGATCTCTGAGTGTTTCAGAGATATGCTCTATTTATCCTGTGATTCTGTGACTAAGCCCCTCGAAGACAGCCAGTAAGTCTCTTTTCCCACAGTACCTGGCACGCCATCAGCACTCAGTGAGTATTGTTCAATGTAGAACTAAGTTAGGAAATGAATTAAATTACCTCCACTTTCAAGATGAGTCAACTGACTGAGTCCCAAAAAGGTTAAGTGACATGTCTGGGTCCCTATCATTAAAAAAGAGAGAGCCAGGACAGGGAAACTTGGTCTTTCTGCTTATAAAATAGTAAAAGGAAAAGCCTAGAACATTGAACATGGAGGAAGATACACCAAGTGCAGAGTCCTTCTGCATTATTTTGCTAGAAGTTCAGCTTGGTTTAATTGCTTGCTACTGATCATTTTTTTCCAATTTTTAAAGTTACCAAGTTATAATTTACATGGAGGAAAAATCCACCCTACTTTTAGTGTACATTTCTGCAGTTTTGAAAACATGATCATGCAGCCACAACCAAAGTCAAGATACAAAGCATTCCCATCAAAATTATAAACATATTAGCTACACTTAATTGTCCTACAGCTGATGGTTATTATTTTTCAGATATTTTCCTCTCTGTATTTCTTTTTTTTAACGTTCTTTTTTTATTATTATACTTTAAGTTTTAGGGTACATGTGCACAATATGCAGGTTAGTTACATATGTATACATGTGCCATGCTGGTGTGCTGCACCCATTAACTCATCATTTAGCATTAGGTATATCTCCTAAAGCTATCCCTCCCCCCTCTCTCCACCCCACAACAGTCCCCAGAGTGTGATGTTCCCCTTCCTGTGTCCATGTGTTCTCATTCTTCAATTCCCTCCTATGAGTGAGAATATGAGGTGTTTGGTTTTTTGTTCTTGCAATAGTTTACTGAGAATGATGATTTCCAGTTTCATCCATGTCCCTACAAAGGACATGAACTCATCATTTTTTATAGCTGCATAGTATTCCATGGTGTATATGTGCCACATTTTCTTAATCCAGTCTATCATTTTTGGACATTTGGGTTGGTTCCAAGACTTTGCTATTGTGAATAGTGCCACAATAAACATACGTGTGCATCTGTCTTTATAGCAGCATGATTTATAGTCCTTTGGGTATATACCCATAATGGGATGGCTGGGTCAAATGGTATTTCTAGTTCTAGATCCCTGAGGAATCGCCACACTGACTTCCACAATGGTTGAACTAGTTTACAGTCCCACCAACAGTGTAAAAGTGTTCCTATTTCTCCACATCCTCTCCAGCACCTGTTGTTTCCTGACTTTTTAATGATTGCCATTCTAACTGGTGTGAGATGGTATCTCATTGTGGTTTTGATTTGCATTTCTCTGATGGCCAGTGATGGTGAGCATTTTTTCATGTGTTTTTTGGCTGCATAAATGCCTTCTTTTGAGAAGTGTCTGTTCATGTCCTTTGCCCACTTTTTGATGGGGTTGTTTGTTTTTCTCTTGTAAATTTGAGTTCATTGTGGATTCTGGATGTTAGCCCTTTGTCAGATGAGTAGGTTGCGAAAATTTTCTCCCACTTTGTAGGTTGTCTGTTCACTCTGATAGCAGTTTCTTTGCTGTGCAGAAGCTCTTTAGTTTAATTAGATCCCATTTGTCAATTTTGGCATTGGTTGCCATTGCTTTTGGTGTTTTAGACATGAAGTCTTGCCAATGCCTATGTCCTGAATGGTAATGCCTAGGTTTTCTTCTATGGTTTTTATGGTTTTAGGTCTAACGTTTAAGTCTTTAATCCATCTTGAATTAATTTTTGTATAAGGTGTAAGGAAGGGATCCAGTTTCAGCTTTCTGCATATGGCTAGCCAGTTTTCCCAGCACCATTTATTAAATAGGGAATCCTTTCCCCATTTCTTGTTTTTGTCAGGTTTGTCAAAGATCAGATAGTTGTAGATATGCGGCGTTATTTCTAAGGGCTCTGTTCTGTTCCATTGATCTGTATCTCTGTTTTGGTACCAGTACCATGCTGTTTTGGTTACTGTAGCCTTGTAGTATAGTTTGAAGTCAGGTAGCATGATGCCTCCAGCTTTGTTCTTTTGGCTTAGCAGTGACTTGGTGATGCGGGCTCTTTTTTGGTTCCATATAAACTTTAAAGTAGTTTTTTCCAATTCTGTGAAGAAAGTCATTGGTAGCTTGATGGGGATGGCATTGAATCTAGAAATTACCTTGCGCAGTATGGCCATTTTCATGATATTTATTCTTCCTACCCATGAGCATGGAATGTTCTTCCATTTCTTTATATCCTCTTTTATTTTGTTGGGCAGTGGTTTCTAGTTCTCCTTGAAGAGGTCCTTCACATCCCTTGTAAGTTGGATTCCTAGGTATTTTATTCTCTTTGAAGCAATTGTGAATGGGAGTTCACTCATGATTTGGCTCTCTCTTTGTCTGTTATTGGTGTATAAGAATGCTTGTGATTTTTGTACATTGATTTTGTATCCTGAGACTTTCCTGAAGTTGCTTATCAGCTTAAGGAGATTTTGGCCTGAGACGATGGGGTTTTCTAGATATACAATCATGTCATCTGCAAACAGGGACAATTTGACTTCCTCTTTTCCTAATTGAATACCCTTTATTTCCTTCTCCTGCCTAATTGCCCTGGCCAGAACTTCCAACACTATGTTGAATAGGAGTGGTGAGAGAGGGCATCCCTGTCTTGTGCCAGTTTTCAAAGGGAATGCTTCCGGTTTTTGCCCATTCAGTATGATATTGGCTGTGGGTTTGTCATAGATAGCTCTTATTATTTTGAGATACGTCTCATCAATACCTAATTTATTGAGAGTTTTTAGCATGAATGGTTGCTGAATTTTGTCAAAGGCCTTTTCTGCATCTATTGAGATAATCATATGGTTTTTGTCTTTGGTTCTGTTTATATGCTGGATTACATTTATTGATTTTTGTATATTGAACCAGGCTTACATCCCAGGGAGGAAGCCCACTTGATCATGGTGGATAAGCTTTTTGGTGTGCTGCTGGATTCAGTTTGCCAATATTTTATTGAGGATTTTTGCATCAATGTTCATCAAGGATATTGGTCTAAAATTCTCTTTTTTCAGTTGTGTCCCTGCCAGGCTTTGGTATCAGGATGATGCTGGCCTCATAAAATGAGTTAGGGAGGATTCCCTCTTTTTCTATTGATTGGAATAGTTTCAGAAGGAATGGTATCAGTTCCTCCTTGTACCTCTGGTAGAATTGGGCTGTGAATCCGTCTGATCCTGGACTCTTTTTGGTTGGTAAGCTATTTATTATTGCCACAATTTCAGAGCCTGTTATTGGTCTATTCAGAGAGTCAACTTCTTCCTGGTTTAGTCTTGGGAGGGTGTATGTGTCGAGGAATGTATCCATTTCTTCTAGATTTTCTAGTTTATTTGCATAGAGCTGTTTTTAGTATTCTCTGATGGTAGTTTGTATTTCTGTGGGATCGGTGGTGATATCCTCTTTATCATTTTTTATTGCATCTATTTGATTCTTCTCTCTTTTCTTCTTTATTAGTCTTGCTAGTGATCTATCAATTTTGTTGATCCTTTCAAAAAACCAGCTCCTGGATTCATTAATTTTTTGAAGGGTTTTTTGTGTCTCTATTTCCTTCAGTTCTGCTCTGATTTTAGTTATTTCTTGCGTTCTGCTAGCTTTTGAATGTGTTTCCTCTTGCTTTTCTTGTTCTTTTAATTGTGATGTTAGGGTGTCAATTTTGGATCTTTCCTGCTTTCTCTTGTGGGCATTTAGTGCTATAAATTTCCCTCTATACACTGCTTTGAATGTGTCCCGGAGATTCTGGTATGTTGTGTCTTTGTTCTTGTTGGTTTCAAAGAACATCTTTATTTCTGCCTTCATTTCGTTATGTACCCAGTAGTCATTCAGGAGCAGGTTGTTCAGTTTCCATGTAGTTGAGTGGTTTTGAGTGAGTTTCTGAATCCTGAGTTCTGGTTTGATTGCACTGTGGTCTGAGAGACAGTTTGTTATAATTTCTGATCTTTTATATTTGCTAAGGAGAGCTTTACTTCCAACTATGTGGTCAATTTTGGAATAGGTGTGGTGTGGTGCTGAAAGAAATGTATATTCTGTTGATTTGGGGTGGAGACTTCTGTAGATGTCTATTAGGTCCACTTGGTGCAGAGCTGAGTTCAGTTCCTGGGTATCCTTTTTAAGTTTCTGTCTCGTTGATCTGTCTAATGTTGACAGTGGGGTGTTAAAGCCTCCCATTATGATTGTGTGGGAGTCTAAGTCTCTTTGTAGGTCACTCAGGACTTGCTTTATGAATCTGGGTGCTCCTGTATTGGGTGCATATATATTTAGGATAGTTAGCTCTTCTTGTTGAATTAATCCCTTTACCATTATGTAATGGCCTTCTTTGTCTCTTTTGATGTTTGTTGGTTTAAAGTCTGTTTTATCAGAGACTAGGATTGCAACCCCTGCCTTTTCTTGTTTTCCGTTTGCTTGGTAGATCTTCCTCTATCCTTTTATTCTGAGCCTATGTGTGTCTCTGCACGTGAGATGGGTTTCCAGAATACAGCACACTGATGGGTCTTGACTCTTTATCCAATCTGCCAGTCTGTGTCTTTTAATTGGAGCATTTAGTCCATTTACATTTAAGGTTAATATTGTTATGTGTGAATTTGATCCTGTCATTATGATGTTAGCTGGTGATTTTGCTCATTAGTTGATGCAGTTTCTTCCTAGCCTCAATGGTCTTTACAGTTTGGCATGATTTTACAGTGGCTGGTACTGGTTTTTCCTTTCCATGTTTAGTGCTTCCTTCGGGAGCTCTTGTAGGGCAGGCCTGGTGGTGACAAAATCTCTCAGCATTTGCTTGCCTGTAAAGAATTTTATTTCTCCTTCACTTATGAAGCTTAGTTTGGCTGGATATGAAATTCTGAGTTGAAAATTCTTTTCTTTAAGAATGTTGAATATTGGCACTGACTCTCTTCTGGCTTGTAGAGTTTCTGCCAAGAGATCCACTGTTAGTCTGATGGGCTTCCCTTTGTGGGTAATCCGACCTTTCTCTCTGGCTGCCCTTAACATTTTTTCCTTCATTTCAACTTTAGTAAATCTGACAATTATGTGTCTTGGAGTTGCTCTTCTTGAGGAGTATCTTTGTGGCATTCTCTGTATTTCCTGAATCTGAATGTTGGCCTGCCTTGCTAGATTGGGGAAGTTCTCCTGGATAATATCCTGGAGATTGTTTTCCAACTTGGTTCCATTCTCCCCGTCACTTTCAGGTACACCAATCAGACGTAGATTTGGTCTTTTCACATAGTCCCATATTTCTTGGAGGCTTTGTTCATTTCTTTTTATTCTTTTTTCTCTAAACTTCCCTTCTCATTTCATTTCATTCGTTTCATCTTCCATCACTGATACCGTTTCTTCCAGTTGATCACATCGGCTCCTGAGGCTTCTGCATTCTTCACGTAGTTCTCGAGCCTTGGCTTTCAGCTCCATCAGCTCGTTTAAGCACTTCTCTGTATTGGTTATTCTAGTTACACGTTAGTCTAAATTTTTTTCAAAGTTTTCAACTTCTTTTCCTTTGGTTTGAATTTCCTCCTGTAGCTCGGAGTAGTTTGATCATCTGAAGCCTTCTTCTCTCAACTCGTCAAAGTCATTCTCTGTCCAGCTTTGTTCCATTGCTGATGAGGCACTGCATTCCTTTGGAGGAGGAGAGGTACTCTGCTTTTTAGAGTTTCCAGTTTTTCTGCTCTGTTTTTTCCCCATCTTTGTGGTTTTATTGACGTTTGGTCTTTGATGATGGTGATGTACAGATGGGTTTTTGGTGTGGATGTCCTTTCTGTTTGTTAGTTTTCCTTCTAACAGACAGGACTCTCAGCTGCAGGTCTGTGGGAGTTTGCTAGAGGTCCACTCCAGACCCTGTTTACCTGAGTACCAGTAGCGGTGGCTGCAGAACAGCGGATTTTTGTGAACCGTGAATGCTGCTGTCTGATCGTTCCTCTGGAAGTTTTGTCTTGGAGGAGTACCCGGCCATGTGAGGTGTCAGTCTGCCCCTACTGGGGGGTGCCTCCCAGTTAGGCTGCTTGGGGTCAGGGGTCAGGGACCCACTTGAGGAGGCAGTCTGCCCATTCTCAAATCTCCAGCTGCAAGCTGGGAGAACCACTGCTCTCTTCAAAGCTGTCAGACAGGGACATTTAAGTCTGCAGAGGTTACTGCTGTCTTTTAATTTGTCTGTGCCCTACCCCCATAGGTGAAGCCTACAAAGGTAGGCAGGCCTCCTTGAGCTGTGGTGGGCTCCACCCAGTTCGAGCTTCCCGGCTGCTTTGTTTACCTAAGCAAGCCTGGGCAATGGTGGGCGCCCCTCCCCCAGCCTTGCTGCTGCCTTGCAGTTTGATCTCAGACTGCCATGCTAGCAATCAGCCAGACTCCATGGGCGTAGGACCCTCCGAGCCAGATGCAGGATATAATCTCCTGGTGCGCTGTTTTTTAAGCCCATGGGAAAAGCGCAGTATTGGGGTGGGAGTGACCCGATTTTCCAGGTGCCGTCTGTCATCCCTTTCTTTGACTAGGAAAGGGAACTCCCTCACCCGTTGTGCTTCCCGAGTGAGGCAATGCCTCGCCCTGCTTTGGCTCGCCCACAGTGCGCTGCACCCACTGTCCTGTGCCCACTGTCTGGCACTCCCTAGTGAGATGAACCCAGTACCTCAGACGGAAATGCAGAAATCACCCATCTTCTGCGTCGCTCACGCTGAGAGCTGTAGACCGGAGCTGTTTCTATTCAGCCATCTTGGCTCCAGCCGCCTGTATTTCATTTTAGATAGTTTCTGCTGTATATCTTCAAATTCACTGCTATTTTCTTCTGTAATATCTAGCATCTGTGAAATTAATTAATTCAAACTTGAAGTTGTTGGAACTTTAAATTATTCTGAGCCTTAAGAGGCATGTGGCTGTGCAGCCTGAGTCACAAATCATGTAGCTGCAACTTCTGCCTTTTTCTTCTGTAAATAATTAGGAAGGCCAAATGGTGCTGGAGTTAAGACTTCCTGGGATCATTACCCCACCCCCCATCATGGAGTAATAAAGTAATCTTCCTTAGAATGTAGCAGTCTGTAACCAAATTGCTAGGCCCTGAACCCTGGTCTTAAAAAAAGTAAATAAATTAAAAAAATGGTGGCTGGACCCGGTGGCTCACCCCTGTAATCCCAGCACTGTGGGAAGCTGAGGGAGGCAGAGTACTTGGGGTCAGGAGTTTGAGACCAGCCTGGCCAACATGGTGAAACCCCGCCTCTACTAAAAATACAAAAAAAAAAAAAAAAAAAAAGCCGAGTGTGGTGGCGCGTGCCTGTAATCTCAGCTACTTGAGAGGCTGAGGCAGGAGAATCGCTCGAACCTAGGAGACAGAGGTTGCAGTGAGCCGAGATCACGCCATTGCAATCCAGCCTGGGCAACAGAGTGAGACTCTGTCTCAGAAAAAAAAAATTTAATCCTGCTAAAATTTGTCTGTCTTAACTAATAAACTGAAGCCCATGTCAGAGACACACAACAGAGAAAAGAGCAGAGCCAAGGCTACAACCTCCAGAAGACTGACGACGTGGACTGCAATGGGAACATTGTGTTGGGCAGCAAGGAGTCTGCAAAGAAAGCAAAAGCTGACCTGCAAAAGCGCCTAGGCCAGCACGTGTGGACTTCTGGCTGAGAAGTCTGAATCTTTAGCTTCTACTGTCTGATAAATTTTCTCAAATTTAATATCTTCTGTTAATAGTTCTCTTTTTCTGTTCTTTGCCTCACCAAAAACATTTTAATATTCATTTTAGCCTTGGCAAATACAAATCTCACATGTCTCTCATTGGAATCTATTTGGCATCTGGTTATAATCTGCCTCACATGAACATTTAATAATAGGTGTGTGTAGCCTAGGCTTCTTGTCCTGTCCAATATAGTACTATTCTATCCATATGTTGCTTTTTAAATTGAAAGTCAAATTAATTAGAATTAAATAAAATTTAAAAATTCAGTTCCTTAGTTTCACTAATACATGTCAAGTGCTCACCCACTACATGTGACTAGTGGCTATTATATTGGAAAATACTTAGATCCAAGAGCATCTTCATCTTTGCAGAAAGTTCTGTTGGACAGTGCTGTTCTATGCCTGCAGAACGATCCAAAAATAAATGCAACCAAGAAATCGAGCCTCCTTTACAAGCCCCTTCTTTACTGCAATTTACATTTAGAAAATTTGTATAACTTGTTCTGGGACTCTGGTACTGAAAAGCTCATGGCTTGTCCTAATATTCTCTGAATGCCATTGTATCATTTCCAAAAACCTTGTATACACATTATCTGATATTCAGCCTCAGAGGAAAGTACTCACCTAAGGATGGTTACTTCCACTCACTATGAGGAAAATTAGATTGAAGAGTTTAATCTAATAACTTAGATGAAACTCTCTGTCTTGATGACTAAACTGAAGCCCACAGCAGAGAATCATGAGAATCGTGAGTTGTCTGAGACAAGGTACTACTAAGTGGCTAAGCCACATAATAGTATTCTAAGTGCAAATAAACCAAACTTTTCATTACAACATGTTTCTCCCTGAATAGAAACCACTGGTGTCATCACATTAGCAATATTATGGGAGAAAAAAAATCATACCTATGAGGCATAAGAATGTTTTCCCTCATATCTCTGTTAGCAATAGAAGTTTTTTTACTTGTTTCTGCTAAAGATCAATATTTATTGATTCAATTCCCTGACTACTAATAAACAAGCATTTTTCTTTAAAAAAATGTTTGTCTCTGCTTATATAACTGAAACTTTAACTTCCCCACTCTTGAACAGTGACCTCATTCCTTTGGAGTCTATGTTTCTCAGGGCTCATCTTCATGCTTTGTTCTCAAATAAACTCTGAATCAATTTTTCTGAATTTAATTGTTTAAGTTTGACACATCTTTTTAATCCCATTCTATGCATTTTTCATCTCAGACATTGTGTTTTTCATACCTGGGTGTTCAGCCGGGAACTTTTTCATCTATTCTAGATTTCTCCTTAACATGCTCATGTATTCCTCTGACTTCTTCAACATATGGGATACAGTTTTAATAACTGGTTCAATATACTTGGTGTTAATTCTATCACCTCTGTTGTTTCCAGGTCAGCTTTGATAAGTTGTTTTTTTCTGCTCATGAATCATACTTTCCTGCTTCTTTGTGTGTCTAATAGATTTAGATGCCAAATGTTTTGAATTTTACATGGCTAGGTGTTGAATATTCTTTTTTTTTCAATATCCATAAACTTTTTTCTAGCATCCAGATAAGTTACTTGGAAATTCTTGGATCTTTTTGAGGCTTGCTCTTAAGCTTTGTAAGGTGGGACCAGAAGAGCCTTTATTCTAGGGCTGATTTTGCTCTACTATTAGAGGCATAGCCTTCTGAGTACTCTACCTAGTGCTCCGTGAGTTACAAGGTTTGTCTGCTCTGACTGGTGGAAACAGGAATGATCCCAGCCCTGTGCGCATTCCAGGGGTTGCTTTACCTTCTCCTTTTGGGTAGTTCTTTCCCTGAACTCAGGTGGTTTTCTCACATGCATAAGCTAGTTAGCAAGTGGATCTCTCTCTCTCTCTTTTTCTCTTTCTCTCTTTCTCTCTCTTTCTCCCTCCCTCCCTCCCTCTCCTCTCTCTCTCTCTCTCTCTCTCTCTCTCTCGCTCTGAACCTCCTTTCTCTGGTACGCTAGGCTGTGAATTCGGAATCTCTCAGCCTTGAAAACTCCCATCTCCACTCCTCAACTCAAGGAGAACTCAAGGCTTTGCCTGGGTTTTCCCTTGCTGTTCTGTGGCCTGGAAACATTCTACAAGCTATAGGCTGGGGCAATGGTAGGCCTCTATTTATTTCCACTCTCTCAGAGACCACTGTCTTGCACTGTTTGTTATCTAAAGTCTGAAAAACATTTTACAATGTATTTTTCTGTTTATTTCGCTCTTAAGAGTAGAGGGTGGTATAGGGTGGAGAGGGAGTATAATCAAGTCCTGTTATTCCATCTTGTCAGGAAGCAGGCCATAGATCACTTTTTGATTTTACTATTCTCTTGTTCAACCACCTATGAGATGGTTCTTTCAATGTCTTCTTTTGTCCTTTAATAATCCCCAAGTCAGATTTTCTTCCTTGTCACATCTCCAGTGCTTAAATAAATTGGAAATGATAATAACTTTATTATTTTATTTCTAGTCAATAACCATGGCTAATTTACTTTTTCAGTTGACCTTTATTGCTTATACATTGCCACATCAGCTACTACTTCAGTTTAGTACTGATTCCTCGCACAAACGCATAACCTCTCAGGGCCTGCAGACCTGTCAGGATATGGCTGTGTCTTGGAGTCTGAGTTTAATTCCTGATACCACCTCTAGCATCTCCACTGTCCCATTCATCTCTATAGTCTTTATATTGTTCACATTCATTTGTATTCATTCAAAAACTGTTATGGAGCTTCCACTTATCTGGTCAGTAAACAAATATTCATTTATATGTTTATAAAAATACAACTCTGAAGGCTTTCATTTTTTGCAATATTATAGACTACCTGTACTGAAAATATTATTGTTTCTCAAGACTTGAAAATGCAGAATAAAATTATTTTCCAAACACTGTTTTTAACCATAGCTGAGCAGCCAATAAAGTAAGAAGAAAAAATCATAGGCTAGATATAAAATAGGTATAATTGCTTCAAATAAGCTAAAGAGGCATTAAGGTCTGTATCCCCAGGGTGCTGGAGGCTGGAGGCTACTCTTTTACATATGAGAGGGCTCAAGAAACAAACCTGGAGCTCAAGGAGAAAAGGACAGGTTAGAAAACACTGCAGAGAGCCAAGACTCATAAGAGTGAGACCTCAAGGAGATGAACTGGCCACAACTCCATTCTGTAGAAGTTTCAGTCTTACTCTTGGATCTGGGTGTATCAGGAAAAAAAAGTCTCCTCTGAGAATTCATTACTTTAGCCTTCCATCACCCGATATTGAAACATGGATTTAAATGTGAAGACCAAAAATCCTCAGGCCAAAAATTTAAAGTGTTGCTGATACTTCACAGAAAATATAAATGCAAATGACTCTTTAACATATGGCAAAATGATACTTTGGTCATAATAAAAGCATACTGAGATAATACTTTGCTAATACTAAATGGACAAAAAATACCAGAGTGCCTCCTTCTCCACCGCTGTTCTGCTGTAGAGAAACAGACATTCTCATCTATTGCACTTGGTATCACAAAATCCTTCCACCTCAGGGGAGGAGAATATCTAGTACAAAACATAGGCACTTACTCTTTTACATATCAACCCCATGTCTAAGAATCTATTCCAAAGATATATCAGAAAAAAATACAAATTAATCTCAGCACATGGCTAAATATTGTACCTCTATTTGTAATAGCAAGACTGGAAACAAGCCACGTGTACATTAAACATTAAATGAATAAATTACTATAATAGAGTATGAGTACATTGAGTGAATATACATTAAAAATTCTGCTATATACGGTTTATACTAGAAATATGAAAACTTAAGATGATTGAAAGTAAAACAATAGAAAAAGATACATCAGGCAGATACTGACTACAAGAAGGGAGGAAGAAGTCAACACATAAATTTTAGACAAAATAGAAGTTGATACCAAAAAATAGTATAAGAGATAAAGATCACAGCATGTTAACAAGTGGTTAATTTCACCAAGAAGATATAACATTTCTAACTTTGAATACCCTAATACTATAGCTTAGAAAAATATAAAGCAAAAGTTAATAGAACTCAAGGAGAAATTGGCAAATCCACTGGCATAGTAGAAGATTTTTAAAACATGCTCAATCATGGCTAGATAAAGCAAAGAAAAATCGTAAGGATTGTGACAGTCACAGCTACTTTCAGCCTGATATGTGGAGCTATTTTCCTTTCTTGAAATAAGTACTTGGCTATCCAGAATAAAGACCACATTTCCCAACTTCCCTGATACCCAGGTGTGTTCATGCAACTAAGCTCTTGGTAAAGGAAAAAATGCAGCAGTGACAAGTACCCCTTCTGGATAATGCCCTTAAAAGGAAAATGTGGTCTGTCCAGGTCCCTTCTGTCTTCCTTCCTGCTAGCTGGAATAGATATGTGAAGGTAGGAGCTAGAGATGAACCATGAGATGGAGGCAAGTGTCGAGGGGAAGATCAACAAAATAGGAATGTGGGCCCTGGACACTATAAACCTGTTGGATTGCTTATGTGATCGCTGCTACATAAGAGGGAAGTAAACTCCTGGCTTGTTTGAGTCTTTGATACAATATCAGTATCATAACACATGCAGATTTCAACTCTAGAAGTGGAACTGTAGGAACAGAATCTTGATGGCATGCCCTGGGAAGGTGCACTGTAGGCTCTGAGAATGCAGACACAGCAGGCTGGAATCTGCAGGCCTGCAGCAAATCATCTGGTAAATCTATCTCCTGAGATATTTTGGCAGGTTTTCCACATGCTGACACAGCCCTCCCTCTCAATTCCTTTATCTTGAATAACTTCAAGGTAACTGCCAATAGGCTGAAGTAGAGTGGGATTGGCAAAACACAGAGATCATTAACAAAACTCCAGAACTGGAAAACTCTGTTTAGATTAGTACTTTCCAACTCTGTCCACATCATGCCCCTATAACATACTATAACCTTTGTGCCACCATAGGCATTCATGAATGAGGCTACTCATGGCCAGTGGTGACCAGCCTGCATGCTCCAGTCATTTCAAACAGAGGCTAAGGGAAATAATATCTTGGGTGTATTTGTAATCTGTTTGTGGCTAACCAGTATACCCAATGCACTACTTGGACAGCTCTGTTTGACATAAGATCTTTGGCTGTGGTCACTCTGACATGAAACTGACCAGAAGCCAGCAGTCTAAGACGCCTAAGAGAATTTTGCCAAAACCCCCACATGTCTAGCCTGCAAAAATCTGTGCTTTTTGACTCCTTTAAGGAGTCAAGCCCCCAAGTCTGGATGAGCAGGAATTGCCAGCAATATCATTGTCTCCCAAAGGAGAAAGCATTTTTCAATAGCCATTTCCATGTGACCGCAGGATGTGTAATAGACAGGAAAGCACCTTCTAATGGCAAAGTCAGCGGACAAAAGACAAAGGAGTTTCTGCCAGAAACATGAAACAATAGGATCCACATGAACTAAGCAAGAATATTCCTCCACTGCCAGGACAGGAAGTCTCCACAAAGCCTGCCCAGCAGCATTAAACTTTTCCTATGGAGAAGTGACTGCTGGATGTCCCCTATGTTCCCTTTTCTTAGGGAGTTTTTATTGTCATTCTCTTATTTATCTTCCACTACTGTGTAGGAGGGCGATGAGGGTGGACATATAAGTAGCCTGCATTGATGGGTGGCGGGGTCACATAGCCATACCTAGTAGTGTGAACAGGGCATCACTCAGATTCCACACTTCTGCATGGGATTTCAGGGAGGGACTGTGGTCCTTGGAGAGGGAGTGTTGGGTTATATATGGTGAGAGGTGTGTATGCATATGTTTGAATAGGTACAGTAGGTAGCAGCCCAGAATTACTGATGCTTACACTATTTTGGAAGAGAGAAATACTTCTACCTTGCGTAAGTCACAGATCTGTTGGGCTTTGCTACAGTAGCCTGGTCTATATCTTAAGTACTAGTAGAGATAGAACCGATCTGAATAATGCGACCAAAAGCAACAGAAGACTTGCACCAAAATAATCATAGCAGCTATTCTAAGACTTGTGAAAAAACTGTAAACAATTGATATATTCATCAGAACAGAGTGGATAAATTCATTGTAGTTTATCAAACAGTAGAATACAAAATGGAAGGGGGAAAAAAAGAAATAAACTACATGAATCAATCATGCCACAAACCTGATGTTGAGTGAAAGAAAATAACAGAAAAATACATGCAGGACGATTCTATTTATGTAAAGTTTTAAATAAGGCAAAACAAAATATTTATTGTCTTATGTAATTAATATCACATTCATATGTGATATAACCATAGAATGGCTAATTTTGTGTGTCAACTTGACTGGGCCGTGGGGTGCCCACATAGTTGGTCAAACTATTCTATTTATGTAAAGTTTTAAATAAGGCAAAACAAAATATTTATTGTCTTATGTAATTAATATCACATTCATATGTGATATAACCATAGAATGGCTAATTTTGTGTGTCAACTTGACTGGGCCGTGGGGTGCCCACATAGTTGGTCAAACATTATTCTGGATGTTTCTGTGAGGAACTTTTGATGAAATTAACATTTAACACAGTAGACTGAGTAAAGCGGACAGTCATCCATAATATAAGTGGCCCTCATCCAGTCAACTGAAGGCCTGAGTAGAATTAAAAGGCTGACCTTCCCCCAACCAAGTGAGAATTCTTCCCATCTGATGGCTTTAAAACTGGGACAACAGCTTTTTTCCTGCTTTTGGACTCCAGCTGAAACATCAACTCTTCCTGAGCATCAAGTCTGCCAGCCTTCACACTGTGACAACATCTTCGATTTCCTGGGCCTCCAGTTTGCTGACTCACCCTGAAAATATTAGGACTTGTTAGTGTCCATAATTGTGAGTCTGTTCCTTATAATAAATAGTTTTCTATATTTTATGGGCATCCTACTCATTTGTCACTCTGGACAACCCTAATACAGCCATTTGAGAAAGTAAAGCAAGAATAATTAACAAAAAATTCAAAGTGGTGATCACATCTGTTGAGGACAGAGAGGAAGATAATTCAGGCAGGGACAGACGGGACCGTAAGGTTCATGACAATGCTCCATTGTTTCATCTGGGTGGAAAACTTTATGAATGTTTACATAATTATTAGTCTTTAAAGTTACTCTCATTATATATTCTTTTTATATGAATGATACATTTCACAATAGTTTTTGTAAAATCAAAAACTTGTAACTTTGAAAGTGGTTTGAAAAGAGAGGATAAAGCTTCCATGGGGAATACTATGCAGCCATAAAAAATGATGAGTTCATGTCCTTTGTAGGGACATGGATGAAATTGGAAATCATCATTCTCAGTAAACTATCACAAGAACAAAAAACCAAACACCGCATATTCTCACTCATAGGTGGGAATTGAACAATGAGATCACATGGACACAGGAAGGGGAATATCACACTCTGGGGACTGTGGTGGGGTGGGGGGAGGGGGGACGGATAGCACTGGGATATATACCTAATGCTAGATGACGAGTTAGTGGGTGCAGCGCACCAGCATGGCACATGTATACATATGTAACTAACCTGCACAATGTGCACATGTACCCTAAAACTTAAAGTATAATTAAAAAAAAAAAAAGCTTCCATGGGCAGCTAGGTAAGGGTGGTTGGGGAGATGCCACTGATTATTCATGTCAGGCCTTCTGCATCTGTAACTAATGTTCATAGTGTTTGTATTTCTAGCACACGAAGGACTTCCAAGTAAATATGACTTTTGTTTTTTCTCAACATGCAGTTCACTGGGGAAAGAAGAATTTAGTCTTTCCTTGAAATAGGCACTAGTTCAGCAGCTCCGGAAGCTGAGTGAAGCAACACTGTGTGTCCCAGAGCACACATGGAGGTCATATTACACCCACAGAGGCAGGTACTGGAAACATAGTCCTGCCCTTATTTGGTTCTAGGCTTCTTTGGTTAATTCCACTGGGATCATCTCAAACAAGAAAACATTCAGTCTGTAAAACAGAGAAATGGTCAGAAGAAAGCTCATGAGAAATCGTTGCAGCAAGCGTCAAGGGATGCAAGTTCTGACCTACTCATGACTCATTAATAAGAGTTTAAAGCTCCAACATTCTTCATGCTGGTGTGGATTGTGAAGCTGGATGCTCCAGTAAGGATACAGAATCACTTACAGCTAACTTAGGGGTGTGAGAACACCTGCTCATCATAATGGAATTTGGCAGGGAAAGTCTATTTAATGTGAAGAAATAAACCACTGGCCTATCTATTAATTAAAACAATAAAGAAAACAAGAAAAAGGTGATTGTGTATTATGTAGCAATTGGAGGTGGTTATGTGTGTATGTGTGGGGTTTGAGGAGTTGATAACACAGCAAAGTAAGACTACTTACCATTTATTAGGTGCCTATTCTGTGCCCAGTAACTATAACTGTATGCACTTTAGGCATATTATCTCTTACTTTTACAAGCACCCTATGGTGTAGGCTTTTTATCCGCATTTGACGGAGGCAGGTTCATCATCTCTCTTGGATATGAGAAACATCCCTGACTTGAGGCAGAAAGTATAGAAATAGCTGCCCACTCCCCCATCTTTGGGGTGCATCACTGAAGTGCTTCTGATGTGGTGCTGCTTTTACCAACCTGGATTTAAAAGGTACCTATTCCTAAGTAACTTATCCAGCATCTGCTTCAGCTTGAAGTGTCAAAATTCTCCGTTGTTCTTTCCTGTTCCTGGTCTGCATGCTAAGTATTGCCTTTTCCCACATCCTTTCTCCTTTGCATTGGGTCCTAAGGAAGCCTACTTGGCTGAGTATCCTTTTGTTGTTATGTTGGGTGGTTCTTTACCTTCCAGATGGAATGTACTGCCCCTAAAAGATGGATCTTTGCTGCTGCCTCTCATCTCATTCTACAGCAAACAACTGAAGATAGTCTAAAAGTAAGGTTCAAACTCCTTAATATGGTTCATCTAGCAGGAGAGTCATTTTATTGTCTTTCTAAGTCTACTGAAGGAGACTCAAGACAATGAAAAGCTAAACATTTCTTACATTCACATTCTGGAAAGAAAGCTGTGTCTGTCTTCTGGACTCCTTGCCCTAGTAATAGTGGGGACAAATAATTCCATTTTGTTTCTTGAATGTCTCTAAAGATATCCTCAAATGCCTTTGTTTGGGAAGCACTGGTCTATATAAGACAGGATAGAAACAGACACTTTGAGAAAAAGAGGAATTTGACCCAATCTCAGAGAAAGAAGCAATTCTTGGTTACTGTGAAGCTGGGGGTACAGAAGAGCTGTGGGTTTCACGAAAGGCAGGGACCAAGACTTTGCTTATATTCAAGGCCGTAAAGGGTGTTAGGACCTTAGGTGCATGTGTGTTCTTGAATGCTAAGACCTGAGTGCTGTATCTTTGGATCTATGGAAAATGTCCCTGTCTATGCAGTGCTCATGATGGATAGAGTGATGCTGCTGGCCTTCAGATGGGGAGTGGAGGAAGGATGAAGAGCAGGCGAGCAGCAGCTAGGGTAGACAAAACATCAAAGGTGCCTCACTAACTTTTCTACAATATGGATACTCCAGAATTCAAGTATAACAAGGAAGAGGAAAGAATCAGAAAACTGGGACCGAGAATAGATACCCTCAATCCTGTAGATAGGAACTGAGCTATATTTAGAATTTAGAAATATAAAAAAAAATTATTTGTCTTGCATTTCTAGAGTTCTGATGCAAATTTGTATCTCTCCAGCTTTTCTCTATCCATTTACCAGCTTGTATTTTACCTTACTCTAGTTTGGTTAAAAATTTTCAATTTGTCAAGCACACCATAGGTTTTCTTAACTCCAGACCCTTGCATTTGTCATTATATCTGTCTGAAAAACTTCTGTCTTCTCCTTCCTACCCTCGACACATACACATGCACACACACACACACACACGTACACACACATTCATACACACACACTCTGACCCAATATCTCAATATGCTGTCTTCCTTAGGTGGTCGAATTTGGGAATGGGACCATGAGGCCCTAGTGTTGATGGCAAGCCTGCCCATTCTGTTTCATTTGTGTGGCTGACTAGGAATTTATGCCTGCTTAATTTGGTCACTACTAAACACAACATAGCAGATTCACACACACGAAATAAAAATTGTGTGTAGCCCTGATTTGGAAAGAAAGAAAAGTGCTAGCAGAGCTAAAAGGATCTTATGAAGAAATAAGGTTCCAATCAGAGCTGAGAAATACTGTGAACCAAAAGACTGTCACTTACCTTTTATTATAAATCTGATGCACTAGCAAAGGCCTTGAATTTTTCGGCTCTGGTTACATATCCATAAAATAGTCCTCTCAAAGGAGCTATTTCAACCTTTTTTGTATAACACTCATTATAAATTAATTCTCCCTGACAACTAACTAGGGAAATATTTTAATCTACATAGACAAAACCACACTCTTCTAGGAGGCCACCGTATGTTCTATGTTCTGTTATTAGAAATGATTTTATTAAGGTTCAGGAATGATTTGCAAACTAATGTTGCTTTGATGTTTTTAATGCACACGTAGTTGCTGAGTTTACCTACTGAATTAGTCCCTCCTGGTATGCACTAGATTGGGAGCAATCTTGGGGAATGATAGTGAAATTGAACCTTGTTTCATGTTTTGATTACCTGCATTATTATTACTTTTTCCCCCGAAAGGCTTTAAAAATTAAATTTTTCTTGGGAATAGAATGAGAGCAAATATTATTCTTCTTTGCAGACATACAATTGTAAAAATAACACAAATGTTTCAAAGAAACCAGAGACAGTTCTGCCTGTGGGAGGTTTGTCTTCTTGTCAGATGCCTATAAATTAGGTTTGCTGCATTAAAATCAAATAATATGTATTTCAGTCAGGGGATATTGGAAGTAAAATTATATCTCTGTGTTCCACGCATGAACATCAGCAAATAATTCAGTGGTTGCTGAGCAGTTGTTTTTTTTGGTAGGGATTTTTCCAGTGTGTTTTGTAGCTTTGCAACTCTCTTGAGTAAAGTGATAAAGGTGATGAATGTCTATTTTGAATTAACTCCTGTTACAGTGAAGTGCCAGTTGATCCAAGCTTTTTTTTTTTTTTTTTTTTTTTGAGACGGAGTCTCGCTCTGTCGCCCAGGCTGGAGTGCAGTGGCGCGATCTCGGCTCACTGCAAGCTCCGCCTCCTGGGTTCACGCCATTCTCCTGCCTCAGCCTCCCGAGTAGCTGGGACTACAGGCGCCCGCCACCACGCCCGGCTAATTTTTTTTTAGTATTTTTAGTAGAGACGGGGTTTCACTGTGTTAGCCAGGATGGTCTCGATCTCCTGACCTCGTGATCCACCCGCCTCGGCCTCCCAAAGTGCTGGGATTACAGGCGTGAGCCACCGCGCCCGGCCGATCCAAGCTTTTTAGTCATGACAATTCACATGTATCTTATTCTTTTTATAAGAATCTGGGGAATACCTGTCTGAAATGCTATAACTCACAAGAAGTACATCTCCCTGGTGATAAAAGATAGATGGGAATCATTGCATTGATTTGTGAAATGTCATTGTCAGACTGCACTGGACTGCCAGCAATCACTCAGTACAAAGTTGCTCCCCGGTCTGTTCTCTCTGTTCTTAACACCAATTCTATGCAAGGCTTTGGAGCTTAACAAAAAGGGAAAGATATGGATTTTTATATCTTCCTGAATCTATTTGTGAAATAGCTTTGACCCTTATAAATAAAATGTGAATAGCATACTTTCCTGGCAATACGTTGAATCATAAAATGTTTAAGAGTTAGAAGAGACCTGAAAGATTATCTTTACCCTAAGGAAATAGGCCATAGGAGGTGACATAATTTGCTAGTTTGTTGGTGGAAAAGCCTAACTTGAAACGTAGCACAATGTTTATGTATTAGTCAGTTTGTGCTGCTATAGACTGGGTGGCTTAAACAACAAACATTTATTTATCACAGTTCCGAGGCTGGGAAGTCCAAGATCAAGATCTAGTGTCTGGTGAGAGCCTGCTTCCTATTTCTAGATGGCCATCTTCTTGCTTTGTCTTCATAAGGAGAAGAACAGAGAGAAGGGAAGTAAGTCTCTTCTTATAAGGGCACTAATCTTATCGGGAAGGTTCTACCCTCCAGATCTCATTAACACCCTATCTCTAAATCCCATCACTTTGGGTATGTTTCAGTGCGTGAATCTGGAGGGGACACAAATATTCAGTCCATAGCAATGTGGTATTGAATAGTTACTTCATCAGTTTTAGCTGAATTTAACTGAATTGTAATATGTTATTTTAGGCCCTAGCTCAGAATGCAACAATAGTGCTTTAGAAATGTGTAAGATGGCCTGAAAGCCTGGAAAGTTATCTCTGTTCAGGAGAAAAGAGCTAACATATGAAAAATTCATTCTATGTGCCAAGTATTTATATATATGTGTGTATATATATATACATATATATACACACACACGCATATATATATATATATATACACAATATAATCAGGTATATCTTCTGTCTCTGTCTCTCTCTCCCTCTCTGTCTCTCTCTCTCTCTCTCTCTCTCTCTCTTTACATGAAGAAGCCAAGGATCAGGAAGATTAAGTAACTTGGCCAGAATTACCAAGCTAGTAATAAAAAACTGGGATTCCAACTAGAGACAATCTAACTCCGAAGTTTGTTTTTCTTTTTAACCACTATGCTGTGACCAAGTGTTTTTATTGGCCAAGTTAAAGAGTTAAAGTGTCCACAGAATGGCTCCAAGAAATACCTGTCATGAAATAAAGACTTATTGAGACTAAAAGAGTTACACTGAAAAAGGCAGATAATAGTCTAATTTTACTTTCAATTCTGGCAACTTGGCAAACTAAGCCAATTCAGAAACTCTCATGGAACAAGTATTTGGAGAGCTGGATGGATTTATTTTTATTGTAATACCTCTGAGGCACTTAACAGACAATCACACATGCATACACGCATGAGATATAGCTACCAGCAAAGATGACGGATTCCTATATGGAAAACAAACCTTGTGGAAAAATTAATTCTCACTCGAAAGTTGCAAAACACGTGGAAAACTTCACCATGCGTCAAAGTAATCAGACACAAAAAACAACAGGATTAATACCACCAAGAACTTGGAATATACATACATACACACATCTGAAATGATGACAGATATGGAATCCATCAATAAATAGCAAGACTCTGAAAAAAAGAATGAGCAGGTGTGAAGAAAAATCAAACTAAAAGTTTTGAAACAAAAAAAATAGTGGTTTAAATTAAAGCCTCAATATACTGACTAATTAGACCGTACTGAAGAGAAAATTGGTGCAATTAAAGAGAGATCTAAGCAATTTTCCACACAGTAGCTTGGATAAATGAAGAGTTGAAAAAAAAAAAAAAAGATTCTGAGCACCATGTAGGGTGTGATGAGAAGGTCCAACATTATCTAAGAGGAGTTAAGGAGGAGAGAATAGAGAGAATGGTCATTGGCAATATTCAATATACTATTCAATATTCAATGATTGAATAAATTTCCAGAACAGATAGAAAATGTGTATTTTCAGGTGGAAGACATGTAAGTCCCAAAGAATTTAGATAAATACAAATCTACACTAATTTAAGGAATGTTTTGGTTAATTTAGACAGATTCTTTTCTACGCCAGTATCAAATCAATTAAAAATATTTTATGGCAATAAATAAAAGGCTCAGAAATCCAAGAAAAAGTCACTAGTCAAAAGAATTTTTGAGCAAGTTCATTTATACTCTACTTAAAATAACAAATAATCAGCAGATATTACTTCATTGCTTCCAAATGTCACTTTCATCATTTCATAGCCTTCTGCTGTTAAGATTTGTATCTTTTCCTTGTTTTCTATTTCTATCTGTGCAGAACTGAAGGATATCCACCCCTACAATTGCCATAGGATCAACAGACCAAAGGAAGTTTGTCCATGGTAAAGCTTTGTGAACACAATCTAGCTACTGTTTCCCCCAGCAAGACCATGCTTATGTCCTAGAAAACCTGACAGATTCAGAAATGGTCACAGATTGTATAACTTCTAAATGAATCAGGTAAAAACGGAAGGGAAGAAAACTCAAACAAATGGAAAACACTAAAGAAATAGAAGAAAAAAATATTCAAAAAATACTAGGTAATATGGAAGAAATAAATTCAAATATGGTATTAATCACAATAAACGTCAATGAGCTACACTTGCTAGTTCAAAAACAAAGAGTCTCAATTTGCATTAAAACATACTGATTTATTCTGTTTAGAGAAGACATGCTGAAGACATAAGGTAACCAAAAACAGAAAAAAATGCTGGGAAATATATACCAGACAAATACTAGGCAAACGTTAGCATTAAGGAGAGAAGCTGCATGCCTTCAGATGGACCATGGCCCAAGGGCAGGGACCATGCGGGTAGCAGCTAGTATGAACTAAACATCAGAGGTCTCTCATCAGCTTTTATAAAATATGACTATTTCACAATTCATACACAAAACAGCTAAAAATATCACTTTATTATTCTTTTTACAACTTATTTTCTCAAACTGGATACTTAGCTCATTAATTTTCAATCTTCAAACTCTCTGCTTTCACATGAGTATGTACACACGCACATATATTAATATATGCTGTAAATTTTTCTCAAAGTACTGCTATATCCCATGAATTTTAATATGTATTATTTTCACTGTCATTTACTTCTAAACATTCTAATTTCCATTACATTTTCTTCATTTGAGAAGTGAGAATGTCCATTTCCAAATATTTGGGTTTGACTATGTTTTCACTTTTAATTATATTTTATATTGAAGTATAAATTACATATAGTGACAAAAAAGGCCAAGTCCCTACTTCATGAAACTTACATTCCAGTGGAATAATATATGGGTTATCATACAGGAAAGATAATATACAGGTTATTAAAAGTAAACAAGATCATTTCAGACCATGACACATCTGTAAAGCTGATAAGCTAGGATGCGTAGTACACCTTATACGAAAAAAATAGTTTTATAGTAAAGTAGCCTGGGGATAGATTTTATACTATACAGCCTCCTCTTAGAGATTCACTGTGTATATTAATACACGAAAGAATGTGAAAAGATGTGCAGTTAAGCAACCTAGCAATTGTTCTTATGTATTCCAAAATTATTTAACCAGCTGTCTGTTTATAACGTTGCACCAATTACAATAGAAGCTATTGATGCCCTACTTCTATCCTTTCAAAACTCAAAATTCCAGTGTGTGCCTATAACTACAAGCAGTTGAGAGCTTTCTTTCATAGGTGAGAGGAAGGCTGGAAATGCGAGGGATGCAAGGCCCTTGGGAGCAGCCCTTAGGCATTGATGAATGACAGTTAAATGAGTTAACTTTTGGTAGAAAGCATGTTCTTTAGTACCTCCCAGAGTGCCCCTGTGAGACCAGACCCCCAAGTGCCCACAGAGGAAACCCCCTTTATAATCCATATTTTCTTGACTTTCCTCCATTTCCTGTCTCATTTCCCTACTCTATTGGTACTCTTGAGAATTCAACCCAAAACATCAATTAACTTATGATTAAATGATTTTAGTGTTCTGAAAGAAACAGAGTTTTAGGAATGGAGCGCTAAAACATTGGGCTACCATTGTAGTTTCATAATGTACTTTGCTTTTTTACCAGAGATTAGAGGAATTTATTTATGTTCAAGAAATAAAAAACCATAGGCGTGTCAGGGAAACTATTTTATTCCAATGGAGAGCTTATAGTCCCTCATTTTACTTTTAGAAAATCTGAAACTTTTATAAAGTTATTCTATTTTAGAATACTATATATTACATATTATATAGAATATGTAATATATCTGGATTATATATATTATCTATATATGTAATTATATAGAATATGTAATATATATACAATCTATATATATTATAGAATACTATATATTACAGAATATTGTATTTCCTAGTGATAGAGCACAGGTTTCAATAACAAGAGAAATCCCTTATGTTATCTGTGAAGAACATACCATGAGTTGTGGTGTAGAGGAATGAAGAAAGCACATCTCCATTTCATATTGATATTAAGTATTTTCTTTTTTGTGTATGCTAGAACCATTTTGATATAATTATATATATCTGCCAAATGCAAGAAGAAAAGGTTTATGCATATATAACTTTTCCAAGTTTGACATTTGCAAGTATAAACGACAATGATCTCAATTTAGTAATTCATCATCATCAGAGCAATTGACCAATATCTCTTTACTGCTAGGCTTACCAACAGTAAATTACAGATGAATTAATGTCCTTTTGTTTCTCTTCTCTCACTCCGCTTGTCCAGAGACATTTTGTCATAAAGTTTCAGTCCAGCTCATCTCTAGCCAGAGGTAATCTTTTTATTAGGTTGGTGCAAATGTTATTGCGGTTTTTGCCATTGAAAGTATGGCAAAAACCACGATTACTTTTGCACCAACCTAATAGATCAGTACTCAGTTGCTCTGAATTTTGCTTTTTATTGTAACCTATTTTGGCTGGGCGTGGTGGCTCACACCTGTAATCCCAGCACTTTGGGAAGCCAAGGTGGGCAGATCACCTGAGGTCCAGAGTACGAGACCAGCCTGGCCAACATGGTGAAACTCCGTCTCTACTAAAAATACAAAAATTAGCTGGACATGGTGGTGGGCACCTGTAATTACAACTACTTGGGAGGCTGAGGCAGGAGAATCACTTGAACCTGGGAGGTGGAGGTTGCAGTGAGCCAAGATCACGCCATTGCACTCCAGCCTGGGCAGCAGACTGAGACTCAAAAAAAAAAAAAAAAAAAAAAAAAAAAACTACACGCATGAAGTTCTGTATCTTTCCTGAACTACTGGAGATGGCTTCTTTATAGCAGGTCTTGCTTTGTTTTGACTTCCATTTTGTTGTTACTGCTGTGGTCGGCGGCACTCAGCTCTTCTTCATTCCTTAAACCATACCTGTACCCTGAACTTGGGCAAGTTGAGTTTCGGCACCACCTCCTCCCACATGGAAATGGCTGAGTACTGGGTCTTAGCAAACAGCAGTCCCACCACATGTCGTTGCTCCCAGGTGAATGTTGTCCTCTCCCTGTGTTGTTTCCAGGAGGATAGCTGGATAGCCCACCGAGGGGTGCAGCAAGTCCATACCCAAAGTGCTCAGGCTTAGCCCATTGACTGTGCAGGGTGGTTATTTAAGATAAGACATCGTGCCAAGGTTGTCTGGAGGAACAAAGACACAAATTCAGCTCACATGGGCAGGAGGTGGGTGGTGTAGGGGACCCAGCTAGAAGGTCTCTATGTGCATGGAGTGGACAGGTTCAGAGTCTTGGTGGGTGGGTTTGGAGTGGTAGAACTAAGAGCAAAGCAAACAAGCGGAGGTGCTGCTTTACTGCTTGGGAGCCATCAGCTCTTCCACGTTCTGCTACTAACTTCAAAAGACTACTAAGTATTAATATTTTCTAAAGAAAGTACAACTGGCCAATTTTAATTTAAGTTCTGCATTTTAAAAATCCTTTAAAAGGAAGAAGTGGGATATATGGAATTGGCAGCCATCCCTCTGCATTTTGGATGCTACTTCTTGAGGCAGTCCTATGTAGTACTGTGTCTCAGCAACTTGGTATTTAACATTTAGAAAATGAAATGTCCAGAAACAAAAGAGCAGGAGGAATGTGTGTGCATGCCTGCAGACATATGTATGTGTCCTTGTGTGTTTGTGCTGGGATTTGTGTGTTTGCATATGTGTGAATTAAGAGGATAAGCACAGACATGGCAGTGTGGCATTTCATCCTGGAAAATCTACCCTCCCTCAGTACAGCAGAAGGAAGGTGATAGAAAGAGGAAGGGTCCTAGCAGCAATGCGTGCTGGAATTGTCGCTTTCATGCACCCCAGTTCTCATATTAGGTATAGGGGAGAGAAAGGAAGATAGAAGGAAGGGAGGGGACAGTGGGCAGAAATTTCTGACGTGGATCTGCATGTATAGCCTTAATAATTTGGGGGTAATTCCTGGCACACAGCAAGACATGTCAGGATCTGGATTGTGGGCTCAGGAATCCCTATAAATGAATGAAGGATCACAACTGAGCATGTGGAAAGATAACTGACTCCTAAGAGTAAATGATTATAGCTGTAACCTCTCTACTAAAAGACCAATAGCATGAGTATTTTATTTTCTTAATTGAGCTTTAATCCCAAAATGGCACAGCAAGATTTTAAGCTTCAAAGAAACACAGAGAAAAAAATCTATTTTTCAGACATATATAGAAAGATATTATATAGAATGAAGCCAGGTGATTGCCACTGATTCTCTTATTAGGATCTTAGGATCCCATAAGTACTGTCTGAATGGGTCTAATCCTCAATAATACGTAGAACAATAGTTAAGAGCTTAGATCCTGGAGCTAGACACCTAGGGTCCCAATCCTGTACCCAGAATTTTTACTTGTGTTTCTTTAACAAGTGACTTTACCACTATACCTAAATTCATCTGTCTATAAAAATGAGAAGGCGAGAGGAGGAAAAATAGTATCTACCTCATGGAATTGTTCTTTTTAATGAGTTAACATGCATTAAATGGTTGATTCGAGCCTGACTGGCAATATTATAGAATTGTTAGACCCTACTTTCCCAAATTTCCTCTTTTTATAACTTCAAAGTGCTTGCTTACACAGCAAACTGAGCTAATAAGAAAGAAAATGCTAACTGGTTTTATTTTCTCTTTTTTACTTCCCCACGTCCAGAAAAAAAGACGTCGTACTTTATTTCCCTTAAATGTTACCCCCAGGGAAGTATAGGAGGTTGTGTTATTGTTTCCAATTTTTCAGTGCCTCTCCCAATGAGTGATGTACTTCCCTACCTATCAGCATCAAGCTTGGCCATCTGATATATTTTGGACAATAAATTGCGAGCAGAAATGATGTATGCAATTCCAAACCAAAATTTGAAGGATCATTTCATGGTTGTGGTAGTGCCCTTTTTCCCTCCGCCTTGAGACCAGGTAGGAGCAGCTCCAAAAATCTGGATCTACTAAGAAAGCATGATTTAGAGCCATATCCAATCCACAACAAACATGAAAAGGGCAAGAAACAACCCTTTGTGTTGTAAGCCCACTGAGCGTTTGAAGTTGCTGTTAGTACAGCAAAATTCGCCTAAAATGGCAGATACAAGGGAGGATGAAGAAGAATGTTAGTCATGGCAGAGGCAAAAACTGTCTATCTGGAGGAGGGGGAAACTATCCAAAACTGGAAAAGGGTATTTTTTTCAGGGCTCCCCACCTACTCCTCTCGCCCCGCCATTTCTCTGTCTCGAGTAGAGGACTAACCTGAGGAAAACAAGCAGTTTGATACACTGAAGTAGAAAGAAATGTTAGTTGTAGGGACTTCTAGCCTCCACAAAGATGCTCTTGGGCACCCATCCTCAAAAGAACCAACCATGTTAACTTTTCTAAGTAGGCGTATCACAATGACCTCTGTGAATTGACAGCTAAAGGTGACTCCATGAAAGATCTGGACTGTGTAAGCCTCACTCCAGGACTTCAGCCTAATCCTGATGGAACTGGGATCTCTAGGAAGGACTGAGATTGATTTTCTCACGACCCTAACAAGATTAGAAATCTGATTTAGAAGAGTGAATTAATGTGAAATATCTTGCATGAAACTGTGGTAGCCATGAATCCATGCCTGCTGTTTGCTTGCTTCCAGAAACATCACTTCCATTTTAGAAGCTTCTTTGAAATAGTGATTTTTTAAAATATTAGCAATATATTTCCTACTTTTTAAAATTTTATTTGATTTTAAGTTCCAGGATACATGTACAGAACATGAAGGTTTGTTGCATAGGTAAACATGTGCCTTGGTGGTTTGCCGCACCTATCAACACATCAACTAGGTATTAAGCCTTGCAGGCATGAGCCATTTATCCTCATGTATTTCCTATTTTTGAAGCAATAACTGAATTAAACACCATTATAGTACAGTCCCTTTGGTGGCAATTTCCAACTTGGCAATTTCTTACTGATGAGTCACATATAATTATTGTTTTATTGACAGATATCTTCTCCACTTTCTTTAGAAGGCTTTGGATTGTTGACCTATATCCAAACAACTTTCCCAGACTAGGGAGCTATTTTTAACTTCGTCGTTGGCATTTTTAACATCCACCCGTTTCTTTTACTATTGTAATAATCCCAAATTCATTTATTCAATGGAAAGCATTTAATTATTTTCTGTGTGCATAAAGATATTCCTGAAAATAGGATGTTAGTGGTAGAGTGGCACAGCAGAGTAATGTGGAGGTTGTCAGTGACTTTTGATAAGAGACATTCAAGTGGAGTAAAGTGACGGAGTAGGGTAAAAGCTACGTGAATGTGGATTCTCTCTCTGTCTCTCAAAATATCTTATTGTACTGAACCTACCTATTTTCGGACTACAGTTGGCCATGGATAACTGAAACCATGGAAAGCACAACTGAAGATAAGAGGGGACTACCGTGAATATCAGATGCTCAATAAATATTTGCTGAGTTAATTAATGTGTAAATGAATGAAGTGTAGCACAGTGCTCTAGCAGGCACGGGCCACAGCTGACGCCCCCTATGCTCACGTTTGACTGACCTGAACTATAGGGAAGTAAACCTGTCCTGTAGGCTCTGGGGTCTTCAACGCTGGATCAAACACTTGCATGACCCCAAAAGCAAGGGTCTTCCTAACACCTAGGCACCTAATTGACCTCACCTAGTCCTGGCCCTCCCCATGTGTGATAGAGTCTGATTTTTTACTAAACATGTGTAAACAGAGAAGATAATAGAGAAACAACAAAATGTGTCTTAGTGAACTTTGATTTTTATCCCCCATAAATTTAGGAACATGCTTTTTTTTCATCTTTTCATTGAGTACTGTACTAATCAAAACAGAAATAGAAAAAAGAATGCACTTTCTTCTCGGGAATGCACGTGCCTTGAGAAAGGGAAAATCTATGATTGCCATATTTTTATTAAAGGTTATTTGAGTACACAGTAATAAAAAAGTTATGAAATTGCACAGTAAATTTTGAAAACCTTTAGAATATAATTGTTTTCTCTACTTGCTACTGTTAGACTTAATATCCAATACAATTCAGTGCAGTTCAGTTCAATTATTACCACTTTGCTTCTCAAATATGCAAAGGTCATTTAGTTATCTGGGAAACTTTTCCTAGGTTTGAAGAGTTAATATTCAAAGACTAGCTGAGAGGTGGCAAGCTGTAGGCATCATTCACACATTCAGAAACCCTACCTTGAACCTCCAGCTGGCATGAACACTTCTGTATTCAGTTCATAATATTGCTGTCTGCTCAGATTTTTAAACTGAATTCATCAAGAAAAGCCCTCCAAAAGAATGCATCATCTGGCCTCGTACTTCTACCATAAATAAAATGCTATTATCTACTTCTTAGTATAAAGGTTCACACGGAGAAAAGGGAATGCCTGAAGTTTTTGTTTGTTCCTTTGCTGGTTTGTTTCCTGCTGTTGTAGCAATTGCAGCAGAGATCTGGAACCTCAATAAAGAGAAAGCTTGCTCCTTTACCAAATTAAAAATCCTTCTGATTACTTTAATGTGTGTGGTTTTATCGTTTTGCTTTGATTTAAGTCACAAACTGCAATTGACATTTAAAGTGCCATAGCATTATAATTAATACTAATTATAATGGCAATAACCTAAGAGCCAGGAGGTAGTGTGGGAGGGAGCACAATAGTCCCTTTTCAGGACACTTATTGAAAGCAACCTGTCACTGGCCTTCCCTGTGGCTGCAGTTCAATCTAATTCAGTACTGAATGGAAATGGTCACCTCTCCTGTGCAGAGCCCTGAGCTTGTTTTTGGACCCCAGTCCTTCATTCATGCATAACCTCAGCAGCCACAGAATAAAGCTTCCCATCTGTACTGGCACCACCTTCAACCACACGTGGAATATTTCTGTACTTTGTAAACGACAAACCAGAGGTCCAGGCCATAATACAGACCATGAGCTGTTGTTTCTAAGTGTCTCCACAGAGAGGTCACCACAAAGAAAAATCCAGCAGAAGCATATGTTTGTACAAGCTTTTTATATCACAAAGTGGAAAAAGGAGGGGGGCACTGTGAGATTGCAATTTATATTTGGATTATTTATTTATACATTAAACACAGACTCCCCAGGAAAAGTGTTGCTTCTAACTCACACAGTGGGCAGAATGGCCAAACTGATACGAGTACACCCTCCTGCTCTGCAGATTTGGCATCTCAGCCACCCACTGTCAAGCAAACAGGTTTGCCTTATGATTTCCAGGTTCCAGCCACACTCGCTCCTTGTGTCTCCTAAATGGATGCTAAACTTACCCCATGCCTAAAACACAGATCTGCAATAAACTGCCTGCATGTACATCTATTCCGACACTTGCTAATTTGATGACTTTGGACACGTGGCTCTATGACTGTAAATCTCAGTTTTCTCATCTGTGAAATAAGGGTAATGAGAGCTCTTATGTCATATGGTTTGTCTCAGGGCCACGTCCATGGAAGGAGTTTGGCTCAGTTTTCAGCACAAAGTACTTAATAAATACTAGCTATTATTATTTCTTACTGACACCATAGAATGGCTGCTTCCCAGTTTTCATAAAGAAATCATCTAAAATTTTGGTATGTGCTAAAGATTTCTTGGTCTCTGCCTAGTTTGGGTTCACACAAAAAAAGACCCTGATGCAAAGATTTAGTTGATTTGGGAGGTGATGTCAGGAAGCATGGTGAGAAAGTGAGGAAGTGGGACACGGAAGGGAGGAGAGCCAGCTAAGGGTGCATTAACATCACGGTCCTTTGCAGAAGCCAGGTTATACCCACTGGTGAAAGCCAATTGTTAATTTTTCAGGACTTTTGCAAGCAAGTTGTTAAACACAGCCATTGTTAAAAAATTAAATTATATAAACTTTCAATTAGTTAAATTATGTTTAAAAAACAAAGGTGATCATCACTTAGAATTATTTTTGCTCCTGTTTCTTGAGGTCCATGTGATGGGAACATAGCAGCGTGCTTCTGCACATCGCCTCCCCACTCTGCACTCAGTGATAGCACACTGGCAGCTTCAAGTCAGTCATGGTGGAGACTGGCAAACACTATAACATTGGGGCACGTTTTTTAAGAGAGCCAGTTGTTCGACATTTACCAGCACCCCGCCGGACAATCTGGGGGTTACTGCTGTGGAAAACTAAGTTCAGTCCAGCTGGGAATTCTCTGAGAGAATGTATGGAAAATGACAGACACTTACTCCATTGAGGGGGCGAGGAAACAGGAGAAATCGTCCTTTATCGATGAAGTTTGTCACAGTGGGAATAACCCAGCCTGCCCCTCCCGTGGCTAGAAAACAGCCACAAGCTGAGGCCAAGAGGCCTGTAGAATGTACTGCAGTGTGTGCTATCTGCAGTTGGAGGGTACAAAATGAGATTTTTTTAATTAAAAAAAGTTTTATTCTGAACTGCTCTTAGACTTACAGAAGTTGTAAATAGTATAGAGAGCTTCTGTACAATGCTGATTCACCTTCCTTTAATGTTAACATCCTCCATGAACATAGTACAGTTATCAAAAACTGGAAATTAACATTGGTACAAGACAATTAAACTGTACATCGTATTCCAATTTGACCAGTTTTTTCACTAAAGTCTATTTTCCATTCCAGGATTCTATCCAGTATCTCACATTGTAATTAATTGTTATTTCATCTTAGTTTTCTCTAATTTATGAAAGTTTCGCATTCTTTCCTTGTCTTCCATTTTCTTGATGCTTTCGTGTCAAGTATACTGATTTAATCATAAAGATAGCAACTTTACAGTGGAAAAACAAGGAGACACCACTTGTGATGAGGAATTTTCTGTGTCAGCTTGACTGCATCATGAGGTGCCAGATATTTGGTCAAACCTTATTCTGAGTGTGTGAAGGGGATTCTGGATGAGATGAATGTTTGACCTGGTAGACGAGTAAAGCAGAGTGCTCTCCTCAATGTGGGTGGACCTCACTCAATTAGTTAAAGGCTTGAATAGAACAAAAAGGCTGAGTGAGAGTACTTGCTCCTGCCTGACTGCCTTTGAGCTGGGACATTGATTTTCTCCTGCCTTCAGACTTAAATGGAAACATCAGCTCTTCCTGGGTCTTCAGACTGCCAGTTTTCAGACTAGGACTTATACCATTGGCTCTCCTGGTTCTTGAGCCATCAGGCCTTGGATTGGTACTACACCATAGGCTCTCCTAGGTCTCCAGGTTGCCAACTGCAGATCTTGGAACTTGTCGGCCTCCATAATTGTGAGAGCCAATTCCTTATTTTTTTCCTCCTCTTCTTCCTAATTTGTTTCCCTGGAGAACGCTGACTGATACACCACCCTAACCAAGTGATCAAAGCTAATATCACTAGTCATAAGACATATTGACATCGTGAAGCTCTTGACATGATGCACTGGGAAGGGGAAACCTCACTGCTGTGGTATTTTCTTTTCTTTTTTATTAATTTCTTTTTTATTATTATTTTTATTATACTTTAAGTTTTAGAGTACACGTGCACAATGTGCAGGTTTGTTACATATGTATACATGTGCCATGTTGGTGTGCTGCACCCATTATGTGGCACTATTCACAATAGCAAAGACTTGGAACCAACCCAAATGTCCATCAATGATAGACTGAATTAAGAAAATGTGGCACATGTACACATGGAATACTACGCAGCCATAAAAAGGATGAGTTCATGTTCTTTGTAGGGACATGGATGATGCTGTGGTATTTTCATTCCAATCATGAGAAACGTTAGACAATCTCAAGTTGGCTTTTCTCTTGGTGTTCAAATTTCAGTGTCTGTGAACCAGAAAACACGGTTTTCTTCTGGGATTCTCCAATCCCCACCTCCAACATTCAGGATTTCTTAGCATGGCCCAGGTATCAAGTCTTTTCTCTTTTACTGTCCAAAGCATACAGGTACTGAGACAAACCCTTTACAGTGAATCTCTAAAATTGTTGATCTCAAGAAACCCTCATGTGTTAATCTCTCTTATTCTCCCCAGTGTTATACTCAGTTTCAGGAACCTCAGGCCAAAGTACGTCTTGGCTCCTCATTCTATAGATATTATTAGCCAACAATTCCAGTTCAAACTCCTGTGAAGCTCTTTCCTTAAAGACATACCCAGAGTGTCAGGGTAAATGGGGCCAAAAGAGATTCAGACACTGTACCCAGCAGAGCTTCCTGTATCAACATGAGCCCTGTGATTAAGTGCAGCTCATCAAATCAAACTTCTCCTTTCTGGATAATAAATTTAATCTTAGAGTGGGATGGCTTGTTCTTCCTGACACCTGATATCAATCAGGACTATTCCAGCTCATCAGACATCTCCTAATACCCTAATAACTTTGACTGTTCAAAGAGATATATACTTAGTATACTCTCCTTCTGCACCTCCCCTCATCATAATACATTATAAAAAATCCTTGTGAACATTAATGGCAAGTATGCACCAGGATCTTGTCAAGCCAAAAACTCCTGGAAATGCTAGTTTTTAAATCGGGCTTAGATTAAAAGAAACAAAATTATTGATGACCTTATGAAGAGGATATAGTTACTCTAATTCTCCATATCCAAACCATAGTAACAGTTTTCAAAATAATAGGTGAGTTTCATAACATCCTACAGAAGTGAACAATTAGCTTTTCTAAGTATTATGAACCCATGGTTTAAATGTATCAATGTGTTTTAATCTATTGCAGTTATCACTCTTTTTTTTTTTTTTTTTGAGAGAGAGTCTAGCTCTGTCACTCAGGCTGGAGCACAGTGGCATGATCTCGGCTCACTGCAACCTCCAACCCCTAGGTTCAAGTAATTCCCCTGCCTCAGCCTCCCTAGTGGCTGGGATTACAGGCATGCACTACCGCACCTGGCTAATTTTTGTATTTTTAGTAGAGACAGGGTTTCGTCATGTTGAGCAGGCTGGTCTCGAACTCCTGACCTCAAGTGATCTGCCTGCCTCAGCACAAAGTGCTGGGATTACAGGTATGAGCCACCATGCCCAGCCACAGTTATCACTCTTATTGGTGCTCAGTTGTTGCTTTTGCCAATGGGAGCTTTTTCAGGTTGGATTCTCAATCCTTTTGTCGTGACCACAGTAGTCTTTGGTAGAATCCTTGCTCTCTAGTATGATAAGATGCTCCACACTCATCTTGGACATTTCCTGCACCTGGCCTGGAATCAGATTTTTGCTCAAGAAGTTCTCTTTTCTTTCCATGGGAAATAGTATTTCCAACACCACCATCTGGACTTCAGGAAAGCCCATGGCTATGAAATTAATCCTTTTTTTCTAATCCTTTTCAGTAGACAGAGACGGGATTATTTCTTGGGTTTATACCAACACTTCCAACTCAAATTCATGACTGCAGGGATTTTACTTAACATCTTTTGTTTTAAACTTGCATCTTCTTTCTTTAACACTGAGAATTTGGGTTCTTAATGTGACAGAGGATAATAAAATTTGAGTATCCTATAATTTAGTTTATTTACACACATAGGACAGTCTCAACATGATAATACCAATACCATAATTACTAAAAAGGTAAATATATGTGTGTGAGTGTATATATGTATATGTATGTGAGTGTGTGTATATACATATATATTTGCATGTGATCTCCTGTTCCCCTCTTTTATGCATGTGTGATTATATGTATGTGTGTATGTGTGTATATATATATATATATGCACATGTATACACACACAATTGCACTGCATCTATAGTTTTGATCTGTTTTAGTGGCATGTCTTTCTGAAGTTCTTTTATTCTCTATGGGAATGTTCTTTGGCTTCTTATTCTCTCTTTTTATTTAATAATTTTATAGAGATTTGCCCTTGATAAATTCCTTTGATAATTTTTACATAAAAGAAGTTTTACTGAACATTTAGAGAAAGATATGTTTCAGAACAGCTTCCCTAACTTCACATTCTAGAGCTTTTCCATCAGTTGCTTTTGTGTTATGTTTAAAAATGTGGAGATTTTCTTTCTGAAATCTCTTGCCTCTCTTCACAATTTTTATCTGGATTTTATCTTTCCTATGTTTCTGTTGACCATGTGCTGTTCAATGTGAATTTCATTCCCATCAGTTTTGCCTCAGGTAGATCTTTGTACTGGAGAGACCACTGGGCAATGAGATTTGAGAGTTCATAGGGCCCAGGTTGCCCAGCCCTCCCAAACCTTACTGCAGACTTGCCTGCTATTGTAGTGCTATACTTCCACTATCACCCTGCACTATAGTTATTGTTTCACCTTTCTGTAACCCACATTAGATTATAAACCCTGGATGCAAAGTGCCTGTGTTTGCTCATCATCATTGTAAATTTCAGTTTGGCTGCTGGCCCTTAGAGCTTTCCAAGGAGCCCCTATTTCAGGTGCACTATTGCTTCCCTTTGCTTCCTGTGCAAAGATACTCATTCCATGCAGGTCTTATACCAGTCAGTAGTTTTTCTTCACCAGGTAACATTTTCAGGCTCATAGAAATGCTTTGCCACCTAGTTTTATTTTAGATGCTGACCACAGATTTTTATAACAGTCTCTGTTTTCACAGGGATATTCAGAGAGATTTAAAAAGTATGTCGCAATAAAGATACAGCATCTTTATCAACAGTTTTTACGAAGCTGAACCTTGTCTCTTTAGTGATAGAATAGAATTCCAGTGGCGCCTCTTAAATATATGGTTTCTAGACCAAAGATTCAGACACATATATAAAAATTCTACTTGGTATGCCAGAAGCCCCTCAAAATCGCCAATAATCTCCCAAAACATGCTTTCTTCTGTGTTGCCTACTCAGGGAATTAGAAATGAAATAACAATTGACTAAATTACTCAAACTGGAAACTTTGAGATTATCCTTGGAGTCTTCTCCTCTCTTACTCCAGCATATAATCACTCAGCAAGTCCTGTTGTTTCTATTAAATATACTGAATTCTCTCCAACCTCACTGCTACTATCCAAGTCCTTATTTCACCTGTACTATGAAAAAAAGCTTCCTAATGAAACTTCCTGCCTCTAGACAGCCCCCGCTTCCACCCACTCCTCATTTTGTGGTATACCTCCTTAGGGTGGTGTGTCTCAAACACAAATTGTATCCTAACTCTCCACTGCTTACAATCCTTAAATATTCAGAATCCTTATGATCTGGCGTTGCTTATCTCTTGAAGCTCATTCATTCCTCTGTCTCCTTACAACCTACCATTCAACTATATTGAATTTATTTCAGTCCCGTGAACGATTCAGCTCTATTTCACTTATAGGACCTTGTACAAAGATCTCCTCTGCTTTGAACACTGTCCCCTCACTCTTTATCTGAAGAAGTCCTAGTCATCTTTGGTTCTCAATTTAGACAGAATTTGAAATCTGGTCCCCAGATTAGAATGAATTCACCTCCTGTGTACTCATAGCTTATTTGTTTCCAGTTATTATTTTACTCTCCTATAACCTTCATTAGATTATAAACTTTGGGAAAGAAGTGCCTGAGTTTACTTTACCTTCTAAAACAAGCTTCTAACATGGTCCCTAATATATAGTAAGCATTCAACAAACATTTGCTGAATAAATGAATTGTAGAAAACTGTTATCCATAACTCATGATTCTTTTACTCTCATCATTACCAAATAACTATCCAGGCAGTCAACAATAGAAACGAGTCAGGAGGTGCTGGTTGTGGAAACTGAGTTTTTGAGGGTAGTTCTAGGAGAATTTATAGTTCTGTAACTATATTTCTTACTGATTTTTCTAGCTGGTGTTTTTATTATTATATTTTTCCTTTATTACACTCCTGACACTTGGAGTTATTTTTTCAATATTTGCATTTGCCTCTAGACTTCAAGATCCAAGAGGCTCTTCCAAGAGGACATTTGTCCTATTTTTAAAAGATTTTTGGTGGTTTTTAAATTAAATAAAACTGTATTTTTAACTATATGTATGATCACTATAAATAAGGGGAATTTTTTTATTCTGTTCATTCAAAACAATACTTTCTCTAGATTTGTTTCTCCAAATGTATTGTAGTTGTGATCACACTATATTGTTTTCAAAACCACTATTCATAAAAAACTTCTTAGTGGATACATCATATTCTATTATTTGACCTGGAATCATGAGCTGAAATCATTCATCTTTTGATTCAACTGCTCAAACTATTTCTAGGAACATCAGAAATGTTTAACTGCAGTTAATATAAGCCTGAATTTGCAAAGAAAGCTATTCTGCAACATATTACCTTCAGCTGAGATATATACTAAAAGAATAGAATATCTCAAAGTTTCTAATCAAAGAACCTCCTGGCACTTCTTAAGAAATTAGTCTCAGGTCACACACCTCTCTCTATTACTTTTAGAATCCCCAAGAGAGGAATGTGCAATTTGTAGTGCCTTTAGTCTTATAAGATGCTAGAGCAGTAGAAAGGACAGTAAACTAGGAGTCACCCAGACGTAAAGTCTAGCCCTAGCTAACTCTTACCTAACTCTGAGACCATTCAAAAATTGCTTACTATCTCTAGGCCTCAAGTTTTCATACCACAAAATGCTGATTCTATTTCCTACACTATCTCTTCCATAGGAATGCTGACCAAATGCACTGCAAAATTAAATATATACCACTGTTTTGAAATTTACACAGCCCTACATGGGCATGGTTAAGATCAGACAAAGGGTACAAATCTATGAATTATATTTGCATGGTTTAATCAGTAGCATTGCACTCTTGCTCCTTTTACAGTTATAATGGTAAACTAATTCTAAATGCTTTTGATTGAAATTTTTAATCAAGCAGTGGTAACTCACACGTAGGGTGTATTAGTCTCTTCACACACTGCTAATAAAGACATACCTGAGACTGAGTAATTTATTGGTATTATTGTTATTTTGAGATGGAGTCTTACTCTTGTTGCCCAGGCTGGAGTACAATGGTGTGATCTCAGCTCACTGTAATCTTTGCCTCACAGATTCAAGTGATTCTCCTCCCTCAGCTGCCCGAGTAGCTGGGATTACAGGCACCCACTATCTTGCTAGCTAACTTTTTTTTTGTTTTTGTATTTTTAGTAGAGACAGGATTTCATCATGTTGGCCAGGCTGGTCTCGAACTCCTGATCTCAGGTGATCTGCCTGCTTCAGCCTCCCAAAGTGCTGGGATTATAGGCGTGAGCCACCATGCCAGGCCGAGACTGGGTAATTTATAAAGGAAAGAGGTTTAATTGACTCACAGTTCAGCATGGTTGGGGAGGCCTCAGGAAACTTATAGTCATGGCAGAAGGAGAAGCAAACACGTCCTTCTTCACATGGTGGCAGGAGAGAGAATGAGAGCCGAGCAAAGGGGGAATCCCCTTATAAAACCATCAGATCTCATGAGAAATTACTCACTGTCACAAGAGTAGTATGTGGGAAACTGCCCCCATGATTCAATTACCTCCCACCAGGTCTCTCCCAACACACATGGGGATTATGGGAACTACAATTCAAGATGAGATTTGGATGGAAACACAGCCAAACCATATCACAGAGCAAAGCTTCTATTTAGATAAAGCCTCAGTTTTCATTCTCTTCTGAAAGTAATATTTTGGCAAATTATGAGAATCTGCAGAAAGACTGACACCTTCGAAAGCACTGGGGACAGCAAGGGACACAGTGGGTAGCAACTGGTCAGAAGCAGTCCTGCAAGCAATGAAAACATTCTGTGCATCTTGGTTTCATCTGTTGTGTTCCCCAAATTCAACAAACAGCATTTACGGTTCCTTTTTTGTTTTTTTAAGACAAACCTTTTAGCCTGAAGACAACCTTTAAAAGTACTAAAACTCCTAAAAGTATTTAATAGTTTGAGTATGCTTACAAATTTTTTTCATACTTCTCATTAACTGCACCAACACTGGTAAATAGAGCCAATCTTCCATCTCTGTTTTTCTCATTACTGTTTTTCGAGTACTTAAAAATGAAGACCTGCTATGGGATCACAAAGCTTAACTGGTTTAATGGTTTAAAGTAATATATGAAATCTTAAATATTCATATTATATATAATACATAATATTTATAATATATAAAGACTCTGCTATAAGACCCTAAATGACTATTAGTTCTCATGGAGGCAACAGATCATAATGGCAAGAACATAAGATTTGGAGTTAGATAGACAGGGTTTCAAATCTTCAGTCTGCCATTGCTAACTGCAGTGATTTCAGGCAAGGATTTTATGCCCATAGGTGTCAGTTTTCTCATCTGTAAAACAGGAATACTAGTGCCACGTTGGCAGAGTTAGAAGAGATAATTGAGGTATAATAATGGTGCAAAGAAGGTACACATGAAAGATTGGTTCACTTCTCCTATCACTGGAACTGATGTTTTATGTCTTTCATTTACCCTCAAGAGTTTTCTGTCTGTTGCTGTATGGCAACTTTCATTCAATTTTGCTGACATGCTGACAAGATAGATTTTTTTCGTCTTTCACATTTCAAGCTTTTGTTTGGGAAGCCAGCCTATTGTTCAGCTGTGATTGCATTTTCTTTCTGTTTACAGGGAAAAGAAAAGAAATTATCAAACAAGTTAAGGGATCAAAAATAATAATAAAAGTGCCTTTGGCATGAACAAAAAGCATATATCAATTAATGCAGCCCAGTAGAAGTAAAAGCACGTGACTGGTGCCAAGTACTCCACTCACTTCATCTACAACATTGTGTTTGTTGAGAGTCTGCAGTTTGTATGATATCATTCCAGATGTTTTAAATACTGAATATCATTTTTAACACTACCATGTCTCCATTCTCAACACAATTGCCCCTTAATTTTGCTTACTATTTATTTCTGTGTTGTTTCCTTGACCTATGCAGCCTTCCTTCTCCCTTTATCCTCCTCCATCTGTCTAAATCCCATTCATCCTCCCAGGTTATGCCTTAAATAATATCCCTCTTTGGAATCTCCCTGCCTGCTTCAAATTCAGTCAGCAATGCCTTTCTCTGCATGTCTCAGTTTCTGAATTTGTGAAATGGAGATGATAATAGTATCTGTCACATAAGATTGTAGTGAAGACACAATACAACAATGCATATAAATCCCTTAGCCAAGCACACTGTGTTTAAAAAAAATGTAGCTATCATATTGTTCATATTTTATCATTACCCTTATCATCATCATCTTTATTATTATAATACTTCTGCACATCTGTAGTATTTTGCTTGTACCTTTATTTGGTATTTGCTTTATTCTATCAGATACTAGTGGAAACTGCATGTGTGTTTCCTGTTTAACAATATGCATCTCCGGCAACCAAGAGCAAAACTCTTCCCTTACAATCTTGCCAGTGCCTTGTCCAATGCCTGGTGAAGAGGAGATACGTATTAAATGTTTACTGAAAAAAAAATGGACAAATCTTTTTGTTTCCATAAATGAAAATTTTAAGTGTCCTTGTCTGTGGTTTAAATTTAGCAATTCTTACCATAAAATGTGTCTTGAGTATGCAATGTGATTAAAAGAGGATTTTCTTTGTTGTCTTTTCTTTATTAAATGTGTTATGGCAAATTAACTTTTCCTCTTGCAAGGTAGTCCCTGGAGACCAAGGATTTGAGAAAAAAAGTGTGTGATTGTGCAGACTTGGAATAACTTATGCTCTCTTCCGCCAGGCCTGACTCTCACTTTGGGAGTTAGCAAGGCAACTTGGGAGGCTCACTCAGGCATTGAGATCCCTCGAGAACTGTGCAGTTCAGGTCTGTCAAACTCAGGGCTGGTTGCTGGGCTGAACGTTTTTTCAAAAATCTGCTTACCTGAACTCATTTCATTAAAAACTCTTAGTCTTTGGAATTCAAGATATTTTTAAAGAGCTGGTGTTATAGTTACAGAAATATTTCTTGCACTAAATAGTATTTTGTTATGCAAGCCTGATTTGTAGATTTAGCAATTGGTTTTAACACATTTAGTAGGGAGGGCCTGGGTTACTCTGTGCTAACCAGTTCCCACGAGTTTGAAGACTGAGGAAGTCAGAAGGATCTGGCTCTAGCTGGAAGGGATATTACTTCTGTTCAGGCTGCCAGTGGAAGACTGGGTTCCCTGGGGTTGGCTGTGGCAGGTGGAGACTGATCTACCGCCTGCATTGAAAGACTCAGCATTCTTATACTTGGGAATCCTTTTTTCTACAGAAGTTGCTAAGAGCATTTTTGAAATTGTATCCTAAAACTGAATTGGAGTTTTGAAACATTAATGGAAGAATCATAATCTCAAACTTTCAAGTGTTATGAGAAGTTGGGAACTTTGACTTGCTCTTTGGAGCAAATAGTCCTTTTTTATAAAACCCATTGCTATAGACTTTTGGTAGTGAAAAGGAAAAAAAAAAAGCAAGGAGTCTAAGTAATGTTATTAAAATATCAAATTTATATTCCTTGTGGTGAAGTCTAATCTCTAGATATGACTTCCTTTAGAATTTTTTTCATAAATATGGATTATAATTACACTTCATTTGAAATTGCTTTTGAAATGTGTATGTGTTCTCATTCAAGCAGTTACCCACAGACAACTGGGATTAGAATCCAGAAGATGACAGGGATAATTCAGGGACATACTCTTATCTTATGCTAGTAGAAGAAGCATAAAGATGCCAGATGATTTTGATTGCTGACACCCAAAAAGAGCCATATATTAAATTTGTATCCCTCAGCAATGTTATTCCAAACCAAATTTTCTAGATATGGATGAAAGTGTTGATATTAGATATTTGTGATGTGATACATAATCCTGAAGGGATAATCCTAGGGTAAGGCCACGGATAACTACCATGGGTAAAAAGCATTAGTTTTTGTTGTTATTATTGTTGTTTTTCCTGACAATGAAAACAGTGAGTGTCCCAAAAGCCAATTATCTCAGAAGGGGCAGGATCTGGGCCACAAAATGAGGACTCAGAAAACAGCTTTGAAGCAGGTGATTATGGCCTTGGACACAAGAGGACCTAGAGCTTGTTCTCTCTCTCTCATTTCCAGATAGGTTGGCCAGCTTTCTCCACATGGAAGTAGACTCAGAGCTGGACTGTGAAGTATCCAAGAAGGGTCCCAAGGAAAGGGGCTTGACCTTTATGGATATGAGATCAGTCATATCTACTATCTGGACTTGAATTCTTGTGTGATGTAATTCTCTCCTGTTATACCAAAGTTTTCAGTAACATTTTGCTGAAGATTTTTGATTGGTTTGGGCGGCATAGTGTGTAAATAATTGTGTCCATGCTTAGCACATTAGTAAGGAAGAAAACAGTTTTCCCCTACCTCATTCCCACTCCTTAACCTCACCTTTTCTGAAATCATTGTTGTGGCTACTGTTCAAAGAAGAATTGATGTCTTGGAAATCTGTGAGATGACATAATAAAAAGTGATCCATGGCAGGGAGAGGACAATGATGTGGATTTAGTCAGCAATGAGGGGACAACCTATTTCCTAACTAGGTAGCAAGATATCTCTACCAAATGGTTAAGAGATACATTTGTTCAGCTCAATGTAGTCATCAAATTTATATTACCTTAGATGTTGTTCTATCTGGCTAACATGAACTCTACCTATTGTTGCTCTAATGATTAACCAAAAACAGAAATTATTTATTTCTTATGTGTCATATACATAATCAGCTCTCAATAATTTTCTGATAGACTTTTTACTATGTTTTTGATATATACAATAGGATGACATGGTGAATGAAAATCATAATCTCAAACTTGGTGGGTGAGACTATTATGAAGATCATCCTTATTCTGGAAAATGGTTAAACCCCACAGATGAGAACAAAGGGGACTACGTGCTCCATGATCATTTCAAAGTCCTGCAAGTTTTAGGAATGAGATAACAACCCACAGGATTTATTGAGAGACGTCATCTTGGCATAGTGAGCACTCCCACCACAGCCACAGCTAATGGACTACTTAATATGTAAAATGGCTGGGAGGGTAACAAAACTTCTGGGGAAAGTGTAGTGTCTCCTTTGTTCCTCTTCTCATGGGCTATGAGAGAATTCTCAAAACTGGTCCCCACTCTCCCACTAGCCTGGAAGATAAGAGGAAGGTCCTTCATGATAAATGCTTTTAAAGTCTGAGAGTTACTTCAAGAATGGGATCCTGGCATCAGACTTCATGGTGGTATATCTTCCTAGCTACTGAGCCTGGTGGCATCTCCCAGAGCAGTGGAAAGACCACTGGAGGAATGAGGAATCATGATGTCAACAGAAGATAAGCAATGCAACCGCTCCCAAAGTTATGTTTTTGAGGAGTATAAAAGTAGACGCTTTCCTTTCTTCATGCCTTTCTGAATTGGGACCGCACAGGACTGATGAGCTTGGAGGCTGCAGACTGCTGGGAACCACTACATGGAAAATGGGGGTAGAGTATCAGAGGACCATGGTGTAGGTCCTCCAGCTGGACATCAAAGTTCTTATGCAACTATCTGATCACTGAGAATTAGCTCTTAATGACCAGGTCTTATTGAAGAAATTACCAATCCTTGCAGAACTTATAGATAATGAGCTAAATTTGCAGTACTAATTATCAGAAAAAGAAGAGCAGTCTTGCCATGGCAGGCATGGAAGGAGTTCTTTTTTACTTCCTTACTCTCCTTACTGCTCAAACACCTAGTACAGCTGGTAAGGCCAGAATTATGTAACCCTAAGTATAAAAATGAGAGTATATACCCAGATGAATAAAATCCTTCACCTATAGCAGGAAAAAAATGTATTTAAAATTCTCAAATGTAAAGTACGACTATAAAATTTTGATGCAGGTGCCATAAATGACATGGAAATCAGCATCGTTAGTATAGAGCAGGGAATAGCAAACTATAGTTTGCAGGCCAAATCTAACCCATTATCTGTTTTTCTATGGCCTGTGAGCTAAGAATAGTTTCTCCATTTTAAATGTAAAATTGCAAAATATTAAGGGATTTTATGTCTGGAGTCGTGGCATGAGAATCTCTATGGATCTGTTCCTCAGCAAAACAACTATAACTGGTGAAAAACGTTAACACCAGAATCAAACAAAAACATTTAAAGCTACTGGAAAGTGTCTTAATTGTATACACCAAAATGAAGGAACATTTAACAAAGAACATTTATTAAATCTTGGTAAAAATGAGTCAGAGTTTGTGGAACTTGAGCACACGCCACCACCCCCGGCTAATTTTTGTATTTTCAGTAGAGACGGAGGTTCACCATTTTGGCCAGGCTGGTCTCGAACTCCTGACCTCAAGTGATCTGCCTGCTGTGGCCTCCCAAAGTGCTAGGATTACAGGTGTGAGCCACCATGCCCAGCCACAGAGGCTAAATTCTTGTCAAGTGTGGCAAAGAGGTCAAGGCTCTCTTTTTCCAGATAACGCCTACTCATAGGGCAGAGGATCTATCTGTGCCAGGCATAGTAGACCACCTCACCTACAAGGCAGAGATTTTATGCCACAATACACAAGCTGAAATAGCAGAGGCTAACATTACTGCCCAGAGCCCTGTTTGTAAACCAGGAGTATTATTCCTGCTTTCAGCTCTGGAGCATAGCTCTGAGTTTTGTGTAAGGGAAGAGGTAATACAAAAGAACAGAGAACTCTGAGGCTCTCCCCAAAAGAAACTGATTTTATCTGAAACAGTGTGGGGAAGTTCAAGCCTAAAGGCATTCTAAAAGACAATGGAGACTTTAGTGGTATGCATTTAAGAGGAAGCTGCTAGCTCCATGAGAGCATCAAGTAAATCACAGGACTGCTAGTTTACCAGAGAGAACAAAAAATAAATAAAAAAATTAAAAAATTAAAAACCCAGCGAGTCCTCCTGGGATTAAAAGAAACCCCAAAGACTGGCCTCGAAATTTGCCCCTGAAAACAGCCATAAGTTTAACTGGACTAGCTTGGGGGAAAATTTAAGCCCAAGGGCATTGCCAAAAGCAACAGAGCAATTTGGTGGAAATTAGTGAAGCCTAATAATGTAACAATGAAAGGATCCATGAAGATTTAACTATTAGAAACATATATGCATCTGTCAACAGAGGCCCAAAATACACAAGGCAAAACCTGACATAATTAAACTGAGAAACACACAATTCAATAATAAAGCTAAAGACTTTAATACTTCTCCCTCAATAATGGATAGAACGACTAGGCAGAAGACCAATAAAGAAAATAGAAAATTTAATAAGTCTATAAAACTAGACATGACAGACATCTATACAACACACTACTCAACAATAGAAAGCTACACATTCTTCTCAAGTGCACATTATTCTCCAAACGATACATATAGTAGGTCATGAAACAATCCGCAGTAAATTTAAAAGCAACAAAAATCCTCAATAAAATACTGGCAAACCAAATCCAGCAGCACATCAAAAAGCTTATCCACCATGATCAAGCGGGCTTCATCCCTGGGATGCAAGGCTGGTTCAACATAAACAAATTAATAAGTGTAATCCAGCATATAAACAGAACCAAAGACAAAAACCACATGATTATCTCAATAGATGCACAAAAAGCCTTTGACAAAATTCAACAACCCTTCATGCTAAAAACTCTCAATAAATTAGGTATTGATGGGACGTATCTCAAAATAATAAGAGCTATTTATGACAAACCCACAGCCAATATCATACTGAATGGGCAAAAACTAGAAGCATTCCCTTTGAAAACTAGCACAAGACAGGGATGCCCTCTCTCACCACTCCTATTCAGCATAGTGTTGGAAGTTCTGGCCAGGGCAATCAGGCAGGAGAAAGAAATAAAGGGTATTCAATTAGGAAAAGAGGAAGTCAAATTGTCCCTGTTTGCAGATGACATGATTGTATATTTAGAAAACCCCATTGTCTCAGCCCAAAATCTCCTTAAGCTGATAAGCAACTTCAGCAAATCCTCAGGATACAAAATCAGTGTACAAAAATCACAAGCATTCTTATACACAAATAACAGACAAACAGAGAGCCAAATCATGAGTGAACTTCCATTCACAATTGCTTCAAAGAGAATCAAATACCTAGGAATCCAATTTACAAAGGATGTGAAGGACCTCTTCAAGGAGAACTACAAACCACTGCTCAACGAAATAAAAGAGGATACAAACAAATGGAAGAACATTCCATGCTCATGGATAGGAAGAATCAATATCGTGAAAATGGCCATACTGCCCAAGGTAATTTCTAGATTCAATGCCATCCCCATCAAGCTACCAATGACTTTCTTCACAGAATTGGAAAAAACTAAGGTTCATATGGAACCAAAAAAGAGCCCGCATTGCCAAGTCAATCCTAAGCCAAAAGAAGAAAACTGGAGGCATCACACTACCTGACTTCAAACTATTCTACAAGGCTACAGTAACCAAAACAGCATGGTACTGGTACCAAAACAGAGATATAGACCAATGGAACAGAACAGAGCCCTCAGAAATAATGCCATGTATCTACAACTATCTGATCTTTGACAAACCTGACAAAAACAAGAAATGGGGAAAGGATTCCCTATTTAACAAATGGTGCTGAAAAACTGGCTAGACATATGTAGAAAGCTGAAACTGGATTCCTTCCTTACACCTTATACAAAAATTAATTCAAGATGGATTAAAGACTTAAGTGTTGGACCTAAAACTATAAAAACCCTAGAAGAAAACCTAGGCAATACCATTCAGGACATAGACATGGGGAAGGACTTCATGTCTAAAACACAAAAAGCAATGGCAACAAAAGACAAAATTGACAAATGGGATCTAACTAAACTAAAGAGCTTCTGCACAGCAAAAGAAACTACCATCAGAGTGAACAGACAACCTACAGAATGGGAGAAAATTTTTGCAATCTACTCATCTGACAAAGGGCTAATATCCAGAATCTACAACGAACTCAAACAAATTTACAAGAAAAAAACAACCCCATCAAAAAGTGGGTGAAGGATATGAACAGACACTTCTCAAAAGAAGGCATTTATGCAGCCAAAAGACACATGAAAAAATGCTCATCATCACTGGCCATTAGAGGGATGCAAATCAAAACCACCATGAGATACCATCTCACACCAGTTAGAATGGCAATCATTAAAAAGTCAGGAAGCAACAGGTGCTGGAGAGGATGTGGAGAAATAGGAACACTTTTACACTGTTGGTGGGACTGTAAACTAGTTCAACCATTGTGGAAGTCAGTGTGGCGATTCCTCAGGGATCTAGAACTAGAAATACCATTTGACCCAGCCATCCCATTACTGGGTATATACCCAAAGGGTTATAAATCATGCTGCTATAAAGACACATGCACACGTATGTTTATTCTGGCACTACTCACAATAGCAAAGACTTGGAACCAACCCAAATGTCCAATAATGATAGACTGGATTAAGAAAATGTGGCACATATACACCATGGAATACTATGCAGCCATAAAAAAGGATGAGTTCATGTCCTTTGTAGGGACATGGATGAAGCTGGAAACCATCATTCTCAGCAAACTATCGCAAGGACAAAAACCAAACACCGCATGTTCTCACTCATAGGTGGGAATTGAACAGTGAGAACACATGGACACAGGAAGGGGAACATCACACACCAGGGCCTGTTGTGGGGTGGGGGGATGGGGGAGGGATAGCATTAGGAGATATACCTAATGTAAATGATGAGTTAAAGTCACATGTATACATATGTAACAAACCTGCACGTTGTGCATAAGTACCCTAGAATTTAAAGTATAATAAATATATATATATTTAAAAAAGCATTGCAATCATACGAAGTATGTTCTCCAATCATAATAGAGAGAAATTAGAAATCAATAACAGAAATAAATTTGGGAAGTTCACCAATATGTGAAAATTAACACACACTTGAAAAACCCATGAGCAAAGAAGAAAACAAAGAAAATTAAGGCATACTTTGATATAAATAAATATGAAAACAATATATTAAAATTCATATGATGCAACTAAAGCAGTGCTCAGGGATAAATTTATAGCTGAAAATGCCTATAAGTCAATTCTTGACTTACAATGACTTAACAATGATTCTTCCATGTTATGATGGGTTTATCCAGATGTAATCCCATTGTAAGTTTAGGAGCATCTGGACTTACAATGGTTTGACATGATTTTTGACTGTATGCCAAAGTATCAAGAAGCCTAATGTTAATCCCCAAGACCATGGGGAAAATGTAACCTGGGCAAGTCAGAGACCTTCACAGCAGCCCCTCTCATCACAGGCCCAGAGCCCCAGGAGGAAAAAGTGGTTTTGTGGGCCAAGCCCAGGGTCCCCATGCTGTGTGCAGCCTAGGGACTTGGTGCCCTGTGTTCCAGCCTCTCCAGCTGTGGCTGAAAGGGGCCAGCATACAGTTTGGGCTGTGGCTTCAGAGGTTGGAAGCCCCAAGCCTTGGTAGCTTCCATGTGGTGTTGAGCTGTGGGTGCAAAGAGGTCAAGAATTGAGGTTTGGGAACTTCTGCCTAGATTTCAGAAGATGTATGGAAATGTGTGAATGTCCAGGCAAAAGTTTGCTGCAGGAGTGGGGCCCTCATGGAGAATCTCTGCTAGGGCAGTGCAGAAGGGAAATGTGAGGTTGGAACCCCCACACAGAGTCCCTACAGGGGCACTGCCTGATGGATCTTTGAGAAGAAGGCCACTGTCCTCCAGGCCCCAGAATGATAGGTCCACTGACAGCTTGCACCATGCACCTGGAAAAGCCACAGACACTCAACATCAGCCAGCAAAAGCAGCCTGGAGGGAGGCTGTACCCTGCAAGCCACAGGGACAGAACTGCCCAAGACCATGGGAACCCACCTCTTGCATAGGCATGACCTGGATGTGAGACATGGAGTCAAGGGAGATCATTTTGGAGCTTTAAAATTTGACTGCCCTGCTGGATTTCAGACTTGCATGAGCCTTGTAACCCCTTTGTTTTGGCCAATTTCTCCCCTTTGAAATGGCTGTATTTACCCAATACGTGTACCCCCATTGTATCTACGAAGTAAGTAACTTGCTTTTGATTTTACGGGCTTATAGGTGGAAGGGACTTGCCTTGTCTCAGATGAGACTTTGGACTGTGAACTTTCAAGTTAATGCTGAAATGAGTTAAGACTTTGGGGAACTGTTAGGAAGGCATGACTGGTTTTGAAATGTGAGGACATGAGGTTTGGAGGGGTCGGGGGGGGAATGATATGGCTTGGCTGTGTCCCCATTCAAATCTCAACTTGAATTTTATCTCCCAGAATTCCCACATGTTGAGGGAGGGACACAGCGGGAGGTAACTGAATCATGGGGGCCAGTCTTTCCCTTGCTATTCTCATGATTGTGACTAAGTCTCACAAGATCTCATGGGTTTATCAGGGCTTTCTGCTTTTGCTTCCTCTTCATTTTCTCTTGCCACTATGTAAAAAGTGCCTTTCACCTCCTGCCATGATTCTGAGGCCTCCCAACCATGTGGAACTGTAAAATGGACTAGTACACTGGCCAAACACAAAATATAGAAGGCTCAAATTACCAAAATGAGGAATAAAAGAGGGCACATAACTATCATACTTAAGATATAAAAGTAATTATAAGGTGGCCACACGATGACTCACACCTGTAATCCCAGCAGTCTGGGAGGCCGAGGCAGGTGGATTGCCTGAGGTCAGGAGCTCAAGGCCAACCTGGCAAACATGGTGAAACCCCATCCCTACTAAAAGATACAAAAATTATTTGGGCCTGGTGGTGTGTGCTTGTAGTCCTAGCTACTTGGGAGGCTGAGGCAGGGGAATCTCTTGAGCCCGAGAGGTGGATGTTGCAGTAAGCCAAGATCGTGCCACTGCACTCCAGCCTGGGCAACAGAGCAAGACTCCTCAAAAAAAAAAAAGTAATTATAAGAAAATGCTATGAACAATTGCATGCTAACAAGTTAGATCAGTTAGTTGAAATGGATAAATTCCTAAGAAGACACAACTACCAAAACTGAGCTCAAGAAGCATTAGAAAATTGTAATAGATGTCTAACAAATAGAGAGATTGAGCCAGTAAACAAATAAACAAAAAAATCACAAAAGAAAGCTCAGGGACAGATACATTCACCAGGGAATTCTAACAACTATTTAAAGAAAAATTAACACCAATACTTCACAAATTCTTCTAAAAAATAGAAGAAGAGGGAATATTTTCCAACTCATTCTTTGCAACCAGTATTATCCTAATACCAAAACCAGATAAAGACATCACAAGAAATGGAATCTACAGACCAATATCCTTGTGAACACAAACACAAAACACTAGCAAACAAATTTAGCTGAAAATGAAGTGATTATACACCATGACCAAGTGGGATCTATCACCAAATGCAAGGCTGCTTCAACATATGAAAATCAATCAATGTAATTCACCGTATTCAAAGAAGAACAAAGACCACTTTATAACCTAAATAGATGCAGAAAAAGCATCTTCCTCAACCTGATAAAGGGCCACTAACCCACAGCTAACATCATAATTATAATGAAAAAACAAAACCAATTCACATAAGTTTAATAACAAGACAGGGATGTCCCCTGTCACCACTTCTATTGAACTTTGTACTAAAGATTTTAAACAAACTAATTCAACAAGCAAAAGAAATAGAAGTCATCCAGATTGAAAAGTAATAAGTAAAACTATATTAACAGATATCGTATTGCATATACAAAATCCTAGGAATCCACTAAAAGTATTAGAAGTAATAAACAAGTTCACTAAGGTTGCAGGATACAAGATCAATGTACAAAATTAAATTGTAATTTTTTTTAAGTATTTTGCTTATTTTGAGAAGTAAAAATTATATATATGGTCTTTAACATGTTTAGTCATATGTATACATTGTGGAATGGCTAAATCAAGCTACTTAATGTATGCATTGCCTCACATACTTGTCATTTTTTGTGATAAGAATACTTCAAATATATTCTTTTAGCTATTTTCTTTTAGCAATTTTCAAGTATGTGATATATTGGTATTAACTGTACCTGACATACAGTAGATCTCTTGAACTTATTTCTCCTGTTCAACAGAAATTTTGTGTCATTTGGTCAACATTTCCTCAATTTCCCCACCCCCTTCTGATAACCACCATTTTACTCTGCTTCCATGAGTTCAAATGTCTTATACTCCAAATATGAGATCGTGTGGTATCTGTGTCTGGCTTATTTCTCTAAACATAATGTCCTTCAGATTCATTCATGTTGCCACAAAAGAAAAATATTTCCCTCCTTTTAAAGGTGGAATGGTATTCCATTTTCTATAAATATACCACATTTTCTTTATTCATCCATTGATGGACACAGATTGATTCCACATCTTAACTATTTCCAACTATATTCCAAGTATATTTCTATATACTACAATGAACAACTCAAAAATTAAATTAATAAAACAAATAATTTCATTTACAAAGCATCAAAAAGAATAAAAAGGAATAATATTAACCAAAAAAGTCAAAAGTTAAATTCTGAAAACAACATAATATTGTTGAAAGAAATTAAAGAAGACCTAAATAAAAGGTATTTTATTTCATGGACCAGAATATTTAACATTGTTAAGATGACAATGCTCCCAAAATTGATCAATAGATTAAATGCAATCTCTATCAGAATTCTAGCTGGCTTTTTTTGCAGTAATTACTAAGTTGCTTCCAAAATGTACATGGAAACTAGAGGGACCCATAATAATCAAAACAAAACGACCTGAAAACAGAAGAACAAAGTTGAAGGACTCACACTTCTCAATTTCAAAGCTTACTACATAGCTACACTAGTCTATGCAGTGCTAGCATAAGGATAGATGAACAGATTAATGTAATGAGGGATTCCAAAGATAAGTCCATGTATATATATGGTCAACTGACTTTGACAAGGGTGCCAAATAATTCATGGGGAAATAAGCCTTTTTGACAAATGGTACTGGGACAAATATCCACATGGAAAATAATAAAGTCAGGTGCTTATCTCACATCATACACAAAAATTAACTTAATGGATTCTAGATCCAAATGTAAGAACTAAGATTATAAAATGCTCAGAGGAAAAGAGAGGCATCATCTTCATGACCTTGGATTAGGCAACAGTTTCTCAGATAGGACACCTAAAACCCAAGTAATAAAAGAAAAAACAGATAAATTGAACTTCATCAAAATTAAAACTTTTGTACTTCAAAGGAAGAAAGGATAAATGAGAAGATAAAATGAGAGAAAAGATTTGCAAATCATGTATCTAATAAGTGGCTTGCATTAAAAAAATATAAGAAACTCCAACAACTCAAAAATAAAAAGACAAATACCCAATTTAAAATGTCAAAGGATCCGGCTAGAAATTTCTCCAAAGAAGATATTCAAAAGGCCAATAATCCCATGAAAAGATGCTCAACACCATTAGTCATTAGTAGAATGCTAATCAAAACCAAGTGATACCACTTCATTTGTGTTGGGATGGCTATAATTTAAAAAAAAAGATGGAGAATAACAAGTGTTAGCAAGGAGTTAGAGAAAGGGGAAATTTCATACACTACTAGTATGAATGTAAAATGGTACAGCCACTTTGGAAAATGGTCTGGCCATTCATCCAAATTTAAACAAGGAATAACTATGGGATCCAGCAATTCTACTCCTAGGTATATATCCAAGAGAATTGAGAATGCATGTCCACACAAACACACAAAGAAAGACTTGTATACTAATATTAACAGCAGCATTATTCATAATAGCCAAAAAGTAGAAGCAACTCAAATGCCTGTTGGTTAATAAATAGGTAAATAAAATGCGGTATATCCATACAATGGAATATTACTTGGCAATAAAAAGAAGCAATTACTGACACACATTATAACACAGAGAAAGCTTGAATACATTATGTTAAGTGAAAGAAACCAGCTACAAAAGATCACATATTGTATGATTCCATTTATATAAAACATCCAGGATAGGAAAATATATGGAGACATAAAATAGATTAGTGGTTACCTAGGACTAGGGGGTTTTGAGTAAAAATTGGTTGTGACTGCTATTAGGTACAAGGTTATTTTGGGGGTGATGAAAATGTTTGCACAACTCTGTGCAAACATCACCACAATAAATGTTAGAACAACCATTGCATTTCACACTTTAAGTTGGAGAACTGTATAGCATGTGAATTATGTCTGAATAAAGCTATTATTTAAAAAAAAAAAAAGATGATTAGCTTTTGGTGAGAAAAGTTGCTCCAACTGTTGAGGGCACTGCCTCTTGCATTGCAAGGTCTAAAATAATTACTCTCCACCCCTTTATGGAAAAAGTTTTCCCATCCCACTATAGAGTCCCACCTCATGTGGGAAAGTAATATGGTTCATGTAAATAGAGAATGAGAGTGTGTATTATAATATTATTGGGGTCTTAGAACATTTTTAAAGCAAAAAATGGTAAAGAAACACTTGACAGGTAAAATTATTAGCACAGCCTTTTCAGATGATGTTAGACTTGAGATAGAGTTCTAAAAATACATATATAAGAAGAAAAGATTACATTTTACTCTCCTTGGTACTTTATTTATTCCTTAAAGTCATCCTAAATGGGCATGTCCATGTTTTCCTGAGAATTTGTATGAATTCTAATTTTTATTCACTGAGATTTGCAGGAGGGTATAGAAGAGAAAGAAGGACACTAATCAGACATTTAGAAGCAACAATCAGGGTATTTTTTGCTTCAAGGAAGAGAGAGTGTGCTAGGAGCAATGGTTGATCTTGAGTGGAAGGTGAAGTTAACCACCTATTGCCTTTTAGTTGTTAGAATATGTCCCATTAATTTGAACTTGGCTCTCCCTCTTTTTCAATGACTCTTTGGATATCATCAAATGAAAGTGCTGTTCATTTTTCATAAAGAGGATCAAGCAAGTGTTTCTGTTGTTGTTGTTGTTTTTGAGACAGAGTCTCGCTCTGTCGCCCAGACTGGAGTGCAGTGGCACGATCTCAGCTCACTGCAACCTCTGCCTCCTAGGTTCTAAGCAATTCTCCTGCCTCAGCCTCCAGAGTAGCCGGGATTACAGGCACACACCACCATGCCCGGCTAATTTTGTATTTTTAATAGAGACGGGGTTTCACCATGTTGGCCAGGCTGGTCTTGAACTTCTGACCTCAGGCGATTCACCCACCCAGCCCAAGCAAGTATTTTATTTTGCATAGCTCTAGCTTTCAGTTATAGGTCTCTCTGCATAACGGAGGAGTTGCTGGGGCCATCAGAATTTGTCATCTACTAATGGTCTCATCACAGTTATACCTCCGGGTTTAGAGCTGGGGCTGGGATCTTGGGAAAAGGAAAGGGAGAAACTGAGGCCATTCTCACGCAAGTCCAAATTTAGAAGGCCTCTATGGCCAACATCAAATGCCAGATTATGAGAGGACACCTTATTTGAATCTGTATAAAATCTCAAATTCTTAAAAGTCATAATGTCTAAAAGAAGAAAAATACAAAGGCATAGTAATAATTATATTTTTAAGGTCATGCCACCAGCCATGTCACCAGCCAAATGAAGAATTGGAAATAGTTTCAGACATCTGCCCAACTAGACCGATTATAATATCCCTTTTATTTACCTCGAAAAAAAAAATCTGTGATGAATAGAGAAAATGGTACAAGCATGGAAACAAGCATCCGAGGTTAAGAAGAAAAGGCACATACAAGGTAAAAGCCCTTCCCAGTGCAACTGTGACAAAAGACATCTGTGCAACTTGGTCTAAAAAGTGGCTGTGATAATTCAGAGAAATTATTTAGCACTCAAGAAAACATTGCCACCGAATGATGGAGGGGTCTGGCAGAGAAATTGTCAAAAGACTGGCATCAATCACAGTTAAGTGTGGTGTCTCCACTGATTACGTGTACCCTGCAGCGAGCCTGCCATAACAGATCTCTGATACTGCAATGACACGTTGATAGGTGAATGTGAGAATGACTGATTGGGCGGCCTGCCCACATCTGGGACTAGAAGGAGTGAATTGCCATTGCTGAGTGGTTAAATGCAGAGTAATCCAGGAACCAATTCCTTGAAGCTAAATGTACACAAGGAGAAAGAGAAGACGTCCTGTGGCCTGGCTTTCCATGTGAGCTTATCTTCATTATTTGCCAGGGAAACCAAAGGTTTGGATGCCCCAAGATTTGTCTAAAGTATCCTAAGAATCTACAAAAACAAAGAACAAAACAAAACAAAAAAAAACTGTTAGAATTTTTCTGATTCAAACCCATAAAATGTTTATTATGTTTTCTTTTTTTTTTATTATTATACTTTAAGTTTTAGGGTACATGTGCACAACGTGCAGGTTTGTTACATATGTATACATGTGCCACATTGGTGTGCTGCACCCATTAACTCGTCATTTAACATTAGGTATATCTCCTAATGCTTTATACTTTTTAATGAACATAAGAATGATAGCAACTACCACATTTTGACAATCATTTCTGTGCTATATACATTATATATTAATTCAAACCTAACACCCACCTTACTAGTTAAATATTAATAAGCCCATTGTATAGCTGTGGCAAATGAAGTCCACAGAAATTATGTTATTGGACTGAGGCCACCCAGCCTATAAGTAATAGTCTGTCCCTTGAATTCAGAAATGCTTGACTCCGATGATAGTTCTCTGCCCACTTTGTCACACTACCTTTTCTCAAAAAACTGCTTATAATATTCTCTACACTGGGTCTCTTAAGAGATTACATAAGCAGTGATGCCTCAGTTTTGAAGTCATTGTTTTGAACAATTAAGCTTCCCATAGGTGCGAAAACTCAAATAATAGTTCTCTTGTTCACTACCAACCTCAGTCTCTTTAGAATTCACTTCGTGAGGTTAAACCTAATTAGGCCTGTTCATGTCCTACATTAGGCAGAAGAACAAGCAAGCAATAGCTCATATACCTATTAATTGTTTATCAGATTTACCATGGTCTAAATCAGTGCTGTCTAACAAAAATAGAATGCAAGTCACAAGTGTTAGTCATACAATATCATTTTAATTATTCTATAATTTTTTTAAATAAAACACATAGAATTTATTTTAATTACATATTTAATTTAACCAAATATACTCAAAGGTTACTTCAAAATGTAATCAATATAGAAAGACATTGTTCACTTTTTTTTACTATGTCTTTGAAGTCTCATAAGCAGAACATTTCAATTTGTACTGGCTACATTTCAAGTGGTTAATAGCCACATGTGGCCAATGGCTACCAGTGGACAGCATAGTCTTGATAGTTCTTGGCTTAACTGACCCAACTCCCTATATTCAGACCGTACCTCTACTTTATCTAGAGATCCATTTATCTATCAACTGATTGATTTATTGATACATCTTCTCAAAGAATTTGAGAAGAGCTGGCACTTCCCTAAATATCCTCTGTCTTACCTATCTGTTCTTAGACTCTGGTTAACTTCAAACTCCTAAAACCCTGACTTTGATGTAAAGTCAGAACCTCTTCCTCTTCTTCTGAGTTTAGCTGTCTGGCTACCACCCTGAAGATTCTGCCTGACCCTAAGAAAACTGTTAGCTTTCTTTTCACTTAATTGTACTTTTTTTGTAATATGCACAAATCGTAAGTGGGAGGCTCAATGCACTCTCACAAAGTGAGCTTACCTAAGCAACTAGTACCCAGATCAAGAAATCTTGCCAGCACTCTGAAAACTCTCTTGCATGCTCTTCAGTCATTGCCACCTCCAAGGAAACCACCATCCTAACTTTTAACACTGCAGATTCATTTTGTCTGCTTTAATATTACATAAGTGGACTCTTTTAGGGTTTACTCTTCTTTCAGTTACATTATACATGTGAGATTCATCCATGTTGTATGTAGTTATAGTGTTTTCATTCTTATTGTTATAAAATATCCTATTGTATGACCATACATACATACAACAGCTTGTTCGTCTATTCTACTGTTGATGTATATTTGAGTTGTTCTAGTTTCTATAATAAGTCATGCTGCTATTAAGATTTTTTAACACGCCTTTGGTAGGAAAAAAAAATGCCCACATTTGTGTATGTGTGTGTTTGTGTGTATGTGCACAATGGCTGGATCATCATATAAGGTGCGTGTCCTAGGCAGAGTAATTGTCCTCCACACATAGCAGGTCCTAATTTCCAGAGCCTGTAAATTTCACCTTATGAGAAAGAAGGATCTTTGCAGATATGATTAAATTAAGGGTTTGGATGTAGAGATTACTCTTCAGGTCCTAAATGCAATCACATGTATCCTTACAAGAGAGAAGCCAGATGGGACTTTACATATGCAGCGGAGATGAGAAGGAGATTTGAAGAGGAAGCAGAGACTGGCATGATGTGGCCACGGGCAAAGAATGCCAGCAGCCACCAGAAGCTGGAGGAGGCAAGAGAATTCTCCCCTATAGCCTCTGGAGGAAGCCTGGCTCTGCCAACACTAGTTTTGGACCAATAGTACTGATTCCAGGCTTCTGGGATTCAGGACTACAAGAGAATAAATTTATGCTGTTTTAAACCACCCAGGCCGGCCTCGGTGGCTCACGCCTGTAATCCCAGTATTTTGGGAGGCCCGAGGCAGGCGGATCACGAGGTCAGGAGATCGAGATCATCCAGGCCAACATGGTGAAACCCCGTCTACTAAAATACAAAAAATTAGCCAGGCGCGGTGGCCTGCACCTGTAGTCCTAGCTACTTGGGAGGTTGAGGCAGGGGAATCGCTTGAACCCAGAGGCGGAGGTTGCAGTGAGTCAAGATCATGCTACTGCACTCCAGCCTGGCGACAGAGTGAGACTCTGTCTCTAAATAAATACATAAACAAACAAAACACCCAATTTGTGGTAATTTGTTGCAGGACACTAATGCAGTGTTAAGTACTTTTTCCAATTGACAGTTATCTGTTTAAGAGAAAAAAAAAACTTAGTTATCTAATTGCCAACAATATAAAAATGCAAAATATTAATATATAATATAATATAAACTCTAAAGAGGAAAGTTAAAAAGGAAACAATCTTGGCCAGGCATGGTGGTATGTGCCCACCTACTTGAGAGGCTGAGGCAGAAGGATCACCTGAGCTCACGAGTTCAAGGTTACAATGAGCTATGATTTGCACTCCAGCCTGGGTAACAGAGTGAGACCCTGTCTCAAAAAAAAAAAAAAAAGAGAGAGAGTAAGAAACTATCTACAGAGTAAAATTATTTACCTTGGTCACTATCCGTGACTCTTCTCAACTACTATTTCACCAACTGGCTTTATCCCCAGAGTTCACTGTGATGTTGCCCAGAACCTTACTATTTCCTTTAAATTTGGGAGAAGAGAAGCCTAGGTGACTGGTAATTTGCCCCAGTACTTTCTATTCTATAACAGACTATCTGTTTTTGAGGGGAAAGTTTTATTAGTTGGGGTAAAATATATGAAACATAAGTTTACCATTTTAACCATCTTAAGTATATAGTTTAGTGATATTAAGTATATTTACAATTTTGTGCAATCATCACTACTGTCCATTTCCAGAACATTGTCATCATCTCAAACAGAAACTCCATACCTCTCCATTTCTGTCTTCCACCAGCCCCTGGTAACCACTCTTGTACTTTCTGTCTCTATGAATTGGTTTATTCTAGGTATCTCATTTAAGCAAAATCATACAATATTTGTTTTTTGTGTCTGGCTTATTTTATATACTATAATATTTTCAATTCATGTTGTAGTGTATATCTAAATTCCCTTCCTTTTTAAGTCTGAATAATATTATATGTGTATACCAAATGTATTTATATATTCATATGTTAATGGGCATTTGGGCTGTTCTCACCTTTTGGCTATTGTGCATATATGTTGGTGTACAAGTATCTACTTGAGTCCCTGCTTTCAATTATTTGGGGTATATGCCTAGAAGTGGAATTACTGGGTCATATGGTAATTCTCTGTTTAACTTTTTCAGGCACCTCTGTGCTGTTTTCCACAGTGGCAGCACCATTTTGCATTTCCAGGAGCAATGCATGGGGATTGCAATTTCTCCACATCCTCACTAATGCTTCTTATTTCCTGGTGCTTTGATAATAGCCGTCCTAATGGGTGTGAGGTGGTAACTCATTGTGTGATTGGCATTTCCTTAGTGATTAGAGATATAGAGCATCTTTTCATGTGCTCATTGGCCATTTGTATATATTCTTTGAAAAATGTCTATTCAACTTCTTTGCCCATTTTTGTATTAGGTTGTTGTTTGTTCTTCTTCTTGTTTCTGAGCGGAATATATTTTTCTAAGTGGAAAGTAAGTTAGACTAAACAAAATCCAAAAATAACCATATATAATAGTCAGTTAGTGTCATTTACTGCCCTTTTATTTTACATATGAAAAATCTTGAAGGGAGGCTTGAAGGAGATGAGTGACAAAAGATAGCACCAAGTGACTCCAAGTGGCATGGATAGCAAATATTTCCTAAGCCCTTTGAACAGCCTGGTCTTTATGTTTAATAACCCATGGAAAAAAACAGCAGTTCCTCGTGTATCCTCTCCTCTCTACTATGACTGAAAGACCACCTAATGCCAAAACTTGAGATGAATATAAACAAATGATAGGGCTTCCACTCATAGAACACCCTGGCTGTATACCCTATCTCTGGTTCTGAATCAGTTAAAAAAAAAAACTAGGCCAATATTCATTGACCTCTTTCTGGTTCTGAAAAGTACTCTTTCCCCCATTTTTCCTTCCCAATCTCCATGGGCCAATAACAAGGCAGATACTAGAAATCCCAGAAAGCAAATGATAAGAAGCCAGATGGAAATTAATTATAATACAAATATTCTAAGAATTATTGTTGTTTTATTTTATATATATATATTTTTAATTATACTTTAAGTTTTAGGGTACATGTGCACAATGTGCAGGTTTGTTACATATGTATACATGTGCCATGTTGGTGTGCTGCACCCATTAACTCGTCATTTAGCATTAGGTATATCTCCTAATGCTATCCCTCCCCCATCGCCCCACCCCACAACAGGTCCCGGTGTGTGATATTCCCCTTTCTGTGTCCAAGTGTTCTCATTGTTCAATTCCCACCTATGAGTGAGAACATGCGGTGTTTGGTTTTTTGTCCTTGCGATAGTTTGCTGAGAATGGTGGTTTCCAGCTTCATCCATGTCCCTACAAAGGACATGAACTCATCCTTTTTTATGGCTGCATAGTATTCCATGGTGTATATGTGCCACATATTCTTAATCCAGTCTATCATTGTTGGACATGTGCGTTGGTTCCCAGTCTTTGCTATTGTGAATAGTGCTGCAGTAAACATACGTGTGCATGTGTCTTTATAGCATCATGATTTATAATCCTTTGGGTATATACCCAGTAATGGGATGGCTAGGTCAAATGGTATTTCTAGTTCTAGATCCCTGAGGAATCGCCACACTGACCTCCACAATGGTTGAACTAGTTTACAGTCCCACCAGCAGTGTAAAAATGTTTCTATTTCTCCACATCCTCTCCAGCACCTGTTGTTTCCTGACTTTTTAATGATTGCCATTCTAACTGGTGTGAGATGGTATCTCATTGTGGTTTTGACTTGCATTTCTCTGACGGCCAGGGACGATGAGCATTTTTTCATGTGTTTTTTGGCTGCATAAATGTCTTCTTTTGAGAAGTGTCTGTTCATATCCTTCGCCCACTTTTTGATGGGGTTGTTTGTTTTTTTCTTGTAAATTTGTTTGAGTTCATTGTAGATTCTGGATATCAGCCCTTTGTCAGATGAATAGATTGTAAAAATTTTCTCCCATTCTGTAGGTTGCCCGTTCACTCTGATAGTAGTTTCTTTTGCTGTGCAGAAGCTCTTTAGTTTAATTAGATCCCATTTGTCAATTTTGTCTTTTGTTGCCATTTCTTTTGGTGTTTTAGACATGAAGTCCTTGCCCATGCCCATGTCCTGAATGGTATTGCCTAGATTTTCTTCTAGGGTTTTTATGGTTTTAGGTCTAACATTTAAGTCTTTAATTCATCTTGAATTAATTTTTGTATAAGGTGTAAGGAAGAGATCCAGTTTCAGCTTTCTACATATGGCTAGCCAGTTTTCCCAGCACCATTTATTAAATAGGGAATCCTTTCCCCATTTCTTGTTTTTGTCAAGTTTGTCGAAGATCAGATGGTTGTAGACACATGGCATTATTTCTGACGGCTCTGTTCTGTTCCATTGATCTATATCTCTGTTTTGGTACCAGTACCATGCTGTTTTGGTTACTGTAGCCTTATAGTATAGTTTGAAGTCAGGTAGAGTGATGCCTCCAGCTTTGTTCTTTTGGCTTAGGATTGACTTGGCAATGCGGGCTCTTTTTTGGTTCCATATGAACTTTAAAGTAGTTTTTTCCAATTCTGTAAGAAAGTCATTGGTAGCTTGATGGGGATAGCATTGAATCTAGAAATTACCTTGGGCAGTATGGCTATTTTCACAATATTGATTTTTCCTACCCATGAGCATGGAATGTTCTTCCATTTGTTTGTATCCTCTTTTATTGCACTGAGCAGTGGTTTGTAGTTCTCCTTGAAGAGGTCCTTCACATCCTTTGTAAGTTGGATTCCTAGGTATTTTATTCTCTTTGAAGCAATTGTGAATGGGAGTTCACTCATGATTTGGCTCTCTGTCTGTTATCGGTGTGTAAGAATGCTAGAGATTTTTGCACATTGATTTTGTATCCTGAGGATTTGCTGAAGTTGCTTATCAGCTTAAGGAGATTTTGGGCTGAGACGATGGGGTTTTCTAGATATACAATCATGTCCTCTGCAAACAGGGACAATTTGACTTCCTCTTTTCCTAATTGAATACCCTTTATTTCTTTCTCCTGCCTGATTGCCCTGGCCAGAACTTCCAACACTATGTTGAATAGGAGTGGTGAGATAGGGCATCCCTGTCTTGTGCCAGTTTTCAAAGGGAATGCTTCCAGTTTTTGCCCATTCAGTATGATATTGGCTGTGGGTTTGTCATAAATAGCTCTTATTATTTTGAGATACATCCCATCAATACCTCATTTATTGAGAGTTTTTAGCATGAAGTGTTGTTGAATTTTGTCAAAGGCCTTTTCTGCATCTATTGAGATAATCATGCGGTTTTTGTCGTTGGTTCTGTTTATATGCTAGATTACGTTTATTGATTTGCAAGTGTTGAACCAGGCTTGCATCCCAGGGATGAAGCCTGCTTGATCATGGTGGATAAGCTTTTTGATGTGTTGCTGGATTCGGTTTGCCAGTATTTTATTGAGGATGTTTGCAGCAATGTTCATCAGGGATATTGGTCTAAAATTCTCTTTTTGTGTTGTGTCTCTACCAGGCTTTGGTGTCAGGATGATGCTGGCCTCATAAAATGAGTTAGGCAGGTTTCCCTCTTTTTCTATTGATTGGAATAGTTTCAGAAGGAATGGTACCAGCTCCTTCTTGTACCTCTGGTAGAATTCGCCTGTGAATCCGTCTGTTCCTGGACTTTTTTGGTCAGCAAGCTATTAATTATTGCCTGAATTTCAGAGCCTGTTATTGGTCTATTCAGAGATTCAACTTCTTCCTGCTTTATTCTTGGGAGGGTGTGTGTGTCGAGGAATGTATCCATTTCTTCTAGATTTTCTACTTTATTTGCATAGAGGTGTTTGTAATATTCTCTGATGGTAGTTTGTATTTCTGTGGGATCGGTGGTGATATCCCCTTATCATTTTTTATTGTGTCTATTTGATTCTTCTCTCTTTTCTTCTTTATTAGTCTTGCTAGTGGTCTATCAACTTTACTGATCTTTTCAAAAAACCAGCTCCTGGATTCATTGATTTTTTGAAGGGATTTTTTGTCTCTATTTCCTTCAGTTCTGCTCTGATCTCAGTTATTTCTTGCCTTCTGCTAGCTTTTGAATGTGTTTGCTCTTGCTTCTCTAGTTCTTTTAATTGTGACGTTAGGGTGTCAACTTTAGACCTTTCCTGCTTTCTCTTGTGGGCATTTAGTGCTATCAGTTTCCCTCTACACACTGCTTTAAATGTGTCCCAGAGATTCTGGTATGTTGTGTCTTTGTTCTCGTTGGTTTCAAAGAACATCTTTATTTCTGCCTTCATTTCGTTATGTACCCAGTAGTCATTCAGGAGCAGGTTGTTCAGTTTCCATGTAGTTGAGTGGTTTTGAGTGAGTTTCTGAATCCTGAGTTCTAGTTTGATTGCACTGTGGTCTGAGAGACAGTTTGTTATAATTTCTGTTCTTTTACATTTGCTGAGGAGTGCTTTACTTCCAACTATGTGGTCAATTTTGGAATAAATGTGGTGTGGTGCTGAGAAGAATGTATATTCTGTTGATTTGGAGTGGAGAGTTCTGTAGATGTCTATTAGGTCCACTTGGTGCAGAGCTGAGTTCAATTCCTGGATATCCTTGTTAACTTTCTGTCTCGTTGATCTGTCTAATGTTGACAGTGGGGTGTTAAAGTCTCCCATTATTATTGTGTGGGAGTTTAAGTGTCTTTGTAGGTCTCTAAGGACTTGCTTTATGAATCTGGGTGCTCCTGTATTGGGTACATATATATTTAGGATAGCTAGCTCTTCTTGTTGAATTGATCCCTTTACCATTATGTAAATGTAATGTAAATGTAAATGTATGTAAATGTAAATGGCCTTCTTTGACTCTTTTGATCTTTGTTTGTTTAAAGTCTGTTTTATCAGAGACTAGGATTGCAACCCCTGCCTTTTTTTGTTTTCCATTTGCTTGGTAGATCTTCCTCCATCCCTTTATTTTGAGCCTATGTGTGTCTCTGCACGTGAGATGGGTTTCCAGAATACAGCACACTGATGGGTCTTGACTCTTCATCCAATTTTCCCATCTGTGTCTTTTAATTGGAGCATTTAGTCCATTTACATTTAAGGTTAATATTGTTATGTGTGAATTTGATCCTGTCATTATGATGTTAGCTGGTGATTTTGCTCATTAGTTGATGCAGTTTCTTCCTAGCCTCAATGGTCTTTACAATTTCGCATGATTTTACAGTGGCTGGTACCGGTTGTTCCTTTCCATGTTTAGTGCTTCCTTCAGGAGCTCTTGTAGGGCAGACCTGGTGGTGACAAAATCTCTCAGCATTTACTTGTCTGTAAAGGATTTTATTTCTCCTTCACTTATGAAGCTTAGTTTGGCTGGATATGAAATTCTGGGTTGAAAATTCTTTTCTTTAAGAATGTTGAATATTGGCCCCCACTCTCTTCTGGCTTGTAGAGTTTCTGCCAAGAGATCCACTGTTAGTCTGATGGGCTTCCCTTTGTGGGTAACCTGACCTTTCTCTCTGGCTGCCCTTAACATTTTTTCCTTCATTTCAACTTTGGTGAATCTGACAATTATGTGTCTTGGAGTTGCTCTTCTCATGGAGTATCTTTGTGGTGTTCTGTGTATTTCCTGAATTTGAATGTTGGCCTGCCTTGCTAGATTGGGGAAGTTCTCCTGTATAATATCCTGCAGAGTGTTTTCCAACTTGGTTCCATTCTCCCCGTCACTTTCAGATACACCAATCAGAGGTAGATTAGGTCTTTTCACATAGTCCCATATTTCTTGGAGGCTTTGTTCGTTTCTTTTTATTCTTTTTTCTCTAAACTTCTCTCCTCACTTCATTTCATTCATTTGATCTTCCATCACTGATACGCTTCCTTCCAGTTGATTGAATCGGCTACTGAAGCTTGTGCATGCATCACATAGTTCTTGTGCCATGGTTTTCAGCTCCATCAGGTACTTTAAGGACTTCTCTGCCTTGGTTATTCTAGTTAGCCATTCGTCTAATCTTTTTTCAAGGTTTTTAACTTATTTGCCATGGGTTTGAACTTCCTCCTTTAGCTCAGAGAAGTTTGATCGTCTGAAGCCTTCTTCTCTCAACTCATCAAAGTCATTCTGCATCCAGCTTTGTTCCGTTGCTGGTGAGGAGCTGCATTCCTTTGGAGTGGGAGAGGTGCTCTGATTTTTAGAATTTTCAGTTTTTCCGCTCTGTTTTTTCCCCATCTTTGTGGTTTTATCTACCTTTGGTCTTTGATGGTGGTGACGTACAGATGGGATTTTGGTGTGGATGTCCTTTCTGTTTGTTAGTTTTCCTTCTAACAGTTTGGACCCTCAGCTTCAGGGCTGTTGGAGTTTGCTGGAGGTCCACTCCAGACCCTGTTTGCCTGGGTATCAGCAGCTGAGGCTGCAGAACAGCGAATATTGGTGAACAGCAAATGTTGCTGCCTGATCATTCCTCTGGAAGTTTTGTGTCAGAGGAGTACCCGGCCGTGTGAGGTGTCAGTCTGCCCCTACTGGGGGGTGCCTCCCCATTAGGCTACTCGGGGGTCAGGGACCCACTTGAGGAGGCAGTCTGTCCATTCTCAGATCTCAAGCTCCACGCTGGGAGAACCACTACTGTCTTCCAAGCTGTCAGACAGGGACGTTTAAGTCTGCAGAGGTTTCTGCTGCCTTTTGTTTGGCTATGCTGTGCACCCAGAGTTGGAGTCTACAGTGGCAGGCAGGACTCCTTGAGCTGCGGTGGGCTCCACCCAGTTCGAGCTTCCCGGCCACTTTGTTTATCTACTCAAGCCTTGGCAATGGCGGGCGCCCCTCCCCCAGCCTCAATGCCACCTTGCAGTTTGATCTCAGACTGCTTTGCTAGCAATGAGAGAGGCTCCCTTTCCGTAGGACCCTCCGAGCCAGGCACGGGTTATAATCTCCTGGTGTGCCATTTGCTAAGACTGTTGGAAATACGCAGTATTAGGGTGGGAGTGACCCGATTTTCCAGGTGCTGTCTGTCACCCCTTTCCTTGGCTAGGAAAGGGATTTCCCTGACCCCTTGCATTTCCCGGATGAGGCGATGCCTCACCCTGCTTCGGCTCATGCTCGGTGCGCTGCACCCACTGTCCTGCACCCACTATCCGACAATCCCCAGTGAGAGGAACCTGGTACCTCAGTGTGAAATGCAGAAATCATCCATCTTCTGTGTCGCTAACACTGGGAGCTGTAGACTGGAGCTGTTCCTATTCGGCCATCTTGGAACCACCCCCCCGAATTATTGTAGTTTTCTATATCAACTTAGAGGAAAAGAAAAGAAAGAAACCAGGAATAGAATAAGATAAGAGACACATGTGCAAGAACAGCAGGGAGCTAGAAGTGAGAAACTTTTTTACAAACTACACAGTCAAGCTGTCCATCAGGTGTGATTTGGAAAATTTTCTGGACCAAGGATAATCCAGTCTGGGGACAAACACTGAGCTTGAGCAGGTTGAATGAAAGATAAATAGGAAAACAAACAAACATGAGGCCTGTTATGGCTTCATATGAATATTGTTCCCCAAAAAGGGACACAGCTGAAGTCCTAACTTCCAGTACCTTTAAGTGTGAACTTATTTGGGAATAGGGTGTTGCAAATGTAGTTAGTTAATTCAAAGTGAGGTCAGGCCAGACGTGGTGTCTCACACCTGTAATCCCAACACTTTGGGAGGCTGAGACGGGCAGATCACTTGAGCCCAGGATTTCAAGACAAGCCTGGGCAACATGGCAAGACCCCCATCTCTACTAAAAATTTACAAAAAATTAGCTGAGTGCGGTGGTGTGCACCTGTAGTCCCAGCTCTTTGAGAGGCTGAGGTAGGGAGATCACTTTTTGAGGAGGCAGAGGCTGCGGTGAACCGAGATCGCACCAAATAAATAAAATAAATAAAGTGAGGTCATACTAATGTAGGGTGGGTCCTTAATCTGACTGGTGTCCTTATAAGAAGACAGAACTTTGGAGTCAAACACACAGAAGAATGCCATGTGAAAATAGACACAGATGGAAGATGCTCACAGAGGTTGGAATGATGCGGCCACAATTCAAGGCTCTCCTAGACTACTAGAGGCTGGAAGAGAAAGAAAGATTCCTCCTCTAGAGGCTTGGTGGGGTGTGGGGGGACGACCCCTATCACCACCTTGATTTTGGGCTTCCAACTTCCAGAACTGTGAGAGAATAATTTCTGCTGTTTTAGCCACCAAGTTGGTTTTTTACTTTCTTACTGCAGCCCTAAAAACACTAATACAAGACCTATTAAAAAGTTCTGCCTGAATAAAGGGAAAAATCACCATTCGGAGGGCTCAAAAGAAAAACATACTCAAAAAGAAATTTGTTGAAGAATACACATAAAAATTTCAGTAAATTTTTTAGCATCCTGTATAAAATGTGAGCAAATTTGGATTATATTATAAGGGGAAAAAAAGACTTGGTAAAAATGAGATGAATTAGATTTGGAAAAATTTAAAAATAATCCAAATTACAGCATCTTAAGTAAAAGAGCAAGGGGAATATGGGAACTGTTCATAATGTCTTTATGATTTTTCTGTAAATCTAAGGCTATTATAAAATAATACAAAGTATTTTTTTTTTAAGAAAAACAGGAGAATGGTCAAAACAAAATTCAATATTATGTTAACTCCTGGTAAGAAGTATGGAGCATGGAGTTGGTGAGGAGCACACCTTCAAAAGTATTGGTAGTGTTCAGCTCGTAAGATGGATGTTAAATTATGAGTATTTATTATGTTCAATAATGTGTATGCTTATTACATTATTTTATGTGTTAAATATTATGTAATAAAAACTTTAAAAGAGTGTCAGGATAAAAACACATGATTGAGTAAAGACTAGATCTGATCCTGTAGAAGAAAAACTTTAATACTTTCCTGTGAAGAAATGAATATAAGAAGAAAAGATGTGAAAGAACTTACATACAGAAAATGAAGAGCTCAACCCTAGAATGAATGTAATAGTAGAAAAAATGATTTTTCCTGTATTGAAGGAAGAGCTATGTATTGAACAAGCTCACTCCAGGCAAAACTAATTAAGAGACTTATTTCTAAATGCAGACCAGAAAATTTTTTTGAGGTACAGAGATAAAGACAAAATACCTCACTAGCATTCTGGCAGAATAAAAAAAGTGTTTCTAACAAAGAAATAATAATCAAGTTACCACAAACTCCTTTTCTGTAACATTAAATTCCAGAAAATAATAGAACAACACCTGGCGTTCTAGGAGAAATGCTATGACCCAATAATTTTATAATAAAAAAATACCATTCTTACAAGAAGGTAACAAAAAGACATTCTCAGACATGAAACAGCCCAGGAAATAGGCTACCCACAGACTGAACTCAGAAAAAAAATTTTAACTTTATATTCCAATCAACTGAGATGAAGCAACACCAAGTGCTTCGAAAATTGGGAAGTCAGAATATTCAAGGGCTGAACAATATTCATATTTTAAATTTCCAAATAGTATTATAAAGCTATTAAAGAAGACATGCAAAAACTAAGAATTATTTCAAGAAAAATATGTGTAAAATAATTTTACAACAATTTTCTGGATCTTAAAATCAAAATATAGGATCTGGATCTTAAATATAGATAAATATAGATATAGATAGAAATATATATTTTCTATATAATTATCTCTCCATATTAGATATAATCCATATACTTCTATCTCTATATGCATATTATCAATGTAATATTATCAAAATATAGATCTCTATATCTATTTATAGATAGATGAAACTATATCTATCTATATCTATAGCTCAAAGATTGCTAGGAAGTTTCCCTAACAACCACGATTGGTAAGAATCTTTCTTATCCCTCCTTACTGTTACTGGCAACCAAACCTAAGATACCATCAGAAGTAATCTTATTATGCTCCATTCCTGGCATCAGTCACTAAAAGAAGCCCAAGACTTTGAGGTCATCTTTCTTTACTGGGACTCTAATCCTCATATAGCTTTGCACATTTCTTACACTGATCTAATCTCCTACTCTTTTCTTTATTTTAATCATATTTATTTATTTTATTATAGTTTAAGTTCTGGGATACATGTGCAGAACATGCAGGTTTGTTACATAGATATACATGTGCCATGGTGGTTTGCTGTAACCATCAACCTGTCATCTACGTTAGGTATTTTTTCCTAATGCTCTTCCTCCCCTTGCCTCTCACATCGCAATGGGCCCCAGTGTGTGATATTCCCCTCCCTGTGCCCATGTGTTATCAATGTTCAACTCCCACTTGTGAGTGAGAACATGCAGTGTTTGGTTTTCCGTTTCTGTGTTACTTTGCTGAGAATGATGGTTTCCAGCTTCATCCATGTCCCTGAAAAGGACATGAACTCATTATTTTACGGCTGCATAGCATTCCACGGTGTATATATGCTACACTTTATTTATCCAATCTAACACTGATGGCATTTGGGTTGGTTCCAAGTCTTTGCTATTGTGAACAGTGCTGCAATAAACGTATGTGTGCATGTGTCTTTATGGTAGAATAATGTATAATCCTTTGGGTATATACCCAGTAATGGGATTACTGGGTCAAATAGTATTTTTAGTTCTAGATCCTTGAGGAATTGCCACACTCTCTTCCACAATGGTTGAACTAATTTACACTCCTAACAATAGTGTAAAAGTGTTTCTATTTCTCTTCGTTCCCTCCAGTATCTGTTGTTTCCTGACTTTTTAACGATCTCCATTCTAATTGGCGTGAGATGTTATCTCATTGTGGTTTTGATTTGCACCAGTGATGATGAGCTTTTTTACATATGTTTGTGGGTCATATAAATGTCTTCTTTTGAGAAGTGTCTGTTCATCTCCTTTGCCCACTTTTTGATGGGGTTGTTTTTTTCTTGAAATTTATTTAAGTTCCTTGTAGGTTCTGTATATTATCCCTTTGTCAGATGGATAGATTGCAAAATTTTTCTCTCATTCTGTAGGTTGCCTGTTCACTCTGAGCGTAGTTTCTTTTGCTGTGCAGAAGCTCTTTCATTTAATTAGATCCCGTTTGTCAATTTTGGCTTTTGTTGCCATTGCTTTGGGTGTTTTAGTCATGAAATCTTTGCCCATGTCTATGTCCTGAATGGTATTGCCTAGGTTTTCTTCTAGGGTTTTTATAGTTTTAGGTCTAACATTTAAGTCTTTAATCCATCTTGAATTAATTTTTATATAAGGTGTAAGGAAGGGATCCAGTTTCAGCTTTCTACATATGGCTAGCCAGTTTTTCAGCACCATTTGTTAAATAGGGAATCCTTTCCCCATTTCTTGTTTTTGTCAGGTTTGTCAAAGATCAGATAGTTGTAGATGTGTGGCATTATTTCTGAGGCCTCTGTTCTGTTCCGTTGGTCTACATATCTGCTTTGGTACCAGTACCATGCTGTTTTGGTTACTGTACCTTGTAGTATAGTTTGAAGTCAGGTAGCATGAAGCCTCCAGCTTTGTTCTTTTTGCTTAGGATTGTCTTGGCTATACAGGTTCTTTTTTGGTTCCATATGAAATTTGAAGTAGTTTCTTCCAATTCTGTGAAGAAAGCCAATGGTAGCTTGATGGGACTAGCATTGAATCTGTAAATTACTTTGGGCACTATGGCCATTTTCATGATATTGAGTCTTCCTATCCATGAGCATGGAATGTTTTTCCATTTGTTTGTGTCCTCTCTTGTTTTCATGAGCAGTGGTTTGTAGTTCTCACTGAAGAGGTCCTTCACATACCTTGTAAGTTGTATTCCTAGCTATTTCATTCTCTTGTAGCAATTGTGAATGGGAGTTCCCTCATGATTTGGCTCTCTGTTTGTCTGCTATTGGTGTATAGGAATACTTGTGATTTTTGCACATTGATTTTGTATCCTGAGACTTTGCTGAAGTTGCTTATCAGATTAAAGAGTTTTGGGGCTGAGATAATGGGGTTTTCTAAATATACAATCATGTCATCTGCAAAGAGGGACAACATGATTTCCTCTCTTCCTATTTGAATACTCTTTATATCTTTCTCTTGCCTGATTGCCCTGGCCAGAACTTCCAATACTATGCTGAATAGGAGTGGTGAGAGAGGGCATCCTTGTCTTATACTGGTTTTCAAAGGGAATGCTTCCAGATTTTGCTCATTCCATATGATATTGGCTGTGGGTCTGTCATACATAGCTCTCATTATTTTGAGATATGTTCCGTCAATACCTAGTTTATTGAGTGTTTTTAGTATGAAGCAGTGTTGAATTTTATCAAAGGCCTTTTCTGCATCTATTGAGATAATCAAGTGGTTTTTGTTATTGGTTCTGTTTATGTGATAGATAATGTTTATTGATTTGTGTATGTTGAACCAGCCTTGCATCCCAGGAGTGAAGCCAACTTGATCGTGGTGGATAAGCTTTTTGATGTGCTGCTGGATTCAGTTTGCTAGTATTTTATTGAGGATTTTCACATTGATGTTCATCAGGGATATTGGCCTGAAATTTTCTTTGTTTGTTGTGTCTCTGCCAGGTTTTGGTATCAGGATGATGCTGGCCTCATAAAATGAGTTAGGGATGAGTTCCTCTTTTTCTGTTGTTTGGAATACTTCCAGAAGGAATTATTCCTTTGTACCTCTGGTAGAATTTAGCTGTGAATCCATCTGGTCCTGGGCTTTTGTTGTTGGTAGGCTATTAATTACTGCCTCTATTTCAGAACCTGTTATTTTTCTATTCAGGGATTTGACTTCTTCCTAGTTTAGTCTTGGGAGAGTGTATATGTCCCGGAATTTATCCATTTCTTCTAGATTTTCTAGTTTGTTTGTGTGGAGGCATTTATAGTATTCTCTGAGGGTAGTTTGCATTTCTGTGGGATCAGTGGTGATCTCTCCTTTATTATTTTTTATTGTGTCTATTTGATTCTTCTCTCTTTTCTTCTCTATTAGTCTGGCTAGCTGTCTATTTATTTTGTTAATCTTTTCAAAAAACCGGCTCCTGAACTCATTGATTTTTTTAAGGGTTTTACATGTCTCTATCTCCTTCACTTCTACTTTAATCTTAGTTCTTTCTTGTCTTCTGCTAGCTTTTGAATTTGTTTGCTCTTGCTTCTCTAGTTATTTTAACTGTGATGTTAGGGTGTCAATTTTAGATCTTTCCTGCTTTCTCTTGTGGGCATTTAGTGCTATAAATTTCCCTCTGAACACTGCTTTAGCTGTGTCCTAGAGATTCTGGTACATTGTGTCTTTGTTCCTCTTGCTTTCAAAGAACTTCTTTATTTCTGGCTTAATTTCATTTTTTTACCCAGGAGTCATTCAGGAGCAGATTATTGAGCTTCCATATAGTTGTGCAGTTTTGAGTGAGTTTCTTAATCCTGAGTTCTAATTTGATTGCACTGTGGTCTCAGAGACTGTTTGTTATGATTTCCATTCTTTTGCATTTGCTAAGGACTGTTTTATTCCAATTATCTGGGCGATTTTAGAATATGTGCTATGTGGTGCTGAGAAGAATGTATATACTGTTGATTTGGGGTGGAGAGTTCTGTAGATGTCTATTAGGTCCGCTTGGTCCAGAGCTGAGTTCAAGTTCTAAATATCTTTTTAAATTTCCTATCTCATTGATCTGTCTAATGTTGACAGTGGAGTGTTAAAGTCTCCCACTATTATTGTATGGGAGTCTAAGTCTCTTTGTAGGTCTCTAAGAACTTGCTTTATGAATCTTGGTGCTCCTGTATTGGGTGCATTTATATTTAGGATAGTTAGCTCTTCTTGTTGCATTTATCCCTTTACCATTATGTAATGCCCTTCTTTGTCTTTTTTTATCTTTGTTGGTTTAAAGTCTGTTTTATCAGAGACTAGGATTGCAACACCTGATATTTTTTTTCTTTCCATTTGTTTGGTAAATCTCCCTCCATCCCTTTATTTTGAGTCTATGTATTTCTTTGCACATGAGATGGGTCTCCTGGATACAGCACACCGATAGTCCTTGACTCTTTATCCAATTTGCCAGTCTTTGTCTTTTAATTGGGGCATTTAGCCCATTTACATTTAAGGTTAATATTGTTATATGAGAATTTGATCCTATCATTATGATGCTAGCTGGTTATTTTGCCCATTAGCTGATGCAGTTTCTTCATAGTGTCGATGGTCTTTACATTTTGGTTTGCTTTTGCAGTGGCTGGTACTGGTTTTTCCTTTCATATTTAGTGCTTCCTTCAGGAGCTCTTGTAAGGCAGACCTGGTGGTGACAAAATCCCTCAGCATTTGCTTGTCTATGAAGGATTTTATTTCTCCTTCACTTTTGAAACTTACTTTGGCTGGATATGAAATTCTGGGTTGAAAATTATTTTCTTTAAGAATGTTGAATATTGGCTTCCACTCTTCTGGCTTTTAGAGTTTCTGCAGAGATATTTGCTGTTAGTCTGATGGGCTTCCCTTTGTGGGTAACCTGACCTTTCTTTCTGGCTGCCCTTAACATTTTTTCCTTCATTTCAACCTTGGTGAATCTGACGATTATGTGTCTTGGGGTTCCTCCTCTCAAGGAGTATCTTTGTGGTGTTTGAATTTCCTGAATTTGAATGTTGGCCTGTCTTGCTAGATTGGGGAAGTTCTCCTGTATAATATCCTGAAGAGTGTTTTCCAACTTGGTTCCATTCTCCCCGTCACTTTCAGGTACACCAATCAATCATAGATTTTTGGTCTTTTCACATAATCCCATATTTCTTGGAGGCTTTGTTTGTTCCTTTTCATTCTTCATCTCTAATCTTGTCTTCATGCTTTATTTCATTAGTTGATCTTCAATCTCTAATATCCCTTCTTCCACTTGGTTGATTCCGCTATTGATACTTGTGTATGCTTCACGAAGTTCTCATGCTGTATTTTTCAGCTCCATCAGGTCATTTATCTTCTTCTCTAAACTGGTTATTCTAGTTAGCCATTCCTATAACCTTTTATCAGATTCTTAGCTTCCTTGAATTGGGTTAGAACATGCTCCTTTAGCTCAGAGGAGTTTGTTATTACCCACCTTCTGAAACCTACTTCTGTCAATTCATCAAACTCATTCTCTGTCCAGTTTTGTTCCCTTGCTGGTGAGGAGTTGTGATCCTTGGGAAGAGAAGAGGCATTCTGGTTTTTGAAATTTTCAGCCTTTTTGTGCTGTTTTTTTCCTCATCTTCATGGATTTATCTACATTTGGTCTTTGATGTTGGTCATCTTTGGATGGAGTTTTTGCAAGGTCATCCTTTTCGTTGATGTTAGTGCTATTCCTTTCTGTTTGTTAGTTTTTCTTCTAACAGTCAGGACCTTCTGCTGCAGGTCTGCTGGAGTTTGCTGGGGGTCCACTCCAGACCCTGTCTGCCTGGGTATCACCAGTGGAGGCTACAGAACAGCAAAGATTGCTACCTACTCCTTCCTCTGGAAGCTTCGTCCCAGAAGGGCACCCACCAGATGCCAGCCAGAGCTCTCCTGTTTAAAGTGTCTGTCGACCCCTGCTGGGAGGTGCCTCCCACTCAGGAGGCATGGTGGTCAGGGACCCACTTGAGGAGGCAGTCTATACCTTAGCAGAGCTCAAGTGTTGTGCTGGGAGATCCACTGCTCTCTTTAGAGCCAGCAGGCAGGAATGTTTAAGTCTGCTGAAGCTCCTCCCACATCCGCCCCTTCCCCCTGGTGCTCTGTCCCAGGGAGATGAGGGTTTTATCTGTAAGTCCCTGACTGGGTCTGCTGCCTTTCTTTCAGAGATGCCCTGCCCAGAGAGGAGCAATCTAGACAGGCGGTCTGGCTACAGCGGCTTTGCTGAGCTACAGTGGGCTCCACCCAGTCCAAACTTCCCAGTGGCTTTGTTTACACTATGAGGGGAAAACCACCTACTCAACCCTCAGTAATGGCAGATGCCCCTCCCTGCACCAAGCTCAAGCATCCCATTTGACCTCAAACTGCTGTGCTGGTAGTGAGAATTTCAAGCCAGTGGATCTTAGCTTGCTGGGCTCCGTGGGGGTGGGATCTGCTGAGCTAGACCACTTGGCTCCCTGGCTTCAGCCCCCTTTGCAGGGGAGTAAATGGTTCTGTCTTGCTGGTATTCCAGGCACCACTGGGGCATGAAAAAAAACTCCTGCAGCTAGCTTAGTATCTGTCCAAATGGCTGCCCAGTTTTGTACTTGAAACCCAGGGCCCTTGTAGTGTAGGGACCCAAGGGAATCTTCTGGTCTGTGGGTTGCCAAGACTGTGGGAAAAGTGTAATGTCTGGGCCGGATAGCACTATCCCTCACAGCACAGTCCCTCATGACTTTCCTCGGCTAGGGAAGGAAATTCCCTTTCTCTTTGCACTTCCAGGTGAGGTGACGCCTCACCCTGCTTCTGCTCGCCCTCAGTTGGCTGCACCCACTGTCTCGTCTCATCTCACCCACTGAGATGAACCAGGTACCTCAGTTGGAAATGCAGAAATCACCCACCTTCTGCATTGGTCTTGCTGGAAGCTGCAGGCCGGAGCTGTTCCTATTTGGCCATCTTGCCCGGGAATCTAATCTCCTACTCTTTTCAACACCTCAAAACCTTCCTTGGTATCCTATGTTAGGTTGGTGCAATAGTAATTGTGGTTTTTGCCATTAAAGTAATAATAAAACCACAATTACTTTTGCACCTACCTAATAGATCTCACCTTTTCTTATCTACAAATTCCCATATATTCAGCTTTTTGCGGAATTTTTTTTTCACATCTTTACTATAACTAAGACCTGGTCATCTCCTGAGAATACACTGTCAGTCCTCCCAAAGAGTGCTGCTTTCTCTCCCGACACTTGTTCGACCCACTGGACACGAAGTTAGGATAGATGACATCTTTGGTAGTCATTCTTTGAAGATTTTACCAGCTGGATCACTGTCACCCTCTCCAAAATTACTCTTGTCATAATTGTTGACAATATCAATATCCATGTTGATCAATCCAATAGACTTTATCCAGTAATGGGAATAGTCTCTCTCTGCACTCTCTAAAATGGTAGTCACTAGACATATGTGGCAATTAAGCACTTGAAATATGACCAGTGCAGCTGAGGAACTGGAGTTCTACTTTTGTTTAATTTTAATTAATTTTAAATAGCCAGGTGTGCTACTGGCTACAATTTTGGATAGCACAGATGTCACTGATAATTTAAATAACCAATGCTCTCAATTTTTGGCCTCTATTCTTTGAATGCATTTGTCCCCCACACTGACTTAGGCATCTACTTCCAAATCCCAGAATGTGTCATTACCAATGACTACACCTTCCTTCAAAAATTCAGTTTCAAACATCTCACTCACCAGCCACCATATCTCTCTGTACAGCTCATTTCCCCTCATATACTCACTCCAACAATTGCATTAATTTACCTAGATATCTCTCCAATACCCTTGCCCCTCTGTCTTCATTTTATCAAATGACAAAATACTAATCCTAACTAAATTCAATTAGCAGTCTCTTCTCATCAGCACTTTGTTGACTAAATGTAAATGGTAAAAAAAACACATAGCTGTACTGATTTGTTTCATTTTAAGTTCATGTCCACCAACCACCTTTAGCTCTCTTGCAATATTACTGCATTTCTATAGTCCATTCATTCTTCCACTCTCCTAAACAATTATTTTACACTCTGTCCCAATTCCTCTAAGTTTCGACACCTCCTGCCACTGTTGATTCTCTGCTGAAGATTTGATTTCTATTTCACTGAGAAATTAGAAGTAATGAAAACAGAAGTTCTCTATGCTTTTACCAACACATCTTCCAGCACACCTGCAGCTATTTCTACTTCTATATTTGACTGTATTTGAATGTGAGTTTGGGTGCCCTATAGCAACTATCTCCCATATCTCCTGCATCATCAATTTCTCCCTCTTCTGAATATTCTCATCAGTATGTAAATACCCTGTAATATCTCTCATATTTAAAAAAATTTAAAGCTTTATTTCATTCATTTGACTCATATTCCCCTTCAGCCATAATTCCATTTCTCTGCTCTTCTTTACAGCAAAAGTCCATGAAAGAATTGGTTTCAATTGTTGTCTTCATGTTCTATTTCCAATTATCTCTTGAACTCATGCTTGTCAGTTTTTGTCCCCAGTACATTCACTTAGATATTTCATGCAAAGGTATACAGTGACCCCCATGTGGCAAAATTTGACTGTCAATTATTTGTCCTCATCATACTTCACTTCTCAGCAGCATTAACAATAGTTATCACTTCTTCCTACTGAACAGTTTTCACTTGGCTGCCAGGGTTTCTCTCTTGGTTCTCTTGCTACAGCACTGCTTCTTCTTGGTCTCTTTGCTGGTCCCTGCCGATATCTCTGAACTTTAAACACTGAATTTCTGCAGACTTCACTTTTCTGATCTCTTCTCTTGTCTATTTACATTCACTGCTGGTAGCACATGAACCTGAGCTCATGACTCTCTAGGCGTTGACAAATACCCACCTTTATTTTTTCAATGTAATCCCTCCCTTGAAGTCTAGACTCACCTTGGCCTGCATATCCAACTGCCGGCTCAACATCTCCATCATCTTCATAGCATACCTAATAGCAATTCACATGTAACACACTGAAAACTGTCTCATAGATTGTATCATCTCAGTTAATGCCAACACTATTCTCTCAGTTGCTCAGGTTAAAACCCTCAGTGTAAGTCTTCAATTCCCATTCATTCTCTCTCTCTCTCTCTCTCTCTCTCTCTCTCTCCCTCCCTCCCTCCCTCTCTCTCTCTCCCCACCCCCAACCATCCATCCTGTATCCAAAGGATCAGCAAATCCTATGTGTTGCATTACTTTCAAAATATTTCTTCAATTCAAGCACATTTTTACCACTTTCATCATCATCATCCTTCACGTAGATCACAATTAGACATAATGATAGTTTAAACATAAGTCAGATTCAAACACTTCACACCTCAAACCCTGCAATGGCTCCCATCTTACTCAGAGTAATCTTTGAAAAGACTTAAAAGGCCTTATATAACATGGCCCCACCCCATCATCATCTCTGTGACCTCCTATCCTATGAGTATCTTTCTCTAGCTTAATCCTTTCTGACAACCCTGCCCCTTTGCTGTTCTTTAACAACAAATTCTAGAAAGCGTGTAGCAAGATGGTGGAATAGAAGGTCCCACTGCTCTTCTCCCATGCAGAAATACCAAATTCAACAACTATCTACACAAAAAAGCACCACCTTTATAAGAACCAAAAATCGGGTGAGCACTCACAGTACCTGGTTTTAACTTCACATTGCTGAAAGAGGCACTGAAGAGGGTAGGAAAGACAGTCTTGAATCACTAATACCACATTTCCCCTATCCTCCCAGAATGACTATGTGGCATGGAGAAATCTGTGGGTTTGGGAGAGGGAGAGCATAGCAATTATGAGACTTCGCATTGGACTCAATGCTGCCTTGTCATAGCAGAAAGCAAAACCTGGCTGAATTCAGCAGGTGTCCACCCATAAAGGGAGTATTCAGACCAGTCCTAGCTGGAGGGGAATCACCCATCACAGCAGTCAGAACACAGTGCTGACAAGCCTCACCACAACAAGCTAAAGTGTGCTGGAGTTCTAAATAAACTTTAAAGCCATTTTAGGCCACAAGGACTGCAAGTCCTAGTGCTGGACTGGGCTCAGAGCCAGTGGACTTGGGGGGCATGTGACATACTGATACACAAGCCAGGGCAGCTGAGGGCTTACTTGCACCACATGTCCACCAAACCTAGGGAGCACAGCTTATGGCTCCAAAAGAGACTCCTTCCTTCCACTTGAGAGGAGAGAAAAGAGTAAAGAGGACTTTGTCTTGCATCTTGGATATTAGCTCAGCCACAGTAGGATAAGACACCGCAGAGTTGTGAGGCCCTCATTCCAGGCCCTAGATCCCAGATGACATTTCCAGACACATGCTGGGCCAGAAAGGAACCAATTTCCTTGAAGGGAAAGACCAAATCCTGGCAGAATTCATCACCTACTAACTAAGAAGCTCTTCGTCCCTGAATAACCAGCAGCGATACTAGGTAGTAGGCCATGGGACCTGGATGAGACTCTAAGAGGTGCTAGCTTCAGGTGAAACTCAGCACATTCCCAACTGTGGTGATTACAATGAGAGACTCTTTCTACTTGCAAATAACAGAGGGAAAAGTAAAGAAGACTGTCTTGCACCTTAGATACCAGCTCGACTGCAGTGAGGTAGAGCACCAGGCAGCCTCTTGGGGTCCCTAGCTCCAGGTCTTAGCTGTTAGATGGCATTTCTAGACCTGCTCTGGGCAAGAGGAGAGTCCAGTGCCCTGAAGGGTGAGTCCCAGGCCTGGCAGCTTTCACCACAAGCTGTTTGAAGAGCCCTTGGGCCTTAAGTAAACATCGGTGGTGGTCTGGCAGTACTCCCTGTGGGCCAGTTGTTTTCATGACCATGAGATGAGGCTCTTCTGCCTGTGGAAAGGAAGGGAAGAGAGGGAAGGATTGTGTCTCATGGTTTGAGGGTCAACTCAATCACAGTAGACTAGAACATCAGGAAGACTTCTAAGGTTTTTGACTCTAGTCCTTAGCTCCCAGATGGCATCTCTGGACCCATCTGGGGTCTGGAAGAACTCAATGACCTGAAGGGAAGGATACAAGCCTGGCTGGCTTCACAACCTGCTGACTGCAGAGCCATAAGCCCTTGAGTAAACATAGGCAGTAGCCAGGTAGTGGCTACATCAGGCCTTGCACAAGACCCAGTGCTATGTTGGCTTCAGGTCTGACCCAGCACAGTCCCAGTGGTGGTGGCCACAGGGGTGCTTGTGTCACCACACCCCCAGCTCCAGGTGACTCAGCACAGAGAGAGAGAGAGAGAGAGAGACTGTTTGGGAGAAAGTAAGGGAAGAGAATAAGAGATTCTGCTGGTAATTTAGAGAATTCTTCCAAATCTTATCCAAGACCACCAAGGTGATACCTCTATGAGTCTGCAAGAACCACAGCTTTACTGGGCTTTGGATGCCCTCTAATGCAGATATGGCTGAGATAACAATACCCAAGTCCTTTTGAATACCTAGAAAGCCTTCCCAAGAAGGACGAGTGCAAACAAGTCCAGGTTGTGAAGACTACAATAAATACCCAAGTCTTCAATGCCCAGACACCAACAAACATCCATAAGCATCACGTCCATCCAGGAAAACATGACCTCACCAAATGAACTAAATAAGGTGCCAGGGTCCAATCTTGGAGAGACTGACACATGTGACCTTTCTGACAAAGAATTCAAAATAGCCATTTTGAGGAAACGCAAAGAAATTCAGGATAACACCTAGAAAGAATTCAGGATTCTATCAGATAAGTTTAACTAAGAGCTTGAAATAATTTTTTTAAAAGCAGAAATTCTGGAATTGAAAATGCAATTGAAATACTGATGTTAACGAGCAATAAGACATCATCTGAAGGTACAAAATACATTGCTAATAGTAAGTCCACAGAAAAACACAGAATATTATAACATTGTAATCGTGAGCTATAAACTATTGTTAAGTAGAAAGACTAAACAAGCAATAAAAAAAGCTACAACTTTTCAAGATATTAACAGTGCAATAAGACATAAAGAGAAATAACAAAAAAATTTAAAAGTGGGAGGAAAAAGTTAAAGTATAGAGTTTTTATTAGTTTTTTTTTACTGGTTTGTTCATTTATGCAGCAGTGTTAAGTTGTTATCAGTGTAAAATAAAGGGTTATAAGATAGTATTTGCAAGCCTTATGCTAACTTCAAATCAAAAAAACACACAACAGATACACAAACAATAAAAAGCAAGAAATTAAATCATATCACCAGATAAAATCACTTTCACTAAAAGAAGACAGAAAAGAAGGAAAGAAGGAAGAGATGCCACAAAACAACCAGAAAACAAACAACAAAATGGCAGGAGTAAGTCTTTATTTATCAATAATAACATTGAAGGTAAATGAACTAAACTCTCTTATCAAAAGACATAGAGTGGCTGAATGAATGAAAAACAAGACCCATTGATCTATTGCCTACAAGAAACATACTTCACCTATAAAAACACACATAGACAAAAAATAAAGGGATGGGAAAAAGCTATTCCACACCAATGGAAACCAAAAAAGAGCAGGAGTAGC